>NC_139329.1:7563813-12363813 GCF_056507025.1 Lutjanus erythropterus
GAATGAATGATTGAACATTAATACCAGGCTGTAGAACAGAATTTGGGGTTCAAAGAATAGAATTTTAAAACAGTTTAAAAGTGCTCCTCCTTTCTTTGCTTCCAAGAAAATGATATTGGGGTCATTATTATCAGGTTGTTGGCCCTGTTCTGAATGCTCAGGAGGAGGACCATTGCCATTTGACCTAAACATTAAGTTCCCACACTCATCATGTTTATTTAACACACTTTGCACTCATGTCATGAAGACATCTGCAGTACATGATGTGCCCACTAGATGGAAGCAGAGGACTATTAATATAACTTGTTGCTGCATCATGCTCCTCTCTGGTCAGGAGGTCTACCTGAAATCTTTTTCACATTATTAGTTATACTTTGTTTGTAATTTGTCATTTCTTTTGGGCTTTTGGGCTAAATAGATATTTTTAATAATAAAAAAAAAAGAATGAAGGTTGAAGATTGAATTTGGATGGAGAGAAATGCTAAAATCTGGGCAAAAAACGGATTGTTGCAACTAACTCTTTTGTGCTTATTTCCATTTTGCTCCCAAAATATGAGGTCAAGCTCAGACACATTCTGTCCTTTAAGGGGCCAGTAGAATCTGAATAAAAATCATCACTGAATACACTCGCAGTTTGCCAAATTTGCCAAAGGTTTACATATTTCGATTTTCTTTTTTGCATGTTTACTTTGTTTTTTGAAAACAGTGTTACTGTGACAGCTTGGCATATCAGTAGGTGGACAAATCAAATAATACTTTTGTTAGCTAATATTCCACATGGTGTACAGTGTCCACTTTCCAGTGATAGCTCTCTGCATTACATAGAGAATGCATTGTATTGAGGAGGAAAGATGCAGTAGTTAAGATGAGGGCAGATATGCACAGTTGGCTATATAAAGTGCACAGTATTGAGGTTATACTCTGCCATCCTGCTCAGCAGTGTACTCTGCGGCTCCAACTACTGAACTCTTTTCATTCTTTATCTTAAATGTTTTAATGCCGTATGCTAAAGACCTGTACCCCGTACTGTAGGAAATGCAGCCACACATCTTTTATGACATCTATGTGTGTGTCTCATAGGGATGTCCTATATAGCCGCAGTGCTGCTGATGCAGTTGGGAGAGGAGGAGGCGTTTTGGGCTCTGGCAGCCTTGTTGGATAGACCCAAATATCTGGCCGAACTGTTTGACCTCAGCCTCAGCAAGTAAGAATGGGTTTACTGCAAATAAAAACATACATATCCACAGTAAGTATAACCCAACTGCATAAGAAATACTTTAAATGTAAACTGTTTGCACAGAGATTTTAAGTGCTACAAAGTACTAGATAGAATGTACTTTAAAATTACTAAATTAATCCTTCAGTGATTTGTACAGAACAGAGGGACACGAGGGAAAGATGCATTATGTTCAGTATTCAAGGTAGCAGTGTTTCCCACAAAATGACAGTGTAACAGTGGGGGGAATGGGAGGTGGTTGGCTATATTTGCTTGTTGAAACTATTTCAAAGAAAACATTACCCTATTTTCCTATTTCTGCTAGGCTAATTCTTATTTCACTATTTATTTCTACTTGAATTGCTTAGTTCTCTACCTTATTTCACTTTTTAGTCACAAACTGCTTTAATCTGCTCATGTTCCTTTTCTCCTCACTTCTTCTCCGCACTCTCACACATACATGTACTCTTCTGTTACAGCACACACACCAGGGCTTGCCCTGCCCAACCTCTGTTTCTCTCCCCTGTCGGTGTCTGATCTGTTGACTTTTTAAAATCAGCAGGATGTTTTATGAAGTCAACCAAAAACACAACTCATGTTTTGGATTTTTTTTAAACCTGCAGTTCAGTTTTCACAGCAGCAGGTCAGCTGCATGTGGAGGAAGCTTGTTGTTAATGACATTGCCTGTTAAAATGATTGAATGACATCAACCAGCTGCACTTATAGATCTTTACACAACAACTGTATAAGTAGGTCTATACTGTACATTACATAAGAGACTCTTTCTCTACAGAATATTTGTAATTCTAACTGTCAGACTTTTCTCACACAGCAGAGCAAACAGCAGAGGGAGGGGTAGAGCGAGGGTAGATTGTTCACTGATCAACCACATGTGGTTTTGCTCTTTCAGATGGATAAAAAAAAAGTAAAATGCCAAAATTATTTGCAAAATAAACTTGCACGTCCGCCCATATGAATTCTATGTGTGAAACACTGCAGAGTGTGAAACAGCATGCTGTTCACAGCAGGTCTGTGTCAGTTTGTGAGAATGAGAGAGGATCTTGTCAGGAAGGGAACCCCAGACCTGCAAAAGATTGCTCGAGAGTTATCATTTCAACAGAAGCAAGTACAAATCTCATGAGAGTTTTGCAAATCAAGGTGTTCCTCTAGATATGACTGAGAGAGATTGGGCAAAAATAGAATGTTGATGTTGAGATGTTACTTGGGAAACAGTGGGTATTTTGTGATGCAAACTACAGAAATATTTATCCTAATTAGTCAAGAGAAACAGCAGCACAACACAACTTTTGCTTGTTTTACATCAGAAGGGTCTTAATTGTAATCCCCTATGCTAAAACAAAAAATATGACTGAATATGACAAGGGCATATATTCATGTATAAAATTCCCCAAATACTAACTTTCTGTGTTTGTTTATTTGTAACTGATAGTTGAATCCAATCAAATTGGTCCCAGAAAGAAAATTTTTATGTAATTCTCAAATTCTACAGCTGTTTTCTTGAAATTGAATCTGTGGCACACTAACTAAAATGCTATAATTTTTGGTTCAATCAGGGTCCAGCATCAGGTGAAGGTTTTTGACCAGTTCCTGAAACACAGAAAGCCAGAGCTTTCTCAGCACATGGTGAGTACTTGGATTAGGATTTTCATTATGGGTGAGACCTTCACTTGCTGACTTTGCACATAGCAGAAGAAGAAACCTGATGATACAGTTTAATTCTCTGTAAAGTGACCAACTGACAAAGAAAAATGCAAGTAAAGACAGAAATTTCAGCATGGTAGTGATCATGAGCAGTGTTTGTGTTTCAGGCCAGATATGGCCAAGTGATGAGTAGTTCATCTGCAAGGGAGAGGCCGCTGCAATGTATCAATCAGCACCTGGGCCTCTTCTTTCGTTCACTGTATTAGGCTCTACGCACGTCATGTTTGGCAGGATTACTGGTTACACACAGGGACACAAGCCTACAGCCATGTTATTTTTTCCCTCTGTCCCTACTGTCATTGAACTCGTTCCAGTACATTTACTGGTCTGAAAGTGGGGACACAACAGTTTTTGCTGCTGCAAGTGGATGGAAGTTAAATGCCATCTTATGAATGTGGAGATGTAGTCACCTCAACTTGTTGTTTTGCCAAAAGAAATGCAGAAAACAAATATGGAGGTGGAGGAGTTGAAATACCATGCCAGGGCATAATACATACAGACGTGGAAGAAATCTGGCAAAAGCCAAAATTAAGGATGTATTGTTTATTTAAGACAGATTGCAAACCTAAAGATTGGATATAGCAGGATACAACTTTTACATGACCCATATGATACTGCAACCTTGAGTATCTGCCAGTAAGGATACCAGTGTGATATAGTCGTTTTCCCTCTCTTAACTAATACTTTTGTACAGATGCAATTTGCTTTACTTAGCCATCTAAAAAGAAATCAAGCTCAAACTGTGAAATAAATTCCTATTCCTCAAAGGAAGAAATATGCAGCCCACAACATGACTCAGTATGCAGTTCTGCTGCTTCTTTTTATTTCACTGTTTTCACACAGAACACTTAGCAGCATTTCTGATTGGTCAGCATTGCAAATTGCATGACTGCATACATTGCACTTCGCTGTTTTGCTTATTTCTTCCTTGATCTTAAAGTAACTCCACACAGCTGACGTGATGACAGCACTGCTGACAGGTCTTACTCATGTTCTAGCTGTTTATACAACAGGTTGACATTTGTGGTTTTGAGTGAAATGTCTCCGTAACTATTGGATGGACATAAAAGGCTGTATGCATATTCATGTCCACCAAAGGATGAATAGTGATAACTTTTGTCATCTCTTAATTTTGCATTTAGCGTCATCATGAGGTCAAGGTTTTTAATTTGTCCAGTACTTTGGTTTCAGACAAAATACCTGCAAAACTGACAATCCCATCAGCCTCAGCTGTACTTACGCTAATACTAAATATTTGCGCTAAATACTAAATGTTAGCAAGCTAATATGCTAAACCAAGGTGACCATAGCAAACATAATACAGTACTTGCTAAACATCAGTGTGTTAACTTTGTTATTGTGAGCGCTTTCTGTGCTTCTGTCAGCATTTAGCTCTAAGCATCACAGCCTCACAAAGCCAGTGGTTGTCTCTTAATGTGCCAGAAGGTTTAGTCAGTCAGCCTCCTAAACTACTGCTACCTGATTTACTAAAGGAAAAACACCATAAGGAACTATAAAAGAAATTATGTAAAAATGGTATCAATGATATGACTGTGATGTTGTCATATTCCAAAATCAATAGACATTTCCCAGCCCTATTCTCCTCTGTTCAGAATCTTGTCTCCAAGTGTGTTTGCACACACTGGTGCATTCACTGCTACCATTTATGCTGCTCAAGTGTCTTTGAAGGGATTGTTGTACTTTACCACGTCGACTCAGCAGGTCTGGGAGGAAGGCTGCCCTTTTGGAGCCAACACACACACACACAGACACACACACACACACACACACACACACACACACACACACACACACACACACACACACACACACACACACACACACACCACAGGGGCTTATTGGTAGGCACAATAGTTTTACCCCCTTACAGAAAAAGCCTATTAGAGATCAGTGGTCAGCATTTCCTTTGTAATGGAGCTGTTCAGCAGAGTTAAGGCAAGTGGGCTGTAAACAAATTTCTGTACTTGTGCTGTACCTATCAGACCTGAGCAAACGGAGACCTAATGCATTTTAAATGCCAGGCTTAAAGCTACTACAAGGTGTTTTTAACTGCTTATGAAACTGTCTCAATTTAATACTGATGTCTCTATATGACCTACATGCGCAAACACAACCATCAGTGACTACTTTTAAATAGTTTAAATAGTTATTCTTGCTGCCTGCCACTGTATCGGAGTCTTGCACATTTTCCCACCAAAGTCACGGTGAGAAGTACAGTAGTCAGTCAAAAGGGAAAAAAGATGTTTTTTTTGGGATAATTTAAATTTTTATTTTATGTTTTGCGATTATAAACGCTATCACATTTTTCCACAGGGGCCTCCAAAATCAACACAAGATAAAAATTACTTGTAGCTTTAAACATGAAGGACCCATGACCATATTTTACAAGGCATATATTCACTATTACAAGCAATAAATATTATACTCCAGAATTTGTTAAAGGTTACAAAAACATTGTTGAGCAGATGTTGGGACGTTTAGGGTTGTTAATTAGACTGTAACACCATTTAAGAAATTCAATTCAATAAATATATTTAAGTAACATTAAAGTTTCAACACTGTATAACTTGTGTATGTTGTGGATGGATGTTTGAGTTGGGAGGTCAGTAAAGGAATTTAATTGACAGAAACTGGCAGAGAATCAAGTCTTGCAAACAGTGTTTGGTTATGCCAAATCAACCCTCCTTGTTTTCTCAACCTCCCTGCAGGAGTCAGTGGGAGTCCTATCAGTCCACTTTGTGATGCCATGGTTTCTCACTCTCTTCTCTTCCCTGCCCTGCTGGGACTCTGTCCTGGCTGTCTGGGATCTCATCATTCTTCACGGTATGTACTGTATACACACACACAATCAGATGAAACACACTGGCGTTATTGTAGATTTATCATTTGCTCACATACATTCAGTAGGACTGGGGCAATAAAATAGTTCTAATACACAGTTTTAAATGTCCAAGACATTTTTTTTTTACTAATGTGAGCATAATTCAGTCATTTGGTCCCGTGCCAGTGAAAAGATAAGCAGTAATTGGACTGGTTTAATGGGTGCATAACTCACAGCATTAATTGTTTTTCATCTTCTGTAGCTCATCTCCTTTACACCTACAGTGTATTAACAAAGCATTTATATATGCTGGAACAATCATTTTTTGAAATCTTGCTGTCTCTCCTCAGGCCTGTCAGCTGTGTTCCGCACTGCTCTGACCATCATTGAGCTCCTGGAGCCTCGACTGATGGAACTGAATGATGAGGGTGCAGTGTTACCCCTGCTGTTGAGAGTACCTGTTGATGTGTAAGTAAACTTGAACACTCGCATTGATATACTGTACACTCACAAAAAAAATATAAATGCAGCACTTTTGTTTTTGCCCCCATTTTTCATGAGTTGAAGCTAAAGCTCTCATACTTCCTATGTACACACAAAAGGTGTATTTATCTCAAACTTTGCTCACAAACTTGTTCAAATCCATGTTAGTGAGCACTTTTTCTTTGACAAGACAATCCATCCACCTGATGGGTGTGGAATATAGAGATGCTGATTAAACAGCAAATGAAGAAAACATTTGTTAGGCACTAAACTATGGTTGTTTCACATCAGGTCCACAGGTACCATCTTTGTCCACCAGGAAGGCGAAGACCCACCCTACTCTGCCTCTGATTGAGAATGATTGGTTAGAGTTAGGGTAAGAATATCTCATGGAATATCTCAGGTCATGACTTTACCCTCCTTGGAAATCAAACTGCAGATTTTAGCGTGTCCTTTTAATGTGATAGTCCAAGTAAAACTTGTGCAACACTCCTGCTGTTTAATGAGCACCTCTATATGCCTCACCTCTCAGGTGGATGGATTATCTTGACAAATGAGAAGTCCTCATTATCATGGATTTCTGTAAATTTGTGAACATAATTTGAGAGAGAGAAACCTTTTGTGTGCATGAAAGAAGTCTGAGATCTTTTAGTTCAACTAATAGATAATGGGAGCAAAACAAAAGTGTTGTGTTCAAACTTTGGTTGAGTTTGTTATGTCATATTTTCTGAGTGTCTTATGACATTTATCGTTTGTCATGTTTGAGTGGATGTCTGTTATCCACATTTCGTTTAGCACAAAATAGTATAAGATATGTTGTGTGAGATCCGCATTCATGAATGTTGTCCCAGACCACCCTCATGAATGTGCTGAAAGCGATGGGTCCTTCTGAAGAATGCACAACACAGTTCTCAGAGCTGAGAGCTCAGTTTTTAGACTTGGTCCTAAATGAAACCCCAGGCAGCTCATGAATATCAATCAGCTCATCAGGACTGGACATGTTTTGACACCAAGCATTCCAGGAAAAGTAGAGTGTCATTGTTGTGCTGTGGTTGTTTTTGTACATGTTTTGATTAAACATCCTTTATGCTAAATTAGTTTCTTCAGTGGCAGCCCATGCTGTTTTCAGTTGGACCCCTCTGTCCGTCTCTCACGACGCTGAATATAAACGTCACATGCCGACGGACATGTTTTGTTGACATGGAGCTGTAGTTATGGCAACTCAGCAGGGTCACTGGGTTTGTGTATACAGCCTGTGTATGTGTGTGTGTGTGTGTGTGTGTGTGTGTGTATGTGTGATGGACTGGTGCACAGTGATTATCAAAATCCAGTTTATCATATTTGTTTTAATAGATAAGCTCCCTTCAACTACTTAAATGTCAGACTCATGTGTGCTTCTCATTGTAGAAAAGGTCCCACTGTTTGGACCGAGGTCTGTTTACCTTGGACAAAGATCTGTGCAGTAGACTCTGGATAAATGGAGGCTACACAGCCAAGTAGTTTCCATAAACTTAGCTGTGTCACAGGCAGTGATAAAGTACTTTATCATGAGCCAGAGGAGGGAGAAGGCGTGCTAGGTACGCACCAATGACTTGCAAAGTGGCTTATGAAGGACAAATCTTTAGGATTATTATGGAGAACAGCTAAACAAGTGTTCAACTGATCATTTTAAAGATTTAATTTGTGACAATTTATATCTAGCGTTCATAACCACTTAATGGCACAGCAGTTCCTTCAGTAAGCTCTGTTTTCTGTGCAACAAAGAGTGAAAAAGCACATTTTGATCCATGTGTGAAACTTTTTTTCTGTTTGTATATGTGTGCATCAAGGGCAGCACTGACAGTCCCATTTTGTTCGAGCTCTGGTGTTCAGCGGGCAGCCTGCCATCACGTCACATTGAGAAGTCCTTGTTGCCTGCTTGGCATCATTATGAAAGCCTGGTCAGAAGTCAACACTAAGTGGCCTGACTGTCTCCCAGGACAGGATCCCTTTACACTGGGAAGATACTGTTGAAGAAAGAGGGGAACAGAGCGAATAGGGTAAAAGAGAGAAAGGAAGATGAATGGAGGGTCAGAGAGAGAAGAGAGAGAGGGTACACTAATTGGGGAGGGGGGTGTACAGAGAGTGAGAAAGAGAAATCAAGGAGGGGAGTGAAGCAAGATCTTCAACCTCTCTTAATTCTCCTTAAGGAGCTCTGCTCTTTTACGCTCTGTGAATGGTAGAAATAGGAGTTGTCATGCACCCACATAGGCCATTCTGATTAATGGTTGGTTGAGAGGCTCATCCATCTCTTGTGCCTGTCTGTCTATACTGGGCTGTCAATCAGCTGTCGCCCCAGTCATAGGTTGCAACAATGATTCCCAGCACACCCTACATCACCAGTCAAAGAACAGCTTAACAATCTATGGATGATTTATTCAGTTTCTGTTTGTCTAACACTTTGCTGGTGTTTCTCTCCCCTGCTCTTCATTTAAACTTTTGGTCCTAGTATAGATCAGTTGGCCAGCGTTATTTAGTAATATCTTATTGTTTTTCACTCTTTATCGAGTGCAAATACCTGTTCTGCCTCCCGTTAAGTCATGCTAGCAGTGTGACACTATGATGATAATATCAGTTTATCACTATAGTCCAGACTGAAATATTTTGAAAAAATTGGTTGCATTGCCATAACATAACATAATATAACATTTGTTACAGGTCTCCACAGTGCCCAGAGGATAAATGGTAGTGGCTTTGGTGAACTCCTGACTTTTCCTCTAGTATCAATAGGAGGTTGACATTTGTGTTTTTGAGTCTTGCCAATTGGATAAATACTTGTCCAATACTTGTCCAGTACTATACATGCAAAACTAAATGACTTTTTTTCATCAGCCAGTACTTTGTGTTTAGTGCTAATTATCAAATGTTATGCTTAAACACTAAAGTAAAATGGTTAAAAAAAAAAAAAAAAAAGTAAATATATCTGCTAAACATCAGCATGTTATGAGCATGTTGCTGTTTCTGCATTAGCATTTAGCTCAAAGCACCACCATGCCTAAGTACAGCCTCACAAAGCTGCTAGCATAACTGTACACTCCCAGCTAGACGTCTGGCAGGTTGCAAAATGTGAGGCACGCTGCATTGTGTACCATTGTTTAAAAAAAAAAATAACAGAAGCACAGTGCGTTTGTTTAATTGTGGCTAGGCAACAACAAAATCACGTATTCTTAGTTGAACTGTGAAAGTAAACTCAGATCTGTACCTTTCTATTTTGTTTAACTAGACGTAGTTAAAGTGTGGATAGTTAGCTTCCTAAACATCTACATAAAGAAAAGACAGGCAGAGGCCACTTGCTGTGGCTCTAATTGAGAGTGAGAAGCTGTTTCTAAAAACTCAAACAGATCTGTGTGGGTACATGAGACCCTCAGAAAGAGGAGAAATCACAAGGCAGCTTGCAGCTCACCGAGGGAGATGTTGAATATGAGCTATCATTAGCTTAACAGCTTAAATGGCTTAAATAAATTTTTAAAAAAGTTACCCAGAATCTCAAGAATTCCACAAATTTGCCAGGCTACTAATTTCTGTTTATGGTGGTTTCGGTTTGTTGTCACCACCACAGATAGCTTCTCTCTCAATCTATCTGATTGGAAAATGGAAAGAAAACACCTATGATGTTCCGTGTTTTTCTGCTCTGAGTTGTAGTTTTTTCCACTCAAGATTTTCAGAGTGCTCCTAAAAAAACATGACGTGCTCTGAGCTTCTTAAACACATTAGCAGCATCAAAACGCTTAATGCAAACAGAAAGTAACGAAGAAAGGTGTTTTGTTTTATTTTGTTTTTCTTGTCTTGGTCTTACTCTGTATAATCTTGTTTGTGCACGGTTTATGTCTTGTCTTGACTTGTTCTGTAATTGTTTCATTGCACAATAAAAAATAGTCAGGACAGCAAGTTGAAACAGCTCCAATAACTTGTTCCAAAGTCTTGGTGCCAGAACATCCAAATGGACTCTGAAGTAGTCCGTATACCTAACAGGTCATAGTTCATATAAAAAAAGAAAAGAAAAAGAGTCTTGTGAGTCCATATTTGGCTGCCTTATTTTAATGCTAAGTTACACCTGCTAGATTTCTGGTCTCCCGCCCCCTCTCTTTTCTCAAACCTAATCTATAATAGCATAAGTTACTACATTAGCATCCGCCTTTGTCTGTCCAATGAATCTCTTTGCTGTATAATAGTAGTACAATAAAAGAAACCTATTATTCTCTGACAGAAAATTAAGAATGAAGAATGTAACAGAAAAAAACCTTGAGCAAATTTTTAAAAATTATATTCCTCATAATTCTGCACTTGCTTTAAATGAGTCTTAAATTACTTGGTTTGCCCTGCCATCTGACTTGAATTTTTGTGGCGATTTCACCGAATCTTATGCATTTGGTTTGTTCTTACAATTAAGCAATCACCTAACCTAGTCAGAAAATACACATTAAAACCTGCAAAAGGGTCCATTTTGTATTTTTTTTATTGGCCATTTAAAAATGTGATGATAAACCTCAAGCTCAAATACACAGCACGTTGTACATTTTTAAGGTGAGAATGAAGATGTAGACTTAAATTGAATTAAATTATTGTTTTATGGTAAATTATAACACTGTCAATTTATAATTATGGGCTCACATTGCAACCTACAACATCCACAACATCCTTTGACTGACTCATTTTCTTCTCTTTCAGAGCCTGCTTCTCATTGTCTCCACTTCAGTGTCCATATCTCTTGCAGCCAGTCCTGTCTCCCCCTCTATACCCTCTCCTACTCACTCCCTATACACACAGTTTTTCTTAGTGCCCTCCACCAGTCCTATCTCTTTCTCTTTTGTTTACCCCCTCCCTCACAATAGTCAATTCCCATAAACCTCCCTGGGCTGTCCCTCCTCCCCTGTGTTCTCATTTTCTTTTCTGCACCCCCTCTCCTCCTATATGCCTCTTTTCATTCATTCATTTATCCTCATTGACACACTGACACCCTCGTTCAGCTAGAGGGGTTGACACATCATTTGTTTACTTCACACTGACAAGGCTGGCTTCAATAATGTCTCTGCTTTAGTTTTTTCCCTTCTCTTTCAACCGTTTCAAAATTCCCATATTCATTTGGACTGTAGATCACTCAGTGGGTCTCTCTTGGTTGTGTTGATCATTCTGTTGACATGATATGCATGATTTTTTTCCCCATTTAACTGTTACACAAGTTCATGTCTTTTCCTAGGCAACCTGAGACAGCAACAGAAACTTGGTCTGAGATAGTTAGTTGGAAGTTTATCTGTTTTAAAATCTTGTAACGTAACCCCACCTCTAAGGTGTACAAAGCACCTACTAGCACTTTGACAAATCCAGTCTCAAAACTTAAAAACATTTGGCTGGTGTTTGGAGCCTTGTATCATGTCTCACTCTCCTCTGAACTGTGTAAACATACACAAAAAGTTGGCTTAGGTACTAAGAGATTTAAAACGTCTCAGAAAGTATTCCCACAGTAAAAAAAGAACATGGAAAATCCTGTTAAATTAGTCAAGAGCTGTTGTGCAATGAAGTGCACTTGATTCAAAAGGAATTCAGGCATGACAAGGTTTACAGACTGCTGCATGCTACAGAAAAGAGAAGAAATGTTAAGTAGTGTTGTTCCAATACCTATACCAGTAGTAATCCAGAAACCAGCGGAACTCCATATACAGGAATATGCAGCTGTTAAATGTATGGGCCGATACACAAAGTTCAGGTATTCAGTAACACCTGACTGATGCTAAATTGTTGAGGCAGATTCTAAAAAAAATCTGAGCACTGATGAAAAATAAACACTCATAGTAAACAAACAATCTTGATCTATGCACTGATTTCTTGTTCCTTGTCAACATACACACCATCTGCAAAAGTATCAGCCAATATATCGGCTTGGCAGATTTATGTTGCACCATACTTTCTGAGGCAATTTTAACTAACCTGACAGGAAATTTACCAGTTCTGAGAAGCAGTAAGCAATACTTGTAGGCAACTGTAACTCTCCAGACACGTAATCTCTTAAAGTGATAGTTCACCCAGAAATGAATGTTCACTCAATATCTTCTCACCCCTGTGCTGATGTGAGGATGGGTGAAGATCTCTAGTTCACAAAACACTCCTGGAGCTTCAACGGACAACAGTTTTCACCTGAAATGGAATATAATCTCCATCAAGTATGCGTTAATCATTGTGTAATCACCTGAAAAAAAATTAATCACTGTGTTTCCATTACCTTAGAGTGAGCCCTTTACATCTACAGAGGGCGCAGGTTTTTTTCCATGGAGGCCTCCATGTTGTACCGTCATGGCTAATGTCTACAGTAAAATACAACACAGGCTCTAAATATGGCCTTTTGTGCAAGTTTTGTGGCCGCTGGTTCTCTTACATGCGTGGAAAGGGTGAGAGAAAGGAGGTGTTTGCAATCTACTAATTCACAGCTAGATGCCACTAAATCCTACACACTGGTCCTTTAAAGGATCTGCTGTTAACATCTTGGTGCCAGATACCACAAGACACATACACAGATCTTGTGGAGTCCGTTCCTCAACGGGTCAGGCCTGTCTTTGCAGCACAAGGGGGAGCTACACAATATTACAGTATTAGGCATGTAGTTTTAATGTTGTGACTAATTTGTTTGTTTGTTTGTGTCCCATGTTTAGATCCACTCCCAAACGACACCAGACACACCAGATAGACTTACCTTAGTCCTGGCCACCTATCAGGAAAAAGACCAGATGTCTCTTTCGGGGTGATTACCTAACAAGTTGTAGAAAGAGGTCAGCAGTCAGGTTTAGTTTCAGAACAGCAGCAGTGGAGCTGATAAGGATTTGGGGCTTAAGGTAGATGGATTTGTGGTCACATAACTTAAGACTAGGCAATAAAATCGAGGAAAACTGTGCAAGCTACTTGAGTTGACCAAACTGATGTCAGCTATGTTAGTCAGCTCAAACTGATGTTTTGCATTTGTTTATCTCTAGCTTGTGTTTGAGTCATATGGTATAAAGAAAGATAGTGTTTTATTCTGTAATATGATTCTTCAAGATATCATTGAAGAAGGTCCATAGCCATCACAACCATTCAGAATCTCTCTGATGTAAATACAGTGTTAGTTATACAGTGTAGTAAAGAATGGTTTACTGTTTGTTGGATTTTGAACAGTGGCGTGTCACCATCTGTGTAATGCTTGCTGGGATCTTATTAAATGAGCTGACAGGAAACCTGTGCACATCATTCATTCACCTTCTCCTACAATAGCTCTCTTTTCATTTTCTCCCAAGCACTCTACCCACGGCTGTCTGCAACCATTTATCATTATATGCTGGGATGGGTAGCTTAACAATGTGATCTATCTTTAATTACATATCACTCTTTTATCACCTTCTTTTCTTCCTCTCTCTCTGTCCTTTCTTTCTCAGTCAGATTGTCTCAAAATCTTTCAGTGCTGTAGAACAATGATCAGGTGCCTGTGTGGAGGAGAAAATAAAAGGAGGCTCTTGCTGCTGATGATCACTGTGCTACTCTCTAATTTAGAATTTTCTCTTTCTGCCTAGTTAGGCAAACCCAAGACATTCGGTTACATTAATGTAAGTGATGGAGGATCCACAGACCTTGTTGTGTGCAAAAAAGCATTCCAGAGTTTATGTGAAGTTAAATCAGTCAAATCAGATGGGTACCCTCTAGGATTGGGAGATATGTTAAAATTTTCTGAATGGCCACAGTAAGTCCAACAGCATACCACCTGAGCCTTTCACCTTCCCAATCCACATTTCTCTCTTTTACCAAAGTAAAAATGGCTTAAGTGCCTTGTTAACTCATCCTAAAAATCATTTCATTCAAACTCAGCAGAAAAACAAAATGAAGCTCACCAAATCCATCCGTTAGGGATGTCCCGATACAACTTTTTCACTTCCGATACGATACCGATATTGCAGCCTTGAGTATTGGCCGATACTGATATCGATACAATATCAGCACAAATCATACATACTTTTATTACTTATTTTGTAGTGTTGAATGTTAGAAAAGGCTTGATCAAGTGATGTTACTCAAACAGAGAACAATAGTCAGCAACCAGTCACCTATGGATAGAAGTGCTGGAGCAGAAAATGGACTGCTTATTGGAGCGCTTATATCTGAGATTTTAGATGCAGTCAGATAAAATCCGATACTCGTTTTTTGGCTGATATCGGACCGATATCCGATATCAATATTGGATTGGGACTCCCCTACCATCCGTCTTTCCACTGTTCCAACAATCACAACTCTGGTTTGGTTGAAATAAATCCTGAATTCACAGCGTTGGATGTGAAAATATTCTGCCACTAAGGGCTGTTTTCCTGTCGCTGGTTCTTTGGCTCAGTGGGTGTGATTTGTGCTGCTGAATGAGTTACTGAGCAGCGCCTCTCACTCTAAAGTCATGAAATTAGCAAAATAAAATTACAAAAGTCTGCCAAAAAAAATATAACAACCAGGGATATTACTACTGACAGGGTAGCCAATATTCATCCAGTCACCCAACCCCTGTACAGTGTTAACTTATCCTTTAAAACAATATGCCAAACATTTTTGATCACATCATGTCCCAAAATATTGAATTTCCAACTGTAGTTTAAAAACAAGAATTGTTTCAGATGTGTATACGCAATACCTGTCAGTTTAAGTAGGCAGTCTGTTCATAGTACCACCCTCTTTTTGTTGTAACTTAATCCAGCTCCAGGTAGAATTAAAAAAATTCTTCAACTCTCATTTTTAGGTTGTGAAATTGGTACCCATTTGAAATGACAATGTTCCCATTGTTCCTACCATCTTTCTTTTCTCCACACCTCACTTCCCTCTGCAGGGCCCAGTACACCGTGTTGGTCCCTGCCCTGTGGAATACTGACGTCCAAGACTGGGAGCTTAAATGTATGAACAGTCTAGTTTTGGACGAGAGCCACCATGGACCCAAAGCAGGTACCACACACACACACACACACACACACACACACACACACACACACACACACACACATTACACACACAAAGCAGTGCGAAGGGACACTGGGGACCACCCGGCACACAGTCGTTCAAACTCTAGTAACTCATTCAGCTGACATCACTTAACCTTCAGTGGCACACATGCTGATCTTGTTACACGCATACACACACCGTTTTGTTCTTTGGTCTTAATGTCAGTGTGCATCGTGGTTGGACCTTGGGGAAGACATCTCCAGCTTTTTCCTGAGAACACTGTTACAAAAGGAGGAAACAGTCACCCCTTGTTCACCTCCTTCCCTTAGGTTCTACTGTTTACCACTTTCTAAATGTTAAACTGCTTGGTAGTGTGCTTGCTTTTACATTAACATGCTTTTTTATTTTTTAGTCATGTAAGCTTTTCATTTTTAGTCCATTATTTTGCCATTTTGTAATTGTGACGTATTTGAAGCAAATGCTGCCCTCTAAACCAGAGGATCTCAAACTTTTTTCATTGATGCACCTGCTTTTAAATATTTTTCAGCCAAGTTAACCCTCAACAGTGTAAAAAGTTGCTGGTAGGAAAAAACACATAAAACGGTACAATTCAGTGTTGCACCAGTGTCGGCTTGTTGAGGTAAATCCTGTTAAAGGGACAGTAAACCCCCACAAATCAATAATATGTATTTTCTTCTGGCTTGTAGTGCCATTTACCCATTTAAGATAGTTTTGATGTGAGTTGCAGATTTTTGGAGTGATCAGTCGTAGAGATGTCTGCCTTCTCTCCAGCATAATGGAACTAAATGGCACTTGGCTTGTGGGGCTCAAAGCCCAAAAAAACACATTTGACAAGTTCCACACTAGTGTCTCCAGAAATCATGACCCAGTTTCTCAAGATAATTCACATACCTTGTTTTGAACAACTAGGACTTTCTTTCTACCAGAAAGAAAATAGTTCCTTCATGAAACTACCCACAGCAATGTCTGTGGATTACCTTGAGAAAAAAGTAAGTGCCTTTTAGTTCCACTATATCGGAGAGAAGGCAGATATCTCCAAAATGCACCAGGTCGCACCAAAACTATCTAGATGAATAACTAGCTCTAATAACTAGCCAGAAGGAAAATATATATTAGAAATATTTTTTTAGGGGGGGTCGAGAGTCTGCCTACTCAAAGTGACTTCGATAAACACAATGGAGCACGAGCATCTGATGCTGTAGATGAGCATTTGGATGCATGTGGACTTACTGCCTATAGTCAATCAATTCACTAGTCACAGTACAGTGCAAGCCCAGACCGAGCACTGCTACAAGTGAACTCAAGTGGGTGGAGGGCGAAATATTGTCCAGAAACACTACAAGCAATGTTGTTTTCTCTTTCTGCAGTTGAGTAAGTTAAGTGTCTAAGTATAAGGTGTGCTCTTCCTAACCCCTTAAATAAGTCTTTCATCCTCCCTATTGACTACTTTGATGAGGGTAAGCAGGAACGTCAAAGGATTGATTGATTTTGACCAGATGAAATCGAATCGGTTGGAGGTGAAACAAGTGCGTTAAACCTTGTAAAAACAGAGTTTGGGGCGAGCATATTTTCAAACATGCAACAGGTCGCTGAGTCTGTTGGCAGACACACAGAGCAGGTTAGACGTCCTCATTAAAAAAAAAAAAAAAAAAAAAAAAGTAATCAGCTATTCACTCGTCCGCTCGATCACATCGCCTCCAGTTAGGGATCAATGTCAGTCTGTGACCTGCTACGTGGAAAACAAGCCGAAACAAAGTTGCCACAGGTAGCCCGAGGTAAAGGATTATATGGGAGGAAACAAGAATTGTTAGCAAAGTAGCTAATATTGTTAATTACTGGGTTATTTACAGAGATCAGCAGCTGTAATGTACATGTAAAAAGTGACTGCTGCTTTCTTGCAGCAGAAAATATATGCACATTATGTGTACAATAAGTGATGCATGCATGAGCTAGCTCCTATCAAAAGCAGAAGAAAACAGGACAAAACTGAGTTTTAAGGAGTTTGTAGCTGCCAGTTTTTATATGAACTTGTCTATCCTGCAGTCAGCGTGTTAGATACAATAGCAAACAATAGACCAGATAAATTAACAAGAGGGCTTGCTATTTTGCTAGATTAGTCACTAACTATTAAGTATTGTCTTCAGGGTTGTTTTTAATAAATTGAGTGTTTACTTATAAAGGTCAATTTTACATTTGGGGCAATAACACTGATCCCAGATCAGCAGTTAAGTGTAACTTTTGCCTTGAGTTTATTTTAATACATTCTTATTAATTATCCTGCAGAGGAGAAAAGGGAAAATGAGCACTTTTACATTTTTAGTGATCATGGTCAAAAATACTAAGTTTGATCCAATAATAAAGTGTTAATTATCTGGTCTATGCTTTGCTATCATCCTTAAAACTCAACTTTGTGCTCTGCTTTTGGATCAGTGCTAGGTTATGCATTCATTAAATTATGTAAACATTTATTATTTAGAATACTTTGTACTTCATTTTGCTCTATCTTGTAATTCTCTTATCTTGTGACCAGCACTAGACTAATCCTTAAAGTCACCGAAAATAAGTGTGTAGTAGCTCTAAAAAAATCTCTGGGGGTGCATACTTCTGGACCCCCATAGAGTGTCTATGTTTTTATCTGCTCACACATTCTTCCTAATACTGATGGTATTTTAATGGCTCTGTTTTCACTTTATTTTTATTTCTATTCACTGTGTTCTCAGCTGTATTACTCCATTTGTTGGTTTGTATATCATGCAATACCCTCTTTTTTGAGATTTTACAGCAGTTGACAGTTTTTGGCAATTAATGATTGCACTGAAAATTAGAATATAAAATGTGCTGTAATCAAACTTGATTTTACATGTTTACGGAACTTAATACAGTATAATTATTGTAGGAATTATGCATGAATGATATTTTTTATATTAACATTAAGAAAAAAACTCACATCCAAAGTACCCCTAGAGGTAGTAGTATCCCTATTTGAGAAACACTGCTCTAAGCAAGCCACCAACTTGCTAAAAGTGGGAGCTAGTTCTCTGATTCTGTTCAGACATTTCACTACATTAATGGTCGAACATGTTGAGTTTATTTTATTTCATTATGTCTCAAACAGACTTTCAGTGCAGCATCAGATGACAAAGTCCTAAAGCTCTGATGACGGAGTTCATGTAACAGTCTGTGTGTGTATGTGCGTGTGTGTGTGTGTGTGTCCATGCCTACTATAACTTGTCAGATCAAAGGCGCTTTCATCTTTTGAAAGTTGTTCGGATATCAGCTCCACAAGATCTGGAAACCCTTCACCACTGGAGTCTCATCTTCACAAAAAACAGACAGAATGGAATGCAAACCTGTTGTGCATGTATGTGTGCGTGTTCATGACCGTAAATGTGCACATAGGCTTGTGTCTGTTCGTGCATCCTGACAGACTCAGAAAGGCTACGAGGATGAGTCACAGGTTGGTGGCTGCAGGGCTGTGTTTGTCAATGCAGCTGGGAAGGTAGAAGAGGGGCAAGAAAAATAGACAAGGTGTGTGTGTGTGTGTGTGTGTGTGTGTGTGTGTCTGTGTGTGTGTGTGTGTGTGTGTGTGTGTGTGTGTGTGTGTGTGTGTGTGTGTGTGTGTGTGTGTGTGAGAAAGAAAGAGAGAGAGTGAGTGTGTGTGAGAGGATGAGTTAACTGAGAGAGTATTTGCGAAAAGGGCAGAAGAATCTGAGAGAGCATGAGAGGTTTCCTTTCAGGGCAATTGGAAGCCACAAAAGCGTGTTTTATGGTGGGGATAATCCATCACCCTGTGTTTGTGTGTGTGCGCCCACCTGTGTGTGTGTGTGTGTGTGTCTGTGTGGCTGTGTGTGAGTCAGGATGAGTCATCCTTATTTGCTGGCCTGTCAGACTGTCTAGCCCTCAAGGCAGCAGAGGAAACGAGCTGATTCATTTGCTGCGTCTTCAACACAAATCTAACGTTCCTGTATTTTCTCTCTCACACACACTTTCACTCACTCTCTCTGTCACTGACACCCAGCACCGTCATGGTGTTGTTACTAATCTTGTGGCATGTGTTCCACACTCCTTCTAACAGTTCGGGGCTGCTACTCCTGAAGCCAAATGCATGTTAATTGGAGCGCTGTTCGCTGTAAGAGCTGTTGCTGGAAAACATTTCTGTTCATGTGGCATTTAGAGATGCTTCTACATGACTGGTTCTGAAGATGGAGAGTAGTGTTATGTCATAGAGACTAGAGGTGCAGTGGATCACAGCTGGTCCGTGGCCTGTGTGGCTCGCCCCATATGGTTTGTCCCGCATGTGATCCGCGGACTAAAAGTAGCCATCATCACTCACTGATAGTCAATATATTTGTCCAACTGGCCGACCCTACTTTCCAGATGACCATTGCCCGCTTCTTATCTCTGCTTGAGGCTAGAGACTTCAGACTACATTAGCAGCTAGTTGCGTAACACACTCCAAAAAGTTTGTTGCTTGCTGTTGATGGCAGTTGTTGTCAGCTTGGATCCACAGCAGTCACTGTATAATGGATTCCTGACTCAGAGACACAGCAAAAAAGAAAAATCTTGTCAAACCACTGCTGCTTCATTTTAGCACATGTTTGACTGCTCTTGAGTTGAATGTTTGTCTCCTGATGCTTAATTGTTTCATCCATATGGGCTGATTTGCAAAAAGAACAAAACAATTTTGTAGGAAAGGTTTTGGACATTAAAATATTAAAAGTTCAGACTAAAAGAGCTTTCACACCTCCATGTGGTAACCACTCTGACAGCCACCTACCTGCAAGAGAGTTCCCCTGAAAAACAAAGTGTTTTTAAAAGTGGCTGCAATGACAGGCAGGTGCTCACTGAATGTCATGGTGTTAGTATAACCTACACAAAAGGCTACAACATGGCCATGGTCACCATGTCCCATCAGTTTAGCCTCATGCCCCTCAAATAATTCTAAGTCCTGTGGACTATTTTGTTGTTTTCTTCTCTGCCTCTTTACTGCCACTACAGCAAGCTATTACTCTTATTAAGGTCATTATTTTGAAATGGTATAAAAAAAACAGTATGAATAGTATATGAAAATAAAATAATCCTAAACCCTTAAGTTAAATTCATTATATCAGTGGGCTTGCTGCTCTGGCCTTTGGCCTTTGTGCTAAAAAGAATGGACAACACCAAAGGCCCAAAGGCCCAGTGCCCTTGATCATAAATTGTGTCTACACACACTTATATATTTTACTTATTCATATTTTATATAAAGGAAACATTTATGTGTTTTTGGAAGGTGTTACGGTGGTACAGTTGGCTAAAAAGCTATCATGGGGTGCATTGCCCCAGCAAGGGTAGGTGTTTTGAATGATATTGTTGTAGAATGCTGTGACATAAGGGTCCCTGGGGCCCATCCAACAACAGGCTGAGTCAGCAATGAAGGACGGAGTTGAAGTGACTTCAGGTTATGCTGAGTCAGGCTGAGAAGCTCTGAAAGCAGGTAGATGTGTCCTTCTGTCCTTCTACGGGCTACTTTCCTATTGTATTCCTCTTATTTCCCCTCTCCCCACCTCTCTTTCTCCATTCCCCTCCTCTTTACACCTTCTCTCCTCTCCCTGCCCAACATTATTCTCTTTTTTATTCAGCTCCCATCTGCCCTCTTTTCACCCTTTCCTCCTTTCCTGCCCTCCATCCTTTCCTCCTCCTCCTCTCCTTTCATTTTTTCAGTTCCCTCTCCTGCTCTCTCTTGTGTTTCTTTTTCCGTGACTCCTTTGGTGTAGTAGCAGATGCCAGAGTCCTGTTCTCCTCCGCAGGCTCCCATGATACCTACCTGCTTCCTGTCTGCCTGCTGCTCAAGCCTCAGTGCAGTGACTCAGCATTCATTCTATTCACTGCCCCCAAACAGCCTCCTGCAGCCAGTGCTGCTTTCATACTTGCACAGATTTTAACGTCATGACGGTTTATGATTTATTCTCATGCTTATTCTTAATGACGGTCCCAGTTTTGTGGGATTTTGTGCTGTGTCATTTATTGATGTATTGAACCGGCAGGTGACCAGGTTACTTCGGGTGTCCATCAGCTAGAGGCAGCTACACAGAGCCTATAACATGTCATCATCACCTGGAACTAATGTGCCCTTTTTGACACCAGTACCTTTGACAAGAGGAGAAAACCCTTTATTGTCAGAATTAAATCCTGTTTAAACAAATTTTAGGTGAAATCCTCTCATTGTATGTTGTGTTTGCATTTTACTGGATACAGTGTATACGTGTGTTTCGTTACTCCTCCCATCAGTGAACTCTGTGCCCATCTGTTCTCTAAATCTCTCTCTTTTATCCCCTTGTTCACACCAATTTTGACCTCACTGTCCATCTGTTATTTGGCTCCAGCAGAGTCACTGCAGTAGTTTATGTATATTAATATGTGCATGTGTGTGTGTGTGTGTGTGTGTGTGTGTGTGTGTGTGTGTTGCAGGTCTGCATAAAAACCCATTCACTACTTTGAGAAAACAATGACAACACTATTTCCCCTCTCTTAGAGTCCTTGGCTTATGATAAATGGATCTGGCACGGAATACTTACTTAGTGCCTTAGTGCCTTGCATCTTTCATGCTTTTACTTCCATTTCTACTTCAGACAGGTTTAACAACAGAGGTAGATATTATCAAAATGAAAGTTAGGAAAGAGGGGCTTGAAAGTGGAGCAGATAGTCCATGTTGGAACAAGCAAGGTCAGGTTAAACAAGGGTCAAAATAAATTGGCCAAGGTTCAGAGCTGGAGTGACCACACACACACACACACAAACAAACTGATTACATGAGAGGAGTTTATGACCTACAGAGACAAAGAGGTGTTCTCCTTGCAATGCGACTGCTGGCACCCTAAGGTCATGAACACATAAGACACACAGATCACAGGTGGCTGAGACGAAAACAGAGCATCCAAAATGAGAAGTTCTTTTGAGTTCAGCTGAGGTTATATGGCTTCAGGTCCTTGCGATGTTTGACCGAGCTTCCTGAGAACCTCTTAATAGATGGCCTCAACATCAAAGTAAAGTGAGTTTTGGAAGACCGGTGAAGTAAAAATGACTGATGAAACTAAAAACATTCTATACAGTTATTTTTGAGGTACAACTCAGCCTGACGT
Organism: Lutjanus erythropterus; assembly: GCF_056507025.1. Taxonomy (NCBI): domain Eukaryota; kingdom Metazoa; phylum Chordata; class Actinopteri; order Lutjaniformes; family Lutjanidae; genus Lutjanus; species Lutjanus erythropterus. The sequence goes on from NC_139329.1 coordinate 7,586,192, forward strand.
ATTACATAAACTTTACATTGTGTATATATAACTATACTCATGAGCTTCACAACAGTGCTCAGTAATGATGCTGCAATGTGACTCTGATATTAGATTAGTTTAATTTTTCCACCAACCCCGACTTGCTACAAGACATCTGAACAATTGATCAGACAGTGGAAGTCACCTTGGATAATATTATGCTGATGGCACATTTCGATACTGCTTATGTTGGATGGACTTGTTTTTTCCAACAAACAAAGCCAGACCGATACTGGATCTTTGGGGCCATAACAATATGAGAGTAAAAAAATTATACTTATAAATCTGAAATGACATCAGGGCCCTGAAAGAGTAAATTTTCCCAGTTATTTTTAAGAATTAGAAATAACTATAAATTAAAAAAAAAACACAAATAGAACAATTTCAGTTAAGAAAAGGGATCAAGTATACCTAAAATGCTGCCTATAAAACTGAAGAAATAAAAAACAATCTGGATTATTTTGCATAAAAAAAATCTTCCCTTACTGGTTTTATTTTATTTTTTTTTATTTTAATGTTACCAGTTGTAGAAATGGTGTATTTTGCTCGTTAGTCCTGACTGAAATATAAGTAAAATGGAAGTGGTAGGAACATATCTGGGTCATCTTCGTTATGGTCTTGTGGTCTGAGGCCACTGCTGGGGCTGGATTGCATCTATTAGTCCCACAGGAATGTCACCTTTTTAACCTGGCTAAGGCTTCTTAGCCGTGGGCACTTGGCCTACCTGTGACCCCTTAGGTAGGCCTGCTTTCTAGTAAGCTTTGCTCTTTGTAAAGGTTCACCGTAATCCCCTCTCCCCCTCCATCTCCATTTGTTTCTCGTAGTTGAAGTGCAAAACCACCTGCTTTATCAGCCCTAGGCTAACCTACTCCCCTCATTATACACATCTTTGTGAGTGGGGCCTTTTATTAATATAATTTGGCCACATACTCAAGCAGAAGGGGTCTTTTACTATCACATATCCTCTATACAGGGGTTTGAATCACTTGATCAGGCTTCCAGCAGAGACTGTGGGTCAGGGTGCTTGTTTATAGGTCTGTGATGCTAAATGAGCTTTTTCACTAACCTCCATCTTCAACTCCAGTGGGACAGAGGGGTCATAACTTTAGCTTGTTTGTGTACTTTCCACCAACAATGACCTAAATATTGGACCAAGAGCTTTTGTTCAAGTTGACTAGCGTGTTGCAGAAAGTGGACCAGTGTCCTGCAGGTTCGTCTGGCTACTTATGTTAACTGTGTAGTACCAACTGCTGATGTTACTTGTGTCTTCAACCCATCTGGCACTTTCAATCAACTGTCAAATTTAAGACTGGGTTCTGTCAGCTTTTTACTTGGCAATTTTCTTTTATTTTTTTGTGGTATTGGGTAACAACCGTCTTGTTTTTTCTTGACAGTGTTATTATACATAAATAAGTGGGAATTTTTAGTTTTTTAATTAATGATTAATCTGCCAATTATTTTAACGATTTATCAGTTGGCCTTTTAAACCAAAGATAAATATTTTAAAAATGCCCATAACCATTTCTCAGCTGATAATGACATTTCAAATTGCTTGTTTTGTCCAACTAACAGTCAAGAGCTCCTTCGCTGTCATGTATAACAAAGAAATGCTGCAAATCCTCACACTGGAGAAGGTGGGAACAGAGAATGTTTAACATTTTTTCATGAAATATGACTGAGACAATTAATCGACAATCAGAGTTTCTACTCTTCTCTGTTGATCAACTAATTGTCTCAGCTCTAACTTTTTCTGTCTGTTTTTCCTGCATGGCTCTATGACATTTAACTTTAGAAAGCTAGTAACCTGGATCATTACATCTTGGAGCAGCATGACAAGGCATTTTTTGATACTCAGTAGTATTGAAGCAGTTCAGTCGGTGCCATAAAAGTATCAAAGTTCTATACCCGGCCCTTCTTTTCTGCTCAGGGTTCTTTCAGGTGCTAGAAGTCCTTCAAAATCCTTGAATTTTATTGTTTTCAAAGTTTGAAAAGTGATTGGATTTTGGATAAAGTGCTTGAAACTGCTGAAATCGTAACTGCATTACTTTCACAATAAATCACTGTCTGACTGAATAGTTTGCTAAGTAGTTTATTAGATCAAGAAGTAAAATAAATCAGAGACAGTATAATTTCCTTTGCCTTTTGCATAAAATGAAGACACTCAAACCTTGCATGCCACTAAACACCAGCACACAACATGCCGGGAGGTTTCAGTGACTGTTAGCTTGAAAATTATTTAGAGAAAAAAGAGAAAAGAAAATTGAAATTGAAGTTATTTGTCCAGTAATTGTTTGTGTGATTGTTTTATGTTGACTCAACCACGTTATATAGGATGTAGGGCTGCAACTAACATTTATTATCATCGATTAATCTATAGATTATTTTCTTGATTATTATTAGTTGTTTGGTCCATAAAATGTCAGAAAATTGTGAAAAATGTTGGCCAATGTTTCCCAAAGGCAAAGATGATGTCCTTTCAGTTTACGTTCAGTTTACTGTCAGAGAGGAAGAAAGAAACCTGAAAATATTCACATTTAAGAAGCTGAAATAATAAAATTTGACCTTTTTTCTTGAAAGAATTCTCAATCTGATCGACCACTTACCAAAATGGTATAAATATTTCATTTAGCACAGTTGTAAGGTGCAGGGAAACATAATATACACTGAAAATGTTTGAAAAGTGTTTGAATTTGACTTTGCAAAAGATGCAGGAACTCTGTCTGTGTATATTAGGAGTTTGACAGGTGAATTACTTCAGTAAAAGCAAGAGAACAATGGTTTGCATGTCCTCATCTCCCCTCATTAAATTAGAACAAGGCAGCTGGCTAGGGATTCTGTGCTTCTTTGCATATGGTCCCTAATTAGATAAAATTAGGAGAAGAATTAATTATTTGTGATTTGTGTATAAATGTGGCAGATGATGGGATTAGAAGCCGCAGGTAGGAAAGTAGATGAGAGGATAAGAAGAGAAAAAACAAATCTTTTTAAAGAAAAGAAAGGAGAGTGGTGTTGGCTCAGATCCCGCAGAGCGCCTGAATACTCTCCTCCAGGGTTGGACCCTTAAGGTTTTCCTGCCCGCTTGCTTTCCTGTGTGCCTGTGTGCCTGTGTGTGTGTGTGTGTGTGTGTGTGTGTGTGTGTGTGTGTGTGTGTGTGTGTGTGTGCATACTCACATACTTGCTCTTGCCTTATAAGTTTCTCAGCACCACCCTCTCTTCCTTTTGCCCTATTCTCCTGTGAAGCCCCTCTGGCTATCCTACAGTGTGTGTGTGTGTGTGTGTGTGTGTGTGTGTATTGCTATATAATTGAGGTAAAAGGAGAACCTATGTGTGTGTGCTGGATATTTGTTTGTGTGTGTGTGAGAAAGAGAGTAGCATGCACTGTTTTGTGTTCATGTGTGTGAATAAAGCAGCTTTGTTTATATTCTGAAGTAGAGCTCAGCTCTCAAGCTCAAGCAGGGGAGGTACGATCTTAATAATTAATAGATATTCTTAATTATGTTTACTTCTTGTAAAATCTAGGGCATAAGTTCTTAAAGAGGTTATAATGATGTGCATACACTTAAATTTGGGTCGTCCTTTTCTTGCCAAACAAGGGAAAAAGAGTTTTTTTGCTACACTTTTGATCTAAAATACTGAAGAAATAAAAAGTTTGAGAAAATGTTTGAGAAAGTGTGACTGAACAGAGAACAGACAATAAGTCAGAATAAGTAAATAAATTAGGAGTAGATGGGTAGTAAATTGGAATATGGTGATGTCCATGGTGAAACATGATATCATTGATATCACTTTTACATACTTTCTTAGGTATTTTTAAATCTATGAATGCTGGATATTAATTTTAAATTGGGCAATACTTTATGCTGTTTTTCCTCTGGAAAATAACACACAAGGTGCTATTATACTAAACCCATCCTTGATTTTTGCACTCTGTGGCTGACACTCCTTTAAATACATATTTATCAGGTCTAAGGCACTTTTAAATCACGATGACAACTTGAAAAAACAATTAAACAATAAATTTAAAGTGTACAGCACTTTTTGTTCATATAAAATTCATTTTCGCTTTAACTAATAGTGCATCTGCTTTCCCTCTTTAATTAAATACGTCAGCCATGAGCATTTGTGTGAATTGTCATTAGCAATGAATGTGTCAATCATGTGTGTACAATTGCAAAACAAAGAGATGCAATCATCCTTTTATAGAATCAAATAAAAATAGTAAAATAATTAATCATGTAATATCACCGTAGATATTGTTACTGTCCAGTACTGTATTGAGACATTTTTCTCTGTCTCACACACACACACACACACACACACACACACACACACACACACACACACACACAGAGCGATCCACAGAGAAATTGGATGGCTCTTCTGTCTGACAGGTGATCTCAGAGGTAAAGAACTTCATTTAACCGTGTTTAGCCATTACCATAAAATGACACAAAAGAATATTAAACTTGTGGAGTTTAAATTAGAGGCCCCAGACTCTGTTTAGATTGCTCATCATTCAACTTTTGGCAGCTATAATTACAGATTAGAGAGTAGAGATCAGGCTATTTTAGTTCTTTTCTTGTCCTCCCACTCTCAGTCTCTCCTCCCCTACCCTCTGTTCATCCCTCAGATTTCTCTTTCTCCACCTCATTTTATTTTCCAATGCCACCTCTTCTCTCTTAGCCATCTTGAGAGAATTACATCTGTGGCCATGCCAACCTCCAACCTACCCTGTCTTGTGTGATGTGTTACTTATTACTCAGTGCCCAACTTCATGTAGCCCAGCCTCTGGAGTCCTTGTTGGACCTTTGCCCTCTGGGAATGAACTTTGCCCTTGCAGTAGGCTTTAAGGCGCATTAAGAGGCAGAATCTGAATGACAGGGTGTGGTAGGGGTCAAAACTCACAGGTCAGTGGGGATCTGCAGCAAACAGACCCACTCCCCTTCATTATGCCTTTCTCTTCCATGTCCTCTCTGTTTCTCCTGCACCCTCTCTCCGTCCCCATCCTATTTTGCCTACTTTGTTTTCTTTCATCTAATGCACCAGGCAGCTCTTTTCACCTGCCACCCCTTCATCACGCTTATGTTGTTTTGATTTCTGTTAAACATTTCTCCCTCCTTTCCTAACTCTCTATGCATTTATTTACCACCAACAGGATTTGGAAATCAGATTTCAATCCTGGTCCACAATTTAATATGATATGGTATGGTGCATGGAACCAAACATGCAGCTAATTTCTCAGAAAGATAACAGAAGAGAAACTGTTGTATCTGTTTACAGTGCAGATAACCAAACTCAGAATGTTTTAATCATGAAGTGTGTCAATAATTGGCCTTGTTCCATCATGCCATGAGCCACAGGGATCTATTTTCATGCTGCTACAATATTTAAAACTGCTCAGCTATCATAAAAATGTAGAAAATGACTGCTGTCTGATGCATTTTTGATTATCACTGTGCTATGCTTCACTCAGTGCCACATACACTGCATTTCCTTTGACTGCATCACCAGCAGGGAATGTTTGTTTGCATCAGCAGTAAGGTTGTGAAATGGCGATACAATACATATCATGATACAGGGATACCGATCAGTATATTCCAATATACTGCAGTAAGGCAAGACGATATGCTGCAATCTTTCTTTTGCATTCTATTTTCGACAGGCTGTCCTGTGCACACTGACTCAAAAGATGGATCATCTTTGTCATTTTATTGTGTTAAGTTCATGGTCTGCACGTGTGACAGGTGCTTCTCCAGCTCAGAACAGTGCACTTGGCTGGAGGATGAGAGCATGTAGAACCAGACTTTTTTCACATCTAACAAAGTGAAAAAGTTTGTGATGTTTTTTGGAACAGTGGGAAGACAGGACAGTTTTGGTGAGTTTTAATTTGCTTCTTTCTGTCTAAAGAGTTAATATGTAGTGTGTTTTACGGAGTTAACAAGGCAGTTTAAGTTTATCTTAGTTCGGTAAAAGACAGTAAGTTGGATTCAGAAGGTGATCGGTCGTATTTTTCAGTTCAATAATGAAAATAGGTGTGAGAATGTTCCCTTTCTTAACATTTTGTGAGATTATTTTATTAATTTGTCACACATACTCGTACACATCTCCCAGCTTTCATGTTACTGTGTTTAGTTGTCTTTGTTTTCATAGTGTTTGACTGACAGTGGCAGCTCCCATGCAGTAACATTGAATTTTGAGCCCTTACTATTTTTTTTTTTTTTTTTAAGATTTTTTGCTTAATTTTGTTATCAACTTTGTTATGTTCATGGCCAATCCTCACACTGCTGACTTAAATTTGCATTCTTAAGTTATACCAACCCCCTTCCTACTCTCTCTTTCCTCCTTCCTCATATATTGCCTTGCCTTCGTCTTTTCTTTTCTTCATTATTTCTTTTCTCCTCCCTTCTTCTTCCCACACTCCCTCCCCACTCCTTCTATTCTCCTCACCCTGCCCTGCAGTGGCCTCCACACTCTTAAGCCATTGATTTACCAACACACTGAAGGGACTTTTCATTTCTTTGAGCATTGTGTGCATGTTTGTGCATGTGAGCGATTGAATGTGTGCATTTGTATTCCTATTAAGGCCTCAATGTTTTTTTCTTTGACTGGCATCAGACACATGTTGACTGCTGTGCGTATTCCCAACACCATTTAATACACACTCCTCAGGGAGCTTTTCCTGTCTGTCAGTTTCATGCACGCACGCAAAGCAGCAAACACACAAAAACAAACAGCAGGAATAATTTTGCTCTTGTCTGCTGTCTGATTAATGAGCACATCCTACAGTCTATGAGAGGAGATGCTGATCCCCCTGGGTACCAAAGTATTATAACAAACCCAGACTGTAGTGACAAATATGAGTGTGGGTGTTAGTGTTTGACCATAATTGTGTTTATGTGATCTTCTCTGAAGGACTGCCTGAGGACATGGATATTTGCTAGCGGTTTAAAGTAAATGGTTTTGAATTCTTTAACATAATAATGAGTGATGATTGAGAGCTTCTGTGGGCTGCTGCTCATGAGGCAAGACTAAATAATGTAAACACCTGTTACATTCAGAAGCTAAACTCATGACGAGAACTGAACAGGTTGAGACCTTGCTCTGACATAATAAATTATGGACTTCATTTATAATGAACAGTGGAAAACATATAGGTGGCAGTGGAGGAGTCAATAAAGCATAGTATTGTAATAATGTACATACACAGACAGAGACCAGGTATCAGTATTAATTTATATAAATTGTTCATATTGCAAATACGAATCAAACTTTTCCCTTTCTGTCCAATAGATGCAAGCAAAAATGTCAAACATTTACTCGTTCCAGTTTTGTAACTGTGATTATTTGCTGCCTTTCTTTGTCATTTATAAACCAAAGTGAAGAGTGTTTAGGTTTTGGACAGTTGGTTTGACAAAATAAGCAATTTGAAGATGCCACTTTTTGGGCCTGACCAATACTGATTTTTTGGGCCAATACCAATATTAGGGAGTGAAAAAAAATCTGACATTGCTATATCAGCCAAGATTCTTTATACAGAATATAATATATAGAATATATCTGCAAGCATTTCCTTGGAATGATCCCACAAAAGTGGTTATAACAGTATATTTTACTGTTTAACAATAAACTAACATAATATAATACAAGAATAGAGCAAAATATATGTACAGACTATATGAAACCTAAATTAAGAAAAGGGCTATAGAACTAAAAGGTAAAAATTAACTGCATTATGTTCTGTTTAAAACCAGTAGTTTTCATATACATGGATATCAGACAACACATATGCTTTTACCATTATAGAGCGATATAGTTATGATTGGCAAATATTGGGCCAATAATATTGATCTCTAGGGTTAGGCAGTGTCCACCAAATTAGCATATGACGATGTCCACAGTGAATCATCGTGATGGACGATGATACTGCTGCTGGTTCTAAAAGGGTCTTCGTGTCTGCACCATATGTCCTTATTTGTGTTGAAAAAGAAAACAAAACACAACATGGAGATGTAGCATAATGAACAGCTACAACAGCGCTGAGCATTTTTTGACATTTTATAGACTAAACAATTAATCAATTAATCATGAGTAATGTGAAAATTCGTCGATAATGAAAATATTTGTGCATTGTAGCCCTACTTATTAGCAGATGAAAAAAGGTAATAAATTGAAATGATACAATACTCAGTGTACGGCAAAATGTTTAAAATCACAGTAATATAATGTGATGAAAGCATTATGCTAATATCGTATCGGGCTTCTAGTGACTCTCACCCTAAGAAAAATATCAAGTACTCATGAGGTTTAAGTCACATTTTATCAGATTTAATTTTAAACACATTTTATTACACAGTTCCCTTATGATATAAACATAGATGTTTTCATGTGGAGAACCATTGAATGACAAATATAAAGAGAAAAACTGTAAGACATCAATCCATTGTATTAGGTTGGGTTTAAATCTAATCCATGCTTACTCTGTGTACTCAGTCATTAACATTAACTCACAAGTTATATATTTTCAGAGCATATGTTTACATAGAATTATGATTTATTTTTAAATCTATCTTTCACCATGCTAGAGAACACAAAACTGTCTATGTTTCCAATTTGCATAATACAGAGAAAGGGATATGTTTACTGTATATTCTTGTTGTATCCTCACATATATACATAATGTTGTTGGCCTACTCAATTTAATGCACATAAGTCAATGAAAAATTTTAAAATGGTACACCAAAACTATTAAAAGTGCATCAATGAAACATTTTGTTGACTGAGTGCCATTCTCTCATATCACTATAAATACACATACATACACACGAATTTAAGTCTGCCCCGCTGTCCTGGTGCTGTAAATACTCACTAGAGCATCAAATGTGTATTAAAACATGTCTGAAAATAGTCCCCAGCAAGTGCAGTTCTTATTCCACTTTGAGTGAGGTTTGCTAAAAACTACAGTACTCAGTGACCTTGTTTTTAATGGTCTATGTCTTCAGTAGGAACCCGTGGACATGGGGCATGGTTAGTGAAGCCAGAAAGTATTGGCACCGTTTGTTTCTGTCGTTTGATGGGATTAGCTGACACTGAGAAAAATGTTGAACAGCAGCCATATCCTTTTAATAACAATGCTTAAACACAAGGTTTGATTATACAGTAACTGGTCTAATGGGATTGGATGAAGAACAGGATGGTCTTCAATACCACACGTCTAAGAATATTTTATATTTTGTCTGAAAACTACTGATAGACTGCTCCTTGTTTTCAGTGGTAATTCTACATCTGATTTCATTTCTCTGTGTTAACCTTGCTTTTCTGTGTGTGTGTTCTCTGTGCCAACTTCTTGGCTCCATCCCGAGCAGTGTTGTATTGTTGTAGGTTATGTTTTTTTAACCTCCTTATCTACTTTCCTCCATCTGTTGGCCTCACTTTTCTCAGGCCTAATGCTCACTTTTATTACTTTTACTGCGCACAAAGACACATGTGAACACAAATACCCACTGAAAACCATGTAAAACATAAACTCATGATATGTTTGTATGAATTCCAGAGAATCTTTAGTAGAAAGCAAATGATTAAATCCAAACTGCATTCAATTTAACTAAATTGTTTCCACAATCAGCATGAATACTGTTGCAAAAATGGTGAGAATAACAGTGAGGGAGATTAGTTTTCTGTTTTTGGTTGGGTATTTTACTTAACTTAGACCACAGCCTATCTGAGGAAATCCCCTTTGTGTCACTCATCATTTTTGCACATATATTTTGTCTGTCTTCTTTTACAAAAAATAGAAAAATAAAGGAAAATTCCAAAATTGAAATCTCAGAGAAGCACAGTAAGTTGTTCTTTGAGGTGAGTCGGATGACATACTACAGGCTGGTTCATGCTCCATTGTAGTACCCTTAGTTTAACCTCTGTGAGTCTGGAGAATTGTAGGATGGCTGCTGAGGGCTTTGAACTATAAACAACTTTGATGTTAGTGATGAGCTAGACTGATAAAATAACTACATGTCCACACCTCCGGCTGATCTTTTAGCGGCTGAATAAAGCTTGTTAAGCTCAGCTGATGATAATATGATAATGAATACCTTTGTTAAATTTTGTGATTCAGCATCAAGTTCCACATACTTACCTACACTTTCCAATGAAAAAATGCTGCAAAATTGCATTGCAGTGTATAAAATATTTACTTTCTTCACTGATCTGTTATAGTAGTATTTTTTGGTACACACTTTTGTGCACAAACGTGCTTCTATGCAAGTGTTGGGCAATGTCATTATCTCACAAAGAGCAGTCCTACTAATCTTTGTTTTCCCTTTTTTTTTCAAGTTATCCGCTTATCTCTAACCACACACGACATCTGAGTATCACTGCACAATTTTTCTTACTCACTGTTTTCCTTCCATCCTGTCCCTCTCATCTCTTTCTCACCCTGTACTTTTCTGTTCTTTTTTTATAATCCTTTATTTTCCCCTGCTGCTGTACCTAATAGTAAAGGCTAAACAGTGAGTGACCAAATGATATGGGATGGCTGGAGGTTGGTCAGAGTCATATCCAGTAGGCTAAAATAATAAATATCTCGACTAGCTCTCATTGTCGTTCATTGTTCTGTGATAAGGAGCCAGCCAAAAGATCATTGTTTCTAGCTTAATAGTAGGAAACTGCAGCAGTCAGACATGTTTTCACTCTGGCAGTGACAAAATCTGGCATCAGCATAGTTACTGTTCGCATCTTTCATATGATTTTGTTAACATTAATGCCAGGTCTAAATATTTGTTAGTGTTACTTCAGATTTTTTAAGAAGAGGATTTTCAAAGAAGCATTAAGTGATTTATCTGTACACACAACATTGGCATATCATCACCTTACAAAGTTGTTGTGGTGAAGGTATAAGCAAACAGTACCTATTTAGGTACATGTGTAGTAGTTGAATCAGGTCAGTGGCATTCATTTGGAGTTGTATTTCTGACCACATGACAAGTGTAATATTTCTTATCTTTTTCGCTCTTTTTTTGGTCTCCACCGCCTCTTTTAGGGACACGTCTGTCTCTTTAGGAGCTCAAGTTCACCAGCTAGTCTGTAACTTTGTCTGATCTTTGTTGCTGGCCAGGTAGTGTTTTTGCCAAACACAGTTTCCTGCTGCTGTGAACAGTGTTGATTAGAGCTCTCAGAGTGATCTGAACAGAAAAGATTTGAAAATTGTTTTTGTAATGTTCACAAAATACAAAACAAAGAATTGTGAAAGTGGAAGGAAATTAACTTTTTAAAATGGGAACAATGGGAAATGTTCCAATTTGCCACCAACTCAATAGTAAATTGTTATTTTGTGTCTAAAATCTACCAGCCACTTTTATATTTTACCATCACTGCAGCACATTCCCCACTGATTCAATGTTTTGCCTTCTGCTATTTCAACATGTAAACATTTCTGACCTGCTGACACACTGCTTTGATTAGTTACTGGGAAGTAAACATGATGCAGTTGATCAGTCAATCACTTAATGAGTCAGACAGATCCTGACTAGATAAAGACTAGTAGTTACTAGATGAAGGTGTAAACAAATGTCTCCAGGGATGCCAGTTGCCTGAAGTTTTTGTTAATCAATTGTTGGATGAGTTAATCAATGTAGGACTGGGTATCGTTCAAAAATGTTTGAAAGAAGAAAGTGATGGAATATCTGGAAAAAACTGTCAAAAGGATCATTAATTACAAACAGTAGTCTGCCTCATCCAAAGAAGAGGAAGTGTAGGTAATGTTTGTGGTTTTGGGAAATAGTGTCAGAGTGAGAGCAGCCAGCCCCATTCTGTCATCTTCAGGTGTTTCTCTACTTTTATTTGTGTTGTATCTGTAAACAACACCATGTTAGCCAATAGAAACGCTCTCTGCCACAGCTTAATTTTATGCGTCCCTGCGGTGGCGAGGAGCAGATGTGCCAGGACTTCCATCTGATTGGACATTTAGGTGAACAGACTCACAGATGAGCTAACAAGTTGGCTGCACTGCTTAGTTCACCGAGTTATCTGTGCATGTAGTTGGTGCAGATAAGTAGCTGGCAGGACATAAACAAACAAACAATGATCCCCCTCTCTGTCTTGTTTTTTCTGCATGCCACCTGAACATTAAACGTTGGCCAGTGAATCAGCAGCATTATCAGATCTTGGTACAAGCATGATGCGTATTTATTTGCTTACTGACGCTGCTGAGTGTTACTCTTTGGGTGTTGAAATTTGGTACTGAATGACAAGGCATTTTTCAGTAGTCAGTAGGTTTGAAGCAGTCAGATTGTTGCCAGAAAAGTATTACAGTTCGGTACCCAGCCCTAAGTGCATGTTTTTCCATATTAAAAGTATTTGTGAAGTATAACAGTCACCAAATCCAAGTAAATTTGGTATTTGAGCAATTAAGGACATAACTGACTATCATTACAGCTACAGCAATTTCTCCAACTAGCATATTTGATCGAGGTTAAGGTCGTTTTTTGAGGTCATGCTGGTGGCAATCCTGACAAAACAAATCTGATTCCAGGCCATGTAACCCAAGCTCAGCATGATAGACGATAGATGTCGATTACAGCGAGGTATACCTCAAAAAATGCTTGATACAGACATCAGTCCAAACTGTGGTTTGCCCTTAGGTCATCATGTTACACTAGGCTTTCCAATCTTGTGAACGGCTGGCTAACATCTTTTCTCCTTACTTCAATAAACCTTATGTCTCCTGGCTTGTCTCTTGGATTCAGCTCTGATTGAATTTCCTTTCTATATAAACTGTCCAATAATTTCTTCGGGAGAACAGAGAAGCCAGCGGACATTTGAGTTAGAAACACATTTTGTGCAAATGCAACCATGTCTATTTTTCTCTTTTCCTGATGGCTAGGAGTAGAATCTTTCAGCCTGTCTCCATCTTTCTCTTCTCCTTCTGCATTTCTTCCCTCAAGACATATTCTGTGTCCATTACTTAGTCTTCGTCTCCTTTTCCCCCCTCAGTAAATGATCAGCACTTCAAAGTTGCCATTGAACAGTGTCAGTGAGCTCCCAGGCCACAGGATCTGCTGAGCCCAGCTTTACATTAAAGCTTATTCAACCCCAACTACAGGTGTGCTGCCCCGCCAACTCCCACAGGACGGCAGATGCTTCAAACACACCAAAACACAACCTTCAAAAGGCTGCGTGTCATCAGCATTAATTCCTGGACACTGAGGAATCAGCAGAGTACTCTGTCATCTGAAACTGACTTTGAGAGAGAGACGGAGAGAGAGAGAGAGTGGGCAGTAAAACACACACCGTCATTCATACCTTCTCATTATATCCCTGAGTCATAGAGAAACCCCGGAGCTGAGCTCATTGACTCTCACATTCTCAGCTGTTTGTGTGTATTAGTTATGATTTTGACCATATGTTTTCATTTAATAGCTTTAAGTTACCGTGTCACAGTGTTTGTCTTATGTAATTTCTTTTCGTATATTTGTCTTGGGTGTTTATGAGGATACCAGGTAGGCATGCTGGGTCTTAAAACAGACCTTAAGGCCAACAGTTAACGTATAATTACAGCTTAGACTGTCTGACACAAACTCGACCCTGACCTTCTCCATAGATGGATAGATAGACAAACAGAGGAACAGACGACAGATGGATGTCTTGTAATTCATTTGCGGACTGTCCCAGGGTATTACATAGATTTTTCACAGATTCTGGGGCCTTGAGGACGGGATTACTGTATTACTGGAAATAAAATGACTGTACATGTAATTCACCAACTGAAGTAAGTGGATTTAATATTAATCTTTAAATAAGACAATGTATACAGACAACACTAAGACTACTGACGCTACTGTATGCTAGTGACTCAGTGAGACTGAACTTTGAGCTTAATGCTAACATTTGCAAGCAGACATGTTTCCAGTGACAATGATAACACATCTGACGTTTAACGGTTTACCATGTTCAACATCTTGCTTAGGGAGTTAGCATGCTATGTAGTGCACCTGAGGCTGATAGGAATGTCATTAGCTTTGTAGGTATTTGATAATAAACTGAAGTGCTTGACCAATTTAAAATTGGACCTGGATCACCAGAATATTTTCTTAAGTATTCACAGGGCTCCAGACTAAATTTTTTTACTAGGAGCACAGTGGCCCCTAACTTAAAATTTTATGAGCGAAAGCAGAAAAGTTAGGGGGGCAACACCGAAATCGACTTGCAAAGTATATATTGACATTTCCTCTCATTTTCACTGTATTACTGATAAATACTTGAACAATAAATGCAGAAACTATAATGTTTTCCTTGGCAATGAAATAGGCCGTGTTAAATTTTGATATCAATTCGGCCTCCTCGGCGCACTGGTTAGCAGCCTCTTGTCTTCTAAATGCAACTGGGAGTGGAGTTGCACTTTCATTACCCAGGTCACGGTATATTTTGTGTTTCAGACTGGCACTGTGTTTGCTCAAAGTGACATGTTTTAATTGTGTGGTGCCAGTATTATCAGCGAATTTCGTGTTCCCCGCATGTTGTGGGTATCAACAGCAGAATTTGCAGTTCATTGAATTTGTCTCCTTGAAATTCAGCCAGGTGAACTCGTGCAGCCACTCATTGCGAAAACAGAATTTCATGGCTTTTTTCCCCACAACCATTTCCTCGCAATCTGAGTCGGAGTCATCATCAGCATTTGTCTCCTCTACACTAGGTTTGCTGAGGAGAAAGTAAGAACTGATGGTCCTCTTCGCCATTGTTCATTGTTTACAAGAGTTATGTGAAACCTGTGGATTTGCAGATATTCGCAGAAGATATTTCATTCTGGACCAGTTTTCAGAATTAACTTTTGTGTCCAATGGCCAAATGGTGGGTGAACATACCAGCCACTCAAAAGCTTGCCTTTAAGTTTTTGCTGATGAGTGAAACAAACCCACCAGACACTGGGATATTTTACCAGCATTGGGTGGGTGGTGGCTGGTGCTAATTTTCCTCTGGAACAAAGTGGTGAACCAACCATCCAGTGGGCCACCTGGGTAAAAATGATTGTAGTCCATGTGATGTTTTGTCAATGGCTTTGCCAACATTTCTTATGCCCTATCATTGTTGTATGATAACATGGTGGGTGTATGTTTCTTTTGCCATCTATCATTATAGCATTTGTCTAAACCTTTATTTTGGCATCAGTTGTGTAAAGTTGGTGGCTGAGGCTTTTTTTTTCAATTTAAAAAATCAATTTATTCTTAACTGTATCTCTAAAACTGTTATTTTGAAAACATGCATGTGTTTTGCCATTGTGCTTCAGTAAAGCTGTTATACTCAGTCTTTTCAGACCAGTGGATCACTTGAGTGTAACAGAACAACCTTTGCTACAACAAGCTACTGATTGTTTTGAAGCAGCAGTTAAAGGCCAGGCTGGTTATGTTACATTGGTAGCAATTAAGGCTGAACAGGATCCAGGATTAATTCATTTGAAGCATTTTCTCTGATTCCAAGCCAGTTTGTGTTGGATTATAATGAGTTTAAACAACTTATATTGTTAAAGTTATGACTTTTCAGAGTAAAGGAGACCATTTTATAAGCCAGTAAACGGTGAAGTAGAATGGAAAAAATAAGAGTGAAAGCAGTAGATGTAGTTTTCAGTTCAGCAAAAATTGTCAGTTTCAACTCAAGGCCTACCCTACCCTAGAGTTAGTTAAATAGTGCAATGATAAAACACATGAACTACATAACCTATAGTACCTTTCTCTGCCTCCTCAACTTTTCATCATCTTTACAGCCTAAGTGGTCTAAAAGCCACATTCCCACTAGACTTAAACTCAAAGCTGTCCTCCAACCCCCTTGGCTGCGCAAGGTTTGCCACTGCTGTTTAAAAACCCTTTTTCCCCTCACTTATGGTTGAATTGTCTCACTACTGTGGGTCCACAGACAAAAAACCGACCCCTGATTCCCTGCAGAGGCAAATTAGAGGTGTATTAGGCTAAATATTTTGTATTAGGCTAAAGCTGACACTGTACTCTGCCAAACATGCTTGTGAGATGGTTAAATAGCTTCATAAAATACCTCCCTCACATACTTTTCTGATGTCACATTAGAGGGGCTGTGTCCAACCATGTCTATTGACACAGAAATCCCACATTATAGCCACAATGAGGGCTTGTCTTTAACTCGGCCCTGTGTATTTACACCAAACCAAGCAGCACCAGCCCACTTCACGCCGTGATTAGGTAAATGTGCAGGGGTGAGACAGAAGATGAGGTTTTTCTCTGTCTAGCTAACCTTCATTCTTCAGGATGTGCAGCATGAGCAGTGCGTTAGCAGAGCAGCAGCAACACCTTCAGTCCTCCATCTGTGTCTGCACAGGATGTTTTAGGCGAAGTAAAGAATGTAGGTCACCTGAGTTTTGACTGTTTGGATTTCAGTAACTATTTCTAATCAGCAGTATTCAAGGCTCCCAACATGCCATGGAGACATCCTCTAAACACGGTTTTGAACCACAGCACCCAGGCGCATCATTCTTTAAGACAACTTGAAACTAATGATTGAGATCCTAAAGTCAGATTCAGACTTCCATACAATCAGACTTATTTTGCAACCAGTGGAGTCACCCCCTGCTGGCCATTAGAAATAATGCAGGCTTAAGGCACTGCAGCAATGGCTTCACTTTTCAGACCCGGAGGCTGTTCGTGCTTCTCTTAAACAGCCTATGGACCGTGCACTAGATAAGGGGCTGTACAGAATTCGTAGATGGATAGATTATTTTTTAAAGCACATTTAAAATGTGAGGATGAGCACTGGGTGGCAGCTTCAGAAGGAGTCGTAGAACCTGAGTTCCAGCTATAAATCTCACACACACAGTCATCTAGACCTTCTCATTACAACTCTGAGTCATACAGAAACTGTACAGATGAGCTCACTGGTGTTTATACATCTGTAGTGTTTTTGTGTGTGAACATGTTTTACTATTTTGGCTCAATGGGAACATTTATAACATTTATATGAATACAGTATATGATGCTAATTGTGTGGCTTTTTTATCATCTAAGAGAGGAGTGGAGTTGCTAAAAGAGGTATAAATTTGGACATACGCAGAGTGAACGATGGTGTGCTTAGAAAATACTCCAGGGATGATGTATTTTTGTAGGCCAACCCAGAATCCTCATCGCACAGCTTCTCTTGACAAAATGCCAATGGGATTTTTCCATTGGATTTTGGAATAATTCAGAAAATTGTGTGGCAAACAAGTTTATTTTACATGTTTTGTTCAGCAAGATAATCATCACTAACACCACTTTTATGATCTTTGAAACGCAATTATAATTGCCAGGGGAAAAAAAAGCTAACTAGCAAACAAAGGAACTACCACTGTTGCACAATGTAACATGTCCACCACTAAGTGAATAGTGTTTGGTGTGGTGATGTTTAATGTCTGTGGCAACCTCTGTAGTCTCATTTAGCGACCCGTTAGCAAGCCTTTATTAAGACACATAAAAGCTTCAGAATTCACAAGATGGGTATGGGGTTACAGCTCTGATTGGGATACATATTTTGTGTCATAGAACAAAACTTTAAAATGTCTTAAGCTTGGCTTAACCACAAACCTTATTTCAGGCATCTAAACAAAAACTGATTTTAAAAAATCCCATTGGCTTTTTGTCAAGGGAGCAGGAAATGCTAATATGCTAACTCCTATCAGGGTTTTAGGACTTATTCCTGCAGCATTCTATTTTCAGACCAACAAGATTTAACTAATTCCCCTCTTATTTTATTTCAGAATGCCATATGTTCTTATCCAGTGAGTCTTTGGGTGGCTAACAGGAGGCATGCTGTGACACGTCAGTGTTTTGAAGTTGACATTTGGCTGTGGAAGGGAACCTCTCCTTAACCGATGTCTGACAGTGATTGAGACAGATCGGAGGGAGGTAGGGAGAGAGAGACATGAAGCAGAGGGAAAGAGCCATGGGCTAAGGGGTGGGTGGGGGTGTGTCTGGGAAATGGAGTTGTTTTAACATCAAAGATAACCCTACTCAGGACTCTGCAAAGACCTCGCATTAGGCCGGGAAACACTGCACTTTATCATCGGCTCTTCCTGTTTGGCAGAAGCCTAATCCTTGAAGCTTGTGTTAAAACACTGATATGCTGTTACAAATTAGAAGTCAACATCACCCCTGGCCTTCTACATGACACAGACCCACACACTGACTTGCATTTCAGCCTCACTATGGCCCAGAGAGTAAAAAATAAAACAGAAACAGAAAAAACTGGACTGTTTCCAAAATGATTGCTGCCACTATTGCAAGCTTCAGTCCAGAGACTTAGTTAAATCTGACTTGACAGACCCATGAGGCAGAGGCCTAATACCTTACTTTGACAAAAGAAAACAATTATTAACAGATTCAAAAAGTAGTTGACAGTATTTACTGGTGACAGCAAATCTCACTTCTCATTGTTCAAACTGCAGCACAGTGGATGGTGTTCAACATTGTTTTGTAGAACAGGGTAATTTAAGAATCTCCCGATGGCTGTACAGCAGACTAAAATAGCAATTTCTGTACCTTTAGAAAGTGCTCCTAGCTCAATTAAGTAATTGACTTTAGCTGCATTTATTGATTCTTTTGGATCCCTTGGGGGGGCAGCAGAACAAGCTGAACACAACACTGAGAAATTCTAAACTTATAAAGTTGTTAAGGAGAACACGTTAGGGTATTTATGCCCCCAGCAGTCGTGGAGCAACATTAACTTCAATCTGAGTTGCTTTTTTCTGGTCGCTTGCATTAGTAAGTCCAATATTCATTCTCTTTTTAACTCTTCTTTTGTGTCACCAACTGGAAAAATTTCTTTAGCTTCTAAATGCTCAACTCTGTTCACCAGCTTGTCACAAACTTTGTCTGCCTGCTGTTTGCTTCTGGGCAGATAGCTCACAGTGGATTTAGAGATTTTTCGCGGCCTGATGCAGCTGG
This sequence comes from Lutjanus erythropterus, assembly GCF_056507025.1. NCBI lineage: Eukaryota > Metazoa > Chordata > Actinopteri > Lutjaniformes > Lutjanidae > Lutjanus > Lutjanus erythropterus. Next base: position 7,605,145 of record NC_139329.1, read on the forward strand.
AAATTAGGTTGATGAGAGTGGAGTTGCCAGTTGGAAAAACAATGACCCAAAGTATTCTCTGTAGGCTCTGTAGAGCTATAGGGGACTAAGGGCGATAAGAGATTCCTTTGTCATTACACTGTCATTTAGTGTTAGTGTTTCTCTAAATGATCTCTTTTAAAAGATTTTAAAAGGACTTTTTAAAAAGATTACTCTGCTGAATAGGACATGAATGGACTGAAACCAAATACTCCTAACATTGTCGATTTGCAGTGGACAGTCAGAGGATCAAAATCAAATAAGAAGAACCAGCGATATCATCTTTTTTTTTATTCTACACAACCATCTTTCTTTTGAAAACCTGTTGCATACATTGCTATGCTAGCATGCTAGCTGCATCAAATGTGTAGCCTCATATTAAATTTGTGGTGGTCTCTTTTTCAGACCAGTGTGAAAAGCAGAGGGACACACTTCCAACCCAAGTCAGTGGTGGTAAAGAGAAAGAAAATGTATCGGCACCCTCAGAAGGAGAAAAGCCGACTGAGAAAGGTGAGTTTGTGTATCCTCTGTATGACATGGGCACCAGTACATTTTGAAGGTATGTCTCATTTTAATTTTTGTGTCTGGTAGTACAATGTAGGTCTGTGTAATAGGTCTGTACCGCCCATATCCATATATCTTAGCCTGACTGGTGAGTGGTCTGAACTAATACAGGAAGAAGATGTCAATGATACTAAATCACTATCAATTTAGCAGCTAGGCTGCAAGCAAAAAGGTTGACACATACAAGCCTGCATAATAGTGCATTAAATCACAATTCTGTAACAATACAACCCTTTGTTAAAATGTTAACTGAACTTTTTGCTTAAGGTCTTAAGTCATCCCATTATAATGCTTCCAGTTTTGCCACTGCTCCCAACATCAAGTATACTGTATTGTTTCGGCACAGTTGTCACAAGTGATTTTTTTTTGTCAGACTGTTGCTCTTACCACTTAAGTTAAATTGTGAAACTCTCATGTCATCTCATGACAATGATACATAAAGAAAGTGCATCCTGTATGATTTTTTTGTTTGTTTTTTGTTTTATCAAATGTGTTTTTTATTTATAGAGAACATTTTTGATCTAGAAACATTTGCCATGGTTTATTTTAAGACTGTATTCATCATGTGAGAAATAGAGTTTTTATGCTATTTTGTATTTGTTGTGTATCGTAAAGGCTCATTTAGGGACAGGCATTGCAAATTAGTTTAAGGCTATAAATGCTGTGGTATATGGAATTAGTTCATTCCATACCTATACAAATAAATATTAAATCAAAGAGAAGGGCTGCACAATATGATAAAACACACACACACACACACACACACACACACACAAATTTAAATCATCATCATGTGACAGTTGTTGGGGTCTGTACCAAACAAACATATTTCCTTCTATCTGGAGAACAAGATTTGAAGGCCAAGGCTTCTCTATTTTTCCTTTGAATTTGACATTGCATGCAGCCATGTTGCAATTTCAATAATGTTTCCTGCAGTCCTAAAACATGAAAAGGGAAGTTATATGATGCAAGCAAATTGATATGAAAACACACAACACATGTATTCTAATCAACCTGTCATTTTAACAAAATGGTACACAGTAAGCTGTCTGTTCCTCTTGGAAATATGGCTCCAGGACAACATTCACTTAGAAGCACTGCTGACTATTGCTTTACTGAGCAAATGAATAGAAAGAGTTCATTTATCACATTTGAATCGCAAACTGTAATAAGGTTGACTCCAGGAGATAGCAAAAATTGTTATAATACTAAATCAGTGTTGATGTCTGTGATGTTATGATTGTAAAGCAAATCCGTTCTTTTGCATAGTAAAAATGATCACATGCTGTTTTAATCTCATGCTCTCCTGTGTTCTATAAAATGAGATACAGCCTCAGTATCTGTGAATGTATGCCTGAGTTTGCTTATACACAAACACAGACAGTACATTGTATAAGTGGGTATTTGTGTTCACAGCTTGCCTAAGCAGGCAGATTCTGCCCCCTGAGTAAATATGGTGAGCCACTGATAACATTCGTTTGAGTATAACAAGGACACACACACACACACACACACACACACACACACACACACACACACATACAAAGGCAATTCAGTAGGGGTATGTCTGTAATGGAATGATAACTTATTTTGTAACATGCACTGCCTACAGTATCATCACAGTGTTGTCCACCAGGAATTTGTATGGTCCTGGATGTCTGCAAACTAGGAGTGTGATTATAATAACAGTTTTTACATTCTAATACTGCCCTTAATTACATTTAGAACTTTTCAGGGCATTGACACACCAGGAGAAAGGCTTGGGTGATTTTTGCTTGACAACAAGAACTCAGAATATAATCCAAGGGGGATTTACAATATTAACCCGTTGTTTTTTTTACCCACAGACTTAGTTACCCGGGCAAAAGGTGTACTGACTCGGGTGATGCGTCAGGCCCAGCGGTACCTGTTGGATCCAATGGGCAGACAGAGGGCTGAGGAGAGGGGTTCTCAAACTCAGACAAGGCCCAGACAACGCAGTCCCGCACCTGGAAGAGTGTTCAGGAGTCGGACCTCGGCATCACTAACACAAGCTCAGGTAAAGTTCTCTTAGTACAGAGACTGTTAAACATTTTTTCCCATAGATCACTTCACTCTGAATCTTTGGAAAGTACAAGTGGATACCATAAGCCATTCTAAATCCATAATATTTAAGTAACATAATTTGAAAAGATACTAAAAGATTTTATACCCATATCTGTACATTCCATTCAAGGCTGCAGCGAGCAGCTGGTCAGCTTAGCTTAAGCTTAGCATACAGACAAATGCCAAACTATTTCTTGGGCAGGCACAGCATGTTTTGTCATCACCATGATGCTGACACACAACAAGCGGAGACTCTGTTGATGCTTATCGCCAAAAAATAGTCAGCTGCTTAACACCCCAACATGTTGCTTTGTTTTGTTTTGTTTTTTTGTTTGTTTGTTTTTGTTTTGTTTTGTTTTACACTTTAGGTTTTGTACAGATTAAATAAACAAAAACAGGAAACAGTGAGTTGATTAGTGAGCTTTAGAGGCGCTAGTAGGTAGATTTTGTTACTTTTAGACAGAACTGGGCTAGTAGTTTCCTCCTTTTTCTAGACTTAATGCTAAGCTAAGCTAACAGACTGCTGGCTGTAGCCTTATATTTATCAGACAGATGTTAAAGTGGCAGTCTTCTCAATTTTCTTGCTGCAAGAATGGGAATAATTGTATTTCCCAAAATGTGAACCATTCCTTTAACGAACCACACAACAATATTACCTCCCTGTCACATGTTTTTGCTCTTGTTTGCTCTCACCTCTTTATTTGGTGAGTCATTTTTGTCAAGCACCACTGTGATTGGCCTTTTACCTTTGCTTAAAGCTGCAGTTCTGAGGATCATTGGTCTCTACTGCTTGCCATCTGGAGAGTCTCTCAAACTCTCTCCCCTAAGCCGTATGGAGTTTTCTTTAGTCATTAAAGAAATCAGGGTCCACTGAGAGCCAGCAGTCTGAGAGCCTTGAACAAAGGACCAAGTGTCTGACAACCAGTTTCAGCAGCTTAATTTAGATGCCAAATCCTTCTGCTAAGACCAGACAGGGCAGCAAGGCTCACTAAGTTGGCATCTGATGTAAAACAGAACAGAGCTTATCTCTGTTCTTGCTGTGTTGAGTTTTCATAATATTTGGTAACAAGGTTTTCCTAAACATTTAATTTGAAGTGCTTTTGTTCTTACTGCCAGCAACAATAGCAGCTAGCACTGAAGGTGGGGGTCAGTTGGACAGGATTTAAGGGAGATATGCTGGAGTATATCCACAGGGTTTGAGTCAGAGCGGCAGAGCCACTGTCTGCTTTAAATCATAAAATGTCACTGTCAATACAAACTCCCTGCACCCTTTCATTTGAATTCTAATTTAAAAGCTGTAACCTTTATTTTGTGAGTTATCCAAACTACACTCCTCCAGGGTTTGTTAGAAAAGGAACATCCACTCTGTACCCTTACAATTTTTATAAAGTTAGCCAGGGTTGTATCTTTTTGTTTTTTTGCGTTAGCTTCCTACATCACAGCTAGATTGCAGCTGAGTACTCACTTACAGCTAACACTAGTGGATAGTAAATAATGATTGGAATCCCTCAGTTGTACTTTTAAGAAGATCAATATCTTAATGAGACGAGTGATGACTGAGCTGCAGCTCATCCTTTCAGTCCATGAAGTTATGTAACGTACTGTAAGATCAGTGTCTAAGGGAAAGACTGCTTCAACAGATTAACGTAGATGATATCTGATATCTTCAGCTTTAATTGTCTGGTGTGACTTACCAGGTGTTTGTCATTATTAGCATAAGAAGACATAGCATTCACTACTAAATTTAATTCCAGTTTTGAATGTGATGATTAGAATAACAGAAAAGGTCATTTGAAGTATCAGAAATGTAATTTTATCACTAAATGTGAGCAACTGTAAATTGATCTGTTTTTCTAGGGACAGATGATTTATTAAGTTTGTAGAAGTTGGCTTCAAATAAAATGCGGATTCAAATATTTGTCCATGGCACAGGTAAGCCCTGATCTACCCTTGATCAATATGATTTTATAATGTCCTAAAAATTCTCTTAACCCCACTATGAAAGAACTACTGGGCCTGTTTGACCTGTATCCTAGACAGTCCGGGCTCAATTGCTGTATCTGGTCCTGTTCAATAAGATTTAGTAGAAAACACACTCACTGTTGAAAAGCTGTCTATTCTAATTCCTATAATAGATGATGAATGAATCAGAGATTTTCAAAATGAGAGGCGGGCCATCCTGGGGTGGGCTTCAAACTGTTTCAGGGGAGATTCAGTGAATAGAAGTGCAAAAAAAAATACATATCAAATATTAGTTATTACATTAGTTATCAAAAGGAGATTTCACAGAATCCCTCAAATGTATGTGATGTGGTAGAGATGGGTCAGAGATACAGTAGTTTGGGGGATTTTTACAAGCTTTGTCTGAGAGGGAAACCCCTGACCTGCATGTATATGTTCACGAGCGCTGATCTGTCAAAGAAGGCTAAATAACAAATCAAAAATGTAAGATGGAAGGACAGGTTTGTAAGGTCCAGCTAAGTTTAACCCAGTGGAACTACACTTTCACCTCACAGCACTGTACACAAAGGCCTCACACTCTTAATATCACATTAATTAAAGGTTTCATATGACCTTTGTGTTACACACATGCAAAGTGTTCCTCTGATTGCCCATTGGGAATGTTGGACAAACATGAGGTTTGAAAATAAGAAAAGGCACAAAATAAGAGAGAGAAAGAAGAATGGAGATGTAAAGTTAAAGCAAACAGGGACTGCAGTTAGACAACAGAGGAAGCCACCATAAAGTAGTGAAAGTGAAACATGAGAGAGAAAAACATTAGGATTGGACTAATTCTGTTGGATAACTCTTGTGGGAGTTGATTAGCTTATTTGCTCAGTCTGTCTGTCAGGCTGGATTGCAAGAGCTCCAGGAAACACATTTTAAGGTCCTTGCACTTTAGAAATACAGCACTATTTATATATATTTCAGTATTCAGTTTTGACGTCATTGTCACTCTGTTATTAGAGGAGAATTTCTACTTTTTCTCATTTGCTTCCTTTGATCATTTGGGGAATGCTGTTCTTCCTCCTGTGACCCAGAATAGTTCTGTTTATTATTAAAATGAGAGAAAATAGTTTCTCCTACCTTGCCATCTGTTACGTCACATTGAGATACAGCTCCAGGGGCTGTCAGATAAAAATGATGGGAAGATGTGATTGGAACATTGCCCAGGGGATTTTCTCTTGGGACAGGAAAATACATCTTGTAGCACCTTGTCACAGTGACTCGGGCTAGCACTGTTTGACAGCACTTGGGGATTCGGTTTTGGGTAAAGATGGTCCACAAATATTTCCTCTTCTTTCAATTCATTCTTCCTCTCCTCATCATATTTTGACTTGTCATAACCTCGTAGTCTATTTTCCTGTGTAGCTTTATAAATTTTTGTAACCTTGGCTGTGACTGGCATGTTTGTTTTTAGCCACACTAGTAGTCTGGCCCTAAGTGTTCTGTCCACCTTTTCACAGCTATTTGAAGGATTGCCATAATATTCATGGTCTCTTTAGGATAAAGCCTTTTGATTTTGGGTATGACTTTCCTCTAGTGCCACCATCAGGTCAGTCCTTGGTTTCTGACCAAATATGTTAGCATGCTGACACACCAAACCAAGCTAAGAGATGCGAACAAGGTTAACATCAGGGTGCTAGAATTGTGGCCAGAGTTAGCATGTTTATGTTAGCGTCTAGCTCAGAACTCTACTGTGCTGTCCTGGAACACTGCTACCTTACCTGTAGACTCTGAGACTGGGTCACACCAACAATTACTAATTTAATCTAGACTTAGACAACAGAGCTCTGTTGCACAATTAAAAACTAATCTCAGTTTAGTAAAGCCAAGTTTAGTGACCTGAACCAAAATTAAATAGAGCTCAATTAATATGGAGATGCTTGCTTACTCAAATTTTAAAGTGAAATAAAGTAAATATCACAACAACTGCTTTCGTTTGAGTATTGTTTCAGCTTGGGGTAATGTATGTGGGTATCATGTTAATGTTGGCGGACCTTCACAAATCTACAGTGGTTACAGTGGTTGGCAGTAGGGACCTGCACTCAGATGAGTGAATTCGTCTAGTTTTTCAATTTTCTGGAGCCCAGGACTGTCCACATAAAAATAAAAAGGGGCAAATAAAGTAGTAGAGTAGCAGATGTTCTTTTTATAGGAGGTAAAGTGGGATTCATAGTAAGCCTCCTAGGTGTAGCTTCAAGTGCCTTCCAACACACACACACACACACGGCTGAGTACAAAAACCATGAAGCCTCTGTTGCTTCACTCTTACTCCAGCTCCCTCACCCTTGCCTTGTTTCCTCTTTCAGATCAGATCCAGGAGGCGGAGCCAGCAGAGAGGCAGAGCACAGCAGGTAGTGCAGGGGAGCGGTGGTGATGTCACCGTGGCCCCTGTCACTGTGACAGATGCAGCTGGTTACATGAAAACTGACAGGTGAGGACAAAGGTTAAACTTTTCAAACCAGACATGACATGCCTGCACTCATGCATGTCAACTCTTTCTTCAAGTGTTTGTTTTTCACATTTGACTGTGTATTAAGATACTGCCTGCACATTTGAATGACCTCTGTGGACGTCTTCGTGGAAATTCTAACATGTCCCTGCTAGTAGTCTATTTTTCTCTCGATCTTTGTATATTGTATACAGAGGGTGGGTACAATAACACCTGTACAATATATATTGCAAGCAAATACAGGAGGCCCATAGTTTTATATTTATTTATTTTTTCTATATAGTAACCCTGTTCTGTACCATTGCCCAAATTCATATGTTAGGACCCTATTTTTATAGCAGTGCAAGGGTGAGCAAAAGCAACCCTCTGACAGTTTGGTGTTCGCCCTACCTTAAAATATGCCCATCTGTGTGGTATTTGGTGCAAAACATAGAGCACGTGGTGTACACAGTGGGATGAGAGCTGTAGGAAAGAAGCAAATTGTTGGTATTTTAGTGGAAATTGTTTTAGAGTAGATGTCCCAGAACCATGACAACCTGATGATTGATGATGAAGAGTAAACAATATACTTAACGTGGATAAAGTAGGGAGATCTGTAACGGGGGCTGCAGTGATAAGTGTCATGATCGATTAATCTGACAGTTATTTTCACAATTAATTAATAATTGAGTCTATAAAATATTTTTTAAAAATGTGAAAAAAAAAAAAAAAAATCAGAAATGACACAGAAAAGCAGCAAATCCTTACATTTAAGAAGCTGGAACTAGCAAATGTTATACATTTATGCTTGAAATATGACACATGGTTATCGATTATCAAATTTGGTGGTAACTTAATTTTCTTTCAGTTTAATTATCAAGTAATAGTTGTAGATCAACTGCGTTTATCTATAAACAAACACAAGTGATTTTAAGAGTATCTGCAGACTTCATTCATGTGAAAATCTTCTGCTTCAGTTCATTAAATCCCTGCAGCCATGTGAAGGTAGTGTCACAGCGTAACGGCACTGTCTGCACCTCTAAAATCAGAGGCTGCAGATTTGTCAACATACTGCTATCTGTTCTCCTGCACGGATAGTGATTGGGCTGCAAGCTGCAAATGTGCGTGATTCAAAAACAAATTTGAATCTGAGATTATGATTTAGTCCTGAGGGTTTTTGTCAGTCAGCAGACTACTTTTTTTTTTTTTTTTTTTTTTTTTTTTTTTTGGTGATATTGGAGATTTTCCCATACATAATTAAAATATGTGTGCAGGCAAATGAACTCAAGTACGCATTGAAAAAAAAAAAAACTGTTTCAATCATGCCACACACACATTTGAACATCCATGTCCACAAGTGCCTGTTGTTGCTTGTTTTTTTTCATGTGCACAAAGTATGAAGAAACAGAGAGAGAGCCAAGCTATTTTAATGTTGTTGTGTTACACACATACTGCTTGTTTCCCTTTGTTTGCCCATCGTATTCCTCTCACCTGTACCTATATGTGTATGTCTGTGTAAGTACAGATTATTACATACTGTACTCTGTGTGTGACACCTGCATCTTTTGTGGAACTGAATTCACTTATTTATCAGTTGAAAGTTAGACTAATCCATCATGCCTTCAGGTTTTGTTTCTCTGCAATAAAACCAGCCGGTCCTTTAGCAGCACTTAGAATTTCACAATAGTCTTCTAATCCTCTCATTGTAATGTTGTTTTTTCCTCTGACAGGCACACTGCTCAAAACAAAAGGCTGTCACTCTCATGCTAGTGATGTCTGCGCGCGTGTGCGTGTGCACCCCGTTCTCAATGCATATGCATGCACGTGTACGTGCTCGTGTTTCAAGCATACTTGCCATTCCTCAAAGATTTAGACTGTGTGTTAGTGGTTCAGGTTGTTTTAACCAGGCTGTGGGTCACCAGAGGTCACCAGGGGTCACTGAAAGGATTACTGTAATTGGGTGGCAATTTAGTGGTAGAGGATGGAACTGGACAAAGCTCTGTGCCAGGTGTTGAAAACACATATCAGCTTAACAAGACTAAAACACAACATGATAAACATGCCATCAAGACAAGCTGAGTAAAGTGGAACACTAGAGGAAAGCAGAAGGGAAAATACTATAAGAGTTAAACAGGCTTTTATATTCCAGTCTTAAGCCTTTTTGGACATGGAATGCATAACATTGTTGGCTTTATCTATCTATTAAGCTGTTGGCTTTTTGTCATCATCAGACATAATTGTTGTTTTTTTTGTTTTTTTTTATGTAAATCTTCCTTATAGCTTCATGAACTCATGGTAGGACCGTTATGTGAAGAACCATAATGAACATATTTTTCTCTCACACTGCATCATAGATGGAGTTTAAAACTTATTTTGTTAAAGCCTTTATTAATGACTGTTGACTGCTGAGCATGAGGGACACCTCTCACAGTGAAAGCCCTGATTTTCTCATCAGTTTCATATAAAATAATTTCCCACAGTACAGAAGCATCAAATGACAAGACATATTCTGTCTGTAAAATTGTGAGTTTTGCTCGATAATAAAAAAAAAAAAGAATATCCAGTGTGTTGGATTTGGATTAAGTTGCAGCTAGCGGTGAGCATGCAGATTGCAAACACCTGATGTCACTCTCCCGTCTCAAGCATGAAAGAGATCATTTTTGCTCAGGTCAGTGAGATGGACCCCGATGTACCAGTGGAAATGTTCAGAAGACAGTGAGGAAAATCCCCTAGCAGACTACACTCTGCAGAATTTTGCATAATTTAGGCCTGATCCACTTTTTGTTAGTTCTTTTCCTGTCTGCTTTCTTTCCAGGTTTCCATGTTAGTGTGCAGTCATGAAAAATGCACCAGGTCCCTTTTGAACATTGTTTTGTTTAGAGGCTTGTCTAAACTCTTGTCCTTAGTGTGAACTGAGACAATGAGCATTGCCTTGTTCTCCTCAGGCCAGACAAACAGGGACAGTGGGGATCAGTGTTAAACACCAAAGTATTTTTTTAAACAGGATACAAAGAAACATAAGTAAGCTAACCACAGGTATACTTTATAGTCCCCTTGGTCATACAAGTCATTTGACTTTGTTACTTATGTTGAATCCTGCCTGGCCTTTTAAACATTTATTTCTTGGTCCCGTCTCACATTACTAATTTAAATGAGGCTTTTCTGGTAGATGCTAAGGATTACACTGAGCTCTGATCAACCAGTAAGACTTAAGTGTTACTTAAGTTATTTAAGTTAGACTTATAAAAATATTTTACATATTTTTGCCACTGTTTTATCACGTGTAGATGCTGTTTTGCTTAGAAATGAATTTGCTTTTCTATATCCACATGGCCCAGCATTGATAAGTTGGACCAGGACTTAAGAGCTAATATGGCTGGCACTTCAAACATCAAAGGAGAAAATCATCCTCTGAGGACTCTGATCATATCAGACTTAACTAAGTGCATCCTGCTTCAAGGGGTCAAAGTTCATGAGTGGGTGCCCTTACTTAGCCTTAAGGGTCACCCTGTTTGAATACCACGGTCACTTGACATTATACCATGACCATGTGACATATCTCTTGCTGTACTGTATTGTCTAAGCATCTCGGCTATCTCTGTGTCTTTGTCTGCGAGGAATCCTGTCAGAATTGGTGTCAGACATGTTGAATTTGTTAAGAAACCGGTAGACAAAACATGAGGTGAGCTCCCGGAGGTTAGCATTCAAACAATGGCAGAAATGCTCTGCGTTCCTTTGTGGCATTTGCCTCTCTCAGAATTCCCCCTGCTCTCCTGCCTGCCTCAGCAGGTTTACATGCATCCTTCACACTTTGATAGTTTGACAGTTGATGGCGTGTGTCTTCGGGTCAGAACCCCAAATCTGTCTTGAGATGTTCTTTATAGCATACATCTTTGAAGTCCCAGGATCAGCATCATTTCAGCATTAAAAAGTGCATAACTCTTTCATGTTTTACCACCAGATATTAGATTACAAACTTAGCCATTATATTATACATTACCTATATGTTTGTCGTGTCATAAAACATGAATCTCTGTATTTTCTCATCATCTCAGTCCCACAAATTGTCCATGATTGCACATAAAATTTACTAACATTGCAGTCTTGTCCAGTTTTTCCCCTTTGAAATTTGTTGTGCCCATAGCCATAGTCATGGACACCCACACAGAAAAAGTCAACTTGATTTATTTTGAGTGTGCGTGCACTGAAATGTAGTCATCTGCTTTATATCATGTTTGGCTTTTACCAACCAGCTCATCATATTTTCATGTCAACCTTAAATGATTCATCTTGGTTTCTGTGTTTGTAAAAAGCTCCTGAGCCTTTCTGCCAGGCTTTTAATTTGTGGGAAAGCAGATTACTGTAGTTGTGTGAACTAAAGTAACTACAACACACAGGAGAATGTTTGGTTATTGAAGTGAGTCTGAAGTATGGTAGTAGTTTAGCATAGTAGTTTTGGTAATGGGTTTGTATTGTGTATGAGTGTTCATCTAAAGGCCCAATTCCATAAAAGTTGAGATGTTGTGTAAAATGTAAATAAAAACTGAATGCAACAATTTCCACAAACTTTTTGGCCTCTATCGAGTTGAATACAGTCCAAAGACAAGCTATTTATTGGCAAGATACAAATGCTCAACAGTCAGGGGTTCTATTGCCGTTTTATACAGTAGACATTTTCAATGGCAGGCAGCTCTGGACTGCAGGCAGAACATATATACAGGAAAATAAATTTAGAAAAGAATATGATAAAATATGAAATACGTTCAAGTCTTACATGTTGCTTTTCATCAGCCCGGAGCATGATCCGCTGTCAAATGCTTGATCCTGGATGTTGTAGTGGAGCAGGTCTCTGTAAGACATGGGCACAACAGTCTCTGATCTCCCATTGCTTGGCCAACCTGAAGCCCATTTCATGCATTTAATTTTTCTGATCAGACATTAGCCAGGAGAAGCCTAAAGCCTGATCGTGTCGAGGTCAACTGCTCTTTAATCCAAACGCCACGCTGTTACAAAGTTTGTGCTACAAGCCTCAGCACCTGCATGTGCTGCCATTTTAATATGTAGTCTCAATTGCAATGTCAGTGCATGTTCTTCATCATTTCCTGCTTAGAATTCTTGCAGAATTAGCAATACTCATTCCCCACAGTGTGTTTCACTGGGCATTTCCCCACCCACACCCCTCCTCTGTAATGAGGCAGCCACTACACAGGTGTTTCCTGTGGTATATTGGTACCGTAGGCCTGCACCTGAGGATAAAGGGCTTATTGGAACACTGTGGAGTTGTAATCCCATCTGAGAGTTGGGGGAGGTGGTGATAGATAACACATTTATCTCATGTCATTGGTGCTTTTGTTTTGTGTCTTCCTTGTTAAAGTGTCAAATTTTAGAGACTTTTGAAAAGCAAATTTGAGGTATTCAGCTGTCCAATTTTCATTTACATCCAGAATGGGATAAGGAACATTTTGCAAAGTTTTGCCAGAACAAATCAAATGCCATCAGCATAATGAATGCTAAATGTAAATCTAAATCAAAATATGTGCATTTGCATGCCGCCCCTGTGGCTCAGTTGGTAGAGCATGCACTCCATGTACTGAGGCTGTCAGTCCTCTGCAGTGGCCACTGGTTCGACTCCTACCGGTGGCCCATTTGCTGCATGTTATCCCCTATATGTGTATATTTACCATTTAGAAGCTGTATGGTATAAACGACTTGTGAATTAAACTGTTGGGAATTTATGTATCAGTCATATTACATTGGTATTTGGGTAGTCCTTATAGTATGATGTATCTATTGATTGCTTGTTTACTACCATTTTACATATCAATTAATTAACAACCACTACAAAACTCATTTAGACCTACTTTAACTCTATAATTTTGTTTCCAGATCAGAGCAGACCTTGAAGAGGGCAGGTACAGGACCTGTTGGTAAGGGGGCCCATCGTCGTAGCAACCACAGCCTCATCCAGCCTGCCAGAGTCAAGTCCCTTCGTCTTCTGCGGAATGGCAAGAAGCCACTGAGCCAGAACCCTCCCTCCTCCTCTCTCCTCCCCTCATCCCTCCGTTCCTCTACCCTTCCTCCATCTTCCTCCAACCCACTTTCAAGCCCTTCACCAGCCAGTGCTCCTCAAGGCGGGGATCAGCAAAAGCAGCAGGACACACCCAGGACAGCTCTGATCAAGTAAGAACCTCAAATGAATTGTAGCTTTCAAATAGTTTGAAAAAGCTTTTTCACAGAGGATGACATGGGCTGTGCACTATCCTTACTGCTCTTATTGCCCCCGTGTGCCCCTGGTGTGAAACAGAATCCCACATCACACTTTCAGAAGTTCAGAACAATGCAGGTCTGGATTCAACCCTGCATATCCTATCTTACTTATAATGAAAAAACACCAGGTGATTATACCACACTGTGCAAAAAGCATATTAATTTGACATCACAGATTTGCAGACTAGAATAGGAGGTTCAGTATTGACAGTGGGTGGTGTTTAGTACAAAACCCACATAGCCCAAGGGAAGAACATTAACAAATTAATTCAAACACTAATTTGGTATTTTCATATAAATCTCCCCCCTGCTGGGATTGAATTATTTATCCTACATTATATTTTTAGTTAAGGTGATTTTGACTTCATGCAGCCTCAAATACTTATGCTGCATCTAGCACTGTCATTAAAAACTGAAGGTGTTTTAAAATACACTAAACATTGAATATGAAGACACATCAAGCAGATTTATCTCAGTCCATATCGCACTGACATTAATTTGACCTCATCTGTGTTTGCTTTAACACTGGCTGACAGCATGGCCAGATTTGGAATTGACTGTGCTGTTGTCAGTTTGATGAATGACGAGATCTGAGCTGAATAACCGCAACAATAATAGCTGACTTGGAGAAGAAGTTTGTGATTGCTACGAGATGAAAAAGCACACTTTTCTGGTACTATTTATTATGCCAATACAAAAATGTATTTATAAAGTTAAAATTGCTTTTTGAAAGCTGAATTATTTTGTTGGGAGTTTTCAGTGCTATAAATGGTTGTGTTGAAAAGAGAGATTTTTTCTACTTAGTTACATATTATTAAAAAACAGTGATTTCAACTCACTGAAATTTGACAAAAGCAAATAATTGACACCATATATAAAATTATGAATGTACAGTTTTTTTCAGTTGATACCGATATCTGATAATTATCTGATACTTTTGGCCAATACCCATAAGATAACCGATAATTTCACATTTTTGTATTTTAAAAGAAATTTCTGCACTCCGGAGGGTAAGAAAGGTTCAGATGGAGTGAGCAAAGATGAATGATTTAATATTCCATAGCTCCGGCTGAACCAAATCTAACTGACATCACATTACAACAAAGCTGACTCTTCAAATTTTAATTTATTTTTCATCAAAAAAAAACTTGGCAAATATAATTTGACTTTTATAGAACATTTTTCCAAAGAATTCAAATTAAATGCTTTGACATAATGTGTCATATCAGATATTATTTTAGCCAGCTCCAGTATTTATTGTGTATCCCTATATAAAATTCAGCTTTTTTGGTAGAGTTGCTGAATTGTTGCTCTAAGGTTACTGGTGATCAGATCAGACTTGCTGAACAAGCTCTTTTATTGGCAGATGACAGAAGTAGAGTCAAGCTGCAGTCAAGCTCATGGTTAATGTAGTAAGCAGAGGAAACCACATCACGCAGCATATCATCCAAGCAATTTATAAGTCCTGTTAATATGGTTTGTAGGAAGTATGTTTACTTTACAGACAGTGACAGCCCACATCAAACACCCTCTCACTGATTAACCAGGGAGCTACCAGAGGATTTTGTTGTTCTTTAAGATTCCTTTCAGTTTCCTGTAAGAATAGTTACTTATTTAATTGTTGTTTCCGTGTAATGCCAGATGTGTGGTCCATCCCTGTTCCATACTCCAAGACACTGCTGTACTTTATCAAATGTAAAACGTATAAGGCCGGAGATATACTTGCTGTTTAACAATGCGTTTGCGTTCACGTATGCATAGTGTTAATTTCTGAGGACGCACACAACCATCGCTCCAAATGGACTTAGGATGTGCGAGGCAGCCATGAAGCATAGGGATGCGTAGGGGTGCATATGCGAACGCGTACTTAAAACCAAGTATATTTCCGCCTTAACAGGTCTTCTTCCAGCAACACATACCAGTAAACAAAATCAAAGAATATAAATCAATATCAATATCATGTTTAAAAATTGTATATTGTAGGTTCTTCATTTTACTAGTGATTCCACCCAAAACATCCACTTGTTAAGTTTTGATTAAACTCTGTGCCTCATTAGCAAACACAGTGTGGGGCGGGAGCACCACATTTAGCACAAAAACATTCCTTTGCCTGGTTGAAAAGCAACCTTTCAATGAGTCATCACATTAATGTTGAGGGAACAAGTCTGGTAAATAATTTGCCACTGATATTTGTCACCCAGTCATAATAGTTTTACTCTGATGAATGTTTGATTTGGCCAAGTGTCATATTTTAACCACAAAAACAAAAACTTGTATTTCACTTTTGACCACACTGCCCCACCCACAGCCAGAGAACCACAGCCAGGTTTCAGGGTGATTATCACACTAGTTGGTTTGTGTTGTGCCTTGGTGTAAACACAAATGGTAAATGGGTCACACTGACGTGTTTATGGTCTTCCCAATGGGTTTATGAGATGAGTATGTGTGAATGACTGAGAGACAGAAAGAATTAACCCATCCTGTCGTGTTTTCCATAACATTTTACAGCAGGACAGGGTGGAGGCACCACAGCACTGAAATAGACTTGTAGTTTCCTGTTTAGTAGGTTACACACCTCTGTACAACATGAACCTCCCAAGAATCTAATGGGAGGTACGCATAGCTGCGCTATTGACTTGATAACTTTCTTCAACAACATATATGAATATTAATAGAATAGTCTATGACTGAGTGAGTAAGGTGAAGTTGTTCTATGTCTGTGTGTGTGTTTGTGTGTATATGTGTGTGGGAAACAAGGAAATACAACTGACTTTCACAGGAAGATGAGCTCAGCTGTCCCGTCTTCACTACATCAGTGATGGACAGTATCTGCCTGCCGGAGGCCCCAGGCGCACCCAGCCTTAAATTACTTTTCCACTTTCTGTGGCTTCCCTTCATGCAGGAGGTCAGATCAGGGGACACAACTGAAAAAAGACAGGATGACAGAAAGACACATTTTTTTGTAGAGTAAATGTTACTTACAGGAAAAGGATGGAAATTTTTCACATTCTTGCTGTCGAGGACAATTTGTCACATACAAAAGAAAATAAAAAGCTGGATGCTATTATGTTTTTTTTAACCATTCTATTTTGATTATATACCAAATACCACAGATTCTAAGAGCTGGATCCCCAACCCCCGTCCACACGTCAGCATCAAAGCCCTGCATGGTATCTTGTTGCCCTCGGTCGGTGTGTGTGTGGGTGTGGATGGATGAATGAGAGATTTTTGGATAAAAGCACTATATAAATGCAGCCAATCATCATTTATTTTTATAAAGATTAAATTCTTTACTATAACCAATAGAGTTAAAAAAGTTGAAAAAACTTTCCTTAATGTAAAGTTGAATGTGATACCAATGAATAATTGATTAGTAATTAATAGGGTACAAAACATGTCTTCTTCTCAGTTTAAATTGATTTTTTTAAACAGTTCTGTGAAACATAATTCATGAAGCACAAACAGTTTAATAACAGAATAATAAAACAGTAAGGCTTTCAGCTGATCTTGTCCATCTGTCCTTAATCACCAAATGGCTCTGCCAAACAAAAACAATGTCAAATAAGGCTCCATTTCTTTCTTTCCCTTGTCATTATAATTATACAGATTACTGAGCAGAGAAGACTAAGTAAGAAAGGATGACATGCCAAAGGTCAAGTTCAAATCCATAACATTGTAACTACATGGCATGTTCTTTATCTGAGTGCACTACACACCAGTTTCATTGCTATTTTCTCGTTTTTAAATTGGTATTGAATTGAATTGAATTGAATTGAAGATTTAAGCTGAATTAAACTGTCCTCTGGAACCTGCTGCAATTTTGTCTACTCATGGGAGTGATGCCTGTATGTCCCCTTTTTTTTCTGTCCTCTCATGTGTGCCATTCAGTCATACACACACGTAAACAGCATTGTGACAGACAGGCTAGCAAGCAGGAAAACATATTTTCCCAGTGAGTGTCACAGCACTAATTATGACTGACACAGTGCCAGGTAACTAGCTCAACCAGTATTTTAACAGTCATAGATGCACGCACATTGAGTCTTAAACTGGAACAAACATTTGTACATTTGTTATTATTTTAAAAAAAATCTCTATATTGCATGCATTGTTCTATGTTCCATGTATTTTCTATCTTCTATATTGCAACTTGTCATTTTACTATCAGTTGCATGTATTTATAATACACCGACAAACATAGACAAATATTGTCTCTCTTTGGCATCTCTTCACAGAAACAGGGTGTGTAAGGTTTCTTAATTAAATCTATCCATGACTACGCTCACTTAGCAAAGTATGTTAAAGGATTTCTTTTAATCTCTATCTTATTACAGTATAATACTTGTGAGGCATAATAGCTTGTTACTGAGATTTCTGCTTTGGGAATTATCTGTCTAGTGCTGGCTGAACATCCAGACGTGGTTACTGTTGTGTTATGTCTGTTTAACCTTGTATATGTGTGTGTGTTATCTGTCCACCTGGGTAATGCTGCAAGGTTAAATAGCTCTTTGGCCCCCGTGTGTGAGGACACCGATAGAAGTTGATCATTGTGTGCAGGTGTGCAGCATAATGTCACTGCAACAATTAGAGCCGTAGTTGTTCCTGTGTTAGAGCAGCAGAACATATGTGACCCCTGCAGCCTGCCAGAAGTGTATGCGCTGAGTGAGTGTAGCCAGCGTGTAACCATTTGGGACGCATGTGTGAAAGGAGGGTAGAAGGAGACAAAAACACTGTCTGTGCGTACTGCATCAGCTTGAGTGTGTGTGTGTGTTTAGGAGTGTGTGTGTGTGCTGGCTCAAGCTTGTCACTTGATCCTCCGGTGTTGTTCGCTGTATGTTCAGCAGTGTGGGAGTCGCTCTCCCATCCTGTACCCACCTCTCATCTCCTCTCCCTGGGGAAATGTTTGCCTGCACATGTTTTACGTACGTGTGCAGGCAGACATCAGTCCATCAGACATAACATCAGTCCTTATTAACCGCAGAGACATTCAGTATACGATCATGTGTTTTTCGTAACCTGGTTGTTGGTGTGTGTGCTGATGTGCCTTTGAGTGGTGCATGCTTCATGTGATGAAACACAATGCAAAGTAAATCCATATGCACGAAAAATTCTAAAGCAATCAGGCAAATTCAAGCGTATGCATGGATGTACTACATATACACACCACCTCTACCATTGTTAAGGGAATTGTTAAGATCCAGGTGCGGTGGTGTTATGCAACCGGGTAGTGAGGATACAGGACGGATGAGTGATCAAACACACACACACACACACACACAGCTCATCCTATTTAAAGAAACAAAGGGACACTAGAGGCCGTACTGCAGTGTTTGGTGCTTAGACCAGCCAACTGACACCTTTATTCCCCTGACTACCACAAACAAATCAAACATGGCTACAGTTACTGTTTAATGTACCGTAATTAAACAGAAAAAGTCATAAAAACCAATAATGAGCTGTCCAATATGTTATAATCTCTGTAAGTTCATTTTACAGTGCATAAATCACTGTTACAAATAATCCAACTACACTAATATGTATGGATAAACACTTAACACAATATGCAGTACACTCCCCAGACTTGTCAAAATAACAGTTCACTCACTTAACATTGGACTGTGTCCTAGAGTGAAGATACTATTAAGAATCTCTTTTTGAAAGTTACAGTATTTCCATAATTGTAGCCATTGTGACTATGGGTCATTAAAGGGAGAATTTGCAACATTATTTGTAAATGCACCATTTAAGGTTGGTCGCTCCACGCCGGCCCGACAAACAAGACAGATGGCGAGGGACATAGACTGTGGCAAAACAAGCGCCAGTAGTGAGAACAAAGCAGTGAACTAGAGAAATAAATCTTTTTTTTTTCTGATTGTTTCACAGCAGTTGTGTTCTAAAGCACAAACAAGCCCACACCTTCGCACAACGCCGCATTTTGTGTGAATACAGGCAAAGCAATCCTCAGTCCGCTTTGGCTGTGTGTCTAACTCTTTCTGCAGCTTTCAGCAGATGAAAGAGACTCAGAATGCAATGTAACCACTTTTCATCAGGTTTTTAGAGATTTCTGAGGCTCAGAACCTGCATGCTGTATTGGCTGAGGGTCACACACACAAGCCAGAGGCGTCCCAAATACAGAAAAACGTGGCAAAATAAGGAAATGCAGGCAGAGGACTGGGTCTGTGACGATTCAGACACCAACACACACATGTCTAATGGGTCATAAATTATTGTTTAGAGGGATTATATTTATATGAGTCTGTACATTATTTTCTAGGCAAATGTTGCAGATTATGCCTTTTAGGTCTAACTTGCAGTCACCACTTCTGTTGAAGAGATTCAAGAAATGCCAGAAAAATGCCACTTACACTGTTAAGACAGAAATTCCCCCCCCCTTGATTAGCTATTGTAGCTAACTGCATAAGGATTAACTTAAGGGGAAACTAGGCTACCTGTGTGGTTAGCCAGCTAGACAACTACCTGTTCTTCTACGGCAATAGTACATATTTATCATTTATTGTTTAATATAAGCTCGTCCTTCACTTGCAGTGGTAATTTTGGAATAATGGGACAGAGATAGCTCTTTTTTTTTTATAAGAGCAGAAAAATATTCTGGCTAATGAAGTATTAGTGTCTTTCCTTCATGCAGCTGCTTAGCTAGCGGAACTAATTTCAAGTGCCATGTTCATTGATGCAGAATGAAATACATATCTTTTATTATACCAACCACACACAAACTTAAGAGTTTTTTTTTTTGTTTTGGTTTTTGTAATTCTAAGGAAGGTTTACAATTTTTTGCAGCCTTTCAGAACTTTTATTCAGATCATTTTATTAATTTGTTTAAAACACAACAGGCACAACAGATATACCTTCTAAAAGCTTGATTATGTCTGGTCTGAACCTGCTTGTAGTTCCTGCAAAAAATTAAGCTGTAATCATGTCAAAGTCAGCTGCTATGAAATGTCACTGCCTTAATTGGTAATGATGGTCTCATCGCTGCGCTGTTTCATCCAAGTGTTTGGTTTTCAGATTTCAGCAAATATAATTGTGTTCTCTCCACTTTTCGTTGAGCACTGTTCTCTTGACACACTACACCACTCCAATCTTAATCATTCATGACATCACACCAGATTTCCCAGCGATGCCCGGCTGTTGTTTGCTCTGTGTGTATGTGTGTGTCAGTGTAAGCTGACTGTCACAGCCGCGTGCTTCCCCCATGTGAACGATAACATTCTTCAAGTCACACACAAGTGAAGAAAAGCAAGAGTCACACTGATATCCCACACCGTGGTGTTTGTTTGATCAAAGACTCAGCCTCAAGGCTTACAGAAGCAGACACATTCTACTTTATTAAGAAAGTGTCAGCCCTAAACCTGAAATGTCTGAAAGAAAAATACAAGAGCAGAGTTGAATTAATGGTTTAAATTTACCCTTTTAATTTACCCATGCAGTTTATAGCCTAAATGTCTATTTTAGTTTCTTTTTATGTTCTGATATCAGCCCAAAACCAAAGTAACCTCTTGGTATACTGTAGCACTTGTAATGAGTCATCATTATACTCATTATATAGCCTACTGGGATGTCTTAAGTCCCTTATTACAGTTTAAACCTGAGTATTTCTACTGTAATTCAAACATGACGATTTTGGGTAAACTCGTATTATGCTTATCACATAATTACAGTAAAACTTGTACATGTATAAACAGAGTTCCAAGGGTTAAGTTTTACACTGTGAGGGGGTCAGCCTCAGGGCAGAGGTACAGCGCAAGTGAATGTCAGCTTCTGTCCACGCCTTGCTGTTTATCTAGAAAGGTGAACAAAAGCTAACAGGTATAAATGTAAAAGTGAATGAACCATGAATGGGCCACACCTCGCTGTTTTTCTAAGACCTGAATGGAGAGGGTTCCCCTCATGCCTGCAGTAGAGCAAAGTGATAAATTGAATAGATTTAAAATAATTTGCTCTTGAAGATTCGCTCATTGTTTTTCTCCCAGTGTAACAAAGGGAACTGTCATTCCTAATAGAAAAATGGAAAAGGTACAGGTTTTGAAATTTCACCAAGACATAGATCAGAAACTATTCCTTATCTACGAGCTTAATGAAAGGTTTACTTTGAATATTAGTGAATGGAAAAGGTCAAAGTTAATGACTGTCAGAGAAAAGGCCTTCAAGGGTAAAAGTTTAGATGTGAATAGTGTGAGGAAAAAAGGACAATAGAGATTCTAAGTCCTCTGGGTAAAGGGATTGAGGATGTTTTGTGTGAAGATATTCATTCAAGATTTAAGGATTTATTTGTCACATGCTCATATTTCTTAGTGTGCAGTGAATTGCAAGAATGGCATACTGTATAGCTGGCCTATTCAACAAGCTAACTTCAGCTAGCTAGCTTCAGCTAACTTTGATCACACGTCTCACACCAATTCCTTCCAGTTGCTTCAGTTTTTCCCAGTCAATATGTCCTTACCTGCCCCATGCATCAGGGAACAGGCTCAGCAATCTTTTTTTTTTTTCTTTTTTAAAAAGGCTTAGCCCCACTTCTATTTTAACTTAAGTTTTGCATGCTTGTTTCAACTTCAAATTATTTTCTTCGGTCAAAATTGGTGCTGACATCTTTGACATTTCTGTTTCTCCTTATCAAGGGGACAGATGAGAGACTAATTAACAAGACAAGAAGTTATATAATCCACAGTTTTCATTTTATGTTAATTTCTTCAAAAAGGACGAGGTTTAGAAGGAAATCAGCTTGACATTGACATTGCTTGTGATATAACTGGACAATATTTTGTGCTCCATCAACTCAAGTTCACTTGCTCACTTCCAGTTAGGAAGCAGTGTCAGCCTGTTGAATACCTTGTATTTCTTTATATCTCTGATAACAAGTCCTTAGCCACAAGCTATCATCCATCAACCCATGATGCTGGTTCGTAATGACTGTACAGTCACTCTGGAGATGATGTTGTTGGCAAGTATTTGGTATGAGGCTTGTCATTACTTTCGCAGACTCACTGATGTTGTCAGAGCTGGATTGGAACAAATCCAAGCTGACATCACTGAGCACATCCTGCAGCATAGCCTCTAGTAGGGAATCCAATACCTGTCTTCTTTGGTCATCCCAGTTACTCAAATCA
Source organism: Lutjanus erythropterus (assembly GCF_056507025.1). Taxonomy (NCBI): domain Eukaryota; kingdom Metazoa; phylum Chordata; class Actinopteri; order Lutjaniformes; family Lutjanidae; genus Lutjanus; species Lutjanus erythropterus. The sequence continues at coordinate 7,627,639 of NC_139329.1, forward strand.
GCCTTTGTTTATACTCTGGAAGGGTTCCACATTAAACAAGGTCTGATGGCCCATAGCCACAAAAAGTTACTCTGTGGTCACCAAATATTGCAGATAGATAGAACTTATATTCCCATACTTCAAGCCTTTGCAAACCCAATGTTACAGTACCACAAATACCCTGAATCCTTTGTGCCTTTTAAGTCTACATTCTATGAAAACGATTTAAGGTAGTGAAGGACGTAAAGGAAATAAAAGAACTATAACTTTGCTATCAACAATGGCAACAATGACTGGACTGACAAAGGAAAGAGCAAGAAGCACAGGAATTCAAACACCATGAGTAGAAAAATCAATTGAGAAAGATATGAGAGTGATATGTGAGAAGCAAAATTGACCCTTTGCTAAACCCTGCCCCAAACAGTCATAGGTTAGCAGCTGTAACTAAAGCTGTTCCATTCTTCTACCTGGTGAAGCGGTGTGCAAGAGGCTGAGAGGAGCGATACTCAACCTTTCATGAGTCTGGACAGTGCTGTATTTTTTGTTGTCTCTCAGAATCTTGAAACACAAGAGCACGCTTGTGGTGAATGGATTAAACTCCATCTTCAACTGCTCTAACATAAGCTGAGAAGGTTAGCATGTCCAGCTAACTAACACTAGCTTTTAGCTGCAGTAACTACCCCCAGACAAACTTGTGAGATATCACTGCATCTACATTTGGTCTGTAGGGGTTTGAGGAAGAGGATGTAGGCTGATGTGGAATCAAAGTGGGTCAATGACAATGCATCTCATTCTGGCTCGCTGTCTCAGGTCTAAGTCAGGTTAGCTTAACTCTCAATCCCGGCTGTCTTCCATGGTCCAGCTGGTCTGACAGGGTGGCCTGTCTCAAGGTCCGCTGCACTAATCAAGTCCCTGTGGTTCCTTTTCCCACGTTAATCAGTGTATTTATGTCATCTCTCATGTAGATATAGCTGCTGTATTTCACCATCTTGACTAATGTTTGTAAGGTAGCTTTAGCCTCAGTCTTTTAGCATTAACATTATAACATGCGGAGCTGCTATGTAACTTTACTTAAACACTGTCACAAAACATGTCACATGGAAACATTAAAATATCAGCTGGAGATGGACTTTTTGGGCAAGTCAGGGAGTGAGCATTAACATGAGCTTACAACAGACAGCTAAACTTATAAAGCCAGCAAAATCCTCAATTGTCAGCTAGAAAAGCCAAAAGAATCACATCTTTGTTTACCCAGTATAATTATACAGGAATTCCCATCACACCTCCAGAGTTAATGCCGTAGGAAGTAGGAGAAGACAGAAGTGAACGTGCTTCTAATACCCCCACCTCCCTGAGGTTATGTAAGAATCTGACAAAAGACAGTCCTGTGGCTCCAAGTGTTACAGCAGTGGGAAAAGCAAATGTGATGCTGTTATCTTATTACAAACATTATCTATAAGTTTTTGTCTACAGGCCTAGAGGTGTTCTGATGGAACAGCACTAAAAGTAGAATTATCTGTGGCTACCACTACAAAGTTCTTGTTAAGGGAACAGTGGAAGCAGTTTCAGATATTCATTCACTGTGTTCCTACCCTGATCTACATTTCACTTGATTTAAATGAACTGTCAAGCTTAAAGTCCTTAGTAACTTCCCTGCACTTCCTCTGGCCCGCATCTAAGATTGTATCTGATATCTACAGAGTCTTAAGTGAACACCTGCTGGGGACAGGATGAGGGAGATGGGGCTGTTAAGGTTGGTAGTGAATGAATACTCTATTGTCTCTATTTGTGAAAGGCAAAGCTTGTCACTGAGTTGTCAAATGAATATATCCAGGTTAAATAAAAAGAACATAAGTCAGGTAGGAAAGCTCTGATTGAACATCAAAGAGTTAGAGCCTCGGTGTGTTCTCTTTCTAACTTATGGTGCCATAAAAAAGAGCTATGTGGAGATATATGCTAAAACCCGACCAACTCAACTGTCTTACGCTTTCTTCACATAATGGTTTACCTGTCGAACCACACAGGTTGTTTGAGTTTAGCCTTCACCTTGGTCATTTTCTCTTCAGTCATTTTGTGACACTTGTTTGACAATAGTTGAGGTAAAGTTTGCTTCCAGTTTCAACTTCTGATGTTATGTAACATTTTAAAGTAAATTCATGGTACATTCACAGATTGAGTATGGCTCTGCAGAAGGTAATTTTCTTCAGTAAAACACATTTTTCATTGGCTGACTATGAAGACTATCATCTTCAAACCAAAAATAAAAAGATTACTTAAGACAATATCAGTAAATTTGGGGTCTGTGGTGTAATAGACATCTATTGTGGGAGTCCTTGACATGAAACATTTTTGGAGCCCCTAGCATGGAATATTGCTTACCAGGGTCTTGTCATTGGAGGTTTAGACTTACCTATTATTTAAATTACCACTCTGGGGAAAACATTGCATGACTCCAATAAATTGCCACTGAAAACCAATACAGTGCTGAAATAATGTGTTGTTAATTAATTGGCAACAAATTAATGATCAATAATGTTGATAATAATTAAATTTTTAAGTTATTTATTAAACCAAAATAAAAAACAAGTGTATGGTTCTACTTGTGACGACATTGCTGTTTTTTAGCCACTCTAGCAACATGACCCTATAGCTAGCAATGTTGGTAGGTTGGTTTTGGTCCAGACTAAGATATCTCACCATCTAATTAATGGATTGGCACTAAATTTCATACAAATATTCATGATTCCCAGACAATGCATTCTAATGACTTCCAACTCCTCTTCTAGTTCCACCATGAATTTTACTTTGTGGTTTTGTGTGAAATGTTTAAACAACTTTTGGAGGTTTGTCATAAATTTTAGTACAGACATTTAATTCTGACCACCAGGATTAATTGTCATAACTTTGATTTGCTTCTCTCTCTGTCTCTCTTTTTTTTTTTTTTTTTTTTTGCTTCATGACTGAATACTTGACATTCTCACATTAAATCAAGATAATGAACATAGTAAACACTTCATGCTAAACATAAGCATGTTAGCATGTTGGCTACAATGGCTTTTATGCCATTGTAAACTAAATATTTTATTGTTTTAGACAGAATACACACTCTGTAGATGTCACCATAGGTTTTGTTAACCTGTTATCAGCATGTTTCACTATCCTCAGAAATGTATTGATGTATGATTAAATTAGACTAAACAATTCCTCCACTACTAAAAAAAACTTCTGATAAATCATTGAAGAAAATAATCGTTAATTGTTGTCTTAACAGTATAGCTTGGACAGGCTTATAGTGTATGGTGCCATGCTGCAGTTACACATTGTTCCTCGGTGGTGAATTGGCCGCTGGTGTCAAGTGTCACTGATGCATCTCTGTGCAAAGAACTTAGTCAGGGTAGGAAGGGCTGAGTAACTGAGCCCAGTTGGTGTGACTTGCTGAGGAAATGGTTTTACTGGTGCAGCACATTATAACTGCTGTCGTGTCTCTCTCCAGTTTCCTCCTTCTTCTTACAGTGTAATTGACTTTAAATTATGCATGCTGTATGTCTGCTGGAACAGAAAGGTAATAATCACTCTCTTTGTTTAGGTTTGTGTGAATGTGTGTATACTGTCAACACCTGTCTTATTTATATCTATAGGTGTGCATTCATATAAGTAATGTATATGCAGTGCTTTTATATGTCCTGACTGTGTGTGTGCGCACTCACACAGCCTTTAAGATACAGAAGCAACCTGAGCTCTGTTCAACTGACTGCTGTTACCTGGCTAACACTTTCCCATTACTGTACCAGGCACACAATAGACCTTACATGACACTGTGTGTGTGTGTGTGTGTGTGTGTGTGTGTGTGTGTGTGTGTGTGTGTGTGTGTGTGTGTGAGGGAGAGAGAGAGAGAGAGAGAGAGAGCTCTATTCACCCGACTGTGTTACTCAGCCACCTCTGTCTAAATTATTCCCACTGTAGCGTGGTCCCAACTTGACACCCACTCTAAATGTTTTAGCAGTTTCATTGTAGCATGACTGGAAACCATTTTAACTCAGCAATTTTCTATGACAGGGGAACAAACTAGAATGAGGTCTACATCAGTTTGGGTCAATACAACTGACTCTGTCAGGTCTCAACGTGTTAAGCGAGCTCATTGTGCTCACTGTAGTTCAACATCCCATGATAGACATGAATGATATCACTTTCATTGTTTTCTTAAGCTCTCATGTTGGGGGGATGTTTTGAACAGATACATAGGATATGAACCATATCTCTGGTTTATGATCATTATCAGATGTTGTCACAGCCCAGAAACTAATCAGTGGACAACATCTTCAGGCTCAAATTTTTATGAATGGTTTTTTGTAAACAAGAATGTCACATTCTTGGGAGTGCCTCTCTTTATCTGTTGCACACACTGAAGTGGAGCCAAAATAGTAAGTCCTGCAGTACTGAGCTGAAGCTGAGCTTTTTTGTTAACTTGTTTCTTTGGTGTTTGGTTTGACTTCCTGACTCAGGACTCAATGGGAAGATCAGGGAAGGACATCAGCAGCCTGAGTCTACTTGAAACCTTTCGCTCTTCTCTTCCTCACAGGCACCAAACCAAAACTAGGAATGCGTGCAATTAGTTGACTATACGATTAAACATCCCCACGCTAGTCGGCACCAGAAATACTAGTCGTTTAAAATATTTATCAATATTTCATTCATGCATGATGCCAGTTATCTGTTGCCTCTAAGATTTTATGCAGCTGCCCGCCACTAGTCAAGGCTGTGGCACTGTCAGACGGCAGCCCCTCTCGCCCAGCGTGTATGCCTAGATCGCCCTGGCAACCCCAGATGTTTATATCAGCAAAGTCAGACAGATGAATGTAGACTGTGACAGAATAAGCTGATATATATTCACTCGACTGGAGAAACATGACCACATTAAGCACATATATGGACATAAACCTGCAAGTGGAGCTGCTGCTGCTGCTGCTGCTAGCACTGCTAACGTTAGCCACACTGTGTGTCAGGCTGGCAGCTAACGTTAGCTCTGGGTCCTTTACCTGCAGACACTGTGACCCTCTTCGGTCTGAAAAGGTGAAGCGTTTATTGAGTTGTCATATTTTGTACAGGCTTGTATTGCATAACACAAAGTAGCGCACATTTCAGCATCATTTAAAGTACGATTTGGTGATTCTAGACTGTGATTAACGGCTTCAAATACACACAATATTTTTTTCTGGACAGTGTTTAACATTCTAAATTAATAAATTCTGCTGAATTTTAACTGCTTTCTGAGTGTTTTCTTAGTGTTAGACAAGTCGACTAGTTTAAATTAAATTTTGCATTTAATCGACAGCAAAATTAGTCACCAGGAACATCCCTAACCAAAACTGGTTGGTGGATCCTTCTCCTCTTTAGCCTCCGGGGGTAAAGAGGCAAAGTTCAAGAGGCACCACTGATGCTGAAAGGCGCACACAGGTTTTGGAGCGACATCTGCTGCCATCCAGGTGACGTCTTTTTCAGGGACACCCCTGCTTATTTCAGCAAGACAATGCCAGGACACATTCTGCACGTGTTACAGCAGCATGGCTTCATAGTAAAAGATTTCAGGTACTAGACTGACCTTAAAACTTCAAGAATTAGTGTCTTCAGTTCCCAAACACTTATTGGATGTTGTCAAAAAACAGTGTTGTTGTTACCATGAAGCTGCCACGCAACCAGTGGAGACACTTCACAGAAATACATGAATAGGATTGATAACTGTTCTTCATCAAGTGACAACGCTGATTCCCACAAGTTACCATTTCTACATATCTGTTTTTTTATACAGATGAAGACAATTATCAGTGAGCTTTAGAGGTTCTGGTAGGCTGATTTAGGAACTTTTCCCTGCTTCCGTTCACTAAACTAACCATCTCTCAGCTTCATACTTGACATACAGGCGTGCGAGTGGTGTCAATCTCCTCATGCGTGCAACACTGTCAGATTACAAGCAGTATTGTTTTTCAGTTAAGTGCCCTTTTCAGGCATTAGCGGGGGGGTAACGTGAGTGTGATGGATGTGATAGCATGAATGGCAATTGAAGGTAGACGTGAAGGAGGAATGGTTATTGCTTTCACAAGTCTACTGTAGGTTTCCCCCTCGACTGGAAGAAACTCCACCTTCATCACGCCTGTATGTGCATATGTGGACACAGATCATTACTCATGCAGGTCCTGCTTCAGTGATCGTGTGAGAACATTTCTATGTGCTGGTGTCTTTTACTTGCTTTTGTTTAGTACAGCCTTGTGTGTGGGTGGCAGGAGGTGTATTATTCTCCAACTGGCCCGTGTTGGTTTTTAGTTTGAGCCATGTGTTGTCAGACTTTGGTGCCATTCTGATTCCTCAGAGGATATCCATTATAATAGTTTCTTCATAGACTTTCTTTGGCTGATTGGGTGAAAATGTGATTATTCAAGATCGTTTAAAGGCTGTGGACTGAATAGTGTGGGGCCCACCTCATTGGTTGCTCCAAAGGCTTGTGCTGCTTACTGGCAATGACTGACTTGGCCGTACGCTTGTATAGCGTGGGGCCGGTGTCAAGGAGCACCATTACCATAGTGTCAGTTCTTCCATTGAATTACCTCCATAGACCTGCATTGTAGGAAGGCCAGACTGAAGGCTGGCCACAGTGAATGGCTGTTTACCACTGAGTTGGGTCTGTCTCCAGCCACATGCAGCTAAAGCCACCGTAGCTAACCTGCTCAGGGTAATCGCTGCACACTCACACTGACTCAGACGCACAATGAAAATCAGGCCAAACAACACTGACTCAATCAAACACACACTTTCAAGAAAGAACATACTCCGACAGACACACTAATATCTCCCTTTCAGGCACATGTGGTCCGTCACACCACAGTCTAAATCAGACATTTTAATCCAAGGAGCAGAAGTGGTGTTGAAGTCATGTGGAGCTGAGGAACACTGGGCTATAAGTGGTTGATGGAGCAGAGTAAAGTGGCTCTGACAATAACAATTAGGTCACTTTGAGTCCAAAAAAGTGAACTGACCAGATTCGAGGGACCGCAAGCACACACATTTCACACACTTGCATTAGAATTTGAGATTTGTCTCACATCTATGATAGCAAAAGGTGGCTGTTTCTGTCATAGAGACACAGGGGCTCAAGTGTTTTGTGTGAAAAATGTATTAAGTCCTTTTGGAGTAGAAACAGAGAGAAGAAGAAGAGAAGAACAGGTGGTATCTGAAATATTTCAGAACTTTCTTCTGCTTCTGGGCGATAAACTATCCTGAGATATACAATATGTATCTCAATATACACATTTTCTCTAAAATAACTTACCATAAATTCACAAATAGTGCAAACATGGTTCTTATTATAATAAGGAGAAGAAGGAGAAGAAGAAGAAGAATGTTATAGAATGTGATGCATTGCTGTTAATTAAATTACCCAAAAATACATAAAGTAACTAAAATGAGCTCAACTTTAAACCTCTGAAGCAGTAAAATTCATTAAACACATTAATGCAGCAGTAATATTAATCCAAAAACAGATAAAAAATAGTGCAACATTTTACTGCACAGTGAGTAATACTACATTTACTTCAGACACTTTCAGTAGATCTAGTAATATTTTAAGATGGGCTTGTGGGTAACCTGTGTGATGAGGTCTAAAGGTGAGTCAAGCTAAACACAGTTAAAATAGTCTAAAACCATAGGTCCTCCAGATATGACAAGCTGTGCTGTGAAGAGTACCAGAAGATGCTGTAGTAACATTATATACATACATATTCTTTTCTGTGTCAGTAAACACAACACACAGCCTTTCAGTAACTGTCAGTATGGTCATCTGCGATATCACACATTAATTCATAGTTGAATATAATGAAATTAATCACTATATCACCCAGCCCTACTCCTGTGTTCTCTGCCAGAATGTTTGTATGTGATTCCTCATTGCTGTTTTCCGGCTGACAGAAATGGTTGGTTAGATTGATTAGACAACTTAAGGGTGTGTTCAGAAATGTTTGTGGTTTATTGGGACATGAGAACATTTTACTACATTGGTTAGATTTGGCAGATTAGTTTACTGTCATTGAAACCCCTGAGAATGTGAATCGTGGCCCAGTCAAGATATGATCTGAAACAAATGCAGGAAACCATAACCAACAACTCAGTGAACTCTCAGAAAAGGGAAATTACAAAATTTACTTATGCAGACCCTGTTCACTTGCAATATGTCAGTACATGAACTACATTAAAAATGCAGTCAAGTCAAGCAAATTACACAAACTACTACATCTGAGCAGTCAGATATAAGAATATTACTTTATTATATTACAGAATCTTACAGTTACTTTTATTATTTGTGACTTATTTTGATCTTTTAACTAAAAGGAAATGCAAAACACCTCTTCATTTCCTGATGGTTTTTGTTGTTGTTGTCTTTTCTTTTTGTCTCTTTTTTACACAAGTAATATTTTTTGTCAAGTCGCTGTTTCTGTCATCAGAAATGAACCTTCAAAACAGATTAAATCTATTTATAACTAACCATATTTTTCCTGTATTTTTCTCTGAAGCCATGCATTTATTTGCCCTCCTCCCTGTCTGTCTCTCTTTAAGGGAGTTGTCTTCTAGACATCAGACCAGCGTCCCGTTCCAGAACACCAGAGAGTCCAAGCTGATCTGACACCGAAGAAGGGAAGATCAAATGCACTGAATGTTTACATTAAATATGAAACCTCAATAGTTAGTCAGATGAGTAACTAACTCACACAAAGACCCAAACTAAACTGCTGCAGGCTGCAGGGTCTATACCAGCATGACTCTGAGCTGCAGATCATCTGAAGTTTCAGTTTATGTCATTTAAAGCTGTAAAACCAGATTTCTATCTGAGTATTAAGCCATGAGTATCATATGTTATGACTGTGTGCATACATGCACACGTGCATGTGCATGTAGCCAAGTAGTCAGTTTTGATACAATGCTGCACTGGTGCTGTTTATTTTTCCAGTTGAGCCATGAATGTTTAACCATGACTCTGTTTTTATTGTCTTACATAGTTGCACTAATAAAATATTGATAATTCTCTTTAATTGGTGACTGTTATTTATTTAGGAGAGTGTCTGTCCTAGGCTGCAGAGCGGCTGTGTTTTAAAGTGTGTGGTGATCCGTGTGTGCTTTCGTGTGTGTGTGTTTCTGTATAATGAGTCACTTTTTCGGGATGCCTCCAAAACCACACAGCATGTAATTATCTTGAGTCTTATATCAAATCAGTCACAGCTACGGTTGTGGATGGTGTTCCCACAGTCTTGTCATGTTATGTTTATTGCAATTTAGCTGAGTGCAATTTTTTTCTGTTCTTAAAATTCAAATGTGAGTGAGCATAACTGCTCTAAGATAAAAATCAGTCATCTCTTGTTCAAACGCTTAAAAATGACCACATTTTCCTGACAAGCAACTGACCATGCAAATACTGACTGCCATCTCAGAGAAGCAACCACCGAAATCACTGCAAAACATATTATAGAGGAGTTGGTCTGGGTCGGTGTGGATAGTTTGAAGTTGTCTGTGACTTTGATACTGGAGACTGTGGTCAGTCATCCTGTCTTTTAAAAATGACAGCATTTCTTCCCCAAGCGTTAAAAAAAAACTGCAGCTGTTCAGTGTTGTGTTTGTTTTTTGGAACATTTCTTTTTAATATATTCGTATTGATGCCAAGTCAACACTATAACACTTTCTCTGACTGATTTATAAGATGTTACAACCCACACCTGAAGCAATTAATGTGACTGTGGTTTTGGGAGCAAAATAGAGAAGTGACATGACAACATGGTTGAGTCCTTTAAGTGCTCAGTCTGTGGGTGATCTCTTATCAGCTGATGAAGATAATGAGATATGATCAAACGCTCCAGAACAGCTACTAAATGGGCATTATGCAGATATTGATTTCCCAAGTGCCATTTCCAAGCTCAAGAAGAAACTTTGATCCTCATTTAACCAAAAAAAAAGATTTAGCTGGTTAACTGTAACCTAAACTTGAAGGAATAATTCGACATTTTGATAAATAGGCCTTTCATTTATTTGCGGAATTGGTTAAGATCGATAACACATATCTATACGCTAAGTATGAAACTAGTTTAGCTTAGCATAAAGACAAGAAACAACAGGAAACAGCAAGCCTGACTCTGTCCAAAGGACAAAATCTGCCAGCACCTTTAAAGTTCACTATTTAACACATTTTGTGTTTGTGCAACCTGGACAATAACTGAGGTGTAAAGATGACAATCAATAGTTCAGGTCTATTCAATTACTTTTTTAGAAGAGCCAAATTTGAAAAAAGTGCCAAGGGGTCAGACATTTACATGTCAATGTCTGAACTTTAAAGAATTTAAATTATATCAAACAAAGACATCTTTTAATTTTTTTTCTACTTTATTAGTTTTCACAAGTGTAAAAGACATTATGTACAAAAGTAAAGGAAAAAACAATACATCTGTGGAAACCTTGCAAGTAGTATTTTTCTATTAAATACAGTGTTTGCCTTTTTTCATTTAGTCTGACCCTCTGAACTCCCTCTGCTCAAACAGCCTGAGTTAAAACACCCATAAACTGAGAATGTTAGCAGGTTATTTCAGTAAAATTACAGTGATATATATCATTTTTCCATAGTTATAAATTATCAATGGGCTGGATTGAGGTCATAAAAGTGACAGATTCGGCCCAGAGGCTAAATTTGCAAAACTCACAAGATTTGTAAGATTGTTTCTTCATATCCTGAAGCTGCTCAAGCATGGGAGAAGTTTGCCTTGAGGACTTTCTGCCAGAAGAACAGTGACTTTTTTTTTTTTTTCCAATCATGGTATTTTCCTAAACCTAACCAAGTAGATTTGGTGCCTCAACCTAACTGTACTGTGACTCAAAATAATAAAAATAATAAATATATATATATATATATATTGATTATTATTATTATTATTATTATTATTATTATTATTATCAATTGAAAATAATGAGTATAAATAAATATAAATAAAAAAGTCAGTGTTAGCTTCTGGGTTCACACAGGACATGATCCCCAGTGTCCTGGTTTAGTGTCACGAGTCTGACTCCTACCTACACGGACTCTTTTCTCTCTCTTTATACAAACTACGCCACCTGACTTCCTAAATCCTGCGCTGAATCGAGTGCACACATCCAAGAGTTCACAAATCTAGGGTTAGCATCTAGACACAACTGTTTTATGACTGTTTTATGTTTTATGTTTTATGCGGCACAGTGACTTCCTGAAATCTTGTCATTGCTGTGAGGTTGCCAGGCAACCAGCAGAGCCACTGTGTGTCCATAAATTTGACCACAGCAGTTTTTTTGCAGTCCTTGTTTATTCGCTCCAATCTCTTTGGTCCACAAACATCTCTCTGTTGACTTTGAATACAAACGGCTGCATCTGAAGTGAAGACACCTTGAGGGCAGTCATATGGATCACACTTTATTTTGTTATTAAAGTATGAGGACCACATGCTTGTGTGTTAGTGCTCATCTTCTTAATGATGTTAGTGTAGACACTAGTTTACATAAGACTGTAGTGTCATTGCATGTGTTGTCACATCATACTCAAACTGTTCCCTCTGTTTCTTTATTACCTGGACGTCCAACTGTCTCCCTGTTCATTTACACTCAGTTGCAGCGTCCTGACAGGAGAGCTTGATTTAGTGCCGGTATTAATCTGTCATGCCAAGAGAGAAAACACAGCTAACTGGATTTTTGGTGGATGGATGGAGGGTGTGGGCTGAAACAAGCACACACTGATTCTTGGCTCAGTGATACTAAAGGTTGTTAAAAGGAAAAGCAGGTGCACACTAATAAAGGAACATATTATGAGAACATTTTAGTCTCTTACCTTCAACCTTCTTCTTCCTGTCATTAACAGTTTTGTTTAACCCCTCTGTCTTTTTCAGGATTCTGGTAGTGACCTATTAAAGGCTGTGGAATGTACAGATTGGACCCTCTGACCTTGTAATGGTTTGACCCGGTAGTTCAGGATCAAAGACAAACTGCACAACCTGGCCAAAAATGCGGGGGTGGACAGAGGGGTCACATACCTCTGCTCACTTCTACGCCTGCACAGTTTCAGTGCGTCACATGAAATCAGCGCTGTGTGTGAGAAACATTAAGCTTTAACCTGCTTAGACATTTAAATTTGTCACACTGTCTGGAAAAGTGTGTGGCTTTACAAGAAATACATCTATTTTGAGGTGATGTTGACTATGAAACAAAACAGATCATATTTCAGTCAAACATTAATAGGTTGATGTTTTACTCATATTTCCCTGAAGTCTAAAAATATTGTTATCCTGCTGTAATGGATTTATATTTATTTTAGAAAGTCTTAACACAAAAGACACACACCTGACACACCAAGAAAACCTATTTTTTGCATTTTGCAAAGACATGATGATTAACAAGGGTTTATTTTCAGTGCTGTGCATGATGTGTCTCTTCCAGGAGGATTTGTCGTCATGAGAAATGTTTTGCCCTTGTGATGTTTCACATGAAGAAACCAGAAAATTGCTGTTTGGGACGTCCTGGGAGCTGAGGGATATCAGGCACGCAGCATATTATTAACTCTGCAGTGAAGGTTACCTGTTTCTCCCCGTTCATGTCTGTTTGTGTCCAGGCTCATCTTGAGCTCTCAAAACAGATTTTAGTGAATATTCGAGCTGCAGTGATTGATTATTAACTGACTATTACAGTTATCTACAATTGCTTAAGCACGATTTTGACAACAGGGCTCATTTTGTCAAAACAACCACACACACAAGTAGCAGAACACCTCAGATCTCTTGCAAACTGAAACACTTCATTCAAAACTGTACAAAAATGAGTATAAACCCAACTTTGTCACCGTAAGCACACACATGCCTCTTATGATCTGATTTTGTTTGAACCAGTTAGATAGTGCTGCTAAAACATGTTTAACATTTCTGCTTTTTTATGAAAAGTCTGGGTTTTTAGAGACTTTGTGATGGCATTGCCTCCCTTTCATAAGCTGAACAAAGTTTTATTGATAAATGAAATAGTCTGTTAGTTGTGGTCCTAGTGAATATATGTGGCAGGTTAGGTCACAGACTACGGATAAGTACTCCAAAACTTTCTTTTCTTCTTAATTCCTCTGGTCATCTCCTGTCTGTACTTATAGGCCACTTCCATTTATATCTCCACTGAAGTTCTTGCAAAACATTTTCCACCACTGTAAATTTTATTCAGTCTTAACTAAGTTTGGAACAGAAGCTGGTGCCATAAGCTGGTAAAACTATTTGTTTTCTGTTATTCCATTATTTTGATTCTGTTTCCTTATAACCAGTTGCCAGTTGTGGACACTGCCTACTGGACATAAATTGTCAGAATGTCTAACCACTGGACTGGAAATAATGACTGGAAGCCCCAACACTGGAAACTGAGCCCAAAAAAGTACAAGCTTTTCTTTAAATTTAGATCAGAATTATTTTGATAGAATTAAATCTCAAATTTCGGTATTTCCAAGAGATATGATCCTTATCCTACAAAGCTGGGATACAGATTTGGCGATCCAATTTTACCCAGAATCCAGATCAAACATTATTTTGGGTATTTCAAAAAACAAAAATAAGAATTTAATTTTTTGCAGGTCACCTGGGTACCCGGAGCAGGACTCTATTACAGACTTTCAGGTGTGAAATTGACATTTTTTGCTTTAGTATGTGTTTTTTCTGCTTGCACAGTGCACCAGCTACTTAAATTACATCCTAATATGAACTTTTAGAATCTTCTGCACCAACTTCTTACATCATTTACAGTTTTATAAACTACAACTGCTAATCTGTATGTATACAGAATTTTCCATATGATATGTTTAAAGACCCCCTGGAGCAAAAATGATGTTTTTAACCTTGTTAACGTGTCCGTGTGGTGTTTTTTATGTGTTACAAGACATATTAGGAGCAAAATGAGCAGTAAACACCATGTTTGAGCATTTCTTGCTTTGAAACTGCAGTGAACTAAGTTAGTCTCAAATGGAGTCAGTCAAGCTGGGTATATGATGTCATAAACCTAAGAAACTAATCTGTTCATTGACAGGTTGGTGTTAGACAAATCATTAGCAGCGATGCCCAGACCACAGGAGAAACAGGATGTAGCTTGTAGCCGTGATTAGCTAGCAAAAACAGAGGAGAAGCAAGAGGGTGGGGACTACGTGTATATTAATGAATCGTTGAATGTTAAATTAGAGGAAAAAAATTGGAAAAGAAAAAGAAAACCATATCAGACAATTTATTACTTCTGGCAGAGCATTTTATTTAAAATATGACTGGCAGTGACCTTTAAAGATGTCGTATAAAAGCAAAGAGACAGAACAAGTACAAACATGTAAATGGGAAAAAGTGAAAAACCATTTCAGAATGACAGAGGGAAAATTTATGACAGGAATTGAGAGAGAGTTTGAAATCCATAGCTGGATAGGAACCGGAGGTTAATGATTGCCTCCTGTTTCCTAACATCCTCCCTGTTGAGCTAATCTACAATCACATTCTTTCATTCTAGGGGAAAGTGGAGGAGAGTCCCTCTGAACATGATATCCCTGCGTCACAGTGGACCACAGCCATGGAGAACTAACCTGGGAGTGTCTCACTTTCAGTTCTGGCAAGGTCTGCAGCTTCATACCTAATCATAACAGCATAGATAATCACTTCAAATGTGAATATAGTTCAATTTAGTTCAAGTGCTGGCACGGTGAGAAACAAGTGTATGACAGAGAATACAGGAGTGAGAAAAAAACACACTGTAATTGCATGAAAGCAGGCCTGAAGAAATTCTTCTGAGGTGATTTTAAATGTCGAATTCTGGCACTGAATAAATATTATCCCAGTTATTCAAGTCACTTGGTTCCCAGTCAGTACATGTAAACATCCTAACTGGGTCAGAATGATCTGGCTGTGAGAAACAAGATGCCTAAGATGCCTGATTTGAAATATGTCACATTATTGAACACCCAAATTTCCATTGGCACAATCTGCTCCTGCGCGACTGAGGTTACTTAAAGCAGAGGATTTAGGAAATATATCCTCATGTATGTCCTTTGGAATAATTTGACATAACCTATTTTTAATACTTCTGCTTAGTTATGCAAAAGGAAAACACAAGAGAAATGTGTTAGAAAGATATAAGACATGTTTTTTTCTGTGCACCATGTCAACACAGAATACTTAAACACACACACATCGAGAGAATGTGTTTCACTCATAGTGCATACATATAATAATAAGATTAATAATAAAATAGGAGGAGGACCAATTCAGGATTGGTTTTGAATAATTTCAAATCCTGTAATTCTCTGTTAAATGCTCAACCAAGATCGACCCGTTTAGACTTTCTCTGTTCTTCAGTCAATTCTTTTCTTTTTCTCTTTAAATGAACCTGCTTCAGTATCAGCCGTAACCTCAAAGTAGAACATAAAAAGAGAACCCCACTCCTGCTGCTTTTAAACTGGTTAATGTACTACTCATTGCCACGTTTTGCCTGGCAAAATGTAAATACAGGCTTTTGACTGTTTCATCTGATTTCTGACCTGATGGCAGGCATTAAGAAGAGCTATTTAGAAAATAGCTAATCTTCTCGCTTATGTAGGTCATCATAAGGCATTAATATGAACTTGAGACTGTTTCATAACCAATTTAAAAATCCATGTAGTTGCTTTAATTACACAGCAGGGGAGAACATCTAATAAGGTCATAATTATCTGGTCTATGCTTTGTTATCATCCTTAAAATTCAGTTTTGTCCCGTTTTCTTCTGCTATTGGAAAAAAGCTCATGCATATATTACAGAACATATGCATGTATTATTTATTAACACTTTGCATTTTATTTTTCTCAGTCTTGTAATTGTGTTTGTTTATGATTCCAGTGAATCATTTTCAGTGAGAAACATGCTGTCTTCACTTGTTATCACCTCATCATTTTATTATATTAGATATTTATGTGACATTTTGTCATAATTAGTGTATCAATTCTTGAGTTATGGCCAAAATCTTGTTTTGTGAGGTTACACTGACCTCAGCCCAATCAGTTCATTCTTGAGTCCAAGTGGACGTTTGTACCAAATTTGAGGAAATTCTGTCAAGGCGTCCTTGAGATATCACGTTCACAAGACAGGCAACCTGAAAACATGCCTCCGGACATGGCTGTGAATGGCGAGTAGCAGTGTAGAGTAGTTACACACATCCAAAAATCATCTGAGGCAAATGTTGGACAAAGAAAGTACCAATGAAGATAGAAAAAGGTACATCCAAAAGTGACTCTCACTGTGGCTGGTGCGAAGGCAGACCCCTCTAGCAGGTCTGTGTTTCTGCTCACACATCCTTCTACAGGTCACAGATCCTCTTCCACAGAATCCACCATGTTGCATCACCCTGTTTGTACAGTAGCCCAGAATGGACAAATCAAACATTCTAGCTATGACCTTTCATGTTTTTCATGTTTTGCAGCCACCATAGTTCTCCTATACACATGGAAGGGCACAGTGAGGTGAGGGGTATTCAGTTGCTGCACAGCCCCTGAGTAAAATGATGGCAGATGAGCATGAGCTCATGGAAGAGCTGCTTGGATTGTAAAGGGAGTAGTAGTTCACCAAACTGAGCTGACTAGTTAGAGAGCAGAAAATGAAAACAAAAAATAGGGTCTGTCTTACCCTCTCTCTCTGACACACATCACCATTTCCCGCTATGCTGACGAGAGCAGAAAAGGAAAGTTAAAATGCGTTACACACTCGCACACGTCTCAAACAAACACACACGCCGCAGAGGTAATGGGAAGTGTCAGACAGGAAGGCGAGTGGCAGCATCTGTTTCCATCTATTCATGTGTTGGTGACGATGACGAGGCCGGAGTCAGAGTGAACATCCTGCGTGCCCTCTCCCTCTCTCTCTCTCTCTCTCTCTCATACGCACACATCGGTCCTCTCCAGATGTGCAGCCTCGCCGTGGCTCAGTTTAGCATCATCTGTAAAATCACTCATGGCGCTGTGTGTCATTTCTCCAGAGACAGCCACCGTCTAATAATACTGGATGTCTTTTTAGTTCAGTGGAAACAAGCGTGTGACTGAAACGCTGCATCTGAGCCAGATATGCATCAGTTGGTTTTTCTGTGGACAGAACCGGAGCACTGAAGCAGATGGAATAGTTCAACTTTAATTAGACTCTATGTAATTATTCACATTCTTGCAGAGAATTAGATGTTCTGATTGATAGCACAGTAAATATAGTTAGCTTAGCTTGGCATAAATACTGAAAATCATAACTTGGCAAAATCTCCCTGCCAGCACCTCCTGTGTGTTATTGATTTTTCAGGGCCGCTGCTGGCCATTTGAGGGCCCTAAGCATAAATGCTCTGTGGTGCCCCCCACCATCATAAATAGACGTTGTATTTTGGTTTGTGCCTATTAAAATTTTGAGTGTCTAAGGGCTTAGAACATTATGATTAAAGTATGTGATGGCCATTCCCATGTTCACTTAAGTTGTTACAGCAAGTTTTGAGTTGATACCATTTGTTGCACAGATTTGGTGCACAATTTAACATTTTTGACCACTCAAGAATTAATAAAACTGGCAATTGATTGGATGGCGAGCGCTTCTGTTCTGGAAATTGCTCAGAAATCCCCCTATTGTCAATATACCAAGGGAGGCCATCCATCCTATGACTGTCACGCTTTTGAGGTTTATCTGCTCATTTTCTGTTTTATTTTGTAGTCCTGATCCCCCCCATTTGTCTTGTCTTTACTTCCTGTCTATGTCCTTTCCTGACCCTTTTTAGATTACCATTTGTTCCACCTGTGTCTGATTACGTCATTAGTCCTTCTGTTTCTCTGTTTCTGTGTCAATTTGTCATCCTCTTTTGGTGTCATCCCCCTTGTCTCTCTGACCTTTGTTGCATTTGTTGGACTTTGGATTGGGGTTTTTTGTTTTGGACTTTTGTTCCTCATTCGCCCTTGTTAGATTTGTTTGTTTTTTGTACTCAAGTTTGACCTGCCAGCCTTGCAAGTAAGCTTTTTGTATATTGTTAATTTGAACAGTTTCCCTGCCCCGTCTGCATTTTAGGTCCAGCATCTTGTTACACTGACACTGACTGCCCAGGTCTCTAGTTTGTGGCTGTGAAGTTTCATGACACTAGAAGTCACAAATAGGTCATTTTATACAGAGAGATCAAGTTTCAAAAAATTCTCAGTACAATCAAGTGGCTACTATGAGGACTAACAATGTACTCGATGAATAGAGTTTGGCTTATTGAATCCACAAGCGTCTCAGTTTTCCAGCAACAGGATGCCTGCATGCAGGAATTACTAAAATACACAAATTAGAATAGGCAAACTCATGACTCATTTATGCTGCATGCAAAGCACTGCATGGTTTTAGCCTCAAACCACTGGGAATTGGCAAAAAGTGTCTGTAAAGGGGACTCTTGGGTAATCATAGAGCCCATTTTCTATCCCATTTTTCTACCTTTGAAAATTGCCATGCCAGTTTTTATCTTACTAAAATTTAGCCTAAATTTGGAGCATTAGTTAAACCTCATCCAGACAAGCTAGCATGACTAACATATCAGTACATACTTCAGATCTTTTAGCTTCATACGGTAGCAGTATCTTTGCTCAAACTTTAAAACTGAGGTGGCTACAAAATGTTAAAATGTTGAACTGTTTCCTTACATTTATTTACACCTTCAGATTGTATTTCTTTAGGTTCACAAAGTCCAATTCCACGGGCTCCAGGACTTGTAAACACACGTCCTGTGGACTCACAGGTAGCTCATTTGTTGGACAGAGTTTAAGTGAGCTGTCATCTGAAAAGAGACATTGGCTGAGTCATTTCCTGTCACTCTCAATTTCATACTGTTTATCAAATGTGATGAAGCCGCACCACACACACCTCCTCGATCCAGACGATAGAGTAGGAGACGCAGGTTCATATGAGCTGTTGGCATCACAAGTATTGTTATCATGCGTGCCAACAGAGCCAATGAAAACACCAAACCAACCACGAACCTGCTACCATTACTGTTTGAATGTGCTGCCAAGTATTATGTGTGTGTGTGTGTGTGTGTATGTGTGTGTGTATGTGCGCGTATGTGTATCCAAAGACTGATACAGTTTACCTCCCTGTGCCTTAGAGCTCCACTGTTGCCCCAACTATTAAAACCCTTCAGTGTTTAGCGACACTGTTGCACTAAATGAAATGTTCCCTCATTAGCATGAACACACACTAGTGTTCAGTCCCACAAACACTTTCCTGCCGCTATAAATATATTTCACTAAGCCACCAAATATGTGTTAATTCATACATGAAAATTGTCCCCAACAAATGCACAATTTCCTCCAGTTTTAGTTATATTTGCTAAAAAGTGTAGTGCCGAACTGTTTTAGAAAATCACTAAGTGTTTAAATAAATAAAACTATATATAACCCCAATTCCAAAAAAGTTGGGATGTTGTTTAAAATAGAAATTTAAAAAAATCCTAATCCTTTTGAATTTATAATGAAACATGTATAGTATAAACAGAAGAAATTAAAGAAGCAAAGTTTATCAGCCTGAACATTAATCATCTGTCTCTAAAAGGATCTGTAAATCATTGCATTCTGTTTTTATTTCTGTTTTTTTACAGCATCCCATCTAGTTTGGAACTGGGGTTGTATTTGTGAGTTATGTTTAACCCTCTATAGTACCATGTTGCCCTCAGGCAACAAACCCATTTTTGCCCTGTCACATCTCCACAATGCATCCCTTTAAATGATGCGATACTTTAAAAAAGAGGTAAAACCGTAGGGAACCATTAACAATGCTTTAAGTTGTCACATGACCTCCAGGAAGCGATTTTGAAACCCTTCTTGGCGGGCTTTTTCTAAGGAGACAGCTCTGCTATCTTGCTGCAAAAAAAACTCTCAAAAAGTTATTTTTTGTCCCTTTTCCACCTGGAAAAAAATGTCTTCACACTAATAGGTGAGTAAACTTTAAGTTTTGATAGTTTCATGCAACTTATTTACTAATTTATTTGTGGATACTTGTTAAAATGCAGCTGTTGCCCTGAGGCAACAACGTGCCACCATGGAAAGTTGCAATGTTGCCTGCAACAGTGAACCATTATGGAATCACTATAGCAAACACAACACTGACCACTGGCCTATTTGGGTGGAGAAAAAGGGCAGATGCAGATACCCTGGATGTAAGGGTATAGTGAAATCACAGTGCACAAAATGTGTCACCTGCCTGTGCTTCACTCCTGAAAAAAACTGCTTCATGGAGTTCCATAAGCACTGAGCAGAAACACAACAAGTGATGGCAACACATGTCAGGAAAGAAACAGGGGACTGACACAAAACATGCACTGAAATGAAGCAATGATGATCAAACACTGGAATTTGTTGTTTTTGTTTTTCAAATGGTTATGGTAATGGTTATCTTTGTTGATTTAAGTAGTTTAAAGTTTTATACTTTACACATTTATTTCAATGGGTTGTTCCTAAATGGTACAATGTTGCCTACAGGCAACATTTAGCCAAGAAACTTTTTAAATTCTTTTTAAAATTCTTTTTAATTTAAAATTTAAAATGAATTGTGACTTTTTGATGTTATTGAATATTTTTGCATATGTTTATGAAATAAACAATGTTCAAATTGGAAAAGGAACGTTCTTTTTCACTTATGCACCATTATGGTACAATGTTGCCTACAGGCAACGAACCCCAAAAACTTCCAAAAATAAAAATAAAAATAAAATTTCTTCAGATTATGTTTATTTAGTCTATTTTGAGACATAAAAACACATTTCCCTCACTGGCATCATAATGTGTACCATAGAGGGATATGACCATACATACATACATACATACATACATACATACATACAAACACACATACATACATATGACCGTACATACATACATACATACACATACATACATACATACATAGAGCATACATACATACATACATATGACCATACATGCATACATACATACATACATACATACATACATATGAGCATACATACATACATACATATGAGCATACATATATATGAGCATACATACATATGAGCATACATACATATGAGCATACATTCATACATATGGCCAAACATATGACCATGAATACAAACATACATACATATGACCATACATACATACATACATACATACATACATACATACATACATATGACCATACATACATACATACATACATACATACATACATACTTATGACCATACATGCATACATATGACCATACATACATACATTCATACATACATATGACCATACATACATACATTCATACATACATACATATGACCATACATACATACATACATACATACATATGACCATACATACATACATATGAGCATACATACATATGAGCATATATACATACATACATATGAGCATACATACATACATACATACATATGACAGTACATACATACATACACATACATACATATGAGCATACATACATACATACATACATACATAAATATGACCATACATGCATACATACATACATACATACATACATACATACATATGAGCATACATACATACATACATACATACATATGAGCATAAATACATGCATACATACATATGAGCATACATACATACATACATATGAGCATACATACATACATACGTACATACATATGAGCATACATACATATGAGCATACATTCATACATATGGCCAAACATATGACCATGCATACAAACATGCATACATATGACCATACATACATACATACATACATACATACATATGAGCATACATACATACATATGACCATGCATACGTACATATGATCATACATACATACATACATACATATGACCATACATACATACATACATACAGACATATATACTGTATGACCATACATACATACATACATACATACATACATATATAAATTCTTTTTATGATTATTTTAAATTTAAAATTTAAAATGAATTGTGACTTCTTGATGTTATTGAATATTTTTGCATATGTTTATGTAATAAACAATGTTCAAATTGGAAAAGGAACGTTCTTTTTCACTTATGCACCATTATGGTACAATGTTGCCTACAGGCAACGAACCCCAAAAACTTCCAAAAATAAAAATAAAAATAAAATTTCTTCAGATTATGTTTATTTAGTCTATTTTGAGACATAAAAACACATTTCCCTCACTGGCATCATAATGTGTACCATAGAGGGATATGACCATACATACATACATACATACATACATACATACATACATACATACACACATACATACATATGACCGTACATACATACATACATACACATACATACATACATACATATGAGCATACATACATACATACATATGACCATACATGCATGCATACATACATACATACATACATACATACATATGAGCATACATACATACATACATATGAGCATACATATATATGAGCATACATACATATGAGCATACATACATATGAGCATACATACATATGAGCATACATTCATACATATGGCCAAACATATGACCATGCATACAAACATACATACATATGACCATACATACATACATACATACATACATACATACATACATATGACCATACATACATACATACATACATACATACTTATGACCATACATGCATACATATGACCATACATACATACATTCATACATACATATGACCATACATACATACATTCATACATACATATGACCATACATACATACATACATACATACATACATATGACCATACAAACATACATATGAGCATACATACATATGAGCATATATACATACATACATATGAGCATACATACATACATACATACATATGACAGTACATACATACATACACATACATACATATGAGCATACATACATACATACATACATAAATAAATATGACCATACATGCATACATACATACATACATACATACATACATATGAGCATACATACATACATACATACATACATACATACATACATATGAGCATAAATACATACATACATACATATGAGCATACATACATACATACATATGAGCATACATACATACATACGTACATACATATGAGCATACATACATATGAGCATACATTCATACATATGGCCAAACATATGACCATGCATACAAACATGCATACATATGACCATACATACATACATACATACATACATATGAGCATAAATACATACATATGACCATGCATACGTACATATGACCATACATACATACATACATACATACATATGACCATACATACATACATACATACAGACATATATACTGTATGACCATACATACATACATACATACATACATACATATATAAATTCTTTTTATGATTATTTTAAATTTAAAATTTAAAATGAATTGTGACTTCTTGATGTTATTGAATATTTTTGCATATGTTTATGTAATAAACAATGTTCAAATTGGAAAAGGAACGTTCTTTTTCACTTATGCACCATTATGGTACAATGTTGCCTACAGGCAACGAACCCCAAAAACTTCCAAAAATACAAATAAAAATAAAATTTCTTCAGATTATGTTTATTTAGTCTATTTTGAGACATAAAAACACATTTCCCTCACTGGCATCATAATGTGTACCATAGAGGGATATGACGATACATACATACATACATACATACATACATACTTACATACACACATACATACATATGACCGTACATACATACATACATACACATACATACATACATACATATGAGCATACATACATACATACATATGACCATACATGCATACATACATACATACATACATACATACATACATATGAGCATACATACATACATACATATGAGCATACATATATATGAGCATACATACATATGAGCATACACACATATGAGCATACATTCATACATATGGCCAAACATATGACCATGCATACAAACATACATACATATGACCATACATACATACATACATACATACATACATACATATGACCATACATACATACATACATACATACATACTTATGACCATACATGCATACATATGACCATACATACATACATTCATACATACATATGACCATACATACATACATTCATACATACATATGACCATACATACATACATACATACATACATACATATGACCATACATACATACATATGAGCATACATACATATGAGCATACATACATACATACATACATACATACATACATACATATGACAGTACATACATACATACACATACATACATATGAGCATACATACATACATACATACATACATACATACATAAATATGACCATACATGCATACATACATACATAGATACATACATACATACATATGAGCATACATACATACATACATACATACATATGAGCATAAATACATACATACATACATATGAGCATAAATACATAGATACATACATATGAGCATGCATACATACATACATACGTACATACATATGAACATACATACATATGAGCATACATTCATACATATGGCCAAACATATGACCATGCATACAAACATACATACATATGACCGTACATACATACATACACATACATACATACATACATATGAGTATACATACATACATACATACATATGACCATACATGCATACATACATATTACCATACATAAATACATACATACATATGAGCATACATACATACATACATACATACGTACATAGATACATACATATGACCGTACATACATACATACACATATATACATACATACATATGAGCATACATACATACATGCATATGACCATACATGCATACATACATACAAACATACATACATACGTACATATGAGCATACATACATACATACATATGAGCATACATATATACATACATATGAGCATAAATACATACATACATACATATGAGCATACATACATACATATGAGCATACATACATATGAGCATACATACATACATACGTACATACATATGAGCATACATACATATGAGTATACATTCATACATATGGCCAAACATATGACCATGCATACAAACATACATACATATGACCATACATACATACATACCTACATACATACATATGACCATACATACATATATACATACATATGAGCATACATACATATGAGCATATATACATACATACATATGACCATACATACATACATACATACATACATATGAGAATACATACATACATATGACCATGCATACATACATATGACCATACATACATACATATGACCATGCATACATACATATGACCATACATACATACATATATATGTATGACCATACATACATACATACATACATATATAAATTCTTTTTATAATCATTTTAAATTTAAAATTTAAAATGAATTGTGACTTCTTGATGTTATTGAATATTTTTGCATATGTTTATGTAATAAACAATGTTCAAATTGGAAAAGGAACGTTCTTTTTCACTTATGCACCATTATGGTACAATGTTGCCTACAGGCAACGAACCCCAAAAACTTCCAAAAATAAAAATAAAAATAAAATTTCTACATACATATGAGCATATATACATACATACATGTGACCATTCATACATACATACATACATACATACATACATATGAGAATACATACATACATATGACCATGCATACATACATATGAGCATACATACATACATATGACCATGCATACATACATATGACCATACATACATACATACATACATATGACCATACATACATACATACAGACATACATATATATGACCATACATACATACATACATACATACGTATATATATAAATTCTTTTGTTGCCTACAGGCAATGAACCCCAAAAACTTCCAAAAATAAAAATAAAAATAAAATTTCTTCAGATTATGTTTATTTAGTCTATTTTGAGACATAAAAACACATTTCCCTCACTGGCATCATAATGTGTACCATAGAGGGATATGACCATACATACATACATACATACATACATACATATGACCATACATACATACATACACATACATACATACATACATATGACCATACATACATACATACATACATATGACCATACAAGCATACATACATATGAGCATACATACATACATACATATGAGCATACATACATACATACATACATATGAGCATAAATACATACATACATACATATGAGCATACATACATACATACGTACATACATATGAGCATACATACATATGAGCATACATTCATACATATGGCAAAACATATGACCATGCATACAAACATACATACATATGACCATACATACATACATACATACATACATACATACATACATACATACATATGACCATACATACATATGACCATGCATACATACATACATACATATGACCATACATACATACATACATACATTTGACCATACATACATATGAGCATATATACATACATACATATGACCATACATACATACATACATATGAGAATACATACATACATATGACCATGCATACATACATATGACCATACATACATACATATGACCATGCATACATACATGTGACCATACATACATACATACATATGACCATACATACATACATACATACATATGTATGACCATACATACATACATACATACATACATACATACATATATATAAATTCTTTTTATAATCATTTTAAATTTAAAATTTAAAATGAATTGTGACTTCTTGATGTTATTGAATATTTTTGCATATATTTACGTAATAAACAATGTTAAAATTGGAAAAGGAACGTTCTTTTTCACTTATGCACCATTATGGTACAATGTTGCCTACAGGCAACGAACCCCAAAAACTTCCAAAAATAAAAATAAAAATAAAATTTCTACATACATATGAGCATATATACATACATACATGTGACCATACATACATACATACATACATACATACATACATATGAGAATACATACATACATATGACCATGCATACATACATATGAGCATACATACATACATATGACCATGCATACATACATACATACA
Source organism: Lutjanus erythropterus (assembly GCF_056507025.1). NCBI lineage: Eukaryota > Metazoa > Chordata > Actinopteri > Lutjaniformes > Lutjanidae > Lutjanus > Lutjanus erythropterus. The sequence goes on from NC_139329.1 coordinate 7,654,662, forward strand.
TATGACCATACATACATACATACATACATACATACATATGAGAATACATACATACATATGACCATGCATACATACATATGAGCATACATACATACATTTCCCTCACTGGCATCATAATGTGTACCATAGAGGGATATGACCATACATACATACATACATACATATGACCGTACATACATACATACACATACATACATACATATGAGCATACATACATACATACATATGAGCATGCATACATACATACATACGAGCATACATACATATGAGCATACATACATACATACATACATACATATGTAGCTCAGCGTAAGTTCACTCAGGAAGACCTTCTATTACGCTGCCTTCATTCACAACTTTCCTTTACTCCGCCTCTCTCTTCCTATTCCCTCTAATCAGCTGTTTGTGGGCGTTCACCTTCGTCTTTACCATCCATTCAGATTTTGCCACGGACCGATAGCCAGTTAATTTGCTGCTGCCAAATCTTTAAATCGCCTCTGTCTTTGCTCCATCAGTTGTCATTCAGTCAATCGCGCGGCCCTCCTCCAGCCCTCTCTCCTCCAGTCACTGGACCCAGGTAGCAGAAGATGTTCTCCTCGATCCTCCCTGACGCCCTCTCCTCCAGCCTTCAGGTCCAGGCAGCAGGAGTCCAGAGCCACTTCACCTCACCAGTCTCTGCTTTGCACCTCATCATCACCACCACCACCAGTGTCTAGACCCCGGGGGGGTTCTCTTCACTACAGCTTCATCACCCCCATTTATATATACATATTGTTTCACCTCATTGGGGTCTAACCGCCAAAGACTGTTCATGTTTCATATATCATGCATGTGCCAATAAACCATTTCTCTTTTACTCTTAGTCTCTCCTGATTGAAATGAGCATAAATACATATGAGCATACATTCATACATATGGCCAAACATATGACCATGCATACAAACATACATACATATGACCATACATACATACATACATACATATGACCATACATACATATGACCGTGCATACATACATACATATGACCATACATACATACATACATACATACATATGACCATGCATACATTCATATCACCATACATACATACACACATACATACATACATATGGTCATACATATGACCATGCATACATAAATGCATACATATGAGCATACATGCATACATACATACATACATACATATGACCATGCATACATACATATGACCATACATACATACATACATACATACATATGACCATACATACATACATACATACATATATATGACCATACATACATACATACATACATACACACATATATATAAATTCTTTTTATAATTATTTCAAATTTAAAATTTAAAATGAATTGTGACTTCTTGATGTTATTGAATATTTTTGCATATGTTTATGTAACAAACAATGTTCAAATTGGAAAAGGAACGCTCTTTTTCACTTATGCACCATTATGGTACAATGTTGCCTACAGGCAACGAACCCCAAAAACTTCAAAAAATAAAAATAAAAATAAAATTTCTTCAGATGATGTTTATTTCGTCTATTTGGAGACATAAAAACACATTTCCCTCACTGACATCATAATGTGTACCATAGAGGGATATGACCATACATACATACATACATACATACATACATGCATACGTACATATGACCGTACATACATACATACACATATGAGCATACATACATACATACATACATATGACCATATATGCATAGATACATACATACCTACATACATACATACATACATGCATATGAGCATACATACATACATACATACATACATATTAGCATAAATACATACATACATACATACATACATATGAGCATACATACATATGAGCATACATACATACATACATATGAGCATACATACATATGAGCATACATACATACATACGTACATACATATGAGCATACATACATATGAGCATACATACATACATACGTACATACATATGAGCATACATACATATGAGCATACATTCATACATATGGCCAAAGATATGACCATGCATACAAACATACATACATATGACCATACATACATACATACATACATACATACATATGACCATACATACATATGACCGTGCATACATACATACATATGACCATACATACATACATACATACATACATATGGTCATACATATGACCATGCATACATACATACATACATACATACATACATACATATGAGCATACATGCATACATACATACATACATATGACCATGCATACATACATATGACTATACATACATACATACATACATACATACATACATACATATGACCATACATACATACATACATACATACATACATATATATGACCATACATACATACATACACACATATATATAAATTCTTTTTATAATTATTTTAAATTTAAAATTTAAAATGAATTGTGACTTCTTGATGTTATTGAATATTTTTGCATATGTTTATGAAATAAACAATGTTCAAATTGGAAAAGGAACGTTCTTTTTCACTTATGCACCATTATGGTACAATGTTGCCTACAGGCAACGAACCCCAAAAACTTCCAAAAATAAAAATAAAAATAAAATTTCTTCAGATTATGTTTATTTAGTCTATTTTGAGACATAAAAACACATTTCCCTCACTGGCATCATAATGTGTACCATAGAGGGATATGACCATACATACATACATACATACATATGACCGTACATACATACATACACATACATACATACATATGAGCATACATACATACATACATACATGTGACCATACATGCATACATACATACATACATACATACATATGAGCATACATACATACATACATATGAGCATACATACATACATACATACATACATATGTAGCTCAGCGTAAGTTCAATCAGGAAGACTTTCTATTACGCTGCCTTCATTCACAACTTTCCTTTACTCCGCCTCTCTCCTCCTATTCCCTCTAATCAGCTGTTTGTGGGCGTTCACCTTCGTCTTTACCATCCATTCAAATTTTGCCACGGACCGATAGCCAGTTAATTTGCTGCTGCCAAATCTTTAAATCGCCTCTGTCTTTGCTCCATCAGTTGTCATTCAGTCAATCGCGCGACCCTCCTCCAGTCACTGGACCCAGGTAGCAGAAGATGTTCACCTCGATCCTCCCTGACGCCCTCTCCTCCAGCCTTCAGGTCCAGGCAGCAGGAGTCCAGAGCCACTTCACCTCACCAGTCTCTGCTTTGCACCTCATCATCACCACCACCACCAGTGTCTAGACCCCGGGGGGGTTCTCTTCACTACAGCTTCATCACCCCCATTTATATATACATATTGTTTCACCTCATTGGGGTCTAACCGCCAAAGACTGTTCATGTTTCATATATCATGCATGTGGCAATAAACCATTTCTCTTTTACTCTTAGTCTCTCCTGATTGAAATGAGCATACATACATATGAGCATACATTCATACATATGGCCAAACATATGACCATGCATACAAACATACATACATATGACCATACATACATACATACATACATACATACATATGACCATATATACATATGACCATGCATACATACATACATATGACCATACATACATACATATACATACATACTTATGATCATTCATGCATACATATGACCATACATACATATGACCATGCATACATTAATATGACCATACATACATATACACATACATACATACATATGGTCATACATATGACCATGCATACATACATACATATGAGCATACATGCATACATACATACATACATACATACATACATACATACATATGACCATGCATACATACATACATGTGACCATACATACATACATACATACGACCATACATACATACATATATACATACATACATACATATGAGAATACATACATACATATGACCATGCATACATACATACATACATGTATACATATGACCATACATACATACATACATACATATGACCATACATACATATGACCATGCATACATTCATATGACCATACATACATATACACATACATACATACATATGGTCATACATATGACCATGCATACAGACATACATACATACATACATACATACATACATATGAGCATACATGCATACATACATACATATGACCATGCATACATGCATACATGTGACCATACATACATACATACATACATACATACATACATATGACCATACATACATACATATATAAATAAATACATACATATGAGAATACATACATACATATGACCATGCAGACATACATATGAGCATACATACATACATACATATGACCATGCATACATACATGTGAGCATACATACATACATATGACCATACATACATACATACATACATACATACATACATACATACATGTATACATATGACCATACATACATACATACATACATATGACCATACATACATATGACCATGCATACATTCATATGACCATACATACATACACACATACATATATACATATGGTCATACATATGTCCATGCATACATACATACATATGAGCATACATGCATACATACACACATACATATGACCATGCATACATACATACATGTGACCATACATACATACATACATACATACATACATACATACATATGAGCATACATACATATGAGCATATATACATACATACATATGACCATTCATACATACATACATACATACATACATACATATGACAATACATACATACATATGACCATGCATACATACATATGAGCATACATACATACATATGACCATGCATACATACATATGACCATACATACATACATACATACATACATACATACATATGACCGTACATACATACATACACATACATACATACATACATACATACATACATATGAGCATACATGCATACATACATACATATGACCATACATACATGCATACATACATACATACATACATACATACATACATACGACCATACATATGACAATACATACATACATATGACCATGCATACATACATATGAGCATACATACATACATATGACCATGCATACATACATATGACCATACATACATACATACATACATACATACATATGACCGTACATACATACATACACATACATACATACATACATACATACATACATATGAGCATACATGCATACATACATACATATGACCATACATACATGCATACATACATACATACATACATACATACATACATACATACGACCATACATACATATGACCATGCATACATTCATATGACCATACATACATACACACATACATACATATGGTCATACATATGACCATGCATACATACATACATATGAGCATACATGCATACATACATACATACATACATACATATGACCATGCATACATACATACATGTGACCATACATACATACATACATACGACCATACATACATACATATATACATACATACATACATATGAGAATACATACATACATATGACCATGCATACATACATACATACATGTATACATATGACCATACATACATACATACATACATACATATGACCATACATACATATGACCATGCATACATTCATATGACCATACATACATATACACATACATACATACATATGGTCATACATATGACCATGCATACAGACATACATACATACATACATATGAGCATACATGCATACATACATACATATGACCATGCATACATACATACATGTGACCATACATACATACATACATACATACATATGACCATACATACATACATATATAAATAAATACATACATATGAGAATACATACATACATATGACCATGCAGACATACATATGAGCATACATACATACATATGACCATGCATACATACATATGACCATACATACATACATACATACATACATACATATGACCGTACATACATACATACACATACATACATACATACATACATACATATGAGCATACATGCATACATACATACATATGACCATACATACATGCATACATACATACATACATACATACATACATACATACATACGACCATACATATGACAATACATACATACATATGACCATGCATACATACATATGAGCATACATACATACATATGACCATGCATACATACATATGACCATACATACATACATACATACATACATACATATGACCGTACATACATACATACACATACATACATACATACATACATACATACATACATACATATGAGCATACATGCATACATACATACATATGACCATACATACATGCATACATACATACATACATACATACATACATACATACATACGACCATACATACATATGACCATGCATACATTCATATGACCATACATACATACACACATACATACATATGGTCATACATATGACCATGCATACATACATACATATGAGCATACATGCATACATACATACATACATACATACATACATACATACATATGACCATGCATACATACATACATGTGACCATACATACATACATACATACGACCATACATACATACATATATACATACATACATACATATGAGAATACATACATACATATGACCATGCATACATACATACATACATGTATACATATGACCATACATACATACATACATACATACATATGACCATACATACATATGACCATGCATACATTCATATGACCATACATACATATACACATACATACATACATATGGTCATACATATGACCATGCATACAGACATACATACATACATACATACATATGAGCATACATGCATACATACATACATATGACCATGCATACATACATACATGTGACCATACATACATACATACATACATACATACATACATATGACCATACCTACATACATATATAAATAAATACATACATATGAGAATACATACATACATATGACCATGCAGACATACATATGAGCATACATACATACATACATATGACCATGCATACATACATGTGAGCATACATACATACATATGACCATACATACATACATACATACATACATACATACATGTATACATATGACCATACATACATACATACATACATATGACCATACATACATATGACCATGCATACATTCATATGACCATACATACATACACACATACATATATACATATGGTCATACATATGTCCATGCATACATACATACATATGAGCATACATGCATACATACACACATACATATGACCATGCATACATACATACATGTGACCATACATACATACATACATACATATGAGCATACATACATATGAGCATATATACATACATACATATGACCATTCATACATACATACATACATACATACATACATATGACAATACATACATACATATGACCATGCATACATACATATGAGCATACATACATACATATGACCATGCATACATACATATGACCATACATACATACATACATACATACATACATATGACCGTACATACATACATACACATACATACATACATACATACATACATATGAGCATACATGCATACATACATACATATGACCATACATACATGCATACATACATACATACATACATACATACATACATACATACGACCATACATATGACCATACATACATACATATGACCATGCATACATACATATGAGCATACATACATACATATGACCATGCATACATACATATGACCATACATACATACATACATACATACATACATATGACCGTACATACATACATACATACATACATACATACATACATACATACATACATATGAGCATACATGCATACATACATACATATGACCATACATACATGCATACATACATACATACATACATACATACGACCATACATACATATGACCATGCATACATTCATATGACCATACATACATACACACATACATACATATGGTCATACATATGACCATGCATACATACATACATACATACATACATATGAGCATACATGCATACATATATACATATATACATACATATGACCATGCATACATAGATACATTTGACCATACATACATGCATACATACATATGAGCATACATACATACATACATATGAGCATACATACATACATATGAGCATACATACATACATACATATGAGCATACATACATACATACATACGTACATACATATGAGCATACATTCATACATATGGCCAAACATATGACCATGCATACAAACATACATACATATGACCATACATACATACATACATACATACATACATACATATGACCATACATACATACATACATAGATACATACAAACTTATGACCATACATGCATACATATGACCATACATACATACATACATACATACATACATACATATGACCATACATACATATGACCATGCATACATTCATATGACCATACATACATACACACATACATACATACATATGGTCATACATATGACCATGCATACATACATACATATGAGCATACATGCATAAATACATACATACATATGACCATGCATACATACATACATGTGACCATACATACATACATTCATACATATGAGCATACATACATATGAGCTGCCAAATCTTTAAATCGCCTCTGTCTTTGCTCCATCAGTTGTCATTCAGTCAATCGCGCGACCCTCCTCCAGTCACTGGACCCATGTAGCAGAAGATGTTCACCTCGATCCTCCCTGACGCCCTCTCCTCCAGCCTTCAGGTCCAGGCAGCAGGAGTCCAGAGCCACTTCACCTCACCAGTCTCTGCTTTGCACCTCATCATCACCACCACCACCAGTGTCTAGACCCCGGGGGGGTTCTCTTCACTACAGCTTCATCACCCCCATTTATATATACATATTGTTTCACCTCATTGGGGTCTAACCGCCAAAGACTGTTCATGTTTCATATATCATGCATGTGGCAATAAACCATTTCTCTTTTACTCTTAGTCTCTCCTGATTGAAATGAGCATACATACATATGAGCATACATTCATACATATGGCCAAACATATGACCATGCATACAAACATACATACATATGACCATACATACATACATACATACATACATATGACCATATATACATATGACCATGCATACATACATACATATGACCATACATACATACATATACATACATACTTATGATCATTCATGCATACATATGACCATACATACATATGGCCATGCATACATTTATATGACCATACATACATATACACATACATACATACATATGGTCATACATATGACCATGCATACATACATACATATGAGCATACATACATACATACATACATACATACATACATACATACATACATACGACCATGCATACATACATACATGTGACCATACATACATACATACATACATATGACCATACATACATACATATATACATACATACATACATATGAGAATACATACATACATACATATGACCATGCATACATACATACATACATGTATACATATGACCATACATACATACATACATACATATGACCATACATACATATGACCATGCATACATTCATATGACCATACATACATATACACATACATACATACATATGGTCATACATATGACCATGCATACATACATACATACATACATATGAGCATACATGCATACATACATACATACATATGACCATGCATACATACATACATGTGACCATACATACATACATACATACATATATACATATGACCATACATACATACATATGACCATACATACATACATATGACCATACATACATACACACACATACATACACACATACATACATACATACATACATATGACCATACATACATACATACACATACATACATACATACATACATACATACATATGAGCATATACATACATATATACATACATACATACATACATACATACATATGACCATACATACATACATACATACATATGACCATGCATACATACATACATATGACCATATATACATACATACATACATACATACATACATACATACATACATACATACATACATACTGATGACCATACATGCATACATATGACCATACATACATACAAACATACATATATACATACATACATATGACCATACATACATATGACCATGCATACATTCATATGACCATACATACATACACACATACATACATATGGTCATACATATGACCATGCATACATACATACATACATACATATATATGAGCATACATGCATACATATATACATACATATGACCATGCATACATAGATACATGTGACCATACATACATGCATACATACATATGAGCATACATACATACATACATATGAGCATACATACATACATATGAGCATACATGCATACATATGGCCAAACATATGACCATGCATACAAACATACATACATATGACCATACATACATACATACATACATACATACATACATGCATATGACCATATATACATATGACCATGCATACATACATACATATGACCATACATACATACATACATACATACTTATGACCATACATGCATACATATGACCATACATACATACATACATACATATGACCATACATACATATGACCATGCATACATTCATATGACCATACATACATACACACATACATACATATGGTCATACATATGACCATGCATACATACATACATATGAGCATACATGCATAAATACATACATACATATGACCATGCATACATACATACATGTGACCATACATACATACATACATTCATACATATGAGCATACATACATGTGAGCATACATACATATGAGCATATATACATACATGCATATGACCATACATACATACATACATACATATGAGAATACATACATACATATGACCATGCATACATACATATGAGCATACATACATACATATGACCATGCATACATACATATGACCATACATACATACATACATGACCATACATACATACATACATACATACATACATATATATATAAATTCTTTTTATAATTCTTTTTAATTTGAAATTTAAAATGAATTGTGACTTCTTGATGTTATTGAATATTTTTGCATATGTTTATGAAATAATGTTCAAATTGGAAAAGAAACGTTCTTTTTCACTTATGCACCATTATGGTACAATGTTGCCTACAGGCAACGAACCCCAAAAACTTCCAAAAATAAAAATAAAATTTCTTCAGATTATGTTTATTTAGTCTATTTTGAGACATAAAAACACATTTCCCTCACTGGCATCATAATGTGTACCATAAAGGGATATGACCATACATACATACATACATACATACATACATACGACCGTACATACATACATACATATGAGCATACATACATACATACATACGACCATGCATACATACATACATATGACCATACATACATACTTATGACCATACATGCATACATATGACCATACATACATACATACATACATACATATGACCATACATACATATGACCATGCATACATTCATATGACCATACATACATACACACTTACATACATACATATGGTCATACATATGACCATGCATACATACATACATACATATGAGCATACATGCATACATACATACATACATATGACCATGCATACATAGATACATGTGACCATACATACATACATACATACATATGAGCATACATACATATGACCATGCATACATACATACATATGACCATACATACATATGACCATACATACATATGACCATACATACATATGACCATGAATACATTCATATGACCATACATACATACACACATACATACATACATATGGTCATACATATGACCATGCATACATACATACATATGAGCATACATACATACATACATACATATGACCATGCAAACATACATACATGTGACCATACATACATACATACATACATATGAGCATACATACATATGAGCATACATACATACATATGACCATACATACATACATACATACATATATATGACCATACATACATACATACATTCATATATATATATATATATATATATATATATATATATATATATATAAATTCTTTTTATAATTCTTTTTAATTTGAAATTTAAAATGAATTGTGACTTCTTGATGTTATTGAATATTTTTGCATATGTTTATGAAATAAACAATGTTCAAATTGGAAAAGAAACGTTCTTTTTCACTTATGCACCATTATGGTACAAATTTGCCTACAGGCAACAACCCCAAAAACTTCCAAAAATAAAAATAAAAATAAAATTTCTTGAGATTATGTTTATTTAGTCTATTTTGAGACATAAAAACACATTTCCCTCACTGGCATCATAATGTGTACCATAGAGGGATATGACCATACATATATACATACATACAAACATACATACATACATACATATGAGCATACATGTATATGAGCATACATACATATGAGCATACATACATATCAACATATATACATACATGCATATGAGAATACATACATACATATGACCATGCATACATACATACATATGACCATACATACATACATATGACCATACATACATACATACATACATATATATGACCATACATACATACATACATATATAAATTCTTTTTATAATTCTTTTTAATTTGAAATTTAAAATGAATTGTGACTTCTTGATGTTATTGAATATTTTTGCATATGTTTATGAAATAAACAATGTTCAAATTGGAAAAGAAACGTTCTTTTTCACTTATGCACCATTATGGTACAATGTTGCCTACAGGCAACGAACCCCAAAAACTTCCAAAAATAAAAATAAAAATAAAATTTCTACATACATATGAGCATATATACATACATACATGTGACCATACATACATACATACATACATATGAGAATACATACATACATATGACCATGCATACATACATATGAGCATACATACATACATATGACCATGCATACATACATATGACCATACATACATACATACATACATACATGTGACCATACATACATACATACAGACATACATATATATGACCATACATACATACATACATACATACATATATATATATAAATTCTTTTTATAATTCTTTTTAATTTAAAATTTAAAATGAATTGTGACTTCTTGATGTTATTGAATATTTTTGCATATGTTTATGAAATAAACAATGTTCAAATTGGAAAAGGAACGTTCTTTTTCACTTATGCACCATTATGGTACAATGTTGCCTACAGGCAACGGACCCCAAAAACTTCCAAAAATAAAAATAAAATTTCTACATACATATGAGAATACATACATACATACATATGACCATACATGCATACATACATACATACATGTGCCAATGCATACATACATACATACGAGCATACATACATACATACATACATACGAGCATACATACATACATACATATGACCATACATACATACATACATACATACATACATACGACCATACATACATACATACATACATATGACCATACATACATACATACATACATACGACCATACATACATACATACATACATATGACCATACATACATACATACATACATATGACCATACATACATACATACATACATACGAGCATACATACATATGACCATGCATACATTCATATGACCATACATACATACACACATACATACATATATACATACATACATATGGCCATGCATACATACATACATACATACATATGAGCATACATACATACATATGACCATGCATACATACATACATACATGTGACCATACATACATACATACATACATACATATGACCATGCATACATACATACATACATATGAACATACATACATACATATGGCCATGCATACATACATACATACATATGAACATACATACATACATATGGCCATACATATGACCATGCATACATACATACATACATATGAGCATACATACATACGACCATGCATACATACATATGACCCTACATACATACATACATACATACATATGACCATACATACATATATACATACATACATACGACCATGCATACATACATATGACCATACATACATACATACATACATATGAGCATACATACATATGAGCATACATTCATACATATGGCCAAACATATGACCATGCATACAAACATACATACATATGACCATACATACATACATACATACATACATACATATGACCATACATACATATGACCATGCATACATACATACATATGACCATACATATATACATACATACATACATACATACATATGACCATACATACATACATATGACCATACGTACATATGACCATGCATACATTCATATAACCATACATACATACACACATACATACATACATATGGTCATACATATGACCATGCATACATACGTACATACATACATATGAGCATACATGCATGCATACATACATACATACATATGACCATGCATACATACATACATGTGACCATACAACATACATATGAGCATACTTACATATGAGCATATATACATACATAGGACCAAAATTCTTTTCATAATTCTTTTTAATATAAAATTTAAAATGAATTGTGACTTCTTGATGTTATTGAATATTTTTGCATATGTTTATGAAACAAACAATGTTCAAATTGGAAAAGGAACATTCTTTTTCACTTATGCACCATTATGGTACAATGTTGCCTACAGGCAACGAACCCCAAAAACGTCCAAAAATAAAAATAAAAATAAAATTTCTTCAGATTATGTTTATTTAGTCTATTTTGAGACATAAAAACACTCCAAACATTTTTTCCCTCACTGGCATCATAATGTGTACCATAGAGGGTTAAAGATTGACATCTCCAATAGGAAGTAATATAGACTTGGGGCTGAGAGACAGGATGTTGGTAACTACAGTATAAACCCACTTTGATTTATTAATCTCTTTTTTTGTAATTCATCTCATTTTAGTTGTTTTTGTCACTTGAGCAGCCTATGTCTAACACTGGGAATAAGCCTGTATGTGACAATCAGAGCTTGTGTCACCATTTTGGTTGTAAACCTGCCACAACAGCCTGTCCCTCGCCTCTCTAAATAATACATGGTGTCATTACGTAATTAGCTGCCAAAATCTGAGGCTACATTGCATGTTGTAACACCGCTCAACCCTGACCCCTCTGTGTAAATGAGGACCCACCCTGATAGCATGACACTAAATGGATGGGCTTGTTTTGTTGACCAGAGCAGTCTGTTGTATCACACCTGGGCGCCACAATTTCAAAGTAAAGGTAGTTCTTCTCTAATTATATGATTAAAATCACAATTTAAAATCAGCAGAGGCAGCTGCAGTTTTTCTTCTTCCTTCAAATCTATACATTTCAACTTTGAATCATGTTGCACCAATTTTTAAACTATCTTAAAATTAAGAAAGGTGAAGTTGAAACTTTTCCTCAAACCTTAGTCTAGTTTTACTAGCTGTGCTGTGTCTTTTATCGTCTATCATTTGGCCATACTGCTCCATTAATTTGGTCAACAAGTTTTTCTAAAACGAGGTGTAACTACAGCTTCTCTGTTGAGCCATCAGGAGTAGATGTTTTTATCAAGCTAGAAAACAATGTAATTTTTTGTTTTTTGTTTTAGTTAACTAGCAAACCATGTAACATTTTGTTAACTTTTTAGCTGACTAGAAAACAATGTAGAATTTTAACTTTTTAGCAACCTAGAAAACAGCGTAAGATTTTGTCAACTTTTTAGCTAACTATAAACTGAAAGATTTTGTCAACTTTTTTTTAGCTAACTAGAAAACATAAGATTTTGTCAACTCTTTAGCTAACTAGCAAACAATGTAATGTTTTAACTTTTTAGCTGACTAGAGAATGTAACATTTAGTTTACTTGTTAGCTTACTAGCAAATAATGTAATGTTTTGTTGACTCAAACTAGTTAGAATGTTTTGTTAAGGAAAACAAAGTTTTCCCCTCTTTTATTCTTAATATACGTACTTCTGACAGCACACTGGATTTAGTCATTTTAAACCAGGTTTTTGCTTTATGCTTTGTTGGTGCAACCCAGGCTAAGTTTCTTCTTAATTTCGCCATTTAGTCCACATTATACTGTGGTATGAAGACAGAAATCTATACAGTAACAAGGGATTTACACAAGCAGCCTAGAGCCTTTCATGTTTTTATGAAGCAAGTTTGTGTGTTTTGTCTGCGTGTGTTTCACAAAGTGTAAGGCATCATTACCTGTCTCTTAATTCCTGTGGAAGATGATTGATAATATAACCCCTCTATGCCCGATGAGACTACAGGTACTATTTAGTTTCAGTTTCAGTTTGGACCAGTGTCAGAATCTCTAAGGTAGCACTCATGGAGTCCTGGGTGGAACAACAACATTGAACACACTCACACCAAACTTAGCTTGCAAAACTGTATTGCTGGTCATCAATAAGAACAATATAACATTTCCCCTTTTAATAGAAATATGAAAAATAACAAACTGCGCGCAAAACAAAAGAGAATAAAAAATAAAAAAAATAGAAAAATGTGTTGTATTCAGTCTGTATTGTCTTTTCTTTCTTTTTGTTATGAGCTCAATGTTTTTTCGTTGGGGCCCTTTTTTTCCTCTGTGTTTTTCTCTATTTGTCCTACCACACCGCAGTTCTGGGAGGTAAGTTCAGTTTAGGGGTGGGGGAAATTTCCGATTCTTAGATGCATCGCGATTCGGACGTGGACGAATCTGAATCGATTCACAAACGTCCAAATTTCGATTATTTAAATCTGTTAATTAAAGTGATACAGAAGCTTCTAAATAATGTGGAACTAAGAAGCGCGGTACACGTCATCGCCGGGACACTTTGGGACGCGCACCTGGAGCGACACGCGCACAGCGGAAAACAAACATGGCCGACCGGCAGCCACCTCGCCATGAGGTCCGAACAGCTCCTTCTAATTTAAAAGCAGCCGTGTGGAAACACTTCGGCTTCTACAACGTTGACGGCGGAAGCGAACTGGACAAGAGCCACGTTATATGTAAGCTGTGTCGAGCTAAAATAAAATACTTTGGCAACACAACAAACATGAGAACCCGTAACTCGATTCCACCCGACGGAGGAGTCGGGGAGACGGCAGGCTGCTGTTGCTGCGGCTACTAGTGGCTACTGTTGGTACTTTCCAGTTTGCACATATTTCCAATAGTTTAATAAAATATAATCAAAATGAATTCTTATTACAAATGCGCTGTTTTTAAAAATTGCAAGTGACGAATGCTTATTCAGTGAGACAAAAAGAAATGTGTTTGTGAAAAAGTGCATCAATATACATAAAGATGCATCAATAATCGTTTTATAATCGAATCGTAGCCCCTGAATCGTAATCGTAAACGAATCGGCAGGTGCCCAAAGATTCCCACCCCTAGTTCAGTTGTCCTCCTTTCCTCTGTTCCGGCTCACTATCTGGTTCTCGGGATCCCTCAGTCCAGCAAGGGTCTGGAAGCCGCCAAGTGGCTACCCAGAACTGGCATCTTCTCTCTCTAGCGTCGACTACTGGTGGCTCTGATGTCCTCTCTTTCAACATCGCTATATTAGCATGTAGCAACTATATTAGCGCCGCAGCTAACATTACTTTTAATTGACGCTCGTTTCTCAAAATATACATTTAACTCACCGCCGAGTGGGCGACTTCGGACACGAACTCCGTGGGCTCCGCTTGGAGTGGATTTTGACCATTTCACTCAGTTTTATCCGCTTCTGGATGTCTTTTTCCTCTGCTAATTCGCTTTTCGTGCAGCCGAATGGTGTGGCGTTCCCTCTCGCTCTATCTATTCCCCAAGGTGCTGTGCGCAACTGCAACGCAATTGGCCAGTGACGTCATGACGCATCACGCTCTCTGCTCCGTGCGGTGCAGTTAACCCTAAAAATGCCAACTATCTCTCACTCACACACTCATTTACACTAAATAATAAACTTCTATTCACTTTCCTTTTAATTTAATTACAGTTTATGAAGCCTGGGCTACACTCTCCCTCCCTGAGCTCATGTACGTCCCTGGACATGGCAAAGGCTGCGTAGTTACTACCTGGGACCCTAAGGAAGGGTAGCCTGCAGGATCTTCTTCCAAAGTAACAACTGTGGATAAGCCATGAAGAAATGACTGCATCATAGCTAACAATGGGCTACCTAGCTCTGTGTATGTGAGTCTGTTAGGTTGGTCCCTAGTCCGTGTTGAGCGTCTGACAGAGTTAACCTGTTCAGGCTCATGCGTTTCAGATGTAGATGTGCCTACTGTCTCGTCACTAGTGTCACCTGGAACATCTGGAGGTTTGTCACACTGTGTGTCAGGGACGTCACTTTCAGTCAAGTCTACTGGTTCAGCCGCTGCGGCTAGGTCAGTGGTTTCATGTTCAATGTCACTAGGCTGACTGTCAGGTTGGTCAAGTGTCAGGGGGACGTCTGCAGTACAGTCAGGCCTAAAAGGTTGTTTGTCACTTTCCGGTAAGTACTCAACACGTTGAACACTTGGAGAGCCCTCGACAAGATGATGAAGTGGAAGTTTCTGACACTGTGTCTCTCGCTCAGGGGACACCCCTGGATCCAAATGAGTGATGCTCTGAAAAGTTGGGACATGATCCCTAGAAGGATCTTTGAACCAATGGATTGGGATGATTTCATCTTCCTCCTCGTCCGAGGGGATTGTTTCATCTGTGGAAGGGTTTCCACGAGTGGACGGCTTACGCTTGTACTGTGGGACAGGATGGCTGTCCTCTGTAGGTAAATACCCACATGGAAGTAGTAAGTCCCTATGTAGTGTTCTCAAAGGACCCTCACGGTTCTCAGGTTTGACCGTGTACACAGGAAGTGTTCCAGCCCTCCTGACCACAACATGGACCGTTGCTTCCCATTTATCAGAAATTTTGTGTTTTCCACGTAAGCGGACATTTCTGATAAGAACTCGGTCTCCAACATCCAAGTCTGAAACTGTCACACGCTTGTCATATCTCGTTTTGTTTTTGTTTGCTGTTTTCGCAGCATTAGTTGTTGCCATCTTGTAGCTCTCCTGAAGCTGCGACTTAAGGGTCTGAACATACTAGGAGTGCGACACGTGCTGACCTCCATGCACAGGCAACCCGAAAGCAAGATCCACCGGTAAGCGAGGCTGGCGACCGAACATGAGTTCGTATGGCGTGAACCCCGTCACCTCATTCCTTGTGCAGTTGTACGCATGGACTAAAGGCTTTACGAACTCACGCCATCAATACTTCTCTTGACTCTCCAAAGTACCAAGCATGTTCAACAAGGTGCGATTAAATCGCTCGACAGGATTACCACGCAGGTGGTACGGCGTTGTCCTCACTTTGTGTATGCCGGCCACTTGGCAAAGCTCTTTGATCATGCGGGACTCAAAATCGGCCCCTTGATCACTGTGAAGTTTTTCCGGAAACCCGTAATGTACAATGAAATTGTCCCACAGACACTTCACCACGGTTCTGGCCTTCTGGTTGGGCGTTGGTATAGCAACTGCGAACTTGGTGAAATGATCTGTGATGACAAGGATGTCTTTTGTTCCGCTGCTGTCAGGTTCCAAGGAAAGGAAATCCATACAAAGTAACTCAAGAGGTCTCGTGGTGTTAATGTTGACCAATGGCGCCGCTTTCTCTGGCAATGCCTTTCGGCGCACACATCTACCACAAGTTTTCACCTTCTGTTCAACATCTGCAGCCATCTTAGGCCAAAAGAACCTCGTTCTGACAAGATCTAAGGTACAATCAGCACCCATGTGCCCCATATGATCATGTAGGCTCATCAAGACCATGTCACGAAGCTCAGCTGGTAAAACCAGCTGATAAGAAGTGTGAGAGCCGACCTGCCGTCTTCTGTAAAGCACATTATTGTGGAGCTCAAGACGCGGTAGCTCCCTCAGCAAGAGTGGAAGCTCTGGATGTTCACTCCGCAGTGGGGGAGGTGGCTTCTCACCGGACTCAAGTTGGTGAATGGAATGTCTCAAGCACTGATCTGCGCTTTGTTTACTCGCTAACTCAGCCTCAGACAGGTGAGGGATGAACGGCAACCCTCCAAGATGATCTTCTTTCCCATAGCTGTCCGGTACAGCTCTTGTGGAGGTGGTAAGAGTTTCAACCAAAGTAGCACCACCATCAACATCAAGATTATCACTGTAGACCAATTGCCTCTCACAAATAGCTTGAACAACGGCTTGGTCGACTGCGTCGATGTTGTCTGGGTTGGAAAGATGGTCGCGAGTGAACTGACAGATACGCTCTCTTTCCTTCTGCGACTTGGAGTCGTCCAACAGCTCGCCATGGGGTCGGCACGACAGTCCGTCGGCGTCTGCATTTTGTTTTCCAGGTCTGTACACAAGTTTGAATGAAAAGGCAGACAATGTGGCAAGCCATCTATAACTCGTTGCGTCGAGCTTTGCAGTGGTCAAGATGTACGTCAATGGGTTACTGTCCGTAACCACGGTGAAGTGATTTCCGTAGAGATAGTCACAAAACTTTTCGGTGACTGACCACTTAAGCGCCAAGAACTCTAGCTTTTGAGCTGGGTACCGGCTCTCACTTCTCGACAATCCTCTGCTCGCATACGCTATCACACGAAGTTGACCTTCCTGTTCTTGGTAAACAGCACCAAGGCCGCTAGTGCTGGCGTCAGTGTGTAGCACATATGGCTTTTGAGGATCGGCAAAGCCCAAAACAGGGGCGGTGGTAAGTGCTTCGATGACTTGCTCAAATGCCTGCTGACAAGCAGATGTCCAACGACCTCCGAAGGACTCCTTTGGGTCGTGGTAAGTCCGACCAGTTGGTGATTTCGGGCTGACTTTCGTTGAGGTGGGTACCCAGAGGTCAGGCCGTGTAAGGGCTTCACGATGTTAGAGTACCCCTTCACAAATCTCCTGTAGTACCCAGCGAACCCCAAGAATGATCTTAACTCTCGCAGGTTCTGGGGGACTGGCCACGTTTTGAGGGAAGCGATCTTCTCCGGGTCAGTTTGAACCCCGTTCTTGGAGATGACATGTCCAAGATACTTCACGGACGTTTGAAAGAAGGAACACTTCTCAAGTGAGCGTTTTAGACCAAACTCCTTGAGACGGCCAAGAACTTTCATGAGGCGGGCCTCGTGCTCTTCATAAGTCTTTGAAAAGACGATTAGATCGTCCAAGAAGACCAAGACCTCCTTTAAATGCATATCACCCATGCATTTTTCCATTAACCTTTGAAAGGTACTCGGTGCGTTTGTCACGCCCTGTGGCATCCTGTTAAACTCCCAAAACCCCAGAGGGCACACGAATGCGGTCTTGGGTTTGTCCTTCTCTTCAACCTCAATCTGGTAATAACCAGACTTCAGGTCAAGAACTGAAAACCACCGGGACCCTTGGAGAGCAGAGAAGGTGTCTTCAAGTTTGGGAAGCGCGTATGCATCCTTTATTGTCTGCAGATTAAGCCTGCGGTAGTCGATGCATAGCCGGACTGTCCCGTTCTTTTTTCTGACCACGACGATCGGGGACGAAAAAGGTGACTCGGACTCTCTTATTTCCCCCGCATGCAAGAGCTCTTGGATATGTTTGTGAACGGCTTCAACATCAGCTGGATGTATCAGCCGAGGCCGCAGCTTGAAGGGGGTCTCGTCTGAAAGCTTGATGTGGTGCGACACTTTATCTGTCCGTCCGAAATCCAAGTCGTGTTGCGCGAACACTTCAGGCATGCTTTGAAGCTGCTCGACAATGCGCCCTTTCCAATCAGGTGGGACTGGCGAATCTCCAAAGTTGAAGTCCAAGTGTGATTTATGCGATGACTCAGCATCCACGGGTTGACTCGCCTGCTGCTGGGACAAAACACTCTGGTAAGCACTGATGTCTGCAAGTTTACACCCTGCAGTGATGACAACATCATGTTCAGACACATTACTGACAACGACTGGCAACTTAAAGGGTTTCTGGTTGGGAAGATCAACCAGGCAAGACCGCACTATCAAGCCGCCAGGCAAGGAAGATGAAGACGCAAGCTCAACAATAACAGTTCTCTCATTCTGGAAGCCGTTGGCTACAGCAATGCCCTCGATGACAACAGTAGTTCCAGCCGGAACGACCTCAGGGTTTTTCCCTTGTAGCTTCACCATGCCAAGGCTATTGCTAACCTGTCTGCGTCGGAGTTCAAGGATCTTGACCACAGCTTGGTAGCCATAATGGGCCGGCTGATAGTGAGTTGACTCGCCTTCCAAAAATGTGTCATACAAGACATCCATAGTGTTGGTGCCTATAAGCACAAGAGACTGTGAGGTGGCCCTGACATCAGGCACAACCAAAGCAAGGGTGGGTACCGTGATGGGAACACCAAGCAAAGCCTGTGGAAAAACAACGGTCATTTCAATGTAACCCAAGTAGGGTACCGTTTGTCCGTTTGCTCCCTCTACCTCGAGGAGATCATGCAAGGGCTTGATGTCTTGTTCAGCCAAGTGTTGTTGGTGGAAAGAGTGGGGAACGGTGGTGACCTGTGAACCCGTATCAAGTAGACAGTTGACTTGCTTTCCATTGATCGTCACTTCAGCTGTACTTCTAGTACCGACCAACCCAGAAGGAAGCTTAAAAGAGTGGATTCTTTTAGAGTGCTCTGAGATGGTGCACTTCTGAGACTTCCCTTTCTTTGAGGAGCGTGGTTGCCTCTCTGTAGCCCCTGTCTGCTCCACGACAGGGACTGAGTCTAGTTTAAAGGTAAGTCAAGGCGGTTTTGTTGTTCCCACACACACTGTCTTTCCGCTAACTGTCTCCTCTTTTCAGTCACTAAAGTCGGGTTTGAGTCGTTAGTGCAAGAGGTCGAAATGTGTCCATCCTCCCCGCAATTAAAGCAGTACCAAGGTCTGGGTTTGTTTGTGTGGTTCTTTCTTGATTGCTTTGTCATGTCGGGTTTTGTGCTGTGTGATTCTGCTGCTCTGTTCTGTGTTTTCCTTGTAGCACCCTTTTCACTAAACCCCTTTGGCTTACTCTGGGAAACGAAGGTGGTCAGCTGACTCTGTAGGCTAGCTATCTGCTTCCTAAGATCATCAATGGCACTAAGCTGGGCCTCTGAGTTCTCTGTGGACTCAGAAATGCAGCTACTTTGTGACTGAAGCTGAACTCTCTGCTTTGAGGGACCTACATGCTTTCTCATTCGGCTAGCCTTGGCTGCCTGCCTGTCTTCCTCAGTGCGTAGGATTAGTAGAAGCTCTGAGAACGAAGGTGGAGAATTTTTCTTCTGCTCTAGTTGTAGACTTGAGAGCAGAGCAGAGTCCCAGCACCCCCTACAAAACTGTTTGAGCAGATGTTTACCTACTTCCCCTGGTGCAACCCCCCCTCTCTTAACGGCCTGGTTAAGCCGAGCTGCAACCGCTGCAGGTAAGCTGATGACTTCTCGCCTGGGTCCTGGAGTATGTTCATGAATTGAGCAAACAGCTCTTCCCCATCTTCGACTGCACCAAAAGCAGAATCCAGCAGCTGCAAATAAGCGGAAGGCAGTGAATTTGAGCACAAGCCTTTGATCATGTCTGCTGCGGGTGAAAGCAAACTCTCTAGGATCCTACGAGACACCTGAAGTGGAGCCATGCTGGGATCGTTCAAGAGGAGTTCAATGTGGGAGCGCCAAGTGTCATAGTCTACTTCGCTATTTGGTCTGGGGATTTTCCCGGAAAATGAGCGAAGGCGGATGGGAGCTGGCGAGAAAGAACTTGTGTCCTCCCTCCTCAGGATGTGTTCAACCACAACTTTCTGAACTTCTGGCGGATTAACCTCACTTGCTGAAAGGGATGGAGCTCGTCTTTCATCAGTAACTGGTGCTGACGTAGCACTGTTTACAGCGCTGTCATTCCGGGTGGTACCCGAAAGAGGACTGGTGAGCTGGGGGGACCCTACAGGACGCTCACCGTGTGCTAAAGATGACGGCTCATCTGCAGGTCGCATGCTTTCGACATCACTACTGATGTGCATCATCATTTCTCTCAGGACTGCCTCGTAATCTCTGCCGCTTAGATTTGCTAGCCCTTTTAGCTCTGTCAAGTAAGTTTTAGTAACCCTGCTACCCAGCTTGGAGGTATACACACTGCTTAAAGCTTCAACATTATACACAACATTTGGATCGCCCTTGAGTGTGTGTCTGTATGGCAAGAGTGGCTGCAAAGCTTCTACAGCAGCGCCGCTGGAGTACTCGACGATCAGGTTTTTGTGAAACTCGGAAGACTCATCATCAACTAAAACAGTGCGCTGAATGGCACCATACCTCTTAAGGAAGTCAATCACTTCTTCATCCTGAGCTAATTCAGTTATACCATCAACAATGACTGCGTTGGGTATTTTGACACTCGATCTCTGGATAAAATCCATGGTTCAGTTAAGCAATGTTGATGTCACCTACCCTGGACTCCTGGCTGGCTCGCCACTTTTCCTATAACCCCTCTATGCCCGATGAGACTACAGCTACTATTTAGTTTCAGTTTCAGTTTGGACCAGTGTCAGAATCTCTAAGGTAGCACTCATGGAGTCCTGGGTGGAACAACAACATTGAACACACTCACACCAAACTTAGCTTGCAAAACTGTATTGCTGGTCATCAATAAGAACAATATAACATTTCCCCTTTTAATAGAAATATGAAAAATAACAAACTGCGCGCAAAACAAAAGAGAATAAAAAATAAAAAAAATAGAAAAATGTGTTGTATTCGGTCTGTATTGTCTTTTCTTTCTTTTTGTTATGAGCTCAATGTTTTTTCGTTGGGGCCCTTTTTTTCCTCTGTGTTTTTCTCTATTTGTCCTACCACACCGCAGTTCTGGGAGGTAAGTTCAGTTGTCCTCCTTTCCTGTGTTCCGGCTCACTATCTGGTTCTCGGGATCCCTCAGTCCAGCAAGGGTCTGGAAGCCGCCAAGTGGCTACCCAGAACTGGCATCTTCTCTCTCTAGCGTCGACTACTGGTGGCTCTGATGTCCTCTCTTTCAACATCAAGTGTCACCGATTCTCATCCTCAAAAAAAACCTGACCTGGAGTAAAACAGGCCACATTCATTCATTAACTTAAATCACTACAGGCCATTAATTCTTTGTTAAAATAAATAACATAAATATGACCTATAAATGTAATTAAATAAATTAACAAAAAGAAAAGGAAAAAAAATAAAAAATCTTTTAGGTCTCAATTCTCTAGTGTAATTTAGTTGAGAATACTCAAATAACTCAAAATAGCCCTTTTTTCAACATAAATTCTTATCATAAAATAATAAAATAAGGCTTCACCCTCTTTTTTGTACATACACACAATGCATACGCACACAAGGCACATGTACACACACGCTACACACCAGATATGCACATACACACCGCGCACACACACACACACACCCTCACACATACGATAGCCTAGCATTTCACCTGGTTTAACCCACCCTGTTAGCCGTTAGCCTGTTCGTTAGCTCTGCTTTTAGCTGAGGTCAACACACAACACACTCTCATAGTCTGCTATCCTGGCGGCTAGCGCACGAGGCGCTATATTAGCATGTAGCAACTATATTAGCGCCGCAGCTAACATTACTTTTAATTGACGCTCGTTTCTCAAAATATACATTTAACTCACCGCCGAGTGGGCGACTTCGGACACGAACTCCGTGGGCTCCGCTTGGAGTGGATTTTGACCATTTCACTCAGTTTTATCCGCTTCTGGATGTCTTTTTCCTCTGCTAATTCGCTTTTCGTGCAGCCGAATGGTGTGGCGTTCCCTCTCGCTCTATCTATTCCCCAAGGTGCTGTGCGCAACTGCAACGCAATTGGCCAGTGACGTCATGACGCATCACGCTCTCTGCTCCGTGCGGTGCAGTTAACCCTAAAAATGCCAGCTATCTCTCACTCACACACTCATTTACACTAAATAATAAACTTCTATTCACTTTCCTTTTAATTTAATTACAGTTTATGAAGCCTGGGCTACAATAAGTTGTTGCAGCTCAGCTGTGATACCACCCACCTGTGGGAACACACACACACACACACTCACACAATGCTGCAACCTGTCTGCTCTTTTCTCTGTGGGAATATTTTAAGTGTGGTGAGAAAAGGATGTTGGGACACTTGCAGATCTGGGAAATGTCATATCCTTCGGTGTTTACAAAGCCCTGACACAGGCGAGTCTGTTTGCCTTCGACAGGAGTGAGGAACGTGAGGTCAAGGCAGCTTCAGGCACTCTCTGTGTTGACTCCTGGTTGATGTTTAATCTAAAGTTTACATTACTGCACTGGGTGGAGTGCGGTCCTCATACCTGCCATCACAACTGTGACCAGTGCAGGAACAACCTCACCCACTGATAAACACGGCTGGAAACAGACGCAAACAATGTTGATTGTAGTATAACCATCTCTAAAATCAGAGCCGCGGATACTGAAATCACAGTTTGACTGAATTTCAGAGCCGATACTCTAAATCACTGTCAAATCAAGTCATGAGGATAAAAAATGTCAGTCAATACAGAAAAGATTGACAAGAAATTGATCAGTGTAATCTATCTGAAATCAGAGTTTGTAACAGGTCTTCAAAGTTTGGATTCTTAATTAATGCTAAATTGTTACCATTATGTTTTAAATGTTAAGATTATGCTTGAAATTGAGTATACTCCTCGAAAAATACTCAATTTTTGACATAATCTGGTGTTTCATCAAGATAATCAGACATGTAAACCAAAAATCTTTCAAAGTTCGGAGTATTTTTCATTCATACAGTGGATAAGTCATCTGTTGATTGAAATTACAGAGCATTAAACAAAGTTAATATAAACAGCTGGTGAAAGAAAGTGATGATATACATATGAGTAAAAAGAAATTTACAATTTGCATTTCTAATAACAATTTAAGAGTGATGATGATAAAAGCTTTGAGAATCTGTAAATCTTTGGTTTAGGTACTTCATGCTTGAAAAGTGCTTGACTTTTAATCTACAAAACTGTATGAACCCTTTGAAACACATTATAAAGTGATGCACTGTTTTTAGTAGGATTTATGTTTAGTTGGAAATATTTTGACTAAAATATAATGCTCACATTAAGGGACTCATTCACCCAAATTTTCAAAAGGCACATTTTCTAATTTAACTCTAATTTACTCCTGATAGCCCACCTACTTTGCTGTAAGCAGTTTAACTGGTTTCACCTTTATACTGGAGAAACTGTCCCAATATGAGTCAGATATCTCAAAACCTCAGCCTATGAAACCCTCTGCATGGCTAAATACCTGTAGGTAAGAAAACATGTCTCTGTAATGTGGGTGAACTGGTAACTTGTGCCTGTAGGAGGTTTATTTTATTAATTTCCCAGGATTAAATTTTTTTGAATCACAAATCTGTTCCTTTTGATTAGCCTGATGGTGATGCCTACTGTTCCACTCTGTTTGACCCGGCACTGCCCATCTGGAAAACTCATGACTGAAATAGATGAGTGCACTTCCTGTGTGATGTCAGGACAACAGCAGATAAACTGCTCTGATGTTTGATGCCAGTTTTCCAATACGCTTCTTTGTCTTTCATCTTTAGTTTTTCCAACAGATGATGCACCGATGCTTCATCCAAATGCGTCCCCCTCTACCTCTGACGTCTCTCCTCAACACACAACCTCCAGCTCTGAATCCGTGAGTCCTCAAATGACATTTTTTGTCACCAAACCACAATCAATTTTTTCTGTCTCTGTCTTTTTTGTGTGATGCTCAGACAGAAGAATACGAATTTATGAAATGTGTTGAAAGTGCACACAATCTCACAGTCAAGGATGAGGCTAAACTTTACTTGCTGCCAAGAAATCTCATGAAAAAAACAAAAACCATGAATTGAGCCTACAAACATGTATGTTGTTATGTAGCCAAAGCCTTATTGCTTTGCAGAATACAACTCATCTCTGTTTATGACACATTAATAAACCACACTGTTTCATGACATGTTCCCTCATTATAATGAACACAGGCATTATATATTGTTTTAAGTCAATGCTTACATGCACCACGCTACTCCTGTAAATACTCACTATCAAACAATTTACAATACTCCTGCTTAAGCAATGTTTGATGGGAACTACAGTGACCAACTGTTTTTATGAAAATGCTGAGCTGTAGACTAAGAGTCTACAGCTATGCTAGTGGCTCTTGGTCAAATAAACAAATAGATGTGTTCATGGACAGCTGCAGATGCCAAAGACACACTGTAATTCTTTTGATATACTGTAACTGGTTGACAAAGTTAAAAAGGTTATCAGAACTTAAATAGTTAGTGTTACATGGACTATTTGATTAAAGTTAATTAAAAAGATTAAGCCAACTCAAATATTTCCAGAAAATGTAATTTTCATTCACCCCTCTCAGTGCATCAAGTTAACACACTGTAAAAAAGAAATAATAATAAAAGTTGAGAAACCTCAAAATTTCAAGGCAACTTTAATTCAATAGATTTTTCAATTTTGAGAGATTTGAAAAAGTTTTACCAGCTGTTTGTTAAGATAATTTACTTTTCTTCTTTCGATAAACTTGAATCTTTTAGTTTAGAAACCCAAAAGAGGCAACTGCCTTGAAATTGAGTTTTCTTGCCAACTTATAATTTTACAGGATAGAAATGATTAAGAATAAAAACAATTATTTCATGTTGGGTAAACTTTCTATCACTACTTAATACAATTAATTAATGTGAACATTTAATTTCACAGTGTACTACTTCCTGGAAACTGGAGTTTGACACGTGCAGATGGTCCATATGGATACAACTTCTTGGACATAAGTGGACGTCCACACAGAGCCTACACATATACCCTCTGATGACAAAATTTACATCACATGCACCGTATCAGACCCTCGAGTTCTCACAGATGCATGCTCATTTCAGCATGCTAACAGTGCTCACAGTGACGATACCATCATGGTGGTGTTTAGGACAGGGACATTCAGTGTTTCTCAGGCAGTGGACCTCTTAGCTGATGGAGACATATATTACAGTCAGTAAGTCAGCAGCAGGTGAAGCATAGCTAATGTTAGCTGCGTTAGCTTCATCCTCTGCATTTTCACATGTGGTTTTTGACCAGGGTCTCTTGTTTGTAATGTTACAAAATGACCCATTGTGACTCACAAGAGTGTCTGTACATTTGAGATAATAATACAGCTAATTGACCAATAGGTTTCAATAAAAAGTAGCTAACTAGTTCACTGTTATGGATAAGTGCTGCACAGTGACTTGGCAGGTTAGCTAGGTCACATAATTGCACAAGGATTTATGTATAGCCTTGTTGTGTAAATTTAATGTTAAATGTTTGTTTTTACTAATAATATCTAGGAATCCTGTTAATTTGTTTTTCAGACATGTTTAAAATTGTGGGGGAAAAAAACTTTCAAAAGAATTATCTGATGGTGATTTGGGGACCCCTTGCAGTAACTCTGATGATCCCCAAGGGTCACATATCCTCTGCTGAGGACCTATGGCTGAAGATATTCAATTTTACCATGTTCATCAATTTACTAAAGCATGTTAGCGCAGTAGCATTTGGTCATTGGCACTAAAATAGAAAGTTCAGTGGTGGCTGATGGGAAAGTCATTAATTTGGCAAAACTTTGATGACAAACCAAAGTATTGAACAAATTAAAATGTTGATGTGATGATGGCACCATATGAAAAGACATATTATTTCACTACAACCAAAGATACATGTCATGTCTTCAGAGGTCATTACAGTCCATCCAAGTTTCCAATATTTCACTGAAAACTACAAATGTGTGCCTCCTTGTGATGTAAGAGGAAAAATCACTAAAGTCAATGGAATTCATCATCTGGGGACCCCGAGACTGTAGAAAACTGTGTGCCATTCTGTCATGTTGATATTTCACAGGATAAGTGGAACACTGACCTGCTGGCACTAGAAGTAAAACCAAGGGGTTAACCAAGTCTGTAGGGTTCATCCTTTGGGGACAATGAATATCATTACAAAACTTCATCTCAGTCCATTCAGTCTGGACCAAAGTAGTAGACCGACTGACTGATAGATTGATAGATAGACCAACAAAAAATGATGAGATCATTTTACCACAGACCACATATTAATGAGTCATTATCACCAAAAATTTAGGCTTTCATTCCTCTGCGGTTGTTTAATGAGAATTCCCAAATATTCTAAAGCAGGAGGAACTAATTAGATTGTTTAAACAACTTAAAAGCAGCTCTACTCTTAATCAAGCACATCAGTCAAGTCATAACTACTGACACAACAGTTCTTCAGATTACAAATGACATCAAGGAACCCACAGCTGAAGTCTAATAAATATAATATAACTACAGACTTCAGACCCTGGTATTTATTCACACAGACTGACAGAACTGAACAGATGTTCTATGTTTAGCTCCGGAGCTTTTTAGTTTGTGTCTTCGCGTCTGTCCTGTCTCTGACGTCACCGTCACCGCTCTGTCTGTCTGGCTGAGCCGCTTTTTGTAAAATATTGATCATCTCCCCGCCCTCCCTGCTGGCATTCGCTTTAATTGAGTGGCAGACAAGCGCAGGAACGGAGCTGCAGAGATGATTGAAGTGACGGAATAAAACAGAGACAAAGAAAGAACAGAACCGGCTCATCAAGTTCATAAACGTCAAGGCCCCGACTCCCGCCCCCTTCCTCTATAAATCACAGTGTCTCATTCATCTTGTTTATCGTCTGCTCTCACACTCCTCACTCTCACACTGCAGTTGGGGCACTCTCTTACTTAACGCACAGACATCAGATCTTTTCATCTCATTCTTGAAAATCTGGCTTTCATCCTGGCTCCCCTGCTGGAAACACTTTTAAAACAGTGTCTTTCTTATCAGGATGGGTAATGCTAGAACCTTCATTTTAAATTATACGTAAAGCACAAATCATGTAAAGCGTTAGCGTTGTTCCAGTGACACTTAGAATCCTACTTTCAGTTGTTGCTAGTTGCAGAAATAGGGTTAACCCTAAAACTCTGCGGCATTGTTGAAAGATTTCTCTTTTTTGTTATTTTTTTTAGATTACTTCACATCGGGGTGTTTCCACAGCAACTGAAATGAAGTTTGACAACAGAAAATGTTTTGAAACCTGCAAACAAATCTAAAATGTCAGTGTCAGTCCCTTCATTGTATTTCAGTCTCCGGACGTGTCAGACAGCAGGGAACACTGTCATACCAGGCTAACAAATGTAAAACAAAATCCTGACATGATAGATTTTGTGCGATTGACAATGATTGATAACGATTGACTGTCAATCCATCACTGATTTCTGACACACAACATATGTTGACTCCAGCATTACCATGTTGAAATCGTGTCATCTTTTCCCATGAGGGGTGGCTGATTTTCCAATGACTGGAAAAGCTTGTCCCTGTTGTGTTATTGCTCTTTCCACCTGCTTTAATTAACCACAGCGTTGCCAAAAACAAATTAAGTTGGACGAAGTTGTTAGACTTGCCTCTAGCGTTCATTTGCCCTTAGCACTTAAGAAATAAAGTCACCAATTTGCATCATTGACAAAATGCAGCAAGTACTAACCTGTTCTCTGGGATTGCTTTAAAACATATGGGACCTGTAGGAAGCCAACAACAACCCCTAATCAGAAAATCTACACATCACTGGATTACATTAACATAGACAATGACATACAGTAGCATACCTACAGGTTGAATGTGACAGAACACTTCACTGTGTGTGTGTTTGTGTATGTGACTCAGGACTCATGTATGTGTCTGAATGAGCAGCGAAACTGCATGAGCTTCATTCTCAGTGTGAGCAAACACATCAGAGCATTGATGACAGCAGCTCCACTTTACTGACAGATGTACCACTGATGCCTAAAGATTGGAGTCCAGGCTTAGTTTTCACAGGAGGTAACCAGGAGGAAATCTGAGGGGGAATGCCATCCTCCTTGTTAGCAAAATGACCAAAATGCATCCCACTTGTTAACCTGTCTTCTGTATCCCTGCTTAAAATCCCACATAGCAGAATGAGTGCATGGGCAGAGGGGTTGTTTAGTTAAATATTTTAGTATGCAAGTTAGAATCTATGGTCTGACTGTATTTCTAAAGATACTGTAAAGCAATAAATGTGTGCTCTAACTTTGTCACACCACAGAAATGTGGTGAAATCATGACCAACAGCTTATCGGTCAAACTCCAGAATTCAGTACTAAATAATTTTCATGTTTTCAGTACAGATGAAAAACTGTTCATGAGTCAGTTTTCTAGTCGCAGGTGAATGAAATTAACAAGGTCCACTTCCTGTTAAAAATTAACAAGTCACCTACTGGGTTTAACTATTTACATTATTGTATTAGCCTTTACAAACAGACAAAAACAAAAATCTGCCATGTGAAATAACTCTGGCAGAAATATTGTATTCATGTAGGATCCCATCAGAGAAAGAAGCTTCTTGAAAAAATAAGTTTTCTGTGCTGGTTGCTCAAACCACTTAGGCTAAGGTTTTCCATAAATTCCCATCTAAGGATGCCTTAGGAAAAAATGAGCTGTATAAAATCACCATAAGAAAGTGTTAGTGCCCTTATGCATCGCTACAAGGTCCTTTAGTTAACATTTTCCTCACAAAGTTTTAAGGGAACGACAATGAACCTTTACCGTTAAAAGTGAATTAATGCCTAGAGCATTAGACAGTGGCCAAATTTATGGTAATTGAAGAGGAGATAAAATACTTTTTTTTTTTCAGGACAGTGAAAACCCACTGGACACTATGAGAGATGTGCAACCTGTTTTTTAGCTATTTAGTCAAAATATATTCATCAGCTTTTGTTGACTTCATCATGACTTCATCTACAGTTAATTTTGCAGCAGATTCCTCACATTTTATCAGTTACTTCCTGTCACTTCTTCTGCTTGTACGTATTTCTTATGGCTGCTGTAGTCAGTTTACTTTGGATTATGTGCTTTTGCACTTGTACGTTCTCTTCAGTCCAGTTTGGCTTTCTTTTTCTTTTTATATTCTTGTTGTCCATTTTACAGAATTTAGCTAACACTGACTGTGACGATATTTGAAGACGGTAACTGAAGTGCACATGTGCTGTATTATGACAGTAATTGCCATGAAAGCCTTACCCACAATTTCCACCACCTGTAATGCAACGCAACGCAGCTGCGCTGCAGCAACCAGAACTATCCGCAGCCATTCTGGACAATGCTTGTGATTCTACCAGACATGCCACGGCACGTCCCAGAAGCGGCCCTACGCTCGCTTAAAATCCTTGTCGAGGCTATTTTTGGTCGATGCCACGCCAATCAGCACAGAGCAGATCGAACGGGCAGGAAGTCAAACACAGAAAAGGCAGGGAGAATCCAGTTAATTCACGATCATAAAGACAGACAGAAAAGAAGCAATTTAACCACATACCCTGCTTATCCATGGTAGAAGCACAAAGAGCAAGGAAAGAGGACCTAATCAACAAAATCTGACCAAGTAAACATAATCAGGTGGCAAAATGCTCCACTGCGGAAATGTTTCTGAAATGCTGCTGATGGGTGCTGCAGTTGTGTGGAGGATGGATCAGAACTGTGGCGTGGTTAGTCTAAACACTTAAGCAAGGAGACAACCTAAGAGGTTTGATGCAATAAACCCCTTAGCTGAGAAAAATATTTTGCTTGAGGGACAAACTTAAGTTTGAAACATAAGTTGGTTTATACAACCAGGCACCAAACCTTTAAATTAACATCGGTTCACAGCAGCATTGTCTGATTTGTCAGATGCACTGTAGGTTTTAATCAATTTAATTTCCTGAACTGAGTGCAGTCCTCCTCCTCATTCCTTGACACTTTCTGCGGTGTACTTCCTTAACAGAAGCAGTGATGATTACCCAGCACCAACCCTGGAGCTGCTAAGGATTCAACGTCTTTCTCAGAGACAGCAGGAAGGAAACTTGCCTTTTTAAAGGGTTTGAAACCATATCTTTGAATTTGTATACCGCACTGCTCAAATGACATTTACTATAAAATCTTTAATGCTCTCTTACTATCTTATTTTTAATGGTCTCCTGCATGTATGATTATATTCCACCCTTGCTAGCCTCATCAGTTCCTGTCTTAATGCAGGTTGACATAGCAGAACAGCAGCTCTGGCCGTACAAGCTGTTTCTGTTTCATTATTTATGACCTGAGTCTCTTACTCAGTTGTCAGTGTTGGTAGATTTTATAGAGGAGGTGGACTTAGACACATTTTGCCTTGGGGTAAAAACCAGCCTAAATAAATAATATCACTGACAAGCTCTATAAATCTTGCGATAAGTGACTTGTTACTCATGGGTCATTGCTCTATGTAAGCCGTGGTTAAAGGTTAATGATGGAGGGGGATCTAATATGCTGTGGTCACTGCACAGTGCTGCTGTAGCAGGTGATGTTGGTCCTGCAGAAAGCTTTTGTCTGGATGCTGATTTTTTTTAGCCATGTCAGCTTGAGGAATGACAATGACAGCTGGTCAGCCAGGACTTACTTAGGTCCAAAATAACAATCACTGGATGGATAGTCGTGAAATTTTGTGCAAGGATCAGACTTGTTGTTCCAGTACACCCCACAGATGCTCGATCAGGTTGAGATCTGGGGACTTTGTAAGCCAAGTCTACACCAAGCCACTTACCTAGAATCCAGTTCTGATGCTCACATAGCCATTGTAGGTACTTTAGGAGATGGACAGGGTCAGCATGGGCACTCTGACCGGTCTGTGGCCATGCAGCCCTATATGAATCAAGCTGTGAGGCACTATGTCTTCTGACACCTTTCTATTATAGCCAGCATGAACTTTTTCAGCAATATTTGTCACAGTAGCTCTTCTGTGGGATCAGACCAGATGGGCTTGCCCTTGTTCCCCACAAGCACACATGACCCTGTCACCAGTCTACTGCTTGTCCATCCTTGGACCAATTTTGGTAGATACCAGCCACTGCATATTGAGAACACTACACAAAACCCGCAATTTTGGAGATGCTCTGACCCAGTCATCTAGCCATCACAATTTGGCCTTTGTCAGAGTTGCTGAGATCCTTACGTTTACCCATTTTTCCTGCTTCCAACACATCAACTTGAAGAACTGACTGTTCACTTGCTGTCTAATATATCCCACCCCATGACAGGTACCATTGTATCAAGAAAATCACTTGGTACCCTAAAAAATTTCCTCAGTGAAATGAAAAAAGTAGCATCCATGACATGTATACCCCTTTCTGTTCACGATCCCACAATGCAATGTGTCATAAGATAACAGTCATGCCAGCTCTACAACTGTCAGTTATGAATAAAGTAGTAAGCCCCAGTAGTCCATGGTTTACAGTAATTTTAGAACAGATTATGCCTTAGCCACACGGCATGACTTTCAAAGTCGTCAGATCACTGTACTGTTCACAATACACAACTGTCTTGTAATCTGAAATCAAGAACAGGACAAAAATATCACTTTTTTGCAATGATATAGACAAATAACTGAAACTGCAAGTTACTGAAACAAATACCAATTGTGGTATTTTATGTTGTTTTTCTGTGCTCCAGGCTGGTACCCAGTAAAACTGGTCTAGAACCGCCACTGATTTTGGAAGTCACTGTGGTTTGCACACTTGACAGATCAGTTACAGGTTATCACACATTACACGATCTATCACCTGAGGAATCCCTGACAAGTCTTGTCATGAACGCTCACACTACAAGTGGCATTAGACTATTAATACTGAAGCATCGGTGTGCAGAATGGTCCTGATGTAGCTGCTGGAGGCAGAGCTAGTTTGAACTACTTTATGAATATTTTTTGATCATTTTTGTCTATATTTGGGCTTTTCTGGCTGCTGCTCCGGTGCTATTCTGTCTTTCTTGACTCCACTCCTCCCCCAGCCCATCTTTGCCTCCCCGAGCTGTCTGACACAACCAGATATTAAACCTGATTGGTATCTTTTGCATGTCTCTCAGAATGCATATTTTCACACATAGATGGTTGCTCATGGGAACATGCACCGATTTGCCTCAGATCTGGGAGTTTTTGTCTGCGAGCTCCAAAAATTGTCAGTGAATGGAAAATCCAGTAGTAGTGTCACAGATCCTGTGGTGTGAACTCGACATAAGAGGCGCTATGAGAAGGAAGTACAGCCAAATCTTTCATTTTAACTGTGGATGAACTCCAGATGAGGTGTTCTAAACATCCAACAACAAAAATTAAGCTGCATCTGTCACCAGCTGTGTGACCGACGGGTGTCCCGGCATGTTGGCAACACACACTCACAAACAGCTTAAAAGGGCGAATGAAGGCACTGCTGTATCCTTCCACGTTTTACAACATCAGACATCCCTCCACCCACGTCACCCATCAGATTGTGCTGTGACATGAACAGAGAGTTCACTGGATGTGACGTAGGAGGAGCAGAGATGGAGCACTTAAAAGTCCAGGCCACCAGAACGCCCCTTGTCTATTTTGAGTTTTTAATTCATCCCGAGAATGAAATGCTTGTATTGCTTATAAAATAATGCCAATGAGGCCAGATGTGTGTCTGATTTGGAGGGCACACAAACCCCTGGAGCACCGTCTCACCCTGGATCACAAACGCTACACCCATGCAGGCCTGCTGTCTGTCTGCGAGCTCTCGTCAGGGATTAACCCAACTCACAACTGCACGTGCACGCACACACACACACACACACACACACACACACACACACACACACACACACACACACACACACACACACACACACATTCACACACTATCCTCTTTTATCCCAGCTGGACAGCTGTTTGTGTATTCATCTCCTCGGCCTGAAGCACTCAGGAAAACTCATTTATTTAGTTTGCTGTGTAAGCCTTTGTTTGTTGTGTTGTTCTTCTGTTATGCAGTTTTTCATGATGAGGTTTTCAGTTCACTCTATGTGACAATGTTGCATCATTCTTATGCTTCCCTGCTTCTGTAGTCACACAGACACACACATACTACAGCATACATACAAAAATACTCTCACACACACACAGAACTGAGGAAGATGCCAACTGAATTGAATCCTTAAACACATGTAGATGTTCAAAAAGTGAATTTTCTGTTGTAGTATAAACAGAAAGTGTATTTGTATTGTGCTGAAATGATAAGTTGAACTATTTAGATATTTGATTAACCATTTAAGTCATTCATCAAACAAAAAATAATTTAAAAGAAATGTTGGTTCCGGCTTTTCAAATAGAAGGATGAGTGACTTTTCTCCATTATATGTCATTGTGTTTGAATGTTGGTCTGACAAAAAATTCTGATTGGGAATTTTGTTGAATTTTATGGTCATAATAATTAGTTAATTAATCAAAAAGAAAAACAAAAAAACCTGACATTTAGCAATAATGAAAATAATCATTGGTTGCAGATTACATTTGCATATTTTGCACTTCAGGTCAGTCAGTTTAATGTATTTGCATATAATGTGTAATACATTTTCCATGAGAAGATTGGCTGATTATTCAGAAACATGTTATGTGATTGGATCACTTAACATGTTTCTGACTTCTGCAAAATACACTTTCTTGACTAAGATGAGCCTTTGCCAACACAAGGTTACAGTGTCACAAACATCATGATTCCTTTGTACATTTTTGTTCAAGGTTTAATGAAAGCAAACATTGCTAGCTAGCTGCAGATATGTCGGGGCTACTGAAGTGTGGATTTACTAAGTCAACTCAAACTGCTAACAAGACTCTTACAGTAGAACCAGACACACAAAAGATCCTTTTACACATCCTGTTCAAGAAATTAATATTGCACCTTTATTCTGCCTCGCTGTCTGTGTAAAAGTCACAAAGGCAGAAGGGGGGTGGGGGTGCATTTTGCTCTGCATCTGATCCACCAAGGGAGGTAGAAATGGAACCAGATCGACATCTGAGTAAAGGGGTAAGCTTGGTCAGGACGCTGTTGAGTTACATGTTCACTGCTGTTTGTGACTGTGTTCTTTCTTTTAACAAACTTATCCTACATATTTATCAGTTGTTTTATGCAGAGATGAGCACACACTTTTTACAGCGCTGACACAGCGATGCCGGCACACTGTATAAAACACGCTGGGGCGGCTTTATGCCAGCGCTGCTTGGCAGGCTGGCAAAAAAGTAGAGCCCTTGTTGGGTGATACTGCAGGATCTCTGCAATATCACTAAAAGGTGGACAATGAAAAAAGTAAAATTTAGGAGTGAATGGAAGCAGGACTTAAAGCAGTTTGACAGACTATAGTGTACACACAAGGAATTTGATGCTTTATTTAAATGGGCAAGACAACAGGAGTAAAATGTATAAACATGGTGAGCAGCCCATGAAGGCATTCACAAGCTACAAATTAAGACTCTTTATTGCATCTCAAATATAAAAGCACTCACACACTATTGTGAAGTGCACTGACGTATAGTAAATGCATGTACATAAGCTTCTGGCTAAGTCATATTACCACTCAACCGATATCCAAACACACACCCACATGCACACCATGTTTCCCCTGCAGCATGTGTTTCCAGCTCTGGTTATATAAACTGCTGTGTTTTTTGATAGAAAGATGTGAGCATCTGCTGCTAACTGGCCTTCATACCACCTCACACTGTTTCTGCCAAACATATCACCAGGGGGTCCAAAACACACACACACACACACACACACACACACACACACACACACACACAGACACACATACACAAAATACTCTAATAGGGTTGCATAACCTAACCATGTCGCTCTCTCTTCCCTTCTCTTTATCTGTTTGTCTCCATTTATCTCTCGCTCTCACACACACAGAAGTATCCCCTGCAACCTAAATGTCAACTAACATAAATTCCAGTGTTTTGAGTAAAATGAATGATCTCAAACTGTCCATGCCAAGCATCAGGAGGTCAAACACACCCACACACACAATAAGTAATAGTTAAGCCTTGTGTATTGTAATTTAGTTTAGTTTATTTGCATATATATATGGGCTGGATTGATGGGTCAAACACAGGACTTTCACCAAGGAGACAAGGGTTTGTGTCTCATGTAAAACCAAACGTTAAACTTGACTCATTTAAAGTTTTAAGTTACATAATTCACAGTACTGTGCAAAAGTTTTAGGCAGGTAAAGTAAGAATGTTTTCAAAAATCTAAAATGTAATTGTTTTTTTTGTTTTTTTTAATCAATTTACAAACTGCAAAGTGAGCAAACAGAAGTAAAATCTAATTCAAATCAATATTTGGTTTGACACCCTTTGCCATCAGTTCTTCAACGTACACTTGCACAAAGTCAGACACATTATACTTACTATCCTTTGAAACCAGAAGATGTCCAGCATGGCAGCAGGTGCTCTGGACTGATGAGTCAAAATCTGAAATATTTGTCTGTAGCAGAAGGAAGTTTGTTCGCCAAAGGGCTGGAGAGCGGTACAATAACGAGTCTGCAGGCAACAGTGAAGCATGGTGGAGGTTCCTTGTAAGTTTGGGGCTGCATTTCTGCAAATGGAGTTGGGGATTTGGTCAGAATTAATGGTGTCCTCAAAGCTGAGAAATACAGGCAGATACTTATCCATCATGCAACACCATCAATGATTGGCCCCAAATTTACTCTGCAGCAGGATAACGACCCCAAACATACAGTCAGTGTCATTAGGAACTATCTTGAGCATAAAGGACAAGGAGTCCTGGAAGTGATGTATGTCCCCCACAGAGCCCTGATCTCAACATCATGGAGTCTGTCTGGGATTACATGAAGAGACAGAAGGATATGAGGCAGCCTACATCCACAGAAGATCTGTGGTTAGTTCTCCAAGATGTTTGGAACAATCTACTTACTGAGTTCCTTCAAAAACTGTGTACAAGTGTACCTAGAAGAATTGATGCTGTTTTGAAGGCAAAGGGTGGTCACAATAAATATTGATTTGATTTAAATTTTTCTTCTGTTCACTCACTTTGCATTTTGTAAATTGATAAAAATAAAAAATTACATTTAATATTTTTGAAAGCATTTTACTTTCTTTATAATAGAAATATAAATACTTTACAACATTTCATCACACCTGCCTAAAACTTTTGCACAGTACTGCACATCACAAATATAACTTATGTCATGTGGCTTGCATCACTAACATCACGTAATGTAACATAGCATAACATAATATGTCACATAACGTCATGTCACATGTCACCAAATGTCACATCACAAAATGTCACGTAACAT
The DNA here is from genome assembly GCF_056507025.1 of Lutjanus erythropterus. NCBI lineage: Eukaryota > Metazoa > Chordata > Actinopteri > Lutjaniformes > Lutjanidae > Lutjanus > Lutjanus erythropterus. The sequence goes on from NC_139329.1 coordinate 7,694,807, forward strand.
CATGTCATGTAACGTCACGTAATGTCACGTAACATCACGTAATGTAATGTAACGTAACATAACATAACATAATGTAACCCAACATAACCTAACATCACGTAACATCATGTAATGTCAGATGTGGTCGGATTGTTTTTATTGGTCTCTGTCGAGGCACAATGGTACCAAACCTGGCAACATCACTGTGACACCAGTTGTAAGGTGTATTTTTGAGTCTTCATCAGAGTAAGGTTAGCTGTTCGTTCCTGCTTTCAGTCCTGATGCTAAGCTAGGCTAACCAAATCCTGACTCCAGCTCCTTACTTACAACAATGACATAAGAATGGGATCTTCTCATGTAACTCTTATAAAAGCACATTCCTAAAATATTTAACTAATGGTCATTTTATTATCACAGGTCTCTAGATGTTTGTGGAGCTGATAAGAAGAAAAGAAAGGGTGAGGAAAACGGACAGAAGGACAGCAGAGGAGAATGAGGAGCCTATTGATATCAAATGAACCTGACAGTGTAACTGGATCACAGTCTGCCTCTGAAGACACAGGAGAAAGTGAGCGTCACCAGGTTGGATCACTCACACATTCATACATTTACATCAATCCAAAATGAATGACTGAGTCAGCAGTACAGCAGCTACAGCTGCAGATGAATTCAACAAGTGGCAAACAAGATCCTCGACTGATTAAAAACCAGTCAGTGTAGGAATGAAGTGGATTGTATCAGATGACAGCAGAGTATTGAGTGACACATTTACATGAGATAGAGATAAAAAGGCTGACAGCCAACTGAGCTGTGAGACGGTCCCTCGGGGAAAACGTGTTACCTCCACATGACGATGTAACGGTTTGAATCAGCACTATAACAAGTGTAATTCAGTAATAGTTGAAGTAATGCATTGTTTTGAATGAGTCCCATTTAGATTTTGGCTTTAGTCCTTATTTGTGAATTATAACTTGAAATTAATTCCGTTCCCTTAACCTGATCTTCTTATTTCAGTAAGAGTGCATCAGTTTGGTTTCTTTTAGTACCGAGAGTCTGATGTCTTTTCCCCTGTAGGTTAGCGACCATTTTCTCTTGGTGACTTGGAAAAAAGACAAGTCTAATCTGTAAGTACATCTGACTTAAAGCAATTGTGTTCATCTAACTTGTTAACTTGATTTGAAAAAATAAAATTGTGTGATCCCAATTGAAGTAATTTTTTTAAGTTGGTACAACAATTCTCTTTTTTTCAGTGAGTCTTCAGTGTGTTTTCTGTGTTGCTGCCATCTTTCTTTGATCATTCGTGTATGACCTTGGCTACACTGCAGACTGGAATCTCTGTTACAGTGATAATTTTGTCTCCACCATCTTGTATCTCTCCTGCACTTCTCATGTTTTATGGTGCGTTCAACTTGAACTGGAAAGTCAGAATTTCCAAGTTCCCACTTTGAAATTTCAACAGTATGTTGGTGTTCAAGTTTGCTGTCCACTGTGGTGTGAAACCTTCTCAAATTGTTTTAACTTCCTTCAGTTACTGCTTGTTGACTGCCAGTGAAAATTTAACCTCAATGTTTTTCAGTATTTTGTCTGTTTCAAATGTTCCAACTGCAGGATTTCTGCAGTAAGCACACAGTAGACTTATTGCATCTTTCAGGAGAATACTTATCCTTCTGTTTTGTGTTTTTCTACTTACACACACACACGCACACACACACGTTTTTTAGGTGTTCCCCCACTGAAGCTCATAATGCCCACAGCCTGTTGGGTAAACACTGCATTGGAGCCCTTTTCTCTGTACTCATAGGAGCATTTCCCCTGTGGATGTAGATGTAAGGGTTATTCTGTAGACACAGGCTGTGTAGTTAATGCTATACAGGCCACACGTAGCTCAGAACACCAGGGTGTGGCATAATCATCAGAGAAATGCATCAGCGAACAAGGAAAAATGGCACCAAATTATAACCTTTGTTAGAAGAAATGTCTGGAATTCTCTTGGTCCGTCTGAGGAGACAGTGAAGTGATGAATGATGTACATACAGTATGTACGTGTACAAAAACAATGCAGCAGTCAGTAGCAGTCCTTATATAGTAACACAGTAGATGTTGTATCCTATTATATCCATTTACATACATACATAGATTAATTGATATAGATAGATAACCCTGTATGGATGTGATATGATTGTTATCATTGTTATATGGCCTTGCTCAGGTTAAAAAAAAATTGGCCTTAAGGCTAATAAATTGCACGATACCAGGTAGGTGCATAGACTCTTCTACCCGATCAAACATTTTAGGCGTTATCAGTGGCATTTCCAATACTTCTGTCCATGTCAGAACAACCATACAAAGAAGGTGACCTCAATTACTCTCGATAATCCACAGACCTCATTGTAAAACCCCCGAAAACTGTCCACGGTGAGCTTTGTGGATTATCCAGACTCACTTGGTCAGTGTGTCTGATCCTGCTATTCAATATTTAAAAGAGAAATCTGTGAGAAATCATAAAACGATATGTCATCAGAAATGAAGGAAACATGCTAAGTTGAAACTCTGGCTTCTCTGGCAACACTACAGCCGCCATGTCCTCCTTTGAAATCTACCTTGTTATTTTTTTGCCCGTTTCACGTTAATTAGTGTTCAAATTAATGCCGAATGTTCACTGAATAAGTGTCTGTTTATGAGTCGTAAGAAATCAATGATAGTCTTATAGAAAGAGTAGATGTTTATAATCGTTAAATTGATCAGAATGTTAATGGAGTCTGGCAGACAGTGACTGAACTCAAACATCAGTGTGTATTTTCAGAGCAGTGGGGTTTTGTTCTCAGGGTAAGAGGTTTAGCTTTAGGATTGACAGACAATTGACAGTTATAAACAGCTGATGAACTTACAGTGGAGGACTCGCTGTTCCTTGTTATTGTCAAACTATAGTGTCGTGCTCATCTTGTGCTCCTGCGGTGCTCCAGCAGGCTGCCTAAGTCTGGGGGAGTAGAGTGCGGTGGGAAATAACTCACTTCAACCATAGATCATATATTAAATAGGATTTCAACTTTTTTAATATACTGTCTGTGGCTCCAACTCATTATTTGGACTGCAGTACTCATTTCTGGGCATGCAAGTGTTACATATTGCTCCTTTAAAATGTCATTTGTCATTGCAGCAAACACTACAAATTAGATTCCATTCTCCTCCATAAGTTTAAGTGGGTGCACATACCTCAGAGATAAATATCTCAAAACAGTCTGCATAGTTCGACACCAGGAGGAATAAATGAGAATGTGCTTTTTGTAATTTGGGTGAACCAACCCTTTAACATCACATGTGTGGAACATACATAGGCATGTGTTACTAAATGGTAATTTGAGCTGTATTATTCTGCTCTGTACATTCTGGTCTCTGTTTCATCCTGTCATAATTAATGCAGGAGTTCATGCAAGAGCGATCAGGAAGCAGCGATTAAACACAACTATGCATGACGAGTATGACAGGATAACAGGAGCGGCAATATAGAAAAACACTCACACTCACACACATACCTTTCGCTGTCAAGCACTGCGGCCTGGAGGTATGCAAACTATCTTTCCATCCAAAAACCATACATGCAAACCTGTGCGTGAAAAAGCTGTTTAGCTCTTAACTGAGGTGTTGACACATCCAAACGCTCTCAGACAGACATGTCAGTCACGCTGAATAAAGCCACACTGCGACTTAAATAGGTTTTGCTGTTTATTTCAACACTAACAGTCATATGTAATAATGTGCTGACTGGCGTTACGATGCAGCCACAGTACATCTGCGTACTCTTGCAGCAGCCTCAGAGTTGTTGATCTCAAGCCATCTATCTGAAGCAGAGTGAGAAGCCCATGCTGTCCCTGATCGAGCGACGTAAATGATACACACAGACCGGTCGTTTTGGTATTTGGATACAGCTAACAGCTAACTCCACAGGAACGGCATCATCAGTCTCTTCTAATTGTTACAAGGTTATTGATTTTCACAGTTAGACAAAGTCAACCATGTCAGATTTTACATCACAACAGCCAGACAAATATACAGAGTGATGGGGTTTGAAGGTGATCTCAAAATGTATTCTGGTCTTTTATTTTACCTCTGCAGTTCCTGGAAGATTGTACCAGGAAGCACCGCTAATGCTGCTATGCAGAAACTCTTTCCAGGATGTAAAAAGTGAACCGAGGCTTAAAATAGTTCCCCTTAATGTCACGGCATTCAGAGATGCAGGGACTGTGGGATTACCAAATGGGGTCATTTGCATCTTAAATTCCAATCATACAGGTGTTTTTATTCACAGAAGGATTCAAACGTAAAGGCCTGGCAACAGACCTAGATAAAAAGACGTATTCTAAATAAGTGCACCATTCTTTGTTTACAGTAGAAATGAGGATAACTGCATCATCAAGGAGGCCAAAAACATTACTTTTATGTAAATTTTACATTTTTGCGCTCATTGGATTGTTTGTAAGCATATTATTTAAACAAGAAACATATCTGAACCACAATTATTTGCAAAAACAGATCTTTGTTTTATTTATTTTCCAAAATCAAGTTTGTTTGTTGTTGTTCACTCCAAGAACCACACCATATCCACACGGCTAAAGTTCAGGTAACAAAAAAGATAATTGATAGTAAAAAATCTGGAGGGATATCAGGTCATATCTCAAGTTGAAACAACATATTTGACACATCAGCTACTATTTGACAACAGCTAACGTTAGCATAGCTAACATCACCATTTGAGAAACAAAAAACGTAAATTAATTCTTCCGTTGATATTTGTATGTCATGTAGCACTATCAAATGTGCTGTTAGCTTGGAGGTGTCTGAATGCTATCGTCACACGACCCTTCAGATTTTCACTATCCATTTTCTTTTTAGGTGCTGATCAATCAGGAAACAATGAAATGATAATGACCTGTCAGATTCTCTGAGCTTCCCACCTTTTAAAGAGGAAAATGGCTGCTGTGTGAATATGGTCAATATCAATAAAAGAGGTTTTAGGGTTTTTTGATAAGATTTCTTATTTTGCACTCAGTGGAATATCAGTCAAACTGGCGTTGGTTTATATATTTTAAGAATGGTGTTAATCTGTTTTTGCAAATAAACTCATATAAAGTTATAGACAAAATAATTCCCTGACTTGAACTTTAATATAAATATGACACCTTTCTTGTGTTCTTGCATTGATTGTGGTTGAGTAAGATGCTTTTCAGGGAGACCACTTGCATCAGAACATCTGGACTAATGCCAGAACAATAATCAATACCAAGATTTAAAGGAGCATTCCACCATTTTTACACATGAAGTTCAGTTTCCTCGTTATGAGGTGTACTACTCAGCATGTGAAAACAGTTCTGTTGCTCTGGAGGGAGCCATCAACATTTTAAAATAATAACCCTGATTATCAGAATGACCAGGGACTAAAAATCAGGATATCTTTGTCTCTGCTGCTTCAGTTTTGAATTTCTTTTTAATTCTGCACATTTATGGAATTGAAATACTAAATCACTGGAGTACCCCTTTAAATAAGTGTCCACATTGCGTGCATGCATTTGCTTTGAGTCCTGGCTGTTTCACCAGTAAGATACCACACTGGATCAACTTTTAACCTGTTTTAATGCAGTGGTTCCCAACCAGGAGTATGGAACCGCCAGTGAGGTCAAAATATAAATCTAAGGAATTGCGAAGCGATTAAAAAGTTAGGCAAGAACATCCGAAGAAATAATTCTTCCACATGAAATTATGTTTATTAGTATTTGGCCTCTTCAGGCCTCATTAATTACTCAAATAAAATCTAAGCTGGTAAAAACAAAAATCACTCTTTGGTTGCTTGAAAAGCTCACAGCTTGTAAAATTTTGTGTGACGTGACTTTTGTTTTAAAGAACCAGTGTGTAGGATTTAGTGGCTGCCATTATTTATGAGTGATTTTGCAATTGCGATATGATTTGCAATATAAGAGGGAATGATGATTTTTACATCATTATTCTCATGTTCATTGAAAAAGATATTAGAATGATTACAGTCTGATTTATGCAGGGATCTTTACCAAACAAAGTTATTTCCGTTAGTCTTTTGTTAGAACATAATGTAAAGGCCAGGATATCTCTGCAGCACGACAATGTTAAGTTTAAAATGTTATTTTGACACATTTTGATTTATGACAAATATTGTGCCTTCTGCAATTTGAGAATCGCAATAATTTGATTAAGTGTTCAGCCCTACTTCTAAGTATGTAGGAGAACCAAAGATCGCTGCGTGTTTAGTTTGTCTGTTCTGGGCTACTTTACTAACCTGACGGACCCAGCGGAGGAGATCCACACCCTCTGTAGATATAAATGCCTTATTCTTGTTTTCAGCTATAACACACTAGCAATTATTGGCAGAATGACATTTCTGTCATATTCTGCCAATACATCCCTGTAAGTCTGAACCTTTAAAGTAAAAAAGATTGAGAACCACTGCTTTAAACGACAATGAAACGACCACAAATGAGCTGCTGTGACAAAAAAAGAAGAAATCAAATGTTTCGTGTTCAAATCCATTCTATGAAAGTTGATGAGTACAGGACAGAGTGTTTTAGATGATCCATACTGTTAAATAAACAGGACGTCTTGTGCTTCAAAGACACTGACACTGAGGACAATATCAGCTGATCTACACTGCTCAGCAGTCAGGATACGGATCAGCGCTTCAACTCTAATTCACAAAGTCTGAAGTTTTCATTTTCCCACAAACTGATAAAAGTCAGAATATGAAGCAGTTTTGAATGGCAATTTCAAATCTTATTTTGACGAGGCTGAAGTGAACTGATCCTGACTTTATAGTGATGGAAAGAGCTTTCAGAGCATGTTTGTACTGCTGACCTAACTGTACTGCACTGTGCATTAAGGTACACTTGATGATGACCTTTTAAAGGAAACCTGTCTGTTTGTGGCGATTTGGCCTCCTCACAGTCTGCCTTACCTTTTCAGTCGCTTCAGCAAAAAGTCAGACTGTTATTAACGCTTTGTAAACCTGTGATCAAGGATACCTTAAAGTTAGTTTCTCATTGAAGACTACAGATTATAAGTGGCTTATGGTAATACTCTTCTAGGCTAGTTCTCTTAATAAGTGGTACTTAGTTGACTCTCCTCATGGAGGTCAAAGGTCAGCTATGGAGCAACATGGCAGATCAAACCTCTCTAAGCATGCTGTCCCCGCTAGCTTATTGTGCAACTACATATAGGAATTATTGCTATAGAATTGACCCTTCCTAAGTCCCACACTTTTTGCTCTTTGCTCCAATAACAGTTGAGCAAACTTGGTACCTCAGTCACTTTCTTCTTTTCCTGTACAAGCGACAAGGAAATGTCTCCCACCAACATCTTTTAATCATCTTCAAAATTTCTTTTTATTTTCAACATAGGATGGCACAGTCATGACCCGCCCTAATCTTACTCTGACTGGCTAGTGCTAGTGTCTGAGGAATGTAATTGGTTAGGGTTAAGGTAAGAATAGGGGGTAGGCCAACTACAGGCAGAGTAGGGCGGGTCATGCCTTTACCATTCTGGGAAAAAAAATATTGTATACAAGAAACAGAAAAGAAGAAATTGGACCAAGGTACCAAGTTAGCTCAACTGTTATTGGTGCAAAGAGCAAAAGGGGGCGGGACTTATGATGAGTCAGTGACAGTGTCCTACTGAGGTGCATTTTGGGAAGAGAAGAACATCTCCCATTATTGCCAACACTGATTCTCGGCCCCTGAGGTTGTGGCTTTGAATTGCATAAACATGCAGACACACTGAGTCTATACGAGTGACTCGCACACAGGCGGGTTGTCCGAGTCCTGGCTGTGCATGGAGCTCAGGCCCGTGTCCGAGTCCTCGTCGTTCGTGTTGCAGGCCTTGGACAGACCTCTGGCCTGTTCCACCCAGCCACTGTTCTTCTCAGCTGACGCCGGCTCGGCCTCAGCGCTCACTGCGCCCAGCTCTGCCTTCCCATCATCCTCAGTCACCTGCTCTATCTCCATGGTCTCCACTCTGGCCAGCAGGTCCAGCAGTTCACTCTCCTTGGTCTCCCAGAGTGCCAGACTCAGGTCCAAGTCCCCCCTGATGGCATCCAGGTCTGTCTTCAGTCGCAGGCCGATGTACAGACTGGTGTCCAGCTGCGTCTTGATCCTCTCCTCCTCCAGCGCCAGCTCGTTCTCTGACAAACTCTCCACATCTGGCTCCACACCTGGAGCGGCAGACGCGGCCAGACACACCTCCTCCGCGGCGCTGTCCGCGTCCTTAACCGCCTCCGCTCCCCTCTCCTCTCGCCGCCGCTTCATCCACCTCCTGTTGAGCTCCTCCTGGATCTCCCCGGTGATGCTCTCCACCAGCGCCTCCCGCTCCGTCAGCTCCTCCTGCAGCCGCACCACCTCCTCACACCTGCGCGCGTACTCCTCGAACTGCGCCAGCGCCTCGGCGGTGCAGCGCGCGTCCTGCCGCTCCGCTTTGCGCTTACAGTCCGAAGGAGCGGGAGCGTCCGCGGCGGAGGAGTCCACCAGGTATGTGTCCTGCACGTAGTTGACCCCGTGTCTCTTGATCCGGTCGAAGTGCACTTTAGCCTCGTAGCGCTCGATCTCTCGGTCCAGCTCTCTGATCCTCTGGATCTGCTGGCGGATGGTGTGGTCCTGCGAGATCACCAGGTGGACCAGCGTCTCCATCTTCTCCACAGAGCCCTTATCTTTACACACAGTCTGTTCCTTCTTCTTGTTCATCTTGTCCAGCTTTCTGAACGCTTTCCTGACGATGCGTCTCTGTCTCTCCTGAGACAGATTGGCAGCGGCGGCCGCGGCGCTCCAGCAGCTCTTGGCGGTGCCCTTCAGCACGCCGCCCGGGCCGCCGCTCTCCCGGCTCGGCACCACACGAGCTTCGGCGCTGCGGGGCCCGTTGTTGGGCAGCGAAGCCTCGTTCTTGACCAGCACGAAGCGGACATTCTCCTGCTCGTCTCCCCAGGCGCTCCACAGCCGCAGGATCTTGGTCTTGTTGGGTAAAATCCTCTCGAAGCCTCTCCACTTCTCCACCACGCAGTAGGACTGCGGGGAGCCGGACAGCATCGCGGCCGAGGCGCCCTGCTGCAGGTTCTGGTCCTCCAGCAGCACTTTGACCACGTCGGCGCAGGTGGTCCGCTTCGTCAGCCCGGAGACCAGCTTCTCCTCCCGGCAGACCCACACAGAGATCTTCCCCTCCTCCGGCTCCATCTCCGGATCAACTGTGACACAACAAAGTTTATCAGACACTTCTCCGTGTGTCGCTCAGTCTGTGGCACAAATAAAGTAGGCGAAAATAGATCTCAAACTGCATCTGAAGTTGACTCAAACTTAATCAGGGCTGAAAAACATTCTTCCAAAAACAGATCCTCTGCGCTCCCGTCGCTGCTGATCAGTTGTCACTTTAAACCCGCTCAGAAGTCCGAATATATAACAGTGTTACTCCTTGAATGACCGTCAGAGCGTAAAAAATTAAATCCATTCATTTTGTCCCAGAGCTCCAGGCTGCCTGCCGGGACCTCCACCGTCTCTGCCCGGCAGATTGAGCTCAGCCCTGTGCGCTTTTCCGGAGAGGAGAGCTGCGTCCTGGTGTCCGGACAGGCTGCTCTGCTGCGTGTGTGTTAGTGTGTGTGTGTGTGTGTGTGGGACAAAGCAGGAGGGTGCTGTAACGGCTGGGACACGCCTCCCTGCCTCTCTCACCCTCTCTGTCTCTGCCACACACACAAACACACACACACACACACACACACACTTCTCTACAAAGAGAGAACTGGACTCAAGGTTATTATAGTGAACTAAAACTAAACTGAAAACTAAAAATAGATGTGAAAAAAACATTTTAGTTAACTGAAATTAAAATAAAAACTCAACCTTAGATTTTACAGCATTGCGTACTGACCAGCTTACTAAACTAAAATGAAAAATATTAATGAAGTGTCTGTTTTAGACTTTGCCAATTTGGACAAATTTGTCCACACAAGCAAGAGGAGGCACTGGTGAGGCTGGGATGACTGAGTCAGTTGTGTTTTGTGTGTTGTAATTCCTATTCTTAACTTGTTAAATCTTGCCCCTGACAAATACTCCCCATATGATAATAAAAAACCTAAGAGCGAAACTTATTAAAACTAAACCAAAACTTTTTTAAAATAGTAAAAACTAAACTGAAACAAGCAAATACACTCTGGAAAGTAACTTTAACTAAACCAAATGAAAGATGACATTTAAAACTAAAATAAGAATAAAAAAAATAAAGAGCGAGTATCACCGCCTGCCTCCACAAACCACTTGCACTTGCAGTTTACATCCTTGTTTGTCCACATTCTCATATGTGAGGTGTAGATTTTGGATTCAGTCATTTAATAAATGTTATTTATATTGGCAAAATAGAAGGCATCACCATATCGACATGATTCCAGTTGGGTCGCTCACATTAAAACAATAACAGAAGACAGTTTGATGGTGTTGTAAGGTAGCGTGGAATCATGGGAGTTGTTGTCTCATTGCTAAACAACCACCATACCTGATAACTTTCTGATGTGACTCAGGCAGAAATCATGTTCATGGATGAGTATTAAAGTTTTATTCATGTTACTTTAAGTAATGTTCGCTGACTTCCTTCCTCGCTCTCTGATGCAGCCTGTGTTTACGTGGAGGTCATAGCAACCAGCGGCTCGTAGGGAGACACACTGAAACCTTGAAAATTTAAGGATTTCTACATTTGAACTTTACTGGAAACATTTTGGATGGTGTTAAGTTCTCAACAAAATACATGACAGAGGTCTAGACACATTTTAAAGCTGAAATGTTGTATATTATAGCTTTAATTTTTCATTTTATTTATTAATTTATTCTTTCTGAAATGTATTTATTTATGTATAATATTATGTATAAATTCATTAATGCCTACATGTATTTTTAATATTATTTTTGGTGCTTCAATGGCATATTAATTTATTAATTTTAATTTTGATTTTTGTAGTTTTGGTCCTCCATACCTACAGTAAAAACTTGGTTTAAAATCGTCATTATTTCCCCATAACATTTAATATTATTCAGATTTGATCATAACAGCCAGGCAACATAAGTAAACAACCGTTTATTAAAAAAAACCAAACAGACATCAGAAATACAATTATCTACCAGCGTTACAGGAGTTTTCTGTGTGTTCACTCAGGACCTCATCGCACATAGTGGAAAAAAAATGTGATTTTTGGGGTCTGTAAGTGAAGGATTTCAGTACTTCTTCCACTGCTGCATATGTATAAACCACACTTTCTTTCAGGGCACTGAGCCTTGACACAGAAAAAAAAAAATCAAACTCAAGGTCCCTGATACAGCTGCCTCATTGTATATTTTTGATTTTTTTCCCCCTGACTTTCTAAACTAAAATGATAATTGATCCTTTGCAAATCTCACATTCTGTACCACATCTTTACTGTTGCCCTTCTCTATACTGTGGATGTATTTAATAGCATTTTTTCACATACAAACTAGAACTAATGAGTCCAGGTTACAAGCCAAGAAGAAGAAGAAGCACAGACTAAAGCTAAAACAGTGATGAAGCTCTTGCTCAGCAGTGTTTCACTGCAGTGTGCATTGTTAGACACTTTCATCTTCATCATCCCCACACAGCTGAACTTCACTGTATGATAAAGAGATCAGCTGGATTGAGCAAAAGCAGAAGGAAATCCATCTTTTACACCCTGCAGGCTTCTCATATAGCATCTGACCTGGTAATCTGCTCTGTCAACTATTTCAGGCCAGAATCTGCTAGATGACACTCATAAAAGGATTTATCTGCATTAAGAGTGTTTTGGTGTGTGTGAGGGTTACATTAATGGCAAGTATTCACCCCCCCCCCCCCCCTCGCTGCCATTAGTGTCTTTGTTGCTCAGAGAGATGCATCAGGCCAGGTTTGTTGGTAAAATAAATGCTTAGGACACCATCTGGGAATGTGGATGCACATAATGCATATGTCCAGACACAGATACGTCACACACAGCAGCATGTGCGCACACACACTCACACACTCAGAGCAGCGTGCATTACAAACTAGATTTAGATAAAGAGGATTGTCAGCGCTACGTCTGGGATGAGAGATAACAGAATGTTGTTCTCATCTTTGATCTCATTTCCTGTGAGGTCATCACGTCTGTCTGACCTGCAGGCTCGTCACTGGTTGTAAAGGATTTGGTGCTTCCGGTGTTACTGCCAGGCATCTATCTGTCATCTAACTATCCCAAACCAAAATATTTAAAAATCACAGGTCCATCAGAGGTTGAAATAAATTGTTAAGTGAGTCTAGTTGTACATAACATCTTTGTATCTGATCATCTGGTCATCTGCATAAGAGTGTGATTCATTCAGACAATGTGCAAAGAATGTAGAACCAAGAAGGAGCTCACCACAAAGTCAAAAACAAAAAAAAAAAAGTTTTGGCATGTCAGAAGTACTTTTGTTGAAAACATAGTTTTATGTAAAGGTGTAATCTGTAACATTTACTGAGAGATGGTAATAAGCCCATTATTTTTTATTTTAAAATCAAAAAATTATATTTTCCTCAGGCCTGTAGATCTAGATCTAGTTGTGTCTAGATTCTTTTGATTTGAGTTATAGACTTTTAGGAATATTGGCTGTAGCGATGTCTACCTTCTTTGTAGTGCCAAAACATGTATTTTTGATTTTGGGGTGAACTGTTCCTTTAAGAGCAAATTAGGGCTTTTTATGCAACTAGACATGAAAGTGATGTATGTGTGATATAGAATATCATGCCCTTAATAGAGATACAGAGCTGTGGTAGAGCTTTGGGTTGAATTCTTTGAGTATTGCTCCCTCTGGTGTTAAGAAAGAAAACTACACTATCAGAGTCATTACAGGTGGGCTAAAATTCTTGGGTCAAAACTGAAGTCACACTGTAAAAACATTTCACACAGTCAGTGAAACAAAAGTCTGTGTGGACCAAACTGCAAACCATTTTTTCCACACAAAAATATGCAGTCATTGAACACATTTTCATAATCCATGAACTCTTTTCTCAGTCATACTCCACCACCTGCAAAGGACTATTTACAGGGTTTCTTCAGGTCCTTAAAAAGTCTAAAATTCAATTGTGTATTACTATATTATCTTGCATTTAATGCCAGATATCCTCTAAATTAGGGCTATAAAAAAGATATACTCAAAGGCAGCTGGGACTGGCTGGGGGTGACAGCAACAGCAGTGAGGTCATCTCAGTATTCAAATTTCACTGTGCCATTGCTCACAGGCGATTGGCCAATTTCACCAGCCTCAGTTCTTAGCAAAAACAGAGACAATTACACCTGAAGCAGCTCAAGGTTTGAAATTATTAACAGTTTAAAATGACTGTCTGTCTGCTTGTCTGTCCTGACTTTCTGTGTCCAGTTTTGACATTTTAGACTGTGATCTATTTCAACTGTTCATAAATTAAAATCTTGGCTCCTTTAGGTTAAATTCTTTCTTTCATTCTTTCTTTTGGTCCTTGCAGTATTCAGATTTGTCTGTGCTGTAACATACAGGCAATTGGCCAATTTCACCAACCGCAGGCAGGTCCTGTCTTCTGATTGGTGGATTGACCTAAAGCTGTTTTTTGGCTGTTCAAACCTCATACAGAGAGAATTACACCTGAAGTGTCCAATTTTGACATTTTAGAAACTTTATACACACACACACACACACACACACACACACACACACACACACACACACACACACACACACACAAAAGCTGTTCTTTCTATCTGTAAGGGGACTTTTACTGACCCACACAGAGACACACACACTCATGTACATACACACATGCATGCAACAGTACATGCATGTGCACACACACAGACACACACAACCTCAATGATACATCTACTGCTATTAATACTGCTGGCATTATGGTGGGGATACTAGTCAACAGCGAGCATCAGGCACACTCAAAATTTTGTGTGAAATTTTCAAGTTATTGTTAACATCTTGTTGTTTGCATGTGTTTTGTTGTTGTTGTTGTTGTTGTTGTAGGCCATGTCTCTCCCTGTTGGGGTCATCTCTAATGTGTGCCAGCTGCACAGCGGCTGGGCCTCCATCCTGTGGTACAACATGCTGACCACTGAGCCCAAGGTGAGCTAAAACTATCACATCATCTATAGAAGATGTATGAAATGCTATCAGCCAGATTCATCTTTAGCTTCTTTATTGTGCCTCTGAGTGTAAGGAGGTAGAGGGAAAGTCTGTAATCATAACTATACAAAAGTTTTACAGAAAGTGACATTCTGTATATTTATATAACTAAAATTAAGGTTATTGCAAATGTTTCTATGTGTCACTTGTTTATGTAAAAATCATTGGATAAATAAGTGAAATTGTTTTTTGTATCAATCTCAAATATCCTGGTTGACTTCAGAAATCCAGTATCAGTCGAGTGTGTTAAGATTTCTTTTCTCTTGTCATCTTCAGAATCTGAAGTTCTTCCTCACCCCTCCTCCAGCGAAGTGGTCTCAGCTGTCGGAGGTTCTCAGCTGGCAGGTCTCCTCCGTCACCAAGCGAGGCCTGAACCAGGAGCAGCTCAACATGCTGGCCGACAAACTGCTGGGTACGATCGAACGCAACAAGAAGCAAAATAAAGCCCTCTGATAGCTGCAGATGTTTTTAAGGCCTGTTTAATGTAAACCTGAATGTTTTTCTGCAGGAGCCAAACCCAGAGGAACCCAGAGGGACTCATTCCATGGACCAGGTTCTGCAAGGTGAGACTCAGTCAGCCAGGTTATGAAAATGTCAAAATCAGAAATGAGTTTATTGCCAAGTAGGTTTTCACTTACAAGGAATTTGCTGTGGCATGTTGGTACATACTAACATAATACTAGAAATATATATAAAGATTAAGGCAAAATGTATTTCTTTTACTTTTTTCAGAAGTGGTATCTGTACAGTTAATTCATCTTTGCTCAACTAAACATCTGTGTCTTTTGTCCTGCAGCAAAGTGCCAATGAGAAGCTTTTCCCTTCTGGCTGTGGATCAAAAGAATCCTGGATGTGATTAAAAGACACCTGCTTCCCCTGTGGAACAATGGGTGAGCAGTGTTTTTGTGTTTTGTGATTTTCAGAGTGAGTGGTGACCATTTCCCAGAGGTCCAGAGTGGATTTGTGAATGTCTTTGTCGTCTGTGTGCAGCTCCATCATGGGCTTCATCAGCAAGGAGAGAAAGAAGTCTCTGCTGAGAGACAAGTGTCCCGAGACCTTCCTGCTCAGGTTCAGTGAGAGCAGCAGAGACGGAGCATCACCTTCACCTGGATCCAACACCACGTCCACGGTGAGCACACCATCAGTCACTCATGTCAGCTTATAATAAGGATTACTCATTTTGATTTGTGAAACTCAACACATTTGGAAAAGCAAAAAATTGTGAAATGAATGGTATTTCCTGTTTTTTTATTTTTCACATTTCTTTCAGTAGAACATCCAAAAGCAGAGCCGAGTTTTGAATTTTTCCACTGTTTGAACTTGAGTTTGTAATATCTGTCATTTTGGAACCCAGACAAGCTGGTCCTCCACTCTGTGGAGCCGAACACGAAGAAGGAGCTGACCGCCGTCTCCCTGCCCGACATCATCCACACCTACAAGGTGGTGGCCGCTGAAAACATTCCCAAGTACCTGCTCCGCTTCCTCTACCCCAACATCCCAAAAGACAAGGCCTTCAGGAAGTACTACCCCAAACCCTCAGAGAGTAAGTCACACACCTGCACACATTACTCAAGTACAATACTTGACTACAAAAATCGTGTCTTTCTTTTACTTCATTACATTTATTCACAATCTGTTGTAAAACAGCTGCTGCACATGAACTTACTTTAGTATTTTCAGACACTGTCTTTGTAATTTGAACGCAGCAAACTGACCCTTCACTAAGCCCCACCTCCAACAGCAACTGTCCAATCATAGCTTAGCAACCAGCGATTCTTACTGTAGGAAACCGTATGAAAGTATGATTTAATGTTTGTGAGGAAAATATGTGAATCTTTACATCACACAGAATGTCTGTGTGGAGGTTTCCTGTAGCAGCCTGACTGTTTAAAAATCTGTAGTTGCACTGTTTTGCTTTTCACACGTGATGTTACAATGGGATGACTAAAGCAATTGTTTATTTTTGGAAGAAGCTGATGATTATATGTGAAATAAAAATCAGCAAGACAAAAAGATGATTGAATGAATGATTGAAACCTTTATTTATTGTGGAGAAACTGAATTCACCTTTCAGGACCTGGGCTTTTGGGATCTGCCAGATTCCTTTGATATTCTCCAAGTCTGTCATTTATACCTTTATCTGTTATCTGTACCTGTCCAGTTCTACTTTGTGCAGATAAAGGTGTCAAGACAATTGTGGAAAAGTAGTTCTAACTTACAAAGTAAGTGAGTAACAACAAACATTAAATATTCAATATTAATACCAACACTCTAATACAATTTTTTGGTGAAAATTTATAAAATATAAATATATATATATATATATATATATATATATATATATATGAAATATGTCTAATTTAGGTTTGCTTTAAACTTGCTCTGTGTCAGAAAACAGCCTCATCCCAGACAAGAATTCACAACTTCAAACAATTTAAATGTGTTTAAACTAACAATAACTACTGACATGAGGTGTAAAAATGTGCTATTACAATCATATTTGTTTTAAAATATATTTTTTTATAAAAATGTTTCTAGATTTCTGTCCGATTTTTACCAAAACATGATTTAATCAGGCATAAAGAGTAGGAGTGTAAATTGCCAGTTTCATAATGACACAGTATTATTTTTTATTAGTTCATGTTGACAGAGCAAACAGAAAATAAGTGTACATATATGGATACACTATTTAAATAAATAAACTTAAATGACTTAATATTATGTTCTGCATGTACACAGAAGTACTGAGCCTGCAGATAAAATACAAACATGCATATCCATATACCTTAACATAATATTGTATGCACATAGATACAGGCGCACACCTGCACCCACAATTCAGTCCATGAGAAACATGGAAAATGTAGACCAGAGCTCAGCAGTCTGAAACTCTGTCAGAGGAACCTCAGTGTGCACTCAACAATAGAAAATCAAATGAACCCACTGTCCCACTGATAGATCAGCTGTTTCTAACTCATTCTGTGCAGACAAACATTGTTCAAACCCTCTGAATTTGGTCATAAATTATACTGCTGATCAAAGGTTTGCAAAGATATTAAATATGTGAAACCACATCTGCAGAAAAATAGAATATTTCCATTTGATTGAATGCAGGACACAAAAATTTGACTTTTGCCATTTTAGAAAACTAAAGTATTTTTCTTTGTTGGGTGAACCATGTCCTTTCATTTCATGCTGTTACACTTTATTTTTAAGGCTATCAGTTTATTCACAGATCAAACATTTAATAAAAGTTAGAAATATCTATATTTTTGGGGGTTGTAGCTTCTTTTGTAGGATTCTCTGATTCATTGGCTTCACAAGTTAGATCAGTGCTTGGAATTTATGAAGACCCAGGTTTGTTCCTCGGGTTATTTTTGAGGCCTCTGTACAACAGCAAGACTGAAAGGGTATCTGTGATTCATTGGTTCATCCATCTGGCTAAATAGATCACTACTTTAAAGTTTGAGGACCCTGGTTCACTCTTTGGCTTACTGTTGAATCCTGGTACAACAGGAAAGAGTGAAAAGCTCTAATAAAGAGATTTCATGTATCTCTGATTCATTGGCTTAGGAAGTTAGATCACTACTACAAGTTCTGAGGACCCAGGTTCAATCCTTGTTTTTTTAAGCCTGTGTTCAATGGAAAGAGTGAAAGCTCTAAGAAACAGAGGTCAACTGTCTGTTCAGAATCAGAGTGGACTGTCCTATGAGGCTCAGTGAATTTTGAAGTCCAGCACCCAAAATGAAGACAGCTTCACTGCAGCTGCAATATATTTTAAAACGGGACAGAAAGTTAGGGATCTCACTATGTAAAATCTATTATATCATTAAGAGATTTAGAGAATTCAGAGAAATCTCTGCATGTAAGAGGTGACATTCAATGTCTGTGACCTTTGACCCCTCAGTCAGCACTGCATTAAAACCTGTATTTGTCTGAAAAAAAGAAATTACAATCATGACGATGTGGTATTTGTTCTGCTTCTCAGAACTGGGGGTGTTGTACCGCGTTTTTGCATTTATTTTTTCATAGAACATAAACTAATATTTTTAATCTGAAGTAATCTAAGTATCTGAAAAATCTGTGCTTAAAAAACAAGAAGTAAAAAATACAAAATAGATATATTTACATACTATAAACTCACATGCGAGACTATAAAAACTATACTACTTCTAATAATAATAATAATAATTATTATTATTATTATTATAATAACAAGAAAAAGAAGTATAATAATTTTCTGATAGATTATGAATGGCCAGAATTCAATAACTTTTTCTGACTCTTTAAAGCTTGACTTCCTTTTTTAAATTTCTAATATTGTTTATTATTCTGACACTGAAATTACAGCTGATAAACAGATAAAGCAATACTGAATTGACTGATTGTGTCAGAGCATAATGAACTCCTCTATAAAAGCTAAAATATATTTGTGAAGTTTTTTGATGAGCTTTACAAGACAAAATATAAACAAATCTAAATTTCTCTTTGTTTTTGTTAGATTTGTTTTTGTCAGAGCTGTGTAATATTAAATCATCCATCATTACCCTCAGGTATATATAAACTACAGCTTATGTGAACGTCTTCATACACACACACACACACACACACACACACACACACAGATAAATAGATATACAGATATATAGATATAAAAAAAAGTCACATTATTAGGCCCAAATAATCAGAAAACGTTATTATGATTTAAACTCATAATTATGACTTACTATAGGGATATTGTTTTTACTAGTGTTTATCATCCACCGTTATAGGAAATCCTTCATTTGCATAATTCTCGTGAGATTTGCATATGTCGTTTCTTTATTGAGCAAGTTGGATAAACAAATTATCTTTCATACTGTGGTTGTATAAGGCGACAACGCTGTGGTAAGAAAAGAAAATTTAAATTGAATTTTAGATTCATTAATTTAAAAAATATATATAACACAAATGCAAAATGAAAATAAACGCAAAAATTATTTTAGGATAGGATTTTTTATTTTTTATATATTTTTTGCATCTGTTTCTTGTTGGCCATATGTAAAATAAAAGTCGATTTACCACATAATCATCATATCTATGTTCAAAATTCAACTAATCAATTAATTGATCTTAAAACCTAAAAACCTTCTAAAAACCATCATTAAACATAAACTTAAATAAAGATTTTTTTTTCATATTTATTTTTAGGGATTTTGAAGGCAGCACAGTGGAAAAATAACTTATGATTCAGGCGCAAACAAAATCGAAGCAAAATCAGAATACTAAGTTTTTTATTCAGTTTGCACTCAAAATAAAATAAAAATTACAAATCAATCTTGAATCTTTTTTAATATCCACGACAGCCTGTAGGGGACGTGCTCTGCTGGTGTCTTTAAAGACAACACATGTCCTGTGGTGTTTTCCAAATCTGTTCGAGCTAGAGTTACAATTAAAAAATCCTCCACAGAACTTACACCCTCCAAAAAAAAAAAAAAAAAAAAAAAAAAAAAGAAGAAGAAGAAGAAACAGAAAGAAAAGAGACCCAAGCTCCTTGCATCTCTCTGTTGACATGGTTGTGGACAACTGGGAACTTTGATTGATGTGTTATGGCACTGCCCTTCAGTCAAGTTCTTTTGGGCCAAAGTGTTTCCTTCTATTTCACTAATAATGGTTATGAATCTCTCCCCAAGTCTGTTAGGATACAGGGCTGCACAGGTAAAGTCAGAGGAAGACAGGAAAATAGGAGGCTTAGCTTTTTTTCGGCTGCAAAAAGAATTATTTTGTTAAATTAGGAGATTTGTAAGCCAGAGTGTTTCTCGATGGAAACATGGTTCTCCAGTCTCCTTGGTGCGGAACAAATAGCTGACATGATCAGTGATGCAGCTTTTTGCATTGGGACCAAATTTGGAAATTCAAATGAAGTTTGACTTCGACTGAGCAGCCCCACATGGAGAGTTTCAGAATTTCTGGTTTCTGATTAATGGATTCACAAAGGAATAGTTCACCCCAAAATGAAAAATCAGTCTGTATCTACTCACCCTCATACCAGTTCAAGGAGTAAGAAGTAAGAAGAAGTAAGGACAAAACCCCAGAGCACAGTTTGGAACTGACCATTTATTTAAACTGAATAGCATATGCGTACAAAGTCTCTACAAAGCTAGAAAATATCTAACATACTTTTAGCCATGAGGGGGAAAAAAGTTACAAAGCAAAGATCAGACCCTGTGCAGTACCAATAGACACACATGACTAGCTCTTGGATTTTCCTAAATGTACTCTCTTCTTCGCAAAATAGGATAAACATTAGAATATCAAAGATATACACAACATCTGTAATAAACGTTATTGTCACCTTTATACAAAGCACCTTATCAAAAACCCTCAGCGCACACACAGACGTGCTGCGCGTGCACCGGAGCGGAAAGATTCAAGGCCATTTTGGAACTGATTACAGACAGGATTTCTGTGCCACGTGTGGTTCGGAAAAAGAAGATAAAATACCCAACTTGCACATACGAGACGACATTAACAACACAGACGACGATGATTCAGGAACTGTGCAGCTCACTGAACTCTCAAACCTTTTGAAGGACCTTTCGGCATCGTGTATGCACTGATTTTTGTGTGACTTCCATTAGTGTGAGCACATTTTCATGTTGATTATAATGAGTGGACATTTAATAGGGAGTCCTTGTAAAGTTAAACAGACATTTAGGGCATTTTGATTACTGGTCTGCTCATTACAGGGCTTCTTCAGTCTGCCAACCAAGATGATAAGAGGTGTCCATATTTGATGAGGTCAAATTGTCTTTGAAGACAAAAACATGTTAATGCACACTTTTCTAAACCAGGTTTATCACACAAACTTTTTTTTAAAACTCAACCTTGTATCCATAACTTTTTTACGTACATTGGTACAGTTTTACAGTGTAGCCCATGAGCTACAGATGTTTTTATGTTGACCATCGTTTTCCTTGAAACTCTATTTTTTTGGCAGAAGCTTGTAAGTCACTCTAGCTTTTAATAAATCCCTTTTCCTCTGTATTTTATGTCACATGACGACTGTCTTTGGTAAGCAGGTGGTAGATAATGTCCAGACAGAGGGTCATTATTTCAGAATCAGCCTCTCTGGGGGTGTGTTCGGTTATCATGTACGTGTTACATGTTGGTACTCTGCTGTGAAGGACCAGTAGTTCGCCTGCAGACAACAAACTACTGTACTGTGAGAAAAAACTCTGGGAAAGTTGAAGGCAGGGGAATTTTGACCGGGGTTTTCCTGACACAATGATTCACCAGTATGTTGACAGGGTTGCGGTTTGTTGAACAGGTGGCTGTAACCCTGACAGACACCCACGGGAGTTAAAATGGATGGTCGTGGTTTTGTACAATGGCAAATCTTAATGTTTTTCAGTGCAAATGTAGAAGATGGACGGTCCTTTCGGACCAGTCACATATGAGACATTACGGGTTAAGACCAAATGTTTAACAGCTGGCCACCTCTGACTAAAAATGGCTGGTAAAATGCTAAAGTTACTTTAAACACAAAGGAAATTTGCAACGTTTTCTCTGCAAGTTACTGGGTATTCTGGACACCATATAGCATCCCAGCTGGTCACACAGGAGTCTGTGAATCTTGGCATTTCATTAACCAGCGCACCGAATCTTTCATTGTTATCAGACGGTAAACAAAACCTCTGGGCCTCGTTAATAAGAACACAATTTTTGTGTTTTGTTCTAAGAAGCAAATTTACTGAGTTATCTGGCTAACTGTCAACTCAGTTTTGAAGAACTTGTTCAATATTTTGAAAAATACACTCATTCCCTGTCTTGCCAAGCGCTTGATGAGAAGATCGATAGCACTCTCATGTCAGTACAGTAAATATGGAGCTACAGCCAGCAACTCATTAGCTTAGCTTAGCAGAAAGACTAAGACCCCCTACCAACACATCTAAAGCTCACTTAAGACATTTATTTTGTTTGTTTATTCCATGCAAAAACAAAGTTAAGTACAGATTAAAAGTGCAGATTAAAAAGGACTGGTCAACCAGTAAGTTTTAGGGGCTGGTAGGTGGATTTGTGCTAACTTTGGATAGAGCAAGGCATGCTGTTTCACTTGTCTCCAGTCTTTATGCTAAGCTAAGCTAAGCTAAGAGCCTTATTGCTCAACGTGAACACACACAAGAGTGGTATCAATCTTCTTGTCTAACTCTCAGCAAGAAGACAAGTATATTCCACAAAATGTTAAACATTTCTTTACAGTTTTTAAATAAAATACCATCACCAATTAGGACTTCTCTTGTTACTGATTAATTCTACGGTCAATAATGGCCCAGATCTTTAGATTAGAACTGTTCTTCTGTAGTTCTAACAAGTCCAGGTTGCATTTTATAAGAGACACCTAGTGTGCAAGCTGTTTCAACATGAATCTGTCACACATATGTGTAATACACAAATGCAAATATGTGTAAATGCCATCATAAAATACCAAGTAAACAAGAATGTGTCTCATTACCATCCTGCAGGATATAAAAACAGTCAAGATTCTTTAGGATGGTTCAGTGCTGACTGTCTACAAAGTACAACATGAAACAGCCATTAAATATGGAATTTGGATAATTAGCCCTCAGACACTGAAAGCTGGAGCTTGTGATACCTAATTATGCATTCTTTAGATATACACTAAATGCCTGTCTATACACCATCTACAACACCAAATTATCAGAACTTACATGAAACAGATTAGAAATGTTTACTGCTGTTCTCAACCAAAGGCACTTCATGCTGTTGAGCATGACACAGACAAACCACCAATCACCTGCTACAGTACACTTCATCAACAGTTTTTGGTTTTTAATTATTTTGACTTTAATTCTCACATCCTGGACAGATTAAAAAGGAACTGTATCTTCATCCATTTTAGTGTTTAAAAACGAGCTGTCCAGACATGAAAAAACAGGTGCCAAGGTTTCTGGTCAGGGCAATCTTCAATTGAAATACGGATGTAATAACATTTCAGACTTGAACACGAGTGTCAGTATGGACATGTTAAAGCTCAAGTTAGCTGGTGCAAGAATACTGAACTACGCTAAGTTTAATTTGCAAAGTGGAACCTCATCAGAAAAATCATAGGTTTTGTAGTTTCTTTCTTTGTACACCATGAATGATGTAAAGTTTTAAAGATTCACAGTGCTTCCCAATGGACCGACCACAATATATTTGATAGTCTAAGTTATAATCCTTAAGATTTTCATGTAACCAAACCCAAAACTTTTTAAGATTTGAATTTTTTCAGCAATATTTTTCCAATACATTGAATTTCTGCTATTGATATGGTGATTTTTGGTGCTACTGGCAGAGTCCGCCATTCCCATGCTAGGTTCACAATGCCTCACAGGACACAATCCATATTTGTAATTTCACTGTTTACTTTCTTGGAGCTATATCAGAGCTCTGTGGAGTTACAGCTAATGCTAACTCAACATTTACTGTTGAGGCTTCACACAGAAAGCATTGAACTGACATAACACGTAGTGTCTTTCATTGTGTAGCAGGGTTAGCGCTGACAGTGACTGCCAAATCAGCCAGGTCCAAAATCTGAAGGATTATAGCTTAAACATGCTTATTATTCATTCAATCTTGATGAAGAGTCATTTGTTGCACAAAAAGGTACCTGAATTTTTCAATTTCACGTATACTTTCTTATTAACATAATTTTTAGATAGTGTTCCTGGAATTAAAATATAGTCTATATGCTACTATCAATAAACAATTTCCCAAAGTTTAGAAGCTATTTTTTTTTTTAAAGAAAACATACAAAAAGGTAAAAATTTGATTTCTTTTCTTTGGGACAAACCTCTTTTTTTGTGCAAGAATGCAGCTCACACAATTTGCAGTGGCTATCTGTACAAAACCACCTCTATACTGTACTATATGATAATGCTGTAGTGTTATTTCCTTCTCTGGTTATTGATGATACACAGGGTCTGACCTTCAGTGTCCGTCAGTATCTTGGCAGGTAACACACACACTTTTGTCACAGCGGGCGAAAATTGTGAGATTTTTGATTTTTCGTTTTTCTTCCTGGGTTGAATTTCCCAAAAGCAAACGACAGAACGGCAAAAATACTAACTGAGTGTGAGAACGAGGGGAAGTAACCAATTAGCAGGAGTCATGACATCTCCTGGTGATATCAGAGTCAGGATGTTATTGGGAAAACCACCCAGGTCGGTTCTGATGTGTTTCTATGGCTGCACTGCCACTGTGCTTTTTACAGCTAATGAGCATCTGATATTCAGGTTGAAGTTAATATTTATGTGTTGAAATGCTCCTGTTGGTGAGGACTCTGTGGCATACTGTGTCGTATCTGATGTTAATTAAACTTAGCCCAATTATCGCTGTGATGTGTTGTGAGAGCAGCGGTGGAAATGCAGCCATTTTCTTCCCTGCCAAGTCGAGTCGTTTGGCTGAAAGACACTCGTAGAATTCTGGTTTTAGACATTTCACCTCCAATGTCACCATTAATCACCAAGCAAAGGCCATATTTGTGTGTCTGTGTTTGTACGTAGGCGTGTGTGTATGTGTGTGTGTGTGTGTGTGCGTCTAAGTGTGTGTGTTATTCCTTCACGAGTCGGTAGATGTGGTGCTGTGCTCCGTGCTCGTTGTTGGACACCTCGAACACACACGCCATACACAGCAAGGTCTCCTGAGTGTCTCTGTTGCTCACAACCTGGACACACACACACACACACACACACACACACACACACACACACACACACACACACACACACACACACACAGAGGAAAGAAAAGATAAAGTGGTAAATAAACATCTGTTCTTGAGAGCTGAAACAAATCGTGTCTTACCAAAAACACTTTTAAAAATCATTACTACTAACACTCTAATTCCAATTTTTTGGTGAAAATGTATTTTTTAAGGATTTATATATTCATGGCATCAGTTGTGTCGCAACCATAACATGTCGACTCTGTAGCTCTTCTAAATCAAAGCTAAATAAGAATTATGGTTTTAAAATGTGTATTTTGATTAACATTGAGAGAACTCTTAGGAACTTTAAAAAATAAAGTGGCTGCTCACTACGACTATGCTGTGAAATGACAAAATGTAACATTTTACCAACTCTGTCATATATTCTACCTGACGGAGTTGACATCTTTGCTGATGGAGGTGACATGACTACTTGTTGTTGCTTGTCATTAAATGTAATGTTGCACTCAACTTGCAGTCATGGTCTTCTCGGAGGTCGTCAAAATTAGAATCGCTTGTGTTAACTAAAATCAAAATTTATACAAAAGTCTGTATAAAAAACTATTTAAAAGATAGCTCTGTGATAAATAATCATTATTCTTTTGGTTAGGATGAGTGTGTATAAGCTACTTTGTTGTAATGTTAAAAAAAAAAGATGTTAAAACTTATACTAGAAAAGATACAACTATTTTGGACAGTAAGGCTTTTGGAATGAATCGCTTTTTCTTTTGGGGTGTGTGTGTGTGTGTGTGTGTGTGTGTGTGTGTGTGCTGGAGGATCTCAGCTTTCCTTAGATACAAGTACAGGAGGAAAAAAGGTTGGGGATCACTGCAACAGACAGACTGACTCACCAGCAGAATAGTGAAGTTCTCCAGTACGCTGTTCATCATGTATTTCTCAGGCAGGTGTTTGAGCTTATGGATGAAGTTGATCATGTATTCACACATCGGGGAGCGACTGATTCTGTAGACGAAGCGCCCGTTTTCAAACCTTGCGTACTCCGTCTGAGAGAGGGAGGAGAGAGAGAATAATCAGTTCACGCTATCCATTAACAAAACCCATCACTGTCTGTGAGCCAGAAAAACTTCAGTGACGTGTTATGGCTGTATGAGTGTTTCCTGTGCTGTGTCCCTTTGTTCTTGTGCTCCATACTGCTATGGACAGGGTCAGAGGACATTTAAAAAACGTCCTCTTAATATTAGAAAGAAAGTCAGTTTAAGTTTACATTATATTTAGAATATTTTCAGTGCTTTACATTGCCGTCAGACAGATGGGAAACAGGTGTTATATAAGACAAATATCGCTCTCTCTAAACCAACCAAACTCCATAGGTGAAATCAGAAATTCTACCTTGAAGAACACAAGAGTTGTTAGTCTACTGCTGCCTCAATCTGTTAGTTTGTTTGTGTTATTGTGTGACATTGGTGTTTTGAAAAAGATAATTGCATTCACTGAAGTCACACAATAACACAAATAAACTAGCAGATTGAGTCAGCAACTCCGATGCTCTGCAAGGTAAAATGACTCATTTCTCCTATGGAGTTTGGTTGGTTTGGAGAGAGCAATATTTGGCTTATATAACAGCAATGTCGCCTACGAAAAAGCTGTCTGACGGCAAAGTAAGGCAGTGAAAATATTCTGAATACAGGGTACACTTAGACTGATATTGATTTGTTTAGGTGGACCCTTCTTTTGAGTGGCTAAAGTAACTTTTGTTTTGCCCGCAGCAGTTCATTGCTTGTATTCTTCTCTGCTTCTCCACGCTAGGGGCAAGCCCACTTCTAACTATCCTCTTAATGTCTGTTAGAAGATCCTGGATTACTGCCGTTAACCTGAGCACGCAACAATTTGAATCCATCCTCACCTCCACCTTCTCGACCACCTGCTTGCCGAAGGAGCAGACCTTGGTGGAGCAGGTGATGGTCATGTTCTCCGAGCTCTCGTATTGGCTGGTGACGCCATAGAAGGCCGCGGGGTCGTCCTGCATGTTATGATTCAGGTCCGCCTGGCAAACACAGAGCAACAACATTACTACCTGCACCAGAACTTACTGTGTTAATGTCTCAAAATACAAAAATCAAATCCATCAGAAACATGAGAACAAACATGAAGATGAGCTGTCCGCTTTCTGCCGCCTAAGTTAGCCAACAGTGCCCTCTGTTGGAGGCTCAGTCACTCAGGATGCATCTGGACGAGACCGACTGGATCTCCTTATTACACTACTAAAACTGATATCAAAAGATCAGCTGCTAAAACTTCTGAAGGTTCATATTTTCACTGGATCTTTGACTGCCTTCATATGACTTTTGGGTTAAAGTTTGAAAGAAACTGGTATTATTTTTTAAGAAAAAATAGTTTTGAACATAAGTTCTACATTCTTGGGACACTATCATCCCTTCACTGAGGCTGCTTAAGGTGCTTCTTTAAAGTTCCAGTAGATGTGTTCTTCTGAGCACTTATCCGTTTAGATAGACACGGGGCGAACGCTCTCACACTCCTCCTCACTACCGATTGAGCTACCAGGCCACAGAGAGTCGCCATCTTAAATACCCATAATTCATTCATTCAACCACTGAACAAAATAAAGCAGGTGTAGCAAACCTTGCATTTTACATATTACACAAATACACTAATCTTTTCAAAAATATTGATCTATGATGAAAAACCTTTGTAACTTTTTGGACTATGTACGAGACTTATCTATACATGCCTGTGTATTTATCATATTTATATTTTTTGAAAATATTTGTTGTATGTGGATGTTTCTGCAACTACAGGCATTTTTAAGTTTTTGAGTAATAATGTAATTTAATAACATGTATGAAGCATTTTATGGGTCCAAACCACTTTTGTTCATGTCTCAACTGTGATCTCACTGTATAGAGACATAAAATGAGCTACTGAAATGACAGACATTATTTCAGATTAAATAGTTTCATATAAACAATACTTTACACCATACCAACATTATCTCTTTGTTTACTGATCATTTATATGCATTTTTTCATCCAAATGTGCCTGTCCCACACTTTTATGTCCTTACTGTGACGCTGAACAAATGCCATAATAGAAGTTTTCTTCAAAGCCAAACAATTCTAATATTTATGGAGACAGAAGTTTCTCAAGACCAAGAAATTAAGGCAAAGATCATCGTCTCTTCTTGATGCCATTTTTCAAGATGCCATTACTGCTTTATTTTAGTTATTAATATCATTTTAGAAATGATATTCAGGTTAGCTTTTGTGTGTATGAACACAATTGACATCTAGGGTTATTGTCTAAATTTTGCATTGCATGAAGAAAATCTTTTTTTATGTTAGTATTTACAGTGATGCACAAACCTTGATGAAAATACATTGAAAAGTCTTAAAATTGTGTAGAAATCAAAAAAGAAAACCACATAAAATGAAAATTAATGTAAAGTTGTGGTAGGGACATTTTGTACAACATTAAATGGTGAAAAACATACAAAAACAAACATGTTCCACATTAACATTTTGATGACTGTATGAAATTTAGGGCACCATTTACATCTATTACAAATGCTGGTGTTGTAATGAAAATTCATATTGGTTGATTTTTACATTTGTAAAAATGTAAAAACACCCACATGTGAGACAAGTCAAATGAATTCTACAAGTTTTGCTAGACCTGATTTATTATGTCATGTTGTTGACATTTGATGAATTATAGATATTTAAGATGGTGACTGCATGTTGTGGGAAAAACAGTCTCACACTTGTAGCCAAAATGCAAAAAACAATATTTTAATATTTTACCAATGTTTTGATATGTCATGTTGACAGGACAGTCTTCTTCAGAAAATTTTACCTCTCATGTTGGACATTTGTTAGCAGGAAAGCCTTTATACCAGAAAATGTTTAAAACCAGAAACACCTACAGTTAATGATTGTCATTATTTATGAGATACACAGGATCACAAGAATCACTTTTTCTATTGGACTGTAACAGAAAAGATGGGAAAGTTAGATTGTGTACATTACACCTGTAAGACCATCATTTGTTTAATGTGGATTGTTTTGTTGTGTCTTGTTTTATTTATTTGTTTTGCATCCTGAAGGCACACCCTGACACCCTGATTGTATCTGATAACTTTGTTTTTCTATTCTACATTTTATTTTATTTTTATATCTGTATTTTAATTTACTTTGTCAGTCCTTACTTGCTCGGTGATATTAATTTTATTTCAGTTTTACTGCTTTTGGAACCGGTTCAGAAAGATTAAGCTTTTATTGTAAGTCCTATGACAGTGCATACATTGTTTGTATGAACCTTGATATAATCCAGTTTAAAAAAGAGAAAAAGCAGTCTGAGGAAGAACCTGGAGCTCTAAAAGTCGCATTTTTGGCACGCATTTTGGTTTGCAGATTAAATATAATAATATTTTACATGATGATAATGATTCAAAGTCACACATAACTGGCACTAACCTGTAATAATCAGACATTATAAAAACATTTCACCTCCACCCTCTGTTAGTTAGATTTTTCCTTTTCCAAATTGTTAAGGCATCAGTCTTTGAGATTTCTGCCTCCACACCAGTACACTGGAGGTAAATGGGTTGTTTTCATTGGAACCACTTTGAACTGGAGAAACAGTCCCTGTTATAACTTTTCATGGCAGTCTGTGGATTATCAAAGCAGGGATATTGATTCTGTCTGATTCTGCGTCGGTCAAACAGAGTCAGGGTGCTTTTTTGCCTGTTGGCTCAGGCTCTGCTACACTAAATAGAATGGGACTTTAATTACTATCATTGTAACACCTGTGTTTACTCTACTGTTTTATTTCAATATGGCTGCCGTGAAAAAGGTCAGCTGAGAGTGTAGAAGATGTTGTATTCTGTACAGACTGTAAAATCCAGTGAGGCAGATTTGTGGTTTGGATGCTACATTTATAAAACTGACGTGAACAGTGCATCATGTTCGATGCGGTTCTCCAAATTCAGTCTGGCATTTTGTGTATCTTTAAAAGCTTTTGGATCTCTAGACTTTAAAATAAACAATGTTTTGGCTGCACAGCACGACTTGGTACTGACTGACCCCCCTGGTGGGCAGCCGCTTGTAGAAAGTTTTAAATATTTTTTTCAGTGTCATGACAACCACAAAGTTCTGTTCCCCTTCATTGTAAAAAATCTCATTGACACGACCCTTTAAAGTAGCTGCAGGGCTAATTGGAGGTGGCAAAAGTACACACACTTTGTACTTGAAAACCAGTAAAGATACTGTAAAAACAAAAAAGACTGGTAAAGCTAGACGTACTGATTCAACTTCTGCACTCAAATAAAAGTGGAAAAGTTTGGGCCGTACTCAAAGTATAAAAGTAAAAAAATCACCCTCTGAAGGACATTTCTACCAGCTGTTTGAGTGCTAAGCTAAGCACCTTTTCTCCGTAGTAAAGTTTCCCGCTCTGTCTGTTTTGTCTTATTATATCTTGTTAAGTCTTTTACGTCATTTTTGTCTTATTACGCCTGTAATGTTGATTTGATCTTAAGTCTTTAATGTCCATTTTGTCTTCTTACATCTTTAATGTCCATTTCATCTTGTTACATCTTTTGTCATTTTTGTCTTGTTACGTCTTTAATGTCGGTTTCATCTTGTTACATCATTTTTTCTTGTTCCTTTTTTTTTTTTTTTACGTTATTTCTGTCTTTTTATGTATTGTTATATCATTTTCTGCTTGTTTCATCTTTAGTTGCTTTTGTCTATTTCGTCTGTTATGTCTTTTTGCGCTGGCAAAACAAAAATAATTGTCAGCAGATATTTGTGTTGAGATGCAGGGAGGTAAAGTAAAAAGTTGTCAGAAAAATAATTACTCAAGTAAAGTAGAGACACTTGAAAAATCTACTTCAGTACAGTAACAAAGTATTTGTGCTTAGTTACTTCCCATCTCTGGTGCTAGTAGATTTGTTCATGATTAATGTAATTTTTGTTAATACATAATAAGTGAGATACTAATCTTCTTTGTACATAAAAAATACTACAGGGCAAAAGACAAGATTCTTGTGTAACTTTGTGTCACTGAAGTTGTTTAATCAGAGCAGTGAGAACACGCTGCACCTGGATTTCAGGCTGAGAGAAATGGAGAAGGGTTTGTACTATTTGTAATGAGTTCTCAGAGGAGCACTGCGTGTCTCAGGGCTGAGAACACACACACACACAAACACACACCATATGCTAAGTCACCCACTTGTGCATTCATTCACACACATGGACACACAAACATCAAACTGTGCTCTATTAAAGCGGCAGATTATCAGCAACACGCTCCATTGTGGTAGATCAGAGAGCTTTTTGATTAAATTCAGAGGGGAGGTTCCTGATATGGTGCGCGCACACACACACACACACACACACACACACACACACACACACACACACACACACACACTGAGTTTGTTGTCATGCTACAATCAGAACTCATCACTTCTACCTTTACTGGACCTACTTCACAGGCCTGCAGGCTTCTGTCCCCCCTGCACGATCCTACTGTGACAATCTCACTGCTACACTCAAATTCAGCCTGTCCAGCGCTTTTATACCATTCATTAAACCCTGCCGCCAAACAGGGATTGTCCAATCATTGCTTAGCAACAGTAACTAGGCATAGCAGTCCTGTCAAGATTTGAATTTCTCCAGAAGCTGTATTCATGGTGGTGTGTTTTGTTTTTTTTTTGGTTTTGGAGAGGTTGATGGCTTCTTCTTTTAGACTTCCCAAAACCAAAAACACCAGACCAGTAGTGTAACAAATATTAAACAAATTGTTCAAATGTCCAGCTATCGAACTCACCATCTACAGTCATAACTTAAGGTGCAGAATACAACTTCCCGCCTCACTGTATGTCAGCAAATAATGATTCGCTATAGAGGTACACAGTGCAGTAATGGCACTGCCTAGTTTGACAGATTGATCTGAGTTTTGGGAGCCTCCACTGGAAACTGGACCCAAAATGGCAGCTGCTTGGTCACAATACATCTTGTATTAGCTTAAAACATCTTTCTGGAAACATTTTAGGTGAAAAATAGCCACTGCAGAAACATAACCTTTTTGTGAGCAGTGTGTGTTCAGATGCCGTTTCCTTTTGTTCTCCAACAAAACGTGTATTTGTCATGTTCTGAGATGCTGGTGGTCTGACCTCTAGTGGCAATGAATATCACATACAACACCTTTACCCAAGGGTAACTTCCAAAGACAAGGAGCATTTCATACTATTATTATACAATTATATTGTTTAGTGTGGTTACAGGTTACATACAAAATTTCTTTATACTGTAATAGTATTAGTAAACAGTATTTGCCCTGAATGAAAGTCGCCCCTGGATGCTATCAGAATTTTACATTAGCTCTTTATTAGATTTGGAGAAGTTTACTCTCCAGTAAACCCAACCATCTTTACCCAAGATAGTGTTATGGTTGCCAAAAATGAATTTAAAAGTCCTCATCATAAAGGTCTTTTAACTTTAAAAGTCAAACAGCATGTTGAAAAATTGGATTATTTGAAGAGGGGTTTGTTTGACTGTACTCTGTGTATTACCTACAGTCGATGGTGGTCGGGGAAGCAGCAGGAGTATCAGAAACGTACTGCTGTGGACAGGGTCAGCAGCAAAACATATTTTAGCCACTTTCATATAAGTTTAAGTGTACGCTATATTTGGAAAATTTTTACCACTTTACTTTATGGTCAGACAGCTTTTTCTTTCAGGAAACTGCCAAAGGAAACCGGAAACAGGAAACCGTTGTATCAGCCAAATATCGCTGTCTCTTGACAATTGAACTGCATTGGAAGAATTTTCATTTTACCTCACAGAACACAGAGGCTGTTGGTCTGCTGCTGCCTTGATCAGCAGCAGACATTGCTTAGCTTCTGTGCTGTACTCGTACTGCTTCTCCAAAGTGTTGGTGTGCTGACCGCCTTCTACTGTGGAGCAGTACTTCATAAGACCCCACTTCAAAATATCCAAACTATCGCTTTAACTGGTGAGGAGGATGCTGACTTTTTGCCTGTAGCTTAAGCCTCTGTCTCTTAACAGGGTATCATGAATGCAATTATCGGATTCGATTTCAAGACACATAGGCTGGAATAATAAAGATCAGAGTAAAATCCACGTTCTGTTGCTTGGATTTTTGAAAGTCCTTTAGTGTGCTGCAGCTCTGAGAAAGAACAGTTAAGTCACACACACACACACACATGAACACAGGTACAGACAGAGCAACCTGTGAGTCAGGAGGTGAGCAGGTGTTCAAACAAAGCGACCGCGCTTTCATCAACCCACCACCTCCATATCCCAGGTGGAAAGACAGAACACACACACACACACACACACACACACACATACACACAGACACCTGTAAATGCAGACAAAGGCATGGCACTGGGTGGAAAAATACAGGGAAAAAAGTGAGGTGCTAACCCTGATCATTGAGGGCCAGGGAAATTTCAAAAACAAACTTAAGGGAAAAAAAATGGCCAAAGAGTGAAAAGAGTTTTTGGGGAATTTTCAGATGCTAGTTGAGGCCCCATGGGTGTGAAGCTCGTGCGTAGAGGAAATAAAATCAAATCAAACTCTCACCCAGAACTTGATCAGGTAGAAAGCATTTTGCGGGCCCTTGCTGAACAGTTCCTTGAGGCCGCCCTTCTTCTCGGGGAACTTGTCGTAGATCTGCCTGATGTCCACACACTCCAGCAGGGGGTCGCTGTAACTCGGGCTGCTCTGGCTGATGTGCACAAACAGGTGCTTGTTGTACTGAGGGGAGGGAGACACTCGAGTTAGGCAAGGACGGATGCACCAGTGCACCAATGTGTATTCATTTTGACATGTAGGTGAGCACCTGGGCCTTTCTCGGACCATGTTCTCTGTTGTACTAAATTATAATACCTATTTTATTCTAATTCATATTTTAAAATTTTCTTAATTCAGGAGTTTTGGACATCCTTAACTGATGGACTCTTGTCCAACAGGGCAAGAAACAGTCAAAAGCCCACAAGGTGAGGTTTTTGACCACTGGTTGGCACTATGGAGCAATATTTTTAAAAGCAACTCTCTGTATTGTTTGTATCTCAACTAGCCTACACAACTAGTTTGGGGAGTAAAATGTTACCATACCACAATAAAAAGACCACAACATATTAAATATTTAAAAAAAGAAAAAGAAAAATCGCGACCTGGAAAAATGTCCTTAATCAATCTAATATGAATAGCAGTTTTTGTTCGTATAAAATTTGTTTTTCCTTTTAACTTGAAGTGCTTCTTATCTCCCTCTTTAGTCATTTTTTAAGTAGCATATATGTATATATATGTTTATTTTTCAGTCATCCAAAAGTAATCAGATATGATTACATTTTTTGTAGTCCAATGGATTAAGGATGGATGGAACGGATCATTTCTGAATTTTCCTTCATATATTATTATCATGCAGACAGCTGCAGTTGCTTTTGTCAACCATTTAAACTAAGTGATACATTTTTTTTCTATGAAATGTTTCTACCTGTGAGATTTAGAGTAATGTAAAATAATTCAGGAAACATGACACCTTTTGACCACAGTCTTTTTCAAAGTCAACATACAACAGTTGGAGGTTTTTAACTGTCCAAACAGAAAGCAACAAGATGAATGCCAGCTGTCTGTGAGCCCGAGCTAGAAAAATGACAGTGTGTCCACAGTGTGGCAGGATGATAGATAGACTGAGCCGACACAGAGATAGAGCTTTACAAAGGTTATTCATACTAGGATACACACAAAGGGCTTTAACGCTGTTCTCTGCTGCGGGGTTATCTGTCATCTCTGTTTATGGGACAATAGGGAGTGCTTATTGTAGACTGCTGCTCTGTGTGTGTGTGTGTGTGTGTGTGTGTGTTTGTGCGTGTGTGTGCGCGTGTGTGTGTTACTCACTGCCTCCTGGTCCCTCTGTGTCTCCAGGAAAGATGAAAACTCCACCAGTCGTAGTTTGGTGGTGCCAATAGAGCGACCCTGCCACGCTGGCTCTCTGTGTGTTTGGGCTGCGGCGGGAGGCTCATAGGCTAGACAACACACACATACACACACACACACACACACACAATCGTTTGAACCTCACTTCACCACTGTCACCATGTACAATCATGCTATTTAACAGGGTAAGCAGTAACGCTAGCATTATTCTTCACTCCGATCATGTAAAATTTATGCCATTACTGCAGTCTCCTGGACAAAGCCTGACTGAGGTGAGGTTGCAGCAATGAAAAGTGCTTTAAAAAAAAGTAGGTGTAAAGGTGTAACAATGATGAGGACACAGTGAAATCCCTTGGGGGCTGCCGTTGAAGCTCATATGCTCCATTTGTGCCATTGTAATGGACAGCTGCCAGCACCCACTTTGAGTAAAAATGTAAAACCCCACAGGGACCTCAGCGAGTTGTTAAAAGTGCATTGTGAAATAAATCAAAAGACAGGTGAATCAAATGACGGGGTGCTTTCTTAAATTCCTGAAAAATAGCTTTCTGTTGACCCATGTCGATCCTACAGCTGTTGTGCATATACTTCCACTTTTCAAAAGGGGATAAAGCTGTGGACATGTTAGTGGACATTTCCCACGGCAGCAGCTGACTGATATCGTGAGGGCCAGCGATGCTGGGAGACTCTGTGGTGCGTTACTGACTGGAAAACATTATACTGTGTGGCCTTTGAAAGCTGATATGAGACCTTTTTCATCACACACAGTGCTGATTATCATCTGTTAGCAATTTAAGCAGTCTGTCCCATTAAAACATTCAACATTTTGGATGACCCAGCATGCTGCTAAGTTTGAAAGTGAAAGCTTGTTGGCCTAGCTTGCTAACATTAGCACTGACGTCACTGTTTTCCCTCCTAGCCCTGCTCTAACTGCGCTGTGCTAGGCTAGTACTTGGTACATGGTGCTAACTGTGAGCACAAGTGTAGATAATGTTACCCACAGCTGGGGTTTGTGTCCCGTGTACAGCTAAATGTCACCGTTGCCATTTTTTAGACTTAGTTTTACAAATTATCATCTGTTTTCAGTCACAGTTTAGTTAGGTTTAGGAAAAGATCATGCTTTGGGTTAAAATGGACCCTTTTACAACATTAAAAAGGCTTTCTGACAATAACAAAGACTGTAAAAGTAATAATCAGTCACAGCGCAGTAGGCTGGGACTAGGTGGAACCGTGTTGGGAGGAAAAATTAATGGCTGTTACCCATGCGTGTATTAAACACAGGAAACTGGAGGCAAAGATGGCACCTATTCAGTCGCGTGAGAATTTCTCGCCTAACACATGTTAACACATTTCCTGCTTGGCCCCATAGACCTTGCCATGTGATCATGTCATAGATTTTTTAAATGCTTTTCTCGGCTCTAGAAAAGTTTTACAAATATTAAACCTCCATGGATCAAAAAGTCATAACAGACAGTCATAATTATCCACAGTTTAACAGATTTCTCTTTCACAATGGTGGCTTTTGAGGGGGGAATTCTTTGTGGGCCCCTGGGAATTTTTTTACTGTAACACCACGAGTGGATGCTGAGCAGGAAGCAAAGCTAAGTGGCAGTGCCCTATCTAGGTTTTCTTATACATCTATGCTGTTACCTCAGCACTCGGAGATACTGCACCAATCAAGTTATGGAAAACTGTCGTACCAACAGTGTCAGTTGAAACAAAAATTCACATTCACTGAAGAACACTAATATAGCGGTCATTTATGAAATTTTATAATTAATAATACTTTCAGTTTACCCTTAAGGTTTTTGGGTAGATACTGTAAAGAAATAAGACAAAGTGATAGTCAGATTGACACTGTTTTCTTTTTCTGACCTCTTCACAAGACAAACCTCAGGGTGCACTGCAGACCTGGGTGACAGGACAGAGTGATAAACCACCCTGTAGAGAGCCAGTGGCCTAAATGGCAGGAGTGAGGACCGCCTGTTTGCTCTACAAAAAGGAGATAATTGTACCGCAGTCCCTCTCACCTGAGATTGTGGTGGTCCCTGCTGTCTGCACAGAGTAGGCCTGCTGAGAGAACGGCTTGATACTGAGAGAAACAGAGACACAGGCAGGCAGACAGTCAGACAAGAGAGCATTAAAAAAGCCTGAAAGAAGAAGGGACACAGTCAGACCAGTCACATTGTATGTACATTATACAGAAAGGAATTCTGTTCTGTCTTGTATGAACAGAAGCAGGAGCACAGATGTCAAGAGCATCTCAGAGTTTAGTAAAAGCTATACCAGCCCCATTTACTACCATTATCATCATCACATGGTCACGTAACAGCAGCTGGCAATGAAATGAAAAGGGCTTGAACTTGAAGCACAATGAACCCCACCGACCATGTGAACAAGAACTAATGCAAGACATGGAAACAGCAGGATAGCTCATTTCAGAACCCAAGTTCACCAGAATCAAAACTCTGCATATGGTAGTCATAAAATCTGTTGGTATTCTGCAAGATGAGGAAACAAAGATTCCCAGAAATCAACTATGTGAGTCAGCAAAAATCATACCAATGGTTTCTGAAATGATCATGTCTGATGAATGTAAATAAGACTCAACAATAAGGCTTGCAAGTAAAATCCCATGTTGGGCAAGTACACCTGGCAACTCACTTGCCCAACCAGTGAATTTAATATGATGATAAACAAAGAATATTTCCATATTTGGGAGACTGAAAACAGCATTTTCTGCCATTTTGCATGAAATGTTACTTAATATCACATTGTTTAATACTTGAATAGCAACAGAGTTGCTAGATGTACTTTCCCTATTAGCCAAGTGGTAAATGAACTATTAAAGTATTAAACTATTTGATATTCAATCATTAAAAACATTTCATGCAAAATGGCAGAAAATACTGTTTCCAGCCTCCAACATTTGGCGATTTCCTGCTTTTCTTTGTTTATCATCATATTCAAATGAATATCTTTGGGACTTAGACTGACAAAAACAGACATTTAAAGACAACACCTTGGTCTTTGAAAAACTTGGATGGAGAATTTTCAAGATTTTGACATTTTATGCAGGTTGCAGCCCTAGATTTAACATGACAGTTCATGCAAGTCTTGGTATTAGGTTGGTATTTGATTACCTCTAATAAATACAATAATTTGTACAGAGGCAAGTAAAAATGGACTTTGGGCAAGTAGGTTTCTGACCACCTTGCCAAGTAAAAATGTCAAAGTCGAACCCTGGTATGACCAATAAAGGTCAATGAGTCTCACATCAAAGCAGTGACACAATTCAAAGCTGAAAATCAGTAATGAAT
The DNA here is from genome assembly GCF_056507025.1 of Lutjanus erythropterus. Taxonomy (NCBI): domain Eukaryota; kingdom Metazoa; phylum Chordata; class Actinopteri; order Lutjaniformes; family Lutjanidae; genus Lutjanus; species Lutjanus erythropterus. The sequence continues at coordinate 7,733,010 of NC_139329.1, forward strand.
TAAGTGAGATATGAGTATATAAGATGACTGTGACTTACTCTTCTGTGGTGGAGCTGGACTGTCCTCCAGGAATCATCCCTTGCCACAGCTGAAAAAGACACACACACATTAATACAGTAGACTGGTGTGTGTGTTGTAATTTATGTACCTAAATTTTGTGGGACCAAAATGCTGGACACCAAAAATGGGTTAAATTTAAAGGGTTGTTTGAGGATTAAGGCTTGGCTTGGCTTTAGGGTTAGAGTTAGGGTCATGGTTAGGGTCAAGCTGGTCATACTGTACAGTTTTGGAAATATTGTTGTTTAATTCATCTGTAAATCATCTGCGATGTGAAGCCACAACCTGAGTGCTGACACTGTATGTGTAAAATATAAAATAAAATGGTTGGCCCTTGTGGGAATTGGAGGTAAGCTAGCTACGTTTTATTGTCTGTAATTTCTGTCCACATGACATGCCGTGCCGTCATGGCTCTGTTTGACACTTAGCACAGGTGTTATGAGAGAAAAAAAGGCACTGACTTGGGGATTTAGCTCATGGCTCTGCTTCAACTGTACAAGAGCCTGACAACAGCCAATCAACATTTCTGATATGTCAGAAATTCATCCGAATGTCCGACAGGGTTAGGCACTTAGTTGTGATGAGGTTACAATAAAGGGCTGGGGAAAGTATTATCTCAATGATGGGTCCCTGTAACACAAGTCTGTGTGTGTGTGTGAGTGTGTGTGTGTGTGTGTTTTACCTGTGCGTTGCCGGGGAAGCTGGCCCGTACTATTCCAGGCAGGAGCTTGCTGTGTATGGCAGTGGCTGAGACGATCTGAGCAGAGGACATGGAGGAGATGCTCTGCAGAGCCTTCTCCTTGGCATTCTGGTCCTGCATGGCAACAGGCACACACACATTATCATCTTCATCATCATCATGAATACACTTCAACTAGTGGCCCTACACATTTCAAAGCCAGTCTGAAAGGAAACATCAGGACACCACACTTGGCAATGAAAAGCAGGAAATTCCACAAATTCAGAGGGATGACTGGAATTATCTTGAGTAATGAGATTTAAAAACGTTGAGAAAAACAGCGGTCTCCCAGCTGTTGTTATCCCACTTGTTGTGATCCGACTGACACACTCTCCTGTTTTCTGACCTCACAAATTAAATACAGCTAATCAAGTAAGCTGCCCAACATGGAGGGGCTCATGTACCTACAGTACACTAAGAAACTAGAGGTTTGGTTTGTATATTTGGTAGAACTTGTTTTACAGACAATAAAACATGGATTAAAAACACTGGAGGATATCTCAGTAAATCTCGTACAGGACTTTTGAGGAATAAAACAAGAGACTCAACTATTTATACAACAATTTCAATGCTTTGACGATGATCTTGACAATCAGAACTCCTTAGGCAGAGAAGGGGTCCGTCCCTGTTAACATTAAGCAGTTTCCATGGCAGGAACTTTCCCCAGGGACTAGGAACCTTTGGAGGAACTTGGTGCATTCCCACTACAGGGACTATGGTCTAAATTAAGTTCTAGGGATATTATTTCAACCCCCAAAATGCCCCTGTTAGAGGGGTAGTTCTTGGAGGCAGGATTGCAGTGCTGAACATTTCTGATTGGTTGAGTACTCGCAGCATTGGGCTGAAGGAACCAAAAAACTTCAGTGACTTTAGTATTTAACATTTTAGACCTTCCTAATCATCAGCTAAATCCATTACTAATCGACATCCAACCACACGTCTGTATCTAAATCCCCTGTTTTACTTTAAACTGGCTCCCACTTGTGCTGCAGAGGATTTAGGGAATACACCTTTCCCCTGTGCGTGTATAGTTTGGGTGTGGTGGTATGGTTTGTAGCCCAGAGGGAGGGGAAGTCATAGCAACAACAGTAGTGAGCGGAGAGCACAACAGAGCTAAATGTTCTTGACACAACACAGCGAACATCACCGGTCGGGGCTGCTGCCTCGGGGCAAGATTTACAGTAAGTCTGAACTTGTGGGCTCATTTGTATCATCTAAACTGAAAGCAACATGAAACTGGGAGCAGAAAACAGCTGAATGAAATGGAATTAGAGGCGCTGCAATAGCTGGAGAATCACTAATTGGCAGCTTCACTCAAGTTAATTGGCACTGAGAGAAATCTCTCCTCCTAGGGGAGGTAATAACATTATAGGAGGTACTGAGATGGGAATCATGCTGGCTTTTCATATTAAATACCAGGAACCATATGGGTTTGATAAAATCCTTGACCTGAACTCATTTCTTTGAAATGACCAAACCATGTGTTTGGGTTTTGACAGGAAATCCATCTGCAGGGAGAGCACTTACATCAGACTGGAATTCTGTACAATTTGTACTGTGATATTAGGTCTGGGCAATAAAACAGTAATAATATGTATCTGATATGATATGTAATGGGCACTTCATCAATTGCAAGAAGAAAATTGTTCAATAAAATGTTCAATAGTTTCACTTGCATGCACTAAAACAAATATGGCCCTGCTCATAAACAGCCAATCATGTCCCTGGATAATGCAATTGGCTGCTACAATTGACATGCAAAAAGTCAGTGACGCAACAACAGAAACAGTGTGGAGTGAGGACATGAGTGCAAACCAGCTTGCAAATATTTTTATTTTAAGTCTATTACCTGTGAGCCTTGATGAATAAAGTGGTTAAATCCAGAGTAAGATGGTCAAATTCAACATTTTTTCTCCTGCTCTATCTAAAAATATTGTTAAGAATGATCACTAATTATCTATATCGACTTGAAAAAAACATTTTATCCTAATGCATTTTTCCGCAATATCACCCAGCCCTGTGTGATGTTAGCAAATCCAAAAATATATTATAATTTAATAATTTATTAACACATTTTATGATAATCTATTTATTGTGAAAGTCTTTAACTAAAAGATAGTGTGAGCAGAATGTGTCGGTCCATGTCTCAGCCCTGAGCGCATTTCTTCCTACTGAGGATGTAGATTTTTTGCAAACAGGTCACGGGCTGCTTTTCGTAAAAGGTATTGCGGTTGTTGTGTTGGTAGGATCGACTCAATATTGATTTTGGGCTTCCTATTGGATTGAACAATTTGAAATCTCCAGGTTTACCTTTCAAACAGAAATGCCAATTATTTCCCGGTTTCCTCACAGACATGAGGGTTTGCTGCTTGTTCTCTGTTTAAGATCGTAGATCACTGGAAATGGAATATCTTTGTGTTTTAAAATATCACCTTGGGCTTTGGGGAATTTAATTAATTCTAAAAAATAAGCCACAGTTCGATTGATAATGAAAACGTTAATTAACTGCAGCCAGATATGATAAATCTAGAATAAAAACCTATGATTAATATTAAAATGAACATACCCAAACATAAATATTCTTCAAACCTGTGGCCTCATTAAGTCATTAAAGTGAATACTTTTTATGTAGAGCTTAGAATTTGTCACGTTACAGAATAATATCTTTAATTAAAGATGATAACATATACAATCATTCTGCCACACTGAACTCTTGCTCTCTATATCAGAACGTTTTCCAATACGATGTTAAAGGACCAGTGTGTAGGATTTAGTGGCATTTAGCCGTGACCTCATCTCTCCCTCCCCTTCCAAGCATGTAGGAGAACCTACAGTGGCCATGAAACTCACGAAAAACGTTAAAGGCGAGAGCCAGTGCTTTGTTTGTCTGTTCTGGGCTACCGTAGAAACATGGCAGAGGACCCCCCTCCCTGTAGATATAATCGGCTTTTTCTGAGGTAACAAAAACACAATGATTCTTATTTTTAGGTGATTAAACACTAATGAAAACATAGAGCCAGGCAGATATATCAGTCAGCTGATTATCAACTGATAGTGGCATATCACAGCTATACTGGCCTATATCTGTGTCTGTGTATATATTTCCAACATGAAACTTTTTTTTTAATAGAACATAATGCTGATGGCATTTTTATTCCGCCCTAAAATTTTAGTGTTGGTCAGGCTCTAAAACATACATGAAAATTATCTTCCATTTCTGCCATATTCTACCAATAAATCCCTGTAAATCTTACACAAACAAGCTTTAAAAGAAAACAGCATATGTACACAAACTGTATCATCAATAACACGTTGACATACTGTATGTTAGATCTATATTGATTCAAATAAGCTTTACTATCAATTTTAATCAACCGTCTGTGGTTTTATTTTATGACAGCAAACATCAATTCAGCCCTTGCTTTGTCTCCATTCAGAGTTCCCGACTGCTCTTCTCAGAAAACAAGCGCTCCTTTGTTGCTTTACATGAAGTTAATTACAACCAAGACTGAGGAAGGAAAAGAAAGAGGGAGAGAGGGAGGAGGAGACACAGAGGGTAGGAGATTAATAGACTGAAAGGAGGGTGGAGAGAGTGTGAGAGGAGGGAGGGAGGAGAGGAACAACTGAATGAATGTATGGATATAAGAGAATGACAGGAAGAAAACCTTAACAGGCCTAATTAGACACCTAGGATACTGAAGTCACTGTGACAGGCATCCATCCAGCAGCCACTGTGGACAAACACTGAATTCTGGTTGCTTTTGTGCATCATGTGGTGAAGCAGAGATAGTGAAATGATTACTTTTGCCTCTCTAGGCTTCAGCACAACCAGATTTTTTTTATTCATAAAGGTGAAAGTCTTTTCATGGTGCTAATTGCTGCAGTATTTTAATACTTCAGTTCTTCATCAATGTATTAAAGGGATATTTTGGGTTATTTCAGGTGTGGTTGTATGACAGACTTATCCCTGGTCAGTGTGAAATGTACTACTGTGGACAGGGTCAGCAGCAAAATGTATTTTTAGCCCCCTAAAACAGACCCAATGAAAAAAATCAATATCAGTTTAAGTGTACGCTATATTTAGAACACTTTGACCACTTTATCTTTTCCGTCAGACAGCCTATTTCAACGGGAAACCGCCATTATATAAGCTAAATATCGCTCTCTCCAAACCAACCAAACTCCATTTGTGGAATCAATAATTTAACCTCGCAGAACAGTGGGGTTGCTGGTCTACTGGTGCCTTGCTAGGTTAGTTTGTTTGTGTTTTTTGTGTGTGCTCCAATCTTTGAAATCACAGAAGTCACACAATAACACAAACCAACTAATTAAGGCACCAGTAGACCAGCAACTCCTGAGTGTCTGCAAGGTAAAATTACAGATTTCGCCCATGGAGTTTGGCTAGTTTGGAAAGGGCATTATAATAATAAAACCTTAATAATGGTGGTTTTCCATCAGAAAAGGTTGTCTGACAGCAAGATAAAGTGGTAAAAATACTTTAAATATAGCCTACACTCAAAATGATCATTTGAACCATGCCTTTGAATGTGACATCTTTTTCTTTGGGGTTTTTGTTAACACTTCTGAAGGTGGCATTTTTTTTTTCTTCCTGGTCATCCATGATGGTCATTAGCATTTATCAGCTGCCTTCATACCAAGCAAACCAGAAATGAAAACATAAACACACACACACACACACACACACATATTTTTTCACAGTAAAAATATTACTAAACCCTGAGAAGAACCCCTCACCTTTAGTTTGGATTGAAACTCCCTGGATTTTCTTCTTGCTAAGACCTGGATGTGACTGGATACCTGGAGGAGAGGAGAGGAGAGGAGAGGAGAGGAGAGGAGAGGAGAGGAGAGGAGAGGAGAGGAGAGGAGAGGAGAGGAGAGGAGAGGAGAGGAGAGGAGAGGAGAGGAGAGGAGAGGGTAAAAGGAAGGGGGGTTGGAGAGTAGAAAGGAGGGGAGGAAGGACCAAACAGTGAGTTGCCATGGTTATGAAAGGACTATTGGGTACACACACACACCACAAACACACACATACACACACACACACACACACACACACACACACACTACTCCCCTGACAACAGTGAATAGACCCATCTATACACATCTTTTGAGAGAGCAAAAAGACACCTGGGAACACAGGCCGAGAACTAAGATGACACTACATACAGATGGTGCTACTTTATGTCGTGTCAAAACATGAAGGTAAACTGGACTCTTTTAACGAAACGTACTATTGGAAAGCAAAAAAGCCCTTATTATTTATTATATTTCTAAATTACATCTCCTATTTATTTCGGATTGAACTTAAAAATCCACATGAATCCACACAATCTTCAACACCACCTATACATGGCCACTGTCAGGCTATGGCTTCATTAATAACAGCAGAAAATGTGTTTGCTGTGTTTACATGCACACTATTTTTAATTTGATACAGATGATGTAAAAGACAAATTCTGTTTGGATATTCTGAAAGGCTTTATGCCAAATGTAGAATTTTCCAATTAAGACACGTGGGATACGCTGATATTCTTCAGGCTTAAAGAGAATTTTTGGTTATTGTGTATGACAGTACAATAAATGCAAACAGATATTTATGAAAAGGATATGCAACTGTTCTGGAAGGAGTTCCCTATAGTGAGTATGTGTCCAGTAAGGACATTTAAAATCACATTCGTTAATGCTAATAAACAAACAAAAAAAAAATCCATCCATGGAACATAACCTTAGTCTACAATGTGTCATTTAGTCTAGATAAGGTGGTCTAATGCTGTTTTTTTTTTTAATTAAATGAACACCATTTCCCACAAGCCCCTGGTCACCATCTTGACAGAAGAGGTCTTTGCAGATATTCCAGTAAAAAAAAAGTTGGAAAGATGACTTATGATATGAAGATATAATGGATAACACAGAAACCAACATTTACTATTACTTTTTTTTTTTCATACTGGTAAACTGGTAGCCCAGTGTGTTTGAAGTAGAGTTCAAGAGAGAGTAGAGAATTTACTTGAGTATTTCCATTTTCTTATACTCCACTACAATCAGAGGGAAATACTGTACTTTTTACTCCAGTACATTCTTTTGATATTTTTAATTATTTTGCATTCATCAATATAAGCTACAAATAAGGAATTATTATAAATTAAAGGAACGGTTCATACAATACTACTTCATCCCTGGCCTGCAGTGCTATTTATCCCTGCAGAGTTTTTTTGGTGTGAGTTGCAGAGTTTTGGAGGTGTCTGCCTTCTCTGAAATATAATGGTACTAAATGGTACTCGGCTCGTGGTGGTCAAAGCGCCAGAAAATGCATTTGACAAGTTCAAAATCCGTGACCCAGTAACTCAAGATAATCCACAGACCTCATTGTGAGTGGCTCCATGTAAGAGCTACTTGAAAAGACACACTGGTTTTGAATTTTTTCAGATGTGTTTTTTGGCGCTCTGAGCACCACAAGCTGAGTACCACTATTTTTGAGAGGACGACTGACATCACCAAAACTCTGCAACTCACATTTTCAACAACTGTAACTGTGCAGTGTTTTAATGAGCACTGGACTGCGCTGTTATTGTAAGCATGAGAGTGACATTTCTCGGCAACTTTGGAAATATGTCACATGTTTTTACTAATACTAAAAAATCTAAATTGTAGCAACAACCACAGTGATCATTTGAGTTTCTCTTAAAGACACTAGGCAGTGATGCACAGTGGTGACCCCTAACAGCAGCAAGAGGTGACTGCTCAAAATTTCAAAAACTATAAACTGATCTGCAAAATAATACAGACAATCCTTTCATGGTGAGTAAGACAAACCACATTTCCTAATCTCCTCCTAATGAAGGACACTTAAAATCTTGTAAAGTGTAGCTTTGAATCGCTTTTATTGTTTGCACGAACTTAACCACCATTACAGTTCAGCTTTTCTACCAGTCTTTTCTTCCCAACAGTTAGCACCATTTCTCTCATTATGTCTGTATAATGTGATATGCTGTGATACATTCTGTAGACAGTATGATTGGATTTAATGCACAGGCCCATTATTACCTGTTTCCTCGTCCGCGTCTTGCCTGTTCGCAGCTTGATGTATCTGGCTATCAGCTCATTCCGACCTGGAGGGAAAAGACAGAGAACACACAGATGAAACATGTATGCTGTTTTCTCTCAAACACACACATACAGACACACACACACACACACAGACGTTAAACCCCATTTGAACCATCTTTCTTTCTCACAATCACAAGCAGAAATCATATGACCCCGACAAACAACTTTGTGCCTGATTTAGTGCTGTTGACCCAGCGACCCCGTGACATGCAGTTTCACATACAAGCGTTGTAATCACTGATACCCCCGTTGAGCCCTCCACACATACACGCACACACACACACACACACACACACAAAATCACACACGCTATGGCCCTGAATACACATGACCCAACAATACAGGCATTCATGCAGACCGGCCGTCCCCTGATTAAAGGAACCAGCAGGCCAGCTGTACCCATGCTTACGTGTGCGCACATACGCGCACACAGACACACACACACACACACACACACACACACACACACACACACACACACACACACACGCTTACAATGCTGAATAATTCAACCCATTCAATGGGGAGCACAGCAGACTCAGCATGACCTGGCTAGTATAGATTAGTGAGGGAGAGGGAGACAGAAAAGAAGCAGAAAACCACAGAAAAGCAGTGACACAAGTGTGTGTGTTGGGAGTCTGTGTTCATATATGTATGTACATGCAGCACATGGATCTGTTAATACATCCATGGATCAGCGCCGTCACACACAAGTCAGGAACACAATCTCTGATTGGTTCACAAGTTAGGAAACTAGCCTCTGATTGGTTGACAGACTTAACCCAAGGCGTCTTGGGAACTGTTTTCAACATGGAAATATGGATAAATAATTAGAGAAGACAGCCCTTCAAGGCTGGATTACAAAGCTTCCGAAAGAGTTCACGATTGCACAACAGCTGAAGTTGTATAGGTACAATGCTAGCATTAGCTTAATGTTAGACCTTCCCTACTTAGCTTACTCAGGACTAATCATGTCACACAGTTTGGAATAACAGACAAGACTTTTCTTGGTCTTGAGACACTGCAGTGATTATTAACTGACACACCGTCACCTGAACTACACATTTACTACCAGATTGACAACTTAGTGTTAGATTTAAGATTCTGCTATGTGGTGAGTAGCATCATGACTCGCCTGCATCATGACCACACACACGCCATATTGATGTCAAATATAATGGGACTAAATGGCAATCAGTTTGTGGTGCCTGAAGCACAAGAGAAAAAAAACAACAAAAAAAAGTATTGAGAGTATTTGAGAGCAGCAATGTCTCTATCCAAAAATCAGGACCCAGTTACTCAGGTTCCAGTAGATTTTACTGCAGAAAGAAAGTAGTTCCAATATGAAACTGGTCACAACAAGGTGTGTGGATTATCTTATTACTGTGTCGTGATTTTTGAAAAGAGACATTGCTGTATTTTTGGTCTTTATGCACCATAAGCTGGATTTTGGAAAGAGACACTGGTTTTGAGTTTTTCAGATATATTTTTTGGTGCTTTGAGCACCACAAGCCAAGTGCCATCTAGTCCCAAAACTGGAAAGAAAGCAGAATTTCTACTGCTGATATCTCCAAAACTCTGTAACTGTCACCAAAATTATCTAGATCAATGAATAGCACTACAGGCCAGAGGAAAAATTTAAAAAGAATTTTGATTTTGGGGATTTTATGAACGTATGTGTTTTGCTGTAATTTCATTTGCTAACGAGGATGTTTGTGGCTGTGTGTCTTCGTTTGGTTTGGTTTGGTTTGGTTTGTCTCTGGGCCTGTTTTCTGTTCCGACCAAGTGGAAAACCAAAGTCAGGCCAGCTGGCCAACTGATGGTCAAGATCAGCACAAAGCCAAACCTCTACACACTACCCAAATGGCTCGCAACAATAGCCCTAACTAACTAGCAGATGGTGTGTGTGCATGTGTGCCTGTATGTGTGTGTGTGTGTGTGTGTGTGTGTGTGTGTGTGTGTGTGTGTGTGTGTGTGTGTGTGTGTGTGTGTGTGTTCTGACCAATCCCACTCTCACTGAGATAGGGAGCTTAGACTGATAAAATCTACAGCTCCACATGCAGGTGTTTTCCTTCTAGCAGTCAAAAGCTGCGACTGACGACAGCACACACACACACACACACACACGTACATGTATATACATGCATGAGTGCCAGCACACACACACTCACACACGCGCACAGAGTGAGTCCTGGCTGTGGAGGCTGACATCTGACTCCAGAGGGGCCAGCTGGTCTTTCTAGGAGGCTTAACGGTGAATTATCATCCTTCACTAACCCTGCGGCACACATCCCTCACTCTCACCCTCCCTCCCTCTCAAAAACTCTCCAGCACGCACGCACACACACACACACACACACACACACACACACACACACACACACACACACACACACACACTCCCCCCTCGCTCCGTCCATCCATCCATCCTCTGTTCTGGCTGTTCCCTTTCTCCCCTCCTCTGTCCCTCTTGTGGTGAATGGGCTTCCCTTCTGCTCCCTCCCTCTTCCTCTCCTCCTCCTCCTCCTCCTCCTCCTCCTCTCTCCCTCTCTCCACTTGCCCAGTGAAAGACTTCAAGGCCAAAGTCAGATGGTCATTAACCGTGACGAACAGAAGCAGCCCACCCCTCCCCTCTCTATCTCCAGGATGAAGCCACTCTGTGTGTGAGCAGATATTTGAGTGAGACGACGCATTCGAAAAACACAGAATGCACACGCCAGTTCTGTGATTTTTGGATCTGCCAGTAAAGATTTGACAGCATGAAAGAGGATCCACAACAAAAAGAAGAAACAAGAAGCAGACACGGGATAATATGATAAAATCAAAGTGTCTCCATTTACTGTAAATGAGTATGAAGTCCAAATGAGGTGAGGAGAGGAAGAAATTCACAAATCACCAAAAAGTGAAATAATTAAGGAACTTTTAAACAAAACATAAAGAGCTGAATTAAGTTTTGGAACCCTCGAACAGCTCTTGATAAAATCACAAAGAGGAAAGAGGAGTAAGAAAGTTATATGCTACTTTTACCAGATATTTCAAGCCCCCACGAACCCCGACCTTCCCTTTTTTGTTCTGCTTTTGAATTCATAATCCTAACTTTTAATATTTAATTTTGTTGAATTTTGTATAAGCCATATATACACAGCTATAAACTAGTATTACTGCCTCCCAGTTGTTTGCCCCTGCCAACCAGTCAAATTGACATTCATGTCTGTCCATACTCATATAATACATGTATTGAAGACATTTTAAGGAATTAATAAAAGGAATTAAGTGTTTTTTTGGTTTTTTTTGCAAAATTTATGCTGTCACTATATTGACATGTATGGTTCTCGTGAATTTCCACTGAGAAACACGCTGTCTTCACTACCATCCGCTATCTATGTTTTAAAACTCTCCCAGGAAACAAGAACAACCTCCTAGTTGCAACCTACATGCTGAAAACAGTAAATTAACGACTGGGACGAACCTAAACAAGCTAACAGCTGTTACCTTTTCTTTTGCAGTGATGTAGTCATGTTAATACCAGAGTTTGCCTCCCGACGTGCAGATGTTCCCCCTTGACACTATTTTGCAGCAGCTCTATCGCTGCATCCTGAGCTTAGCACTGCCCAAGATGTTCATGATTGGTATAAAGAAATGCAAACAAGGCAGAGCGTTTTTGTTCCCTATAGCAGAATGCATATACATGGAGCCAGAACTTTCTCCAGCTCTGAACGCTGTGGAGAGGGGTCTGGCTATGTGTGACTACAGTGAGCTTGACCTTTGACCTCCAAAATCAAGTCCATGTTATCATTTGTGTTAAGTCTGAAGAAATTTCCATTGAGATATTGCGTTCAGAAGAACGGGACGGATGGCACAGAGGGATAAAAATCAAAAAGTGATTCAATTTACAGTAAGTGTGAATATGATGAGAGGAGGAAATTCACCACTAACCAAAAAGTGACTGAAATGCATCTTTCCACAAGGCAGCCAGCATGTAAACACCACACCAGAAACTAAATATCCACTGATTTGTCACTTGGCATTGCGAGAGCTGTGAGAATGAGTAAGCAATCCAAATCTGCAGCTTCCTGCACTTGGAAATATTTTCTTTTCTTCTGAAAAAGCATTACTGCTGCAGTTTACTGTCCCCACGCTCAGTTAGCAGAGTGATTAAGAGCTTCAGCTGCTTTACAGAATGGCTCCAAAACCCTTTCAGTGTAAGTTCAAAGCCTCGCTGACCGCGCTCGCTAACAAGGCTGCAGTGGAGTGCTGTGTATTGTTGTGTACCCAGAGAAGACCTCAGAGACCGCAGGGGCCAAACTCTGGTCCAGAGCCTGGCTTCACTGATGCCGAAGGGGAGTTTGTGCTTGTTCTGACATCCGCAGGACACTTAAAGTGTTTTTAGGTGGTGCGCCTGAGTTCCAAGCTCATTTGTTTGGTGGTTTAGAGGCCACCTGTCAATCATACAGCATTTAGCAATGAGCCTTCTGTGGATTTTGTTTTAATTTGAGTTTCTCTAGGTACTCTCCTCATGTCTTTCAAGTACAATGTCTGAAAATATCATAAATCTTTAATTTTGTACAAACAGTCCAATTACTTTAAACCGTAACTAAACCCAAGACATTTTTTTTGGTGTCAGGTGCAACAGTTGGTGACAACACCAAAATCACCCAACAGCAGTTTGCAGTTACAACGGCTGCATATGTGACTTTGACAGTTCATCACAAAATAAAAAATATATATTCCTCTGGCCTGCAGTGCTATTTATCAATCAGGATTGTTTTGATTTGTTTTGTGGGTTGCAGAGTTTTAGAGATATCTGTCGTAGAGACGTCTGCCTTCTCTCCGATATAATGAGACTAAATGGCCCTCAGCGCAAAAAAAAATAAAAAAATAAAAAATTTGGAAATCTCAACACCAATGTTCCTTTTCAGAAACCATGACCCGGTTACTCAAGATAATCCACAGACCTTGTTGTGAGCTGTTTCATCTCTCTAGTAGAAAGAAAGCAGTTTCCAGTAGATCCTGTTGCTGAAAGAAAGAAAACAGTTCCCACATGAAACTGCTCACAGTAAGGTCTGTGGATTATCTTGTCAAGGTTTCTGCAAAGAGAGGTTTTTTTTTCTTTTGCGCTTTGAGCACCAGAAGCTCACTACACTACAGGTCAGAGGAAAAATATGTATTTTTGATTTTAGGGTGAACTGTCCCCCTCTTTTAATAATTAACTGGGAATGGATCTAGAGACTGGTGTTGTCAAAAACATTAATTTATCAATACATATTGATACTGAGTATTTGAAATGCTTTCAAAACTCATTTTCCAAAGTGCTCTAAATGTTGCATCAATGCTTCCCTGTGGTATCAAATATCAATACTTTACAAGGTATTGTACTGAATATTAGAAATTCCAGTATCGTGACAACACCAATTAGACCATCATAATACTCAGTGATGCAATTTGTTTTCATTATATCAATTAGGTCCTGACCAATACTAGAGTTTTGGGGCAGATAATGATATTAGGAAGTCAAAAAATAAATGTTAAGGTACTTAATGGAGGCAGGATATTTTACAGTTTAACAATAAACTTTAATATCCAAATTAACAGGGCACTAAAACAGTAAACTTTCACTGGTATTCTTGATAATAAATAAATGTAAATCAAAACACAAACAGAAACCACACATATGTATCTGAAAACTGAACTAAAAAAAAAGGATCAAATATACACAAAATGCTGCACATAAAACAAAAATTTGATGAGGAAAGTTGTGTCCGAATAAACTGGTGTATAATCACACAACTGGAGCAATTTGAAACCACAGTCAGACACGGACATTAACCTGCAAGCAGAGCAGGCTGCTGCTGCTAGCACTGCTAACGTTAGCCGCACAGTGTAGCAGGCTGGCAGCTAAAGTCAGCCCCAAGTAATTTACCCACAGATACCATGATCCTGTTCAGACTGAAAGGTCGAAGCATTTAGTTGTTGTCATGTTTTGTGCGTTTTCTTACTGTTAGACTAGTCGACTGGTGTAAATTAAATCATTTAATCAAGAGGGAAATTAGTAGCCAGGAACATCCCTACACTGCATGCCACTCATTTAATTGAAGGGTTACTTTAATGAAAAAAAAAAGTATGTTTGTGATCACCCACCACTTTAAAAAAAAATGGTTATTTCCAATCACAGCAACTCTGTACAGACAAGGGCTCTATGTTTCTTAGTTTCCACCTTCCTCTCTGCTCGGCTTGGCAGCGTTGCATGCAGAAGTTGTGTCAAGAACCTGTAATAAATTTCCAATAACTCCTTTGCCTACAACATTGGCAACAACCTTGAGGGGGGAGAAAGAAAAAAAGAAAGTGCTAAATAAAAACAGAGATCAGATGAGGGTCAACGTAGGAGAGGCAGAGGCGTCACAGAGAGAGGCTGAAGGTTTTGCATTGTGTGTTCAAATTGCCTACTGCAGCTTTAAGATTTCTTTTATTACCCGACTCCACAAACAAATGATCAGAGTCAGAAAGACTTAACTGATCCCTGGGGGGAAACTGAGTTATGTTATCAGTCAGTCAATATCAGTATCAAATCAGTCAGTATCCAGAAAGTATTGTGACTAATTACTAAATACTAATAAAATAAGTGAAAAGTTAAAAAATAAAATATATCAGGGTTTCTGCAGGTTTCAACAAGTTAAATTTAACTTTTTAAGATCACTGCACACCAGTGCAATTTAAGACCTATTTCACATTCAAATTTGCAAAAAAAAGTATGTTAATCTGTTATCAATTCATCAATATGAAAAAATCTCTTAATGAAAACTGCCAGTCCAAATATGTAATAATAGACATCTTGAGGATCTTTGGTAGTTAGTGGCTCCATGTTGGTTTCAATTTGTACATGTTTCAGCATGATCAATAATGTTTCCCAAAACAAATTAAGCAAGACTGTAGTTATTTTTTACAAAAGTAATACTCTGGTGACTCTAGATTAGATGGAAAAATTAAAATAAAAGAAAGGATCAAATCCGATCTAGTAGAGATATTATCTTTATTCCACACATTCTTCTTCCTTGTCAAAATCTGGCATGTATATTACCCACAATGCAACTCAATGGCATGTAATGTCTGTAGCAGCAAATGTACCCTCATCCCGCAAACTTAAAGCAGAGAATCTGATTTTTTTTTTCACTTTGAAACTTGTAGTCTTCAGCTGCAACTGACTCAAATGACATCACTTGAGGCAATTTTGTTTTGCACAGCTCCGTCTTGAGCCACAAAAGTCTTGATGCAACTTTTTACACATGCAGCAACCATCCCTAAGACTTGTTAGCAGCCTTTGATAAAAAGGGCGGACTTTATTTATTTATTTACTTTTTACTTCTATTTGCATCAGTTCCTTCAAAATGAGTCACATTTTGAGCCAAGTCATAGACATGTATACGTAGAAACCAGATTGGCCTTTGTGTTCATCTGTGTCACTACTATTTTGGTCTGGATAAAACCGACCGCAAACCACATACAAATAAACAGGGGAGCTGTGTTTTTTCTGGATAGAAAGCTCTTAAAACATTCACATTTCTCAACTAATTTCAACTGCTCATTTTTCCATTCAAGGGTTTATGATCTATGTGGAGTAAGTTAGGAAAAAAATCCTACTCCATGTAGATTCATGGGTATTTATCAATGGAACTCATTTGTTTGATTGCACCATTGCCAATGAAAGAGGATGGTTTGTGTGGATTAATAGGAGCCACGAGTGGTGAGTTGCCTCAGTTTTGTAACTGTTTTCTGGTTTGTGGCACCGATTGTACCGGCTCTTGTGACTGCATCTCAAACAGTATGGCACATGAACATACATATTTACATAGTAACTGTCTACTTTGACACCCTCCCTTGTCTCAATGCTGTGACAGGACGCAGGCAGGCCTACGACTTTTGGGTTTGGTTTATGGATCATAAACCCCTTGAATATTCAAGGATTCAAGGATTCAAGGTACTTTATTGTCATACCAGCTCACCTTTACAGTTTATGGTACGAAATTGGTACTCGGGTCCGGGATTGAGCCATAAATAATTAAAAAAACAAAGTATTTAAAAGAAGAATATACACGAGGCAATATACAAGTAAGGCAAATGTACAAGTAAGACTCTAATAGGTACAAGGATTAAAGAGGCTGAGATCAGCACTGCTAATGCTAGGTCTAAGAGAAACACGCATGAGCAAGTATTTAAAGAGCACATGTTTAGTAAAGTGAGTTAGTCTATAGAGCATGGCTCGAGTTCAGCAGTCTGACAGCTTCAGGAAAGAAGCTGTTCCTGAGCCTGGTGGTTCTGCTCTGGATGCTCCACAGCAGCCTGCCTGAGGGGAGGGGCTGAAACAGTTGGTGAGCCGGGTGGGTGGGGTCCTTCATGATGCGAAGGGCCCTCCCCCTGCATCGTGATGTATAGAGGTCCCGATGCAGGGGGATACCCGCTAACATGACTAATTGAAATTTGGTTGAAAATGTAAACATTATAGTGCTTTTTAACCAGAAAAAACGCAGCTCCCCCATTTAAAATGGATTTGTTCACAGCCTTGATAGCTATATCTTTTGATAATTATGTTTTTGAAAAGGAATAATGTACGTTAGTCAACATTTAAAAAAGATTTAATGCACCCAAGTTAGGCTAATAAGGTTAGTAAGGCTAGTTTTCATCAGTAGTTATTTTGCCAAATGTTGTTAGGCAACTTAGAGTAATATAAAAAATACAATATGTACAATATATATGTAAATATATGGTGACCTTTTCAGGCGATGCAGCACAGCCAGTTAGAGGAAATTAAATTTTAGTTTTCACTGAAAGTGAATATTGGTATATTTTATTTAATGACAACACTGGATGGAATATTCTCTCAAGACTGTACTGAAGATGTTCATTCAGAGTATGTTGTGGCCTTCTGTAATACATCTGTTTTGAACGTGTCCCTGATCCACAGCTTAAGAGGCAGAGAATGTTCAATACCAATTAAATGACTTTTATGTCCGTCCAGTAGATCCATATGATGTTTCTGTAGGGGACAAAGCCACAGGCCATTACATTGTACCTCTGCTGTACCTTTGCCAAGGATAATAGCGCTATTATTCACCTTTTCATTCTCTCTCCCTTTTATACACATCCATTTATGATTCTTCTACGCTTCTCTCCCACTAAGTTCATCCCGGCACTTTTGCACATTTTCCCTCTTCTTTTCTATTTCAGTCCATTTCCCTGCAAACAGTGGGGGGTATTTTTAGACCCACGAAGGTTTCTTTTCTGCAGGAATACTCACCTGGCTGCGACTAATATCACCTTTAATGTTATGCTCAAGGAAGCCATAAAACCAGCATTAAAGACGCAGGTGTTTGGTTTGAATAGCAAAGAAAATAATAATGCCAAGTTTTTAAAGAAACATCAAGGTTGTGTGTTGCTTTTAAACACAGAGAAAAAGAGAATTCTGCTTTTTTCCACCAAAGGACGGCAAAAGAATGAAACAGCATGCGTGAATAAAAATGTGAGCATGTCCTATTCTGTGTGCATTATGAGCCAAAAATAAAAACAAACTAGATACTGTTTCATAACTCACACAGATGTTCTCATAATGATTAAAACCCTCTGGTCTCTAAGCCAAACGCTGCTCATCCCTTCTCGCCATTTTGCCTTTCCTGCTCTGCCTCTGAACACAGAGACCATCTAACTCAATTCGGTCACCGTGATAAACGTGTCAACAACTTGGACATTAAGTCAACAAGGTAAACAAAGAGCACTGAACATGCCACCGAGGCAGAGGACACAGTGAGACCGGTTGATCGGTCTAGTATCAGTGTTCCTTCTGCGCGTCAGCATTTTTAGTCGGTGTTGTCCCGACATTAACACACAATTATACGTGGCGAAAAATATGTGGTAACCTGCATCCGTAACACACTGTTGTGTACTTTCAGTCTGGAACTGTTCTTCCTGGTTTGACCCTCTTTGAAATCTTAAAGCTACAGCATACACTGCTGTTTTACACAATAGTTCCAACTTTCCAACAGTTTTCAGCGGGCGGACCTTTCCTGTTTCAACATGACAATGTCCCAGTGCACAGGCAGACGTCCTTAAAGCAGCATTAACTGATTTCTGCCTGATTCCACCAGAACAGTCACCTAAGTGAGTTCAATAATCACACTCTGTTTTTGTCTCCAACAACCAACTCAACGCAAATGTTGACCTTTTGGTGGTTAAATCTCCTTATAATGTGGTTAACTAGTGGTCTAGTGCCAGACCTTTACTCTACAGTGGATTTATTCAGTGTTTTTAGTACTAAATTAGTACCAGTTCCTGATTGGTCAGGAATTAAATTAGCACTGGTTCCTGATTGGTGAGAATGGACGAATAGAGAAGATTAACAGAAGAGAATAGATTGATATTTCTTTGAAAGTCGGTGTCTTCCTGCATTCCTCTTTACTCAGCTGTCAATGTTTATAGGCTATTACAATGTGCTGATGTGTAACCAATCAGATCATGCTGTGGGCGGGACACTGAGCGAGACAGACAAAGCATGATGCAGCTGCCTCTCTCAATTATACTCACTATAGTTATTTTTTTAGATGCTGATATTTTTTTCAGATGCTGAATATTGGAGCCCTGCTTTTGTCCACATTGTTATCATAAAAATGAAACTTTAAAGAGCTGTTTCATGAGAACTGGCCAGTGCAGAGCCTTGACCTCAACCTAAGTGAACACCATTGTGGTGAACTGGAACACAGACTGCGTCAGGGTCAGACCTGTTGCGGCTCAGTCAAAACACCAAGCACAACATTATAAAAATATAAAAGTGCATACAGCATCTATAAATGTCAATAACAATCACAAACCTTGTGTTCTTTTCAGTACCCAAGACAAAATTAAAAAATAAAAGTGCAAAAAAAAGAGAAAGTTTTGCATGGGGGACTGCTGTGATTAGTGGAACTGGTCTAATTTGCAGATAAAAAATGCAGCGAGTGGACAAAGTTGCAAGGTCGTGCAGAATTTGCAGGGTTTGGATGAATTTGCCTTAATAGCTGCGATCGCAACATTGCAACTTCCTGGAGCGACTGATTAATGCTGCCGTGGCCTCATATTCAACAAATACCTGCGGTTAAAATTTTCAGGTGTCTGCATACTTTTGGCCACATAATGTGTGTTTAATGTCATCAAGTTTCTCATGCAAGACTTTATCAAGTATACATGAGGAAAAAGTATTCAATATGCGGGATTTAATCTAATGGTCAGAAGCCTAAAACTCAAGTAGTGTCATAAAGAAATCACTAGAGTGCACTCTGCATACAGACAGAGAGTAAAACAACAGAGTGAAAGAGAGAGGGAGGGAGACGCAGCTGGTGGCAGCCAGAGGACCATCTGTTCATCACTCTATTAGTTCACACACACACACACACACACACACACACACACACACACACACACACACACACACACACACACACATATACTCTCTCTCAGTGTCACGCTCACCCTCTCTCTCTCTCTCTCTCTCTCTCTCTCTCTCTCTCTCTCTCTCTCTCTCTCTCTCTCTCTCTCTCTCTCTCTCTCTCTCACACACACACACACAACGCACCTATAGCACACCTCTATTTCCTCTCTTTTACAGATCATCTCTCTTTCCTGTGTCTCTGACACTCGGGGCCCTGTGAGATGGCCCTCGCACAAACAAACACACACACACACACACACACACACACACACACACACACACACACACACACACACACACACCTCTATCCAGTCATTCTCACAGTCTGACACACAACAGCAAACACTCCCAACAACTCGGCCAATCATACCATGTGTTTATAACACTGTGTGGAGATGTCACTTTCTGCCACAACAACACACTATGTTGAACAATCAAGACAATCCACACTCTTTCACTACGGCTCATCACTGTATAAATACACAAACAAGTGTCCTCCACCATGTGATGACTTCATTCAAAATGTTCCTGGTATGGAGTCACAGAAGTGCCATAAAGAATAATAAATCTGTAATAGAATAAGAAAATGTTATGATTTATAGATAGTAATAAACAAATAGAGAGATAATAATTGAGATATAAATACAAAAAACAATATAAAATAATATTTAAAAGAAGTTTCATTTATGTGTTTATTTACTCCTGTATATATTTATTCATATATTCATATATTTTTAAATCTATTTACTTATGTACTAGATATAAATTACCCCTTAATTAAATGTATATTTTAAAATGTTATTATTTATTTTTTAATATAATTTTATGTAATTATTTAGTTTTCTTTATTCATTTCCCCTACTGTTTTTTTCTGCCTAGGCTAAGAATCAGTTCCTGCATACATGAATCCTGGTTTTGGCATCATATAAAAATAAATTAATTTAAAAGTGAATCATTTTAAAACTATATTAATTAGTAAATAAACAAACAAATTTGAAAAAATGAAAATGCTTATATTTATGCTTTTATATTTTGTTCTCTTTATATTTCCACATTTTTTACAGATTTATTCTTTTTTCTGGCACTCCTTTGACTCCATATAGTGGATCTATAGAAAATTAATCATCATTTGAGCTTCTTTAGTGAGAATTTGCTGCTTTCTCTGTTTGTTGTGATTAAACTGAATATTTTTGGTTTTGGCTCTGTTGTTTGAACAAACCAACAAGCTGTCTTGGTCGTTTTCTGGCATTTTATGAAGTAAAGCTTTTCTTCCTCAGTGACTCACAGCACTTTTCACCATCACTCACCGTACATCTTTCCTTCATCTGACAGTATAATCTTCCTCCTTCCACAGGGCGGGTAGATGGCCAAGGCCTCCTGGAAGCTCTGCTCGATGTCAGGGCTCCAGACCCCCTCAGGGTCCCCGTCCATGGTCTTATCTCCTCCTGAGTCACTCAGTCTGTCCATGTCCTCCCCTGCACTCTCACTGCCACTCCAGCTACTGCGCTCCATACTGGCAGCTAACGTTAACTAGCCGACGTGTACTTAGAGCTAATGTCAATGGTTTGACACTAATTAGATGACGTGATAAAAAGCTAATGGCAAACTGAAACTAACGTTAATACTAATGGCAATAATTAACTCCCAGCGCGGACGGCCAGCTGTGGACAACTAGAAACAGAATGCTAATGCTAGCTGCTGCTATGGCAATGCTATTTGCCAATAATCCCAAATACAAATTAACAATAAGACTAAAAGTGGCTGCTTGAGTGTAGGCAGCTCAGCAAGCTGGTCCAAAATCCAATGTCAGCCTGCAGGAACCCTAAAATGGAAAAGAAAACAAAGAAAAAAAGGTATGTATTAGTGTATTGGTTGCGATTAAAGTGTGCGCAACAACTTTACATTGGGGGCTCCTATATTAGCTCAATGTCATACGTGCAAACATTTATGGCTGTAATCAATTGAAGCAATAAATTGCATGATGTATAATTGAGTGTTTTTTCTGCATCCAGTGATGTCATAATAAAGTAGTTGGTGTTATGTTATGACTATTTCAGCTTGGATTTCTAGTCACTGCCTCTAGGTAGCCAAGGCGTGTGCTGGATGAGAATTTTTGTCACCCAAAACTATGCTTTGGCCATCAATTTGATAGCTATAGGTAAGGGTGGTGAAACACAGCAGCGTGGGCATCAGAAGCTTAATCGCAATGCATCCTGGTACCTGTAGGAACTCCTGGCATTGCTCTGCAAGCAGGAAAACTCGCTTTCTTGGTCAACAGAGCAGCACTGAGGAGTTTCTTGCTTCAGCTGACTACATCTAACATCAACACTGACTGGACAGCTACATGAAAAGTGGTGAATTTTCCCTTTAAATAATTAGACAGCGCCCCTTTTTTGTTTCAAGGTGAGGCATGACTGCTTAGCCTCACTTAACATGTTTTTAATTTAAACACACAATATGTTAATTCGGCCACTTTGGCATCTCTCTCACATTAAAACAAGAACAACAGACAGTTTGATGACATTGTGAAGCAGTGTGGGATCATGGGAAATGTTTATATATTAAACAACGATCACTGTCAATGAATATCTAACTTCCTCAGTCTCTGATGCAGACTTATCATATTCTAGCAAATAACCACTGGCTAGCAATGGCTAGCATGAAACCCATTATTACCTTGAAAATGTTTTTTTAAACATTTGGGATAATGTAACGACACAACTCAGCAACCAATATAGAATTATGTCTAGGATTTTTAGACATTTAATGTGGAAATGTTACATATTATTGCTTAAATTAAGTCATGTGCTAAGGTGTTTTTTTTATTACGTTTTTAACAAGAGTAATTGACGTGATACTTTGGTGCGCAAGTTGCAATGAATTTTAGCAACAAATGGCTTCATAATAATATTACCTTTTTGTACAATATGTTGTCAGGTCTACTTAAAGAACAGATCTAATGTTGGTGCGTCCAGCTTTCTCTTTACAGTGTGCAGCTGACTTTCTGTTCAGGAGGTAGTTTGGATTTTACATGTCTACCACAACCCAGAATTTCATTTTAGAAAACAGGACAAATATAATGGAAACAAGCCATTCTTCTTTGATTCACGCAGATATTAAGTCCATATTTTTTCCAAGAAAATATTTTCTAGAGCAGTTTTAACTTCTGATCAACACATTGTAGGCCTGCATCCCAGCTGCTAGAGGGAAATTATTGCTTCTTTTCATGAAGGAAATTGCCTATTTTCTTAAACCGTTGTGGTAGTCCAACATCAAATCCACATGCACATAAGTGGAGCAAGTGAATGACTGACAGACAGACAGACAGACAGACAGACAGACAGACAGACAGACAAACAGGCAGAAAGACAGAGACCACTACACAGATACTAACAGATTTAGGAATAAAAAAAGAAACTGAAGGAGCTTGCCAGCTGCCTACAATTCTTCTAAAATCCCCCACGGTAAACAGCAGGGTTGGCGCAGCACACACCACACTCACAACCAACATATGCACGCACACACACACACGCACACGCACACACACACACACACACACACACACACACACACACACGCAAACACACACAATTACAGTGCCAGCTCCTTGGGCGAACACATGTCATTTTGTCTGGTCTTCTACTGTTCACACTTCCCATGCTCTGTCCCTTGCCACAGCCTGCACAAGCCTGTAGTGTGAAGTGTATGTCAGTGTGTGTGTGTGCCTGGCTAATTTTAACACAATTACACTTGACAGTGTGCACGTGCACACATGAAACTGAAGCATGCAAAGCAGCAGGCAACATTTTGGACACATTTTACCCCGTCCGTACACTTGAGCCCAGCTCAACGCTTTTTAGCAGATGGGGGGGGGGGGCACTGCACGGCTGCAAGAAAACATCCGCTGGCTTACACTCCCAGCCATGTGTAATGAATGAGATCTGCTGGTTTCACTAGAGTTTGTCGTCTGGTTCTCTCCTCATGCTTATTCTATTCACCCGCATTTCCGTTTCCTCTCCAACTTCCCACCCAAGCTTTCTTCCCCTCTTCCCTCCTGCCCTCCCCCAGCAGTTTTCCCATTCAAACAAGGATTCATTCATCCAGCAGGCTGTATGGTTGAGCACCAGTGGCAAGATTTGTTTTCTCTACACCAAGTTTGAGTGTTTATGAATGTGCAACTCTTGTCTTTCTTCACAGGTAACAGAGGCTGTCATCTTCTTAGATACATGTTGATTCCACTGGCTCTTCTCAAACCACTCTTGCAGTGTAAAACAATTATTTGATGTCTGTCCATACACACAATATGTTCCCAACAATTAACATTTTCCCAAGATATGGCAAAATATACTAGACCTACTTCAATTTAAAAATCAAATTCAAAATAATGACTTGGCATTAGGGTTGACACCCTCTGGTCAGTTGCTCGATTGGTTGGTTGTCCGACCGAATTCTCATTGATCGGGCAGTCGCTGGTGTTACTTTAATATGGAGGAAAAATTTTGAGCTACAGGCTTTAACTGAACATTTACTGGCTCCAAACTAACACATGTCAAAGTACCAGCACAAATCACAACATCAGTCCCCAGCCTCAGAGGACAGAAAAGCTGAGTGCATGGTTCATGTTCCTTGTGTCAATTCTGAACTTTTAGGTTTTGTGCTCCTGACTCATGGAAGAACTTGCTATGCACTTTAAATCTTGAGTCCTTGGTAACTTTGGGATATTTTTAAAAACATTTGGAATGAATTTGGCTTTAGTATGTTACTAATGCAGCTACTGCCACAGGCTAAGACTAATGTTGGACTAATGTTGTAATATTGATGGACAGTCGAGAGAAACTGTGTGAACATTAAATCTTATTTGAAGCCAAATAAACAACGAGAGTAGTAGGTTGGATGCTTGTAACTGTTTTTTTTTTCATGTTGCTTTTTGGCTGTGTGAGCTGTGTTAGCACTGAGCTATGTGTGGAAAATAAATGGCATGCAGGAATTCATGTGTTTGGCAACACCGTGTGACTTTGATTAGCACCCATTTTGGCTAGCAGGTGGAGTGCACTCAGTGTGCTGTAGCTGATTTAGTAAATCTAGAGGCAGTTATTTTCTCCATGTCGACCAATCAACTGGTTGAAGAGTGGGTAGAATTTCAGATGACCAAGATTATATTTTCTTTTTATTGGTGGACTACTATAGCCCTATATAGTCTCTAATTTTTGTCATTATTTTGAGATACCATCTCATTAGATGGGCTTCAATACTATTGTGATAAAGAGAATCTGACATGCTTTTAGTGTCTTTTAGCTCATTGTTTTGATTTTTGTGGTCCACAAACCAGCCAAGGCCAAACATCAGACAAAGTTAGGAACTTGTTGGTGAGCACAGTGGAGCATTTAGTTGGTAAAGAAGCAGATTTTCCAATGGAGTTGGTGGAGACCAAAACAGACCCAAAAGGAGAGCGAGTATTGGACTCGTCAGGTGGACAGAAACATGACTTCAGTATCTTTACTAACATGTAAGCTAACTTTATAAGGTGATGTCATTGTTGTAGATTTAAGGATCTGTTGCAAGCATGTTTGTTACATGAATTTGGGTTCTGTGAACCATGCTACCGAAAAAGCAGATTCAAATAGTGTGTGTGCATGAGGGTCTTGATTCAGTTATGTACTGTGAATCACTAAAAATTACTTCTACTTTCAGCACATTAACAGTCCTACACATTCAAGTCATCATTTAAGGGTTCTCTCTCAAAAACCCCAGAACAAAGGTACGGATCTTAAGTCATTAGGTTTAAAACTGGTTTCTACAGAAATGTAGAGGATTTCTTTTTCCCATGATCTGAAAATTTCTGCATTTTACTTCATAACTTTTCACAAAGCATTTGACCTGGGCCTGCGCTGAAGCAGTGTCAATGAACCACCTATGTTTGGACTGAATGGGTTTGAATTCCCACAGCCACATTTAGTCTCCATTGTATCTACAACATTCAAATTTTCATCATGGTGTGACGGCCTTCAAACACAGAGCTCAGCTCGAGTAGTGTCTGCGAAACTTCAGTGTCGGATGTCATTGTGTGCATAGCTGCAATTAATTTATAAAAGAAAGTAAAACTGAACTTTAAATAGCGCTGCAATGTTTGAAGGGAAGACTGACCCTGGATTCTGATAATACATGCATTCACATACTGCAATACAGTACAGTCTGCAGAAATATACATACCACTCTTTCTATAACCATAAAAAAACATGCAAATGTCAATCCCACTGCTAAGCAAGCGTTGCTCCGATATGTGTGATGTTGACAAATGGTTTAGTTATTAATGAGTATGTAAGCTGGCAGTCTGGATTCTCCACAAGGCAGCTGATCAATCACTTTGAAATAAATTGCAGCCGGTTGCATCAACTGTTCCTCTTTGTAAGTTCAAAAGTGCAAAGGCTAGTTATAACGTCAGAGATAGAGACTATACATGACTAAATATTATCACTTAGGCCTGAGTGATTAAACAATCATGATATCTGTTTGTAATAGACGTGTCATCAATAGCAATAAGTTTGATAAAATATTCAATAGTTTCACTTAAATGCAAACAACGATGAAGCACAGAACAACTACACCTCAGGTCATAAACGGTCTCTCAATATCAAGCTCAGGGTTTTATCCTTTGATAAAGTAACAAGCCACAGGTGTCACACAAACAGCCATTCATTTAACAGACAATGTGAGACAACAGCGCACAAGTCAGCTGGCTGGTATGGCAATAATAATACAACAAACTTATTTTAACACCTTCGCCCCTTTCACATTTTGGAGTACATAACATGCCATCAGTCACGATCAACATGATCAGTAATTATCGATCTACCAGTATGAAACTTCACTATTGTGATAAATTTTCCAGTTGTATCACTGATTGCCTATTGTCAGTTAATATTTACACCTACTAAGGGTGGACGATTGGACGAACCAGTGGTTGCCGATTGAGTTCATCACCAGTTGTTTTTTTTGGGGGGCGACCTTTGGGCCAATTTTTGTCATTTTATTTTGCAAATGTAATGGACTGCCTTCCAAGAATGAGCCAGGGTCTCTGATAAGGGTCAGACCCTAATTCAACAGCACAATACACACCCACTGAGCTGAAGATCAAGTGGGAGGAGAACAGCCTGCAGAGCCAGTGAATTCAAGACTTATTTCAAACAGAAATGGTGATTGTTAGAACGGCAGAAAGACTGTTTTGGTGAGTTTCGTTTTGTTTTTCTGTAAAGATTGAACAAAGTGTGTTTTACGATGACTCAACAAGATGATTAAGCTTGTCTTAGTTTGGAGAAAGAGAAAGTTGGATTCAGAAGGTGTGTGCGGTTGCATTTTGCATTTAATAAGGAAAGTAGGTGTAAGAATATGTCATTTCTTGACAGTGTGTGAGCTTATTTTGTTTATTTACTGGGCTTAAAGAACATACATAGTGTACTTAACATAGCAAACTTGCAACCTGCACAAATCTTCAAGCTGAAACTCCTAGGAGCAGTTCAAGTCCTACTTTCTCAGGTAGCAGCAGTACCAAACGACAGACAGACTCAGCTTTCAACTGGCTTGTGAACTTTTAGCAGCTTTAGAGTCAGATATTTCCCTCAGAGTTGGTAGAGACCAAAACGGAGCTAAAAGAGGATGAATTTTGAAATTACATTCACCAGTTGAAAAGAAAGACGATCACAAGTGAACGGTAACTGTTGGAAGAGTAAACAGCTACTTAAAAGGTCATGATATGTCAGTGTTGTGTTCACTGTAGCTGGGACGTTTTTGGAAATTATATGACAGCGGCTATTTATAAAGCTGTTTGCCTTTTGTTCTGCAAAACTACAAAACCTATCCTCATAACTAATATGGCCAACTTGTTAGCAAACAGTTATAATAAGGTACAATGCAATGTAGGACTGGGGTGATTCATCAAAGTAATCAACATCATCAATTATGGAAAAACACTGATTGCATGATTGCTTGGATGATGCATAACTTGCGTCGATGCATCGTTATGAACTGCTGTGCTTGGTCAAAGCATGGCTTCACCTCAAGAACAAGCTGCACAGAGCCTTACTGCGATCATCTTAAGTTTGGGAGTGTTTCAGACAGAGATGCAGCTGTAAGGCTCTCTTTAAGGTCCACGAACTGCACATGATTTATCACAGCACAACTGCTCTGCAGGAGTGCTGGGAGGGAAGCACCAAGCAATCTGACAATCTCCAGCAGCAGCAGCAGCAGCGAGGCAGCAGCATCATCCTCTTTACTTTCTGTCAGCATCCAAATAGGATACCTCAACATGTGGAATGTGTCATTTAAGATAGGTTTTCTATTTACTTTAACAACCACACGAGAAAGGCTAAAACTGATCTTAAAGTTTGTCATGTTTAACACTAATGTAGAAATACTTTGACAGTTACATTATTTGCATATTACTGCAGTGATGAAATAAATTCATGTCAGCCAGTTAAGGTTTAAGTCAAATACTTACATAAAAACACTGATTGTCCAGTTCAGGGAGAGGGTTGACACAGTGATTAAATTAACATGCATCAGGGCTCCTTTTTAAGTTGAGGTCCAGTATTTTTCTGATCAGGCCTCTGACATGAGTCTATTACAGTGATTCCCAACGCGTGGGCCTTGAAGGCCCTGGAGGTGAGCCTTGAGAGGTCATAAACAATAGCCAAAAAGTTTTTAAGTTCCAGCTTTATAAGTTTTGAGTAATATTTATGATTAATTAAAAAACTGACTTAGTTTAACAGGCGTTACACTGTATTTGATGACTTGTCACCAACACCAGAACATTTTGTATCTCGACACTGGTATGATTAGTCTTGTGTGTTGGTCAGAGTTGTGATTAAAGGTTTGGGAATTTTCAGATATCAAATTGGGCCATTGCATTCATAAGATTGGTAATGACTGGTCCATTGAACAGGGTGGATTTTTTAGACTAACTTTAAAATATGCCACCATTGTCTTAAGTCAAATATGTGTCTTTTCACGATTATGATCGAATAATACACAAGTTTTTGATATTTATTTTAGGTAAATTAACTGCTATGTTAAAAAGTAAAAACATAATCATTAAATGTATTGATAAATTAATCATTCGAATAATTGTTTACAAGGGGCAGTTCTAATAACATGTCCAGCATTTTAGATATTTTAATGCAGAAATTAGGTGTTTTCATGGTGCAACCAGTCACATGAAATCAACACAGTACTAACTCTGAACTTAGGAACACAAACTTTGTCATTAATTTATTAAGAGCTGCAGTAAGTAAACAGAAATGTCACTGCTGTGATTGTGCATTGGGATGTTAGTGAATTCATAGCAGCTTCATATGAGGAAAATCAGGGATGAGTAGTACAAGAGAAGAGAAGAGAAGAGAAGAGAAGAGAAGAGAAGAGCCACAGTGAGGCTCGGGAGATGTGAGCATGAGAGGGGCCCAGCAGCAGATGGACGCTGGAGAGAGACATTAGTCACACAACAATCAACCCTGACTGGGCGACTCCTCTGCACCCTGGGCGCCCCTCCTCTCTGTGTGTCTCTCTGTCACCAGGCAGGCCTGGGCCACTCCAGCCAGGACAGCAGGCTTCATGGTGTCGGTGCCAGCCCTCAGGAGAACACACACAGGGCACGCAGCCACAGTCCTGCAGCTGCCTTGGACACTCATGCTCTCCCTCTGTGTCGCCTTTCTTCCTCTTCCACTTCTTTCTTACAGCACTCGCTGGCTTCCAACACACGCCAGTTACATGTATGCGTTTGTGAGCATGCGATGTGCACGGCTCTCGGCCGCCATATCCTCAAAAGCGGGCCAGTTAGGTTGTAACGTAATGTAACACGACCGATGTGTGAGTGTTTGCAGTATACCAGAGGGACCTGGATGTGTCTGTGTGCGAGTGTGTCAGCAGGGGGTCTTGTTGGTATACAAGTTGAAAGTGTTATCACAGGCTAGTCAGTTTCTTTCACTCATGCTTCTATTGGACCACTCAACGGCATCTGTTTTAACTGCTTCCAGCATGTGCACACACACATTCAAAGACACACACACACACACACACACACACACACACACACACACACACACACACACACACACACACACACACACACACACAGGTTTTATACAAGAGGATTTTCTCATAATCCTCAAAGCAAACATTGTTCCACTTTACAATGTTTTGCCATGCTCCCTTACGGCCCAAATAGAATTATTCACCATCTGAGGTGATATTTCTTCTTTTACGCTTATTTTATTTATTTATTTATTTATTGCATCAAGGACTAGAAAGCACAAGACTCATTTTTTACTTGTGTGCACACGCAACTAAAACATTTGATATCTGAACAGATTCAGGGGTGCTTCATTTATCTTGCCACTTTAACAGCCTCCACAGCAGACCCATCATTTGCAAGGTAAGACCATTCAAGTGCACCTCATGTTATTCAAACAGCCAGAATGTATTTAAGTGCATGATTTCATGATGTCCGGTCTGTCCCTGAGCTCCTCACTGGTCACTATGGGAACAGATCTAACCTACATAAAATCAATTTCTGCTTTTTGTATAATATTATGGTGAACAAAACCTTTTGTGTGTGAGTTTCTCTGTTGCATGTTTTTTTATATTTACAACTATTTCTCCGGCTGCGTGACCGATTCAAAGCATTACTGTTTCATGATCAATGAGATTAATCATGTGGGAGTCCAGTTTCCTCAAACATGCTATCACACAATCTCACATCCAAATCTCAAATCAAGTCAATTTTATTTATGTAGCACCAAAACATGACAGGGCAGTTTTACAAAGAGCAGGTCTACACTGCATAAGATTTATCAGTATGTGTGTATATCTTGGCTAACTGGATTAAAGCAGACAGGGGGCCTAACTAAGTACAAATACTTAATTACTGTACTTAAGTAAATTTTTCAGGTAACTACTTGAGTATTTAATTTTTTGACAACTTTTTACTTTCACTCCCTACATGTTAACACAAATATCTGTACTTTCTACTCACTGCATTTTCAAAACAGGTTTGTAACTTCAGGTTTAATGCATTTGAGATGAATTATTGTTTTTTTTTTTGTTTTGCATCATTGTGTAACACCTTCTTTCAGCCTACATGGATGTTACAGTAACACATCACCGTATCACACACGACAGACAAGAGGACGAAAATGATATAAAAGACAACACAAGATGAAAAATGCTTGTGACATACATAACAAGCAAAACAATGTAAAAGACGTAACAAGATGAAAATGACATAAAACAAAAACAACGTAAAAGATGTAACAGGATGAAAATGTCAAAAGACAAAAGATAAAGACAACGTACAAGACGTAACAAATAGGGATGTCCCGATACAACTTTTTCACTTCCGATACGATACCGATATTGCAGCCTTGAGTATTGGCCGATACTGATATCGATACGATACAATATCAGCACAAATCATACATACTTTTATTACTTATTTTGTAGTGTTGAATGTTAGAAAAGGCTTGATCAAGTGATGTTACTCAAACAGAGAACAATGGTCAGCAACCAGAGTCACCTATGGATAGAAGTGCTGGAGCAGAAAATGGACTGCTTATTGGAGCGCTTATATCTGAGATTTTAGATGCAGTCAGATAAAATCCGATACTCGTTTTTTGGCTGATATCGGACCGATATCTGATATCAATATTGGATCGGGACACCCCTAGTAACAAGACAAAAATTACATACAAGATGTAATATGATGAAAACAACATACAAGACACCACGATAAGAACACTGTAAAAGACGTAAGAAGATGAAAACAAGAGTGAGACCTGTTCGCAGAGAAAAGGTGAGTGCTACTTCTTACTTTTATACTTTCAAAACATTTCAGAGCCTGCACTTTCACTTTTACTTGAGTAAAAAAGTTGAATTTGTACTTCTACTTGTACCTCTTTTTTTTTTTACATACTCTACTTGAGTACAGAATGTGTGTACTTTTGCCACCTCCGGATCACAGAAAGCACTGACAAGTTGATTTTTACACTGTAAAATGCCTCGCTTAATATATATCTTAGTCACACTCTTTAAAAAAAATGTTTTTGTTTTCTAATAAATTCTTTGTAAATTAACAAAGTTGTGTTTACATATTCTCACCAAAAGTTGTGTGTATCAAACTGATAAACTATCCATGAATATATATATGCATCTTTGCTTGCAGTCTTCTTCCCTGCCATTGTCGGTGCATTGCTACAATTCTTTATGCATTATACCACTGTGTGCAAGTCCACATGACACCTCCCTAAAAGTGAAGCCAACGCATCCCGACTGCTCCGGGATATTCTGGCTTCATTTTTGTATAGTAGAAGGAGATGCATCGTCCATCTTTATATGACATCAACAGTAGCACTATTGTGCTATTATTGGCCAAAAACTCCAAAGGGTAACTTTAAAAATTGCTACCAAGACAAACATCAGGAGAACTAAAGTACCAGGAGATTAACTTAGTCAATACTTCCTGGAGTTGATTCAAAAGACTAATTTAGAACAATCCAAAATGTGTCTACATGTGAGGGATTACAGTTGACACATAACATCTCAAATGTGTTTGGAACAATCAACTTGTGATCATTTTTTTTGCTTTCTGACATGTGATTGTATCTGTGGTAATACGCTAAAAAGTAAATATGTTAAAAGAAAAACGTTTCACATTTTAGAGAGGAGGATCTGCGTCAAAACTTTGTACAATTTGTCTGGCGTCTGCAAATTGTCTGTATCCAACTGCGTTTGGGAGATTCGTTGTGCCTGACACATGCTACACTTGAGACGCCGCGTCATTCTTCACTGGGGTCAAGAAGGGTGACTTGCACACATGAGGTCAAAGGAGGACACCTGTCCTTGACCACGTCCAGGCAGTGGCTCGAGTAATGCATCCTCAGTGGATTCAAGCTCGTATGTAGTGGTTAGTACTTATGATCCGCTGACAAAAGAGGCTGCTCGGTAAGGAGTTTCCAAGGCCAGAAGTCAACAGGCAGAAAAGGAAGAGATGTTTTCTCACCAGGCTACACACCCGTCAACCATGTGACCTTTCTCACCAAGTGGACTGTTTTATTTTGACTGAATCTCTAACGCCTCAAACAACCATGATGCACAATATGAGATTTTATCAGGAATGTTTAAAGAAAGAGCTGCGTCAGATACTGAGCACAGAAAAATAATCAGCAAGAAGCTTGACACCGCTTTCATCTTCAAAATGCCATTGCCATGGGTACTGAACTCAGAACGGTGGTTGTTTTTGCTCACTATTGCTGGGAGGGACATTTCGGTACTGGTACCAGTATCAATACTGGCCTCCAACACTGCCTTAAATACTGGTATAGGTATCAACAAGTGTACAAATCTATGCAGCCATCCGATTTCAAAAGTCTTGATACTTATAATACAATACAATACAATACTTGCATTCAATAGAATTGAAAGTACCAAAGCTATGAAAGAAAAGGGTCTAAATGCTCATTCAAGACTGCAGTGCAGTCCTTACTTCTGTGCCAGCACCGTTTACACCTTGTTAATCTAAAAATAAATAGATAGATATAGGATTGGTACTCAGAATCGGTGGATACGCAAAGTTTGGGGTATCAGAATTTGTGTCTGGAAGGAAAAAAACTGTATCGGAAGATCTCTAATATATAGTCTACATCATTCATTCCCAAACGCAAGAATGCCACATCCCAATTTGAAATCTGAAAATCTCCTGTGGCTCAGCCAAACCTTTAATCACAATTCTGATCAACACACAAGACTAATCATACCAATGATGAGATGGATGATACATTCTGGTGTTTATGTGACTGGTCACTAAATATGTTGTAACAGCTGTTAAACTATGTCATTTAAATACCACGCTTTTATTTGACTAGTTCTGATTACTATTTAAAAAATGAATCATAAATATTAGGGTTGCTGTCTAACGAACTGACATATGGTGATGTCCACTGTGAAACACTTTATATACTTTCTTTTATAATTTTTATATGAATATTTTGGATATTAATTACAACTTAGGGAGTGATTTATGCTGTTTTCCTGTAATAAATAAGATGCCAGTTGCTATTATAATAAACCCATCCATTATATTTGTGCTCTTCATCTCTCACTCCTTGAAGTACATATTCATCAGTTCTAAGACACAATGTTACGATGGTAATTTCAAACGTCTGAAATTAAAACTTAAAACCTTTTTTTTCACGACTTCTCAAGGCTCACCACTGGGCCGCTGCCCACTGGTGGGTCATGAAGGGAATCACTGAACTGTGAGATCGATCAGGTTGCACAAATATGTTTGTGCAGACTGAGCTCATCTCTTTTTTGCCTCCATTTCTAAACCAGACCTTAATCACTTCTCTGCTCCATTACTAGTGATTTTTGTCTCATCACTGCATTCACTCTTTATAGTTCACAATTTCAATTAATCCATTACTGATACGTTCATCACCCACAACGCTGGGAAAAAATAATCACCTTTATGAACATCTCGAGTTGGTTTGATTAGTTCTGACCCGATTTCATGTTTAAATAACAAAGACAGATATTCATTAGGCCGAATGAAAGCGCAGCCTCAGTGAAATGAAACTAGAAAAGCTTCTTTTATTCTTCCTGTGCGCTAATACACACTTGAGAAAGACAGAGAAACTGAGAGAGAGACTTGCTTTATGAGTGGTGAAGAGGCTGTGATTCACAGCATGCACTTCTCATTATTCCACCATCTCTTCTCACAGAGGCATTACCATTTATGCACACACACAGTAATTGGTCACAGATTGCACACTGATACAGTGAAGTGCTTATTTCCTCCTGGAAATGTGATGGTAAAAGGTTTAGCTAGCAGCTCTTCTCTCCGTCCTTCTCTGTTATTCTTCTTCCACCAATTTTTGCTGAGTCAGACCGAAGGGGGGGGTGGGGTTAGAGGGGCGGGGGGTAGACTGTCACATCGACACACGCACACGCAGGAGACAATATCCTCCACCAGTAGAAAGAGAGGCCTGGGGAGGTTGCAGCAATACCAACACCATTTAATAAGTGTGAGCTTGGGAGCATTGTGCCGAGACAGAAACCACATGTGTGTTTACGTGCGTGTGTGTGTGTGCATGCGTGCGTGTGTGTGAGCCTCATTCCACACCTAGTAAAGGAACATTGCACGGCCGCGTGAAAGTGAAAAGAGTACAGTGAACTCCATCTATCCATGTCTCCGCCACAATTACATCCTCTACAGCTAACAGATGCTCTGCTCTCGTCACCACTGCTCATAACACACACAGACACACACACACACACATGCACACACAAAATGAATTAGCCCCTGAACTGTGTTTTCCATCTGTGGTCCATTAAAACTTGGGTAGTGCTTTATTTAGACCGATGCAGGTTGGGAGGCAGAGAGTGCGGCGGCTGTGCATCCCGTGCTGGTGGTACTAAGCTATTTAAAGGCACCGGAAACCCAAATCTACAATAGCTTTCTAACTGTGCAGTTCAGGGTCTTGTGTACATTATAACGAGAGAATGTCTTTAAAGTTCATTTTAATCCATATTTGGAATATTGCCATTTCATTTTTTGTACATTTTCCTGATATTGGGTTTGCTTATTAGGGCTGCACAATTAATCAAGATTTTTTATCAAAATCACAATATATCTGTTTTTTGAAATGGCAGGAGGTGCAATATTTGTAAAAGACAAAATGTGTGTCAAATTTTTTTTAAATTAATAAATGTAATGAGGCAGAGACTTCCTGCAAAAAAAAAAATCACACCACAATCATTTTGACATGTTTTTCAGTCAAAATAAGAATAATGGTGCAACAATGTTCACTGCCTCTACTATCACAAATCATATCGCAATTGCAATATCTGTCAAAATAATGAGAGCAATGAGATATTGTTTCAAAACTGTTCAGCCCTAGTGCTTATGCTCGGCCGTTTTTTGCAAAAATTCCGCAAACCAATCATAAAAAAATCTCACTCAAGTAGAAGCAACAAAGCTCTCGGCTCCCGCCCAATCTGCATCCATCAGTTGGGGAAGTAAAGCGGTGAACATAAACTAATTATAGCCTGCACTTAATGCTGACCCCACACTACAGGAGTTGCGGGCTGGTTCTCTTCAGATTGACCCCTCCCGAGATTTGGGAGAATCTGGGCCAGCCCTCAGTCGGTACCAATGTTAGACCCAGATTATCCTGTAAAGTGTGGGGTTTACAGATTCTAATCATAATCAAAACCATTTTTGCAGTGTCTGATTATTTCATATTCCTCTGTCTACCAAACTGCTCTAAGCGTTATCACAGAGCAGAGCAGGTTGTTCACAGGTTGTTAATGCTGTATTGAGCAAGCAGATAAATAGACAGACTTCTGTGTGTTCATCATATCTTACTTTTGAAAAATCTGCATAGTTGAAAGGAAGTACTGACTGCTAAAAATCTACCAGACTGGAGCATAACAGGAGATCTCTAGTTTAAATTCATAATTTGGTGCAGCTAAAATTATGCTTAGTCTGAGACAAGCATTTACAATGGACAAGTTGGGCAAACATTTTAGCGTCTACCTTATTTTTAGTGGCATTGTCTTTTTCTAAAATCTTTGCAGTTTACTTGATGAGTACTTTAATTTTGTTGCCAATATAAATGATGGCTGGGATGCCGTGGCAGCCTAAGGATTAAAGCCTTAATAATACTTAAATTCAGACGCAGACAGCAGACGTTCATGCACTTCAGTGCGTACTACAAGTGTGGTTGTGCAGACGCAGACATGTTCCACACATGCACACTAGAAAACACGATGCTGACCTCCTGACAACAAGAATAAGAGCTCCTTTGTTTGTTGTGTTTGGCTGAACATCAAGAAAAAGTTGCAGAAAGTGAACAGTGTGTGTGTGACTGCTTAACAAGAACAGGGGTCTAACTCTGCACGGACCCTCACGGACTTGGCAGATGGAGGTTTACGCCACGTGGAGCCTCGCAGCCAGTCGGATGTGGAAACGATGAATTGGCCTTTAAGGCACCCATGGATCTTTTCTGCATGTCATTCCCCGTCTCTTCTCCCCCCCTTATTTCTTATGATCTCTCTACTCTCGGCTTAGTACCAAAGACATAAAGTGGCCTAAAAGATACAAAATCACAGCTAAAACTACAGAAATGAGACTCAGGTTGTAAGAAATGGAATTATCCATTAAAGGAGCAATGTGTGGCAATCTTCTGTCCCAAAATACTGCAGTTCAAATAGCGAATTGGAGCCATAGCCTGTATATTAAATAGCTTGAAACCCTATTTAATATCTGATCAGCGGTTAAAGCGAGTTGTTTCCCCCGCTCCCCTCCTCCTCAGACTTGACAGAGCTCAAGCAGGCAGGAACACTACAGAAGCACAGGACAAGCAACTGCACTCCACTGTAAGTTGATCAGCTGTTTATTACTCTGTCAATATAAAGTTAGGCCTGTGATCCTGAAAACAAAAACTACTCTGGAGTTTGAGTTAAGTGACGGCCTGAATTACTGCATTCCAGACTTAACATATTGCCGTTATAAACATAACCTGTTAAAGATTATTAATGATTTCTTACGACTCATAAAGAGACACTTACTTATCTGAACTTTAATTAATGTGAAACAGGTAAACTAAAACAGTTATTCCAGCCTAGAATTGAACTGGCAAAAGAGGACATTGTGGCTGCAGTGTTATTGTAAGAGAAACAAGTATTTTCCACTTAACATTTCCTTAATGTCTGATGACATATCATGGTCATTTTATGAGAAATTACAGTAGATATATTACAGAGTTCTCCTTTGACACGTGGTCATACAGAGTGAAAGAAAAGACTCAGGGGTGCTTATACTACAGTGAAATTTCCATGCTTACCAAAACAGCTCAAATAACCACACAACTTGACCAAAACATGCAAAAACTACCAGGGAAATACGACATGTTGCAACAGTTAAGCTGTGCAGCAAACTCTCAGAAGGGTTTGGGAGATTTCCAGCAGCACAACAACAATCTCAAATGGGGTTTAACACTTCAAATCAATTCTCACACTGATAAAAAGAACCTCAAAGGAAAATATTTGATTGTACTCCGAATCTAAACTTAAAGCGTAACTATGTAACTTCTGCTATACAGTAGCCACTGTAGCCACAACTGACTATTATAAATGAATGGTGAATGGCTCAGTCGTCTCGGTTATTCAATGTCCAGCTAAAGTTTGCCAACATTAGCTTAGCATATGCTAAAGCTTGCTAGTTTCTACAAGTCATACAGATCAAACAAGAATGCAGATCCTCACCAGACAACAATAGATGATGAAGCACCTACTGCAATCTCACCACAACTGCCAGATGCAACCAGAGATTAGTAAAGTTCAGCCAACATTAACGTGACCCCCACATGCGTTGTCCCGCAGTGTTTTTTTTGGCAAAATGGAAGTCATCACTTTACATGGATGATTCCAGTGAATAATGTACTGTCCTCACATAGAGACTACTTTTAAAGAGTTGACGTTAGGCCATTTGGATATAAAATATCATCACCTCACCACCCTTTTATCCTATTAGATATTTGTGTGTAATTTTGTCATAATTAGCGCAAAGAATCTTGATTATGGGCAAAAATGTGTGCGGTGAGGTCACCATGACTTTGGCCTTTGACCACCAAAATTTAATTGAGTCCAAGTGAACGTTTGTGTCAAGTTTGAAGAAAAGCCCTCATGGCGATATTGCATTCACAAGAATGAGATGACTGATAAGACATAAAAAGCTTTTAAAGAATTCTGGAGCACAGAGATCCTTTAGCAAATAGTCATGGATGTGCATTAAAAAAATCAGCTCATTGGTCATTCAGTTCAGTAGTATTCAAGATTTACTGCAGACAAGCTGCAGGTCCAGGCATCATGCACACACATGCATACATGGGAGTGATTACATGATCCCCTCCCAGCTTATGCCTGGTGGGGATAATAGTGTGTGTGTAGCAGAAAAACCTCTGGGTGCATTAATTTGAGCCAGTGTGTGTTTCATTTGAACGATTCGACTTTTACTATGGAAGACAAACTGTAATGGCAGATGAATGAAGATGTAATTACTTTATACTGTCATTCACAGTTACTAATAGCATCTAAAGAACAAAAAGGCAAATCAGTGCTAGCAAAATTACCATAAAATGTTACAGGCTCTGAGAAACACAGAAGCTGTTAAATTTTTCATTCAGCTAAAACTTATTTGGTTTCAACTTGGCCATTACTTAGCTATTTCTGAATAATGCATCACGCTCTACGCCGAGTGTGGAAATGTTATCAGAGAACAAACAACAGTGAGTAATCACTGTCAGGCCTGCTCAAGACTAAAACTGAGGTCGTGAGCACAACAGCAGGGAAACATTTTCCCACTGCGAGAGAGCAGAGTGAGCTGTTGTCCCGCTCTGCACTGTTTATCATGTCTATTCCCCCGACCGGGAAAGTACACAAGACGTAGCTGAAATCTAGACTTCCAGCTCGCTTCCTGCTGAGGTCAGGAAACACGGGGTTGGTTCAGGCTTCCCATGAAGGGTTTGTTCCCCTCATCAGTTTATCTGCTGGGTGCTAAAACCCTGAGATCATGTCCACACTAATGCAGATAAACCTGAAAATACTGTTAATGTGTTTCCTGTCCACAATATTGGTTTGTAGGAGCTATTTCTAAAGGTGTGATTCTGATTCTGATGATGTGCTAAACAGTGTGGCTGGTGACACAGTCCACTATCTTGTCAGGGTAAAGTTTTGCTTCCTCTAAACCTCTCAGTGGACAACCACCTAAACTACATATTGTGTTCCTTTTTTAGTTTTTAAATTCACACAATATTCTGGGAACTTTTCTGGTTTTTATGTTGGAACGTTAAATACTGGTGGAATGAGGATTTAAAAATGGCAATAATATGAACTACCAATTTGCATTTCCCATTGAATGTTAATAAAAATGGACTACATGTCTCCACCTCCTCCCAAATATGAAGCCAAAACATACCAGCTACGAATGCTGCCATCTTGGACTGATAGGGTTGTCTGTCATAAAGAAAAACAAATTTTAAAGATGATTATTGTCACTAGGGGATCTATAAAAGTGACATATAATCACATCTTAAGTTATCTAATGTTAGCAAAACACTAGCTAGCTCATGGCTGATGTAGATTAGCATTTTGCTAACACTGTCTATCAGTAACTAGCTAACAATTGGTGTGAATTACCTAGCTAGTTAGCTGGTGTTTTGCTAACAGTAGACTATATATGCTGTATATATATATATATATATATATATATATATATATATATATATATACATATGTCACTTTTACAGGTCCCCCAGCAACATGTTCAAACGTGCTCAAAGTGTGGGTTTCTTTTCAACATAGCATATCTACGTAGCCTGCAGGAACAGGAAAGAACAAAGTTGACTGAGATTCCAAAAGGGGTGGGACTTAGGAATCGTGATTGCGAGCAGAGGTCAGTTGTCAATTGAACCCCCCAGTGAAACCCCCAGATACCTAATTAAAACCAAACTGATCAGAGAAGTGAACACTTGATCAGGCATCAGCATGACAGGAGCTACCTAAATTAACAAAAAACATATTTGGGAAACATTCATTTGATGTGAACTTTGATGATTTTGTTTGGTCCCAGTCCCATCTGCTAACATGGAGTGGGCAGGATTTATGATTTTTACTGCAGCCAGTCACCAGGGGGCAACTGAAATGTTTTGGCATCACTTTCAGGGAGCTGTCATGTCGTCCGTCTTTATATACAGTCAATGGCTTTCCACTTTCTTCCCATACTTCTCTTTATTTTATTTTCCTAGATTGCTGCATTCACATTGGGACTTTTTACTAAAATTGGCCAGTTCTTGCAACAGGAAATCACAACTTTTGGCAGAGATATAAAATCAGGTTGGAAATCAGTTTAATTTGATCTGCTTACTGTTTTCTTTTTGGGAGGAATGCTATAAAACTGAAAAAAAAGATCATAACGTATATAATTTAAAACAAGGAGAGATGAGTATCAATCACTGGTACTAAACCGGTGCCAGGTTAAAAAGTTTGGGCTCAAGTTACAACATTTAATGAAAAAAATGTAGCTAAATGCAAAAACTCAGGAAACAATTAATTTACTTCTGCAAAATAATAACTGATGTCATGTGTTTATTTTTACACCCAATTATTCTTAGTAGTATTGATAAGTATCTGTATCGATAAGCAGTATCACTATTGGTATCAGTTCAAGTCTTACATAGCATTCCTGAAAACAAGTGATTTTATCTAAAGCAGTAAAAACAGAAACTAAAGCTGCGTTCCGCTGACAGAGAAACAGAAGCATGTATGATAGTAGCAGCTGTACTGCACATCTGCTATGGGTGTCCAAATGTCAATATTAAATTAAAAAAAAAAGATAAAATTTAGCTTTCAATTTCAAGAATCCAGTTGTGAAAAGGCAAAATGGGCAATTCTCCAAGTTTTTGTTTTTCTCTCCACCCACACTTATTCCTGGCATCCAGCATGTGTCCGAATAAAGGAAGAATCGTTTTAAATAAGAATTGGAAAATGTAAATGACAGGTCAGAACATAAAAGCAATGATCTGTTGATCTTTACAAATCAAGACTTGATTGCAATGGCAGAGCCATCAGTGCAAAATGAAAAAAGCTTTAAATCGAAAAATCAAATCAAATATTGATTGTAACACAGAAAGTCATATTGAATCTTGACACCCCTCATACCTGCTAATGTTGAAAAACACTTTTTGTAGAGATTTATAGGCAAAAGAAATACCGTCTTTCTGACATCGCTGTTACATAAAAGAGTGTCTCAGAGTGTTTCAGACGTGGTGCTGAAACAAAGACCATTTTAAAAAACACTAACGATATCATCGGCCATTGTAACTGTGGACATTGTGATATGTTAATTAGGAATGTGCGATTGGTCAACTATACGATTAAACGCCGCCACCCTCGCTAGTCGGCGCCAGAAATACCAGAATAAACTGGTGTGTAACCACTCAACTGGAGCAATGTGTAAACACATTCAGCACAGACAGGCTGCTGCTAGCACTGCTAACGTTAGCCACACTGTGTTGTCATGTTTTGTAGGTTAATGTGTGGCACAGCACAAAGTGCCACACAATTGAGCTGCAATTAAAATACAATTTTACTTCCGTAGAACGCGATTAACCGCTTTAAATTACTCTTAATGCACATAGTAGTTTTTCAGACAGCGCTTAACATTATAAAGTAATAAACTGTGCTCAATTTTAGCTGCTCTCCAAGTGTTTTGTTACTGCTAGACTAGTCAACCATTTTAAATTAAAATAGGTGTTTATTCAACAGGGAAATTAGTCACCAGGAACATCCCTAATGCCAATTCACTATATGTTGTCTGACCCTAAATCAGACTTGTAGTCTCCTATAATACTCTGTTGTGTGTGTACGTGTACGTGTGTCCCCTTTTCCAAAGTCAAATTCAAATATATTTAAAATGATTATATCACTTCTTCATCACATTAAATCAGAGGGCCGGAGGAAGCTCAACATAACCAGGCTTTCTTTGCATGAGCTGGCTTTGACAGAACCTAAAACCCCAGTCAGAGATAACAGCCGTCACAATGATGGTGATCAACTTTCC
Organism: Lutjanus erythropterus; assembly: GCF_056507025.1. NCBI lineage: Eukaryota > Metazoa > Chordata > Actinopteri > Lutjaniformes > Lutjanidae > Lutjanus > Lutjanus erythropterus. The sequence continues at coordinate 7,775,046 of NC_139329.1, forward strand.
TTGCATTAACGCAGGCTTTGTGCACAGTCACATAAAAAGGGGTGTGTGATCATTCAAGACTTACAATTTATAATGGAGAGCTATGGAGAATATAGAAATATATCATGAGATAAAGCAACACTGTTGCTGCGAATAAGGTAACAGAGGAATGCTGGCAGAAAATTAGTTAATGAGCTCTTAATGCTGGCGTTTAAATCTAACATGACAGCTGCACATTAAACAATTAACTGTATTTAAAAATGATACTCTCAGTCTGACACCGTCCCATAATGAAGGATAAGTGGAAATTACTTTAGTTTTGAGCCAAATCAAAGTTGTGCACTGCAGTGTCTGTAGTTGTTTCATCATTCTTATAGAGTGTGGATGATCTAACGGGGAAAAAAATTAATTTCTGCATCACCAAACAGAGGTTCCCGTGGCAACGCAATGCATACAGTATTTGTTGCTGTGATATGGTTTTGCTCTGTGGCATTACTATTATACAGTGTAGGAACTTTGCACATATAACATCAACTTATAAAATCTGAGCATCCGTATCCCTCATACAGAATATCGTCAGGAAAAGAATAAGTTAAAGAGCAGCTCTTTTTACAACCAATTTAATCTGAAACCCTGAAATCGGAACCTGCAGGTTATGGGTTCAGCATAAGTTACCATGGTGACCTAGTCAGGTTAAGAGAGAGCCACCGTCATGGCTCTGAAAACTCTGATTTTACACTCAACAGAAGTCACTAACCCATTTAATCTCTCCTCATAATACACCCCTCAGATGTTACTGTGCAATAAACTACCTACGTGTGATAAATTAAAGTTGTGTTTGAATATTTCTCAAATTCTGTAAGTAGACTTGGCATCCTATATAACCTGGTGAGATAATCATTTTATTTCTGTCTAAAAAGCAAAGTAATGCGGTTGCAGGTTCAAGCACTTCCTGCAAAATCAAAACACTTTTTAAACCTTGAAAATTTAAGTGTCCACAAGTTTTTCAGCACCCTTATGAACCCTGGTGAATCTGTTTTTAAAAAACGAAAAAAGTGAAAAGACTCTCTGCAATTTGGTGCACGCTGTTTCATATCAGCTTTTATGAAAATCTGTATAATGGAGAGAATAAAAGATCCTGCAGAGTAAATATGAGGTTTTTCTCTTTACTTACACACACCCCAATGTCTCATCAATGACTAGCTTACAATATGTTGCTGCTGAATCACCTGTATGGTAATGCCATCTTATTATTATCATCAGAGCACCTTGTGAGTTATAGGAGTCCCTGTCCAGATGCAAACAGTGGAAAAGACACATTTTGAAATCTGAGATGTGTTTGCATTAGAGTGGACGAGAGACAGACGGACAGACAGACAGATGAAGACGAGGAGAGGAGAGACAGGGAGGCCGGGCAGTCAGACAAGCCAGCACAGGCTCCACAGCCTCCTGCAGCCAGAAACCAGCTCCCCCTCCCTGCTCCCCATGCACACCCCACCCCACCCAGGAGGATGCCTATTGTTCCCCCATCCCCTAAACAAAGCCTGCCCCCCACCTCACCCCACACCCCTCAAACCCACCCTCCCTTTTCCCCACCTACCCCCGTTGCCCCCTGCCCCCCACCCACTCAGCATTGTTGCTCTAATAAACCGGCTCCGCTCCCTAAATTTCATTACACACAGGCTCAGGCTCCCCTTCATTTACACTTTAAAAAACACAGAGAGCAAATTCATCTGGATTCATCCTGTCACTTCCAGCAGAAAATCACTACGTTTGTGAGCAAAAACTAAATAAAAGGCAGAAGTTGTTATAGTCTAAGATGTGTAAAATCAAAACTAGGGCTGGGTATCTTTCAGAGAGCTTCGACACCAGTCCTGATATTCATAACTCCACTTTCATACCAGCTCTTGAAAAATCAGGACTCAACATTAAGGACTGCCTGCTTGCCCGGGGCAAGTAAAATGCCATGTTGGGCAAGTTGTAAATACAGAATTACATCTTATGACAACTGATTAATTGTTAGAATAACTTTTCCTGGAAAATGGCAGAAAATGTTGTTTTCAACCTCTCAAATATGGGGCTTTCCTGCTTTTCTTCATTATTATCATATTAAACTGAATAAGATTGGGGTTTAGACTGAGAAAACAAGACATTTAAGAACATCATCCTGAACTTTGAAAAAGTGGGATGGACTTTTTCGCCATTTCCTGACATTTAATAGAAGTTGCAGCCCTCAATTAAGCATGACAATTAACTTTGGTCTTTGTTGGTATTTCAGAACTGCAAATACATAAAACAGCTTGTACAGGGGCAAGTAAAAACTAAAGTACATTTATGGACAAACATTAACGTTTAACCCTGACGATACTTTTATCAATACCAATTTTACATAACTGACCAACACAAAATGAAAATGACATTACACATTACAGTGCAAATCTTTAGTTTGTTTTTCAGCTGCTTTTTTCAATGTTTCATAAACATAAACTCATTTACCACAATGTGATTAAAATAAAAACAAAATTAAAACAATGAATCTATTATTAAATTAATTGCCAACTATTTTGATAGTTGATTATTTTGTGTCCTCCTTTTATTTATTTATTTTTTTAAATGTCCAAATTCTCTGATTTGCATTTCTCAAATGTGAATATTTTCAGCTTTTTTTTACTCCTCTCTGACAGTAAGCTGAGTATTTTTGGGTTGTGGACAAAACGAGACATTTAAGAACGTCATCTCGGGCTTTTTGACAACACTGATCTTCATTTTCTAACATTTTATGGACCAAACAACTGATTGATTAATCGATAATGAAAATAACTGTTAAAAGTGATTTTGGAAAAACTGGTCCGAACATGCTGAGCACACAGACATACATACATCTGTGTGCTCCACATGTTTGGACCAATTTTTCACCTGACAAGATTGTGAGAGGATTAATTATTCGATTAATTGAGAAAATGACTGACAGATTGATCGACAATGAAAATAATCATTAGTTGCAGCTCTATCTAACCTTGGCATTTCTCCACTCAAAGCACTTTTACAACATTAAAAATAAAACAACTTGGAGATTTACTCCTAAGATATCAGAATTTGGAATCAAATAACAATTAAAGTCTGGTACCCAGCTCTAATCCAAACAGGAAACTGTAGGAGTTGGATTTAATTGGAATTAAAAATAACTAGTTTATTAAAAAGAGAAAATTCTCAAATTTACACCTCAATAGTTCCCAACAGCAACAGCACAGAGCTCCTCACAGCCTGATTCACTGTATCACCTGTTGATTCATCCAGACTGACAATCTGCACCGAGCAAAGCTCTCAATTAAATCAGCTAAGAAAAACACACTAAATGATTTGGATGAAAATGAACATCCACATCTGGACGTCACAAGACATCGTTTCATGCCAGGAAGATTACTCCTCCTAATCCCGACTCCAGAAAAATCTGTGTGCCGGATTTTCTCCTCCTGTCTTGAAATGAGACGACAGATGAAACAACAAGGAGGATGGCAGCAAGCAGCCCTCCGCACACAACTCCACCATATTGTTACAGCATTGGTGAAGTGCACCGACACACACACAAACATGCGCACGTACACAGCGGTTGTGACTAAAGCACACAGAGGCCATATGGTGCGTCCTCATCCACCGACGCCTGTTGCTGCTGCAACAATAGGCCTGCCTGGCCTGGACAGCAAGAGGCAAACACACACTCTCAGACACACACACACACACACACACCAAATGGTCGTTAGTCAGTCAGTCTGTGTTGCTTAGGCCCAGAACAAACGCCTGGATTTGCATTCTGCACCTCCCTTGTCCTCCCCTCTCACTCCCTCTCTCTCACACTCACACACACACACACACACACACACACACACACACTTCCCTGGTCTCTACAGGTGCACGGAGCACTCAAAACAGATGTCAACGGACTGGAGAGGGAGAGGCACCGGGGGGGAGGGAGAGGGGAGGAAAGTGGAGGGACGACGGGAGGCTGTTTGCCCAGGGTGACTGACAAAGCTTTGTACACTTGCAGGCCTAGACACAGCAAAGACAATGACACACACACACACTCCTTCTTCTGTTACACTTCTTGAGACCACCTGATTTATAATTCTGAAACACTTTAAAGAGAGAAGAAAAGGGCAGTTTGCTCCTAAGACAGGTTTAACACTTTTTCAAAAAGGCATAAAAATTAAAAACTATTTTGTGTCATTTCTTAAAATTCATATTTTTCAGGAGAAATGTCGTCATAGACACTGCTGCTGGTGTAGATTATCACTAAGTCTCATTTATTAATATTTCACACTGTTGCCAGCTAGAGATGGACCAAAAGTCAGTCGAGAAACTGAATAAATGTACACACACCTTTAAATTCCTTTTATAAAAGAATTTTAGATTTTTCTGTTTTGCTTTTCTGATAATTTAAAAGACAGTTTAATGCTGTCTCCATCTCACACACTGACTGTTTTGCAACTTTGGTACAAGTGATAACTAATCAGTAACTATATCATGAATTACTGGCATTTTATGAGAGAAAAAATATTTGTCAAATCATTGAGAAAATAATAAATCGATCATGACAATAATCGTGAGCTGCAGCCGTACCAAATGTAGATATTTTTATCTGACTCGTGAACTCACTGTGAATGCAAGTCTTTCACAAAACAAAACATTCATCTCCCTTAATTTGACAATTTCATTCAACCACATCAGTACCAAAAAGAATCCTTTTATCGCACACACCCCTCCCCTCATCTGACAGATGGATTACTGTTACAGAAGTAATGCAGCTACTATGGTTCATGCTACAGGCTGTAATTTTCTCCAATAATTACATTGTGGTTTGGCCTGCGTTACCACAGATCTCTCGCTATAAAGGACAAGAGCAGTCCTTTAATCAATATTTAAAAAGGAAATACACAACATAACAACTATAAGCCCAGATGGGGGTTGCCTGGTGACTTAAAAAGCTATAATGTCTCTTACAAAATAACCACAGATACTTAAAACATGATGTATATGACGTGTGAGTTGGTGTAAAATGAACCAAATGACACTTTCCAGTCATACGTTCACTGGGTATTATTTTCATTATCAATTAATCTGTAAATTAATTTCTTAGTGAAGGAGTTGTTTATCAGAAAATTGTGAAAAATGTTGATCACAGTTTTCCAAAGCCCGATCTGCTGTCCTCAAATGTCCTGTTTTGTCCACAACCCAAAAATATTCAGTTTACTTTCATAAATTAAAGAATATTCACATTTCAGAAACTGACATCATTGAATTTGGACTGTTTTTTAAAAAAGTGAGTCAAAACAATTAATCGATTATCAAGATACTTGGCAATTAATTAAATAGTCAATAATTGATTAATTCATTAAATTGTTGCAGCTCTAATGTTCAGAAAAGCATAAGATGACCCTCACTCCAGTTTATCCCAGTTCAGTCTACAAACAATATAAGATGGAAACCGTGAATTTCCAGTAAAAGATGAGTCAGCTTTGAAAAGGTGGGAAAAATGTTTGAAGAAATGAGTTTTAATCTCTGATATTAGTCTTTTTTTTTTTCTTTAAAATGGAGAGGAGGAGTAAATGCGTTAACAAATCCAGCAGCAGCCTGTGTGATCGTGTTTCCATTGAGCATATAATGTGCTCTGTCCGCTGGGTAAACACTGACTGTGTGCATGTTATCAGCCCGTGGCCTGTTCCTGTGACTGGGGCCTGCCTGCCTGCCTGCCTGCCTGCCTGCCTGTGAAGGGAAAGAGAAAACCCCGCCGATGCAACAAGTCCCCAATTCACTCCCAGCTTTGTTAAGCTGCCTCCCAGCGCTGCAGCGAACATGTTTCCATCCGCTTCGCGTTACACGAAGGTCAATTCGGGACCTAACTCTGATATAGAGACATCCTACACTGTGTGTTTTAGTCTACGAGAGAAAGAAGTGATAGAAAAGCAGCTTTGTTTTGTTGCTGTCGGGAGAAAGGAGGATAAAGTGTAGTGAAAGCGACATCCCTCGCTTTGATTCTCACGCGGCTGGGCATTAATAAGCTTGTTGGACTTCTTTAACATCTATCAGGGGGTGGACTGTGTCGATCGCGCTCGTGATGTCGCCGAAATTGTTGTAATTTCAGTTTCATGGACCACTTCAGGGTTTTCGAAACAAGCGAAACGTCCGGGGGCTTTGAGACGCGCAGGCTACAGGCTGAGGGGGGGAGACTCCTCCTTGGGAACTTACCTCGATTCATACGCGTCTTTATGGATTAATTCCCACACTTTTCCGCGGATCGGAGTCGCCACAGCATCGGTAAGCACTCCGCCAACTCCAGAGTCTCCTCTCGGTTTTGGTTTGATGAAGGATCGGGCGCGCTGAGTGCGTAAAATGCGCAGCGTCTCTCCAAGGATGCGAAATATGCGCGGAATGGGAGCAGGAATGAAATGAACGCAGTGGACTGAGTTGAACGGGGCGGGGTGAGAGGGACTGGCGTCACCCTGGATGGATGAAACAGAGTGAGTGAGAGATGGGAGGATGGGTGGAAAAAAAAAAAGAGCGAGGGGGAAGGGGCCGGACTGTATGGGCTGCGTTCAACAACAAAAGAAAAGAGTGGAGCGCCCTAACTCTATTCAGAGGAGGAGGAGAATGGGTCGAGATAAAAACAAGGTCTGCTCTGCGTGGACGAGCAGCTGACGACAAATCTCCCCCCAAAATACAGTGACAACATCTGTGAAGGTTACATTTAAACTTTCACTGCCACGTCAAATACATTTGAAAGTAAAGTTAGTTGACAAAAATAAAAGTAAAACTAAAAAAGTCAAAATAATTCAAAAGCCATTCTAAACACTTTAGACTTTAGATGTGACAGATTCATGGGCATTTATGAGCAGAATGTGTCAGAAATGGAATGTAATATTTTCATCAGTGTATCATCACCTGAAATAAAAATCTATCTTAGAACAGGGTCTGCAACCTGTGGCTTTAACAAAAAAAATAAATAAAAATGAATAATGGTTCTTTCTTGTTAACATTTTACTTTTCATGTGTACATCTAAACTGATTTTTACATTCTCTAGTTGTAAAAACATGTAGCCTATACATGGAAGAACAAAGTTGTAATATTTTGTCAGCTATGGCTCAGCATATGTTCTAAATTTCACCTGTTGCTAGTTTTAAGTCACCCTATGCTAGTTGTGGGTGCTAATCAATCAATCCACCCATCAATCATTGAGGAAGCTAACCTGTACCATTTTTATACCAAAATTACAGTGTATATGTTTTTAAAAAAAAAAAAAAAAAACATGTATAAACCCACTAAAAAGGCAACTGGCCTTTTCCTCCTTGCCAGTAGACTTGCTTTCCTCCCTGTTTTTATTTTTTATTTTTTTCTGATGTGTGGTGGCAAGCCAAGACTCAATTCATGTCTGCAGGAGAGCAGAGACAAAGCGTTGAAATGCCTCTGTATTTTCAGCTGTCATTACTTTTATAGCTTCTAACTGAATCTCTGTGGTTTTAAATTTAGTTTCTCTCGCTGTTTGTGCATTCAGGTATCTGCTTTATTTTACTGTCTTAGTCATGTTGAATTACTGCTGATGAAAACCCAATATTTCCTGATTTTGTTGCTTCATAATAAAAAGCTTTTAGATAACAAAATAACATGGGGCTTTTATTGTGAAGAAATAAAATGTCTATTCACCATTCATAAAACAGTATAAACACAACTAACCCAGGGGGAGGGGGTCTGCTGTTGTGATCCATTTAGGACAATAATAGAGACCTAAGGGGTCCATGGTAGAGATGTGCGCAATTAGTCGACTATACAATTTAACATCCCCACCCTCGCTTATCTGCATCAGAAATACTAGTACTACTAACTAACTACTTATCAATATTTTATTCATGTACAAATTAATCGATAGGGAAATAAGTGGCTTTGTCCATGGCCTGAAAAACCCCATTTCAACATCCTGCACACTGGTCCTTTTATTAAGAAGTCTCACTTTTGTGTTTGAATAATTCTAAATCAAAAAACACTTTAAAAGAAAATTGTCAATATCGCCCCCGAAATACAATTTAACCGATTCATATCCTTATTATGTCATAGCATATAAGCAGCCTCCATACACAAATATACAGTTAATATTAAGTTGTAGGGACTATAAGCAACAAAAAGCAGTGTTTTAGGTTTCAGTAACATTATGTCTGCCAGTATTGTTAGCAAGCAGTTCTTGGAGGGAAATATGTGACAGATTTATTGACTGAATTCTTTCACAATCCCACTGATAATTAAACAAGAAACAGCAACAAAACAGCTGGGAAAAACACAAAATAGACAGGCCAACATTTGAGCTAACGTAACCTATTAAGGGATATCGATAATGTTACTTTCAGTTTGTTGTCTTTTTGTGTTTATAGAGGCCATCAGTAGGAATATATTCAGGAATAATGTTGGCTGTGAGGTATCTAAATCTTTTTCTATCAAGCAATGAAATTCAACTTATTTTACTGTGGGCCCCACACCCACCGGACCCCCCTGAAGGACCCCTGAGGCTGCTGTGGACCCCACTTTCAGCAGCACTGCCCTAACCAGAAAATCTTTGTCTCTCTCTCAGATCTTTGAATGCAGCAGGCAGCCGCCTCCGCCTCATAAAGGAGTTGTTGTTTACTACCAGGCTCTGCCTATCTCAGGTTTCATCCCCTCAGGCGCTGCTGGACTGTCATCTCCCCAGAGGGAGGGGCTGTGACATAAAACAAACACAGATATGCCAGGGTCACAGACTGGAACACCTACTGCAACTCGACACCACAGGCGGGCCAGCCAGCCAGCAGACTAGCATTCCACATGGCAGCGTGTCTGTGTTTGTGTGCGGAAGTAAAATTCTCACAGATGCATACAAACATACCCACACACACACACACACACACATAGACACACACACACACACACAGCTGACTCATATGTGGATTGTACACATGTTCTCGTCACATCTGTGTGGAGGCATGTGTGTCTCAGACTCAGAGACATGCAAACAGAGAACAGGCTAGTAAAACATTCAGCCTGGTGACCTTATGGTCTCCAGTCTGACCTCAAATCTGACCTCACCTGGTTTCCTGATGTTTTATTAATGCTCTCTGTGCCTGGGATCCTATATCCTCCTCACTGAGGGCCAAAGACTTGATTCTAAGGACAAAAATGCAATTGGACATCTATTATTTAGAAATGTATCAAGTCAGCATTAGTTTGCCGAGATCTATGTATGGTGTGGCATGGTGTTGGTTTATGATTCATAAAACGATCCAAGTCACTGCTCAGTTCTCGTCAGAGTAGTACAGCCATAAAATCCAAATAGATCTGACTGTCACTCCCTAGAAACTCTTTGAGTTTAGCAAGCTCTACTTTGGGCAACGCTGCTTAAACTGGAACCTTCTAATCTGTGCATCCATTTCAATCTGTGTATAATTTAATATTTTCGTCTCTTCTGTGCCTGTAATGACAGAGGAGAAATAGATGGGAGTAGAGTATGTCAGTGTTGACGGACGCACAATGTGCCCTCTTGTGGTCTCTGGGGGAGCAGTCTAAACAATGAGGGTGTGGAACCTCCACATGGGTTTGAGTTTAAAGTGACATTTATGAAAAGTTGGCCGGAAATTAACAGGTTACCCAATCCAAACAGCATCCATGATACCTGCAACCTGAGCACCTATCAACTATTGTCTGATGAAGATTTAGCCTCAATGGGCAACGGCCAATGTTTTGGGAGCTACCGATGTAGCCGGCCGATGGCCTGATAGCAGATAATGGACATCCGGTCCAAGACTTCCTTTTCCGTGCGCTAGTCATTGTTTACAGTCTTGAGATGTGGAGTTGGAGGCTAATCTCTATGAACCGATATCTGCATATGAATGCAGATACACTGAAAGCAACATTTTTTGGCATCAATGAGCAGTAATTAAATACTAGCCTTTCAGCCTGTTGTAAATCAAGTGGTCTGAGAGAGAACTAGACTTCTGCACCTTCTCTTGGATCCTTTTCAAGCTTTAGGAAATCTGGCCTGTGACAGTAGACTTAAACCAATCACAGGTCAGCTCAGAGACTGGCTGTTTCTATTGGTTGTGGACTAGTGGAGCTGTGCATGCACTTTCCTTCAGTGAAACCCTGAATCAATGGCAGAAACTCCTGAAGGAAAAGTTGTTATAAAATGGAATTATCAGAAATCTTAAAAAGAGTCCAGCTAATGAGCATCATGTGTAGCCCAAGAGTTTGTCAGCTCGTTCGATTACTTTTGACTTCACCTTCAGTTGTGTTCAATCACGTTTACCATGGGGCTTTTGCCAAGAGCTGAGAGAACACGGTGAAGCTGAGACACAGAACCGACAGACACCTGCTCAGACCCGGGGAGCTACGGATGAGAGGGTCAGTGACAGACTGGAGGTTCTGGAGGAAGAAACACCGGAGTCACTCTGACGCTGACTGCTTTATCGGCAGGAGGGGAGCTCAGATGTATGATTCAAACTTCTGGGATTAAAAGGCATTTTTTTTAATTTTCAGTCCTGCTTCTCAGCCCCTCTGCAGCAGCGATCCACAGAGAAATCACAGACCCACGTACTGGCCAGGTGAGAGCCTTTGTTTGTTTTTTTTTTAAGTTTTGAGATTTAAAAGTGGATTCATCTTCATGTTTGCTTGTAAACCTGTATGCAGCACCAACCACAGAGGAGCTGACTGTGCTGTTTACAGTAAAATAATTAGTCAGCAACATTTCCATCACGACTTCCCAGAGGAAAGAAAAAATTCAAAATAAGATCTCGTCTTTGTCTAGCCTCTATCTCCGAGACTTAAATGAGCTCAGTTTAAGACCATTTTCTCATACTTCTTCAATTTGGCTCCTGAGAAATAGCCTTTGTTTCATTTCAGGCCAAAACTAATTTGAGCCTAATTAAAGATCTTAAGATCTTTTTTTTTTTGTCTCACTGCAATGATCTTCAATTTATCTTAAATAATCAGCTCTTGAGATAACAGTGAGAGCTAAGTCAGTTGTCTTAAATTAGATCTTAAATTTGTCCAAGTGGTCAAATTAAAGTCTTCTTGCTCCATATGGCGATCAAGGGCAAACCTCTGAGACACCTATGAGCTCAGCAAAAGATCTGCTTTTCTTTTGTTTTGCTCCTCAAAAAAAAAGAATCTCATTTCTCAAGATAAAGAAAAGATGATTGTCAGAAACACGATTTTTCACTGGTTTTGGTTTGCAATTCCTGGACCATTTCAGTTTTGCCTTTGTGGAAAGAAACCAGACCAGTTGAAAAATGTATCATCCTTACATTGGCTTAATTCAGGACTTTCGGTGTGAACCCGCCCTGGGAGTCCAAAACAATATCCAGGCAGGAGCAGGTGAGGAAGCTCAAAAAAACGTATGAGCTTTACATTTTTCCACATGTGATGAGGGGGATTAATCCTCTTTATGTTGCAGGTTGGATGAGAAGCTGCCAAGCCATAGCTGTGACTGTACACTTGTATCAAAAGACGTGTTTGCATCCTTCAATCAAGGAGAAAAAGAGAGCGAATATTTTGGGAACACAGGTATGTCATTGATACAATGATGATGAAAAATGAAAATGAATTGATCTTTGGCCTTGACACTTTGATAATACTGCAGCGCGCCACAGAAAGAATATGAAATTGAAAGAGAATGAGTAATTAAAGTAATACTTGAGCACATAAATTAATCAAACTTTCACCTGATGCAATTTATTCTATTGCAAGACGAGCTCAGGGAAAAAAAACCCTGAAGCACAGCATTCAGTAGTGCTATAGCAATGTATTCTCGCACTTCAGTGAAACCTTGGGCTTTGTGACTGTCACTCACCTCCATCCTTCCACATATTAGTAAAACATATTCTGGAGAGTTTGTTTGTGTAGGTTTCAATTAAACCTTCAGTAAAGTGCAAATACACGTGTGCACATTTTGTTGGAGAAACTCCTCTCATACAAAGAACAAGACGAGCACATTTACAGCACCAAGACCTCGACACTTCAATATTAACATCTATGTCGTCTGCTTTTGTTTTTAAATGTACTTTCAGTGGCAAAGCAATGCAGTTAACTTATTTTTTGTTTGTTTATCGGTGCTTTTTTACTCAGTTATTCCATCAGTCACAGCCTTGAAACCACCTGACTATCCAAGATAGCAAAGCACTCTGAAACTCAACTGTTGCCACATGTTAAAGCAATTTTACCTTGTTTTTCTTCCCCTCTCTGCACAAACAAAAGTACTGCTCCCTTAAAGGGGGAGTTCACACCAAGATAAAAAAAAATACAGATTTTTCCTCTTACCTGTAGTGCTATTTATCCATCTAGACAGTTTTAGCGTGAGTAGAGTTTTGGAGATATTGGCCATAGAGATGTCTGCCGTCTCTCCAGTATAATGGAACTAGATGGCACTCCGCTTGCACTCCGCTTTCTTTCCAGAAAACATGCAAAGTCTTTGGCAATTAGACCCCACTGTGACTGTATAAGGGGGTGGTGAAGCTGCAACTCTGATGGAGTCTGGACACTGGTGGTGGTGAAGGGATGGCTGAAGATCAGGATGTGATGAGGAGTTGACTTCTGATGAGCTCAACCTGGACTCTGGATATGAAGAACTGGAGGTGAGCAGGGTGGAGGAGGGTCGCAACGATTCTGCACTTAAATGACAGCTGACAGCAGCAGAGAGGAGAACAGACTTTAGAGTTTGCCGGCAAAAACATGATTGGCTGATGGAGAAAGCAGCTACATCTGCTTGGTTAACTGACAAGTGAACACCCATAATCAGCTGATTGGGAATAAGCAGGAAAGAGAGTAAGAGAAAGACAGCTGTGAATTCATATGTGGGCAGTTTCATGTAGGAACCACTTTCTTTCTACCAGACTACACCCCTAAGTCTACCACTATGATAGGTAGCTGACATTATAGCTTACATTATATTTTTCCAAGAATGTTCCACCTAAATTCCTCATCTCAAGAAAAATTTAGCAATGTTATGGTGGATGAATGTGTGACACACAGGATTCTGGGTTTCACGTCCTGTGTGAAGCTAAATATCACTGTTAACTGTTAACTAGACTAATGCCTACCAAACAGCTGAAGACTGTTGTAGACTTCAGTCTGACACCCTCTCACACCTAAAGACAATTTGTTAGAAGATTAAGATTTTACAAACACCTGGGATCTTACAAGGTCACTATTTACAAGATTGCAACTAGATTATTTTGGTTTTGTAGTTACACCTGAATTTTTTTTTTTGGCAAGATGTCAGTAGATTTATTTCTTAGTATATTGACTTTTTCCAAAACTTTATCATTTTTTCCTATGATAAAATATTGTTTTTACATATTTCCTTCAAGACAAATATCAGTTTGATCTTATTAATTTTGAAATCTCGTATCCATAAATCTATATTTTCCGATCATAAACCATCTTTTTAATTTTTCAAAATGAGAGAAAAATGAAAATGAGCAATTTTGTTAATGTTGCTGTTTTGTCAATATAATGTTTAATATAAATAAATAAATAAATAATAAGTATAGCAAGCTTGGTGGTTATGTTGGTAGAAGCAAGAGAAGTAAAGTATAAGTTGAAATAAAACAAATCTACATATTTATAAGATCAAACTATTTAAATAATTACAACATCAAACTAATTATTTCCTTTTTTTTCTTGTACAGATGTATTGTTTTTTACATGGCACTCCTCAGACACCTCAGATTCGCAAAAAAAGAGCAAGACAGAATCTCAGACGAGCTACATATTTAGAAGCAAGAGGATCTTGAGCCAGAGAGAAAAAGTGAAATAAACTCAATCACGCTTTGAAAAGTTTGTGATTGATTTTATCGGAAAGTCAAGATGGATAAAAGAGTGACTTAAGACAGCTCAGACTGAGTTTTAGTACCTCCTCCTCCTCCTCCTCCTCCTCCTCCTCCAGCAAGACTCTCATGATTTTACTCCGATATTGATAGTTTGTCTGCAACAAAGAGATTGTGTCCAAAGTTGTTAGGTGTAAGGCCAGCATGAGTCAACTTATTGTTTTCATTTTAAAAACTATACATTTTCCATTTTCAGTCACATATTGAGATGGTTTAGGAAAAGATCATGTTTGGGTTAAAAACTTTCACAACATTAGAAAGGATTTCTGGCAATCACAAGGATGCGTTGTTAGGTAACAAGTACTAGCAAAATAAAAGTGATGTTATTTTTCTGAAGTTACAGACTGTTCTAGCTGCTCTATCATTCGCCTTGACCCACTTAGTCGTTATATCCACATTACAAATGATTATTTATTAAAAACATCATTATTTCATGAAAGCACTCATAGCATCTCTGCAATCTGTGGCAACAATGATATTGAGGTATTTGGTCCATATATCATGTTATTTGATTTTGCCCAGCCCTGATCACAGTGATACATCCATCTCATCTCAACAAGGAAAATCAGCGTAATCAGACCAGGAGCACCGATACAATGAAGAGTTTTGAAATGACAAGCTGGTCTTGCTGATTGGCTCCTTGAATCCTCTTCACGTTGTATACCAGGTAAACATCAGAGATAATGCAGACATATAAGAACTACAGCTGAGGGATTATTCTCCTCTCTGCAGCATGAAACACTGTACAAAGCATCTTATCTTTTTTTAAATTATTCTTTCAAATTGGTATAGACCAATATTGAACCAATACTAACTTTCACTCAGAATATTTTTTAGGATTTTCTGCTGTCTCTTTTCCTAATCTTCTTACATCACAGTATAACATTACACTTTATGTGTATAACAATCTTTGTTGTGTAGTTGTGTAGGTCATTTTCATGTATAAATCTGTACAAAGCACTTAGTAGAGTGCTGATTCTGGCCAAGAAACAGAAGATGAAGCACCTACTGCAATGCCACCACTGCCAGATTTGTACAGTTAACATGACCTCCTCATATGTGGTCACTAAGTTAAAAAAAATCAAACTATAACATAATATATAATGTATTTAGTGGGGGTGTTCCTGACTAAGATTTTCCTCAAATCAGATTTTAGTGGAAAGATGAACCAAGACATTCATCTGGTGTGTTTTATTTAGTGTCTTTAAAGTTCGAATGAAACTGAAGATGATGCAAAAGGATTCTGGTGATCTTAAAATAAGGCCTTAAAATAGGGTCTCTTACTGTCAGGATCCTTTTCATTATGTTGTCAGACACTGACAATAGCAATCTGAGCCTGTCAGTGGCGAAAACAAGCACAACAACAAGCAAATAATCAAGCATCACCTGCTCTGTGTGCGCTGCAGATGCGTCTGGATGAGTTGTCTGACAGCACGTCACACTGCTCTGTGTTTCTATAACTCTTTTATTTTGGACTTTTGTGGTTTGTGGTGATTCAAACATGGATTTTTTTTAGTAAGTTTTAATCTTAATGATGCCTTGACATCTTTCCTTATTGTTTTACAGTGTTTCTTTGTGCTCCACAGGGCAGCTTTAATCACGATAATCAGTTATAAGGGGCATCACCCAGAATGTTCAACAGTATATTCTGTACATAGAGGCCGTGAAAAAGATAATAAAGCACATGAGAGAACATCGTATTCACGTCAGCCTGTTCATTTTGTTTTTTCTGCAGGGTTTAGTTTTAATCGCAGCTTCTCTCTAAGGGCCATGGCAACTCAGCCATGTGGGAGCCTGCCTGGCACAGTGCTCCACTTTTTTACTTGAACACAATACGTTCACAATGCTAGCTCAATAGTGTGTACTGTAGTTAAAAAAAAAAAAAATCAGCAGATGGAGTGTGCCAGTGGAACACGAGGCTTCAGGTACACCGAGCCTCCTCTCCTTTTGTGCTTTTAAATGCTCCCTTTTATAGAGAGAGAGAGCAGACCAGCCTCCTTTTGAATTTTTGACATTTATTTGACGCGTGGATAGAGAGTGCCATGCAGACATGAAAGATAGCAGTTACAGGACTGAGGTTTAGGGGCTCAATTTCCATGATCGGCATTGATCACGCTGCTCAGACAGGGAGAGAGAATGAATGAACTAGTCAAAAGAGGTCACTCTTCTGCTGCCTCTCAGAGCAGGGAGTGCTGATCTGAATCTGCTTTACCTTTTGTGCCATTATGTGCATCATGAGGGATCAGGAACTCTGGCTACAGCCACACTGATTCACTCTCATTTTAAAATGCATACATTTTGGTACAGCGCTAGCGCTGCTGACCCCCACTCTAGTTTGAAAAGTCTATGATTCCACTTCAGTCTGAATGGGCGTAAAAAAAGAGACTCTTGATAAGATGATTATTTTTTGGTCTTATTAATCACAATGTCCTACCATTATTTGTCACACCCAACAACAAACAACATCGGCCTTGACTATCAGCGATTAATTTGACAGTGATGACAAATTATACAGTTTTTACACCAAAAGTAGCATGTATGTGCAGGTTTTTTTAGGGCCTACATGGGCAAGAGGTAGGCTATTATTAGTAGTCAATCTGCTTCCTGTTTGCATGCCCAGTGTATGTGAATGGTCATGTGATATATGTTTAAAAAGCTAGTATGGGCAGCTGAGGTGAGGAACTCAAGACAGAAGTAAATCGAAAATTTGAGACTCACACTGATAAAAGCCTCGGCTTGACTTTGACTTGGTATTCATGGCTTGAGACTTGACTCAGAGTTGAGATAGACAACTTGAGAGTGATGATGTAACATGACAGACACCATGGAAGAGGACCCACGTCCTCTGTAGATAAACAGCTCATTCTAAAGCAACAAAAATACAATTCTTACCTTCAGGTGATTATACACTAAAGAAAACACACTTATTAATTATATATACACTTTCTGCCTGTAAATCTTACACACTGGACCTTTACATATAGTATCTGAATACTTCATCCTCCCTAGCTGTGTGTAAAACTGCACTTTCACAGGTATTCAGTGTCTCATGGCCCTTTTGATAATATGGATCAGGTCATGTGACCCACTTACATGAGATCATTCATATACATTTTCCCTGTTCAGTAACAAGCTTTTGTATGGGCCCTTATCATCACCATGAGCTCTCAGTGTGAGAGTACTTCACACCAGTAGTTAGGAGACCACACACACACACACACACACACACACGCACAAGAACACATAATATGATATGCTGAATGAGTCTCGTCTGATAATACCTCCTCTGTCCATCTCTTCTCAAAACGGCAAAGTGATGTTGTCATACAGTTTCTGCTCCCAAAGACTGGAGGACAGCAGCGAAGAAATGATGGGAAAGGGAGACATGTCAGCTCATAAACATATAACATCAATACATTTATGACTGATGAAGCAATCCTGCTCTACTTTATAACATTACCTAAGTGGAGTGCCAGCAAAACATTATTGGGCTGTATGGCCGAGCCTTTTATCTAATGCCACATAATATAATAATGTGATACTTTATTGATCCTCCCAAGGAAAACAGTCTTTTCTCATGTCCTGATTCATAAAGGGGTCAGAGGTCAGTGCCACCTCCAGTCATGTTTTAAACGATATAAAATGCTCTGCAATTCAGTATTCAAGGATTACTAAATATGCAAATAGTCTCCACCCTCTCCACACTCACCCCAACCCATATCGCTATGCATAAGTAGCTGCACCTAGCTTCTCCTCTGTTTTGCTAGCTAATCACAGTAACTAGCTACATCCAGCTTCTCCTGTGGCCTGATTGGTTCCTTAGGTTTATCATGTCATATACCCAGTCTGACTGAATCCGTTTGCTCTTGCTCACTGTAGTTTCAAAGCACATCAGCCCAGCATGGCAGGGGTTTGCATTTCCATTACGACAGGGCGACACACTTCAGGGTGTGTCTTTTGACTCAGTGATTAAATGCACACTGTTTCCTGAAATTCTTCACAATAAAAGGCACATGTTGTTTCGTTATTTGAACACTTTTATTATGAAGCAGGACAAACAGGAAATGTTTTCATTCAAAGATTTCTTGAGCAGAAACTTAACATGACTCCGACACAGCTGAAACAGAATATGAAATGGTAAAAATAATGCAGATACCTGAAAGTTCAAACAGCGACAGAGGAGAGAAACTGCATTTCAAAACATAAAGATTCTGTTAGAAGCGACAATAGTACTGAGAGATGAACATAAAGAGACTTTAAGAAACGTTGCATGTTCGTGGGGGAGAAAGGAGGCTCGTCACGGGTTGGCAGTGGCCGGTGAGACGTCACTGCTGCCCATTTGGAGGCATGTCGGCCTCGCTTTGGCCCCACAACATATGCAGCATGGCACGGTTTGGCTTGGCACAGCCAAAAGTGCCAGTGGAAAAGGCCCAATGACGTTTACTGTTTATTTCTCACCTGATATGTCCTGTAAAACTTGAAAAACACCACAAGAACATGTTAACAAGGTTAAAAATATGAAACAACCATTGAAATGCAGGACTCACTTCTTTCTCAGATTATAGCTTGGTGTAATTGCTACTGATGATAGTTTTATTTTCTTGAAGCTGTAAAGCCCTCATCTTGACATGCTTTGATGTTGTTAAGTGAAGTCAAAAGTGTTTGAATTACCTTATTGAGGGAGGTGGGCTAATCAAATAGATCCTATTAGTGATTCCAAATTCAGTTAATAGTAAGCTTGTGATGTGAAGGGTCCGTGTATGAAGTATTTATCTGCAGTGGTTCACATTGCATAATGAAAAATGCCAGTCACTTCGGTTCAGTTGTTTTTCTTTGTTGAAACCACTAAACAGAAAAGCGACTCTGATGCTTCTTTTGTTTTTTTTCTTTTTATCTTAACAAATACAAATGAACATTGTATCACTCGTTTCTGTCAACTGCAGTCCGCTTGTTCCATCATCGAACTTGTAAAATGAAAATTGAAAAAGTAAACAAGAGCCAGAAACAAAGGCAGCTGGACTACAAAGTAAAAGTCGAGTGTTTTAAAAGGTTTTGAAGTGTGTTGACTGCAGCGGTAAACTAAATAAGTAAAAAAAAAAAAAAAAAAAAAAAATCTAAATAACAAACATAATTCATCAACCTGCTTAAGGCTTTTCATCTACTACTTTGGGAGAACATTGCGCTATATATTTTGTGTTGTGACCTGTGACGACTTGATTTATCTTGAACTTTGACTTCATTACTGGCTCTGTTGTCATGACAACAATCATGTTAGCCAAGGCGAAGGCTCATATTGTCTTGTGTGGGATCATGTACGCCTACACCAGCTGCTTGTTGCGTACATACAAATGGTTATAAATATGAATTAATGAATAAATAGAATATATATCCTTGGCAGTAAGTAAGCAGTCTTACAATGACATAAAACAAGTGGCCTAAAAACAATAACAATTAAGTTAATATCATACGATGTGCACTGGTACAAGAAAATGAGTATATTCTATTTCACTGATAATAACTACAATAAAGTCTTCACAATTTCTATATACATTTCTGATAGGCCACATCTTGCCATCATGTAATTTGTGTGAACAATAAATAGACAGTAGTGTAGTACTCAGATCTTTTACTCAGTAAAAACCAGCTCAAGGACACAAAAGCACACATTGCACCTTCAGTTTAATATCTTCCAACCTCAGTTGAAATTTGAATAATAAATGTCAGACACAAGGTTTCACACAGACTGTTTCTCATCACAGATCACAACACTATATAGCATAATGTTCACCCAAAGCAACAGCTGCCCAACCTTATCAATAAA
Organism: Lutjanus erythropterus; assembly: GCF_056507025.1. Taxonomy (NCBI): domain Eukaryota; kingdom Metazoa; phylum Chordata; class Actinopteri; order Lutjaniformes; family Lutjanidae; genus Lutjanus; species Lutjanus erythropterus. The sequence continues at coordinate 7,794,742 of NC_139329.1, forward strand.
TAAGCTGATCAGTTCTAGGAAAGCAGCAGGGTGGGAGTGGGACATAAAGTGTTTATGTGTGACAGGACACACTGACCACACTACTACAGTCACATTCTGTAGCAGAAAATCAATAAATTAGATGAATGAACATTTTTTTTCCCTTTTTTTTAAACTTTTTGTACAGATTACAACATGAGATGGATGTTGTTAACGAATGAGCTTTACTGGTGCTGATAAACCAGCAGGTTTTACTGCCTTTGGACAGAGCTGAGAATCTGACCCAGTAGCGGGAATTAAGAATACCTACAGAAATGGTTGATCTTCTCATGGATGGACATGTCAGTTTTGAGACTGTTTCATAACAAGTTAAAAACTCATCGTAGCGGCTTTGACGGAACTGAAAAATAATTTGTGTAGCTGCCCTGTGATTCAGATCTGCTTCTTCCTTCCACCAGGTTTCATGAAAATCGGGGCCAGTAGTTTTTCTGTAAATCCTGCTGACAGACAAACATAAAAATTAACATAACCTCCTCGGTGGAGGTAGTGACTGTAATTCCATTTACTCTCCAAACTCTTGTAACAGATGAAACTTTTTAAGCCATCATTCTCATCTGTGACGCAGCTCTCCATTCTCCATTACTGTGGTGTCTTCAATCAGAGGAATGTGGCTCTCTGTCCCCATGTGACCCACGCACAGAGCGACAGTGTAACAATAATGCAATAACAATAATGTAACAAAGTAATAACTAGAGCAGCTGAATTGTTCCCTGGGCGAGGGAGCGAGCGGAGAGGAAATGATCATAACATGGTTTCACATCCCTCAGGATCTGTTGCAGCTGACATGAGAGCATCTGAGAGGGCAATCATCACCGGATACTGTTACTTGTTCCAAATGTTACGCTGCGCTTCAGGCATTTAGCTGACACACACATGCTGTATATGTATGAGAGGTGGAAGCAACAAAATTCATTCATTGATAATAATGTAGCTAATGAAAATCCATGTGAAGTGAAAAGTACAGGATTAAAAACGGATATGAAATCAAAAATGGAGTGATAAATTGTCAAGCGATTTGATTAATTTAAAGCCGATTTAATTAAAACTGTCGTGATATGATGGAAACACCTAAGTTTCATGATTTTCCCCATCTTACATTCATCATTCACAACACAGGATCGTCAGTTATCATTTAGGGAAAGTGGCCACAAGGGTGAGAGCAACAAAAAAGAACTGAAAAATATATATATACCCCAATTCTAAAAAAAGGTGGGTAAACAGAATGCAATGATGTACTAATTCTTTCCCACCTGTATTCAATTGATTACAGTGCAAAGACAAGATGTTTAATGTTCCAACTGCTAAACTTTATTGTTTTAACTCATTCTTTATTGGTGCCTGCAACACATTTGGAAAAAAGTTGAGACATGAGCATGTTTACCACTGTGTTACATCTCCTTTCTTTTAACACCACTCAGAACCCTAAATGTTGAAGTTTTGAAAGTGAAATTCTTCTCTCATTCTTGCCCAGTATACGATTTCGAGTGGTTAACTCGAAATGCACCGCACATTTTCAAGAGACAGGTCTGGACTGCAGGCAGGTCAGTCTAGTGCCTGAACTCTTTTACTACAATGCCACGCTGTTGTAACACGTCTTGGAATCGTATTGCTGAAAAGTGCTGGGACGTCTCTGAAAACGACATCTGGATGGCAGCATGTCGCTCTACAACCTGACTGCACCTTTCAGCATTAATGAAGCCTTCACAGATGTGGTGGTTAGGCGTTGCTTGCAGTTTTGTGCTGAGAATCGTTGTTCTTAAACTTGACAGACTATTTGCTCTCTCAGTGATGAACCTCGCCCAATTCTTTCTTGTGAATGACTAAGCCTTTCGTGAAAGCCCCTTTCACACCCAATCATCATACGATCACCTGTTCACATTTCACTTATTTTTCTGTGAAATTATCCAAACAGGTGGAATAAAGAATTGTCTTTTTCACATAACTTCCCGTCTTTGTTGCCATTGTGTCAACTTCAACATGTTGCAGGCATCACATTCAGAATGACTTCATATTTACAAAGAATATTTATCAGCTTGAACATTAAGTTTCTTGTCTTTATACTGTATTCAACTCAAATGAGTCGAAAAAGATTTGCAATTCTATTTTTATTTGTGTTTTACACAGTGTCCAAACTTTTTTTGTATGCGTGTTTATAGGTGTTCCCTCTTCATATCCCAAAAATGTAGAGGTTTTGAGCGCCTCTTGAAAGTGAAATGTAACGCTCTATGAAAGAACGCTGCTGCTCAGACTTCACAAACTGCAGATTGAAAATTCAGTTAAAGCCTCTACACTATTGTCACCCTGAAATATGTTACAGTCTAAAAGGACTACAGTTAAATTCACACTTTTTGGGACTACATACACAGTTTTGTTTTTTTGTTTTTTGAGTTCACAAAATACAAACAAACTGGGAACAAAATTAATTAAAAAGCAACCTGGAATCAAAAACATCTGAGTCCGAGAGTGTTTGCAATGTGCGTGGGTATCAGCAGAAAATACTGCAGCACCACTGTATAATTACTAATACATCAACACACACACATTCAGCATATACACACCCATTTCCCACCCTTTCTTTTCAAAAGCTATTGTGGAATGTGTGAAGATAAAAGAACCTTTTCATCCATTCTGTAACTGTCCTATCTATTTCGGTCTGTGTTGGGGGTCAACTTCAATTCAGAAAGCTTTTACACAGCTATCTCTATTGAGCTAAAAGAAAATTGTTGCGGAGGTTCACTTGTCTTTCTGTTCGGGCATAATTGGAACAAATCTGACCCCGATATTTATTTTGTTGGAAAAACATTCCTCTTTGCTTCCTATGAGAGTTAAAAAAATGCAGCCGCATTCAGGGACTGAGCGATTTATTGAATGTAATGCATTAAAACATAAATAGATGCATTATAGTGAGTGCGTTGGCAGCTTGAACCACAGACAGGCAGGCATTTACTGCTTAAAGTTGCCTTGAAAGTTAATCACAACATACATTTAATATATTCAGTCAATATTTCATTTCTTGACAAAAGGAGTGAAATTTAATGTTTGTTAAAAATATGATGTATATATTGTATTAAACTACAAAAAGCAGAGTGCTACCATAACGTCTATGTACCTCAATTAAAAATAACACTCATGCCACATATAAAACACAAGAAAGCGAGTGGCTGCGGAGTAAAGCCTTTATGTGTTTTACTGTGTGAATACAACAGAACTTTGGTCAAATATTTCAAATGTTCCTCCACAAATGCAAAGGAAATTTGTAGCATTAAGACAACTGGGCAGCACATGCATCCCAATATATAGGGAAAGTTCACCCCAGTTTCAAAAATACATGTTTTTCCCCTGGCCTGTAGGCTATTTATCCATCTAGATTGTTTTGATGCACGTTGCCAGGTTTTGGAGATATCAGTCATAGAGATGTTTGCCTTTTATCCTGTATAACGGAACTAAATGGCACTTGGCTTCTGGTGCTCAAAGCTATCAGGAGTGACCGGGTCATGATTTCTGGAGAGACGCTGGTTTTGAATTTTTCAAATTAATTTGTTTGTGCTTTGAGCACCACAAGCTGAGTGCCATTTAGTTCCATTGTATTGGAGAGAAGGCAGATATCTTTATGGCTGATATCTCCAAAACTCTGCTACTCACAGCAAAAAAAACTCTAGATGGATAAATTGCACTACAGGTCAGGGAAAATATATACATTTTTGATTTTGGGGTGAACTGTCCCTGTATGTACAGGGAGAACTGTCCCTGTATGTACAGGGACAGTTCACATGTTTTAAAAAAGGCACTTATGAATGGCAAACAAGGGCAGAGAGATGAAAATGAACTAGCAGGAAAAGTAAGAACAAGTACAAGTGTATCAAAATGTACAATAAATACAGTTAAACTTTGACTTTTCTGAATTAAAAGATACAAGTGTTGTTCATCTAAAATCTATGCAATAGTATCAGGACATGGTATAAGGGGGAAAAATGAGAGGAAGAAGGTATGTATATTTATTTTTGTAAATTTGTATTTCAAGAATAACATTGAAAGAATAGAAGCAATAACATCTTTTTGCATTTTCAGAATAAAGCCAAAATATTGAGAGGAAAGTCAAAATGATGAGAATGAAGTTGAAATCTTGAGGATAAAGGTAAAACATCTCTTCACTATTCTGGAAATGCTTTTTCAAATTTATTCACAACTTTGACTTTTTTTGCAGTTTGAGAATAAAGTTGAGCTGTTCAGAATTAAGTTGAAAGAGTAGTATTTCAACTATATTCTTGAAATGGAAAACTTTATTCTCAACTTTCTGACTTTATTCTTGACATTTTGACTCCATTCTCAAAATACAAAAAGAAAAAAGAAACCAAAAAAACTTCCTCATCCGATTTTCTTTTTCTTATGCCTTCTCAAAATACAAAGTTTCACCCACCCCCTGCAATACTCTTCTGTAAAAATCATAAACATGAATATTGGCAATCTCATTTAGTTCACAGACGTCTGTCGGACTGTATAACAATGCCCAATTTACAAAAAAAAAAGAAGCATTCTGTGGCACATAAGCCGAATCTTTCTGCAGAACTTAAATAAAACAAAACTGATTTGTGTGTCGTACATTATTCAGCAAGGACAAAATGTGATGCGTGCATTCAGATAAAAACTTATTTCTACAACAAATAGAAAGAAAAACATATTGTTAAGCTTTAATATGTGGTCCATTGTATAAAGTGTTCCCTCTTGCTGCACGAGGTGCTCAGTCTACGTTCCGGTACCTGGTGAAGAGGTTGTAGAGGACACGCAGTGTAGATTTAAGGTCACAGTTCACTATATCTGAAAAGAAAAGAGAGAGAATAGAAGAGTTATCTACACACACACACACACACACACACACATATATATATATATATATATATATATATATATACACATATATACATACATATACATACATATACATACATATATATACATACATATATATACATATATATATATATATATATATATATATATATATATATATATATATATATATATATATATATATATATATATATATATATATATATATATATATATATACACACACACATAAATAAATGAAACAACCAGTAAACACCCACAGCTACAGTCTGTACTATGGGTGCCACATTCCTTCTTCTCTCCACATTAATGGCCCGTGTCCATCAGGCAAATCTGTCTTTCAGCAAACAACATTCAGCAGACGGCTGCAAGATGCTTTGGTTGTACACTGGTTGTTGAAATAAGATTACTGGAAATCCATTTGAGACTCAACACACTGCAAATATTTTAGAACCTTTTAGCTCATTCAACAATCAAACATATTGGACCTACATTTTGAGTTAAGTTAGACTCTGCTGAGCGAGGATGAAATCGTTACCGTTTCACGATAAGCCACAGTGAAATTCCTGACTGTTAATATTACTCTTTTAAAGTTTGATCATCATTAAAATTGTGTTTGATTACAGCGCTTTGCTGTAAATACTCTCCAGCATGAACCAAAGTCAGTAATGGTCGTCCAGATGCAGGCGCAGCGAAAACATGGTGGAAGGCAATGAAAGCACTCCAACCAAGACGGTCCTTAAGTCTGAAGTGTGATCATGTTTTGTTTTTTGTTGAGTGTGCTGAGAGAAACTTTCGAGGATGCCCCAGTCTAAAGAATGTGCAAAAAGAAAGTTGCTGCAAAAGCAGGACTTGTGAGTCATCCTCTTGACCACCACCCACTACTTTATAGCGAATGAAACGTAGGTTAACTTTTAGGTCAATGCAGTGGCCCTTTAGCTCAGTTGGTACAGTGTGTGCGCCATGTACCGAGGCTGAGAGTGTGTATGCACAATAAAGTCATAAAATCATTTAAAAATTAATATTTAGTGTCACTTAAAGGTTTGTCAATTTCTTTTTGGAAGTAACCATGTTACACTTATCATTTTATAAAGTTTATAAAGCAAAAACAGTTTATTTTTTCCTGTCTGCTGGGTGTGTAAATAGCAGAGTGTGTTAAAATATGTTTATGTTCATGTCATAGAGTGTGCTATTGTGTGTTATTGTGGATTTTTTTTTTCTGATCATCCACTCTGTTGTACACAACTGTACAACCATGAGTGAATCACTTCAAGTCTATTTCAAGAGTCACATTCTTCCAGTTTAAATCCATTCATATCATATCAATAATTTAAACTTATTTAACTTATAAAACTTTATAGCTTTGAATCAGGACCTTCAGTATTTGGATCAAACAGCTTGTAAAAAATAAAGCTGGATTTAGAGGGCTGCAGCTGTTCAATGTGTCAGCTACATATTTAATCAATATTTAGATAAATTTAAGTATCAGACTGGATTTGGTATCAAAGATATACACTATTAAAGGACTTGGATTGGGACTTAAATGTGCATCCTACCCTCTGGTCGGGGCTTTGGTCTCTCCAGACCTCCGTCCTGCATCAGTTCAAAGGAGAAGGACACATTGTGGACCTGCAGAGAGAGAGAGAGAGAGACGAGGCTGTTAGGACATAAGAAAACACTACAGGATGCATGTTCAGTACTGTGTGTGCATGCAAACACACACACACACACACACACACCAAACTTTACACATACAGGCAGAGGTTGGCAAGTACAAATCATGCGACTCCACACGCAGCTCCTTGCTGATAAGGGAACACACAAACACTAGTTGCTAAATCCCACGATACACTCTGGGTGGATTCAATCGTGCTACCACAGCTTCCTGTGTCGGCAAACACAACACGGCTGTGTTCTGTAAGACCATAAGCCTTCAGCAGCTGCACAAACACTCGGCTCGCTCATTTATCAACAGAAACATGTCAGCAGTGTCAGTCCAAAACCTCCTAACTCCAAATAAAAAAAAGATTTTTCATGTCACTACAACTTATACAATGTATGTAGGAAAAGAAGGAACAGACAGACACACATGAACAACTGGCCTCTGTTAATTTAGAAAGGTTATAAAATACATTATTTCAATTTTACAACCTCTCTTCATATTTAATAAATGTGTACTAGGGCTGGGCAATATGGCTTATAAATAATATATAGATATTTTTGTGCTATTCCCGCGATATACAATATAGATCTTGATAAACACATTTTCTCTAAAATAACATAATGTAAATTCTATAATAGTGCAAACATGAGTGATATGGACAAAGTCCACGTATCACAATTTTTCTGCCCACATACCTTAATATCGATATTGCAACAATATTGTAGGGGTGCAAGAGGTCCTGGATTCAAATCCTGGACGAGCCCCCAGATATGTTATAACCTCCCTGAACAAACAAAGGCTCCACTGGAGACCCAAATACATAAAGAACATCAAGACAAATATAATGACTTTTAAACCAAATAGAACAGCTGGAACAGTCTGGCAAGTTCAGAAGATGACATCTCAACTACTGCTACTGTACTGTAATGTAGCCTTTAAAAACACAATATCAATATAATACTGATATATTTCCCAACCCTAATGTGTAGTATCCTCATTTTATGTATTTATTTCGCAATATTGACCTGCTCTCTGTACGATATCCTGCCTGATACATGGTTATGTACCAAAAATATCAATACTTATATTAATTAATATTAATTAAATCTACAATGATAGTGATTTAACAATGATTTTATTATTTCTCCAGAGTCTATGATCAGAACTGTGTCCATAGGAACAGTCTGTTCTTCATGAAAACAGTCTGTTATATGGAAATAACAGACCTTAGAATGTGGTAATTGACCAATCAGAATCGAGTACCTAACAAATCCATGTAATAATATCTTATAAAGTTGTTATGACACACATACTAGCAAACAGTTTCCTATTTACATATTAGCTTTCACTTGGAATCTTTGGCCACTTGATGATTTTAAGGCCAATAGTCGCTCTCCTTTTAGCTCTGCATTGGTTTCCACCAACTCTTGTGAACATTTTACATCAGATTGCATGACTAACATTTGTACAATGTGATTGCATGTGGAAAAAGAATGAACAGACCGGAGCAGAGAGCAATCATTACATTATTATGTTTTATGCAGGAACACACATGCTGGAGATAGCGTCTACAGGGTTTTTTTTCCTGGAAACTGACAATTATGGTCAACATGATGAATGATCACCAAATGCAGGGCTGACGTTTATTCAAAACATGGGAGCTGAATCTTTTTCAGGTGGGCTGTTTAAAGACGGAATTATTCTGATTTGCGGTTGTCCGAGCGGATGTGTAGCTCTGTTGAAACCAGAAAGGCATCTAAGCCAGTCTGACTCCTGAGCATCAGTATGAAAATAAACCTGCAACGGATGAGGAAAACCAATCAGAGCACAGAGATAGCCAGACTTGAAAGATGTTTTCTATTCACTGCCCATTGTATGCATGTGCGTGTGTGTGTGTGTGTGTGTGTGTGTGTGTGTGTGTGTGTGTGTGTGTGTGTGCTCGCCCTGCTGTGATGTACTGAAACCTTTCTCCAACAAGGGCTTATTGTGTGGAAAAGCAAGACCTTCGCCATCTAATACAATCAAAAAGAAGAGAATGAGTCTTAAGTAGAGATCTACTGAGCAGGAGCATGAGTGCTTTCTTGATGCCTTGCACTACTTTTGAAAGCCCACCCTCGGTGTATCATCGATAGGCCTGTAGGTCCTCACTCTCACACACACATCCACACACACACACACCCACACACACACATACAGAGTAATAGAGCTGAGCCCCTAAGCCACTCCAGTGTTTCCCTGTGCAAAAGGAGATTACAGATGCTGTGGGGCTGGTGCCTGTTCTTCCGGGCCAGGAGTGTGTGTATGTGTCTGTGTGTGTGTGTGCGCGCGCAGTTGTGTACATTGTAGCACTGATGCCCATTCTGCCTCGCAGCTTGGCTAGGGCCGCTGGCCAAGACCCAAACAAAAGGCTACTGTGGTGTCTCTGCAGATTGCCTGTTCAGAATACCGTAGTACTACAGAGGCCAATGGAGAGGAGGGATGGCTCCGCACTGAATGGGCTCTGGGGAAAACGGATGGCATTTATCAAGCTATTGAGAGGAGAGTCCTGGCTCTGAGTGCATGAGGCTCCTCAGAAATGGAGTATTGATTTAAGAGTGTTTCTTAAACTATAGGTCAGGACCAGAGATGGGTCAGGGCCCTATTTCTCATGGATCTCCAAGAGAAAACACTGAATACATCAATATGGTGGAGGTTACAACTTCAAGTACAGATGTCTGCTTGTACAAAACACAGCAGAAAATTGTTGCGTTCGTACATTTGGTGAATTCTTTCTGTTTGGTTAAAAATTAACCAGGGACACTGCACAAAAGCCACAGTGAGACAGTTTGCATTGACATACTTATTTTGGGCCTGTACTCAAGGGTGACAAATTAAGTAATGATAATCAGGTTGAAGTGTTGAATTTCAGCTTCAATTTGAAGGAACAAACGTACAAGGCAGAGGTGTGGGACTCAAGTCACTGAGTCACTGAGAATTGCTAACATGGAAAGGGTAGTTCAAAAATAATGAAATTTGTAGCCAATTGCCTCTGTCTATCCTCAAAGGCAAGCTATCTGAAGAGATTCAAGGGGGGATATTTCATTCTCTAGAAAAGAGCTGGTTTGAAACGAGTATTCTTATGAACAGAGTCTGGTCCGGACTGTTTTATGATATCTATGTGTTATTTATTACTATTATTCACATTGGCATTGTGCCATGTACTGTTTAACAGTATAAAACAAATAAATAATTGTTCATAAAAAAGGTCCACAGCTCAAAAATCAGTGACACAACTACGAACGTTCAACTTTTAACTTATTCGCTGGCCAAATGTTAACTAGAAAGCTAACATTAAGTTTAAGCTATGTTAGGCTTGGCCTCTGTTTTCACTTGAGAGCCATTAAGAGAAAAGGTTATATTAGAATTTCAGAGCCCCACTATTGTTGCTTGTTTAGGAGGATTATTATTCATCACAACAAAAATAGCAGTAAGATTTAAAAGCTGTATGGAGGCGTTATGTTGAAAATAAAACTCAAATTTAAAGACCACTGTCTTGAACTGATTTAAATGTTGAACCTGCAATAAATCCATCAAAATTCTGTATGACTGGGCTTCATTCTCACCACAGTAATTGAGGCTTGCTTGAGGGCTTGCACATCTGTGACTTCTTCACACCTCTGGTACAAGGATAAAAAGGGCTGCGATTCCTTCACTGTTCACCCAACGGACATGAACACTTCAGAAGAACATTAACCTGGAAATCACCCTTAAGTTGGATAGTTGTAGTTTCAATTTATATCCAGCAATTAGACTCATATTTTCACCAATATACAGCTAAAAATACAGCCTCAGTTTACGTGTCATGCCCAAGCAAAGTAAGCAAAAGTGTCAACAAAGTGTGCAACAATGGTAAACACCTGGCCGTGACATAAACGGAAACTGCACTTACAGCCATATTTTGGCGAGAGATATTTGGAATGAATGGGCAGCACTGGATTACATTATAAGCGGTCAAGTGAGCATTTTTTGTGTTTTGTTCGATATTTTGTTTCTATAAGACTCCAGCTGTTGTCCTCAACAACAGCACAAGATATAAACATGTCAAAACCTTTCAACCCAACAGCCAGTGATTGATCCTCAGTATTTCTGTGACCGTTCAGCTCACTGACGAACGTAGAAAAAAAGAAATCAGTCTTTACCTTTTGGTCAAAATTCTCCGGTGTGAGGAAAAAGTTGTAGAGTGGCACAAAGTATCCCTCCAACAGCCCCATCAGCAGGACCAGATAAACACCATCTGCAAACTGAGACAACAGCGGCGTCAGGTGACCAACAGTCAGTCTGACTGTGAGCTGGTGAGCGCTCCATGACTGAAAACTGACAACCGAAGAGGACTGTCTGCACAAGTTCAAGTGATTCACAGATAACTGCTATTATTTCAGAACGGTGGATTTTAACAACTGTTTCAAGAAGACTAAAATCTCAGTCAATCTCAGCTTATGGATCAAAAAGCTTGGAACCGAATCATTCCTATACAAATGTTGTGCTTTGCTTATAGTCCGTGTCCATTTGGGGTCTTTTCATACATGACAACATGTGGAAAACAATTCTAGAACTATAATAATCCTATTTTTCTTACAGAACTCCCATGATACTTTGCATCATGGTAACCTATCTGCTTCCAGCTGGCTACCTGAGGCTGCACATTGAAATCATGATGGGAAAAATAATAATTTTCTCTCAATTAAAAACGTAGTCTCCCTGACGGGGCCTGGGTGAGGGAAGGATACTGAAGCTGTCTGTTTAATTACTTTATATTCACCTGATGAATATACACCTGCTGATTAGATAGTAATCTGAAATCAAGAAAATCAAAACAATATGGTTATGGTAATAATCTGCTTTGTAGGGATCAATTTGACCCAGACAGATGTCACTATAGCACTATAAGAGGTTTCCACTGTATTGTGATAACTGACTACTCTTCGTCTATGTTGACAAAAAAAATTTTTTTGAAGATGATTGAAAGACGTTGGTGGGGGACCTTTACAGGGGATCACATCTTAAAATTGTTAGCAAAATGCTAGCTACTTAGCTAGCTAGTCTACATGAATCATTAGCTAGCTAGTTTGCTAGTGTTTTGCAAACATTAGCTAAATTAAGATGTGACCCTTTAAGTCACATTTACAGGCAAAGGAGAAAGAGAAAGAAATATTGCTCAACTGTTCTTGGAGCACAGAGTCTTAGGAGGGAACAATTAATTTTTTCCATCACTTTTCAAGTAAAAATGTCAAACGTTTGTTCGTATTTGTGACTCATTTATGACAGTGAATGAAGAATGTTTGGGTTTTGGACAAAAGAAGTGATTTGAAGGCCTCCCTTCAATTTCCCTCTGTGAAATTGTGATGAGTTTTTGGTAACTTTGTTTTTTTTTTTTGTTTTTTTAACATTTTATAGACTAAATGACAAAATTCATCAATAATGTAAATAATCATTAGCTGTTGCAGCCCTATTTGAAACTATCTGTAAGATTAGATACCACTGCAGGTAACTGTGAAGTAAACATATACAGGGGTCCTACATGTTTTCTAAAGTCAAATTCAAGCACTTTTCAAGCATTTTGCATTTTCCACAAGACAAGACAAACTTCAGTTTCAACTGACAGATCACACTAAGTGAAGCCACGCGCAGACTCACAGTGGCAAATGAGACTTGAGTGGAGTCGTCTTCATTTTGTGAAAAAGTCAAAAGCAATTAGGCTCTCTGACTTATTTCACATCTTTATCTGAAAACGAACAATTCAGTCAGAGAGCGATTTACTGTGAAAGTACTGCAAATACAATTTCAAGAACTTAATCCAAAATCCAAGCACTTTCAAACCTTGAAAACAGTGTCAAGTGCTTTCAAATATTTCCAGCACCTGTACAAACCTCGCACATACTATTTGTGAGCAGGATGAAGTGCCTTTTTAAAGGTTTGATAGAATGTGCTGTAAAAATAACTATTTTAATTAAGCATCAGTATGTTAAATAGTGTAGAGGACTTTACAACATTTGAACATTTCTTCATGTGTGTGTGGACGTGTGTGACGTACCTGTGTGTCCAGTTCAGACACCTCTAGGTTGAGCTTGTTCAGGTGTTTGTTCACAAATGTGATCAATGTCTGAGAAAACACAAATGAGAACATCTCATCACCAAATATCTCAAACCAGATGGGAAATATATATTGAAATATCAGCATACACAAACCAACACACCTTGACTGATGTCACCTTAGCATTTTTTAATACTAGCAATATTAAAATTGAGAAGTTTAGACTTATTTTTATCTCCTCCAGGCATAAACCTGGAGGAGATCATGCAATCGCACATGCATAACCAAACAGACCTAGAGGTTGTCTGAGGCTACTCTTGCATACCACTGGACTGATCAGCCTCAGTTTTGTGCACATTCATGATTGTATGCTGAAGGACCTCTGCGACTGTCTATTTTTGAAAAACCTCTTTTTCATGGCTGCAATGCGGCATTATGTTTTCAGGTCACGCCATTCTTGTGAATGTGATATCTCTGGAATATATATGAATGTGGGGAATTTGTTCAACTTTGGTATAAACATCCACTTGAACGTAAGAATGAACCAGTTAGATTTTGGAGGTCAGAGATCACCGTGACTGCACAAAAAAATATATATATATGTCTAATATGATACTAGTGGTACTGAGAGTAACTACTTACACGTAACTAGCCACATGTAATTAAATTCCAAAATATATATAATTATAATCCTTTACAGACACTGAGAAAAAAAAAATGCAGCTAAATTACAGTTACTAATCAAACTTTTGTTTGGTTACATCTAAATACTGATTTGAGCTTGCCTTGTGGAGGTCTGTACTCCACTGAGTGCACTCCTCTAGTTTACAACAGAAACTGCAATTTTGTTAATACAGAGAGAGTAAATTACTGGAAAGTCCAGGTGCCAGTAGTGGTATCAGTTTAAATTTGAATAGTACAAAACCTTAGTAAGAAATCCTTTTGTCAACTGACTCAAAAGGCAAGAATGACACTCAAGAATGTAATGTTAGTGTCTAGTGATTGCATATTGGTTTTCTGGATTACAGAGCTTGCTACTTGGCTGCTAATAAAGTCAAACAATCCTCTTTTCATGCTAAAACACACAGACTTGCTTTCCCTGACAATGATGACATCAAGTCTTTACTCTGGAGTAGAGAGATTTTTGAAGACAAGACTGTTTACAAAATCACAGTAACCCAAATAAGGGAACAAATCTTTGCAGATTATTTGCACTTTAAACAACGGTGAACTGATCAGTTCCCACATCATCCTTTCAGGTGTGCATTTTCTTGTCAAGCACCTTCCTCATTACTCAGGGTCGATGAAGTTAGCTAGAAAACTGAGCAGAGTAAAATCTGGACCACAGACTTGAGTAAAAATTACAATATGGGGTTCATACACTGACAAGATTTGTATGTATTCAGATATTATTTTCCATTTCTCCCACAGCCACACATGGCTGATATATTTAAGACTGAAGATCCTCAATACCTTTTTGACGACATTCAGTTTATCTGGAGCGTGGTCAAACAGGGTGTCAAAGGCATCACGCTCTGTGAAGAAAAATCAAAATTAATTATAAGATGTTTTTTTTTTTTAAAAAAAAAAAAAGGAGGGGGGAATGATATGTGAACATTCCTGAAGAAAATATTGTTTAATATACTCTTCTTCATGAAAACATACCATGTCTGCCAGAGAAAGCCCTGAGAGAGGGGGGTGGGGGCGCAGAAAGGGAGAAAAACAAGAGAGAAGATGAATGCTTCCAGTTCAATCACAGTGGAATGTAGAGAATGGAGGGATTATGTCACAGAAATGACAATACAATAATGTAGCTAGGGTATCATAATTTGATTAACAATAAACACAGGTACACTGCGGGTATTCAAATAACCAGAGTATCATCACTGGGACATTGACAATGACTACATGCTATAGCACAATGCAATCATCTCAGCAGCACAACAGTACTGTTGGGTATTGATACAATGAATGAAGATGTGTCTTTCTGTACACGTAGCTTTTCTATGGGAATGGAGGGCCTCTCTTGTCTATTATTACAATGTTAGTACTTTGGAGGATGTTGCTGTTGGAAAGGGTCAGGTGCTTTTGGAAGGTTGGGAGTGCTGCAGTGTGAGTGTCCCCGAGGAAGAGATATCGCAGTGGGCAGGCCAGCAAGAAATGGCAGGCACACACACAAACACACACTCACACACACTCACACAGAAGCACTCTCACACATGTTCATGGTGTAATCTGTGATGGCAAAGGCAGGCAGGTCTGGGCAATGGTCCTGGTGGTGTGGTAATAACCGTATTTCCACTGTGACCATGTGAGTGTTAGTGATCCTGTGTGTGTGTGTGCGCGTGTGTGTGTTATTAACAGTGTATCCATCTACCATGACAAAATGTGTGTGCTTGTGTGTGTTGGCCTGCTGTTATCTCCCCCGTTGCTGCTGTCAGGCTGCAGGACAGCCTCACAGGGAGAGAATAAGAGTGTGTGTGCGAGAGAGAGTGTGTGTGTGAATTGTCTAATTCTTAAGCTAAGGGTGCCATCACATATCTTGTTGAAATACAATAGCTGTCAGTTCACCGTTGCACAACATGTAAAGCACAGTGGGCGGCACAGTTCTATTTGCAAAGAAATAAGGAATTCCAGGTTTTGAGTCACACCACAGCTCTGAATTCTATTGACAGGCTGTTTAAGGCTCAATATCAAACCTCAATACTTTGCAGTACTGATCAAAATGTGTGAAGAGCGGAGAGATCAGCTGTAGAGATGTCCGCCTTCTCTTCAATATAATGGAGCCAGATGGCATTCGGCTTGTGGTGCTCAAAGTGCCAAAAAAATACATTTCAAAACTTGACAGCAATGTTTCTTTCCAGAAATCATGACCTGGTTACTCAAGATAATCCACGTTGGGCGCAGTTTCACGTATGAACTTCTTTCTGGTTACCGAAATACACCTGCAAGCTGTATCCCTGCACAGGAGGAAGCGTGCAGCTAATCATGGACAAGAGGACGCCATTAATGTTTATTCATCTATGATAGATGTAAGTTTCCTTCAGTGATGCTGGCGGGGGACTGAAGGAAGTAAATAGTTCCTTTACGAAATTGCTCACAATGAGGTCTGTGGATTATCTTGAGTAACCATGTCATGATTTCTGGAAAGAAACTTCACTGTTGAGTTTTTCAAATGTATTTTTGTTTGTTATATTATGTGGTGGTGTCAGCACAGTATCATGACATCAGCTTCCCCAAATTCACTGAGGTCTGGACACTTGTAGAGTTGTCATGATACCAGAATTTTAAAGTTCAATGCAACACCAAGATAAAAAAAACACATCTTAAATATCTTAAACAAATGGTATTAAAAAATACACCAAAGCCTCCTCTGCTGTGCGATCCACACATGGTACTCTGATTACTGTATTTTATTTATACGTTGGGTTTTCTGTCGAGTACATGCTTTTGAGATTCCTAATCCAGGCCTTGTTAAACTTCCAAATCACATGTAGCCCTGTGCACCATGTGTACCTAATTTTTATTCCTATTTGGAGCTAATAAATACATCTGTATCATCATTATTGTCTTTCATAATAAATGTTCCCTTACACTGCCATCCCTCATTATTTTTGTAATACTGTTACATAATACACAAAAATACACAAACAGAAAATACTGTGATATAAGTTTTAGGACATATCTCCCACCCCTTGTACTCCCCAACAGACTTTGATGTCTAAAATTGCTGAGGTTCCTTTAAATGCTGAAATATAGGTATATTTGTATGTTGGTGTTGCTGTTAGTGTATGTCACTCTGCCATAAAATACAAAAATACAACTGACAGAAAACAGAAAACATTCTTGAAGAAGCTATTAGGGCAAGTAAAATAAACCTACACCATCACAATTAGGGGAGTAGCACAACGTGGCTGAAAAATGCTCTTTACAATAGCATTAAATCCAGTGAGATGTTTTTGTCAATGTTGAAACTTTTTTTTTCAATGTATGAGAGAACTGTTAGCAGTGTTTTTTTCCCCACCAGCACTAATGTCTGTAAACATGGTGTCTAAATGCTACACATGTGGTGTGAGGTGTAAAAGTGAGTCTGAAAGCAGAGTGTACTTACTCTGTGTTGCCAGTGATTTCCTCTTGAATTTGTCTGGACTGAAGGATGCCCTCTCTTTTCTGAGACACATAAATGGGGGACAGTATGTAAAAATTCTACTGAATACAACTGAGAAAAATGAACTGTCTGCTGAAAAAAACGAAGTGGGAAAAGCCAAAGAAGAATTCACAGCAGTGGAGAGTGGTGTTATAAAACCAAAAAACATTCTCTACAAAGATGACGGCTTGTTATGCAAGCAAGTAAGACACATACTGTACATCCATACTAGAAAGCCTTCAAACACAATGTTACACCCACCTGGACAACCACTACTTGAATAGAAACATGGTCTGGCAATCTGATTGGTGCTCTGAAGTGTTGCGACAGTGCCACCAGCAAGTGCAGGATGGCAACTATACTCTTAGCATGAACCGCTAATGTGAGGAAAAGAAGAAGAACCAAACAGTAGAATATTAGTTATGGAACAAATACCAGAAATGATGCAGTTAGTTAGCATACAGTACATGTGACATACATTAACATGTGAATCAGCATTTGTATAATCAACAATCTTCTGCCTATGTCTGGAAAGCACTGTGATCAGCTTACAAGTACTACAGAAATCAATCTGAATTTGAATTGAATGTTATAACCCTTTTCACGTTCATTGAAAGCCATCTGTACATTCTTATTTGTTACCTTTCTACCTGTCTTTATGTACCGTTTATCAAGTGTTGTAAAAAAAAAAAAGTTGTGTGTAAAATGGTAATAAAAACAGAATGCAAATCAATTTTGACTTGTATTAGTTGAATACTGCACAAAGACAAGATATTTAATGTTCAAACTGATTAACATTATTGGCTTTTGTAAATGTACACTCATTGTGAATTTGATGTCTGCAACATGTTTCAAAAAAGTTGGGACCAAAGCAACAAAGGACTGGGAACGTTGTGAAATGTGTCCTCAACAGGCTCGTTTTCAGAAATCATGGATGTCATGTCCTCTGGGCTAAAGAGGAAAAAGGACCATTCAGATGGTCATCTGCGATGGTATGGGGCATCATGGGCAACTGTTACATCTGTGAAGGCCCCATTCAAGGTGAATACACTACATGATTTGGAGCAACATTTGCTGCCATCCAGACAACTTGTTTTTCTTAGATGTCCCTGCTTATTCCAGTAAGATGATGCAGAGACACATTCTGCTCGTGTTCCAACAGCATGACTTCGTAGTAAAAGAGTCCAGGTACTAGACTGACCTTCCTGCAGTCCAGACCTGTCTCCCACTGAAGATATGTGGTGCATTACGAAGCAAAAAATACAACAACAGACACCCTTGACTGCTGAGCACTTCAAGTCATATATCAGGCAAGAATGAGACTGAACCTCACTTTCAACAACTTTGTTGTTAAAAGAAAATGTAACACATCCGTGGTGAAAATGCCCTTGTCCCAGCTTTTTTTGGAACATGTTGAAGGTGTCAAATTCAGAATGAGTGCATATTTTCATACTAAAATGTTGATCACTTTGAACATTAAATATCTTTCCTTTGTACTGTAGTTAATTTAATATAATTTCATTCTGTTTTTATTTCAGTTTTATATAACATGCACACTTACATGGAATTGAGGTTGTATTTGCATTCAGTATTACTGATTTAGCCAGAAATGTTATTGAATGTCTCAGTTTCTCAGAATAAACAACAAAAATGCCTTCAGCTTCAATTAATGGATAGACATGCAAGACACTTGACTGCTGTTTCGAGACATTTTTTTTAAAATAATTTTTTGTGTTCTTTACTTAAGTGTGTATCTGTGTGAAATACCTCCCTGCAGGCATTGGGCTGTCAAATAACAACCCACATAGTTTATAGTATTTTTCATCCATCCTGGAATTTAGAATTAAAAGTTTTATGTGGCAAGGTCACATATCCTCAATAGTAAATACAAGTACAAGATGCCAAAAGTTGCCTTGAAGTGAGTTTTTTTAAGTCAGAAAAATACAAGCTTTTGTGGACAAAAAATTCTAAATTCTGTGTCTGGGGCACAGAGTCAACCATAAAGACCGTGTTCTGTCAGACATACTGTGCAACATGTCTTTAGTCATCCGAACAAATAGGATTTACCTTTGGGTACACAAAACAATCAGGATCAATTAAGTGTCTAAAGAAAGCCTTTGATTGTGCCCAGTGGCAATGGCAAATCGCAGAGAGCAAGCTAAAAGCCTTCATAAAACTTATTCGAACCTCACTGCATAAGAGGATCCAAATAAGTTATTCAAAGGCTTCAGAACAGGGGATGAAAGTAGGGGCAAAAAAGTGAATTGATTAAAAGAGAGCTCCTCAAATAAAAGGACTGCAAAATCAATTACATTCCATGTTATTCACTGTGCTCTTTAGCTTTAATGAAGATATCTTGTACAAATGGCTTTCAAGGCCAAACTTCTACCAGAGCGGCATTTAAGAATGTCATATTATTTGGTTTGAAATAAATTCATTTGGTATGGCCGTTCTCTACTGCACTACTTTCACTAAATCTAGTCTGTTCCTTATCTTAAAGCTTTTCTCTTTGTCTCCAACATACCATATATTTTTCTATCTCACTCATACAGTAATCTTCTCTTTAGCCACATACATTTTCTCGTCCCTGCCTCTCTTGTATCTCATATACTGTATATGTTACAGCTAATGACATAAGTAAAAGGCAGTGTGCTGGGAGCCTGTGAGTAATTATCATTACTCCTTGTGTCAGATAAAAGAGTGCCATCAAAGGAGATGTGGAGAGCCACATTGACATGCATGGCTACCTTCGCTGTTGTTCTCAACCTGAAAGCTTACAGCTCACTCAGGAGCATATTAATCCCATGGCAAGACAAGTACGTTTAGACATAAATCCTTTATGTGGAAGTCTAAAACAAACTGGCACATAGCTAGTACTCTCCACAGACGAGGAGAGCTGGGTTCTTTATTGTTCAGTGAGAAAGACTGATGTCACTAAAGCTTGAGCAGCTTTCCTGCAGGAAAGTCCAGGAGAAGATTCAAAAGTCTACAGCAGGGTTTCTCTACTGTCTGTTGTGACCAATGATCATAAAAGTCTCGCTGAGCATTCCCACAGCTCACATTTTGACTTGCAGTTCCACTGATGCAGCATCCACAATAGCAGGGTCATGGTAACTAATCCTCTAAGTGTAATACAGCAATTATTCATCATTAGGTCTGGGTATCTTTTAAAACAATTAATATGCAAGTACCAGAAGCTTTAAGTGATGCTGATACCAACAGACTACTTAATTCTATATCCTTTCTTGTTTTGGTGGAATCGCTGCATGCTGAACTACAGGGCTGTAACTATCAAAAACTCAATACCATAATAAAAAGCCCATCATGCAGTATTTATCATAATATTAAAGAACAAAGAAAAATAATGACAGGAAACCTGGCCTTGATTAAATAATGAATCTCATCTGTACTTTTTGTTTATATAAAATTCTTTTAAGTTAAAGTGCTTCTGCTTTCCTTCTTTAATGAAATAAAATAAAAGTGGCCCGCCATGACCAAAGCATGTCCAAAAAATGGCATGAATTGTCTTTGGCAATGAATGTTATGTTATTATGTATGTCCAAAACAAAAACAATTCATCAGTCAATGGCGGTCCTTTTATAAAATGAACTTAAAAACTTATTAACACTTAAAAATAAAAATAAATAAATAAATAAATTAAATATGTAATACTGTGGTAGATAACATCAAAGTCTGGTACGGCACTGAGACGTTTTTTGTGATATTCACTATATTGTTACATCCCTACGAAACTGTCAACTCTGCCACCCAGCTGCTAGCTGTAGCTGGGAGCTGCAGTAGTTGACCAATCACACGTCACATTAAATCGAAGAACGCTTGCAGTGATTGGCTGCAAGCAAAAACATACAAATAGTCATTAGCCTGGTCTGATCATCGCTAACTCAAGTCAGGCTTAAACAAGCTTGCACTGTGAGTGTGCGTAGAAGATGTAAGCAGCCCAGATATGTTGACTGTTGAGAAGAGGATATGAAGCGAACACGAGAGCTTTCTTCTCAGCTGCAAAACAAACCCTGCAGACTGAACTATAGGAAGTATACTGATGCAATTAACAAAACAAAGGAGATGGTTTTGCAGAGAATACAGACAAACTAATGCCAAAACGATATGATCCTGATGTGCATCGTCCAGCCCCAACAGCCCACTTGGTGAAGTGTCTGTCCGTATACTGAGATCTCAGCAGTGGCGCAGATTTGATTCCAACCCAAGGCTGACCTGCATGTTTTCCTATCAATTTTCAGCTGTATTATGTAACAAAATTGGCAAAAAGCTACAAGAACAATTTTAGAAAGTTATACAAGCCTACTTATTGTTTCATTAGTATTTGCCAAGAAATATTTGCATTTTAAAAATAATGTATAACCATACACCTTGCTGCTGGACAGGAGCCAGTAACTATTCATATAGATGTTAAATATTACATAACCAGCGATTCTTTCTTCTCTCTTTCTCACAGGATATCCATTTGACTTACAACCATGAGCTGCTCATTGGCATTTTAAGTCAGAAACTGGGCATGGAGTAGAAGAATCTTGAAATTAAGAAGCTGAAGTTGGAGACCAAGAAATTGAAGAGGTATACATTTAAACAAAACAGAAGCTCCTGATTCTGACTTCTGAATAAAATGCATGAATGAATTAATAATTTTAGTTGACCTTTGAAGACAGTACAAGTTGTAGGAAGAAGAAAATGAATGCTTCAAAAACACTGCAATCATGCATCCAAATGGGAGCCACCACAAAGAAAAGTGCGGAGTGGATAAAGAATATTTTGAGCAGCCATGTTGAAAATGAATAGTTCAATAGTGAACTGAGGAAAAGTGCTTGTGGCTACTTAAGAAACACGGCTGAAGGGTCTGCAACACCTGCCAGAACAGCGCAAAATGGTAAGGTGGTACTGCGAGTGCTCGATATTTTCTAAGGTGGCGCACGGTCTAAAAAGTGACACTGATCTAGAGGAAAAAATAGTTGAAAGGACAAATATGTGTTTTTGGTTTTGGGGTGAACTGTACCTTTAAGTCTCATCTTATCTTTACAAGTGTTCAAGAGCAGACTGTGTGTCACAACAGCTTTTCAAAGGACTGATGGTTCATCGTCTCAGAAAGAGATCCACATTTCAATTTGATCAAACTGAACTAATGGATAGATCAGTTGTGAAGCAGTGAATTGTTTCATTGACTTCACACAAAAAGTACTGGCTGGCTCATTCCAACAATAAACAGTTGCAGTATACTATTAACTGAACAAAAAAACAAAAATATTAGAGAGGATCCTTACAGTCAACGTTCCAGCGGATGTTCCTGGTGGAGAGTTTGAGCGAATCGTTGATGCGTTCCAAAACAGTCTGCAGCTTTTGTTTCTGTGCTATCTCCGACTGGGTCACCTCTGCCACATTCAGTTTCTCACCTTCCAGCTTCTCTGAAGCACGAGACAGAGAGATTAATACTTAGAAACACACACAGTTTACCAATCAGCGCTTAAACCTTTCATTCAAAATGGATTTAACGGTTTCAGCTCCTTACCAAATAGCTTCTGCAGGACCTGTCCGTCATACAGATCTTCGGCCAGATCCTTCACGATGATCCTCTCTCCCACCAGAACATCATTTATCCAGTCAATCAACACCTTCATGAACATAAAATAAAAGACTAATTACTTGTAATAATAATTAGTCAAACTTGCCAAATAAATTTTAGCATTTGTAGCTCTATATTTACTCATATGGTCTGTACTGTCCACCTGGTAGTGTCAGGGACGTCTTTTGCTGTTTCTCACCAATGCACTCTTCTGCTGCATGTCTAAGGACTGCTGGTTTCAACTTATTTCATAGATTTTTGATGGAATTTGAGCCTGAGTTTTAGCTGTGACTTTTCTGAAGTCAGACCAGTGCTGATTAGGTGATATGCTGAGGGAAGCTGTCCTGCTGGGACATAAATCGTTGCCCCAATCTGAGGCCTTTGGTAGCCTAACAAAAGTTCTTAAGAATTTGCCTGTTTGACTCCCGTGATTGCTGCCAATCCTCACACGTGTGCTTGTTCATGCAGCTGGTGCCTGCTCCACGGCACCATGCTGCCGCCTCAAGCTTCAAAGTAGGAACCGTGTTATACGTGTGATGAGCTGCATTTGATTACTCACACAACCCACTCCTTTACACTTGGCATTTTTGTCAGCTCTTATACATCCTATATCTGGCTCTTTAATCATTTGTAAATATTTAAAAAGTATATTTTGTGATTTTATTTTAATAACCTGCTAAGTTAATTGGTGTTTATATTGTTAATTAGAAGATAGGGATGGGTGATACATAAAAAAATTTTCTGCCTGCCACCGTCAGCCTATCAACTGGCAATCAGCAATTTATTCGTCTCCCCTCTTTGTTTTTTCCTACTTTTGTACATAATGTTTATTTTCCATTTGTGAAAACTAATGACGTGGAGAAAGAAACAAAAAAATTGCATTTGTTTTACTCATTTAAATTCCAACTTTACAGGTCAGATTTAAGATAGGTAAAGGTAAAGTCAAATCTGGCCCCTGTATAAAAAGTAACTTAATAGGTCTGTTTACACTTTTCATACTAATTCTTGTCTGCTTATGTTACTTA
This sequence comes from Lutjanus erythropterus, assembly GCF_056507025.1. Classification (NCBI taxonomy): domain Eukaryota; kingdom Metazoa; phylum Chordata; class Actinopteri; order Lutjaniformes; family Lutjanidae; genus Lutjanus; species Lutjanus erythropterus. Next base: position 7,818,127 of record NC_139329.1, read on the forward strand.
CTCATGCCCGCTTTGTTACAAGTTGTCAAGAGATGTAGCACTACACACCTCTACATTACTGTCTATCTACGATAAATGGTAGATTAAATAATTTAAACGTTACCTTCATGAGCTCCTGCAGTTTGCGGTCATTCTTGGAGTTGGGGTCCACCATGGTGCGCACTTCATTCTCCTCTAATGGATGAGCACAAACAGGATAAATGTGAGGAAGAACAGCAACACAACTCATTAAAAATATATTATATTATATATCATTATATTACATTATATCAAGCTGTGCGTGTTTGAGTGCAGGTTCATGAAAATTGTATATTACTATGATTAACATTCCAATAATACCATATGAGGCTACGCTTCAGGGCCCATCTGTCAGAAAGTGTTCATTCATGAAAATGGCAACAAAGAGCAAAAAAGAAGAACTTTACAAGTTGAGAGATTTAAGTCCTGTTTAAGAGGATACATAAAAGAAAGCAGGGCTACACAATGTGGTAAAAAAAAAATCATATTGTGATTATTTTAGCAGACATTGTAATATAATTCAAAATCAGTGGGATTGATCATTTTTGCCTCTAAATTTTAATTTCCCTTAAAAAAATTTAATAAAATAATAATTATGAGACATTAGTTAGGGTCTGCACCAATCAGAGATGTTTTCTCACATCTGGAGAACAAGATTTGTAGGCCAGGATATCTCTGGAGCACTGCAGGACTTCATTATAATGCTGTTTTGTCACATATTTTTATTTTATCAATTGCAGCTTCTGTGCGACCCCAGTAAAAAAAAAAGTTTGAAAACGTCCCTCCTGCTGTGACTTGGATAATGCACTAAGCCATATTGCGATTTCAAAGATATTTCGATTAATCGTGCAGCACTAAAGGAAACTTTATCATTTTAACAGCATCAGCAGTGGAATTAAGGGACCTGCTAAAACCAAGGAATGAGAAAAACTAACGAGTGCTGTTAATGCTCTGTCACCAAGGAAATGGATCGATATGAAAATGGCTTTTTAAAAAAAAAGTCTTGATGACTGCAACGGGAGGAGGGGGTCGGGGGGGCGGAGCCTCCATCACGTTGATAGACGACAGAAAATGTGCCATACTACTAATAACAGAGGATGTTCCCCTGGACTGCGACCTCCATAAACCTGCATGTGAGGATACAGCCAATAGGCCTGATAGTGATGGTAATAGCCAATTTAAATTAATGATGATATTGTTAGGCTATATGCATAAATTTAGAATTATAATTTGAATTACAGACAACATCAACATAATTACACAGTGTAGTGTAATTTATATAGGATTGTCAAACTCAAAATTCCCTCAAAGTAATGAAATATACAATTATTAGTGGGAAAAACATTTGGGTAACCTCACACTAACAGTAGCAGACAAACTACACATGACAGATCTGGACCACTCGTAATTTGTGTGCGGCCGCAAGATTCAAAACATGAGGGAATTGGTGACTGCAGCAAGTTCCCCTACATCCTAGTGGCGGTTCTTACATCAGTGGCATTGTGAGAGCAGCATTTTACCTAGCATGGTGTCCTCAGGGTCCAGCTCATAGTGGGAAGGGCTGAGAGGAAGGTTGATGGCATTTATCCCCTCTTCCTGAAGCTCAGACACTACGAGAAAGAGAGAGAAACATTACAGCACATGAATTTACATCAGGCAATGTCAGGCATATCATGTGGATGCCTTTCTTTTCTGCCTGTCAGGTTTAATTTCCTCACTATTTTATAACAAGTGAACAACTGAATCCTAAAATAAAAAAAACACCAGGTGACTGACCAAACCAGCTGGACACAGCAGTTTACAAAAAAACATTAGAATAAATTAGAGCGGTGACAAATAGTCGATTAATTAATCAAAAGACATTCAAGCCTCGTTGCCAATTATTCTGATTATAAATTCATATATATATATATATATATATATATATATATATATATATATATATATATATATATATAGATATATAGATATACATATATATTAACATTTGCTGGTTCCAGCTTGTTAAACGTTCGGATTTGCTGCTTTTCTTTGTCATTTATGAGTGTAAATGAAGAGTCTTTGTGTTGAACTGTCAGTTGGACAAAAGAAGCAATTTGAAGACGTCACTTTGGGTTCTAGGAAGCTGCGCTGAGCAAGTTTCATAATTTTTTACTTTTTGTAGAAATAAATGATGTAAATGATGGCTTGATTAATCATAAATGTACAGGTACAGTAATCCTTAAAAGCCCACAGCCCAAAATTAGGCCCTCGCATTGCTTATTTGATTCAACTTCCAAAGATATTCAGTGTATAACGATATAAAACAGAAAAGCACAGACACCTCCTATTTGAAAGACTGAAACTAGTGAATGTTGGGTATTTTTTGCTAGATGAAAGACCAAAAGATTGGTTATTCAGCCCAAAATAAAAGCAAAAACACAAGTCAAGAAACCAAAGTTTATTGACCAACCACATGTAGGCAGCGAGGCTGAATGACACCTTCCTTTGAAGCCACTCAAAATGTCAATCAGTCAGATGACTGCTACATGAAGAGCAGATCAGCTGAGACAAAGACAGAGCAACCCTGAGTAATAATCACTTGCAGTGATCAGCAGCAGTTTGGATGGCTCCCTAAATGTTCCCTTGATTCCACAAACAACCATTAGCAGAGCCTCTGTTGAGAGCCATTTGACGTCAGACAAACACACACTGCTGCTGCTGCTGCTTCCTGCTTCTCAGCGGGCTTTATAGACGGCCCAGCATGCCTTTCTTCTCGGTGTGTCAGATACCTGAGGAGGCTTGATCACCGCTGATCTGTGTGTGTGTGTGTGTGTGTGTGTGTGTGTGTGTGTGTGTGTGTGTGTGTGTGTGTGTGTTTTTCTGAAAGCATGGAGTGAACATCCTGTGCATTTCTCTGCCTTCACTGGAACAATATCCTCTTAATCAACACCATCCACAAGTGCTTTCATGTACAGTATGTCTGCATGAACACACACACACACACACACACACACACACACACACACACACACACACACACACACACACACACACACACACATCACACAGGGGTGTGAGAATATTCCTACAGAGTGACACATGGCTCACTCTTTTCATATTGTAAATTACCACCTACTCACAACCCCAGCTCCAGTCTACAGGATACAAGATTAGTTCAACTCAAGTACATGGCAACTTTCTGCACACCCTCCGTTACTGATCTATTTATCATATAAAACTGAGCAAAATCATTATGTGTGTTGGCAAGAAAATTTTCATACACTTCATTATTGCAATATTCTCATAAACACTGTACTGTGATATCTGGGGCTGCAACTTCAACTAAAGGACTGGTCATTTAGTATAATAAAATGTCAAAAAAAACTGAAATATGCTCATCACAGTTTCCCAGAGCCTGAAATGAAGTCTTCAAATTGCTTTTTGTCCAACCAAAGCCAAAAATCTTGACTTACTGTCATTAATTACAGAGAAAAGCAGTAAATCCTTACATTTAAGAAGCTGGAACCAGTAAATTTTTGTTTGAAGAATGTGATGCCATGGTACATGCAAAGATTGGTTTACTTTATGTTGCTTAAACCCCCAACCACTAGAGAGCAACATTGGTATCTATGTTCACTGTTCTGAATGCACAAAAAAGTTAACTTTTTAACTCAGATTTTATGGTGTGCTCTTTATGCAATGTCAGTTTTCCTAAAATTAGCTGAAAAATGTCAACACATCACCTTACTTATAGTATCACAATATATCTCAACATAGTGACTCATAACCCCAGTATCATGATACGCACTGCATCACCAGATTTTCTGCCAATACACAGACCTACAGATCATGACCCAGTGGACTGTTTTCAAAAAATCAAAGTATTGCAAATCAAGAAAGTATCAAATCCTGTTAAGAACAGTGGGTTCAGATAATATGCAATGCCCTTTCTTTCATTTTAAAAGGACAGGAATGGGAATCAGAACTAAAATAGAAATGTAAGATTGGTATTCTGTGTATGTGACACAGCGCACATCTACCGAAAAAGAAATAACTCAAAGGGATATTTTGAATTATTTGAAGCGAGGTTCCATAGTCAGTGGATTGCCTACAGTAGATGGTGGTCGACATATTTTCCTAAATTAATCTATTAATAGTTCTTTGCATATAAAATGTCAGAAAATGTTGAAAAAAAAGGTTGATCAGCCCTAGATGACATCTTCCAATGTCTTTTGTCCAAAAAAAATCCCAAAAATATTCAGTTTAGTCTGAGAATGGAGTTAAGAAACCAAAAAAATTTACATTTAAGAGGCTGAAATTTTGACTTTTCATTGTGTTTTTTTCTTCTCAATATCAATTATCAAAATAGTTGGAGATTAAGTGAATAATCGACTTATAATCGCTTTATTGACAATTGTTGCAGCTCTACAGCTCAGGTTATGTGATATGACAGGACACCTAGATATCGTTACGTGGACTGACAACAGAAGAAAAAGAAAGAAAACCAAGTGTGGAACAATGGCTCACTGTTTCAGAAGAACAAAGGAGAGTTCAAAAACTTTTACAGCTGCTGTCAGTGGCAAGTTCTGAACACATATGGGGGTATAGCTGCTGTACAAAAACACCATGCCAATTAGCACAATCTGATGATACTGTAATTATCACTTGTGCTATTTATGGATGAGCAAGTACATAGAAGACTAGGTTGGTATAGTGGATAGATTATTATGGAACATGAAGGAGAAATGACCACGGTATTACTTCAGTTACATTACTCACCAGCTGGGCTTCCACACTGGTATGTCAAACAAGTCTGCTATGCTCTATTAATGCATTGTGTATGTTCAGCATAGATTTGATTTGTAGTCAGTACAAGCAGAGGCGTACCGAGTGTCCTCACTGCACATCACTCCTCCCCACCTGGGCCAGTGTCATAAAATAAGCTCACGTTTCTATCCTCTTGGTTCAATAAGGATAATAATACAAAGCCACGATGTATCATTCAGGAACACGCCTTCTGTGTGGTGCCTACATGTATTCAAAGAAGTCATGCCGATGTTGTGTCCTACCTGGAGGGCAGAGCGCTCCACAGCCCATGTCTTTCTGCCTCCGTCCCCCAGACTCAAGCATCCTCTCCTGGCTAGCAGGACCAGCTGTGTCCCCTGCAGCTCATCCTCCACAGGCTGAGCTCACACGTGTCTAAAACAACACCTGACCCCGATATAAATCCTATATTTGCTCTACTTTCACAGAGAAATAGAATGATATATTGCCTCTCCTGTTTTATGTGCTGTATTTTCTGTTTGCATCACATCCACACCGCACACAGTTGGTGTCCGTCTGGTCTGTATGCACCGCACAGCCCTCGCTAATGCTCTCAAACCCTCTGACCTTCTCTTTTCATACCATTTCATCCACATCCTATAGCTCTCTTTCTTATCCTTCACCCCATCTCCTTTTTTCTTTTTCATCCTGTCGTTACTCCTGTTCAAGCCATTGGCCCCTCTCTCCCTGGCATACGCAGCGACTGCCATAAACGTCACAAGGACTTAAATTTAATCAATGAACAACACACGAGCGACCAGCCCACGTTTTCCATCAAATCATGGAGCACACTGCACTCAGTTTATACGTGTGTGTGTGTGTGTGTGTGAATGTGTGTGTGGAGCGAACACGAGCCAGCATGAATGTAATGTGATTGCATGCATGTCTTGTAGACAAAGGTAACATAAAATGGGGCTCAGCTGTGCAACAGTATCCTGAATGATACAAAGTATTCATCCAATTGAAAGGGACCTTTCCCATTGGATGATAAAACCAGGCTTTTAACAATGAATGTCAAGCTCTCTGAAGCTACTGTATTTCCAAAGCGACCCTGCGTGGCTATAAACTGAGCAGGGCATTTAAAAAGTGTTCTTAGGAGTATTCTAATAGCATTTTCTTGGTCATTAAAGTCCAACATAGCAAGATTTATATGGAGGAAAGCGAGGTAAACTTAAGTGTCCATGAACAAGACAGTATGAGTGTTTACATGCACATGAGTATCCTGGTTAAGGCTGGGTATCCATACTCAATACCTAAGGTGTTGACTGAAATAACATGGTACTAGGAGGGTCACAGTTTCAATATAAAATCGAAGTTCCAGTTAAACGATACCTGCATTCAATCCTTTTTGTACCCAGATTTACACAAAAAAGACTATGGGTTTGCTCGCAGCCAATCACTGCAAACATTCCTTAATTTAGTGTGACATGTGATTGGTACACTACCACAGCAGCTACAACCTGTACAGCAATGTCACTCAACTTGTGGCCTGAGGGACTGAGTGTCAGGTGACCTGCCGACCATTTTCTAATTCTCAATGAAAACAAAATGATTCAATCTGATTAATCAGGAAGGAAGGACAGGTATGCCACTTTCGTATGATGGGATAAATGAGGCTGTTAGTAACAGATTTGCATGAAGGTCTTTCAGGCTGTGCTAAGTGCAAATGGCCGACTGGAAGAATCTCTGTCGACTGTGGGGGTCAGATTAATGATTGGAATTGTTGACTATCTGAGGACAGCCCTAAGTTAAGACCTCAATGATATCTGTTGAGGTCTCCTCACAGGATTTTTGTTTCTCCTCGCACTCAACCTGGTGATTCTGCTTGACTTGGTGAAATCAGTTTGTTGTACTGACTCCTGTTTTGTCAGTCATCTTGTACTTCTTACATATTACGGTAGTTTTTTGTACATTTGATCTTTGGTAACCAAACTTCTTCCACAATACTGAAGTTGGAACAAACTCCCCCACCATGGAGCCAGTAGCAAATTTACTTCCAGTTTCAGCCAAGCTTGTTGTTGCTGTGTGTAAAGGTGTGACATTCTGTCAACAAGTCACAATGCTGCCATATCACAATTTAAATTTTTTTTACCATTAAAAACATAATTTTTCATAAATGATGTGATATGATAAACCTCTGTACAGTCTCTCCAGGAAGTTGCGACTGCAACAGTTCACACAAATTTAACCAGTCCCAATGAACTCTGCACGACCTTGCAATTTTTTTCAATCACTGCAGCTTTTCCACAAATTTGAAATTTGATCATTGTAGCTTCCTGCGAGTTCCAACTCTGAAAAGAACACACGGTTTGTTATAATTAACAATTTAATATTATTAATGTTCTGTGCACCTCTGTATTTTGTAATTTTGTAATTGCTGTTTTGACTGAGCTTTATCTCAAAAAAAGATTTTGCTTCTTTGTGTAATACCACCCAGGTGCTCTTCTTCATTAACTAATAAAGCATATTTTGTTAGAATTTTTGTAACCCTGAGCCTTTTTAGTAAGGTATGGAACAAAAGGCAGTTTTATTCTCCCTTTCATTGCAAAAAAAAAGGCTAAAAACATTGCAAAATGCATTGCAACTTTTGAGAAACTTGCTGCAAAATCGTGGCGGGACTGCCTATATGAATAACCATGTTGCTTATGTTCCATGCAGAGATGCATGATCAAATCACTTATCATCAGTATAACTGAATATTTAAAGTGAAATATCAGTTATCAGTCCAAAGTGAACATTTATGATGGCCTCTGCAACTAAGTGGAGAAAAATATTGTATTACTAGGTATCAGCCAAAATATTTTAGAAAGTATCAACATATCAGAAATAGTCAAAAATCTAATATTGTGCATAACTAGTTCCTGCAAACAAAATATCCTGAATAAGATCAAAAAAGGATACTAGTGTGCAAGTAAACGCATCCACCGAATGTGGGCTGTGGAGCCTGTATCTGACCCAGTGACCTCTGACCGTGCCCCGGGGAATCAACCTCCCAACCTTTCCCTATGAAGAACCACAATACTCCCGATGTTCCCACAGTGACTGAAGGAGGGGAGGTGCTGGTGGAGCCTCAGTGTGTGACGGGCCTGTGTTTACTCGTGCCTCATTCCTCACTTATTACAGTAGTAGCGGATTCAATACCTTACATGGATACAGACACAGCCCGCGGCCATGAAAACACACACAAGCAGCCACACGTTGTAGTTTACCGTGTTTCTTTGTGATAACTGTGTATATAAAGCTGAATTAAAAGTATAAACCAGTGTTGAACGTGTTTAATTTGAGTGCGTAGTGTTGAGTTTGTAGTGTTTTCAGTCCTGCACTGCGATTCTGGCTGCTGCTGTGGGTTGTGATTTAAGTTAAATATGGGTATAATAACGCGATGATTTTATCTTCACTTCTGTAAAAAAAAAACAAAAAAAACAAAGTACAACAAAAACAACGGTGCTGTTAGTTTGTGCATTGTTTTGCTAGCTGGTTACCTTCTTTAGCCTTTTTCCTTCTTGCCAAAGTTCCTCCAAGTTTTCCCAGGAAAGAGTCATCTTTCTTTCTGGAGGACGGGGATTTGGGCGTCGGAGATTTCGGAGAGGACGGGGACTTCTGAGGCGAAGAAGCCATCGTCGTAACGGCTATTAATCCGGGACAGTTACCGCAAAACTGTCCGAGTTGACGTGGAAATGAAAGTTGGTTGGGAAGTTAAGTTAAAAAAAAAAAAATCACCGTCCACTCCCTAAAGCGGAAACGGAATTCCAGACATTTTCTCCGGAGTTGGCTGGAGTAAGTGGCCCCTCCTCTCTGTGGAGGAGGGCGGGGAGGAGGCTGCAGCTGACCGCGGGAAACAGTGGAGCTCCAGTCTGGTCCGGACCGGGTTCAAGGGGCACAGCTGCGGGCCGAGGGGGTACCAGGAGTAGAGGAGCCCGAATTGAAAAAAAAAATATAATATCTATATATATATCTATATATATATATATATATATATATATATAATCGTCAGCGCTTCACTTTGCAGGTCCCATTATTTCACGGTAAATAGATGGTAATTTCCAAGTAACATATTTGAAATTTAAAAAAAAAATAAATAAATACCCGCAAATTACCTCCAAATTACCCACAAGTATCATGGTTAATTATGTGATAATTGGCAAGCATGGTTTTCATGCAGTGGGTGGTTACCAAGAAACATGTTTGAAATTTCTTACAAATTAGCCACAAATTAGCCCCACATTTCAATTAAATCATGTGATAATTAACCAGTACCATTTTCATGTAGTTGGTGGTAATTACAAAGCAACATATTGGAAATTTCTCTGAATTTGCCTGCAAATTACCCACAAAGTTCATGGTAAGTATGTGAAAATTCACAAGTGTCTTTTTTGATGCGAATTATCAAATACTTACCATGAAATTTGCAGGTAATTTCTTTAAAAAATTCAAATATGTTACCTGGTAATTCCCACCCACTCTGAAAACTGTACTTGGTAATGATCACATAATTAAACATGAAATAATATAATTTGCAATTTGCATATCATTTTTAAGAATTGTCAATATATTATTTGGTATTTAACGCCTATTTATAAAATTATGGGACCTAGAAATTGAAGCATTAACATATAAATTACACAAAAGGCCATGCTTTCAAATTTTAAAAATAATATATCATTCCTCTTACGTTTACTAACTACTCAAATTTGAGAAAAATACTGACCCAAGTAGAAGTACAGACACATGTAATTCATCCATTAGTTTATGTTAACTAAGACATTAATTCATGCATTAGTTCATGTAAACTACAACAGTGGTTCCCAACATTTCTTCCTCAGAGCCCCTTGTATCTAAGAAAAGCTGAGCCCCACCAAAGAATACCAAAAGAATAAGGGCTTCATTCCAAAGCTTTACTGTCCAAAATAAACATAAGAAAGAGGGAAAAAAACATGTTTTATATCATATTTGTTATTAAAGATAATCAATGAATCAGTTACAAAGATTTTCAACTATCAGTTAAAGAAAATGCACAAAATTCACAACCCTAATAGGAAGTCAAGTCTTCTTACAGACAGATACAGTACAGATAGAATTCTAGTTCAAAATAAAATTCTGGTGAAATGATGATTTTGTATACAAATATGTAATTTACCACAGCTTTAAGGTGCTGCTAAAGCTTGAAAATGCACCTTGAAAATCCTTGAAAACTGCTTGAGTTTGGCTTTGGAAAAGGTGTACTAACCCCGAAAGTGTGATTTTAGTTGACATGTGCAAATCTGATTTTGAGGACCTCACAGCAGACACAGTCCTGAGGACCCCCTGTGATTTCTGGCACAGCCCTTCGGGGGACCCAGATCCCAGGTTGTGAACCAGTGAACTAAGACATTAATTCATGCACTATTTACTGTTAACTATGGCTTTTTTTCTTTTACAGAATGTACTGAACAATTTGAGTTATTACTTTGTTTTATAAGCAGCATTTTCTGTATATTGATATTTTTCTTAATTCAAGATGTATATATATTATATATAGTATATTTATTGTATGCATTTGTGTTATTTTTAGTTAACTTATAGTTAATTTATAGTTCTTAATAATTATTAAGAATACCATTTAAAGTTTATAGTTTGATGTGATTTTAAACAACAAATTTTATCATTAAACTGTAAAATATCCTGCCTCCACCCTCCTCTAATCTGACTGAATAATACAACTGATATTATAACAAGACTTAAAAGACATAATAGCTCATGTTTCAATAATTAAGAGTTATAAACCCAATCCCTCTCAGTATGAACACATGTAGCCATTTTAATAATACTCAAAATTTTAAATGAATTTTTATTGAAGTTTTTTTTTTTTCCAATTTAAAAGACTTGAAGCAGCATAAAACCAAAACATTTCGAAACATAACACACAGTTTACAGTTTTTAACATGAAAACATAACTTAATCTGAATTTAATGTTTGTTAATTCACAACATAAACACATTTAATATTTAAAGCCCAGTGTCCAAATGAGAAGTGTGGCTCCTTGACCTGGGATTAAAAATCATGTAAACAGATTGTTCATCTTCTCATGAGGGAGGTAAGTCTGTCATTCTGACTCACATCCCACACACTCGGTTAAAACCAGCAACCAACGAAACAACCACAGTTCGGCTGACAGCAGTTAGTCACAGAGTACAAGAACGTAGTGGCATCAAAACTTCCAGGCCTGTCACTTCACTGACTGAGGTGTGACCAGATGTGCAGCATGCATCAAAGTTTCAGCCTGTGTGGATTCAGTTTTTCTGACCTGTGACTCAGCCTTTACTTATTTTGCAATTTGCGTCACAGTGGAGTAAAAAAAAAGGTGAAATTTTCAGCCACCTGACTGAAGTACTTCTTACCAGCTGACTACAAATACGTGGCGGTTAGGACTCTTTGCCTTTCTCCTGTGTTCATTGGTGTCCAGGTGAAAATACGATTGAATTTAATTTGACAATGTTCCTGCACAAAGTGAAAAAAATACTTATAATAAAATACGCACAAGAGAGCTCACACTCACACACAGGGCTACAAAGTGACTAACAGTGAATTACATAAAACACATCTCTGGATTTATGACAAAAACTTAAAACCACGCTGTGCAAAACATTAAAACGTGAGGGAAAGTGTTGAGTCTTTCCATGTGCTATCCAGTGTTACAATAATCTGCCACAACAATTCCACTCTCAACGCAAGCAACCACATAAAGCAGCTGTTGTATGGAAGCATTTTGCTACCTTGTCAGAAAAAGAATACTGATTCAGTATCACGTTATAATGCAAAAAGTTTATTGTTATAATAACATATTTTTATGTTATTACAATGTACAAACCTATCAACATTTCTTGTTATAACAATATGCTATATATCTTGTTATAACATGAAAAGTTTCATGTTATGCAATAATAACTTATGTTTATAACAAGAAACTTTTTTTATATATAACAAACTATTTATCTTATAACTTAAAATGTTTCATATTATATATTATTGACATCAACTCATATTTTTATAGCCTGACATTAATAAAGACATAAGTAATCGCATTATAAACATAACTTATGTTCATGAAACTTTTCATGTTATAACAAGATAAATAGTAAAATAAATTGTTATTGCAGGAAAAGTTTCTTGTTATAATGTGATCATTTTGTATGTTGTGATCACATTATAACACAATAACATACAGTTTTAAAGAGAAACTTTTCTTGTTCTAACAATGTAATGTTTATCTTGTTATGACTAAAACATTCCATGTTATAACATGTTATAACATATTGTTATAATGTGACAGTATAAGGATATAAGTTATCACACTGTAAAGATGGAAGTTATCACGCTATAATGTGGAATGGTGGAATGGTTATAAATTTGTCATAATGTGATAAATAGTTACATCAAGAAAAACCTTCTTTTTATGACTTGATAAATCTTTATGTCTTAATAACGTGAAAATATTTATGGTGAAAAACATCTTGTTATAACAAGAAACTTTTCATGCTATATTGTCATACTGAACCAATTTTCTTTTTCTGGCATGGCATCAATATGCTGCCGTAAGTTTGGTTTATGAGGTGTGGCAAAAAATTTTACAGTCAGGCAATCAGTCACATTATTAGAAGTGGTTAGGCATATTGTACATCCAGTTTCAGGTTAGTGTCAGCCTGGGCCATGACAGATTACACTTCTGAGCACAGAGGTCAAATAACCTTAATGGCAGACACGATAATGGCTGTGAAGGAAGTCATTAGCTCGGGCTCTATTTCCATTCTTCTCTGAGCTCAGCATGCCAGCACAAAGTGAGACCATGCTGTCTTCTTCAGGTTGAAAAAACACACATTTTCTTTCTCACTGCATTTTCTAGATTTGTAGCTTTGTGGGAAAAACCTACACTATTATAGATAAATTGTGGTTTTAAAACAGTGTTAAGTAGAGCCTTATAGTACTTTTCTACCCTTTCCTCTCCATCCTGGTCTTCACCCGCTGAGGTGCTCAACATGCTGCCATCACTCCAGCTTCTCCTGTCCCCAGCTGTCGTCCGCGGGTGCCCAGTGAAACTCGTAGCCCTTGGACAGCACCAGGCTCTCCAGGTCCCTGTCCTCAGCCCTCTCCTTCAGCCTCTGCTCCTCCAGTATAGAGACCAACATGTCCCGTTTCTCCACCGTCCTCATGATCTCGGACAGGATCTCCTGCTCCTCCTGCAGCTCGGAGGCGCTCTTCTTTGTGTCTGGAGTGAGGTGGAAAAGAAAGGAGAGAGGTAGGAGGAACTTCAAGTGGTGTGTGAAGCTAACATCCATTCTGAAGCTTCTGCATATGCTTTAGGAGTGTAAGAAATAATTGATTCTTAGATGCATCAAGATTCTCTCTTGAAATGTTATGACTTGACTGAAAATTCAATAATAAGAAATGGCGAAAAAAGCCTCTTGAGCCGTAGAGCTTAAGTATGCAGTACCTCTTTAAAGCTACTACAAGGAGCTTTCATATTGTGTTGATTTTGGAGGTCTCTGTGGATAAAAGCAGTAGTGTTTCCACCATCATAACTATAGGATATAATTGAAATAATCTGAATAAAAATCTCCTCCGTCTTCCCTTTAACTGGCTAACACAAACCTCACTCTAATGCTTGCAGGGAACATGTAAACAAAGGCCCATTTCATCTGATTTCACTAAGAATCTGACCCAGTAGCAGGCATTAAGAATAACTATATCGAAATACCCAATGTAATTTGTTTATGTAGGTCGTATAGAAGCATCAGTATTAAACTGAGAGTGTTTCATAACCATTTAAAAATTCCTTGCAGTGGCTTTAAGTACAAATTCATTTCCATTTTTCTTTCAAGGTTTGTGATACACTGAAGCATGAAGTGTTCCTATATGGGCTGAGAAAATTGTCTGACTAAGCTAAATAAACGAAATAACTTGACCTTAAACATCTACAGCACTTAAGTGCCACATAATATTAAAGGGATAGTTCACCCAAAAATGAAAATTCAGTCATTATCTACACACCCTCAAATCGATTGAAGGTTGGGTTTAGTTTTTTAGTCCACAAAACACTGCTGGAGTTTGACAGGAAAACAGTGTTGCAGAATCTCCCAAACAATTTACATGAATGGTGACCAGTTTTCAAATGAAAACACACACACACACACACACACACCGCCATACTGCTTGTCTTGTGTATTCCGAGTCTCCTAAAGTCCCAACATGCAAAGCTGACTTGACAGACATCATTTACACCATATTTTTAGCCTAAACCTTCACCATAGATCCTTAGCTTGGAGCCATGTTCACATGCGCATGCATGCCGTCTGACCTGGGTGTGTGTGTTGTGACAGTATGTGTGCGCAAGTGAACTGCATGTTGGGGTTATAGGAGACATTGCATAACACCTGCAACATTATTTTGCCGTGAACCTCCAGCAGTGTTTTGTGGACTAAAAAAACTAAAAGTGACCTTCAAACAGCATGAGGGTGAGTAGATAATGACTGAATTTTCATTTTTGGGTGAACTATCCCTTTAATAGAGCTGTAATATTAATCCAAACACATCATATATAATAGTAAAACACTGACAGGGACCATTTTACTTCAGAATAGCTACTTTTACTTTTGATACTTTGAGTACATTTTGCTGGTAATATAAACATGCGGGACTTTTACTTGTAGTGGAGTATTTTAACAGTACTCTTACTTCAGTAAATAATCAGAATACTTTTTCTACCTTCTGTTGCCATTCTGTGACGTAGATCTTGCTGCAGTCGGCTCTGTGTGTCCTCCAGTTCAAGCTCCTGAGCACTGAGAGAAAGAGGAGACAATTTGGTGATCTCTACTGGTGAGAAATGGGAACTGCAACAGTAGTAACATAATTCATGTTTTCACACACAAGTCTTTAATCTACATGTGATCCGACGCGGTCCCTTACAAGATCATGAGTTCAGACTCGTAGCGCGCCAGTCGGTTCTTCTCCAGAACAAGTTTAAACCAGGACTGATAGAGCTGGGCCTCGTCACCGTCATCCGGCTGAGATGATTCTGGGAGGTGAAGAGCAAGAAAACAAAGAGGAAACAAAAGAAGGAAGGTAGGACAGAGGGGGAGAGATGAGGATGAATGTACCGGGGTTGGGGAGGAGGGAGGAGGAGGCAGGATAGAGAAGAAAGAGAAAAATATTTTGGATTTTTACATCAATTACGTAAAGCCATTACAAGAAGAAGAAGAAAAAAAATCACACTGGAATCAAACATCAACCACAGACACACACAAACACACACACAGGCCATGTGGTTTGCTTCAACCTGACAAGACCTCTGACTATTCACTGGAACACAAACAAAGGCTCGTACTGTAAAAAGATGAAGCAACAATGAAGTCTGGCTGTCTATTGTGAGCGCAGCCATTAACTGTATGTAGAGGCTTTTAACCAGAGCGGGATTACAAGGCAATGCTTTTTTCTAAATGGTCTGAGAAGTATGGGCACAGCAAAAACACAAGAAGAAGAATGGGGCTTTCACAGTGGAATTCCACTGAGCTGTATTGTAGTCTTACACTGATTCAAGGTGTTGTGGTTCAGAGTTCTGTCATTAAAAGTGGCTTTGCAATGTCTTGTTTAGGCTACAGGATCTTTGCACTGATCTGTGTGTGTGTGGATATTGTTCAGTACCTGTTTCTCCTCTTAAGATCTTCTCTATAGCCACTCCTCTCTCCTCTAGATCTCTCTGTTTCTCTGCAACCTCCTCCAGTTGTCTCTGGATGGCCTGGGTGAGGCAAAAACGGGACATTTTATGACACATACTATCAAAGGAGATGATTATTGGTCCAGGTTTTGAGTAGAGATGTCCAAATACCATTCACAATACAGATTCCAATATTCACTCATTCATCAGAGCTGGGACAAAACTGTATTTTATAAATCTATATATCTTGATTTTTACTCTTCAATTGTGCTGGAAAATATATTTGAAAAGATCAAACTCTTGGCTATTAAACAATTTTGTCAAAAAATAGAAATTTTACCAGTGCTTGAGCAGTATTCCCACCTTTTTTTGAACCAGGAAGTGAGACAGGGAAACTTAGAGTGGAGCTAAACCTTGATCATGTTTCACAGATCACGACACAGCTTTAAAGGGCTTTAAACATTTTCATAAAAAAATATATTTTAAAACAAAGATGATTATAAAAGCACATGTCATCAGCGGTTATTGTTAGCTTAAGATTTTGAACACGTTTAACACATTTTTAACATGTTTAAAGAAAATTAAAAATTTTAAGAAGTGACATTAGTTCATAAACCAGAAAACGTGGACTCTGGGCTACATTTGTCTGCTATTTCCACTGTCTTCTGCACTTGAATGCAACTTAAATTTCAGTAATTGTAACTGCATTTTTAATTTGAAAAACCTAATTATTTACATGTCTAATTATCGCCCAAGGTAGTGGAATTATAGTAATGTGTTACTTTGTAGCGTTCTCAATACCAGATATAAACAATGAAAATGCAACGATTCTTATATTATTATTATTATTTTCAGGTAATTATACACCAATAAAAACATACTTATGAATATTATATTCCAGTCTGCCATATCCTGCCAATAAATCCCTGTATATCTTGCACACTGGAGCCTTTCATAACTGAGCTGTTTCCAGTCATTATCTTAAGTTGAGGGCGATTCCACCTGTGTTTTTTTAAATTGAAACTCCCACACAGGCATTGGGGGTTTAAATGTAGCAACATCATCACGCAGAAACCTGCATCAGGTCAAGTGGGAAAACATTTCTGAAAAAATAACATTTTGACACTAAAGCATCCATACTCAGAATAAAATTTGATTTTTTCTGATCTGAATACAAAAGTAACACTGGTAGGAAGCTACAGGATGATAAAAACTTCCCTTTAAGATGGTATCAGTCTTTTCATCTCATCACAGCCCAGCCGCCACTGGATTTTTCAGGCCTGTGCTGATATTGACATTTAGGAGTTATAACAACACATAACCTAAACAAACAATGTTAATATGGATCTCTAGATGTGTTTATTAAGAACTGTGACCAAGATATATACTTCCATCTGGTCTCTGCAAGAAAACAAACAAGTGTAATTCTCAAAAATATCAAACTATTCCTTTAATCTGTGTAAATAACAAAAATATATTTTTCCCTTTTGCAGCTCAAAGGTGAATTTAACATAACGAATCAACGGATACATGAGATCTGATTAGATGAAGACGTTGGAGAATTATTAAATTACTACCTGAAGAAACTGAAGCAGCCATAGAAGTACATTTTCAATGCAGACAGACTATATGTATCCAGACAGTGGATTTTTTAATCTGTGTGAGCAGTAAACCTCTGTACTAGACCATCAGATTAAATGTTAAAATGTAAAATGGATCATGAACACTCAAGTCAGACTGATGGGTGGGAATTTCACGTGTTTTGTAAGGTCAAACTAAGAGAGAGGTCCTCGACAGCTCTGCAGCTCGAAGCATTCGATTAAAAAAAAAAAAAAAGAGTGAATCTAAAAGGAGAGGATAGTACCTGAGCTCTGTGAAGCCTCTTCAGCTGTTCTCTTTTTGCCTGCTGGGCCACCGTCTTCTCCTGCTTCCTCCTCTGTCTCTCTGGGCAGAGCTGCGACAGGAAGTACGCAACATTTCACAAAATGTACGTGCATGCAAAATACAGTGTGTGGAACACTTCCCTGCAGTCTGTGTGTCAGTACGAAGAAATGGTCTGTACAAACCCTCTGACTGGACGTCAGGTTGTCAGTTTCACTGTCACTAGAGGAAGACTCGCCCAGGTTCTGTTGACTAGAGGCTGGATTTTAAAAACAACAAAAAATGAAATTAAAACACGAGAACAGCCAAGTAACATTTAAAGCTACTGCAATGTTGTTGTTTTTTTTTTTATCAGATTATGAAACCATCCTAATGTATTACTGATACCTTCACATGACCTACATAAGCAAACAGATTATTTGATGTGAGGTTGTATGAGGTGCTGTGCATTACCTACAGTTACCAACTACCTGTTAAAAATTGTAATCAGTAATGTAATCCAAGTATCACAATATTAAAGTAATGTAACTAGATTACTTTGCCCTACTTTTGGATTACTTCAATATAGAATATGGGGAAATTATTTTCATCATTGATTAATCTGTCAATTATATGAAATGTCAGAAAATTGTGATAAATGTTGATCAAAGTTCAAGATGATGTAATCAAACGTCTTGTTTTGTCCACAACCCAAAAATATTCAGTTTACTGTCAAAGAGGAGTAAAGAAACCAGAAAATATTCACATCTAAGAAGCTGGAATCAGAGAATTTTGACTTCAAAACTATAAATCGATTAATTAATCCTGTCACAATCTTGTCACAGGTCTTTCCTGTAATGTCTATTTTCATCACTGATTAATCTGTTGATAGTTTTCCCCATTAATCAATTAGTTGTTTGGTCCATAAAATGAAAAAAAGTCCAAGATGATGTCCTAAAATATCTTGTTTTGTCCACAACTTAAAAATACTGTCAGAGAGGAGTAAAGAAACCAGACAATATTCACATTTAAGAAGCTGAAATCAGAGAATATTGACTTTTTTAAATTACAAAGCAACATACTGCCCCCAAGTGGCCAAAAAATCATTTCATGCAGGCTTAAAGGATCATTGCACTGTACTAACCTTTGTTTCTGAGGTTGGAAAGTATCGTACTGATTTCCTTCTGCATCTCCTGGTCCTGCCCTGTGCTCTCGGACTGCTCCCTCTTCCTCAGCCTCAGGGACGAGAACAAGTTGACCCTCCTGCGGGTCAGCGGGGCCATGTCGTCAGAGAACACCCCTCCAGAGTCTCTGCGGCCCTTTAGGGACACCTCCTGCAACAGAGAGGGCAGGTCCCGCCCGGCCCCCCACGGATCGGCCCCTAACGACGCCAACCGAGCTTCACGCTTACCATCCTTCTCGTCTCCACATGGCTCTGGATCCACGGTGCTGAAGAGGGAGCTAAAGTTGAACATTCCCTCTGACATCGGCCTCTGTTTGCGGGAGGCGTCACGTTTGGTCCTCCTGGTAAAGCAAAAGAGCAGCTAAATTTAATTTGAAACAATCCTGAAATTTCCAGCAGAAAGAGGCAGTTTAGGCTGATGTTCTTGGTGAGTTGTTTCTGTCAAGTTCGAATAAAGTTTGTTTTCCAGTGATAAAACTATTCTTTCTGTAAATGGAGTCTGGTGGCTTTGAGGAGAGTGATAAATCACCCATTTCTTGTAAAACAAAAGGATCTCACTCCTAAACAAGACGCTCTCTCTCTGTAGGGAATTTTTCCATAATATTTCCACACTTAGAACAACAGTAAGAGGCAAAACAAGCCCCTTTAGTGGGCGTACTTTGACAGTGCCCATATGGATTAACGTCACATTGCAGCCTGTTTGATTTTTTTTCTTTTTCTTTAAAGGGTCCAGGTTAAAAATACCCCAGTTAACCTGTGTGCTTCCTGGCTGCTTACTGCAATACATTATTTTAGTTTATTCTTCACAACCATCTTGCAACTACCAGATATGATGTTGTGACCACCCTGGGTGTCCCAACCCCAGCTTGAGAACTGCTGATCTAAGACTCCGAGGCGGTTATCAAAATGATCAAAAACACTATATCCAAAAACAAACCCTTATTCAAGGGACAGTTCACCCCAAAATCAAAAATAGTATATTTTTCTCCTGGCCTGTAGTGCTAGTTTTCGGTACGTTGAGCACAAGCCGAGCACCGCTCAGTCTAATTATATTGGAGAGAAGGCAGACATCTCTACAGCCGATATCTCCACAACTCTGCAACTCACACTAAAAAATATATCTGGATAAATAACACTACATACCAGAGGAAAAATATGTGTATGATTTTGGGTGAACTGACCCTTTAACAATACAGCATGCACCCTGCAAACTGTGAAAAGTATGGAAACTAACTTTAAGGTAAGAATAGCAGCATTAATGTGGCACTTAAAATAAAGCATGAACAAAGTATGTTATACAAACATTGTGACTGCAGTGTTGGAGCTGCTGGACGGATTAGTCACACTAAATGTCCTCCTGAAGGCGTTGGCTATCATCTGGAGGGCTGAGGAGGACGAGGCAGAGGTTTGGCTCGGCGTTGGTTCCCCTTCCTGGCCCGAGTCTGTCTGAGGCTTATCTGCTTCTGTCTCTGCTTGAAGCTGATAAAACATCAGAGGACAGGAAAAATGTGGTCAACATAATGTGGAATTAACTCCTCTTATCGTGCTCACATCACCGTCTTTGGGCCACTGCATTATATAGTAGAAAGCAGGAGTAGTGAGAGATAAAGAGCAGAAAAACATGTCATGTGCAGCCTTATTCTTCTCCACAACAACTGATGGTGCTGCCTTAATAAATACTGACTGAATTAAGGATTTAAGAGCACAGAATTACTAACACTAAACCAAACCTATCCTTATGTTTTGTTTGTCTTTTTTATTGTTTCTCTCTAGATTCATTTGTGTTGTTTTGCTTTTATTTATGTTTTCTTGTCCTCACTGTCATCTGTCTGTGTCCTTTAATGTTTTGGTATTATATATTGTCCATGTGTGTACGCACTAATTGATGAATAAAAAAAAAAAGTTTCACCTGCCTCCCCCAAAAAAATATATACCTGTCAAAACTCAAAAATAAAAGTTTCACCTGCCAAAACCTGAACAATTAAAAAAAAAGTTTGATCTGCTAAAACTCAACAAACAAAATCAGCCTTAATAAACTCCACCTGGTCCTCATGCTGATGTGTGTTTTTGGTGTTCATGACGGTTTCCTCTGGTGGGACCAGCATGTCCCAGTCCAGAAGCTTCTCCTTCTCAGACAGAGATATCACCAAGCGCTTCTTTGGGGTAGACGGGTTGCAGACTGAGCACTCTTCACTCTTCTCACTTCCCTCTGAGGGATTCAGGGAACCTGCAGATGTCTTGGAACTGGCCTCGGAGTTCTGAAAGAACAGGAATCTTGTCAGTGCACAAAACAGGGTTATTAAAAATACCTTTGCAATGTCAAGACATTGCTCTTACTCATATCAGACTTTTCTGAAAGCACAGGCACTGTACGTTTTATGTGGTGTGTGTCTGATAAATCTAGAATAAATTCCATGTAACACACAGTTAGTTTTTCCGCTGCAGTGATCTCCTCAAAGTCAGCTTCAGGGACGGTCTCTGGTCCCTCTTTGTCCATCGGCCAACTCTTCTGGAAGTGCTTGATGAAGATCAGAGGGAAGGCTGCATGGGGACACAAAGAACAAACTTAGCTGTTTGTTTGAGACAGAAACGTCCAACTCTCATCCCTATGGGAGTCTCGTATATACTTGTGAGTATAAACATACTTAGCACTCATAAATAACCGTATTGCTTTAAAACAATAATCTTAACTTATTATAAAGCATTCTACATAACAGGGGTTCCCAAATGTTTCCATGCTAAGGCCCCCAAATAGTATTAGCTTGATGTCTTTAAAAATCCAAAATCACCTGTTCTTTCTGTTGGTGTTTTTGTTTCAAGTGACGCTGAGGTTTAAATGGTATTAAACACATTTGAGAGGAAGGAGGAGGAGATTTAAGGCAGTCATAGCCATTCTTTTGTGCGACAGTAAATCCATGCTGCATCAGACATGTGAATTTTACTTGGCCAGGATGAGATATTTGCAGCTGAGCTTTTTTTTAGCTGAGCTATTGATCTCCTCGTCTGATCTTTTCCTTTTCAAAAATGTCCATTTTTTGTCAGTAGCACTGAATTTCAGGGACAGAGCAGCTTTGCAGCAGGTAACAACAACGACAGCTTATGATGTGATGATGGATGATTTGACTGGCAGGCAATTAGAAACATGGGCATACTAGTAAAATTTCAATATCCTATTACTTTATATATTATCTAACAGTTCACATAATGATAATTATATATTATTATTATTTTTTTTTTTGCATTTTGCTGGAGCTCCCCTGTTGTTAACTTGCGAGGCAGCTGGATTTGATCACACAAGAATCCCTCTCATCATGCCTCAAGTTATTCATTTGCATCTACACCAGAAGTGGTGCAGTCAATTAACGTCCAAGGAGGGACTACTGGCAGCTACAAACGTGGTTTTAGGTGTGTTGTGATTATTGTTATGAAGCATTATGAATATTTCAGCATTTATAACTATGATTAGACTGTGCTATGAGCAGATTATAATGCATTATAACTACATTTAAAATGAATTATAAACACAGACATCATGGAAAGTGTTACCTAAGTTGCTTTCAACACAGGTATCTGCCAAATGAATGTAATATACTCAAACTCTAACAGTAATATAATTATCAAAACTTCCCGAAAGCTCAGTTGCTTCTCAACACTCATGAAACACCAATAAACACATAAAAATGTTTTTCACAGAAGACATTTTGACATGTCAAAGTAGGAAAAGCACAGGAGTAAAACATAAAGTGTAACCACAACCTTATATCACAGACCTACACTGTGTGTGCTAAAAAAAAATACAGCTAAGAGCTAAGCTATAGAGCAAAGTTAATTTTGATGGAATCAAAGAAAAGAATGTTTGCCAACGACTGCTGTCAGAGAGGATGATGTTTTATCTGTGAATCATGGGAACGCAACAACACTATCATCTCCAGGACCTCAACAAACTTCATCCCACTCTTTCCATGTGTTCAAAAGAGAACAATACTGACCTCTAGTGTTGTACATGCTGCATTACAACAGTGTTCATAACTACTGACTCAGACACACAGTCACAATGTAGGACACCTCCACAGTTACTTTAATTTATTGCACTTCATGCTTATATTTCTATGAGTACATGTCACAGAAACACATATGTTTAATTAGTATTACCATCATTTGAACAGGCTACAGGACAAAAAATAAATATATGATGTGATTTGATTGAAATGATTTTAGACAAAGCACAGGATGCAAAGTGAATTCCAAAGATTACAATTTAACAATCAGGCCAAACTAGTATAAAAAGACCAGGTACAGGCCTCAATTCTCAGTCAAAGATAAATGAAGACTGTGTGAAACAGACAAAATAAAAGCCTGAGGTACTCACTCGCTCTGATCTTCCGTTTCCATCGATTATTCTGTTTGGTGTTACAGCGATCTACAGAGACAGGAGACACAGACCAACTCAGAGAAAGTGGAAAAGTGTTTTGTGGTCTAGCACAAGGTTCACAAGCCAGCATCTGTGATGGTATGGGAGTGTGTTAGTGCCCATGGCATCATGGGTGACTCTCACATCTGTAAAGGCTCCACTGATGCTGAAAAGCACATGCAGGTTTTGGAGCAACATATTCTGCCATCCAGACAATGTCTTTTTCAGGGACGTCCCTGCTTATTTCAGCCAGACAATGCAAGGAGACATTCTGCAGGTGTGCAGCGTCCCAACTATTTTGGAACTATGGTTTGTATATTATTTCAAACTACAAGAAAGACTTGGTTTTCTCTACAATTAGGTGGAAAGATATAAGCGCGTATATTTGCATCTGCAATCAGCCAAAATGAGTTGGAAAATATTGGCATTATCAGATATGAGTCAAATTCCAATATCATGTATCCCTAGTATTTAAACTGCATGAAGAACGGGAGAATACAGTGTCTGGAAGAGTACACGAAAGATTCTGATGTACATAAACTGAAAAAACAAGCCAATCTATGAAAAAGAATCTGTCGATATTTTCAGTTTTCTTCTAGAAAAGCTCTCTACCAAACCAAAGAGCTCTGCTGCAACTGAGAAGACCAGTAAGTACATTTGCAGAGATGCGTGTGGACAGACTGCTGAGCCGAGGAAAACTCTATTGCTGAGATAAAATACGAAACATTCAGCAAAGTGTGGGAGAAAACCTCCCCACACCCTGATGTCCCAGACATTAGCAGGGGGAGGGACTCCAACACAAACACATGCGATTACGCAGTAGAGGCACCGGTTAAAGTGCAGCCAGTTTAAGATCCTCCCTCAGGGAATATCATGTTTTCAAGTGATAACAGGGGCCAAATAACCATTTGAGCAGCACACTCTAATTATTAATAGAGACAGAAAAGAATAACTTCCTTTCAATCACTCATCCATAAACTGTAGTTACACAGTGCTGCAGATTTTGGGAGCTTGAAAATCAGACCACATCCAGTGCAGTACTGTAGACGCCACACTGACCTTTGGTACTGTCCTGGCTTTGGCCCTTGGCCCCTGCGGTATCTGGTGCTGTGGGTTTGACTATACAGGAAGCATCCAGGGCATCAACAGCCATCTCAGTGTCTTCAGGAATATTTTTCTGACCTTTATCAAGCTGCTCTGAATGCAAGCTGGACGCCCCACCTGCAAATAAAAACAGTATGTGGCCATTAAGGATGAACCAGCTTAGCATGAATGCAGTAAACATTTACTAGAATGTAGCTCATTTCATGCATAAAATCTCAATGGGAGTCTACTTTAGAACAGGTTAGCAGTAACTGCACTCTATGTGTACTACATCATCTAAAACAGTCAGTGTAGCATGTCAAAGACTGGTTGTCAGGTAGGCAGCAAACGTATCCTCATATACTTTTCATACAGTACAAGCAACTAGTGAACATAATGAATACTGTCTCTGCTTTTAATGTGACACATGCTGTTTAAAAGTGCATTCCACTCCAGCAACTCCACAGTAAAATATTCAGTACCACTTTCTATGAAGCCCATGTCTATAATGCCTTATACACATACATATAATGTGTTATACTGTGCTCCTAGCAATGTATGATTACAACTATAAGCACAGATAAATATATATAATGGTTAATAACAATAACATAACAATTCTTAACACTTTTTTACCTGCTGCACAGCATTTTATAATGACTTACAGTATATCATAATACTTCATAATTGCTGTTGGCTCACTGACTTTTCTTTTGACACGGATCCTAGTGTATTATACTTCTATTTATTGTAATACATTGCACCCATTTTAATAAAGCATTATAATCACTTTTATAATGTGATTATAATGCATTCTAAAACAATTATTATGTATTTTAGGGTAAATATTTCATTGGTGAAATGTAAATTTCCATCACTCAGGTGCTCATCATCAAAATTTCATCAAAATCTACATTGAGAGTTACTTATAATCACATTATAATGCATTTTAACAGTTCTTACAATGCATTATAAAATGGTTATAATGTTTGAGACATATAATACACTATGACCATTGCCAGAAAAATGCTATACTGTGCTGATAGCAATGTATGATTGTAGTTATAGGAATGCATAAGGTTTCATAATGCTTTATGACAATAATCAGAACTCATAATAAAAACTTTTGCAATGACGAATAATGTCAAATATCATAACACTCAAAAAACTGACTGACATTTTTTGGCCAGGGTCAAAAGGTATTATACTTATACCTATACAACTCACAGTTGAAATACATGATCACAATTTTTATAATGCATTATAATCACTATTACAATGTGATTAGAATGTATTATGAAATGATTAAAATGTGTCACAACTCTGTTTGTTTGGGTGAAACATTAGTTACATTAGTGAAATGTACTTCCATAATTCAGTTACTCATCATCACAAAGTTACTCAATTTCTGTTAGGACCTGTAAAACAAATAAATTAATTTTATAACATTTTATGTGTTGTTCCTGTGTCAACATTTTTTCACTTTACTTAAAGCAGAGTCCACTTCACTTATAACCTGCTTGTAATGCACCATGTTTGTTTATACCTCGGGAATTTCATTACTTTATGTAAAGCACCCAAAGACCACTTAAAGTAACTTGTAATTACACTGTAATGCATTAAAACAGTGGTTATAATGCATTCTAAAACAGTTATAATGTATGAGAAGCATAATTTACAATGATCCTTGCCAAAAAAAGCTTATGAAATATTATGATACTTGACCTCAAGTCATTATAAAATGCTTTATAATATGTTATGATTATTGTTATAAGGGATTAGAAATATTTAGAAGTGCTTATAACTATAGTTTACATTACTATAAGCACAATATAACACATTATAAGTATGTTTATAATGCATAGGCTTCATAGAGTGTTACCACAAATACATTTCTAATTGCAATACAAGCACTGATAAAGTACATGACAGGTTCATAACAGTACTCACAGAGTAATGAAGTCAACATTGTACAGAATCTTTCCAAAGGTGATTCCACTTGGTCACAGCAAAGAAACGAAAATATCTTGGACACAACTTGTGTGTGTGCAGTGCAGCCACTAGATAACCAGAGCTTTCATTTACGTGACTCTCTCACTCGTACTCATAGATGTTCTCATTTTGGTTTGGCTACATGTTTTGGCAGAAGAGGAAATGTCACCAAACCATACACAGGTACCAAACCCAGAGCAAAGGACAGAGCAGACCCACAAGCAGAACCCACCAGGAAGCTGAGAGGAGAAACTGACAAGTGATTCACTTCAGTTCTGTTCAAGTTGCGTGAATGTTATGTTATGGAAGTTATTTAGCGTTTCCGTCCATATTTCACATTATAGTAAAATGACAATTGTGGGTTTTTTGGCAGTAGAAGCTTTAGAAGCCATCTGAATGAGGGCAAGCCGTTTGAGCCCACTGTTGTGTGAATCCGCTGCAAATCTAAAGGCTGTTCAGCTTTTCATCAGATGTTACAAAGCACGTTATTTGTTGAGTTAACAAAAGCTGTGATTGTGAACATGATTTGTGTGGGTGATGTTACGTCAACTTAGCACAGAGGTGGGAAAAGGATTTGCTTTGTCAGAGGCCTTTTGACGAAGATGTTAGTTTTGTGGTTAAAAGATGTGGATAAGTAACCATTACATAATGGGATTACCCTGAATGCCAACTGTTCAATCATACCTCAGCTTTCTTAGAATTATTTAGGTTATTGGCAACAAACCACGAAGCAAATTATTTATGCAATCAGACTGATTTATTTTTGAATAGATTTACAGCTTATAAATATCATAAATTAAGCAATTTTACAGTTATTATCGATGTGGAAAACAAATAACAGAGCTTGCAGGCTGCTTCCAGAATCAATATAAACAGAACTACGAAACATACAGAATACAGCCAACAAAATGTATCTGGCAGTGTGCAAAAAGCTGCTATGGGGCTGCTGATCCCCTGAGCAAAGTCTAGGAGGTACATGAGAGAGATCTGGAGAGGTGCTCTGATGGGGGGAGACCTCCTTCTGAAACACAGGGAACCACAGACAGACCACAGACACGTGGACACATTCGTTACTGTCAAACGGGCCTGACAAGAAGGAAGGCTGCTGATGGCGATACATCAGAGAGAATAAGCAAACGCAAGGGCATTCAGATGGATGTTTGGTGTTAGGGAGGTTAGGGATGAACACACAGCACAATATGAGTGTTAGTGGGGTTAGCTGCGATTAAATGACACCAAACCAACGGAATAAACAAAACCAATTTAAAGGTGCTATTTGTGCATCATTTCACCATTACCACAAGCTTCCGACAACCTGTACACTATGTTTTTTTCCTCTGTGCACCAAGGTCCGATTCGTAAACCTGCTCATTATAAACACTTATGACACCGAGGGAGCTGATCTCTCACCGCAAGCTAAAACTTTCACACTTGGTCACAGTAACGGCCCTAAAGTTTGAGCTCAGATATATCATATACCTTTCTTATTGTCAACAAATCCCATGAAAAGACCAACTAGAATCACCCCCTCACAGTCGTATGCCTCCACCAACCAGTCAAGTTGCAGTTTACGTCCATTTCTGTCCATACTTATATGTAGTGACGACTCTGAAGGAATTTAATACAAAGTATTAAGTCATCACTATAATGACATGTATGATTTCCAGTAAGAAACGTGCTGCCTTCACTTTGGAGACTTTTTTTTTAACAGAGGACTGAAGATATAAAATGTCATCACACCATCATTTTATCATATTAGACATTTGTGTAAAATTTTGTGATAATGAGGATATGAAATCTTGAGTTGAAATTCTAATTAGGTCATCGTTGAGTCCAAGTGGATGTTTGTACCAAACTTGAGGGAGTTCCATCCAGTCATATCCTGACAGATTACACATGGGGCCGTACGTGTGGACAAAGTGAAATTAGACGTCCAAAATCAGTTCATCCTCAAAAGCGGAGCCAAAACATCTTCACTGCCCCCTGGTGTCTGGCTGCAATGTAGGCCATAAATTCCGCCCCCCTCCATGTGAGCAGATGGGACATGGATCAAACTAAAAACTGACAGTACCCATTAAATATATTTTTCCGGATTTTTCGGTAAGTCTTATTCTCATCACAGTGATGTGTGTTCAAGTGTTCATTTTTCTTGTTCAAGTTTGGTGTTAATTAATTATTTGTCGCTATAAAAAAGGGGTCTTCACATCATGATTGACAGACGAGCCCTGCTTGCGACTGTGTCAGCCAGCTGTATGGGCGGGACCTCAGTACTGCAGCTCCAACCTGGATTACTACTCCACATCTGTCCAATAATTTCTGAGACATTTCAGTGTGATCCAAAGCGGTGGACCAACTAACTGACAATGTTATTCCCAAAGCCAAAGCAAACAAGATATGATTGGTCTGTTCATGGATTTTGTTCACAGTAACAAAATAATACAATAACACCAGCCAACCATTGTGGTTCATATGATGCGATTTGTTTACTGTAATTTAACCAAGATAAAACATTTAATTTGGAATTCTATTTAATATATCACGATGCAGCACATAACACCTTTACCGACTCCTGCAATGCAATACTCAGGACTCATGCTGGTTTGTGATTGGTAAATCTGCGTTAGGTGGAAAAGGGTGGAGCTTCAGATGCAGCCAATGCAAAAGCAACACGACAAATTCTTATGACCAAAGCCGGCCAATCGTCACCTTCCCCGCTGGCAGGAATCAGCCAATCAGAGGATGCAGCATTGGAAACTTGAAACAGACTGAACAAAATGAAGTGAACAAAGGAGAGAAAAATGAATTTGGAAAAAAAAGAAAATGAATGAGATGTGGGGAAAAAATGAAAATGGAGGATGGAAAGAAAACTGAGTGCTGAGAAGAACAAGTAAACGTACTGTTGGCAATGAATTCATTACAAGAAGACATTACATAGAAATGTAAGAACTGCCCAGAAACAGGTCAGTGCCCCGACAGTGCATTTTAAGAACTGACACCTAATTCTGCACAATTAAATCAAATCATCAGAACTAAACTCACATTAGGCATCATTTAAAGCATAGAATATGCAACAAAAATTACAAATTAAAAGAAAAGAATTGCAAAACTTAAGCTGCTGCTACAAACTGCTAAATAAAAAAATAAAGTGAAATATTTTCACTGAGTCAGGAACATACAGTCTTTTGTGGATTCTGGTTTTAAGCAACTTTGTCCACCACTTAGGAATAAAAAAGAGAAATAACAGCCTGGAACAATAATAGATGAGGCTCATTATTTGTGGCGTGGACTGATTGTCATCAAGAAAAAAAAAAGAATCAGTCTGAACTGAATTTCAAATTGATTTCACAATCTAATGCAACCAAAAGTTCTTGACTTTTCTGATCTTTAAAAGTAATTATGGGCTCTCAGGTCAAAGTTTTTCTATAATCATACTGACACATGTTTTAAATATTCAAAATAAATTGCCAGAAATAATGAGCCTTAAAAATAAAATTGGAATCAGTCACTTATCTTTAACAAAATACTGAAATACTAACACCGGCCACAAAAGTGTAACAAAAGTCTTTCCTGAAGTTATATAAAAAATAATAATACTGTTTTGGCATTTCCATTGCACATCTCTGTGTCGTGGAGTTAAGGTGCAGCAGGCAATATGCAGAGTCAGTGTAACGTCAAAAACCATGTGGATTCCTCTGACATCATTCTGGTTCATTGAAAGGAAACCACACCGTCCAGATGGCTCTCAAGGTTAGAGTCAGAGGGCTTGTTCTAGGTTACTCCACTGAGATTTAATGTCCTTAGTGAGATTCTTTCAGACAGTTCAAAGCTTGTCTGGAGCGCAGGACTGAGAGGGTTCAACATTTTGAGGCAGTCCAACTAGCCGATCTGAGCTGTACAAATGACCCAGAACAGATTTTATGTGGCGGCAAAGGAACTTCACATACTGACCACCAACTGCTACATATCATCTGGCGACAGCTGTGTGATATCTAGGAGTTGCCTACAGTCGGGGCAGCCTGGAACAAGCCCATGTGAGTCAGAGAGGCATTCAAGCAGGGTACAACACCAGGAGACCCTGACAGTCCAGAAACACGTACCAGGGGATCTGAGCTAATTACAGTCAGAGGCAGCAAGTGTTTACAAGAGCTGCAGTATTTTATTCATGCACCACCTCTGAACTCAGCTCAGCATGTACCTTTTAATACTCAAATACACAATAAAGTACCTACATGACAATTTGCTTCAAGGGATAGTTTGGATTATTTGATGTGCGATTGTATAAAGTACTTAATCTGGCAGCAAAACATATGTTAGCCACTTAAAGGAGCAATAGGTGACAACTGCACGGCCAAGAATGAGTACAGCAGTCCAGATAGCGAGTAGGAGCCATAGGCAAGTGACAGTTATAACACTTGTCATTTGTCTGTCAAGGTAAATCTAAGCTCACTATCCTGAAAACAAAAGCCCACTGCTCTGAGACTACACACAGTTGGAGTTCAGTGACTGCCTGCCAGACTCCATTAACATATTGTTCAATTTAACCGTTATAAACATCTGCTCCTTTTAAAAGATTATCAATTATTTCTTACGACTCACATACAGATACTTCATTCATTTGGCGAACATTCGGCATTAATTTGAACTCTAATTAACGTGAAACAGTAACAAAAGTTATGGACCAGAATGTAAATTTCAAAGGAGGACACTGCTGTTGTCAGAGAAGCGAGTATTTCAACTTAATGTGTTTACATGTGTTTTTACATTTTCCCAGATTAAAGTGAGTAGTGTGTTAGCCAGTTAAAAAGAAGCAGGAAGTTTTTATTTAGTTAGTGGAAAAACTAATGCTTTTGTTAACAGGGGCAGAAAAGAAAAACAAAATCAATATCTGTTTAAGTGTACACAATATTTAGAATATTTTCTCTGCTCCACCTTGCTGTCAGGACAGCCTTTTCTGATGGGACACTGCTGTTACACAAGCCAAATATTTCTCTCTCCAAACCAACCAGACTCCATGGGCAAAATCACTAATTTCACCTTGCAGAACATGGAGTTGCTGGACTACCACTGCCTCAATCGGTTAGTTTGTTTGTGCAGTTGTGTGATTTCTGTGTTTTAAAAGATTAGTTTGGATCCAGGTAATACACTGACAATAGTTAAGTACTTAATACAGTTGAACTTCAAATAATCTTGACTATCCCTTTAAATGGCTTTTCGTTGTGCTGTTCCCTGTTACTGCAGGAAAAATTCACAGCAGGCACTGAATACAAGCAGCAGAAGCTGATTAAGTGAAGCACTTTTATATCAGCTGCTTAAAATAACACTTTTGGCTTCACAACCACAAAACTAAAATGGTTATGGACACCTGGAATGTAGGAAATGAACAGATATTATTTGGTTTCAAAATCAGAACATGTATGAACCCCTGATTCATCCATTTCAGGAAGCACAAGCCCCTCGTCACTCCCCCTCCTATGTGAGCTGGTGGCCGAGGAGCTGCTGCTGGGCCAGCTGGGGCTCCTGGTAGATCTGTCCCAGCACCTCGTGCATCATGCAGAGCAGAGGACAGCCCAGGCTCAGCAGCTCATACAGGAACACATAGTCATGTGAGTAGCTCCTGACGTGAGACCCAACAGCTGTGAAAGACTCACACACACTTCCAAACAGCCGTCGAGGCAACACACACACGGCCCGGCTAGCACGCCTCGGCCAGCTCAGGCCTCGCCTAAGCAAGGAAACCAGGGTACCTGGGGGCTGGATCTGGACGCTGCCCGTCGCAGAGTAGCTCCCACTGTCCAAAGACGAGGGGGTGACGCGGTCGTCCTACAAATCAAGGCAGACAGGAGGAAACAAATGAAAATGCAACTTAATTTATTTTTCACTGTTTTTGGTGTGTAGCCATTTCCACAGATTTAGAGCAACACACACAAAAATGACACCTAATCGATGTCAAAGATTGCAACACTTGTGCTATGACTCTGGATAGTGATCTAACATTCCCAAGGACTGGGCCGGGACTCACAGGTGGGTCACAGAGTGAGGAGTCAGCAGTCAGTATATGTAGCTCATGCATCATCAAAACCACGAGAGGTCCTTAAAGGGGCGGTTCACCCCCGAATAGACCAGTGAAATGAAACTAGCTGCCCATGCATTACATATTCAAACAGGTTGCCAATAGCGCCACCATGTGGCCAGTTATGCAGCATTTCTCATCTTGTGAACCATCAGGCAAAGAGTGAGTATTATTTTTGTGGAAACGTTTGCAGCATGTCTGCTAATCATGCAGTGGGTAAAATGACAGTATGTGTGTAAAGAAGTGGCGGCATGTCCTGTGGATGCATAAAGGTCAGCAGGCTGCAAACACACTTAAAATTCCTTTTGAAATCTGACTTTGTTTAGTTAGTGTTGTTTTTTGTCTGACTGCAGTTTTCTTACCGTTCTCCTTCTGAACCTCCCTGTGTGAGCGCTGGACTGGCGCTGAGCATAATGCATCTTGCAGTAGAACTTCGCTGTAATAGAAACACAAAAATCTAAGGAACCCCCTCAACATAGAGTTAAGTACAATGGAAAATCTCCCTACAATAATACATTGACACAAAACAACATTTACAAAATAGGAATGATACCTCAACCTCTAAACTAAGAAAGAAAGTGAGCCAACATTCATGTAACATATTTGTGGAACATCGAGGCTAAAACAGGTTCAGGTTTCTAGTGTTTCATCAAAGAAATGATCAAACTACATCTGCAGAACAATACAGTGCAACATGTATTTCGAAAGCATCCACAGTTAGAGTGAATCAGACGTACCCTCCTGCGAATCAAAGGTGTGCCCTCCCAGACGGAGGGTGCAGTTACAGACGTCACAGCGGAAACACTCGCGGTGGAAGAAGTAGCCCTCAGCGCTCAGTCTTTCCATCACGTAAACCCGCTTGGTGCAGAAGTGGCAGATGTCGCTGCCACCGAGCCCAGAAGTGAGGTGTTTACGAGCCACACACTGAGAAGAACAAGACCAGGACACGTTTATATACATGTTTCATGCAAGATTTTTTGTTGTTACTTCCAAGAGATGCCTGCAGTGAAGTACACAAAACAAATTAGTAATGTGGTCCAGTGGTGAGATGGTAAACTGTTGATTGTTGCACTTTGTCATTGAAAATTTTGGATGTAAATGCCATAAAGTCAGTGGACAAGAAATTCCTAATGTCATTTGCACTTTGCTCTATGAATAGGTGCAGTGTGAAAAATGTTGTCTTTGCCAGTTAAATTCTAGCAAAAAACATCAAGCTAGCAGCTGTATTCAAAGAAATATGTAATGATGCACATTTTACTGAAACCACTTTAATGTCCAATCCACTCAGACTAATGTATGGATCAATGCCACGGTTCATGATAATCAACAGACCTCGCTGTGCCAAAGTTTTCATTAAAACAGTACGACCCACACCCACTCAAGTCAAAACACACTTAATTCTTGACAAGGGTTAGATGACAAGATTGATACCATTCTCATTCACGCACAAGAAGTACAAACACCAATTCCTACAAACGCTTTGAGAAGCTGTGTAAAACTAAAAACAGTATGCATTCGTCTTATATTGAATTGAATACAGCAGAAAGATAAGCTATTTAATGTTATATAGAATTTGTTTTTGTAAATACATACTCATTCTGAAGTTGATGTCTGCAACACGTTTCAAAAAAGTTAAGAGAGCAACATGATTACCACTGTGATACATCATCTTTTCTTTTGCCAACACTCAGCAAGCGTTTGGAAACTGAGAATACTGATTGCTGAAGTTTTAAAAGTGAAGAAAATCAGAAAAGACTCCTGCGCACTGTCTCGCTTTCTGTTGATTTGTTGAAATCAACAGAAAGCGAGTGCGCAGGAGTCTTTTCTGATTTTCTTCAAGTTGAATCTTCCTCCGACACACCTGTCATACATTCAGGCATCACACATTTTCAATGGACTGGACTGCAAGCAGGCCCAGTACCCAAACTCTTTTACAACTAAGTCCACTGCTATAACACGTCTTGGCATTGTCCTACTTAAATAAGCAGGGACGTCTCTGAAAAGGACATCGCCTGAATGGCAGCATAAGTTGCGCCAACACCTAAATGTACCTTTCAGCATTAAATGGGGCCTCACATGTCAGTGACAGTTAGCTATGCCATGGGCACTAACACACCCACATTACCGCTGTTCTCTTTTGAACTTTGTGCGAGTAAAAATCTGGCTAATCCTTCTGTACAGCACACTTTTCCACATGTCAGTCCATCACAGACGAGCTCAGGCCCAGAGAAGTCATCGGTGTTTTAAAAAAAAACAAGATTTAGAGGGGCTAAAAGGCAAATTATTATCTTTTGTACAGTGCTAAGCTAGCTGTTTCTAGTCTTTATGCTACGCTAAGATAATTGGTTGTAGGCTGTTACTTCATATAGTGTACACAAGAGTGGCATCAATCTTCTCATGTAACTCTCAGCAAGAAAACAAATGAGCACATTTCCCAAATGTCCAACTAATCATTTAAAGCACAAGTCTGAAGTCAATCGGAATCATTAAGTACCAAACCTCAACTAAGCTCTCAAGTGAAGGCGAGAAAATTAACTTATGCATCAAGTCGGAAAATATACAACCAAAGGGAGGGGCTGAGCTGCACACACACCAACACAAAAAAAATCCTGTGCAGCTATCAGAAAATAACGTTAATAAATAATATTATTTCTCTGATTCACTGCTTTGTCCTTGCTAACACCGCTCTCTCGCTTCATCCACTCTCTAGCTTGCTCCCTCGTTGATCTGGGGAGGAGGGGCCAAATTTGAATGGCGTGTTTACAGACAGAAAATGCTGCATAGTATACCTTTAATTCAAACTTTTTTCAAGTGTTTACGACACCATTTTGATGATTCTGCTGGTTGAACATGCAAGCTGTATTACATTTCTATTTCAAACAAAAAAAGGGACCATGAACTGTGGCTTAGATTTGTCTCTGCAACATCCACATGCATCTTACCGGTGCGGCATTGGGCCTGTGGTCTGTCTCATAGAGGATGGCCAGTATCTGAGCTTTAGCATCTATGGCTGATGAAACCTTTCCGACCGTTCGCTAACGTTAACGTCAGGGAAACAGAGGTGCAGAGGGTTGGAGGGAAAGAAAAGAAGAAAGCGGAAACCAAGGACAGGATTTAGGAAGGAGACAGGTGAAAAAGCATGACTGGCTTTGAATTTAGACCGAGGTCTCGACTAGTACCTCTTTCATGTAATTGGGAGCTCCAGTTGGACAACTCTCAGAGCGAACAATTGACTTTTGAGCGTTTGTTCTCGGGGTCTCAAGAGCACAGCTCCCATTGCACTAGATGAACACCAGAATGAACATCATTTGTACAATGATATACAGTTCATTCTGTATATGTTATCTGAAAACTGAATCATTGTGTTCTTCCTATAGCGCTATGAAC
Source organism: Lutjanus erythropterus (assembly GCF_056507025.1). NCBI lineage: Eukaryota > Metazoa > Chordata > Actinopteri > Lutjaniformes > Lutjanidae > Lutjanus > Lutjanus erythropterus. The sequence goes on from NC_139329.1 coordinate 7,853,624, forward strand.
GCCCTGTGGTTAATATAACACCACCATTTCCTCAGGCTGGAGATCAGAAAAACACAATAATCAAAAACATAACTATACTCATCTTAAAATTGGTAAAATTCCCCTCTAAAATAGCACTAATCTGGGGAAACTGGGATACTCACACTGGACACATGCAGATTATTAATACAGGACTAGCAGGCCGTGTTCAGGAAGAATACTGATATTCATGAGGAAAATATTACCTTCATGTGATCATTTTCAGCTAATTTCTTATTTTCAAACGTCTCCTGAGCAGCTTTGTCGACTTTCTCCTGCTCACTTTCATGCATCCTCTCATGGTGCGGTAAAGAAAGTGGATGGGAAGGGCTTCTGTGTCCATTTTCACAGTTAGTGTCAGACAGGGGGGAGGGACAAGTCGACGAAAGGGCAGGAGATGTTTTGTTGTTGGAATCAACATGAAGAGAAGGGAGGTGGTCTGTTTTTTCAGAGCCAGAGTAAGAGGAGGGAGCAGCGTCCTTGCGTCCAGCTGCGTGCAGGGGGTCGGAGGAGAAACCGGCCTGGACAGTGGGGTCAGGGACAGGGTGGACTGCAGGGTACAGGGTGGAGCTCTTAGGAACAGAGGCAGAAGGAGGAGGAGGAGGAGGAGGAGGGCACAAGGAAGAAGAAGAAGAGGTAGATATTTTCACCTACAGAAGAAGAGTCAAACACAAATTAAGAGACTGAGAAGGATGAAAGTTTAGAGAAAATAACAAATAACTAAACAAAGGCTGAGTGAACTTCATACAGACAAGTCAGTCTTTTGTTTAAAAAGGGAACTTTTGTGCAAAGTCAATCAAAAAATAAGTCAAGTGTGTTATTAGAAGATTAGAAAATTGGCAGCTGAAGGCCTGGAAAACCTATTTTGCCAATAAGCTTCTCATTGTGACCACCAGAGTCCTACATGAAAACACCTTCTGCTTTCTATCAATTTTAAAACTGTTCATTTCAAATGTCAGACTTCTGTCTTTGCTATTTCTCTGCGCTCTTTTCACCGCCTTGAAGTGGGCGAGACTCATTTGGAAAAAAGTGACATCACGCATTTCTGTTCACCAGTCAAGAAGTAATAATATTTGAAACAAAGTATGATGAACGTTTTGGGCTTAACCGTTTATGTCACCAGGCCAATGTCAATCAGATGTGATCAAACCTCACACACACACACAGAGACAGAGACAGAGAACCGCTCTTAACACTTTTGGACAATTAAGAAGAATGAGGAGTCAGTAAATGGGAGTAAATGAGCAGTAAATATAGCATACACTTAAACCCTTAACCCTGCACACAGCTTAGCCGCTGGTGCTCTTCTCTGCTTCTCCAAAGTGGGGACGCATCAAACACCATCACTGTAATACACTATCGATAAGTACCTCATACAACCCTACTTAAAATAATCAGAACTATCCCTTTAAACAGCTAATTTCAAGTTGTGTCATTTCAAAATCTCCTGATACATAAAGAAACTATATTCAAATTGCTCACATTCAATAAACTAGTAAAAATTCACGTCAAGTCAAAATATCCAGCTTCTCAAATTCAGACACTAAAAATCAAGATGTGGAATTTGGATCTGAACATGCAGCACAGCGGTTCATAAAACTTCCAGGCAGCCAAAATCTGTTCATTTCTGGAAACAAATTAAAAATCAACCAGAAGGTTTCAGGCCCATTAAAGAAAACACAGTTCAGCAGCTGCCACGTGCTTCATCTGGACATGAACACTGGACTGATGTAAAAGACACACTGTGCTGCGCCATGATACAGTGTTTAGCAAGTCCAGGACACATGCTGTTATCATGAACATGCAGTAGTCTCAACTACGACATTAGTCGAGCATTATGGTCGGTGTGATACACAACCTGAGATTCAGGAAGAGGAGAAAGAGGAGCGGGAGGTTTGCTGGAGCCAGGAAACATGGAGGAGAGGAGGACAGCTCTCTCCTTTATACTCCTCCCAGTAAATTCTCTAGCAGACCGTCTCTGCACGTAAAAAATCCCAATGAAACACGTCAAAAATCAGCTGGAACAACTTTTTTTTTTTTTGTAAAAGTTGTGATGAAAAACAGAACTGGTATGAAATTCACCTGCTGCTTTGACCCCTCTGACCTCTCAGAGGAATGATCAAGATCCGAAGCAGACAGAGAAGAAGCGGAGAAATGACTGATTGTCAGGTCAGGAGAGGTGCGTTCTGGGTAGTAATGTTCAGTAGCATTAGGGCTCTGCGAGCGGGGACGAATTAATGGACTCTTAGAGCCCGAGGGTGAAGGGGAGCGACTGTAGCCGTGCTGAGGGGGAGAAGATGTCGGGGAAGAGAGGAAACTGCTTTGCTGAGCCACAGCGCCGGGATTCTCCAGCAGGCGAAGGTAGATGGAAGGCTGGAAACAGGAAGAAGAGACGAGGAGCAGGACGAAACAAGACAGCAGGGATTTCAAGCAGCTGTAGTTGAGACACTTACTTGTAATGCTTAGATGAAACTACGGAAGACCTGAGAGGCAAGTAGCAAAAAAAATTTCTGGTGATCTGTTTTCTGTGATCTGTCTGATCTTTTTCTCTGCTGTGTGAAAAAGGTGGAAAAAAATTTTTGGCAAGTCTTGTTGTCATCATTTTTCTTAGTGTTTCTTAGTGTTGCAACACTAATTTTGGACACAGGAGGCTAAATTGCAGCACTAGACACATGTTTTAAATTAGACTAAACAGCATGGATGTTTTCTTCCTGGCGAGTTTTGGCTAGAAATGTATTTAAATCTGCACCAAAAGAAAGAACCCAGGATTTGCTCACTCTCTTAAGTTAAACTGATCACTCCCACAAGATCTTTCACGGTCTGGGGTTCCCTTCTAGACACTATGTCTGCTGTTGCTTGCTGACAGTGACTGCATGGATAACCGGATTGGCTACATTAAACAGTGGCCCTTAGTAACTGATGAAGGGTGGTGATCTTAATGTTCTTCAAATTTGACACAGTAATTAGATGTTGGTTGTGTCGTGTAAAAGTAACATCCGATACAAAAAGTAGAAAATGTACACCTCTTGTGAGAGCGTGCATTCAATTGCGCACACACTGCAGGGAGACGCCACCGCTGCAGTGACAGTGTTTACTTCCAGTACTTCCCCAGATTCATCTATACAGACTATGAAGGGCTATTCCTTGTAGCTGTTTAAGTAACATTAGTAGAATAATTATGAACTTAAATAGAACAATTTCAGATCTTGATCTTTGCAGGGATACATTTTAAAAGATTTAATTCATTAAGTGGCGCAATAGTTTCACTCTCATGCTGTGTCTTTTCCTCGTGTGAACACAAGACAAAACAAAGGGTTAAATGCTTGTTTAACATGACAGAATTAAATCCCCCTTTCAGTAACATGGATATTTGGAGAACATAATGTGCTGAGAGAGAAATAAGTATACTACAGTATATGTCGAGCTCATTTGTCAGACTAAGAAAACAGTCTGCTTTTTTGCTGTTGTACTGGGAGTGTAGAGAGCGTAGAACCAGGATCATCATGCAGCCCAGACGCAGTGTCATGTCTGTTGTCACACGAGCACAAGCTAAGGCTGGACAATTAAATCAAAATCTAAATCTACTGCAAATTTCAATTCTGACAAGGTGCAATATTTGTTTAAGGCAAAATGTGTGTCAAAAAAGCATTTTAAATTAAATAGTTCCATACTACAGCGATGTCCTGGCCTACACATCATATTCTAGAAAACGTCTTTGTTTAGTAGAGATCCCCACGAAAGCACATAATCATTTTAATGTTTTTCAATAAAAATAAGAATAATGAAATAATACATCAAACGAACTTAGAAACATGATCCTGACAAAAGATGAGTTCCTCCTGTGTTTAAGTTTAGATCAGACTCAGAAAATGAATCACCACATTGTTTTTTCTCACTTGCCTCTAAGGGCTTCCGTAGAAACCCGTCCAATCACATTCAGAACTGAAGGAAATGAGAGGAATTCAGAGAGAGAGGCATACCTGCCATTTGGGGCGAAGGGGAGGAAGAGGAGGAGGAGGCGGGGTGTCTTTGGGTTTCGCAAAACGGGGGTTTTCTCTCTCCTCCTCCTCCTCCGCCTCCTCCTCCTCTTCCTCTTCTTCTTCCTCTGAGAGAGGAAGTGGGGTGGTGGAAGGGGACAGAGGAGGAGAAAAAGATGGATCAGGTGGTTCCTCATCAGACTGATGCAAGGAAGGAAGGAAACAGGACAGGAGAGGAAATTCAAGGAAAGGAAAAAGTTGAGAGATTTCAAATAAACCGGCAACAGAATTAAGATCAGAGGGATCTTTTTTCTTTCAACAGTAGAACTTAAAGCTCATGTTGGGGGATGCAGCAGCAGGTTCAACCCATCTGTCTTTGTAAAACCCCTAATCTTCTTAAAACAGAAGAGGCACAACTATTCTTGGTGCTTCTTATGTTCTAAACAAATAAATACATATAATGATAATGACAAATTTCACAAATTAGGAATCCAGGTGCTTATAAGACTCTTATTACTATGATTCTTTTGCTTCCACTCTACATGTGGTTAGTGAGCTGTGATGAGAGCTGATTCATCGTGACCACAACCAGAATGAACAATAAATCCAAGTCGTCTTGTTGGTTTGGAGGTCAAATGGGCGTCTCAGTCCCTTGAGATGGGACTGTCCTCAAACTGTCCGTCCCTCACCTTGCCGTGTGTCTTTGCAGTCGACGAGTTCTCCTCAAACTTGGCCAACAGCTGAGTTGCCATGGAGCGGACCTTGTTCTCCCGCAGCTCCCCGTCCTCACCAGCAGGGGGTGCACTGTGACAAGACAACTGGTGCCAAGCCAGGGACACAGAGGGGATTACAGAGGCATAAGAGGAGGTAGCAGGGAGTGGGACATCAAATGAAAGTGTGCATATGTGAATAATGTTTTACATTTTGCCACTTCAGGTCTAAACACTTTGGATGTTGTGTAAAACAAAAAAAAACAGAATGCAATGATCTGCAAAAAAGATTCATATGGCATCATGGGTAACTGTCAAATCTGTGAGGGCCCCATTGATTATTGCAACAAGTATAAAAATCACATAGGACAGTGGTTCCCAAACTGTGGGACGTTGTTCCACTGCAGGGAGAACATGGATAACCGGGGGAGAATAAAGGAGTGAAACAAAGTAAAATGATTCATGTTGGCAAAATAAACAAACTAGAGTTTGATGGTATCATGTTAACCTTTATCTCACAAAATATACAAAAAATTCAGCTTGCATCTGATTTTATCAGTTGCTCCCCCTGTTGTTATCAATGATTAATTCAAAAATGTGGGGTGTGGGGATGGTTTGAACTTTTTCCGGCTTGTGAAGGGGGACAGCCAGGAAAGGTGTGGGAACCACTAACACAGGAAAACATAAAAACACATACAATATGACACAGAAACATACGGCACTTCACATTAACTTGTGCACAGGGTGGCCTGCACGTATGCACAGATCTTGCATCAAGCATCTTTTTTCAGAGACATTGCATTTTTCAGCAAGACAATTCCAAGACACATTCTGCATGTTTTACAACAGCACAGCTTTGTAGTATAAGAGTCTGGGTACCAGACTGGGCTGTCTGTAGACTGTTGAGCACCTGAAGTCAAATATCAAGCAAGAAAGTTCATCTTCACTTTCACTTTCAAAAAGTTAAACAATTAGTGTCTTCAGTTCCTAAACACTTACTGAGGGCTGATTAAATATCTTGTCTTTGTACCGTATCCGATTGAATATAGAGGCAAACAATGCATTCAGTTTTTATTTATATTTTACACAATGTCCCAACTTTTTTGGAAGTGGGATTGTAGATCTCCTGTTGAACATACCTCTGTGAGGTAGTGGTTGCCCCTTCGCCGTCTCTTGTTCACAGAATCCTCTTCCAGTTTCTTGTCATCCTGTGACAAGCAGACACCACAGTAAAGATTCTTTCACAGACACGTTGATCTGATCGCAAACAGACTGACAGCAAGTTGTCATGATTAGATAACCTGTGTGTTACAAACGATGCCTTGATCTCTAAGGCTTTGTTCAGACTGCAGACGCATTAGATTTGTTTCTCAACTCTGTCTGGGCTGTTAATTGCAAGTGATTAGTTCAGATTTTTGTATCCTGACAGCACCAACCTATCTGCATGGTGTTGCTGTGGTAACAGTGTAGGTGTCTGTAACTAGTCTTGCAATAGTACACAATTAGAGATCTGCCTGTCCGCCCATCATCTGGGGATTTCAAAATTCAAGTTAGTTGCTGAAATGGTGGCAAACACAGCTGCAACAACAAACCAACCACCCTTACATTTTTTCTCCTCAGTAGTAAGTGGAGCCCAATATTTTGGCCAATATAGTGAATTTTTGAACTGGGTTAAAAACAGAACTTTTCTATGTGGACTGCACATCAATTCTCCACCAATATGACTATGCATAAGTACGGAGAAGGCTGTTTTCTTAAATAACTTTATTAAAGACTATTATATATGTTTTGTTTAACGTTAAATAATTTAATTGTAGAAAGGAAACTAAGAAAATAAAGAACAAATAAAAATAATAGAAATAGCTAAATAAAGATCAGTACTGTTCAGTATCAGTCAACTGCAAAAGCATTGCTTCTCAGCATTTACACCTTCCTGACCAATATACAGACCGACAGATATATTGGTCAGGCTCTTGTCAGAAACATGCAACTCCTGCACGTCACCGCCCCAGTGTGCTCTAAAGATACTGGATTGGTTTTGGCAGTGTGGTTTTTTTTTTTCTAAACTTGCTAAGTGTTTACAAAAGCTGGGAGACTGTCCTCAGTTTAGATTGAGCTAAGCCTTCAGAAATCAAATTTTGCTTTTTTTTTGCTGTCCAGATTTTCTAAAAAAACCAAAAAAAAATCCATCTGGATACAATCTGAATAAACCAAAAAAAAAGGATTTTGGCAGGCAGTCTGAACAAGGCTTATGTTAGCTTTGGCTTATCAAAACAAGACTTGAGTGACTGTTAAGCGTGTGCTGGTGATGAATGAAAAAGGCCCTGAGGAGAGTGGGCGGGGACTGTCTCAACAAAAGCATCAAATGTATTTCAGTAGACAGCTTTACCCTGGGTATCCTCTTCCTGGGCTGCGGCTGGTTCACCAGTTTGAGGCTGGTTCTCGCTGGCTGTTCTTCACTATTCTCGTCTGGTTCTCTTGAACCTGGAGTATAAAACAGTTTACATTCAGCTCATTTATTCATTAACACTCAAAAAGTTGTTTAGCGAGATCCATTTGAAATGAAAGCCTCTAAAGACAGGTTTCCCATTTATGCGTTAGCTTTCACCGCTTACTGTATTAAAGCCCGTTCTGGTAAAAATATTTCTGTGAGAAAGCCTTACTAACAGATGGTTTCTGTCAGAAAATCATTAAGATACATAAATACAGTGTGAGCTGTTTTACCTTAAAACAGGCAACTGTTCCCCACCATAAAAAACTGTCCACCATTTTATCAAAATCAAGGACCAGATAGCTAGATCCTAATTGCTAATTATACTCTCATTTACAGGACATTAATATTGGGACACTGTTATCTATTTTTTATCCCATGTGAGGTTGCATCTCACAATGATGCTGCTCTTCTTTGTAGAAGAATACGAATGTGTTGATGTATTGAAAATCCTAGTGGTGGTGTTAACAGAGACATCCACAACAATTTTGGGTTAACCTGGGAGCTATCCAAGTCGGACACTGCTAAGATTTTGACAGACAGATCCACCACACTCTGAGCCTCACCCAAGGTCAACCTATGGACGACATCATAAAGACTACATCCCTGTTTTATACACTCTGTGATAATAAGATTAAATAATTGACACACAGGGCCTTGAAATGTCTAAATAACTGATTTCTGCACATAAAAATCACAATTTATTACCAGATAACCCTGATATTCAACAGAACAGGAGTCTGCATGAGAACAGAAGTTGTAGACAAAGAGTTACACAATCAGTGCAATGCTTGAGGGGGGGGGGTCACCCTTAAACTATAAATATCAAGTAATCATTAGACTAAAAACCACTGATGAAACTTTGCATAACAACTTACATTACTCAGGGCCATTACAGTACAATGGCACACAGTGTGGACATCATTGCTGACTAAATATAACCAAACGCTTAAGCTCGAGTTCGTTCCCACCAAATGGACTGTGAAAATGGCTCAGCGGAGGGAAATTATTTTCCCAGCCTTTCAGAGGTGTGCCTTGCTCTGCGGTGACAGCAGTGTGGGTGACACAGATGTCCGCAGGACATTAACATTAACGCACTAGAAATGAAACGTGGCTGGAACTTACAGCGGAGTGAACGGAGCTGAGGGCCTCCAGAGTTACACGCAGTGATTGGATATGGCTTCCACGGACATAGCACACATACCAGCCATGTCTCTGGCAGGGACTAACCTGACCACGGTTGTGTAACGTGCAACTCTAGCTCATGCAGTGGATAAAACAGTCCCAGAGACTCAGTTATTTCAAGTGCAACTGGGCCCATACTGTAACAGAATGTACTGTATACAGACTTTAACAGAATTTGAAAAGACAAAACTGACCAAAGAGTATTTTAAAGACCAGTCTCTTTAATCTGAACTGACTTATAGTGATTTATATGGATATTTTGTTGTACTCTTCTGTAATGAAAGAGGGAAAGTACTATTTTGCACTTTCTGTGACAGGAGAAAGGAAGTGAGATCCTGTTTTCACAGTTTCTTTTGGTTGGGGATAGTATTACACATTTTTCAGTGGTTAGGGTGATGCTTTGCATCCAACCATTCACCGCATAGTTGGCTCAGGCACTTTCCCATCTGTTAGCTCTGTATGGCTGGAGTGAATATTCTGCTGTGGCTCAGGAGGCAGAGCAGCTCATTCACTAATCAGAAGAATGCCCGTTCAATTTCCAGCTCCTTCAGTCCACATGTCAAAGTGTTCTGGGCAAGACACCGAACCCCAAACTTTCCATGATGGCTATTCCATATGTGTGTGAATGTATTCTTGTTTGTGTGAGTGAATGAGTGAATGTGACAAGTAGTTGTAAAAGCACCATAAATGCAAGTCCATTTAAACTCCTCATTTCCTATAGTTTATGATGGTTCTGTGTAAAGTTTTTTGTTTCCAATCCAGTCTTACAACTATAAAACCACATGGTCAGTCACTACACAGTTATTATTCATTCACTGTCACTTTCCATTCAGTTTTACAACACTAAAACATAATTCCTCATTTAATTCCTTAATACTTAACACCCAATATAGGTTATATGCTTTACGTTGTGCTCAGACCAGATGCAAAGCTAATTTTTTGCATGATGTGGTTACTTACAAAGTTAACGCAAACGCACAAAGAGAATTTGAACCAGGTGAATACATGTCTGTGAACATTTCAACTTGAGTGAAATATTTGCATTATGCTGTTTCACTAAAAGCCAATCAGCGTTGAGATTCTCCTGATGTCACAGAGAATCAGAAATGGCGGACAACATCTTTATTGTACAGAGGCAGGGAAAAAAAAAGGAGACGACTTGGAGAAAAGTGAACAAAACCATGAGACTACAGGGTCAGTTCTGAAAATATGTATCTGTTTCTTGATTCCAGCTGTTGGTTGAGGGCTGTTAATCAGTGCCCAACTGGTGGCACTTTCCTGACATTCACTTCCCATGCCTTTCGAACTTCTGTTGCGCTCACATTTTCAGTTATTTCTGTCAAATAAAATGCTTGGTTTAAACTTTTAACATGGCGCCTTTCTCCTATTTGTCCCAAGAGCCAGGTTATGTCAAACTGGTTTGCATTTTGGATCTGTGTGTTAGGGTTTGGTTGTTATAAGTGAATATTTGCAGGTTGCAAAAAACACTCCAACATTTGGGCAAGGTCAGGTGAAAATTTGCTTCGCATTTGGTCTGAACACACCTCAATAGCTTCCCAGCAGTTAAGGAACTTAGTTGATGAACAGTCAATCAACATTCAACAGTCAGTCAGTCAACAATCAGTTGATTGATTATCTGTGACAGAAGCAGGAAGGAGCCTGACCGTTGTTGTTTCCCTGGAAGTTCCTGAAGGCCTCGTAGAATTTGGAGAGGTAGAGAACCATCAGTAGTTTGTCTGGTTCAGCCTCCGCAGCCATCTCCTCTCCCCGGGTCACCGGCTGGATGCCAAACTCTCGCTCGGCCACGTCAAACGCCAACTGGTTGTTCCCCGCCACGTCCTCTTCGTTAAGAGAGTCAAAGTCACTGAGAAAGAACAAACACAAGGTAAGGTTTTCATGAAACAGAAGAAACGGTTGGTGAGGCGACAGGGAGGAAAAGAAAAGGCAGAAAGGGGATTTTAGCGATCTAGTTGTTTCTGTTTTTCATTCAGAACTTGATGGGAGAAGAGTAAAAGATAAAAGAATGTCAATCTGAATTAAAATCAATATTTGCCTCAAATGACCTCCAGACTTCCCTGTTCAGCTGAAAGCTTGTTCTAAACTCCAAAAACACACAGTGTGTGCATTTCACCAGAGCGCACAATCCCAGTTGAATTTTGCTGTTGATTTCTGCAAAGTGCATACCAGAACCAGAGCTGGGATATCATAAATTGTGTCTGACTGCAAAGCTGAGACTCTTGTGAGCCCAGTTGTATTCATGTAAGTCTCCATAGTAGACATTTCATTACAGTGAGACAATTTTTTAAAACTCACTGTATAAAATGACCTATAGTGACCTCTATGATAATCGCAGCCTTGTGAAACTGCACAGCCAACTAGAGACCTGGGGCATTCAGAGGATGGATGGCTTTCCAAGGTATAGATAGACAATAATGAGGATTTCTGTGCAATCCCCAGAACCCAAGCGCTCACCAAATCAATGGAAAATGTAAGAAATCTCCAAATGTCAAAAGTTTTCACATCATATTTTTTTTATGGTGTTCCTCAAGGCCTTGGTGTCCTTATGTGGTGATATAGAGGGATTTTTGAGGCTTATTTTTTATCAAATTGTTCACCAAATTGGTGTAATATATAGTACCAACCCAAAACCTGCTGCAACAGACATATTATAGCATGGGAATGACCATCAAATAGTTCCATTCACGCCCCAGATTATCTGCGAACTGAAAACAAGGCAAGTGAGTTTAGCGAAATTCTCTAAGTGGCTGTTTTCGTGTAAAAAACAAACAGTCTTTTACAAGCTTGTGGCATTAGTCCCGGGATTAGCTGGAGTATTCAGCTCAAGCAGGCACTGCCTTCTGCTACCGCTGTAGGAAGTTTCAGTCACCTGCATCCCCTTCAGATACCGCTTTTACTGTGACTGGATCTGCCAACTGAAAACATGCCGTGGAAAGTGGGACTAATTAAGCACACTGCGTCAAATTCACATCAGATATGTGAAGCTATGTGGAGGGATAAAGGGAGATGGCCAAGAGATCGCAAGTCTCATCACAGCTGATCAGCTGAAAACAGAGAAACCATTATACAATCCACCATATGGAGATATGTATGCTCATACTGCTGCCACTAAACCTATAAACCAATCTATCTATCTACTATCAACTATAAGGCCTTGTTATGTAAGATGCCAAGGTATTTAACACCTAAAGTTGAGTTCAGAGCTGATAACCATGACATCAGATCACAGGACAGGTTGGTTTTAAAAGTTCCTCATACCAGCTCTGAATCTTTGACAGCTGGTCTCCTTTACTATGAACCTCACAACTGGAATGATCTACAATGCAGCTTGAAGTTTTGAGACTTTAAAGCTTTATTATTTTACATTTCTAATAACATTTGTGATTATTTTAACAAATTGGTGTGGCCATGTTTGTGCATAATGGTCATTTTGATTGAATATGTTTTCTTGTTGTGATCTTGTTTTATTTGTTCTCAAGTCTGTCTTTTAAAAGAGATCTTGATCTCAGTCAGATTTCCTGGATAAATAAGGCTTTAACTAACTAATTAAAGGTACTGTGAGTGACAATATATCTTTACATAGCAAATAGTTGTTAGCTGACATGTAGTGAGGCTGAATGTTGTATATTGCACCCTTATCCTGCTGTCGGAGTTAATGCTCTTTTCTGATTGGCCAGGACGTGTGCGTTAAAGCTTAGTGACATTAAAGAGCCAACAGCTTGAAAGAAATCACTGGCCCTGGCTCGATTTCAGCAAAGTTTCACGCACCTCCAACCTATTTTATCTGGTTAAAATCGACATGACACCTCATCAAAGCAGTCAAAAGGGAGGACAAGAGACTAATTAACGTGGCTGAGAAGGAACAGCACCTTTCATATGATCCACAGCAGGAAAAAAGGCAACTTTTGGGAGTAAAAAGTAAGAAAACTTCCCTCCAACTCTACAGAATTTCAGAAATTCCGTTATTTATGAATAAATAACTTAGACATCAAATTTAGTCATCTACAGAGGGAGAAATGTGCTGCTGCAACATCACAGTTGTTTGCGTGTACCACATGTGCAGCAAGCCAGCTGAGCTTGGCTGCTAAAGGGACTAGAATTATTCCTTGAATCTTCCTCATGAAATAGGTAAGCTTTTGATTCATAACTATAAATTTTGAGTGCACCAAAAAATATGCAAATGCTTTTATTTCATATTGTTGCCAAATGACCATTGTATAAGGGGGATACTCAACTTGTAGGTGGGCATTGAAGCCTCAACAAGTATTACCCAACGCAAAGCCAAACCTGCTCGATCGACTGCGCTAATATTTCTGAAATGACTGTTCGCAAACAACTGCAATAAAAAAGATGAATTTCACGCTGCTCTTCAGGTGACTCTTCACACTCCGACAAAAAAACCACCAAGACCAGAATAACTGTCAACACTGAATAGACCGTGTATGCTTTTGTGTGTGTTCTTACATGAGCTCAGGCCTCTGGCGGTGTATGAGAGCGCAGAGGGCCAGGCCGTTCCTCCAGGAAGACGTGAGGTTGGTGACATCAACCCCTCTGTAGCCCTGAGTCTGCTTCTGACACCAGGTCAGCAGCCGGCCAGGACGCACCTCAGACTCTGCAGGAGAGAAATAAAGAGAGGTTCTGTCAAGCTGGTGTACAATGAGTTTTCCATTTGGCAGAAGGTGCAGCTTGGCCTCCGTGGCACAATCAACGCCGCCCTGTGACAACCAGTCAGTTGTGGGTTTCATAGGTCACATTTTAAATTTATGTTTCTTGACTTTACAGTACTTGCTTTTTTGGGTTTGTGTTTTTTTCATTAAATACACAAAAGAAAAGATTCCTTGTGAAAACCCACTTGGCAACAACTAATTCACTTGAGCCTTGTGACTTGAAAGACCTGAATCTCCTCCCAAGCCTGAAGCAGAGTAACTCTGGCAGACAGAGACGACATTAAGGCCACTGCACAAACTGGCCTACTTAAAAGATCTGCAGCACTCGGTTTGATGCGCTTTAAAATGCAAAAGTGCAACTTCAGTGAGGATTTCTTACGTATTTCACGGTTGATCTGTCGAGGGAGGGATGGGTTACTGAAAGCGTCCACGGATTCCTTTTAGATTAAAAGATGTTTTCTTGTGCGGAAAAAAAGTGGTGATTTTATGGTCATTTTGCAGTGTGTGGTTTGCAGTGTTATTGAGTCTTTAATATATATTTATATTTAGCAATGGTTTCTATTGAGGTCAGATCTATCATGTGTTATAAGCACATTCATAGGCCATTACAGTATAACACATTAATAAGGTTTATACATATTTACAATCATTCATGACAACAAATATATTACAAGTGGTGGAGATAATGTATTACAAGTTCGACATTCAAAGTCTTAGCAGCGTGTAATAATAACTGTAACAAGGAGAACTGTCACATGTAGTGTAAAGCCTTATGAATGCTTAACTTATAGTACATTAGGTCCACCACTTAAAATACTTCATAAACCTTGTTATAAATTGCAAAATTCTAAATATTAAGAAAGAGTTTTATAAAGCCTTATAAATGCATTATAATGACTGAATGACTATAATGATTTTTGAATGAATTTGCAATGCATTATAGACATGACCTTCGTGGTGTTGCCATATACTCATATTTAGTCAATTTAGCTAATTACCCACTAGCTGGAGAACTTAAAGTAGCAGCTGAAGATAACTCTTCTCATATACTGCATTTCTCAAGTGTTGGTGGAGACCAAAACAGAGCTAAAAAAGAGAGCAGATATTGGACTTTAATTCATCATGTCGTCATAAGGTTGTGTTTACAGTAAGTTCTACTGCCACCCCAAGTAGCAAAACACTGTACAGTTTTAACTTAAACAATGACTTGTTCTTCTTAGGGAGAAACCTCCACCATGGGAAAGACAAATTTATTGGCGCCGTGTTGTTTATTGGTGAAACCCTGCTTGTGCAGAGTGGAGCAGGTCAGCACACGTCTGTGAGAGGCATCATGTTTGACCCTCATGTGGGTGTAATGTTATCCTGCTGTATTGTCTGTGGCGAGGTGTGGCAGACTGTGACTGAGGCGAGGCTTACGTTTCCCCACAGTTCCCCTCTCGTGTCAGTCTGCGAAAGTCTGCACTGCTGAGTGAGCACTGAAACAATTTTATTTTACGTATATAAGGTATCTGTTACATAACATATAACAGAAGCTGATTGTCTTAACTTGTGAAGGTATGCAGGAAAGCTTTCATGCAGTGCTAACGGTGCTGTGGATGCATCTAATCTGAGGGGTGAATCATAGGATGATCAGATTACTATGACTGTGCATGACAGGGAGCTTTGAAGGGAGAATGCAGTGCCATCTGAGTAGCTGGCAGTAACACTCATTGTCACGATTTTTCTAAAGATATTTAATGCATCTGCAGTCTGTTTTTCATATAAGCAGCTCAGCTTATAAACTCAAAGATGCATCATACTATCCCTATAATCACTTTGTACATGAATGAATATCTAACATACTGGATCTTTAAGATGTTGATATTATACAAAACAAAATTCCTGTGTTCCACTGATTCTCACTCTGTCAAGTCATAACTTGTGAATAACATGAAGTGAGTGAATACATAACTGAACTGACTGTCCTTTTAGGTTGCCAGGTTGGTGAGGTTCCAGTCCCATTCAGCCTGTAAAACTAGTCGCTGACTAACTGCCTGATGTCTCATTTTCTAAATATCATAGAGACTCAGACAGCAGATCAGATAGAGAACAGTGTCGATGTGTTACTCAGTGAGTAATGTTGAATCTAAGGTCCAGTACCATGACATTTATATCACATCTCAAATAATCATTTCATTGAGGGTTATCCCTGACTAAGGATTTTTTCAGTCGTTCAGCAGTAAGACTTATGTTTTAAGGCTTTTCTTTGTCCTCTGTGATGTGAAAACATCTTATTTATTTATTTATTATTATTTCAAACTGTCAGAGAAAGTAAAAGTGTGTGTGTCTATAGATGAGTTATAAAATGTAGTGAATTCAGGGTTTATTTTGACCAGACCAGAGTTGAGTCATTGTTGGACAGAGGACAAATGAACCCAAACGTTTTTGGTGATTTTTTTTCTGTTGTTTTGTTGTCTGAATGAAGCAGATGATGGTATTTTTCAAACAGAGTCTAGTGAGTTTGGCGAGAGCAATAAAAAAGCTGCTTCTGGTTAAACATGTAGACATCGTTTCTCCACCTCCATCACAGTAAGTTTTGTTGTTTGTGGTGATTTTGAGACTCTGTTTGTAAAGTTTACAGACACGCTGTCTAGGATTCTAAATTGAAATGTTATTTCTGTGCATTTTTCCATGCTCCATGCTGTTAATGTGATGCACACTGACTGACAAAAATAGGACAACTTCTCAACTGGAAGAATCTCAGTCATACTGAGAGCTCCCTGACTGATTATTCAGCTCTTCAGCTGTCAGGGGGCAGCCCTCGTTTTATCAGTATATTCATGCACAATGACGCTGAATGTGTCGGCCGCCTGGCCAAAATCATCAGTTTGTGTTTGGCAGTTAGGGGACAAAGAGACATTCTGCATCTCACCTCTTCTGGACAAGTTGACTGATCTGCGTCTCGGTTCTCTCTCCAGTTGATACGAATGCTGTTGGCCATCAATGAACAGGTGACGCACCTGACGGGAGAAGGTGTATAAATATTCAGTTCAGATTGTTCAGACTGATTTGAAACCAGATCAGACAACCTTAAACATAATCACAGGGACACCGAGTCAGTACAAATGCACACACAGTTGGATTTAGAGGAGTTGCTGTTCACACAAAAGAGCCATAACAGAGAATTGAAGGTAGCTGTGTCTGCTGCTGGCTGGCAGCTAATGAAGCAACATACTTACTGTTAACCATTCCCACCTACCCCCATCTGCACCACATACATGCAAGATCAACATCTGTATATTCCTAACTGATAAACTCCCTCACTTCATAAACTCAAGGAATAGTTATGTAAGTAAATGAAATAAAACAAAACTTCAAATCTTGTCTAGACCACTCTTTTTCTTCTTTTCTTTACGCACAAAATGCTTGTAATATTTCTCCCCATATGATTTCAAATTGAGTTAATTTATTCTTTCAGTTTGTTTATTCTTTTATTCTTTCAGTGAGATGGCTTTCAGCATCCATGCACCCACAGAATGGAACAGCTTGCCTGCTGATGTTAGACTCACTCTGAACTACTTTTATATGATATGGTGCTATAAAAATACATTTTGAATTGAATTGCATTCTCCCAAATATAATGAAACTAGAAGGCATTCAGCTTGTGGTGCTCACAGTATCAAAAATACATTTCAAAAACTCATCCGGTAACTCAAGATAATCCGTACATCTCGTTGTGAGCAGTTTCATGTATGAACTGCTTTCTCTCTAGCAAACTACACCTGCTAACCGTATTAGTGCACAGAAGGAAGCGTGCATCTACTCACGGATGAGAGGTTACAGCTCAGCCGTGGAGGATGTCGTGTTTACATCCCACTCTGTCACGAGCACAAACCTCTCATCCATGAGTAGACACACACTTCCTTCTGCACCCTGATACAGCTGGTGGACAAGAGAAAGAAAATAGTTCCTACGTGAAATTGCCCACAAGGTCTTATCTCGAGTAAGCAGGACATAATTTCTAGAAAGGCAGACACGTCTACAGCCAATATCTCTAAAACTCGGCACCATAGGTAAAAGGAAAATCACAAACTAGAAATATTATCTATGCATGGCTAAAATTATTCTGTTTGGGGGCGTAGTTGGGTACACATTTGCAGCAGAAAGATTTCAAAACAAGTCTGAGCTCGCTGCTGAATAAAAAAGTGACATTTCTCAGTCAGTGTTGAGTTTATGGGAGATATATTGACTTCTTTAAAACCATACAATATCTAGGATTCAACATGCGCAATGATGGTAAAAATCATTGTATTTTCATTAGAAATCACTTGTAACTTTACTAAAAAAAACTGTCATATCAATGAAGTGTATTTTTATTATAGAAGCGTTGGACTGACCTGGTGTGGGCGAACACAGCTGGAGTTCAGGTTGGGGTAGCGGGTGGCAGGGTCAATAGCGTACTGTTCAAAGTTTTTACTGATGTTCTCTGTGGTGGTCTGAGGCAGCAGCCGGTAGATACTCTCTCTGAGGAACAACAGGGCAGACGTAACTTTCAGATTCAATACACGGCAGCTTCAAAGATCCGACAACTACACTGCAAACACCTGACCCGCTAATGACAGATTTAAAAACTATAAACAGGATCGAGAGGGTTACTTTAGTGTCACAATATTAAAGTAATGTAACTGAATTACTTTCTCTTACTTTTGGATTATCTAATATTAAATATGGTGAAATTGTTTCACCTAATATAATGTTTTTAGGGCTGCAACTATCTATTATTTTCATCATCGATTTTTCAATCATCTGAAAAGTTGTTTGGACCATAAAATGTTAGGAAATGATGAAAAACACTGATCAAAGCTCAAGATGCCATCCTCAAATGTTTTGTTTTGTCCCCAGCTCAAAAATATTCACTTTACTGTCAGAGCGGACTAAGGAAACCAGAAAATAATCACATTTGAAAAGCTGAAATCTGAGAATTTGTGTGTTTGTTTATTAAAGTCCAAATGTCAAGCACATGGATGTACGTCCATGTGCTCCTTAACCAGTAAATAAGTTAATGTATATAATGATCATTACATACAAACACGAATCATAGCATTTATTGACATTTTATTCACAATCAGTTGTGGGAAAGTGGCAGAAATATGATGATTTATGTTAATTATATAGACTATCTGTGTATTTATTTAGTTTAGCTCTCATTAAATGGGCTGATGCTTGTTTTCATCTGTACGAAATCCTGAGGAAATAAGCTACAGAGCACAGTCAAGTCTGAAGTTACTGGAAGTGAAACATAAAGCCACACACCTCTCAGCCAGTATCTCCAGAGGGTTCCTGCCCTGTGCCCAGCCCCTCACCATCCAAGCCGTGTCGAAGGCTGCCAGAAAACCCCGGGCACAGCCTGTGCCCATCGGCCAGAAGGGCTGTAAACAGAGAAACATGAGGTCAGACTGAACACAAACAATCTGAGCCTCGGTCACGGTGGAGGACCCAGCGTGACACAAACTATCACCGCTCCGCCGTACCTCAAGCAGGCTGTCTCCCACCAGAGCCACCAAAAGCTGATGTCCGTTCTTCTCCCTGATCAAGGCGGCGTTCTCGGAGGCGTACATGCAGGTGAAGTCAAACATGGCTACGTCTGGCTGCCCGTAGTGGTTGATGGCGTAGTCCAGGGACGGCAGCTGGTAGTTTGTGCCGAAGTCAGCTGCCTCACGGGCGTAGGAGAGCAACGCTTCCTGGTTGACGTTGTCAGCGCTCAGCAGTCGCTCCGTTTCTATGTAGTCCTGTAATGAGACGACAGGAGGAACGTTTACAGCAGAGATCCCTGGCATAAACTAAATTTAAACCTACAATAATACACGTTCTGCTGCTATGAGGTCTCTCACACATTAAAAGGTGAAGTAGTGTGAGATCACAGATGTTGTTTTCTTCACTTTTAAACAACCACTATAGCTATAGTTTTATTCACGTTACATTTCGTCACATTCAGCAACTTCCTTCCCCACTCTCTGACATATCCAAAGTATATGCACCAGTGCCTTGATTAACTTAGGGATTTCTCTGGGTGTGACCATTGTTGGAAAAATTTGGGTGAACGTAAGTATACAACTCAACAAACTATAAGTCTAAAGCAGCATGACTGGGACGGGACAGGAAAAAAGTAAGCTGGAGCACCTGGGAGCAGGAATCCTAATAACAATAGGTCAGTCTTTTATATATAAAATCATGGATAATGATGTGTGGACTGTGGATTGACAGAAACAGGATGGGACAGGAATCATTCTTCTGGGACTGGGATGGGACAGGAGTGAAAATCCACTCCTGTGTCACCCTGTACTGCAGAGTGAAGATGTCTGTGACGGGTACAGGGAGCTGTGAAAGTGGACCCCGGGTGAGCTGGCTTGAATGCGCTCCCAAGCGAAGGCATGCACAGACAGCTGCGGACAGCTGTGGACACCATGGACATGTAGTCGTGGCCGAGGCAGCTGCTCGGAGGAAGAGTGGGCTCACCCAGTAAGGCTCCGAGGTAACGTTATCTTCTGCCCTCTGCTTAGAAGCAGTGAATCTGCAGCTCAAAGCAACTTAATAAAATATACTGGTAGTCTTTTGATTGATATATAGTGTCCTACCCCTTTACTCAAATCACAACCAACTTTTTTCATAAGTTTAACTAGTTATTGAAATGGATGTTTAAAATATGCAAAATATTTTTTTGGTTGATGTTTGGATCTTCCCCCAAAACAACGTCTGCTTTATCACATGCATCACTGAAAATATTGATCAGAATGACACCACATTTGGACCGGATGTTCACAGAAAGTTATTGCATGTAATAAAGCAAAGATTTCCTCAATACCTTTTCCTAACTTTGAAATGTATACACTTAAACAAATATGAAGTATAGGCGGAAATGAAAAATCCATACACACATATAGAAATGTCTGCCGTTATGAAAAAAAGGGATGAACAGTCTAACATTCGTATTAAACCAAATCTGATTTGACTGACATAAATCTGAGTCAGGCACAGCCCAACATTTAAGGTATCGCTTGTAGTGACAATCCACAGAGTTTAGGTGAAATATGACTTTATGTAATTCTCATGCATTCTAGCATCAGTATTTAATGGTATAGGTTGTAATTTTTTTTTATGTGTGAGTAAGTTTTGTAAGTTTTTTGCTGCAGATGATCATCATGTCAACTTGTGGCTCGTCATAGGCCTGATTGTGAACTCGACAGTGGTGAAGGATCGGTCTAAACATGTTGTTCTCCCCCACCCCACCCCCATGATGACTGAAGCCATCTCCCTTTGAGTCACTGTGTCATGTTGCTTTGACTTGTTAGCCAAGTGAGATGCATCAGTATCCCAGGTTTCTATCTGAATAACATCTCCTGAGACCCAGCATGGCAGCGAGACCGGGACTGATTCAGAGACAAGATCCACATTTCTCAAGAAACGAGATGAAAAATACATTTCGGCTGCAGTCAGCGACATGATGACAAAACTAAGTGAGTCAGTTTGTTGAATCAGTGAGCTATTATGAGTGATGAGGTCGTCACTGAGTGAGATATCACTCTGCACTAATCTGCACTGTAAGCTGAGTTGGAGACCACTGACGGCACAGCGAGGCAGGGTTTCAACACCTGTGTGTGTGTGTGTGTGTGTGTGTGCGCTTGTGTGTATTTTCAGATGATTGTTCTGGCGCGCGTAGAGTGAGAGGGTTAACAACAGTCCTCCTAATGTGATCCAGTCTGCGCCTCGATGCCATAATAATATCCTCATTTATACCGTCTAATCTCTGTAGAGGACAGCCACAGTCACTGAGGGGAAAGCTCTGACTCATAATGTGCACGTCAGTGTGTGTGTGAGAGTGTTTGTGAGTGTGTGGGGGGAAATCGAAGGAAGGTGAGAGAATGCAAACAGCATCTAATTAGAGCTCTATTTAATTATCGTGGAGGTCCATCACTCACTGCCCTGGCCAACACACACATTCCTGTATACCCAAAGAACACTTTGACTCTCTCAAACTATGGAAGCTGGGTTTAAATATTGCAACCTGTATGTATATGTATATGTGTGTGTGTGTGTGTTTCAGTGTTAATGTTGTCCATGAAAACTAAAATATCTGTAGTTTGCAGGGCTGTAACAATATATTGAATATCACAGTACAAAAATGTCTCAATACAGTACCGACTCGATACAGATGATATCTACTGTAATATAACATGGTTAATAATCTCATTTTATTTTAATTTTATTCCATTAAAGGATTGCTACTGAATGCTGCATCAATTTTATTTTACAACTGTACATTCATAATTCAAACATGCATTGCCAAAACACAAATCATGCCAATTTCGCATATGCTCATGGCCGGCTACTTTTGTTCAGGGGTGGAAATAACTAATTACAAATACTCAAATTACTGTAATTAAGTAGTTGTTTGGGGTACTTGTACTTTTATGAGTAGATTTTCAAGTCTGTACTTTTACTTGTACTTTGACCATGTAATCTACTTCGTTACTTTCAAAATCATAGATGTGATGAATGAATTTGAATAAATATCCAAACATTTCATCTCCATTGTTGTAGCCAATCAAGTGACCTGATCACAAATGAGCCAATGAAAACAAAGACATACAACTAAAGAACAAAAAAACAAACAAACAAAAAAAAAATGGTGCAGCAGCAAATATTTAGAGTAAGGATGTTAATGATTAATCATTAATCGAGTAATTGCCTTTAAGAATAAGCCCAATTAGGACTGTATTCATTGATGTTTAATCAATAGTCATGGAAGCAACTGCACCTCTTTTGATATTATTTTGTCTAGTGGAGTCATTTGTTGAATAAGGAAACTTAAACTTTGACTTAATATGAGAAAAAAATGACAAAAAACAGGAAAAAAAAGAAAATTAGGAAAATAAAATGTTTTATGTTTCTTAAGTAGTTACGTAATACTGTCACAGATATTCCAATTAGTATGTGGCATCATCAGGTGACTTTTTGAGCAGGCTTTAGATCCTGTACATTTTGTATTTCAGTAATGTTATGTCTCTGCTAGTGATCTTAGCCAACTTTACCAGTTCTTAAAAGGAAAAAACTCCACATTTCTAGTTAAGCAGCAAAAAAGGTGGCACACAGCAGAGAAACAGGAAATAAGCTAATTTAACATCTCCAACGGTCTTCAAGTGTCTCTCGTTTACAGGCTAATGTATGCCATCAACTATCAAAATCTTGCTGAACTTGTATTGTGAACACATCGACCATATCATCAGCTTGTTGCTGCTGTTTACGTTCAACCAGATGCAAATGCTAAAAATGCACTACAGATTTTTTTCTGAGTGTATACATGTGTATATGAAAATAACTCTCCATGTGGTTTTATATTTTATTCTATTCCAATCCAAGTTTACATATTTCTATACATGTTGTATTTTTTGTGTTGCATGATGTAAGAGCCAAAACTCTAAATTTGTTGTACAACCCCATGTTGTGTAATGATAATAAAGGACCTTGATTTCTTGGTTCAGATTGTCAGGATCGTGCCACAGAGCTCTTCAAGGAGGCTGATCCTGCTGCTGGGAGCACAGAAGCTGTCAGAGTGCACTGTTACTCCCCCGTTCACAGCACTGGAAAGATCAGGCTATTTAAGAAACAGATGAATTGTTCCAAATGGTGTTGTTTCATTGCTTAATACTGCAGCAAAACAAGTACACCTTCATTAAAGAAATAAAGTCTGTCCCCTTCTTTCACTATGCATCCTTTATACATTTACAGGGAATTTTTAAGAAAATAGAAGCTGGCATGTGTCAACCTATAATGTAGTTTTTACCCGAGTTTTTGGCTGCAAACAAGCACCAATCAGCTGAACTGAAAGCGCACTAGATGCACTGGCTGATGTGTGAATGACAGAGAGTGACAGAGACAGGTGAAAGAAGGTGGACGGAGGACTATTGCATGGAATGTTTCTGTAAGTTATTAATAGCTTATTTGAACCTCTGCTTTGTCACTTGACCCGGCCACCCGAACCTGTGGTACTTTCTAGTAAGTCAACCAAAACCCGCCTGACCTGCGGGTCAACCCCTCGGATGTGCAGGTTGTGGGTCAACTTGCGCACCAAATGGTTAATGTATGCGCCAGGTCTGACAAGTAAGAAGAATGAGTGGACTGAAAGACAGATGATGGTTTTGCTGCATCAAGTTTGTTCCTCTTGTTTTTCAACTGCCCTTTGTAAGCCAACAATGCTAAAACTATGCAAATTGTATTCAACAATGATAGTGTATTCAAACATGCATGTGTGCGTGTATGAAGAAACTCACATTTATGATGACTCCTTTGTCCAGCAGACTCTGCTTCTTTGCCGT
Source organism: Lutjanus erythropterus (assembly GCF_056507025.1). NCBI lineage: Eukaryota > Metazoa > Chordata > Actinopteri > Lutjaniformes > Lutjanidae > Lutjanus > Lutjanus erythropterus. Next base: position 7,877,042 of record NC_139329.1, read on the forward strand.
CATGACAAAGTAGTGTGTGTTGTCTTTGTAGTAAACTATGTTCTCCAAATCAATTCCTAAAAAAACACCAGCAAGTTTAGAGAAGGAGCAGTTAAAGTGGGAGAGCAAACAAACTTTTTAAGAAAAGGAGGCTTTATGGTGTGAGTTTCTTTTTTTAACTAGCCTGTGTCCTCCTTGAGTTCCAGAAAGAACTTCTGATTAAAGATGAAGGCCACGCCACTGATCTCCTCCACTTTGGCCTCTGCTGTTGTGTTCCTGTTGACAAAGTTAGCTGTGATGGCGATGGCCAACTTCCCTCGAAACTCTTTGCGACTGAAACCTGCCGAAAGGAGAAGAAAAACCTTAACGGTGAACTATGCTGAGGGAACTGAGTAAAAATGATTGTTTGACTCATTGTTTTCTGCACATTTGTTTGTCGTTTCAGATCCAAAACAGTTTCACTACAATGCAACCTGTCACATCACAATTGCTTATGTGACGTCCATTTTTTTAACATCAGTCTCAAAAGCCAAAGCATATAATACTTAAGATACAGTGTGATTATATTTAATTGTGTTTAGTTGGGAAATGTAATAAATTAGTCAGAATTTTAAGCAAACCTGACGATCTCATGTCTTTGCCATTTAATTTCTTGCCTAAAACACAGATGGGCTAGGGGTTGTATGAGATACTTATCCATAGTCAGTGTATTACCCACAATAGATGGCCCCAGTTTGGCGAAGCAGGAGGAGTAGCGGTGTAGTAAGCTAAGAAATATTGCTGCTGCTGCTGCTCTGGAGAAGTCTTTTTTTACCTCACAGATAGGGTTGGGCGATTGGACGAATACATCATCTATCAACGATGGGCTGAATCCATCACCGATTACTTTTTTTGGCCGATTTTTTGGGCGATATTTGTCATTTTATTTTGCTAATGTAATATTCAGCAGAGCGACAGCCGCTGCATCATGCTCTCATCCGGCGGCACAGCACACGCCCACTCAGCCGACCATGAGTGAGCTAAGCTGGGTGAAGAGTGAGAGGAAAACAGCCTGCAGAGTCACTCTTTACACTCTTCACACGGTGAATGAAGGATTTATTTTAACCAAACCAGGATTGATTGTTGGAAGAGTGGACAGACTAACAAAGATGGTTTTGGTGAGTTTTACATGTCTTTCTGTCGAGTTTGAATTAAGTATGTTTTCCGAGGAGTTAATGAGCCAATGAAGCTTGTTTTAGTTTGGTAAAAGAGAGAAACTTGAATTCAGAAGGTGATTGGCTGTATTTCTCCGTTTAAAATGGAAAATAATTGTGAGTACATGTTATTTCTGGACACTTTGAGTTTATTTTGTCTATTGGACGTAGTGAACGTCCACAGCATGCGCAACATAGTGAGTTCACCACTTGCACACATCTCCCAGCTGAGACCCAACAGAACGGGAAGGAAGGATGAAGATATTGGCAATCACCAGTGGATGAGCTAACAATGATAGTTTGGAAAATTTTAACTACTCACAGAACATAGGAGTTGCTGGTCTACCGCTGCCTCAAGCGATTAGTTTGTGTTATTGTAGGACTTGTGTGTTAAAACAGTTCAGTTTGGATTCATCAAAGTCACACAATGAGACACACAAACTAATCGCTCGAGGCAGCGGTAGACCAGCAACTCAAGGTAATATTACTATTTTTGCAAAAGGAGACTGGTTGAGCCTGATCGAGGGATATTTGTCTTATATATCAGTGGGTTACTGTTGGAAAAGGCTGTCTGACAGCAAGGTAAAGCAGTGAAAACATTCTAAATATAGCGCATACTTAAACTGGGATTGATTTTTTTTTTTTTAAAGTGGCTAAAATAGCTTTTGTTGCTGACCCTGTCCACAGCAGCACATCACTTACTCCTCTCTGCTTCTCCAAACTATGGGTGTGTCGACCACCACCTACTGAAAATGGACTTCATACAAGCCAGCTTCCAATAAGCTGAACTATCACTTTAATGGGTGACTTTTTTTTAGAAATATAAATATCTTTACACAGTAAATGTAGGCTACTTTAAGAGTAGTTCCTTCCCCTCCAGCTGCAGTAGCTGTAGACACAATGGATTTTCCCAGCAGTCATGGAGACATGAATGCCTCTGGAGATGATCATTTATGGAGGAGGATGTTTACTGTTTCTGTATTCATTTATTTTACGTGCCAGCAAACATATGCACAACACACACAAATACACAGATGAACAGAAAACACACGTAACACTAATTACACCCAGAGAGAAAGCTAGCAAAGCTTTTAAACAGTACACACACACACACACACACACACACACACACACACACACACACACACACTGTTGACCCCATACACACTCCTAGGCTTCACTTCAAACTATGTCAACAGGAAATGCTTAACCCAGTGACTGAAAGCAGCTTTGCAACACCTCGCCTCTTTTCCAGTAGAAATAACAAATGGTTCTTTGACTGCAGCGTATATTTATCCTACAAATGTGGGTCAGTAACAAACCTTTTCAAATGACTCATTTTGAACCATATGAAGTGCAACAGTTTTACCACATTAAGGAGTTCTGTTAGTTTTTCCTTCTTTCTCACCGTCTAATGTGTTTTTGCGCCCGTCGGCTCCGATCACCACATCGAAGTCAAAATCTGAGACGGGGTGGCTGGAGGGCCGGACCTCGGCGCGCCACCCAGGACCTGAGGAAGAACACAACAGATCAGACGGACCCACTTCAGTTTGATTGCATGTATACTAAATGTAACATGAAAGTATTCTAAAGACAGAGTGAGGGGATGTCTAAAGGAAAGGCAGGATGATTGGGAGTTTTGAGGTGATGCGCAGCAAAAGTCTCTGAGAGCTGGAGGACAGGAATAATTCATGTTAGTAAGGTTATCCAAAGTATCAATACTTAAATACTTTTCTGATACCAAATGTTTAAAATGATATAATCTCCGTTGATTATACATTTGATGGTATCAACAGTGCCAAGGCTATTTAAAAAACCCCACACATCTTCTTAGGTTACTATGATGAAATTCTATTTTATATTAAGTTCCTTAAATGAATGAATAGAAATGTGACAATTATCTCTCTATATACTACTTGGAAATTTAAATGTCTTTAAAACAATTATTTATATTAACATACATTATCATATTATCTGTGATGGAAGATGTCATCAGGGTAAAAGTGACCAATCATAAGAGGGCCAGAGCCTGCCTTGTTTTCTGCCTCCAAACTGTCACAGGCGTTTGATCTGTGCGAGCAAAACTCAACCTCAAGAGCAGAGAGAGAGGGAGAGAGAGAGTTTTGTGCTCACAAGCCGACAGTCTCTCGGATGAAAGCTGCTTGTGCACTTGTTGTATAGTTTTAATATTCACAGATGATATTCTTTGCACTCGCCTGTGTTTTATTTCTCGCTCACAGAAGCCTGAACAACTCTCTGCTGATGAATTTTTGCGCATGGTTGTTGAATTGTTTTATTGCTCTCTCGACTAATGACACAAGATTGACACCAACTTTAATATACAGATAACAGCACACACATAGACAGTGCAGACTCACTGTCATCAGTCTGCTCCACTGGAGGCTCCACAAGTTTGATGAACTCCACGTTGACGTGAATCTCCACTCCCAGAATCAGACTCACTTTCAGCAGCATCAGCTGGAGCTGGCGGATACCTGGGGTGGATGCACACAAACGCATTCAGATGTTGTATATCCAGAAAACAAAACCAGAGCTTCAGCTACAGACATAAAACCAACTGAGCATTTTAAGCTAGGGCTGACTTGAGGTGAGTTTGCTAAGCATTAATTACTTTAATCAGCCCCTCCAGAATTTTGCAGGCTTATCGTGGAATTGTTGCAGCCTAAAATGTCGATTTCATGGCAGTTTTTGTAAAAGATTGCGATGCATGTTGTGACATTTTTGAGCGTATTTTGCAATGAAATTGCAGGAGCAGGTGAAAAGTGGAGATTTCTTTTAAAATAATTCATTAAAAACCCAAAGGTAACTTGAAGAACAACAAAGCGGCAAAATCTTTTTGGAGCTCAAAGTTAAAAACAGCAAGCACAAACTTATAAAACATAAAATTAAGCAATTAAAATTTGTGTGCTTTTCAGTCGCAGTGACAAAATATTTGAGTCCGTTCATCGAGACGTACATGTATGACATATGCAGGGGAGGCTGCTACAACTGGTGGAAATCATAAGAACCTTTGATGGTTGGTCAAATTTGCGGAAGGGTTGCAGTGACTGGATAAAATTGCAAAGACTGGTTGGACTGCATGAAGTATGGCACCTCGCAACACTGCAGCACTGCTTCTTCCTGGACAGACTCCTTTAACACAGTGGGAAGTCAACTCTGAAACTGCCACCTGCTAATGTCAGTGTACTGCATTTTAAATGAGCAGCAGCAGCAGGAGACCATCGTCAAACTTTGACATCTGCAGAAATTAGCCCTAAAACCTGGAGACGAGTTGCATATTTGCTCCTCCAGTTCGCTCGTCTCGAAGTCATTGGTTTTTCTTTAGATGCCTGAAATAAGGTCTGTGCTTAACTAAAGTTTAGGAGGATTTTTTTCATGTTTAGTTCTACAACATAAAAAATATATCGCCACACACCCCACGCTTCAATTTTGAAGCTTCCTGAAGCTCTTAAAAAAAAACAACAACTTTCAACAAGTGGCTAAATGAGACTATAGAGGTTGCCACTGACATTAAACTTCATCACGCCAAACACTGGTCACTTAGTTAGGGTGATGGTCATTTATAGCCTAACGTTAGCTTTTTACTTCTTTTTCACCAAAGAGCTTATTTTCTGCATTAATCTTAAGTACAATGGAAAGACCTGATTGGCTTTTTGTTAATGCGGCAGACCAGCAACTCCTGTGTTGTGCGAGATAAAATGAGTGGTTTTGACAAAGGAGTCTGGTGGCTTTGGAGAGAGCGATATGCAAACTATCCCTTTAAAAAAGATCATCATTGCTGCCATACAACCCCAGAGCCTCTACAGTGTGACAGTGTGAGTTTGTATATACCGCAGCTCAGCAGCTTGTATTTACAGGTGCTTTCTCAGCAGCAGACGAGGACGTGGCTGCATTTAGAGCCGAGAACAAGCGAGGGTTAGGAGATATTAACACATGACACCGTTACTAAAGCTGGAGAGGAGGAAGCGCCAATGGAAACATCTCACTGGGGAGACTGAGACCGAAGAAACTGCATCAACCTAGACCGCTGGACAATCTCCTCTCACAGGTTACAGAGCTGCACAGCCAGCAAATACCACCCCCCCGCATGTCACACCGTTAAATATAGAGAGCAGAAATGAAAGGCACTTTTGTGAAGATGGCTTTAGTTTTTTCTGGCCACACAAGAACACATTTATCTGCATCGCACACACAGTAGTAGGCCTCATTTACATGTATGGATCGCGAGCATTTTGCATGGGATCACATGGCAAATGAAATAGGACAGGGAGACAACAGCAAATTTCAAAGATAGGGGTTCTCGGGTGGGAGAAAATCTGTAATACATTTACTGTGATAAATCACAAAACGACCATGATATGTCATCAGAGAGTAAGGAAACATGGATTAAATTATATAGAAACTATATCTATTTAAATGCTCTTTATTTTAAAGAAACTACCTAATTAATTATCTCCTATGACCCTGTCCATATGTCAAATGATTTTAAAGAAGTGTTTCTTTGAAACTATTTGACATAACCAAAGAGCAATTTCTCTTCTTCTCAGAGCATTATGAGAAAAAAGCTTCAGTCAACTTCCACACTTTGACCTTTTTAATAAAACAACAAATGAGAAAGACATAGACGTGCACTCACTGATGTGGTCGATGGAGCCGGCACAGAACTTCCCGTAGAACTTTTTGGCTCCAAGGCCCCTGAGGTCGTGTATGGTGAAGGGCCAGAGGTGAAGCACGTTGTTCCTGGAGAAGGTGTCTCTCTTCTCGATCACCACCACCTTACAGCCCAACAGGGCCAGCTCGATGGCTGTCCGCAGGCCGCAAGGACCGCCGCCGATGATCAGACACTGAATGGACACAACGGAGGGGGAAGGGAAGACGTTCTGAGGGTCAGTAACTAAACTGTTCAGTCAGTAAGAAGAGTCTTACTCAACCACGTTTTCATTTATTTCATTTAGACCCCCTGCAGGCTCGAAAACATAAAAACAGGCAAAAAAACCCCCAAAAAACTAAAACTACACAGCTTACTTACCCATAGTAGAAGCTAAAAAATCAAAGAAGGAGGCCAAATCAACAAAATCTGTGCAAGTCACCATAATCAGGCGGGCAAAACATTCCACTGCTGGAACACTTTTGAAATGCTGCTGGCGGGACCTGCAGCCGTGTGGAGGATGGATAAAAATCATGTCATGCCCACTGGAATGGCTTAAGCCCAGCAGATTGTTGCAGCACAGACCATTTATCTTGTAACACTGAAGTCACTGCCACATTGCTGCTAACTGTGCTGCAGCCATCATTAGTTACTTACCTCAGTTAGCAGTCCTACTCAACTTGGACGCAGCCTCCGAAACCGATGAAGGCCAGTTTTATGACTGGGAATACAGTAATGGCGGGGGAAAAGAGGCGTGAAGTAACAAGTCTAAATGGTACACGGCACAAAGTAAAAATAGTAAAAATAGTAAAAATAGATTTGAAAAACTCAAAACAAGTGTCTCTTTACAAAAATCATGACCTGGTTACTCAAGATAAGCCTTGTTGCTGTTGTGACCTTGTTGTGAGCACTTTCATGTAGGAACTATTTTCTCTCTATAAGGAACGACTCTGAGCTTGCTTTGAGGAAAAATGTGTAGTTTTGACTTTAGAGTGAACTGTGTCCCAGTAATAACAACAGTTATTGAGTTATAGTATTTCTGTAGGTGTGAAAGCAAGTCATAGCAATATCTACAGTAACTGGTGTCGATGTTTTATCTGCTTTTGGACCAGAGGTGAAAAGAGAGAAAAGTGGCAGACAGCATCATCATGTGGAAATGGGAACAGGAGAAGAAAATTCATCTGGAAAGTCTCAAAGGTCCACTGTGATTACAGTCAACGTCTCATTTCCAGGTCAGTATGTGGTTTGCTGTTTTGCAGCTGAAGGGAAAAGCAACTGGCAAAACAATTAGCGCAGCCATCTGGGAAAGGTGAGTTTAATCACTTGAGGGAGTTTGATCTGTGGCGTCTTCAACAACATAAAACAAAAATATAAAGAGAGCTACGTGACAGAAGATACAGAGAAAGCTGCAGAAAACAGAGCTGTGACTCCACTGCAGGGCCGCTATCTCTCTCCTAATGGCAGTTTCTCCCACAAAAATGTCTGGGATAATAATTGAGTTGTTATTTTTGGCCAACCCTCAGCCCAGCCCATTGCTGTTAATCTCCCTTCTGTGAGTCTCTGGCCTCTTTCCCCTCCGGAGGTCTTATCTTTTCCTTCAGATATGAAGTCATTCCAACACTGTGCTAAACGTGCTCCTTAGACATATACGGTTATGACGATAAGACAGTTCAGCACATCACACAGAACAATAACTATGAAATACCTATCACATTAAATAGGTATTTGAACTCCCATGTTGTCTTTAGGTCTCAGTGTGAGAATTATACTACAGTTTGACTTGCAACGCTGCCCACTTTCATAAAGTTTTCTCTATGAATAGCTTATATTGCTTGACCCACATTTACTCAAGCTGCATGCACTACACATTCAGTCAGGATTACTTTGGTCTAATTAAATGTTTGCATATGATTATAGAAATAATCCACTTGCATAATCTATTTTTCTAACAAATCCACAAGGGCAAATATCCTAATTGGATATTTTCACAAATAAATCTTAATTCCTCATAATTCTTTTAAAAAGAGGCACGTACATTCTACTCAACATAACAAAGAAATGATGATGTCAAAAGTCAGCCTTCCCCACAATGAACACCAGACCCTTGTTATGTGCTAATAAGCTCCAGACACACATTATATGATGTGACAGACACTGTCCGACCCGTCATTGCATTTCAAACACTGCAACTGTTTTTGATAGCTTTGCTACAGCCGATTGGAGCTGTGTTCAGCTATTTATGCTGATTCACATTAAAACCTTCCACCAGTGACGGGCTTTTGTCTGAAGCTACAACTATTAAATTCTCTGTTCCTCTGAGACTTTTCTTTTTTTGGTTTTAGCATTAATAGCTAGCCTAAGAAATTTAGGGGACAGGGTGCTGAGCTGTTGTTAGTTGAGGTTTTCTTTTTTTCTAACCCTAACCCTTTCAATTCCATTTGGCTACACATTAGTGTTGTTAAAAATATCGATATATCTAGGCGCCCCATCGCTCTGTTGGTAGAGCGTGTGCACCATGTTTGCTGCGTGTCATCCCCTCTCTCCCCCTTTCCTGTCATATCTTCAGCTGTCCTATCTAAATAAATCAATCCTGAATATTTGAAATGTTTTCTAATGCTCATTTTTCTTAGTATTGATACTCTGGTACCAGCTGCACTTTCTTGCTCTCACTTCTGACTTCGAATTGACACACACACACCGCTGCAGTGCCCACATAGTTGAATAATCATTGTCATGTTATTGTCTTGATATATTAATCTTAAATTTATAAAGTTATTTTAACTAAATTTGAAACTCCAGTATCGTGACATCACTATTATACATTTTTTACAGTTGGAAAATGTAGTAGTCATTAGGCCTTCAACAATAAGTGAAATTTTTAAATATTAAAAAAAATAAGACCCATAATTAATTTCCATATATATTTTTTTTTGTCAAATCCACAGGGAGCTACCAGAGAGGAGCAAAAGAGCTGCGTTCGGCTCCAGAGCCTCTGGGGTCAGCTGGAACTTTGTTAGTGCTGCTGTTCTTCACTAAAAACGGGCCTCCACAACAACACGTGAGCATATGTGAGCAGTTAGATGAGGATGCTTTCAAAAATAGGTACTGCAGTCCAAAGCACGAAGCTCAGGCAGGTTGTCTGCAGACTGGACGGACACTGAACCTACATAAGCCCAAGGTGACGCACAACATTATACTTTGACTCTGAGGAGGCCTACAGTATAAGTTGATAAGCTGTTTACAATCTGTTAATGTAAAGTTAAGCCTGTCATCCTGAAAAACAAAAGCTAACTACTCTGAAAATACATACTCTGGAGTCAGAGTATTGCAACTGCTGGCTTTACCACTTTCCAGATGTTAGCATACTGCTCAATTAAACCATTATACACATCTACTCCTCCTAAAAGATTATTAGTGATTTGATTTGTTGGTTGGCTAAATGGTTAATTTTATCAAACTAAAATTATGACCTTGTGGCTGTGAAGGAATTTAATAGGGTTGCATGATACATTTGCAGAATATTATGATGTCACAGTGAAGCTGACCTTTGACCCTTTGGATATTTAAGTTCATCCCTTCCTCATTTTATCCTGTTAGACATTTGTGTAAAACTTTTGTCATAAAAAGCATATGAATTCCTCAGTTATGGGCAAATGCAGATGTAATTAAATTCCCTCCAGGAGTTCCTGAGATATCACTTTCAGGACAGTGGGACGGACATGAAGTCACAGTGACCTTGAACTTTAACCTCTGACCACCAGAATCTAATCATCATCCTTTGGTCCAAGTGGATATGGGCACCAAGGTTGTGGAAATTCCATAAAAGCACTCATCAGATATCACTTTCACAAGAATGGTATGGATGGACAGATGAACTAGTTTGACATCATCTATTAGTAGCCTCAAACGTCAGTACAGGTCCTCACCAAGTGGTCTCTCTTACCCTGGTGCCCTGACAGGCTTTATTCTGGTTGTAGACCTTGTGCTGTGCCCTTTTATCCAGTTTGGTCCACAGGGCCTTGACCTTCCAGGTGCTGACCGCAGCCTTCAGTGAGCTGTAGAAGTTGCCGTAGTCCAGGGGATCCAGCTCCAGCTGCCTGCACAGGATACTGAAGGCCTGCAGAGTCCCTTTACAGGTGGACGCCTGGACAAAGTTCTCAAAGAGCACGCTGGCCTGTGCCATACGTTCATCCTCGGTCTCACCCATCTGCTCTGTTGGCAAACGGTGTCCACTCTCCGCCTTCTTCCTCTCCCGTTCACTCTTTCCAAACTGTCACCACTGGACTTCTATGACGTGGTGTGTGCCGCCATACTCAGCTACTTCTGAAAGAAACAAATAACAAGAAAGTTTTAGACAGAGACACAAAAGAACCAGGTGTATCCTGTACATATAAATGCAAGTTGTTGAAATGGTGATCGCTGAGAACTAACACCTGCTTCCTGCACATTTTCCTGATTAAATATTGCATTATGAAATCAAGGTTTGTTGAGCCCATGTTGTTCACTTGCTGGGCAAAATAACATATTAACATCTACTATTATATCAGACTGCAAAACATTCTTTATTTTTCATTTTTGAAAAAGTCCACAGGAAACAAGAACAACCTCTGAGCTTCCACTTCCACACTGAAAAAAAGTAAATTAGTGCCTGGGATGCTAATGCTATGAACATAAACAAGGTAACAGCTTTTACTTTTCCTTTGGCAGTCATTTTAATGCCTGAGCTCACCTCACGACGTACAAATTCTCCACCAAAATAAAAAACAAATACAAAAACAAGTTTCCCCTCGACACTATTTTGTAGCAGCAGCACCATCGCTGCATCCTGGGCTTAATGCTGCCTAAGAACTTTGTGATTGGTTTAAAGAAATGCAAACAGGACGGGGTGTATTTTCCCCCATAGCAAAATGTGTATGCGTGGAGTCAGACCTTTCTCGCTGTGGAGAGAGGCCTGGCTGTGCAAGAAAAGCCTAACCCTAACATACATTATGTGGTGGAAAACTTTGAAATCATATAAAGGAGAGGTCACGTTGCAAATGCAAGGAATGTCTGCAGCTCGCACTGAAAATAAACTACAGAGGTCAATATGCTGCCTCATATAGCCAGAGTGTCATGTCCTGTATTCTATATTAAGGTCTCCAGGGACGCACACTGCTTAGACCATACATCCCTGTGCAGGACTACACCTCGAGCCAACAACAACAAGCCTGCAGAGTTCAAACAGTCATTAATTAAGCTGCACATATTTTTCTCTACAACAAAGATCTTTTCCTCCTCCAGCTCTGCTGAATGCCTGATAGGATTATGACCAAGAGTGCGCCTGGAGGGGTTCAGCTGAGCAGTCATGGGAGAAGCTCAAACACAGAAACTGCAAGAATACACGGTCACATCACACGCAAGCAGCAACTTGTTGAGGCACAAGATGCAGAAGAAACAACTGTGAAATACACAACACAACAGACTGTTTTTGTCCCCACACTGTACAAACTGTTCCCGGTTCACAGCATACAACACACGAGGAAGTGTACCCACTATCATGAGAACATCACTTCCTCGTTCATCACCCAGAGGCCTGGGGTATGAGAAGTTTCCTGATTCCTCTGGTGATCCTATCTTACTTGCAACGGCTGCGCACAAAGATGCAGGGGCTGGTAGCTCATTGAAGCTCTGCTACTTTTCTCTCTTAAACTGTTATTTTTTTGGCCCTCTTGCTGAAATCACCTATGACAGAAATACGCTGTGGGATTTAGATAAAAGGGCAGCGGACCATGAGATGATCAAAAAATGCAACCAGCATCTTTTGAACATGCAGTCTGATCAGCTGAATGCACCGCCGCGGACCACCCCAGGAGGAGAGGAAGTGAGTGGGTAGAGACACGCTACAGCTGCTGTTGCACTTGACGGGCAGGACAGGTCTGAGCTTACAAGGCACAACAAGACGGACTCCAGCAGAACAAGGGGAGAAGACTCATCATGTCTATCATCAATGATGCTTTTAATGCGAAGCTGTCGACCATCATCTCCTTGTTTGTTGTTAACATTCAACGTGACGCAAATTCAAAAAAGTGCAGTACAGAATTGGTTCCTGTGTCTATATATTTATATATGAAAATAACTGCAGGTCCAAAGGTCAATGACATCTAATAAGGAATCTGAAGTTTAGTACTGAAAGTATCAGACAGTATCAAACACCACTACAACCTGAAAACAACTTGAAACATGGATGCTCTATCTAGCAGCTTTACTACATATGTCCAGACATGTTTGAGTCCCCAGAGGCAGAGGACGGTGACAGGATTAGGGTTGGGTTATGTGTTAAAATTTCAATTCCATAGTGGCCACTGTCAGCCCAATAACCGATGATTGGCGATGTATTCGTCCCACCTCCTCCCTTCTTCCCGTTTCTTAGCGGGGAGATGTGTGCTCCTTCTGAACTCAAGTTTCTCCATTTTACCGAACTACGATGAACTTAACTAATTGGGCTGAGGGAGTCACTTAAGGTATGTTCGTAACTGACTGTTAGGGAGGGTGAGGGGTGGGATGGTTGGTGTTGTTCATGAGTGATAGAGTGACCATGGCTCTAGCACATCACCCACAATTCAGTACTACATAGGTCTCAGTGTTTTCACCTTTTCAGCAGTCATTTTTATGCATATAATGTGTTTAGAAGGAAAGCGTCCTTTATATAGACTTTAATATTAACAAATGGATTCATCCCAAACTCTACCCAGCAACAGATTCTGGTTATTTGAAGTTGATGCCAAGAGTTTGGTGGATAACATCTCAAAGTTAGGAATCAGATCCCGATCACTGGAAGCCTCTCAGCATTATTCTCACTGTAACAGCCATGGAATCCGCTGTCCTGGAGGAGCTGGGAAATTGATACTGTTTTTTTCTCTCTCTCTCTCTCTCTCTCACACACACACACACACACACACACACACACACACACACACACACACACACACAGAGATGAGGGTCTGCGCATACACAAAGTTAAACACGTGCATCACGGTCTCAGAGTCCAACAGGCCTGAAACAAAATCATCTGTAAACCTGTGGATGTGCTCTGTATGCAAACAGTACGTGCGTCATGGCAAGAGAAAGTGCATGCTGCACATGGACAACACCTGGCTGGCCCTTCAGTTTGTGCCAGTCACATATCCCACCGCGCACACACACACCACTCCCAGGGAAACCCACACTTTCCCTTTAAATCCTTGAGTGGCCCAGAGGGGGTCTCAGATCTCTGCTACCTAACAATTTGGCAGAAGACAGTAGCCTCTCAATTACAATGGCCCCCTCCGGACACACACACACACACACACACACACACACACACACACACACACACACACAACCTTTGTTTCCTTGACATCCAATTAAAAACTGAACTTATTGGACAGGAACTTATTGGCAGAATGCAGCAGAAATGGAATACAACATTTATAAGTACGTTTTCAATAGTATATTATCACCTGAAAATGAAAAATTATACACCGTCTATAGATATGATATGTTTTTCACGACCACCAAGGGTCTTCCTACACCTGAAAAGGGGAGGGTGAGGCGAGGGGTATTCAGTTGGCTCCAATCTACAAGCTCACCATTAGATGCCACTAAATCCTCCACACTGGTCCTTTAAATTTCAATGTAAAACATGATCATATGTGCTTCAGTGAAAATATCAGTAAATCAATTTGTTTAGCTAGTGAAGTGGCTGAATTTACTCACCCACAAAAAAATTTTGTAAGAGTTTTTCTTTTAATATCTATTTATTCAGGGGAGTGTCAGCAAGAACAATTCTCTCTTTTTCAGTAACACCCTGATCATATTCACACAGTCACACATTCACGGGGGAATTGGTCTGGCCTCCCAGTCACAAGCTCGCTTCTCAAACCTTAAGGCTACAGTGCCTGTACCCATGAATTAATGTATTTGATTTACAGGTGCAGGCATAAGTAAAAAGAAGAACAAGAACAATGACATTCCCTACATCACTGTCTTATTCGACAGTGCTGTAGGATATCTGATCGCCAAAATGGATAAGGGAAAAACAGGCAGTGGAGAATACCAACTTGTGAACAATACAACGTCAAAAGGTCAAGTCGGACGTTTTGGGAGAAATTTGGTGTGATCAGAGACATTGCCAGTGGATTTGCTGCTTGTAAAAGTCCCAAAAAATATTAGCTTTTGATAACCACAAGCTGGGCACATTGCTGTTGTCACAGAGGAAACACATCGGCAGCTGCAGGAGCACAGGTGCTGCACCAAACGACAGATGCTTTTCTAAGAACACAAGTGAGTGACTGTGCATGTGTGTTTAACGGATCATAGTGGGTGCAGATTCGACTCTGAGATGATTGCAGGTAATTGGTTAGTTCTTGTACTCAGGAGCTGATTTTCAAAACTGGACCTGTGCAGGACTCAGATTATTCATCTTTTCCGACTTCATCCATATTGCTAAAGCACAGGAAATCTGTGGGACACAATGAGCAGAAAACCAGGAAATCCAAGGAATTTGGAAGTTGAAAAAAAAACATCCTGATATCAGCTCAGAGACCAACTGCCCTACTTGTGTCTGGCTCTGATGACCAGACGTGATATACAGGAACTCCCCCTGACTCATCGGGTCAAGAGAAAAATACAGTTAAGTGTGTGCTGATATACACAGAAAGCTATGGGAAAGATCATGGCCTTTGAATGCTGTACTGTATAATCTGCCAGGGTGCACTCTGGAAGTCTCGGGCACAGGAAGTGGTTAACTTGGTATCCCTTTCCAAATGTGTGTGTGTGTGTGTGTGTGTGTGTGTGTGTGTGTGTGTGTGTGTGTGTGTGTGTGTGTGTGTGTGTGTGTGTGTGTGTGTGTGTGTGTGTGTGTGTGTGCGTGTGTGCGCGCGCGCGTGCCCGCACGCATGTGTGTAGTTTGCATTTCTAGGCATGTTTTCAGCTGAGTGCTCCCAAATCTGAGGAGTCCCTCAAGACCACAGGAACAGCTTATTTTGACGGATTGAATGACTGACCAGTTGGCTGGTGGATTCGTGGGCTTGGTGACCCTGGTCTTGCTGTCAAACCTCTGAAAACATTACCAGAGATTATGATATTTTACTAAAGCTTTGCTCTTAACACTTGTAAAGTTGTATGTACAGTAGCCTTTAACATTAAGAAATTCTGTATGTAAGGAACAAAGCCGAAAACCCACAGTGAATGGCTGTGATCTTTGACTACTCAGACAGCACTGCATTAAAAAATATTTCAAAAACCCACATAATTGTATAAAGGACACTACATGGCCTTGGGAACACTTTGAAAAGCCATTGTCAGTAATCTCTGACAAATGCAAGATACTGTTCTACCATGCAAAGCCAAAGATCAACAACATCCACACACACTGCCGACTTCTCTGGGGCCTGAGTTGATCTGAGATGGACTGAAGCAAAGTGAAAAACTGCTCACATTTCAAAATGTTTTTGGAAATCATGGACGTTGTGTCCTCCAGACTAAAGAGGAGAAGGACTATCCAGATTGTTACCAGATTGTTAATCATTGCACTCTATTTTTTATTTATGTTTTACACAACATCCAAACCTTTTTGGTATTCTGGTTGTACATGAAAATTGGACAGTGTGGAACTGCATGAAGAGACAGCAAGACTTTGAAGAAAGTCACAATTCAAATGGAGATCAAGCAACTAAAACATGTTGTATTTCCCAGAGGTAACGCAGCACAATATGTGATGCAATGTCTATAAGAGCACAATGTAAATTTTAATATCATAATCTCTAAGTCATTTCAGGAAGTCAGGAGTCACAGAAGTCATGAAGCAAAGTTGAGGCTAATGTCTGTCACGTTACACCATATTGAATCAGGTTACCAGTCGTCTGAGGTACAAGGAACTGCAGCGTACAGGTGACAAGTAGAGCAGGAGAAATGTGTCACTGGGCTCCTGACAAAGAGACTCCACATTCACAATGAAGACACAAAATTACGTCATCTGAACATTCAGCCTGTCAAGAGTTTTCTTAGCATAAAAGTGAGAAGGGTTTTATCTGTCACACAATGAAAGGTACATGTTACATTTACCTCTGAATTAGATACAGTGAGCTACACTCATAACAGACTCATATACTCTGTATTTTGACTTGTGGAAACTGGGTTATGCCATAACCTGTGAATGAAACATGATCTGTTCCTGTTTTCAACACAACGTGAAATAAGAGGGCAGCACCGCAAGAGTCTGAAATATTTCTTGTCATAAGCCAGGAAATTGTGCAAACAATAAAATTATCTTTTGGTATTCATTTGTTTTTCAGCGAATCCTTGCCAAAGAGCTGGGACAGATGATCTCCAACAATTTTCTTCATCGCATTCCTTCACTTTGACTAATGTGCTTCAACACCAAGAGGCCGATTCCAAAATAAGAGTGAGCTGATGAAGTCTGCCTGTGTGAGCACTTGCCCTGTTTAGGGGTGAGTTCACACTAGAGTTAGTCAGTATCTATTTTTTCATACCTTCATACCTTCCTGACATTTCACAGGGTATACGGCACATGACAGTATTTATGTGAATAAACAAATTATCATTGTAGCATATATGACACTGTCCAGCTTACAACGGTGTGTCTAATATGCTGTTAACTTGCTGAGACAAGTCAATACATCATTTGCTGAATGGCGATGATTTACAGATGTATCATGGGATAATAAACTGTTTTTGTAGGTGAAAGAAGTCATCTCAAAATCAAGTTATATGTGGCAATATTTTCATGATTCCATATCTAGTCAGTAACCGATTAGCTTTTAGCCAAGTGTCTTTTGTCTGAATTCCCTACTGTGATAAATTCTTTTTTTTCCCTCAATAAAACACAAGCTCCAATTGCTCTGCTTCAAATAACTTTATTCACAGTGAAGATCTTGAATATCATATCTTCTGCATTTATAAATATGTATGTAATGTACTTAATACCGCCCATGCCTAGTTCATGCCAGTTTACATGCACATACAATACATGTGGTGCAATATGGATATGTCTTCTTGCTGTAAAGCTGCCTTCACATGATGATAAATTTGTATTTGGCTCAACGCGAGGTAGGACGAAAAGGCAAATCGCAGTGCTATGCATCATGTCTGCAGCTGAACTAACTTCAACATTGGATTTAGCTAAGCTCGTAAACTGCTGACATATCACCATGCATTATGTCTCCTGGCAAGTTCGTGGTATGTTTTTAATGTTGCATTATATAGTTTGGGGAACTCTGAAACACTTCTCTTTCATTACTCTCTCCCTCTCCTGCTGGTCTGTGTCACTTCCAGTCACTTCTGGCTATTATCTCACTGGTTGTGCTTTGAAAGGTCAGCAGCAGCCAAGGAGTCGAAATAATTTTCTCCATAAGAAAACAATGGCACAGCCGGCACGGTTTTTAATGCTGATCATGTGCGGGCACCTTAAGTAACATTGCATCATGGAGTAAAACCCTCTAATTTTATCCAGTAGCAGCATTCATTCAACAGGCGTTCAGTTTGAGGGGGCCAGAGCGCCTGATTTATTGTCCGAACAATCAACAAGTAATGACAAGCATGTTGGACAACTGGTTGGATTTCTGTTGGACATTTTGGTCTGCTGTCTTGGAGTCTGAGCAGTTCCACAAGCACAGAAGTGCTGCCAAAATGAGCACCAGAACCGGAGCTTGGCGACTGCCAAGCAGGCAAATGAACTGAGTTCAGCAGCCACTGAGGATACCAGTGTGCTGCTGCCATTAGCTAGTAAGTCTGTAGTCCAATTAGACTGGAACCCAGCCTCTGAAACTGACAGAGGCTGGCGATACAGGGGTGTTGCTGAAGTGATTTACAGCAGCCCCAACCAGGACTCAGGGGTGGACAAGAGGCGTGAGTTAAGGCACGAGTATGTAGAGATGTATGCATCATCCTTTGTGTTGATGAGTCTGTGAGTGTGTATTTTTGTGAGGTTACTGTTTACTGTTATTTATTCCTGTGTTTTGAACAACTGGACCTACAGCATTCACAGTTTAATGCATGGATTTGGAGTGATGGTTGGTAATGGTAAGGGGGGAACAGAAGACAAATTTTATGTTTTGTAAAATTTCCTCAAATAGTGGCTAAAGAAACAGAAGTCTTTCTTTAAAAAATATCCACAAATTGTATGTCAATATTGCTCAGTAGATTTTTGTAAGTTTTCCAAGTTTTAATAATCCAACAATCTCACAAACACACAACACCGCTTCAGAAACTGGCTAGATGTTTGTACCCACTGAGGGCAACTCAACGAATGCCTTCAAGGACTGTTCAAGAGTGTCGGAAATTGGGACGTGCACGATTAGTTGACTACACGATTAAATCGCCACCCTCGCTAGTTGGCACCACAAAATACTAGTTGGTTACACTATTTAACAATATTTTATTCACATACAATGCGAGTTGACTGTTGCCGCTAAGACGTTATGTAGCTGTCCACTACTATCGGGGCTGCAGCCACTTCAGATGGCAGCCCCTCTCACCCCTCTAGTGTGTGCCACCCAACCCAGGATGTTTATATCAGCAAAGTCAGACAGATGACAGCTTGGTAAAACCAGCACGGTTTGGCAGTATGTTGATATAGAAAATCAAAATCAGGTTGAATGTATGCTGTGCCACAATAAAAAGGTATAAACCACTCAACTGGAGCAACGTGTGACTACATTCAGCACAGACATAAACCTGCAAGCTGAATAGTTGCTGCTGCTAACACTGCTAACGTTAGCCTCACTGTGTTTTTTTTTTTTTGCACAAAGAAATTGCTCACAAATTTTGGTGAACATTTTGGGGAAACAGTCATTTTCTTTAAATAAAACATTATCACAAATGTTAATGTACTAAGCTGGATGGTGGATTAGCACCCATTGTCTTGGGTGGTCAATCAAACCACACATTGTGTCAGCAGTGAAAAAAGGGTGAGTAGGATGTGGTAGTTTCATAGTTCCTGGTTTCTCACAAACTGACTCTAGCAACCTAAAAGGTGACCTGAACAGAAACTTAAATTCCATTACATATTTTTCCCCTTAACATAATTTCTCAAAACTTGCATCAAAATAAAAAAGCAGAAGAGTAATGGAAGAGTCCTGCTGGGTTAGTGACACGAAACAGGAATGGAAAGATCATGGTTGGGTTGGGTTCTCTATTGTGTTTTCTGTTGGGTTTTACAAGCTTATAAGAGACAGATACGGTGTTCAAAGCATTTTTAATCACAGCTATAAAAAGCTATAAAAGCTTTTATTTTGTTCTTTTTTTTAATTCTCACATAAGCAAAGCACTGTGCAGGGAGATTACAGTATAATCAAGGTGCTATGTTGGTCATAAGATTTCATTTGATGAGTTAATCACTTACAACATAACAGAACTTTAGTTGTGCAAAGTCAGTGGTCTGTGGATGTGTGTGTGTGTGTGTGTGTGTGTGTGTGTGTGTGTGTGTGTGTGTATGTCTGAGTGAGGGATCAAAGCTGAGTCAACAAGTTCCTGCCCAGACAGTCTAGATGCCAAGAGAGAGAGAGAGGGGAAAACGCAGTGAGAAAGGGAGACAAAGGACTGAAGGAAAGCGTGCAGAGAGGTTTCTATAGACAGACAGGGAGGGTTCGGTGCAGGGGACAGCGTTGCAGATTGTTTCGTTTTGAAATGTATGGAATTTAAATCTGACCACAGAGAGCGCAGACTTGGCCAGGAGTCGCGGGGCTCCTGAATGTGATGCTGATTAGCTCCAGCAGCAGTGATTTCTTCTGAAAACAGGAAATATGAACAGTTGGAATGTCAGAGAGCTGAAGTGTGGACCTACAGCCTATTTCTCAGAAACACACCACAAGAAAGTCAACTGCATCAGTTTTGAATACAATGAAGAACAGTATCTGCTAATGACTGAACTACAATGACAATAGTTTGCAAAGAGTAACACAAATCAATCCAAATGATCAAATATCATATCATGTGTCATATTGCAGATGACCATATTGTCGTATTTTGAGTTTTCACTGTTTCAGTGGCTGTTAAGGTGCAGGTACTTTACTTCAGTCAGCGGAAGTAAGATAATGTTGTGTTAGTGGAACTACAGCATCTTCCTGTACTCTTCAAAAAGCTAACTTAGCTATTTATCAGTAACTGTGGCAGAAAAAAGAAAAAAGAAAAAAAAATCACATGAGAAAACACGACCAGTCGTCGCTACTCTACCCGCAGCTTTCAGCTCCGAAACAAATCTGGAGGTCCTCTGCTTTGAGGCTGTATTAATTGTCTTTAGCCTGACTTGTTATGGCTAACTAGCTAGCACACTTTCATAACCACTGATAGATAAATGTGATAATTGATTATTGTGCAGTAAAATGGCCCCTGTCTGGGCAGATGATTAATATTACTGCACCATTAATGTGCATATTAAATTTTACTGCTGTAGATGTTTAAGGCTCAGCTTATTTTATCTACTTTATATATGATTGGGTAGTTTAATTGACAGCAATGCATCATATTATATAAGATTACCATATGCTTATACTATTTGAGAATTTACAGTACGTTATTTTAATGAAAATGTGTATATGAATATCTTTGTGCTGTATCACCCAGTGCTACTTCAAACAAAGACTATATTAAATTCAATCTATTTAATATACCATTTAAGGATCACTATTTGTACTGCAGTTCTCACTTTTGAATGTGCAATTGCTACATATTGCTCCTTTAAGCAACAGTTAATCTAAAAGAGAGAGCTGAGCTGTTAAAGCAGACTATAATAACTCCTTAAGTTTTGACTTGTCAGTTTAGAGAAACACATACAGGACTAATTCTCATAGACAGATACAAAATAAATATGTGCAAAACAATGGGGGTACAGTAATGTAGGTTTAGTGTCAGGTTCTTCAAATAATCTAATAAATTATACAGTATATTCATATAAATGTAGGGTAATCTACCTTGGCGCAGGTAATAAACTGGCATCTAGGTGTAAAGGAGAGTTTAAAAAGTTCAGCTCTAAGACAGACCTCTCCTGATGAAATGACCCTGAAATCAACCCTCTCCAAACAAGGTTTTCAGGATAATTTAAACAGAAAAGCAATTTTCCCACTTCCTCCCAAGACACACTCAGCATTCTGCATTTGCACTCCATCTCCTCTGATTGCTGCAGTAACAACAACACATTGAGTTCATCTTCATAACACAGACCCATGACCCATATTGGTTGCTGACCCAGAAATAATGGAAAACTGATATTTTTAACTGTATCACTGACTTTTTCCTCTGCTGCCAGTGCACACACACATCAGCTGACATTTAAAGGGACAGCTGACCACAGAATCAAAAGTACATATTTTCACTCTGGCCTGTAGTGCTATTTATCCATCTACACTGTTCTGGTGTGAGCTGCAGAGTTTTGGCGAGTTTTGGAGTGTCTTCTCTGACTTTTCATTTTTCATTTGAAAAATGTGTCTTTAAAGAGATCATGACCCAGTTACTGCAAGTGACGCAAAAAAAAATCTAGATGGATTAAAAACCAGGCCAGTGAACTGTCCTTTAAACAGCTTACAATATGGAATATTTTTGGTGTCAATATAACTAAACAAAACCTCTTACATGTGAAACAAAAATAAGAATTTAAGAGAGAATAAAACTCACTGAAGAAAAAAAAAAGTAATCTCAAAAGTACAACTTGTAACTTGCTGAGAAATTATTTGCGTAATTGTGTAAACTATTGGTCTTTTACTTTTTGATATGTTGTTTTTTTTGTTTACAGCTATACAGTTAGTTTTCTTTGCAGTTTTAACATAGACTTCTCTCATGGGCAGGCTTTTTTCAGGGGTGCGTCCCCATTGGCTAGTGAGTTTTTGAGTGACAGCTCAGTGCCCCTGAAGTTGCTCAGTGCAGCAAGCGTGAAAAATAACCTTGAACAGCAGTACTGGGGATTTATTGCCTTCTGTCTAACTTAACTGGATTCCTACATCTAAGTGTAATAAAGTCTAAGTATTAATCATTTATGTATATGGTGTCTGTGCTGTGCTAGATATTTTGTTGTTTTGTTGTGTTAAGTACGTAAGCTAGCTTTTACCTTTCTAACTGCTTCTCTGGTGTTCTTCCATCTGTCCTTCTAGACTCTTCTCCTCCTCAGTGTCTGCTTTCATTGGCTCATGAAATGGCTCATGCCTCCCCAACATGACCAGGTATTAAGCCTGCTTGATATCTTTCGGGCATCTGCAAGGCATCACCGAGCTCTCGGATCACGTCCTTGAACAGTCCGTGCATAGCGATCGAGTGCTATTTTGCAAGCACCGAGCAAACTCCACTTAGCCTCCGATCCGGGGGCTTTTGTCTGTGATGTCCAAGTGTCCATCTGTGAGTGGAAAATCAGGGCTACAATCCCATAATATGAACTTGGCATAAAAATTACACATCCACTTCATTCAGTGCTTACACTGAAAATAACACTTTGACTACATTCTGCACTTCCATTTTAACTATTTCAACTTCTTTCAGTATTTATATTTTGACAAATACTGCAACTACAACTGTTTCTGTATTTCTACTATTTAAAATGTTTTAACTGAAAAAGTTCAATATCTAGCACATGGAAACTTTTTTCTAATTTAACCTTTTCCTTGTTACAATAAATAATTTTGAAATAATTCAATATTTACAATTAAAAAACATACACACAAAGGCACTAACTGCTCATGCTGCTCACGGCCTTTCCAAAGGGGAAACTTCAGCGTGAATATCTGTAAGCCACATCAGACTGATCCACACCCATGCTTAACCCACAGATAAGAGACTCAAAGAGGGAGCAAACCACTCATCATCTACATATTTGTTATTCCCTGGGTGGGAGACCACAGGACAGTGGAGTGGGTCATTAAAGGTGGAATATGCAGGATTTGACGGTTGCTTCTTGTTAACACACCAAGCAAAGTTGGCCTCTCCGCTGTGGTCGAGCGAGTTAGAGAGTGAGTAAAGAGAGAGAGCAAGGTTATACAGAACAAAGCAGTGAATTAGAGAAATAAAACGTTATTTTCTGATTGCACAGGCCGAACTTTGCTTATTTCTTGTTGAAATAATTTCTTGAAAAATGTGTACATTTTTCTGGATTTTTTTTTTTTTTTTTTTGCTGTTTATACTAAAATGTATGTACACAATGACCTGGAAAAGTCAAAATGAAATCAACTGTGACTGTGAAAGCCCATCTACATACAATTAAAAATTTAAAAAGACCAGAGGAGAACAGCAAGGCAGTGCAGCAGAGCTGAGAAACATGGCATCGGGGGGGAGATAAAGTTACAGGACTATGCAGAAAAGAAGCCCTCGTCAAATTCTGTTCGGGAGCTACACTGCACCGTTATGCCCAGGAGATTATTGCAACATGGACCTACGTTCCAGCATACTGATGCTACCTGTGCTTTAGCTGCCATTAGCGAGTTAGCTTCGTTAGCAGTCCTACGGGATACGGCATCTGAGATCAATGACAAGGAATACACCTGAGGGTGATTAACATTAAAGCACCTGTGGGGACTATATGAGGCCACGGTGTGTTCAGGTGGGGACAAGAGGCTTGAAGCGGCCGAGGAGAGAGTTTAAAACTGTATGTGTAAGTACACATTGTCCATGGTGTTGATAAGTATTTGTGTTTGTGAAGTTTGAAGTAAGCCGGCAAACACTACAGACCACTGATTGGTCAGAGTAGCGTGAGGAGTGTGTAACCAACTCCAGAGAGTGACGGGGAATAAGTGCTGAGCAGAGGAAAAGTTGTATGTACAGCAATAGTGTAGGTTTGAGTTTGTCAGTGTAAAATCATTTCTTTTCACTCATAAATCATTCATACGTATTAATAAACGGACATACCACTCAAAGGGCAGTGCTTTTTGTTTTTCTAGGAATATGGCCAAATTAACAGGCATTTAGCAGTTATGAGTCATATCATGTTTTCAACAGTTTGCTGATTGGTTCAGTATGTTATCTGATTGGGCTAAATTTACTCTCAAACAGGGATTTTCCAGCCCCTGTTTTTTTTTTAGTTAAGACCAGGTTCACCAGACATAGTCTTGCTTCATGAGGTTATGTTTTACAGTGTGCAGCAGTTTTTTGGTACCAGTATATAGACATGTATATTTCTCCTTTAAATCTGGGTGTTTTAATAAAGGGGTCTTTCAGGGTTGGGCAACTGGATGAATTATTGTAAAATAATAATTTAAATTGACAAACGTCTGTGTAATCTTGGCAAATTTCAAATGGAATTAAAAAAATAATAATAATTTGCCTCTTGCCATAGCAGTGGTTCTCCTATCCTGGTCCTCAGGGCCCACCGCCCTGCATGTTTAAGATTTTTCCCCGCTCCAACACACCTGATTCAGATGATCAGCTCGTCATCAAGCCTCTGCCTGACAGCCTGAAGCCTGATAACAAGCTGATCGTGTGAATCAGGTGTGTTCGAGCGGGGAAACGTCTAAAACATACAGGGCAGTGAGCTCTGAGGACCAGGATAGGGGAAACACTGCATAGACTACTGTTCTTTTTTTTTTTTTTTTTTACAAAGTTCGTTGCCATGAGGCACAACTTTACTTCTCTCTAAAATAACAGGGATGTGATCAGAATAAGTACTGACTTAGTGGAGTCAACACGATCTCTTCACAATTCAACAGTTCTTTTAAATATCAGTCAAAAATCATCCCCCAAATTGATTACATTACCTGTTGTCTTAAAACTCCATATCTCAAAAAAGAAGCAAAAAACACCCTTTATTACCTTCATATTTTTAAGTTCATCGTTGTTTTGTTAAGGTGTTCTACAGTAGATTATGAGGCATTATGATTATGAGGCAACTATGTAAAAATGATGTTTCTCAAACTTTTTATACCAACACTAACAAATAAATGTCCCACAGAAAACATTACTTTAAATCTGAGAGAAAGAATCAGTTACACATAAAATAAAACTCGGCTACTACATGCAGGATGACTTTTTTTTTTTTTTTTTTTTTTTAAACGCCTGCCCAAATATTCCAGGTGGATGCCCAAAAGGAACAAGCCCAATTAGTTTGGCATGAAACACTTTCCTTGTAAAGACACTATTGTTGGTACGTACCTTCAAGTGAACAATGGTGCCGTCTCAAAGAACATCTGATGTGGTTTTAACAGCAGCTAGCAATATTAGTTAAGACTGATATTTGGAGCAAGACAGCAACTGTCTGTGTTCAACAGCAAGTCAAAGGTGTGAGCCGGGGTTAAATATTACTTTTAAGGACGTACCCCATCACACTTAGTCAGTGTCATTGAAGACAGTTTAACAAATAAGGGCATAGTGTTGATTCTTACCTATGGTACAAAGGTTGTAACAAAGCGTGGGGGAGTGTCCCATCATCTAGTAAACACCAATAAAACCAGTATGACTGTAAAAGGAAAGACTTAGTAATAAGGTCTTACTTGGCTTTGCAGACATCAGTAGTGTCACTAGATGTTTTTTTGTAATGAATGATAATTTGTATTGATAGGGAACTACTGAAATGTCGCTAAAAGCAGCTGAAAACTGATTTGAGCCACTTTTATCTAGTACATAGTCCAACATATGATCAACCATTTGTGTCATATTCCACCTCTCTTTCCATCATCTTCCTGTACCTCTATGTATAGCTATACACAGTGGTGGAAAGAGTACTGAACAATCTGTACTCAAGTACAAGTACCGTTACGTAAAAAAAATATTACTCAATTACAATTAAAAGTACTGGTGTTACTTGAGTAAAAGCTTCTGTTTCTCCAAATCTTCAGTCTAAATTAATCCCAAATTCCTCTGTTCTGCTCAGTGGTCACACTCGCCTCGCCAAACTAAGGTCGCAAATTTAGCCGATCGTTGAAAATACTAACAACTGATTAATCACTGATAATGTATAAGATACTAAATATAAATAGAAACCTATGAGAGAGAATATGAGCCAGATCACTCTGCCCCTTTTTATAACACAGACAACAGTGGCTTGGCTTGAATAATACACCCCATATGTTTGCTTGTACTGAGATAGGCTTTAATTGGTGCATGCAAGCCCTGAAATCAAACCCTTAATCCTTACAGTATTAACACCACACACTGTAGAGGTTTGAGGCTGGATTATGCCTACAACATACAAGCACTTGTGACATTATATCCCACAGACTATGTCCAAATTGCATTTGCAACTGAATGACACAATCACATTTCTAAGTTTAAGGCTGTCAAGAATTTAGTTGTCAGTCACTTGTTTGTATGTGCCCAGTGTCAGCATCTGCAGAGCTGCAGACTTTTAATGTTTAGATTTTGTTGAAACGGTAATGAATAACTGACCAAAACTTTCACTGGATGTGTGTCTTCATAGTCCAGCACTCAGGGAGGGTTGTGCTACAGCCTTGCAATGACTGTCTAGACTTTATGTTGGTTTAGATCAAATTTAAGACCCCACCTTATGGGGCAGGATCTAGACCCATATGTCCTTGAAAAGTAAAGGATTTTGTAGGCTAATAAGCATTAGACCCTTGGGTTGTTGGTGTGCAGCATGCTAGCCTGGACAAACTGGCTACAAAGGTCTCAGTGTTTCCAGACTGCAACTCAAACAGCAGACCCCAAAATCTTGAAACATAAAGTAAAATCTACTCTAAAAACACTTATGGTTAAGATCTGCGACATCTGACATGTATGCTTTCCTCATCTAAGGCCATAACACAGTGGATTTCAAACTTTCAAATAAATCCACACTTACTGTTTACTGTTATATTCAAACTTATATTTTCATTATTGTATAAAAACTAAAAAGCTTTATATCTACAGAGCTCTCAGGTCCTCCACTACCACCATCTTGCACCACCATGTTGCCCAAAACAGACAAACTACAGTAAACACTAAGGCTGAGATGATACACTTATTGCCCAATTCAAAACTATCAGGAGATTGGCTGCCGATTCCATAAGTATTGCAATTATAAAGTACTGCGATTCAATGTCAGAATTTATTGTGATTTTCGTTTGCTTTTTTTTAACAGTATAACCTGGGAAAAGGTTGAATCATCCACTTGGAGAGACAATTTCTGACTATCATTTCCATACTAAACTATGAAATTTAACTTTGAAATTGTGAATTTTAAGTTTGAGTTCTGACCCTTTGAGGTTGCTGTTGCTGGTCAGTGGAGTGTTGAAGTCAGAGTAACAGACTGAGTTCATAATATGAAAACAGCTATTACTTTATTTCCACAGAGCAGAGGAAATATATGCGTCACACTCCTCAAACACACATTTTGTGAAGTAAAATGGATCAGTTAAGATAACATGACCTTGATCGCGAGGCTAATTTCCAGGAAAAGGGCGCTAACAGATGCACAACTTAGGGCTGGACACACGGACACAGTCAAACATCACAATACTTTTCACCACATAACTCAATAACAACGTGATGTTGCAGCGAAACTGTAGGGATGACGATTGGTGCTTTCACACAATATTAACACAATGAGATTTTTGCTAAATAATCATCACTACTGTGTATTTTAGGCTTGAGCGTTATCAAGGTATTATGGAAGGGAATTTAGGAGGTATGATTTTCAATACCGTCTTTGTGAACAAAATTATCTGAAACATAGAAGCTGCTGTTTTTTTTATTGATGGAAAATAAATCTAAAATCAAATTAATTTATTATAATAGGGAACTTAGCCAATTATTTGGAGGTAAAAAATAGAAATAGAAATAATTGGCTTGTCATTTCTGCTCTATAGACTAGGTCTCCTTGCTAATGAATCCTGGTTACAGGCAAACAATAGAACAGTTGAAACAGTCTAATATAGCTATTCCCAAACTTAAGAATGCCACGACCCAGTCTGAAATCTGAAAATCTTCTGTGGCCCACCCAAACCTTTGATCACTACTCTGATCAATACACGAGTCTATTTGCACCAATGACGAGATAGAGGATATATTATGTTGTTAATGTCACCAAATACAGTGTAACACCTGTTAAACTAGGTCAGAAAATGAAGAATAACATGTAATTTAAATCTCATGACTATGTTTTATTAGTTCTGATGACTTTTTAAAAATTTATGAGAAATATTTTTAAGAATTTCAAACTTTATTACTTATTTTTACCTCTCAAAGTCCACCTGCAGGGCCTTTTACCAGCCACACTGGTCTAATAAGTTCAGAAAATGACACCACATGGCAGCCTTTAGAACCAGGAAAAGACAATATATCAATATCAGATTAGTATATTTGCCAACCCTACTACAACTCACATTTTGGCTCTCGATCTAACCTTCAGAAATCCTCAGACATACTGGAGCTCAACTTAGCCTTTCTCATCTGACAGCAGCCCATCTGGTCAGCCAGTGGCACTCAGCTCCCTGGTGTATTTTTGTCTTGCCGCTTCTCCCCCTGGGCTGATATGTGCCGTGACACCCCCTTATAAGTCAACCACTCATTCCAGGAAGTGACAACTTGTGCAACGGCGTGTTTTTTTTTTTTTTTTTTTGTCCTGCTCCCAGGCATCATGGTACAGATGAGTAGGAAAAGGCAACATGAAATGGTCTGAGATTATCATCTCGAGGGTTAGCTACCTTGCAGGAGGAAGTGAAGATCAAAGCATAAATGGAAAATACAACTTCCATATACGTAACAGTTTCATCATTGGCTTCATCTGTGACCTCAGCAATCTGTACATTACTCCACATAGGATTCCCCATGTAAACTGCCAACAAAAGCAGCAAAGTAGAATACCACCAGCGAGCAAACACAGGTTGTCTGAAATTGCTCCTATTTACTATAATAGCACACTACCTTTACAGTCCACCATTTTTATTTGAGTGTCTGCAGACTGTGTAAATCTATCCCTCAAAAGCTCCACAATGGAATGAAAAACCTAAAGGAACAGTTTGAGCTATCTGAAGCGAGGTTGTATGAGGTATTTTAAGATAGTCAGTGTATTAGATGGCGGTTGACACGCCCTCAGTTTGGGTACCAACAAGGAAGCGTAATAATTTACTGCTGTGGACAGAGCCAGCAACAAAAGGTATTTTAGCCACTTAAAGTGATGTTGATTTGTTTTTGGTAGACCTTTGTTTTGTGTATGCTATATTTAGAACATTTGCATCATTTTACCTTGCAGTCAGACAGCCTTTTTTGATGAGAAAGTGCCATTATGTAAGCCAAATATCCAAACTCCATAGGCAAAATCAGTCATTTTACCTTGCAGAACATGGCAGTTGCTGGTCTGCACCCGCTTCAGTCTGTTAGTTTGTTGTGTTATTATGTGACTTTCGTGTCGTGGATAGTTCGGATTCACCGAAGGTACACAATGACACATATAAATTGACAGGTAGAGGTAGCAGGAGACCAGCAGCTCATGGGGTCTGGAAGGTAAAACTGCAGATTTTGCCGAAGGAGTTTGGTTCATTTGGAGAGAGCAAAAATTTATTTATATAAGGAGTAGTGAATGAGTGAACAATGACACAGTCTTCAAGGAGACGCAACAGCTGAGCAGCTGACGATGTTGCAGAACAGCCGTAAACTTTCTAGAACTTGTGTTGGAGCTTGAAATTGCATCCTGCGAAATCCTGTGAGATTCCATGAGATCTCGTAAGAAGGTGTTCTCTCTAGTACATAATCTTACTATACTACTATATTAAGGCCTGGCTGGAAGACTTTTGTAGAATGTGTGAAATGGTATTTAATGAATATTTAATAGTCAGTGTTTTATTATGAACTTCCACTTTAATTTTACAAGAAAAGTTGGGGAAAAAAATGTTTGTGAATGCTGTCAATTACAGTTCTTAGAAAGACTGAAAATCTGAATGGGCCAAAATTGGTATCAGCAGGTCAGACCCTTAAAAAAAAATCGGAAATCTGACTGGCCAAGAAAATTCTCTATTCGCATCTCCAGTTGCAACTGCCTTTTTGCTATGGGTTTTAAATAAGTTTACAATTCAGACCACCAAGAATGTACTTCCACTAAATTTAAGGGCTATCTTAAAAATATTTGTGTATATCCCTAGGAGGGTGAGGCGAGGTGTTTGCAATCTACATACTCACTTCTAGATGCCTCTAAATACTACACACTGGTCCCTTAAAAAATTGATTTTGCCCTGTGAAAGCATTTTATCGTTCCAGGCAGCCAGCAGACATTTGTTGGGCTTACCCCAAAAGGTTGGGCTTGGGTACGCTATGTGACTGAATCATAGAGCAACGTATGGAGTGCTCAGATCTGGTTTTAATAGGGTACGTAATGCTGTTTCAGCCCGGTTTAATGAGCAGTAACGGTGTAGAAACAGCCTTTTTCTGCAGTTATCCCTGTTTGAACCACCATTTCACAAGGATTTGTCCTGGACCTCTGACCCGTTAGGCCTTTATGCTGACCAAGCTGCTTCTGTCCAACACTCACATTCAGCAACTATAAGCTACTTGCAAGGACAATTGCAATCCATAATCCACGTATATGCATGAAGCACACTACTGAGTGTACGAGCAGTGTGTACCCCGTTCTCTCTCCTCACAAACAGCAGCCTGCTCTGCTTTGCAGGGTTATGTAAAAATGAAAGGGGGGAAAGCATTCATTAGGTTTGGATGCATATCCAGTTCTAATGAAGAGTGACCCTCCATATTACTCAAGCGTAAATTGAGTGAAAGTTTATCCCACAACTGAAACATCAGTCCACAACAACTGGGGGTTCTAAGATGAGATGCGGCCGTCTTGCCTGACTGGATTTCAGGACGTGAAGCCACCTGCTGCTCACAGGAACCAGCTGGAAGATGAGGAGGAAGGGACACATTCGTATCACTGCATAAAACTACAACTTCACATGCGCCACCCTGAAACTTCATGGGGGAAATTTCACTGTCATAAAAGGTTTTTCTGTAGCTCTATGGGCAAAATTTGAACGGCCACTATGAAACAGAGGCTTTTCTACAATTTCCAATCCTCTTACATGTCCTTCTTAAAGCCATCGCACCTTGTTAAGAGGTCTGCTTAAGCAAACTAGTGGAAAGCTGCAACGATCGGTCGAGTAATCGATTAGTCATCAACTATCGAACGAATCGCCAACTATTTTGATAATGTTAAGAGAATACCAACAGCAAAACAGACACAGAATGTTTCCAGATCATATTTCTGCCCAGACTTGTACACTATAAACTAGGACTGCTAATCATAATATTATAGAGAGAGCCAGAGCCAAATTACATTTTTTTTGAATGAAGGAAAATGTAAGAAAACAGCATTAAAGTGAGTATTGTCATGCTGCATACATGCCCTGGCCTAAAAATCTTGTTCTCCACATGAAACAAAAAATGTTTGTTCGGTACAGACCCCAACAAATGTCAGATCAACATGTTTTTAATAAGGTTTTTTTAAGGAAAAAAGACAATTGTGATGCAAAAATTATCACTTTTTTACCATATCATGCAGCCCTACTGTAAATATAATAATATAATTTGTTTTAATTCTAATAAGTTAGTCTCCGGGCTGTAAAACAAATAAACTTTTTATTAAAATGTATTAATATAAAATTAACTTGATACTAATTCAGCTGTACATAAGAAAACCTGTTCAATAAGCTTAAAATATTAAAGGAATAGTTCACCCAAAAATTAAAATTCAATTGAAAGTCTGCACAGGAAAAAAAGTGTTTCAGAATCTCCCAAACAACTGAAGTGAACAGTGACCAGTGACCAAACGGAAAAAAACAAAACAAAACAAACAAAAAAAAACCTTTAAAAAAAAATGCCTCCATACTGCTCGTCTGGTGTAATCCAAGTCTCCTAAAGCCCTGGCATGCCGTTCACTTGAGCGCGCACACCGTCAACACCACGCATGCATGTGGCTCCAAGCTAAAGATCTAGAAGATTCAGGCTAAAAACATGGTATAAATGACGTCTTCCAAGTCAACTCGGCATGTTTTAGGAGACTTCGATTACACCAGACAAGCTGTGTAGAGGCATTTTATGTTTTTTATTTTGTTTTTTACTTTTGAAAACTGGTCACCATTCAATTTAATTGTTTGGGAAACTTCCAATTTGTGTGAGTGGATAATGACTAAATTCTGATTGACATTACATACTTGATTTCCGTTTACATTTTCTCAGTTTGAAAGTTCAAACTATAAAAAGAAATGCATGCTGGGAGGTCTGCCAAGGTGCTGACCGTGCTTTTTTGTAAACGTAATGTAATCGGTCGATAGAACTCTGTATAGTACATTGATTCAGCTCATCATTTCAAGTCAAAAGATATTAAGCGAGAAGTTTATGAGTTCTGAACTTTAAAGGAAAAAGATCTGATCTGATCTGATGTCACCTTGATCAACATTTTCACCATTTTAAACATTTTATTGACCAAACAACAAATCAATTAACCAAGAAATTATTAAAGCATTAGCAACCACTCTCTTTTTAAACCCCTCCAGGATAGAGCATGTAAATGAATATTATCTGACAATCAAGTATTTGTGGCTAAAGTCTGTGGTACACCTACTAACTATTCATGACACGATGGCATTAAGTTGCAGTAGCTAGTAAAGAATCCGTTTTCCTCATCTTTATGACAGACTAAAACTGCTTTTAAAAGAAGACCACTGAATCTTTGTTTGGGGCCTGCCCAGGTCACCTGTTGCACCTCCACCATCTATAAAGTTACAGCCAATAAATAAATAATTCAGCAGCAGCTAAGTCCCATAACGGTTGGCTTCAGGCAAGCTCTACATGGACATAAAAAAAATCAGCAACAACACTTCCCTGACAGTGTGAGCTGAATGTCAGATATGAACAATTTCAAAATAACATTCCTGATAAGCGCTCAGTCGTGCACTCACGCTCAGAGAGGAAAGTGCGGCTGTCAGCTACTTACACCGGAGACAAGTAAACGGCAGTCCCGCTGGAGTCCTCCGGCTCTTATCCACAATATGACTGCAAAGAAACGGTCCTCGCTGCTCGGTTCACACATTAATATCGGCGCCGTAGGTCTGTCCAGCGACCTGTTCCTCACATGATAGCAGCCGTGCGTCTGTCCGTCTGCCGACCCCCGTGTTGTAGACTAGCGTTAAGTTCTCGTGTAGCACAGCGAGCCAACTTCCGCTTACTACTTTTTCACAATAAAAGCGTGAATGTGTTTTATTATTGTGCATCCACGAATCAAACTCTCCAAACTCTCCAGTGGCTCTCTATGGCCTTGGCAAAAAAAAATAAAAAAATAAATAAAAAAATAAAAAATAAGGAAATGAATACCTTTTTTTTCTATTTCAAGTTTCATTTATAATTTTCTTTTGTCGAAAAAGTTGAGAAAACTTAAAATTTCAAGGAAACATACTGCAATAGATTTTTGAGTTTTGAATTCTTAAGTTGTCAAAAAGTTAACAACCACTAATAATGTCTTGGGATATTTTACTTTTCTGCTTTAAATACATTTAATTCTTTGAGTTTTAGAACCCCCCAAAAAAATGTATTTAAAAATTATCGAGTAAATGTATTAAAGTGGAAGCAAATGAAAATATTTATATTTTCATTTTGGGCACAGCTCACAGTGACCTTTTTTTTTCTTGGAATTTATAAATTTCAAAGATTCAAGTGTAACTAAAGAAGAAAAGTAGATCGTCTCAACCAAAGCTTATAGGTCAGCAAAACTTTTTAAGGTATATTTCAAAAGTCAAAACTTGAAAATCTTATAGCAGTACTTTGCCCTGAAATTTTGAGTTGTCTCAACTATATTTTTAATGTGAGGTGATTCTTATATTCTCTACATATACATATGTAGTCAATACATATTTTTTGTTTGTTTTTAAGTGTTATTATAATATAATATTTTGTCAGCTAAAATGTGTGTCATGGCCTAAGTCAATGGCTCAGTGCCTTTTCCTCTAAATTTTGACAGTGGCTAGTCTTTTTGGTCTTCATAATAAGAACTGATATTTTTTTCATTCTCATGGCCCATTTCTTTTGCAGTATTAGGGCAGCTAAGATTCAACTAATAATTTTATCAACTTCCAGGTGAATAATTCTATCTACATCTGAAAGGCTGGAGTGATAATTTAGTTACATGGTTGTTCTTCATATTTCTTCAACTGGACACTATCTGCTATGTTTCAATGCCAAAAAAAAAAAAAAAAAAAAGTTTCATTCCATTGCCTAACTTACGACTAGCATTATATTGTTCCTACAGGGAAACTACTTAGCCAAGCTAGCTAGCTGGCTTAATCAGCTAATTGGCTTCCTGTGCATAATACAGCCTATTCTGATATTTATACAATATAATAAGCCAGTTTTAGAATATGTCACTGTGGTTTTTGTTGGAGTTTACAATGGATTTAATTCATTGTCAGTGCAAGCTTAAACTCTTCCACAGAAAATTTTGGTGAATTCACGTCTGTAAAGTAACTATTTACTAATTACAAACAATTTCTTTATTTATTATTATGTGATTTAGAATTTAAAGACATTTTGTTAATAAAGGTCTTCCAAATAGCCCACTGCAACTATGACATAATAAAATATTTTATTTGTGAGGCACCTCTAGATCTAGGGTTTTTAAGACCTGCTTGTATTTTGAAAGTAAAGTTGCCCCATGTCCGGTATTGCTTTGTCTGTCTGTGTCTTGCTTGACACAGCTAATGCAGAATTTGACCAAGCTGCACTTCCCAGTTACCCTAAAAAGACATCCATTTTATAAAGATATCCAACTGAAACCCAGGTGATGGTATGAATTTCAACTGTCAGGTGGATTTCTCTCTGTCAGCATTCAGTTCACAGAGGATACCAACAGCAAAACAGACACAAAATGTATCCATATCATATTTCTGCCAGGGCTTCTGCACTGCAAATATAAACTGTTTTTTTGTTTATTGATTGAAATGTCAAACTATTTAAAAAAAAAAAAAAAAAAAAAAAAAGGAGTGTCTCAGTAGTTTAACTTTAAGTGTGCAGATATGCTGACTGAAACTTAATTAATGACTTGAGTAATTGTGAAGAGTGTTGTGAAATTTAAGAGAAGTTTAATTAATGTGGATAATAAAATAAATAAATAAAACCAGAGAAAAGGCAGTATTTTTTAACACATTAAGATTGTGTCACATTATTGTTAATGAAATATTTAAGTGTAGATGTAAATTTTCACCCTCATGGAAACATCCTCATTATATGATATTATATAATATAATCATTATAATCATGATAGAATTATGACATATATATTTACATGAAGATAAATACTGTTTTGTTCAGTTGCCCACCACACACACACACACACACACTTCTTCCCACACCAGCCGCAAGGAGGAGGAACCATTTATTGCTGTGACAGCTGTCCTCTGAAGGCAGAAGGAAAGGGCTCTTGAACGCTGAACATGCTCCTTAGACAGGAGGTAAAGAGACACTGCATACCTGACACTGTAGTTAAAATACTTCAAATGTGTGAGCAGTGTTATCAGTGGTTGCTCATTTTTTTTAGCCTGTTTACATTGTGACCCTTCACTTAAAATTCTTAATATTTTAATTCGAAATGGCATCTGTGAGTGGCCATTGTGCTGTTGGAAAGACAGGGGGAATTATGTCATTAGAAGGTATCTCAAAACCTGGCAAAATAAAACCAGGACTAATTCCATGGCCAGTGACGACAAGATAAATGAGGAATTATGGAATTTTCCTTATGATGGAACCGATTTTCAAAATCAGTCAGCATTTTGAAACTCCTATTGTGTGAACCCAGCTAAAAGTGGCCAAATCTGGACCATGCTAGCATCATGCTAGCCACATGCAGCATAATCAGCCATACACATGCTAAACTACCTACACTTAGTCTATCGTCTTGCTCCTCTCTCCATGCAGTGTAACAGTACAACTATATACACCGATCAGGATAACATTATGACCACTGACAGGTGAAGTGAATAACACTGATTATCTCTTCATCATGACACCTGTCAGTGGGTGGGATATATTAGGCAGCAAGTGAACATTTTGTCCTCAAAGTTGTTGTGTTAGAAGAAGGTAAAATGGGCAAGCGTAAGGATTTGAGCGAGTTTGACAAGAGCCAAACTGTGATGGCTAGACGACTGAATCGGAACATCTCCAAAACTACAGCTCTTGTGGGGTGTTCCTGGTCTGCAGTGGTCAGTATCTATCAAAAGTGGTCCAAGGAAGGAACAGTGTTATGTTATTTGATTGCAGATTTACATAATATAAAGAGTAGAAATAAATAGTTCTAAATTGTTCTAAATGTGCACTTTTCTCCAAAACTGTGCCTTTATAATTGTGTATGAAGAATGAGATCCACTCAGTTATTCTGTGTGTCTGTGAGTGCACACACCTGAAAACCAGTGTTCCAGTGTTATTTTCAATTTACCAGATCAGATTCTGGCCCTTTTTTTGCCCTGGTCTGCCCTCAAGTGGTGGAGAATTGCTACAACATCATAAGGGGGTACATTGCCTTCTTTATCCAAAAAGAGGATATAAAGTGTCAAACGACAGTTATCCACACCTAATTAATAAGACACTTAATACTTAATTCAATTATATTACATGCTTTTGTCTGGATGCCAATAAAACTACCCAAATATGATTTGGTAGGATTAGATTTCATAAAACTCACTCTAAGGTCTTTTTGAAGGGCATCAAAGATTTGTGGTTTTAATGGAAGTCAGTGGACAGAAACATGTCAAGGGACATAAAAAGGTTGAAATATTTCACACAATGCAGCAATGGACACAAAAACTGAGATACAAATACTGTGTTCCAGTTATCTCAAAGGTAGCCAGTGCAGATATCAGTATTTTTGTGTCCAGGCAGTAATGGTACGGCAGTCATTTATATCTATGACATTATACCAATGAATCATATTATTTTAACATTAAACACTGGGAAATAATAAAGTGCAAAAATATACTATAAATTAGATTAGGAATAAAGTAATTCTGGTAGGTAGGAAATACATATTAGAATGGACTGCTACCTCTAAAAATGTAGTTATAACATGAGTGCATAATAAGGAATAGTAAGGATTATTCACTGATAAAAAATAATAATAATAAATTTCAAGTTTAAGTTGTTTTTTAAAACACATTTTTGATTGTTGGTCGATCAAAATATTAGAGTGATAAATAAATTGTAATTTTGAAGAGGTTATTTTACATTGTAACACACCTTAAAGAAATTACCACAGACCTAAATTCAGCAGATGTACATATATACATATGTATGTACACACATTGTGATGTAGTGATGCAGTGTACATGATCACCTTATTACACACCTTACTACTTAAAAAACAAGTTTACACAAAATATTAATTAAATTAATGAATTAATGAATTAATGAATGAATTAATTAATTAATTTATTTATTTATTTATTAATAATTCATTCATTTTCATTAATTTAAGCGTGATTTTATTCCTCCTTCACAGTCTATGACCGGAGCTGCACCCACAGCAATGATCTGCTATTCATTGCAATGGTCTGCCATTTGGAATTTTAGAAAAAAGAAGAAGAAGAAGAAGCTTAGAATGTTGTAATGGACCCATCAGAATTATTATTATTATTATTATTTTAGAATGCTTTATTTATAAGAACAAATAATGTTATTTGATGATATCACACACTGATGACAGAACACAGGCTGCCATTGTATTTCAGTAAGCTGTGAAATGAACAGCCATACTATTTATAGGACGTTCTAATACAGCCTGTTGAATTGAATGTAGACTAAAGTGTAACGGGTAGGGATAACAAGATTAGATAGACAGACAGACACATAGACAGACAATAGACTAATACACTTTGAGTAATTTGATTTAAGCGGTGATAATAAATTGTCAAAATGGCCACAAGGCAGTCTTGTGAAATGATGGACCCTAACAGCATGCGGATGATTGATCAGCTAATGACAAAGAACAGAAAGCTGAAAAAAGAACTCATGTTCCATGTTCAGGCTGAATCTCGCCAAAGACGAACAGAAGAAAGTGAACAGAAGAAGAGAGAGCATGAACTCACCCAGAAATGCCAGGAATTGGAAAGCAAGCTAATCCAGAGGTCTAGTGAGAAGACAGCTTCAGAGAATATCATTTTCAATCTCACCAAGAAATGCCAGGAATTGGAAGCCAAATGCTCATTGGAGACGAAGATGAGAGAAGACATAGAGAAGTGTTTGTATAATCAAAAAGAAACAATTCAGAGGAACAAAGAGCCGTTCTCAAAGTGTGAGTGCAATCTGCAAACACTGGCAGCCAAAAATAAGTCTTTAGAAAAAACAGTAGAAGAAATCACAGTGCAGTTAATTGAGAAGGAAAAATTATACACTAGGACATCAAACTATTTGACAGAAAAAAGAAATGAAATTATGTCTTTAGAAAAAAAAGTTGAGTCAGGTGAGATTACAAATCTCAAACATCAAGCTGATATTAAAACGACCACAATACAGACATTGGAAAGGGACATAGGTTCTTCTCTGATGTGTTCTTTGAATGAGACGATTGAGAACTTGAAATCAGACATGATGTACCAGTTAAACAAGATGAAGCAGTTTGAG
Organism: Lutjanus erythropterus; assembly: GCF_056507025.1. Classification (NCBI taxonomy): domain Eukaryota; kingdom Metazoa; phylum Chordata; class Actinopteri; order Lutjaniformes; family Lutjanidae; genus Lutjanus; species Lutjanus erythropterus. The sequence goes on from NC_139329.1 coordinate 7,915,415, forward strand.
AAAGATAAGAACTCAGCTATTTTAGAAATAGAAAAACAGAATGCAGAGACAGAGAAGCAGTGTAGGCTGGTACAGAAGTTGGAAGATGAATTGAACAAATGCACCAACGAGAAATGGAAATTAGAAGACAGCCAAAGCCAGGAAAGGATTATCCATAAGGAAAGAGATCGACAAATACTATCTCTTAACAGAGTGCTCTTTACCTACGATAAGCAAATACAAATGACAATAGAAGAGAAGAAACAAACTGAGTATGAAAGACATACTTTATATAAAAATTCCATGAACCTGTGCAAAGAAATGAATCTGAAAAACAAAATCATTGATGAAATTCAGAAAACAAACAGTGAACAGAATACTGAATTTAAAAAAGCAACTTGCAGCTGATCAAGATAAGAAACATCAGTCTCTTAAAAACCAAGTTGAACGACTCAGACAGCAGCTGACAGAAATTAAAAGCACACAGAATAGCTCCAAAGTTTCTGCTGAAAAGGACAAGATCCTGGCACAGAAAGTAACATCCAAGTTGACAGCAGAGAGCGAGCAGTTGAAGAAAGAGCTTGCGCAGATCAAGAACCAGTTAATGCAGCAGCAACAGGTGATCAACCGCCAGGACGCTGAGAGGGTCACGCTACAAAACAAGCTAACTGACCAAGACCTGTTGCTCAGGCAATACAAGAAACAGCTCGAGAAGACAGTGGCGCAAAACATCACTAATCATAATTCAGAACAAAAGGAATCTCAGGAGAGAAGCAAAGAAGGTAATCAACGCCATCACCCTAGGTCACACAAACAGCACAATCAAAAGGTGAAAGGGTTACAGGCAGTAGTCATGGCATATGAGGATAGGGTTAAAAAACAGCAAGAGGAAATAACTATGCTGATAAATGAGGAAAGGAAGGTTAAGTTGAAGGCCTGGCAACTATCGAAGCACACCCCCTTGCCACCTATTTCAAAAAAGGCCCCAGCCACCTGATGACACGTCAAGGGACAATCAGGAGTCTACAGACAAATCAAACCCTGTCCCTCATCTACCCCTTGTTGGGCTCCATTGTCGGGGCACACAAATTAGACACCCATCTCCACTCCCAAAAGATGCCACAGATAAACAAACTTAGCTTCCAAGATTCCTAGATTCTAGGTCTTAAGACTCATCGGACCATCTTTGAGTTGGCTACGGTAAACCTAAAACATGCCATTTCCCTTTGCCAGCTGGTGACTATGATGTAATATTGTCATGCAGATGTGTTCAGGCCAAGCCATTTGGCCATGTTCATTTCTGAAAACACTATTACATGTAAATTTTCACCACGACTGGCAAATGTGCCAAATTTGCCAAGCTTTTGAGTATGTTTAAGCCCCCCAAAAGGTCTTGGGCGGCACAGTGGTGCGGTGGTTAGCACTAGCACCTCACAGAAAGAAAGTCCTGCATTCAAATCCCCCAGCTAGCGAGCTGGGAGTGCAGGACCTTTCTGTGCAGAGAGCGCATGTTCTCATCGTGTCCGCGTGGGTTCTCTCCAGGTGCTCTGGCTTCCTCCCACAGTTCAAAAACATGCAGCATAATAGGTTAATTGGTAACTCTAAATTGCCCATAGGCATGAATGTGAACCCTGCCTTTCACTCAGTGTCAGGTGGGATAGGCTTTGAGTCTGTTGAAGAAAAAGATTCTTCCAGCTGCAAAATCTATGGATGGTTCAAGATGAGTTTTATCTAACTAGTGAACTAAAAAGCCCAACAGAAAGAAACAGAAATATTAATTACCAGAGACTATAACATCTTTGTTTGCACTAATAACTTTTTGATCATGACATACTGATCATGCTTGTTCGGACAGGACATAATTAGCGTGCCGTTTAATGACTGAAGTTTAGTATACACATATCATTGACCACTTGTAATATCTCTACTATTAAAGTTACTGCTTATAAATATTTGCACATTCATTTCCCTTGAGATCTTTGAGGAAAAGATATGTAACCAGTGGTGGAAAGAGTTCTGAAAATCTGTACTCAAGTACAAGTACTCTTACATTACTAAAATATTACTCAATTACAAGTAAAAATACTGGTGTACTTAAATACTTAAGTAAAAAGTATTAATTTCAAAAACTACTCAGAGTATTAGTTACTTTTAACAAATTATTTCACCGTCACCTATCCAAACTAGGGTTACAATTTTTGTGCGATTTCCCGAACTGAATTGAAAGTAATAGCAATCGATTAATCATTAATATTTCATGATATTTTGTGGGCTTACAATGATTGACTGTGTTTAGAGTTGAACTAAACATCTGGCACCCCTTGCAGCAGCTCTTTCTTTCTTTCTTTCTTTCTTTCTTTTTTTTTTTTAAATTTGCAGCCTTTTTTTAACCCTCATCATAATCAGCCGTTTCATTTTTGACATGTAGCTACTTCACGAAATGCAATCTGAACATTTTCCACGTCATAAAACTCAATTCGTTCCGGTTTATAACCCCGCCGCCACTCCTCAGACTTTCCATATAAAACGGACCCAGCTGTGTTCGGCTGTGCGACCTCGGTGCGTCACTGCGCTGCCGCTCGGCAAGACTGGCAGACAGCAGCAACCAGGAGGAGGAGAAGGAAAGATGTCCGGCATCATGCTGCTGTTGGTGTCCCTTACTTTGTGCTTGCTGCGGGCGACAGGCGGAACGGCGAGGACCGGGGCAGTAATCCAGCGGGACGTCGTGGCCTCGGTCAGTCTGAACGACATGTTCCGAGAGGTCGAAGAGCTGATGGAGGACACCCAGCACATATTGGAGGAGGCTGTGGACCAGGTCTGCGTCATATTTTATTCATTCATCTAATGGCAGTGTTGTGTATTTCGATGAACAACTGATGATCTACTTTGTCATAATTGTGGAAAGTCAGTGTTGTGTTGCTCGCATCACGTTTTATTCCAGTGGTGGAAAAAGAATAAAAGTAGAAATACTAATCTAGCAAAATACTCTGTTACAAGTAATGATCCTGAATTCAAGGTGTGACTTAAATACAAGCACAGAAGTAGGGGAGACCAGGGACAATTGTAACATTTTATACATTTTCTTTGATAACTGAGAGACTACTTGAAATAAACAAGTCAGCTTTTGCTTGAAAAATACAATTTATATATTTTCACTAGACTGTAATGTTAAATTTAATGCATGAATCAGAGTGTTTTCCCTTAGTGAGGGTAATAACAATATTTGGTGCAAAGTAACGCAGAATATCTGTCAAATTAATCCACTGTACCTCAAATAAAGGCACACCTCAAAGTAACCACAATGCTGCTGTACCATCTAATAATGCTACTTAAGATCTTGTTTTGTATGATTCAAATGGGCCTCGGTTGCACTTGGCCCTGGTCTCCCCTACTATCAGCAAAACGTAGTTAAAGTCAAAAGTGAAAGTATTCATTATGCAATACTCATTCATTATCACTATCAAATCAACTATCAACTGCACTGTCAGCCTAATTTTGACTACCAGGCTTAGGTGTGTGTTGCAACACTACATAGTTTCCATGCCTGCTTTATGTCTGACCCACACCCTGCCTCAATACTACTCAATACCTCATCATGACAGTTTCCTAAAATATTGTCCAGTCAATTCAATAAAAGAAAATTACCTTAACTCCATATACTATATGTGACTGAGAATTTTATACACATGACTTATTTTTGGTAGCAGCTCTGAGGTCTGTTATTTTTTTCTGTGGAATTGGATCTCAACAGGTCTAATAAGTCTGGTGATGATTCAGTAGTTTGGTTTTGATTATTTGTGCACTACTGTGAAGTTTTCCTTTCATATCATCCAAGAAATAGAGATTAATATCAATCGGTGAGCGCTGTGAATCGGTCCAGAGTTATAACCACCTTGAGGATTCATACTCCTCCTGGCTTCCCCATACAGAAATCTGATATGAACATAATGGAAATGTCATATGCTGTATTTTACCTAAAGTTCATAAATTGATTCTACTTGTATCCTAACACTCAATCCAACAGATAACTACTGAGAGTGCTAAATCATCTTTAGTGTCACTGGATCTGCGTCCTAACTACCACAACGAGACTAAGAAGACAATAAAGGATGGAGACAGAGCCATTCAGGTCCTAGATAGAGCTGACAAGGTAGGGGTCAACTTTTCACATCACGGCGTAAGATATATCTCCCAGATAAAATCTTTTCAACTTTTAAGTTGACTGAATATGAACAGACAAGTTGAGGTTCATTCAAGTTGAGTTCAAGTTGAGTTCAAGTTGAGTTCTTCATTTCACTCAAAGAACGTCCAGCTGGAGCTTCTCCCATTGGAGCTACTTTGTTCCAGCAATGGCACAAAGACAATATGTGAAACCGCTCCCTAACAATGTATTAAATCAAGGGGGTGTCTTAATTTCATGCTAACCTTCATCGTGGTTCACAGTGTTTTCATTATTGTGAAGACAAGCAACCATGATTATCTTTAAGTGAAGTGGAGACACACAGCAAGTTTTCATCATATATGGTTTCTTCAAGCTTTAAAAAAAAAAGTTAAACTCTCAAACAATGCATGCTGGGAGGTAAAAGCTAAAATGCTGCTGTTTCTTTAGAAGCAATTTAATGAGTAGATTAAACTCTGCACAGTACATTCATTCACCTCACCATTTCAAGTCAAAAGACTCATGTTTAGAAGTTCTGAAATGTTATGATGATAAATACTAGAAATGTTGTGTTTGATTGGCTTGAATAAATTGAGCTAGTATATTTAAGTTAAGTTTAAAATGCCCCAAGGAACATTTGTATTTTGTTGATTTTGGAGGCCCCTGTGGACAAAAGTGGTACCACTGCAAGAACCACAAAATATAACATCAAAAATACATTTATCTGAATAAAAATCTCCATCTGCTACTCACCATAACTTTATCTGGGAAGATGTTTCATCTGATTTCAAGGAGAATCAGACCCGGTGGCAGACATTATGAGTGACTTTGCGGAAACAGCTGATCTTCTTGCAGATGGTCTCATACAGAGGCATCGGCATTAAGTTGAGACTGTTCCATAATGAGAAAAGATCAGTTGATTCAACAATTTTTTTTTTCGAGTGTACATAGTTGTGATTGTAGGGATAAGTTTCTTCCCACGTTTTCCTTTCACATGAGTAAAACACAAAAACACCAATATAATTTCTTTTCTGTTCAAGGTCTGACACAGCATGCCAATCTTTTTGACATTTGTAGGAAACTAGTAACACAACAGGAGAGGTTCATCTTTCACATACCCACATGGAGATCTCTAGCCAGTGGAACAGTGTGGATCACGTGAGTCCTTTGCCTTCCCTGTGTGTTTGATAAATGTGTAGCATGCATATTCTTTACTGAAGTAGAAGTACAGATTCTTATGCTAAAATACAATCAACAGCAGCTGTCACGAGAGTAGACTTTTTGACCTAACACACAGCAGTGTGATGTGTTTGGTTGTCTGCTTCTCCAGCTGATAGCCTGTTGACTCACGATCCTGAAAAAAAAAACATGTTTTCGGTTTTCAGGCAGAAACGTCCCAGTTTCAGACCAAATATTTCTCTGTTAGAAGAGATGATGCAAACTGCAACAACAGCCCTCGGAAAACACAGATTGAAGCCTTTTCATTTGTTCGTTTATCACTCTCCATAGAACATTAATCATATGGTATTAACAGTGTAATGTTTCTGCATGTACATCTTCCTTCAATTTCTTACCTATTCATTGTGTCTGTAAGAAGCGGCAGAGAGGTAGAGAGCTCTCTAAAACTGTGGCTGTATTGTCTCAACTTGTTTTATAAAGAATGAGATCATCCAGTGAACAGACCTAACATATACTTTTCATAGTTTTAGCCAACAGGAGGCCAGCTTGGATTGAGGTCATTACGGCTGCTCACTGCCTGTTTTGCCATTTTACTTTACAAGGGCGGTTTTGATCTTTTGCTTTCCTGGCGGCTGTACAGAAAGTGGTTATGTTAATAGAGCTTGCTGCTGGAAAAAATGCCAGGGAAGCAATAAGCCTGCAAGCCAGACAGGGTAAGGTCTGCTCTTCTAAAATGACTAACTGTTTGGAAATTTCTCCCTCTACACGGAGGAGGTCTCAGTAAAGTTGGCTGGCTCGGCACCTCAGAAGACTTGCATAAACCTGGGACACATGAGGCTGAAATGTTATTCTTTTAGATGTCTATGCAATACCACTTAGTACTGTTTTAAAAAGATTTTAGTCGCTGGAGGATTTTGGTGTTAAAACCTCACACAGATGTCTATAAAACTAACTCTACACTCCGTATATTGTCACTATGTTTTAAACATCTATGGCAACTGTTACCATCTCACATTAAATTCAGCAAAAACAAAAAAGGCTTGTAAGTCTAGTAATTATGACTCATGGCATAATTATGACTCATCTTTTTATAATTAAAAGACCACCCAGTTGCATAAAACCACTTAAAAAGTCACCGGTTTCCCCCACCACCACTTTTTCAGCTGAAAACTCGCCATATGGGAATTTAATAGTGTTGTTGATTGATTCAGATCCAGATATTGACATTTTAGTGCAAAGTGTTTGAATTCTACATAGTGTTACAAGTATGCATAGTGACTGCCCTCTACTGGTTGAAACCTGGCTGGACCTGTGCACTGATTGAAGATGAACTCCAAGCCTAAATTTGATGAACCATGATAAACTTTGGGGCTTTGGCACCAGTCAATCAATCAATCAGTCAGTCAGATTTTATTTATACAGCACTTTTCATACAAACACGATGCAACAAAAACTGCTTCACACAATAAAAACAATAAAACAATACCCCCATCCCCTCACACAAAAAAGTGAAAACTTTGTGATGGTAAAGGCTAAAATAAGAACAGCGCTCATTAAAAACAGGAACTGAGGAAACACTGTCATGAGCAAGGAAACACCACAGGCCCAATAAAAACTCAAAACAGAAACTGAATTAAAAATCAATCAATAAATAAGTAAGTCAATAACTTAATAAGGTCTTCAGGCAGGCTGTTTCACATTTAGACAGATCAAGCAGCATCTACTTGAATGTCCAACTTCAAACTGACTTCACCACGGTGGCTCCATACGGACACTGCCCCACAGACGGCCACAGACACCAGAGAGCCTCGGTCTTAGCACCTCTCAGCATCTCTGAGCCGATAACACTTAGCTCAGCTAAACCACAGGTAACCTACCACAAAGAAACTTGTGTTTGCAGCACAAACATGTAGAGTCTAATAGCAGCAGCTCACGTTTAATTACCTCTGATTACCAGCTATAGCTGCTGTTGATACACTGAGTGCTGGCGTCATTCTGATCGGTGTCAGTACCTCCCACGTCACACACACTATGTAGCCGTGCCCCCCAGTACAGCGGATGTCATGTGCACTGCAGGCCAAATTCTCGCTCTTGCATGGTTGCCAGCCGCGACATGCCTGACACACACAGCATGTGTCGGACGTCATTTTCTGGCTTCATGTCACCAGGTTCTATCGAAAATTACTCGTACCCTGATGCTTTGTTGGTAGTCTGAACATACTATTAATCTAAACACTAAGGAAAGGACAAAACCTAAGATATGGAAGCTTATTTTATTCACTTGCAAGTAAAAAATGTCCTACTTTTCTGACTTAATGAGATAATTTTTCATTAAAAAAAAAACCGCTGGATGCTGGTTTTAGTGATGTGTGGGTTTTTTCAGACTCGCACCCACCCAACCCGTTATGAGAGCCAACACACACAGCCTGACCTGCAAAAATATGCGTTAATCAATGACCCAAACCCAACCTGACATACAAATTGTTAACTTTGTGCATTGCAGTAGCACAGTTGTCAGGACTGTGCTGCACACAGCACTCTCCAAGGGACTGCACCCCCACCCCTGTCCACAGTATGGGAAAGATCTAGGCTCTTAAATAATCAGACAAATTGCAAAGTCCAAATGGTGGATTGGGATTGGTAGGGGCTGGGTCAGGGTTACTGGGCTGAGAGCCCTAACTGGGCCCAGTGGAGCATGCTGGACGCTGGTTATAGGCTTTGGAAGACGCTCTGGGGGGTACGGCCCAGGGCACGAAGAGTCTGCTGGAGGTATCTCATGAATTCAGAGCAAGCAAGCAATAAGCCAGTATACTAAGATGCTCTATCCAACTCCTGTAAGGAAATATTTTGCTTAAGGGACAAAACTTAGAACTACTACAAGGAATTTTCATATTGTGTTGAAGTTGGAGACCCCTGTGAACAAAGGTGGTAGTGTTACCACCATAACAAGCACAGAATATAACATCAAAAGTAAATTTATCTGAATAAACATTTCCTCCTGCTTTTATTCAATGTACAATTTGCCGTAACTCCGCTTGGACAAATGTAAACACAGGCTCATACCATCTTATTTCCCAGAGAATCCATTGTGGTAAGAAGTCAGTCTTCTTGCAGATGGTCTCATCAGCTATAGAAGCATCATAAATTGAGACTTTTAAGTTTCATTTGAAACTCAGGGTGGTTTATGCAACCAGACAAACTGTCCTAATTAAAATTCTATTCTATCTATTGTTCACCAAACAACAACAACAAAAAATGAAAACCTTTTCTTGTAATTATGACTTCTGGAACTTGTAATTATGGTTTAGCATCTCATAGTCAAGAGATTTGCAACTGATAAGTATAAAAGATCCTAATTACACGAGATTTCTCGTAATTATGAGAATGAATTCTTCCTCTCTATTGCAGAAGGCGGCAATCTTCTGGTACCGCTTTATGTACGTCCCCTGGCATTAGGGATGGAACGGATGCAACAGATTAGGCACCGAGCATAAAAGCCTCTGTGTGTATTTTATGTGCCACCTGTGCAGTGCCCACACCACAGTGTGTTGTAGAAGCATAAAACAAGCTTTACATCCTTAAATTGGGTCTACTGCTCACTCAGAGAGTTGACTATGTTACTGGTCTTTCTCCATTTTCTGTAAAGTACTTTCTGGAAAATATTTTATGAAGAGGTAAAGGTCACTACTGGGCTTATGAAAAAGCTTTAGTCATCTGGCATTTATTAGGGTAATTGCAGGTTATTATGGGTAGTGTGCTCCATATAAGTTGTTTCCAGTGCGTTTCTGCTTCAATAATATCTCATGGTAAATCTAACAGAAACAAAGAACATTTCAAGTTCTGCAAATTTGTGCATATTGGGGAAACCACAGCAGAAAGAAAGTTAAAATTCTTCTTCTTCTTCTTCTTCTTTTTTTTTTTTTTTTTTTTTACATATTTTCCATTATATTTCTGTTGACAGCTTTATGTAACTTAATGTTTCAGGCAGAGTCAACAGGGGGAGAGAGTTGTCTGAGGTGGAACTGAGTGAAAAAGAAAGTTTTAATATCAGAGACACATAGTTACATCATGAACATGCATATATTTTGAAGACGGATTCACCATTTGTAACATTTCTACACTGGAATTAGGGATGTTCCTGGCGACTAATTTCCCTGTTGGTTGAACGCAAAATTTAATTTAGATCAAGGGATGCGAGGAGGGGAGTTGGAGCACATGACTAAATGTAATGTACAACAACTCCCATGCTCCTATGCTACCTAATGATGTCATTTTTGTTATTAAATGTATAAATAAAAGAGACCCCTAGTGGCAGAATGTACATGCTGTGGGTTTAATATTGCACTCTAGTATTGCAGCAGAAATGTGGCAGATTATTCAAGTGCCATTCATTCTGAGCAATTCTGTTCAATAACAAACAGGTTCTGCTGTCCGCCCGTTGATCCTGTCTCTGGCTTTGACACAGTCCAGTCAGCCTGTTTCAGGGACCTGTTCCTACTTTAGAAGCAGGATACACAAGATAAAAACAAAAAAAAAGACACCAAAACGGTGAGTTCACAGCAGGCCAGCGCATTTTTGGCAGACACTGTTTCCTCTGACCACTGGAAAAGAGTCAAAGTAAATCTCAAATAACAGATTAGCATTCCAAATCTGACAAGAAAAACACGACTAAACTGATTTATACTACAGAAAAATTCTTCATTAAGCCCTTACATTCTTAAAAAATGCAGTACACGGTGCTCTGCATGTCATTACCCATTTTGCCGCATGATGTATTTGGTGTTCCTGTATATAACTGACCAAACAAACATGATTTAAAGTTGTGTGTATGTATTTCCAACTCAACTGTGGTGGAGCAGGAAATGTGTCAGAAATGTAAATGTTTAGATTTAGTCTCAAGCAGTGTGTCATACAACACAGAGGTGGTGAAGACAAGTTCATCAGGTTTGCAGCTCACGCTATATATATGTATATACATATATGTGTGTGTGTGTATGTATGTGTGTATACATATATATACATATATACACACACACACATATATATATATATACATATATATATATATATACACTCTGTATACTCTGTTAGCAATGCATTGCTGTGGACAGGGTTAACAACAAAAGATATCAGTGGGTAACCACTTAAAAAAAATCAGTATCAGTGTACAATTATATGGTATTTAAGAATATTTTCACAGCTTTATCTTGTTGTCAGACAGCCTTTTCTGATGGGACACTGCTGCTATACAAGCCAAATATCGCTCTCTCCAAAGCAACCAAACTTCATAGACAAAATCGGTAATTTTACCTCGCAGGACACAGGAATTACTGTTAGTTTGTGTGTGTTACTGTGTCGCTTTGGTGTTTTAAAAGGATAGTTTGGATTCACTCAAGTCAAATAAAAATAAAACATCCGTTTCCCATCAGAGTCGGCTGTTGTATATAGCACACACTTGTACACTGATATACATTTTTTTTAGGTGGGCCTTTTTGAAGTGGCTAAAATACCATTGTTTAATTCTCTGTTGTGTTACTGACAATATATGTGTGTTATCTCAGGAATGCATGGTGGATGAAGACTGTGGTGACCTGAAATACTGCCTGTATGAGATTGAGAACTCCAAGTGCCTCCCCTGCATACCAACGGATATGGTGGGGATTCTGTTAGTGTTTTCTCTTGTGATTACTTGTTTAGTTTAAAGCTGCACCGAATAATATTTTTATTCAACAATGGACCAAACCACAATGTGAAAGGCATCCCTCATAGTGACGAATCCATGATGAATTACCCCACAATTCTTCAGTTACCCTCTGCAGGTTTATGGGTTATTTTAGCATCCTTCAGCTTGATGCAAATCTAATTTTGACTACCTCTGAGCAGTCAAAATCTTAGAGACCTCTGTGATTTCTGGTGCCCCCCTAAGGGGGACCCAGACACCAGCTCAGGCACAAATGCTGTATAGTATTATAATGTAACTTTTATAATATAGTTGTTTGTTTCTTCTTCGCTGATCTGAAAAAAAAAAAAGATCAGACCTGTGATATCAAAACCATGAGATGATCTGAACTGTGAGTTTTGTGATCTGTATACATATCCTGCACAGTAAAGCAGTATTAATAAATCAAGTGTCATAAGTATCTCAGTGTGAAAAAGCTGCACATGCGTTGCACCAACAAAAATTTATTTAATCTAAGCTTAGTTCTAATCAGAATTTTGCAAAACTAGGTTTAAAATGAGTTAACCTTGATTAAAAAATTAAATAAAACTAAAATAAAACGTTATATTGTTTGCTAGCTTGCAAAAAGTTTAAAAATTTGGTGCAACATAATTTGAAGTTGAACCATGAGCAGTGTTTAAAAATTTATCTTTTTCTTGTTGCAAAACAGAAATACTAAAAAGGCTTCATAAGAGAATGGCTGGTTGTTCAATAAATACTTCACATACAGTACTTGTTTGCATATCTGAATTTGTGTCCCCATTTAGCCTTGCACTAAAGATGAGGAGTGCTGTTCAGATCAGATGTGCGTGTGGGGCCAGTGTACAGTGAACGCCACCAAAGGAACAGAGGGAACTATCTGTCAGGGTCAGAGTGACTGCAGGCCGGACCTCTGCTGTGCCTTTCAACGAGGTGAGCCGTTAACAGCGACACCTTCAGAGACTGACCCAGAAATGACACAAAGCAAGACAGACCGACCTCTAAAACATGCTGTGTGACATTTATTAGGCACTGAATTATGGCTTTTTCATGTAGGCTACCAATTTTTACCCTAGAGGACAAAGTCATGACCCATCCTATTCTGCCTCTGATTGGCTTACCCTGACCCACACCAATCACTCCTCATGCCTAAACCTAACCAAACAACCCTGGCAACAAGTACTAGCCAATCAAAGACAGAGCAGCACAGGTCATGACTTTGCCCTCATGGAAAAGCAAATTTGTATCACAAAATCGTGGTCAGTGTAAAAAGTTAAAAAGTGTTAAGTTTTGGACTTGCATTATTTTTCTCTTTGCTGCCTCAGAGCTGTTGTTTCCAGTGTGTAATCCCAGACCAGAGAAGGGGGAGTCTTGTTGGAATCACCCGAACCTGTTGATGGACATGCTGGCCTGGGACCAGGAGGGTCCCCGTGACCACTGCCCCTGTGCTGGCGACCTCCAGTGTCAACCTCATGGGTGAGAGCAAACATAATACACATATAAGCAAAAATCGCCTAGAAATGAGGCTGTGCAATTCTAATAAATTACCTAGTGTGTGCTATTAATCTAGAAAGCTGGGTTTTCCTGCTGCAGAATCTGTTATTCTTCTTCCATCCAGTGATGTTACAGGGATATAGATCTTGTTAAGAGCTTAGCCTGTTAGGGTTAACCCCAACCCTAACCCTAACTTAACCCATAGCCAAAAAATCCCCCCAAAGAACCTAAGTAACTCTGCCAAAGTGTCTCTTTTGGGTCACTTTGCCGGTCCCAAGCCCGGATAAAGGAGGAGGGTTGGAGGTAGAGCTAGCAATTCCACCCCACATAACAGTCTTTTGATTAAATCTGATATTCTAACATTTAACAAAACAGGACAAAAGTGATTTCTGTAATGTGGGTCTACAAAGCATTTAAGTCATTAAGTTATTTTGAGAAGTGATGGCATATTTCAATTGCAAAATAAATAAACAAACAAACAAACCAAGAAGCAACAGAAGAAAGTTCATTTGTAGTTCTAAACACATTTAGAGTGGTTTTTACTCAGTTTTTATCTCTCCTGCGATGTTATTCCTCTCTCCTACAGCATTCATTACAATTACATGCAAATTGACAATTATGCAAATTAGGTGATGGCGTCATTTAGCGACTTCTTGCGACTTTTAGGACAGCCAATGGCTACTTTCCTTACAAAGGAGTTGGCAACACTGATGTTGAAGGTATGCAGGAGGCTCTGAAAAGTTTCATGAGTCTGGACGGTGATGTCTTTTTTGTTGTCTCTCAAAAACATCACACACAAGAGCACACGTGTGGGGCGCTTGGATAGCTCAGTTGGTAGAGCGTCGAACCTCGTCTTTCAACACTTACTCCCAATTTAATGGCTTGCAGAATCAGTGGCATCTTTTAACTCACTTCTCGAAACCCAATTTATAGACTTGCTTTTATGTAATGTCGTCATCTCTTTTAATATATTTAATTTTGTTCTTTTATGTGTACATATTAATATTGACATTACGTGATGTTGCTGTAATTCATTCCTTTTATATTTATTTATATCGACTAGACAACATAATGTTATGTCTCTGTAATCTCCTCCCTCTATATTTTATCTTATTGTCATAGTTTTTCTTGTTTTACTGTTCTTATCTCTTTTACTGTTTTGCATTCTTGTACTATGTTTAGTGTCTTTTCCTTGAGTTTGCTTGAGTTTTAGTTTAAAGTTTAAAATTATTTAGATTGAAGAAAATTCATATTGTTGTAAATCTGGACCATACATCAACCAGGGATGACAACAGATCTTAATTATATATGAGAGAACAGAATAGAGGTAAGTAGAAAGCATTACTGCAAATGTTTTGTTTTTCTAAAGTCCTTTTTGTTTTTCTCTCACAGACGTGGATCTGTTTGTGGAGAATAGTACTGGAGATGGAGAGAGCCCTGCCCAGGAGCTATACTAACATCCTTACTGCGGATCCACCGACGAACAGCCCACTTTCTGATCAACAGTTTAAAAAAAAATAGGATGTTGCTTCAGGAAAGGACTTGCACTGTATTATTTATGCCTTACTACCCATGTGTATTATATATCATGACACGAATAAAAGACTTGTTTTTAGTTTTGACTCAGAAACCAATAAAAGGACTTTTGTGGTATTTTCAGATTCCACAGATGGGCTTCATGTGTTTTGTTTGCCGAATGGATGAGAACTAAGACACAGCTTTGACCACTAGAGGGCAAACTTTGTCTCTTTTCTGTGGAAAGGGAAGCATAACTTGAGAAATAAAACACACACACTCACACACATGGAAACACTGCAGGGAGATATTCAGAATGAGGCTGATGGTCACATGATCGTAGTACAGACTGATGCAGAGCTCTCTCTTTCCCTCTCTCTCTCTCTTTCGCTCTCACACACACACACACAGTACCACTGTAGGAAGCGACAAGGTCTTTAATTTGCATATTAAAATACATTTTGGATTTATCTTAAGTGTTATTTCACAGAGAGAATGATTATCTGAAGACTTCTGTCCATGCTTTGATATGTAATTATAGTCTGCTTTTTCCAAATATTTAGTTTTTGTTTGTTTGTCTTGTTTGTTTTCAGAGACGTAGATTTTGAACTGATAGGTTAGCATTTGCATTTGAATCTCACTGCTTTTCGTGCAAAATATTTTACACAACATCTCCTGTGAGAAAACCAACAATCCTGCACTTGTGTTCAAACTGCTCAGACCCTCCTCCAGCATTAAAACCATCCGTAAATCAAATTTATAAAGTGGTTTTAGAAATAGGCCCGTGTTTCCTACAGCAAACAAAGGATTGACTGCTTCATGATTCTGTAACAGACAGTTGCTATGGACACAGTTCTGATCATAAACTCGGGAGGAGCAGTGAAATCATTGTTAAATCACTATAATAATTTTAAAATAATATTATATGTCAAATTATTGATTTTTTTGGTACATACCCATGTAACAAGCAGGATAATGTACAGTCAGCATATTGCGAAATAAAGCCATAAAATCATTTTAAATAATATAATAATAATATATAAATAATAATAATATTTTGTGTCACATAAATGTGTGCCAAATATTTTTTTGGTAAGTAACCATGTAATAAGCAGGATAATGTACAGTGAGGTGGTCATTATTGTGAAATAAACCCCTTCAGAGTGATTCAAGATCCCTCCACTTCACATTGGGATTGTGCATCATCCTGCCAGGGTTTATTTTACAATAACAACCTGCTCACTGTACATTATCCCTTACCTCCTAAACCTGATTAACATTTGTTCCAAACAAATCATGTTACTTTAGTTTAGCACAACAATATCCACGAGCCTCCTCAGCCTAGTCTCTGTCCCAACTCGCCACACGATTTGTCTCCACCCCTCAGCGACTCATACAGATGAGGACAATACCAGTTTGCGGCTGAACCACCAGGCTTTTCAAGTGACTTCAATGTAAAACCCATCCATGGCTGTTGGTGTACTAATAAAGAGGGAGAAAGTCCACACATGGAGGAGGTGGGGTGGATGCCTCAGACACCCAGTGTTTGTATCCCTTAAAATTTTATAAGGCATGTAACAATATGTATGTCACATGGCTTCAGTGTGTAATTTAGTTGATGTAACCCCAAACATGGTCTTATCATACACCTGACCAAGTACGTCTGGGCCTAAACCTATGTGCTGCTTTGCTGTGTTTAATCACGTGTTAAAAATGCTTCTTGGCCACGTCAGATACAGCCTGTAAAGTCAGTATCGATGCTGAGGTACAAATTGTTGGTATGGGATGAGCTGGGAAGAGAACACCACCTTTAAAACACAAGCCAGAGCTTTAAATGTTGAATTCTTGTAAGAGTTTCTTTGCAATAACGAACTATATTTTTCAGCATTCTTCCAAAATTCATCCAATGTCCAAATATGAATTTGTACAATTTATCCAATAAATTACACAGAGCTCTGCCTCATGCTTCTGATGGCTGTGTGTGTGGCAAGGTGGTTTAGTGTTATGAATGGTCCTGATTTAAAATCCTATAGGAGTCTCATCCTGTGGAAAGCCATCATGTTTAGGTGGGCTTCCTGCATGCAAACCCATACCTGTTGAACTAGGGCTGCACGATATTGGAAAAAACTGACATTGCGATTTTTCTCACGGTTTTGAGTCACGGATCGGATCATTTTTCGGATCAGCAAAAAAGAAAAAAGTGGTGGGATTAGGATTAAATTATTTTTAAAATGCACTTGTCTTTGATCTTTGTCTGTCTAATTATCACCATAGTTATGTAATGTAATAATAATGATAATAGTAATGATAATGGTAATATATTAAAAAAAAAACATATTAGATCATTATACACTGTACAGTATAATACACAACTACGCTCTGTAGTCTGGCTCAATGTCCCGCCTACAGCAGCACATCTGATTGGTTAGAAGTCATTATCAATCAATCAGCAGACACACTGTGTCACAGACGGGGTGAGACAGATCTGCACCAGTGAGCAGAGAGGAGCTGTGTAGAAGTTAAGACAGCTGATATCACCAAAGTTTGGTTTGGTGATAGCAGAGTTACATCAGTGAAAAAAGTTATGGTCTGGATTTCACTCGAGGCGATGTGACAGCTTTTAAATCAGTCGCTCTTCACAGAGATGCGCTGCACACAGCAGCGTCTGTCTGCACTGAGATTTCAGGTATTATAACTTATACAAAAGTAACAGTGACAGTAAAACTATGATGCTCACATGTGGTCCGATTCAGATCTGGCTTTGCATTCGTCGTACTGAGCTGTGTGGTGCCGACGAAAATGGTCAAACAAATTAGTTGTGTTACCTCTCGTCGTGGCAACAGGTGCAAGGCACTGTCAACACAGAACACGTGTTTGGTCAGTATCATCCTTCTTGTAGCCGAAATAATTCCAGATAACTGACGTTGCTTTTCTTTTTGGCACCACGTCTTCGTTTTCGGCGATTTTCTCTTGTTCGTTGCTCGTTTTTCAATGTTGTTACCAGCGACTCACTCCATATGCAGGGGCGTGGTCTGCTTTGGCAAACTGATTAAGAACGATGGTGATTGGTGGATCGCTGTGCGCAGTGTGTGTCAGGTACCCTTGCCTCCTACATCGCAGGACCTGCGATGTGACTATTTCGCACACGTACATTGCGATGACGATGCTCAAACGATATATCGTGCAGCTCTATGTTGAACTGCCTTTGCCCCCAAGACTGCATTACCAATCATGCACCACAACAGGCAAATGCACCAGGGCCCCAGACACCTTTGAGCCTCAAATGTCCCAGGTTGAGTTCACGTAAAGAAAAAAAAAAGTGTGCCAGGGAGTTTGCACCAGCCCACTAAGGTGGGTCTGGCATCATTAGCCACATTAGCAATTTTGTCTTTAAGCAAGGTCCTGTGTCAAAATCTAGTCTTAAGACTTTACCTGTTTGTATTGTTTCTGCATGAGAGTGCTGGTTGATCTCTGAATCATGTATGCAGTTAAGGAAGTCAGTAGGGGCGCCTTAGCAAATGTTTGCCCTGGGGCTCCCTGACAGGTTGATCCGGTTATAGACTCACAAGTCAGTCCCTAAACGCTTCAGTCAGTGGGGGAGCGCTCCGATTATCTGGTATCACAGTGGACATGTGGATACAATGGATATCTGACTGTCCATAGTTAAGATGGGTCAAATAAAGAGGACTGATTCTGCCATAGAGTATAAATGAATGTAATTTCAAAGTGAGGCTACTTGGCTTTTGCTGGACGCAATGACCATGATAGCCACAGAACTGTGACTACTGAACCATAGTTTGTAGCAACAATAATGTCAGTTATGAATTTAACTTTTTATTTGTAAGGAAGAAGTTGTTACCTGATTCAGCAGGGAGAGAGTTCATGCCCACCTTAACTTGTGAAACGCCCCCGAGCAGTAGGTGTGGGCCCACTGAGTGTGCGTTTGTATTTCCACCACTCTGTGTGTGTGTGTGTGTGTGTGTGTGTGTGTGTGTTTCCCAAAAAGGAAAATTCAGTCATTGTCCATTCATCCTCATGCTGATTGAGTGTCAGGTTTTCAAATGTAAAAAAACAACAACTGGAAAGTCCTGACATGCTGTTTGCACACTGTCACACCACACACACCCAGTTCAGACAGTGTACATATGCATGTGAACAGTGAAGATTTCGGCTAAAAACATGGTGTCAATAAATTTTTTTTAGTCAACTTGTCAAATTGGAGCTTTAGGAGACTTGGATTACAATAGATGAGCAGTATTGAGGCATTTTATGTTTTTATTCTGCTGTTTTCTTATGTTTGAAAACTTGTCACCATGCACTTCTATTGTTTGGGAGAATCTGCAATATTGTTTTCCTGTGAGTGTTCAATTGGCAAGAAGGTGAGTAGATAATGGGTAAACTATCCCTTTAAAACTCAAAGTATTGACCTAGTATCTCAAAAGGATGACTTTGTATCTCAAACTATTGACTAAGTATCTCAAAACATGGACTTTGTTTATCAAAATATCTCAAAAGAATGGCTTAGTATCTCAAAATAATGAGAGGCTGTCTGGAAATAATGACTTACTCATCTCAAAACGACGAGTTAGTGTTTCAAAAGAAATAGAAACTTTCTCAAAACAATGACTTATTGAATTCATTATTTTTGAGCCTTTTTAGAAAGTTTGAATTATAATGACGTAGGTAGGGGACCTATTTTTCGTCACAAACAGGCTTCACCTGAGGCAGTTTTTATGAAGACGTGATGAGAAATACGGAGGAGTGAGACCTCTGTCTTCAGCCTATCTGTCCCGCTGACGTCACGGCGGCTGGTTCCTTTATCCGCCCAGGCTGCTGGCTTCCTGCTGAGTCTCCACTCTGTCGCTTTTAGCAGTACACGCTGCTGCTCCGCCACACAACAGACTCCCAAGTTCAAGAGCCGGGGAAACATCGACACTTCGGGTAAGGTACCCCCTTCAAATTACGTCCATGGCGGCGTGTGCTCTTTACTCATTGAACCGTGGCGCTCTTTGCCGGTTTTCTAAGCGCCAACTGGTGGCGTGACAGACTGCTATACGTGTGACATGGTGTAGGAAGAGATGCACCAAGAGGAGGGAGGGGTGGCTAAACACAACTGTAGTGCTGCTCAAAGTCATACGCAGATGTAGGGACTCACTAACACAGAGACACACAGTACATGTCAGTCAGTTACCACACACCCTCCAGTCACTATGTAGCTCTTGTGTGTCAACGCGAATCTCAATCTTTTTTTTTTTTTTACTGCTGCTGTTTTTTTTTTCTCCCACCCTACCGCTGGCACTTTGTTTGAGCACTTAAATGAAGAAGGTTGACTGCTCCGGCAACACAGCAGGCACTTTTAATTGAAGCCGAGGGTTAGCTGGGCGGCCTCACTTTTAATTTACTCCCAGGCTTTGCAGTAATCACATTAAAGGCTGTTAAAGCCAGACAGTCGGTGTGGTTTTAAGCGTCGCCCACTGTGCAAATGGACGGTGAGTGGTGACTGGTAATGATGTGAGGCAGCTGTGTGTAACGAGAATCACGGGATCAGTTGCCTTCGTTTTGCCTGTTTGAGTCAGGTTTCAGTCTGTGTTTTGCATGCCCTGATGTGTTGTCTATTGTAACACATCTGTTTCGCTCAAATGCACCAGATTACCACTGCTGAGATGCAGTGACAAACTGGCAGTTTGGGGGGAGATGGGGAAATTACGCCCTCATAGGGTTTAAGACACAAAGTTAACAGTAAGTGTGTATGTGTATGTAAGTGTGTCTATTTGCCATTTTCCATCAGTGATGCATTCATACTACCTTTGTTCAGAAAAAGTAAAAGTACTTACATTTAGTTACTTACTGATACTGAGTACTGGCATGAGTTGAGTACTTAATAATTAAGGGTGTATATCACAAGTTTCATCACGAGATATTGTGTCAATTATTTGAACAATGCCACGATATTTACTGATATTACAGTCTTCCATGATACGATTTAGGTTTAATTGAGGGCCAACAATCAATATCAAATTTTTGTTTACATGTCAGTTTAACACATTCAGTTCAGCTCTCAAAAAGTAACTAAATTATGGCTTGACAATTTCATGACTGAACGTTTCCGGATATGCCATGGGAATTGCAATGCCAAGATTTATCTTAAAGATGACAATATAGATCAATATTTTCATTTTGTGTTAATCATATTGGATCATTGAGTGTCGATGTATTGATCCAGATCCATGTATTGGTGTATCCCTATTCTCCAGAGATGTTTCCCAAATCGAGTTTGTCCATGTTTGAAATATGATTCATGTTGTCATGAAGGAAGGAAAGAAACCTCTGGATCTTGTCCTGAAGAAGTTCTGCAAAGGAAATCTTGATACACCAAGCTGGTGTCCTGTTAAAGTCGCTGCATTTGTGTGCACGTCAGAGTGAATAATGCAGAAGTGGGACAAGAGACAACAGCTAAAAGCAGCTTTTCCTCTGCAGTATTCCCTGAACAGAGAACCTGGCACTCTTATATAGAGGTCCTTGAAAGCTGATCAGCCAAGGCTGAAAAATTAAAATCTTGTTTTGTCCGTGTGTTAAGAGACCGGCCAGGGTCTTTGATCAAATGTCTGTGAAAGAGTTACTGTAGCTTACAGTCAGACGGGCAGCAAGTTGATCCCTGATGCCACATCTTCTCTCTGAATAATTGATCAGATGCATTAGAATGCTTAAATTGGGCAGCTGAGGCTAAACAGTTTACCAAGAGGGCTGACAACAAACAGTCTCAGAGGAGCAATCCATGTTTTACTAATCCCATTGCCAAGCAAAGGAGAACCTTTAGAGAGTTTGAAGCTTTCCAGACTTCACATCAGGCTATATCTTTATATCAAACAAAGCATACAATGTTTTGATTTCTTCTAGTTGGGTTATCATTTGTGAGCAGGCATCCATCCCCTACAGCAGGACTAGTTTTTAGAAGAGCAAAATCTGAAAATAGTGAAGTGCCAAAGGGCAGACATTTCTTATGTCTAATCTGTAAAGTTAGGAATTTAAATGTGTAAAACTAATGGAGTTTCCATTTGAAAAATCTAGAAAAGAACAAAGATGGTCTTGTCCTTTGATAAAATAAGTGTCTTTGTGCTTAACAGATATAACCAATGACTGGGCTCATAAACCAATTAATAAAATAAAGCTCTGATAAACAATGTAAATACCCATAAACTTATCATTTTATTTAAACTATCAGGTTATTTAAATAAATGGACGGAATCGGCCCTTGGGCTGCCAGTTGACCCTTTGTTAAGCCCCACCTCCAACAGCAACTGTCCAATCATAGCTTAGCAACCGGATCTAGAGCTGACAAGCTTTCCATTTCTCTACATGTAGACACGGTGTGCAGGAGGCTCAGAGAGGAGCGATACTAGGCTTTTTATGAGTCTGGACGGTGATGTCTTTTTTTGTAGTCTTTCAAAAACATGAAACACAAGAGCACACGTGTAGAGGATGGATTAAACTCATCTGCTATAACATAAGATGCAAATGTTAGCATGTCCAGCTAACTAAGACTAGCTTACTAGCTGCAATAACTTTACCTCCAGCCAAACTTGCGAGATTGCTTTTGTTTTGTGGGGCTTTGAGAAGGAGGATGTGGGCTGATGCAGAATCAAAAGCGGGTCGATGATGATGCATCTCATTCTGGCTCGCTGTCTCAGGTCTGAGCTCCTATCCCAGCTATCTTCTGCAATTATGGTCCAGCTCATCTGGCTGAGTGACCTGTCTCCCAGTCCGCTGCACTAACCTAGTCCCTGCGCTTCCTTTTCCCACGTTGATGAGTGCATTTCTGTCATCTATCATGTAGATATACCTGCCATATTTCACCATCCGACCAATGTTTGCTGAGATGTAAGCTAGCTTTAGCATCAGTTTTCTAGCATTAACATTATACCGTGCACGCAGCTGTCATATAACTTAACATCTACACTTTCACAGGGTTCTTGTTTTAAAATGTGTCAGATGGAAACATTAAAATTGACTTTTTGGCTGAGTCAAGGAGTTAGCAGTGGCTTACATCAGCCAGTTACACTTAGGGAATCTGCTTGTGAGTCATTATTTTAGCCGACAAAATCCACTGTCGTTGGCTAGAAATGAGAAGCTGCTTTTGTATACATCTCTAAGGATTCAGAGACCCCCTGTTTCAACAATTGCCCCCAATTTCGATGTTATATCTGCCACCATTATCACTGAAAACTGCATAAATGCAGTGCAAGGATGGAAAGTTTGGCAGGCTTAGCAACAGTAACTAAGGAGGGCAGGGCTTAGTGAAAGGTTAGTTGAATATCTACCCTACAGACGGAAATGTCTCAGAAATGTGTTGACTCAAAGGCAACAATGTCAGACCATGGTGATGGACACATGTTGCGGCAACACAGAGGCAGATCTCTCCCCAGCAGCCTGGTTACAGTACAGTAAGAAATGCCAACTTCCTGCTTGTGGTGATGTCACAACACACCATCTTTGCAAGTGGCTTGCACAGACTTGTATTGACAGGTCAGATTACTCACACCTGTTAGACAAGACATGAGGAGTGTCACAAACAGTAGGATGGGCTGGTCATTTTGGAAATCTTGCTTGTCTTGACTCTAACTAAGCAAAACTAAGAGCACATAGACTCACTTGTGTTTTAGTCAATGCTGAAGAGCTCTGGGTGTGTTTGTGAAGTGCTTGCCCATGGATGGTTTAACAATTCTGTGTACTTCTCATACATTGACATGAAATATGTAAGGGCCCCCAAGACATAAAGTTCAAAGTTATTTGTTGCACGTTTAGATCAAACTGCATGCAGGTCTT
Source organism: Lutjanus erythropterus (assembly GCF_056507025.1). Lineage (NCBI taxonomy): Eukaryota > Metazoa > Chordata > Actinopteri > Lutjaniformes > Lutjanidae > Lutjanus > Lutjanus erythropterus. The sequence continues at coordinate 7,938,262 of NC_139329.1, forward strand.
GCAAGACGGAGGTCTTTATTTGCTGTGTGCTCTTTGCTCCTGTTTTCATTGTGAAATGAAGCTCTAAGCTTATTCCTACAACTAAACAGATGGATGTTGAAATATACCTTACCTGATGAGTGTAATTTGTGTTGGCCTCATTCTGTCTGTGGATTTGGTTGTTTAAGTGGCGTAAAACACCATACCTAAGCAGCGCAGTGTCAACAGCTGCTGCCACGTTTTCTACTGACAATGTGTCAATTGTGCAGGAGCACACACCTTGACTTTATGCACATTCACTGGCAGGTATTATACTTGCATAGTTGAACTGATTACTTTTTTTTCCTACATCCAAAATTTATTTTTATTGCACATTTACCTGTTATGCTAAAATGGTACATTGGTCCAGCAACGATAGATAGATTAGTCTTCATAGTTAATCAGTGATCAAACTATGGTCATCATAGATTACAGTCAATCAAAATGGCTAGTACCTTTTCCTTCCCTGTTTTTCCAACTTCCAGAAACTAAAAGACCACCAGTCTAATAATACACTGGCAGCATGAGCAGCCAGCAGGTAAAATATATGTATGAGTGGTCAAATACTACTTTAGCTGTCTATTACCATGGTAAAGAGCGAAGCTTCAAATTATTGTGTGCAGCCCTACTTATCACACACATACCAGGCAGCCTCTTGTGGGCCATATGAAAAATTCAGAAGGACCATATCTGGCCCACAGGCCATGAGTTGAATAGACCTGACTCAAGAGCTTTTACGTAGATTTGGAGAGGAGGTATTTGGTCTAAAGCTCGCAGGATGTGCATATTAAGAGCTCATTTTCAACTCGGCACACCAAGAGTACGGACCGTGAAATTATATTTGACCAAATAAATACATGCATAGATTGTTGAAATTCCCACAATACTGACAACAATTCCCACACCCAATTTTGTATACCGTACAAAGTTCAAGAATGTATTGTAAACATTCAGTATCAGCCAGCCCTAATGAATAAAGCAGCAGTGAGTCTGTGTGTGCAGTGAGGAATGATGACAAGACACATTGCAGAATGCAAGCTGGGGCAGCATTGTTATATACGGTCATAGTAGTGTTGATGAATGAACCACACACATCTGGTCAAGTGTTTGCTATAAGGAAAGTGAGGGACAATGAAACAGACATTCAGTGGTCTGATGATACCAAAATGTGATTTTAGATGATCATACTTAACACTGTTTTGCCGTAAACTAAACCTCGCATTTCAGCAGAACCACAGCATCCTTACCATGAAAGCCTGGTGGTGAGAGCTTGCCATGGGGACAATGCTTCCACTCAAGACCTTGTGTGTGTAGAGGGTAGAATTTGTGGTGAGGAGTTGAAAATTGATTTTCATTCATAATGTTACTGACTGAGCTGGAGCGCGTTTGCAAGTGAGAAACTGCCAGATGTGCAAAGCTAATGCAGTTCTATTAACATAGATTCAAGGATGCCAGATGTCTTATCTAAATCAGGGATGCACTGATGTGACTTTTTCCACACAAGGCATCAGAATTTCAGTAGTGAAACAATAAAAAGCTGATACCAGAAAAAGAATGATAGTGATACTAGATGATTTATGTTTAAAGTAATTTTTAATGCAAAAATACTGTTTTTAGCCTCTGAAATATGGAGAAATCCTTCTTTTCACGTTTATTATCATATTAAACTGAAAATGTTTGGGTTTTGGAATGACAAAACATTTAAAGACTTCACCTTGATGGATGTTTATCTCTATTTTGTGACATTTTATAGATGTTGCTGCTAATAAATTAAACAGTTTGGTCTTTGGTCAAGTAGTTTCTGACCCACTTTTGTGTGTTTTGTTACCTGTAGTTGAACACTTAAACAGTCAGTTACTGATTATTCATTCATTTCTTTTCATTCATTCATTTTATTTAAACAATTCTAGCAGCAAATTAGTCATGTGAAACATTAATTCATGAAGCAAAACAATTTTAAATGAACAGAATATTACAACAATAAAGTACTTCCTTGAAACAGCTGCTCTTGTCCGCCTGTCCTTATTCAACAATTGTCTCCACCAAACACAACGCTGTCAAACTAGGAGCATTTCTAGACTGACGAGATGCACTAAACCTAAGAGTGAGAAAAAGAGAGCTCTGGAGAAATGGTACACAAAATGTACATTGTCAGTTAATACATTTTTAATTGGTTAAATTCTTAATTGATGATTAATTGCATCCCTAGCCCATACGATCCACCTAATAAAGTCAGTAAGATTGGAGCATCCCTGATCTTGCTATACACTACAAAGGTGAATGAATACTTAATGTTAGTTTTTGTTTTATTCATATTAAATTGCAACAACCACAAAAAGCAGAAGGATCAGTGATTCATAAATCCTCATTTAAGATGGATACCTGTTATTTTCTTGATAATAGTTTGTAAACTTTCTCTTGTACACTACATTTTGTGCAAATTTCTTTTTTTATCGTTATATCGCAAATATTCATTGACCATCACATCTGTCATTAACTTTCACCATTCCCGGTAACCTTTTCCTGTCACTCATTGTCTAAAAATCTATGCTTTAAGGTTGCGTGAGGAATTTCCACTTGCTGGACCTAAACTAAGCTGAGAAATCTAAACCCTGTGACTAGCCTCGACTTGCATTTTATTCATCATCAGAGTATGTTGTTGGTTAAATGCATGCTGAAATAGAAATTCTGAGTATTCACCACTTTTGAGTTAAATTCTCCATTTGAGGAAAAACTCCATTTACTGGCAATTTTCTTTTATTTGGTTTCTGATTAATACTCATTTTTCTTGTTTAAGCTGCTGTTAGTACATGTGGTGTACCCAGCCAGTGAGCTGTGTCACTAGTTCACTTATGAGTCTGATGACGCATAATGGGAATTACTGAAGAAAATGGTTGCAATTATTAGGACATTTTTATTTTTGACCTGTAGCTTTGAATTGGTGTTTTACAATCCCTGGAATAGTGTTTGGTGCCCTGCATGTAGTCTCATTCTGTAATCATATTGTCATTGCTCTCATTGGACACATTTAAAAGTTGATGGTAGATTTCCACTGTGCCTTTTTATTAATTTCCCTTCCCTTGTGTGAATACTGTGCACATTCACAAGTTGCCTTCAGTCAGCAACTAGCTCGGCCGTGGTTGCAGTCGGGGTCTGACAGGCATACAGCTGGAACTGGCCACTTGGCACAGGATGTGATGCAGCAAACACTACATCTGCAGCACTGGCCAGAGTCTCGGCAGGTATTCACAGACCATAGTGCATAATGCCAGAAATGTGTTCTATTACGTCCTCTCTTTCTCTCAGAGCTTATGTTGTCAGTGTTATTTTGTGTTTCTTAATGTACTGTTGTGTTCGACAGATGGGTGTATGATGGCATTTTAACTTGTTTTTGTGTGTGGTCGGACTGGAGATAATGGCTTCCTTGCAACATTTTGTCAGCCAGGTTCGTTGCAGAAGCTGACAAGCTGGTCAGAAAAGGGAAGTGAGAAATGTCTTCACTCATTTCTAGCTACTTGTACTTAAAATCACTAGAATGAAGGCTTTAAGTGTTAACTTAACCCCGGACTTCCTCCCAGCTTCTGCACCGGCAACACCCATGGCCAGAGACATTATGCTTTTTGGTTTGTTCATCCAACCATCCATTTGAAGTGATAACTTCCATTAAGCCAATTCACTTAATATATGTAGGGAAGACTTTGAAGAAATTTAATAAAGAGATATTAAGGCTGAACAGACATGTATGTAAACTGACTGTTTGGCAGAGGCATTCAACCGTGAGGTGGTAATTCTTAAAAAACCCAGTTAACACTGCAGGTTCAGTAATTGTATTTTGTACCGGGCAGTGTGTACTTACTGTTATTCTTATGTAAGGCATCTACACTGGTAACCTGGTCGCTTTATAAGTTAGTTATTGTGTACTTCATATTGTATTTTGTACTGGGCAGTGTGTACCTACTGCTTTTATTATGTAAGGCACCTGCATTTACTGTAGTCCATATTGCGTCTGCTTGTTATGTGTTGGACTACAGATGGAAATTAGTGTCTCGCCAACTCTGATGCAACCATGTTTTCATTTCTTGTAAATGATCAATGTTGTTCCATGCTGTTTAAAAGTTAAATAAAGTAATTTGATGTATTTCCAAGTCTGACTGCATAAAAAGCTGAATAACTGGTTTAACTGTAACAACATGGGCAGCAGTGTTGGACAGTAATATATCACTCAGCATTTTAAGGCAGCACTTAGAGAGGTCGACTCTGTTTCCACCACAACCGATGGACAGCTAACAACAAAAGCTTTCTGAGTGAAACAGTTCACTGGATCAGCAAATCAACTTTAGAGTGCGACAAGGCTGCCAACAAGGTACAAAGTAATATAGTAATTTATTACTAATATGTAAGGTAGTATTACTTTTTAAAGAGGTAAAACTAAGTAAAAAGTAACCTGTTACACTACCTCACTGACTTGCCCAACACTGATGATCGGTGATGCTGCTGAAACTCAAGCAAGTATAGCAAGAAAAGTCTGCAGGCAGTGTGTACTGGATTATTGTAATAGTTTCAAAGTAAATACAAAACATGATTTTAGCTTTATTTACTTTTGCCAAATCTCATTTCCAGTGTGACCTAGATAATCCCCCAGATAGGGAATTCTACAGTGTTGGTTTCAGACTAACTAAAGTATCTGGAGGTCACTTTGAAATCTGATGAACCATTGGCACCAACTATTGCACAATACAGTCTGTAGAAAACAAATCTCAAAGAATAATTTCAAGTTTTACCTGTCCTTCATGATTTATCTGCATCAGATATTCCTGTTCTGTTTCAAACCTATGAAAAACATTGTCGCTGTTCAGCTGGAAGCACTGTGAATAAAAAACTAAATTTAATTTTATTGACCTTTTTGTGCCATGTTTTAGCAGTTTTTAGATTTCAAACTGCTGGAGCTCGTTCTTACAAACAATGAGAGTTTATAGTGAAAATTCAATTGTGTGTTCATGTAGTGTTACTTTGAGTAGCAGATTTTGGTTTCAGATTTTTTGGAAAAGTGTTGTACTATGCTTAAGTCACATAAGCTGATTTTAAGAAGAAAATTACCTGAGTTGACCTGAGTTAATGATTAGATTACTTATCTTGTGAATGGCCTGTTATCAGCTCTATGGTGTCAGCTTACTGAAAAATCAACACTATCTGACTGATAAGGCAACATGTAGTAGATATGGTACATGGAGTCAACACATCAGTGTGATTTACTGTACCAATTGTGTTTTTTCCCTTTGTAGCGTCTACTGAGATTTTTGAATGGGCTAGGACTAGCCACATTAGTCAATAGTTAATTAGTCATTCAACAGAAAATTAATCTGCAAACGTTTATCACTTTTTAAGCAGAAATGCCAAATATTCATTGATTTCAGTTTCTCACACTAAAATATGAAATGAATTTGGGGATGTCACCTTGGATGGAAAATCATACATTTTGTGTATTTTCTAGTCTGTGTATTTTGTGTCAACAGAAGCCTGTTAATGTTAAAGGACAAAGGGACGTCCACTCCAAGACCTATAACTAGAAAAAACATAATTCTAAAATTGTTCTTATTCGAGTGAATGGTGGTGGCTGGACTGCAGCTTTGTAGTTGTGGTGTGGACTTCCACTTGAGTTAAAACATTTTTACTGTTTTACTATTTTTTTTATAGTTATATTTTATATTTTTATATTTTAGTTATTTATATAAAGGGCAGGCCTTTAGACCAGTGTTAATGCTCCTGAAATGTTGGTTTAAAATCAGCGTTTAAAAGACAATGAAAAAAAAAGCAAAGCAGAAAATAGTAATCCATACATATTATTTATTAAGCCCAGTTTAGATCCAAGCTTTGTGATAAGATGATTTGAAACTTGCAACTATTCACGTGCTGCTCCGCCGTATGCTGAAAACCTGCTAGTTTACACCAGTGCGACTAGATGAGATGGTGTACTGTCTCCATAGTAACAACTCTCTGTACTTAAGCTCTAGCTGCTGGCTGCTCATGCTTTTTTGGGTATGATTTGCAGTGTCTTAAAATACGGTCACATTTCTTTTATTAATTAAGCAACGTAAACATAAAGGTGGGCACAGAGTGAGAGACAGAAGGGGTGAGATCATCCAGCTGTGGGCAATCAGGTGAGTGTATGCTGGTAGCAGAAAGCCGGTGAATCAGAACTATCTGAACATTATTTTCTGATTGTTTCACAGTGGTTATGTTCTCAGCACAAATAAACAGACCCCAGACCTCTTCAAAATGTCTGATTGTGCCTGAATGTGCCCTAAAGCCTTGTGTCATACAGACAAGGCTGTTGCTCAAACAAATTGATGTGATCTTTCCTCCCTCCAAAACTCTGCCATCCCTGAAAGTTTACTGACTTAGCAGTGAGCTGATTGGATTTAGAGTGTCCCTGTTTCAACAGCCAGACACTGGCGACTTGACAACTGTGTCACAGTGGATGTTGGCTTGAATTGAGCTGAGATGGGCCACTTCACACTGCTTTTCTCTGCAATGCTCTGCCTCTTAGTAGTCGACAGAACCGTTACTCACTGACAAGAGTCTTATTCGACTATGGTTTGATTTGTTTGTCAGCTGCAGGAAAAAGTGTACACCAGCTTCAAGCAGACATGTGTCAGAGTGTGTAGCTGTTATCAGCGCTGTGTTGACGTCACGGTCAGTTTGTCTGCTGCACGCATGACGTGACCATCGTGCAGAACACGTGTGTGAATATGACGGGCACAGAATCGGATATGTGACGCTGACCGGCCGGTTCCGGTCTCTGGCCGGTCGACCGGTGCATCTCTAAAGACAAGTTGTAAGTGGATCATTGATTGTGTTGATCAGTCTGTGAGAATTTGTTTTGTGAAGTTGGAAATTATTTATTTATGTGTTTTAAACATTATTATACTAGCAAATATAGTAAATATTCTTTCTCTTTGCTGGTTGTTCTGCCAACAGGCAGCTTGCTTTGTGCCCCAAAAATATAGATGTCAAAAATGAAATTTAATAGGGATACACTGATACCAGCATTGGGTTTCTGTCAAATACTATCCTCATATACTCATACTACTATACTACAATCATGGAAAGGTAGCTGCTTCAACACATATAATTTGATAAAGCATCAAAAAAACCAACACACCCAAGAGTTCAAGGAGTTTGCAAATGCTTACCCTCATTTCTTGGTCATAGCGTTATTATCAGCAAGAGACTCGTCCTCAGTGTCATCCACTAATGACTGCAGCGCCATGCTGTAAAGTACTGTCAGTTGACAGTAGTCTAGAAATGTAAGCAAACAACTGGTTGTAAATTTCATTCAAAATATTTTAAAGTCCTGATTGTTGCATGGAGGTTTGTGACATCACTTTTCTGTGAAACAAATGAAACAACAACTTTGTGATCATGGAGAAGCACATCACAACAAAAATCAGCCTTTAATAAAAACATATGTGAATATGAACATTTGCCACTCTGTTCTGTGTGTTCCTGACGGGGTTCAACTGATCAGTGTCAGCTGGTAAAAACAAACTTGCTTTACAAAAGGCAGGTCCGACAACTTTGAGCTAGTCTTCACATGCTGCAAGCTGCACAAGACTTAACTTCCCTATAAGCTACAGTGTCAGCTTCCCATACATTGACTCTTTATTTCCTTTAAGTTCAAGGTCAGGCATGAAGATGGTCTCACGATTGTAATCTTCCCATTTGTCCTTTTTTTTTTTCTTTTTTTTTTTGTCTGCAGGTGTAGTGGTGTTGAGGAGCACACTGGACAGGACTGCAGACAACATGGTGAACATCCCAGAATACTATGCAGGGAAAATTGTGCTGATCACTGGAGCAACAGGCTTCATGGGCAAGGTACAGTAGTAGTTTAAGAGGCAAACAGCCAACAGGACATGACTGAAGCCAACAATGTGAACTACCGAGTGAGATGAGAGGAAATCCTACAAGTGGCCTCTTTCACTCAAACAGGACAGAGTGAGATGAGAGCAAATGAATGATGAGCTGTATTTCGTGTTGCTTTAATTATGGGAGTTCACATGTTTGTTCTAACTCAAGGGTGTCGTGCTGTGTCTATGCTACTGTTAATGCTGTGAAGGCATGCGTTAGAAACTAGAGCTGCAACTGACAGTTATTTTCATAGTCTATTAATCTGTCAATTTTTCGACTGATCAATTAGTTAATTGGTGTATCAAATGTCCAAAAATGGTCAAAAGTGTGGATCCATGCTTCCCAAAGCCAAAGATGATGTCCTCAAATGTCTTGTTTTGATCACAACCCAAAGATATTCAGTTTACTGTCAGACAGGAGTAAGGGAATTAGAAAATATTCACATTTAAGAAACTGAAAGCAGAGAATTTTGACTTTATTATCTCAAGAAATTACTCAAACCAGTTAATAGATTTTCAAAATAGTTTGCGATTAATTTAGTAATCAATCATTGCAGCTCTAACAAGAATGTAAATCATGTCTGCACTTTTGCTGCCTTCCTCTACCAAACAGAGCAGCACACTGTCTGTCTGCAGCACACATTGATTCACACCTCTGCGATGGACAAAAGAGGAGGTTACAGTTACAAGTGGTGCGCAGGGCCTCAGTTGAAGCTTGTAACTATTACTTGCTCATCATTAAAGGTGCTGCTGGAGAAGCTGCTGAGGTCCTGCCCTGGAGTCAAAGCTGTCTACGTGATGGTCAGGTCAAAAGCTGGTCAGAGTCCTCAGGCCCGCATCGCTGACATGATCAACTGCAAGGTGAGAAGGAGGCTAAAGGAATGGGATGACATGATCTGCTGAGTGTGGGGGAGAAGCCTGTTGCACCAGCTATGTGTAAGTTTGAGCGTAGTGCGGGAGTTATGCTAAGACTTTTTTCACAGGTTGCACAACACAAGCTGATTCAAACATGGAGCTAAGATGCCACTTAAAGGCACAGTCTACCCCCACATCAAAAATATTAGTGCTATTTATCCATCTCGATGGTTTTGCCGTGTGTTATTAAGTCGTCTTAGGGCTTCTCCCTCATATAATGGGACTAAATGACACGGCTTTTCTCAAATTGCCCCCCAAAAAAAATCATTTGAAAAACTCAACAGCGATGTCTCTTTCCAGATATCATTACTGTTACTCAAGATATTCCAGACCTTGTTGTGAGGATTTTAATGTTGGAGCTATTTTCTTTCTCTGGTAGAATCGACCAGAACTGATTAATTTAATAATTGACAACTAATTGAATCTTTAACCTGTCACTAAAGCTTTAGTTAAATTATTTTATTCTGAGGTAATGCTAGATGAACAAAACAAATTCATAAAGAACAGATTACCTTCTCTTTTTAACAAAACAAGTCTTTGGGTCTACTAATGTCGGTCTGAGGTTAGTAGCGTCTATTATCCTGAGGATGCACGGGATGAAACAACTTTCTGCGACAATGCTTTGATCACAGTGGGCATAGTTAAGCGTTCACTCACCTGGTGCAACAAGGCGCTGATTTTAAGAGACTATTTGCAATGCCTCCAGCCTCAGATTGTAGATAAGAGGAGGTATCAGGAAGGAGGAATACAGAGAGCTGGGATCTGTAGCAGTAGGAACAGATGAAAAGTAGGCCACTGACACCACCACCAGTAAGCAAGGGAATAAATTGAGGCTTTTCTTTGATGAAAAGATAACGACTGCACACTGAATTACCAATGATTTATACTTTACAATTTCTGACTGTGCTTACAGTTGGGATATACTTTAACTTGGGCTTCATTTGATTTCATTTACCCTCTCAGCTGTTTGAAAGATTGCAAGATGAGCAGCCAGGCTTTGCGGAGAAGATCATAGCAGTGAACAGTGACCTCACACAGCCAGCGATGGATCTGAGCAAAGAGGATCAGAGCATCTTGGCTGAAAATATAAACATCGTTTTCCACTGTGCTGCCACCATCCGGTTTAATGAACCGCTCAAGTGAGTTGTCTGGTTGTTTTGCTCAGTTTTTTAATTTCTTGGGAATATACGTGCATTCTTTTCCCGATCATTTTTCTCAAATGGTACTACAAGTTAACTATGTTTATCGGCATGCTTCTTCCTGATGTTGCATGATTGTTTAAGGTTTTGTAAAGTTTTTGGGGCTTATGTAATGTTGGGGAACCATGATTCCGACAAGTCACCTAGCCATGTTTGATCTCTGCTATTAAAGTTGTGATGAAACATTAACTTTTTACACTTTGGTTCCCATCCTGGATGCAAGAAATGAGATATAACATTAATTAGTCAGTGCTAGTAAACAAAGCTAGGCTAACCACATCCCAGGTCAAAAACTCAGATTTTCTCACATTTTTTGACCTCACTTAAGTGCCACAACATTCTGTCTTTTTTTTCCCCCCCATTGCGATGGAAGAATGACTGCTAAAGAACCAAAAAAAAAAAACTCTCTGCACTGTTTGTCACATGCACTTCCCGTTCTTGGCTTGTTACCATCTATTCCTTTTTCCCCTTTCTCAGAGATGCAATGCAGCTGAATGTCCTAGCCACGCAGAAGATGCTGGCACTGGCCCACAGGATGAAGCACCTGCAGATCTTCATTCATGTATCCACAGCCTACGCCAACTGTGACCGGGAGCTCATTGAGGAAATCGTCTACCCTCCCCCCATAGACTACCGCAGACTCATTGATTCTCTGGAGTAAGTTGAACTGGACAGTGTCCAATGAACAGCTACTGCACTGTCAACAAAAAGATGGTGCTTGATTTTCTTGGATGGTGGTGGTTGAATGGCCTTGTTTATGTAAACAGATATAGCGTTGGTCTCTTTTTGCCGTACAGTACCACTAGATTATGGTTGTAGGTTTTGAAAGTATTCTTTATTTCTTCAGATTGCTAGATGCAAGTAGAAAGGTATTATCAAGATTAATGTCAGTGAAGCACTGAACATGCCAGCTTAGCCGTGGCTGTAGAGTAAATGGCTGCTTAGTAGCACTAATGTTGTAGAGGCTGCCAGTCTCAGCTGCTGAGCTAGATTAGTAAAGCATTAGAAGCCTGCAGAGTGAGTAGAGATTAGTGGGATGATCTAAGGGATTGTATGTATCGTCGAGCTTTTGAGGGAACTTGGATGGGTGTGTGTGCATAGGGACAACACACTGAGTTTGACTATGAAATTGAAACTAAATTTATCTTTTTTAGGGAGGTGCAAACATCTGTGATGATGCAAATCATCCCCACTAATCTTATTGTGATTTCAGTCAAAGCAATTGCAATATGACTTTTTTGACCATCTTGTGCAGCCCTATTTCTTTATGCCTTTCTGTGATTGGAGTGTATAAGATTTAAATTTTTACATTCAGGGTGGTTCAGACTGACTTTGCTTACAACTACATGAACTATATCACATTTTACTCTGGAGTAATACCCACTAACATCTGACTTTTTCTAAACTGGGAAAAGGTACAATCAGCATTCACTTTGTTGTCAAATTACTCTGCAGTAGTCACATGTTTATCGGCTCCAGCTCCAGTTGACTGACATAAACATGACATCCGAGTGAACACCCCATTTTTGGCGGAGGCAGTGAAGGCTTTTCGCCTCCATCAGTAACTACTGTGGCTCCTTTGCTCTTTTTGCTGCTTTGACTTGGTTCAACTCCTATTCATCTGAAAGTGAATTTGAAACATTAAGATATAGCAGATACAAACAGCAACGCGGGAGAGAAACTCAATTTCAAACAGTCAGTCAGAAGCTACAAAAGTACTGAGAGCTGAAAACACATTTTAAAGAACGTATTTATCTCTGTTCTCCTGCACAGAAATTAGTTCAGTCTTAGCTTTCCAACACACAAAAATACAGACATGGTCAGGAAGCAGACAGAAGAAATAGGGTCAATCACTTAAATACAATCAGTATTTCCCAAACCCCAAGATAACACCCTTTAATGTCTTGTTTTGCTCACAACGCAAAGATGTTCAGTTTACTTTCATAGAAGAATGAAGAAACCAAAAGTTTTTACTGTATTGCAGCTCTAAACCCAGCTTAACATCAATACAATGAATTCAATTTTAAAAATTTAAATGACCTAGCCAAGATTTAAGTGAAGCAAGTCCATAAAACACAGTAATATGTGCCTTTCCTCTCCTGTTGACAGAGTTGATGAGATTTCTTACTAAACTGGGACACAAACTGAAAGCAGACACACATGTACACATGCCCTTTAAAGTACAAGAACATTCCCTGCATTGGCTGGAACAACCTGTTAAACAACGTGTAAAGTCAAACATTGTGATCCAGAGGTCAGGCTTTGGATGTTTCTCTCCCCCCTCTCAAACCTGTCTCGACAACCTGCAGCCTGTCAGTCCATGAGCAAGGCAGCGCTAATGTTTGTGTCATGGAGGAAACGTGGTATCCTCCCCGGTAGACACGAGGATCGACTCGGATATTACTTGAAACCACGCGTACACACAAATTATCCACCCGGACCAATTATTGTCTTTAATTTAGAGACCCACACCCGCACTGAGATTGTTTCAGTCAAGCATTCATTCTTTATCCTTTGTCAATCTGTTTCATCCTGTAAGTGTAGGCTAACACACACTGACACAATCATCAATTTGTTGTTTGGACCATAAAAATGTTGATCACATTCTTTTTTTAAATGTTGATCACGTTGGTTTTGCAAAGCCCAAGGAGATGTCTTCAAACGTCTTGTTTTGTCTGCAAAACAACCAAAAGATGTTTACTTTCATAGAGAACTAAATAAACAACAAAATATTCACATTTTAAAAAAAATTGAATCATATGGATTTTTTTTATTTTTATTTAAAATCAAAACAATTAATAGATTAACAAAATAGTTGGGGTTTATTTTAATAGTTGACAGCTTATTAATTAGTTGGCTAATCACTGCAGCTGTAGTAACAAATGTAGTAGTAACAAAACCAATCATGTCATTTTGTTTTTGTTGTCTTTTTGTCCAGCTGGATGGACGACGAGTTGGTGTCTGCTCTGACTCCCAAGCTGATCGGGGAGCGTCCCAACACCTACACCTACACCAAAGCCTTGGCTGAGTATATGGTGCAGCAGGAGGCCGGAGACCTCAATGTAGCCATCATCAGACCATCCATAGTAGGAGCAAGCTGGAAAGAGCCCTTCCCAGTGAGTGATTCACCCCATTAGTCTTACATTGCTGAGTTTTTTTTTAACTGTCAGTTAAGGAGAGGACTGCTGTTGAATACAAATTCAGCATACCCCAGATTAATTTTGGATGCTGTGTAAAATGTACCAAATGAATACAAATCACAGCTGGGGTCTTCTAATATTTTTAGGTTTGTCCTTTTTTTCAGAATATGTGCCAGTGTGCTGAATAATACAGTAGGATTTTTTTCAAAAGCATTTTTACAAGTTTTAAAGGCAAAAACATGAAAAAGCCTGGTTGCTCATACGTTCTGAAGCTGCAGCTACACTGAGTGTAGGGTGAGACGCTGCTCATCATAATGATCTCTTGAAACGGTACAAACAACTAGAAGAGTGCATTCAGTAGATTGTAGATCCCCACCAGGCAACAGATGATGAGGCACCCACTGCAGTGTCGCCACATATCTCCAGTGGTTGCATCTGGCAGTTGTGAAGTTCCAGCGTTAACATTAAGATGACACATACGTTGTCCCTAGCTGAAACAAGATTTCAAACTGAGGCAGCGGTTGATCACTAGCAGCACATGGCAGCCAATTAAGAAGGGTGCGAAGTCAGCTGTCAATGGTCGAATGAAGCAGAGCAGTCACAGTTGTATGTCTCAGTCAAGTCGCAGTTTTCATGGAAAAAAAGACATAATGCCTCTGACCATAAAAACATAAAGATATAAAAGTAATTTAATAAATTTATCAGTCCAGTAGTATTCAAGATTAGCTCCAGACAAGATGCAGGTCACATTACGTGATTCCCTCCTGGCGTACGCCTAGCGAGGATTATAAAACTTTGCCTCACCGGGTTGCAGGTGAGTGGTTGTGTTGTCTCGTGTGTGCTGAATACCCACTGATATACATATAATAAAACTGGAGAGCACAGCACAGATCTGCAGATCACACCCCTTCTGTCTCCTCTCCGAGTGCACTCTGCTGCTGCCGCCAACACAGAGGCGTTCGGAGCAGTTGAGCAGTGAGCACAGTGGTGCCGGGGTAGGAATTTGAAGAATGTGGGGAAAAAAGAAGCTCTGCACACCTTTGCTCCTGACCAATCACTGTGGAAGCTTCTGTCTGAATATCTGAAAGCGACATTTCACAGTTCTCAAACATGCTTTTTTTTTCTCTTTTTTTTTTTTTTTTTTTTTACCACTTACATCAATCATTTAAATCTAAAAAGAAACAAGCAGTGCCTTGCATTTGCAGATGTTTGTCTTTTTGATAAATTACTAATTGTTCATAATTAGTTCAGTAGTTTATAAAGAAAAAGTTCTGATTTATTTTGTCAATCAGCTAATTGTTTCAGTACTAATTTTATGCTGCTTTCTTCTGACTGCTCTTTCAGGGTTGGATTGATAACTTTAATGGACCTAGTGGAATATTCATCGCAGTAAGTACTGAGAGAAATCGTTTAAGTGGTCTGTATTCACTCAGAAAAGCCTGCATGTTCTCAATAGATTTCACCAAGAGCTTTTCTTTTGTTGTCATCCATAAATGACACAAAGCTGCATCAGGAAAGGTCATGTACAAATAAAGCTTTCTTACTGGCCCAAATCCTGAAATGTGTTGCCAACTGCAGCTTGGACAATTTAAAATGTAATCTGTAATCTCTTTGAAATGACAAATGATCGCCTTGTAGATGGGAATCTTTTTTTTGTTCTTTTTTAAGCCCATGAAGCATTATATGGCCGACTTATAATTTGACCTGTACTCTGAACGTTTCTTTAATCTCTGACATATCATGGTCATTTTATGATTTAGCACAGTAAATATATTACATATACTCTTTTTCATATGAAGGCTAGAAAACTTAATCGGTTCTTATTAATTATCCGTCGCTCATCTTGTCTAGGCTGGTAAGGGGATCCTGCGGACGATGAGAGCGTCTAATGATGCGGTGGCTGACCTCGTGCCTGTGGACGTGGTCATAAATGCCACACTGGCTGCAGCTTGGTACTCTGGATCACAGTTGCTTAACAGGTTGGAGAGATGCATAGATACTTGATTTGTTAAGTTGTATTGAAATGCTGAGGCTACATCTGAAGTAAAGATGAGTGTATTTACTCCAAGATAGTCAAATGTATCAATACTTCAATACTTTTTCCGATACCATGCGATTAAAACGATTAAATATCTGTTAAGTTATAGTATTGAACGTATCAAAGCTATTGAAAAAAAGTGCTCATTCTTATTTCAGTTCAGTCTTTATAGCCCTGCCTGAAATTTGGTTTGTAGCAGCAAAACCAGTATCCAGTAACTTTTTGTGTACCAGAACTGTGTGATGAAATAAGGTAAATTTTATTGATCACACACCAGGGAAATTCATGTTACAGCTCCTCAATAAGTACGGGTAGAAAAAGGCTAGAGTAATAAGTAGAATGGAGATCAACTAAAAACCAAAAAAAAATTGTAAAAGAATTAAAAAAATATATAAAAATATCGATCACAAAAACTGTAAAAACATACTATATTCACCTGCACTTGTACAGATTTGTAACATTATAATAAGAGAAAAATGTAAATAATATTGCCTTGTGAAAAAATAATTGCACAATGACAGATTTGAATTGTAGAGTATGGAGATATGGTTGCACAGAAGATGATTTAACAGTGGAAAAAATCAATACACAGTATATACACTATTTTTTTTTCTCCATGGTAGTTTTTTTTGTTTTTGTTGTTTAGTACTGTATCAAAGTTTAAAATACAGGGATTGTGACAACTCTACTCTGAACTATTCCCTCCTTATTACAGGCCTAAAAACATCCTGGTTTACAACTGCACAACTGGTGGGATCAACCCATTTCACTGGGGGGAAGTCGGTATGATGTCCTTTTTTTTTATCTTCCTTTAAACACACACCCTGACAATGGAAGCTTAGATGTTTAAACATGGCACCTAATGACATACCCTGATTGTAATCTGATCCACCGGCTTCCACACCCAATCTAAGAGCTTTTGTTCACCTTTTGATTTGGGTTCCTGGTTAGAAGTGGGTCATGATGAAGAGTGAATTGCACCTGTCAAACAGCATTCACTCTTTGTTAGAGGTAATTATGGACGTCCCCCACAGGCATTGAACAGTCACATTTCTCATGCTTAAGTAATACTGCATACAGATTGTTGATATTCACTCCTGAACTTCCTGAAAGTCAGAGATACGGATTCAGATCCAGGATGAAAACATTTTGTGTCAAAACAAATTAATAGGCCTAAAGAGTCACAGTAGTGAAGCTGATTTGTGTTGGGCAGCCCACTTTCCCTGGACAGAATAACACAAACACCTTTACAGTACAATTCTGTCCAATGCAATAGGCCATTGCAAGGCCAAGAAATGCTATTTGAGATTTGAAGTTCATTCTTGGCCTTAAAAAAAACTTTAGCTGACAAAACATTCTCACCACAAGGTCTTATATTGGTAACCTTTCTGGGGCTTTCAATTATATCACACGATCTACTGCATATGGGGAAAAAAGTTGGGCAAAGCTTTTTGTGGCTCCAGTGACTGCTTATGTGAAGTCACAACAAGTCTGGGGGGGAAAAAACTTGAAAAACCGGACCTCTGTCACCCACTGCTCGTCTCTGCTTGAGACTAGCGACTCGAGGCTACATTTGCAATTATCGGCATAAACTAACCAAATGTCCAATCAAACTGTCAGTTGAGTGCTATTGAGACATTAAACCCCGCCCACACCAGAAGGGAAAGCAATTCATGTCTCCACTGACTTTGCATTACATGAAGGCGCCTCTTGTCACTTTCAGTCTGCTAGCAAACAACAGAACCATGCCTGCAAGCTTTTAGAAACTGCCGTACTGAAAAACTGTGGGATCCTGACAATCAATGCCTAAGGTCATGTGGCATCATCATAAAAGAAAAGCCATTGACAGTGTTGATGAAATTGTTTTGCCAGATGAATACTACCTCTGTTTAATCCTCAAGTGTTTAGTAGAAACATTAGAAATGTATGAACCCAACAGACATTTAAGCTGCAGTTTAGTGGTGGTTTTGTATTGGATTTACATGATATTCTAAGCTATGTATTTTGCTTATCACTTGTGAGGTACACAATGATGGTCTTTCCTTTAGTTTTAATAAGTTTGAACACTCAAAGGAAATTAACTTGCACTAAATTGAGGAACACCAGTTTTGTAAGATGCAGTTGTTTCATTATTAATTTGTTTTGGAAAAGTTATGGCAAGGATTTATTTTGCCATTAGGGCCACAAATTTCAGTCAGGCATGAAGAACAAATAATGTATCAAACTGCTGATTGATGACTTGTGTTGAACAACCTTTTGTTTCTTAGAGTACCATGTAATATCCACATTCAAGAGGAACCCCCTTGAGCAGGCCTTCCGTCGGCCCAATGTTAATCTCACATCCAATCACCTAATCAATCAGTACTGGATCGCTGTGAGCCACAAGGCTCCGGCCTTCCTCTATGATCTGTACCTCAGGCTGATTGGACGAGAGCCCAGGTAACCTCATCATCGCCGACTCGGACGTGCCGCACCTCTGCTGTTTTAATGCCAAACCCCCCCCCTCACACACACGCACGCACACATCTCTGCTGCTTTAGTCCTGTCACTTTTCTTTAAGTGAAGTAGCCTAACGTCGTAGCTGCGATGCTAATGTGTTACATTATGCTTGTGTGCAGTTTTGTTGGGAGTTGAAGAATGTATAACCCAGCCGCTCTCCTGCGCAAACGGGATTACTGATGGGTTCTGCACTCTTTACATCTTGCTACTTGCAATGTTGGCATTCGCAGTTGGGTTCCCAAAATTTTAGCACTAAGGTTGTCTCAGTCCAGTTGATAAATGGACTAAGGCGGACTTCAGTCTGAAGATGCCTTTGGGAACCCAACCCAGATGTTGGCCCTTTGAAAAACCACTGCTACCTCTGACACACCAGTGTCAAATGAACTGCATCTGTCTCCTCATTACAGAAACTTCCTAAGTCTTAAATCCTATTTTATCTCAGTTTAGGATGACATTTAGGATTTTTGGTATCACAGAAACCTGTTTCTTTAATGCACTGCAGGAATACATTGTATCTTAGGATAGGATGAAAATGACAATGAAGATGGGGAACTACATGAACACAAAATGGTATGCTAGAAAGCCTCAAAGCCTGTGATGATGCCTAAATTTCCTGTACCATGTATTAATGGGTATACAGTGTATCGACTGCCAAGACGATTCATTTTGAATTTGATCGACATCCGTCGGATGTTCAAATCCATACTGTGGGTCGATAATTGCGTGGTGTTTCCTCTCTTCCAAGACGCAATTAATTCTTCTGACTCACCAAACTAAAATTGAACACCCATCTTTTCTTGTCCATTCACAAGCCAGCCAGTGACAAGTGGAGTGAGACTGTTGTCATGGATACAGGCAGTCTTGCAAACATTTTAAACACAGATACAGGCGTGACAGGACGAGTGCTGATTGAAGAATCAAGTTTACAGCTCTAGTCAGGATTTAGACTAGAATAAGATAAGACTAGATATGAGGTCTAAGGTAGGATAGGACACACATTGAAAATTAACATCAATTTCATCTGTATTGGTTGTGATCTCTCTACAACATGTCACTTGAAGCTAAGTTAAGCAATTATGTGATTGTTTATACCAGGGGTCTGCAGCCTGCAGCTCTTTTGCTCCTCTCTGGTGGCTCCCTGTCGACAAAAAATTTAATGGAAATGAATAATGATTCTTTGCTTACATTTTTAATTTTCACTCATTGTTTTAGGCCTAGAGATATTCCATTTTCCAACTATTAAAAATGTGTATTAGTGTTGTCATGATACTGGAGTTTCAAGTGATAAAATATAATTATAAAATAAATTTTAGATTTTTATTAAAAGATTGACTTAACAAGGTTATAACATGACAACGGATATTCAACCAGAGCAAATGAGATGAGTGAGAGTAAGTGGAGGAAGGATCATGTGGGCACTAGAGTGACGTATGTGTCAATTTGCTGTCAGAAATGAGAGTGAGAAAGTGTAGCTGGTACCAGAGTATTGATACTGAGAAAAATGATCATTTAAAGCATTTCAAATATCTGTATCAGTATATATTGATATTTTTGACAACACTGATGTGTAGCAATATACCCAAAATGAATTTTAAAAAATAATTTTAAAATGTCAGCTAAAATGTGTATCAAAAGCCTTGGCTTACAGCTCAGCACCCTGCCCCCTAAATTTTGTAGGCTAGCTATGGATGCTAAATCAGAGAATTTAATAGTTGCGACTCTAGGCAGATTTTTTAACCTCCCCCTTTTTCGGCCAAAAATGGCTCCTTTTATAGCAAAGGTTGCTGACCCCTGGTTTATACTAATGGTTCGTATCAGATCATACTCTTTGTTTTTTCCTCCTAGTATCCGATTCAGCCATTTTGGCCAATATCAGACTGATACTGAGTATTGGATCAGCATCGTCCCCACTTAAAGATCCTCAACCCCTCAGATGTCATGGTGCTAATTACAGGCTAGCAGTGGCCAAGCAGTTACACAGGGCCTGCATCTTTCCTAGTATCAGTAGGAGGAGGAAACGCGCATTCTTCCTCATCTCGTCCTCTCTGTCTCCTCCTTGTCCTGTCATGTGTATCTCTCTCCTA
Source organism: Lutjanus erythropterus (assembly GCF_056507025.1). NCBI lineage: Eukaryota > Metazoa > Chordata > Actinopteri > Lutjaniformes > Lutjanidae > Lutjanus > Lutjanus erythropterus. The sequence goes on from NC_139329.1 coordinate 7,958,062, forward strand.
CAGAATACTGTATAAACATGACCTTCAAGACCAATCCCTTAGAGCAGGCCTTCAGAAGGCCCAATGTCAATCTGCGCTCCAACCCCTTTACTAATCAGTACTGGACCACTGTCAGCCACACGTTGCCAGCCCTGCTCTATGACGGCTATCTCATGCTGACAGGCCGCAAGCCCCGGTAAGGTTGTAACTGCCCTCCCCCGACTCCCCTCCATAGACATATATATGTAGACACCGCATTGGCCTTTGGGTCGCACATCAGCGTCGGTGCCCACATTGGTGACATACATGGGTTGTAATGGACATTCTTCAAATTTGAGAGTCCTCTTGGGCTCAAGGATGAACTGCTTAGAATTTGGAGGTCAAAGGTCAAGGTGATGGTGACCTCAGGTCCGTACCATTCTCGTGAATGTGATACCTCAGGAAATTTCTTTAAATTTGGTACAAATGTCCACTTGGACCCGAGGAATTTTGAGATCAAAGGTCACGGCCACTGACTCAAGATGTTTTTGGCTATAACTTAAGAACTCATACACTAATTATGACAACCTTTCACACAAATGTCTTCTAGTATAAAATGATGAGGTGATGACATTTTATATCCAAAATGTCGACTTCACTGTGACATTGTTAAACACTCTATCAGTCCTGTACTCCTCTGTGAAAATAGTCAGCATGTGTTTCACTGGAAATGTCAGTATAATGTCAAAAATACACTTAATATCTTTTACTGAAGTCCTTCAAAGTCTACAGTACACATATTATAGTGAGTCTGGGCAGATGGATGTAAACTGCTACTAAACTGGTTGGAGGCATACGACTGCAAGGTGGTAATTCTAGTTAACGTGTATTTATTCACGGACCAGTCTTGACCCGTCCTGCGTGGTGGCCATGTTGAGTACAGCAACAAGTCAAATTGGTCAATGCGCCGTCTACATATAATATGTCTATGTTTGTCCCCTGCCAGTCAGCCCCCACCTTTCCCACAAACCCACCCACCCTTATAGTGTGTTTGTGTTTGTTTGTTTGTTTTTTTTTTTCACTGACTGGTTATGTGGGATGGTGGGAACAAGGACTGGTCCAGGGCAGAAGAGAGAAAACGTTTGCTGTGTTTTTATTTGACATCGTGACAGTGTGTCATTACAACATGATATGACTTCTGTCAGAGCACATTTTCAGCTCTGTTTTTGCAATATTTTTTTTTTATTCAAAGAAGACTTGCCTTTTTGTGAGCCATGCTGTGAACATGACATCCATTATTGTCATCCCCCCCCCCCCCCCACTACTCACCAAATCATGGAAAATCCTGAAGCACCATGGGACTTCTTGATTATTTAGATAGTTGTGTCCAGTCAGAGACAGATCATGTCCCACTGAATACAGCTCCTATGCATGTGACTTGATTGATCCCACTTTCATGTGGTTTCTCTTTACAATGAGCCACAGGTATTTCAGACATTAAATGTTATGCAGTGCCAAGCATTCCTCCACAGTACAACATTTTTATTGGCTGTGTTTCACGCAGTGTTTGGCTGTCTGTCTGAAATGAATTTGGCTTAGTAGCTAACTCATAATCCTGTGGTGTGGTGTGGTGTTGGGTTTGTCACCAGCTGTAAGTAACGGTTATCTCTGCCTCTATGTGTTGATCAACCATGCATGTTTGTCCCATCCTCTGAATCATCCGCCTTCACACGAGGAATGTGAGTCATCTCAATCTGCCTCGATTAGTGTAAATGCTTCAAATCGCAGAATTTCATCCAACAGGCTTGTCACTGGAGCAAGGCCTTTTTTACTCGTAACAAATTGAAATGTTTGCAGCCATCCAATTCAAATACTGCAAAATGTTCACTGAAGTTCACTGAATAACAAATAATGTGCAGTTTTAAGATTTAGAGACTCACAGTCTTCACAATGATGGGCACTGCTGTTTCTACATTCTCACCATGATTATCACAGAACTCTGTTTTTGAATGATATCCACTTAAATTATGATCCCCTCAATTTCAACTAACACAGAAATTAAGTGTTAACTGGATTCACTTGTGTTAACAGGAGGACATTGTCTGAGTCCCTCTGACTACTTTGGCAACAAAGCAGACTTTATTCACTTCACTTCGTGTTGAGTTTTACGTATTTTGTATGAAATATTGAATCTGTCTGTCCTGAAATTGGCTCATGGCTCCATTTGACAGTGTGTTGTCTGTCCTCCTGGCCTGCACACAGATTAAATCCAGTTAAGTCATCAGCTGATTTGTATCAGACCCTGTTACTGGGGAAGACCTGACTTCTTACAGTGCTATGACAAAGTTTGAACACCCTCTTGACTATTTGAAAAATTGGTAAAGTGAGTCATATAATAATTAGAACATTTCAGAACTCGATGTGTAGAACCTTCTTGGTGTAAACGACTGTCCATTTTATGAAGTTAATAAAATTCTCAAAAAACACCCTGAAATGTCAAAAATGCATTTAAAATTTGATCAAACTGAAATCACGTATTGTTGCTGTCCAATGAAAACCATGCATTTCCCATTTTGGTGATTTTTTTTTGTATTTCAAGTAAACTGAAGAATTAAAGGACCAGTGTATCTTGTGGGGAACTTGCAGGAACATGCACAAGACACTAAATTCTGTATGTAGAGCCAGTGTTTGTTCTAGAGATGTTAAAGGGGACCTATTATGCTTTTCCACACACTGACATATATACAATGATAGATGTTCATAGTTGAGTAATGCGAGTCAAAATAATGAGGTAAACCTATGTAGAAGTAACCCCTGTGAACAAAATACTCCATTTTCTATAGGTTTTTTCCTACTTTGCCGGCCTGATGCAACTGGCTGACAGGCACATTTGGATTTCTTCATATCTGCTCAAAGCACAGCTCAGCGTGCACAGCACGCCAACCCGCTGGCTGCTGTCTTTGCTCATCTGCTGTTTTCAGGGTTTCCTCTGATGTCCTGCTGCTGCTCAACTCTCTGTGATTTACAGAGTTTCGGATGGACTAGTATCTTTACCTCTGGTTAATGTAACTGCTACTGCACTCCCCCAGTGTCTGAGCTCCCAGTCTGGGCAGAGTCAGCTGCATGGAGCCGACTAGCTAACTAGAAGTAAACTTCTGTCCATCAGGAAACTCGTATCACTGAGAGTTGAGACAAACAAGCTGGAGGACATCAGAGGGACAACCAGCAAATCACTGGCAATCTAAATCACTGAAAGTTGAGCATTTTAGGAAATAGTACTTATATTCACTTTCCAGCACAGAGTTAGATGAAGATCAGTGCAGTTCATTCATCTCTACAATAAATATGCAGTTACAGTCAGCAGCTGGTTGTCTCAGTTGGTGTAAAGACAGAATGGAGGAACCAGCTAGACTGACTGAACCCATTATATCTCATTTTTGTTGTTGGTACAAAAGCTACAGCTCCCAGCAAGGATATAGTCTGGCACATAACCCCCCCATAAAACAGCAAGGTGACATTTTGGAGGTGCATGTTTTTCACAGGACAGTGATTCAAGTTGTTAGGCACAAGGTTTGATCATTCAAAATCAAGAGGCGTACAAACACATCGCACTGTACAGCTCAAGTCGCCACATAAATATGTTAGAATTATTGATTGATAGATTCTAAATCTGTTTACTCAAATCTTTGTAACTCTGTGAAGTCATGCCCATGGCATATAATGTGGAACATTGGCTATTTTTTAACTAAATTATGCACCATACCGCATTGTGTTAAATGAGAAATTATGAGACTAAATTAGTCTGTAAAGACATGTTGCTACAAAGGCACCTGTTGTGGTTACTTTTGTGGTTAAAATTTTCTCCTGTTAAACTTCTGCCTCTGCTCTCCCCTCCTCCAACATCATGGAACCTGCTTTCTTTATCCCACCACCTCTCTGCTCCTCCACTCCTCCCTTTCTGCCACTCCTCCTGCCATTGTCCCTCTCCTGTGTCATCATCTTCCTGCACCTTATTGCTTCTTCCCTTCCTTTCGATGCTGCTTCACCGCTCATTTATCATAGGATGATGAAGACAATCACTCGCCTCCACAAAGCCATGATGGTCCTGGAGTATTTCACCAGTCACTCCTGGGTGTGGAACACTGATAATGTAGCCATGCTGATGGCCCAGATGAGCCCCGAGGATAAGAAGGTAGGGAGGACTCGCATGTTAATCTTGTTAAATGAAGAAAAAAAGGCCTCCTTCACATCATTCACACTGTGGTCTGGGTCTGTGTTGTGTAGTGGGGGCGGACGTGGGCGACAGAGGGACACACAGTGGAGATGGCAGACAGATTTACCACTCAGTGCGTTAATGTCTGATAGTAGGCCGGGCACAATAGAGTGAGTCACTTGTGGATTTACGTCACTGGTGACGTAAATTTGTAGTGAACAGAGACGTTGTTCAGGCTAACTGCCTGAAGAAATCTGCATTTCTGGAAGGCATGTTGGTGGACAGAGTGAAAGACTTAAATGTCCTGTTGACACATTAGACCTATTGTTCTGACATTTTGTCTTTGTTCTCTTGACAGAAGCATATCTGATGCCATAATGAGCTAGTACTTTATCTTACATTAGTAAGTCTACAACCCTAATTCCAAAAAAGTTGCAATGTTGAGTAACAGAATACAGGTATTTGCAAATCTCACTCATTGTGAATCTGATGCCTGCATCAGGTATTAAAAAAAGTTGGGATGGGGTCAATGAAAGATGGGAAAGTCATGTAATCCTCAAAAAACACCTGTTTGAAACATTCCACAGGTTACTGCTTACAGGTGACAGTATCATGATTGAGTATCCAACAATCCAACAGTTTAAGAGCATTTCTCAACACAAAACTGCACAAATTTTTGCATTTTACCATCTGCTGTCCATATTATCATTAAAAGATTGAGAAATCTCTGCATGTAAGGGGCAAAATCAACATTGAATGCCAGTGATCTTTGACTCCTGAGGCTGCGCTTCATTGAAAACTAAATTAAAAACCCACCTAATAGTGTGAAGGATACCACATGGACTCAGGACCACTTTGGGAAACTGTTGTCAGTCAACAAAGTTTGTTGCTTCATCTACAATTGCAATTCAGACCCTACCATGCAAAGCAAGAGCCAATATCAACAACATCCAGAGAGGCTGCAGACATCTGTGGGCCCGAGCTCATCTGAGATGGACTGGTGCAAAAAGTGCGCTGTGGCCTGGGGAGTCCACATTGTTGTTGTTGTTTTTGGACATCATGTCGTCCAGGCTATAGAGGAAAAGGACCATTCAGATTGTTACCAGGGCTTATTTCAAAAGCCAGCATCTGTGATGGTATGGGAGTGTGTTAGTGCCCATGGCATCATGGGTAACTGTCACATCTATGAAGGCCCTACTAATGCTGAAAAGGGACATACAAGTTTTTTGGAGCAACATATGCATCCAGACGATGTCTTTTTAAAAGACGTCCCTGCTTATTTCAGCATGACAATGCAAAGACACATTCTCCTGATGTTACAACTGTGTATTTATTTGAATCGGGGTTGTAGAGTAGTGTTTAAAGTTTTTAATTTTGAAAATGATTCTGTAGTGCCTCCCTCCCACCAAAAAAAGCTACATGCTGCCCAGGGATCCAGAACCTTTAATTCCCAGGGTGCTGACTGAAAGGCAGGCGCTGCCCCCAAGCCTACCAACAGTAACTCCACCTCACTGTTCACTGATGCAAGAACAAGGCCGCTGTGCCTTCTCATCTCTCAGCCAGTGAGCCAATATTTTATTCTCCCTTGATGCTAGAAGGCGCCACTGGGGGTTAAATTAGGCTGCATTTCAGTCTTGATGTGCTAACTGTGAATTCTGTGTTATTGGATACATACTCATGTAGACATCTATTAAAGCAAATTAAATTAAAATTACTTCATCAGTTTTTATTAATCAAACTCCCCATTTGCCTTATATTTTGCCAACTTGATGAACATTTGACAAGACACAGTAGGAAAGACAAGACAAGACAAGACACAGTAGGAAAGTCACAGGTTTTGGTCATAAAATCAGTTATGCTGAATGTTGTTTGGTTACTGACACGTTGTTAGTAACATCTGTGCTTTTCCTATGGTGAAAAGTCAAAATGTCTTCAGTGTGTATACAGTATATCACCCAGGGAATGCTGCACAACAAGCACAGAATTACAATCCTCTGTTATTTTTCTCTAATTACTAATTACTGGCTAATTCCTTTCAAAAATATCGGTTCATTCATGGCAAAGCAAATATATTGGCAGGGCAGTGTTGCGTTGCATTAGACATGATTGTGGCATGGCTCTATAGATGAGAATGTCAGCTGATCAAGAATAAATTATTTCAAATATTGAATGCATTGCTGTGACATTCATGGTCACCAGAGGATGAAGCCTGGATACTTAGTTAATTATCTGTCTCCTCTAGCACAACCTGCCAACCAGAACTTCTCTGGTAAAATAGCTGTACATCAATGGGTTTGCAAAAACTGTTGTATAGATGTTTATGGTTTCCATGACTGTCTGGATTTTTTTTTTTTTTTTTTTTTTCTCTCAAGTGCCAGTGTGAGGTTTACGGTTTTGATTTTGAGTGAAATATTTCTACTCATATTGGATGGACTGCCATAAGATTTGCACAATCATGACACTTCTAATCTTTCCACAAACCTTGATAGGAATGTCATTAGTTTTCAGGTATGATTTCATAAACCAAACCGTTGTACTTTCAGCATGTACTCTAACCCTTTGGTTCAAACTACGACACTCTAGGTACCCCTCTAATATTAGTTTTGCACGTGCAGGGTTCTGGGGTTAAGTAGACTTTCAAAATAAAGGCACAAAACCTATTTGGTAAGGTTTTGGAAATAATCTTGGTTTGGGTTAAAATAAGCAATCAAGTTTGACTTTTGGTTTCACACAGGACACAAACCCTGGTCTCCTGGGTGAAAGTCCTCACTCTTGAAGCTCAGCCACCTGACTTTGATGGCACATCACAACATAACGCGACAGTGGTGCCTCCAGAAATGACGATACAGGAGCACTTACAGTGTCATGATTTGAGGCATAGGGGCACTGGCCAAGCTGCCATGTCTGACGCACTGGGAGTGTGAACAGGCTGGTACTTTGTGTTTAGCAACAGTTGGCAAATGTTAGAATGCTGTCAGGCTAGATGTCATGGTAGGGTGTGTGGACTCATGGCTATGTCATAGGTAGTAAGAGAACTGACCAGAGAGGCAGATTGAATATTACTCAGGGTAGCAGTAGTAAGGGCTTAGAGTTGGAGCTAATTGGCTATAGGCAGCTGATGTCAGACTATCCATGTCTGTGGAGAAACATTGGAAACGGAGAGTCCACTGGAGATTTGTCAGAAACCAAAAAAGGGCCATGAAAGTGTTTCTAATGACTGTGTTGTAGCAGTTTTGTAGCTAACTGAGCCAATGCTAGTGAGGAGTGTCATGACATAGATATAGCCCTGCTGTTGCAGACTAGTTGTCAAAGTTGCCAAAATTAAAAATACTATGCAGAGTGTTAGAGAAAAATAGTGTTAACTCCTGTGAACAAGGAGTCCCAATCAGCACATACTTGAAATGAGTGCTGTTTCACAGACGCCCACTCAAGAGTGGTCGGAGGTGTGCTGCCCAACTCTGATTTTTTTTTTTTTTTTTTAATATAACTTTCATTGTGTTGATTAGTCCCAACGGTCTGTTTCAGCATTTGCTTTGCAGTGCTCAGGATGATTGTGGGTAAAACAGTGGGTGGCATTTTGAGCCAGTTTCAACCCATTAAATGAATATTCTTATAAATGTATTAATAATGTCAAAATTACATGTTTCATCACAGTACAGCAATATAATTCAGTTCACAGCTTACAGTTGTTTATAGGTGCAGCACAGATTTTCTCTGACAGGAAAGTTGTTTTGATCGACTATTTTTACTACTAAATATTTTGTCCTCAATTCTCAAAAAGTTAGCAGTCATCCCTCAGTGCATGATATGTTAAAATATTAATTTATCTCTAACACAAACAGTTTGTACCAGCCAAAAAATAAGTCAGTTGTAGCCAACTCAAGAAAATGTTGTACTGATCAATTGCATCTCCACAATTAATGCAATAAATCAAGTGCAATAAATTCCAAATTGCAGAACCAGAACCAAATTGCGATTTTTGTTTTGATTTTTTTTTTTTTTTTTTTTTGAAAAAGGAAAAATGTGTAAGAAAACATAATGAGGCACTGTATTGCTGCAGAGATGCGCTGGCCTCAAATTCTTTTTTTTCCAGTCCAACAAATGTCACATCATCACAATTTTTTTTTTCCTGTATAAATGAAAAGTATAATGCAAAAATGACCATTCCCACCAATTGTATTGCAATTTTAGTCAAAATAATGGCAATATGATTTTTATTATTACCATATCGTGCTTGTGCTCGTGCCTATTGTTAATCAGTGAAAGGTGAACATTTTAAAGCTTTTGAACCTCACCAACCAACCTAACCTTGTCTTTTAATTTCTGCACCGTAGGTATTTAATTTTGATGTGCGTCAGCTCCACTGGGCCGAGTACATGGAAAGTTACTGTATGGGCACCAAAAAATATGTCCTCAATGAAGAGCTGTCGGGCCTGCCTGCTGCACGCAAACACCTCAACAAGTAAGAGTCTCTGGAGTTCTGCCATCATATACAGACACCGGAAGAAATGCTGCACATGATGAGCTCTTCTAGGCAGCTGCCATTCTCTGTAGAGAGTAGGCGGCTTTTATTTCATCTAGGTCATCATATACAGTACATCTCTGCATTAGCACTTAAATATCCTTTCGGATTTTCAAGTACTTCAGCTCATCCTTCCATTAACCACTGATGTCTCTTTACATTTGTCAGGAATATGAGTGGGTTTTTTTTTCCCCAGCCAAATTATTGTTCAGATAATCACTCCAAGTGGACAGTACAATCACAGTGGGAGTAATCCTCTGAGCTTTAACAAACCTCGTGAATAATTCAGCATGCAACAAATTTCAAGGAATTAATAGGCACAGACATGAAGTAAAGATGGCACATCCAACATCTGTTTCAAAGACAAAAAAATTACTTCCCGCACACACTTATCAGCTGTATGCTGATTTATTAAAAAATTCAATCACAAGAACCTTTGTCAAGACATGACTATCGTAAAGCTTATGGTTTATATGTAAATGGATAAATTCAGAGTTTGAGATTTATGTTATTATACTGCAAAATAAGTGTGTATGCACATGTGTGAACATATATCTCTAATTAGGAAATGTAATTTTTTATTTATTTTTTTCCCTTTTTCCCCTTATTTATTGATTTTCATTTTATTACTTTTTTTCTGTAAATATTTTACTTTCACCTAACCCCTATTTAGTGGTCTTAAGACATTTCTTGATGCAATATATTTTAATAGTTGAGGGTTTTTAATGAGTGAGCAGTTGCATGTGACTCTAGACATGCCTCCAACACAGCTGTGGACTACAATTCAGTTATGGACTGTATTTAAGCACTGTGTCATTTCATATGTCGTGAGAAAGGCCCTTGTGACTGAAGCATATGTACTTAAATAAATCAGTGCAGAGGTGATAAGTAAGTTTGGGCAATATGGATTAACATTATCATCTATTTTTTTGGGTGTGCTGCGTTTTCTGATATGTATCTCGATATACACATTTTCTTGAAAATAAAATCTGGTAAATTCTCAAATAGTGACAATCTTATACAATGATGCATCGCTGTGGATTAAACTATTACTACAGCACATTAAGTAGCGCTGGGCAATGTGGGAAAAAAGTATCACATTCAATTTTGGAACAATATTGCAGGGATGACTACAGGTGCTTTGTTTTCACAAACTGTGAACACAACGGGATTTAATGTGTAGATAATGATTAAACAGGTAAAGTTAGATAATAGAACAGCTGGAACAGTTCAGAAAGTTTCTTTGCTTTATGTAATGCAGCCTTTAAAAGCAGAAAATATAACAATATCCAAAATCTAAGATGATGCGTAGTTTCATATCTCATCAATATAATATCAATTTATTGCCCAGCCTTGGTGATAAGTGTGTGTGGGAAGTGACTTTTTTTTATTGAAATGATCGGGTGCTTTGATTCCCTCCACCACAAAAGAGATCGCGCAAGAGACACAGATATTTTATACAGATGTTGATGTTTATACAAATGTACAATTATGTTAATTTAAATGTATGTTCAGAATAAGCTGTTATTTTTCTCTCATGCTTCATTTCCTCATCCTGGCAGAACCTAAAACTAGAGTCTTCGTTTTGAAGTCTGACTTGTCTCATTTGTGTGTCCGTTTCCCAGGCTGAGAAACATCCGCTATACCTTCAACACCATCCTGGTGGTGCTCATCTGGCGCGTCTTCATCGCCCGATCCCAGATGGCCAGGAACATCTGGTACTTTGTGGTGAGCCTCTGCTTCAAATTCCTCTCCTACTTCAGAGCTTCCTCCACAATGAGATAATGAGCCAGGGACCGGGCGGCGGGACGAAGAAATTAAGAAACACTGGCTGTGGACGATGAGAGGTGCCCGAGCTCAAAGCCCTTAAAGTGGTACCACGCTGTGTGTCTCTGGCCCCGCGTCTGCCCTGACACTCAACAAGGACTAAATGGAACCGTAAAACCAACCAACACAGACAGACTGCTGGACGAGCCTGGAGTCCACAGCTGTCTAAATGTCTCAAATATCTCAGATCTATCTAGCATTTCATGAAACACAGAGGGCATGGATTTATCTCACCATGTACAACGCATAGACTAACAGCACTTGGACTCGTAAAAGACGGGGGACCACACGCCCTCATTCTCTTCATTTCCAGCCTGTCCAGTCCCCCTCTGGTGCCAGATTTACTCCTGTAGTCTTTTAAGCTCCAGGGCACCCGAACCTGCTCCATCTCGTCTACCTGCTTGCCTGGCTGCCTGCCTGCAAAACAAAGCTATGCATTGGATGATGCTCTGCTGCAAAAATCCTCAGCTGGGTTTGAGTCAGACCAGGCTTTCTCTTCTGTAATCCTTAAATGAAGAATAACTGCTCCAAGTGCTGTGTAAGTTATATTTCTCTGCTGTCACCTGAAAACATCACTCCAATGTTTTTGTTTTCCTTTTTTTCTGTGTGTGTGTGTGGTTCTTTGCTAGTGAGGCCGACGGAAATGTTTTAAAAAGCTGTAACAAAAATGTCTAATAAGCAGGGTTTTCTGGGGTTTTCATCTGACAGCAGCATTCGTCAGGCAAAGCATAAGCTACTCTCTGCTTCTGGGGCATCGGAGCTGGTTTTGCACATTTGGTTGAAGGACGATTCTGTGCTGACTCAGTGAAGACTTGTTCAGGGACAGCCTGGCCCTAAGAATCATTATTTAAAACTGTCTTGCCCTCCTAACCCCATCTCCAAGACCAAAGCCATTTCAACCAATGTTTGTGAAAGTTGCACTGACAGCGTGATGTAAAGAGAAAGTTGACAATGCGGGGGGCTTTGAGGCGGAGGGAGGGCGCCATTTACACCAACCCATGGCCCTCCATGAGTAGTCACTGGCTGTCTTTAACTCTTCCTGCTCAGCAAAGACACAGTCGACAACAATGTCTCCTGTATGTCCCCAGTCAGCGGCAGTGGCTAGTTCCCTAAGTAAGACCAAGCACAATGTTGATTGTAATAAGATGGCTTTATCCAGTGCCTACAAACTGATCGTTCTTGCATCAGCAGATCTTCTTCTACAGGTTCCTCTTTTTTTGTCATGACTGGAAGTCATTTGTGACGGTCTTAAAGCTATTTTTGCCAAAATACCTCTTAGCTTAACAGACTCGTAGCTCAGTAGAGGATGAGAAAAGTGGAGTTGAGAGGGAATATTGTCACTTTTGGCTTCTTTTTCTCTAGTATGCTTGAGAGTTAAAATGATTTCAGTACTGGGTGACATACTGAGTCATGGATATACACTGGGTGATGACTCTTACTCATTGGTCTTTGTTAGTACACTACTTTTCCGGTAGCTTTAAGTGTAGCTCACCATCCTTTGTGAAGGGTTTTGTTACTTCAGTGACTTTTTCTAAATTCTTCTGTTTTCAACTAAATTTCATAGGTCATATTTATGGAAACTAAGAACGGACATGCTTGCAACATTTTTTATGCTTTTATTGTGACATCAGGAAAAAGTTCATTCTCTGGTAATGGGTTAATTTATCTCATCGTGTGAAAACAAAATTCAGATTTTCGATCATTTATTATGCGCAAATGCTCACCAAAGTTCACTGGCCTGTGAAATTGCAGTTGGTCCAGCCTTTTCCTGAAACTTATAGTCCTGATTGTTTAAATTGGGAACTTAATGACAGTGTAGTACCTGCAGTAGATGGCGGTCAGGATGCCCTCATGTACCTCATAGAGCGCCACCTCTAATAACCTGAACTATCCCTTGAAATGACGAAAACTGATCTGATTAGCGTCTCTGGCTAAATCCAGTTTGATGCGTTGATCAAAAATGCTACTTGCTTAGTCGACTTCTCCACCCCGTGATTACATACTGTGTGACAGTTAGTAACCGGACGAGCCGCGGCTGTGTCTGGTTATTGTCCTGCATGAATGGATATGGGAATCCTTTAGTCTTTGTTCTCCAACACTTAACAGTATGACTTGATCTGACAGTTGTCAAGATGTCATCTACGCATGCTGCCACTCCTGATCTCTGATAAAATTAGTAACAGGAAGAAACAACCTTTTGTTTTCGCGTGTAAAGGGATGATTTCCTCAAGATAATAGAGCTTGTTTTCCAGAGATAACGCTAATCTAGAAATAACTTGATTGATCTTGATTAGGGCATTAAAAAAATTGTAAGCATGGCTGTTCTGGGCTTCCGTACTTATTTATCATGTTACCTCTTCAGTTACTATCTTCGATGCCTCTGTAAATAAAAGTATGCAGGATTTATCTTGTGCTCATGCTGTTTATAAGCTGTTAAACTCTCGGACCATTCTTTTGCCTTCATCATTCTGTCTAGTTACATAAGAAAAAGAAATTTGCCTTTTCAGACAAGAAATGTCAGTTACAGTTACTTGAGCTCAAACTGCATTTTTTTTGCATCAAATTTCTCTGAATTTTTATAGGAATAAGTCCTCATTGCTATATCAAGTCTACATATAGCATACCCAAGGTTTACCTGTGCACTTTGTCACGTACGTCTTGTCTGTTACCTTTTCCTCAAGCACACTACAATGTTTGAAGAAGCAGGGTGTGACCATGTGCTGATCTTTTTCGGTGGCGCTCGCGTGCGTCTTCTCAGATTGTCATAGCAGCTTCAAACACCTACATTGTACGTCCTGTGAATGTCCCCGATTCATTAAGGAATGTGGTGTCTCACTCTCACAGCATGAGCCATTTTACATAGAATCATGTGACTCGGTGGAAAGATGCATCTTTTTTTTTTTTTTTTTTTTTTTTGGGAAAGACGTGTGCAAGTGTGAATCGTGCCTGAACTTTTTTCAATATTCTAACAATGTGAAAAGAGAGCAATCAGATCTATGTTTTCTAATTATTTTGTGTACAGCTCTATTTAGGTAGACTTCAAAGTATAAGGAAACAGATGTATTTTTATGCTAATGACATTGCGTGGCTATTTTACTGACAAAAAGCTTAATGAACCAACTTCAGCTGTAAATAATACTTAAAGTATGTAAACATAAGTGCAGTATGTTCAGAGCTGAATTTAACTGTTCTAAGTTGCTTGTTGTTTGACTTTACTGTATATGTACATGTGCTTTCTCTCTCTGAATGTAATAGAGTAACACAGCCGGACTTGTTTGCACAGTCAGAACCTTCCTCTGAATCCTGAAACAAGAAATTAACAATAATGTAACTGTCTGTAATTTTAATATTAAGCAAGTGTTTGTTCATTGGAGTGTCGTGCGATAAATATTTGCTGTTGTAACTCCCATTTCCTTGTGACGGTGTGACTGAGTAGGTCAGTTTTGTGATGGTGAATGGCTGTCGTTCTCTTGTTTCGTGTCTGGGAGGCGAAAGGAAGCGATGGCGTGTAGAATTCTTTCTTGTGATCTGAGAAGTGAGAGTGACAAACGGGTCCTTAGCACACTCTCACTTTTGATGTCAGGAACTACTGAATCATACCAATGGTTTGTGCATCAAACAAGGCACTGTACACAAGTAACATCAGCATTAACCCAGTTTGGACCAAATCCTAATTGGAGTCTTAATCTGTTATTCAAGTCAATGAAAGTCCCTGAAAACGTGGTTTCAAATTTGTATTTCTGTATGACATGAAATATTCAGACTAAATACACAATAATACTAATGAACAGAATTGTTTGACATTTGTATTTGTTTTCTTGCTGAGAGTTTGATGAGAGTATTGATACCATACTCATGTCCATTATATGATATATAATATAAAATACATTATACTTTAATATGAAGCTACTGCCAGCAGCTGGTTAGCTTAGCATAAAGACTGGAAATGGGAGAAAAGGCTAGTCTGGCTCTGTCCAAAGGTAAGAAAAGGTAGCAAAATCTGCCTACCAGCGCCTCTAATTACAGTGCATTTATGTGGCATCAGAATAATCGGGAAAAATGATTTCCCGACTGGGAAAATTCATGTGAACGCCCCTCAAGACAGAACAACAACTCAGAAAGTTGGTGAAAATTTTGTTACGAGTTGCTGAGTTGTCTGATGTCATATACACAGAAACAACTTTGTATTAATTCACGTATTGCATATATTTTTTGGGTCATGTAATTTGTGATATGTTATAGGTTGTAACTGTTCATTGCTGTCCACATAAAGTGACCAAGATTAATTAGAAATGTTGTTTATTAGCATTAACTAAAATTAGCCTACAAACAGATAACATAAGCTACCTACTCTTTTTAGCATTCATGTCATCTCCACTTTATAACTTAAAAGCACATGAACACAGCAAAGTCAGAATAACAACTTCTCATCTCTGAAACTGGGACCATCCGAGGAGCATGTGAATGCGCTATTAATAGACTATTTCTTAGCAGGGGGAGGATGTCTTCCTGGAGTTTTCCTGGCAACCTCATGGCGACGAGACTCCCTGTAACACTGTAATGTGTCGACTACAATTGGGTTTCTGTACAGATTAAACAAGGAGATGTTAATTAGTGAGGTTTGGAGGCGCTAATGGGTGGATTTAAATACCTTATGGGCAGAGCCGTGGCGGCTGTTTTTTCCCCTGTTTCCAGTCTTTGCACACACTAACTGGCTTGGCTCCAGCCACACATTTGTTGTACAGACATGAGTGGTATCAATCCTCTCATCTAACTTTTGACAAGAAAGCAAATTAGCACATTTCCATAATGTCAAACATTTAGTTAGGAAAAAGATATTATCAGAGAGACTGCATTTGGCACTTGTCATGTGGATGACATGATGTAAATTGTTGTTAATTGAGATCTTAGATTCCTCAGTGTGTATTATACTGACCAATAAAGCAGAGTTCTCCTGCTGCAAAATCTGTACATCTTTCTGCATCCAGTGATGTTACTGTATACAGGAAGAACTCCAGTCTAGTTCCAGTTTGGATTTCTAGTCTCCACCTCTGCGAGTTAAATGCAGGCATGTAAGGAATTTGTCCAGCCCTGTTAAATCATGTGTAGCGTTATTCTCAGCTGTTGCTAAGTTG
The DNA here is from genome assembly GCF_056507025.1 of Lutjanus erythropterus. Lineage (NCBI taxonomy): Eukaryota > Metazoa > Chordata > Actinopteri > Lutjaniformes > Lutjanidae > Lutjanus > Lutjanus erythropterus. Next base: position 7,973,717 of record NC_139329.1, read on the forward strand.
CTAGCAGGCACAAATTGTGAGACTTGTAAGATCACCTCAGTTTAGCATTTGCTCTGCTAAAAAAAAAAAAAAATGCAGTAAAGTAGCTTCAGTAAACCCCCAAAATAGCTAAGCAACCAGAAAACAGATGGCCGTTCATATAGTAATGTAGCTACATCACATTAGCTAACATTTAGCTCAGTGTTTCAGCTGGTAACATTTAAGAGGTAATTAATGTTTTTGACAATTGATAATCCTTAACAACTAACATTGATAAAATCGTTAAATTTCAAATGGTACCCAACCCGAGTGCCACATGAGTATTTTTGGCACCCGGTGCTTTTTTGCACGCAATACATCCTGTTACATGTAGGCTCAGCGTGACTCTGCCAGCAGGAGAACTTAGCTTTCTTGGTCAGTGTAGTAGCACTGAGGAATTAACTGCTTCAACTGACTACGTTTACCGTCGAGAGCAGTTGCATGAAAAGTGCCAAATTTTCCCTTTATTAACTGAGAAAAAAAGATGCTAAATGGTGCACAGAAATGCGAAATGACACCCAGTAAGAAGACAAACAAAAACACATGCAGAAATCTCTGATATGAAGTAAACAAAACTGTTCCAACTTCAGCACAAAACATTGTGATCATAGAAAATAGATTTTACAGGCCTTCCTTTCTAAGGAAAGAAGTCATGTCGAATAATGATCACAGCTTTTTGAACTCTCATTTGGATTTGGACTTAAACTGGTTTATGTATATAATAATTCTGTATTTTCTTCATTTTGCTGACTTTTGTAGGACTAAATTGCTTTTCTTATGATTATTTAAAATAAGTTCTCCTGCTCAGACCTGTTAATGCACTGTTGTTTTCATGTAGAAATGTTCCAGTCTGTTTTTTTCTCCTGCGTGTTTCACATTCGATGGCCTGTGCGTCGATCACGTCATCAAAGTGGGAGTGGTGGTTTAATTTTTGTTTTGTTTGCGCCTTTTTAACATTGTCAACACAACATGGGTCCATATGCTATACTAGAGTGCTAACAAGCTTTCCTCTGAGGTTGTGAGCGCACTCAGACTTGTCACAGTGTCGATGTTAATTTTTAAATGTGTTGTTCATGTGCTTGTCTTGTTTCATCGCTCCCACTTCGAGCAGCGTGACGAGCACAGGTCACCGTGTTCACTATGAGAATGGTGGAGAAGGAGTTCTTGCCACAATCTTTATCGAAGAGAAACTCCAAAAAAAAAAAAACAATAAATCAATGGGTGCCTTTTGTTTGTAAACCAAAAAGAAGGAATAAACGGTTTAATCCTCTTCCCGATTGAGACGCTTCATTTGTCTTGATGCTGTAGTGTGAGCAGGAGAGTCCTCGCCATCCAGGGAGTGACGGCATGATTGACAGTGAAACAAATGCACCATTAGTCTCAATCTGTCCAGCTGACCTGTTTCCTGTGGTGCAGAACTGATCTGTCCTCCACTTCACGCGCTGTATCTGAAAGCCAGGTTGAAGTGGAAGCTATTGAACAGCTCCATTAAGATTTAATGCTGCCATTCAGGATTATGCTCGACTCCATGAATGGGAGGATCGGCCTGTCCTCATTTGGGATCAGTTTTCATTATCCAGAAATGACCTTAGAGGTAGTGTTTGTAGTGGTGCCTGGAGGTGGAAAAACTACACGTCTTTACTCAAGTACAGATTCTTATGTTTAAAAAAAAAAAAAAAAAAAGACTGATAAAAGTAGAACTACTGATTGAACTCAAGTAAAATGGAAGAAGTACAAGCTCTGAAATGTACTCAAAGTATAAAAGTAAAAAGTAGCGCTCTGAAGGACATTTCTAGCAGCTGTTTCTGTGAAAAGTTAACTGAACCTCAACTTTTCTCCACAAATCATTTTCATCTGAAGTCTTTCACAATGTTTTTGTCATCACGTCTTTTATGTTGTTTTTTAAATCTTGTTACAGCTTCTGTTATTTTCATCTTAGGTCTTTTATGTTGTTTCATGTAATTGTTTACGTCAATTTCATCTTTTTACATCTTCTGTGGCATTTTTGTCCTGCGTCATTTGCGTTGTTTTTCTCTTGTTACATCATCTGTCGTCTTTCACATCTTTTCTACGTCATTTTTGTCCTGTTGCATTATTCTCATTTCATGTCTTTTATGTTGTTTTCATCTTGTCACATCTTTTGTCATTTTCATCTTGTTATGTCTTATTATTTTTGTCTTGTTACGTCTTTTACCCATTTTCATCTCACCACATCTTTTACCTAATTTTCGTCTTGTCACATCTTTTACATGGTTTTCGTCTCATGTCTTTCACATCATTTTCATCTTGTTGTGTCCTTCATGTTTGTAATTATATACACTGATGGACACACCACAGAATTGTCTTGTCCTGTTCATTTAAGTTGAACTCTTGGCTTGATGTTAAGAAGACCATGTGCAAAAGTAACAAGCCTGTTTTGAAAATTGTGAGTAGAAACTACAAATATGTGTTAAAATGTAGGGAGTAAAAGTTTAAATACTCAAGTTAAAGCAAAGAAACCTGAAATATCTACTTAAATACAATGACTAAGTATGGTATGGTGACACCCTATGGAAGATAACCAGTGTCCGTCATGATAACCTTTAACATCTGCACATTTTATCTCTTTCAAATCTTTAAAACTTTAATTTGTGAATTGGTGTAGTGTGTTTAAAAGTCCTTGTGCCATAACGGCCATGAAAGATCAGTAGATGTTTGTGACTGTGTAAACCCACACAGGGACAGGTAACATGATTACTGGTTCACATAAATGCTGTTGGGTCTGATCTGTTGCCCTCATTTGACTGGTTGCTTAGCAAACTGACGCTGGAGATTGTATCTGGATATCGTTTCATGCTAGGGAGGTTTTGTTTCCTACTGCAAGTGAAGAGGCTGAGAACAACATCCATCTGACCTCTGTTTAGAGAACACAAGTGTCCTAATTAATCATTCAAGTCTGATTGTTGAAGATTATAATGTATGGTAATGATATACATTAGTTAACCATTAGTTTAACCATCGTGTTTAATCTAGGGCTGTAACGTCTATAAAATGTCCATCCTAGGTTTTCAAAGTCCAAAATGATGTCTTCAGATATTTAATATGACAGTATACATTGGACATCTCCATATTTGAGATGCTGAAAGATAATTCTAGATAATTCTTTTTTACCATGAGTTTCCAAATTTACCTGTCAGACATGACATTCTTCTTGCACCAGACATGTTTTTAAAAAGTCCTTATTGCTGAGCCCTGCTTTCTCTGGGAATGTCGCCACAGACACCATATTTAAAAACCACTGTATTCTACAATATGCAGAGCGATTACCTGCTTACCTAATCAGCGTTGTCTGAACTTGTGCTTGCTTGCACTCCACCTTTAAACTTGTACTTCAGACAAAGTTCTAATTTTGTCCTGGTGTAGGGAACACTGCATACATACGATGGTTATCTGAGAGTAAGTGGTAGTTTGCTACTGTAAAAATTAAAGGATGCTATCCCATCTGTGGGTCTTTTTATTCATTTTATCATATCACTGCAAACTAAGAGGAACAACTCCCATGCAATACCCAGAGCCCTGAATGTGATCAAACAGGAAGAATGAGTTGATTTTATCCACCACTGCCTAAGTTTAGCCTTGTCTGTGTAACCGTCAAACTGAATTCTTTTAGGCATCTTTCCAGCTCAAAGAAATTGACCTCATTGAAGAAAAATGCTTCTGCATTATATAATTCATAACTTCATAACTCCCTGATGCTCTGGAGTGGAGCCAGGGACAACACTGACACTGATCTGAGTTCATGCGCGACTGAGAAAATATCTGAATACGTTTGTTCCACTTGTGCAGCTTTTCACAGACAGAAAAAAAAAAAAAAAAAAAACACGTCGGTCATCAGATCAAAACAGTCCTACAGCGATGCCACACGCTCCTCTCTGCAACACCTGGCAACAGCCGCATGGCAACTGTGGCCCAGCAACCGTGCCAAGCACTGAGTCACAACCAGCCGTGCGGTCCCAGTTGGGGCCGGGGCCACTGGGCTGCATAAACAGGAACCAGGGACTTACAGGGCTTAGAGCTGGAGCCCAGAGGCAGAAAACACACACACATCCACACACACAGGCTCTCTCTGAACGTCTGTACCCATTAATTCATGTTAATGTGAGGGCTCTTTAGCACTTAAAGTAATACTCTGGGTTTGTGTACATAGCGGCCTGTCATGCCATTTTTTGGTGATGCAATCTATAACCAGTTTATGAAAGCTCTCAGATTTGCTGTCAGTGGGTCGTTACTGCCGCATAGGAAGTGATGCAATCATATCCATTGCTGGGCTGTGTCAGGCTTGGAACATAATAAATCTAAATGTGGCGTTTGTATCAGACAGAAGTGTTAAACATCTAGGAATCCATAATTGTAAGAATCTCATGGAGTGCCAAGAACTTCAGAGCTTCAGAGAGATCTGTCAATTTTAGGAGGGATTCTGCTGACTTAAGATGAAGGGGTTTCACGATTTGTTTACCAGCTCTTCCCTTCAGTGTTTATCAGGAAACAGGTAAAGACATGAATTACATACTCACAAAATGAATATAGAAAATTAAGCAGCAGCATCTAAAGAAAGCTGTGCTGTTCGAATCCAGAGATTGAAGGCGGCTTTGAATCATTTGACTTCATGGATTGAACAGTACATGGATAAAAGTGTCTGTTAACACCAAATGGCTTTTTATTCCATTCAATATTTAAAGTCTTTAGTTTTTATTGAGATGTAGTTATACTATTTAAGGTACTAGAAAAAACATCTAAATTCTATCAACAAACACTTATGGCTTGGAAACTGTTATTTGCATATTCTTTCTCCACACAAGTCTATTACCTGGAACAATATTACTAAAAGGAAGTCACTTGCAACTTGCAAAATTGAGTTGACAGAAACATTATCTTCTTGGAAAACTTATTTGTTTCTAATGCAGCTACTCACCTGTGAGGCTTTTCTTAAAGAGAAAGCATTCTCTGTCAAATTCCAAGAATTTAGTTCTGTAATCAAATCCATTCCTAATGGTATATTACAACTAATAAGAACCTATAAAATCAATGAGGTTCCCAGATCTGTGTGCAGTCATATAACTTATATAAACGGTAGTGACATTAACTGACATAAAGCTTGGCTTGTTCCTTTTATATTTGGCATCACAAATAAAATGAAAGAAATAAAAATTAAAATATTACACACAATAAATCAAACATGTATGTTGTATGTATGTATGTTTAGACATTGATAACAAATGTCAATTTTTTGCAAAACTGAACTAAAAAACTTAAATTCATTTGTTCTATGGTTGCCCATATTCAGTTACTTGAAAGACCTTTAGAATTATATATTATATTAAACAACACATGCAACCAGCATTGAAGGGAAAAACATAACTTATTTTGAATGTATTGACAATTTACTTATTTCCCTGATTTATTATCACTTGATCTGGTATGATTGTTTGTTTGTGTACACATATTACCAGTATTTTTTTAAGAGTATGAGCACGGACAGCCAGTAGATTTACAGCAGAGACACTTAAAGCTGCACCTATCAATAATTTAACATGAACAAAGGATCGACTGGCTGTGTAGCTTAAAAAGGGGCACTTGGGGTCACGAACCCACAGAGAGTTATCACCTGATTCTGCTGTTCCCTCAGATCTACAGAACTTTTTGTTTTGTTTTTAGCTAGTTGTTTTGGTTCTACAGACTTCTAGCTAGTGAGGAAAGTCAACGCTCTAGCAGCTGAAGAGCTGCATATATCCCTTAGAGCCAGTAGAGACCAAAACAGAGCTAAAACGTCCACTGATTAATAGATAGATTGAGTCAGGGTATTTGGAGGACAAGGTGTCTGAACCCGTGACACTAACCACCCTGCTCGAAAAACACAAAGAATATAACTCATGTAATACAATTCTATTCTGCATTACAGAAGTGTGGTGTCCATTGACTAAATGTCCCAGAATACATCCTGATTAGGTTATCCATGCACCAAAAGCGTCTAGTCCTAGATGTCAATATATGCTAGATGGCATATCTAATGCCGTTTTCAGCAGTGGCCCTGTAAGTGAGGCATAGCTAGTAACATTAATATATTATAATTTTTAAGCAAATAAAAATTTCATTTGTGGTCAATTTTGCTTTCAAAAGCCGGCATCTATTGACAAGCAACTAATCTGTTATCCAACAGTTAACAGTCCTAATTTGAAATATTACTTGAAGGCTACACAAACTGAAACATCCCTTATTGTCGTTGTTATTGTCTTATTTTTTTGTATATTTAATTTTTTTTAATAAAATGCATAATAGTTGTACACTTTCACACCTGCTTGCTGTTATCTATCCTAGACTTCTGCTCTCAGACTTGATTATTAATCATTAAGTTATTATTTAAACTAGTAAAAATTAAATGCAGAGACAGTTATGTAATATGATAACAAGTGTACACTTTTACTGTTTCCACAAGTGGCTGCAAGTTTTCACTCCAACCAGGCAACAGCACACCTGATTTGACTAATCAGCTGTTTGGAGACTGAAATCAGTTGATTAAATGAGTCGAGCCTGTTGCGCTCTGGCTCGGTTAAAAGAAAAACCCGTAGCCACGTGGCCATTCACGGACATGCCTGGTATGTAGGCTTGTCTTAGGATGAAAATTGAGTTTGACACCCCTGCTAAATGGAAGAGAAACAGGAGAACGATGCCAATACCATTTTGATGCTAAAACATCCTTACTGCTGACAAAATACGAATGTTCAGATGTGAGTATGTAGGGAATGCTACTACTACTGGGAAGCTACAGAATGATCAAAAACCTAACAAAAAAATAGACCCGCCCTTTAAGTCAAGATAGTGTGGATTGTTCCTTTAAAGACACAAGGGTTTTTGAGGGCAAGCCCCCAATATGATCCATAACTGCTTTCTGGATATTTTCTTGTTCCAGCTAAACGGACACACAGTTGCAGGAGCTTATCTATATTTTGGTGTTGAAAGAGCAAAATAATCTCACTGTCCTCAGGACCTCATATCTTCTTGGACATTTGCAGATGCGGTTCACTGGCTGAGGCATTATTTGTAGAAAGGGTACATAAAAGTGACATTTTATCCTCCTGGCAAGGCCGTCACACCACTGCTTCACACGGAGCTGCTGCCTGGTGAGTAAAAACGACTTTTTAATCATATGAGGTCAGATTTGTTACACCAAGTCGGTGGGCTGCCACCGTCAAAATCCAGGCCTTTCTAAAACCTTTTACCTTCATCGGTTACGTCTGACTCATGCTGTTCTCTTTACGCACACACGCAGCAGTTCAATCATAAAGTCAGTGTGGCAAGAGCTCTGTTTCCTGTGTCCGATCTTATAAAGCTTTGCCTCAAAGGTCACGCTGGCCACCACAGGTTGTCTGGCATACACAATGAGCTCTTTGATTCAGGGAGACAGTATCTGCTGTAAACCTGAAACACAAAAGTCAAAAGCTACAATTAAATTGTTCTCTGGAACCGACCCCTCGCTAAGCCCCACCCTTCGCTGTTACTGTTGCTACGCCTGGTAAGTTTTCCATTCTCACACTGCACCTATGTCATTTACAGCAATAGCAATGGCAGATTTAAAGTCTGTATAAAGGGAACATGGAGGGTTGGAGGCACTGGATTGTGAAGTTAAATCTGTAGACTGTTTAGATGATTTCTGTGTTCAGAATTTTTTGGGTGGACCTGAAACATGGTTCGGTGATGCAGTGGAGCCATGGTCCGCCTCCAAGCCAACACGTGAACGAGACCTCTTCTCACTCAACTCACCGTCCCTAACAGTCAGTTATGAAGGTACCTTAAGCGACTCTCTCAGTCCAAATCAGCCCAGCAGTTCACTTCAGCTCACTTCAGTTCCAACAGCCTGACACAGAAGAAAAAAAAAACAACCTGTCACTGTTGTCCGGCTCTGGTGGCTCAAGAATGTCTGGACGTGTCCAATAAAGCTAATAGATCGAGCATCTGTGTTTCAGGGGGTTTTTTTTCAGTTCGTAGTGGTGTTCGACACTGAGGCAGTGAAGCGGACAGACCCCCAGAATTCCAGAGCCGAGAAAACTATTTGTGACCTAATTTTATATAATCAGCGATTTTTTTTAATCGTTGAAATTTGGCTAGGTGGTTAATAAAATATTTCTGTGTTCTGATGAACTCAGAACACACATTTGTTGATATTTTACACAATCATTAACATCAAAATTGGGAGTAATTGTTGATGACCATGAATTTCATTGGTTAAAATTATGTCTTGCTAGCAGATTTCATGAGTGTAGCTACCTAATGCCAATGGTTTTATACTTTATAATGTTTCCCTCTGACACATTTTGAAAAGTGAACCTACCAGCCACATACACAGAACATTAGCGCTGAAGCTAGCTTACATCCAAGCAAACACTGGTCGCAGGGTGAAACATGACAAGTGTTTATGATAGATGACAGAAATACATTGTTTAACATGGGAAAGGAGGCGCAGCGACAAGATAAAGTGCAGCGGACTTTGAAACAGTTACCCATCCAGACCGTAATTGCCTCAGGAAGAGAGCTAAGATAAAAACTAAGCTAACCTGGCTTAGACCCAAGAGAGCTAGCCAGAGAGAGATGCATCATCATCACCCACATCCTCCTCCTCAAAGGCCCCACATAACAAATCTCAATGTAACCCCTGGGAACAAACCATGAGTTTAGCAAATGAAACTGGATCTTAAACAAGTTTGACTGGAGCTAACGTTACTGCAGCCAGCTAGCATTGGTTACCTGGACATGCTAACATTTGCAGCTTATGTTAGAGCAGATAAAGACAAAGTTGGATCCATTCCAAACAGGTGTGCTCTTGTTTTTATGTTTTTGAAAGAATACAAAAAAGACACCACTGTCCAGACTCATGAGACACCGAGTATCAATCTATTTAGGGCCCCATGCACACACTTCGACATGGAGAGAAATGCAAACCTTAACATGATTGGACAGTTGCTGTTCAGAGGAAGGGTCAATTTTACCCATCAATTTCAAGCTTAGAGGCCAAGAAAGACAAATGCACAGAAAGGGCAAACAAAAAACTGATCCAGATTTTTTAATTGTTTACTTTTTTTCTCTGCTTTTCTTTTCCTTTGCTTTATCTGCATAGACGTCAGCATGTCCGTTCCGATATGCAACACTAACCTGCGTAGCCTCCGCTGAATCTTTGTCTGCATTTTATGACTGTTTCTCCCCTTTGAGTGGTTTACAGCAACTGGGCTGTGTTTTTTGTGCTCGGAACAAAACCCCACACACCACGGTTGACCTTGAGCGTGCCAACACTTTCACTCAGCGGAGAACTGCAGTTCACTTTGTAGTGACGTGTGAACGCACCAACCTCCTGCTGCAAGACTTTTACTGATTTGTTAGTAAGTATCACTTCACACGCTATAAAGCAGATTGTCACTTGAGTGAATCCCATTCTTGATGTATTTGTTAGTGATGAGGACCACTGTCGCTCTGCTCTCACTCTGGTTTTGGGTAAACAACATTGGCAACAATGCTGCGCAAACAGGTGAGTGATAGAGGATAGCAAACAGGAGACTGCAGATGTGGCCCTTCTCACCTTTAATGGATTCTTTTATGCTGTTGAGACACTGAATGGAATGAAAGTGAGCAGCCTGAGAAGATTTCATCCTATCCGGCAGGTCCAAAGTGTGGGATTCCTCAGGTGTGGAGCCCAATGGTTCACTCTCTGAGGGTGGTCGGAGGGGCCGAGGCCACATACGGATCACATCCATGGCTCGTCAGTGGTGAACCCTTCTTCTTTTAACATTTTTAGTTGTTATTTGTTGAGAGGGCACTGACTGTGGTTTCTTTGTCTGCTCAGCTCTGATATCAGGCTGACCACTTCTTCTACTCATCACCTCGCTGGTTTCTGTTGTTTTCTGTGCACCAGAGAAAGCATGCTGCCACAGGGTGTTAAGAGAAGAACTGCCTACTGAATCACCATAGTTTTATCAAAGAAACACTCAGTGCTCAAAATAGACATTTAAGCATGAAAATGTTGAAGTATATATATGTTTGTATGTATATATGTATATCTTTTGTGTTTTGGATACAAATATTTTATTTTGCTGGCATCTCTCCTCAACATCTTTGAGGTAAAAGTCTAAAACTTAAATAAATCTTGACTCTGACTTGAAGAGTAAGTTTAAAGGTAGAATATGTTGTCAACATGCTATCTGAGGCACGGTCTAGAAGGGCGGCAATTCGCTCCGGCAGATGTGGCACAGCCGTAACGCAACGCAGCCGTGTCCTGTGGGCGCCATAAGAGTGCTTACTTTTGTCACAGACAGGCTCAGATTGTTGTTTTAAGTGTCTGACGATGTTACGGAAAGAATTCCTGCAGAGACAGACCTCTTTGCTGAAGAGTAAGATCCTTCTGTTTAACCAGAGAACAGCCATTATATTGCTGTCATCAAAGCCACCATTGTTGTAAAACACACTTCATTCAAACAACAACAACAGAAACAAAAGAAAATTCACCTAAACAGTCTTGGTTCACATTTACATTATTCCAAAAATCACCAATTCCCTGTGACAACAAGCACTTTTTGAGGATGTATTGACACAGTGCACAATTGCCCATAAGGATTACATTGCAGCCTTTTACGTGGCTGGCTGCCCCAATTTCAAAAATTGTTGTCCCCATTTGTCAGCTAGACACGAAAGCAAGGGAAAATAGGGTCCAGTTTGAAGAACATGACAGTGACACCACAGAAATTCAGCTGTTAATGCTAAAATAGAATGCTAATGTAACAACACATGCTAGCTAAATACAAGTATCATGTAACTGCTGTTAGCATAATAGCACAGCAAGCTAAAATAGTTACATAATGTTACATAATAGCTGTTAAATTTGAACCCTTGTGGTGGCATGTTGATGAGGTGGCAAGAGCTGAGTTAAATTCCAGTGTCATTAGTTTGTTAAGTATAGAGTCATGTCTTTTTAAGGAGTTAAGTTGTGTCATTATTGCCACAAGTACTTAGCTGACAGAAACTGATAAACCAGTCATATGCAGACACTTAGGCTACTCTTTATGTACCTTTTTCAGTTGTTACATTCTGGTCAACCTTGTGTTATCTATGCTCAGGTTTCCCTGCAGAACAGGCGCTCTCATTTCTGTGGAGGGGCCATCCTGACTGATCGCTGGATAATGACGGCTGCACACTGCTTTACATCACTCTCAAAGTACTGTTGACACTTACTTGTGTACCATTTTATCTTTTGTGCCACAATTTACAGGTTTGTCTTTTTTTTTATCTTTAGTGTATGAACCGTACAATCGATAATACTTTTCTCCTTTGTCCAGAGAGTTTCTCAGCGGTGTGAGAGTGGTGGTGGGAGAGTTTGACCAGAGAGTAAATGATGAAGAGGAGCAGGTCTTTCTCATCAAGTCCGTCTCAGTTCATGAAAAGTACCGTCATAGTTTGCCTATGAGCTATGATATAGCTCTGCTGGAGTTGGATCACAGCGTTCGATTGGGCAGGTTTCCATTTCTATGATTAATATAGTTTAGGTTGTTTAGATGACAGTTGATCACATTTTGTTGCGTTGCTGATGAGTGAATTTTTCAACAGGAGCCCGTGTCCACCCAATATGCCTGCCTTTGCCTGATGAGAGCATCGCTCCTGAAACCAGTTGCATTGTGGGTGGATGGGGCAGGGTGAGGGAAAGTAAGTAGTGCTCTCTCTCCCACCAAATATTGTTAAAGCATACTTGAGCTTTCTGTTTTGTTCTATTCTATCTGTTTGCCAGAAGGTCGTCTTCCTGCAGTGCTGAGAGAGGTCCAGTTAGACTTGGTGGACCCAGCCAAATGCAAATATGTCCTCCAGACTGTCAAAAGTTCAGTACTTAACCAGAAACCAGCTAGACCTCAGCCAGTCATGACAGTCCTGTGTGCCGGGCCAGAGAGAGGAGGAAGAGATGCCTGCCAGGTAGAAAAAGAAATGTACCATCTCCAAAATCTGCCTGCTTTTCCAGTTTTCTACACATTATTTAGTTTAGGAGCCTAATTCAGACTGCTGAAAGCTGTGATTCTTCACTAAAATGTGTAAACTATGAAACAGAAGAAATCCCATTATTTAGCAGCTTTGGATAGGTTTTGTAGTGTTTTTACTTCTGCCTTCATTCCTCCCTTGATTCTCCCCCAGGGGGACTCAGGGGGTCCTCTGGTATGTCCGGCAGGTTCAGGCAGCGGTCACTGGGTAGCACTCGGCGTAACTTCCTGGGGGAAAGGATGTGGCCGGAGCTGGGGAAACAACAGCAGCCGGCCCCCTTCCAGAAGAGGGTCTCCAGGGGTTTTCACTGATGTCAGGCTGCTGCTGCCATGGATCAAGCGTAAACTGAGAAAGGGTGGGTTAATATAACATTATCATACGAGGAGTCAGGCTGATTGTCTCTGAGTTAGGGTTGGGCTAAGATTAGGATTAGGGTTACATAGTCTGTTGACATGCAGCTTTTAGACAAGTGACACTTTGCTGGACTTCTATTTGACTGCTGATCTGACCAAAGTAAAATAAGTCTTGCCTTTATCTAATCTAAGTATAAAGAAAGGAATCTCTGTCTTTATGTACGTCTGTCTGGATGGAAGTATTAATGTATGTCCTTCATTTTTCTTTGCAACCTCTTGCCTTCACACACACACCGGTTTTTCTGAGGACCCAAGGAAGTGTGGTGTCAAATTTGGTGCAGTTTGGCCAAATGGTGGCACTGTAACTACAAACATGACATTTTTGCCTGCAACTTTTGAACATCTGGCTAGTCTGCCTACAAATTTTGAGCAGTCGTCACCAGATTTTGCACACTGGACAAAGCTGGATTTTTGGTATTCTGTACAGCTTTGCTACAGCTGGCCCTCAAAGTTTGCACAAATGTTATGGGCAGGACATATGCTACAAAAAAAATGTATATCTCTGAACGCTTTGAGTAATTGCAACCAAATTTGGTTGACATCCCTGAATGACCATGACAGATTTGGTACCATCTGGCCAAAAGATGGTGCTGTCGCAGCATCATCATGTGACTGTCCTTTGCAAATATCAAGAACCATTCACCCGATCGACTTCATACTTGGTAGGTGTTGTTCTGAGGACCCACAGGAGTGCAGAGTCAAGGGTAAAGTTGATTAGATGGGCGATTCTTGAGCATGCTGCAAACAGCCGTATTGCAGTTCTCGGCAATGCCGCAATTAGCATTTCCAGGGCCAAGCAATTAGTACCTCCCACAGCAACAGCATGAGCCAAGCAATGGGCTTTCCCAAACAGGCACACTCTCTGAATGGGTATGCACTCCACATGGATATTGCAGTTGTTTTTATATTAATCTTAAACCTCCATTAAGTGATTGTTTTGGTCACTAGGGGGCAGTGGAAACAAGCTGTAATCACAAGATTGACATATTGACCTCATGAAATGAACTGTTACCAAACAGTTGTTCATCATGTCACGCTTTCTGGCCAATGTTAAGTCCAATATTCACTCAAAAACAGCTGGCTGCTGTGACAAAAAAAAAGGTTGATGAGAGCGGCGAGACTGAATCACAACAGTGAAGTTGGTGGCCATAAAAAACAATGAGTTCAAAAACTGCTGAGGGGAACTGCAGCATCAGGTGATGATTCCCTTTGAGTTTGCCACTACAAACAACCTCTTTCATATCACACATATTTGATCCATTGTTAATATTAAAAACATGAATAGCTTTCAACCTTGTAAAGCTTTAAAACCACCCCAAACTAGACCCTCCTGTTTCACAAGGGTCACAAGCCAAAAAGGTCTGAAATCACTGCTTTAATCTTTAACAATGTGTCGTGTTGTATAAGCTTTTCACATGTGGCTTTTTTATCTTAAAAAACTGACTGCAGCTGTCAGATAACTGAAGGTAGAGTAAAAATGTCAATATTTTAATGTGGAATGTAGTGTAGAAGAAGTATAATTGCATAGATACATTGAAATACTCAGGTGAAGTACAGTTGTATAGTACTTGTGGTTAAATCACTGGACACCTTAATAAAAATGTAGCCAGTCTAATGTCTTCGGTAATATTAGATTGGATATGGGTAAAAGCAGAATATACACTGTAGATTTCTGTACACAGTTCTGCCAGAAGATATTTATGTAGGCCTATTGGTGTGTTTGATAATGATGGCATGATTTTTTTTTCTTGTACATATTCTCTTTTTTCATATTTTTGTGTTTTGCTTTAGCTGATGAGCAGCAGCAGGGAACGACTTTATCAAGTGAGTTGTTTTTCCTCTCATCACAGCAACTCTTATTCATCTATATTTCATCATGCTTCTTTGATGTATGCAGCACTGTGTGTGTGTGTGTGTGTGTGTGTGTGTGTGTGTGTGTGTGTGCGTGTGTGCGTGTGTGTGTGTGTGTGCGTGTGTGTGTGTGTGTGCGCGCGTGTGTATGTGTGTGTGTGTGCGTGTGTGTCAGAACTCTGCAGCGTGAGAGATGGGCCAGTAACTGACAGAGAGGGGGTAATCAGAAATCCCGCCCACACTGGTGATCACTATGACAACAACCAGTGAGTGACACTCAGAAAGTCACACAGAAAGAGCTTTGATTACAAATGGTTGCAATTGTAAATTTAACTTTCATGAAAACAAAATCATTTACAGTGACAATACCTAACATTTACACAAACATAAAATCACTGTCCCTCACTTGTTTTCATTAGTATTTAAATTATTGAATTTTTGATTGTGTGTTATATCTGACCAAGATAAATTTTATCTCTGTCTCATCAGGTTGTGTGTGTGGAGTTTAAGTGTTCCTCCAGGTTATGGTATCCTCTTGGAGTTTGATCATTTTGATCTGGAGAATGACTCTTACTGCCACTATGATCGACTCACGGTTTCAGTAGGGACCCACAGGCCTGTTGGTGAGTTTCACAAGGCAAGGTTGCTTTTGTTACTGGCTCTAGAAAGGGCCTTTTGAATTTTTCACAACCACTGTAGGTTCTCGTACATGCTTGGAAAGGGAGGGTGAGACACACTGTTGGGCAAGTTACTCAGAAAGTGTAATAAGGTACTTTTTACTTACTACTCCTTTAAAAAGTAATAATATTACTTGACTTATTAGTTGGTATCAAAAGTAATTTGTTACCTTACTTGTTATATTACTCTATTACTTTGTTCCTTGTTGGTACCTTTGTACCTGCTGATCTAGTACACTGAAATCTTGTCTAGATGTCAGCTGTGGTGGAAGCAAAGTCTCTCTCTCTGAGTGTGGCCTTCATGTTAGCTTCCATCACAGCATATTCTCTCTTGAGAAGCCAAACAAACACAAAATAAAAATTCTTCCTCTTGTGCAAAGTATGTCTCTCTCCCTCATCCTTCACCGTTCATTTAGCTTTTTGACCAGGAGCAGACATGACCTGCCCTGATCTGCTGCACACACACAGAATCATAAGATAGTCTACTGTCATGGCCCAAGCAGTGAAGCAATGAGCAGAACAGCAGTCTGTTGGGAAAATAGGGCTTTTATTTAACCCCCAGAGTGCAAAACAATATAAACCAAGAACATAATAAGTAGGCCTATAAAAAAGGTCAACAAAATAAAACTATGCTAAAAAAAACACACACACACAGGGTGTTAACTGAACAAACAGGCCTAACACAATGAAATGTGCGGGAACATATATAGTGGTTTGGCCAAACCAACTAACACAAAAGGCAAAAACAAAATGGACATTAATTAGAACTAATACAAAGGAAAAACTAATCAAACCAAATCCCCCCTCTGACATGGCAGTAGATGGTATTGCCTGATGAGCTCTCTGCCCTTGGCCACATCTTTTACTTCTCCCAGAAGAGAACAGAAAATTGCTTGTTCTAACCCTGCAATGTGAAAATGTGTGCGCTCCATTTAAACAGTGTAAGGCCAAAAGTAAATCAAGAGATTATTAATCAAATAAACTGTACTGTGGACTTAAATTTGGATATGAATGGTTAGGAGTGTGGTTGACTGCAAATAAAATTAATCAGTATAATTAACAAAGTAGTGAGGTGAGTGTGTGAACACTATAAGCACTTCTGACTGTCACGTTGTGAGGCCTTGGCAGTCACACCTAAGCAGGTCAAAAACTAAGTCAGCAACTCAGAGTTACTTGGATTAGAAGCTGTAGTATTATTACTGTTTGGAAATTGTAAAACCCTTACACTACTTGTTACTGGGTGATGTAAAAATATTACAGTAATATATCACTGAGTAATGCATCACCAGGTTTGGGGAGTAGCGGCTTACATGAAACAGAATTAGGACACAAAAAAAGGTAGCTGTCTTCCATTACAGTTATAAAAAATAAGACATAATGAGATTAGAGTTACATTAAATGAAAATGGGGATTAACTGCAGAATTATAATTATTATATTATTATAATTAAAATACATTTTAAAATAAAGAACAACATACTGCCCTGTGATTAGATTACAAATTAGTTAAGTATGTAAACACATAGTGTATCTCATGTGCACATACTGAACCACAATGTGTTGCATTGTCTTGTCATTTTTGCCTTTTTTCCAGGTATTTTCTGTGGAAGTGTACTTCCTGGTGCAGTGCTCCTAAATAATTCCCAGAATGCAACACTTCTCTTCTCATCTGACATCAACCAAGCAGGAAGTGGCTTTGTTATTCGTCATCGTGCTGTCCGGGGACGCTCTGATCATGGTGGGAAAAAGGCAAAATGCAACGCAAACACACAGACATGGTAGCACAGCAGTTCACAGCCACATTCAGCTCTGAATGTACAGTGCAGCACTGCAGGCTGGTACACACTCTGCTCTGTGTCCTTCACTTACTGTTCACACACAGTCTTACTCTCTGGTATGTCTGTTGATTGTGGATTTTGTAGCAACCTGGGAGTTGTGTGGGTAGATGTCCCATGACACAATAATGAGCTGCACAAGACACACACACACGCACACACACGCACACACACACACACACACACACACACACACACACACACACACACACACACACACACACACACACACACAGACTGGCTGAGTAGCTGTGGAGTGGATGAACCCAGCTGCTAATAATGGGTCTTTTGTTTTTGTTTTATGTGTCTCCTGCGTGTGCGTGTGTGTGTATGTGTGCAATCAGGATGTGGTACTGTTGCTGTAGTTGAGGAGCAGACTTCTGTCCACACCCCAAATTACCCGCAATTCTACAGTAATGACTGTGTCCTCCGCTGGGTTGTTTATGCTCCACAGGGTCATGTTATTAAGGTAATGCACAAAATCTTCCAAAGAACTCAGCGTTTTGTCACAAACTCGTCAGTAACTCGTCTGATTATTGTGTTGTGTTCCAGCTGGACTTTGCTGATTTTTACCTGGAGGAGTCAGACAGATGCTTGTATGATTCCCTCACTGTCCTCGGAGACGTGGGAGGAAGAGAGGAGATTGGTAGGACAGATGAATCTCGGGGTGGCAGAACTCACTCAAACTCAGCTTAATGCCACCTGTCTCTCACCTTCTCTTGCTCCTGCTTTGTAACTTTACACACAGTAGGGCTGATTAATTTTTTAAAACCAATTAAATCATGGTTTAACTTTAAATTATGCTGCATCAAACCTTACATTTAAACCTTTCCTAAAGGGGACAGTTCACCCAAAAATCAAAAATACATATTTTCCTATGGCCTGTATTGCTGTTAGTGATGGATCTACACTATTTTGATCCGAGTTGCCTTATTTTGAAGATATCAGCTGTAGAGATTTCTGTCTTCTCTCCATTATAATGGAAATAGATGGATTAAGATTAGTCCTGTGGTGCACTAAAATACATTTGAAGAACTCAGCAGCAATGTTTTTTTGTTTTTTTGTTTGTTTTAGAAATCATGACCTGCTCGCTCATAATAACCCACAATGTTTTGTTAACTATTTAGCTAGCAACCAAACTTTTTAGCTATCTAGCAGATGATTAGCTTAAACCTTTACCCCTCCTCTTTCATACTTACTGGGTGCAAACACCACTCAAATTTATTTCTTATTTATTTCTTAAACTGAGATTTGTTTTTATCTCCCCTCATTTTAAATTTAATTTGACTAATTCTAAACTTAGTTTTGCTAAACTCTGATCAGTACTAAGATTAGATAAATCTTTGTTGGTGCAACCCGGTCTAAGAGGTTTGTTTTGTTACTTTTTGTGTAGCGGTGCTGTGCGGCAGCAGTGTCCCGCCTCCTGTCCTGTCCTACCACAGCATCATGGTGCTTCAATTCACAACAGACAGCAGCATCACACACAGAGGCTTCAGTGCGACACTTACATTCATCAGCCATACAGGTATGAGGACTTTAATGTGTGTGTCTCAGTCCACTTATTGTCTTATTGTTCCATGATGATCTATGCTGCTTTCGTGTTTATCGTGTTTACAAGAAGATTTAATATGAACACTCCCCTCTAGTCATATTCACAACATTATGAGCAGAGCTGACAACTTCCCATGTGGTAACTACAAGTTCTATTTGAAGGCAGCATAAAATAAGATTTTTACGGCTTTTACCACCTCGGCAAGAAGAAAATATAATTGTAAAATCTAAAATTTAGCCTTGTTCAAAAAGGCTAAAACTGAACTAAAACTGTCTAAAATAAACAAAAAATGGAGAGATTCCTGTTGTGTGTCTTTATTTGCAGGGTAATAAAGAATTCATTTTAGCTCCTGAGGCTCTGGTATTTTTAAATATTTCTAATCTTGTGCTATTTTTAATGTGTTATCCAACACATTTCCAAACATATCTAAAAATACTTTTTCTGAGATTGTACTGGTACACCTGACAATATAAAGTAGATGCTATTTGCACCAGGGGTGAATAACCAATGTGGTTATTTGCACTTGTGATGAAATAGGCTATTTACAGCAGAGACAAACCACAATCTTTTCCTAAACTTAATCAAGAAGATTTGTTTATTAAATGTAACCAAGTCATAGTTTTGTTGCCTACACCCAACTAAACGATGACTGAAAACTGAAAATAATAAGTCTAAAAATTAAGTTATTCTAAATTCAAACTAAATTAAAATCCTACTTTCCCAGATTGGGACTCAAACCCCACACTCCCACAGGAAAGCCTTGTACTTAACCCACTCCTAGCCTCTTATGGTCTCTTTGTTGCTCTTTGTAGCTAAACTAAGGGGGTCGGCTCAGGTGTGAATAGTCAAATAGCTGCTGGTTGCAAATAGACACTCAGAAAATATAATCCCTACCAAAAGTATAAAAGCTACCAGCAAAACTAAGTGAAAAGTAAACTAAAATAACAAACTCAGACGGAAAACAAACTTTAAACTAGGAATAAGAACAGAAAACTGTACAGAAATGAAGACTTGTGAAATCTCCCAACATTCCCCTCTACACAAACTGTCTCATCTTTTTTTTTCTGCAGACCTCCATGATCAGGACACAATAGGTTTTAAAGGTGTCGATAGTCGAAGAGACGGTCTGAGAGATCACCAAGAGGATTTGGCAGCTGACCAGCAACACATGACATCACATGGTGGGTGGATTTTGTTCGGTCTTTGCGTTCTCTTTGGCCTCTCTTTGGTCAGACTTGAGGTCTGTCACCAGTGGAGTTTGGCTGGTCTGGAGAGAGCGACACTTGGCTCGTATAACGGCACTTCTCCTGTCAGAACAGTACACTTAAACTGACACTGATTTTTTTAGGGAGGCCTTTTATAAGTGGCCATGATACCTTTAGTTGTTGACCTTGTCCATAGCAGTATAAGGCTTAGTTTCTGTGTAGGTGCTCCTCTCTGCTTCTCCAAACTGGTGCAGTGCTGATTGCTACCTACTGTAGGTAATATACTGACTATCAGTAAGTACATCATGAAACCCTGCTTTAAACAATCTGAACTATCCCTTTAAGCTAGGCACTGACAGTTCACCTGCTGTATTAGAGCCGTAGCGGTCAACATTAGAAACAGATGGTGCTCCCAACTCCCAGTGTGGCTCATCCAACTCTCTGGGTAAAGTGAGGTTATAGAGAATGTGATTCTTTTGTGCACATCACAGCAAAATAATAATGAAACGTAGTGGAGAAACTGCTTGTAGACTGTCTCTTTGGCTCAGTCTAGCAGCAGTGTCTCAACGCAGCAGCAAGCATCACTGGCATTTCGAATGGTAATGGGACATTTAACACCGGAGTCATAACTGAGACATGAGAAGCGCAGTGACACACGTGCTCCTGCAAATTGTCAAACAGACACAACCCCCCCAAAAATAACTGATAAAGTTTGCCTATACATATAAGTGTGAGATGATTCACTATTATTTTTACACTGGCCGTATTGCTGTCCTGTTTCTTCATCTCTTCTTGATCTTTATCTCAATATTTTCTGAGAAATGAGTCCTGCAAATTAAACACTGAAGTGCAAAATGCACCAAACTCAATAGAGAAGTTTATTGGAGAAAAAAAATATCTCACTTCTGTAACATTTTCAACAGCTTCCTTCTTCTTCTTTCAGCTTTAAAGGTAAAGTTCCCCCAAGATAAAAAAAAAACATATTTTTCCTCTGACCTGTACTGCTGTTTTGGTGTGACTTGCAGGGTTTTGGAGACATTGATGACACTTTATAATAACTGACATTAATAAATAGTAAAATGATTGTTAATTAAACTTTAGTTTATAGTTACCATTATTGCTAACCAATTCAAGGGCCACTGACTAAGATGCTCTATTTGATGAGATGGGAGTGAAAATGTGTCTATAAACATCTGGATGGTTACTGTAAAGTTGCAACTGATGATAAATAAAGCCAACAGCGGTTTCTCTTTCCAGAAATCATGAGCTAATTTCTCGAGATAATCCACACTCCTTGTTGTGAGCAGTTTCATGTAGGAACCACTTTCTTTCTAGGGAACTATGCCCTGCCAACTGAATCACAGTGCAGAAGGAAGCATGCACCTGTTCGTGGATGAGAGCTGAGGAGGACACCATTAATGTTTACAGCCCACGCTGTCACAAGCACGAGCCTCTTGTCCATGAGTAGATGCACACTTCTTTCTGTGCAGTTATACAGTTGGTGGATGGTAGAAAGAAACTAGTTCCTACATTAAAACTGCTTTAAAAGAGAATTAAGGCTTCATCATTCAAACAAAAACACAAGAAATAAAGTAGTTCCATATTCTACTGGTTGACTATGAAGGAGTCTTTCATGTAAAGAACTGATTGATACACTGAATAGGAGGCTAAGGTCAGCAGTCGATGAGCTTAGCTTAGCACAAAGACTGTAATCAAAGGGAAACAGCTAGCCTGCCACAGTCTAAAGGCAGCAAAATCCACTCTTCTATTTCTTGGCCGGGTGCAGTCACTTCCTGGAGTCCCTGCTGTTTGTCTGGAAAACTCAGAGTGATACCAAGCCTTGAGGAAACTCTGTACCTGCCAAGAAATAGTTTGGCACATAACCACTCGTAAAACCACAAACTGTAACTTTCACACTTTGTTTTTCCCACACGTTACAAAAAGGAGATGTAGCAATTTAATGAGTGAGCTTTAGTCACTCATAGACAAGTTTTGTTACCTCTAGACAGAGCTAGCCATTTGTTTTACCTGCCTCCAGTCTTTATGCTAAGCTAAGCTAACCAGCTGATAGCTGTAGCAACTGTATAGACATGGAAGTGGTATCAATCTTCTCACTTAACTCCAGGCAAGAAAGTGTAAAATCATCTTTCCCAAAATTTGAAAAACTATCACTGTAAGCTCTGCTGATTTGATCCTATTCACACTGTATTTATGTTTTACTGATATTAAAAAAATAACAATATGTGTAAAAACTGCAGTATTTGTACTCTTGACAATAAAAATAGCAAAAAAAAAAACAAAAAAACAACAACATATACATGATACATGTGATATGATAAAAGTAACTGTAGTTCATCCTGGGTTTTAGTGTAAGGTTTTATTGGACAAAAAAGCTGATTCAAAATATTTTCCACATTTACAGCATGATATCCAAATTTTCCCAAAATTCTGGTGTTAAAATGGTCAAATTTTAAGGTAGTGGATACAGGCACAAAACATCAGTTTTCAGCTTCCTTCATCTGCATTTGTGTGCAAAAACTCAGAGCAGAGTTTTCTCTGTTCATTTCCTGTATTGTGTGTTCAGGGAGTTTCTGCTCGTCTGGATCACTTCCAGAGAGACTAAATCCCACAGCATGCGCCAGTGGTGCACTGAGAAACAGGTAGATAATGGCTGCGTGTGTGTGTGTGTGTGTGTGTGTGTGTGTGTGTGTGTGTGTGTGTGTGTGTGTGTGTGTGTGTGTGTGTGTGTTCACATCCTGCAGAGAAAGACAGGGGCTTCTGTTTCATTTCCATTTCACACACTTCTATTATCTTTAATTTTGCACTTCTTTCCTCAATGAATAATTACGAATCCGTGTTTTTTTTATTTTCTGGATGGTTACACTTTGAATTAGGACACAAACTGGGTAACGCTGTATACTCTGGCTGGTAGTACTGTGTCTTGAAATTGGGAATTTCTCATGAGTCCCAACTGTTTTCAACTGCTCTCTCTTCACCCTCCTCCCTCATTCGTTCCTTTCTGCTGTCTGTTTTTCATCACCTGTCTCTCTACTCTTGTAAACCTGTCATCTCTCTCCTGTGGCTCTTCCTATGTATGTGTGTGTGTGTGTGTGTGTGTGTGTGTGTGTGTGTGTGTGTGTGTGTGTGTGTGTGTGTGTGTGTGTGTGTGTGTCTTTCAGAGGCCTCCGGGGTTCATCTTCACCACACCAGTTCCTTTGGGACTGTGATGCTGCTTTGCTGCAGCTTTTTTTTTTTCTCTAGTGTAAAGCTTCTTCCTAACCTGTGTAACTAGATGCTCCACCCATCCAGGTGTGCACTGACTCAAAATGTGTGAAGTCAACAGGCGAGGTCAAAAAACACATTGTATTAGTATACAGGTATTTATCAAAGAAATCTGACGAGAAAGAGAAGAGCGCCAGTTCAATCCAGCTCCTTTCAAAACTCCTTCAGACTGCAGTGTTGGTCATGAACGAACCTGTGTAGTAGTCACGACAGTCAAGACCTACTGCACCTCACAACTCACAGACAAGTATATTACCAATTTGTAACGATGCATTTAGTATTTCTTTTCTTTTCAGTGACAGACAACTTGCCTGTTTTTCTAGGTGTCCCTCTCTCAACCGTACATGCCAGACTTTTTTGGACTGTCTTTTTGTTGACTAGCTAGCTAACATGTCACATGAAATTCTACATACAGCAGCTAGTAATAGTTATAATGCTCACGGATACCACACACAGAGAGCTCTTGAAGGTGGTGAATAATAACGAATGTCTGTCCCAAACCATCAACAGACATCAGGGATTAAAAGCACTGAATTCTTACTCACACATGTAATATTCGAACTTAAAACAGTAATATTAGTTGGGGGTTTTTTAAAGTAATGTTATCATAAATGTAAATCCCTGTTGTTTACCTGCTGCACAAGTTCAGAACACAGAACATCCCTTGTTTTAAATATTGTATGAGCTGTATCAGTGTGTATGAACATCATGCTGTTTAGCATCAACAATAGATATGTGCCAGAGGTGTTATGTTCATGTAACAGACTGGACATCCACCAGGCAGAGATGAATATCATGTAATACAGCAACATGCTGGCTGTTTTGGCCACAGAGCTTATATGTTTACCCCAAACAAGACCTTATTTCACTCTAATTCCTCTATATTGAGATATTCTCCAGAGAACTGTTTGGCTTCATTAAAACAGTGTTTCCTACCCTTTTATGACTTATGGGCCTTTAAAAAAACAAAAAACTGTCTTCTTGTGATCTATCATCACAGATATGTGATATGATATGTCAACAGCTTATAAGACGGTCAGCCAATCATTACTCCTTCTATAGACCAGGGGTGTCAAACCAAATCAATGAGCTTAAAGAATAAAAATGAATTTGCTGGCCACATAAGGACAGATTCATCCTCCTAACATCCACCACCATCACCAGCATCCACAACATAAAACATGAAGGAGACTTTTACATTGTTAATGATATAAACATTCATTCCATATGCCACAGGAAGTGACCTCACATCTTTTATAGCAACTCTTGGTGATTATAGGTAGAAAACTACATGCAATTGAATAATTGTCTGTAGGTACAGGGCGCCCTCTAGTGGCAGTTACTCTTAATAATGTGTGTTTTTACATGCGTCACTTTTTTTTTCTTCTTTACAGCATACAGTTTTTGTCCTCATTATAGGAAAAGCAAAGAGTGAAACTGTGATCTTAATGATGGCTGCATTCCATTTAGGGAAGCTCTGTTATTGGATATACTCACTGTGTTTTCTCTGCATTAAAAGTACTATAGCATTTAGATTTTTCAACCAAGTTGTTAGCATATTTAGGAGTTCATAATCTAGGTGGAGTAAGTTAAACATTTTTTCCTACTCCATGTAGATTAAAACCCTTGAATATGACATGATTAATTGAAATCAGTTGACAAATATAACATTTTAGTGCTTTTTATCCAGAAAAACACAGCTTCCCCCATGGATTTACTCACAGGCCTGTCTCAATGAGACTAGTATAGTGGCAACGTTCACATATTGTAGCAGTGAGCCAAAGCGGTCAATGCAGCATCTATGTATATATGTCTATAGTTGAGAAATCCATAGTAGTAGCACTTAAATATTGTGTATGTAATGGAATGGAGCCATTGTTTTTTGTTGTTGTTGTTGTTTTGTATCCTGGAATAAATCAGATTGTTCAGTTTTTGTTGAAGATATAATTCATTGCACACACATGCACATACATATACACATACACACATGCATCTATCCACAAATGCACATTTATATACACATACAAGCGTATAACTTTTCTTTTATTTGCAAGAGTGGGCAGTTGGACTTTCTCTTTAATATAGTTAAGGAGGGGATTCCATACTTTTATAGAAAATCTTTGTGGAGCCCCTTAATGAGTATTTTATGTTCTCTAATTTTAAAAAGTGCAACAAGTCTCTTATCCAGTGAGAAAGGTAGGCAGGTGTGCATCTTTCTATTTAAGAAAAATTAGGCATCTGGCGAACGGGGTGGCAAAAGCAATACAGCCTCAGACTTGGACAGTATATGGCGGTCTGGAGGGATACCAAAGATGGCTATGAATGGGCATGGGTCAGTAGTTTTGTTTAGGTACTGTGATTGTTTTAAAATTGCTGAAGCTTTGCACCGGACCAGAACATATGGGCATGAGTTGTGGGAGATAATTTGCAAGGGTTGCATGAGGGATTAACATCTGGGAAGTATTTAGAAAATTTCTGCTTTGTTCAATGAGAATGATTCAACATTTTGCACTGTATTACACCATGCACATACAGAGGATGTATGAACTCTTTTCAACATAGGCTACCATAATTCCAAAACAGTCCTTCCTGCAAACACTGTTAATGGGAACCAAAGACTAACACCTGACTGTGTTAAAGTATAATCTGAGACATAGTGCCTCTCAGGTTCATGCAGTACCATCACAGTTTGTCATGATCCTTTTAATAATACACAGATGATTAATGGCAGTGTAACAGAAGTTGTGAAGGTGTAATAGAAGAGATAATTCACTGCAGGCCCCCACTTAACATGTGGGTCATGCTGTCTCATGCATGACTCTTTGTACATTGTTCCTTTCATGATTCTACATGATTCTGTTTTTAGTGAACCTGGATGGAGCAGACACAGTCGTGCCGCAGCCCAGCAGCAGAGGCCTGTCCCACCAGGTTTATAAGACCTCACAGGATCCCAGACTCCGTATGGACATGGGCTCAGATGATGAAGACTACAGCGGGGAATCCTCAGGGAGTGTCTAAAAACTTCTTGGAAGAGGGCTACTATACAGAAATACTTATGTGTAATATTATACTACTTTGGTCTATTTTGAATGTATTGCCATGAAATGAGTGTTCTGATCATAGATTCAGTTTAATGAATTCAATGTAATAAACCAGGGAAAAAAATCAGATCGTGTGAATTAAATCCTTGTTGACAAAATGGTTCTCTTTGTTGATTCCCGATTTTCTTGTCAGTGTCAGTATCTTGTGAGCATGTTAGCATCCCTATAATAGCATTTACACACACATTATTCAGTACTGTATAATTTGAGTTACTGTACAATCTTTAAAATGATTTATCCGGCTGCAGCTGCAAAGCACATGTATTCCCGGTTAGAAATCATAGATCTATTCTATATATCTAACACACTATAGTGTAGTTGTAAGCAGATATATTTATTAATGCATTACTTCTTTGGGCATATGATAACAAAAAACATACTGTATCTTTATAGTTATAATTGCTGAAAATACCAACTACCATACATTACAGGGACAGATCACCCCACAATCAATTTTTTTCCCCTCCAACCTGCAATGCTACTGTATTTCTCATCATATATACAGTATATATATACAGTATACACATACACATATAAGGAGGAGGAAAACTCCCCTCCCCTCTCAGTGGTGTGATTTCACCACTCTGCTCCTCACTGCCTGAACACCACCTCTGTGCTGTGTAGTGTCATGATGAGATCTGTCTTCCTATTGGTTCTTTGGACCTTGTGTCACCTTTCCCCCAGCGGGAAGCCACGCCCCCCTCTGGAGGCCCTTCCCTTTGTGTGTGCATGTGTATGTGGGAGAGGGAGAATGTGAAGGTTGTCAGTGCCTGGACTCTGTGAGCGTGTATGTGTGTGTGTGTGTGTGGACTCTGGTCTCTCAGGCTGTGTGAGGAGAAGGAAGTTCTGGCACACTTACTTACATGTTAAATTAAAACTATGGATCAGAGCTTGGTGAGAATGAACTTTCACTTCATTTCCCTTTATAATTATTCCTCCTTGTCTGCTCAACATTTCCTTCTCATTCTTGTATGTTGTTTAACTCTATGTAACTCATTGTTAATGTATTTTCTAGAACACTTAGTTCTATGTACTGTAAATCTCCACTCTGTATGTGATCTTTGTCCTGCAGATGTTCCCAGTGGTGGCAGCTGTCTCCGTGGTGGTCGTGACTGTGCTCTACTTTCTCTTGCGAGGCTCGGCAGGAGAGAAGAAGAAGAAGCTCCCTGTCACTCTGCAGGATGCCACAGTCAAATATCCCCTTCCCCTTATAGAAAAACAGGTAGACTGCAAACACACATTGACACACTGCTGCACGATTTTCTTTGTAGCTATTTCTAACTTTAAGTTAGTTTAGCTTTATTTTAGTGTATATGATAGGACTTCACTGCGATGACACACATTAATTGTGGTGTAAATATTGATATTTCTTACCTTTGGAAACATTATCTACTCTTTTAATCATTCTGATCCTTGCACGGCTGGTGTCGACCAGTTGGGCTTTATCTGTTGTGAGATTTATATAAAAAAGAAAGTTACTATTCTGTAATGAAAGGTAGGCAGCACACCTCACTGAGCCACTCCTGCCTAAAACATCCACCCACCCCTTTCTCCCCCACCCGCACCCCTCTCAGAGTCTTACCTACTTTTTAGCATCTTGCAAAATTATGCGGGTGGAGTTAGACTCAGACGTGTGGTTGAAGCTATAACGAAGAATCAGTACTTTATTCTTGCAAGCACATTCGAACCTGGCTTTCCAGCCAGTGTTGTGCAAGTTTGCACTTAAAAAGAGCTAACTCAAGGTTCCATTCACATAGATTAAAATGAACTATTTCATGTTCATAGTTCATGTTTTTAAGTTTTGAAGTTCACAGATAAACATTGAAAAGAAAAGAAAAAAAGTCTAAATCAAGTAAAGTCACATTTAATTTAGATAGCCCAATATCACAATTGATGCCATGTGTACAAAACAGAACAACAAAATCACATTAAATACTGAATTTGATGACAAAATTCCTGACACATAAATGATACAGTATATGTCAGGGCTGGAAAGATGCAGTTTCAGTTTTATTCTAGCTGGTGGGACAAATATGGCCTGTAAGTACTAGAGTTGAAAGATTAATAGAGACTGAGACTGACCCACAGAAAGAATAATGTTAACAGGTGCGAGGCTGAGCTTATTAAGGAATAACTGCTAATGGAAAATGAAGGTGTACAGATGAGGGGCACGGTAGGAAAAAGCCCTGCCGCCAGATGACTTCTTTTTAAATGCCATAAATCAGCATCTCTCTCCAGAAACAGGCAACGTGAGTAATCCACAGACTTAGAATTACTCACTCAGCCTGTTTTTCGTTAGCTTAATATACTAGCCTCCAGGGATCCTCAAGGTTTCATTTTTTTTAATCTATCTTGAGCTTGAAATGACCTCAGTTTACAGCAAACTGTGTAACTTTACGTCAAACACAGCGTGTAAAGACCACCCAGTTCCAAAAGTGTCAGGACATTTATATTGCAAGCTAGCAGCTGTGATATTGTACGTACTGTTTCGAACCTGTGTGTGTCCTGTGTGTGCATCTTTTTGCAGGAGATCAGCCATGACACAAAGAAATTTCGGTTTGGCCTTTCGTCTGCAACTCATATTCTTGGACTGCCAGTAGGTACGGAAACAGCTCTCTTCTCAGATAAAATACCTCACAACAAGAAAGATTTTCCTCCAGTGCTTTAAGATGTTTCACCAAGAGGTGAAAAGTAATCCTGTACATGCACATATCTGTATAGCAGATGTAAACTGATTGAGCTACAACACATCAAGATGACATATAAGTCTTTTACTGAATGAGTGTGTAATGACACATGATGTGACAGGGACTGTATCAGTTTGCATGTTCAACTCATGTTTCCATGACACAACAGTCCTCATGTTTCTCCAGTGCTTCCACATTATTATTGTCCTCTCAATCCCTCAAATTCACCACCTCACCCATTGTCCCTGCTTGTCCTGTCCTCTGTCCTCTGGACCAGGTCAGCATGTGTACCTGTCAGCCAAGGTGAATGGCAGTCTGGTGGTCAGAGCCTACACTCCGGTCTCCAGCGATGAGGACCAGGGATATGTCGACCTTGTGGTGAAGGTAATTGATATTACTGATCTAAGGCACAAAACAACACAAACGTACTAAAATAGGTTTACCCGTAAGGTAACTGCAGAAGTCTTTGTTCTGGTTTCTTTACAATTATTTTATCAGATTTTTTAAACCTTAATATATCAACCCTTTTTAAATGTTTTCTAAGTTCTAATTGTTGGCTTTACTCCTGCTAATAAGTCATTTACTGATACTTTACAGATCAGTTGACAGAAATTATATTAGATATTGTTTGTCAGATTAGTTAGTAAGTCTTCAATAAAGCCTTGTGACTATCTCACTTTCTAAGAAGCTATCAAGTCTACACAAGTTTTAAACCCACTGCACGATAGTGAAGTTAGTGACCAGCTGGTGGCCATAGTGGAGCCTTTACCAGGTATTTTTGTCAAGAGTTGGCAGAAACCAAAACAGAGCTAAAGGGAGAGTGAATATCGGACTTTCACTGACTGGGCAACATTGCTCCAAATTAGGGCTGCTCAATTAATTGCAAAATTATCGAAATCGTAGTATAGCCAAGTGCAATATCCAAATTGCAGAACCAAATCACAATTTTTTAAAAGAGGAAAAATGTGTGAGAAAACAGTGTTATAATGAAGTACTGCAGAGCTGCACAGGCCTAAAACTCATGTGCTTCAGATGAGAGAAAACATATTTGTTTGCCACAGACCCCCCAAACAATGTCACATCATCATGATTTTTTTCAGTCAAAATGAAAATTGTAATGGAAAAATTATCATTCTTATTAATCATATCACATATTGCAATCGCATTTTAATAATCACAATAAGACTTTTTTTTTTTACCATATCATGCAGCCCTTCTCCAAATAAATGCTAATGTTGCTCCTCGTCTGCACAATGAGTAAATAATAAGGTATTGCATGCTAATACGTTTGCCATATCAACTTTATAAGCTGAGAATAACTCAATGTAATGTAAGTGGCTTTAATTGGCTTTAAATTTTAGATGCAGAAAACAAATGTTATCCACACTTGGGTCCCTTCCAAATGTCAATACCACTTATAATATATGCAATAAGACAATAAGATGATACAATAAGACTATCCTTATACAGAGATGGTGGTGGTTAAATGCTGTAACTTATTAACAAATATCAGATGAAGCTGACAGGTATCTGATGGATCTGTGGTTTAACAGTACAGATAAATACGGGCTCACTCTTTGCCAAGCAACAAGTCACTGTTGCTCTCTTTATCTAATGTGTTGTAACAGTTCATCAATGATGTATAAAGTGTTTACAATCTTATTAATAATTAATTAATGCTAAATAAGTTATAAGGGTAGCCTTTTGTGAAGTGGTACCCACTTGTCTTGTCAGCAGGAAAACAAATTCAATTCTGTGCTAACAATGCTATGAGGTAATATTAATACCCTGCAGAGGCAACAACAAGCTAATAATAGATGAAATAAAAGACAAAAATTGTTGCTTCTCTTTTGTATTTTCTCCAGGTGTACTACAAGAACTGCCACCCCTCCTTCCCAGAGGGAGGGAAGATGTCCCAGTACCTGGACAACATGGCGATTGGAGATTCCATTGATTTCAGAGGACCCAATGGACTGCTGGTGTATAAGGGAAATGGTATGGTGTGTGTGAAAACAGGCTGCTGTCAACAGCAGATGTCACTGTGGTACTGTATAAGACTGTCTGAGACGCTTCAGCTGCCATAACTAATACAGAGAATTCCTCTCTCCTGATCAGGTCAGTTTTCCATCCGACCAGACAAGAAGTCGGAGCCGAAAGTTCGGAAGTTTAAACATGTTGGAATGATCGCTGGTGGAACAGGTTCCTTTACATTTCTTTCTCTTCCAATCACAGTAACGCACACTAAGGCATTTACTTTATTCAGAAGAACATTACAGAGTCTCAGCCTGCTGAAATCTCTGCAGAATTAAATATTCTTCTTTCTGAAGGAGAAATGATATTAATACTTTGCATCATACAGTACGTGACACCTGCACATGTTGAACATAAATGTATTATACTGAGTGGAGAAAGAATAGTTCTGCAAGTGTATTATTCCTTTTCTCTCCTACAGCACATAAATAACACCCAAAGCTGTTGTGCGATTTAACTTTAAGGACCATTTGATGATATTTTCTTTGTTTTGTAATTGATAAAAGTGACATTGTACCTCTTAATAACACATGAGCCATCCTCTGACACTAACATCAATGTCTTCTACCATCTCAGGTATCACTCCCATGCTGCAGTTAATCCGCAGCATCACAGCAGACCCCACTGACAACACAAAGTGCTCTCTCATATTTGCCAACCAGGTCAGCTCTGTGCAGTACATTGTTTTGTTCAGCGTCTCTTTGTTAAAGAGTATTACTACAGTACATAAATGAAAAAAAAAATGGAGGAATTACATCTCTTTCACCTGCTCCCTTTCAGACCAAGAAAGACATCCTCCTGCGGGAGGAGCTGGAGGAGGTGAAGAAGAACCATCCTGACAAAGTTCAGCTCTGGTTCACACTGGACAAACCTCCACAGGGTAACGCAGCATTCCTTCAACTATCAACTACAAATTTGTTACTGTTATACGCACAACATCCACAAAAATCTATTCAACTGTAATGTAATCATGATTGTAGACAGGTAGGTGTATGGGCTTAATATAATACATTTTATACTGTGATAGATAAACAGCTTAAATAAGGAGGTGGAGTAAAATATGTACAGTACCAGTAAATAAAGTATGGCAGTACTATAAAGTAATATACAGTGTAAAGGCACATCCCTGTCTCAATATGGCATGAGTGAAGTAACATAGTGAGTTCAACAGTCTGATGGTCAACAAGATCAAACTGTCCTTGAATCTGATGGTGCAGGACTGGATGGACCTATGGACCTAACAGGGCGCCTGGTGGGCCCCCGACAAACATCCAGAACTGGTGTTGTGGTGCTTGAGAGTTTCTTGTGGCAGGTGGTGCAGGCCAGGGAGTGAAAAAATATCATCTATTACCTAAAGAAACGACAGGCTGTACGTGTAATGTGGTCCTAATTTTGAAAAGCACACACACTACAATATATCAAAGGTCCAGTTTGTAGGAATTAGGAGGGTCTTTTGGCAGAATATGGCAAAAAGGAAGACACCGTTCATAAGCATGTTTTCATTAGTGTGTAATCGCCTGAAAATAAGAATAGTTGTGTTTTTGTTACTTTAGAATAAGCTGTTGTTATCTACAGAGGGCGTGGATCCTCTTCCATGGAGTCGGCCATATTTCCCTGCCATGTCTGTAGCCCAAAGCGGACAAACCAAACAGTGGCTCTAGACACGGCCTTTTTGTGCGTTTTGCGAGTTTCCTGGCCACTGTAGTTTGTAG
Organism: Lutjanus erythropterus; assembly: GCF_056507025.1. NCBI lineage: Eukaryota > Metazoa > Chordata > Actinopteri > Lutjaniformes > Lutjanidae > Lutjanus > Lutjanus erythropterus. The sequence goes on from NC_139329.1 coordinate 8,006,122, forward strand.
TCACAGTTTAATTACTATTGCACAAGTATTATTGCATTGCAAAGTTCTGGCATAAAATTATTTCACTTTCAGGTCAGTATTGCACAGTTGAAGATAATGAATCATGGGTCGTAGCTATAATAATTATAGGGTTATGGCTCTTGATGGGGTAATTTTGTCATGTTACCATAAAGGATATACAGCACAGTGCCAGGCTATATGAAGCTGAATAAATCACTCTTAAGTCTGAAAGCCTTGTCCTTCGGTTTCACTCCTGAATATTCAGAGTGTAAAAAACCAAACAAAGACTCCTCTGCTGAAGGAAAATCCCTGCAGGCTGAGGAGGGAGATAGTTCCAACAAGGTGTTACAGTAGCTTAGCAAATCGCTCATGTCTCCCTTTGCATAATCCTTAAAGCGAGCAGAAATTAATGAGCATAATATTGTTACATAATCTCTGTTGTGAAGGCTTCGAATGCCACTCGTATTCTGTCTTGTCTGTCATTAGTTCCACACAGAATAGAAACACATCAGCCCTTGATCATTATTCATTACAAGAGGTGTACTTGCTCTTCGTTAGCAGTGTCATTATTTGGTTGTCTTGGAGGGAGAGATGACTATCTGTGGATGAAAGCTCAAGTTGAACAAATATCTTTATGTTGATTATTTCATTTGTTTAATTTCATTATTCATTCAGCCTTTGAACTCAGCCCCATATATTCTTCTCTGAGAAGGAGAGATCCTCTTTTTATTTTGGTTCTGCTCACCCTTCACCATTGGGCATCCCTCTGCTGGGGCACAATAGAGAATAGAGAGGAGAGAAGCAGAAATTTAGTATTAAAGATGAAGTGAAAAGTGGAATCAAGGACAGGCTTCTTTACCCTCCACGCTGCAGTTGTTTGGTTAATCCTGACATTTTTTGCTGTAAATATGCCAAACAACTGAGTCAAAAAGTGAACTTTTTTTTCTTTTTTTTTTAGTAAAAAATGAGATTCTATTCTGAATTTGTATGCATAATGAAGCTGAAGCTGAAGGTTGATCTTTCTTTCTCTCTTTGGTCTTGTCTTTAAGATTGGAGCTATAGTTCAGGGTTCGTAACCTATGACATGATCAAGGACCACCTCCCTGCTCCGTCCACTGATGTCCTTGTTGTCCTGTGTGGTCCGCCACCGATGATCCAGTACGCCTGTCTGCCAAATCTGGAGAAGCTGGGACACAAAACAGAGAACATTTTTGCATACTAGTATTCTGATTACCTAAAAAACTGGTTTATATGCTATAATCATTTACTCACTAAACCAGCAATCACTGTATGAACACTTTTGTTGATCTAATACTATCCTCAAACAAAGTTTTCATTTAAGTATGCACAATGCAAACCTGGATCATAACATGGGTAAACCTATGCTATTGCCATAAAAAAAATACCCAGCAACATAGCTATTAACATTTCTAAGGACTGAGATGCATTTTTATATACAGTATATCTGTGATTACATTTCATACAAGACAACAGAAGCAAAGTGAATCTTTTTTCAGGCCAGAATGTCATTTTTTGTGAAATAAAGATATAAAAACAACAGTGTTGATTTTAACACATGGTTCTACATACACATACAGTAGATCAAAACATTAATATATGGTAATGCAGTTCTACAGTTTTTACTGATCTTCAGTCCTTTTTCATGTGTAAAACTCCCAAATGTTCTGACTATTCTAAAGCTATTCTATACCCAAATAGAGCAAATGTAGGCTACCACATATGAACTAGAAGAAGGAAAGTAGCATTCCTTTGGTTTTAAGGAGCTGAATGTGAGAAGGGACCTCTATCTGATTGTTTACAAGTGAGGCTCCTATCTTTAGTATTTTATAAAGTATGGTCAAAAGTTTCAGAACAATTGTGTAAGTAGAAGAGCTTGAGATTATTTTGTACAGTACTGTACAGTATTTATTTATTTATTTGTATTCACAAAATCTACATATTTACATACAAGAACTCAGAAACTATTAGACAGTTGTAAACATTATCAGAATTGTTGAAAACTTAAACATTAGATTTTAACAATAATGAAAATACAGTAAAACAAATAAGTGTATAAATAAAATAAATAAAAGAAGAGCAAGATCATGAGGGGCATTTAATAAATACTTATTATTGTAAGCCAGACACAGCATGCAGATAAAGTGTTTATTTGGTCCAACAATCCAGTGAGAGTTGCTTGCTCAGCATGAAAGTCCAAAATAAAAGTTCTATATCATCTGGGTCCACCTTCCAGGCATAAGGGCCACCCAATATGTGCAGATTCAGTGTCAATAAAGAGTCATAATTAACCTTGTCTACAGATCAAGGTGGTCTATCAACAGTTCCAGAGAACACTTACCTGGAGGAAGTGGCCTATAGGAAAAAAAAGTTTCTTGTGCCTGAAGGTGATTCAGGGGGACATTCCAAGGACAAACATCAAAACAATTAAAAAATGAGAAACATCTCCAAAAATCTTCCTTGCTACTTTACAAGAATGTTTTTTAAGGGATGCAAAAACAGCTTAGAATTATTCATAAAACAAACTAATGGGTGCTCACTATTTCTCCATTTTACAATGAATATATTTTCCCATGAGAATTATAAGATTTTTCATACCAGAAATACGTTTTAAAATATCCATGTAAAATAAAACATGAGAAGATCGGAATGTCATCCAGTTGAAATGCTAGCAAATCTTTTATATCTGACCAATACTGTACAGTATTTAGGTCTGTGCAACCAATATTTCCGACAGCCAGTGAAGGCATCACCGGAAAATGTTTCAACTAGCCAACATGTCGGCATAGGAGTTTCCTCCAAACTTTACAGACAATATTTAAAGAGTTTAGACGCTTAGCAGTGAACATTTGGAGAACATGGTGTGTCAGCGTAGCGTACACTTAGTTAAGCCTGTACAGAATGGTTTATTTAGTGCATTTGTAGTTTTAGTGGTATTTATGAGCCTGAACTTCACTGTTTGTGACTGTGAAGGAATCAGTCCAGAGAGATGTCTCATCTGGGGTCCAGGGCTGAACCCTGACATAGTTTTACCGGTCCGCTACTTCATTATTCAGGCGGTCAATTCAAACGGAGAAAAGCTGACTTTATCTCCAGGTAAACTCACCATGAACACATTACTACGTGCTAAACGTGTCATTATGTTGAACATAGCATGACTGAAACGCCGAGTGTCTGCTGCTAGCTAATTTCCTACTGCCGCATCATTTTAAGCTAACACAAAACAAACCAACAGACACAGCGTTAGCTAGCTACACTCAGCTGTGGCTTGTTGGTGTAATTATCGATGAGACGTGATTATGTAACAGTTTCGTAACCATAACTGTTGCACTTAACCTAAGTTACCAAACGGCTTTACTGCTCATTTTTAATTTGCCCAGTGCCCTCTATGTTAACTCTGTATTTTTCAATCCTTTTTTATTTATATATTTAATTCATGCACGTACTTTGCTCATTGTGCTACAAACTCATATCATTGTGAAATATCAGTTACATCAGACAAAAATACATGCCGAAATATCAGCTTCCTGTGTCCGGTATCAGTATTTTTTTAGAGATAAAAAAAGAGGAAGAAAGAAAGAAAACAACGAAACAAACAAAAATAGCAATTGTAAAAAAAATAAATACTAAATAATAATAATTACAGTGACAGTCAAAATGGCAACATTACAAAATACTGGTATTGTGCCTGTTGTTACCAGCATCACCGTGATAACCATCACCAATAATAATAACAACAGCAACAGCACAATAACAATATTAATCATAATGATAGCAAAATTCGTAAGACTAATGATGGTTATTACAAAGGAAAATAAATGTCGTAAATTAATCACATACTAATTAGAAATAAGTATAAGCTGACAGTGGGAAAGGAGGGATTCTACAATACAGTATGTCATCATAATGTTATGTTGTAATGTTGTTAAAATCAGGCTTACTTTCTAAACAGGTCCACTCCTCCTACAAACAAAATTTCTTCAGATATTTTATTGTACGTAATGTTAGTAAATAGGCTGCTTTCTGCTATCTGAATGTACACTCACTGGTCACTTCTTTACAGGTACATTTGTACAATATAATGTGATCCAATACAACATCAACTGTCTAGTTTCCAGTGGTGTTGAACTGGACTGAATTGTATTGAGAAGTGTTGTTTGTATTTTGGCCAGCTCATTCAACTCATGGATTTTACAGCAAAAAGACTTTTTTTTTTTGGGAGCACTAATGTTTTGCCACTGTGTATGTCCTCATCAGAGTTACCACCAGTCATGAGAAACTTTTTGACAGTGTCAACTAATACTGAAAAGTTATTAGTTTGAAAGTAGAATTCATGGCAGAACAGTTGTATTGATTGCATTACATTGTACAGTACTTAATGAAGTGGCTAGTGATTATATGTGTGCTGCTGTTGCACTGCCTGGTTTGATAGTGTGCATGCATGAGTTCTCATTTTAAAAATTCTTGCTGTTGCAACATAAATTAACCATGATCCTGGTCCATGCAGTGTTGGGTACTTGAATTTGAGGGGATTTGGCCTGAAAACCCCTTGAATTTGTTGTTCATGGTGTGGAAACCCTGCAAAAACCCACCAAACAAGATGAACTTAAGTTCTACAGGTCACTGAAATATTATGTACATGTGCTGTTTAGGTAGAGACACATTTAAAGTGAAGATAAGTCCGCTGGACAAGAAGGAGCACATTCGTATCCATGTCCCTCCACCTCTGGACAGACAAGATGGGTCCTTCCTGGTGAGGTACCGGCTCTACGGGACTGTGCTGAATGGCCTGAAGGTTGAAGTCCTTCACCAAGATGCTGCTGTTGCCAAGTCACCCTACACGATCCAAGGTTTGTGTTGTGTCATGCATTAATAAACAAACACAAGTTTTCAGGGATGTGCACAGACATTTTAGGGGGGCATGTGCTTAAGCAAAAAAAGGGCACTTTTCTCATATTTCTTTTTAAAAAATAGTAACATATAGTAGCCCATCTTTTGCTTACTTATATATTTATGTTGAATTATTTCAATACATAAACACTCCTGCAGATCTTTAATACAGATTTCTACAGTATTATCAATTCACACAATGGTGGTCTTTAGCATTCACTATTTTTACATTGTGCTTTGGTGGTCTATAAAATGAATAACCATTACAAATCTCTGAAAAAAAAAAAAAAAATCAACCAATCTTTCCTCCAACAGGCCAATGCTTAATACAACAATAAGAATGCGTGCCACATTTTATTCTCCTCTCCTTTCCTTGGCGCTCTCCTCCACATTTTCTTTCTTTATTCTCTTTCTTTTTACAGTGTGGTATTAGTACTTTTACACTAGTAAGAGCAACAGAGGAAGGATGCCTTTTTTAGGGCAGACAGACCTTAAAACTAAAGGGCTGTGTTGCAAAAGAACACCCACGCTGCATCATCAAAATGACAGAATCTATGCATAATGAGTGCTGGTCTTAAAACGAAGCCTCATTGAGCCTGTCATGGTCATTCTTATGCAGATTCGATAAATATTGTGCTGTTTCATCATCGTCATCGTTATTAGATGAGGCCACTTTATGTGTCATTTCACTTTACAATCTCCTCTCAGAAAAGCACAACAGATGCTTTGAAGTATGTTGAAACATGAGAGAAATGTTAAATTCATACACAAGTCTCAAGTTTAACACCAGCTCCTTTGTACTTACATATCTACAAATGAATTCTGAGGATGCTAGTGTTGTACATAAGGCAACAGCACAATGTGAGGGAAGATAAATGGAACAAATGCTACCTTGCTCTACCTGCTCTGGCTCCCTCATCTAACCCCGAGTATTATTTTTAACACTCAGGTCCAGTCTATCATGAATACTGCGAATGTCCAGAACTTGATGCTTCTGCCTGGCAGAGCGTCATGCAGTGTCCAGCTGAGGAGCCTCAGATCCTGGCCGACTTTAAGTCATTCCCTACAGTCGACCTGCAGCGTCTCAGACAGGAAGTGCCTCAAAGATTTGCCAACAGAGGAGGTCTCATACATTACGCCATCATCAACAACCAGCTGTACCGCCGTACTCTGGGAAAATACACTGACTTCAAGATGTTCTCAGATGAAATGCTACTCTCTCTAACGAGAAAGGTATTCTCTGTATTTTATGGATGTTAAATGTTTTGGTGCATTTTCTCCAAGTAATATTTTAACATTGCTGCCAAGAGACTGTAGGTGGTATCATGTGATTGCTGGTTTCAAACTCCTGCAATCTTTGCTGTTGAAGGTGAAGGTGCCTGATGTGGAGTTTTACATCAATGTTGGTGACTGGCCGTTAGAGACAAGGAGAGCAGATGCTGTCCCAGTCTTTTCGTGGTGTGGCTCTACAGACACAAGGGACATTGTCCTCCCCACTTATGAGGTCACACACTCCACCCTGGAGACCATGAGAGGTGTCACCAACGACCTGCTGTCCGTCCAGGGAAACGCAGGTAACACACACACGGACACATATACACTCCTGAGCCTCAGTGTAGCCTGCTGAAGTCGAGAACTGAGGCTCAGACACTGAATTTTGTATCTGTAACTAAGTTACCCGTCAGTTAATGGGATCAAAGTCCATACATTTGTCCATGCTCTACCTTGGCACAGTCAGTCAGCACTTCTCTATTAATTTCTAATTTTATATGTAAACATTTTTCTTCAAAATCTTGAAAACTATTTGTGGGTGTCATATCAGCGAGCAAGTGAAGTTGATCAGATCAAGCATGAAAAATTGTCCAGATACAATACAAGCAATGTCATAGCAGTGTGACTTGTGATCTCTTACTCTGCAGATGAGTAAGTTAAATTGTGTATTCATGACTATGTAATTTCCTTAAGTAAGCCTTGTTTCTATTAGTGGTGCAACGATACATCGATCTGTATCAGTATATCAATTCAATGTTCAATCCAGTATGATTGATGCAAGATGAAAATATCGATCTATATCATCATCTTTAAGATACGTCTTTATTTTGAAATAACGTTGTGGTTTACACCCCTAGTTTCTATGTAATTTGGGAACAATTTACCTTCTTGTAACTCCCAACAGCTCAATATGTTCCTTCTAAACCTTGTCATTTTCTCTCATCTCATCCTCCCTGTTGACTGCCCTCACCACTGCTCCCCTACCATTGTAGGCCCCTTTGAAAGAAACCAAATATTTTATTTTATGTTGTGAGTTCTTCATGATCAGACGTCTTTGTTCAGAATTTTGTTTTGAAATTTTATTTAGAAATTATGCGCATGTTTTCCTTCCTTTCTGTCATTCGCTCTGTTATTTTTCTGCTTTCATTGTGGAACAGAAGTCATAGACGATGTGCTGTCAGTCTCCTCTAGCACAATAACTGGATTCTCTCTCTGTATTCCATGATTTTGCTCTGCCTTCTAGATGTTGAAAGTGTTTGTTGTACCGCTGTAATGTCTGTTAAGACACATTTAAATAATTAGCCTGTGGAAATTTGCCTCACCAAGATATAGGGTAACTGGCTAGCCCAGTTTGCCCTGTATTACTATGAACACACAGTCAATGTGGTTAAAAAAAAAGCCAGGGCAAACAGCTTTTCAAACAGGTGACATGTCGCTGACACTCGTTTGCATCCTTTACAGTTTAGCCCTGATTTGCCATTTGCTGACAAATGCTGGATATCACAGACAAACCCCCTTGATCAGAGGCAAATTGTGGTGTGACCCCATGAGTGAGGATTGTGTGTGTGAGAGGCAACAGTGAGAGCTCACTGGTGATTTTCCGACGGCCAGAGAGATATCAAGCAGGTTTAATATCTGGTTTGTCGAGGACAACTTGAGGACCCATGCAGCAGCTCCGCCAATGAGAACGGACACAGCTCACTGGGCTGAGAGCTGCAGACACAGACTGAGTGAGGAGAGGATAGAAAGACAAAGGAGGAAGAGATGGAAGAGCAGTGGAGCTGCAGACAGTAAAGTCCTTAGTCCTTAATTATAGAATACTGCAACTTTTTTACAAATTTGTATATAAAACTGACAATAAAGCTGCAGTGGCTATAAAGTTATAAGGTAGTTCAAACAAGTTCCACCTCAAACAGTGCTGATGAAGTGTGTGTGGACAGACAGGTCTGAGTGTAAGACAACATGTGCTGCACCTTGATGCTTGAGAGAGGAGGGGAGGGGGGAGGGCTGAGTCTTCTCTATTTCATTACAAACTATATTTGACTTCATATCCAAGTCATAAATCTTTGGCAAGGCAGTGACATGCTGTATACTGATGCTTCAGTATTAAGAATGCTTAATTTCACGCCCACCAATCAGATCAACAAACCATATGACTTAGTCAAACACTTGCTGAAGCCAGTCAGGAGAAGAGCGAGAGCATATTTTTCATTGAGAAGAGCCCTCGGTGCTGTCTTTTCCTTCAATAACTGATATCACTGATGGTGTATCTATGCTAATCTCTTTTGGAGCCGCCATTGTTTTTTGTAAGTTGCTTCTCACTGTCGTAACACCTAAACCACACATGAAGGTGTCAGTGGTAGGATGCTGAATGGCCAAACCCACTGTGGTTTGGACATAAGTGCATAGCTTGAAGCCTGGCAAGAAAGATTTTCATGTGACCTCACCTCATATGAATCCAACTGTCTCTTAAGGTAATCATGTTGACAGTCTGTTAAATAAACTAGAGCTTTAACTAATCCTGGGTTTTAATTTTAGAACAGGTCCTATTTTACTTTTGTAGTGAGAAAAAGATTAGTGGCTACCTTGAACAGATACTGCAGTGATGCCTCCAAATTACCATGGGCTCTAATGCTTATACCCACCATTTTGTTTAATATGAGAAACTAGTGGTCATCTTTAACAATTCATAGACAAATCTGCTGGTACTGGGACTTTTCCAATAGCATTTTAAGGAGTTTCAATCATCTGTTTCCTCAAATCCACTTGCAACAAAAATGTTAGCCTCAGGATGCCCACTTTTGTCTGTATGCAAGGTGTGTACACAGCTTGGTAGAATCGTGGATATTTTAGGGACTAAAAAAAGTTCACTTTCTTAACTGTGTTTTGATATTTTGCAGAGACGTGTTGTGTTTTTAACGTGTGCCTTTTATCCCTTTTTTCTAATTTATCTTTCACTCACAGCAGTCCAACCTGATTCAAGGTCAAATGAATAAATCAGTGATTTTTAAGGTGCTCTTTGTAGTGTTTTTTAATACTTGAAATATTACATTATTATTCACACATTTCTTCAGTTACAGTCATCAATTGTGTATGCTGATTTTAGCCTCTGACTGGTTTTGCCTTTTAATTAGACTAGTGTGAGAAAAAACTGTCCGTTAATAAATTAGACTTAATTAATGAGTCAGGAGATGAAGCCACCCTAATCATAGGCTTAACATGTCCACACAGTACAAGTTAATCCCTCTGAAATAAAAAGCCAGGTCTTATACACCAGTGTCAGTGTAATATTCTCTATTATGTGTAATTATTATTAAAATATTTACTTTGAAATTCTGTCACTTGGAGACCTTTTAACTTATTCTTTTTGGCCTTTTTGTGTAATATTTGGACCACCTTCTTCCAGGGCCTCCTTGGATTAACAAAACCGATCGGGCATTTTTCCGTGGCCGGGACAGTCGAGAGGAGCGTCTTCACCTGGTCTCTCTGTCCAAGAAAAACCCTGAGCTGCTGGATGCAGGCATCACAGGATGGTTCTTCTTCAGAGACAGGGAGAAACATGTAGGCAAAGCACCACTCGTTGGATTCTTTGACTTTTTCAAGGTGAGGAAAAATTTATAATAAATGAATAAATTAATATGTAGAATAATTTACTTTTTTTTCTGTAAAAACAAAACTGCGCAGCTTTTGTTGTTGAAGTAGTTGCCTCATTTTATGCAGATGTGTTTTTCTCATTACTTTGGTTTGATGTGATTTGCCCTTTATGATAAAAATCACCATGATAACCTCAAGTTTTAATCTAAAACTTTAACACTTAATATTGAAAATGGTTTTACTATTTCCCCTCTTTTAGTACAAGTACCAGGTGAACGTGGATGGAACAGTGGCAGCGTATCGCTTTCCTTACCTGATGCTCGGGAACAGTCTGGTTCTGAAGCAGGATTCACAGTATTATGAACATTTCTATGCTCATCTTAAAGCAGGCGCTCACTATATTCCTGTAAAAAGAAACTTGTCGGACCTTTTGGAGAAAATCAAATGGGCCAAACAGAACGACGCTGAAGCACAAGAGATCGCCAGAGCAGGTCAGACGGTGGCCAGAGAGCTGCTGCAGCCCAGCAGGCTGTACTGTTACTACTACAGAGTGCTGCACATGTACTCAGAGCGGCAGATAGGACAGCCAACGCAGCACGCAGACATGGAGCTGGTGCCTCAGCCGAACGACCACACTGCTGTGTGTACATGTGAGCGGAAAAGCCTCAAAGAGGACGCCAACTTGAAGGATGAACTATGATGGAATCCGTCTTTAGTTATTGTCATTTCCCTATGAAACATTCCTGAGGTATTAAGAGTGCCGATAATCGAATCCTCCTGATGCTAACAAGAAAATGTGAATTGGACAGTTTACAGTTAAACTTTAAAAGTCTAGTTGTTGCTTTTATTTTATACAGTAAAGGAAGTTTGAGGAATGATTTACAATAAACACTGTCCTCATTCATTTCAAGACGGGGCTGAGACCCTCAAAATTATAATGGGACTCTTAGTTTTTATTGTACTGTGTTTCGTGTTATTTTTTGTACCTTTGTGAAGCTCTGGTTAATAATGCATATGGATATAATTACTGTTTTGTAAACGTGCCTTTGCCTTCGATATTTTTACAGTATTATCTTAAAATAAATACAACTTAAAAAAACATATTTCTGGCTGTTTAATCCAAATGCAAGGCTTTTTATTATAATGCATGAGTCTGACATACAGTTAAGTCAGCAGGAGTCATTTTCTGTGGATCATGAATTTGCTAAATTTCATGGCAATGAGATGTTTCAGTCTGAACCAAAGTGGTGGACTAACTAGTACACCAACATACCCATCCCTTGAGCTGTTATAAGATCTGATCAGGACATCAGCACTTTTCCTTTGAATTCTCTTGGAAATCTCTTTGACATCGTTGCACACAAATGAAGAAAAGTCTTTCACAATGCATGGAACAACAATAACGTGTAAAAACAAACAAACAAACAAACAAAAAAACTGAGTCAGATGTGTTGAGAAGATATTTGTTAATATTTAAATGAAATATGTGACGAGCAATTTACAATATTTCCAAATTCATACAATCATTCATTGAAGATCTAAAGATTCATGTTACAGTCATGTTTGATAAATGATGAAAACATTTATCCTGATGTACTATGGTGACAACATTCAAACAATTTAGTAGACAAGAGAACATAATGATGATGTTTTTCTAACCCTCCCCATGTTATTTATATCTTTATCATTTGAGAATATCACTATTAACAGAAATGATACGCTCACCCTTCAGTTTCACCCATTGCCATTTGTGAGGCAAATTAAAAAAAACAAACAAACAAGGAAATGTGAGTAGTTTCAGGTAAAACTACCTTATGGAACAATTTCGTTTTTTTCTGACCTGTATTTTTAGAAGTGTTTGGGCATTCATCTTTGTTTTGACAGGAATGCAGATACATGCACTGATTAACCTTTCATTTTCAGATGAACCACTGCTTTGAGCTCTGATTAAGTGTCAGGATGGATGATTTTCAGCTAATAAAACTGATGAAATGCTGACTCTGCACTCACATATTTAACTGTGCAACATACACTCATGTTAGTTTACGGCACAATGGTTGTACGATTCTTTTCCTCTTTGAAGAAACACTATAGAATGAAGACAGGTACGAGGTTTTGCTGTGCATAACATCTAATAGGCCTTTTTCAGGTTGTCAGAGCAGGAAAAGTACAGGTGTAGCTTATAACATTAACAATAGCTCTGTTACCTTTAAGTCAGTGGTTCTCAGACTTTTTCTTGCATGTCCCCCCCTTCATAAGCCGAAAAAAGTTCACGCCACAACCCTGCAATTTTAGCAGTGATCAACAAGGATAAGGAAAGCAACTAATAATAAAAGGATCCAAGCTGAATTTTAGTAAAATAAAGGTCAGCATGACAGCATCAGCAAACTCTTGTTTGTTACATAAATCACAATCATACATGCCCCTCCTTCACTACCTCTGCCCCACCAGTTTGAGAACCACTGCTTCAGGCTTAGAAACACTCAGAACAGCAGGACCCTGTAAGTAAATAATATATAGGACGTAGTCATCATTAATCTTATTAGTTACACCTGTGGATGACAAGTCAAAATGTCCTCCATGAGGACAGGCCTTCAGTAGGAAAAACACAGGTACAGGGGTGGATAATGTGGCTCTATAATTGTATGATATTTTAGGGTATTCTGCAATAACAATATTCTTAACAATATGAGAAAAAAACTGAAAAAAACATGTTTAGTTTACAACTCAGTATAGCTGTTGAGCTCTCCCAGCTGCAATCCTGTGCCTTTTCCACACAGTGCCACTGCTGTGTGGAACAATGTGGTTTCATTCTGTCAACAACAGCTTGTAATATTGGCATTATCACAATATGTTTTTTTTTTTATCCTGAAAAACATAATGATATACCATGAATGATACGATATGGCACACCCCTACACAGCTCTATGTAATAAAATAGACTGATAATGTCTGCTTTAAAAAAAGGCCTCTAATTAGTTCCTTGTGCTCAGTCAAAATGTCCAATCTGAGAATGACGCTTTACAGAAAATGTAATGAAATAAATTCATAAAGTTAGATAATTCCACTTATTTTTTAACTTTGGGTATAATTTTCTTTGTTTTTGCCATCATATACTGTAGTTCTCAGTAAAAAAAAAAAAGAAAAAAGCACACTGTCAAATACACATTTTTTGTAACAGACTGCAGTGGGACCTACCTAGCTTTTGAGTTTCCAATTAAAACTTAAGACTTGATGTTATGTTAGTTTAGACACTGAAAAACTGAAATGGTATGATAAGACCTTGCAGCCCTTCACAGATGCACGATCAGTTTTGTTTATAGAAGAAGTGTTTTGAGTTTCTAGATGAAGCTGTCAGAAAACAGGACTCTTAAGTAAACAGAAGAAAACTCTTCAAGTGAACTGACATACTTGAGCACCATCAGCAGCTGGAATAAGTTGAAAATAAATCTGCTTTCATCTGTGTAGGTTTGGATGTTGTTTCTCATCAACAGCCGCCACATTTCCATCACATACAGTTTATTTCCACATCACTGTATCTTGTTATTGGTCATTTAATATTAAGAATCCCTTTGGTTCAGCTGAATTTAATCATGAGAGTGAGAGGCTCTCCTTCTCTCTTGGTGACAATGGCCTGCATCATTCCTGAAGGTGTATGGAGATACCTGGAACCTTTGAAGAAGTTCTCAATTAAAGCTCTGTCAATTTTGTTGCACTTCCCGATGGCGGCTTCAAAGTTGTTGCTGAGGACGCCGTAGATATTCCCCTTGTCATTTTTCTTCCCCATGAACAAGAAGAGGGCGTAGCAGTCCTTGCCGATGGACGTGCAGAAGTCCACCATCCTCTCGTACATGTTCTTGTCGCTGGACTCTTTCTGGGCGAGCTGTATAGACTCGCTGCAGGCCTCTGGTGGGACGCCGTCCTCCTCGGTGTCCTCCCTGTCAGGCAGATGTAGGACCTGCACGGCAATCTGGATCCGAGGGTTCTTGGTGGGTTTTTCCAGCACGGCCCAAACCCAGTCAGCCCCCAGGAGGATGCGCTGCTCGGGCGTCATGGCGGTGCAGTTGAAGGTGTCTGTCATGTTGAGGGTGACGCTCTGAGAGATGTAGGTCATTAGGAAGATCTAGTGAAAGACAAGATGTTGAAAAGACCATTTTAAAGCAATTTTGTGAAGTTCTGAAAGGGTGCAGTCTTCAGCTTTCTTTTTTGAAGAATAAAATTACTTACCTGAGTGAGCACCTCGGGGCTCGGGTGGAACTTGTCCTCTGGGTCTTTGAAGAGGAGGTACTCTTGAGTCCTAGACGAGGCAGCAGAGATGCAGTCGTTGAATAGGGGTATGAAATCATTGGGTTTGGCGACGGTGGGCCTCCTCAGCGTGGAGAAGATGCTCGGCCGAGGGGATGTGTTCAGATCAGAGGAAGGATGACTGGAGGTACCACGCTTGAAAGAGGAGAGGAAGTTGGAGTTCTGGAAAGGGTTAGAAGTGGGTTTGCTGATGGTCTGGCCCATGGTGGAGATGATGATGGAGAGCAGGAGATCAGAGGGTGGTCTCCCTGATACACTGAAAGTATAGAATTTGTGCAATTAGATTATATATATTGTACTATAATCTGAAATGGACATTTGGAGGATGAAAAGGTTTACAAGTGATTCTAGACACTCACCAGGATGGGTCTGGAGGTTTCTTTAGTTCCACGTCCACTATCTGCCCTCTGCTCCTGTCCCCTGCCCTGCTGAGATACACAGGGTGTGTGTGTATGTGTGTGTATGGTGCTGTACCTGACGTGTGCAGAACTTTCAGTAGAATAAAGAGGATTTTCTGCGACAGGTTTTGAGGGGCAGGACCTGCCGACGGTGTTAGCATGGGTGTGGTGTTTGCAACTTGTCAAATTTTAGGTAAGTCAACAAAAGACTCATCTTACCAGTTAACTGGCTGTGGCAGAAGCTTGAGGACTGGAGTGAGCCTGAGGGGTTTGATGGGTAAACAAAATGCTTAACTGTCTCTTTTCAGAAGGAAGCGCAAATGAGGACATGTAGGTTGGGTCAGAAGCTTTTACTTTTTGTAATGTCACATTAGAGGACGAAAGGGGAGTGAGGAGTGGTTAGGAGGGACTTAAGGGTCACATGTGACATTTATTTATTCTTGTTCCAGTTTTGACCAATAGAAGTTGATCTATTTGTCAAGTAGTCCAGCTGTAGGATTTTCCATTGGCTTATGGTTGTTTACTATACCAGTGTTGTAATGCAGGTAAGCACATATACTGTATGTGCTCACATTACATTAGCCTGAGGTCACTTTCCCAATCCTTTAACATTAGCTGTTTACTACTAAGTGCTACTCAGGATCCAGTTGGTCAAATTGCTTTTATTTTGTAGACCAAACATAACAATCTGCTGCTCTGCCTTATCATTCTGATTCCATATGTGCAGTCATACTTATCCTTGGTAAAAGCAAGTTTTTATTTTTACTTCTTTCCTAAATGGACTTAGTCAATTCTTGTAGAGTGCTGTACTTCATACAGTATAATGGGGGAGAATAAGGTAAAATGAACTATAGGTTGTGCTGATACCGGACAAAGTGTTCTCGTCATGTTAAAATTGTTGAAAATTCAGAAAAATGTAAGCCTAACCAACTCTTTAGCGATTGATGTAAGAGCTCACAAAATATGCTAATGATATAGTACATCAGCCAATATTTATATTTAAAATAAACACATAACACAAAAGTGGATCTTTGAAAAGGATTCCTTAAAGAGATTTTTTGACTGCTTAGGGGAAGCTGATGTATGGCCACCCTATAAAACTAAACTATAAAACTTTATACATCCACAGCTACTGTTTAAATCAAGTATTCAATCCAACTTTAGCTGTGTTTTGGTCCTCATCAACACCTGAGGAAAAATATCTTTTTTTTTTTAAGCTTGTAAATGCTCCACTTTGTTCAGCAGTTAGTCAGTAACTTTGTCTGACTACAGTTCGGTGCTGGGCAAATAGTGAACAATCTGTTTATCAGAGCTTTTTCACTGAAAACAGCTGCCGACTGTGACTGTAACAAGATTATCTTGAGCAGTGAGAGTGGCCCAAAACAGCAAAGTTGTGGGCTGTAAAACCAAAACACTGAGCTGAAAGAAGCTAAAAAGTTCTAAAGCGACCTGCAGAGTCCCAGATTCTCTGTGAGTTTATCATTACAAGCAACCCCTTTCACATTACACACATCAATTTAATACACTTTTAATATGAAAATATTAGTGCAGGTTTATTTTCTTTAGACTTGTGACCAAAAGATGCACTAAAAGGGACATTTCAATCAGTAAACTTGTCAGTGCTCTCTGGTGGACTAACTGCGTAATGACAGCACTGTTTTTATATCTGGACCGCACTTTCTTTCTTTTAATTTGTTTCCTGACATACACACCAGTATGCTTTATGTGTGATAGGCTCATAAAAAATCTGCCCCATTTCCAGACACCATTTCCATTTTCTCATGCTGGTAAAGCTCCTTTCGATCACCATACCTCACTCATCAACGTTCTCACATTTTATGCACTGATTAATTGTTGGATGCTCATCTTTGACCACAGAGACTCCGTCTTTCAAACTGATCTGCAGACTGTCTCTGAACATTTTGTTGAGAAGCTCTCATCACACACTTGTAGTCATTCCACCCACACCAGTGTCAGCAGTCCAGATATTTCATGGACATGTGTTTTGTAAAGATGCTTTAAGCAGGGGCTAATGGACAACACTTGTCTATGTACTGCAGCTACTGTATCAGTTTACAATTTATAAAAAAAAAAACACTAGAATTCATTTTGGCAGAATCTTTCTGAAATAATATAACTTATTTCAACAAAGTAACATGGGTTAGGTAAGTGTTCTCTTGTTCAGCCCTTTTACAAACTGAAAAAAATTAGTTCTACCAAAATAACAAGTTTGTTTTAACATATCATGTGGGTAATGTCTCTTAATTTCAAAATCATATATTGAGGAACTTGGCTTCATACAATTGTCATTGTGTGCATTTGTTTCAATTTTGAACCTGGATATTTTTTGACTACCCTCAGAGCACATACTCTGCATATCATGTGACTGCCATAAAACAAGAGATGGCTAACGAGGTTCTGTTGTTCCCTTTGATATACGAGCACAGTATATACAGTACACAGTGGTCAGTTTGATCATTAGAGGGCACATTGCATAGGGAAACAAGGAAAGCAGTTAAAAAGCCACAAATGGTTAAAGATTAACAGTTCAGTTCATTATTTTAGGAATAAAAAAAAGTTGTAAGCAACCCTTGATGATTGTTTTCCACATTGTGTAAGTCCACTGGTGTCTCTAGGTCCACTGTATCTGCAGTGTGACTGGCGTTGTTATGTGAGGTATCAGCGGCTAGTAGAAGTAGATGTAGCAGCTCCACACTGCAGTGTTAGGCCGGGTCTTGAGGTACAGTACAGGTGTATGATTGGTTGCTACAGGTCTCTGTGGTTGATTGACCGCATTAGTGAGCCAGTGGCGTCAGGTCATTGTCCTTCAAACTAGCGCCGTCTGAGACCGCCTCAGCTCCTTCTTCAGCTCGTCTCGGCTGAGCAGGTACTAGAAGCAAAGCATCATGGGAGTGGTAATGGGTTAGAAAGCGTGGGGGTTGGTCACTGAGCTGGGATAAGTTAACAGTGTATTTAAAACTCTCAATAAACTTTGACTTAAGAGAATAGACAGAAGAATTAGTGGACAGAGCCACAGTTACATCAGGCAGTGCTTTTTGGTCTACTGTTTTGAAGCCTTGAGGTTGGCATCTTGGGTCGCCATCTTGGATTTTGCAACCAGAGCATGCACAGTCCTGATGCGAACATGAAGCCGGTGCGGCATACTGGGACTTGGTTGATGCTTAGTTTTGGTTTGTCCAGTGTTAAGTACAGCTAAACAGCTAAAGTACAGGGAATGTAGTAACAGAATCTTGATTCATATTTTATCAATACTGTCTAGTTTGACAATTTTATCTGAGTTTTGTGAGCCCGGTGTGTTGCACTGGACAGATTCACAAAACATACCATGCTTTACAGTGTATTTCACTTTAAATGGGACCATAATTTACAAACTGAACATCATGCAGTGTAGAAGAATACTTGAAACTAGCTGTTGATACCATAAACCCATGGCCATACATCAAGTGAGATGTAGGGACATTTTTCATTTGACTCAATCATAGATATAGTGAATGCAAAGATGGTGCCCATTCAGTTCAATGAGATTTGCTCGCCTGGTGCATAAGCTGAAAAAGTTTTCTAGCTTCCAGGTTTACTTCCTGAGTATATGGCCCACTTAGTGCGTGCAATAGTCTTTCCCCCCTTGTCCCCACGTGGCCCCCTGCTGGCCATTTCAAATAATTGGCTCGCATTGGCTTCACTTTTCAGACCCAGAAGCTCCATCCACTTCATCTTTTACTGTCTATGCTTAAGAGGCAACTTAAGGTTTTGGTTGTCAAGGACCTATGGGAAATGTGGTCCTTACGAAGAGTACCATTAGCAATGGCTTCCAATTGTGTCAAGAAAAACCTCCTTGTTACTGGAAACCAGTACCAATTGTGTAATTGCTCCAAATAATATATAGCACTTTGAGAGACGTACAGAATGAGAACTTATCCCAAGTCAGCATATAACCAGTTTTACTGCAGAGTTAAGCAACAACAAGTCTTTTCTCAAAAGATTTTTTTTACTTGAAAGGCACAGGTGGAACTATAACACGATTCAAGATGTTTTTCTGTACTTTATAATTCTACTCCACTATAATGCAAAGACAGTATTTTGACAGCTACTGTTACAAGATACTTTCTGGATTCAGATTTGTCTGTACAAAACATACCCAGCAGCATATTAAGTAGTTACAAGTAGGTTCACCTCCACAAGCGACAGTGTTAAAATAATGCTTTTACATGTTAATGAATAACATCTGAAGGAATAGTTTGACATTATGGGAAATATGCTTATTTGCTGCCTTACCACAAATTAGATTAGAAGATCAATGCCACTCTAATATCTGCATACTTAATATGTAGCTGGAACTTACAGCAAGTTAGCTTAGCATAAAGACCAGAATCAGGGGAAACATGCTACTATCCTGGCTGTGTGCAAAGGTTACAAAATCTGCCAATAACTGCCAGGTAACTAGTGAAGAAAGAGCAGAAAGTTTCTGCTCATGGCCAGGAAATTCGTCCACCACGCAACGGCAAATTGTGAGCAAACTAGCTATAACATGTTAGTTGGTGACCTCGACTTTATGTTCACATTACCTGCAACGCCGCTACAAAACAGCTAAATGTGTCTGACTACGTTGTTGCTGAGTGCTGTGAAAAGTTGAGGCCAGTTCAGCTTTGATGTCTGACTTTTTGGAATGAGTCATGCTAGTTGTTAGAGTCTGTTTCCAGCCTTTATGCTAAGCTAAGATGCCTAAGCTGTTTATTTACCATACAGACGTGATAGTGATGTCATTATTTTCTTTCTGAAATTATAAATCAAAGGCTTAACTCACAATGTTATACATTTGTGCATGAAAAAGATTTTTTTAAAAAAAAATAAATGATACTCAAATGTAAAAATAATTATTTAGAATAAATATTTCACTTTGAGATTAAACTCTTTAAATACCAATAAAATAGGGATAATATTTTATTTTTTTAAGATCTCCAGGCCCAAATATTTCTCTGGAGTTGTTGCTTTAAGCAGCTTTCAAGATGTGCTTTTACAAGTTAGTTATTCAAAACCTCAGGGTTCAATTACTGAGATGACTCCACCAAACTGAACAGGAGCAAAAGAACCAAGACTGGCATCTGTCTGGTAACAGCAAATAAAGTACCAGCGAGCAGGTTTCCCTTTCCGATCATTATCACGCAGATCTGTGGTGTTTTAATGTTGTTTCTGTGTCAGATAAGCTCCAGAGTTTACCATCTGAATGACTCAAACTTCTGTTACAACCGACGAGGAGCAGTTGCTGGGTGAATGAATCAGCTACATAAGTCATTACCAGCAGCTTGTGTGTGCTGGTGCTTACTGTGAGGTTGTTGATGCTTTCAGACAGAGCTTCTATTTGCAACATGGTACCCTCTGTGATCGCCATCTGCAACGCGCGCACACACACACACACACACAGAGGACACACACAGGATCTCATGAACCCATTGCAAGTCTCGATTACAGACTTTCAGTGAAACAATGATGAGTTTTCTAAGGCTTTAGAAAATAGCAATGAATGCTTTCATGTTAAGTATGCTAATGTGAACTATACATCGCCATTGAGCCATAGTCAAACATGCCATCTTTATAAGGGTTACCATGGTAATGGTCAGCAGCCATCTTGGTTCAGATTGGTCCACTGAGAGGGAAGCTGGTGTCATAAACAGCCATGACAGCCACCATGATGGTGAAGATGATGATGAAAGCAGATTAGTGGTTGATGCAGGTTACTCAGGCATGCCGTCCACTGTGGCTCCACATAGAGTGAGTCCATCACTTAGTTTTGTCCCTGTCAGTCACATCTGTGTGTCTCCCTTATCTGTGAGATTGGTCTTGATTTACAACTCCAATTTCAAAAGAGTTAAGACATTGTATAAAATGGAAATAAAAGTAGAATGCAGTGCTTTTACAAATACTTTTCTACTCATATAAAATTGCATACAGTAGTACAAAGACAAGAACTTCAATGTTTGAACTGATAAGCTTTTTTTTTTTTTTTTTCGTAAATATACACTCATTCTAAATTTGATGTCTGCAACATGTTTCAAAAATAGTTGGGAGGGGGGCAGCAAAAGACTGAGAAAGTTGTGGAATGTTCAAAAAACATCTGTTTGGATTGTCTTTTGGACAGACCACAGATGTTGTGTCCTCTGGGCTAAACAGGAGAAGGACCATCCAGCTTGTTGCCAGTGCCAGCTTCAAAAGCCAACATCTGTGATGATATGGGAGTGTGTTAGTGCCCATAGCATCATGGCTAACCATCATATATGTCCTGGAAGACACATACAGGTTTTGGAGCAACATATGCTGCCCTCCAGACAATGTCTTTTTCAGAAACGTCCTTGCTTATTTCAGCAAGACAATGCCAAGACACATTTTACATGTGTTCCAAAAGACTTTGGGTACTACGCTAGCCTGCCTGCAGTCCAGACCTGTCTCCCACTGAAGATGTGTGGTGCATTATAAAACACAAAATAAGACAACAGAGACTTGGAGACCTTGAAGTCGTATATCAAGCAAGAATGACAGAGAATTTCACTTTCAAAACTTCAGCAATTAGTGTCCTGAGTTCCCAAACACTTATCGAGTGTTGGTAAAAAAAAAAAAAGGTGATGTATCACAGTGGTAAACAAGACCCTTTCCCAACTTTTTTGAAACATGTTGCAGGCATCAAATCCAGAATGAGTTTATATTCACAAACAACAATAACGTTGTTTAACGTTGTAACGTATCAGTTTAACATTAAATATCTTGTCTTTGTACCATATTCAGTTGAATATAGGTTGAAAAGTTTTTGCATGTCATTGCATTCTGTTTTTATTTACCTTTTACACAACATCCCAACTTTTTTGGAATTGGGGTTGTGATAAGAGACATACAGGATTTAGTGTATTCTTCCCTAATATGGTGCACTTCCAGAATAACTGAATTAAAAAAGAAATCCACTGCTTTATATGTCTACTTCTACCCTGACCTTTCTGCCTTTTGTGTAGGAAGAAGGAATCAACTTTACACACGTATGATTTTGTTTATTAAATGATTTGATAAATCTTTTTACATTTACATGACCACATGTAAGCTTCCTTTGCGGAGCAGGATTTTCTTTACTATAAAAATACTATTACAGAAAATATGAAAATAACAGTACAAAATCACCACCTCGGCTTAAAATTAAACATGCTATGTTATCATTTTCTCTGCAATGACATAAATATTAAATAAAATCCCTCCATAATATTATGCAAATATTGCACAAGTTCATCTCAACCATGTGACAAAACTGTATGAAACTGGAAAATCAAACTTGTAAATGATTCAATGACTGACTCACACATAAAATCATCTAATGGTGGTGCACAAATGTTAGAACAATGGCTTAATACTGTACAACAAGAGATGTCCATATATACTGTATGCTATATGGATTACAGGAAGTGATGTCACAGAAAGTGGAGTCCAGAGAGATGCTGTGTTCTCTCATGATGAGTTAGATCATGGCACAGGTTTGAGGCTGAGGTCGGGTTAGTTAGGCATCTGACTGGAAGTGAACTCAAAATACTTCAAGTGTGTAGATTCATTGTCTCAGTATGGCCTTCATGACAAGCAGCTGTCAGGCAGGTTTATCTGGGCCTCTCTGAATCTCTTCACTCGTAAGGCACAGGGTCGGGCTGATGGGCAGGGTTTTAGAGGAGCAGGGAGGGGATGGACTGAGGTATTATGGACCGCAAGCAAAGGAAGCAGTGTAGTAGCAGTGACAGCTGATTGGCTGATGGAAAGCATGACAACACAGTATCGCCATTTGTTGTCACAGCTGTCATGGAGATGGGTCAGCTCTGCTGTTGTCGAGCCCCACCTGGTCCCTGGTGCAGTCGGACTCTCGGTCCAGGATGGGGCTCAGGCCTCTGAAGCCGGCGTAGGGCCGAACCTGCACCCCGTTCACTGCAGACTGTCCCGACTGAGGCGAGGACGACTCGATTGGACACACGTAGTCTGTAGATTCATCCGGCCGTCTTTTCCGGAGGTGAGTTAAGTTAGAGAAGCCCAACTTCTTCGGCTGCAATGAGAAGGAATCACAAAGGGATATGACTGTCTGAATCTAATCTGTCTGATGTGAATCACAGGTGATGAAAGTGGAAAGTAACTGATCAAAATATGATATAATCACAGTGTGATTAAGATCTGATCACTTCAACAAGTCTAAATTTAGTTTATTACAACTTGGCTTTTGTTTGTGCAGTTTTGGCTATCATTTTAATTACTCTGTCAAACTTATGGATGAAATGTAGGACAACATCAGTATAACAAGGTAAGAGTCAGATAATCAGACGGGTTATAAACAAGCCAACATTCAGCCAAATTATTTAATCATTTATTTTTATATGAAGGCTCAACGATGGTGCACCTTGAAATGTTACCAACACCAAATACTGTAGATTAAAGTTGAATCAGGAAGTAGGGGTACACACTCTGATGGATGTTGACAATAGGCAGTTTGGATAATAACTGACCAACTCTGCAGTTCCCCTCAGCTCTACAGAGCCTTGTAGCATCTGTAAGCTAACTGTTTTGGTTTTACAGCCCACAAAAGTGCTTGCCAGCGTCATCAGTGTCAGGTGGACACAGCAGAAGCGGACCTGCAGAGCCTCTCTCCCGAGGATGCGCCAGCTGTCCATTATCACTTGCGCTGCGTGCTCCTATACGCCGTGAATTAAGGATTCATTTGGACCAAACCAGAGTTGGTGATTGTTGGGATGGCGGAAAGATGAACCACAACATTTTTGGTGAGTCTTATTTGGTTTCTGTAAAGTTTGAATGAAGCTGATGTTGAGAGATTAAGATTATTAATATTAATCAATAAAATACAAGGTAAATGTTACTTGCAAGTGTTATATGTCTTCTAAACATCAGTTTTCTTCTATTCCTGCCTGAATGTTGCATTCAGTGCATGTGAGTAATAAGTGGTGCCAAGCAACACCAGAGTGCAGCTTAGAGGAATGTGTCCTCTAAGCTCACTCTTGCTGACTAAAGCCACTGTGATATTATCACAAAGCACTATAATAATACTCTGGCTGGTCCTCAGGGAGAAAATACACACACACACACACACGCAAATAAACTATTTTTGTGTTTTGTTATTTTTTAGATCCACGGTCAATTTAGCCTCCCAGGTTACATCTCCCCACAAAACCATCCGCAAAAATATTTTGTGCTCACAGAGTAGCTGAAGACATTTCCAATCTAAGTGTCCAAGGTCATAAATGGGTCAACAGCAAGCGCGCATTGTGTTTTAGGGTGGATTATTCTTCCACTTTTCTTCAGCAGAGCACAGAGGGACTTAGAGACGAGGCTGCGGCTGATGGCTGGGTCTTAAAGCTGTGAGGAGGAGCAGAGCAGTCCGGGGTTTACTCTGCTCTCACAGGCTTAAACACACTGAAAGGCTCAGAGCTTAAACTGAGCTGACACACCAAGGTTTCACCTCAGATTAAGGTGGTTTCTCACACATGCAGGAAGAGAAGGCGAGTTAGCTGTGTGTGTGTGTGTGTTCTCTTAATGCAGCATTGTTGCCTCTGAGTACTTTCTTCTCTATTTCAAGCCACATAATAACCCGTCCCTTTGTTATCTTACCTTGACTTTAGCTGTGATGCTGAGTGGGGTGTACCCCGCTGCCTCAGAGTACTCCCTCTTCTCCTGCTGAGCTTGTGCTCCCACCAGGCTGTTGAAGTTGGTGGTTAGGTGGCGTCTCAGCAGTGTTTTCTGAGGAGGAATGTTCAGTAGCATGGCTAGCGTGTCTGAGTTAAACCGAGGCTCCAGCATCTAATAGAGGAGAGATAAATTTATGATGATTTTGGTAGCATTTTGATTTTCATCCCATAAACTGCACAATTATGTGTACTCACTACTAGTCCTCCGTGCACGCCGCTGCCCCTCAGATTCGGTGCATACTCTGCCAGATCCACAGATCTGAGCCACTCCATGACCCTATGGTTGGACCACTGGACCACTTCACTGGGAGTAAACTGGTTCTACAACACAAACACACAATAAACATTGTGCTGTGGATTCCCAACTGAACAGAACAAAAAATACCCCGAAACAACGGGCACTATATAAAGCACATGTAGGTCTCCTTACATCCTATCAAAGTGACGTACATCTGTAAGAAAATGTGGAAAGAGAACTACTGAGGATATCCCCCCCCCCCCCCAAGGACCAGAAATATGGACCAGACTTCTGTAGTAAATTGTAATGATACTAAACTGGAGGACAACATAATAAAAATAACAGTGCAGTGCAGGATATGAATTAATAGTCCAAAATGTAATTTCACAAAACACAATTGCAAACAGAAAAGTTTGAAAACAGCTGAAAGAAATGAGGCCTCAACTTTTCTGGGAATTTGTTCAGTTGGTGTGTAGAAACCGAACGCTGCTCAAGATGCTACACTAAACTCCAACTCTTCTTTGAATCAATACAGTCACACACACACCAGGCTCAACACTAAGGATTGCCAGCTTGCCCAGGCTAAGTAAAATGAGATAAAAAAAAACAAACTATTAAACTGTTTTGATTATCAGTGAATCATTTTAGTAATTTTTCTTGTAAAATATGGCAGAAAATACTGTTTTTCACCTCTCAAATATGGAGATTCCCCACTTCTCTTCATTTATCATCATACTAAACTGAATAGCTTTGGGTTTGAACTTGCAAAACAAGACATTTAAAGACATCATCTTGGACTCTGAAAAGCCATTATGGACATTTTTCGCTATTATCTGATATTTTACAGATGCCACAGCCCTTGATTAAACATGACAATTAACTGTAGTCTTTGTTGTTATTTAAAAAAACGCTCATAAATTAAACCTTTCGTACAGAGGCAAGAGAAAAAGTTACTTTGGACAAGTGTATTTCCAAACCACTTGCCCGACCAGGTAAGTGAAAATAAAAAACAACATTAACATTGAACCCTGCACACACACACACATACACACACACACACACTCTTACCTCATTGCTGGGTCTGCGTTTGAGGCAGTTAGGATGGAACTTGTTGACATGGAGAACATGAATGGCGCATTTGATGCTGAGGTGATGCAGCTGGCTGGTCACTTTAAGGAATAACAAGTCATTCTGAGATGGAGAGAAGAAAGAGAAATGAGTGCAACTACACAGAAAAGAGAAAGTGAGCAGAGAATCTAATCTTTTGTGTGTCAGTTTTAATCCTGAGGAGGTGAAATCAGTCATTTGCGTAATTTTACTTATCTGGAATTCCATAAACCCTGTTTTAACTTTAAACTAGTGTGCTGTTCAGCTCTTATTTAAGCTTCACATCATTAGTTGCAAACTCACCACAGTGAGGTACTGCAGCATCTGCCCATCCACTCTTCCGTCATTAAACTGGTCTTTGTACTGAGGAAGGCCGATGTCATCGAGCCAACCTTTGCAACATTAGAAAAAACAAACAAAATGTAAGAATGAAGTTCTGTTAGTGAGTGTTTTATTGCGGTGTGTGTGGTTTCGGTACGTACGAGTGACCCAGACGTAATCGAGCTCTGCAGACTTCTCGGGTTGTTTTTCACTAAACGTCTTGATGGCTAACTGGAGCTTCTTCCTGTGGAGCGGGTTCTTCATCGCCAGCTCCTGGAGACGCAGCGGAGGAGAAATCATTTATTTCATCTTGTCACATTTACTCACATCTTACACATGACATCACAGGTTCACCTGAGAAAGAAAGAATGTGCCACCATTAGAGCAAATTATCTAATTAAAATGGTCCTGCTGAGAGACAGAAGTTTGAGGGGGTGGGTGGTGGTAGGGCTGGACTGAGGTGGACAGTGTGACAGCATTGAAGGCGAAACTAACGAGCAGGTTGAAAAGCAGAGACAGGCGTTGCTAAATGCCAGAGAGACAGACAGACAGCAACAATGATGAGACAGGTAGAACTGAAAAATATTTGACAGGCTGAATGGAAGATTATTTTGCCAGGTAAACCAAGTGAGCCAGACACTTCTCAGGTTCATCATCTTTAAAAAAAAAAAAGTGCTCCAAATAGAGTAAATGTTGTGTGTGTTTACCCTCTCTAGGTCTTGCGGGGTGGCAGACAGTAGAGTCTGACCGCTGGTGACCCAGTGGCGAGCGAGGATGCCATACTGACCGAGTCCAATTTCCTCAAGCCAGTCACACACCTGCTCTGTGCTCCACTTGGAAAAAGGCATCTTCAGGTCTCTGACCCGGCAAGAAGAGAAGACATGTGAGAAACATGGACCTGGAACCACATACTGCAGGTTGTTTTAATGCTTTATTCCAGGCAGCTACAGCTTATAATCCTTGTTCATAACAATATGAAAAATCAATTTGAGTGAGACGGGACGCCATCAGCAGCTTAAAATGTATATTGATTATCTCTATTTTCAAGACGTGGTCGAGAAAAAAATAGTAAAAGTAGAAGCCCTGAAAAGAATTATGAAAGTCTGCTTTTGGATTAAAAAGGCAATGTCCAACTAGGAAACTCTATGCAATCAGTGTCAGAGTACTTGAATGTACCATTACTAGTACCCTTTAAGTGATACTGATATTAAGAGGGTACTTCATTTGATAGCATCATCCCTTTCCTGAAATAATCCTTCAGGATTTCATGTATTTATTTTCATCAAACTTTACAACATTTTGGTGGCTTCCATGTTGAACTGTCAAACCTATCAAATACACACACCACGCTCAACACCACCACAACACAGACTATATAGGTTGTAGCTGCTGTGGTAGTGGGCCAGTCTCACGTCATATTAAATTGAAGAACGCTTGCCATGATTGGTTGCTGACAAAACCATACATATAGTCATTTTTTCTAGATTTGAGTACATAAAGGATTGAATGCAGGTATTGTTTGACATTCCAGACAGTAGAGACTGCGAGTACTCCACGTCAATCTCATTGTGATTTTTAAAGATGTGAGATCAAACCTGTGGTGTGAGTTTGAATGGATTTGCAGACTTCTGACTTGCCGAAATAAGAGCTGAACTGCAATCTGAAACAGACAACTACCTTCGATTCAGTGTGCTTTCCTCTGGGCTTTGACATATTTTACACACATATATGAAAATATCAAGGAAACTAACTAACTAGTTTTTTAGTTTCCTTGGGAAAAAAAACACAGTATGTGTATAACTGTGTCTTTATACCGTGTGTTCCCTGAACGGGCCAGTCTTGGTCCAGCTGTAGCTCTGAAGCCTCCTCTCTTAAAGTCTCCCAGCTCAGGGTCGTGAACCTGGGCAGGACTACCTGACTGGCTGCGACGAATCCTGGTGACAACCAAGGCAGTGATGAGTGTGCGAAGGAAAAACAGAAAGAGGCACAGAGACTGGGAAAATGTCATCTCTACATACAGATATCTGCATATGAACGCAGAATCTGTAGGCAAGGGACAAGATTTTGGTATCTCAAATGTTCTGGTTTCCATTTGTAGTCCCCTTCAGTCCAAGTAAAATTGACCAATCATGTTTGACCAGGTTTTGGCATTGCTGATGTTGTTCTGAGATTGGAGAGAATGTGGCTGTGTGAACGAAAAAAAAAATGGTAAAACTTACTTTCCCCAGAGTTTCTTAATGCCTCTGTGAGTCTTCCTGTTCTCTGGTGAGACCGGGGACTGCTGTCCAGAGTCCACTCCAGAAGACAGAGGGGACTGGTCTGACAAAACACACTCTTCTAGCTTCTCTGAACGCCCTGTCAAACAAAAACACAAGAATACAGTCATTCATACTCCAGTTCAACAAAATAAGGAGAAGTCTGGGATCCAAAATAAATTTGTGAGAGAGCCACATGGACCACAGCCCATGCTGATTGTTTGCTTGCTTAAAGTTAAAGCACACTTTTGCTCTGTCTCTTCCATTGGTAGTGGGTTTTTTTTACATTTACATGTATTAGCTGCAACTAACATGCATGTGTATATGTATGTTGCAATAACTTGTCACAGCTATTGCAAATTCGTGTTTGTTATTTCCTCTTTCATATTACAAACCCTTCAGATAGCACTATAACTTTAAAGCTGCACTAATTAATGTTGTTTATATTAAAAATGGATCAAATGGACGTACATGATTGTTTTGGTACATTCATCAGGTGAGCAAAGACGTGACTCCAAATGGATCCTAATGTTGCTCTGTGTTTGATGGATATGCAAATAGGCAACCGTTTGCTAACATGTTAGCCATAACAACATTATTTCATTGATGTAAAGTGTCAAAAGACTTGAACTGATGCAGCTTTAATAATTGCCTTATGCATAAGGATAGGAATCAAGAACAGAAACTGGTGAGAACAGGTTCAAAACTGTCAGATCCATCAACATCATATGGCTCTGAGCTTATCAATTCCTTTCATCAATGCTACATGTTTTTCTGACAGATACGAATTGCAAAACAATTTCAAACTCATGCATCTATGCTGCTAGACACTTGCAGCAAGAATGAGTCATGGCCAGAGAGGAAGAAGCGGTCCAGAGTGCGTCTTCATTTCACAAAGAAAGATGACAACTGTGCTTGTCTGTAATGATTTCAAGTAAGAGAAGAAACACCAGCAGTCTACTACATACAAGTGCCACTAAGCAGCATGTCTGTTACAAAGGGCAAATATTCTGTGTGTAATAATAGTAGCACCAAGCTGGCAGGCTAAGCAGATTTATTCGTTGTCGTCTATGTTGTATACACTTGCACTACAAAGAACTACAGGTACAACCTGTATATATTATTCACTCGTTTCATGTGAGGCTCGCTGAACAGGATGTAACAAAATTACACACTGGGGTTGAGATGCAATACCCACCGACATCATAGAGGTCATGTTTTCCAGGAGATCCTGAGGCACAGGAGGTTAGTGAAGTGAGAAGAAAGCGAGCAGACAGAAAGCAGAAGCAAGCATTAGTCACACCCTCTTCATCTCCAAAACAAATGTTATATACATGTTAAGTGTATTAAACAGCACATCTACAAGCCCCGGGCAGGTGCCTAAGTGGGTCAGAAATGCAGACGAGATTAAGTCTCCTTGTTGACATGAAATTCATATTTGTTTCCGCAGATACTGCGAGTGTGGGTGGCTCTTTGCTAGCCTCGAAGCTCAACAGTTAACAAGCCATATATGAGAGGTCACCTGAACTGAGGGGATGACCTAAAGAGGATTGCGAGCCTCCCACACCCATTTCCTGAAACGTCCTCCTCAAAACCTTGAGAGGCTGAGGAGTTTAACAAAGGTGGTGCCAGAACAAAGGAGTGGATTTTTTTCAGTCTACACCTGTTTATTTTGAGCACTTGCTCGACTTGCTCTTTCTCAGCGGCGCCCTGCTTCAGACTGTCGGTGATGGTGTGTGGCAGTGAGAGCAAAACGGGGGAAGGCAGGTTGCATCCTTGTTTGTTTACTTTGGATGTCTGAGCTAGTTGAACTGCACACATCCTTAAGCTTGCACTCCTCGCCCTCTCACAGCCCTCTGATTAACCTCCTGCTTTAAGCTCTGGATCTGTGTAGGCTGATACATGACTGGCTGTGTGCTTATATGCCTATTAGCTTTTAAGTGTGCGCGTGTGTGTTTCAGCGAATGCTGATGCGAGAGAGCCGGGCATTATCTTCGACAGCTCTCTGAGTCATGAAGGAGCCCTAATAATCCCGCTTTAGAGCAGCTTGATCCTCGGCGAAAAACAGCTACTCACCCTGACTCTGCTCACCTCTGAGGTTTGGCTGTGACAGGGACAATCTTGTTTTGTTTATGAGATAACTAAATTTTGTTTGTCAGAAGACTCAAAGTCAGAGCAAAAAACAAAAAAACATTAGCGAATTGACTGAATTCTCCTGAAAGTTCACTTCCAGTGTTGACATATGAACATTGTGTGAGCATACAGTACCTAAAGCCGGAGCACTGGCACTCCTGCAGCGAACTGCAGCCAGAGCACAAACAGAGACGAGAGCAATCCGACCGCAAAGCAGACAGGAGGAGGAGAGAGAGAAAGGGCACAGACAAGGAAGCAGTTGGAGCAAAGTTAGTTGACAATGAGTTATTCAACAACTACTGATTATTGAATATGGTTTATTGCGACATAACATTGTCCCACTCAAAAGGTCACTTCAGTATTTTCAACTCTACTGTCTTCCCTTATTTTTGTGTCTAAGTGACTAATGGGGGCATTGATTTTTGAATAATTGGGTCCAGTATAGAGCGAGACTGCTGCAGCTGCCAGTCGCGAATCAAGCTGTACTTTTATCCCGATGGGCAACTGCCCCTTCGCAAAGCGCCGCCCTCTTTAGTTACTGTCGCTACGCCTGTCCAGCTTTTAATTCTCACACTATGCAGATGCTGTTTACAGTGATGACGGTGGGACTCACTGATGAAAGCTGCATGGCTGAAAACATTTCATGCGATTTTCTACCAAACATGATGAAGTTGCCTTGTTGGAGCATATTAGTCCTGAGCGTGACCCTCTTTCCTCTGTACAATGGTGGCAGATTTAACATCGAAATTGGGAGTAACTGTTAAAATACAAGGTCTTCGATGTAAACAAAAGCAGCTTCTCATTTCTAGCTGACGACTGTGGATTTTGTCAGCTAAAATGATGATTGTCGCTGGCAGTTTTCATAAGTGTAACTGGCTAATGTGAGCTAATGATAATGCTTCAAGTCCGTCTTCAGTGGACTTTGTAATGTTTCCATCTAAGACATTTTAACATAATAATCCTGTGTAAGTGTGTAAGAATGTTTATTTAACAGCTGCGTACATGATATAACTAAAAGACTGAGCCTTAAACTAGCTTACACCGCATAGGTTGGATGGTTAAATATGAAACATATTTATACGTTCGATGATAGATTAAGTGTCGAGGACTTTCAGACGGTCATACAGCTGGTCCATGGTCGGCTCAGGAAGAGAGCCAGGATAAGAGCTAAGCTAACATGTCTTAGATCTAAGAAAGCTAGCCAGAGAGAGATGCATCGTTGTCGGCCCACTTTGATTCCACACCAGCCCACATCATCCTCCTTAAACACCACACATAACATGTTACAATGCAACTCCTGGGAGTAAGTCATACGTTTGGTAACATAAGTTTAGCTGGGGGTAATGTTACTGCAGCTGGTCAGCTAGCATTAGTTCTAGCGTTAGTGCTAATGTTTGCAGCTTACAAATTTAGAGCAGACAAAAACCAAGTTTAATCCATGCTGTTACTCTTTCAAAAGACTACAAAAAATATGCCACTGTCCAGACTCATCACACACAGTATCACTCGCCTCAGAGCCTCATGCACACTGCCTCAACACGGAGAGAAATGCAAAGCTTGACAGACCTGTGGCACCCTAGTTACTGTTGCTAAGCTATGATTGGGTAGTTGCTATTTGCAGGAGGGGTTTAGCAAAGGGTCCATTTCACCTGTCAGAAGTGCTTGTTTTCGCCACAGACAGGCTCAAATTGTTAAATGTCTGACAATTTATTGCTTTTGCCAAAGCCACCAGAATCCCTTTGCAGAAATGGTAATTATATCATTGTGAAACACGCTTCATTTAAAGTCAGCAGACACACAGTAAAACCCAAACTGTCTTGGTTCCACTTTCCACTGTTCCAACAATCACCAGCTCTGGGTTGGTTGAAATAAACCCTTAATTCACAGCATTAGATTTGAAAATGTTCTGGCTCTACACACCGTTTCTCTCTGCTGCTTCTCTGATGTCAGACTCCCTCTCGCTTCTCTCAAGATATTTTCACAACTAATTCAGTGAATTAATGGTTTATTTCAACCAAACCAGAGTTGGTGATTGTTGGAACAGCAGAAAGATGAACCAAGATGGTTTTGGTGACCTTTATTCGGTTTTAACTGATTTTGAATGGTGTGTTTTATGATGATAAAGTTACTATTTCTGGTGGAACAAAAAGATCTTAGCCTTTCCACAACATTGTTGGAAACTTTAAAAAAAAACTCTGTGAGCCAGTCAGTGGCAAAAAAAAAAAGCACTTTGAAAGTACTTTAACAGGTGCAATTGCCCATAAAGATTACAGTGCAGCCTGTTTCACGGCTGATGGATGCAGCAGTTTCGCTCAATACTGGGAGTTCAAAAACTGTTGTTCCCATTAGTCATTATTTCTGTAAAGAGACATTGCTGTTGGTTCTTGTATGATGCCCTGTGTCCCGCATATTCTGGCTAATCCACAAACTTCCCTCTCAACACCTTTCATTAAAAACACTCATTAAAATATTGAAAATTATCTTTCCAAAGTGTGACATGAAACTGCAGAAGAAGTGAAACAGATTTTATACGTCTCCTGTTGATTAGTTACGTAAAAACTCACTGAGACTGTAGTCCTGGTCATGGGTGTGGACAGGAGAGAGCTGGACAGGAGATAAATACTCTCCATCGCCCTTTCCGCTGCCGTTCAGCTCAGCTCTCAGCTCGTTCTTTTTACTTCGTTTTCCCGGCAGTGTCTGGTACTTGCTCAGCTCCAGAGGTGGATTCTGCAGAGTGTACAAAACAGTGCATTACTTTCATATAAATGAACATAATGTATGAAGAAATGATGGTAACAGAACCGTTATAGGCAAGTTAAAGGGTTAGTTAGGATTTTTTTTGAAGTGGGTTGTGGGGTGAGGTACTTATCCATGGTCAGTGTTTTACCTACAGTAGATGGTGGGCGACATGCACTTAGTTTGGGGAAGCAGCAGGAGTGCCAGTGTAGGAAGCTAAGTAATAGACAGGGTCAACAGCAAAACATACTTTAGCCACTAAAAATAATGTGATCACTACATTTAGAATATTTTTACCACTTTACCTTGCTGTCAGATAGCCTTTTCAGATGAGAGACTGACATTTTGTAAGCCACTGTGTTGCGCTCTCCAAAGTCACCTGACCAATTTGTCTAAAACAGTAATTTTACCTTGCAGAACACAGGATTTGTAGCTCTACCACTGTCTTGATTTGTTAGTTTGTATTATTGTGTAACTTCTGTGTTTTAAAGGGTTAGTCCAGATTCACAGTA
This sequence comes from Lutjanus erythropterus, assembly GCF_056507025.1. NCBI lineage: Eukaryota > Metazoa > Chordata > Actinopteri > Lutjaniformes > Lutjanidae > Lutjanus > Lutjanus erythropterus. The sequence goes on from NC_139329.1 coordinate 8,039,626, forward strand.
GTCACACAATAACACAAAAAAACTAAACAGATTGAAGCAGCAACTCCTATGTTCTGTGAGGTAAAAAGACTGTTTTGGCCAAAGGACTCTGCTGACTTTGAAAGGAGAGCAACATTTGGCTTATATTTGCCCGATTTGCCATTGGAAAAGGCTGTCTCTGATGGCAAGTTAAAGCAATGAAAATATTCTAAATATAGTGTACACTAAAAATTTTGTTGCTGACCCTGTCTGCAGCAGTACATTGCCTGTCCTCCTAATCCTGTACTCCTGCTGCTTCTCCAAACGTGAGGTGTGCTGACCACCATCTACTGTAGGTAATACTATGAAAGTACCTCATACAACCCTACTTCAAAATATCCAAACTATCTCTTTAAATACATTAAAATTATGTGATGTTTGATAGCTGTATGTATATTATAGTATATAATATGTACAGCTTGGCCAGTTCCATTGAAATCTCTTTCATAAGATAACAGTGGAATCATGATTTGATTCTGCCTCTTTGCTCTGTTGCATAACAGCGTGTCCTTTGGAGGGTGAATGTCTGATGATACCCGTATCTGACCAGACATCAAAGTCACCGGGGCTCTGAAGGAATAAGAGGAGAAAGGCCAGCAGAAAGAAACAGCTGAGAGGCAGCCGTGATGCCGAGCACTCCTGACAGCCACTTCAGGTGGGTCTCGGCCCTTTGTGTGTGTGTGCGTGTGTGTGAATGCAGTGTGATTATGCTGCTGTGTGTGCAGCAGGAGTATCTGTGGAGCAAAGAATATGTGTGTGAATGAGTGCAAGGCTGTGATCACAAAGGAGACATTTTTTTCTTTTTTACTCAGGGGAAAAACTCAGCTGTGAACTTTGCTTGTCACACTGGGAACATGAGGTCACAGGCCACCCGGAGTGTTACATCACGCTCTGTGCCGTACAACACAAGGCTCACAACAAGTTACAAGACATAATATTACCTAGTTATTCTTTATTAAAGGGATTATAAGAAGATGTATTCTCCTCTTTACTTAAACAATTAGCATTTCACTGGCATCAATTTGACACAAAGGTGATGCACTGTGTATCTGGAGGTACAGGATTCCTGCGGGATGGGAATCAATTTCACTGTTCATCACAGGACTGGGAGGGGACAGGAAAAAAAAATGGGAGCAGGCAGGGAATCATAACAGCAATGGCTCAGTTTTTCACAGGCATTCGACTAATGCATAATGTGTGTAGACTGTGGATTGATGGGAACGGGACGGGACAGGAGCCATTCTTCTGGGAATGGGACAGGACAGGAGATTTTTTGCGGGAGTGGGATGGGACAGGAGTCAAAATCCACCCCACCCCCCCGTCCCCCTTGAGTAGTGTGTGCATGCATACCTCATGCATGCATGCTTTAACTGCATATGTACTGTATGTACTTGTACAGCTGGAATCTGTCCACCTTTCACTCACTGAGGTTTAAGGCTGTGATAATAACTTCTCATGTGACGCGTGGAGTTGAGCTCATTACTGTCATCACTGGAAATTTCATTTTGTAGGATCAATCTCATGTTATTCCATTGCACAATTCATTTGAAATCAACGCTGCCACACAAGTCAGGAACACAGCCTCTGATTGGTCAACAGACTCAATGCAAGGCATCATATGATTACTAGTGGACCACTAATGACATGCTAACAAGAATAACAAAAGGTAACAACTACTGTTAGCCTTTTCTGCTCAGCATACTTCAGACTAACCCCCTTCTCTTTTTCACCAGCTGGGAAGTTACATACGATACTTTTCTTGGTCTTGAGAAGCTGCAGCGTTTATTAACTGACGCTGTAATCTGTACTGTACATTTACTGCTGGATTGGCAACTGTCTCCGAACTTTTTCCTCTCTTCTACTAGCAGCACTGTCAGTCTGCTGCTCATTCTCTCCCGCTGATAACACCGCAAAAACTGAATTATTTGGGACCGGTAAGAGAAAATCCACACCATCACAGCCCTGAAGTCTTTTTTTTTGCATAATATCTGTAAATACTGCATTTTGAACAGTCATGAACAGTAATATAGTGTGTGTGCGTGTGTGTGTGTGTGTGTGTGTGTGTGTGTGCGTTTCAGGGGATTAGGTGAGGGTTAGGTTGTGTGAAGTCATGCAGCAGATCAGTACCTCTGCCCCTACGTCTGATTCAGTTTCAACTGGCTGGATCTCTACAGCCTATAGCCAACACAGACAAGGAGAGAGGAAAGAACACACACACACACACACACGTATATATAGATACACACAAAGCCAGAAATAGCAGGTTAGCAATCCCACAATCAGATGACAATAAAAGAACATCAGTGTTTATTTAGCAAGAACAGTGTTAGTGTGCATGTTGTATTTAAGAGTACCAGTTTGGATTAGATATATAGATTAGTTTGATTAAGATGATGGTATTATGAAAGTCAATCAGTAGGAGTAAACAACTGATATGATGCACACTAACAAACCTTTTGTAATGATCCACTCTGCAACTCTTCAAGACTGCTGGACAGTAACCGTCTCTGATGCCTGGGGAAAAAAAAAAAAACAGACTTCCGAGTTAGAAAAATAAAAAGATCTGCCGTCATATTACTCCTATGATGAATGCCTAGACTTTGAGTTGAGTGGAAGCCACATTTCATTTTTGGACAACGTGGAACGGAAGTCTACTTACCAAGACCCATTAATGAAGCTTGTGTCCCCAGTGGACACCAGCGACGTGTCCATAGAGTTCTGGATGCTATAACAAATGGCACACAAGGGGTAAGATCGATAGGAAGCTGTGAGATGTGTGTATGTGCGTGTGTACTTTGAGTGTTTATACCTGGAGTCCAATTCTCTCTGGTAAGGAGACGAGGATAACATAAGTGGAGACGACCCTCTCGACGACATCTATGCAGAGATAAAACACTTTTTCAGTTTTGTAAACACTTCACGTAAAATATCAGAATCTGTTTTTGGGAGGATGGTCATGAATCTTGTGAGATGATACATGGATTACAGACTGTTTGCACTACTGAATACAGGGACGGTTCACCCCAGAATCAAAAGTACATATTTTTCCTCTGGCCTCTAATGCTATTTATCTATCTAGATTGTTTTGGTGTGAGTTTTGGAAATAGTCTCCATAGAGATGTCTGCCTTGTCTCCAATATAAAGGGACTTGATGGCACTCGCTTTGCACAAATTAGTTTTGATTGTCTCTTTAAAATTGCATTCAGTTGTTACAGGTTGCAAAAAAGTCACACAATTCACCATCTTACCTCTGACCTGAGGAAATCTGAGTGTGCTTTGTGTGTGATGGCTCGGAGTCTTAAGCTGCCACTCAGCTCTTCTTCACTACTCCCTGGTTGGTTAAAGCACAGATATCACACAGTGAAAAACAGGAGGGAGGAGAACATACAGTATCTTGTGCAGTGTTTCTTACATTGTAGTTCATCCAAAAATCTTATTTCAGGAAAAGAAAAGGATGAAATTCTTACCCTGTGTGAGTGCCATGACTTCCCTCGCCTTTCTATACTGGCCCAGCAGAATGGTCAGCTCCTCTATACGCCGGTCCTGTCATCAGCAAGACGCAAATATGTTGCCTCGTTTAAAATCAAGTTAAAAAATAGCACCCTTTATTTTTCATCAAAACAAACTGGAAGTGTAAAAAAAAGAAGATTCATTTACCTTCTCATCATTTGAAGCTAACAGAGACTCCATCCCCACCTTCAACCTCTGGTATTCCCGGTCTAACGAAGAAAAACGAAGCATTAAAATGTTATTTTGGACTCGCAGCAACCTCGTGTCTTGTAAATTTAAGGCATGATGGACGCCTGATACAATGTTGGCGACAGACATGACAGCCATGCTAATATGAGTAAACAAGCAAAACAAACAGACAGTGACAGCGCCACTGCTCATACACCATCACCTGGGACAAACACCGCAGCTTTTCATAATGATACAACTGGTGCAACCGTGCCAACATAAAACAAGAGTTCTCTTCTGGATTCATATAATTGCATTTTTTTAGGCTTTCATAAGCAACACAACACAAACAGACAAACACACACAGACCTGAGCCAGATGACATTCAATATCCTTTCAAATGCAGACATGTATCTTAAAGGGGAACTCCACCAATTTTAAGTTTTAAGTTAAGTGGTGCTACTCAGCCTGTGATTACAGTTGTATGATGTCTTCCGTGGCTTTTGGAGGAGCTTTGTCAAGTCTGAGAATAACCCTAATTATGTCATAGTGATGTCATCAGGGTTATATCAGTGTGGACTGGAGGCAAATTTAGAAAAGAAACAAATGTAGAGATGGTATTTGGAAACTTGGCCATTTATCAGACAAGACGGGTTTGTTTGAGGGTCTGATTGACCCATACTAAGAACTAAAAGTCAGGTTATATTGACTTCTGCTGCATCCATTTTGAATATTATTTTCTGCCCCAACTTTTTATGGAAGTGAAAAAATAAATTTCTGGATTAACTCATTAAAATGTCTATCTGCAGACAAACCAAAAGAGACTGTGGTGCAACTGATGTGCTCTCAGGTTTATACACACTGATACTAAGGCCACTGAGACATCTCCCTTCTGATTGGCTGGAAGGTGAGAATAAAACCATTATAATGCACTAGTTTTACATTTTAGGTAAAGACAGCAACTTAGCTAAAAACCTTGATTTTAAAATTCTTGGTCAGGCCTTAGCTAGATGTTGCCCAAACAACAGGAATTCTAAAATCCGCGAACTGTATTTCATTTGAACCAAAAATAACCAAAAGATGAACTGGCAATGGAAATAATCATTAGTTGTGGCGTTAGTTCGTTCCACGTTGCACTGCCAGCCAGAAGGTTTGAAAGGATATCAAGTCTTTCTGCACTCTGGATGAGTGAAGCTGGAATGTTTTCCATGACCAACACAAACTAAAGCTCAGTTGTGGTCCAAGTCTCAAATCAAACACTCAGCTACCAGATTTTTGATTAAGAGACTGCTCAGGTCAAACACTTATCGTGAGTGCGTGCTGTTTTTATATAGTTGAGATTTGATCCAAAATCACGACTACATGTGACAACACTGTACTGAAAGTTTGAACGTATTTCACACATCATGACAAAAAACAGAAAAAAACAGCAGAGGAGTTTGGTTGAAAATTAGATCCACAACAAAAGCGCACTATGCCTTACATTTGTTAATCAGCTGCTTGACATACACCTCCTCTACAGCAGAGGGCAGCAGAGAGTCAGAAACAAGTCAAGTATACAGCAGAGGAGAGAGGGACATGTTGATTAGATGTTACATTAATCAGAGTAGACGGACATGTGATTGCAGATCTCGCGCACACATCCACACTGACACCTGTGGATTGGTAAGACAGTCAGCTGTGTGTACCTCTCTCTGCGTTGTCATTGGCTGAGCCACCTCTGGCCAGCAGCTGGGTCTGCAGGCATTCGATCTCAGCGTCTTTGGAGGCCAGGAGCTGCTGCAGCTCAGAGATTTCTGCCTGTGGAGGAAAGCAGAGTACATGTCTGTGAATTGTGTCAGTCTTCCAGGTCACTGGGTATCGAGGGGTTGTAGGGAGTTTAAGTCCGAGGCAACTGGATTTGTGGCATCCTCTCAAAGAGTGTTTTATCAGGTCTACTGGCTGACAGGACGGCTTGGAATTTAAATTGTGTTTCAGTCTAATGCGTCAATGCTTAATCGAACTCATGTGAGAACCACCAGAGTCACGGGGAATGAGGTGTGAATTTTTATCAAATAGGGCTGGGAAATATAGCCTAACTGATTTTTTTTTTCACATTTCATTTCAGTCATTTCAGTGTTGATCATTTTCAATGATCTATTTTAAATAAAGACAGAGAAAAAGAAAGAATTTTATCACTTTACTATAATTTAATCACTTTTTTTTAAATCAAGGCACACGGGTAAAAAAACATCAAACATAAAACTAAGCTGGCCTGTCCAATTTTATTAACAATTTCCTCACCAATTTCCAGAAAAAAATACTTCCCTCCGTATAAACGGAAAGTTTTGAACATTGCCTACATATGATCCTAAAAAAGACCTTTTTAGTACAGATATTTTGTGAGATAAAAAACCTCACACAAAGTGCAACAGAAAATCTAACATATGTTTATTGCTCATAAAGGTCTCCTCTGTAAAAAATAAAAAGTTATAAGAGATCCAAGCAGCGGTTCACAGGTGTTTCTTAATCAGATCCTAATCTGGTACCACTTTTTTGCTTCGAAAAATAATAACTTAAATGTTGACAAGATAACATAATTAACTATAATTTTGACCCACGTGTATCTAAGGTTTAAGAATTTAGTTTTGCCATGCACTCTACTGCATCCATGTATCATTTAAAAAAAGTTTTGGGTTGATTGTGGACTGAGCACTGAACCCTTTCTGTGGACATCAGGCAAGAGAAGAGCACAAATCGTTGCATGGGCTTCCTTCACTTGCATAAGATTGTTGATATTACGATACATATTTATGAGACTAGAACAGTTTAAAGAGTTTCTGTTGCAGTTTGTGTGGTGTGTCACGTCATATAATTCCTGTCTGAAATAAGACACTCCTCTGAAGGGAGGAACATGCAGTATTTTGGCCAAAAAAAGATTACTGAGAGTCAGTGTTTGTCACTGGAACCAACAGCAGTTCACAACATTTCTATTAATGTGCTGTTGATGACTCTAATGTGACTGACCTGACTACCTCATGACTAACAGCTAAGGGCTTGGTCACACTTGCACCAGTGTCTGACAACATTTTTCCCCCCATCTCTCATCACACCCACTGAAGCTCACTTAACTAAGAAACTGTTTCAAATAACGCGTTGGTGCTGCAACATGCCTAGTTCAATTCTGGCTGGGTACATTCATTGCATGTCATACCCCCTCACTCTCTATTTGTTTGCCTTCTTCCTCTTCTCTACTGACTTGTCCAGTGAAAGCAAATATGTGACAAGTTGACAAAAACATGCAACGCCAATTCCTACACTTTATTTTTACTTTAATTCCTTACTTCGTTTTTTAGTATCATTATTACATCCATCCTTTTTTAATACTTTGTTTTATTAGCAGCATTATTATATTTGTATTACTTCTGCTATTATTGTTGTTGCTATTATTATCTTATTATATCATTAACACTCAATAAACAAAACTGTGAAAAAAGAAGAAAAGAAAAAAAGAGACGAAAGCAAAAATGTGTCAACCATTAACAGTAACATCCCCAGTTTGAGCCTGCCCAGCCTGGGGCTTTTGTTTCATTTCACCCCAGTTATCTCTCTATCACATCAATAAAATGCCTCCCAAAAATTATTACTTGTCCTTCAAATTAACACAACTGCAAAATGTTGTCAGTCACATCTACAAGTTAGTTTTTTTTCCCCCCTTAATAACCGATTCTTTGACACTGAGTCCCTATCCATGTGTGCCTTATTTTTCAGCTTGTGATTTCATCTTAAGGTGAACAGAGGCTGGTGTGTTTTTCGACAGCCTAATCCGAGCAGAAGATAAAAGAATAACGCATAATAGGAACAAAGCTGCAGATGAACGACAGTTGCAGACGACAGGTGTCAGAAACAGGTGTGTGCACAGACATGTTTACAATGGTGGTGCGCTATAAATGCAAACTTAACACCTCCTGCAGCAGCTGCCTCACAATAAAAGCCTACAGGCACAACAGAGAAGTGAAGTGGGCCGAGGCACAGAATAATACAAAGAGACTGTAAAGTCATCGTCTGACCATTAGATTGAAATATTTCCTCTGTATTCCTAATTAATGCTGTTTTTTTTAATCAGCTTGGTACATTAAAACGTATTGTTAGGTCTGCTTTACTTCAAACAGCGTGTGTCACTGACTGCGGTGCAGCTTTAGGTGCTGACTTTGAAAAATGGAGCAATAGTTGTCTAATTTTAATAATATAAAACAAACTCACATGACACATAACTGATGCACACACATGACAACCATATTAATTTACAGGGATGCAACAACACAAAAAACTCCAGGTACAATAATTCCACAATGAAAAGTCCACGATACGATAGTAAAAAAAGAAAAATGATGACTTGAAAAAATGTCTTTTTTTCAATCATAAACCTGATGTGTACAACATGTTTTGTTCATATATCGTTTTCTTTTTTAATTATGAGTGCTTTTGCTTTCCTTTTTTCATAAAATAAAATAAAAATGGTGGGTTTAGATATTGTCACAGTCTGGTAAAGTAAGGATTTTTTAATGCGCTATTCTATTGATTTATATTATCCATGCAAACCAAATGACAGAATGGGAGAGACCATCAGAAGCAGAAGATTGCATTTTCTTGAGCACAGACACTTTGATTTGTTTTTGATCTGACTCTAATTTTCCTGTCTCCCAGTCTCCCATTCCTTCCTAGTTGAATATTTGTGATCTGTAGCAAAAAGTTCAGCCATCACAAGACAAATAAAAGCAAAACAGAAGGAAGAAACATGATATTAGGATGACGAGTTGGGAGTGGACAAAGTGGAGAACACAGGTAGGGAAGAGGTAGAAAGTCAAGAGGACAGAGGGAGGCAGTGTATAAGGACTGAGAAGTTATCAGATGAAATAAAAGGGACACACAGAAAAGTGACGAGCAACAAGAGCAAGAGCAGGCAGAAGAGGAGGAAGAGAAGGAGGAAGAGGAGGCACCTGTGCGCTGCGCCAGCGCTCCTCCCACTGCTGCTTCTCCAGCTGTGTGTGCTCCACAGTCAGCTTGAGGCTGGACAGCTGGGTCATGAGCGACTGGTAACACACATGGAGAGAGTAAGAGATAGAGAGCTAGAGAGAGCGGAGACACAGGAAGAGGGTAGGGACCGGGACGATTCAGAGATGAAGAGAAAGAAAAGAAGAGCGGGGAAAAAAAAAAGTGAAGAAGGCAAGCCGCAGAGAGGGGTTAATAGAGAAGAAGAGAGGATACAGAGTGAAGGAGGGAGAGGAGGAAGGAAGCACTGTAAGCACGGAGAAAGCAACGCCAGTTTGACCATCTTCAAATGAACCAAGAACAAACAACGTGTTAGGACAGAGATGCTTTTTTTTTTTTAATCAAACGATATTAACCTTGTTATAAAGTTGTGTTGTGCAATGATAATATGCACAAACTCTTAGTTCAGTGTAAGCATCATCATGTTTCAACAAAAAAAATGACGTACGTAAAGAATATATATGTAGAAAATAGTTTGTACCTTTAAAGCAATTTAAAAATAAATCAGACTCCCTTTACACCTTGCATTAAAGTGTATTTTGGGTGACTGGATTGCATCGATCACATGAAAGTAAAGGCGTGGATGCATCCAAGACACTTTGAGGACAGACTGTGATTCAGTTGGCCATACCACCTCTGCAGGTGGTCAGGGACACATTGTGGGGAAAAATCAGGAACAGGATTCGCAGATTTTTTCCTTCAGTTTGCTTCTTTTTTTTTTTGGTTCAGCACATGTGAAAGCTTTTTGGATGTGCGTATCCCACAGCTTTTTTGTCCGGGGACACATTATGACCACATTAACCACGAGTGTAAATGCACATGCATTTTCAATCCACATACAAAAGCCACTCTGGTGGAAACTTGGAGACTTTGTTGCTAGATGTAGTGACTTACTAAAAAGCAGCTAGCAGCAGATTCAGTGAATTATCGTTTATTCTTGCAGCGTGCGCATGCAGTCAGTGTGGCGTGTGTGGCAGGAGGACACTGCTCGCTGCAGGACTGGGAGTTCAGCTGCTGTGAGTTTCTATGGTCACGTTGACGCTCTCACTTTGAAACTTTCGCTGGACTAGAATTTCTCAAACTGCGAGTGAGCTTTTATCAGTCTTTCTCTCTGGATTAGGATGTTCCTATAACTAAATAAATATGTAGATAGTTTGTTTGAGCTTCTCTCTTGCTTTTTCTCTTCTGATCTTGGGTATTGCTATATGGAATCATACGACTGCATTAAAAAAGAGTAAGTCTGTAATAGAATAAGAATATAAATCTGGAAATATAAATAGTTAACTTGATCTTGAAAATATTTCTATAGTTCTTTTGATTGATTGATACAGATTTTTAAAAACTTTTTTTTACTTCAAATGCACAATGTCCCTGTAATGAGTTTGTTATTAACTGGCTATAGATTTCTCTGCCTACCATTTATATAGCTTAATCTTGATTTGACCTGATCTTTCTCTCACTGCAACCAACCACCACTAAGCTTTATGTGACTTAATGCACAATGATATTCTAAATATGCAAATGCATGTATGACATCATCCAGCACCTTTCTGAGTTCGTACTAGATGTGTTCATTGTAAGAGTGAACACTGATCTTGATCGGTTCTGTCTGTGGAAAACGGAGACACATATTAACACAAGGTGTAAAAGTAATCAGGTCAAATATATATATATTCAATCTACAAGGTGCATTTTTAATGGAAGGTGTAAAGGGGGTGACAAGTTTTAAGAGGTTAAATCAATAAGTGAGTCAAAAGAAGTGTCAAGCTGTATTGTAAATAATTTAATGTGAGGGAAACAATAAATGTAATATTATCTGTGTTTAGTCACCACTGCAGTGTTTGTCCAACAAAGAGCACTGTTAGTTCTTCTGCTTATGATGTACTATATTTGGGGCACTATCAAAGTTAAATTAATCTAAGATATTTCTGCCAAGGTTATTATTTTATGTAATATGTAATATAATATGTAATAAAAAAGACATTGTCACCTGAGGTAATGTCAGACCAAATAATGGCATCAGTATCGGGCTAAAAATCCAGTATTGGTTGGGTTGTAGCTCAATCTGTACAAAAACTGAAGTGTGAAAATACTTCACGGTAAGGAAAAGACTTCAGGAGGCAGATTTCCCAAAATGTATTAATATTAAGTGAATAAGTGCATGGAATCACAGAGCCATTTTGTCAGTAATGATCTGTGGGTTACTTTAACCTCTTGATGAACTGATGTGACTCTCTGCACTTTCTAGGATAATGTCGCTCATGCCCAATTGTATGTTGTTTTCAATTTTGTATTTTATATATATTCTATGTCTCAGCTATTTATACTTCTGATATTAAGTGTATGTAGGGTATGTCTTGTCTTGTAACTATGTTGTTAAAAGAAAATAACATTGTTTAAAACAAAGTGCATAAAAAATGTGCACTGAATCATGTTCAAAATTTTCATTTGTTGACTGGAGTTGTAATGATAGTGGTGATGCATGCTATGGTTAGAGTACATTACTTTATAAAGTCTGATGAAGATATGACATAACGAGACCACATTAACCCCGCAGCTGTACTTATCTATGTTTTTCTACTATAGCTATATAGCCTATGACTGACTTACTTTCCCCTTCAATAGCTGGAATTTCTAACACTGAAGTAAAAACATATTTCTTTATCTGAGGTGTAAAGTGTATATTTAACATGTTTAGGCTGGCTGATCATCGAGACAGTTGATGTGCTTCGTGTTGGTTTGACAAGTACCTTGGTGCCTCTTAGTTTCCTCTCATACTGGCCCTTCTCTCCCTCCAGCTCCTCCACTCTACTCCTCAGCTGCTTCACTTCCTGTAGCAAATCCTGTAGAAAGAACAAAACAAAACGCAGCATCTTTTACTTCATATGTCTTTTCAGTCCAGATTAAGCAGTGTAAACAGTCAATCAGTCCACCCACTTGAAAATCTTAAAATTCCATAAATCTGCACTAAATGTCAGAACCAACAGCTTTACTGATCTGTACACATGCAGACATATAAACGGGAGGGTATTTGAACATCAGGTTTACATTCAGTGCAGTTACAGAGGTCTCCAGGGCTGGACAGTACAGTGGTTAATATAGGAAACATGATCCTCCTGAAACAGATACCACAGCGTGCAGTTATCAACAACCAGGAAAAGGATGAACCTGAGGACCCTGAACAAGACTGAAAGCCGTCCAGGCTGCACATCTGCCAGCCGCACATTGCCATTGTGCGAGGGAAACCTTGTATAGGGTTACATGTTATTATAGGAACAGTTACATGACCCATCCACCTTGTCAGTGTAGGAGGAAACGGACAGATCTAAACTTTGTTAGTAGAGGGAGGACCCAGTGTCATGCAAGCAAACCACATCAAATCAAATAAAAACACAACGCCTGGTCCAAAACCCAATTTGAAAGGATTTGTAAAGACAAAATCCAGATTGGGGCTGAAATACATTTTTCCAAATGCTTCAAATACTTGAGTAGTTAGGCAACGAAAGGGGCATGTTGCTGAGATGCTCTGCCCTCAACAACAATTACAACAAACAATTACAGTACAGTGACCCGTACTACTTGTAGCTATTGTAGGGTATGGAAGCATTTGGAAAATCAATCAAGTGTCCACATCTGCAAGAACCAGAGTAGCGCGTGACCCCAACATCCTGCAGTACACACACAGACACACTACAAGAGAGACTGTTAGTTTGATTCTGTGGAAATTTCCAAATACCGGGTGGTGTGTGGACTGGTTAAAAAGGGGGAGGAGAAGAAGAGAAGAAATGATGGGGAAGGAGGGGAAGATGAGTTCATCCATCAAGTCTCCCTACGTGTACAGTCTGTCCTCCATTCTGCATCCGGGTGTCAGAGCCAGACAGGCTCAGGTCTGAGCCGGCTGACACGACCTGAGGGCCGTGGCCCTGGGCTTGGCTGCCTCTGGGCTCCCCCTGCTGGGCCTCCCTCTCCTCCAGGGCCCGTTTCTCCTGGATACGAGTGCTGATCTCCTCCTGAAACCTGCACATCTGCTCCTGGAGCTCACTGATGAGATTTACCACACACTGGGAGGGAAGGAGCAAATGGGGGACAAATGAAGGGAAGCGGAAGAGATGAATTGGTGAGATGAAGAGGAGAAAAAGAGGAGGAAAGATTGAAAGTGAGTTGAGAGGGGAGGAGAAACAAACATTGACTTTTCTGTTAATACAGTCAGTATTTCGGATTGCCTGTTTCCATATTTCTGACTGTTGGCTGTTATTGAGGAAACTCAGAACTTCACGGAAAAAGTTAAAAAAACAAAAAACATAATATAAATATTAATTGCAAAAATTAATACAGAGGAAGGAAATACACTTGTCCTTTGTAATAAAGAACTTTCTGAAATCAAAGATGAGAAGAGGTTGGAATATTAAGGGGAGAATTGTTATACAAAAACAGCACTAATGACATACAACACACCACCGAGGAACCAAACGTTAACCTCCAAGAATACAAACCAGAGATGGGGACTTGCCACACACAGTGACTTGAGACTTGACTTGGACTCAATCTCAAAAGACATGAGACTCAAATCTTTATTTTATTCTTTGGCAAATTAACATTAAGGAAATGATGCGCTGGATGTTATTTCCTCCTTTTATTATTATGCCTCATGTTACACATCTGGTGCACACGGACACAGATGACTGCACCTCTGGCTATAATAACTTCTCACAAGAACAAAAGCAATGCAATGAGTGCAGGGATAAAGGATGTTGAATCGACCAAATGAAACTTTATCAGGCACCTGACTACGTACCTGGATAGGTGATTCACTTTGTAAGTTCATGTGAAACTTAATGCTAGTGGTGGATGGTTAGCAAACATGTTTAGCTCAGCATCAGCTGTCTAATGTTAATGGAGTGCTGCTTTGCTGGGACTGTGAAATCATTTCATCATCTCCAGGCTTGCATGGAGGAATGATGGCAGCTTCTTGTTCTTCTCTTTGCTATTTCATTAGATTTTATCTGTAGGATGTCTTTGTTTTCCCATGACTCACTCTGTACTAAGAGTTTGTGATTGATATCAGGTGATTTGGTTGTGCACTCTCCCTCCTGCCTGCTGGCGCTGTTTCTCGCTGTGTTGTCATAATGCGTAACCTTCGCCTGTGCTTTCTCAAAGTGGTAGGCTTTATTTGTTCCCAGCTTTCATCCCCTTATGGAGAATGTCAGATTTTCTCCTCTGCTGTGCAACTAGGGTGCATATGGGTTTCTGCTCATTCTGCACTGCAACACTGCACTCCCTGTTCAAAGTGATCACATCCAAAACTACTAATCAATGCTGATATTGTCCACTAATAAAGGAGTAATGATAATTCAGTACATACTTTGAATTCCTTAGATGTAGTTACACAATGTCCTATGCAGCAGATGATAGAATGCTCATTACAACCATAAGAGACTTGAGACCTCACTCAGACTTATGACCAAAGACCTGAACATGACTTAGACTTGAGCTCAAATACCTGAGACTTGATTTCGACTTGAAACAAATGACTTATGAATATCTATGATACAAACAAACACTATATAGCAGTAAGATGAATATTGAACATTTCATCCTTGTATAAAGTGAGTCAGTGTTCAGCCAGTGAGATGGTGTGAGACAGATGCAGCCTCAGAGCAGATGCGGGCGAGGCATCATTCCTCACCATCTCATTTGTTTATATAGTGTGAGACACAGATCCATGTTCAAGTGCACAACTGAACGCACACACAGTCTTTCTGCCCGACTTCTCTTTTGGTGCAATGGGAGGACTGACAAGGAACGAGAGGGAAGTTTAGTTTCACATTATTCAAAGGTCACTGCAGAAAGTGGTCAGTTCAATGGAAAAGTGCAGTTGTGATCAGTCTCGTTTCTGACTAACCCCGGTGTGAGTATGACCAACCAATCAGCCAGGCTGATATGTCAGTTAGTGTTAGCTTATGACAGTTTATCTGTATCAGTGTATACATCGGTCCATAAGTAGGCAAATTTAAGGGATTAGAATGTTTGTTTATGTTGTGTGTTTATGTAAAAAGAAATTCTATGCATTGAAATTTCATTCAACTGCTTTCAAGAGATACTCTGTCAGTAAAATAAAGTTTACGATGAACTAAAGTTCCATTTCCTGAAGTAGGCCATGGGATACTGTCCAAAGCTCCAGAACATTTGACCACAAATTGTACTGTATGTCCACTTTGGAGGGAGGAGATCATGATTGAATGATTCCTGAAAAAAATCCAAATATATTACACTTGAAAATGACAAAAATCCATTACTTTGTCTTTAACGTTTTCAGCCACTGTTGTTATGTTTTCTTCCAAGTCATTCCTGGTTATCTTTTCTGTTCACGGGCTTAGCTGGATCTTGCAGATTGCATAGCATTCATTTCTGAGGATACAAACAACCCGTGCTCTCAAATACCTCATGATAAAGACAAAACTTTTTAACTACACATCATGTGTGTAAACTTGTGTAGCTAAAAACAAATACTTGTGTATGATTTAAAAAAAAGGGGGGGTATTTTTTGTTTGTAGGCGCTCTTTTCTTTGTCATATCACCCTCAGTGGCAGCAGATGTTCATGTTTTCAGGTTATTCAAATGGAAACTCCCACTCAGCTGTTAGAACAAAGTTTGGATGTAGGTTACACCACTGATTATTTCCCCTTCCTCAACTTATGGGGTAAGAACATCATCATACAGAAAACTACATCAGGTCATGTGGGAAAACATTTTTAGAAGGGCTTGGAAAAATAGTATTTTGATGCCAAAACCTATGTAGTTCAAACTAAAATTTAGATGTTTGGATTTGAATGAATAAGGAACACTACTGGGAAGCTACAGAACGACATTTGATACCTCCCACCCCTCCCACCCTTGAAGTACTTACATCCCACAGCTTTTCCTGTGCATCACAACATTTTTCCAGGGAAAAAGCCATCAGGCAGCCGCAGGCTCCTCAGAAATGGAAATGGATGTATTGTTTTGTTGTTTCAATCAATATATTTGATTTTGTTAAAAAGTACAGCCAAGTTTATCTCCCAAATTACCCTCACTGATTTGATGTGTCTTTCAGTGGACCATTACAGGCTCTTAAACCTCCATGTAACTGCCCCTCCCTGAAACAGGACTGTGACCATGAATTTAGACAAATGGAAGAAGACAGAGGTACTGCAGACAGACAGAGAGGAACAACAGGAGACTGCGCACGATTTCTTTTAAATAGCGTTTATATGAACGAAAGGGGTTCTATCATGTCTATAACCAGAAGATGTCACAACTCCTGGGCTTGTGAAACCCTTCCATAGCCACAAAAAAAGTGCACGATCATCAATTTCAGAACCTTGTTCCTGAAGAGCTGTTGTTTCAATAATTCAAAGTGTGAGTGTGTGTGTGCAGCATTGGAGTGGTTTCCTGAGGTGAAAGTGTTTGGCCCTCAGGAATGCTCAGAATGGATGCCTGCCATTCCTTCTGCCAGCCGACCGGAGCCTCGCAGCTGTTACTAACCCCACACACACACACACACACACACACACACACACACACACACACACATTCACTTTGCTAACAAAAATGTAGGCTGGTGCCAGTTGCCATCGTAACGTGACCAGAGCAAAACACAACATCGGATATGATGGGTTTGGGCGTGTACTGCACAGAGAAATGGTATCACACTACTGCACTAACCAGGGATCAACTTGTCAGTGTTAAAACAGCTCTGTTAGACACCACAGACGCAGAACTCATGTTCAGATTGAGGCGGTGGAGCCTTGAGATCAGAGAAGCAGCCTTGTGATCCCTGAACCAGTTGGCGAATCAAACCAAAGGAGATGAATGAGTGCAGCTCTTTCTTTCCTGAATAAACCACCACTGAAGTGCCCCTGAGCCTGGCATGTGACTTTTTAATGCATGTTATAGTCAGACCGTGAAAGAAGTGTGCACAGACAACACTTCTCTCTCAGAAAAATACTTGACAGAAAGAATACAGTTCTTAACACCAAATATTAAAGTGTAACCGAATAAAATTATCTCAATTTTGAAACTAGACCTGAGATGCTACTACTGTAATATAATGTATGTGATGTCCCTCTGTATCTAGAATGCTTTAATCATGATACACAACAGTGACTGTGTTTTTTTTAGAGTTGCAAACAGTCTTGTTTTTTTTACTACCAGCATGGCTACAGGGATGCAAATATCGGTTGGTTGGTTGGTACACCGCTATGATCAAGACAGAAAGATCTCATCAGCTATTTGTTGGATTACCATGACATTTTGTACAGATGTGATCCTTAGAGAATGAAGCCTGTTGACTAATGATCCCTTAACTTTTCATCTAGTGTCACCATGAGGTTGGCATTAATAGTGAAATGTCTCTAAAATTATCCGATTAATTCCCCTGAAATCTGGAAGACATTCATGTCCCCATCAGGAAGAACTGTAATAACTTTGGTGATACTTCAACTTTTCTAGTACCTTCATTAGGTCAAAATGTTAGCATGCCAACATACCGAACTAAGATGGTGAACGGGGCAAATATCAGCTGCGTTCAAATGGAACTCAGAACTCGTAATTTTGACATGGAATGTCATGTACACAACGTTGTGAACTCAGAGCTTTCGGGAAACGTTGAGTTCTGATGTTAATATTACAAAAATGGGGGCATTCATATGGACTCTTCTCGTAAACACGACCCCATTTGAAGGCACCACTTATACCTATTAAGTGTCACCATGTTAGCGTAGCCATTGCGAGATTGTTAGAATGCTGACATTAGCATTTAGCTTCAAGCAACAGCAACAGTCCCGCAATCCTGCAAGCATGACTATAGTACTTTACTTCAACTTTAACCAAATCACATACAGAAATGTGTACAGTCAGACAATTGAACCTGAAGATTTGAAAATCTTGGTAGAGAGTACAAAGGCGAAAGTTAAAGTTATTACCCAAATTGTACATTATGCAACATGCAACATAGTTTATAGACCAACTACCTAGCCCAGTTATGACTTACTTTACTAATAATAGTTTTGCATGCACACTCTTCCTGTACAATGAGGGATTATTAATGTCATGTCAGGTGTGCTTATTCCAGTTTACCTCCATATTGACTTGATTACAATCTTTCTGCTTGTTTCTTGTCACACTTTGCCTAGGTAAGCTCATGTTTCTATATCTCAGTTACTACTTTGGTTAGTATATTGTTTTTGTAATCTATAGAAATAGCCCAGCAATAAGCTTATTTCATTAGTGATCTCTTGGTACCACTGTACCAAAACACCACAGCAACAAGCGTTTGCATCTTATAAGCCACTGAACTGGATTCAACATTGTTAACTGAGATTAACTGATTGAAACTGATACATTTATTCATAGCCAGTTTATTTTCTATTGTGGCTTTCTGGCTGAAAAAAGAGCTCGAAGTCAAAAGCTAAGTCAACATTTCCTTTTGTTAAGTTCAGAATCTTGTTTCACATGAGTTTGCAGAGGCAGAAAATGTTACCAGAGAGGAGGGATCACACTACATCCTGCAGGATTTGTAGTGTCACTGTCCTGCATGCTCACTTTGTGCGCGAGCCTTGTAGGACAGAAAACAATATACCCACAGTACATCCTGTCGTTTCTTATCTTTCCATCTGTCCATCACTGTCCCTCATCTTGTCCCTCCTGTTTCCTCTCTTCGTCTTCTCTCCGCCCTCAGCCCTCTCTCCCTTGTTGAGCCCTCTCCTCTGCGCCTCTCCCTCTCTGTCTACTTCCGCTGATGCTTATCACGCTCCATCCGTGTGTGTGTGTGTGTGTGCAGAACATGGGCCTCTGCGTGTCAAAAACCCTGTATCCTGTTTATTCAATCAAAGCACGGCCCTGGGTGCTGTGTGCCTTGTGATAGCTTTACACACACACACACACACACACACACACACACACACACACACACACACACACACACAGAGAGCTAAACCACAAGAGCAGCTTCAGTGTCTTGTGGTGCCAGTGGGGAACAGCAGCTGGGTGCCACAATGAACAAAGTATACGCAAACAAAATAGTGAAGACAAGCAAAGACTGCTCAGCTAGACTTGGATGCGCGTGCGTGTGTGTGCACGCCATTATTTGTCAGTATGTCATCAGGGTAAAACGAAAATCAGCGTGAAAGGAAAAGTCATCATAACATCTATAATGTTTTGGGAATTTGAGACACCTATCCTGCAAAAAAAGAGCGAGAAAAATCATCTTGGGAGCAAACTGTGTGTTTTTATGAACAGACAGAGCGTTGGGGGTGGCCTGGTTCTTATAGCTCCTGACAACTTGATTTCAAGTTCTTCTCTGTAACACTAAATATGGTATGATAGGTTTCATTAAATATGCAACATTTAACATTAGGTTTAGTTTAGAAATACAGCCTTAAAATGTGTCTATCAATGGTCCAGACTCAAAAACTGTCATTTGCTTAATGTGGACTGTGTGGGTGTGTTTGGTCAGGTTTGATTGACAGTGACAACACCAAGAGTACCACAACTGTCACTAGCCTTGAAACTGTGGGACTGTAAATAAAGATGGACAACACCTCTCCACTTCTACCCACTGTACAAAAATGAAGCCAAAATATTCTGGATATGAGCACTGCCATCTTGCGCTGCTGATGTCACTGGGAGCCAGAGTCTGTGCAGCAGTGCTCAGGGTGGCCACAGTATCGATGTCCCACCTATACACCTGGCCGACTCAATTCTGAGCCAGGGTCAGCTGTCAATCATGACATGAAACCCGCTTTTATAGCATCAAATAACTAATTAAAACCAAATAAATAAAAATCAAAACTTGGACTTATTGAAAAATGTATTTGTACTTTGATTTTTTTAGCTTGGCCCATGTCCCGCATGCTACCATCGAGGGATACGGTTAATGACCTATACTGCAGCCAGCCACCAGGGGGCAATCGAGATGTTTTGACTTCACTTTCAGGGAGCTGTCACGTTGTCTGTCTTTATATATGTCAGTGTGAGAAACACAGAGAATCACGACCGCTCATGAAGCTGATTGAGCAGAAATCTTAGTAAAGTCTTTAAAGTGAAAACGATTCTATTTCAAGGGACATAAGACTTCTAAATGACTTACTGACTTGTTAAGCTGGATATTTTCTGCAGTGTTGATTTTATAGTTTGGTGTCAGCTGTCTGTCTGGCACAACGTCTGCAGGGTGTCGTTGAAACTGTCTGGAGAGGCCGTTTGATGTGTTCTGGCTTGTTTTAAGGCCTCAACACTGGAGCTTGAATCTCATCCAGACACATTTCATTGTTACCTCTGCCAGCGAAGTTCAATGGCAGGCATGTTTGTACTATTTGTCTGTTTATTAACTGGGTGACAGATCTGGCTGTAATATGGTGTTGGGACAACCCTTCATCACGTGATTTCATGTTATTGAATGATTTTCTCTTAAAGCTGGCAAAGAGCTGTGGGAAAGCCCAACGTGTGGGACTTGTTGACCGTTTTAGTGGGAAGACCAAACCTGAAAGACATCAACTGTGGCAATTTCAGATGGCAGTTTTAGAGATGGCAGCCAACACTAGAGTGTCTAGTGAAAGGTGAAACCACCTTTTGTGCTGTTATTGGTGGCCCAAGAAACCAAATGCCTTTTTTGGATTGTCGTGAATCTTGTTTTTCCCCTCTACAGTAGCAAAAGATGACAATATTGGTTAGTTGGTTTGTATAATATTGCATTTTGACACAGTCCATGCCCCGTGTGAATTAGCTGTCACCTTCAATGAGCAGCTGACAACCCTGAAACTGATAACAGATCTGTGATCAGACCTGGTTCATGTCAAGCACACATTCCACCAATCACACTCCTCTCTCAGGGGAACTTGATCCATATATCCCAACACACAAATCACAAATAAGTCATTAAAATGGGACTTTTCAAGTAAACATATGCATATTTCTGTCATACTGGCAACGGATTTGACACATTAGAAATATCCTCTGCCACACACGAGGTGATGCATTTTATTCCAGCAGTAGCAATGCATATTTGTTGGAATGAACAGATGTTAGCATGAGCAATGATGTGGTGGAATCTACGATTAAAAGAGCACCACAGAAACAAAATCCATAGAAGAAAGGAATACTGTTTCATTGCGTGACCTCTAAGAAGCTCAGCTTACAAACATGATGGCAGTAAGACTTGAGATAAACTTGAAATGTAGATCTTGCAGATGGCAACTTGTGGTGGATTATTGTGAACAAAGCAGCCAGTGGTGAATCTTATTACTGCTCTCTTTGGCTCAGAGACAGGGAAAAAAGAGACAAATAACTGACATACGTCCTTATACAGCACGTCTACGAGCTACAAGAGCAGCCCTGAGTGTCCCTAAATAACCCCTGAAGGAATGTGATTGTTTCCTTCAGATCACAGACAGTGATGACAAGAGAAATATGCATTTTCAGCAAAATAATCTTTTCAGCGTCTGTGCCATTTTAGGTTTGGAATAGAATATGGTTTGCGTTATTATGCCTTGTTTCAACAACAATGGAAAAAACATCTGCATCATCTTTTAAAGTAATGCTTTTTTGTGGGCTAACTTCTTGCAAGGCGCCGTATGAGGTCTCGGTGGAGACCAAATCACCAGGCCTAACAGTGTTGGTGCCATTGTTTTAGCCACTCAGCAACACAGGAACAAAGACTAAAGCATGTTTGAATGTTTGACTAGTTTGTATGTGAAACTTTGCAAAAACAATCAGAGACGTAGCAGAGGATAAATCCACGGCAACCCAGTTTATCATGTTATTAGACTGACATAAAATCATATTCATACCCTGATGTAACACAGCACTGGGAGCAGTCAATATGAGAACAAGACTACTGTAGTGAAGTACTTCTGAGAGGCTGATCACAACAGTGCTTTAAGCTAAATGCTAACGGCAGCATGCTAACATGCTCACAATGACGATGCTGAAATGCTGATGTTTTGCAGGTGTTTACTGGATTCAGCATCTTGGTTTACGGTGTAAGCATGCTAAGATTTGCTAATTAGCATTTATGAACTGCTGAAGTATGGAACAAAGTAAAATTTCAACCCGACGATGACGAAAGATAAAGTTACAGCAAGGGATGACCAAAGTCATTCCATGTTATCCTGAGTAGACTGTGAATGTCTGAACCAGATATCATGACAATCCATCCAATAGCTGTCGAGATATTTCACTCAGGACCAAAGCAGTGGACCAACCAACACACCACATCTACACCACTAGAATGACTTAAATAAAATCTTCTCTCACAGCATATGTAACTATGTACAGTATGTATAATACATTTTCCATAATTTTCATTGGGTAAGAGTTTATACATTAAATAGCCAGACAGGAATGTCTTTTGGATAATTTACTAAATCTTGTAATTCCAATGTTGCAAAAAGCGATTCTCCATTGCCAACAATGCTTTAATACAGTCCTAGGATATTAAAGCGAGAGATGACTAATATTTTTTATTATAAACAGTAAACAAAAGGATGGATGACAAATGTATATGATCTCATGATGTGTGTTACATGCTACTTAGGTATTTTAAAGTAACCAGAAGAAATTTTGAAATGTTTTGAAATGTGTGTTTTTGGTTGTACTGGAGGTTGCATTTTATTCTGTTACTTCGATGGTACAGTTTGCTGTTTATGCATATAAAGGTGGAAAGTTTTCATTCAGGCAAAAGCAGCAGAGATTCTTGCCTATAGCAACTTAAATACATGCAGTATTGAAGTCGTTATTCCTTTACATACCTCGGCTTTGTTCTGCTCTGTATCCGCAGGATCTTGTGGTTGTGTGTTGGTGTGTGTCTCCTCCATGCTGACCAGCTTCAGTTTGAGGTATGAAACTTCGTCCATCAGATCCAGCTTCTGAGTCTCCAGAGAGGTCCTGCTCATCAGCTCCTGGCGGACAAAAAAAACACAGACACCGTAAGTTAGATGCGTGGAAAACCACACATGAACAGCTTTTACAGACCACACCTATAGAAAATATCAAAGACACACACAGATACTGGAGATCGACGCAGTGAGAGGTCAGCATGCTACTTCACTTGGTACAATGTTCTTCCCACACTAAACAGAGCAGGCTAGGCTGGGGGCCCAGACCCCACGAAGCTAAATATACACACTCACACACACAGGCAAGCTAGGGTCTCTATTAATATATCTCTGTGCTTCTTTGGTATGGGACAGAGAAAAAAAAGTGTGTCTAATAGAGAGAGAGAGAGAGAGAGAGAGAGAGAGAGAGAGAGAGTATGCTGGCCACTGAACATGAAGTGTGTTTTTTTTTCTGACTCACACAAAACACACAACTATTTGCCAACTCTCAGTGTGTCCGCTGTTTTCATTTCCTCATCTAAACTGCTTCTAATCCCACTTCCTCTTCTCTAAACTCAAACCTAAACTGCCTTGGATTGTTGGATTGTTAAAGCCTCTGACATCCATATTCTTACACTATTCTTCTTGACATAGGGTTGAGGAAAATGGAAAAGGCAATGAGCTCGCAAACTGTTTGCCAGCTAATTTGATAAACCTCGAGAAAATGTGGAATTTATGAGTCATTAACGTAATTACTGATTACGACTGTGTAAAGGGGAGTAACTTTACACAGCCTACGCTACTCCTGTAATTTTTAGATGTTTTTGGAGACAGACTAGAACCAAAATGAGTTTAAGATTTCCCTTCTTCCATCTTGCCTATATGGTTTCTTAACCAAAACTCTAACTATGACAAATGAATGAAAGAAAAAAGAAAAGACTTTTGTTCATTATAGCCAGGATAAAACAAGGATTAAAGGATTATAATCTATGATATAAAAAATTAACAAGATGTTATATGTGACCATGAGACCGGCCCAACCCCGAAGGAAAAGGTATGTGTACGTCTGTCAGAGCCTGAGGCTGGTTGCATATAACCTATGTGTAACCCGTGTGAAACCCGTGCGTAATTCTTCCCTCAAACTTCAGAAACACTTTCCGATCTTCCAATTTTCCCTTGATCCTGCTCAGGTGGATCTCTCAACCACACCGTCTCTCTCCCACACTCCTCAGTCCTCCCCTCGCTTCTGCACAGTGGCTCCTTCCTCTTTCCTCTTTGTTTGCTCTCTTTGCCATCATGCTGCCAACTCTTGCGCTCTGGGTGCACCAGGTCCTTAAAGGTGATGAGGGCTGACTTTCTGATTGGTTTATTGGATGATCAGCCTAAAACACACCCATGAATTAATCATAGCACTTGTGCATAGCTGATAGGTGTATCCTAATGGGCGCCAAGAGCACAGGGGGCAGGACAGGATACCCTTGCACCCCTGGTGCAGGAGAGCAAAGGTGGATTTGGACACGCCTTGAATAAATTAAAACCAATGCACCTTGTGCTTTGAACTTGTACTAAAGATCAGCATAAGATAGTGCTAGTAATAGTAATATTTTGTAAAAGCACTAATAGTCATCCGTATGATATTATTATTGAGGTGTTTGGTCAAAAGTTTGATGATATGATTTTGTATCACACACCCCTAATCTACTGCAATCTACAAAATCATATTCAATAGGATCACATATATTATATATCACGGCATAGCCTTAATCTATCAAGGCATACCGCTCAGCTCTATCGCAAATATCTGTGAAAAAAGTAAGAGAAACCAGTATAACAGTTGTTGAGATAATTCAGTGTGGACCAAACTGGTGAACCACACAACCGACTGACTCACATTACCATACATAAAAGTATGTTTTAACATTCATACATACATACACGTGATTCAAATGATCTACTTTCCTTTTTCTTCTTAAGGGCATGTGGATGCCACATTAAACACATTAAAGACAACTTTCTGTGACCACAGAGGGATACCATAGCCTCCAAACTGAAAGATCACATGGTAAACAACTTGTGTCAACGCCACAGCCACAGACAGACAGTTAAAACCCCATAATCACTCCAGCTCAGCGGCCACACACATACAGGCACACCAAACACACACACACACACACACAGAAAATCTGCTTAGTTATGACAGCTGACTGTCAGTTTGCAATCTAACACCAGTGTCACTTACAGCAGGATAAGCCGCAGTCTTTAGAAGTAATTTATCAGAACTCTGTGGTCGCGGCCCACAGCTCAGCTGCCTGACATTTGCTTTCCTTCAATTATGAGGAGCACCATGTGACAAATTATCGTCCTCTCGACAGCATTTATAGACCTCTTTAAAGAGGCTGCACTCAGGCACAGTTACACAGCAGAACGCAGATCTGGACTTAGACTTCTTCATATCTGAAGAATGTCATTCCAAAATCAAATATCCACACTTGAAAGATACAGTCTCCATGATAAGTATTATTCAGTGACATGCATACCCTGTTTACACCTGGCATTAACATGCTATCTGTTTCAGGATACGTTATCAGGACAGAGATGTAGTTTGATGATGGTGTGAAGACATGTGGGATCATGGGAGTTGTTGTGTTCAGTGTTAAACAACCACCATTGCTGATGAAAATCTATCTGAGGTGATTCAGGTAGAAATTATGTTCCTGGACCAGTTAATATTTGAGTTTTTATTTTCTGACTTCTTTCTTCACTCTTTGACATATCCCAGAAGTTATAGCAATGAGCAGCTAGCAAGGAAAACGTACTATTACTGTATTTACCGCTGTTGGAAATGAAAACTGCATTTTCCTGCTAACTGCAAGCCCAGTTAAAGCTACAAACATGAACTTTTATGTTGACATGTTATTGTTATGTACTGTTGGAGTTATAATTAGGGACTGTTGTATCCAACAACTTAGATTTAAGTGTCAGCCGCTACGAAGCTTTTGCATTTATGAATTAAACCCTGATGACAAACAAATAAGATACTGTAAATTTGGTCGATTTTTTTTTTAATGGTCGCAAAGTTGGGCACCATGATGGCTGCATGTCTTGTCAAAACATTTCCAAACAAAACTCTCATAGAAAAATAAACAGAAGCTGAAAATGTTGTTAGTAATGTACCATAAGTTATAGTAAGTGAAGATTAATATATATATATATATATACATATATATTATTTGCCCCTTGGTTTACCAGTGGTTATTAAGTAACAGCAGAGACTAAAGTTAACTGTCAAGTTTAATCTAGGCCTGCAATATCAGAAAATGATTAAAACAGAGTTTTTCCTACATGTCTTTGAATGTCTGGTTCTGTCAGTCTAAAATCCAAAGATATTTAGTTTAATATGATACTAAACAAATTTAAGAAGCTAAAAATACAATTTTCATTCACAATGCATTAAAACTACTTCAATGATTAATTGATTATCAAAATAGTGCAACAGTTTAATTCTTTTTTACCACTTGCCTGAGCGGGCACCGGGCAAGTGCTCGACATGCCCGACATGGTATATTGCTTGCCCTGGGCAAGCGGGCAATCCTTATTGATGAGCCCTGTGTGTGTGACATTTACTCACAGTCCTGAATTGAAATGGCTGGATTGTGGAAATTCTGGAGATACTTAATGCTAATGAGAATTATGTTGACGAATTTTTGTGATTGATGCAGAGTGATTAAAAACATAATGGCCCTTGACTAAAGCCTTGTGTGTGTGCGTGTGTGTGTGTGTGTGTGTGTGTGTGTGTGTGTGTTTGTGTGTGTACGTGTGTTTGTGTGTGTGTTCTGTGAACCAAGTACACAGAATTGTCTCAATACAGTAATTTCAGTGTCTAAATAAAGGCACAGTAGGACATGTAGTCACAGTATGACTACATGTGTGGGTGGATCCCCTTGAGCATGAGAACACTGTGTGCGTATGCGTGTGTGTGTATGTGTGTGTGTGTGTGTGTGTGTGCTGACTAAGGACTATTTCTTATTAGATTAGTTGTGGTTCCCACAGCAAGTAGCAGCCCTGCAGCAGCAGCACTGACACATACTGTTAAATGGCTGCCTTTTTCTTTCCTCTCTTCTCTCACACTCAAACACACACAAACACCACAGAAAGTGACACAGACAGAGGACACCCTGATGCAGACATGTTGTCACTTTTAAAATCCTTCAAACTGGCTTTCTGATTATATATTTAAGAGATCTGAGGAGGAGGGACAGATCTGGGAGATGATAAATACTGAAATAGCCAACACAATGCAAGCACAACAAGCCCAGAAGCCAGACAACCGTTATCTTTCTCCACACTCCACCTTCATCTCTCTCAGCAAACATCTTGTATCACATTAGCTATTTGACCAGTCATTAACTGTGAAACGGGACAGCGTTACACACAGACATGCAGACACACGTACACACATACAAACGCACAGCCATAAACTGGGACAACAGCTGCAGATCAGAGCGGCTAAATCAAATAAAAACTCCAGAGTTATAATCACTAGTCATGAAAGATTATAAGATCAGGTGCAATGGCAGGTTGAAATCTACTGTCATTTTAGATGTTGCATACTGCGAAAATAACTACGGTTGCAACACTTTTGTTAGCTATGATGCAAAGTGCTTCATAACTAACAAACAGAAAATGTTTTCCAACTACAACTGACAGACAGAGAAGAGGAGAAATCCCTACTTTAAAAAAAGGAAAGCCCCTTTTGATTCCTCAAGTGTTTTTTTTCTAAAGCTGTCCTCATTCAGTGCAGACAGCATAAATTAGTGGATTGTAAAAGCAAGCTGGATAAAGATGATAAACGTCACAGCCCTTGTGGGGTATTCGTTTTGGGGCTGTGGCCTTTTTATCCTCGGTCTTGACAACGAAGAGGACAAAGAGCCCGCTGAGGAGTCTAAACAGAGGGTTGATTCTGTGATACACAGAGCTGAGGTCTTTTCATGTCCAGCCTGGCAGAGCTCATGAGTCTGCCGCATTAGTGACGTCAAGCAGAACTGGAACAACTTGAAGACATTCAGTGTTTCACATTATACTGGCAACTAAGGAAAAGTGGGACCTGTAGTCTACAATAGGGTTGATCTGCAGCTTTAAGGTGGTGTTGGCCTGCAACTGATGACAAGACAGACACCTTCAGATCAGTACAGCTCTGTGATGCTGAGCTCTAAATCCATGTTTATCATCTTAGTTGATCATTTTAGCATCCTAACATTTGCTTATTAGTGCTGAACACAACCTGTAGGGCAGGTTTGGAATTTCGCCATTTTGGGGGCAAGGCCACTTTACCTTTGGTGTTGTCAGTGTTTTGAGGGCTCAAAGACCAAATAGCAGGGCGGCAAGGCCATCAAATAAAACAATGATTAGAAGTCCATGGACATAATGTAAAGTATTTAACTTAAGGGTTGAGGATGAATTCATTTTAATCACATTTTTTCCCAATTTGTTGCTAAGTAGAGGGACACTGGAAGTCAGTCAGAGGTCTGTTTATATAATGCTGTCATAACAGATTGTGTGTGATATATTACACAGTTATTAAACAGTTATTATCTTTACTTTCTCAAAATAGTCACTGAATGATAATGAGTCATTTTTACATTATTTCAAGATACTAAATCATTATATTGAGATAAGTCATAAGTTTTAGATAGTAACTCATTATTTAGAGACACTAAGTCATTATTTTGATGAAGTGTTTCATTTCACTTGACTTTCAGGATCTTTTCTACCTCATCATACTGGTAATAATGGGCTTCCACAGGGGGAGACTGTGCATCCAGCAGTGCAATGGAGAGAAGCATATCACAGATCTAGCTGTTTGTCACTGTTAACAGATACTCCAGTCTGCAGTGTAAACCTCAGGACTGTAGAGTGACATCAGGATTCACGATCAAAGAAAGTTTATATCACGTCTACGCTTCTGTCCGTATTTGCACGCTCCCTTTCTCACCTTTTTCCTGAGCGCTCGCTCTCTGCTGCATTAACACTCCTTTTGTGTGCAGCATTTCACTTGATGTCGCCCGATCAGAATCTCAACAAAAGACACTGGTGTCTGAAACATTACTGACAGGAAAGAGGCAGAGAAGAAAATGGGGAAATCAGCTGGGGCAGTGTGGGCGGGGCAACAAGGCCACTGTGGCCGAAGGGTGTATAATTTTTTGAGGGGCATAAGGCCAAACAGAGATTTTATGACAGCTATGGCTGCCATAAAATTCCTGCCCTGGCTGAGGATGCTGGGAATATCATTAGTTTTCCCACATTTCACAGCACTTCAAGAAACAGTTGTTATTTCAGTCCGGACTAAAGTGGTGATGATCATTGGGATTAAAGGTTTCCATTAAGGATTTAACAGCCTCTGCAGCCTCGGAAAGTTCTATGAAACTTGGTTAGGTGTTAAAAACATTGTATTCGTAGCTGGTTCTGCAGATTCATCAGATGCTGTTAGATACACAAAGCTGGCCAGCGGTGTCCTGTTAAAAATATTCTTTTGCTTTGCCCAGGGAAACTCTGGTCAAATGTTATTCTTGCTCATTCCAGTTTGCTGCTGTATCCTAATAAGGAATGCTTTATTTCTTTGTTCTGACTGAAGCAAATCCCTGTCCTCTATTATTACAACTGGACCTTTTCACTTTAGAGCCAATAAAAACTTACTGAACAAAAAAAAAACATAACATTTTAGAACGCCATACAATTTCAAAGCCAGTAGCAGTGCATTAAACTGGCAAAGTATGAAACAACTGTGGCAGCAAAACAGTCCGCAGTCCTTTATCTAAAAGGTCACCTTCAACCTCAGTTTGTGTTAAGAGTAAACTTTGTCTAATCTTGTAGCAACTAAAGAAACACAGTTTAATGATGATGAGTCACAGGAAGTCAGCAGTATAAAGTTAAATTGGAATGCTCTGAATGAAACACTGTGCCACTCCTTTATTTATTCATTCACAGTACCACTTTACTGCTACTTGTGTTCAACCACTCCTCTATGTGTACGTCCAGTTTGATTAAAAACAATCCCACAAATGCCATTACTTTAGATCAGTGGCCTTCAAATAAGAAAACATAATTATTTCAATTGAGATCAATATGCCACCTTAATAATTATTACCTGTGATTCATTTGCCTCATTTTCATCTTCAGTTAAAGTATAACTTGGGAACATTTGACATATTACTATTACTATTACTATTACTTCTATATATAAACTTAACAATCACTAGCAGGACTTTCACTGTACTAGAGCCTGATGGGCAAACACACTCTTATCTCTTCTAGGGGTATCGCGAGTCTCCAAATTCATGTTTTGATTTGATGACATTTTTGATTCAAACATATCTTTTTAGCACTGACAGCCACACCACTGTTAGACTACAGGGTCTTCATTTGTAAAGATCAACAGGTAATTGACAACTGTCATTTACATTTTCAAATTATTTAAAAAGATAGAGAAGTACAGCTGCAGGCTACTGCTATGCTATGCTGTTTTGTCTCTGGTGTATTTCTTGTGTTGGATGTGCACAAATAAGAGGAGAAGTCGATCCTGCTTTTAATTGACTTTTGATTTAGAATTGAGAGCCACCCCCAAAAGCAATCAACCTAAGAGAAACACTAAACACCAAACAATCTTACATGTGGAGAACAAAATTTGTACTGCAGGACATCTCTGCAGTATTTCATTATATTGCTGTTTTGTCACCACAGTTTACCTTTATGAAAAGAAACTGCAGCGTCCAAGATTTGGATATTGGACTGCAATGTCAATAAATTGTGCAGCCCTAAAATATATGTAATAAAAAATGGTTTTACAAATGCTTCATGAGGAGGAAAATTCAACAGACCTGAAGAATATATACAGTGTGTTTTGGTGAACAACATTTCTCAGGGCACAGTTAATCAGAGAACATGAAGCCAGTGAGCCACAATAAAAATCCCTTCCCACACATAATTGAGTAACAGGAGCACTAATTATTTGCCACCTGGAGGCTTGTAAACTATCTCTCACACATTTGATTAAACAGGACCTTTAACATTTTGCAATTATTTTCAGTTTACACCCTTGTGTCACAGATATTACTCTGCTACATTTTTTTTTTTACACGTCTGTGTGTGTGTGTGTTTATGTGCACTACCTGTTGTAGCATCTCCTCCGTGGAGGCCAGTTTCTGACGGTGTTCCTCCAGAGAGTTTTCCAGGTCTCTGATCTTCTCCCCCTGCGCCTCCACCTGGTCAGTCAGAACGCTCACCTAATGGGTGACACATTCAGTGAGTATTAGTACACATAATAAAACACAGAACTGCACTGATCAGATGCAGAAAAAGAAGGACACTGATGTTGTTGCAGACGGACACTTACAAATTTGCAAACAGAGAGACATGGAAACACACACACAAAGGAGTTGCATATACATATACTGTATATACACTGGGGCTGTTCTTATTGTGACATCTAAAGAAAATTTAAATACGTAAATAAATAAATAATGCTCAGTCAATATTCTGTAATTCTGAGGGAGTCTGTAACCACAACTTCATAAAAGCATACAAAAGGTGCAAGGGCAGGGGATGATGGGGGAGGGAGACAAAGCGACAATGGAAAGAAATGAGTGGTGTAGAAAAGGTGCTGTATTATTTACATGATATCAATATTGCTTTTTTCAAATATCATGGTTATTGTCAATGCTGATACATCGTGACACCCCTAATATACACACACAAAAACTCCACATGTAGCGGCAATGATGTACTGTTAGCAAACGCCAAATTTCACACACACACACAAGGACACAAATACAAATTTATCTTCATTCTCACATGACCATGTCTCTTTCTCTTCCTTCACTCCACACACAAACACACATTCATCCTGGCATACTTCACCTCCAAACACCCCACATTTACTCAGCAGTCTGTCACTCAGGAATGCGTTGCACATTTACAATAATCTCCCTGACAACACACTCACCTCCTGCCAAACATCACACACACACACACACACACCACGTACTACAATTCTCCTGTTCTCCTAAACTATGCCAAATCCCTCTGACAGCAGCTGATTCTCTGTCACTTCAGCTTCCATGATTTTTACCCCTGCAGCCACGTTCTGTCTCACAGCGCTTTGGCAATAAAGAATCTCCTGCAAACTTTTTGGCTCAACATGTTACAAAATCCAGATTACAAAGAAAAAACAATGGCACGCGAGGACACGGTGAATGATCCGGTTGCCTGCGTTACCTTGCAATGAGCAGGTGAACCATGAACAGCTGAGTAAATGAATGAGTGTGTGAATGAGTTACATCTAAGATCCCTGTGTGTCTTTAGCACCTAAAACATGTATTTCCCTAATTCCTGACAAATGTATCTATCTGTTATTTAAGTGTACAACATAAGACAGCAATTTAAAGATAAGGCTACAATATGACTACATAAACTCTTACCTCCTCTGTGCTCCACTGCTGAGCTACACACACAAATGTGGGTGAAAGTTCCCTACAGGGAAGTTAGCTACTAAACACAGAGTGTGTATGTGCTAACACAGACAAACTGAAGCAACACCTGAAGGGCAGGCAGTTGAAGAGAAAGTAAAGGAAAGAACCTGGAAGGGGACAACCTGTCAACAGCCAGTTAAATCTCCTGTCGGGAAAAATAAGACCCAGTCACCTTCCATATGAACCAATCACAGCCCGTCTCAGACGAGGAATGTGTAACAAGTAGGCGTGTGTGTGTGAGTGGTGGTGGTGCTGAGAAATGAGATATGAACTTTATGACAACTTTATGAACATGAGTCGTCTAGGAAGGGTGGTGGACTTTAACATTTAAAGAGGATCCACTCACACAACCTGACCCGAAGTATAAAACAAACGTGCACACACACAAGTGAAGAGAGCCTGAGGAGAAGTTTAAAAAGTGGGATTTAAGTGAAAGGAATGTAAAGGCAGATTGTGAAGATTGCAGCTGTATGAACCAGCTATTAAAGTGATCTAACAACACAGAGAGCCTGCTGACATCATATAGTGCAGAGATATATAATCTTCTGCTTCTTCACTGCAGCGCCGATGTTGGTGGTTACTGTGAAAGTCATCAGTAAACACAGGCTCAGACGGTTTGAAGTTGTCCGGGCACGTTTTGTTTTGAAATAACATGAAATATCTAAAGTACGAGGATTACAGACTAGAAACTAAGCTGTTTTTCCTGTGTGGCACCAATCCCTCCAGACAAATCCCTGGCTCATTTATTCATACTATGGATTCAAATAATTATGTCAAAATAAACACAACCAAACTGCAATTACAAAAGTGAAAAAAAACTGAATCTAGTCCAACCGAATCTAATGCAGAAAGTTTCTGGCATTTTTTGCCTTTATTTTGAAAGATTACAGCAGAGACTGACAAGAAATGCAGGTTCCTCATTGGAATCAAACAAGGGACCTTTTTTGATTTCATTGTGTGCATTTCAGACTATGAGGCCACAAGGAAAACTTTTTCCTCTTATAGCAACTGATGAGCTTTAAGGTATGTGTGTAGAATTCAGGAGGATACTGTCAAACACAGAATATAATATCCATATAAATGTTTTCATTAGTGTTTGATCACCTCAAAATAAGAGTTGATCTGATGTTGTTACCTTAGAACAAGCCATTTTAATCTGCAAAGTCTGCCATGTTATCTTGTTTTCCTCCATACTGGCCCTTTAAAGTTGAGTGAAACTAACTATGGACATGAACAGTCTCAAAACAAACTGATGTAACTTACAGGTTGTGCAGTCAGTCTCTAAATTGTTAAGAGGGCAAACACACACACACACACACACACACACACAAACACGCATACACGCATACACACACACACACACACACACACACACACACACAGACACACAGACACAGAGTTCTGACCTGTAGCACCAGAGACTCCTTGTCTCCCTCTAGGCGGAGCAGCCGTTCTTGGTAGGTTTCATTGTTGGCTGGAGAACACAAGTTCACCTGGATAAAGACACAGACAAACAAAAATGAAGTAAAACAACAACAAAAGTAAGGATCACTATATCAGTACCAAAAATACGATATATTATGTATAATGCATACACGGAGGAGTAGCTAATGAGATGAGTTAGCTTGATTTAAAACAACAGTTCTAGTTCAGACGTGAACTAAACCAATAACTGCAACAAATGGAAATATAGTTATGCTTGATACTGATGGCTTCGCTATTACGATGTGCCCTGGATTAGCCAAGTAGCATGCTAAGTCAAAACAGGGAGTCAAAAGTCAAAATCCCACGGTTATAAAAGAGTGGGACAAAGCCTTTGAGCCATGTTAGGACTCTGAACCAGAAAGGTGGAGGCCAAAGCTTTGCCAGCAGCAGCAGCAGTGGGAGGTGTGGCAGCGTCGGTGTAGCAGGCATTAGTAAGGAGGGAGTCATATTAAAAATGCCCACCTTGTGGTGAGAACGGGCTCTGACTGGTGTGTGACTGGTCAGACATGGTAATTCAATCAGGTGGCTGTAAGCTGATAACCGCTGGGGTGTTTGACTTCCAGCATGAACTAACATGATGCTTCATTTAATCTAAACTTTGGTCAGAGCGACAGGTCGTTTAGCCAAAACCTGCAAAAGTAAATACTTAGTCGCAGCTGGGAGTAAAATGAAAATAAAGCAGTATGACTGAGCTTAAATGATGTTGTCAGTACAGTTTCCAAAAGGGTCAGATTATCCTGTCTTTGAATGTCTGTGTCCAGGGCGGCTGCATCCTTGATTCCTCAGCCTGAGAGGGAAACAAGAATCAATTGAACCCCTTGACTACACACAGATCATCTTGTCTAATGATGTGACTTCTAAAACTAATGGACTATACCACTGGTGATTTAGGTGTGTTACATTAAAGGGCAAAAATCATACACAGGCTCCTATGGAGTATTTTATCATTGCAATTAATTCAGATCTGTTTTCTCATCAACATTGTGATTCTGTCTATCAGTGTTAAAAAAGGAGCCACATTAAATCACATTACATCTTAAAAAATAGAATACTGGTTGTAAAATATGAAAATATGAAAACTTCCAATGGGTGATGTCTGCTTCACGTACAGAAGTGGTCTGAGTTAAACTGCTGACAGAGCTGCTGATGTTCAAGTACAGAGTCTTCACAAAGCACATGATGAAAAGTTAGGAAGAAAACATCATCTGACTTAACTAACTCCCACTTATCCAGAAGCACAGGATATAATGGCAACATTTTTCCTGAAGTATGTGTTATGATTTTCACAAGACCACACTATTAACATCTCTGACATATCTGAAATAAACAGATATGGTTATTTTTTTAGCAGCCACATTGCCAAGTGCTGTCTCAGGCTCTGTCTAGAAATAGAAATGCTTCGTAATATGTATTTACACAAACACTGTGACAGATCTTTCCTTCTGGTCAGTAGCTCTTCTTGTGGTCCTTAGCTATTAAGGTTACGGCAGAATTATGTGTTCCGCAACTCAGGAAGTAAAAGTGAAAATCAAGCAGAACTATTTTTAAATGATGTGGGGCTTAAATGATGTAGTTTGTACAGTTTCCATTTCTCTCTAAAGAGTCAGATTATCCTGTCTTTGAGTGTCCGTGTCCAGGGCTGCTGACTCCTTGACTCTTCAGCCTGCTGCGGCTGTTAACAGGGAAACTGAGAAGGAGGAAAACATTATTATCCAGCTATGAAACTTGGACATAATAAGATGATGGTGTCTGCATCTGTCTGCGTCAGAGCAGAGGAAAAGGCTTAACAGTCCCTCCACATGCCATATGCTCATAAATCCTCAGCTTCATTATCAAGATTTATTATAATTTAGGGATGGGCACAATTAGATAACTAGTCGATTGAACATTGCTGCCCTTGCTAGTTGGCACCAAAAATATTAGCGGGTTAAAATAATTATTAATGTACAACGCCGGGTAATTCTTGCATCTACGATGTTACGCAGCCACCCGCCACTAGCCAGGCCTGGATGCTAACACCCAGATGTAAACCAGAGAGGCAGAAAGTGGGACAGATGACATCTCATAAAACCACTGTGGTTTGGAAGTATTCTAATCTAGAAATTTAAATAAGGCTGTACGCAGGCTGTGTTAGAATAAACTGGCATGTAGCCTGTTGACCAGAGCGATGTGTAACCACCTTCAGCACAGCATATAGACGTTAACCTGCAAGGAGAACAGGCTGCTGCTGCTGACACTGCTAAGGTTAGCCACACCCAGCAAACCAACACTGTTTGAGTGTTTTCTTACTTTTAGACTAGTTGATTAAAGTTCTGTTGAGTCGACAGGGAGATTAGTATATGTAGACTTCAAACAAACATGATGTTGTAGCTCTACCGAACAACATGCTAGAATACAAATATTTAGGACTGGTGGTGGCTGCCCATTTGCTTTAAGAATGTTCTGTGGTAGTGCCATCACATCAAACTGTATCATAGGGTTTTTTCCCCTACATGTTATAAGAACAACCGAGAAGTAGCTGTTAAATGCAGCACGCGACACATTTTTTATCACCAGTGAATTATTATCACAACACAAGTTGAGGCATTAGATCTGTAATATTCACTGGCTACACTGGATGAGGGTGAGAATTGGCTGAAAGATTTGCTGTACTGTCTTAATGCACGAAACAATAAAGTTTTTTACACATACATCAATTATTATTATTAGACTTAAAATCATCCCCAACTTTAATATTACAAAGCACAGGTGGTATATTATTGTATTTTAATAATATCTAAGCACAGTCTCAGACTTACAATGAATAATCTAAAATAAATTTAAGATGCATTAATCAATATTTTCATATTAACAATGGAATATGGACTAGTATGTATATTCTGAAAGCTGTTCATTGTGAGAAACCCACAGAGAGTCATTGTCCAACTCTGCAGTTCAGCTCAGCTCTACAAATTGTTTTAGCTCACTTGTTTTATGGCCCACAACTTTATTGTTTTGGTTCTCTGTTTCGCTCTCAGCAACCTCGTTTCCAGCAGCAGCAGGCAGCTGTTCGATTAACTCCCTATACGCTACTTGTTCAACACCAAAACACCAAACAGACAAAGTTAGAGATTAGCTGGTGAACACAGTGGGGGCATTTAGCAGCAAAAGAGCCAGATATTTCCCTCAGGAGACCGGTGGTGACCAAAACAGAGCCGAAAGAGGAGCGAATATCAAGGTTATATCCATCAGGTGGCCATAAACACAACTCCAAATGAATGCTAATGTTGCTCTGTGTCCACTGGGTGTATAATTAAGCAACTGTTTGCTAATAAGTTAGCTATATTGACTTTTTATGGTGATAATGTCAATGTTGTGTTTACAGGTTGTTCCTGTTAACCGCAAGAGGCAAAAAACACTGGTAGAATTTTAAGAAATAATAGTATTAAAACAGTTAAGCTGGTGTGAAATAGTAGCTACCATTAGCCTCAACCATTAGCTGTTTATAGTATCAATACTAGAATGTGATACAAATTCATTTGTATCTACAGTCCACCACACAGCTGTCTACACTACGGACAAATCGCACTGCTTAAAATAGCTCAACAGTCTGGTAAAGGGTAAAAAACAGCCTGGAAGCTAAAATATGTGCTCAGTGTAGGCCTAGATGTAAAGAGGCTCCTCCTGCTATCATGACGATGACCTAGTTTTGAAGAGGAGGATGTAAACATCTGCATTTAAGGCTTTTAGCTGCAACTCTGACCTGCTGTGACGCACAGAACAAGAAACTGCAGGATGAGCTATAAGTTTAGACCACTAACAGGGCTGACCAATATTAAGTGTGCGATCGTGAGCATCCTAGTAACATTTTCATGGACAGATTACATTTAAAAGAAGATGCAGAGAGCCTCAATGAGAAAATTACAACTTCAGTTTGTTAGCTCTCTGTTGGCCATACATCTCTATTGACTGTCTCATAAGGACACAGACAAAAGACCCTAAAATCAGCATGTAATCCTTGATGATCTGTCTGCAGCTGAGGTCAGCCGGTTCAGAGGATGTATACAGACTGAGCCACCTGACACTGACCATATGGACATAATAAACCTATTAGCGTACTGTAAACTAAACACAGAGGCAACGAAGCAGAGGGTGGAAAAGAGAAAAGTGTGAGATCATAAGACTTTACGCTTTACTACAACCATGTTTGGATTAACTGCAACAAAAGGTATCAAAAACAGCATTGTGGAAAGAGCTTGTGCCTGAAAGTTTGCAGTTCTGTAACAGAATGACTTTTGGTTGGTCACTCCTGAGGGAGAAGTCAGGAAGTACGTGATATATGCTGTAATCACAGATATTCCCATCAGACTGCGGCAAAGCAGGGCCATTCCAGGGAGGTGACACAGCACTTGAAAGTGCTGATAAAAACAGCCAGGCCAGTCCAGTTCAATCTGTCTGTCATCACCTGGTGGACTGCGGACAGTTCGGTTCCTCATGTTACCACTTTTATAAGACTGATGGAAATGCAATTAGAGTTTAACAACATTTAGCTCATTTTTTAGTCAACAAGTACACTTATAGCAGACCATATATTAAAGGGATAGTTCTGATTATTTGATACAGGGTTGTATGAGGTACTTATTCTTTGTGTATTAGCTACAGTAGATGGTGGTCGGCACGTCCCCAGTTTGGAAAAGGAGAGAGGAGTACTAGCACAAAAGCAAAGCAATGAACTGCTGTGCAAAGGCTCAGCACTAAAAATATTTTAGCCACTTAAATAAGTTCTACCATAACCACCGTTATATAACCCAAATATCGCTCTCAAACCGAACAAACCAAACTCCATGGGCAAAATCAGTAATTTTACCTCTCAGAACACAAAAGTTGCTGATCTACGGCTGCCAAGGCCAGTTAGTTTTATTTGTTTTGTTGTGTGACTCTGGTGAAACCAAACTATCCTTTTCAAAACACCAAAGCCACAGAACAAGACAAATACACTAACAGATCGAGACGGTGGTCCTGCATTTGGCGAGGTAAAATGACTGATTTCCCCCATGTGTTGCTGACCCTGTCCACAGCAGTACTTTGCATAGCCTCCAAACTAGCGCCCCTCTCTGCTACTCCAACATTTACTTGAATACACTGACTGTCGTACCTGATAAAAGTGAGTAAAGTGCAACCCCACATCAAAAAATCCTAATTATCCCTTTAAAGGTTGTATGTAAAAGAAGTGGCAGTAGTATGTAGCGTAGTTCTGAAAGCTGTGTATTGCTTTTAGACTAATATCTCTGGCCAGTGGAGTGGGTGGAGCTCCTGATGACATACACTGCCGTATATGATCCCACTGTCTATGAATGCATGACAGGCAGCACCAACTTTTAATGATGCACAAAAAAGCTCCTTATAAGTTAGTTTACTGTAAATATACAGCACTTACAATAGCAGCACTTACACAGTAACTGGAGCTGCCTTTTACAGCCCACAAAGTCATTTTAAAGTGTGGTCACTTCGTTAGGAGAGAAAGCTCAGTCATGCAACTTCTCTGCAACCAAATCCTACTTTTCTATTTTGAGTCAAAAACACTAGTCAAACTGATTCCATGGTGGGAAGCAATATTTCTCGACAATATTCCCTGATGCTCTTAAATTCAGTGGCGAGTGCTGATTTGATTTGCTCCTGGAGCGCATGTAACACATTAGCTTAGGTAGTCTCTCTTGTCACGCCACTGTTTGTCTAAATCTAATTTAAAAGCTGGTCCAATTCAATTTTATGTTTGCACTGCTTGACAATGAACAGTGAATGTGCAAAGTGAATTTAAAGGTGACTTGGTGGCATTCAGGATGATTTGATTCACTGTATCTCAACTTAAATTGCAATAAATATTTTCTTGATAGTGTTAAACATGCTCTAAGATGTTGAATCATGCAACACACAGATAGAAACTACTGTTTAAGTTACATAGTTAACAAAAAGCGCAGGATAAACATGGTCATTTGGTGCAGTGGGTGGTGGTTGTTTACTGTGTTCACACATACTGTTTTTGCTGCTAACAAGCTATAAGATTTCTCTAAAGAGATAAAGAAGATGTTTGGTGTGCCTGGATTTGTACGATGTTGCAAACTGGAAATTGTTTACTATACTAGATTTGGTAATAGCATTTATTTTAATACAATTTTTGTGCATTTAAAAAAAATATGAAACATTGAGGAAAAACAACATATTTCATTTCATTGAGCATTATTTTTTATGTGACTTTGCATACATTTGCTTTGATGTGATTAGCAATATCACATGAGAGGGAGTGATGTTGGACTGAAGATCATCACGGCTGTTATTCTGTTGTAGGCACGAGGCCACAGGCTGACTGACAAGCACGACCACGAGTGTGATATTGATATTGCAATTAAAAAAATCTCAATACTTTGATACTGGACTGTGCCAATATCTACCGTGACACTACATGGTTAATTATTTAATTTTATTATTTTTATTTTATTTCATGAAATGACTGCTACTGACTTCTGTATTATTTTTCCAAGCGTAATTCAAACATTCATTGCCAAAGACAATTCATGCAAATTTTTCACACATGCTTAGGTCATGGCTACCTGCTTTTATTTTAATTTTACTAAAGAAGGAAAACACTGGCACTTTAAACTAAAAGGAAAATAAATGTTATATGAACAAAACTGTTGGAACTGTACACATCAGACTTACTGTTTAAAAGGCTGACTCAAACGTCTCGATCAACTTCACTCTATTTAATCTATTTATCTGCTGTGTCAGTATATTGAATCAGAAATAGAGGAGAATGTGCTGGAAATAGCAGGATGTCTGCTTTGCAGGCTCAATTGATTAGATACCAGAGAAACAGAAATCAGCAGAGTGAAAAGTACCCAGAATGCAGCGTGACATGACTGAGGCAAAATCTGGATTTACATTTACCATCTGAAAAAGTCAATTAAAGAGACAAAGAGTGCCACCTGCAGTAATTGTTACAGACATGCACCACACTTGACCAGTTTTTTGTACTTAGATGAATATTTATTGTGTAACATAGAGAAGCATCAGGTTGATGAGTACTTTAAAGATGGCGGTCCTTAGGAAAAAAAACTTTTTTTTAACATAATCACTGCATGATGAATGATATTTTTAAACACTTCTCTTGATGCTTATAGCCTGAACAACTGCGTCAAAGTTCCCTTTGAATTAGGGTGTCACGACTCCCCAAATCCAAGACTGAATTTGACTTTTGCTTTTAAGGTCATGATTTGATTCGATTTTTCTATTTAAACTTTTCTTTTTGTGCACTGACGACTGTGCTATCGTTAGACTATTGAGTGTTTGAAATGTTTTTTTTCTTTGGACGCCACAAGTAGGCGGGGGTGGAGGGAAAAAATAGGGAGAGAATCACTGATTCTGGCTTTAATTTTGCTTACTGAAATTTAAAGCTCATTTTGATCAGTTTTAATTTATTAATGAAATTATGCCATCCCTACTTTGTGTGGTCTGTGAAGGTCAGATTAAAGGTCACTGTATATAGTATACAGCAGAAATAAATCAGCATAGTTTTGAGGGTACTGAAATTAAAATATTTTTAGACCCCAAATGTAAAGGCATCTGACAAAATGACATAGATTTAGCAAGGCCCTGATTTATATCTGCAATAATCGGTTTATTTGGCACCCAGACAACACAAAAACAGAGGGCTGACTCAACACTCCTATTCCTGAAAGTTCTTGTCTTGACAACAACACAGACCTCCTGTGGCAAAGTCTCCCTCTGATTGAATCTAGCGGTATCAGACACTGCTTTGTCAACAACAATCAGCTGATGGATAATACTTCTAATCTGATAACACAGTCCTTGTGATGCGTGCCTCCACACAGAGACACACACACACACACACACACACACTGACTAACAACACTTCAACAAGTTGAGATGCAGCCCAGCTCTTAAGCTAAAGGAAATTACATCAGAAAACAGTCTGTCGCCGGGAAATAACACAATACGAACAGAACAATAACATGCTTCTGAGCTGGAGCGATAATTATCTTGCAGAGAGACGGAGAGGAGCTTCCCCCTTTTTCATATAAAACATGGCTCTTCTCTCTATTCCAAAGAAAACACTGGAAACTCCTTCAAGGCAAACAAAAGGAATGTGATACACGGAAAGACATGAAAAAGGGAAAAAAAATAACATGAAAAACCTCAGTGCTCACCTTTTTGAGCCAGGAGAAGTGCCTGTAGAAATCAATGGGAGTCTCCATGCTCCCAGCCCATCGCTGCCCTGCCTGTCTCTATCAGACTGTGTGTATGTGTGTGTGTGTGTGTGTGTGTGTGAGCACAGCCCACACACTGGACAAAGTAAGGGTGGATTCTTGAGTTTGCAGGCTGCTGTAGCATGTGAGCACTGTCATGTAAGTGTGTGTGTGTGTGTGTGTGTGTGTGTGTGTGTGTGTGTGTGAGTGCGATGTTCACAGCTGTGGAGGAGGGCGTTTTACGATCTCTCCCTTCTGAGTGGGTCAACTCCCCCTCTGTTTTGCCCCCCTCCTCCTACAGTACTTCTCTCTTTCCTTTCCTCCTACTTTTTATCTGTCTTTCCCTACTTTCTTTCTTCGGACGCTCGCTGCCTCCTCTCTTTCCCACTTCTGGTGGGAGCTGTTGCATTTTTTCTTCTCTCTTCTTTCTTCTCCTCTCTTTCCACAATTCTCTCTCTCTCTCTTTTCTTCCTTTCTTTACTTCTCAGTCGCTCCCCCGCTTCTGCTCTCTCCCTGCTGAGGTCCGTCGGGCAGCCAAATGGGCGAGCCCAGAGAGGAGGGTGGCGGTGGGAGGGTTTGCCATTTTTCTTCTTTCTCTGTCATCTGTTTGTGTCTCACTGTTGGCCCATGCTCTCTCTCTCTCTCTTTCTCTCTCTCTCTCAGACGCACACACACACACAAGCAGCCACATCTGATGTCAGACACGCGAACAAAGCAGCAACAGGCTGTAATGTCAGCACAAACACAAACCATGCCAGATCTCTCCCCCTCGCTTGTGCTCTCTTTTAATTAAGTTAGTCAGAGAGACTGAACACTGTCTGCACGAGTGAGAGACTCTCTGTCCCTCTGTCACTTCTCTCACTCTCACTCCCAATCTGTCCGTCTGTCTGTGGCTTATCGCCTCCACGTTCAAAGCAATTAGCTCAGGTTTCCATTTCCTGCGTATTACACAAAATTGTTCACAGTAACAATGTTAGACATTTGTCTAAATGACAGGTTCATTTACACACACACACACACACACACACACACACACACACACACACACACACACACACACACACACAGAGTTTCTGTTTGTTTGTTTGAACACAAGAGAAGTATTTTGTTTGTTGTTGTTGTGTTGTGTAGAGGGGTGGAAGTAACTAATTACAAATACTCAAGTTACTATAAATAGGTAGTTTCTTAGGGTACTTGTACTTTTATGAGTAGATTTTCAAGTCTGTATTTTTACTCATACTTAAGTCTGCACTACACTATATAATCTACTTACTTAGGTATAAATTGACATTTTTATAGCCAGTGCACTTATCTGATGACAAACAGGCCAATAAAAACAATGACATATGGACAAGTAATTGCACCTCATTTGACACTGTTTTGTCTGGCGGAGCTGTTTGTTGAATAAGTAAACTTGAAATGAGAAAAAATAAAAAGACAAATCAAAACACATACAAATGAAAATGAGAAAAAAATAATAAAAACATGAGTTTTTTGTATCTTATAAATTATTAATGACTAGTCTACTGTTCGCATGTGAAAATGCACAAAAGTTGCAACCCTAGTTTGGAGAGGTGACTGTGACCACTGAGCAGAACAGAGAAGGAGCTCGGAGGAATTTAGACTGAAGACTTGATTTCATTTCACAGCTGCTATTAATAATGTAAACATCAGTGGTTAAAAGAGTAATTAATACTATGAGTAGTTTTTAAAATGAACACTTTGTACTTATACTTAATTATTTTTCTAACACCAGTGCTTTTACTTGTAAATGAGTAATATTTTAGCGATGTAACAGTACTTGTACTTGAGTACAGATTTTCAGTATTCTTTCCACCACTGGTTGTTTATCTGATGAGCCCAGATTTCTACTTTCTCCATCTGCAGAGCTGCAAAGTTCTCTGTGACGTGCTCTTGGCAAATTTAGGGCGGCAAACATACACCGCCAAAAATGTATGAGCTCATGGAATGTACATACAAGTGCATCGACTGCACATGTGTACAACACTTACACATACACAGACGCCTAATGTACACACTGTACAGAGCTGGGTGTGTCCATTTTGCAGTATGAAGGACTGTAAGAGGATTACTGTTGATGCGTCAAATAACATGGTAATCATGTCACATAACATGCAGTGTTTGAGTTGCTTATTGAATTCTTTGAAATCACTTTCTGAATCTATTTAGGTTTCACTTTCAACATTTGCATGTCGCCAAATCATGGATAACTTAAAACTTCTTTAAAGTTGTTTACACAGCATTTTTAAAGCTGCATCTTTTATATTAAATGATCAATACTGTAATGTGAAGGGGGTCACTCATAGTGATGAACGTACTTTACACAGAATTATCACTCAATTTTGCAGTTCCTCTCAGTTCTTCTGAACTTTATAGCATCTTTCAGCTCATTGTTTTGCTTTTAGCTTCTGTAACTTTACTGTCTTGGTTCACACTTGTTGCTCTCACCAGCCTCGTTTCCAGACTCAGCGGGAAACTGTTTTTACAGAGGCACTGATTCACTTTTTACAATCCCATTACAATACCTAAATTTGGTTATCTGCCAGTACCCTAACACATTACATCCTGTGTTTTTCTTTCTGTTTAAAGACTAAAATATCTCCAAACTAAGAACATGAGTTGCCAAACTGTTGTTACTCAGTGGCAGACTTTCATGTAA
This sequence comes from Lutjanus erythropterus, assembly GCF_056507025.1. NCBI lineage: Eukaryota > Metazoa > Chordata > Actinopteri > Lutjaniformes > Lutjanidae > Lutjanus > Lutjanus erythropterus. The sequence goes on from NC_139329.1 coordinate 8,084,135, forward strand.
TGTTTATAGCAGGTTTATAGTCTTCTGCAAACTCTGCCTATGTGTCTAACTCATAGAACTCTAGTAAACAAAAAGATATGGGGATGTGGGAGTGTTTAATTGCCAGTTACTTAATAATTAATTGATTTGTACTACAGCATTTTGAATATGGAGTTATCACATTATTTCACATTTATTATTCATAAAAACACCAGTCTGGATCAGTGCTTTAATCGGTGATGTCTGTCCAACTTCCGATGAGTGATTTATGTTAATATTTGTTATACTGATAAAATCCAGCACAGCATGTGTACTTAAATTTGTCCCACTTTCCTGACCCTCAGAGCTAATATTAAAAAAAACACAAACATATCAACTGGCTGCTTTCTGTACAAAGATGATCAACCATCCGGTCTCCAGCGGGCAAACAAACACTCTCTTTGACTAGGCTGGGAAAACACCAAATATCATCAACTCAGTCAGAAACGCAGGAACATCATCTGAAGACATGCTAACATCTCTGGGTCAGAAGTAATGGGCAGCAGTCACGGGGTATCACAACTTCCTGCCAGTGATACACTTACGACGTTTCCTGTGTTTACATGTGTGTATCTGTGAGCGTGTGTTTCACCCCTGGAGAGAAGCCCACAGGGTGCAGACTAATTGCAAAGCACGAGCGCCTTTGATCCTGTTCCTCCTCTAGGTCAGCACGGAGGTGGAAGAAGGAGGAGAAGGTGGACAGGATGAGGACAAGAGGGGGCTGCCAGCCTTACGTATTAACTCCCTTGATAATCTGCCAGCCTTTTGTTGCTGGCCTATTGAAATTCACATGATCAGTTTTCACTGGAACTGCTTCCTACTAAGGAAATAGTTCCTTTGAAAACTGTTGACAAAAAGAATCGTGGATCATCCATAGTAACAGGCTGTTTCTGGAAAGAAATGTGTTGTTTTGTTTTTCAAATGCACTTTTTCAATCCTGCCAACCTTAAACGCTTTAGTTTTATTAACTGTTATAATGTTCTTTCCCTAACCTTGACCAATACCACTGCACTGATATTGCCAGAAAAAAAGACTAAATTTTTGTCTAGCAAATGGGTTGAATCAGACTTTTTAAAAAATGTATAACTCCTGGTGCCCTGGTGGACTTGGTGTTTGAACTACAACATCCACAGTTCTCTCCCTTCATTTCCTGTCATTTATCTACCGTTCAGTGTCTACGACAGAAAATGTAAAAGGAGATAATGAAAACAAAATTTGCAACAGAAACACTGCTGTAAATTTCATTACACTTTTTTACCTTCTAGATGTTTACAGAAGAATATTCCCAAACAGAGCATCTTGCTTACCATAAACTGTAGTGAACAAGTGTAAACAAGTGTGTAGCAGGAAATGCAACGAGGTCTGTATGTGTGGGGACATGACATCAGGGTGAACAGTTACACAACATCCAGGTATGGGGACAGGGCTTTCTCTGTTGCTGCACCAAAACCGTGGAACTATCTTCCACAATCCATCCGATTCTCCCCCCACAACAGAGATTTTCAAAAGTCACCTTAAAACACACTTTTATTCTTTAGCTTTAAACTGTGCTTAACTTATTTTTTATTGTTATTATTATCATTATTATTATTATTATTATCTATTACTCTATTCTTTCTCCTCTTGTGTAGCTAGGTGGAACTGAACCTGGGCTGCTGCAGTATGGACTCCTTGATACATGGCATGCAATGCTTAAACATTATATATACGATAACATATATTACATGTCTCATAAAGTTTTTATTTTTAAATTACTTGCAAAATTTCAGTTTTACTAATGGGTCCCAACTCATATAAGTTCCCAAATTATATAGTTTTACATCACACAAATATACCAAAGTTCTATTATCTGGTCTAACTGTAATATATGACAAGTTTAAGATAAAAAAAAAAAAAAAACAATTTATATGTATATTTTCTATATGAGTCTCTCTACTATGCGGGATCTGCTCACTGCTCAAATTAAGTACACTGCATGTGTATCACGACAGTGCAAAAAAACAGAGTCTGGAGAGAAAAATTGGGACACCATGGTGGAAGGAGGGAGGAGTGAATAGGAGAGGGGAAGAAAAGGGGGAGAGAGAGTTAGGGGAATCAAAGTAAGAAACAAAGAAAGAAAGAAAAATAGGGAGGGAGGGCTGGCCAGTGACTGTGTGCAACATGTGAGACATCTGCTGTTGAAACAATGTAGGAGCTCAAAAAGCTGCTGAACTGGATCCAAGATGCACTCTCTCTTCTCAGCCTCAACCGTCTCAATCAGTGTGTAAAAACTTCGCACAGAAAACAGCAGCCTCTGCAGGACAGCGCTCAGCAACAGCAACAAACACACAACTGATTCTAACAACAGCTATGTGTCAGTGAATTCAGCAGAAGGCATTTAGGAAGGAAATGCAAAACATCACACTTGTCATTAGCAAAAATAGAAGCAAGACCCTCAGAAATAGCACATCAGACTCTAGATGTTCCAAAACAGCTAAAAACCCCAAATTTCTTTCACCATGTTTGAGCAGTTTGAACGTACCTTAACAGTCCTGAGCAATCCACTTCTCTTGTTAGAGCCTTGAATGTCTGACTACTACACTAAGCACCTCATTTACAAACAGACTCACGTCAGAAAGTAGAGGGAGGGCGTCCAAACATGCAGAGTAGCAAGGCGAGGGGGAAGAGGGGAGAGAAGGTGCAGTGAAAAATGAAGCAAGGGAAGGAGGAGGTAAAACAGAGCCTTGCTGTAAACGGAGAAGTTAGAACGGCTGAAAGGTCACGCAGGACAGGGTGTGAGGGAGGGAGCTCAACAGGAAGCTGATAATAGTTGAGTTGTAATAGTGTCTCTGAGGAAAACTTAGTGGAACCCGTCCCACACCTCTCCCCTTGTTCCCTACCCTCCTTCCTATGAAAACACTGTAAAATGCTATGATTGTAGCTGCAAATGCACTATGTCAGGGTGATGATGATGAAAGAAAGAAAGAAAGAAAGAAAAAGGCGTTGATGTAAGACTGGGATAGAGACCAAATGAGCCCTGACTTCATAGTCACAGAGACATGCCAACCTACAGCAGCCCACAGCAGCAGAGAATAGCTATTCTGTAACACAGCAGCTAAATGCCTCTCCTCACCCATCAGCTGACCCCGTGTGACCCTGCTGTAACTGTCCTGTTACTCTGAAAACATCACTAACATAATTGAAATAAATGAATTCACAAAAGCATAAATAAATGAATTCACAGATGCATAAAACCGAAGGGCTGTTCCCAACAAATAATCCAAGCCATGGATATTTCTTATTGTGAAAATGCAGTCAAGCAACAGTCTGATGAGCACAAGTTGTCGTCTATCAAATTGCATGATTGGGTTCACTTGGGCAGTGCACATGATGTGAAAAAGAAAAAAGAAATAACAAAATAACTATATAAAACAAGAAAAAGGCAAAGTTGAGCAGAAGCTTGTCTCGCTGTCTTTTTGAAAGAGGAGCATAAAGAATAACACTTTGCAATATAAACATAAATACTCAAAGAGGTCTTTCAGCATAAAATAGCTGGTTCTTTTGGTTAGCACGGTGCAGGTTTGACTCCATTTCTCAGTTACTGTCAACTTGCAAAACATCACAATGAATATACTTATATAACTTATGCATCACCAGGCAATGCATCCTGTTCCTGCTGCGAGTGAACACAACTTTTATTCACAGAGACATGTACACTGAACACACAGTGCAATTTCTAACCCAGCTGTGTAATCTGTAAGGACTGTGAGAGTTCCTGCACACATTTAAAATGAGCGGCTCTATAAACTCTCTGGCTATTGAAACAGAAATATAAACTAAAAGGTCTGATGTGCTTTTAGCTCTGCTAAGGGTGTAAGATGTGTTAATGTCAGTCTGTGGCTGAAATTGAAATACCTCAATTAATACCCATGACATTTTGTACGGACCCTCATGGTCCCTAGAGGATGAATCCTACTGACTTTGGTAATCCCCTGACTTTTTTTCTCGTCCCAACACGAGGTTCAAATTTGTGACTTTCAGTGAGACGCTAACTATTTGAACTAATTTGAAACAAACATTTCATGTCCACTCAGGATGGACTGGATTCACTTTGGTGATCCTCTGAATTTTTATCTAGTGTCATCATCCGGTCAAATTTTCAATTTGTCTGATAATTTTGTGTTTACAATTAAATACTTGCAAAACCAACAAACATTCCTATGAATGTACTTTGAGTCAATGAAATAATTAGAAGTAATTAGATGCCAATTTAAAAAGTTTTCACCATTTTATCTTAGAATGCTAGCATGCTAAAATTTGCTAATCAGCCCTAAACTCAAAGTACAGCGGACATTCAGTAACAAGATTAGGTGCTTTGGGACTTGTGCATGTGAAACAAATTCCATTTAACCTTTGGAGGCACTGACTCAACAAGTACAAGCCTGGAAATTAAAGTATTCGCCAAGAGAACTATGGTTTACTGACAGAGAGGAGATATTCAGCAACAACTACAGAAAACCACAACAAAACACAATACTTTATGGGAATAAGGAAACAGTTCCTCATGCTTGAAACACCAAGCATTGCAAAATGAAACAAGCAGAATCTACGCTCATTACACTGCTGCTGATCCTCAGCTATTTCTTCATGGGTTTTTAACAAAAATGAACCCTAAAGAAGGTCAGAAATAATATTACACAAGCAGGAATCAAATTCTTTTTGACTGCTCATTAAAAAGGCTTCAAGAATCACTGCACAGACACATTATGATGCAGCTTGATTTAAAACTGATTAATTAAGTTGACATCTTCATTTGATGTGGCTGCAATCTGAATTTTGAACTCTACATTGCAAAAAATAAACAATATCTTTAGAGTGTAATGCTTGCTTAGCACAGAATACACTCACAGCTCCGGTCTGCAGCCAGTCTATGAGAGCCTGAGCCGTTTCTGTAGGAAGTTGTGTTCTGAGGCTGTCTCTCTCCTCCTGGTTGGGCTGGAGCTCCAAGGCAAGTTTGAGGTCCTCAGCCAACTGAACGACCTGCAGCGGACCAGCGCTGACGGGAGAACCCAGGTCATACATGCTGTTAGAAAACTCCACCGCTGCTGCTTTCGAACCTGCAGAGGAGCAGACAGTTACTTAATCACAGAGAGATTATTAACACCGTTATTCAAAACTGAAATGTACAATACGAACCTAATCTATTAGGTGTATTATCAGGCAATTTGCGAGAAGACCTAGAACGGAGCTTTGAACACTACGAAAGCAGAATTAATCAGAACCTTAAATCCTCCTGAATGTTTCCAAAATGTCCATGTGTCACCTGGATCATTTCCCTAGCAATCACACACACACACTGTAAGGCCCAGATCCACACACATACACATCTGGATGCACTCAAATAATTATGACTATGAAAAACAGCCACACATTACAGTGCCTCCATACAGTATATGGAGTCCAAAATTAATAAAGAGCACATAATGAAAACAAGCTCTGCTTAAATATCTCTGTGCAACATAGCCTGAGAATAAGTGAAGAAGTGAAAGATAAGTCTTTGTGTACATGCACACAATACAGAAGATACTTTCTAAGTAATGGGATTAACACTGTAAAGATTAAATAGTCCAAAAGAATATTATCTCTCAGTCTCAGAAAGCATGAAGTGATCAGCAGTGACAGTGAGACACTGTGCACTAACTCAATGCTGCATTTACTGCACATTGTATAAACAAATAACTTTTAGCTGGTTGAAGTCAAGTGAACATGAGCATTCACAATGCGAATATAGAAACAAACACGACCATGAACTCATTCCCTCATTCATCTCTCCATCCATCCATGCAGATTTCAGCGTGTTTGTGCCAGGGCACACAGACGAAAATATGTCTCACACTCTGTGAATGTGGTCTAGATAAAACTACAGCGCCACCTCTGGTACAATCAGATATAAAACAAGTAGTAGGATCAGAGGTTATCTATTTGACAACCTATTCTGTTCTATCTATTCTATTTTTTGGCAGGTTTGGAGACCTGTTATACATTTCTGAGATAACTGTGATCACAATTTCTTCCACAGGGATGTCAAAGGTTAAGACCAGCTACAGAACACTACTGCTGCATAGGCAAAATACCGGGGTGCTCCTCTTAAACACAGATGTATACAATATAGCAAGTGAGATTTGTATAATGTTCCTATATGGGTCAAAATCAAAATAGGTAAAAAAAAAATTATAAACTTAATTCTTATGGAGCTCAAGCCACTAAACACCACAGAGCTTGTGTCTTTGAAGCTACTGCCTCTCAGAGATGGGAAGAAGCTAAATACAAATACTAAAAGCAAATCTTTCAGGTATCTGTATTTTACTAGGAACTTTACTTTCCTTACATTTTCAAAACAGGTTAATTACTTTAGTTTTAACTCATTTGAGGGGAATTATTGTTTATTTTTATTTTGAATTATTGCGCAATGTGTTCTAAACATCACCTTCTACATCATGTTTCTCAAACTTACTACACCAGAAAACCACCTCAGGAAATATTGAGCTCTCCGAGTACCACCTAAGTGTTTTGCGTCGATTGGTGCCAGCAGGCTTAGCGAACACTTCACCGGCGCTTCTTAAGTAGCCACTAGCTCTCGTGCTCAGTTCACTGTCGTCCGCTTCATTTTCAGCACGGCTGCTTAAAATATGCTCATCCTGAGCTGCACTCCTCCCATTTGGAGCCACGATTGCAGTGTTTTTCAAGCATTCAGTCTCATTCTCTTTATTTTAAATGTACTTATTATGTTGCCGTCACAGTTTAGCTTGTAAGTAGCGGATGGATGACATATACACACACATAATCATGACTACAGCAGGCTCAGATTTAAGCATTTCAGTAATCTGATATTTTATGGATTTTGAGACATTTTGATAGTGTTATACATTTTTAAATTATTTTATTTCATATTTAGAAAAATATGTCTGACATTACTTCATGTGCCACTAGAGGGAGCTCGCATACCACCAGTGGTACACGTACCACAGTTTGAGAACCTAGGATTTAGACTGATTTCAACCTAAATTGATGGGATGGTGACACATGTGAACGAACATGTCCAATCAGAAAATCAACCTGTGGAATATACTGGCCAACACCAGCTTGCTGCTGCTTTTATATTGGTATCAGTTTATATATTGGTAGAGAGCAGGGGTGGAGGTAACAAATTACAACTACTACCGTTACTGTGGTTAAGTCATTTTTGTGGTACTTGTACTCTTTCCAGGTCTGTATTTTTACTCTCACTTAAATATGCATTACACTATGTAATGAACTTCACAAAGATATGTTATAAACACTGCCTGCATTACACAGTTTGTTTATTGTTGAACTGGAACATGTCCTGCTCCATACATACACATCTTGTACACTATTTGAAACATCTTTGCTTGTCCATGTTGTCTGAGCTGTAACTAATAGTGCACTCCCACTGATCTCAGAGGCATTCTCAGCCCTTTTTCTCTGGAACAAGGCCTGTATCTGAAGTTTTATTCACTGCTTGCTTCTCATAACATGAAGCCTTGCAGTCACTGCTCTCATATCAACAACAATACCATTATCAAAGTCACGAACCAGTGGGAAGCTTTCACTAGTATTCCTGCAAGAAGCTTAACCAGAGACAAAAGAACTGTTGATTGTGGAATGCAATATGACCAACATATCTAAATTCTGTTGATAAGTGTCTCTAATTTCCTTGTTAGTGATTGACTGATGTTATCGCTAATGGGATTTTTAATGTATTTCTATTTGCGGTCACTGAGAGCCGGAACAGCAAACACAGAGCACTCAATGAGGTCACTGTGTTTTTGGCATACGGCAGCGACTTGATGAGCTTCAGATGTAAACCAGCTTTTGTTCAGTTTCGCTATATGGTATTTTGTCTGGTATGTTGATTGTGAGGGTGAAATGACACAATCCTTGACCTGTGCAGGGGAACCCCCGCCAAAAACAGCATTTTTCACACATCTGGTAATTATCAATCACAGAAAACATTCTATTTTGAGGTATTCACAATAAGCCAGTGTCCCCAGGCTCTGTCTCCATCTCTCTGTCCTTTCGTCTGTGATTGAAGAGATCATTTGCTCTGCACAATCTTTGTTTTCCCACGCACTGTCAGTGCACAACATTAAACATTCACCCAACTAGTTGAATCTTGTTGGACAGGGCTGAACTGGTGGCAGCAAACATGACCCCAGTAACACACACAAAAGCACCCGCAACAACGCGAATGCACACGCAAATACGCACATGCATGTAACTGGTGGCAGCAAACATGACCCCAGTTACACACGCATAAGCACACTCACACATACACATGCATGTAACACTCACACACATATTAACAGAGAAAATGAGGCAGTGTCTCAGGTGAAGTACACTAGTTTACCACATATTAACCTGCTGGTATCAGACAACTACCGTAGTTTTTTTGTGACCAACAAGCTACAGGACCTCATTCGAGTGCTACAACCAGCACTGCCAACTTCTCAAAATCAAGACCGCATCAGTAACTCCCATGTAACAAAGACAACACCGCTGCTTTATAGCTCTTACCTGCGATGATGTCATCCATCTGCTCCAGCGCCGCCTCCAGCATGTGACTGGCCTCTGTTTCCATGGTGACTGCGGGAAGCATCAGATCTCAGGTGTTCTGATCTGTGGTAAAAGAAAAAAAAAAGAAAATGGGGTTTATTAGCAACTTACTGCACGTTGTCTTTTTATATACGGTAATTTATGGACTGAGCTGGTGATGCACTCTGTGGACACTCCTGTCCTGCATGGAGACGCAATAAATCAGGTGTGGAGATGTAGATGCTGTAACCAACTCTAATCCAGTATGGATAATATCTCATTTACTTAGCAACCATCTATGAGCTTTGAGAATCAAACACTCAGAAACAAAAACACAAGCACACAAATATGTCCCTAGAATGATACATTTCAACAACGAGACCTCTGCATTGCTCTGCATGCACACTTCAATTCCAGCTTAGCTATGTATGTATAGGAAACTTTGTTAACAGTTACACTATCTATATTTGTTCTGATTAACTGAAAGATTCATACCAGGAGAACATGTAAGTGATCTCTAATGGAATATTTTCTGCAGCTGGAAATAGATGGCAAAGTTGACGGTTAGATTAGAACAGAATTATATTTTTTTCCGTCACATCACATGATGATGTTTCATGGATAATGTTTATCTTTGAAGATAATAATTTTTATGATGTTTTTAATGCAGGTGGTGCTGATTAAAAGGGCAAACTTTTTTTTTATACTGTTACAGATGTAACATATGGTCATAAAATGACCATAAATTTACCATATGATCATAAAATAAAATAACTTAAAAGAACAAGCAAGTGTTACATTCTACTGATGTTGTTGCACTTTTTACTGGTCACCAACAAAGGCCCAAAAGTTCAAATATTTCCAAATTCCTGAATTCTGCTTCATGCAACAGGTTTGGTTATTTGCAAAGTTTTGAGGATTTTTCCACTAGTATTGAATATCACACTGTTTATTTTTCTACACGTAACCCGTATGTGCACCCGTGTCTTTGAAAACCACCTCTGCAGGCAAGAATAAAGCGTATACATAGCCAGGAGCAATTTCACATGCACAGCCTCGCAAAACCACACGCATATTTTTAATTCCTCGAAGCAGGATTGACTTTTCATCCATCATCACCGCCTCTAGCCCCCCCCCCTTCATCCCCTGCCATCCTTGTTCCCTGCCTTCTACCGCACCCATCCTCCCCTCCTGTCATCCTGTCTTTGCCTGCCGCTCATCCTTTCTCTGTCATCTCTCCTTCAAGGCCCTCGTCATCCCTCTGTTACGCTGTCACGCTGACTTACAGACAAATAGACATCAACATGCGGAAATCAAGGGGAAGGACAGTGATGTAATCTACTGACGCCTTGGGAGCATAAACCCCCCTGCAGAGCAGCCTAATGCTCATCTACATTAGCACTAAGTTTCACAGCCACAACTCATCATGACAGCTGACACTGACAATCTGTATTAAACACAGTCAGTGGACTTACAGTAACATGCTGTCATTACAACTCTGGTACCATCACGATTCTCCCATTTTTCAATCAAAAGACGTGTCTGCTTCCATGATGCATGTGTGTGTTTTGAAAAAAAAAAGTCTGGTAATTTTATTGTTAACAATTACAAATGGCTCAGTATTAGTCGTGTTGAGACAGAGGGTGACGGCACCATTCAGACACTATGACAGACTGACTCTGTTCAACAGCACTGTGACAACAGTTGACCTCAACAGGACAACAACGCCTTTGTCTTTCACAGACACACACACACACACACACACACACACACACACACACACACACACACACACACACACACACACACACATGTGTATAAGCAAAGAAATTGTGGGGTTTTCATGACTCTCTGTGTATGTAAAGGTGCTGATACAGAGACTACTGTCCTGTTCCAGCAGACCTGACAAGACAAACAGCAACACCGTCTCCCGTATTGCACAATCCGTACAACTGCTATGTGTGTGGAAGTGGGTTTGTGTGTGTGCTTGTGGGAAAGACGGTGAGTGAATGGCGAGGGTGTGTCTGTGCGTAATGTTCTCTGGATCTCCTCGTGATCTTGGATTAAATCTTGGCTAAGAAATGCCTAAAGAATGGATGAATGAATGAACTGTTTCAGAGGCAGATTTTTCATTGAAATTTTTCACTTTAACACGACATTTTGATGCTTTTTTGGTTCTTTAGCTACATTATATTTTAGCAGCATGTTTCTGCATTTGATTGTTTTCTCACTTTGCAGGGTTTTTTTTATTTCTAAATGCTGTGCACGTATTGTCAAACAGGTGAGAATTTTCTCATTTACTTCGGTTTTGCATATCTGCATGTGTTTTATGAAGTTGCTGTGCACTGAGCTTTCAGGGCCACTGTTGATTTGGGAACTGCCAAATCAAGTGAAATACAGCGTTAACAGTTAAGTTTATTTAATATGTTAATATAAAAAAACATTATATTAGTATGTAGTCACTGTTGAGTCAAAGAATTAAAGTACAATTATAATATGATAGCTCTTGTAGTATACCAGTGCCAGAAGTTCTCTCTCTGAATAATAATAATTCCTCACTCAATAATCATGTCATTGTTTTCATTCTATGCAGACAGGTATTCACGATGAATCCCTGTTAAACTGAATGAAAGGATCGTCTCCTGAGGTTAAATCACATTTTCTGAGCTCCTTGATTTCTCATTCATGTCTTGGTAGCAGTAGAAACAGACACGCCTTTTCCCAGGAAGAGAGAGACACACTCCAGAAAAACGAGTTTGTCAAACACGACAATATGTGACCTGTTTCTTACAGCTACACCCGTCTCAGTGTTGACATGACAGGTCTCTCTCTCTCCTGAGTCAAAAGGGAAGCTGGCTCTCTGCACAATCTGTTGGACGACTTAACAAACAGTGGAAAAAAAAACAAAAAAACGTTATCAGGTGCTGATAGGACGTATCAAATCCTGTCATGTCTAAACTTTGGATAGTGAGAAAGAAAGGTTTCGATGACTGTTTTGAACAGACAGCACATACACTTCCCAAAAGTACTGACATGCAGGTACATCATTCAGTTTAACAATCAGTGCTGAATAATTTATTCAATACTGAAAGTTAATGGAAAGTTAAATGGAAAAAAAGCCTTTTAACCCTTCTAGATCACATGCCTGTCATATTTTGCACTTATTTAACAACATATGCCAAAAAAAGGCCAGTTGGTAAAGTTAAAGTCCAATTGTTTTCTTCTCTAATGGGATAATAAGACTTGAGTTATGACACAGCCACTTTTTCTAGATTTAAATCAAATTCTTCCCAAAAGTTATGGCCCGTCTGCCTACCCGGTTTCACTCAGAAATATGCCATAATGCAGAAGTCTCGTCAAGCCATTTCATCTGGAGTTTATGTGAATCAATCTGAAGCAAACAAGATTTGTCAGTCTTCACGTGTCATTCAAACAAGCATGTCAGCCGTGTTTCCACGTTGACAGAGTTTGCTGACAACAATGCATGATGGATCAGCACCTTTCTAACCCCCTCACCCGCACCCCAACCCCCCCACACACACTCCCTGCCCCCTGCTTTGAGGCAAATAAGCCACAAACTAAAGATCCTCAAATCCAGCAGCCTGCAGTCCAACACTATGTCCTTTTCTGTTGAGAATCAGCAGTTTTTAGAACAGACAGAAAAAATAAACACTGATGATGCTTCAACTTTCAAACACCAAAACACAATATAGTTTCCAGTGCCGCACTTAAACTCAGGTGGTTCGCTTATGCTTCACTTTTCTAGTCCAATTATCCATGAACGTACCATGTGATGAAATGGCAGACATCTGCTAGGCTCCTGTATGCAAATAACCTTATCAAGAGATCTTTCCCATGTACTGCCGTGTGTGTGCGAGAACAGAAAACAAAGCAGTGTGTTACACCAACCTCTCACCTCCTCTCACCTCCAGTCTCAGTCCAACTCCACCCACACAGAGATCCCTGTATGAGAGAGACGGACAGACAGGGAGGAAAGAAGAGGAAAGAGAAAGAGATGAGTGGAGAGGGAAGATGTGTGTCCGTGCGGTCAGCTGCCCACAGCTGACAGCAAGCGTCCATTCACAAGCTATGGCTATCTCACTGTTCATTAGCCAAGTGGCTGTGTTGCTATCAGCTTGATGATTAGCTTCATCAAGACCATCACCAGGCCTCAGTACATTACTGTCATGCAGCACTGCTCTTCATTACTCCTCCACGCTGCTCCTGTTGCTCGGCACAAGCTGTCAAACTTCTAGAAACAACTATTTTAGCGAACATGCAAACTTTTGTAAACAACTCCTGTTTTCATTACACACTTCTGCTGAACAGCCTGCTGTTATCCTTATTGATTTGCCAATTCCTGTCTCTGCGTGCAGCTCCACCATTACGGTTGTCTAATCCCCCTCCCTAACTGGGGTACATGTACCCCTAGGGGTATGTGAAGTGATGTAGAGGGTACACAGAACAAAATGTGATTTTAAAAATACAAGCGCAGACTGTGTGTGGAAAACGATTTAAGCCTCTCTCAAATTCAGCCAAACATTGTAGAGTTGAGTGTGTCCTCTCAAGCACACTCTTCCATTAACCTGTGTTTAGTATGTCACAGTTTATATACAGGCCCTAAATGTACATGTGTGTGGAGGGGGCTTACAGACATCGACATAGCTGGACGTTAAACATATGAAGGAGTGCAACAACTTGCACAATAAAACTTAAAATACGTAAGGCAGTACCAGATTTAGGTGTAATGTCAAAAATAAAGTGCAGCGTACCTCAATAGTTAAGAATTAAAATTAGAAGAAAACGTTCCTCAGGCAGGTTGTTCCACAGCCAAGGAGCACAAATGACAAATGCTTGGCCTGCTTGAGTTACAGCCGGCAAGACAAATGACACAATCGCCTTTGTGTGCAAGTAGTTTGTGTGATGGTCTGATCAGTCCCTATCTCCGACCAGAACTCAAGAAAAGTGTGCAGAATGGGCCGAGGCTATGAGCAGCTGACATGTGAGGAGCAAAGTTAAATATACAGAAACAATATTACACAATATTACAAATAAACCCAGTGAAATGATACCTGAGCGAGAGGTCAGAAGTCTTCTTGCGGCACGCTGTGGAGACGAGCCACAGATTGTTGTCCGAGGCAAAGTTAAAACAAGGTTTTCACCGTGGACCCACACAGGTGTAACTAATAACATTAATGATGCCTCAGTTCTGTAAAGCCTTAGCCAGTGAGTCAGCACATGCACATGAGCACAACCTTGTAACTGTCTCTCCTAAATGGAAAGCAGCTGTTAATAATGTTATTAATTACACCTCTGATATTTCTTCTGTGATACATCACGCTGAATGAAACATTTCAAGTGCCATTCATAACACTGGTATATTATTGCATTATGAAGCTGTTAAAGCTAATACCTTAGCAGACTTACCTGCTTTGTACATATGTCTGAGACAATCCTGAGAAGGAAATCTGATTCTCTGATGCTCCACTATATTCATCAGCCAGCAGGGTTTAAATTAGCTGGAACATGCTTTTTCTTTTTTTTTTTCTGCTATCACATTGTCCGGCAGATGAAAATATCAACACCAAAATTCCTGGAAATACTACGCCACACAGACCATATAAAACATCTAAAATAAAAAATAGCATATTTGAAGCTTGCTGCATGCTGTGAGTAGCGCTGAATTAAACAGCCACTTGCGAGAATAAAATTGATTAGCACGTCCATATGGTTGGAATTTAATTAATTAGAATATTAATGGCCATATTGGTCATCAAAAAAAGTTGAGCATTAATTCTGCCAACTAGTGACTAATTCTGTCTTTTGGGGGTTGTTTTGTTGAAAACAGCTGCCCATAAAACCAAAACAATTTGCTTAAAGACATTAAATTTGTCTCAGTATTTCAAAAGGGAGAAGTTTCATTGCTGTAAGTGACCTCGTCCAGATTACAAGCAGTCATTTGAATCATTGTAATAATAAAAAAGACTGAACGATGAATTGATTAATGCAGCTTTAAATTTCATTATATATATTACAACACTGAGACACTTATGTACAGTATCAGTGGTAAGAAAAACTAAATTTAGGTTGCAGAAAGTTCTAAGGCATCAGTTTCTTTGTAACAGCTTATCATTGATGTAATACAGCAGAAATACGTCAGTAATTTAGTTTCACTGACAGATAAGGCTGAGCAAGAAACTATCCAACATATAATTAAGGATCAGTGTGACAGCAGGAGGCTGTGCTGTGTTAGCAGATGAGGTGGCCAATTGTTGTGGCAGGAAAATTGAGGATGAAACTGTTTCTCACATAATAGTCTGCAAAAAGCTTCATATGCTGACGCAGTTTGTGTTTGGAGTTTCACTAAGGTCAACCATGCAGCACACGAACACATTCATGGTAAAATAAAGGACAAAATATTGAATTATGAACAAATACAATAATATTGCGTCACATTGTTGAGACAGCCTTAAATTGCTTGTGAACGCCTCAGCTTGAACTGGCAGGGACGGTGACAGTAAGAAGCATAACTTTTTTTTTTTTTATTTAGTAAGATTATTTCTCTGTAAGTGGGCTACTTTCTCCTCAGGATCTCTACCAGCCCAACACAGAGACACAGAAGAGATAGAAAAGCTATAAAAAGTATCATCTCAGACCTAAGTCTGTGGGCTCGAACACTGGTTAGATTATCTTTTCTAGTGTATGACTGTGGGGAGTGTGCGAGCTGTGAACCGTGGCTGATGCATGGCTGCTGGGGGAGCAGGAATATATAGTTTCATGTGACTCCCAGCGCTGCACTCATCTGTACTGCTCTGTGTTGAACTGCTCTGCTCTTTATTGTCCTATTTAGTCCTGCTAAAGTGCATTTGATTCAACTCTGTTCTGCTCTGCTCAGTTCTCTCAAGGAAAACGTGGCTCTGTTTTCTGCTCTCTCTCCATATATAATCTGATTCATTTCTCCTTGACTGTGTTCTGTGTTATTCTCTGACGGTCCAGTTGACTTCTGCTCTCATTTCTGCTGTAATCTATTTTGCCCTCAGTCTGAGGGTAATGAACCATAACACAAAACAACACATGACTTCCAGTCAATGACAGCAATGTGAACATTCAAACATTGCTGCAAATCTTTCTCCTTTCACAGATCCAAAGTGCCATCTGCTTGATGTTATTTCTTATAACGTGTACAATAAATTACAATACAATGAAAAGTTACAAAGAGGGTGTCAGATGGGAAAAATCTAGAGATAAAAAGTTGGGAAAACAAAGACAAGGGGTGTATCCTTGAACACAATAACAATACAGACAGCCAAGACTGAGTTGGTCTTTCCATGTGTAAACTAGCAGAACCACAGGAAGGGTAGAGGACCAACAAACAAGTCAGAGCAACTATATCACAACCACAGTTGTTACAGTATACACACATTCACACCTGGTATCCAGTACAACCACATTCTTGTAGCAGCTTGAGGATAGTAATAATCAGTGTAACAACTTACCCAAAGGCACCAACAGTTAAGATCAATAGACTGAACCTATAAAAGAACTTTGATCGCACTGACCTTTAATAGCATTTAGCTCACTTTGGGTCTGGGATGTAATGATGACCAACATTCAAATATTAAAACATGATGCAACTAAATATGCTGTATGAAAGTAACATATAGAACACGCAGGGACAGAAAGATAAAGAGCCAAAGAAGTGAAGAGGAGATAAACTTTAAAGAGACAGTGGTAAAGAGATTTCACCCAAGGCAGCGCTCCTCCAACAAAGGCAAACAGCAGAGCTGATATGAGCTGACACTGAGCGGATTGATGTACAACACTTAGCCTCTGGACTATTATCAAGAGCAGAGCTTATTACTTATCATCAAGCTGACTTACTGTAATCGGAGGAGGATGGAGGGACGCGGGCACGCACAACTGGGCTGCGTGTCAGTAAAACATACTTATTGTCGCATTAATTTCCCCGATGTCAGCCCACCATTCATCTGGTCGGTGGAGAAGCTCCAGAGAAACTCTTTTAATGATAAATGTTTTGACAGCTAATTCGGGACAGATTACGCTTTTTGTTCTACAAACGTTTCACAGAGGCAGAGCCGCCCTGAAGGCAAAAATAAAACAATGAATCAATTAAAACAATATGGGATGAGCTGTGCTTATTAGCGATTGTGACTTTTTTTTTTTTACTGTCAAAACCAACTGGAACTCACCACACTGAAAATATTCTGCATTTGGCAAAGACTCCTTTTTTCATGTGTTTGTGACAAAGGAAAGAATAACTGGTTTGGAGTAGCTAGTCTGAATTTGGAAAGTACGCTAGGCTATGTTAGCATGGAAACATTGCATTTTTTTCCCAATAGCAGCAGCAAAGTTAAGTTTTTACTAGTTTAACTTTTGAAGTTTTTTGTGAAATTGGTTCATTATTGCTTTAATTTATCATCATCGATAACAAACTACACAGCTGTGTTTTTTTCCACGTAGGGCTAAAGTCCGCGTGAATGCGGCCTTTTCTATTATGGAAAATTAACCCAAAAATAACCAGTATGAACATGATTTACACTAGCAGGGCTGCAACAAATGGTTATGTTCAAAATCCACTGACGAGTTATTACTTTTAATTAAACCACTCAGTGCTTTCATCTATAAAATGTCAGACTACAATTACCACCTCATTATGATATCACAGTGAAGTTAACCTTTGACCTTTTGGATATAAAATGTCATCACCTCATCATTTTATCCTAGTAGATATTTGTGTGTAATTTTGCAATAAATTCCTCAATTATGGCCAAAACCATGTTTTAAGGTCACTGTGGCATTTGACTTACAACCACCAAAAAATTCTGATCATTCCACTGTTGAGTCTAAGTGGATGTTGTCCCAAGGTTGAAGACATTCCCTCCAGATGTTCCTGTGTTATCGCGATCAGAACGGGAAGGACAACCCGAAAACGTAACGCCTCCAAGCACGGCTGTCACTGGCCTAAATACAGTGAAAGACGTCCATCACAGCTCCCAGAGCCCAGGCTGACTATTTCTGCTTTGGTTGCTTTGTCTGACCAACAGTCCAAACTCCAACGATAGTCAGTTTACAATGATACAAAACAGAGAAATGCAGAAAATCCTCACATATGATACTTTTGTTTGATAAACTAACGCATTACCAAATTATTGGAAGTTGATTTCCTGTTGACCAACTGATTCAGAGATTTTCTTTGGCACGAGCAAAAAGGATTTTCAGCACAAAGTCTATCCCCTTTATTATTTGATATAAAAGTGTATATACTATAAATATATAAAACTGAAATCTCCATCCTGCTTTGTAGGTAAAATCAGCCTGCAGCATTACAAACTAAAGAGAAGAATTAATATTGATTGAAGTCCATTAACACATTAATTGTTTCATTGAGAATGTGGCACATTTTCAATGAACATAAACTATATACATGAACTAATAAAATAAATGCAGAGTAATTTAAACTCTAATGCTTAATATTATAGCTTCACTAAAGGACTGTGAAAATATATTCTTGACGGTTTGAGGCTATTACATCTCAAATGGAACAGTTATTAATTTTTATGTGGAAGATTTTCTTTTACTTTTTATTCTTGCAAATTTAAAGGTGGTTCACTCTTCACTGCATCCTTGATTATAACACAAAGGGAAACTTTAGGGAAGTGAGGCAGTGAACCGGTAACAGTTGCAATCTATGAAGAGAAAATGTTCCATGTCCAGTTTGTTTTCTAACTTGCCTGACAGGAACAGAAGGTTGGGAACATTATTCCAGCGTGTTCACATATATACAGAACCTGGCCAAGACATTTGGATGTGCATACATTACATATGCAAATGTTGAAATCTCCTCCAAAAAGTATCCACAGTTACGTAAGAGTGTCACGCCAAAGCAAAACACTACCTTCAGTGACCAAAACCAGCTTTTAACTCGCTGAGAAAAGCTCAGGACAAAAACATTTTATCAGAATTAATCAATAACACACAAGTAGCGTCGGGGGCTTCAACATGTTAATTATTAAGGGTACCTGCTTGTCAAACATCTACAGAAAGCTGACATTCTTTTTCAAAGTGGGAAGCTGCGACATTAGAAACTGTAGCATCACCAAAACCCTCACAAGGTGCAACTACTGGGACGGGACTGTGAGAACAGGAAATGCCAGAATGTATGCGAACATGTACGGTTGAGAAGAAGGGTTAAACATTGACACAGAGAAACACAAGAGAGACGCACACACACAGAGGGGTGTGTGTGTCTGTGTGTGTGAGTTTTACCATTCCTCCTCATTTGGCTTAGCCTGTTTGGATTAGTGTCACCAGCTACAGGCCAGACCTAAGCCCCCCAGGCCCTCCTGTCACACAGGGTAAATACAACTCTGTGTGCGCGTGTGTGTGTGCGCGGAGCCAAGCCAACAAGAAACACCAGATTCTTCACCAATTAACATCAATGCGACGGGACCACTGACATTTAAGATGAGGATGTTCCCTGCTCTGTCCTTAAGTTCAGCCTGAAAGTCTACTGCTCTCACTCTTACCAGCTCTCTCTAAGTAGTCGAGCAACTAGTGTTAGTGTTAACAATAAAACTTAGAGCTTGACTAACATGTTAGTTTACAATAAAGACACATCAGCCAGCTGTGTGGCTTTCTCAAGCATCACTGTTATTACAACTTAACAATATAAGCAGATATGAAGGCAGCGTAAATGAATGTGGAAGTTATTCAGTCTCTAGTACGTGCATGTTCACTAGTGTGAATTTGGTTATGACAACAGATTAGTGGGCGGAGCCACTGTGACATCACCCATTGGTTTGTAGACAACTGTTTTGAAAACTAAATTTGGCAATACAGGAGTTTTCTGCAACTGGAGCATGCGCAGTATCGGTGAGAGCATGGAGCTGGTGCTGCAATCCTTCTCATATTACTATAGCTCATATAATTAAACAGTACTCTAAATTATGTTTCTGAAAACATTTTAATTTATTGTAACAGAATCTTGACACATACCCTGCTTTATCATCTGTTTTACTCTAAATGGGACCGTAATTTACAAAATGAAAACCATGCTGCATAGACGAAGACTTGAATCTAGCGATTGAGACCTTAAACTCATTAATAAACTGTTTTCTGAGGTAATAAATCAAGTGAGAAGTAGTTATTTTCATCATAGACTTTGTACAATCTGACTTCCTTTTGTAACCACTGGAGTGTCCCCCTGCTGGCCACTAGGAATAATGCAGGTTTTCAGGCACCTTTTGCATTGGCTTCACTTTTCAGACCTGGAAGTTGTAACCACTTTTTCTGCTGTCTACGGTTATGACACGGGTTTTGGAGAAAATAATATTAAGCGCTTCTGCCTGACCTCTACAGTGTAGATCTGAAAGCGCAGTGGAGTAATTGAACCAAGAAGGAATTACTTGCCACTGTATGGTTACAAACCATCACTTCAAAGCGCACAAGAGCACAAACAAAATACAAATCTGAAACACATGATGCTGTAAGTGGAATGCCGGTCTGAAAACATGATGGTCAACCAAACTAGCAGGATGACAGCAGTTTGGTCTCTCATCAGGCCTATGACAGCCTGTTGCTCAGACTGTGAGCAGAACATGAGAATTTAATGCAGATAAATAAAAATGAACTTGTCTTCATGAATTCAAGAGCTGCTGAAACACCACCTGAAGATACCAAAACTATACTTATTTTCAATACCTCATTTTGATATTTTCTACAAGATGTCTCTTAATGTTAAATGTTGTCTAATTTTTTAACAAAGTCTATCAAATGAGCAAAATCAAAATGCTGTCAACATTAAAATCGATAGGTAGTGACTGTACATGTTGATTCTCACAGTATGGATATTTTTGGAGTATGTCATTTTCTACAGATCAGTGGCAGGAGGTTTAGTTGATTTTTATACAAACTTTGACTATGGCTTAGATTTAGATGGTCAGACTTCAGATAGGCAGCTAAAATCATCTGTTGCTCCAAACTGTTTTGATCTTTAGTAGAACTATGGTACACTGAATTCTGGGTAAACTGAGAGGATTTTCAAAATTGTCTGACTGAGTGACTGTTCAGCTCTATGAATTCAACAACTAGAGGGACATTTTTCTTGGAAAAAAGAGTGTAATTGTTTTTGTCTTACAGTTAGTATTTATTTTTGTGTCATGGTCTAACTTGCAATATTCTAATCTATGAACAAAATAAAGACTAGTCTAACACTAGAGGCTAGTCTAAAATACCTTTGTGAAACCAGCCTTAGGACTAAATTTAGCTCTTCCACCTCATCACACTAGTTCACTAACAAATGATCGTTAGTTTGGTCACATACATGGAAGTGTGAGTCTGTGTGTGTGTGTGTGTGTGTGTGTGTGTGTGTGTGTGTGTGTGTGTGTGTGATGACCAGAGTAAAATTACTTTGACAAGAGAGGTTGCACTGCTTTGTCACACACATTCACACACAGATGCAGAGCACTGTGCGGCAGCAGCGGGAGCGGGTTTGTCAGGTAGAACACAATAACCGCCTCAGGTGCGTACAGCACCGGTTCCCAAGTTCTGTGGTTTTAAGTCTTGGACTGTTTATTATTCCTTGTGTATTTTAAACCACGTGCTTGGCAATGTGCAGAGTCAGCATCACACAATTCTGGCACCATCTTCAGCACGGCAGATGTATGATGCTTTGCACAAAACTGAAAAGTTGTGTTCTTTAATGTCTCAATCACATTTTCATTTGCATGGTGTTAAAGTATTTCAGCTAAAGAGTGACAACATCCAAAATAGTACAGTCGGGTCTCTTTTACACTCAAATTTTTTGATACGTGAAGAGCAGCAAGTGTCTCAGTGACGTTCATCCACATGCAAAATATGTGATTTTAGAAGCCTGGTAATGTAGCGATAAGCAAACTACTGCAGCGGGTGAGTTAACTGCTAAAACCAGGAACATGCTACCACTACTCAGTCACTCACCACAGAACAATAAGTTACCACAGTTTATTTAACAGACATTTGTATTGTTGTTGTTGAGATATTTATACTATTGACTCTTGTCTCATAACTTAACTCGACAAGCCATGCCTCTAGTAGGGCGCTTTTATACTCTGACATCATTTCCTAACTGGAAGCAAAAAAAGCAAACAGATTGTTTTTTCCAGTGAAGATGTCTAAACCCAGTCCGTGTGTCAGTGAACAGGCTAAGCAACGTGTTGCCTGTTTGAAAAAAACACTTGTCATAGTTCTGTTTTTCAAAGTTTTGCGCGCTTGCTGCTACTTCAGCCTATTTCCTTTGGTCAAAACCAACTCAGGCATCTTGATGTCTCCGTTTCCCCTTCAGTTAGCGGTCATTATGGACGACAAGAGACTTATTTGTGAAGTTGAGAAGCAGAACATCTTATATGATCCATGGGAATATCCTAAAAAAGGAGGAGGTTTGGAGGGAAGTCGAGGAGTAAATATACTGTCCCTCAACTACAAAGAAACAAGGCTGACTTAGGAAAGTGATGCAAGTTATGAATAAGTAACTTAAACTTAACTTAGAGGGAGAAATCAAAAATGGTGTTGCTGTGGCATTGCTCGTAGTGTATCTGGGTAATTTCTTGTTCACTATCAGCTGGAGTTTGCTTGCTGTTTGTTAGGATGTGGTGTGACACATGAGGCTAAATTTAAGCTGTTGGTGCAACACAGCTAAGAGCTACAATAGCTTTCTTTGTTTTCAAGGATTCAAGATTATTTATTATCATGATACGATCATGCCCCCAGCTGATCTGGCTGCATGTTCGAAAGATGCTGACTGCATCTGTTGATCGCCTCGAGGCCGGATGATCTTTAATCCAAACCCAGGCTTTATTTTCCAATGCCTATGAGTGTATTTCTGTCATAGGTGATACGAGTTTCAGCAATAAAACTAAAAAATAAATAAATAACAGATTTAAATAAGAAATTGAGAAAAGAGAAAATTAATAGAAAAGTGTGAAGGAGCTACAGGCTGCTACATTTAAATGCACACCCGTCGCTGCACAGAAGTTTTTTTGTTCTTTCTTTCTGTTTTTATCCCCTCAAAAGTCAGGACTGTCAAAATGATTTGTTACCAGTCAAAGGTGCAAATGTGCGTGTCAGAGTTAATTCACTTCAGATTTTTACTGTTGTGAATGCTGTGAATTTTAAAACTACAGTGAAGCCACTGGTCCTATTTACATGTTTTCTTTCATAAGACTGTAGAAAAGCTGAGGAGAGAAAACAGGGTAAGAAGTTTCTGGCAGCATTCTCAGCATGAGGTTAAAAAAATCAGTCTTACATATGACATCTGTGTATTTCTCATCACTTGCATGAACCTAAATGCAAAGGGCCTCCTAATCACACTGTTAAGGAACACATGAACAACACAAACAACTGTAAAACCACAAGGAAATAAATGTAATTACTATCATACATGTATAGGACGAATAATGTACAAGGAGATGGCTCAGAAGTCTTTACCAATGATGTATCATCTTATCTTTCCCTGAAGATAAAACGCCAAGAAGACATCCTGTATCTTTGAAGGTTATAAAGGCTAAAACTTTTGTCCTTCCTCTTCTCTGGAACAGTGTTGTTCAATGTTTTTTCTTTACAACTCTTGGACAGTAATCACAGCAGAGAAGCTTCGTTGCATAAATTTCTTGCCTGAAGAAAGAGAATTAACACTAATAATTTATTAGCGTCATAATAAAACTAAAATTGAATCTCCGTTTTTCCTTTCTCCAAACACTGGCCCAGAAAAAAAGGGAAAAAAAAAAAGAAACAGATTCATTCTGAGCAACACCTGGAACAGAAAGTACAGCTGTGCAGAGGACGCATAGTTTTGTCTTTTCAAAGCAGATGCAGATTTTATTTTCCGGTTCATTTTCAAGCCCTGACATGGCCTGCGGCGTAGAAACCAGCAGAGCGCTCAGAGACCAGTGTCAGCAAGCCAGTGCTGTAAAAACAACATGTCAACACCACTTAATACATACACATTAAAGACAGTCACAACCCCGTGTGACAGCTTGGACTAACCAATCAGCACTTAGCTGGGATGGAAAAAGCCAATGGGAGCCATGGAGAGTAATGAACTGGAGAGTAAGACAGTGGACTCATTCTGCCATGTGTTGAAGCTGATGAGATGACACAGCAAAGCATCATGGGAGTCACAGGCACACGTGCTATGTGGATGTGCGTACTCTCATATATCACTATATATTGTGCAAAACTACTACTACTACTGACTTTTTAATATCCATTTATGCAACTTTGTAAATCTACTCCACCTAATTTAGGTTTTCTTTTCACACCATTACATTCGCCTGATGGCTGTAGCGACTATGCTGGGATTACCTGACCAGCAACATTACAATCAGGGATGCATGATATGGATTTTTTTCAGCCGATAAGATAACAGAGAGATGGGTGGGGCATCCCTGTGGGGCGCGGGGCCACTGCAGGGGGGTGGTGGTGCAGATGACCACAGGAGAAATAACGACTGAAACAAAGTTGAATCAATATGAATTATGTAGAGGAAATAAACAAGCAAGTGTTTGCTGATGCTTTGATGCTGACCTAAATTTCACTCAAATTCAACATTTAAATTCTTTTTTATCAGCTGCTTTTCCAAATTATTGTTAATGATTGATAATAACTGTGGGATGGGGGGGCCTGAACTTTTTTCTGCTTCTGAAGGGGGCATGCCGGAAAAACCCACAGTTTATTCACATCTGAGGGTAAATAAAGCTCAGATGCAGTGAGCACAGATGGATGATTTAATATTCCATTGGTCTGACCAAAGCAAATCTAACTGACATTACAACCATATATCCTGATAAAACGGCAGAACGGTATGAAAAAATAGATAAAACCTAAGCCTATCTGAAAGTATTATGAGAGGCTGTTATACATAAGTACATTATGCTGGTAATACTTGATCTCCTAATGTTATACTAATACTGATTTTGTGCATTGCTCTTTCAGTAAAGAGTGGGAATTCTTCTTCAACCTCTAAAGCTGGCACAAATTTATCAATGTGAGACAACTTTAATATAATTTATGTTCAAGTGTCAACATTATTTTTACCACAGAAAATCAAATCTGGACAAAGATTCAAGATTCAGGCTTTTAACCTGCATCTCATCTTTCCACAGAAACTGCACCAGGAGCCTCACAAACGGCACCGAAATAAGGTCAAAAATCAAAGCAGCAGGAGACGAGAAATCCAGATTTTTTTTTTGTTCTGGGTTAAGTTTAAAAAATCCTTGAACATACTCATTTCTCATAATGGAACTAATAACATAATTTCCTTTGACACTCCCTAAATGCCCACGTCTTTCCAACTCGCTCACAGTAATTGACTGTAAATTTGTTGTCTCCAGGCCCAAGTGGAGTTCATGCTGATGTCATCGTTTGGGTTATTTTTTTTTATTAATCATTTTTACCTCCTCAAGAGCAGCAGAAGACACTATACAACCTTTTTCGCAGGCTGAGAGGTGCTCCTTCTGACAAGTTCACTGACCTTTATGCGTAAAATTTGGTAGGATTTGGTAGGCTTCAGTTTTTCAAAATAAAGCACACCTTTGTCATTATCAGGCCAAACTCCCAAAAACTTGTTAAATTCCCTTTATTTTACTGTACATGAAAGCGCAAGATGCTGAGCTAAATGTCTTTGGCAGGTGATCATCTTAAGTACATTCAACAAAAGTAACCAGACCAGGACCTGCATGCAAAAGTAACAATAATGGTAAATGCCACAGCGACCTCCTGCTGGAGCCCCAGTGGAGGAAACCAACTGGGACCATGAACTTTTTTATGCTCTGCCAGCGGAGTCAGATGGGGCTCAAAGATTTTGGCCGCCAGCCTTGTGAGTGCAGTCGACCGGCATCCTCATTAGCTTGCATCCAGATTCAGTCTAAAAAGAGGAATTTTCCCCAAGAAAAAAGAAAAAAAAAAAAAAACTAAACACAAGCTCACAGGGGGGTAAAAATTTCTATGTGCGCAATGACAGCCAAGCATGTAGAGCGGGACAAAACAGTGAAGCGCTACACCTCAGAGGCCGGCACCTTGGCTACAGGAGACTAGAGTTACGGAGTCAGAGTCATGACCTGTTAACAAGACAAGAACAGAGACAGATCTTATTACAGGATAATGTTACAGTGACATAAGCATAGGCTGCGTTTGCTCGTATTCGATAGGGTCTCAGGTAAATGTCATCAAGAAGCAGGGACGGCTTTCAGCTGAACCGATGCAGATCTCAAGCTTTAAAGAGAACACCTCATCAGTGCTGTCCCACTCCTCCACAGCACAGAGGAACACACAACAGTCTGCAAAAAGAAGCTACTACTCCACCTAGGAAGACTAACAATCAAACAAATAAAAGCTCGCTTTCGGTTTTCATTTTGATCTGAAGGAGGGGAATGTGAATTAATGTCTCCTCGGATCCACAGGCTTCAGCTAAACCAGAAAAGCAAGTGACTGGCATAAATATTCAGAGCTTTGATACCATTTACATCTCATTCTTATCCAAATTCAGACATCTTATCTGTGCACAGAAACCTTCTTGCTTAAGGAAATTGAACAATTTCCTCTCAAAATGAGATATATATCTCCTTTTATTAAACGATTGGTAATACACTCATCTGGGCTTCCTGAATTTCTGTTAACTCTGTGTGTGTGTGTGTGTGTGTGTGTGCGACACTTTCTCAAAAGGAAGATCTATAAATTCCTGAAATAAAACAGGAGGATCCTATACTGAAACCCAAACAGAAACCAGTCACCCAGTTGAGACAAATAATACTCTGAAAACAAATCCACATCAAATATTAACATCAAACCTGTCTCCTGGGGTGATTATCAGTACCGGTCTAAGTTAAAATACTGTATGATGAGGTGCACATCTTTGTAGCACAGGAGTAAATACAGCTGAGAACTGGCTCGAGTTTTTTGCACCTTCAATCTACTTTCACCATCAGCGGCTACAAAGCATTAATCCTGATCTCCCAATCCCATATTTTTACTGAACACTGGCCAATAACAATCGATGTCCAATTGATCACATTATTTTAAGGGCCCTGCAGACACACACTCAAATGTGACTGGTTATTGTGGCTAATCAGCTCTCTGCTCGGTTGCTGGTGGGTGGAAATAATGTGAGAATTAGGGATGGATGATGGAGATGTCATTGATTCAAGCAAAGAATTCAGCATTGAAGCAAGTATACAGCTTTGCAGTCCTGGAAGATGTCTAACAGGTCTGCAGGGCCTTTAGAACCAAAGGTGACATCATCAAATTGCTTTTGTCCGGCAAAAAAACATCAAGCTATTCAGGTTACTATCACAAGAGATGGATAAAGCAGCAAACTCTCCCAATTAAGAAGCGGCAGCAGCTCAGTCTGTAAGGACGTGGCTTGAGAACCAAAGGGTTACCAGATCAAGACACACACAGTACTTTAAAAAATATCAATATTCAGTGTCAGTTTTGATACCATGAGGCAAAAGTAACCCAACATTGAGGTCATAAAATGCTTGATTTTTATTAAAAGATTAACATAACGTGGCAATGGACGTAGAAAATGAGACAAGTGACAAAAAGAAGACAGTACTGTGAGTAAGTAAGAGGAGATGGGACCATGCGGTCACAGCAGCAACAAATATTTTAAGCATTGTGCAATATTCAAATGCAAAAATGTCCATGCAACTCTAAACTGTAGTTGAGAGCCTGGAGCAACAATTAGCTGTTCCTAGAGCTGTGGCAGTATGGATTTTTTCTGACCGCTGTGACAAAGTCACATATTCCTGCGGGATGGCAGTTACTCCCTTAATAATTATGTTATTGAAGTTCATTGCAGCATACTGTCAGGTTACAGTGTGTCTGGTAATAAATGCTGCAGCTTCTCAATACCTTTACAACATCAGCTCGGTGCAGTTGCATCCCCTTCAGAAGCTTTGTAATCCAGCCTTGAACTGCAGCGTCTTTTTTGGAGACGTGGAAAAACAAATCCATGGTGATAAATCCAGCACCCGACGTCTTCTGTGGTTATTTATCCGGTTTTCAATCTTTAATATAGT
The DNA here is from genome assembly GCF_056507025.1 of Lutjanus erythropterus. NCBI lineage: Eukaryota > Metazoa > Chordata > Actinopteri > Lutjaniformes > Lutjanidae > Lutjanus > Lutjanus erythropterus. The sequence continues at coordinate 8,111,821 of NC_139329.1, forward strand.
TGTTGATGACAATCCAAAGATGGCTTGGGTCGAGTCTGTGGACCAATTAGAAGCTGTGCTCATGAGTTGTCAGCCAATCAGAGGCTGTGTTCCGGACTTGTGTGTGACAGCAAGATTGACCCGTCAAAAATAAAATTTGTGGCAGGCGTCACATGACCATGCTGTTGCCTGATTTCTGCATAGACAAGTATTTAAATCGAGCCATTTTTAAAAATTTACTTAGCTATCCATAAGGCACGTTTACATTAGTGTTTCATCAAAATTTTACAAAAGCAACTTTGGTGGAAATCGACCTGTTAAAACCTCGTTCCTTTCACCTCTCCTCACTCCCAGTTGCGATCCAGCACTGACCTCTCCCTCCGTATCACCACCCTCTTTCCTCAAACCATCCCTGCATGCTTTCACTCCTGCCCTCTCTCCTTCATCGCCCTTATTCTTTTCTTCCTTCCTCACCTCCTCTCTCTCCTCTGCTTGTCACTTCATCTGTTGAATACTGTTTCTGATGAGTCAAACATAGATAGGTTTGACTGCTGCGCATGCACACATGCCCCACTTTTTTAGAGAAAGGTCAAGTGTGTGATATTTAAAGGAGAAAATACTGAAGAATTAACTTGCATATAAGATTTACTGTACATAGTGAATAATGGCATGACATGATTGGTTATTGCCATATTCAGTACATAAATATTTGCATTCTACTGCTGGTCGCAATCTTTAAAAGCTGATGCTGAAAAGCAGACATTATTTCACAACTGTGATGTGTGTTAATAAAGTTGGCTCTGCTCCTGAAGGGCTACACCATCTTAACAGGCTCACAATCACTCCGTTTTTGTCAGACAGCAAAATAAGAGCTAATGGAAACAAAATCAAATAATACAAGCTTTTATCCTCCACTTGTTTGTTAATGACACGGCTAATTTCCCTTCTTTCCATCTTTATTTGCCATTTCGATGCTTCCTGCCCTCACCCCTGTCATCCATCACTTTCAGCAGAAAGACTAAGATGAGTGCCACTTTGTTGTTTGCTTGTTTCAAAGTTTAGTTTTTTGTGTCACAGACTAATCAATCAACCATTGTCATTGTCTGTAATGGTGTGAATTCTGAAAATATGTTTAAGTTTATTAAAAAACAGTAAAGAATTCAGTGAATTCAGTGAGTAATAAGACCTGTAAACCATTACATCCAGCCAGTCTACATTTCCACCTGTCCTTCATCCATCCCTGTGGTCTTTACCTTCATCCACTCCTTACTGCATTATTTGCACTTCTTACTTTATGCTCCTGAGGAATACATGCAGCACTCTTTAGACCTGATACTGGATTAACAGGTTTGAAGTGTTTTAAAGTGACTGAAGTGACTTTTACAAGAATTCTTACTGTCAGCTTCATGTATCAGACTTTAAAGCCACTAACCAATCTCCAAAAACAGTCACAAGTTAAAGCAGTTGTCGACCAGCGTGAGTTTTTCAATGGCCGATGGCGATGCCAGAATTTAGAGATTTAATGCAGATACCAAAATAAAGAAAAGTCATGTATAATTCCATCATGTCATTCACACTACAATATAATATACATGGTTATCTTAACCATTAACATGTTGCTCTAATCCAGCCAATGTCATTCAACTACATTATTCTATATATGATAACATAATCTATGTAGAGTGCAATAAATAGTGCCTAAGTCACACCCCTTCCAGTGACACAGAATGTGACTTAGGCACTCTATTTATTGCTATCCAGTAACAGGTTTATATTATATTTGCTGTCATTTAGGATGGGAGAAGAGATGATGGTGGCTGAGGAAATTTAGGCAAAAGTTAACAGCAGGATGTATGAGACCACCTTACCGAAACTGATCAGGGGGAGAGCTTAGATTGTTCCACAGCATCCACACTGACAGGACTGCCTGCAGATGTGTTTGCAGGCGTTTTTTGTTTATTGGCCAGAGGAAAGAGGAGAGTAGTTGATAAAAATGTTTTATATGTTCATCTCGGTCACTTTCAAGTGTTACAGTGAATTCACAGACACTAAGCTTTACAAGCAGCAGCAGCAGAGGATTACCTGACTTTTTTTTCGCTCCAGTTTGGCCAGTTGTACCTGCAGCCAGAGGGGAATCCCTGCAGGCACTACTCGGGGATGTAAAAACCCGCAAACTTCCTACTTCTGAAACCTACACCTTTGTGTCTTACAGACAATATAAGGTTATTTTGCTGTATACTCTATAAAGATCCCCCTTACTTCTTTTATTGATTTCCTGAACACTGGAACCTGCTCCTTCCCTAAAAGAACAAGAGTCTTGGATCTTTTAAGAGAGAGCGCCAAAACTCAAACACAAACAGCACAGGCTACACAGAAACCACACTGAATAAGGGGATTAAAGTTGTTGTGAAGTTCCATGACACTCCATGGTGATATAATAATATATTTGCATATTTTTATATAGGTTATTCAGCACTTCCACCAACACAGTACTTCCCTTTAACACGCTAATCCCTTAACTCATCTCTCACCCACTTGTGTGCTGTGTTGATGTGGTGTGGACTGTTGAATAAGCAAAGAAATGTATAAAAAAAATAAAATTAAAAATCCTAATCCGTTCCATTACTTTCTCTCTATTCTTCTTTTTCTCTCTGAAAGGAATATGACTGTAGTCTGTGTAGCATCTATCCTCTGCTCTTCTCCCACCTTTTTCTCATTTCCTTTCCTCCCTTTTTTCCTCCCTTGACAGAAAACCAAAGATAACCTCTAATAAACGGCAGTCGTTTCATTTTTTCTTTCTCTCGCTGCCACTATCTTTTCTTCCTCTCCCTCAGCAAGCAGAGGATTATTAGAGGATTATCTCTCTTTCTTCTCTTATTCATCCCTGGGTCTCTCCTCGCACATCATGGAACAGCAGATTACCTCCAGTGAACTACAGTAGTGGTGTGATTAGGCGCAGTGGTTAAGTTGATAGAGCAATCATCTGAACCTATGGCTGCAGAGAAAACCACCACTCTTGGTATTACACAGGCAGCTTTGATCACAAGGATGAGTGCCAGCATCTGCTGATCCAGTGTGTGCACATATGCATGCTTGCATACATGCACAGCACTAAAATCTACTCCAAAGTAGGCTAATAACACTGTCAAAACAAACTCTTTTATAATTGTTACAATAATAAAGTTCTAAATTTAGGGCCACTTCACTTCAGCTCCTGTTTTTACTCCCTCTGTTGTTTCTAAGTGCTAATGCCACCCAAGTGCTAACCAAAGCAGCCTTAATCAGTTCACTGTCGACGGCGGCAATGATGCCTTTCAACTGTCTCCCTTTTAAATGAGATTTGCAATAGAAAAGAGGCACCGGCCTGCTGTATTCAGTGGCGGGAGGCTCCTTCAGCTCTCTCAAGTCCCTTGTCTGTGATGTTTGTGCACATGTGCGCACGTGCATGCCTCTGTGTGTGTGTGTGAGTGTGTGTGTGTGTGTGTGTGTGTGTGTGTGTGTGTGTGCGCGCACTATCTCCAGAGTTGGACGCAGCAGATGCTTCAGCAGAGGGGAGCCACACATCAGCCTTGATATTATTTCATTAGCATATCAGCATCCCCTCTTTCTCTCCCTCCCTCCCCCCTTTACTCGCGCTGTCAGAAATTGATGATCTGCAATTACACAGCATGTGTCAGTGCAACTAAACATCATTTAATAGCTCCAAGCTGACAGTACATGACTGAGCAAGCGGAGAGGCACCAGTGTCACAATGAACGAACCATGTTTTCTACCCTGAAGCATGTTGCTCGCACACAAGTCAAATTTGCCGTTATGTGGAAAAAGTGCCGCCTAAGAAATAAAAGTGCATACTAAATATTACACAGTATGCTTATTTTATAAACGCTACACTGCATGACTGTTACAGAAATGATAACACGAGCAATTTGAAATACTTATGGTAGGATGACCATAAGAGATAAATAAACTCACTATTGTGTACCACATCCCTGCAGCAACATCACAGCAATATTCTAGTACAAGCATTAGTATAGATGGGGCTTAGCAATGTATCGATGTTATCTCAGTATTGTGATATAAGTGCAGATATCATCTTTGATTTTGGATATCATTACATTGTGATATAGCAAAAGTGTTGTCCTTTCCTGTTTTATGGTTTCTATTATTTGCCTTTATCCACTTAAGCATTATATCCACATTACTGATGATGATCACTGAAAAATCTCACTGTGTTAATATTTTGTAAAAGCACCAATACAGATCACAGACGCAATATCAAAATATTTGGTATTTGGTAAAAACTATTGTGATATTTGATTTTGTCCATAATAGGGCTGCAACTAATGATTATTTTCATGGTTGATAATCGGCCGATTTTTCTCGATTTCTCTCTGGCTTTAAAATGTCAGAGACAGGTGAAAAATGTCAATCAGCCCAATATGACGCCCTCAAATGTCTTGTTTAACTCACAACCCAAAGATATTCAGTTTACAGTCACAGAAGAGTAAAGAACCTCAAAAATATTCACATTTATTCAGCTGAAACTTTTTGGGACTTTTAAGCTATATTACACTTATATTATATATAAGTGTATAAATAATATATATTACACACTTATTTCGTACAGTGTCACTATAACATTCGTATGAAATCCAAAAATAAAAGATCTATATGACACTTTTGACATCAGTCAGCTCAGTCTATAGAGTACTGGAGCTGAGTAATAAGCTTCATGCAGTTATAGTACTTACGAAATGAGGCTCCTCTGGTGCTTTTATCGAACTAAATCCTTTAATTTAGTTTGCGGGTGAAACTTGAAGATAACACAAACACTCACACACACACACGCCCCTCACACACACATAAAACACACACACATGCAGGTGTAGTCTGAGCTCGTCTGTACTCCGCGCTGTACTGAGGAGAGAGCTTCCTCAACTATCACCTGCCATGTGATAGGCATGATGCCTTCATGGGCCCCTCGGAATATCTCCTGCGCTCAACTGCCTGGTAATGGATTCATGTTGGAAATTTTTGTAAATGGGCGGATATCTGTGAATATAAACAGGGGGCATGCAAGAAGGTGAATTCAGTGAATTTAACTAACACTTTAAAGCAAACTGCAATTATCTATTACAATAGCCCTGAACTGTCTATTCAAGTACTGGTCCGGCTGGCAGCAGAACTGATCATTTACACATAATAACACTCTAAAATATACATTCCATACTTGTGATATTGCTATTCTCAATATACTATTGATAGTCGTCCTTAAACATCTCATGTTGGCAACATAGACCTCACAGAAAAACTTAATGAACTAATTAAAATATATCCGACAGTACATGTAGGCAGCAAAGTGTTGATTCATAATAATTGGCTGGATGATTTTAATTTGAGGACATGAAACTCCATACTCCATAAAAAAGTTCTTCAGTTTCTTCACCTTACCTCCGATGTTTCAAATACATCCCAGGAAAAAGGGGGGAAGTTAAGTGAGAATACCACACGGTACAGAAAATAACTATTTGCCTGTACGTTTACACTACGTGTTGTTTTAATGTGACTCAATACTGCCATCTAGTGTCACATTTTATGTTTCAAAAGACAACATGAATGAAGAAGGGCTACCCCCCGGAAACGTCACTCTGTTCCCCCCATTTCCTCTTTCTCCACTTAGGTCATCGCTGTTTACCAAAAACAATTGGTGAGAAAAGTCAGATCTCTCTTTCAGAAAGACAAACCAACCCCCTTGGTCTCAAATATTTGGTAGGAGGAATATGGACATTATCTTCAAAATATTGAGCACAAACTAACCTCAAGATGTCTATTTCAAACTTCTATATCAAAACATTAATCGCATAAAATAAAAAATGACACAGCTGTTTAATTATTATATTAGTGGTGTAAGTTCTTTTGGAGATATCCTTTTACTATTATTTGGTGGAAAGACGTTGCCCATTATATTTCTTTGTAACATGTCTATTCTATTTTCATTACAATATAAATTCTGTTTGTTTTCATGTCAGAAGATCAGAACATAACAGTACATACAGTATATTCAGCACTGTGCAAATCCCAAGGCCTTAAAATCTCCTAATATGTATAAACTTTATAAACATTTGGACTGATAAAACTCTTTTTTCTTTCTTTTTCTAATTATAAGTTTACCACAGAACCCTTGGTAGATACATACCTTGCAGGGAAGACGAGTACTAAAAACAACTACATATACCATGAAAGCGTTTTATATTGTAATCGTGAATATACACTGCACTCTAGTGGTCAAAGCGCGTAACTACATCTAGTACAACGTTTAATTTGAAAATATAACCAGTATAACTATGCTATTGTGTCCAGCCTGATGTAGTTGCTAATTAACCTGTTATTTATACACATTAAAAACTGATAGTGATATTTAATTGATAATTTATTGTTGCAGTTCCATGTTGTGACCACTAGAGGGCAGTGGACGTTAACCTCACCAGGTCAAGACAGACACACCACTGCCTACTGACATAAAACTTTTTCTACTATAAAGCTACAAAATAACAAAAAGGACTGTGCTGTTTTTTGTTTTTTTTTTTTGTTTTTTTTTTATTTTTCATAGTTCTCTGCCAAGTATGTTCATAGAAGTGAACAAAATGTTCAAAAAGATCAAATGTATTGTCCTTTTATAGATTGATCTGCCATTATATTGTATTTCATGTAATCAAATTACAGAACTTCCTCTTATTATTTAAACTGACACTCTTAACCCAGAATAGTTTTTAATGTCTCCTTGTTTGATTTTTTCACCTGGAAGATGACAGGAGTTTTGGTTAGGTCCAACTACAATATAGCAAAAAGTTAAAAAAAAAATTCATTAATAGCAGCACTTATTTATTGCATTTGGATGTGCATTCTGTTGCAAACGTTTTGCATTAATATACATCTCTCATCTCATCTCTCTTTTGACATGTATAAGCCTAGTTTCTTTCTGATGTAACTGGTTTATGTGTGTCTGGCCAGTGTGTTTCATGTGAAAACCGTATGTGACAGTATTTCTATCTTGGTCCTCAGGGCCCACCACCCTGCATGTTTTAGATGTTTCCCTGCTCAAACACACCTGATTCACATGATCAACTCGTCATGAAGCCTCTGCCTGACAGCCTGAAGCCTGATAAGGAGCTGATCATGTGAATCAGGTGTGTTTGAGCAGGGAAACATCTAAAACATGCAGGGCAGTGAGCTCTGAGGACCAGGATAAGGGAAACACTCTGTGAGAAAATTAGGAATAGGGGCTGCAGTGGTGCAGATGTAAGGGCTGAGGCTGGGCAGTGTCATTTCTGTATCATGGTGGTCATCTACCTTATTTTCACCAGTCATACACTGATTATCTTTTTCCTGCATGTACAATCAATTTTACTGCGACCCAAAAAATTAACTTGAGTATTAGTGATCTACACTGTGTATTTTCAGTTTTAAAAAGGGGGTTTGATATATGGCTGAGGATTTAGACAGCTTTCTTCATGCTGATGTTTTTTACTCAGTGGTTCATTCAGTAATTTGAATGAGAAAGAAATGTGTCATACGTCTAATCAGGTTAAGCTGCTTTTTAAAAAAAACTTTGTGACATAAGATGTGCTCTGAAGCACAAGACAGGAGTATATAAAGTATGAAGTCAGACCAGATTCAGGTACACTTCTAGTTTAACTCTCTGTGATGTCTCTGAAAACTATTATTGTTTGCAAGAAGGGGAATGTGGAACAAACAACAACAACTATTAATAATAATATTAATAATAATAATTAGAGAAAAGTAATGAGACATAAATGCCAGGAAAATCAGAATGCACCAACCCAAAAGAATACACTAAAATCATGTAAATGTTATTTCAAGGACAAATGATGTTCATATATATTTTATTTTTCTTTCTTTTTTTAATTCTTTTTTTTTTTTTTTTTTTATTGTTTATTTCCACTCAGTGCCAATCAGTGGCCTGGGATTGGCTCTGGATCCCCCAGGAGCAGCTGGAAAGCATTTCTGAGGAGAGAGATGCCTGGAGTACCCTGCTTAACCTGCTGCTACCGTGACCCTGGGTAAGCAGAAACATATGGATGAATGGCTGATGTGTTACTACTTGTACTGAGCTTTTTTGAAAAGGCAACGGCTTGTTCTGTCATGTGTCTGTTACCTAAATTTACACATGGAACAATGAATGTTAAAAAAAAACTAAAAAAAAAAAAAACTGCAGCAGTATCCTGGTTATTTACAGAGTACTCCAGGTAGCATATCTGGGTTTCTCACAGCCTGGACCAGACCTTATCCAGATTTCTGAAACCAGGATATGACACATGCATGCAGAAAACATAATGAGGACACTCCAAAAACCTTAGCATATCCAGGATACTTGTGGGCATGTAAACAATGTCTCTGTCACTCCCTACTGAAGTCTATAAATGCCAGATCTCCAACTGCATGGCATTGCAAGACTAACCTGAAATTGACTTACAGTTACAATACACTGCTTCATTCACATAATCTAATATGTGGTGAGAACACAGACAGGTACAGGTGATGTGTCAAGTCAAATTTTATTTGTAAAGCCCAGTATCACAAATCACAATTTGTCTCAGGGACAGTCTGTATAAAGTATGTACAACCTGTCCTGTAGACCCTGAAAAGGGTAAGAAAATAATTATACTATTATAATATGCATGCAAAGAATGTGGATGCGGGAGGACAAGGAACAGCCTCAGGTGTTTTCAATTTGACCCGAGCCAACTGACCTCCTCTCCACCATGGAGACCTGGAGGAGGAGAGGCTCCACAGACGAGGAAAGAAAGAAAGATGGAGAGGGGTGATAGAGACACAGGGGAAGAGAAACCACTTGGAGGCATGTGGGAGCAGAAACAAAACAGAGGATCAGAAAGATGCAGCAGTTGTTAAAAATTTTATAGTTTTATTTTTGTTTGTAGGACAAATATGGATTACAATTACTAAGTTAAGAGATTCATTGAGACTGAGAACAGTGCTTATTCTTTGAATTAATCCAAGAATATGCACTGTTTAAAAGTTAAGTCAGTTTTAAGTTTGGATTAAAATTAACTAAACTAAACAGAGGCAGCTCATCTGATATTGGTGGGGAGGTTGTTCCAGAGGAGGGTGGGTGGGGGGTGGGGGGGGGTGTAAAGGCCCTGCCAACGGCTGACTACTTTTTATCTCTGTGGGGACACAGGCTTTTCACACTACACTTAGCCCCAGGCTAAGAAAGCTTTCACACTGGCACAAACCTGGAACATTCCAAAGGGGGTGAACCCCGACTATAGCCTTGGGCTTACTGGCCCCGCTCCAGAGCAGGGCTAGCCCTGAGTTTGTGGGGTTATCCCCTGCAAGTCGACTAAACCCAGGGCTGAAAAATGCCACTGTGAAATGGGGCTAAAAGAGCAGAGTAGTCATGGAAAGCTCTAAACTCTCCACATCAGCTGGTGTGTCAACAGACGTGTTACCCAGGGCTAGTAGAAGTGCAGTGTGACTCATACAGCCCTGTGCTTAGCTTAACCATGGCTTACCAATATGTGTATGAAAAGTTGCTAAGGTAGCCCAGGGTTAACTCTTAGCCCAGGGCTAAGAATACGCAGTGTGAAAAGCCCCATAGGAGCCCAGTATTCGAGAGCGAAGAGCAGGGTATGAGGAAGCAAATATGTGTGCAGGAAAATGATATTTAGTATCCTTTAATTTTTTCTTACATCCTTCCTGCATAATTTCTTTTATTTTTATGATTTGCTGGACTAAAATGCAGGGTGAGCAATTGACCCCAGACTCTGTTCTCTATATGTCAGATGGTTTGTGGTAATTTGATTAACAGACCTTTTTCACGGCAGCCATTTTCACATATAATAGTCATGTAAACACACTGTGATATTAAGGTGCCATTACATCTGGTGTAGCAGAGTCTTTCCTGTGAGTCAACATGCACAATAGCAGCACCCTGACTCTGTTTAACCTGAATGGAACTGAACTATAATTAGTATCACTGGTTACACCTATGTTTACTCTATTACATGTCAATACTGCACACCACTGAAAAACAATATGATTTGTGTGGCTAAAAGGCATTGTGTTTGATAAATATGACCACGAATGCCTGCATAGTGTTTGTTGGTTCTACGTACACTTTATTTCTGTGTTTTAACATACAACGTATATTTAAAAAAAAGAGAACTGAAAACAATCAGATCAATAATATGTATGTGCATACTTGACCTTATAAATTACACTGTCAGACTATAGCACTGATTGTGTTTTCATGTTTGGACAGGAGAAGCAGTAAAATATGACCAGCAGGAGGCGTCAATGTGCAGAATACAGGAAACTATAGAAGTTAAACCAAACAGTGGAGGTGTAACACATTCATGGAAGTCCCTATTTGAAAAGAAGACTCTCACAAAATGCAGATAAATCAGTTCTAAAATTACAAGTTTGCCACCATCTGCTTTTGTATGTAGTTAAAATAAAACCCCGATAAAAGGAGTGGAATTTTTTTTTTTTTTTTTTCTCTCAAATGGTTTCACTGATTAACAGGGCTCTCACAGGACACTGCAATTTTAATATTTTCAAATAAATATATGTATGTGTATCCCCTGAATATATCACATCTCATATTGCCCACATTTAATATAAGAAAGTTAAGAGACCCGGGATCAAGACAAATTCATTTAAAGTGTCAAAATACAGCATTAGACAATTAGGCACAGGGCCAGCTCTATGGAGCTATATTGGGGTCAAAAGTTTTGAACTTGAAAAAATAAAATTTGAAACTGAAAATTCAAGTTTTGATCTTGAATTTTGAAAAATACATTAGCGTATTCAAAATAAAAATAAGTGCACAAAAAAATTTTTCAGGTTAAATATAATTATGATTCACTCTGGTAATTCTTTTGAATAAATTATTAATTTTCATTTTTCACTTTCATATGTTTTGATGTTTGAGATCTTATTTTTTTCAGATTCAAATCTTATTTTTTACAGTTTCAAAAAATTTTTTTTCAGTTTCAGATCTTTATTTTTCAGGTTCAGATCTTTTCTTTTCAGTTTCAGACTTTTGACCCGAATTTCGCGTGGGGGGCGTGGCATCAACTGAGAGGGGTGTGGAATCATGACAGACAGCTTAACAAAAAGGCTGGGGACCTTCCCCTATCACGTTGCCTTCAGGGAACGTAGGAACTAAAACAATTCAACTCAACACTTCATGTAGGCTACACCAGGTGATTGGCAGTGAAAAAACTGATGTCAGTGACAAACTTCCATTTGCACGGCGTGCAGGAATAAATCTGTTTTAATTTTCTCTGTAGGTCTAAAGCTGCTAATATGTCACTTTATATACGTTTTATATTCTTTAATACGTGGTAGGTTTGTCCAAACATCGCCTTTTTTGAAATTTAATCCGACGTTTTCGGAGATGTGAGATGTGAAAGCTGTTTTAGACAGTACTGAGGACCAACTGCAGAAGCGGGGGGATAAATTATGCCGGATTGTTCACTTCAACAGACACACTTTAATGCTTTCCACGTAGTACTGTGAATGCAGCACAGTGTCCGCTCGTAATGATGGCGTCCGGCTCTGCAGGCCGATCTGCTGGAGCAGCACACAGGTGAGACATGTTCAAAATGAGAGGTCGGTTTGGGACAACATGCAATGTTTCTGGTGTCTTAAGTGGTGAATTGGCAAAGCTGGAAGTTAAGCATAGGGCTAAAACACTCGCACTGACACCATGCATCTATTTGCGATATAAACTCAGTAGGACTCGCGATCAACAACTAGCCAGAGCCCCGTTTCCCAGAGCCTTCGTAGCGCTACGTGCGTCGTAAGTCTCCCTTAAGGTTGTCCCAACTCTGGGAAACAGCCCATAACCTTAAGGGAGACTTTAAAATACAACTTACGACGCACGTAGCGCTACAAAGGCTCTGGGAAACGGGGCCCAGAGCCATACCAGCTGCGGTTTTGTTTAGCGTTACCATAGCAACCGTTTATCGTGTTCTTGTTTATTTGCATGTCGCTAGCTTTCTTCTTTACACTCATAGTGTCACTCATACACCCACACACTCGCACACACATCCCGTGTCCCCCATTTTGATTTATTATTTGAGGGTTGTTGTTCTCTGGCTAGTTGTTGATCGCGAGTCCTACTGAGTTTATATCGCAAATAGATGCATGGTGTCAGTGCGAGTGTTTTAGCCCTATGCTTAACTTCCAGCTTTGCCAATTCACCACTTAAGACACCAGAAACATTGCATGTTGTCACAAACCGACCTCTCATTTTGAACATGTCTCGCCTGTGTGCTGCTCCAGCAGATCGGCCTGCAGAGCCGGACGCCATCATTACGAGCGGACACTGTGCTGCATTCACAGTACTACGTGGAAAGCATTAAAGTGTGTCTGTTGAAGTGAACAATCCGGCATAATTTATCCCCCCGCTTCTGCAGTTGGTCCTCAGTACTGTCTAAAACAGCTTTCACATCTCACATCTCCGAAAACGTCGGATTAAATTTCAAAAAAGGCGATGTTTGGACAAACCTACCACGTATTAAAGAATATAAAACGTATATAAAGTGACATATTAGCAGCTTTAGACTTACAGAGAAAATTAAAACAGATTTATTCCTGCACGCCGTGCAAATGGAAGTTTGTCACTGACATCAGTTTTTTCACTGCCAATCACCTGGTGTAGCCTACATGAAGTGTTGAGTTGAATTGTTTTAGTTCCTACGTTCCCTGAAGGCAACGTGATAGGGGAAGGTCCCCAGCCTTTTTGTTAAGCTGTCTGTCATGATTCCACACCCCTCTCAGTTGATGCCACGCCCCCCACGCGAAATTCGGGTCAAAAGTCTGAAACTGAAAAGAAAAGATCTGAACCTGAAAAATAAAGATCTGAAACTGAAAAAAATTTTTTTGAAACTGTAAAAAATAAGATTTGAATCTGAAAAAAATAAGATCTCAAACATCAAAACATATGAAAGTGAAAAATGAAAATTAATAATTTATTCAAAAGAATTACCAGAGTGAATCATAATTATATTTAACCTGAAAAAAATTTTTGTGCACTTATTTTTTATTTTGAATACGCTAATGTATTTTTCAAAATTCAAGATCAAAACTTGAATTTTCAGTTTCAAATTTTATTTTTTCAAGTTCAAAACTTTTGACCCCAATATAGCTCCATACAGCTCGCGTTGTCCGCCCACCGACGACATGGCTCGTGATGCAGCGCTCTCCACACACACTCTCATACACAAGGAGCCTCTGCATTCCGTTCAACCCGGGCTCTGATTGGTCTATTAACACGCCCGTCATATTTTCCCGACCTGAACTCGTGTCTGATTGGCCAGAGGGGCACCTACGGCGGTAGCACAAACGCCATTGGTTAAAAAACTAGGTTAGTGGTCCGACAGGCATGACGGTGAAGAGAAACTGGGTCACCGATCGAAAATCGTTTATGTCACAGTTCTGTGGGTTGCTATTACATATTAGCAGCGGCTTTCAATGGATAGGCAAACCTCACTGGACCTACTGTAAGTATGCGATGAAAACAAGTCTACGGGTTGTCGATGTTGCATGTTGTCGCTTGATTTCAATCCATGATGGATATCGTCGATGTTTTCCCAGCCCTGTGGTCATGTCAGTGTGGTTTTTAGAGCAGGAGGAGGGACGTTAGCTCGCTGGCCAAGTCTTGACAGTTAGCATTTCTTAGCTAGCAGCTGTATGCTAATATTAGTCAACGGGATGAAATGCTGTTATGGGGAAAAATAAAAGGGGAGAAAACTGTCCCCGATGTGCTAGGCTAGCTTTAAGTGTAGACTGTATTTACCGGGGCTGTAAGGAAGCTCGTGCACAGGTAAGTGCCGGCGTGTGAGATTGTTAAATGTTAACTAAACGTGACCTGAGTGCGAGCGACTAAGTGAACAATGCTATCCAATGCTAGCACGCTAGCATAGATGTAAACAGGCCTCGGTGGGTATCTGGCACACGGTTTCTTCGACAGCTCCCATCCTGCTGTGCTAACTTCAAAGCGTACCTCACACGTCTCTTCACATAGCACAGAAACCACCCAGACCTTAGCGTTAGCTGGCTGGAGGCAGCAGGCTAATATTTGGTTATGAAATATCGTGACACTGTTGGCATTGGCAGTGGAAATAGGCGACCGCTCGGTTTCTGCGGTATCCGCAGTGGTTGCTAAAAGATGATCATGATATTGGGCTTTGGGATTTGGTTTCATTGTACACCAGCTTCAATCAGTACCTTTTGTTGTATGGTTTTCAGCAGGGGATCCCATACTTGGGCTCATGGACCAACGGGGTTTCATGAGGAGGGTTCCAATAGGATGATGAATAGTTGCTTTTTTACTGTTATTTAATCTTCTGAGTCATACTCACCAGCATGTGTCCACGCTGACTGGATTTTTTTAGGACATAGTCTTTTCCAGTAGGGCTGGGTAATATATTGATATGATATTGATACTGTGACATGAGATTTTAGATTGTGTTATATCATGATGTGGCTTAAGTGTTGCTTTAAAAGCTGCATTACAATAAAATGATGTATTTTTCTGAACTTACAGACAGTTCTGGCTGTTCAGTTATTAAGTCATTATATCCACATTACTAATGATTATTTGTCAGAAGTCTCATTGTGTTAATATTTTGTAGGGCTGCAACTAATAATTTTCATTGTTGACTAATAGGTTGATAATTTTCTCGATTAATTGGTTAGTTGTTTGCCTAAAAATGTCTTATAATGTTGATCAGTGTCTCCCAAAGTTCAAGGTGATGTCTTCAAATATCTTGTTTTGCCAACTGAAAAGATATTCAGTTTACTGTCAGAGAGGACTAACGAAACCATAAAGTATTCACATTTAAGAAGCTGAAATAAGAAAATTACTCAAACCAATTTATCAGTCATCAAAGTAGTTGACAATTAATGTAGTATACTATTAATAATTGATTAGTTGTTGCAGCTCTCATATTTTGTAAAAGCATAAGTTGTCATCCCATGTCACGAATCACTATTGAAATATTTGGTCATCAGTATCATAATATATGATTTTGTCCATATCCCCCAGCCCTACTGTCAATGTTTCACTATCATATATGATGTTTATATTTAATAATAATGATGCATTAATGTGATGTTGCTTTTTATTGTTGTAGATGTTTAAGGCAGAGCCAGTTTAAACTTCTCCATATGCTGTTTGGTAGTTTAATCCACAGCAATGCCTAATTTTCAAAAATATCATCATAGGTTTGCATTATTTGAGAATTTATAGTATATTATTTTAGAGAAAATGTGTACATTGTGTATTGTGGAATAGCCTGGAAATACCCAGACATTATATATAAGCCGTTTTGCCATTCTGAGGGTCTGTGGTCTGTTGTGGATCCATTTTGGGATCCTTGATGTGAAAAAGTCTGGCAATGGTTGATTAATAGTCTGCAGTGTCTTTTTATGTTTATTTTAAGAGATTTTAAATGCCTTTTATCCTGGCTGGGTTGTTCAACGTGCAGCTTGTGTTTTTGAAAATTGTGTTTTCTCATTTCTGTGAAAATCTGTCTCATAAGTCCGCCTCAACAACAGCGTTATCACTAGTTTATGTATTAACCTTCTCGTGACAGGAAAGACATCCGCTGTGAACTTCAGACTTGGATTGAGAAGTGTTGTTATTTTTACTCATAGACAGGTAACAACCTACATTATTGCTTATCACTATATCGATGTTGCCACGAAGGCATTTTGATAACAGAAGTTTGTTGTGATGACTCAGCAGGGCTGCAGTTAACTATCCTGGTGATGAAGACGAAATGACAGCCCACTCAGTCTGTAACAAAAGCCACATGTCCACGAATAAAAGATAGTTCAAAGGTTAGTGAGATGTAAACATTTAAGAGGAAGCATTAGGAAATCGGATGAATGTAAAGGATGAATTTCAGTCCTTTTGTTAAGACTATGAAATTAATGTCTCCTCCCATTCTGTCCACCTGTAGACACATCTGTAGGCCCCCTTGTCAGTATGGCTGCTGGAACAATGTTAGCGCTGCCCCTTGTTAGTTTTTGGTTTGTTGGTGCAAAAGTTAGCTTTTGAGCTCTGTACTATAACTCTCATGCATCCTGCTGCAAATGTTTGCCTATATTTCTCCCATCCGAAATGGCAAAAAATATAATCTAAAAGTGTTACTGACTTTTGTTAAAATATATTAGGCTTGTGTTATAATGTATAGAATAATGCAGTTGAATAACATGTTCTCTGAAATACTGTATCCCTCTGTCCCCTAAATACTATACCATAACCAAATTTACTTTTCTGTTTCATTAGTATAACTAATAAAAATCCTATCTGAAACTTTGGTTGTAATGTGCATGACATAATACTTATGCATGACATGACTTTGCCTGGTTTTGATACAAAACTAGATGTCAGCTGTCGGCTGCCCTGCTCTCTAAATATTGCTTTCAGCCATTAAAAAACATTGGTCAACCACTAATACTGAGATATATATTCAAAATAGTGTGATATTTGATGCTTGCTGTCTGTATCGCTCAGTCAATGTGGATGCAAATTTTTGACAGTTTTCGTCAGAGGCTGTCGGCCATGTCAGTGGTTAGGCTAATGGTTGATTTATTATCAAAATACAAAACGCATATTTACTTTTAGACAAAAGCTTTCTTCAAATGGTCAGAATGTGGTATTTCTTGAGAAAAATAAAACAAGTAAATTAGGTCCTTGAATCTTACACTATATTTATATAAAGGGATTGAATGATTAGACCTTAATCTGGACAAGATGACGTAGGCAAAGCTGTGCTGGGATATTTGTGAGGTAACCAAAGTTAATATGCTGCCATGAAACCAGATTTAGCAAGGCAAAATTAACTTGCAGGGTGGATAAGAAGTGGCACTGGCAGGGTTGTATGAATTTCTGCAGGAGCTAGCGTGGCTACCTGGCTAAATCCAGCTTCAAGCAGCAAGTTTAAAATTCACAGGTTCAGACTGGATCAACTCATGATAGTAAGAGGATATGCCTGACTTCCTCCCTCCATGAAATGAATGGGAAACATATTTTAGAGTGACTGCACCTTTGGAATAATGATCTTCAACAGGAGAGTCAGAGACATATCAGTTAAACCCAGTTTTTACATGTACACAGTCCTGAGTCCTGAGAGGAAGTCTAATCAAGCAAAATAAGTGAAAACACACATGGCGGTGTATCATGGATTGAATGATTAAACATAATTTTCCACGAATTACTATGGGACATAAATTACAGTAGAGCATGAATTACTGGAGGACATAAATTATTAGAGGCTAACATTGGAGGGTCAAAACTTTGTTCTGGAAAGATCTGATTCATATATATGCCTTTCTGAAACTGAAAAATGAAATGCTGCTGTCCTGGTCTTGGCTGCCCTGATCTTGTGAAAATGGTCTTAAAGCTAAAGTTTGATATTTTGGGAAACTTGTTTATTCACTTTCCTGCTGAGAGAATCTCCAGTGTCTTCCTGGAGGCTCCACTGACCTAGGAAGTGGTCTTGGCAGAGAAATAGTTTGGCACATAACCTACTGTAAAATGGCAAATTATCAGTTTAACACTTCTGTTTTGTGTGTGTGTGTTTTTTTAAACAAATAAAACAAACAAGATACAACATATTAATTATTTAGCTTAGGTGCTGTAAGGTGGATTTTATTGCCTTTGGTAAGAGCTAGTTTTGGCCTGGTTTACAGGGGTATACCCTGTTTCTCTTTGTGCTAAGCTAAGTTAGTTAGCTGCTGGTGGTAGCTTTGTATTTACCGTGTACAGACATGATGTGGTATTAATCCTTTTCCAAAAATGTCCCAAAATGTTTGACTATTTAGTCACTGATCCAACATTTTAACAGGTATTTAAGAATGTGGTTATAGCATGGTCACAGGTGAGTTGTATGTTCTCTGTAACTTGTGATAAAAACTATGGCGGGTCAGAAAAAAGCAGTGCCTGTGGTGAGCTTCGTAGATGTAGAACTACAGGCAAAAGAGAAACCATTTGGAAAGTTAGCAAAAATCCAACCACTGAAATCATCCATATGGGTGTAACTTTGTTGATCATAGTTAAAATTATTCCTCCTTGTTCAAATGCTTAATGGTCAATAATAAGACATAATCAGTTATCAAAATAGTCATCATCTTCAGATACAACAAACAAGTATCATTTAACTTGGTAATTATTTTTACTTTGTGTAAAGATGAATCTGCTCTCATAGAAGCCTTACAGTATCATCAACATACCAGAAGGTCCAAAGCCAAATCAAAATCATCTCTCCTTCTGCGCTTGTAGTGCTTAGTTGTTTTAGTCTTCGAGGAAGGAGAGCAGTGCAGATACCACTAATGTATTCAGTTCAGGCATTAAAAACACTCATCATAAAAGGTTCATCCAGTTTAAAATGTCCTCCAGGAGGTCTGAACGACATTGGCATTAATGAATAATCATAACCGATGAGCCGTGCCAAATCAAACAAGTCTGGATATTGATATGATGTGTAATAGCTGATAAGAGGTGGCTGTAGCCACCGTTACTGGCCTTGTGCTTTGGTTGGACAGATCAAACACATCCTGAGGCCCCATAGTCACAGATGTGTTGCTTAGGAAAAACTATTAGAAGAAACACTTTGGAAGTTCAAGTGACCTTGCATGTTCAGAGCACTCCAACCAAGTTCAGCCTGATGAGGCGTCTAATCAGGAAGATCAAAGCTGCAGTAGGCACCAAACCAAAAAAACAGTTGATTGTTGAGTCCCGTCTCCTGGATGAGATGCTAATGATTTGGATAGGAGGCTCTCCATCGTAAGCCCCTCCTGTCAGATGAGCACTATGTGCGTTTCATGCGCGCACACAACAGTTTACTGAGGTAGTTGCAGTAAGCTAGCACTGGCCGGTGGGTACCAGCTGTGCGTGTGCACATTTTTTGTTTTGTTTTTTTCCCTGTTACAAGTAGTGACAGCACTGACTGTACATGTACAGTGTATTTGAGTTTGTCAGTGAATCAAAGCCACAGCTTCTCAGACACAGAGCTCCTGCTTGTGTGTTTCGTTCCCATCTGGGGGAATTAGGGATTTGCACAATTAGTTGACTACAATTAATTGTTGCTACACATGCTAGTCAGCTCCAGAAATACTAGTGGGTCAATATTTTATTCATGTACAATGCCAGTTAACTGTTGCATCTGAGATATATCTGAGATACCTGTAGCCGGGTTCGCAGTCACCACAGACAGCAGCCCTCTTGTCCAGCACAAATGCCCTGATGGACCAGATGTTGTTATCAGCAAAGTGGGACTGATGACAGCTCATAAAACCAGCAGGTACGGCAGTATTGTAATCTAGAAGTGGCAGTGTCAGAATAAATTGGTACAGCACAGACACGGACATCAGCCTGCATGCAGAGCTGCTGCTGCAACTAGCACTGCTAACGTTAGCCAAACTGTAGGGCAGGCTGGCAGCTAACATCAGCTCTAGGTGGACAATGTTGTTTACCTGCAGTCACTGTGATCCTGTTTGGTCTGGTGAAGCATTTAGTGACTTACAATATCATATAGGATAATGTGCATGTGTAATGTCTGTGCGGCACATTTCAGCTGTATTTAAAACACTTTGATTTTGCTATTGTAGAGTGTGATTAACAGCTTCAAAAATGGCTGTTACTGCACACAGTATTTTGTCAGACTGTTTAACATTGTCACTCAGTAAGTTGTGCTCAATTTTAACTGTTTTCAAAGTGTTTTCTTACTGTTAGACTAGTCAAAATTAAAATCTGCATTTAGTCAACAGGGAAATTAGTTGCCAGGAACATCCCTAGTGGGAATAGTGTCGCTGTGCTGATCAGCTCTACCTGTTAAAGGAGCACTACAGCACTGTAGAGAAGAGTCAAGTTGAGCTGTTTAACACATGTTTTACACCAAAATTGCCATAATACCTTGCACTCTGGTAAAATGTCAGGAAGGTAAGAAAAAATAGATACCACCCAAGCCTAATGTGCAGGGACAAACAGCGCTTTTAGACAGTGAGCGGTTACTGGTTCTGTGTTTTGAACAAGTGGCAGCTGGGGGGGGGGGGGGGGGTGTAACACTGTAGCAGTGGCTCCCTCGTCCTGCCAATCATACCAGCCTGTATGACACAAGCTGCTGCTTTCCACTATCTGCCTAGTATAAACTTAAGTTATTTAGATATCAGGATGTTATAAAAATGGCTGTCTTGCATTATATTGCAGAATTGCTTGCATTGCGATATCGGTTCTATGGCCAGATTATTCTTATTGAGTTCTTGTACTTTAAAGCAGATTAGGAGTTGTCTTATGTACACTGTGACTGGGTGTTGCTATAGTGAAAAATGTGACTTCTGTTGTGGGCCATCCTTTCTTGGACACGTCTTTGCTCTTGATTGAGGCTGTGACTTTGCCAGTCAAAGTTCACCAAAGTGGAACTCCACATGAAGCGAGGATGCAAATTTTGCACTTGTGGAACTGTGTCATAAATCTCTGGTTGCATTCATATTAGGCACTGCAACTGGACTGCGCAGCGGATGCACTGGGTTCTTTCATTGGGGCTGATGATCAGGGACATTATACCACATGTATTGTATAGTGTGAACTGAAATGCATCACAGAATGCACTAAAGGTGCGCTTAGTTAACCATATAGTATGTTAAGCAAATAAGAACTTCCTTATGGAGTTGTTGTCCTTGCACCTCTGCAACATTAGCATTCATTTGTAGTCATGTTTATGACCACTCTGAAGTCCAGTGGGCTGGTGCTGGGCAGGTAGCGCATAGTGTTTTTTATCAGAATTTTATCACTAAAAACAGCTGCCTTCTGCTGCTACAGCAGTGATGAGGGCAGTGAGACTGAACCAAACAGAAAAACTGTGGGCTGTAAAACCCACAACAATACGTTAATTCCTATGAGCACACCTTTTCTATTAAACAGTAATTTGACCTGATGCTAATACATAGGTTATTGATAAGTGAAAAAAAATGCATCAGGCCAATTTCATGCAGAAACAATGAGTTGGTGAATCATTAGTTTACAAGTTTAATTATTGATAAGTCAAATGAATATGTTTTTTTTATAATAATACACAGATTAAATGAATTTTGAATAATACTTACATGTAGGTGAGGTTTTCTTTAATCTGTTTTTATGACTGAGGTTCATATCCTTGGCTGATGAGCTTGGTTGTGATTGATGGAAGTGTGTGGTAAGTTTTGTTTATTGACCAGTATTGGTATTGGTATCGATAAAATATTTTCCCACGTCTCCAAAACTCCACTTTCCATCGGTGGTCAGGGTGCAGGGTTTGTGATATGTGAGATGGGACAGTTGACTTGCTGCCTTGATGTTTCCTCGGTTCACGAACAGGCTTGCTGGCCGCTTCCTAACTGTGAGTGGGTGTAGAGTGTAGAACAGGGAAAAGGAGCTGAATGGCTTGCTGACTCACTGATGAAGTAGAAGTAGGTGGTGGATGGAAATTGAGGCTGGCTGGTTTTGAGACCATAGAGACTGGCTGACCCAGTTTCCACTCCAGCACCAGTTCCTTTCAGTGTTCAATCATGACATAGTGGTTTTCCCCTTCTAGCCCAGAGCTTTGTCCCAGTAAAAGAGCTCACCGGGCCTGCCCTGACCTAGTACTCCGCTGCCTGCTACTTCAGCAGGGCTTCTTGAGCCTTGGATTTTGTTGTCAGTGCACATTAAACATTTAGGTGACCCACCAAAGTGATCTTTTTCAAAACTCTCACAGCATTCACAGTTTCAGACTTGCTTCTATTGTTTCATCATTTTTTCTCAATAAAGTTTGTTTTAGCCATTAATATTTCAGAATTCTGGTCATATAGAACAAATACTGGACATTTGTTTTAAATAGCCATGTAATAGCAGAGCTGTAGTGCAATTTTATGACTTTGGAGCACACCTATGATGTGGCTTGTTTCAGGTTATTTAAACACTGTTCCTATGGCAGCAAGTTTACTGACATTAGTCAATTATAACTGACCTCACAATCAAATATTAGACTGAATAGTTTCATCATGTTGAGAATATTTAGTGGCTGTCAGTTCACAAGTGCTCTCTCTCCCGTTGTCTCTGCTGCAACTGCAAGTCTGCATCACATTGATCAATTAGGCTAAATGTCATTGTTTACAACACAAGGTGCCCAAATGCTTACTGCCTATGGAAGCATTGGCACATGTCCTGGCACCACTACATCTTTGATGTCTAGTTCAGTTTCTTGCCCTTTCTTTATCTGGGCACATAGGTTGTGCAATCACATGTAACAAAACAAATGGTTAAATGCTAATTTAACATGTCAGAATTTGTGCCATAGGAGCTCAGTTGGTAGGGTGTGTAGCTCGTACTGATTCCAGTGCTTCTTTTTGGCTCTAGCCTGCAACCCTTTGCTGCATGCAATATCTATTTTATTATTGTTATTACTATTATTATTATTTTATTATTATTTATTTTATATACTATGTGGTCTATTTGGCCAGTTCCCATCGGACAGCTACATGTGATACTGGCCAAAAGCTGGCATGTGCTGGCTAATGTGAACTCTGGGTCAGTATTAAGAGGGCGAGATTGTGTCTTGCAGAGACTTGTATTGAGATTTTTTTTAATTGACTAGGTAGCCTTGTTTGTCTGACTAGTAAACGTATACATGCACCTGGTCACTAGACTATGGCCTCACACTGTGTACTACTACTGTTTGATTCTCATGTGTGGACAGACTAATACTCCAACCTGACACATTTTCATCTTAAATAAGCAAATATTCAAGGCAAACATGACTGTCATTCAGCCATACTGGACTGACCCATAATTCACATCAGATGCAACATTTCAGTGGAGTGTAATTTTTGCTGCAAAGTTGTCCATCTGTCCAGTTGACTGTTTGCCACCGTTTTGTTCATTCGTAACTTTGCAACCATAAATAGGCACAGCAGCTGCCAAGGTTCAGACTTGTCTACATGTTGGCATAGTAGCAGTGTGAAAAATTTTTTATATATAGTCAGCATTCAGTAGGTTGGAGGAGGGGTAGGGGGGTATCTTTTTTTCATGATATAACTAGAACTGTAACGATTTGTTACATACATAACTACATTGATAATTGATTAATTGTTTCAGTGATTTTTTTTTTTTTTAATTAAGAGTCTTTGGGTTTTAGGCTGTTGGTTTATCAGAAGAAGCAATTTGAAGACATAACTTTGGAGTGTGGGAAACTGTGATGAGCACTTTTCACAATTGTTTTGACATTTTATAGTCCAAACAATTAATTGGTTGTCCTTATTATATTTAGAATACAAACACTGTCTTGCGCTACTCTGCAATAAAAGATCAGTACCGCTCCCTCTTTCCATATTTTCTACATGGCTCATCAACTTGTGAGGATGCTGTTGGCTTGCTTGGACATGCAGCTTTAGCCTCAGCCTTTTATCATCATTTTATGTATACCGGTGTCATGAGCTTAACTAAGAGCCATTTTAAAGGGTTTAAAATGAATCAGCTGGAAACACTAAAAAGGTAGCTGGAGGTAGCGTCTTCAACCAACCTCTTGGAGCTAACATTACCTTTATTAGCTATTATATATCTACAGCTGATAAAAATTTGGCAGTTGCCATTTTAGCTGACTAAATCAAAGATCGTGTGGTATAAATGTGAATAAGAAATTACTAAAAAAAAAAACCTATATGAAAATGGAAAGCTTGACAGGTGTAGCACACAGGTTATATCTATCACTGTTGTCTGGACCAGCTCAGCTGTCAGCAGTGGTACCTGAGGTGCTGTAGGAGTTACGGGCTTCTAGTCTTTCCAGCACCCTTCAAAAAATGAGAAGAAGGCTAGAAAGAAAAAGGTGTTGGCTGAGTCTTCTAAGTTAGAGCCCCTTGAGGTCATAATGTTACTATAATTTGTTAACATATTTCTAAGATCAGGGTACATTTGCCTTCATAGCATTTATAAATGGCAATGATTGTGAGTTACTGCGAATAAGGACATTGTCAGTAAGCTTTGAAGTGTTAATACTGAAGAACATCAATCATGCAAATTCAGGTTTGCATATGAGTTTAATCAGAATAGAGAGCTGCATATTAATCGGGCTTCAGGAAATAATCCAATTAGCCCAGATTCAGTTATGACATTTCTCAGGTCAGCAGGAGTGAACAAAAGGAGTTCTTTTGTTTTTTGTGTTCCAGATTTTCCTTTTAATCTAGTTTTATGTGGTCTTGTTTATATTTTCTGATGTATTTAATTTGGTAACATTTTTGGATCTGAATGATTAGATTTTGCACCTGACTGATTTTTCTTTTCATTACTCTCCAGGTGTAGACAGATTGCACCAAGCTATTTAAGGATCTGATCATATCAGGCCAGACTGACCACATCAAAACCGGATGAAACTTGGTCAGGCTGAATCGAACCAGACTCAGACCAGATCAGGACGGAGCAGACCAGACTGATCCAGACAGTACCAGGCCCGTCCAGGAGACCTGTTCCAGTTTCCTATCCAGGTAACTCAAGCAGCCCTTTTCTCCATGTGCGGGCTGTTCCCACTCGTATTTCAGAGAGATGAATTTGAACCAAGGAAGACTGCCCACTGATTTCATGTATCAGTCTGACTCATGTGAGAACTGCCAGAGGTTGAATATATTAACAGAAAATACAGAGATTTTTGCTACTTATTCGGCCAGCCAAATTATAGGGTCATATAATGATAGCTAGCCTTTCTTGAAAATGCATTATGTCCTCTGGCACCATTGCAATCAGGTCTAAGTCTGAGAAACTGATAGGTGAGTTTTTGTGAGTATGTCCAATAAAAACTCCATCACTAAACCAAATGCATTTTTCTGCTTATAAGTGTATAGAAGAGTGAGAAGGAAATAACAAGCTGGCAGGTAGTTGGAATTGCAGACTTTGTGAGTTTGCAAAGTAATGCCCATTGGGGACTTGTAAGTACATTTCCATCTCTGTTATATGTCCATGTGTCTGTGAGTCTGACAGCCTGTGAAAGTTCATTGTTTTTAATCTTTGCTGATGGCTGGTATTTACAAATGCTTGGAAGTTGGGAGCTTAATGCTGACTCATCCATGAGGCTCTAGTAAGGCAATTCTTAATGTCAAATGAATAATGTCTTGATATTCCACCACTGTGTCAATGTCTGCTGGAATAACCAGCAGTGTTAATGAAGATATGGACAATTTAAGCTGATGTGTATTGTGCCATGAGTAATTTTACTCAGCAGACCTGTTATGTATGGATGTATGAGGTACCTATCTGTAATCAGTGTACCTGTGGACAGGGCCAGCAGCAAAACTTTTAGCCACCTAAAGAAATCTAGGCCAGTTTAAGTGTATGGTATATTTAGAATATTTTCACCACTTTATCTCGGCATCAGACAGCCTTTTCCAAAAGGAAGCTGTTGTTATATGAGCCAAATATGACTCTCGCCAAAGCCACCAGACTTCTTTGGCAAAAACAGTAATTGTACCTTGCAGAACATGGGAGTTGCCGTCTCGCTCGGTTAGTTTGTTTGTGTTTAAAACACCAAGCGTATCAATTTAGTTATGTCTGCATGCACAAGTTAAGGACAAAATGCAATGAATTACTAAATTGTCCAATTAAAGAGGAAGTTAACAACTTCTAAAAGTCACAGTGACAGTACGCTGTGACATCACTTTTGGGTGTGGTTTCAGGTGTAGCAGAGGAGTACACTTCTTGGTTGGAGATGAAACAGGCTTACCAATGGGGCTTTCCCATTGGCACATTTTGCTGCAGCGAGTCAAACTGTGCCACACTGATTTGCATTTCCATTACTAGGCCAAAGTGAGACTCGCCTCCAAGCAGGTTGCAGTGATGTCTCGCCGAATGCAGCCCACCCATGACAACTCGCCTCTCTCCCCCTCAATCAAGCGTGTGTTGTGAGATGGAGGTTGTGACTGTAAGAGAGCAAGAAGAAGTTTTCAAAACTGTTTGTGTTCAGCTCTCGGTACATTTAGTAATTTCCAGTCAAATCTCTAAGGTTTGAAGTTTAGTTTCTCCTGACTCAAACCAAGCCAACATGTGTATGAAAAGGTGTAGTAGAGGTGAAGGACAGTGGAAACACTGCTTTTCAGCCTGGTGTCAAGTTACTCTTTAAGTAAAGTAACTCAATAATTAAGCGAGGTAGCTAGGTGAAGACTCACACTCTCATTAAGTAAGATTACAGTGACTTGACTAGTTGTCATCATCTCTTGAAGTTAATCTACATAAAAGTCAGTCCGATTCAGTGAGGAAAACACCACAAGTTAATTTGCATACTTGTCTGGGTTGAAATGAGGGAATTGGAACACAACACGACACACATCACTCTGACTTAGATTTATGTGTTTCATGTAATTGATATGGTATGACCTAAATCTAAAATAATAACTGTGGCATACAGTATTTCTATACACGCAGGTACTGTGACAATAATGGCTTCCTGTTTATTCTCCCTCCATGTTTGACCTAGATGTCATACTGTTTGCTGCATGTGTCCAGGCAACTGTAACTGTGTGTCTGTGTTTTCTTTCACTGTTTTGATTTTTTTTTTTTTTAAGCCTTTGCACAGTTTTAGAATGACTCCTCTCCTCAGTCATTTGCAAATATGACGTTTTTGTGTGTTCACAGTTGAGGGCTCAAGAGTGGATGGAAGGAGATGATTTTAACACAGAGGCTGTGATGAACATCTGTGGTGAGTGTGATGTCATACTAGTCTGTCTTTAAACAGGGAAACTCCCTGTTGCAACAGCAAATGTTTTTGACTTGTCCTAAGAAAGGATATCTTCTTATTTTTGATTTCCATGTGTATTTTTTCCCCCAAAGCTTCTGTCTGCATGCTTTGAAACTCTGCTAACTGTGGATGTTTCCACAGAGAACACTTTGACCTTTAACTTTTACAGGGTTTTCTTGTCACCAAGTTCTGCAGTTAATAAAGATAATATGACTCATTCTGCACCTGCCTTGGTTATTAGTGTGCAGAGTATTTACATATTTGATGATGCACCATCAGTCAACAGCTG
The DNA here is from genome assembly GCF_056507025.1 of Lutjanus erythropterus. Classification (NCBI taxonomy): domain Eukaryota; kingdom Metazoa; phylum Chordata; class Actinopteri; order Lutjaniformes; family Lutjanidae; genus Lutjanus; species Lutjanus erythropterus. The sequence continues at coordinate 8,138,884 of NC_139329.1, forward strand.
CCTGTATCATAATTAATACTGAAGTGCTTTCAGATCTAACTCCTTCCATGCTATTTACATTTCAATTTGTTGAAATGTGTTTTAATTGATATCCATGGAAACACTCTGTACTTCACTTTGTTTTAGAGTTTCTTTGTTTATCTGTTGACATAGGAACAAACCTCATGTGTTATGGCAGTGTAAACTAAAGTAAAGACAGCGCGATTTCCACGAATAGCCCACCAAACTATTTCTTTTATTTTCACTCCTAAATGCTTTTACCTCCATACTGTAAGAAGACAGTCCAATCAGTCACTACAAAACAGCTGTACCCCACCTATTTCTCATCTCCTTAGTCAGGAACGGTTAGGCTGAATAATCAAGGTTTTTGTCTTTGCTCTGCAGATGACCTGATGGCAGACCAAAGGATGGACATCTCGTCTACAATGACTGACTTCATGTCCCCCAGCTCCAACGACCTCATCTCCAGCTCCATCAGTACACCTGGCATGGACTACACCCGCAAGAGGAAGGGCAGCACCACCGACTACCAGTAAGAACACCAGGAAGGAGAGGGGGAAAAAAAGAGAGACAAAAATGGGCAAAAGAAGGAAGAGGAAGTAATAAAGAGCGAATGAGGATGAAAACAAAGAAAGGAAAGTGAAGGAAAGAAATCATACAAAGGCAACAAAAGAAGGAAGATAAGGTGGCATGGACAGAAAGAAAATAGGAAAGTAGGAGGACCTGGAAGGCAAGCAAGAAAGACAGAGAGGACAGCATTTCTGGTCTCAGTAACCTCATGACTGATTGTACAGAACTAATGAATGAATCACTCTTGTAATTGTTTTGACTGTGTTGGGTCTGTCACAGCCCCAAATGAAGATATGTGCACAAATACTGTGAACTTGCACTTGTAAATAATCACATTTCTCAGTACTTTGATGACAGAAACTAATTATAAAATTTTTGTTTCTTTGCAGAATTGATGGCTTTTCATTTGAGTAAGTTCAAACATGACTCGATGTTAATAGATTTAGTTGAAGTTTAATTAATCAAAATCTGATATATCAATGACCTACAATTGATTTTGCATCATGAAATATTGAACAGACTGGAAAACAAACCTAACTGAACCCAGTAAACCCTTAAATGCTTAAACCTTTCTGAGATCCTGTGGTTATTTGAATGTTCTCTGATGTTCTTGTTGAAACTAATATCACCTGTCTCTCCTCTTTTCCTTAGTGACATGGACCCAGACAAAGATAAACTGGGAAGGTAAGAGGCCTTCATTACCATGGTGACAAAGCGGGTGCTATACTCTAAAGTATTGTTGTATTTCCTGTGGTTTTATCCCATTCCCTGCTGCTCAAATGATCTTGTTTCCCTTTAACACCAGTTATTTGCTTACTTACCTCTGATATCTATCAACACAGATAGTTTTGGGGTTTAGTTTGCAGTCCTCTAATGGCTGTAAAGTAACTTTTTAACTGGAGCATTTTTTAGAAGCTCTCTCTCCTGGTTCACACACTTCCCTGTCAACAGTTTTCATTGGACCTATCTGGTCCTCAAGCGGATGAGCTAAAATTAAAAATTGTGAACTGCATTTGTAAAAGTTCAGTGTTGTATGGGTCATGGCTTTCTAATTTGGAGAGAACGATCAAGTTTTAAAAGGCTTTTTTTTCTGAGTATTTTGGCATGATAACCTTGATAATTTAGTAGTGCCGACTCTGATATTTCATTGTAGATGTTCTTTTCATGATTTAGGACTGCATCTGAGACCTACTGGGCTCTGGGACATGGAGCATCAGATGGTCCATGTGTTATCCAATGGAAAATCAAACAACTTAATTTCATTTGGAAAATTTGAACAGAGGAAAATAAAGACAGTATGGGCACATTGTGGAGAAATGTGTGCTGTATCAATTTTAAAGTGCTGATAAATTAGTAATGAGTTATATAAGTAGTGCGTTTAAGGTCAAATAAATCAAATCCCATTTCTATACACGTTTAATAGGCAAAGTATCAGACACTCCCAGGGCCTCAGGGTCAGGAGCAGTTTCAGGACCATGGACTTGATTACAAACAGGTGGCATTCGTCAAGATAACAGAAAAAAATTTTTGAAGACAATTTATTCAGTTAAGAGGGGTTTGCTGGGTGTGAACTAAAAGTCAGTTGAATACATAAAGGGCCTTTGAGCATCTTGCAAGAACATTTTTGTATTCTTCGCCTTATTTTCTTTAACTGTTTTCATACAGTGGGCTCACATGAGTACGTCACATCAGATTCAGCAAACGATCCAAACTTTGTAAATTAGAATAATAAAATGTAAGGGTATGTGTCCTGCCCCATTTGTCGGGAAGTGTTCATGAAAATGGCATCAAAAACTTTGCTTATCCTCCTTTTGGAGATCTATATATGTCTTTTTTTGTTTGTTTTGTTTTGCTTTTAAGATACAGCCTATACACCTGACATTAAAGTAATAGCCTATTTAAATTAATGAGGATATCTTTAGGCTATTAATAAAGTTACAAGTATATTATAATTTGAATTTCAGAGTCAAACAGGGTTATGTCACCATAATTATGAAGTGTAATTTATTTACTCAGACTTAAAATTGCTTCAAAGTAATGAAATATACAATCTATTAATGAAAACTTAGGTTTACATAATAGCAGACTAAAATACAAGAAAACTGATGAATGCAGCAAGTTCTCTTGAATCACTCTTGCAAACCACTAATGAACAAATCTGTTCATATGAGCGGTGCTTGCAAGAATGTTTCTGGAAAGAAAGTAACAACTCAAAATCTGGCCTAATAAAACTGCCTGCATGATTTCTAAAGTGAATTAGAAAATATGAATTAAAAAACATGTAATTTTTAACTGCGTTTATAAAGGAAACAGGAAGGGAAACATTTAATTTAAACTCAAGAATTCTCAATTCTCCAGAAGTCCTAAATGTCATTCTTCTTTTAATCTGCTTTGATCAGGAAGACCAAGAAATCTTTGAGTCTGTGTAGTGTGTGGGGGGTGGAAATTATCCTTATTGTTACACTGTGTACATCACTGTGCGTGTGAGACTGTCTGTGAAAAGTATTCATCAGAACTACGTCATCTTTATATCACACCGGTCAACAGATTGTACAGTCAGACATAACCCCAGAGCATTACGCTTGTTGCATAAGCTTTGATGCTTTTTAAACCAGCAAATGAGGTTGGTTACAGAACCTGTGAGGTTAGCCGTGGCCCCATTCCCTCCCTCCCTCTCTCCCTCCCTCCCTTTCCTTTCTTTCCTTTGCTCGCTTTTTATAGTGCCACCTGTCCCATAAATTTAAACCTTGAAACTTCAAGTTTATTCTTTGTTTTGACAAGTTCCCCTCTCTAATATTTCTTTTTTTTGTCTTTGCAGTGACCAACAGGGCCGGATTAAGAATGCCAGGTATAAAAACTCCCCTCTCCTCTTTCTTCTCTCATTCCTCCCGCCTTCTAATCTCTTTTAGATGAATTAAATGTCACTCTGTCTGATTGGGGACAGAGAAGGCTTTGTGAACGTTGATAATAAGAAACTTTAGACATTGAAGTGTATAGATCTAAGCATTATGTGGAACTAAGGGACTGTAAGAGCATACCTAATAGCTAATGACAAGCTCTCTTTCTCTTGCATGCAAAGAATTCCCCCTTCAGAAGTAGCTAGTGAAGGCAGAACAGACAAGTTGGTCAGAACCTTGGATGTGTTCTTACAGCCCTGAAGGATAGACTCAACACCAAAAATGGGATTTCATCTTTCATCTTTAGAGAGCGCTGCTTTCTTAGCGTTGGGCTAACTGAGTTATATCATGTTAGATAAGACTGAGGTGATGGATAATCCGCAGTGTAAGAATGCAGCCTATTGAAGGATAACTCACCTGATCTTGCATTCCTGCTGCACACAGTTTTAGGATTCTGTTGTTCAACCAAAATGACATTTGTCTGTATTTTTTATTTGGATTTATGGCAGCAAGCAAGATAGGATAATAGGATAATAATCAGCACAAGCTCGCTGTCTGTTAAATGTCTGGTGCTTCTTCTTCCACAGAGAGGCTCACAGCCAGATCGAGAAGCGTCGCAGGGACAAGATGAACAGCTTCATCGACGAGCTCGCGTCACTGGTGCCCACCTGTAACGCCATGTCCCGCAAGCTAGACAAGCTGACGGTCCTGCGCATGGCTGTTCAGCACATGAAGACACTCAGAGGTTAGGATGAACTATTAAATCGCTGAATACTGGGAGACTGCACGATATATGGGGGTAATAGGAAGCTGTGGTGTAAAAAATGTACTTTAAATGACTAGTAAGTATAATTCAGACATGATCAAGCAGTGAAATTGGATCTGCAAAAAAGCGTAGGAGTGTAGGCGAGCTAAAATACCTGCAAAAACACAGATAGTGGTTGCCGGAAAACAAAACTGCCAACTTACTATATCTATAATATCTATATAACTATAATACTGTGTTCACACTTCCTGTAAACTGTCAAGAGCCATTAGGGAGGTTTCCTAGTAAGAATTGCAACAATTGTGATACCTCGTTGGTACATCTTAGGGCTGCACGAAATGGTAAAAAAAAAATGTTGAAATGATTATTTATTTAATTAATTAATGTATTTATTCATTATTGCAATTAGGATACGATGCATGATTACTGGGAATGATGATTTTTGCGTCACAATTTTGATTTTCACTGAAAAGAAAATAAATAAAAATCATGGTGATGTGACATTTGTTGGGGTCTGGATCTTGCATTTGGCCATACTATGATTTCAGTAACATTTTGATTAACTGTGCAGGCCTAGTACAGCTTAAAGCTTACTATTCAAGAACGGTAGTAGTCAAATTTTCACAATGGCTATTGGAACAGAGACAGAGCTGCAATGACAAGTATTTTATTCTGTACTTCCATTTATTCTTCACTCTTTTTATTCATTATTCATTCTCCTCTGGGAAATCGTGATGGGCATTTTCCACTATGCTGTGAGATTTTACTGACAAAATGATTAATAGAGAAAATATCACATACATTTATACTGAAAATAATGGTTAGTTGCAGGCCTAGTCAAAGATGGATTAGGACAGGCTCGTTATGACAAAGTGCTTTACTTCTTTAAAGATAGCCTTTTAGCTAGAGATCGCTAAAGGATTATACTTGTGCAGTTATAAATATAAATGTTTTAAATAATCAATGATTTCCTCTGTACTGTTTAACAACCATCGACCATTGACCATCTGAAAATATATAATAACAGGTACTGTATATATGAATGTTTACTGTTCACTGTGCAGGTGCAGCCAACCCATACACAGAGGCCAACTACAAGCCTTCCTTCCTCTCAGACGATGAACTCAAACACTTGATACTAAGGGTGAGTGCAGTGTAAATGATTAGGCATGCAACACTTAATCTTACACAGTGTCAAGTAGACAGTGTAGCATAATATTTTATTCACCATGCTGTCTATAACATACTCTTAATACTTTTCATTATTAATTTCCAGTCTTGTCTACTAATTATAGTACTCAAAACATCAAACTGTATATTATAGAGCCAAATCACACTATCCTGACCAAAATGGGCACTTCTAAAGAGTTCATATTTTCATTGTTTGCCATTTTCTTTATGAAAAACAAAATATATTTGTGAAATTCCGCATATTTATGCAAGTGTTTTCTGTTTGATAATGCAGGCTGCTGATGGCTTCCTGTTTGTGGTTGGGTGTGACCGTGGAAAGATCCTTTTTGTTTCTGAATCTGTGTACAAGATTCTCAACTACAGCCAGGTAAGCTGACAGTGTTTGTGCATTGGAGAGCAAAAGGGAGTCAAGCATTTACTGTCTTTAACTCAAAATGCTTTGATGATTTTTAGCCATCAAAATGTGCTGTCTGTTAATGTTAATCTCTTAAAACTCCACTAGGACACCTGTGTCCACAGCTGACATCAGTGTTTTTCAGAGGCTGTGCGGGGCTCAGTTTTAAAGCTAGATGACCTAAGGCATCCATTAGTACCTACCATGTCAGGAAGGGGGCTAAATAATGCTCCAAATTAATTTTCAGGTTCCAACTTTTCAGATGATGTATACCACCACTGTAGTATAAACCTTTGACCTACCATCTCCCCCAGAGATCCCCTGCTCCCCTTAAAAAAGACAAAAAATGTGTTTATGATAACAAGGAGTGGAGTGGTTAAAGCCACTCAGCCATCAAGTACTCATACTATGTTTCATATTTGAAACTTTTTCTATCAGTCAGTCACTCCAAATTACACAGAAGCTCATAGTGGTGAACTCATATTTCCTGAAAAGATGATAAAAAGGGATTCTTACAAAATCAGCAGAATTTCATCACCATGAATAATCTAATTCAAGCAGCAGATCATCACAACTTTTTCACTTGAGTTGGAAATTCATCTGCCTCAGCAGTTCAGTTTTAAATTAAAGATTTAAGTTGCCTTGCAGTTTCCCAGAAAAGCTACCACATCAAATCATTAAAGCAACAGTAACTGCAGCACCGACTTCAGAGAAGTAAAAGTTGTTTGCAACTTAAATGTTTTCAGTTGTTAGTTATTTGCTTGTCCATATTGTTTTCTGTTTTCTGCTCCCCTCTCACTTCATTCCCTCTGTTCTCTCTTCGTCCCTCATGTCACCTGCCGTCTTCAGAACGACCTGATAGGTCAGAGCTTGTTTGACTACCTTCACCCCAAGGACATTGCCAAGGTCAAAGAGCAGCTGTCCTCTTCCGATACAGCCCCACGTGAGAGGCTCATTGACGCTAAAAGTAAGTCCAACTACTCATCATCTAGAATCTGCTTTATGCTGATCTTAGGTGTTTTCTTCCCTCTACCCTGTGCTCACCAAAATCTGTTGTGTCCTTACAAAACCAGGGGAAACTAGCTGTCAGCAATCTCAAGGTTGCCTTTTGACGTCAGTAAAAATATTTATAGTGACTTTCAGTACCTAGTTGTGTTGTCTATAGGTAGTCATTTAAAACTTAATAAAAACACTTTGCTGCAGCTTTGGATTCTCTGTGCTCACTGTGTTTGTGCTTTAATTTATGTCAATGGTAGCATATTGATAGAGCATTTACATATTATATCACAAGCAGCATTGTTAATGTGGCTAATGATTCAGCCTCTGGTATCAGAGATGATGTGAGGCAAACAATAGCTTGATGTTCCTCCATAGTGATGCATGGCTGCAGTTAGAAACATTTGCACCGCCGTTAATAGGTGGAGTAGGCTGCGTCATAAAAAATAACATTCTGATTAATAACAATATTGATGGGTTGCAGGTGGGAAATGCTGTGTGCATCCCCAGCAAGAGAGAGGCTATGTGCATTTATATGTGAGGCACAGCAACGATTGATTTTTAAATTCTGTTTCCTCTGGAGTGTTTCTTCTGCTTGTGCTGCTCACTGTAATTTAGAAGGTAACAGAGCCTATAGTGACCTGTAGGATTGTGGGTGTGGATCTCTACATCAGAGAAAGTAATACATTCAGGAGGGTGGTGGGTGGATAATTTATGCATACATCCAGATTTAGATGAACTCAGAGCCCATCTACGCGTCACTATTCCTCTAAAAAATATGAGATTTAGGTGTTTAATTTGGCAAAATGAATTTTACGGAATGCAGAGTCTAGATGGAAGTCTGATTGAAATATTACTAAAAGCAAAAGTAAAAAAGGAAATGGTGCTAAATTGAAACCCCCCTACAGAGAACCACTGGCTAGAAATAGTTGAATACAGTTTCTTAATGAACAAACCGTTGGTTTTTAAAAGTACAAACCCAGCTGGAGGAAGAATGGATGAAATGGGCTTCATTCAACACTTCGAACAGAGGCACTGAAAGTAGAGAGAACAATGAAATTTGGCTACAGGAGGTGTCAGACCAATGAATGCACTATTAGAATGGATTTTCCAAATGAGTGTTTGTGTCATATTCATGTGTCTGAGAAGGATAAAAAAAAAAAGGGGGACATTGCAGACAGTAAAAATTATGTTTGAAAGTTTCTGACTAGACATTTTTATAAATAAATATATATATATATATATATATATATATATATATATATATATATATGTGTGTATATATATATATATATATATATATATATGTGTGTATATATATATATATATATATATATATAGATGTGTGTATATATATATATATATATATATATATATATATATATATATATATATATATATATGTGTGTATATATATATATATATATATATATATGTGTATATATATATATATATATATATATATATATATGTGTGTGTGTATATATATATATATATATATGTGTGTGTGTATATATATATATATATGTGTGTGTGTATATATATATATATATATATATATATATATATATATATATATATATATATATATATATATATATATATATATATATATATATGTATATATATATGTATATATGTACATACATACATACATATATGAACTAATCAAGTTAAATATAGTTTTCAAACCTGTCCCTATAGTTAACAGTTTGCATGTGTGTATTTGCAGCTGGCCTTCCGGTTAAGACAGACATCACCCCCGGTCCATCTAGACTTTGTTCTGGAGCCAGAAGGTCATTTTTCTGCAGGATGAAGTGCAACAGGCCCTCTGTCAAAGTTGAGGATAAAGACTTTCCCTCTACCTGCTCTAAGAAAAAAGGTACAGCACTGTTTTCTTAAATCACAAATAAAAGCTGGAACTCTCTTTGAATGAATGTCATCTGCTATCCTCCTCCTGCTCTAAAATGGAAGGCTTCTTCTCCCAGCAGCCCTTTGTGGGAGCAATGCTGCTCAAAGCATCTCTCCATCAGTTTTTATCTTTGAGTGCCAGTCAAGGGCTCCATTCTGCCTTCAGCCTTTCCCTCACACACTGGGTTTGTTTTTTTGTGTTTTCTTTTTTCTTTTTTCTCTCCAGCTTTTCAGTTTCCTTCTTATGAAAGCAGAAGCCCTGATTTCCTGGTGTTCCTCTTATTCTATTTTTAGAGCCACATCCTTATTAGAAGGAGGAATCACACATCATTTAGCAGGAGAGCATCTCCATTACACAACCAAGGAGGCTGGCCTCTTTAGGTGCATGTATTTATTAATATATTTACTTAACTCTTATTAAACCAAAGTGGCCTGTCGAAAACGAAATCTTTTATACAACTCAGCACAGCCGCACTCTTTTCCTGACCACAGTCAAACTGTGATGTCATAGCAGAGATTCTGAAAGATCATTATGAGCTACCCAGAGAAGTATAAAGTAATTGCTGGTAGATTATGGGAAATGAGTGTGCTTTAACACCTCTAGATAGGATCAGAAAAATGATGTATTGTCTTCTCTGGTATCACAAAGAGCAATGAAATGGTAGAAAGTAGGGAGGATGTTTTGTATTATAATATTACATGTGGAGTTTACTGTGGTGGTGGAGAAATTTCAGTCACTTCTTAATAAGGAACTGCTAAAAGCACTTCAACAGATACAAGCAAGACATGCCTCTGTCTGACTTCCTTTTCACTTTTAGTTGAAGCAGGCACTCACACGCATACACGTTGCCATGGTAACAGTTATTTCTGCGTAAATATTGACACCGCATTTACAGATTGCGCACAAGATTGCCTCCTTTCCGGTTCACCATCAAAGGATTGAATTGTAGAGTATCTTTTACATTTCTGCTAATATCACATATCTAGTATCACAAAACAATGTTGTCCGCTTTGCTTTCTTTTTTGTGATCAGTTATGTATTGTTTCTATAAGGAAGGGGAGGCAACATCAGTCACAAAGGTGACACAAGGTGAATAAGGCAGAGTGTAATACAACAGTTTCTTGACTCCATTTTTAGTTTTTCTCTCTCAGCACCAACCCACTTCACCCCCACTCTCTAATCCTGATGTGACGAATCAAGGCAGTGAACATAGACAAGAACACAAAAACGGCAAATATAAGCAAAACTACCAGTATAACTTAGTATCCAATCATCACAACTAGAGATGAACGATATAAAAAGTTCATATCATGATCATGCTTATCAGTATTATTGCGATATAGTTAAAATGTGCTGAAAAGTAATACACACACTGAAATCATTTCACCAAGTCTTGTATTGAAACCTTTCAAGTCGCAGCTTTCACACTGGCCAAAATGAACCGCAGTAAACAGGCAAAGGCAAAAACACGCTAAACCTAAAGTTAGTTAGGTGTGAAGCACCCTGAATCAACTTTGTACACAATGATTTTTAGCAGCGGTAAATGTAGCAGGACACTAATGGTGCAGGGTTACATCACATTTGGGGTAGGTACGCTATGCAGACAGATAAAAAGTTTAAGTTCTAGATGGCATCAAAAACAGGGTCCATATTGTCCTGGAAAATGGTGACATACAGGGTATTCTGAATTACATGCAGGAAACAAGAAGGATTTACGTATGTGATTGAAGTGTCAGTTAAGCCATAATGCATTGAAAGACTTTTATCAAACTGTATGTCTTTAGAATCTCATCCCTTTTAAGGTCTGTAAAGGAAAAAGGGAGTTTTTCTTCACACATTATACATGTTGGACGGTACTTGCTGAAATGTGTAAAAAAGAAAAAAAAACTGAGAACTTTGTAGTACTGAATTCTGGAGTCAAACTGGTAAACTGTTGTTCGCCTTTTCTGTGTTCAGGATTTTTTGGGCAGACCTGAAACCTAGCTCAGTGATGTGTTGGAGCCATGGTCCCCCAACACTACCCCACAAACCAACACACGCACGACACTGACTCCCCCTCCCCTCACCTTCCCAAATGGTCAGTTAGATAACGTAACCTACTTCGGCTCACTTCAGTTCCAGTAACCTGCCGCTGAAGAAAAAAATACCATCCTGCCACTGTCCTCTGGCTTTGGTGGCTCAAACATGTCTGGACACGTCCAGTAAAGCTGCTAGGTGGAGTGTCCATGTTTTAGGTTTTGTTCAGGTTGAAGTGGTGTTTGACTCTGAGACAGCTGAGTGGACATGCCTCCAGCATTTCAGAGAAGAGAAAACTGCTCACTTTTTGAGGATTTTGAGACCTAATTTTAAAACCTTGAAAAAAAAAAATCTTTTAATCATTCAAAATTGGCCTGGTGGTTAATAACACGTTTCTGTGGTGTGACAAATTCACACACATTTATTGTTGCTTTACACAATCTTTTATGAGTTTTTATGTGGAACATTTCCGCTTTCTGTCCCGCTCATTTGTGTCATCTGTGCTACAGTGTCCTGAGAGCAAAGGAAGCATATGGCTGGCTGCGTGTCACCCTGCTTAGTCGTTGATGGGGTGAACTGGAGTGTAAACTAAGTGTCTTTATAGTCCAAGAACATTTGCAGGCCATTCGAGCTCAGTCACGCAACGCAGATCAGCTGTGCTGCCATTCATGTTGAATGAAGTTTTAGTGTTTAGCTGAATATTTCATGGAGGCAAACTTTATTCTCCCTCTGTCGTGCTTTCTGTTTCCCAATGGGAAGAAATTCAGTTTGGCCATGTTAGGAACTGGCTAAACTCCTCAGAGGCACACAGTAATATCTTTTCATTTTAGTGATGAGTCTTTCAGACAGTTTTTTTTATTGAACATAAATAAAGATAAAAAGAACAAAGCATTTCCACAGATTCATCAAGACAAATATTAACAAATACCAGCATACATTCATCCACAAATACTATTAGTATTAGAGGAGAAAGAAAAACGCATACTGGTGTAAGAATACGTCTGTTGTTAGATTTGTCCAGTTGTCGGGGTTGTTATAAAACAAGCAAGTACTTTAGAATATTTTTTTTTCTGCTGAGGTCAGCAAAGGTCATGGCCAGTGGGACTAATAGGTTTTTTATGACAATGTTGGTCAGTCTGTGTTTGACAAACCCATTTCACTGCAATAAAAAGGACTGAAGTGAGATAAACAGGCTGAAAACTTAATCTTATTTGATAAAACGGATGTTGCCAAAGTTTTCCTTGGGGGAGCATAGTGTGCAGGCAATAAAATGTGATAAATTGCAGTAATATGGTATCATGATTTAATTATCATGACAGTATTGTATCGTTGTAATCTATTCCTGTAAGGTAGTTTTATCAAATTACTCCTGTCTCAATGAAGCATTTTAACTGTAGCAGCCCATGCCTAATTCATATTGATGAAGATTATACCAAACTACTAACACCTAACTGCAAAACATTTCTGATAGTTCTCTCTTCCCATTGCTCCTTCCCCTCCAAAGAAGGATATGCAGCTATATATAAATTTATCACCACAGCCTGTACACACACCAGACACACACATACACATATTGCCCAATGGTGGAAGGGGATAGCATCCAACCTCACCTGCCAAGTACCTTAACATCATTTCTAAATTTTTGTCCAAACCCAGTTCGACCAGACGGGTTCTGTTGGTTGGGTATCCACCCTCTCTTGCAGCTGTGCTCATAAAGGGAAAGTAAAAAACAAACCTTTACGCTGCCTGCGTAGACAGCCGAATAAAAATGTGACAAGACGGACACCTGAAAAATGTGGCTGAATTCACCCTGTGTAGACAAGCCAAAGAACGTCAAACTGTAGCTGCTGAAGGAGATTAAAGTACCACACGTAAAAAGGTCCCTTATGTAGTGTGTCTTAACCCAGATCGTTTAGTGTTCTCAGACTGTGAAAACAGTCATTTAATGGTAAGCTGGAGTTCAGTCTAGACTGAGTATTTTCCTATTGACTTCCTGTTATGGATGGTCTAAGGGAAAATCCTCTACACGCTGAAGATTATTTAGTTTGTGAGGGAACACGTCTCCTCCAGGGAAGAATGTTACTCTCGTGGGAGGCAGTGGAGTTTTTAGAAACTCAAGTTTATAACATGGTTGTGAAGTGACTCATGGGTTGTGCTTTTCTTATTTAGTGGAGTTATTCTGAACTCAGCAATTGTGCCGTGTATATGGACTATAGATGAATTCCTAGAATGTCAAAATGCAGTAAACAATGTCTAGAACAGTATTTTGGTGTACATTGATAATTGTAGAGGTATGTCTGTTGTGTTGAATGTTTACATAAACTGTGCTTACTATATATTGACTACCATCTCAATTTGCACAAACGGAATTAAACAGATAACATTTATCTTGTAGTTTCAGGCAGCATTTTTTGTGCAGTTGACAAAGAGTGTTTACACTTACCTGTTTTGATAATTATTAATGGAGATGTCTCAGTAGATTTTAATGGTTCAGCATTAAAGCTTCAATGTGACTTTCTGAATCCTGTTTTGTAACAGTGTAAAATGTAATCAGCCAATCAGAGCTGCTTTTATAATCATAACTCAACCTGTCAGATTCAGTTCACTGAACTGTAAGAATCTCCCATCATCCTCGCAGCATGTGGATGGCATCCCACTAAGATGGTCCCAGTCCATTTCCAATTATAGCCCTCTAACGCTGCGTCTCTCCCCTGCTCCTCATCTCTTTACAGCCGACCGCAAAAGCTTCTGCACCATCCACAGCACAGGCTACCTGAAGAGCTGGCCGCCCACCAAGATGGGCCTCGACGAGGACAACGAGCCCGACAACGAGGGCTGCAACCTGAGCTGCCTGGTGGCTATCGGCCGCCTGCACCCCCACATCGTCCCCCAACCCAGCCTGGCAGACATCAGGGTGAAGCCCACAGAATACGTCTCCCGGCACGCCATCGACGGAAAATTTGTCTTCGTTGATCAGAGGTGAGATGTGAAAGAGGGCAGGGGAGCATCTAGTGGGGTTTATCTCTGATCAAATGAAGACTAATGCTACACCTACTGAACCTTGATTTCTCTTCATGATAGCAGTATGAAGTTTGTCATGTGCCAAGCCGTGGGCAGTTAAACTTCCTCTGTTTATGTCTGTTGTTGTTTTGGAGTGGGTAGCAGTGTTGTAAACATGTTTATACCTTTTTGTTCCGCCTGGGCAAAATATCCTTGTTGGCAACAAGGAGCTAAAACAACCAACATATTCAGGCAACAGTCACCCACAGTGCATTCATAAAACAGTACTCTGACTCTCGCCTTGACCATCATCCCTGATACTGCAGAATGAAGTATCACTGTTAATGTACAAATCTCGTGACTGTCCTTATTGACCCCCTCCCCCTGTAAGTTCTGCTGTTGTTATTGAACAAAAAAGTAAGAAGAGGGATGAAGGCTTTAGTGCAAAGTGCAAATTGGAATCTCTTAAATAAAATCCTATGGTAGCTTTTTTTTCAAGCAGATCTTTATGTCAAATTAAACTGATACTGAAAAGATGTCTAGATTAAACAACAGCAGAAACAAAACATCTCAATATGCCACAAACCTTAGATAAAATTTTCACACATATTGGTTTTTGAAAAACAAGCTGTCCCACAGCAGTTGAGACTTTATGCAACACGGTTGAATAATGGTATTTAGATAGTATTACAGGTACTTTCACTGCCTCTGAATCATATTGTCACATTTTTCTGTCATATTATATTTTGCCACAGTAATTTGTGCAGTAATGGTTACCTCCCAGTAACAATTACTCACCTGCTGCCTCAGAGCTCTTCTGCTGTTGCAGTTATAGTTGGCTCTGAGGGATTTAACATGATTTTGAATAAGTTTTGGTTTTGCCAACATGGTCATCAGGATTTGTTGAAGGTGGTTCTTTTTGATTCCCTATGCAGGAAACATGATTGCATGCACACAAGTCTTTTAGTGCTGGACACTATTTACATTTGTCTAGTTTTATTCTGTATTACATAAGCCCAATCCTAACCTAAAGTCTACACTTGTCCTAAAAGTAGAGAATGTAGCTAACACTGATTAAGAGTTGCTTTTGCTGCAGATCAGTATGTTGAGAAGCCACATTACAGTGCCTGTAAGTGAACACAACCTTTCTCTGTTTGTCCCTCCAGAGCCACAGCCATCCTCGCCTACCTGCCCCAGGAGCTGTTGGGAACCTCCTTCTATGAGTATTTCCACCAGGATGACATCGGCCACCTGGCAGAGTGCCACAGACAAGGTATCTACTCGGGGAATTGCAAAACTATTTTCATGACTGTTCATGGTCAGTATATACGTCTCTGTGTTTTTCCTTATTGATGGGTTGTGTCCACAGTGCTGCAGATGAGAGAGAAGATCAACACCAACTGTTACAAATTCAAGATCAAAGACGGCTCTTTTATTACGCTGCGGAGCCGATGGTTCAGCTTCATGAACCCCTGGACCAAGGAGGTGGAGTACATCGTCTCCACTAACACTGTTGTCTCGTAAGTAGCCGAGGACACATACGCCCCGAAAACTGATGATAGTTGACTGCGAAATGTCAGAACCTTTACACATGTGTGTCAATCTGTCCAGGTGTCCTATGATGGAAGGATCAGACTACCCTCAATCTGCTGCCTCACCACAGAGCATGGACAGTGTCCTCACCTCCGAGGGTAAAATACTGCTTCGTAAAATGCACACCACTCCTTTGAGTTTAGCTGACGTGTAAAAACGGACAAACCACCAACCTCTGCCATTTGCCCCCCTCCTACTGTAAATTATTTAATCTTTAAAATGAATAAAATCTCCTATCCCTCATTGCTGTTAATTTGCAGGTGGAGGCAGGCGGGCGCTGCAGACGGTGCCTGGCATCCCTGGTGGCACAAGAGCAGGAGCCGGCAAGATCGGACGCATGATTGCAGAGGAGGTGATGGAGATCCAGAGGTGAGAGCAGATGGAATTGGTGTATTTCGGTTGCCGCTGCACAGTAAATCAAAATATTATTGCTTTATCACTTTTGATAAAGTAAAATTATGTTTTTAAAAAAAAAACAAAGAAACAGCCTACAAATCTTGTTCTCCAGATGTACAAAAACATGTTTGTTTAGTACAGACCCCAACATACATCACATTATCAAGATTTTATATATATGTTTCACAGTGAAAATGAAAATTGTGATGCAAAAGTGATAATTTCTACTAATCCTTGAATTATACCACAAACGCAATATGATTTTTGCACCATAAAGCCCTAATTTCAGTCTCAAAAACAGAAAAGATGAAGTTTGCTGGCCCTTGACTGGAAAATCCCTGTGGCCTTGTTTTGAATACAGATGAAAGTGATAGAGGTGACACAGAGAGATGTTATAGTGAGACTGATCAGATATAAGAAGAACTGTACATGCTTGGCAAACAGGGGAATTCACATGATATATAATGTGCAGGACTCGACCTTTTTACAGAACATTTCACATTATCTGTATCAAATCATTTCTGATCATTTGAAAGAAATTACACAATAAAAAAGAAGTACCAGAAGTTCAGGCTAACGCTGACTCAGAGAGCTGCTGTGGTGCTAAAAAAACACAGATTGTCTCCACTGATGGATGTAATATGTACTTATCGCATGGCAACGCTGACAAGTTCCAGTACAAGTATTAAAAATAAGTTGCATGTAGGTCTTAGGATGTGGATATTTGTACCTGTTATCTAAGTTGGAATGAAACACTCTGACTCAGTGCAGGTCTGTTGGAAATGTGAATCATTGCAGCTATCTTTGTGTGTCTCTATCAGGATTCGAGGCTCCTCCCCCTCCAGCTGTGGCTCCAGTCCTCTGAACATCACCAGCACCCCTCCACCCGACACCTGCTCTCCAGGGGGCAAGAAGGTAACACACACAAACACACACTGTTTCCTTTGTAAAGTTAGTGAATAGCATTTCATTAGATCTGACTTGTTGAATCTGAATCCTGTCAGATACCTTCATGAAAATTCATTAGGATTTAGTTTTTGGTGACCGAGAACATAGAAACTCTGCAGTTTTGTGCAGCAGCCTAATTGATGTTTACTGAAAATGAAATAAGCAGCAGAAGATCATTAAATGTGTAGCAGAAAGCCTGTAATTACAGGTGCAGCTTTCTTACTTTGCACACCCTTTTTCATGAACACCTTGCTTTAAATACTGGTGTTCCTGCCTCAGAAATGTTGAGTAAATAAATGTTCACCTATATAGTGAAGTTTAGAAATCTGTCAGCTATCATGACCCAACCCTGGACCTTTAAGTAGTTTTTGTTTCCTCAGTCACATGTCCCACTTGTGTGCTAGTTGTCTTAGAATATCTGATCTTTGGCTAAAACTGGGTCTGTGTGTCTTTCTATGCCCATCAAGTCAGCAGTCTTTGACCTAACGTAAAAGTTTAAGTTTTCCAATAATTCACTCATTCACTTGCTTACTGAGAGTTAAATGAGAAGATTGATGCTACTCTCGTGTTTGTACAATAAATATGACACTATAACCAGCAGCTGGTTAGCTTAGCTTAGCAAGAAGACTGTAAAAAAGGGAAATGGCTTGCCTGGCTCTGTCCAAATGTATCAAAATTAACCTACCAGCGCCTTTAAAAGCTCAGTAATTCATACGTCTGGCTTGTTTAATCTGAGTAAAAGCCATTGTAAAGACAACTGGTTAAATTTCTGCAGGGGTTAGTTGTGTGCTGGACTTTCTCCTCAGGCCTGCGTGTTGAGCTGCTTTAATGTGAAAATCCCTCAGGGATCAGTAAAGTCTTATAGTATTGTAAGTATTTGCTATATGATGAACACATAATAAACAAGGGCAAGGAGACTAGTGTTGGTTATGATCGAGAAGCACTTGATGCATGTAACACTGACATGTCCCTCTCATGTGCTTCGGTGTCTTTGTGGACAAACACAAAGATATTTGAGGACAGAATAGAAACAGTGCGAGCTCAGGGGGAAACAGATCCGTGTTTACAGTGAACTGATACATGTGTGTATGTGTGTCGCATCTATAGATTCAGAATGGCGGGACACCCGAGCTGCCGAGCACAGGGATCATTCCTGGACCTGATTCTGTTGGCTACCCCTACTCCAACCAGTCCATTATGAGTGAGTGGGACATAAAAACACACACACCATACACACTCTCTTACTGAATCTTTAGTCAGAAAGTTTATTTTACTTCATTTATTTTCTATAAAAAGTAATATGAGTAATTGAGTAAATTATTAGAATTAGAAACTTTCTCAAAATAACGAGGGCTGTGTATTAGTGCTTGATGTGTCTCAGGTATTCTCCAGTCAAATGATAGCTGTATTTGATCTGTTTTGTATCCAAATCTAGAGAAAAAGACTATTTGTATGGTTTTGCTTGCAGCCAATCACTGCAAGTGTTCTTTGATATAATGCAAGATGTGATTGGGCCACTACTGCAACAGCTATAACCTAAAAATAAATGCTTAAAATGCAAAAGAATTGTTTCAGGTTCTGTTTAGACAATAGCTATCAAATGAAGAAGGAAAAAAGGTATCACATGAAGTACTAATATTGGTATCGGTATAACTTTAAGTTTATGGTATTTTTTTTACCAATACACAGCCCTTTTAGTATCTCAAACGAGAAATTCTCAAAATAATGAGTTAATATCTATAATAGTAATATCTAAAATATAAAATAATATATAAATAATAAATGACAGATATCTAATTTGAGATAGTAAAAGTATCTTGAACATTTCTCATTATTTTAAGATACTAAGTCATTACTTTTAGATAATATTGATACACAGTCCTTTTAGTATTTCAAATGAGAAACTTTCTCAAAATAATAACATAGCAACTCAAAATAATAAATAATAGTTAGGCTAGCTATCTCATTATTTTGAGATATGACATTATCTTGAGAACAGTTCTTATTAATTTGAATTAAAAAGTCATTACTTTGAGTAGGGATGTCACAACTAGGGATGTTCCTGGTGTCTAATCTCCATGTCGATAAAATGCTAACTTTAATTTAGATTAGTCTGACACTAAGAAAACACTCAGAAAGCAATTAAAGTTGAGCAGAATTCATTAATTTATAATGTTACACTGAAGTGCACGCTACTTTGTGCTGTGCAATACAAACACTACACTAACATACAAAACATGACAACAACTCTAAATGCTTCAGCTTTTAGACCAAAGAGGATCTTGGTGTCTGCAGGTAAACAACATGGAGCTGACGTTAGCTTCCAGCCTGCTACACAGTGTGGCTAACTTTAGCAGTGCTAGCAGCAGCGGCTGCTCCGCCTGCAGA
Source organism: Lutjanus erythropterus (assembly GCF_056507025.1). Taxonomy (NCBI): domain Eukaryota; kingdom Metazoa; phylum Chordata; class Actinopteri; order Lutjaniformes; family Lutjanidae; genus Lutjanus; species Lutjanus erythropterus. The sequence continues at coordinate 8,157,951 of NC_139329.1, forward strand.
TTAATGTCTGTGCTGAATGTGGTCACACGTTGCTCCATTCAAGTGATTATATATCAGTTTATTCTGTCACAGTCTACATTCAACATTATTTCCATTCTCTAGATTAAAACCGTGCTGGTTTTATGAGCTGTCATTTAGCCGACTTTGCTGATATAAACCTCTGGGGTTGCCTGGGCCATCGGAGCATACACACTTACGACATACGGCAAGAGGAGCTGCCGTCTGATGAGGCCACGTCCCCAACTAGTGGCGGGCGGCTGCATGACATCTTAGATAAAACAGATTACTGACATTGTGCATGAATGAAATAGTGATAAAAAGTTTAAACGACTAGTATTTCTGGTGGCAACGTTTAATCGCATAGTCGCGCACATCCATGGTCACAAAACCAGAAATTTAGTACTTGATACCAGTGAATTTTCACACTTCTCAACACCCAATGCGATACGACACAAAAAAACAAGAGCTATGATAAAATTCAGCCAATTTTGTTATGCTTGACTTGGTACCAAAGTATCTGTTCTCATGACATCCCTAATTTTGAGAACGTTTCTCTCATGACTTGCAGGATCTTTTTTTATTTCTATCACACTGGCGAAAATGGGCTTTCATAGTTTTCTGCTTTCCAAACATTGTTCTCTTAATGGCTTGTCCTCCTTTCAGGCGACAACTCCCACCTGAGCATAGACATCATGGACGACCCCGGTTCCAGCAGCCCCAGCAACGACGAGGCGGCCATGGCGGTCATCATGTCCCTGCTGGAGGCGGATGCTGGCCTCGGTGGCCCCGTCGACTTCAGCGACCTGCCCTGGCCTTTGTGAGGAAGACGGAAGGAGAGAAGAAACAGAAGGAGAGAGGGAGACGACTCCTCTTAGCACCAGAGCCACCGATGGAGAGAGTTCAGTCAGGTTGAATTCTGGCTGCCATGTTCCTGCCCTCCGTACGCAACTACACTGCAAAAAATGTCTATCTTAACAAATGATCCTTTTAAATTGAAAGGCTGAAGATTCTTCTGGAAAGTACTACACACAAGAGGAGATGATGTGGTCTCTCGCTGCTGTTCGGATTACACTCCTACTTTTGATTCATCATTCCCTGTAGGTGGACAAGCAACCCTGGATTTCATTGGGGCAAACGGGGATTTTTATATAAAAGTCCTGCTCCAAATGACGTGTTAAGATGATCCTTTTTGCAGTGTTAGTTGCCTGCAGACAAGACGTTCCCTAACATTGCCACGGCGAGAGACCATTACTCTGCAAATAGAATCTCACGTTACAGGATTGCGGGGCTAATGTGTCTGCTGATGGACTGAACTCTGTCTAACGGTAGCTCTGGGCCCTGTCGTTGCCAGGTCTGCAGCCAACCCCGAACCAACACAGGACTTCTGAGACGTTCACAGACAGTGGTTCAAGTTTGATGTGGGGTGAAGTGGAGTTAGGTGGGGAGCCCTCTGGTTATCACTAACTTGTACGTTCAAGTCTGCTCGTTGGATGTTGATTGGCTGTTTCAGCCACTTGATCTCCAGTATGGGAAATGAACACACAACAGTTGACCTCTGGATATTTGCTTTGAAGGTTCTTTATTCCCGTGCCACAAAATTCCACAAGCAGATGTGTGTCAGTTCATTGAAATAACGACAAAATTCTTTTTGAAAAAGCCACCTAGCTGCTGTTTCCTTAACTAACTTGAATGTTAAAATTTTTCCCCAAGCTACTCTAAAGCCCATCCTCATTTTATTATATTTTCCCAAAAGAGTAGAGTGGATTCTGTATTTGCCCTGAGATTAAAACATAGTTTTAAACATTAATTTCTGCCTAAAACTACCTGCAATACTTCTCTAAGAAGTAAGTTGTGACAATAAATGATCCAAAGAGATTCAATTTAAACTCACCCAAGCAAAGAGGACGTCTATCATCTTGAACTACCATGTTGGGCCTATAGAGCATTAGTTCTTGTGCCACACATGAATGGCACAAAAATTGACTGATTTGGCACTTGATGACTTTCAAATGTGTATTTGACCATATGGCACAAATTTTGTCAGAATGTTTCTTGCTCTCAGACAAATGTATTTTTAGTTTAAAGGAGAAATATGTAAGACCCTAACATTCAAAAATGAATACTTCAGTCCATAGCATATTGGAGTCAGAGACTGTATATTAAATGGGGTTGAATCCCTATTTAATATATAATCTTTGGATGGGGGAGTTGTTAATCCCGGCCCAATCCTCCCCAGACTCACTGATCAGTTGTTTATAACTCTGTCACTTGTCTGTCAACGTCAAGCTAAGCCTGTCTTCCTGAAAGAAAAAGCCCACTACTCTGAAAACACACACACTCTGGAGTCCAGTGACTGTTTGCCCTACTGCCTGCCAGACTTCATTAACATATTGTTCAACTGTTATAAACATTCACGCCTTCTAAAAGATTATTAATGATTTCTTACCTTGTAAACAAACACTAACTAATTCAGCAAACATTCGACATGAATTTTAACTCTAATAAACATGACACAGGCAAACAAAAACAGTTGTTCTGGCCCAGAATGGAGAACATGCTGGCTGTAGCATGGCTTTCAGAGAAGCTGACATGGTTATGGTTATTTTATGATTTAAATATATTACATATTTCTCCTTTAGCAACTATTGATTTTGTGTTAAAAAGTCTGTTTCAGGCCCGTCATGCCACATGGCCTGTAATCACCTCACAGTGTAGCGCTGTTCCTGGAGTGAAGCTCTGACGACTGTTACAACAAAAAATTCGACTTTAATGGAGAAAGTGAGGTTAGTTGAACGCAGTGGGAGCAGCGGAGGGAACAGCAGCTCGGTGTGTAGGTGTGTGTTTTTAACTGTAACAGTGCTGCCTCTGCAGACATCTTCCAGTCCCCAAACAGAGCAGTTCAGCTGCAGCCTGAGACAATTCAAGTGCTCCTCAGCATGGAAATGTTCTTCACTGCCATTTTACTGAGGTCTGCTTTCTACACATGGCTTTCTACTGGATAAAAACATGCTGGCAGGCTAATTAGCATCAGGCTGCCAACATAAAAACCTGGTGGTCTTGGTGACAGGGTCTTCACCTGCTCAAATACCCATATGAAGCACTTAAGATGCAGTTAGACTCAACTCTATTCCCTCAACAGGAAGTCTGTGTCAGTATTCTGATTCAGAGCACACCTTGAGAACTTTTTTTTTTTTTTGCCTTTTTTTGTGATCTGAATTTTTTAAAAATGGACCCAACGGGTCCACCATCAGTAGGCTTGAATTTAGGAGCAGCCCCTTCTAACTTTTTTTGCTGGATTTTGGAGAAGTTAAAGAAAAAAATACCTCTGAGTTAAATTCTGCTGACAGATTTACAGGATGTGTTTTTTAAAGAAAATTCCTGCAGTTACTCATGAATTTGGTCTGTTTAGCACTTGATAATACACAAGTGTACTGTTGCTACACATAACTGTCAATGCAAACTATTAGCAGAGAGGGCTCTAATGTAGACAGGGGGCGGGTATAGAAACAGATAAATGTCGTAGAGATGGATGCGGCAGTGATCCAGCAGAGTAGGACTTTGTAACGGGGACAACAGGACATTCTCTGATCTTGACCTGTGACAGTGTAAACGGGGTCAGGAGGGACGGCCAGGAACGCCTGAATGGAATTCTTCATTTCAGTGTCCGATTTTCCTCCATGATAAAGAATATCCTCAACACGACCACTTCACCTCGCCAGCTCTCTGCTGCTCACAGACCTTCTGCTGTCAGACTGTGATTGGAAGTGGACTCACTGAGAGGAGACCTGACCGCCCTGCTGCCTGCCTGCCTGCCTGCATGGAAAGAAATTGAATTTGGCCGTAATACATTTCTAGTCCATATGTTGTCCTGAAAAAAATTATTTCAAGTCATGCCAAAATGTCTGTCTCAGGAAAGACCCCACATGAGCACCATTTTACTGAATATAATTGAAATGTTAAATATAGTCCCAAATATTTAGGAATAGGGTGGAAATGTTAATAAATACACATTTCATTGAAATCCTGTTGAAAAAGGTTGGCAATGCATTTCAAATGCACTTTAAATCATAAAGTAAAAAGAAGTGGCCAGCAGTTGCATATTAGTATGCATTTTGTAATACTTTTTGAAATATGCGCTGCATTCTATGTGTGTAAAGTGCTTCTCATATATTATCTTTACATTCAAGTCACAGACCTAAGCATTAGTTTTTCTGAAAATCACTCACAGTTGCACTGAAGGTTTTTCCAGAATCTTCAAACACTCCCTCTGGATGAATATATGGTAAAAAGATTTTTAGCTCATTTTGCAGTTCGCGACTGTTTCCTTTATCATGTAGCTTCAAACGATGATGTTTTGTACCATCCAAGAAAAATGAAAGGACCTGATTTTACATGAAAAAGGGATGAACTCCTGTATGAACCCAAAAATTTGTGCCTAAGTTGGAACAGTTTCGGTTTTTGTCACATCCTCCCATGCACCAATCGGGATTTGGCAATATTTTGGTCCATTTGGTGGTTTAATGGGCTGTTTGGTCACTGTTGGTCTGATCAAACCACACCCACTCGGTCCTGAAGGAGCAGATTAACAGTTTTTGAGTGCCTCTGTAATGTTATAGAACAATTGGATGCCACCTTTTCAAGGGGTTTAAAACCTACAAATATAACCGATGATGGACCTTTTTTTTTTTTTTTTTTTTTTTTTCCAAATTGAGTTTGTTCATCCTAAAGGTTTGAGGAGTCTTTGAGTATTCTGATTGTCCAATGACTTTTCAAATGTCTCCTGACATGTCACAGAAACAGATGCTTCTCTGCATGACTTGAATACAGTGTTAATTCATGAGAGGCACATACCGGGTAAAAAAAAATTTCTTTCCATACAGGCAGAAAGTTTTCAATCTCTGACTTTACATTGGCCCTTTAAAACCAGTCTGTCCATTCGGGGAGGCAAAATGGTGCAAGTCAGAGAGAGGCAACAGCTCCTGTGTCGCCCGTCTGTATAAATCCCTCAGTCAGTGTACAGCTGGGTCGAAACAGGACTGTTCACAGGACATCAAAATACCTGTGGAGCTCAGGCTCCGCTCACCTCCAGTCCACCTCCAATCATTCAGCAGCTGGTGAGGTCCCCTCTGTATCTGTTCTAGTGGTTTTCTGTTTCAATGTTTTTACGCTACACACTACAATAAAGTGTCCCCCTTGTTGATATACCCCCTCCCCACCTGACAATAATGTATCAAATCTTTAAATATTATCATGTTAAGAGTATACTTTATGCAAATATATATGAGTATGATGAGTGTATTGTATGTATCAGCAGTGAAATATTTTTAAAATAAAATTATTTGTTTCTGTCATTATGGACTTGGTCTGTGTCAAGACACTGAGCAACTACAGATCCACTCTTTTTCATGTCACATACGGACTTCAACATAATACTTTCTCCAGTGGGTGAAGGTCTCCTCCCTGCGTTCAGTCAGGACTCTGGTCTAAACCCGATGTCTTCTCTCAGCCAATCAGCGCGGTCCGGTGGTATTTTTATATGATGTTGCCATCCAGCTGCTGGAAGGTCTGCGCTCAGAGAGAAATGTTGCCACTGCTTTCACAGGCCTCTTTGTTAACAAGGGAATAATACACTCTGCACTACACTATGTATGTACATCCCTCATCCCTCATGCTCAAAAAAGAGCTGCTGGTTCTGTAAGATGGATAAAAAACCTATTGTGGTAACAGAGCTACTTAATATTCAGAGTCTCAGAAACGCTGTAAGCTTATTCACAGTGTGATTTCTGTGGCCCAAAAAGTTATTTAAATCATGAGCATACACTTTGAACTCATGCATTAAATAATCATCGTTGCTGTGGAAGCAGCTCATGCATAGTTAATGTCCAATCCTCATTCCTGAGTCAGGTCATCTCCAGCTATTGAACATTTCTTTCATCTGCTCAGAAAACCTCACACGCTGGATTAAAATCTAAAACTCCAAAGCTTTCCTGTTTTGATTCTGCAGTTTTATGTCTTTAATATTGTTATGTTCTTGCTCAGATGTGTTCTCGTTACATTTTATTGGCAGACAGAGTAAATTAGACATAAACTTGTGGTTGAACACCAAAGCAAAGCTCTTGCCTGTGTGTGTGTGTGTGTGTGTGTTCCTACATCAGGTTGCAGTATTGCTCTACAGAGGAATGTGTTCTATCAAAATGTGTGATGACGGAGCAATAATGTAATAATGCACCGGCTGAGATGAGGAACATCCACGTTGGGATCAGGAGCCAGAGCTGAGTCACTTCACTTTGATCAGATCAGCCTCTACACTGGCTGCAGGCCTCCACAGACATCTTATCAGTAAAAACTGCCTAACAGTGTTACAGTATCAAGACCTGTATCAAAATGCTGCCTGGATACATGGTGGTTGTAAATATAGGGGACAAATACTAAGAAAGCATTTTAACACCTGCAACTCATCTAAAAAGACAGAAAAAAAATGCCCTGGTAGAAATAAGTTACATATTGCCATGAAAAATTAAATATCAGTGTTTTTCCTTTTACCTATATTAGCAAAAGAAAACCTCTTTAATTTCAAAGTGAAAGCAGATTTCTACAAAGTAATGTCAGTTAATAAAAATATATGATGTAAAACAAGTGATTGCATAAATATTCACCCCCTTTAAAGTGACTGACCTAATTCAGCAGAGGTCCAGCCAATTGGTGCTCGTAGTCTTACAATTAGTGGAGATCACCTGAGTGCAGTGAATGTGTCTCAAGTGACCTGCATCTGGAAGGTCCAGTCACTGGTTCATCAGTTTTCCTGGCTAAAATTACACCATAAAGACAAAAGAAAACTCCAAGCAACTCTGAGAAAACGTTATTAAAAAGTATAAGTCAAGTGATGGATACAGAAAAATTCCAAGTCACTGAACATCGCCTGGAGTTCAGTTAAATACGTCAGGAAATGGAAGGGATATGACACGTGTATATGTGCCTAGAGCAGGTCGTCCTCACAAACTGAGTGACCATGTAAGAAGGAGACTTGAGAGAGAGGCCACCAAGACCTGTGATGACTCTGAAGGAGTTAAAAGCTTCAGCAACTGAGATGGGAAAGACTCCGCAGACAACAACAGTCAAAGCTTTATGGAAGAGTGCCAAAGAGAAAGCCACTGTCAAAGAAAGCTCATTAAATCTGGACTAAAGTTCACCAGAAGGCATGTGGGAGACTCCATGGTCAAGTGGCAGAAGGTTCTTTGGTCTGATGAGACCAAAATTGAGCTTTTTGGCCATCAGACTAAGAGCTATGCACATCACTAAAAACACACCATCCCCACTGTGAAGCCTGGCGGTGGCATCATCATTCTGTGGTGATGATCCTCAGCCGCAGGCTCTGGAAGGGTTGTAAAGGTGGATGGTAAAATAACTGCAGAGAAATATAGGGAAATCCTGGAGACAGTCAGACAGATTCAGTCTGCAACAGAACTACAATGATTTTCCAGCAAGACAAGGTGGAGTGGGTGAGTCGAAGCCCAGACCTTAATCCAGTAGAGCATCTGTGGCTGGACTTGAAAAAGGCTGTTTACACTCGATCCCTGTTCAACCAGACAGAGCTTGAGCAGTTTTGCAAAGAAGAATAGAGTAAAATTGCAGCGTCCAGACATGCAAGCCTGATTGAGACCCATCCACAAAGACCACTCTAAATACTGCATCTACTAAATACTGACTTGAAGGGGGTGAGTATTTATGCACTTATTTTACATTATATATTTTTATTTAACCCTCTATGGTACACATTATGATGCCAGTGAGGGAAAAAATGTTTGGAGTGTTTTTATGTCTCAAAATAGACTAAATAAACATAATCTGAAGAAATTTTATTTTTATTTTTATTTTTGGAAGTTTTTGGGGTTCGTTGCCTGTAGGCAACATTATACCATAATGGTGCATAAATGAAAAAGAATGTTCCTTTTCCAATTTGAACATTGTTTGTTTCATAAACATATGCAAAAATATTCAATAACATCAAGAAGTCACAATTCATTTTAAATTTTAAATTTAAAAGAATTATGAAAAGAATTTAAATATATATGTATGTATGTATGTATGTATGTATGTATGGTCATATATATATATGTATGTATGTATGTATGTATGTATGTATGTATGGTCATATGTATGTATGTATGTATGGTCATATGTATGTATGTATGGTCATATGTATGTATGCATGGTCATATGTATGTATGTATGCTCATATGTATGTATGCATGGTCATATGTATGTATGCATGGTCATATGTATGTATGTATGTATGTATGTATGTATGTATGGTCACATGTATGTATGTATGCATGGTCATATGTATGTATGTATGTATGCATGTCTGCTCATATGTATGTATGTATGTATGTATGTATGTATGCATGGTCATATGTATGACCATATGTATGTATGTATGTGTGTATGTATGTATGGTCATATGAATGTATGCATGGTCATATGTATGTATGGTCATATGTATGTATGTATGTATGTATGTATGTATGGTCATAAGTATGTATGTATGTATGTATGTATGTATGTATATATGTATGGTCATATGTATGTATGTATGCATGGTCATATGTATGTATGGTCATATGTATGAATGTATGCTCATATGTATGTACGTATGTATGTATGTATGCTCATATGTATGTATGCTCATATGTATGTATGTATGTATTTATGCTCATATGTATGTATGTATGGATGCTCATATGTATGTATGTATGTATGTATGTATGCATGTATGGTCATATGTATGTATGTATGTATGTATGTATGCTCATATGTATGTATGTGTATGTATGTATGTACGGTCATATGTACGTATGTATGTATGTATGTATGGTCATATGTATGTATGTATGTATGTATGGTCATATCCCTCTATGGTACACATTATGATGCCAGTGAGGGAAATGTGTTTTTATGTCTCAAAATAGACTAAATAAACATAATCTGAAGAAATTTTATTTTTATTTTTATTTTTATTTTTGGAAGTTTTTGGGGTTCGTTGCCTGTAGGCAACATTGTATCATAATGGTGCATAAGTGAAAAAGAACATTCCTTTTCCAATTTGAACATTATTTCATAAACGTATGCAAAAATATTCAATAACATCAAGAAGTCACAATTCATTTTAAATTTTAAATTAAAAAGAATTATAAAAAGAATTTATATATATATGTATGTATGTATGGTCATATATATGTATGTATGTATGTATGTATGTATGTATGGTCATATGTATGTATGCATGGTCACATGTATGTATGTATTCTCATATGTATGTATGTATGTATGTATGTATGTATGTATGTATGGTCACATGTATGTATGTATGCATGGTCATATGTATGTATGTATGTATGCATGTATGCATGTATGCTCATATGTATGTATGTATGTATGTATGTATGTATGCATGGTCATATGTATGACCGTATGTATGTATGTGTGTATGTATGTATAGTCATATGAATGTATGCATGGTCATATGTATGTATGGTCATATGTATGTATGTATGTATGGTCATAAGTATGTATGTATGTATGTATGTATGTATGTATGTATATATGTATGGTCATATGTATGTATGTATGCATGGTCATATGTATGTATGGTCATATGTATGTATGTATGTATGTATGTATGTATGTATGGTCATATGTATGTATGTTTGTATGCATGGTCATATGTTTGGCCATATGTATGAATGTATGCTCATATGTATGTATGCTCATATGTATGTACGTATGTATGTATGTATGCTCATATGTATGTATGCTCATATGTATGTATGTATTTATGCTCATATGTATGTATGTATGTATGCTCATATGTATGTATGTATGTATGTATGCATGTATGGTCATATGTATGTATATATGTATGTATGTATGGTCACATGTATGTATGTATGCATGGTCATATGTATGTATGTATGTATGTATGTATGCATGTCTGCTCATATGTATGTATGTATGTATGTATGTATGTATGCATGGTCATATGTATGACCATATGTATGTATGTATGTGTGTATGTATGTATGGTCATATGAATGTATGCATGGTCATATGTATGTATGGTCATATGTATGTATGTATGTATGTATGTATGTATGTATGTATGTATGGTCATAAGTATGTATGTATGTATGTATGTATGTATATATGTATGGTCATATGTATGTATGTATGCATGGTCATATGTATGTATGGTCATATGTATGAATGTATGCTCATATGTATGTATGCTCATATGTATGTACGTATGTATGTATGTATGCTCATATGTATGTATGCTCATATGTATGTACGTATGTATTTATGCTCATATGTATGTATGTATGGATGCTCATATGTATGTATGTATGTATGTATGTATGCATGTATGGTCATATGTATGTATGTATGTATGTATGTATGCTCATATGTATGTATGTGTATGTATGTATGTACGGTCATATGTACGTATGTATGTATGTATGTATGGTCATATGTATGTATGTATGTATGTATGGTCATATCCCTCTATGGTACACATTATGATGCCAGTGAGGGAAATGTGTTTTTATGTCTCAAAATAGACTAAATAAACATAATCTGAAGAAATTTTATTTTTATTTTTATTTTTATTTTTGGAAGTTTTTGGGGTTCGTTGCCTGTAGGCAACATTGTACCATAATGGTGCATAAGTGAAAAAGAACATTCCTTTTCCAATTTGAACATTATTTCATAAACGTATGCAAAAATATTCAATAACATCAAGAAGTCACAATTCATTTTAAAATTTAAATTAAAAAGAATTATAAAAAGAATTTATATATATATGTATGTATGTATGTATGTATGGTCATATATATGTATGTATGTATGTATGTATGTATGTATGGTCATATGTATGTATGCATGGTCATATGTATGTATGTAATCTCATATGTATGTATGTATGTATGTATGTATATATGTATGTATGTATGCTCATATGTATGTATGTATGCATGTATGTATGGTCACATGTATGTATGTATGCATGGTCATATGTATGTATGTATGTATGCATGTATGTATGGTCATATGTATGTATGCATGGTCACATGTATGTATGTATTCTCATATGTATGTATGTATGTATGTATGTATGTATGTATGGTCACATGTATGTATGTATGCATGGTCATATGTATGTATGTATGTATGCATGTATGCATGTATGCTCATATGTATGTATGTATGTATGTATGTATGTATGCATGGTCATATGTATGACCGTATGTATGTATGTGTGTATGTATGTATGGTCATATGAATGTATGCATGGTCATATGTATGTATGGTCATATGTATGTATGTATGTATGTATGTATGTATGGTCATAAGTATGTATGTATGTATGTATGTATGTATGTATGTATGTATGTATATATGTATGGTCATATGTATGTATGTATGCATGGTCATATGTATGTATGGTCATATGTATGTATGTATGTATGTATGTATGTATGTATGGTCATATGTATGTATGTTTGTATGCATGGTCATATGTTTGGCCATATGTATGAATGTATGCTCATATGTATGTATGCTCATATGTATGTACGTATGTATGTATGTATGCTCATATGTATGTATGCTCATATGTATGTATGTATGTATTTATGCTCATATGTATGTATGTATGTATGTATGCTCATATGTATGTATGTATGTATGTATGTATGCATGTATGGTCATATGTATGTATGTATGTATGTATGCTCATATGTATGTATGTGTATGTATGTATGTACGGTCATATGTACGTGTGTATGTATGTATGTATGTATGTATGTATGGTCATATCCCTCTATGGTACACATTATGATGCCAGTGAGGGAAATGTGTTTTTATGTCTCAAAATAGACTAAATAAACATCATCTGAAGAAATTTTATTTTTATTTTTATTTTTATTTTTGGAAGTTTTTGGGGTTCGTTGCCTGTAGGCAACATTGTACCATAATGGTGCATAAGTGAAAAAGAACATTCCTTTTCCAATTTGAACATTGTTTATTTCATAAACATATGCAAAAATATTCAATAACATCAAGAAGTCACAATTCATTTTAAATTTTAAATTAAAAAGAATTATAAAAAGAATTTATATATATATGTATGTATGTATGTATGTATGGTCATATATATGTATGTATGTATGTATGTATGTATGTATGTATGTATGGTCATATGTATGTATGCATGGTCATATGTATGTATGTATTCTCATATGTATGTATGTATGTATGTATGTATATATGTATGTATGTATGCTCATATGTATGTATGTATGCATGTATGTATGGTCACATGTATGTATGTATGCATGGTCATATGTATGTATGTATGTATGCATGTATGCATGTATGCTCATATGTATGTATGTATGTATGCATGGTCATATGTATGACCGTATGTATGTATGTGTGTATGTATGTATGGTCATATGAATGTATGCATGGTCATATGTATGTATGGTCATATGTATGTATGTATGTATGTATGGTCATATGTATACATGTATGTATGTATGTATGTATGTATGGTCATATGTATGTATGTATATATGTATGTATGGTCATATGTATGTATGTACGTATGGTCATATGTATGTATGCATGGTCATATGTATGTATGTATGTATGTATGTATGCTCATATGTATGTATGCATGGTCATATGTATGTATGTATGTATGTATGTATGGTCATATGTATGTATGTATATATGCTCATATGTATGTATGTATGTATGTATGGTCACATGTATGTATGTATGCATGGTCATATGTATGTATGTATGTATGTATGTATGCATGTATGCTCATATGTATGTATGTATGTATGTATGCATGGTCATATGTATGACCATATGTATGTATGTATGTGTATATGTATGTATGGTCATATGAATGTATGCATGGTCATATGTATGTATGGTCATATGTATGCATGTATGATCATAAGTATGTACGTATGTATGTATGTATGTATGTATGTATGTATGTATGGTCATATGTATGTATGTATGTATGTATGTATGTATGTATGTATGGTCATATGTATGTATGTTTGTATGCATGGTCATATGTTTGGCCATATGTATGAATGTATGCTCATATGTATGTATGCTCATATGTATGTACGTATGTATGTATGTATGCTCATATGTATGTATGCTCATATGTATGTATGTATGTATTTATGCTCATATGTATGTATGTATGTATGCTCATATGTATGTATGTATGTATGTATGTATGCATGTATGGTCATATGTATGTATGTATGTATGTATGCTCATATGTATGTATGTGTATGTATGTATGTACGGTCATATGTACGTGTGTATGTATGTATGTATGTATGTATGTATGTATGTATGGTCATATCCCTCTATGGTACACATTATGATGCCAGTGAGGGAAATGTGTTTTTATGTCTCAAAATAGACTAAATAAACATCATCTGAAGAAATTTTATTTTTATTTTTATTTTTATTTTTGGAAGTTTTTGGGGTTCGTTGCCTGTAGGCAACATTGTACTATAATGGTGCATAAGTGAAAAAGAACATTCCTTTTCCAATTTGAACATTGTTTATTTCATAAACATATGCAAAAATATTCAATAACATCAAGAAGTCACAATTCATTTTAAATTTTAAATTAAAAAGAATTATAAAAAGAATTTATATATATATGTATGTATGTATGTATGTATGGTCATATATATGTATGTATGTATGTATGTATGTATGTATGTATGGTCATATGTATGTATGCATGGTCATATGTATGTATGTATTCTCATATGTATGTATGTATGTATGTATGTATATATGTATGTATGTATGCTCATATGTATGTATGTATGCATGTATGTATGGTCACATGTATGTATGTATGCATGGTCATATGTATGTATGTATGTATGCATGTATGCATGTATGCTCATATGTATGTATGTATGTATGTATGCATGGTCATATGTATGACCATATGTATGTATGTGTGTATGTATGTATGGTCATATGAATGTATGCATGGTCATATGTATGTATGGTCATATGTATGTATGTATGTTTGTATGGTCATATGTATACATGTATGTATGTATGTATGTATGTATGTATGTATGGTCATATGTATGTATGTATGTATGTATGTATGGTCATATGTATGTATGTACGTATGCTCATATGTATGTATGCATGGTCATATGTATGTATGAATGTATGCTCATATGTATGTATGCATGGTCATATGTATGTATGCATGGTCATATGTATGTATGTATGTATGTATGTATGGTCATATGTATGTATGTATATATGCTCATATGTATGTATGTATGTATGTATGGTCACATGTATGTATGTATGCATGGTCATATGTATGTATGTATATATGCTCATATGTATGTATGTATGTATGTATATATGTATGGTCACATGTATGTATGTATGCATGGTCATATGTATGTATGTATGTATGTATGTATGCATATATGCTCATATGTATGTATGTATGTATGTATGCATGGTCATATGTATGACCATATGTATGTATGTATGTGTATATGTATGTATGGTCATATGAATGTATGCATGATCATATGTATGTATGGTCATATGTATGCATGTATGATCATAAGTATGTACGTATGTATGTATGTATGTATGTATGTATGGTCAAATGTATGTATGTATGCATGGTCATATGTATATATCGTCATATGTATGTATGTATGTATGCATGTATGGTCATATGTATGTATGTTTGTATGCATGGTCATATGTTTGGCCATATGTATGAATGTATGCTCATATGTATGTATGCTCATTTCAATCAGGAGAGACTAAGAGTAAAAGAGAAATGGTTTATTGGCACATGCATGATATATGAAACATGAACAGTCTTTGGGGGTTAGACCCCAATGAGGTGAAACAATATGTATATATAAATGGGGGTGATGAAGCTGTAGTGAAGAGAACCGCCCCGGGGTCTAGACACTGGTGGTGGTGGTGATGATGAGGTGCAAAGCAGAGACTGGTGAGGTGAAGTGGCTCTGGACTCCTGCTGCCTGGACCTGAAGGCTGGAGGAGAGGGCGTCAGGGAGGATCGAGGTGAACATCTTCTGCTACCTGGGTCCAGTGACTGGAGGAGGGTCGCGCGATTGACTGAATGACAACTGATGGAGCAAAGACAGAGGCGATTTAAAGATTTGGCAGCAGCAAATTGACTGGCTATCGCGACCGTGGCAAAATCTGAATGGATGGTAAAGACGAAGGTGAACGCCCACAAACAGCTGATTAGAGGGAATAGGAGGAGAGAGGCGGAGTAAAGGAAAGTTGTGAATGAAGGCAGCGTAATAGAAGGTCTTCCTGAGTGAACTTACGCTGAGCTACATATGTATGTATGTATGTATGTATGTATGCTCATATGTATGTATGCTCATATGTATGTATGTATGCTCATATGTATGTATGTATGTATGTATGCTCATATGTATGTATGTATGTATGTATGTATGCTCATATGTATGTATGTATGTGTATGTATGTATGTACGGTCATATGTATGTATGTATGTATGTATGTATGGTCATATCCCTCTATGGTACACATTATGATGCCAGTGAGGGAAATGTGTTTTTATGTCTCAAAATAGACTAAATAAACATTATCTGAAGAAATTTTATTTTCATTTTTATTTTTGGAAGTTTTTGGGGTCCGTTGCCTGTAGGCAACATTGTACCATAATGGTGCATAAGTGAAAAAGAACGTTCCTTTTCCAATTTCAACATTGTTTATTTCATAAATATATGCAAAAATATTCAATAACATCAAGAAGTCACAATTCATTTTAAATTTTAAATTAAAAAGAATTATTTAAAAGAATTTATATATATATGTATGTATGTATGTATGTATGTATGTATGGTCATATATATGTATGTATGTATGTATGTATGTATGGTCATATGTATGTATGTCTGCTCATAGGTATGTATGCATGGTCATATGTATGTATGTATGCTCATATGTATGTATGTATTCTCATATGTATGTATGTATGTATGTATGGTCATATGTATGTATGTATATATGCTCATATGTATGTAGAAATTTTATTTTTATTTTTGGAAGTTTTTGGGGTTCGTTGCCTGTAGGCAACATTGTACCATAATGGTGCATAAGTGAAAAAGAACGATCCTTTTCCAATTTGAACATTGTTTATTTCATAAACATATGCAAAAATATTCAATAACATCAAGAAGTCACAATTCATTTTACATTTTAAATAAAAAAGAATTATAAAAAGAATTTATACATATATATGTATGTATGTATGTATGTATGTATGTATGTATGGTCATATATATGTATGTCTGTATGTATGGTCATAAGTATGTATGTATGTATGTATGTATGTATGTATGTATGGTCATATGTATGTATCTATGTATGCATGGTCATATGTATGTATGTATGTATGTATGTATGGTCATATGTATGTATGTTTGTATGCATGGTCATATGTTTGGCCATATGTATGAATGTATGCTCATATGTATGTATGCTCATATGTATTTACGTATGTATGTCTGTATGCTCATATGTATGTATGCTCGTATGTATGTATGTATGTATGCTCATATGTATGTATGTATGTATTGATGCTCATATGTATGTATGTATGTATGTATGGTCATATGTATGTATGTATGTATGTATGTATGTATGTATGTATGTGTATGTATGTATGTACGGTCATATGTATGTATGTATGTATGTATGTATGTATGTATGTATGTATGTATGTATGCTCATATGTATGTATGTATATATGCTCATATGTATGTATACGCATATGTATGTATGTATGTATGTATGTATGGTCACATGTATGTATGTATGCATGGTCATATGTATGTATGTATGTATGCATGTATGCATGTATGTATGTATGTATGTATGTATGTATTTATGTATGTATGCATGGTCATATGTATGACCATATGTATGTATGTATGTGTGTATGTATGTATGGTCATATGAATGTATGCATGGTCATATGTATGTATGTATGTATGTATGTATGTATGTATGGTCATATGTATGCATGTATGGTCATAAGTATGTATGTATGTATGTATGGTCATATGTATGTATGTATGTATGCATGGTCATATGTATGTATGGTTATATGTATGTATGTATGTATGTATGTATGGTCATATGTATGTATGTTTGTATGCATGGTCATATGTTTGGCCATATGTATGTATGCTCATATGTATGTACGTATGTATGTATGTATGTATGTATGCTCATATGTATGTATGTATGTATGCTCATATGTATGTATGTATTTATTTATGCTCATATGTATGTATGTATGTATGGTCATATGTATGTATGTATGTATGCTTATATGTATTTATGTATGTATGTATGTATGCTCATATGTATGTACGTATGCATGTATGGTCATATGTATGTATGTATGTATGCTCATATGTATGTTTGTATGTATGTGTATGTATGTATGTACGGTCATATGTATGTATGTATGTATGTATGTATGCATGTATGTATGTATGTATGGTCATATCCCTCTATGGTACACATTATGATGCCAGTGAGGGAAATGTGTTTTTATGCCTCAAAATAGACTAAATAAACATAATCTGAAGAAATTTTATTTTTATTTTTATTTTTGGAAGTTTTTGGGGTTCATTGCCTGTAGGCAACATTGTACCATAATGGTGCATAAGTGAAAAAGAACGTTCCTTTTCCAATTTGAACATTGTTTATTTTATAAACATATGCAAAAATATTCAAAAACATCAAGAAGTCACAATTCATTTTGAATTTTAAATTTAAAAGAATTATAAAAAGAATTTATATATATATGTATGTATGTATGGTCATATATATGTATGTATGTATGTATGTATGTATGTATGTATGTATGGTCATATGTATGCATGTATGGTCATAAGTATGTATGTATGCATGGTCATATGTATATATGGTCATATGTATGTATGTTTGTATGCATGGTCATATGTTTGGCCATATGTATGAATGTATGCTCATATGTATGTACGTATGTATGTATGTATGCTCATATGTATGTACGTATGTATGTATGTATGTATGCTCATATGTATGTATGTATGCATGGTCACATGTATGTATGTATGTATGTATGCATGTATGGTCATATGTATGTATGTATGTATGTATGTATGGTCATATCCCTCTATGGTACACATTATGATGCCAGTGAGGGAAATGTGTTTTTATGTCTCAAAATAGACTAAATAAACATAATCTGAAGAAATTTTATTTTTATTTTTATTTTTGGAAGTTTTTGGGGTTCGTTGCCTGTAGGCAACATTGTACCATAATGGTGCATAAGTGAAAAAGAACGTTCCTTTTCCAATTTGAACATTGTTTATTTCATAAACATATGCAAAAATATTCAATAACATCAAAAAGTCACAATTCATTTTAAATTTTAAATTAAAAAGAATTTTAAAAAGAATTTAAAAAGTTTCTTGGCTAAATGTTGCCTGTAGGCAACATTGTACCATTTAGGACCAACCCATTGAAATAAATGTGTAAAGTATAAAACTTTAAACTACTTAAATCAACAAAGATAACCATTACCATAACCATTTGAAAAACAAAAACAACAAATTCCAGTGTTTGATCATCACTGCTTCATTTCAGTGCATGTTTTGTGTCAGTCCCCTGTGTCTTTCCTGACATGTGTTGCCATCACTTGTGGTGTTGCTGCTCAGTGCTTATGGAACTCCATGAAGCAGTTTTTTTCAGGAGTGAAGCACAGGCAGGTGACACATTTTGTGCACTGTGATTTCACTATACCCTTACATCCAGGGTATCTGCATCTGCCCTTTTTCTCCACCCAAATAGGCCAGTGGTCAGTGTTGTGTTTGCTATAGTGATTCCATAATGGTTCACTGTTGCAGGCAACATTGCAACTTTCCATGATGGCACGTTGTTGCCTCAGGGCAACAGCTGCATTTTAACGAGTATCCACTATTAAATTAGTAAATAAGTTGCATGAAACTATCAAAACTTAAAGTTTACTCACCTATTAGTGTGAAGACATTTTTTTCCAGGTGGAAAAGGGACAAAAAATAACTTTTTGAGAGTTTTTTTTTGCAGCAAGATAGCAGAGCTGTCTCCTTAGAAAAAGCCCGCCAATAAGGGTTTCAAAATTGCTTCCTGGAGGTCAGGTGACAACTTAAAGCATTGTTAATGGTTCCCTATGGTTTTACCTCTTTTTTAAAGTATCGCATCATTTAAAGGGATGCATTGTGGAGATGTGACAGGGCAAAAATGGGTTTGTTGCCTGAGGGCAACATGGTACCATAGAGGGTTAATTTACATTACTTTGTAGAATTCTGTTTTCACTTTGACATTAAAGAACATTTAAAGCCTAATTATGTTGACCATGATTCCATTTAAAAAAACACAAAAGAGGGGGAAAAAAAGGGGGTGAATACTTTTTATAGACACTGAATTTTT
Source organism: Lutjanus erythropterus (assembly GCF_056507025.1). Taxonomy (NCBI): domain Eukaryota; kingdom Metazoa; phylum Chordata; class Actinopteri; order Lutjaniformes; family Lutjanidae; genus Lutjanus; species Lutjanus erythropterus. Next base: position 8,177,583 of record NC_139329.1, read on the forward strand.
ACATCAGATAGTTTTTCAGTGGAAAACTGCAAGTCAAATATTACTCTCTAAACCAACCAAACTCCATAGGCAAAACTGGTTATTTTAACTGACAGGACACAGGAGTTGCTGGTCTACCGCTGCCTCGATCTCTTAGTTAGTTTGTGTTATTTTGTGACTTTGGTGTTTTAAAAGGATAGTTTGTATTCACCAGAGTCACACAATCACAAACAAACCAACAGATCGAAGTAGCAGTAGATCTGGAACTTCTGTGCTCTGGGAGGTCATTTCGCCTCTGGAGTTTGGTTGGTTTGAAGAGAGTGATATTTGGCTTCTACAACAGCGATGAAAATATTCTTAATATAGTGTACACTTCAACGGATATTGATATTTGTGTATTTTAGGTGGATTTTTTAAGTGGCTAAAGGGACTTTGTTGCTTAGCTTGTGTGCTGGTGCTCGCTCTGTGCTTCTCCAAACTGGTGGCGTGCTGACCGCCATCTACTGCAGGTAATACACTTCAAATAATCTGATCTATCCCTTAGTGTAATTTTGATTTGGAGGTGAACTATCCATTTAATGTTGTGTAGTCCCCAGAGAAGGTTCCTGAAAATTTGAGAGTTGTGAGAATGTGCATTTTTGTCTCCAGCAGTTTAATGAACCAGCAGAGTTCTGTCTTCAGGGAAGTCTGTAAATCATAAAACAAAAATAAAATGACTTATTGTGTCATAGAGTTGCAACATGTTGATTAATTAGTCAATCAAAAGAAAATTAGTTGCAAACTATTTTGATAAGCAATTGATCGTTTCTGTCATTGTTTGAGGAAAAATGTCAAACATTTGCTGGTTCCAGGTTTTATGAGGATTTTCTTTATCAGTTCTGACAGTAAATCAAGAGTCCTTGAGACGAAAGAAGCAATTTTGAAGATGTCACTTTGGAGTCAAAGAAATTTTGATAAGCGTTTTTCTTTTTTTTTTACATTTTATAGACTAAATCATTAATTGATTCTGAAAATAATCACTAGCTGTAGCTGCATTTTGAAGGCAGTCCGTTGACAACTGACACCAGAGCAGACACCGTAGCTTTTGTAACATTTTAAACTACATTAAAAGAAAAAAGCAGGTCATCCAAGACAAGAGTGTTGTGAATACCATTTATTAGAAAAACATTGTGTTCAACATCTCTTCTGACATCCTGTGTGCTCACAGCAGTGGTGATGAACCTGTGCAGAGTTTTCAGAGCAGCTCAGCCAGAACGCAAACAAGTGAAAAAAAAAAAAAAAACAAGGACTCGACGTAAACTAGGAACCAAATCAACTGGTTTAAAGAAGAAATGGAGTGGAACATTTTCTTAAAAACATACATATGTTGTGAAAAACAAGAACTCTTTCATCAAGGCCTTCACGCACGCTGGAAAAAGTGAATCTTCACAGCCGACTTGCTGACCAGCGCCCAAATAAACTTTCAACAGGCACCGAAATACACTTTTTCATTGAGATACAGTATTCCAGCAAAACACACACACGCAAACACACACACACACACACACACACACACTTCATTATAATGTAATAGAGCTCTCCATATTTTCACATGCATACAGAATGCAACTAAACTCTCCTTTGGTCAGATAAATAAAAACAGAGGGAACTGAGGTGGGTGAGGAGGCCCGCTGATCCTTGGCTGCCGAACAGTTCTCGTTCATTCGGACGCTGTGTTGTCTGAGAGAGGCTGCAGCAGACGTGCAACAGAAGGCAAAGTGGTGTTTTGCCACTCAGGAGGGGGAGGGGGGAGGAGGAGGTGAGGGGCACTGTGGGCTGGTGGGGGAACAAATGAGGCTTTTCCATTGTCACATTTAGCTGCACTGAGTCAAACTGTGCCTCGTGGATTTGCATTTCCATTACTGCTTTTAAGGTGCTGACCTGTGCCGAGTCACGCCCGAGATGACCACACTACTCCCCATCGAACGAGCGTGTTGTCAGATTTTACTTGTGTGTGCAGGAGGCCGGTGAGACAGATGTTTTTAAAAGTCTGTGTGTTCAGCTCTCAGTACTTTTGCAGCTCCTAACTGAATCTCTGTGATTTGAAGTTTAGTTTCTCTCCTGCATCACTGTTCAGACTTTCAGATATCTGCTGTATTTTACTGTTTCATGGTGGCTTTCAGCTGTGTAGGAGACATGTTAAGTTACTCCTGATGAAAACCCAACATTTCCATATTTAGCTGCTTCATAATAAAAGATTTTGAGTAAAAAAAATAAAGGGGGGACTTTGATAATGAAGTATTAATAGCAAGTGAGGTGTTTATTCATCGCCTTACAGCTGCTTGACTTCAACTAATCTTGTCCTCAGTTAAAAGACGCGCCTTCAAGCAGGTAGCACTGTGGTAACGGAGATGCAAATCCCTGCCATGCTGGACCCAGCCAGCACAGGCATATGGAAAAGGGGTGAACTTCTGTGTTGACACTGAAAGCAACAAGTGACCAGAAGTGCTTTCATTTCTGCTGAGAGGTTAAACTTTATGTGCTTATTGGCTGTTGAGGGCCAATCAGATTTCTGTGCTTCTGAGCATAACTATCAGTGTTTGTACTGTTACACATTTTGTGTGGGTGGGACTGTGGGTTTTACAATCAAAGCTCAGAGATGAATTACGTCTTTGAGTTTAATAGCATTTGTTCGCTCTGAAAAGATATCAAAGCACTTGTTGCTGTCGGTGTGAACACAGCAGTGGAGAGAGGGGTTCAGTGTGCAGCCGCTCTCATGCGGAGGGTGATGGAGTGTCTGGGTCCGGCTCGTAGTGATAAGTGGCCTGAGTGTGGCTGCCGCCGTGCTGCTGCTGCTGGTTGCTGTGGGCCAGGCTGTGGGTGGCCTGGCTTGGACTGTCCTGAGCCTGCTGGTTTGGGCCCTCATAGCCTTGCGCCAGCTGAGGGCCCATGTTGTTCTCCGCCCCTTGCCCCAGCGGAGGCTGGTAGGGGTCGTTGATGCCCGGCGGCTGTGGCAGAGTGTCCAGCTCGTCCACCTGCGGCCCGGGGGGCTGCATGACCACAAGCTGGTCCTGGGGAATGTCCGCGGCGGCCGCGGCCAGGTTGGTGGTGGACTTGGACTTGACGCACTGGAAGTCCACGTGGCGGCTCTTCCCTTCCTCCTTCTCCCAGGACATGCGTATGAAAGGACGCTGGACGTAGTTGTAGATGACTTCGGGTCGACCTCCAGGACGCCGCTTCACCTTCTCTTTATAAGTTGGGTAGCCTGGAGAAAACAACAAACAACTGATCAGAGCAACATTCTTTCTTGTTGGAGCAAGTTTGACATTTTGGAAAATATGAATTAGCTTTCTTGCCAAGTTAGATGTGAAGATTGACACCACTCATGTCTGTACAGTAAATATGAACAGTTCCCATGATCAACAGATGGGTTTATTTGTAGTTTAGCTACTTAAATAACATACCTGTTATCTTAAAAGTCTGTGGTTGGTTCATCTGGGATTGTTGACTTGGCTTAGAGATTAATCGGAACTGATGTGTATTTTTTTATGTGGAATTAATTGCATATTTTTCATAGTAAATGTCCAAGCATAACCATTCCCAATTTAAACCCAATATCAGGAAAGTGTACAAAAATTTAAATGACAAATTAAACTGGGCTAGTTGCCAGACAACAGCTTAAGACTTCAGGAGGTGACTGGCCAAGAAATAGTACAACACATTGTCACTCAGAACTAAAAAGTATTCTTTAATAGGATCACAGTGTGTAGGATTTAGTGGCATCTGACAGCGAGCTTGCAGTTTGTGAATACCTCACCTCACCTCACCCTTTCAAAACTTGCAGAAAACATCAAAAGGCCTTATCTAGAGCGAGTGTTTGTTTTGTCCTTTCTGGGCTACTGTAGAAACATTGTGGTGCAGCATAATGGAATCAGTGGAATATGACCCACACCCTCTGTACACATAAAGGGCTTGTTTTAAGGTAATGAGAACACAACAATTCTTATATTCAAGTGATTATACACTAATGAAAACATACTTAAGAATATTATATTCTATTTCTAGCATATTCTGCCAATAAATCCCTGTAACTCTTCCAAAGTGGACCTGTAAATACTTTAGCACTGAGCCCCTGCTTGGGTTTGACATTTCATTAAAAAACACTTTTAGTTGAAGGAACTTCCAAGAGACCTTTCTGTGCCAGAAGTGCACAGCAAGGACATGAAAATCTGATTCCCATCTCCCCATAGCTAGTTGTTTTTTGGAAACGAATAGCTGCATCACACTAGAAAAAATCACATATTCTCTTAGATATGAAAACCAAACCTCTCTGAAGATCTGGCAGCCCTATTTGACCTATATTGACATTTTGCCAACACCGCTATCAGATTTAATATAAAAAATGTTACCAGATTGATATTTATCTACCTACTCCTTTTGAGTAAGGTTCTTTTTGGTTTGTACGTGGGTGGAACAGAGCTATTGTTTGTGTTCGTGTGTTCTGTATGTCATGTTAAAATGTTAAACTGGAAACTGGAAAACAGCATTTTATTGGTGGTGTTGTGGAAAAACTCTTGCCTCAGATGCAGCCATTACCATTTTTACAGGATGTTGACATCACCCATGGGGTGTGTAAATACACAATGATGCCAAATTATATTTAAAAGGTAAAGGTTTACCAGTGTGGGCCTGAGGGAAAGTTCCAGTAGTTTCCTTGAACAAGTGCTTCCATGACCCAAAATGTTCTTCCTTCTAGGCTTATTTTTGTTTTCCAACTCAAAAAAGCTTTTCCGTGTTGTGTTCACTGCAGTTGAACTATAGTGGGGGAAAACAGCTGAAGAAACACCCCTACAAAAACTGTGACATATTGTGCTCTGACCTATATTCCTCTAAAATGACCCTTTGCAAAATTGTAACTGCCATGGAGAATTTATTCAGTCTCCTGACTTCAAAATCCACAATGAAGCAGTAAAATCCATGCAATTCTTATTTCCAGCAAAAACAAGGGCAACACTCTTCCCTTTCTTTTTTTTTCCAAAATTTTGAGACTACATAAAAGAAGAAAACACTTTGACACAGTACCTTCTATTCCCAGTCGAATCTTTTTCAGTCCTCTGTCCTTCAGTACAGACTTGGCCACGTCTCTGTTCTCGATGTACTTGAAGAAGCGGTACAGTTTGGTGCTATAGATGACTGTTGAAGAAAAGAGGGACATTCAACACACCAATCCATCACATGACCTTTACCTTATTTTATTCATAATGTTTAGTTTTTATCCCTGCCATTGGTGTAATTTGCCTTTTTTGTCTTTTTAATCCATTTTATCTATTTTTTAATTTAGCTTTTATTTAATCTCTCATTAGAATTATAGCATTTAACTGCATTTCATTGTCATAATCTTTGTCTTCAATCTTTGTCTTCAGTTTCATTTTTATGCATGCAATAATGTCACTGCAACAAATATGTGGGACATTCAAACAGCAAACCAAAAAAACATCGTTATAAACTCAACCTCAAACACAAAATTAAATAATCAAAGAGGAAGTAACGCTGCTGTCGTGACGTGCGTAAGGGCGTGCACAGCCTGTCTCTCTCTCTGAAAAGATGCACCCTCTTTCCCATCCGCAACCCATATGCTATTAATCATAATATTAATTTTTATGACCCGGTCCACTGATTAACCACAGCGTCTGCAGTTGTAGTCCACACATCACTAAGAGGAAGACTCTTACTACCATCCCAACTGACATCTGGACAGCTAACAACAAAAGCTTTCTAGGTGTAAAGTAACATTATTACTGTTTAAAGGACTAACTTTTTACTGAGTAATTTGCCCAACAATGGTCTTATCGGCTTGTCAGTCATCTTTAGCACTGTGAACTACATTAGCTTGTATGAAAGGTGTTATGAGTCTGAGAAGTGTGAAGAATGCAGGTGATGCAGAAGTGTTCATGCTTCCGTAACCCATTTCCAGCACCATCACTTTTACAACACACTCCCATCTCACCCAGCATTACTGCTACATATTACAATCAAAACAGGTCATCTGAGCATCTGGGTTAATGAGGTATATACACTGTGTAGTATGTACAGTACAGTATGAATAGTATGAACAGATTCAGTGGCAGCATCTTACTCTGGGAGTACTCCTCTCCCATCTGTGGAGGGTACTCTTCATCCCAGTCCACCACGTCGTCATCAGTCAGCACCACCACGTGACACTCCCTCTCTCCGCTCTGAGCGCTGGCCACCATCAGCGGCAGCACCATCTCCTCCAGGTAGCACTCAAACTGACGCCGGGCACCGTCGTTAGACAGCTCGTGCATCAGGGCGCCTGCGGAGGAACAATGAGGAAACCGGTGAGGAGGGAGAGGATACAGGACACCGTGTTGGATCATTTGCTTTTCCTCCAACAACTAGGACTGCCAGGTAATGTTGTAAGTTTGATAAAAGTAGCGTACAACTACAAAAATTGAATAAGCTAAGGTTCATATCACTTCCTTCAACTGTCCAACATGAAATGGTCATTTCATGTCCACTGAAGTAGTACTGCCATGAGTAACTTGCTGTTTTCATCCAATACGGGTTCCATAAAAATACATCAGAGATTTTGCATCCTGTAGTTCTGTCTACTTCTAATTAACATGAGCTCAAGCTGATATGATTACATTCAGACAGAGAGAAACTTAGATGTCCGTGGACCCAAGATAAGACTAAAAATGTGGTCACCCAAACAAGTAATTGGTCAGATGTGCACTTGGCGACAATCATTTCAATTGAAAAAAACATATTAAACACAGCAGCCACATACAGTATAAAAACTCTCACATGCACTCTTCCATTTTTGCTGTATTTATTTCACTAGGCACAGATTTATCTACCTTAAAATGTAACCAAATATTATGCGTTTGAGGCCTACAAAAACAAAAAAGAAAAAATGTGCAGACTGAAATCAAAGCTGAGTAAAGATGAAAGGTTCTGGAAGTAAACAGAATCCAACTAGAGGTGTAAAAAATATCAAGAAGTGATGCTGTCCTGATTTTCAAAACACTGTGCTGTGATATTGTGATTCATGCAAAATTCATTTTGTGTTTTTTAAATCCCCAACTGCCAGATCAGTGGTTTTCAGCCTTTTCAGGTCACAGTCCCACAGAGTCATCAGGTTGGTTTTAGTTGAGGCTCTCATTTTCCATCTTGTTTGCTAGACTGAGTGGTTTAAGTTTGTCTGCTGGCTGTGCTGGGTTATAGTTTTAACCATTAGTGAGGTGGTTATTACATGTCTTGAGCTCAGCTGTATTTCACATAGTTTTGAATGCTTGTCCCTTATGTTGAATGACTTCAGGGGGCTGACATCACTGAGAGCTGACTGTCAATATAGATTATGTTATTATTCTCCACAATCATCTGGCAACTCCAAGAAAGTATCTTGTGACCTGGATGGAGGTGCCGAACCCTGGGTTAAGAACATATAGTTGTGTGTTCTTAATACTATGACAATATTCCTACAATTACAGTTAAAAAACAGCAATATATACCTTGCTTACAGTATTGCAATATACTGAATCATAACGCCTTTATCTGTACTTATTGTATCATCAGATTCTTACTCATACACAGGCCTAAAACTAACTACAGCCTGCCCTGCTCTTGTGTCGTCTCCATAATGTTTATGGGCTTAGTATACACACAGGTAGAGATCTGATAACATCTTCTTCTAAACAAAGACTGTATCCTCATGGAAAGTTCTGGCTCTACAGCTGATAATATTCAGGCAGTACTGCACCATCGATGACATAAATATTACCTGTGTAGAGCTGCTTAAACATTATAAATGCAAATATGATAAATTCCTGAAAGCAAACTATTCAAATATACAAACAGAGAACCTAATATATATTAGCGCTCCAACACAAAGTTGATGACCCGATTAGTTGAAAATTAATCACCAACTATTATGATAACCAATTAATTGTTTCAGTAATTTTTCAAGCAAAAATGTAAAACATTTTGTGGTTCCAGCTTCTTAAATGTGAGCATTTGCTGCTTTTCTTTGTCATTTATGAAAGTAAATGAAGATACTTTGAACTGTTTGTGGGACAAGAGAACACGTCATTTATGGCTTTGGATAAATTGTCATGAGCACCTGTCACATTTTTTGTTACATTCTATTTTCTGACAGGTCTATCCAGAACAGAGAATGGTTTAAATTAAACTGAAATGCACCACAAAAAACACACAAAAATGCACAAACTAATGACGAAAAAAGCCTGAAAACCACATCCTGATGATACAAGAATGAGACCTGCTCACCTCGGCTGGTTATATACTCGTTTTAGACCCGTTAAATCTCACAGCTAATCATGACCTACTTAGAGCCCAACACACACACACACACGCACGCACGCACGTACACACACACACACACACACAGCAGCAGCCTGAGAGCTGAAACTGCTCCTCCCACACACACTCAGAGACACAAACAAGAGGCATGAATATGCACAACAACAGTATGAAAAACACACACACACATTGTTCATCATTAAACTGGCATTTCCATACCATGGGTGCATCAAATATAACATTGATGCAAATTGTATTAACACCTATATCAGTCTGTCTCTATATACTAATTATGTATCTACTTTTAGCCCTGAGTGAAGGTTAGGCTTACATTTAACTACTACAGTAATTTCCCATATCTTTCTATCAGCAAGATTACTAATTGACTGTAAATGAAAATAAGTTAGTAGCTGTTTATACCTATCAAATATGCAGTGATGTAAAATATTTTGTGCTAAAAATAAAACAGAGTCTATTTATGTTCTTCTCTAATGCAGTAATACAATAACAATGAAAACTGAGCTCCACACTCACCAAAGACCAGCAGCTACATCAGTCTGCAGTTCTGCACTCTTGACACAGTAAATAAGAGACACTAACAGCTAAACAAGCAGCATGTACTCACTGAGGTCTCTGCACTTGATGGTGCTGTAGTTGAAGGAGATACAGAGGTAGTCACATGCCTCCCTCAGCTCGGGAATGGAAACGCCGTCAGGGCAGCGGATTATCCCCGACTTGTAGTAATCCTGCCATTTTCAGCAGCGCACACGCACACACACACAGTCACACAAATTAGGGAACGGGCAGAATGGCGGGCATTCACGCACAAGCATGGGAGAAAAAACAAGACGCCATTATTGATGCTGCTTCACTCACACGGCCGGCAGAAATACAGAGAGATGGATGAGGAGGAGGAGGAGGAGGGGAGGGAGCGGTGATGAAAGTGAAATCCAGTGGACGTCACAGGCGAGAGAGAGAGAGGAGAGGAAGACTAAGAGGAGAAGGGGAGGGGGTGGAGAGCAAAGGGTGATGAAAGCAAAAGCTAACCACGTCACTTTCCCTCGTCTCGCTGTCTCTGTGCAGCCTGCTGTGTCAAATGAGGCACTCACAGTGGCCGTTTCCCAGGAGAGTTTCTACTCAAACACCACAGGCTGCATCGGAAACAAGGAGAAAAGATTTGGCACACAGGCACCACTCAGCTCCTGTCATGTAGTTCTCTCACTTACTTGTCTCCTTGGATTTTGTTTAATGCCTTCACACATGCACACTCATGCCAGAATCCATTATGCCACGACCACAATCAAGCAATTATTTGCTCTTTGTGAGAGCAACACTAAAGGGCCTGAGGCAAAGGGAGTTTGTGCCATAAACATTTTTGGAAGCTGCATATCAACAAAAGCTCACCAAGGTGGATGCTTCCAGGAATATTCTGTATTCACACTGGGGCACTGCTGACGAAATGATGACTAACTAGTCTACTTGCCTCCAGGAACAACCTGCGTTTACAGTAGATGTTGGGATCAGGAACAAGTATTTTCACTCATGATCTGTCTCTGTACTGCTGCCACCACAAACACAATGCAGTGCTGCAATTTCCCCTTAGCACCAACAACCATGTTGACAAGGAGTCTGTGCATTGGGTGCTTTCAATTAATGATTTTTCAAATATGCTATAGCATTTAGAACCTTTATGCTGTGACGCAATACTGTAAATATCATCTTATCTAAAGCTGCTACAGAGAACTTTCATAATTTGTTGATTTTTGAGATATAACATCAAAAATAACACAAAAAACATAGGGCTGTACTTCGTTTTGGTGTTTTTATTATCAAGAAGCCAAGAACAGCCTTGCTTGCAATTTTTTTTATGTTGTTATCTCAACATCAGAATCTAATTATTTTGTTATCTCTAGATAATAAAGCTTGTTTTTTTTGTGGTAACAGTTTAAATACACATTGTTATCTCAAGAAAACAAAATGCAGATTTCTCAAGATAGTTAATCACATAAAAACAACGTCTGTTATCTGGCAGTCAGGATAATTATGAAGAATCATTTTAACTGTTTATTTGATTTGAATTTTTCATGACTTGTTCAGCATTTCAAAATCTAAATGCTTTGCTTTGGCAATATATACAGAGTCACATAATGCTAATGCCACCTGAATTTGAGAACTTGAACAAGAGCGTCTGGTTCATCTTATCACACCTTCCAGCCTTCAAGATCCCTGTCATGTCAGGAAAGATGTGGAAATTAACAATAAGTCAAGGCATAAATGTATAGTTTTGTTTGCTTCAGTTACTCATTTTCAAGTTCTCATAATGATCCATTGGAAAATTATCCAGTAATTGCAAGCATGGCACTTATAAGCTTCCGTAGTATTGAAATGCATTAAACAGAGGTTTTTATTAGCAGTAAAATATTAAAACCTTACAGTAAAAAGCAACTACATGTGACTGCCCTAACTATGTTGAGGCTGCTTGGGTGTAGTGGACAGAAGCTGTGTTTTCCTTTGTGTCCTTGAAGGTACCAGAGTTTGCGGCAGCTAGCCAGATTTGGAGCACCTGAGCGGAGTATGCTGAATAAATAAAAGTCCAGCCCAGCTTCACCTGACTCATTCCCGCCAGCGTTGGCACATTTTGCTCTTGTTTGACTTTCCTTTTGTTTTACATTACAACACCCTACACCTCATGATACTCACACGCTCACACCTACACCACTGATGCTATTGACACACCCTATACATGCAGTTATATTTTCTCAGTTGTTCCATTTATTACAATACATTTCTTATCTTCCTATCATCCACTGTGTCCACTTCCATATTTCTCACAGCCTAGGTGCCAGACTATGACAAACTGGGGGTTTGTCCAGAATACAACAATACAAGCTATAGCCTGAAAATGACTGGAGTGTTGAATCAAACTCTCTTTCACACACTGTCAACATTTTTTTTTGAAAATGTCTTCACAAAGGCCAGAGATATTACAGGAATGATGAATAGGATTGGATTGCTCTCCAGTGTACAGGGGTGTCACAGGGCGGACAACAGAAAAGAGATTTAAAAAGTATCTACTGAAACTGAACTGAGCTCAGGCCGATCATATCTGCTGCCATGTATACATTTACAAAACTCATGGCCTTTCAAGCAAGGGTAATTAAAGTTTTTGATGAGCCTCACTTTGACCAACTGTGGTACAGATAATCTCTTTTGACATATTAGTTACTCTTCCACTCATCTCTTGTGCAGTGTTTGGGTTACAACATTAGCTCTTTTGAAGAGCTTTATGTTCTTTCTATAAACTCAGCTCCAGATGAGTAACTACATTTCTCTTTTTGGATTCTTTGCTGACTTTCTGCATTATGTATAGAAAAAAAGAATCATTAAGTAAAACTAATTTCCAACACTGAAAACACATCTCATTTTCAAACTTGGAATTTTGACGAAAAGATATAACTGAGAATAAAAGAATTTGAAAACAAGGTGGGATCTAGATTGGCAAAAGAATGAACATGGTACCAAAACCTTTATCAGGTGTTGACAATCCAAAGTTACTGCTGTTAGTGATCAACACATGAGGCAAAGCACTTTTATATTTTTCTTTACATTACATGAACTGAAGAACACAAACAGAAGGAGGACTTTCATATAAGACTGACCTGGACAGAGGGAGCAGAGTGGAAGAGAAGACTGGCAGAAGGGGAACATCAAGAGAGAAAGGGAGAGGTAGTGGTGCTGGGTGTGCTGTGAGATATACTGTGTGCATTGTAGAGTAAAAAGAAGGATGGAGGGAGATGGAGCTGAATTATAAAGTGAATAAAACATTGAAAAATGCAGTCTATGTTTCAGAGGGGTTCTGAACTCATTGGACCCAAGAGAGAGGAGGGAAGGAAGAAGGATAGAAAGATCATGGAAATAAGGCAAGGAGAGAAAAAGAAAAGGCAAACACACTGAGAAAATGAGAAAGAGGAAGAGCATAGCAAAGTGGGAGGAAGGTAAAGCAGAGAACCAGGAAAAGACAGACAGAGGGAAGACAGAAAAAAGCCTGATAGAGATAGTGTGATTCATTCCAAACAGTGACATGGTGCATAGGACTGTTCTGAGCTGAAAGCATCAACCACTAATGAAGACCTAAACTTAGCGTTCTCACCAGAATGGCTCTGAAGACAGTGGAGCTGATTCCATCAGCCACCTCAAACTCTCCTTTTTCATTGGGTCTTGTGAAGTTGTTGTCCCGTCCAGAACCAAACATCCTGAGAACAAACAACAGATGAGAAGACTGCTGCTGTTTGTTTCACACTCTGATCAGCTTCAAAGCTGCAACTGCACATCAAAGATGCTAAAGACATTAAAATTGTGGCTTAAAGGCTTCCTTGCAATCGCAAAAGAAAACTGTTGTTTCAAAAGCAATGTGATCAAACAAACTTAAATAAAGATATACTACATCAAAATAAATCACGATTTAAAGGATGTCATCCTAACAAAAATAATCGCTGCTGTTTTTTCACTATAAAAAGGTGCCATGTGGATTTTTTTAAGCATCAATACATAATTATATTATACCGGTAATATTTCCCACATATGAACACCATCTGTTGTCTTATTGTTAAGTGACAAGAACTGGACCATTGTTGAGGGAACTGGCAGCCCAAGAAGTGGATTTTACAGTGTGAGCGAAATTCAACAAGTCTGCTGGAAGGCTTTGGGACATGAAAGGACACAAAGCAGGAGGGAGCTGTTCTTTCAGCACCCATACAGTTAAAGCTTTTAGCTTCTGGGAATGGCAGCTGGTAGACAGAGAGAAGGGTGAATAAAAGACCTAAAATATTGTCTATCCTCTTCAGTAAAGCCTAAATGGAAATAACAACAATAATAATATTGTTATATACGTATCCTGTTATATATGCATCCTGTAGAATGATTTCAACAGTGTCTACCTAGCTTTTGCTTACAGTCCATGACAGCAACACAATCTCTTTTTCTGTTTGCTTTTTATCTTGCTTTATATTTTTGTACTCACCACGTTACTATATTGTTTTACAGTAAACTCTTATAAGAAAACCTACTTGCCAATAAACCTGATTCTCATGTGCAACACTCAACACTAAAAACCTGTGTCAGATTGTTTTTCTTCCAGGGCTTGAAACTATATGCATCGAGTTTCCAAAGTAGTCTTATGTAAGATTTCTGGATAATAAGAGTATTTTCTATATTGGGCGCTTTTCATGGTATTCCAGACAATATACAGAAGTTAAAACAATCATAGAAAACACATCTAAAATTTGAGAAACATATTAAATTGACAAGCAATCAACATCAAACTTAGTTTTAGATTCATTAGACGCAGTTTATCATTTTGTGTTGCAAACAGTTTTATGCATCCTATGATATTTTTCTCATTTAAAAGTCCAGTGTGTAGGATTTTGAGGTATCAAGTGCTGAGCTCGCAAATTGCAACCAACTTGCCTCACTTTCCCCTTTCAGGCATATCGGAGAAATTTATGGTGGCCGTGAGACTTGTGAAAAATGTGCAACATGGCGGCCTCCATGGAATATAAATCCCCCTAAGTCTTACACACTGAACCTTTAACTAAACTGTAAGGCACCAAAAAACCTTTAGCTACATTTAATATCTCATTACCTGCCCAGCATGGTGTTAGGTTGAGCTGTGAAGATGGTGGGATCCACCACAAATCTTGTATTATCCACAATGAGCGTTACTCGTTCTCCCAGTCTCAGTCCACTGCGATGCCCTTCTTTACATCCAAGGTCATAGACATAGATCATATCACACAGTCCTTGGCCCAGTGTCTTGGAGTGGTGGTCTGCTCCAGGAGGCCCCAGGGCCCGTGGTATGTGTCCCCCAATCAGGGCCCCTCCAATGTGGGAATAGGGAAGAGAAACCCTGGGAGGACGTGGACTGGAGGATCTAGACGACGAGCCTCCATCGCCACGTTCACGATCTGTGGCAGAGAGGATATATAAACAACAGTGAAACACACTGAAATGGTACACTGTCTGGGTACAACAATATTTTTTTCCGTCATTTCTCCTCACCATGCTGCCGTGTGGGCGAGGTGACATTTCTGATGCAGGGCGTCAGTTGACTCTCACTTCTCTCATGGGAGGAGTCACGAGAACGGTCTCTGGATCGCCGCCGTTGCTCCCGGTAATGCTCTCCTCCTCCTCTTTCTCTGGCCCCACCAGCAGCACCGCCACTGGCCCCGGCCCCGTACAGACTCATGGTGCTGCTGACCTGCTGCTGCTGCTGCTGCTGGTGGTTGCAGTCCAACACTGACAAGCCACACTGCTGGTCACTGCTAGAGAGAGAGTAGTGCACACACACAGAGGAAGTCAAAGTTATGAACATCTGTCTTACATCAGAGTAGGAAGTGTGAGCTTAATTAAATTACCTGTTTTGTACAAATTTGTTTGTGTTATCACAGTAAAACTAAAAAACAAACTAAAACCAAACTAAAATAAAAGTTTGATAGGGTCACAATTTCAAATCCAAGTGGGCTTACACTACTGATCATGCAGAAACCATGATGCATGATTTCCTCCAACAACGAGATATATTACTTGGTACTCAGACTAGATCCTCTCTAGGCACACTCTCACGCACAGTTGCGCAGAACCCATCAGAGGTTAAAGGGTTTGTTTTTGCGTGCTGAGCTGAGCTTGTAAAAAGTCTGCAGTCAACTCATGTGAACCCTTACAGGGCCTGAGTGCTGCAGAAACAGGGCTGTCACCAAACTACCAAACTCACCCTGCAGCTACACACACACACACACATCAGCCCAGCATCCATTAGAGAGTGTACCCATGTGAAACAATCTGAGTGAGTGGAACTCACTTAGGTACAGGACAACAAATAGAAATAGCTTCAACTGTTAACTTGCTCTACAGTCTAGAGATTTTTGACTGATAGGTAACAACCATTCCACCTTGCCTCGGAGCAAATGATGCTTCCTGGAGTGGTTTGCTGTAATTCAATGTTTTTCCAGAGATGGACACGCAGCCCTGGAGAGCTGTTATAATATCTGCCCTCCATTTCAGAAAAGACTTTAACACACAATCACGTGCTTGTATTAATACATATGCATGCACACTTGAAGTACCATTCAAAAAGTGATGTGAATGGCTTAATTCTTTTCACATTTCAGGCTTTAGATTGGGATTTTCATAAAAAAAAAATACTGCCTAAAACAGTCTTATCATTCTGTTACTTGCTCTGATGAAGCATTTGATTTAGGCAAGGTTGTAATGTGATAATGTACGCACTCAACAGCAAAGTATGCAGAAAACTTGAACACCATTCAATTCAATAAATGGCTTAACTCTTTTGTCATTTAGTTTTTATGTTTAAATGTTCGGAATAAAATCTTGTCTGACACAGTCTTTTTCCATTTTGTTACTTTTTATGATCAAACATTTTATTCATGCTAGACCATAATTTAATAATGCTCAAGCTCAAAATCATGGTATGCTATTGGGTTTTCAGCCGTATAATGCAGTAACATATGAACAGTTTCAAATATCCAAATTAAATAGTAAACCTGTGAAGATCGGAACCCCAGAGAAGAAGTGAAGATGAAATGAAGGGTTTCAGAAGTGCTCCAGTGAGGTAGTATTTCAGTAATACAATATAAGCACTGAGTTAAAGCAGGCCCACAATACTGCAAATTTAGCCTGAAATATCAAGCAATGCAGATATTCACACCTGGGAATTCAGACTTCTCAGTTTTCCAGAAATTTTGACTGGATCTCCTCTCAAAGTCTGAACCTCTCCAACTCCGACCTTAAAATCCAATATGGTTGCTTGGCAATCAACAGTAGTGAAAACTACTCGTATTTATTAGGACTTGCGTCTCATTAAATCAGTTGCGCACACACAGTGCTGTCTATGGACATACTGATACAGTGTTTGTATGTGCAAAGTACCACAGAATGCTTTGTTATCAAGCTTAAAAATGTTTTTGGGACTACTGGAACACGGTCAACTTGGATGTGACATGTGACTCCCATTGTCTGATTGCAGCTTCTTAAATGCGGCTATTTTTGGGTTTCTTTACTCCTTCATGACAGTAAACTGAATATCTTTTTGACCTTTTATAGAACAAATAAGTAACTGACTAATCGAGAAAATAATAGATAATGAAAATAGTCGCTTGCTGCAGCCCTAAACAGAGGACTGTCTTACAGTCTTAAATCAGATCATAATATATCAGTGGATACTTAAAGCTACTACAAGGAAAAATCATACTGTGCTGATTTTGGATGCCTCTGTGGACAAAAGCAGTAGAGTCTCAACCACCGTGACCACAAAATATAACATAATACTCACTATAACTTTGCCTAGGAAAATGTAAACAACTCATACATATAAAAATAGCTGATCTTCTAGCTGATGGTCTCCTTTGCTTACAAAGGTCATATATAAGCATCAGCAATGAATTGAGACTGTTCCACAACCACTTAAAAACTACTTGTAGTGAATTTAAGGCTACAGTATTGTATAAGACAGGGGAAATTATACTAAACCCTTATAATTATGTTACTATTCAGTTGTATTATGATAAATAAAATTCTTGTAATTGTGTTGATGAATGTATCCATTTCACTTCCTCTATGACAATGTAGCTGGCTATCTGATCAATACTGTTGCGCTCATAAGGCAGAAAAACACATCCAGGTCTCAGTAATGAAGAGAGCCTTGTGCTCTTGAGACATGCTGCTATGAAATACAATGATGACCACTTACTGTCAGCTGTGGAAGCACAGAGTTGGAAATAGGAGCAAGGAGGGGTGGAGGGACAGAAAGACCGAGATTTATTTTCGTTCTTTTTTTTTTTTTTTTAATAAAAATGAAGTTGGTGACATATTAAGAGCCAGAGTACTGCCTTCTACTCTGTGCAGCACATGACCAGACAATCATAAATAAATCACAATCACATAAAGCCCTAGACTAGCTCATTGAGGTTGATTTGGCATGAAGGTTTTATGTGCTTTTACAGAAACAAAAAGCAATCAAGTGCACATCAGTTCTTAAATCTGAGGGTAGCCATTCAAGACTGAACAATACAATTATAAACTTTATAAATTATACATTATAAGCAGTCTTTTGTTTCCAAGCACCAGTCCAGTGAACAGGATATGTATATTTTGGCAGAGCTTCAGAGGCTAGTGATGAAAGAAGTATCCATGGATACTGGCTGACATCTGAACATGCTGGACAGCCAGGTAGGTTGCCAGCTGACTAACAGGCTGATTGAGTGGCTAATTGGCTAACTGTCTGGGTGGTCCAGACCCAGACAGAGCCAACCAAGACGTAGCAAGTGCAGAGAACTGATGACACAAAATGATCAACAATGCAGTGCAATGACTGCACATCACCTTGAATTTCTACTAACGCCTAAGCTACTCACAGTCAAGGTCACACATTCACTTATGTTTTATAGCACCTTTTGATGCCTAAGATTATATCTTATACACAACACACACAGACATTGTATGGACACAAAATATCTCTAATCATAATATTTACAAAGGATTGAATAGTGTCAAAAATGCAAATATAAAGACAATTAATGCATATGGTGCTTGTTAATGTTTAAGTCTACTCAAAGCAGTAAAATTTCAGAAATCAAAGGGTAAATCAAGACCTTGTTCTTTTTCTGTTTACAACAAGCCATCCTCACAGTATAGCTGCAGACTCTGGTAATGTCCTTGAAGACAAGGGTCACCATAGCAGCTGAGGAAAGGAGGAGATGTGCTCACAAAGATGTAGACGTGCACACACAAACACACCTCTCCTTCGCATTCAGTGCCTTCAGGTGAGCCGTCTGACACGCACAAAGGACAACTTCCCTCAGCCTATTTGACAGACACTACAGCTCACTGAAAATGTGAAAAGCAGTATTCAAGACTATTCATAGACAGGCATAGAACAGTAGTCAGGTCTATTGTTCATTATACCATGGTTATACATTATATACCGAAGAGAATACGGTCATAAACAATTAAGTCTCCTTTTCTAAACTACCACAATTAAGTGATCGAGTAAGCAATGACTGATTGTAATGTGTTGTGTTTATTTACACTAGCGCCTGCCTGACAGATCATAAATGCATGTTTTATCTCAAATGGGATTTTAATGCTTGGCAGAAATGGGATAATAAAAACAAAAGCAGGTCTTCCAGCCAAACAGGCAGGCAGCCAGTGGCCAGACCAGCAGGGTAGAAGGAACAAAGGAACTGAGGAGGCAATATTTCACTCAGGGCAGGCTGCTACTCTCATCTTTCACATGGCAATGCAAATCTAAGGCAGCCAAGATTTCACACAGCCAGAAAGAACAAGAGGGGGCTAACATCTCACTTGTCCAATTTCCTGTTACTGGGCGCCACCCCCTTGATATCACAATTTCCCTTGTCTTTTGCTGAATAGGTCAATAGCCTATAGTGCTTACAAAAGCTCTGCGTGCAGGTTTACCGTGTTAAATGCAAGCCAAGTTCACCAACCCATCTAAGACACAATAACTCAAGGCGTCCTGGCAGTCTATTAAAAGCATGAGGTGAGAGCCCTGAGGGGTGAGGGTCCCATCTATTATTTAGGGGCTGCTGACACCGACACACTGTCGGGCGAAGATGGGGAATCTGCTCTCTGCAGCAGTCTGGGCTGAAATCCAGCAAACCAATGCTGATTACAAGGTATAAACAGGGGAAAAAACCTTTTTAACAACAATATGAACATCATCCTTAGTTCTTAAATATATGGATATATATTTTGGAAATATTCTGTCAATTTCTCCTACCATCTAACATAAAAGATGACTATTAAACATCATAAGATCACTATTTACTCTCTATTGAGTACCAGAGAGTCAGACGGAGTCCCATCAAGGATAATACAATCAGTGTTTTTCTTTCTAGGGCACTATTAGAAATCTTTTAATTACAGTAATTCGTGCCAAGAGCCGGGTACTAAGTGTGTGCACATGTAACACAATGACCGAGCGAAAACCCCGGTGCTTTGAAAGCGGACGTGCACCTACCGGTCGGTATCAGAGGGCCAAGTGAAGACAAAGCAGCAGGGGATAAGCTGCGGGATGACAGCGGCACAAAAGCCTTGCGCTCCTCCGAACAAAGCGGGCTTGCCGGCAGCTTCAGCATCCTCGCTCATTACTTTCCAACTTCATCAGCATCGTTTCACACACTCAACCTGGACTTTAACTCGCTGGTAAAATCCACCGCTTCGACCCAGAGCTTTAAACGTGTCTACAAGGCGAGGGAGACGTGCACCGGCGAGTCATTCAGAGTCACCGGAGGGACCTTAAACTGTGAATGGCCGCGTGCTTGACTGAATCAGAGCGATGCTGCCTTCACGGGCTCCTCGTAAGCTCCACTTTCTGAGTGCTGCACGTACTATACTAGTAGCGCCTTTAGCACAAAAGATCCTACTTACTATCACCTGCAGGATGTCTTAGACGAAATTTCTCTCTCCATCACGTATGGCAAATCTTACTGAGACTGCGCATTAAGTCAGAATCACATTCATCTACTTAAACATGCCTTCAATCAATTACTCCAAATTAGAAATTGTGGAAAAAATATACCTCTATATATTCTCAAAACAATGGAGAACAAACCATGTTTTTGGAAATTAAATGTCAAGAAGACCCATGCATTAGTCAGACTAATTGCCTATTTATATAATAAATATAAACAGCAATTGTTTTTTTTACAGGGATGTATGTATTTATTCGCCAGTTAATCCTGTCAGATTATTTTTTCCAGTAAATTTAGAGGCCTTTAGCAGACTCTTCACAGATGTTGCAGAAATCCAGAGATTTCCAGCAATATAATTTCATCTATTCTTTCAAATAGGGTCACACTAACCACAATATTGCAACATTTCTAACATCACTTAAAGGCAGCATCAAACAGGCACTTATTGAATCGCTCTGTCTGCAAGACTGTCTAAGGCAGTTTTCCTTGTTGTCCAAAAATAAGCAAGAGGGGATAGCCAAATAAATCTGCCAAAACTTCAGAGAACACAAATATATATTAAAAAATAACAACAATTCAGAGTATTATAAAGGTACAGGTACAGTCAATGAAAATCTACTAAATCAGCTAAATACAGGCAACAGAAAAATGTTGACTAATTATTAATTACAGATACGCTTAATTGCATATTAAAATACAGGCTTAATGGAATGTAACTCTAACTATTGTCCATCTATCCACTAAACGAGTGCTGTGGTGTTTTTCTTTCATATGAAGCCCAGACTGATTCATTTACAGTGATTTGAAGCCACAGAAATGATTTGGTGAATTTTGATAGTAAATTTAATTTACACCAAGCCATACAGTCACAGCATGAGCATTGCTGACCTAAAAAAAGTGAAATATCCAATTTATAAAAATAACTGCAACATACATACAGTGTTTAGTGAAATTAATGTGTATGCAGATACCAGTAGACTACATAATAAACAAAGGGGCAAACATGCTCAGATATGTTAAACCAGTAATACTCAGGTTGCAGCCCATGGGCCAAATCTGGTCCCCAATAGTGCACTGGGTGGCTCTCCAACCACACTGTTATCAGCTGTTATCAGCTGTTATCAGGAAGGAGAGGCAGATATTGAGTTTGGTATGATGGATTAATTAGTCTGTTAGTAACACAAAAAGCTGATCTTGTGTATAGGACCAGACCGTGAGCTATGCAGGGCAAGACAACTATTAGCTGGAGAGGAGCAAAGGTTATGCAGAAATGAGGACAGTTCCACTCCCACTAATATGTGTTTCATTATAAAGAGCTTAAATATACTTTGCATTCTGTCCCTGGTTGGAATGAAGAGGCAACATTAGTCTTTCAAATGTTACCAAAGCATTTACAAATAAAATGCAGTTGTTAAATTAAGTAAAATATCTGATTTATCTGTCAATTCTTGCACCAAGTTATTATTTAGTTACTACACTAAGTTAATGAGTTCCCTAATTTGAAAATAAAGAATTTCAAAGCAAGGTGAGTTATGGGCCCTTTAATAATTATTCATTTTATCTAATAAACAGTGTTATTATTAATGCTTAATTATTAACTGGCCCTTAGCCTCATATGGTTTTGCAAAAGTGCAAAAGCATGTTGAGAATCCCTGTGTTAAAATGACCAAATGTGCTTACATCTCTGCCAAGAGCTTGTCTTTTACAGGGTGTTTAGCTACCTAAATACAGCACTCGTTAATGTTAGCTAGGATCCGTAAAGTGAAAAATGAAAGAGAGATTCATAAATTTGAGGCTAAGGAATTTTAAAACAACACGGGTCTTCATGGTTGACTAGCTGTGGTCACATTGTCTGGAGGTAGGTTACACTCAGCAACATGAAATCACACTAACTACCTTTAACACCGCATGTTTCACCATTGTGGAACAGATGGCTCTTCAGAAAATTAGTCACAAATTTCATTTCTGATGACTTTCGATTAAATTACCGAATAAAATTCAATGCTGCTATTCTTGTCTGTGTGAATGAACTTACCAACGATGTCAAAAGCAAGACGTCGCTCGACATCGTGCTTTACAGAGACTTCATAGCGGCTAAGAGGATTTTAGACTTTTTGGTTTGGCTGTTAAATTAGCTGTAACTGCTAAGGTAAACACCTAACGGCTAACGTTAGCTAGCTGCCTCTATTATACGAGTTTAAAACAACTCTTCTTTACCTCCTGCGTTACATTCCGGTTTGACGTTTTGTCTAGTCTGCGGCACAATCACTCAAACGCGTGGAAGACAAAATGGCCAAGAGTTTTCGTGAAAACCCCCAGCTTACATGAGCTACACTTTGCTACTTTGCTATGGATCCTTTGTTTTGGTTTGGGACAGCGGAGTTCACGTCGAATTTATCGCGAGATTACCGGACATAACCTCCCGTGTGGTGTACAACTATCGCAACTATCTTCTATCTATCTAAATAAACGATGAAAACATTAAAAACAAGTCATTGTTTATTTATTTATTTATTATACATGCATAAAATGCTTATAAAAATAAAACAGCATATTTTACATATAAAAATATACAGATGTTGAAGTGCATAGCCTATTATTAAGCCTAAATGTCCATTTTGACGTTTTACAGTCAAAATCTAAAAAAAAGAGGAAGTAGAATTACTAGCAGGTCTACAAAGTAATCATATTCATATGTTTAAACTATTTGACAGTGACAGGAACGCCCGTTCATAAGGACATTGTCAAATAACATTGGTCCAACTCTTTATCTCCTTCACTTTGTTTAAGTAAGCAGCTGTATGAGTGGTTTAGAGCACCACTTGTTAAATAAAAGTGCATACACAATGGGGAAGCTTTGACTCATCGAGGCACAGTTTCCCTTAAACAGTTTCATAGACATCAATTTCATAAATAAAATGAAATAAATAGTGTGAAATTTTAAAATAAATACAAGAAAAGTACATTCTAATAAAAGGGGACACATTCAGAAACATTGAAACATTTTAAACAAAATAGAAAAATAAAGAAGTAGCCTAAAATTCTGAAAACAAAAACAAAACAACAACAAAAAAACAAATAAACTAAACAAAATTCACAAACACAAAAAAGGATTTTGGAAATGTTGCTGCGACCATCGAAGGTCATATAAAATCAACTACAATTACGACTCCTTTGACTTGAGGAGGTTTTCCAAGAAGTTCAAAGCATACTGGATCTCCTCCGGTGTGAGGTCGCTCAGGTCGGGCAGCTCCTCGGGACGCAGCCTCCTCCTCGTCCGGCCCGCCTCCCCGCTGCTGCCCGGGGCCGGGGCTGTGTGGATGCCCCGCAGCCTCATCTGCAGCCACTCCCGCCGCTCCTGCACCTGCTTGTGCTCCCCGAGGTTGTGCATGAGCTGGACCTCACTCACCGTCCTTTTGCTGTACACAGGGATATGAAATACACGTCAGTTGAACATTATAAAAACTGGATAAGAAGTGGATGTTGATTTAGTAAGTTATTTAAGCCTGAAGCGATGGTGATCTTCTGAAAGAGGCAATAAGGGGGAGGGGATTACCTGAGGGGGCGCCCTTCATAGAGAGCGAAGATGTGTAAAATGCAAAGTGAAATGAACACCATTTTATAGTCCAGATTTTGCATGTTGACCTTGATGACCTGTAAACATAAAAAAATCAAATCACTTTTTTTGAATTTGCAAAACTGTTACAACACATTGTGAATTAAATACCTGAATTTTAATGCTACTACAATACGTTTTTAATAGACTATCAAACACTCATTTTAACACTGATACCTCTACAATACATACAAATACATTAACAACAACCAAAAATCTGTGAGAGGACTGTGTACATTTTCACAGGTGAAAGTTAGGGTCAGTAGTAGCCAAAATGAAGCAGGAGGATTTTTATTCAGATGGTTTTATTTTTGATATTATATTCTGTAGTCATTTAAAACACTACTGCCTTTGTCTGCAGGGGCCTCCAAAATCAACAAAATCTAAAAATTCTTTGTAACAGCTTTAAATGTCTGACCTTCAGTCTTATGTTTAAATATATGAAAAAGCTGATGATTATGACCAAAGTCATACACTTTTAGTATTTTTACTTTTAGAATTGAAGTTATGCATTTGTGTTTATTTTGAAATTCCTATAACTTAAATATTAAACCGTCAAATATTTAACAATGAGGTGTTTTTCGGCCTACATCACTGACTACAGAACAAGTTGGACCTACCTGTGGTGGTGGCTTCTTCTCCCCACTCCAATAAAAGTAAAAGTTGTGTCCCGGTGGTATAGAGTGAGTAAGTTAGACTGGTTTGGTGGTTAGCTCCCATCAGTTATGATAAGTTCTGGACTCTCCACCTTCCTTTTATAGCCCCTGGGCCAGCCATTGATGAGCTGCCTTCATTACTGCTGTTGATGTCACACCTTCAGCTCCTGGAGGGGGCAGGACGGGAATGACAACACCTCCTTTGAGCTTCAGGCTTTCACCACTGTCATACCAGAGCAAACGAATGGATTTGCATGTTGAACCTAAATACTTTCACACCCACCTCACATGCACTAACACACACACACACACAACCAGGATTCCAAACCTTTAAAGGAATGCCTGCATTTCCCTGACATAAATCCACATATTTATTATTATTTTTATGAGGATTTGGTGTCACTATGGTATGGTATCACTACAAAAGTTTATCATCACAAGTATGTATGTTGAAATATTAGTTATTCTAATGAAGGTGATCCCAGGATGACAGTTTTTTTGTTGTACATAAGAAACCCTGTTTCCTAGACTAAAACTTTCCCAAGTACTTTTTTTAAGCACAAAACATCCCTCTACATTTTCAATTTTGCATGCTTCTCTGTATTTTTTCCCTATCTCTGAAGAGTGGCCAGATCTATTAGTCCACATCTGATGTGACCTTTTTTGTCTGACTCCCAGCCTGCCTCACAACAATAGCGCCAACATTTGGATGGATTTATGACTCTCATTGACCATTACGGAGTCTCCCTGGTTACATAGGCATTTTACTCAAGAATTAACATTGTTCTAATGAGTTCAGCTCCCAAAAAAGAGCTGTTACGCTGGCCTGACGTCAGAGAAAACATCCTGAATCAAAGAGTAAGTGGGAGTTCAGGAGGTGTGTCAGTGGGTGATGCCGTTGTCGTCACTGTCTTGATCTTGTGTGTCAGTTTGAGAATCTCTGAGCACCTTCAGAGTTCATTGTCAATGCTTGTTGAAAACAGGACAAGCAAAGGGTCATTTCACACAAGACTGTGCTTTCTAGACATTAGAGTCTGAGCAATGCAGGGGCCGACACACAAATAAATTTCTGAAAGTTTGAAAGATGTGATAATGATACCGTATACCAGCTGATAGTAAATTTTGATAAAATTACATAATATGCACAAAGGATCCCTTAAAATTTGACTGATTTGTACTGAACAACTTGTACTATCAACTTGAAAAGCAGTATTTTCACCCAAAAAGTGAGGACAACCTCATAGTGGATACACTTCAAACATTTCAACTTGTCATAGCACAAGTGTTATTAATAACATTAATGATGACTGTTTTGTATTGAAGTGTCCCATTTAGCCATGACAATGTGACAATGATTCAGCAAGCACATTACCAAGACCTTAAATCTAAACAGTGGTGGAATGTAACTAAATATATTTACTCAAGCATGGTACTTCAAGTTCAACTTGAAAGTACTTGTACTGTATTTTCAAATTGCACCACTTAATACCTCTTAATTTCAGAGGGAATTATTGTACCTTTTTCTTCTATTATATTTATCTGACAACTATTAGTAATATTTCAGATTAAGATATTACTCACAAAACACATTTGGAGTTTATGGAATACTATGCATCATTACACAAGAGTATAAAGTGATTTAAATGAGCTTGTTCTTGACCCTGCTATAGCAGGGCAATCCTGCTTGTGCAATGAGATATTATAGAATGATAAAACACTCATGAATACTTTTACTTTTGATACTTAATATACATTCTGCTGATAATTCTTCTCTATTTTTACTGAAATTTCAGGGGTGCAGGGCTTTACTTGTAGTGGCTATTTTGATGTTATGATGTTTTACGTAAACCTGCAGTGTGCTTCTTTTCTGTTTCTGTTAAAATAGTTTTGATGCCTAACCCTAACCAAACTGCAACTGTTTCACAACACTACCCATGTGTTTAATGCCACATGACATATGGAACATGTGTAAGGTACCTGTCATTTGTACTCTCCAGTGGTCATATATTTCGTTTCAGGACTCATTTGCCTTTTAGTCATTTAGGTGTGAGGATGTGCTGATCATCCATCTCATTAATCAGGCCTGTGCTTTTCTGACCGTCAAAATGTCTTGTGTCTGTGAAAAAGGTCTAACAGTGACAGATGTATCAGGAGTGAATATCATAAAACCTGGGTAAAAAAACCCAACACAATATTTCTATAAAACCTGCCTATTGTTGGAAGTGGAATTTTTTGATTGTATTCAAGGTTTAAAGAAAAATTGATGTTGAATTAGAATAATAGGCTGGTATTAATTGTATTTAATACAATAAGACATGAAGAAAGACAGTGGTATCTGCCTCTATTCACCATGTACTATAAATGAAACAGATTACAAAACATTTTGAAAATGTTCTTAGACTTACAATATAGTACTATATTGTATTATGCATTTTTTTCAGCTTATGAATTATCTTTAGCTCTTTATCCACTCTTTTATAAAATGTGTTGTAACCTTCAAAGAGGTCATGTGTGTCATATAGCATTGTGTCTCATTGTGTTTCTCTCAGGGAGGACAATAATAAGCAGAGGCAGTCACGTCATAAGTATCCTAGGCTACCATGTAGTCATTTTACAAACCACGTGGTCTACACAAAAGCTGGACAATAATATCAACTATTGGTTTCATTTCAAATCTCTTCACCCTCCCCCTCCCTCCCTCACTGTCATTCAGATATCTGGGTCAAGTTCTCCCCCCTCAGCTTTCAGCCACAGGTGTCCCAAGGAAGATCAATCACTGGGACCAGATCATGTCAGAAAAAAACACCCTGCTACTTATTATGGTCACACACACTACACATTAGGTAACCACGAGGGTATGAGTTGTCTAAATGTAGCAGGAGCTGGGAATGGCTATGTCATGACACGAGGGGCCTGTTCACACCAGGCCCCTTAATCTGATTTAAAGGTGATTAAAATAAGAAATGAGACGGCAGAATGATGTATCTCATGATGAAGAATGCCAGAAAAGTAGAAATGTCATTTTATCCTAGCAACTGCAGAAATTAAAAGCTTTAAAGCTCCAGTGTGAACAGTGCCATGCTGCTCATCTCTGACAGGTGCGAACATATTGATCATCGTCCTCGTGTGCTCCTCCGACCTCCTCCTTCCGTTCCCACGAGGGAAAAAAGAGCATGACAGCGTCAACAGAGAAGCCAGAGAATGACATCATGCCAAGCTGCTCAAAGATTTATAACATGTAAGCTTTCATTCATATTTCATGTAAGCCAAAAGAAAGAGGGAGATAGACATTTGTTGAAATGTATCGCTGAAAAAAAAATACAGGAATTTAGTGGAATCAACTAATCTTTTCTCATTAACTTAATGAAAATATGCAAGTTTTATTCATTAAAGTTAAACTTTTTATCAATTCATTCAATTAAGTTTCTATAGAAACATGATAAACATATTAGCAGACATCCCAGCATGCATTGTTGGACAGTTAAAACTATCACAATAATGAAAACACTGCAAACTATGATGTCACTTAACAAGTTCACTGAGAGCAGCTTCACATATTGAACAAAGTAGCTAACAGGAGTAGCTCTAAGTTCTTTGTGTGAAATGAAGAACAGACTTTTTAAACTGAGAGAATGTAAGAGAAAATCAATTTTGTTCATAATGTTTGTCGGGGTGATTAAAGAGTTGCTCAACTTAATATCTTAAGCTTGTTGAGCATGTTGTCTCAAGTACAACCAAATTAATATCAAGTTTATATTAGTTTATATAAGTTTATTTTAGCAAAATAATTTCAACTTGTGTTTACAAGTCCGGTCAACTTAAAATGTTAAGACAGCCCAGACACCAACTTTTTTAAAGTTAAAACAGTTAATTTTACAGTGTATCTGTAAATACAATATGTTTTTTAAAAAATGATTTTTTAATAGCTGTTTCGCTCTTTGCATTTTAGTTTCAAAATCTTTTATTCAAAGCAGTTTGCAGCTGTGAATAAACCATCAAAGTTTGACCATGACATAAAAGCGTGAAGTGAATCAACACCAGTATTGATTATCTCCTGAAGTCAGCCATTGCACCTGTTGATACATAAACAAATGGATCAAGTGGTCAGTGATTAAAGCTGTTTACATACCAGCTTTATAAGATTTACGGTGATCGGTGGGGCCCTTCAGAGAGGTTGACCTCCACTTGTTTTCACGTGATACTATTACGGACTATGGTGGCCACGGCCTGTTTAGATGACACCGGCTGAACACATCGCCCTCTGACCTTAGCTTAGGTGTCAAACCTTGTCGTCCTCATTACCTCATGCTGCCATAATGTGTAGCATGTTACCTATGGCATGCAAAGGCAACACGGTGCGTGGGAATACAACAAGGCAAGACATTTCAAGTCCAAGTCAGCAATCCCACAACACTAGGATCAGGTACAGGACTAGTTGAAGCTATTTGTACACCTAAAGCCACATTGCTAAGTGGAGCTGTAAATCAAGGAATTGCTAACTCTTTGGGTGTTACCATGAACCTGACATTCACAGCTATTGCAAGTCAGGTGCATCAGTAAGGCAAGCTGGTCCCGAAGAATTAAGAATAGTTACTGTGGAGTAAATAGGGAGAAGGCGACTGCTATTTCAGGTTAGGCTCTGACATTTATAGAGGGTGACGGCATGTCCTGAGACGGGTGACAGAGAAGATAAATAACATCGCACAGATGCTGCTCCTCTCAAGTCACTCCACAGAGCGTTTGGAGAAAACAAGAGCGCAGTTCGTTATAGATGCAGGTTGTGGTTACACTAAGAGTATTTTATAGAAATACTGTTTAATGAAGTATTTGGTTGGTTTACTGAAAATGTGATGTAGAAGTATTTTATATAGTCTGTGATATGTTGTGTACTTAAATCATCCCAAATAGTTGTGACATTGTCCCAACACAGAGAAATCCATAATTTATTCAAGGTGCATTTCCTGCTAGCCGTTGTTAGCTAGTTGATAGTTGCTATAACTTCCAGGAAAACACAGATTAATGTTGGATACATCAGAGATTAAGGAGGGAAGTTGGCACATGTGACTAAATGTAATGTGAACAAAACTTAAATATTACCTCGTCCATGAACAGGACTTCTGTCTGAGTCATGTCAGACATGATGGTTGTTTAACAGTGAAGATAACAACTCCCCTAATCCAACTTGAAATGAGGCTGATGTGAGCAAAACTTGTGGGTCTTGTGGAGCTGCATGACAACTAGTGAGTGTTCATCAGTATGAGCAAGACTTGTAATTGGACAAATGATTAGTTCACCTTTAAATCTACTGGGGAAAAATCTTGGAACATAATCTGTATTGTTGATGAGAAGAGGTGGGATGCCAGTGGCAATGAAAATCTATCCGGCATGACTCAGGCAGAAATCATGTTTATAGACGAGGTAATATTAACATGTTACTCATCTCACTTTGAATCATGTTTGCCGACTTCCTTCGTCACTCTCTGAAATATTGGATGTGTCCTATGTTTCCCCAGAAGTCAACTTTCAACTAGCTAGCAACGGTTAAGCAGAAAACGCACATTATCTTGATTGAATTCCTGATTGCTCTGCATTTGAACATTGTTGGAAACATTAAGTACACAACTCAACAAAATACAACGTATGTCTAACATGATAAGATATTTTAATGTGGGAATATTACATATTACGGCTTTAATATAAATGGAGTATCAATGACATTGCTAACATTCATCAAACTTGAGACAAAATCCTTCACAAAATGTTTATGAATGCTTAAATATGACAATGAGTAGTAATGCTTTACAGCTGAGTGTGACTGGCAGGATTTATGGTGTTGGGGGACAGGTCAGCTTTAACAGTGAATGAGCTCATGTGGATTACAGGCAGCTCTTCACTCCAGCGTGACCCTCTTTTCCTGGAACTGAAGACTGGCTTGTCCTGCCCCCTAAGGCAATGCACCATCATTTTATTGCCACCACACCAGACCTTTACTACAGCCT
Source organism: Lutjanus erythropterus (assembly GCF_056507025.1). Taxonomy (NCBI): domain Eukaryota; kingdom Metazoa; phylum Chordata; class Actinopteri; order Lutjaniformes; family Lutjanidae; genus Lutjanus; species Lutjanus erythropterus. The sequence continues at coordinate 8,207,662 of NC_139329.1, forward strand.
GAATTCCTTTCACTCAGGTGGACTGATTGCTTTGATCAGGCGTCAAAGAGACAAATGACTGGCAATTTGAGCCCATGCGACTGCTGAAAAGCAGGTTATTACATAGCAATCAAACTCTCCTTCTTAGCTTCACTCAGCTAAGAAGGAGAGTTTTAAAGTAGTAATGCTACCATAAGCCTAAAATTCATACATGGAGATGATCAAATTACCAAACTGAATGAAAACTTAATGAGTAGTCCCTGATTGTGCAACTATTAGATGTAAGTTTCTCTTGCAGTCACTGTGGCTGATGTTAAAGGTGCAGTGTGTGATATTTATGGGGATTTATTGGCAGAATATGACAGAAAGGGAATATAATATTCATATGTATGTTTTCATTAGTGTGTAATCACCTGAAAGCTTAGATCACCAGTTGTCTATTGACATGTTTTGCTATTTACAGACAACATTAAGCCTAACAATATCCGGTAATTCAGTATTGGCAGTGACAGGTGTGGCTTATTAATCCATTTGGAAGGGGGGAGACTGAAGGAACATGATGGCTGATTGAATATTCAACCTTAAGTTTTTAAGATATCGAGAACACTCAGTTCAGGTAAGGTCACAGAATTATTGGACATGTCCATAAAACAAAGGTTTGTTTAACTCGACATGAATTCATACAAACTTCTCAAAATTGTAATCCAATAACATGGAAAATTGAATTGTTGTTTACAGGGTTTCTATCTCCTAAAAGGGGGTGTGGCCTGATATTTTGGCGAAGTACCTCTATGTGCCAATCTGATGTGTTGACTAATACCATGACACGTAGACAAACCATAGACATGTGGTTTGTCTAAGTGGTGTTGCTATAGATTGCTATCTAAGACGGCAGCTGGCTTGCTTATGTGCAGAACGGATCATGCAGCTTTTATTTATTTGTTTATTTTTGTTGGCACCATTTGGAACAGACTGTGTACTGACAAGCCCTTTATATCTACAGAAATTGTGGATTCTCTTCCACAGAGATGATGTCATGTCGCACTGCCATATTTCTACAGTTAGGAAGGGAAGGGTGAGACAAGCAGTATTAACCACTAAATCCTACATACTGGTCCTTCTAGCTAAAGTTACACATTTAGTCTCACTTTAAAATCAAATGAAGTACTTAAGTAGGCTACTGTATGTGTAGCTACTATACATACATACACATATCTGTGTGTTGTATCTGTCTTTAAAGGAAATCTAAACCCCATCTCCACTTCCTCCTCTCTGCAGGATTCACACATAACAGGAAAGAGATCATTTCTGTAGTTCATATTTTGCCCTGATTTCAACCAATTTGAAGGAACAATTCGGAAAAAGAAGGAAATCCATTGATGCGTGTCTATAGGAATTGTTAAAGTAGAGCCTTCAAAGGTGAAAGATTCTTTGAAGGATCACATGCAGCTGCCTGGCTGCGTGTCATCACCATGGTAATAGAAAACTCTCCACAAATGAAAATAAAATGCCCCCAAAAGGAGTAATCTGGGAGCACACTGAGAACATTAGGATGAGAGTTTATATGGATCTCATTACTGTGCCAACATGTTAATGGTTTTGGGACATAATGTAATACCCATGTAGGTCTTCAAATGAGGAGATTCGAGCTCATCATGAGACATGCAGAAACTTTAAGTCAGCATTCAGCCATTAAAAGAGTTATTCTAGAATCCACATTGTGGCTATTTGCTGGTATCTAGACTAGTGTGCAATTCACATAATGCTGTTCATCACCTCAATCATGTGTCTGGACTGACTGCGCTGACTTAATGTGCCTGATACACTCTGTTCCACAAAGGTGCCGATAAGAGCATTTTGAAATCTGTCCTGCAGAATGGAAGAACACCTTATTACTAAAACACAACAAAGACAACAATGAAATTTCCTGTAAAATCAGATTTTGACTCAGACATCCTTAAATGATAGATGGAAAAATGGACAGAGACATGAAAAACCAACATCGCTAATTCACCGTCTAGATACAGGTTCATTGTGTATACTGCCCTACAAATGCAAAATCCAGTATCTTAAAACTGAGTTAAATCGGGAACCTGGCTTTTTGACATCCGTGTTATTGCATAAAAATATTATACCATAAAAGTGCAATTGTGTGAAAACAGCTTTAAAATAAGGCTTTATACAATAACACCATGTATAAAATACAAGAAAATTTCACTTCATTATATCATAACACTCACATTTTGTTATAAAAGCCTATTAAATAAGTCATAGATTTCCCCACATTTTGTAAGGAATGATCACATATTGTGGTGGTGGTGATTACAAAATACTTTTTGCTGAAAATGTAATAATACCAACCAAAACGGATGTCTTCATCTGTACAACACATTTACAGTTACATTTTTACAAATTTAGCTGAATATAACTTCCCAAATATTAGATTATAACCCTATGATCAGTGTTGCCCCTTTGGCTTTATTGTTAACTCGGATCTTAGTCTAAATAGTCATTAAAAGCAATAAAAAGATCAGCTGTAATAATAATAATTCAGTGGATTATGTAATAACCAACCAAAATGCTTGTCATCTATACATAAAAAAAGCTATAATAATATAGTAACAACAATGTTTATTTTATGCATTCTAGCATAAATCATTTGTTCATCAGATTAGTACTATCTTTCATTGGCCAAAACTACCTCAAGTATCACTGCATTGTTTTGGTAATAGAAACTGTTCTTCATAAAAATAAAATATATAAAACAGAAAATATGACACTGAGTTTTATACAACACAAACCCACACATACAGCAAACATGCATATGCATGAACATTCACACATACATCACACCAAAAAAAAAAAATCTATACGGATTACCAGCAATACAGCCCAGTGCAAAATATGTATTTTTAATTTTAGGGTGAACTATCACATTAAAACCAATGCTTATTAACTATAAAATGAATAATAATAATAATAATAATAATAATAATTGTCTCAAACAGACTAGCTCTTACATTTTAAAGGTTTTAATGTGGATTTAATAGTAAAGATTTTTTTAAAGTAAAATGACATAATTTAGACATGAAATCCTGCTTTCTATTTGCTAATCCCTACAGTCCACTGCACACTCAAACAACCCATGTTATTACCTATAAAAATCTTACTGCTTAGACTAACAAGGGGAAAGGATGTTCTTGTACTGAAGCAGATGGTACAGACAGAGTACAGAATAGAGTTTTTTGTCAAACTAATGGGATGGTGGGAAAGAAATAGGTCACAACATTACTTAGGGAAAATTGCCAGCCAGACTCTATAATGGAAACGCTGTATCTGTCTGGTCTGTGAAGTGGGCTGTATTTCCTTCCAGTGGCCTTAGAAATAACAAAAAAAAAAAAAAAAAAAGAACAAAAAAGAAAAAAAGAATTTCACCTCCACTCATTTGGTGTATTTTTCTGAAGCTTTCAAACAAATCTCATGGCCTTCTTCAGTGAGATGCTCAGTTGTCATGGAGATGGTTTAGTTGTTGACTCGACCTATTAAAAGACCAGTGTGTAGGGTTTAGTGGCATCTAGCTTGCAAACACCACACCTCACTCTCCCCTTCCTAGCATGTTGTAGAGCCTATGCTGGCTGCAAAATCCACACAAAATGCAAAAGTGCTACTGTTGGGCATGTCCATTCTGGGCTACTGTAGGGACATGGCAATGCAACATGGTGGTCTTTGTAAATATAAAAGTCTTATTTTAAGGTAACAAAAACACAAGGCTTATTTTCAGGTGATTACACACTAATGAAATCATATTTATTATGACTATTATATTCCATTCCTGCCATAGTCTTCCAACAAATCCTTGCAAATCTTACACACTGGACCTTTAAGTCAAATTGTTCTAAGTCTAATTGTATAAGTCCCTGCTTGCCAAAGTGTATAAAATCAGATTTTCTTGTAGATTCAGTGGCAGATATCTGAGCTAAGATGCGGGCAGCATGGCTTTATCAAAAACAGTGTATGGACCTTATTGTACAATGACTTTCCACTCCACCTTTAGGACATCTGAAATGATTTTTTCTATTGTTTTCCAGAAATGTCCTCTATTCACAGATGAATCATGGATGGTTAATGTTGCATATGATGCAGTAGAGTGAATGTATAGGAAGCCAGACAATAATAGTTAGTCTGCAGAACTGAAGAGGAATGGTTACAAACTAGCAGACAGACAAAGACTGTCTGCTCTGTTGTCTGAAAGGATTCCCACACAACTCTTTAGCATCCTTGGGTCCACTTAGGGGCATAACTAAGACACAGAGAGACAAAATGGATTCTCATGTGGATCAGGTTTCTGAAAACAATTATTTGCATATTGACCTAGCAAAAGAGAAATTATATAATATCCCTACCAGTATCCCTAATATTAGTACATTTGATTGCTTTTGTGTCCTTTGCCTTCCAGATGTGATGTAATATAAATGTCCCAAATGTAAGAGGATTTATTCTATTATTATTGTTTATTCACACTTACAGTCGACCATAATATTGACACTGATTTCTGTCAATCTGACACTGATGGTAAATGGCGACACCAAGTGGTCTTATTGTGAACATTTTGTGGAAGATGAACTCATTAAAAAATATATATTTTGAGCCTTTCAACCACACAAACACTCTGCTAAGACACACCTCAACCAGGATAGTGACCTACACAATAATATTAGGCAGGAGTGTCTTCAGTGTCGCGAGAAGATATTCGAAAGGTACCAATGAACATTGCAGGCTGAAGAAGGTCCCGTGCTTCATTCATGTGTTGTCGAAAACATTGTAGGCCTAAATACAAGCAGCAGAATAAACGAGCAAACCAATATAATATGACCAGTGTTTGTGAGATGTCGTAATTATGAGGTGAAAGCATGGAAAATATTAACAACCAACTACAAGGAGATATTTGGATAATGTGATGTGATGGGCTAATTAGGCCTAAACCTCAATGAGCGAAAAAAATATTTAAGCGTCTTTGTTTTTCTTTCCTCAAAACTGCTACTTCTAAAACTCCATAAATATCGTAAAAGCTTCATAACTACGAGATGCTCTGGTTCCCGTAAGTCGCGCATTACACTTGAACGCAACATGAACTCCAGGCGGCAGAGGCGGTCTCTTTGAAGTTGAGTTGCCCGCTGAAATTGAATCTGCCTTCTCAGGTAAATATGAAGTTATCGCAATAACCTTTTTGTACTGTTACATTTTATGTTACAGTCCATACGGGCATAAAAAATAACTCGTTTTGATACAAAGTAAATACATTTTCAACCGCGAAAATCTACGGACAATGGGACAAAATGTATGTTAAACCTGTCAGGCTTTCAGTCTTATTTGCTAAAGATATCGTTTTATTTCGCAATTACAACTATTTGCACGAGGTCATCAATTAGACAAACTGTCACACATTTTGGAAAATACAGCGTATAAAATTGAAGTAATACTGTAATTTCCTATGTTATATCACTTCTACAACTTGATACTGTTAAGCTACATTGTTACAGACTCAACTTGTGTATTAGTATCATCAAAAGGCTCAGTTTTCTATGTTAGCAAATAGGCTTGGGCGTTGTCTGTTTTTTCATACCTTCCTGACATTTCACCGTGTAAACGGTATATTAGGGTATTTGTGTGAAAAACAAATAATTGAAAGCTGATGATAGAAGTCATTGTAGCATATATGACATTTTTAGAAAATAATGCTTGTGTTTAATATGCTATTAGCCCTCGTATACAAGTCTTGCTGGGTTTAAATACTTAGAATAATGAATACTTAGGAAATTAGCATAGCTTCCTGTTTAAGGACCCATAACACCTGTTGCGGATATCAACACGTCATCTGGCTGAAAGGAGATGATGTACGACTGTATCATGCGGCTAATAGACTGCCTTAATAGTTGGATGAAGTAATGACAAAATAAAGTTATATGTGGCAATATTTTCATGATTCCACATCTAGTTATATTTCGTTAATTAGCAAAACCTAGGCTGTGGAGCAGAAATGACAAGACAATTATTATTATTATTTTAATCTCCACATAACTCCTCTGTTATTAAATTCCCTACCGTAGTAAATAAATTTCATTCTGTGTTTTTATTTCCAGTAATAAAAGAACATATTCTGTATTCCAGATAACTTTATTCATAATGGTTGTAGTGAAAATCATACCTCTGGGATTTCTAGATATTCTGATATTCTGATACTAATACCTTGATACTGCCCAAGTCTATTAGTGAAGACATTTTTCATTAACATGTAACAAAAACATATCACAGATATCTCAAATTAACTTTGAGCAATAACACACCATATAAGAAAGCAAACAGGTGCTAAGATAGTACTTAGAAATAGACCATTAATATAAGGCCTGTTATGTTTCCTGACAGTTCTGTTGCAGGGTAATACCCAGTATGTTTGCAGCAGGCCCAAGTTGAAGTGGCCACCTATCCTTCTATGTTTGCCTATTTACATATTGATTAAAGCTATAATTCATAACATGCCAGAGAGCTCAGTAAACAGAATTTTTCATCATAGATGTACAGTAAATCTTATTTAAAAGCCTGTAGAGCTCCTACGAGTATTATGCAAATAGTTTATGCCTTCCTTGAAATACACTATACTAGCCTGTTGTCCTGTTGATATAGAGTGTGGTCCTTACTTCACTGAGTTTATCTTTACAGATGTAGTGCATATTCATCATGTCTGCTGCTTTGTGCCTGGGCTTGATGTTAAACCATAGAAGTGATAAACAAAAGAGTTCTGTGTTTAAAACCTCATTAGGAAGCAAGACAACAACACAGACTCTCAAGACGTCTCAAACAGTTATTAGTTGTTAGATTTGCTGATGCACACACACACTCACTCACCCAATAAGACTATAGACAAGTACAAGTCATAGAAAAAAACAACATGAAGCTGCTGAGCAAGTAAATTTAGAAGCAGATAGGACAGAAATTAAAGCACATATCTGTACAGACAGAGGACAAATGAAACTCAAGACTCAATTCACACTCTCTGACAAGGAGCACTGAATCTGTTCTGGAGGCTCATGGTGGCTTATGTTGTTCTTTTCCTTTAATTTATGTAGATTGATAACTTGATTAATCCCCTGATTGAAAAGCTATTTTGGTGAGAAAACAATGGGAGATAACTCAATAAATGACAGATGAAAGGCATTAGGGCTGCAACTGACAATTACTTTAATTATCAATCAGTGAATGTTTGGTGTTTTTGCTTAGAAAATAAATTGAAATCAATAATCAAAATATCTGCAGATGACTTTTCTGCATATTGATAAATTCTCTAATCATTGCAGCTCTAAAAGACATAATAACACTACAATCTTAATGTTAACACCTGTAGAGACACAATTAATCAGTTTATTAGGTGCACCTAGCTAAAGCTGAACGATTCATGGCTTTGTACACAGATGCAAAGATTAATTGGCAACTGTTTGAATATTTTGGGGTTTTTTTGTGTTTGTTTTATAGAGACAGGCAGGAAAGGGGGAAGAGAGAGAGAGGGTATGACATGCAGCAAAGAGCCACAGGCTATTTAAATAGCAGTCACACTTGTACATATCGTTTCTACTGTTTTTATATTTTTGTTTTTTCGTATGTTACGTATTTGTTATTGTATTTTTCGAATTTTAATGTTTTAACTTACATTTACATTTTTTTGTACTGTTTGTTGTTATGCACCAATATGTAACAGCAAATTCTTTGTAAGTATAAACCTTGGCAATAAAACAGTTTCTGTTTCTGATTTCTGTTTTCTGGCTGGTTGTGCCAGAGCTCTTGCAGAGGACTGATAACCTCAGTACATAGGGCGCATGCACATTGGCAACTATTTTGATTTTTCATTTATCAAATATGAAGATTTGTTATTTGTTTATCCCCATGGTTTTTGGACTTTTGGTCAGACAGGACAAAAACAATTTGAAGATGTCTCCCTGGGCTGAGGAATGATCATGGGCATTCGTTTCTCAGAGTTTTGACATATTGCTAATAGTATACAATTCACAGAGAAAACAATTGCCACATAAATCAATAAAAATAACCAACAGCATTACACCTAGCTAAAACCAGTACAGCCAAATAAATCAACCCTGCACTAAATTTTGACTTCCTGAAGAACACTGTTGTTTCTGTTGAAACATCATTTTGGAGGCTGTGTGGCTTTCCTGCTGTTGGATTTCACTGTGTTATAATCAGTGGTATTTTAATATACAGATGGGACAAACCAGTATCCAAACGGAACAAACAAACAACAATGGACTACTAAGTATTTCTATTAAACAAAACAATTAGTCAGAACTTCTATCAGAGTTTTGCATTTGTTTGTAAAATTACAACCCAGGGAGCTGTGTCTTTCAGTTGGAAAAGCATTGAAATGTGAGGCTGTAACCACAAAAACCACTAAATCCTGCACACTGGTCCTTCAAATTAGTGACTTATCTATACAGGTGTCAGACTAATATGAAACTATGTATGCAAAACCGCTGTGTATCTAGCTTTTGAAAATTTACCATTTTCCTCTCTCTCTTGAACAGACTCATGAGTGACTGTGAGGAGACACACTTCCTTTGGGAGTCTTGGACTTCCCCTGGGAAAAGGAAAAAAAAAAGGGGCTCCAAGAAGGACAAAAAAAGCCAAAAATGCAAAAACAATGTAACTATGAAAAAAAAGAAAAAGAAAAGCTCCAAATTCAAGGAAACGATAGAGGACAGGAAAGCAAAGAAAAAAGAAAAGAAGAAAAAGAAAGACAGATTGGCTTTGGAACTACATGACAGTTTTGTATTTACACATGCCAGTGGTGCAGAAGAAAAACCTGTTTGGAGGCCTGAAACATTGAATCCAAGCAGCTATGAAAAGTTAAAACCTCAATACCTGACTGAGGACTCCAAGAAGACGACCAAAAGAAAAAAGAAAGTGGTGTTTGATTTATCACCAGGGTACATCTATGTCAACAATCCTAAATTTGTCTCTTCATCTCCCATAAAGAGCGTCCTCCCAGAGAATGAAGCTGTGAGAGACAGTGAGAACTGTTCACAGGTCGCAGAGACAGAGCACAGCCTGGGGTCAACATACAATAATGACTCTCAATGCACCAGTGAGGATATAAACAGCCAGGACCTGTTTATTACCCAGAAGACATTCAGAGTGTCGCCCTCTGAACCTTCCAGCAGTGAAACCAGTGACAAAGCCGTTACCACAACTCCTCAAACACTGCGAGACAAGCTGCGCCCACAGATAAAAGAGCATCTAGACGGGTCCAACAAATGTTCACAAGACTCACTTTTCCATCACCATCACAGAAAGACAAATGAGCACAAGGAGCCAGTGCAAGTGGCTCTCACAGAAGAAGAGGAGGGAGAAGGGTTAAACAAAGCACATCATGACAACAAGAAGGGAAAATTGTCCTTTCAGACACAAATGGAGCCAAACACAAACCTTACCAAGAAGAGAAAAGTAAAAATAATGTCTCCTATACACATAAATTCTGGTGTGGTGAATCCTTTCCTGGCCAAGCCAATTGTTGTTAACCCCTCCCTGGATGTTGCAAAGTCAAAGACATGTTCCTGTACTTCAAGCCAACTGTCCATGACAAGCACTTCTACACAGACAGAAAACCTGTTCACAACTGAACTCTCCTCCTACCTCAGCTTCTGCCAAAAAACTCGAGCAGCTACACATTTTGGGGACTTGAAAGCATTGGACCTGAGCCTGCCGCAGAGGGCAAGAAAAGACCTCGGGATGTGTTTGTCAGTGAAGACATCAATCAAAAGTGACCTCAGCGTGCTTCCATCTTGCTCTTCAGACATGAAAAATGAAGAGGAAAACAAAGAGTCATGCGGAAGACATCCTGGCTCTGTAAGCACACAAGGTAAAGGTGAAACAACTCAGAGCCCCCAGTCAGAGTCTGAGTCCAAGTCCACAGACACGACAACCTCCGGCGAGGACATTGAGGCCCCCTGTCGCACTGGAAAGCTGGACCTGACCCAGGTGATACCACACGATACACCACACACTGTTCACTGCAGTTCACTGCATTTTTTCAAACAGATCTTTTTGTCAAATGTAGTTTAGAGAGCTTACAGGAGAAGATATGTAAATTCAATGCATTTTAAAATTGCAATTATTTAATTTCGCTTTAACTTTTATAAACCCCCATAATGTACAAAATATATCTGATCTGAAGTCCACATACAATTATGTTAAAGATTGCTATATTTAAAGTATAAGGCTGAAAACATTTATTATTTTTCTTGCTGTCAGAAAATCCCATGAAAAGATAAGATGTTTCAATACATTTTTTTCATCCTGATACTGATTTGGATACCTGAACTACTGCGAGTACCAATCTGATATAAGTGTCTTAAAACTGCAGTAGGTAGAAAGCCTAAAATTGATTGATTGGTTGAGCCTCATCTCAAGAGTGTAGTTAGATTTTGTTTTTTTCTGTCCTGAGCCCCTCCTACCAGACGAGTAACACGTGCAACAGTTTACTGAGGCAATTGTGAGTGAGTACAACAGACATCAGCTGTGTGTAATAAAGCACCGACCCTCTCATCCAGAGCTCCCCAGCTCTGAGCAGCTCCGCTCAGTCCTCCTGGCCCTCGGCTAAAGCCCCGCAATAGACATAAATTAACACAACTGAAGGTAAAGTGAAAAGTAACCAAGTGAGCCGACAAATTCTTGGGCTGAGCATGTTGCTCATTAGCTGATAATTCCATTTTATAATGACTTTTCTGACATTGATTCAGGGTCTCACTGAAGGTACATGCACACGCAGCTCCACTAGTCTCTAGATGACCTGTGGTTCAAGTCTACTGTCACATCTAGTTCTGTCTCAGACCTCTTAATTTACAGTATGCTGAAATTTTATTATGAAATTATTTTTTATTACAGTGCATGTCTCACACGTGGCAGGTCTCCTTGCAACCATGTAAAAGGAAAGCACATGTATATCCAAATAAATATATATGACTCAGTATCATCTAATAATCAGTGATTTATGTCTCAAGCACAGATCAGTGTCAGCATAACATTTGCTAAGAACAATAACTAGTAATTCACTGAACCTGTATGTGACAGGGTAGGAAGGTCTTTTCTCTTATCATTTAAACTGTTGTGCCTGTTAAACAATGTCCAAAAATGTTAAGGCTTAAGAGTTTGCCACTGTTCAGTAACAAAATGACTTTTTGTTTGACTTCAGGTCAGAGCAGTCCAGATGAGACTCAATGAGTCATTTTTCTTCAAGACAAAAGGAGAGGGACAGTCACCCAGGCCGGAGTCTCCACTGATGAAACTCGCTCAGGGCAGGGATGTGAAAAGCCGGAAGGGCTACTGAGGTCACGTGGAAGGACACTGACCTGCAGCCGGTAGCTGCCAGTCTTTACTACTTCTGCTCGATGCCCTTTAATGTCCGGAATAGTGTTTAATTTCTTGACTAAAAGAACAGGTAAAATAAAATTAAACTCATATGTGATTAGGAAAATAAAATGCACAAAAGCTATCTTCAACAACAAGAGAAAGGAAATTCTGTCCCAAATGAACTTTTGAGGAAAGTCATATAATCCTTATTGTATTACTAATGACTTCATGTATTTGTCAACTGTTTGAATTTTCAAGTTAGGTGTTCCTGTAATGTTATTAGTTTAGAGTTTTATGTGCACACAGGTGGTGTGTCAGTCCTTCAAATATCTGTTTCAGAAGCATCTTTTTGAACGTTTTCAGGAAACTACGGCATCAAATTGTAGGTCACATCTTTGTTGTTTGTTTGTATGACAGCAAAACTGTATTTATTGTGAAGGAACACAACAAGGAACAAGTGTACAACTTGTAGGATATGATGTTTTTGAGTTTAAACTGTTTTTCCAAATTTCCCAGTCAAGCCTCAGTGTTAAGCAGCAATTTCTTTTTTTATTAATTTCAACCCCACAGCAATGTACATGTATAATCTGTCACATGACACACAAATATTAGCCTTCCATTTATAAACAATGTGAACTAAATCAAAGATGCAGAATTAACACAAGAGGACTTGGAGCATCATATTGTATCAACCAGGATTTACTGTACTACTTTGACATTTACAAAACTTGTTTTGTAGCTGCTGTGACTTAAACATACTATTGTCTTTTAAGCAAGAAGATATTACACACAGCTCCACCTTAAAAACACTCTCAGAATTGACTTATTTTGACAGCATGTGTTGCAATAGATTTTTCTTGATGCATTCACTTATCTTCAGCCGACCCTGTTAAGATCTGCTTCATGTTTTACAATGTGTCTACTTCCTTGGTATCTCAATCAAAACATGTATTACAGCAGTATTTCATTGTAGTGTTGGAAGAAGACATTTTCTGCTATTAAACTCCAGTATAGCTGCAACTGTATTGTATTAATGTGGTGTCAAATCATCTAAGTTCACTTTTTATTTACCAAGAAAAGCAAGGTGCATCACTAACAGATGGTTAAACTGTGATGAAATTGGATTTTTCCTTTAAGAACACAGTCAGAGGAGCCTAGTTGTGTCTAAAGAGCTTGATCCCCATCCAGCTCCAGAGGTGGAAGAAGACATAGACGGGGATGGTCACTGGCAGCAGCAGGCTGTAGAAACACAGACTGTTGCTGCTGGTGCAGCCTTGAGGGAAGTTCTCATCCACAGCAGCAGAGTAGAACAAACCAAACAAAGACACTATTGGGACCAGCCCCACCATCATGGACAGAGAGAACATGCTTGCAGACGGGTACAACTGGACTAAATAAATATCAAGGTGATATATTACATCTACTTTTAGCCAGGTGACTACAATGCAGTCTAAATTCTCACTGTGCAGGGATACAATGTGGCATTTGAGTAGAGCTGGATCCAAAAGAACTGTCTCATTCAGTCCAACAGCCTTTCAAACTGTTTGCGCGGATCAGCTGAAGGTGTGGTGATGCCGCTTTTACTCTTGTTTTGGTGTGGTTGAGGTGTCTGTGTCTTTCTGTATGAGTCTGGCTTCCTGAGGGATCATGTTGGGGATGCCACCGATGATGGGATAGGCGATTCCAAGCTCCTCGTTGATCAGCTCATTGGTTTTAGCCTCGTACCTGAGGAGGGACAGCAGCAACATAATTCTTCCATGATGCACATGTTCTCAGAAATATTTAGATTTTTTCGGTGAACATTTACTTCATGAAAGCTGAGCCAAAAAATAATGAGCAGTATAGCAACTCAGAGCTTAAGTGATGATCTTTCCCACAACACCTGAATGTAGCAACATTTACTCCTCACTTAATGTATTTTTATAAACTGACTCAGTACAGTGTTACTGAATCAGGATTTTTGAGAAAATTCACTGATTTGGTGATTTGAAATACAGGGTTGAAAATGGGCATAATCTCAGCCCCACATGTCCATAACTTAGTTGTGTTTAAAAGAAACAATAAACACAACATGGAGACATAGCCACAGTGCAATAAATAACAGCAACAGCTTCTTTTAATTTTCTCTTAATTTTCAGCATGTCAAAAACAACTTAGGCAACAACGTTACGGCACCACCATAGTGGAAATGCATTTGAGTGCCTAAAGTTCAGCATAAATTTATTCATTCTGTGTGCAGTAATAATCAAAAAACTAATCCCAGAAATGGGCAAACAATACAGAAACTTGGAGAACTTGTTTAACCTCGGTTTGACAGTTTTTGCAGCTAAATACTGGTACAGAAACAATTTTAAATAGATTTATGAAAGCATTTATATTTATGTTTAATTCTTCTGGATTGATGTTGAAATTATATGATCCATTTGCCCCCTGGTGCCTTCTTATTCTCAAAAACTCTGTAGCAGTGCTTTCTTATGATAAATTAAACATGCTAAAGGGTCCTCTACGTCAGCCTTCCAGTGGAGAAAATGTGATGCAGTGTAACGTAGGCTGCTCCACATGCAAGAAAATGAGTTGGCCTCTATGACTTTTTATTACAGGGGTGTAGTTGTTGCACTTAATGCCACATAATAAAACAGCTCTAACCTTAACCAGGGTTTAGAACCACTAGACCATAAATGCATCATGACATTCTGCGTGCAGGTGCCACACTACATAAAGCTAACCCTAACCCTTTATTTTTTTCAGCCCTGCCCCTTAGACTGCCTAAGTCCACAACTGTTGTTTAACGTGATTGATAGTGATATGTTATGTGGGACTTTTAAGGGACTATTAAGCTCAATTTACAGAAAAGAAATATTATTCTATATGTAGTTAAGTTATTAGAGCTATTAACATTGACAGCTATTTTGATAATTGATTACTTGGTCTGAGTTATTTTTTTTAAGAGAAAATGTCTCTCATTTTGGCTCCTTAAATGTGAATATCTTCTGTTTCTTTACACCCTTTTGGCAGTAAACTGAACAAAACAAAATATTTGAGTACATCCTCTTAGGCTTTGGGAAAAACTGGTCAACTTTTCTCACCTTTTTTGTTTTTTTTTGACATTTTACAAAATAAAAAAAAAACAACAACTATTGATCAATTAATCAAGAAAACACTCAACTGAGTAACCAACTATGAAAATAATTATTATTTGCAGCCCTAATATATAGTTAAGTTTTAAGTCCATAAAATGCAAATGATCTGAAAGGAAACACAATATTCACCAGTTGAAACATGAAATAAAACAGTATTTTGAAAAACTAAAAGGACTGACAAATCAGACAGCCATCAGAACTACAGTCATTGTTGTCTGAATAAAAAGAAAAGTTTCAATTGGACAAGAGAACAGTGAAAAGTATAGTGATGTACACTAGATACAATTATAAGCATTCAAACATTTCCATCTGACACCAAGTAATAATGTAATTTAAGTAATTTGTTAACTGTAATGAATACCACTCTTTTCTATCACGTTCCGACTCATGAAATATTGCATAAGTTAAACCATATGAGCCTAAACTACATCAATGCTATACATTTCATGTTAATGTTTCAGCAATACATTTAAAACATTAGAATACATAATAACATTTACAGTGAATGTAGAAGTATTACAAATGTAACAATATTCGCAGGATTCCTGCACTTTCTTTGCACATAAACTAACGTTACTTGCACATTAAACAATTAAACAAGTTTCTCTTGTCAGCGTTTGCTGCGTCTGAAGAGTTGTAATAAAACCCCATCCATCCACCACAACAATAAAACCCCTTCAGTTTGTATGGGACTTACCTCAGAGGCTTCTTGGACAGCGGACACACCAGGATGTCCAGCAGGGAAGTGTCAAACGGCTGCTGAGCTTCGTCCTTCACATCAGAGAAGCTCCTGAGCGGCTCAAAGGCGGCTGACACTCGCTTTGTTAAAGGTGCGTTAGTCACAGAGCGGTGAACATGAACTGTTCCTGTCACCAATCGACCCAAAACATTTCGAAACATGACCAAAACTATCCAACAAGCGAGCGAAAACTGCCCGACCGGAAGCACTTGTTCAGATACTGTGTAACCAATATATGAGTCCACTTCCTGTAAACCGAAAGCGCTCATTAGTTCCACTTATAAACTATTTCAGCAATCCCCTTTAAAACATATTTGAGGCCGTTTTAATTGCTTATCTCATGAACTGTTTATGACATTATAAATTTAAGACATTAGGTATATTTGTTACAGCATTATAATCATAAATGTAAGTGGGAGAATAGTTATTTCTACATTTGTCCGCATGGTGGCAGTGTTGCGCTGTTCAGCTCAGTAAAGCAAACGATGTGTACGGTTTGACCAGAATATAAAAACAATGTTAAAACAATATGAATTGCATTAATTTGGTCAGCTAGACTACAATAGACACTGCACTGCTGCCATCCCTTGCTTTTTAAGCTGAACCTTTGAACTAAGGCAATTTAAACTTAGTGAGTAATATGGCAGAGAGCATTCTGGTCAATTTTCTATGAGCTATGAAAGAGATTCCCAGATGTCACATTAGTTGTATTAAGTAGAATAGACAAATACAGGTACATATTTGGTGAATTTCACATTAATAGATGTTTGAGCTGTAGTTTCATTTAAACTCCACAGACATCAGGAGCTTGATTTCCCAGCGGGTTATATCCATACAATAATAAATATTGTCAGTGAGCCTGTGCCAGCTCGAGCAGAATGCACTCCCCCATCCATATGGCTGAAGATATTGCTCTGAGACTTTCTTGGCAGGGCCCCAACTTGTTTTAAAACTGCTTCTAGCTGTAATATATCCCACTGCTAGCTACATGACAGACCTGCTAATATAGTTTTTTTTTCTTTTTTTTCCCCCCTCGCTGCCAGACCTTGAATACACTAGTATAGCTCTGTAGCTGTGTACCTTTTTTCATAGGGTCTGTTTACTCTTGAGAGGCATCCATCATCTCTGTCATATTCCACACAGCGCTGGGGCTGAAATCAGACTGAAAGAGGACGACATGTGTTCCAGACGAAATGTAATGCCGTGTATTGTAGCGCAGATGAAGTGACTGGCTGGTGGTTGTTGATGTTCAAGTGGAAACTGAAGTAGTAAATAAAAGTGAGAATATTACAAATATAGCAAAAAAAGTGATAGATACCCCAGACTTATAGTTACTGCAATAGAAACAGTTATCATGTCATGAAAACTTTGTTATTTTCTGCAGATCAATGTTTATTCTAACTCACAAGTTGGATCATACTTGAGACAATTGTCAGCAAAGAAAGAGCTGTTTTATGTATTCTGAGGAACATCTGGACATGACCAGCCAGCCACTGAAAGTCCTGATGCTCTGATCTAATTTAACACAACATTGCGCTTGAAGTGCTGATGAAGTTTCACAGTGGTAATGAGAGAGATATTAGGAAGGAACATTATCTAAGTAAAAAAAACTTGAATTGCATAAATCCCAGTATTAAGTCATTTGGTATGTGGTTAGACAAAGAGATGCAGAAACTTTAAAGTTTTTTTTTTTTCCTGAAGCAAAAACAACAACAATGACAAAAAACAAACAAACAACAAAAATCATTCAAAATTGTTGATAATTGTAATGAATAAATACTAAAGCATCCAGTCTTGGGAACCACATAATGTATAAATAACATGTAGGACATAGTGGATATTGCCATGTTCATGGTATATTATTCATATTATTGCTGTCAAATTTTAAGCTGCTGAGTGAGAAAAAACTGTGTCAGCCCCCCAGCTGAAATTCTGAGATATCAGGAATTCCTGACAGCTACAATGTCTCCCACTTGACAAAAGGTACTAAAGAAATGTCAGCTGTTGGCAGAATGTCTGCAAAGCCACCATAGCCCCTTTCCCACAACAGGACTACCCATTTCCTGGTGTGTCTTTCAGCTGATTACACAGGATATGTTGGGTTTCCAACAGAAGTTACCTAACACAGTGATCATGAAACAGTAAAATAAAGCCTGAAAGTACAAAAAGGGATGCAGGAGAGAAAGAAAACATCACCCACACAGATTCAGTTAGGAGCTACAAAAGTGCTAAGAGCTAAACACACAGAGACTTTTAAAAACATATTTTCCTCTGCTCTCCTGCACAAAGGAATTGACCGCAGTCATCCTGGGCACAACTTGACACAGCTTGTAACTAGTAATGTAAATGTAAATCAACAAGGCATGATTTGACTTGGCATGTCCAAAAGTGATAATGTAAAGGCAAACCACTACACATCAAAAGTAGTTAATTTAGGCTGTTTTAATGGTGTAAATACAAGGCAAAGGCTCATAATGGGCATAATAATCTAACAGGAATGAACTCCAAGCTAGAAAAATTGGAAGTCTGCATTCTATCAAAACTGAGTGCTGTATTTTTATCCAGCAATGGAGTGAAAGTTTGTAGTGATGCTTGTAGTAACTCACCAGTAAAACCGGACAGCAGATGGACAAAATTATTAAGTAACTGATGAACAGCATTTAGGAGCCAAAGAGAAAGATAGTCACAGGCACTGGTGGAGACCAAAACAGAGCTAAAATGAAAGTGAATATTAGACAAAATACAACAGGGTTACTCAACTTCAATAGCAAGTGGGCCAAATAGGAAAACCACAGGGGGGTTGTGGACCACACAGAATACTTTGTCAATTAATGGCTACAAAATGAGTCATACAGTATAATGTCAATAGATATATGCCGCCGTGCTTTCAGGAAAATCACAGCATAGTGTTGCACAATAAACACAAGAGTTAGTTGCTGTAGCTGGCAAAGTAAATAAATATTGGTCAATCCATTCACTCTGGAACTGGCAATTTTCAAAATTTTTAAACTTTATGTCTTTATGTTTAGCTTCAAGAGAGATGTTTTCTAAGCCAGCTATTAGCTTGGCTAATGTGAGTTTCTCTGTGGCCCACCAGTGCAATGTGAGGCTTGACTGAGTGATTTGCAGGGGTGGTTGTAATCCTATTGCAGCCAATCACAGCACATAGGTGCTTTAAAAATATGTAATCAATATGTAACCAATATAAATTCAAATCATATCACACACATGCCAGCTTGATTTGCAGGCAGCCACTTGCAGGCCATAGAATAATTAAAAAGGGCCCTACCTGGCCCACATGTCACTAGCTGAATAAGCCCAACATACAACTTACTGACTGATAAAAGAAAGCTAAGATTGAGTTAGAGAAGTTGGAGGAACAGACCAAACATCAGGACTTCAGCTCCCTATTCCATTGCAACTTGCACTTTCCTTCTGCAAGTCCCTTGTTCTATATAACAATTTGTAGAGATTCTTCTTAAGTGAAATGGAAATGAGGTCTATGTAGCACACAATGTGATGCTGCATTGGACAGAATTTTGCTCCACATGTTGGGTGGATGCTGACTCAAGCATGACTGTGAATCATTGCTTTGGTCTGTTGGGTTGGCATCAATGACGCATACCACAGTACAGTAACTGAGGACAGTCCTGGTTTCAAGAAATTGGTCACAGTGTCCTGACTAATATCTCAAATATATATATAAAAACTTGGCTGGGAGTCCGCTCCAAAAAGGCTTCTTCAGTGACAGCAAAGCCTCCTCAACAGGTGGCACGGACTTGGCAGGGAAGTTAGCCGGTCCCTGCCAGGGTTGTTACAACACTAATAACTTCTAAGCTTTCTGGACAGGGAAAAGGATCTCTCATAATCTCTCTGCCATCAACATGAGTGCAATACTCTGCACTTCACCAGCAGTATTGCCTTAAATTGGCTCGGTGCGTCAGACCCTCACGGATGTGAGCGCAAGGCCCCGTGTCCCAGTTTGGGAGATTGTTTATGTGTTATATTTTCCACCCATGCTGTGCTCGCTGTGTGCAGGAGATCCTCAGAGACGGTGAAGCGATGCACAATTCGCAGCAGCTTTTTTTTCATGCCTCTCTGTAGTTTCCCACTAGTGGGAGAAAGAGCTGTGCTTGGAAGGCAACAGCGCGGGCGTCGCGCTCTCAGCAGCAGTAGCGGCAACAGAGTGAAGGGCTTTTTCTTAGCCTGCATGGTGTCTTCTGATGGATCCCTCAACAAGCCCGCTACTCCCAGTGATATCTGATAGAGCTTTCACAAAGCCCACACCTCTGCTGACCTCCTCAGAGCCACTCACCTGTGCACAGATACAAGAGCTCACTGTGATGAGTTCTTCGACCGCTTCAGGCTGTGTTTCTCAGGTTTGCTCTCCTGGTTTGTATCGAGGAGATGTCAGGAACAATGACAGAATTGACAGAGCTTTCACAGTCTGGTGCTGATATTTGATGCTTCTTTTATTTTTCCTATTTTTCCCCAGGACAGAGGTTCTTCATTTTCTTTTTCAGCCAAGGACCCTGTACAAAATAGAAAATATACCGGGGACCCTTTGAACAATTTTATGTAGCTGTTTTTTAAAAACTTTTTAGTTATTTGAAAGATAAAGACAAGAGGAATATATTAGAACAATATTAGACACGTATTAAAGATATTTGCACTATATCAACACAGAATAAATAAAATAAAATGCAGATCCTGATTATTTAAAATAATATGCAATAAAATATTATATATGATAGTATATATGATAGAAACAGCCAGACCTCTCTCCACAGTGCTCAGTGCTGAAGAAATGTCTAGCTCCACACAATGATATTGTGATATAAAGGGAAAAAAACACGGTGCCTTGTTTGTATTATTGCTAAACCATTCACTGTCGTCTTGGGCAGAGCTAAGCCCAGGATGCAGCCACCAGTTTCCCTGCAAAATAGCGTCACAGGGAACTTATTTTGGTGGAAAATTTGCACATATTGCAGGCATTAAAACATCTAAATCCCTGCAAAAGGAAAGACAACAGCTGCTAGTTGGTTTACATTTGTATCACAGTGATCCAGGTGCTAATTTGCCATTTTCAGCATGTAGGTTGCTATCTTGGAGATAGTTGTTTCATCCCAGGGGCTTTGAAAATGTAGATAGCTGATGCAGCGATCACTGGTTTCAGTGACGCCATCTGCAGTATGTGTCTGGTGAGTCAGACTAGTTTAGATTTAAAAAAATATATTTGTTGAACTAGACTTTTATAAATAACCCCTTAATAACCAGGATGTGTGACACATCCCCACTTCCTCCCACTGTACAAAACTAATTGAAAATATAAGTGCAGCTATCTTACGCTGGTGACGTCCTTTGGAACCGGAGTCTTTGCGGTTGTGATTAAGTTTTGTGTTGCACTTTCAAGTTCTCGCCCACACTGCCAGCTGACTCAATCGCGAGCAGAACTCAGCTGTCAATCATGACATGAAAAACCCTTTTTTATGTCATTAAAAGTCTAATTAAAATCAAACTTATCAGAAAAAATGAACACTTGAACAAACATTAGCGTGACAAGTGCTCTGATGTTTTAGTTTGGCAAATGTCTAGCCACCAGGGGCTGAATTTGAGGAGCTCTCATACCATCTATTTCTCTATATGTCAATGTGAAAACCTCTGACGGACCCACTGACAAAGAGCAATGGACTCCTGGTGGTCCCTGAACCACCACTGCCGGCAACTGTCATGCAAAACAAACTGGATTTTGCATGTTTTATTGTGACACATTGAATCCGTCAAAGCTGTACACCTTTATTCAGGCTTCCACTGCATAATAGAATATTTTCACTCATTAGTCTAATTACCATTGACCCATATACAGAGTCTATAGTAATACCAAATTATCCCTCCCCAGTTTCCACTCTATTAACAAAGAAAAAGCCTTCATATTCACATTTTATTATCTCATATTGTTTATAGGAACTACTTAAAAGTCCATTTCATACCTGCTTCAGGGCTCAGCCAGCTGAAGTTATGTTTGCCTAACTGCAACGATAACTAAAGCTTTAAATGTTATCTCTGCTCTACACACAGAGTCAGAATTAAAAACTGTTAATGTAATGTATTCTTGAGTTCCCTATACGTGGCCCGCAGGAACTTCTTCCACAAAATGAGACTCTTTTTGTGAAATTGAATGGCGCATGAGAACTCAATGTCATTCCAGTCTTGAGTTTGAGTTCTGATGGTTTCCTCGCTGAGCGTAGGTTTTATCCAATTAGAAACAGGAGATTAAGCTTTTTTTTCCAGCCAGGAGAGCTTTCATTTCCATGTTGAAATATTGCTGATGTAGCATTTGCTGCTTAATCTGATAATCAGATCCCCAAGGAGACTTCCTTCTCTTCCCGCCTTTCTTGTCTCCCATGGACCCTTAATCCTCCTCTTGCATGCCCTTCCCTCCACTTTCTGCACCCCTTATCTTCTCTGTTTCTACTTTTATTTCCCCCTTCCACCGCCCCCCCATTTCCTCCCCTCTCTCTCTTTTCCTCCCACACATCTTCTTCCCTCTTTCAGTCAACACCCCTGCTGCCAACAAAGATAAAAAAGCTCTTGCTAATGCACCTGATTGATGGACAGGCACAGATCCAATGAAGCATTGCCCTTCAATTAGGCCTCCGTGGTCACCTGGCAACAGTGTTAACGAAGTGTACCCTTTAATTAAGTCTCAGCGGTTGCTCAGCAGAAGCGTGAGCCAATGAGGCGTGAGCAAAGGTTGACGCTGCATCATTACCACTCCCTTCAAGGCCTCGGAGTGCCTTGCTGGCTTTAATCACTCAAGTCGCCGTTTAGTGCTACGTCGTCACGCCGATGTGTGTGTGTTTATTATTGTGCACACTCACGGCTCATTGGACGTGCTAGCTTTACAATGCCTTTGATGTTATGAGAAGCTATGAGACTTGTTTATGAGGTGTTCATGGTAACTCCTCCAGACAATATAGGTGCAGGGCTTCAGCTTTTATGGCAACTCATCCATGGAAATGCTTTATCGCTTATAGAGACAAAGCATAAAGCTGTTTTGATGCCTAGGCACACTCATGCATCACTGTAATCCTTTAAGAAGGCGCTGCATTAAAGGATGGATCCCTCTTTAGTGAAGATGCATCCTCTCTATAATGGTATCTATTAAAAGAGGGGGAGGCAGCTGTTGAAAAGTGAATTAAAGAGAAGCAAGGAAGTGGCCTAAGCAAGGAGTGAGAGGAAGAGGGAGGGACAGCAGAGACGATAATGACAGAGGGAATGAGTGGGACTGAGAGAAAGAGAGTCCGTCCAGCTCTTCAGCCGGATAACGAGAGAGTAGGATGCTTCCTGGAGGTGATAATTAGTGTATCCTCAGAGGCTGTGAGGCTGCAGAGAACCACACATCTGCCCTGTAGCTGAACTACAGAGGACAGATTGCACCAGCTAGAGTTTATATTTTCTCTTTGGTCTGCAGTGTTTTCCCCCAGAGTTTTATACTTGTCAGAGTGGAAAATCTTTCGAGCATTCAGACCATCATGAGACGCTAAAATCCTCCACTGGCATTTTCTTCAGGGCTAGTGGCTTTTTAAAGCCAAGTGAGTCACACACATATTCTGTGAAATTTCAGCAGTAAAAGAGACATTCAAATAGAGCTGTGTAGAAGTCTTTTGGAACAAATCCAGGGTGTGTCTCGTGTTGATCAGTTCCCAGGTCCTGTGAAAGCAAGTCTCAAGTCAATTTAATGGCTCCTACAGACTGTGCGACATGGATCTAATAAAGTTGGGTACAACGTCAAGTTTGATGTTTGTAGACTATTTGATGATCACGGCCATTAAATTGTGGGGTTTTACCAGTTTAAAACTAGAAGTAGAAGTATCAAGTCTTTAGAGAGTCAAGTCTTAAAGGTCCAGTGTGTAAAATGTACATATATTTATTGGCAGAATATGGCAATCACTTGAAAATGAGAATAATTGTGTTTTTATTGCCTTCTAATGAGCCATTTAAATCTTCAGAGGCAGTGGGTCATCTTGCATGGAGGCTGCCATGTAGCACTGCCATGTTTCTACAATAGCCCAGAATAGACAAACCAAATGCTGGCTCTCGAATCGGCCTTTTATGTTTTGAGTGTGTTTCACATCTCCAGTAGGTTCTTCTACATTCTTGGAAGGGGAGGGTGACAGTGAGAAGGGCTCGCAATCTGTAAGCTCACCACTAGATGACACTAAATTAGAGGGAATCAACATTAGACAGTTTTATTACATGACTTTATGGACTTTTTCTGTAGGTGTGTTTAGGAAGAAATGTCAACAGTATCAGTAGTGAAGTCAGTTGCTTCTAGATGTATAGTACAAATACATTTGTTATAGAAATATTTTATTAGTTCAGAAGGTTTTTCACTTAAACAAAAATGTCTATAAAATATCAGATGAAAAAAAATCAAACATGAGTATTTGGTGTTTTTGTTGCCCCCAAGTATATAACAATAGCATTAAAATGAGTTATAGTTATTAGAAACTATGTGTGTAGTTTAATCTGTAACATGGTTGAACATATCCACCTCTTTATAATGAGATTACTGTAAATCCATTACACAGAATGCTTTGCCCCCAACACTGTCAGCACCTCGGAAATCATGAATCATAGTTAGAATCCACTTCTGTTTCATTTCCTCGTCGTAAAACGGTGACATAAAATGTGAGATGTGTGCATCTCTGTATGTGTGTGAGTGTGCATGCAAATGATGGCTTTTATGAGACAGTGGGAGAGTAAACAGCAGCATTACTGGGATTGATGTTAGCGGTGCTCAGAGAGTGCCATCTCATACATGTTTCATGATACCAAACTCCAAGTTCAGCAGAGACACAGACACTCAGGAAAATGCCTGTGCTCCTGTTTGGTGACCTGTATCTTCGAAGCTAATATAAAATTTAGTAGACGCAGGCAAATGGCTCTGTAAGGACACAGGTTGGATATGACTTAAACAATTTCTTTAGGTTCAGTTTCGATTTGATGCACTGTACAATATTTTCTGTCTTCACCTGCTTAAAAATATATTTAATCTGAAGAGTCATTTCCTCACTTGTTAGGTGGTGAGACTACAACAGAGGTGGTTGAATTAGAAATTTCATTCATTTGTTTTACTGGATGACATTTATGTAATCTTTCTATTATTAATAGATTTTTTCAGATCACATATGATGACTGTAAAGAGAACAATCAAGGGAATAATAGAGCATCAGGGCTTTACATTCTATAAAATATGTATTTACTTAATTATTTGCCTTTAGTCAGTGTCTGCTGCAGTTGAAAATAGTGAAAGCCTCAACAGAGGATACTAAAATGTTTAAAATCATCATGATAAATATTCTGATGACAGAATCAATCAGTATATTGTGGAGTCTTGTGATGGGGAAGTAATAGTTTTGAGATCAAGGCTGCAGATTGCAAATACCTTGCCTCGCCTTCCCTTTCCATGAATATATGAGAACCTACGACGGCCACAAAAGTCGCGAAAAATGGAACCTGTCTAGAGCCGGTGTTTGGTTTTTCCATTCTGGGCTACTGAAGAAACATGGTGGTTTAACATGGCAGCTTGAAAAGTCACACTTACAGCTGCAGCTGCTCCTGTTAGAGCTAATATGTGAAACAGCCCCCAGTGAATTTATTACATTTTTAAAGGTATAATCAGCAACATTTGGTGGTGGCTCTATCTGAGACTCTGCCCTCTACTCACTCACTACCACTCACTAGATATAAATAACTATTTGTTATGTAAGGACATAGTGGAGTAATGTTTGCCCAAGCAGAGAACGAAGTCACACTCTCTCTGTGTGTGTGTGTGTGTGTGTGTGTGTGTTGTAATCCCAGCTTCTCTGATGCAGGATGGCTGTGTGTCTGTGTTAGTGCATGTAAGTCCCTTTCTTACAACTAAACAGCACTGCCTAGTTTTACAGTTTCATCTGAGTAAGACCCAAAATGGTGGCTGCCTGGACACAGTATATCTTGTATTATGGCTAAATGGTTTCTAGAAACATTTTAAAAGAAAAATAGGAAATGTAGTAACATCTTGAGCTTGATCAGCACTGCCTAGTTTCACAGTTGCGACCTCTTGTGGAAGTAAATGTCTTAAACACACACCTTTAATATGTTAATATTGTGTTTATAGCTTGCTGCTCAGATTTACATTTAACTAAGAATGAGCACTTTTATATGTCAAATTTTAAAGACACGATATTTAGCTATAATTGAGTATTTTTAAATTGTGGTATTACTATGTAAAAGCACTTTCCATTAATATGCAACATTATTGTTTTTGCTAATTTCTAATCCACTATGTGTGGATGGATGATATGTTTAAGCATGCTAACCCAGCACTCATATTATAATATTCATTGTTAGCAGAGGAGAAAAGAGACAGTCACACAGGACAAGTTTTGCCATGATCATTTTTTACTGTTGGTACTTATAAATATCCGGTTTAAATACACTAATAAAATAGCTTGGACATTTTCATGACTCGATATATTAACAGCTTCCCAAAAATTGAGATACTTTAAAGATTTCAGGATCCAGAAACCTGAGCCACAAAAAGAACAGAAGGTCAACAGAAGGTTTGGTAACGGATGCTACACAGTAGCCGATAGAAGACACACATATCCAGTCCTCCACAAGTTACCACTGCTTTAGCACTGTGTTATTATTGTTACCTCATTGGGCTGCGATTGAAAAAGAAAACGTTAGAATACATAATAGCCAGATTAATAATGGATAGATTCATCCTGTTTTTGTGTTGAATTATTGATAGAGATTGTTGAAGGCTGGGGCTTTGAATAATTGGAAGATTGATTGCAAAGCAGTTATATTTAATTAAAAGCTTTGTGACAGTGTGTAACTTTTGGAGCTCTGTAAATGTAGAGCCAAATATAGGAGTAGTATATGCAAGAGTCAAATCAGCAAAAGCAAAATTTACTCATACATACAACATACATCCAGACACTTATCTCATATATCTCAGTCACTAATGCCCAGTCTATATTTATGTACTGAAATTGTTCCTCAGAATTGAGGCACAACTTAAACTCCATAAGTTAGACCCACATGCATGTCTAATATTGACTAGTTACATGTGTTTGGGTTTCCTGGGATGAACTGAATGGGGAGAAGAGAAGAATTTGCTCGTCTTTGTTTGTTCACAATTTTGTTTGCATGCTCCCTATGGTTAGCTGCAGAGTTGAGATGTGTTAAAAATGCCAGTTTACCTGCTCACAGCCCACCTAGTTGAATTATTACCTGATGAACACAAAGAGCTTTAAGGGAACGAAGCATTTATAGAACAAAACAAATAATAGGACACACACACACACACACAAACATATACACCAGTGTATTTACTGGTCCAAGGACACAGCAGCAGAATTTTAAAGGAGAATTCACTCATTTGATGCTTGTCCACTGTAAATACCATCCATCTGTTATGGATGATATAACATCCGCTTGTTCTGTTATGTTACTTATCATCTGATTCTACTTCTGCATAAATCAGTAGTGATGTCCTGTATTTACCAGTATAGCTTTTTTAGCAACCCACACAGAAGAGGCTGGACCTGAACAACAGCTGTGTAGGTGGAGAATGAACAGTATGGGTCCAATTTCAGGGGCTGCATCATGAGAGGACGTGTCCTTCGGAGGACTGAAGGCTAGTAGGCTGTACCTGTGCCTCCTCCTGAAATGAGAGGATTCATCAAAGTGTCACTGGGAGGTCTTTCCCCCAAACTGTTTATCCTCAGCATCTCATTTTGTCAGAAATCTCCGCTCTAGCACACAACTATGCATTAAAACAGATGCAATTTCCAAGTCACTAGAGTTTATGAGTTGTGATTCTTAAAGTATCTTAAAGTATCCTTGGGTGTCTTAATGGAATTTCAGAGTTGGAAAACAACCAGAAAATAGTTCAAAACTGTTGCTGACTCATCCTGCACTCAGGGGTGTATTTGCATCCAGTGAAATGCTTTCTTGCTTATGACATAGTGGAGCATGGAGGGAGAATACAAGCCTTCCCCAGCAGACTGGAATGCTTCTGGGGAACAAGCCTCACTATATAAAAGCACAACTTTATAAATTTATTCATTGGTGGGTTTTCCCACCAATGTCCTCCGGCTGCTCAGCTTCAACCCTGTTATTTCCAATTAGCAAATGGCTTTAGCTTACTTGTTGCTAAAGTAGCTTATGGTAACCTAGCTGCTATTAGTGGGCGACAAAACCAGACTCAGCAGCCTCCCAGTGAACCCAGCCAGTCACTGAGATGAACACAGCCTCCAAAACCATCAGGGAATACTGTACTGAGGTCAATCACAGAGTTTCCTGATTAAGAAAAAAGAAGCTTTACTTGCTAAAGTAAGTTAGCTAACTACTAATTTCTGCTTGGTTAACTGCGACTCAGCCCCGGGGTGCTGGGAACGAAACCCAGCAAGAAAATCAGCTTGGTGCTGCAGCCTATTCCCTGTCATCAAGAAGTCCAGGAAGAGTCAGCTAGTGTTACATGCGTAGGCTGCTAGAGCTGCAAGGTTGCAGTAAATGCCAATCAATGTCAATCAACTCCTTCTTTTTTTACAGGAAACATGTAACCAAGAAGCACTTCAGCAGCCATTTAATGGGAACTTTGAAGGGAAATTTGGTTTATGACAAGTTGGGCCTTAGCCATAGTTTTGGCCAATGTTTCTATCACACACATGCTAACATTTCACCTACTAAAGTCACTGGTGAGATCAGGGAACATGGTGACGTCGCCAAAAATAAATCTGACGGGGCAGGAAATATGACTGACCAGATGATGAGAAACATTAAAAGCAGTCTGTTGCAACCTTTGCTGTTTGGCTTTGAATGCGTTGTGTGTAAATGTCTGTCAGGGCCAGGTCCTCCACTGTTTTTCTTTTAAATGTTCCAGAAAAGTACTGGTGAGAGTTGCTTCTGTTTAGATGCTCCTCAACTGTGGAATTTCTCTTGGTACTGACCTGTCTTTTTAATTTACCTTTTAATTTGGAGTAATGTTATATCCTTAGTTTTTCAGTTTTCATCATCAGCAGCATTTGCTTTCACATTTTTTTGCCATTCTATTGACTTTTGTTTATTGATTTTGAGCATTTTATTGTTGGCCATTTTTAATCTTGCCAAAATTCCTTTTTCTGTTATTTACTGTTTATCTTTCTTTGTTTATCTTTTGCTATGTGAGGCACGTTAGGCTAGTGCATGAAAGATGCATAAATAAAGTTGTGTTGAGTTACTATTACTGATAGAAATGATGGTCAAAACAAAACTAAGATCCAGGTTGTAATGACCCAGAAATAACCTTTAAATTGACTTTAAAATATTACCAGTAAATGGTTAACACGAGTATATTAATATAACTTCAATTCCTAAATCATATTGTGTGTAATTGATTGTAACATCTTACATGTACTGATGAACAACATGTTGAGGCTGTGGACAAGGACAGGCAGCAGTATTTATGTCTCATGCTCATTGTTAGATGTCGGAATGACGTTCTCATAGTTTTCCTTTGTAAACGCACTTAGTTACATGATCATTATTCAACAAGGGTCATGGATCATCATCATCAGTGTAGCAGGAACTTCTTCTTACTGACATTATAAGCCTCAGGTCTTAAAATTCAAAAGGGAGGACTCTGAAAGTGGAGACACCTGAAATAGGACAATAAATATGTGACCTTCTGTTTTCACTCCTCTAAAGCTCCTGCACATCCATCTCACACCCATGCAGGCTTGTTCAGTTATTTTGCCTGATTAGACATCTTCTCAGGACTGTGTGGGTGTATACAAGCTGTTAAACTGACATCTTTGGTTGTGTGTGTTTTATTACACCTACTGTAACACATACTGTTATGGAAGGTTAACTTTGAGTATACGCTCAACAAAAATACAGATGCAGCACTTTTATTGAAAAATAAAACTCAAAAGGTTTACTTGTTCACAAATTTGTTAAAAGCCACGTTAGTGAATATTTCTCCTTTGTTAATATAATCCATCCATCTGGCAGGTGTAGCCTATAGAGATGCTGATTAAACAGCATGATTACTACACAGGTGTGCCTTGGACCAATCACAGTAAAAGGCCACTTTAAAACGCACAGTTTGATCATGAAAAAAAACCCACAAAAAAATTTGTTAGGCACTGAAATATGGGTACTTCACATAGGGCTACAGATATCAATTTCCTCACAGGAGGGTGAAGTCATGACCTACTCTCCCTCTGATTGGCTTACCCCGATATCCCTACACTAACCCTTACCAATCACTCCTTATGACTAAGCCTAACCAACCCAACCAACGCAAGCAATGAGAACTAGACAAGTAGAGGCATTAGGGTTGTTTTTTTCCAATATGAAGCAAAAATGATGATTGACAAGATAAAAGAACGTTTTTTTTCATTGCTAAGAAAAATTGCACTTAATACTGAACAATATATAATCTTTTAACAGTTTAAAGTATACTTGATGATATAAATAAACAAAACACTTAACATAACTACTTCACATAAATACAAAATTTACAGAACACATTCACATAAATTAAAAACCAAACTGAACTTCAATAACGTCACATTAAATAACAGTTACAGTAGTAATAACAGCAAAAACTTTGAGTTGGTATTTTCCAAACTCCAGCTTCAAACTTCAGCAATTCATTTGCAGATATATGATGATATTTGTCGATTTGTGGAGAAGCTGCTGTCATCATCATCAGCAGCCAGAGTTTTATATCTATGCTCTCCGTCTTTGGGGTCAGGGGCGACCACAGTGCCGGCTGATGTGTTCGGCATGGGGTCACACAAAAATTGAAGCATGGTGCAACTGTGCTTACAATTGTATCCAGTGCGTCAGGTGCTTCCCACCTTTTACACAATTGTTTTAAAACATTTGTTGCATGTCTCGCTCGCTGCTGGAATACGACCTAACAGAATTCTAACTTCACTTGCAGCCAGAGCCATGAAGAGTGAGTGTTACCATAATGTTAGCTAGTCACATTTGGTAATGTGTCTGTAATGTCCATACCAGAGGACAACTTTTTCGAAGGACAGCTGAGGCTTGTGGCACCAGAATGAGGCACCATAATCTGCGCTGTGATTTGGTTTAGTGTGTAATTGTCATATAGGAGCCGCTGCCATATCAGCGCTGCAGTGTGGTACCCAATCCTGGAGGTAGAGTAGGGCATGGCATGACTTTTCCCCCTTGAGAGAAAAAAACAAAGCTCTATGTGAAACAGTCATAGCTCAGTGTCTAATACATGTCTTTGTTCAAGATCAAACTGCACATTTTCAAGTGGCCTTTTGTTGAGTCCACTGCACACCTAGGGAATAACCCTGCTGTTTAATCAGCATCTCTTTATGCCCCACCTGTAAGGCAGATGGATTATCTTTGCAAATGAGAAATATTTGGATTTCAGCAAATTTGTGAACAAAATTTGAGAGAAATACATGTTTTTTTTAAAACTTCAACTCATGTAAAATGTGAGCAAAAACAAAAGTGTTACATTTATATATGTTTGGTGAACTCGAACATGAAATGTTTAAATAGTCCAAAATAATACCACTGTGGATGGAGTATTCATATCTGTTAGATCAGCCCCCTGTGAACTTTGTTTGACAGCTCTTTGTCTGCTTTCAGCGGATTGATGTTCTTGCCTTGAAAACAGACCTGGGATGGGGCTCCTGAGCTGTGCTTCAATCTTCTCTCACCCTGACATTTTTTTTTACCATCACTGATGCTGCACGAGCCAGAGTGCTGGTGTTATAGGAGTTAGGGTTTCTAAAATCTTCTTTTCCGGATGAATCTCCTGCTCTGTCTCTGAACCCACAAATATGGCGCCTGCCAGCGTGATTGACAGCTCTGCTTCTGAGCAAATTAATTCCAAAGCACACTCTGAAACTTCTGAAGGATAGAGTTTCTATCACAACGCCAGTTTAAATCACTCGATGGTTATTCCCCATTGCACCTCCTCACTTTTTTGAGATACTGAGGGAATCTACAGCATCTATCCTGCCTGCACTCTCAGTAAAGAAGTGTGTAACGGTAATAAATCAAAACCTGCCTCCACGACATAATTTGTGCAACGAATCAGCTAGTTTGCGTTGCACGATTGCTCATTTTTTTCTGGAATGAGTGCAGTCACTCACCTTGCATGCCTCCCTCTGCACACAAACATATTGAAACCGCGCTCACTCAATTTGTTATGGTGATTGTGCGATGAGACTCAGGGAGAACTGGCCCTATCTTAAACTGCGGATGGGGACCCAAAATACATCATAGGCTTGCTCCTGCAATAACCAGAGTGCTTACATGATTTCATGAGCCTGTCCCCTGGAACAAGCGACTATATTTCTCATTTCGATTGCAGAGTGGGAAGTTTTAAGAGCCCCGGCACCATCTGTGAGTGTCTCTTCTCTCAGGTCATTGGTATAAAACGGTTATTAGGTTACTGATGGTCCGTGTCTGATTGAAGCAGCACATCTTTTCCTGTGCAGATTCTCGTTAAAAATAGGTCCGCTATTGAAGCTCATTTTTTGGACACTTAGTTTGCTGCCTAGGTCAGCATGTTAGTCCTTTTCTAACTGGACTCTAATTCTTTTTATGTGCACCAGAACTCTGACGGTCGATCTCGGGTCTGGGTCAGTTTATTTTTTTTTTTCATTTGAAGAGGAGGAGTTCCTCACTTGAACTCCCTTGTTTACTAGGTAAGTCCATCACTACAAAGATGTTCACTGTGGCAGGACAGTCAGAATGTTAGTGATGGTCCATTTCTGATCGGTGCAATCCTGAATAGCCAGTTGGAAGGTGAACTCTGACTGTCTGTTTTCCACCAGCTCCAGACAACGCTGAGACTCGATGTTCTGGATGGAGCCACCCTGAGAGGAAAGAGAGAAGTGAGTGAGATTTACATTACGTGAGCACAACAAGGTGAAGCTGTTATTGAAAAATAGTGGATGAGACAGGTGAAAGATGGCGCTCCATTAGGTGTTGCTGTCTGCCTAATCCATTATTTACAGACATTGAATCCATCATGAACACTGAAACTTCTGGATCCCAGTTTGCAGTTTGAATTAAGGCAATATTAAAGTGTAGGTAGACAGCAACAGTGAAGCTTTGCTTAAAGCCGATATGAAGTGAAAGATGCCCTTTTAACCCTTTTAGATCACATTCTCTTGCTTATTGTGCACCTATTTAAAGTGTAGCTAAACCCCAAGGTTTGTGCCTAATTCCCTCCACCGCATAATTTTGAAAAATGCCAAAAAAGTGGCATGAGGTGCAGCTCCGTGGCTGCGTAGGTAGGTAGGTAATGAGACACCCGCTCAGAGAGATAGACTAAACTCTGTGCAGTGAAGCAATTAAAGATAGTAGTCAGAGCTCGTCGACCGTGAGCAGCTGCTGTCAGAGTCTCTGTGTCTGCGGAGAGTCACAGGAAACACAGAGAAACGCTAAAGCTTTTACAGTCACTAAAAGCACGTTGTGGCCCTTTTTTGAAAAAGTTTTAGATATCCACTTGGGCTGAGAGAGGGGAGAGGCTCTCTGGGGTGTGTGTCTGTGGAGCAGTGCCAGCACAGAGCTGTGGCCCTGCTATTTATCATGCTATCTTCATCAAGGGAATGAAGGCGGTCCAGTGGTGCTTCAACAGCCGTCAAAAGCACCAGGATTTAAAAATACAAAGTAGGTTAGCAAAAAATAGTGTAAACTCCTGTGAATGATGAGTCTCGCTCAGCACATATTTTAAAGATGAGCGCTGGGGGAGGTGGGCTGCCCAACTCTGATTAGAGGACGTTAACTTTCATTTTTTAAAAGAAAATTACATGATGGAGAGCAGTCCCAAATGAGCTATCTCAGGATTGGCATTGCAAGGTTCAGGGTGATTTAGGAGTTTTGAGCCATTTTAAAGCCATGAATGAACAAATAAAATGCAGATTTTTATGAATTTTTTCAGAAATATCAGTGTTAACACCAGCCCTTGTGTTTCACCACAGCACAGTAATATCATTTAGTTTACAAAAAGTGTGCAGTGATACTGCATCCTTGAGTATCTGCCAATATTGATACCAATCCGATACCATTTTTTCACCATCTGTTAAACAACTAAGCTGTTAATAATACCTTTAATGTATTAATACCTGTTAATGGATACACTTTGCTTAACATAGCCATCTAAAAGACATCATACTCACACAGTCTAACAAATATTCTTCCACACAGTGACTGTTACACTGCTGCTTCCTTTTATTTAAACTTTTTCACAGTACGAATTTGCAGCATTTTTGACTGGGCATTCAAACATTTAAATTTAAAATAAATTTCATTAAGGTTACTTGAAACACTCCTCTCTTTATGACATGTTGGTCAAAGTTTAACTAAGCAATCTATGTAATATTTTAGACTAACGGATCGTATCGGATTATCCTGTAAAACAAAATATGACGTGTGCTTACACAGGCACATCTACGTGCACGTCCACCCAGCATCCATCTTCAACTCTTGGTGGGAGAGAGCTAAGATTCATTGGTTAGCTGCAGTAGCTAGCAGCAGAATAGAACATCAGTTTAAGATGCAGCCACTTTTCAGTTCAAATTTATGTCCTGGCCATCCTGTTTCACTCGGAAATACATCACAATACAGACACTGGATACTCTCCTCATTTCATCCCCTAATTTCTCATTTCTTTATGATCTTGGAGCAAGGGTCATTTATGTACCCACCAACAACACCTAAAAAAAAAGGATGAACAACTACTCAGTGAAAGCCACACAGATTTAATTTAAGGTGTGGACCATCTGGATGTCTAAATCAGCTTAAAGGTAGGAGGAAAGAGGAGCGAAATGTTAGCCATGGTTGGTAACCTGTGTCCAAGGAACAACTGAGAGAAAATGTGTCTGAAACAGTAAAGCAAAATAAAAAAATCTATATGAGTAACTTTACAAATGATATTTTTTCATTTGTACATTGGTATATTATTTTAATGGAATCTCCTTTCTGAGTTGGTCTGGCCTAAGTAGGCAACCGCCAACTGGTGGATGGTAGATGTAGCTTTCAGTGAGACTGTTAGCAAGTCGACTGGTGGTGCTGTGCTAACTGACAAATTTACCCACCTCACTTAGTCAATTTTCAGATATGCATAAGAAATGGGATTAGGCTAAAATGCAGTGTTTAATTACTCTTAAAATAATCCACCATTCATTTCTTAATTAAAATAACTAAAACAAGTCTAATGGTTTTTACCATCCACTCTTTCACTCAAGCAGTGCACTAATGTAGAAGTTTTACAGACTGTGAGTACAACTGAATGTTGCATGAATACGACACAAACACACTTTGAGTCCTCGGGGATCGGAGGAACCTCAGTTTGAACCTCAGTGGGAAAATGAATGTATACATGGAATATATCTGTATATCCAAATACAGCCACACAAGAAAGCATGAAAGAACAGACATTTTTAGATGCACTACACTACAGTTTCTAGTCTGTATTTTCTGTAGTTTAACATCCAACAACCTTTTGAAGTGAAGTTTGAGTCCCTGGATCTTTTACAACATGCATCCTTCCACCTGCTGGAAGTTTGCTGTAAAAATTATGAGCCGGTTTACAGCAAAGCTGCAGAGGCATATCATCTGCCAGGCGCGGTCAGTACATATTTGACCTTGTGTTTTGATTTTCACAGCCTGTAATCGCAAATTAGGACCAGTTTAATACAGTGGACAGAGGGCAGGAGTCTACACTGCATCAGGCACCAAGTGTCATGCATCCTTAAGCGGTAGCAGAAACTCTCGTTTTTTAAGCCTGCAATTATTTCTTTGACCACTTGGGGCAGCAAAAACAAAACGGAAATGCAAAACTGACGTGTTATCACCCTAAAACCACCTTCGAGTGCAAGAAGTGCAAAGAAATGGTCTTGTCCAGAAGTCTGATCTCTTCTTTGAGACCACTAAAATCCAGCTCAGTGAGCAGATGGAAGTTCTTGGACTGTTTGTTGACAGAAAACTCCATTAGAGGAACAAGTGTGCATACATCCAGGAAAATATATATATAGAGGTGCAGGATAAAAAATTACTTAGTGCAGGAAAAAAGAAAGTAGGTCCACACACTGTTCAGCTCCCAGTGGACAACTTTCATTCTCTGTTACAAGGCAGTGTTTCTATTTACAAGATCTTCCTCAGGCAAATGTGACAAGAGACAAACGGTGTTTTCTAACAGAGGTGGCAATCAACCAAAATCATTATCACCAGCTGAACAACAAAAAAAACACAGGGGACAATAAATATAAACACCACAACAAAGCGACCAAATGTGCATAATAGCACACCTCAGGAAACAGAAACATATTTTATGGTCTTGCAAAATATTAAAGAGCCTAACCATGCAGAAACTTATTTAGGGAAATATCTAATGATGAATCCACTTAGACTTATCAGGGACTTAAGTCCAAGTGTGGACAAGAAAACTTCTACACTCACAACAGTATACACTCATTAAAAACCCTCTATTTTGTGGATATTTTTTGTAGTACCACAACCCCAAATTCTTCTAAAAATACTCTAAATTTTTTTATTTTTTACACGTTTCAATTTTTTTTCTACATTTTTCTTTATTAGATTGTGCTGTCTAACTCACCTAATGAAAAATTGAGACAGCTTTGTTGTTGACAAGTTGTCCTTTTCTGTCACACAGACCAACACCACACTGTATGTGTGGAGACCCGACCGGGAGACTTTTTTTTCATTAATGTAGACTGTTTTTGCAACTGCTGAATTTTTTGTCCACACTTGGACTACTACTACTATTACTTGATAATTGATAATGGATTAATTATTAGATATTTCCCTACATATATTTCTGCCAGGTTAAAGTTTTTAATATTTTGCTACACTGTAAAATATATATTTAATAAAACCTGTGAATTTCCAATGTCTCTGCTTCCTGAGGTGCTTCTTTTATATTCAGTTGCCGTCTTGGAGTGTTTATATTTATTGTTCCTGTTTTTTGTTGTTCAGCAGGCGATAATGGATTTGGTTGATTGCCACCTCTGTTAGAAAAGACTCTTTGTCTCTTGCCACATTTGCCTGAAGAAGATCTTTTAGATTGAAATGTTGCCTTGTAACAGAGAATAGAAGTTGTCCATTGGGAGCTTCACAATCTGTGGACCTTCTTTTTTCTTTTTTGTTGTACTTTCTTCCTGCAGAAAACTTAATTTGACCAGCCATCTGTCCAACATGCAAACATGCTGGACAACGTCTCGGAGCATTGTGGAAGTTTGACATCAACCTTTATCCTAGAGGCAAGGCCAACGTTTACAAAACCCGGGTCAGAAGTATCATGGAGTAATCCTCCACCTCTCTGAACCATCAAGTCATGGCTTGTCACTCGCCATGACTCGTAGTTCCTTGACAGCACAACACGAAACAGCCGTCCCTCTGCTGTCACTGGAGACATCACATCAGGTGGTGTTCTTGCCTTCAGGATGAGACTGAATGAACACCTCATCAACAACCAAAAGTTGCTTCTTACACATCCAGCAGATACAGAGCAGCACAGGCATTCATTTGGAGCTTGGATTGTGTCCACCTTATAATTATATTATCAATATTAACTGTCCCTTTTGTTCTGAAGAGCAGACAGGGAAGGGGTAGAGAGATGCAGCATTGACTCCTGAGGAAAATATTGGGTTCTTTAGCATCTAAATGTTGCACTGTCTTCACCAGCAAACAGCTGCCTGCTGCTACTGAAAACAAGGTTGATTAGAATTCTGAGAATGAACCAAAACAGAACAGTTGCAGGCTGGAGAACCAAAAACAATGTGTGAAATGGCTCTGAAAAACCGCAGGGGACTGTATAGAGTCAAGCAAACTCTTTCACAGAGAAGTAGTCATGTGATCTAGTTGTTCATATTTAAGTCATATTTAACCACCAGAATTTTAAAAAGTAGGTCAAATTATGGGTGATGAGGAACTTGAAGCTGTAAATGTGTCATTTTAGTTATAATCTGCATGTATCTTATTAATTCATTTGTCAGTTTAATATTTATTTTTTTTAAATGTCAAACTGATTGCAGCTTCTCTAATGTGAGGCTTTGCTGCTTTTCTCTCTTTTCTATCATTGTAAACTGAATATCTGTTGGCGATTTGAGCATGTCAGAATGGGCTCTGGGAAATTAGAATGTGTCAGTATTTTTTGACATTTACTATGATTGATTAATTGAGAAAAAAGTATGTAGATTAATTAATAATGACCAAAAATTGTTAGTAGCAGCTCAGAGTAGGGGAAAAAAATCAATACGGCAAAGTATCATGATATTTTACATGACAGTACCAGGAAAACATGCACATTGGTCGAAAGTGGAAGCAGCTTATTCTGACTGATATGCCTGTTTGTTGTTAGTGGATATAATAAGTATGACAGGAGAAGTATAACAAGTAAGAAAGTCCACATTTGGAGGGAGAGGGGTGGATGGATGGCTTAAACAAACACTGGACTTTCACCCAGGAAACTGGGGTTTGATTCCTGTCTGGAACAAAAAGTAAACAAAAGAGTTATTTTAAGTTTTGAGTACGTGAGACGTGATGTGTGTTGCATCGCTTCCGTTGCGGAAGTGACGCCACCTCTGTCACGTGACATACTTAACATGGTTGCCACAATTTTTTCTTAACCCTAACCACGCAGTTTTTGTGTCTAAACCTAAACTGCCATCATTTTACAACATGAACCACGTGTATAACATCACATGAATTGTGTCATGTGACCTACATAACACAGTTACAGTCCAGTAAGCCTGTCACTGCTGGTATTCTCTACTGATAATGCCAAGTACAAAGTACCAGGCATTACACATTTCTATAATGATATAATCAGTTGCTTTTCAGTCCACTTGATGGTGCTGAGTGGGATTTGTTGGTCAGTCTGTCTGCCTCACAATCCCATTTTGCTGCAATAAAAATGACTGAATTGAGATGAACAGACTGACAACGTCTTTTTCTTGTTAGATAAAACAGAAGTTGAAAGTTTTCCTTATAATTCACAGTTGAAATAAGGCAATCAATCACAATATATTGAAACAAATAATGTATAAAATTCCAATAAAATCATATTGTGACTTGAGTATGGTGATAATATGGTATTGTGGTGCTTCTGTTGATTCCAACCTAGTAGCGTCCCTGATGATGATGTAGTCTTTATTGTCATGGCTGGAAATAAGTGTTGGACATTATTGTTTCAACATTGTGATTTAATGTCCACTCTATCACATGACAAATAAACTAGAACAAACTAAAAACTGTGTCACTGTAAAGAAGCTAATGTTTCTAGTGTTAATCCATTCTGCCCAAGTTATCTTTCAATAGCTGTTTGATGTCACTTATACACACACACAGCATATTGTATTATTTCATTCAATGGTATTTAGATGTTTTGGCAATAGTGCTGATTTAATACTCGTGCCAATATTGAAGTGATCTGAATTGAGAGAGACAGAGGAAGATGTGGAAGAAATGTAAAATATGTGTGTTTGTGTAGTATCTGTGTGTGTGTGTTTGTGTAGTATCTGTGTGTGTGTTTGTGTAGTATCTGTGTGTGTGTGTGTGTTTGTGTGCACACTGTATTTCTTCCAAATAATGTCACTTTGAATAAGAAGCTTTTTTAAAAACTCATCATTTAATATGAGTTCCTGCCTCTTCATTGTGAGTGTGTGTGTGTGTGTGTGTTGTCTTAGTTTCTTGAACAATATGCTGGCACCCAAACTAGGTCCTTAGTTATATGGCAAGAACAGTAATATGTTTTAATGAGTCTGAGCCCCGGCAGAGAGAAGACTAAACCCATTTGCATCAAACTCCCCGTGTGCTTCAGGAGGGCTGCTTTGCTTTAAAATCAATATGCTTTATCTCTCACATTAACACACACACACACACATACACACACGCACACACACAGAAGAGTGACCATCAGTGGAAGCCTGAGAGGAGGACTGAGTGTAGTGCATTCTGCGTGAGGCTGGCTGATGACACTACAAATACAATAAAAGTGCGGACATGTGTAAACAGTAACATGGCTGCGTTCTCCTTGAGGCTTTCTGCTCACTGAAAAAATATTGATTCTCTCAGCTTGCTTGTCTGTGTGCACAGCTGCCTCTGCACCGAGCACTTTGTCCACGTGTCGGCTGGCCGGCACGCGTAGGTGTGATCACTTTTATAGAACAAACTGTCCACACTGATTCACGCTCACATGTGCAGCACGTACACACATACGCATGATCTCACACACACACGACAGAGGACAGAGGGTGGGTTTGGATTTATAACAGTTAACCTGTGTTTGTATTGATCCCAGGGTAATCAGTGAAATACTAGACCACGCTCGGTTAGGAATCCTTTTTGATTCTTGAAGATCAAAATTGCCTTTTGTGAGACATGTAGAATATGATGCTTCTCAAAATCCAATCAGCAAGAAAATGATCTTTTCTAGGGAGATGAAGAGATGAGAGATGCTCTTTAACATTCAAAAGAGGCTCTCAACAATTAAAACCATCTGTTTATTGTTGTTAAATATTGATTGTACAGTGGTTTGTCGTGCGTTAGTTGATGATTGCTTTTGTTTTAGCATTTGCTTCTTTGAATTTTACATCTTCTTCATCTGCATCTGGGAAGACTTCACATAAGCTACTGGGGTTTCTAAAATAATGTGTACAGCTTGTTGTGCTGCTTTTTGTGCTGCCCCCAAATGGAAAAAAACAATCAATTGAATCAATTTAACTATGATCCTTTTTCAGTCATCAATATTGTTAATGATTGATGATAATTGTGGGGAGGAGGGGTGTGAAATTCGTCTGGCTTCTGAAGAGGGAGGGTGCCAGAAAAAGTTTGTGAACTACAGCTCTAATGAGACTTCCAAAGCTAAAAAGCCTCTCTGCGGGCGCTCTAGTCTGAATGGTGTTGGAGTATTTGCTCGTAGAAAGACTTGATCATGGCCAATTTGTCAGACATCCACCTCAAGGTCTGACCTCAGACACTCTGTGATTTGAGTGTCTGCCAAGACCGTATAGGCCAGGGGTCAGCAATTTTTACAATCAAAAGAGCCATTTTTCAAAAAAGAAAAAAAAGTTGTCTGAGCCACACTTATTAAATTCTCTATTTCCTCTGAGATATTTCTTTGTTTGGATTTGGCACCTATAGTCTAGGGAAACTGAAGAGTAACCACTGGCAAAATCTGGAGGAAAAGGCACTTAGCCATAGACATAGGCAATAATGCACATTTTAGTTGAAGAAATATTAAAATATTTTATTTTTATTTGGTGTAAGAGCAACATATTTGTACAATATCTATATTTTTTTCAGGGCAGCCTTTAGAGACATGAAATAGCAGTGTAAACATAGGTGTTACAAATGATACTAAATAAGGTACTGTTCCATTCAGGTCAAACAGAGTCAGGGTTGTGCATGGTGGCTCACTGGCGAGGCTCTGCTACACTAAATGGAATGAGACCGTAGTTAGTATCATTGATAATCCCTGCGTTTACCCTATATTTCATTTCAATATGGCAGCTATGAAAAAGGTCTATTGGGGATTAAAGGAATCAATTCAGACCTGCAATACTGATAAATGAAAATCAAAATGTTAAAAAAAAAGGTTTTAATTTCCAGCTACAGGGAGCCACTGAAGAGCTGCAGGTTGCTGACCCTTGGTATAGGCTGTCTGTCCTCTCAAATGAAAAAAGTCACCCTCTGAAAATACTGTAAAATGCTAAAGGTAACAGACTGCCTATTTTAAAACATAACGCAGTAACTGAGTACTTGAATTACAACACTCACTGCAGTGCATCTGAGTACTCAAACACATTACCCTCCACGCTGTCCACTATGAAGTCTGTAAATAATTTAAAGTTTTTGGAGGAGTAGTTACTAATTATCACAAAGACCAGAAAATGAACGCAGGCGGTTACTGTTGATGCCTCCTCATCAATCAGTCACTCTCTTCTGCTGATCCTGACACATCCTGATATTATGTCAACTTTTGCGATCAATTTAGTTACTAGGTCAAAGTCTTAAAAAAGTAAAATTCGTCAGATGTGCTGTATAAAATAGCTCTTTTCCCCTGAGGACTTCAAATGTTTTAAAAAGGTGTATTCATGTGATATGACAAAGGAGGCAGTCATTAATTTAGTAGAGGAGGTCCGTCTCTGCTGCAGAAAACCCAGCTCATTATGAGAATACTGAGCCTTTCTAGAGATAAATGTTTCATTGTAAGACAACTCGCATGTGGGTCTGCTTGCCTGCATAACAAGACAAGACACATTAAAGCTGCTCGAATGAATGTTTTTATAATAACAGTGGATCAAATGACTGCGTGTAAAGTGAAAATGCTGGCTCATAGCGACAAACTCGCAGGGAATTATCACCCGACTCAGCTCTATGGAGCCCTTTAGTGTCTTTTCATTCGATGTTTTGGTTTCCCGCCCACAACTGTTCTGTTTGGATTCGTTCTTAAGGCTCTCATCTGGGTCTTTTTTTCAGCCAGGCAACCGTTAGCCAGGTGCTTTTACACAACCTCCTTAAAGCTGGAATGTTGTGCTGTTATTCCGACTCACCTGAATGTATAAAGTGTTCTATCTTTGAGCCAGCAGTAGAGCTAGTGATAGAACTGTAAAACAAAGGTGGTGTAATGACGATTCATCTTCAGAGCATCTCTGTGTGCAAAGCATTTAGCATGAAGCAGCTAAAGAACCAAATATTTGCTTTTTGATGACTGAAAAAGAGCTATAAAGAGAGCGATTATGGTTGGACACAACCAACGTCAGCGACTTTCTTGTCTTGTAAAACTATTTTCTTCCCATGGATCTCCCTAAATCTGACATTCCGATCCTTAAATGCAGGTGTAGAGAAAAGTGTGGACCAGACTTTAAGTATATTTTGAAAAGCTCTTCTAGAAGATTCAATTCCAAGCATTCCATGCATGCACGTCTCGTGGCCTTCACGTCTTTATTTTACTGCACTGCACAACAAAGGCCAATCCTCCACATTCTTTGCTGTCAAATATAGCATATAAAGTTTTGCAGTGCTGGTTTGACATTTTCAGCCTTTCCGCTGCCTGCTGCAGTGGGCTGCTAATGGGACATTATAGCAGTAGGGACTCATCATAGTGGACTCCACTGACGGCTCCTACCGTACACGGTTCAGCAGAAGAACTTAAGATCCATTAAAGTAATCACAATGATCTTTCGTACCTCCTCTGCTGAAAACCAGTCAATTGGCTTTCTTGCAGTGTTCAACCTCCTGAGCGACTTCCAACAAATGTACTTAAAAGTCTGTGCTCTACCCCTTGGCTTCCCCGAGGAGTACGGCTCAGACTAAGTGTACAGAAGCATATACAAGCACACACACACTCTTGTTCCTGCAATCTTAAACACATACACCTACACACTCGTATATATGCATATACACACGCAGACAAATATTTGGCATTTGTCCAGCGCCATGTCTTCAATTCAGTAGTGAGCCCGTCTGTCATTCTGCAGAGTGCAGAGTTGGAC
This sequence comes from Lutjanus erythropterus, assembly GCF_056507025.1. Classification (NCBI taxonomy): domain Eukaryota; kingdom Metazoa; phylum Chordata; class Actinopteri; order Lutjaniformes; family Lutjanidae; genus Lutjanus; species Lutjanus erythropterus. The sequence continues at coordinate 8,250,495 of NC_139329.1, forward strand.
CACACTATTGATTCCCCGCTATTAAGGCGGGAACACTAGTTAATCAGTCGGTCAGACAGCCAGTCAGCCAGAAAGCCATCAGACAGCCAGTCAGCGGGTTGGCTGGCAAGTCAGGCAATCTGTCAACCAGACGCTCAATCACAAAGTCATTCACCTCAGAGGATGTGGTAAGTACAAACACGGCACGAAGACAAAAGGCACAGAAGACCGGATGCACCGAACATGAAGAGCTCGTGCAAATGTAATTCATATCAAGGCTGAACTCGATGAGATTTTCATGCTGAAATACACCCATTTCATTTCTACACAAGTGGCGCAGCAGCGGTGAAGCACCTCCGCTCCCTGCTAACTGATGCATCACAGATTGCCTCTATTTACCATAATTCAATTTTGAATGACTAATATCTACAAGTATGTTTCTCCCTCTACAGTTCATAACACAACTACACTGCAAAACACAGCCAAGTTGTGGTCCAAACAAGTTTTTGTCAAAGAAAATTATTAAGTCTATATTTAACACACATAACATGTTTGTGCCAGTATTGTTAGGGAAGGGATCAAATGTTCCCTTTAGTACTTTTCTAGGGACTTGATTTAAAACAGAAATGAACTCTACTGTGTGAACTACACAGCTGCGCACTGGTCGAATGCACTGAAATGATATTAAAATGATATGAGAACTGATTTTAGACAGACATATATAAGATACACTGATGTAACTGATGCCATTATTTATTAAACTGAAGAAATGAGAGATTTGTTAAATCATGTGGATGAAAATACACACCCACAACAACACTGCGTCATCCGGGCGCTTTTGCTATGTAAGGATCCTACAAGGTCAACCCCCCCCCCCCCCCCCCCCCCCTTATCCTCCTGGTTTCCTCCTGGGGTCACAGTTCACATTTATCACAGTCTGTTTCTGCCAATGTACAGCGTGAATCAGCCCCATGACTCTAAAAGTCTGCTGTTTGCACCTTGACAGTAATGTAGCTGCAGTGAATGTTGCTTTGTGATGCTGAAGAAAGCCGCTCACGCCCGCTGCATCCACTTCTCCCTAACACATCCATGCTCGCACCTCCTCCTCAGTAGGTGAGAGATGAAGAGAGAAAAGGAGAGCACAAAGAGAAAGAGCTACTCAAATTTCAAACTTCCTGGTTAGAAGAATTCCTGTGTCTCACGGAAAGTTTTATTTTTTTTCTTAGAGCATCCAAATAATATAACCTTAGAAAAACATTTGCAAAACATTCAGTTTCTGTTTTATTGTAGGCTAATAATTTGTGTTTTCTAGCCAATAAGTGTTAGTTATATGTCATATGCAGGCATCTGTTTGTCAATTTCTTTAAAAGTTCCCTGAATGCAGGAAACTAAATAACCAGATATCATACTATACCACAAACTACGCTTACTATAAAATCATAGTTTTCTGGGGGACAATCTCAGATCATTTGCTTTGGTTTCCAAATCGTTACTATTTTGTAGTCTCAAGGTTGGTAAGTATGTTCAAAGTGGAGGAGCCGTCTTCACCAAACCTTCCAGTGTTTTACTTAATGGCAAAATGCTAGATAGGTTTGGTTCTCATTAGCTTATGTGATCATAGCATAAATAGTCATTGTCTCACTTAAACTCATTTCAAATGTTCACTCTGAATAATTTTATATGTACATATAATATATGTGTTCCACAGGCTGTTAACTACAGCATCAGGTGGGTGGAGAGTAAACAAATGAAATCTACCTCAGAGTCTTTGTCATTGTTGAGGAGCTGCTACAGAATTTGACTTGACTAACCTTTCAGCACCAAGGAGCTGCACACAGGAAGGTTTCTGCACACAGTACATGTTTTGTGAAAAATGTATATTCCAACAAAAACGTATTTAATATATAATATATAAAGCAAAAAATAATAATTTCATGTGATGGTCCTCCTTATGCAACATGTATTATGTATAGTCCAACAAGATTATATTAATATTACACAATATTATGCACAACAATATATGATGATACTATAGTACTTAAAATAATAATGTCATGACTTGTGTACACAGGAGGTGATTCCCCGTGACTCCCAAAATCAGCTGACATCATACCAATCAAATCATTGCTCAAGCTGATAGTCTATCTTGTGAGCCCTTTTGGAGATCTGTTGCAAAGAATGCAGACCCCCCCCCCCATCTGAATATAATTTTGTTGTTGGACATATTTTAGTCCATAATTTATTAATATTTCAGCACTAGTTAATTGTACATGGTCCATGGTAACGGTATGACAGTGAATTTGAAAACAGATCAACAGTCAGGTAAAACCATGGCTCTCCTGTCCTCGCTTGCTATTTCCTTGGTCCGCGGAATCAGATTCATGATTGGAGATATTGTATACGAGGTCTGTACAGTATTCCCTGTTGTTGAACTGGTCCCTGTCCATCTCAGAGACAGTGTTCAGTCCCAGTTCTGAGCCTTTTTCAGTTTCCCACAGTGTAAACATTAATATCCCCCCGGCGCTCTGAGCTGCAGGTCCGGCCAAGAGGAGGTAACGTCATCATGCAGAAACCTGCATTACATTATGTTGGAAAAAGTTTTTAGAATGGCTTGGACAAATGGCATTTTGACCCAAAATCCTATTGTGTACCTGAGAAACACTACTGGGAAGGTACAGAATGACACAGAAACCTCAAAAACCCGAAAATGAATGCAGGTATTCCCTGTACAAAGTGTTTTGGACCAGCCAGACAGACCACTCCACCACTCATTGGATAAGGCAGCTCATCTTTTTCAATTTTGCTCCCACCAAAGAGCACCTTGTCCCACCAAAAGTTCAAACGACACACTGAGCACACCAGCTTTTCCTTCTTTTTTATGAATGTAGTTGCCCTTTAAATGTGGCCCCTGGGACCATACGTGTTCATTGATCTCCTCTTACCTACTGCAAATATGTTCTTCCCTGGATATTTTATTGACTTGTATGATTAATACACATATGAATTATGTAAACTGTGTGCTGTGCTCAGCTGACAGCCTTGCAAAATGCCTCTTACAAAAGGTAATTGGCAAACTTTAAGAAATCATGAGGTTGGGGAAACACGAGGTTTATTCTGCAGAGAATGCACTTCTAAGATACTGAACTTCAAAGTTTTGACAAACCAGATGGCAAAACAGTTATGTACCTCCTAAATATTTAAACCCAAAAAGGTTCTTTCATATCACACTGCACGAGCAGAAAGTAATATTTTCAGTTCCAATAACTCCAATTAAAACTTCCCAAAACGTTATTCTCAAGCCACAGCAGCAGTGTGTGTGCAGAGCGTAAAGAAAACATGAGCTGCTGTTTCATATTGGTGTTCACAATTTCCTAGATAGTAGCTGCTCGGCAGGGAACAGTTATGAATTACTGATTATGATGAATTGAACATGATCCAACATCAGTGACACTATCTCTCAAACACAGTGGATTATGGAAACCTCTTACTTTTCAAGCCTGTTTAAATGATACACACACAAAAAACAGCAGCATAAAGCATGTAAGCTACATCAAATAACTATTACAGTTATTTTCAGTGCTGCTGCTCACTTCTCAGTTTGGATTCATACAGTGTATTGTGATCATTACTAAGAAGTGCTGCTTCTCTTGATGTTTCAACTTTGATCGCATCTGCAAGCAAACAATCTTTGCTCAGTAAGCCTTATAAAGACGCCTGCTCTTTGGTCTCGTGTTGAGCTCTGTAGCAGGTCTAATGAATGGTGCCAATGGTGCTCAGCATTTGCCAAATGAGACTTTTTTATTAGGCTACCTTGAGATAAGTGGCGTCCATCAAGGGACAAATAAAAGCAGGCCAACAAAAAAAAAAAAAAAAGATGTCAGAAAACACCACCTGCTATATAAGAAAACCCTCCTTGCTCTCAGGCAGATTTTTGTGAGGCAATTTCTTTTGCTTTCTCTCTTTCCTTCTTCCACTCTTCTTCTCTCGTTCTCTCTATTGATGGTTGTTCCCTCAGGGTCAAGCTCAGTTCAATATTGTAAAGGATCTACTTATCAATAATTCACAAATACTGACTGACTGCTTCACATGAAACGCTGCCTCCCTCCGTCTCTCCTCTTGTTCGCTTCACTGCTCTCCAGCGCTGCCTCTCTCCATCTCTTTCCTTTTCTTTAACACTCCTCTGTTGCTCTCTTCTTTTATTCTCTCACCCTGCCCTCCTCTCATCATCCCAGCTCTCATCGCTCTATTCCTTCTGTCTGTATCTCTGCACCTTTCTTCTTTGGTTTCATCTTTTTTTTTTGCCTCCTTCTCTCATCTCCATCTGCCTCCATCTGTGTGTCAGCTCCACAACCTACACTCTTTATGGCCCTAATTTCTGCTGTTTTTGACTGGAATCATATTGTTTTTTTATTGATCCGAGTTCAGGCACAGCCCTTTCTGTCTTTCTGATGCTATGATTGACATAATTACAACTAGTACTTTGGCATTTAATTTATTTTGAAACCGTCCTTGTTGTTAAATGTTACAAATAACCATAACTGTTAGGTCATTGCAAAGGCTAATCTACATTAGTGTTCATCCTGCTACCAGTAACAGGGTTTATGGTTATCATGAAAATTATTAAACTAGTACTGATACTAATGCATGTAACGAAGCGCATTGTAAAACAATGCACGTACTAATGTGTTGTTTGATCTGATCACTGTTGATGTGTTCTTCAGCTGCTAGCATCCTGATTAGCATAACTAAGATTACATATGACACCTCTGCAATCCCTAACATAAATCAGTGGATGTGCCAAATAGCCATTAGCCATTATAACAGTGTACATGTCTTTAATTATTTGCTCGGTTAAACAACAATAATAATGTAGCACTGGTAGATGGAGGACTCAAGACCCTCTGAACGGCTACAAAATGTAAAATACAGTGTATGTACTGTGTATATTACACAGCTGCACTAGTTCAATTTGTTTGATTGGTCAAATGTGTAATGTAAAAGGTGTTGCTACCGATGACAAACCCACAGAGAATTACTGTATCATCCAACTCTGCATTCCCCCTCAGGTGATGGAGTCTATTTTAGCTCAGTGATTTGTTTTTTGTCTGTGAACCAGCCCTGACGTCATCCATTAGTTTGTGGACTACTGAAGCCTTGAGTTTGTCATTCTGTGGGTTGTCATCTTGTTTGTTTTTTGCAACCAGACCATGCACACTACTGACAGGACTGTGGAGCTGGAGGGTGACACACTGTGACTTAGGTGGTGCTTGGTTTTGGCTCGCTGGAGGAGATAATGGCGTCCTGCCTGGCCACAAATTTTCTCGCATTACAACTAAACAGAACATTCAGGTCTATGTAAACTACATTTTCCTCTAAACACAGTATATATGTTATAAAGTAGCTGCTGAAAACGTGAAAACAAAGTTAAACTGTTGTTTAAGTCAGTCAGTCACAAACGTATCTTTAGTCACTCTGTCAGGCTGAGTTCCAACAACCTGACGCTGAAGAAAAAAAATGCCATCCTAATGCAGACAGAGAGGAAAGAGTTTTTTCTCCAATGAGTTGACAGGTTGCTGTCCTCTGGTTTGGTGGCTGAAACTTGTCCAGTTAAGTTGTCGGACAGAGCATCCATGTTTCAGGTCGCAGTGGTGTTTGATACTGAGACAGCAGAGCACCGCTCACAGAGCAGCTCCAGTGTTTCAGAGCAGAGAAAACGGCAGAATTTTTCATTATTTAAAATCATCATTTATTTTTAATTTGTCTGGTGGGTTAATAACCGTACCTGCAAACAATTGCTGCAGTTCTGCTTACTTCTGCACCTTATTTTAATGTTTAGTCACAAACTACTTTAATTCTTTTTTTCTCCTCCTTTCTCTTCTCCTCACAATCTCACACCTCGGGTTTCACCGCGGCTCGCCCACCTCACCTCCCTCTGTTTTTCTCTCCCCGTCTGTGTCTGATTGGTTGAATTTCTTCGACGGCAGGATGTTTTACAAAGTTGCATAAAAACACAGCTCGCATTTTGTTTTGCTGTATGTGGAGGAGGCTTGTTGTTAATGACTATTGTTGTTAAAGAGTCTATTGAAACGATCGAAACCAAAGTGGTACTGAAGGACTGCATAAGTAGGCTTATATATTAAAAGAGAGACTCTCTGTGTGAGTTTCCCACAGCGGAGAGAACAGGTGAGGGAGGGGAAGAAGGTAGATTGATCACTAATCAACCGCAAATGATGTCATCCTCGCATAGTATAATAATAATGCCAAACTTGGTGTCTGTGTATATATGTTAATGCACTATGCCAATGAATCCTGTCAAAGTGAACTAAAATTTAAAAAGCACAGGGTGAACCAGGGTTCAATCCCATGCTTGGTATGCACACTGTGTCGACTCACTGACTTTAACTTTTAATCCTTTTTCACTGATAGGGAACAAGATTGACCTGAGAAATGTGATCAAATGTCGAACTTGCCATATTTCATTTCACTCCTCTCCCTCCCTTTTGAATCTTTGATACATCTAACATTTTTCGTGCTCTGTTCGAGACGCCGGCAGTTCAATCTCAGGCCTTATTTGACTTCTCCACCAAACTTTTTAAGAAAGAAAATGGGCTTCTCTTTTCAACCCCCCCAAAGGGGATCCTTCTAATGGGTTTCATCTCTTTGACTTCTGACACAAGTTAAAAGTGAGATTTCTGATTCTGGACAATGCTAATTAGAGGCACATTCCCCCTGCCAGTGTGCCCAGAAGCTACAGATACTGAGGGAACAGGAGAGCTGAGAGATGGCGAGGTATTGTTCTCCGAGGACACTGGACGATAGGTGGGAAAGAAGGAGAGAGGAACGATGTGAATGATAGTTAACTAAGCCTCTTATTCAGTCTAATGTCTGGCACAAAAACAGCAGACACACACGCAAACACACATGCACAAGTGTACAAATGCGCACACACACAGACCAGGGATGCCTTGGGCATGAGTACAGTAGTGTCTTCTTTATACTAATTATCCAGCTTCCTCTACTTATCTGTCACATTTTAAGACAACATTAAAAGTGTGAAGATTAAAAATAAGACAGAGGGTTGTTAAAAGTCAGAAACTGTGGATGTGTGAAAGCTCATTATCCAACTGAAGTAGATGGGCTTTTAAAATGGCTGTTGCATAAAATAGCATGAGAACGATCCATGCTCTAACAAAACCAGAAGAGGAAACGAATGCTGCTCAAATGAATTGTAAAAACGCACTCTGGAACCACAGAGCTTTGGTCCGGCAGACAAGAAACAGCAGGAGGTTACGGCTACATACAGAATACCAATTAGCAAACCAAGGAGATCAAAGGTGCATCTAAGCAGAGGGGTTGAAAAGGGTAAAACATACGCACAGCTAGAGTCTATTATGTCTTTCTTGTGGTCTGGTTGCAAAGACTGCATGGTGCATGGTACAGCTGTGGCTGTATGAGTGCGGCATACCTGAGTGAATGTCCATGTGAGCTTCATGTGTTTGTTGGCTGCGTAGCTGCACTCCAGCAGCCTGGGTCTGCTGTTCACGTCCACCAGACACTTGTTGTCGTCGTCATCGATCGTCGGACTCAGCACTCCCAAGTGTAGTTGCTGGGAGCTGGTGTAGTAGACATTCTGCTGGGAAACGAAAAAACAAAGACTAAGGAGGAAGGGAACTTCAAAAATGTTTGACGGAGGCCTTCAAGAGCCTCCATCCAGCCTTAGTAGCTGAAAGTAATACAGTTTTTAAACCAAAATTAGCGCACATATGTGTGTTTCTTAAAAGCAACCAAAGAAGCTAAAAATAAGAGAATTTCCCACTGCATTTCCTTTATTTTGCACTGGAAAGCCAACACTCAACTAATTTCTGTGCAGGAGAGTAGAGAGAAAGGCACTCTGTGTCTGTACGTTCAGCTCTCTGTAGTTTCTAACTGAACTTCTGTGGTTTGAAGTGTAGTCTCTCTCCTGTGTTTCTGTTTGTACTTTCAAGTATCTGCTTTATTTTACTGTTTCGTGTTCACTTTCAGCTGGATAGAAGTCATGTTAAGTTACTGCTGATGAAAACCCAACATTTCCTGACTTTGCTGCTTCATAATAAAAGCTTTTAGATAACAAAATAACATGGAACTTTTATTGTGAAGAATTTATAGGAAATAAAATGTTTATCCACACTTTTAAAGATGCTCCGCTGGGGTGGGCTGATGCACCAAATGAAACCAAGTCAAGCCATGTATGAAAAAAGGAGCAAAACAGAAGTTTGTGATGGAGGTGACTGTTCTTTATTGTCGCTACCAAAAACGGGCATAAATTAGCACGACTACGCAGATGTCATTTTTTCATCAGCCACTTGGACCTGAAGCACATAAATACCCTTGATGACTGCAGTAATCTGACCTGGGCGTGAATGTCAGTTGTACCTTTTCCCATTGAAGACAAAGGCCAGATGTTAGTTGGATATTTATTCAGTGTAAAAGGGGGCAAAGAATCCTTTCTCTTGTTTGATCTTATCAAATTCTGCGCATTGTACAATTCACAAAATCTATTAACAGAGAGGCTCTAATTTCACTCGTAAGTATATACAAACTAATTTCAGCAACATCAAACTAACTCTACAGAGGAACTGCTTTCTAGGAACTCCACACAGCTTGTTTGCAGTATGTTTGCAGCTTAGAATCACTGTACCTCAAACTTTATAGCGTGCACTTTATCCCATTCTCCACTTGCAGTTGGACATCTTTTCATAGAGTTCATACAGTGATTTTTCATTTACATTCATATTTTATAGGAGTTTGCATGTTCTTCCCATTTTCGCATGGCTTCTTTCTGGATACTCCGACCTCCTCCCACAGTACAAAGACATGCATGTTAACCAGTGACTCCAAATTGCCTGTAGTCGTGAATGTGAGCGTGTGTGGTTGTCTATTTCTATGTGTGCGCCCTGTGATAAACTGGCAACCTGTCCAGGATGTACCCCACCTCTCACCCAATATCAGCTGGGATAGGCTCCAGCCACACCCTTCGAGGACAAGCAGTTATGGATAATGAATGAATAATTAGTATCATTTGTAATATAGTGACACAGATGCACCCATTTGCACTTTTTTGCATTGTTTGGAATTTAAAACTTAACTGATATCTTGTGTTTTCATTAATGTGTTGCATCACAACTTGCAATTTGCACTTCCTTTTCTATTCCCTATTTTTTTTTTTAAATTCTTGTCTTTAAATGTAGAATCAGTAGGACTTGTCTGAGCTGTTTGCAGCAGAGACAGGTAGAAGGCAAGGTCTCTGTAGATGCAGCCACAACCACACACTTCTACTGAAAGAGATTATGTTTATATGAGCCTGTGTTTGTTTAGGAAAATGTTGCATATTCCATTTCATCATATTTATCCATATTGCTTTTATACCAAGGATATATATTCAGACAGTGGATGACTCAGGCTGTCTGAGGGACAGATTTAAAGATATAATTTTCAACATTTTAATAAAAAAAAAGTGTATAGACTCATATTATATAATCCCTTTCAATCATCACTTATGGTCCAGCAGTGTGTATCTGCAGAGACTCTGCTCTCTTTTCCTTATTTGTTTCTAATGGCTTTGCTGTGCTCAAGATGTTTTACCAACCCAAAACCTTGGTATTTAATGTCCTGATGCAATTAGGAACAGCTTGGGCAACTAAACCTCTGTAATAAACACACACACACACACACACACACACACACACACACACACACACACACACACACACACACACACGCACACACACAGAGCTATTAACTATTTAAGCATTTAGAGACATATATTGTTGAGGCTAACTAATTTTCTAGCATGTAGGGAAGCCTATATGGCAATGCACCAAGTTTTATCTCCCGGAACGGCCCTTTATCGCGTTTATCTGCCATGAGAACATCCAAGAGGGCACTTTTGCAGTGTTTTCTTTTATATCATAAATGCTTTAAGGATCTCTCTTTCAGCAGAAACCTAAGAACAAAACAAACATTTATAGTCAGACAACCAAACACCTGTCATACAAAGTTAGACAACCACCCACCGAGTAACACATACACTGAATAAAACAATTACAGGAATAATATGGCTTGTTGGACTAGAGCTGCATGATTATGGCCAAAATGATTTTCAGATCATGATTATCTATCAGAATTATTACTTAATTTTAGTAACAAAATATTTTTAGTGCGTTTTGATATTTAATTAAACAGGACACTGCTCACCTGTGCTGCATTCTTGCTGATAATACAAACATCAAAATACAAATGTTCCTGGAAGTTTGTGGTGCAGCTTTGAGGCCAAAACACAAGTCTAATGCACTCTTTGCATGTGATTTGTTTTTACTTAACATCTCTTTCCCTAAATCTGGACTATCTGTTTCAAGGGACTAGCTCTTCGCCTTCTGCTCCAGACATTTGCTTTTTGTTTTCCCCATCTGCTCTTTCTTGTATTGTACACTTCCTCTCTGGGCCCCAGCCGTGGCATCCAGGAAATTTGTGCACAGGCTTCTGCTGCTGGCTGGCTGGTTGTTACTTCAGGAAGTGCCAGATTTGATATGCTGCTGAGTTTTCTACGAGTGGAGCACGCATTTTAAACATCAATATTGCAGTTGATCTTGTTCATTTAATTGTGGCAAGTCAAAATCGTGATCAACATTAATATTCAATTAATCATGCAGCCCTACATTACATTAAGAAGCTGCAAAATCTCCAAGAGGGAAGAATGTATGTAGTTTGTGAGCAATTTGTTCATTTAAGCTTTAAAAGGTGTACAAAAGCTGAAACTAGTTTGTCCAAGGTTAGTTTGTGCAAATGGAAAACGTATATCTAAAGATAAGTTGGATCATGTGCTGTAGTTACAGATTTTACACAAGTAAAAAGATGCTTGTAGGTCTTAATAAATTAATATCATAAACTTTCCTTACTCTTGCCACCAAATACACAGCGCATACTTAAGTATTTTATAATTATGCACCTTTGCAAATGCCAAGCAGTAGCCTACATTCAGAGTTTGGTCATTAGCAGGGATACTCTAAGTAGGTTAATTTCTGAATGTTAAGTGTATTTTTTTTACCTCACCTGCAAAATTTGCCAGGTCTCTAAACAACATTCTCACTTTTAATGTAGTGAGAAATAAACAGACCACCTGTAACTGATCTAATTAGGATGAAAAACAGAAAGGAATAAAAAAAAAGATGGGAGGAAATATTCAGTGGCAAGTGAGGAAAGAGGGAGGAGAGAGGTCAGGGATGGGAAAAGTAGATCCTCACTAAATACAGTATTAGCTGAGGGAACTCTGAATACCTGAAAAAAAAAAAAAAAACAGCAACAGAAAACACAAGGACATGGAAATGAATGCAAATGTTGTCCCAGTTTTGAAGCCTGCAAAATGTCTGCTGAGGTAAATCAAACACACCTTTTGTAGTTGAAAAATTCAAACGGTAAAGTGAGACGTGCGTTTCGCAGAGTCTGACAGAACGGTAAGAAGATGAGACAAAGAATCACAGAGAACCTGACATGAGTAAAGCAAATGAGAAGGATCAAGGTTGACATGAAATCCAAACAGGCAGGAAGAGTTGAGGATGTAACGAAAGACTAAGCACAGACACAGCAGTGCTCAGAGCAAAATCACCACTCACCAAAAGACACACACACACACACACACACACACACACACACACACACACACACACACACACACTGTGCGTTGGCAGAGGAGTGTGTGGAAGCTCTGAGGAGGTAATTGATGAGAATAATGACTGTCTTACAGGAACAGGACATTTCTTGACAGGAGCCATTATCACACTGTGAACCAGCCACAGGGCTTTTAAGCTGCTGTTTAAAAACACCCCGAGAGAGGCAACAGCACAGACGTGTGTGTTCGCGTGCAGATGTGCGTGAGTGGGGCGAGGATGTGTGAACGCTTCCGACTGAGGATTGCTTTCCCTGTGTATGTGCATGTGCGCTAATAAGAGCGATTAAACTTGCATCTGTCAATAGATTGATGCTCAGCTGCCAACAGAGGGCTTTAATGCTATCTCCTCTCCTGTCACGGCTTCTTAAAACCTCTAATAGAAGGATTAGCATGGTGCCGTGTTGGACAGATAGCAATCTCTCCTGACAGATGTACACATTTACAAAACGTGGACAGAGGAAAGCCCATAAGCTTGGCTGATATTCTGGTGTTTAATGTCTGAGAAGATGACATTTCGATCTCAGCGAAATCTTTGTGAAGTCAAACACAAAAACTTTGTGCCGTCATTTCAAGTGCTGCACCGCGACACATTTCAGATATAGTGACAAAAGGTGTTTATCATCAATGTACAGCACAGCACCACAGATACTTCATGTTTTTTTCACCACCTAAATATTGTTCTGTCATGTTGATCTAATTCTTCAATAATTAGTGTACAAAAGGCAGTAAAAGGTTAAGTCAAGAGGAGTCAAAACAAAACTATGAAAAAAAGAATATAAAAAAAGGACAGTTGATACATTTAAGTAAATAAGAAGTAAATAGTTGAAAGGCTTCATACTTTTTCCTTAATCTCCAATCAGTATGAAGCACATCGCTGATTAACATTATTTGCACCGCCTGATGAAAGTTAGCTTCAGCCAGGTAGCTAGCTAGCTAGCGCTAAGCGTGTTTGGCACCAGCTTGGTTACCTTGGGGTAAAATATTTACATAAATTTACAGGTATATGGGCAAAAATGAACAAACTGTAGACAGTCAGCAGGTGAGAAAAATATATAACACATACAATATGTTTTTTCCCTGGAAAAATCAGAAATGAGTATCTTTGACAATCTGCTAATAATATCAAGTCTAATCAGCTGCCAGGATTTTATTGTGAAAGGCTCCATCATGACGTTTGACCCCACATCCTGCCAAATAATGAGGCATTACGGTCTGATCCTCTGACAACAATGTAGGCTAAAATGGACAACATAAAGGCAAAAATAGCAAGTAGAGAAATCCAAACTGTGGATAATATATTGTTGAACACCAAGTTGCGCATTTGGGAAAAATTTGGTAGCATCACAGACTGTTAGAATACAGGTGTCAGTTGCTTTGCTGCTTGTAATTAGTGCCAAGAAGTATTAGCTTTTGATAACCACAAGCTAGCGCCAGTTGAGAACACAATTGAGTGATTGCGTATGAGTTTAATCACAGGTGCAGGTCGGGTCGCAGGACTTGAATTAGGGGTTTTGGACATGTCCAGATTTGCCATTGAGATAATTCAGTTCAGTTCACATACTCAGCTTTGTGAGTGCAGGTTTGCAAAAGTGGACCAGTGCAGGACTTTAGCCATCAGTGCTCTCAGTTAAACAAGCTAGCCATATTATCCTCTCATTGCTCTGCTCCATAATTACCAGTGATTATAAATGAAACCCTTGATCATCTGGTCCTCTGGACATGCACAGACACTTCTATTATAGCACACTATCATAAAATGGGAAATTTTTCTGAAAAATAGGAAATGTGTGGGGAGAGTAGAGGGTAGAAAAATGATTAAAAATGTACTAAGAAAATGTAAGGAGCTGAAAATCAAAATGAAAACATTAAGGAAAAGTTATTTTATATTTCTCTATATAGTGAATTTTAAATCTTAACCCAGTGTATTATTTATTGATACCTTCAGTTATATATCTGAAACAAGAAGATGAATAATTGTGAGAATCATAGCACATATTAAAAATTAACTTCTAAAAATATGAATGCCATCATTTTTAAAAAGAACATTGCAAAGCCTTGTGAACTCACAGCGCTTTTCTGTCGATCTTCCAAAGATAACGACACAACTGCCCTCTGACGGCGCTGAGCTCCTACAGACCCGTTTGTTTGCTACCTCGACGTCTTTTTGTCAGTATGATAATGACTAAGCAATCTAACTGGGGCTTCTGGTGATCTTATTACTGACAGCTCGGGATGTAGTTAGACAGGATAATCACTGGTGTTTCCCTCAGCCATCTGCTCTGGTGGCGAGAAGACAACACAAACATAGACACAGGCACAGCGCACAACAGCTGCAAAGTATTCTCAGGACGTAATGAAGAGGTTCATCCAGGTGAGTGGAGCAGAAAGAGGTAGAGGACGAGTGTTAAGAGGGCGCCGACAATGAGGTTAACTAGAGAAAAGCTGATATAGATAATGAACTACAAAAAACTTCCAGTCACACTTACTTACACTTACACTAATGAGACAACAAGTTGTCTTTGTATCAAATTGGACAAAAACTAGTAATTATAATATGTTCTTTATCAGACAGTACTAGACCATTTATTAGACAAGGTAGTTAGAGACACATTACAGCAGAACTGTAACCTAAAGTAAAATCACATATCTGCTACTTCCCCATTAACAATGAATGAGATCCACCAATTAAATCATAGATGATGAGGAATATTTTGTCAAATGGTGACAGTGGGAAACAATGCACTTTAGTTTACAGTACAGTTCTGTTGTACTGTGTCCCAAATTACACTCTAAAAAAGTATAATAAGGGTCCAACAGTGGGAAACAAAATACTTAAGTTAGAAGTGCATTTCTGCTGTAATGTATGACTAATTATCCTCCAATAAAAACTAGGGGTCCACTGGGAACCTATACTTTTTAGTAGGGCTGCCCCCTAATAGTCGACTTAGCTGTCAGTTGGTGCCAAGAGTTTTAGTTGAACAAGTTTTCATTTATTATCTTGCCATTAGGCCACAGGGACTGTTGCAACACTAACCTTTTTCTGGTGCACTAACTGTACTGCAGCTGCCATTAGCAAGTTAACTAAGTTAGCAGCCCTATAGGCACACAGCCTCCGAGATCATTGCAGTCGGGTTGACGGGGAACATGTCACCTGAGCGGATTAACATTACAGCAGCTCCGACCGGATTTTGACTTCAGGGACAATGAAACAGTGAGTTCAGGTGGGGACAGGAAGCATGAGGCAGCGGTTGAGAAGCAAACTTGTATATGAAGTATAAAAGTAATAAAGTTTAATCAGGGTCTAACAGTGGAAAACAATACAATTTAGTTTACAGTAAAGTTCTGTTGTACTGTGTCCCAAATTACAAGCTAATAAAGTTGAGAGAAAGCTCAAACTCATTATGGTATTGTACACTGATCAGATCGGTGCCAGTTTTAATAGGCTTACTGACACAGCCATTTTTGAAAATGGATTACTTCAGTGCAACATCAACCATTTCAATATCTCCATTTTCCAACCACTACCTTTTAATGACCCCAGAAATGATCCGGCAGTGCCACTTGCGATGCCTTTTGCATTCTTTTTCTAATGAAAGTAAAAGCTTGCTGTAAATTCACACATTGGGAGGCGATTCTGCAAAAAAGTAACATGGCATTTGATCCCACAGGGAGGTTGTGAATGTTTTCTTCTTTCTTGCTGTTGAATAGTCACAGGCAAACACGTCCTCACAGATCAATTCTAGCAAAGGTTAAAGTTTGAGAGAGTCCAGTAATTGGGTTTCTTTGACAAACACACGTACTGTTTGTCAAAAGTTTTTAAAGTCTGGTAATTGGTTTGCATTTTCTTGGTATGAACTCCCTGGTGTAATAACTCTATTTTAAATCATTAATACACTGCCGTCTTCCCCCAAAATTATAAATCAATGTCTCCTTAAGTCTCTTTAAAGTGTGAACATTCACTGTTGGAGAAAAGCTTTTTCTCTTCCCCAAGCGGCAAAAGTTTAATCTTTGATTAAACTTGTTCTGCTACTTGGTTTCTCTTTATCAAGACTTGTCTGTTGTTTTCCCCACAGCCTCTCACAAACAACCAATTCTGCTACAAGATTTCCTTTAGCTTGTTCATTTCTTCCTAAACTTACTTACAAGTTCAATATCCTGCTTGTTTCTGCTGTGTCGACACCCACGCACCCACCCACACACGGACACGCCTGTGCACATGCTCACGCATTTATATTACTATACTTGAGAAAAGTCTCATTCAGTACATTTAATCCACAGCTTTAATCTTTTACGGCATATCAGCATGACACGCCTTGACCGTGCGCTCAAGACCTAAAATAACCTCATAAAGAAGTGAGGACTGGTGAGATTGTTCTCACTTTGCAAGAGTCAAACAGGTCCTCACAAAGACAGAAATACAAGAATGACATGAACACACACACACACAGACACGCACACACACACGCACACACACACACACACACACACACACACACACACACACACACACACACACACACACACACACACTCATGAATGCTGCCCTGGTAAATAGCCTCAAAGGTCTAATTTTCAGACTTTATTGATCCAGCCACAAACCAATCTTCTTAGCAAGGCCACACCAATATTGAGGCACAGATCAGATTTCTATTACCTGCTTAGTTTCCAAGGCAATTTCTCAGTTTTGTTGAATAAATATTGTCATCCACAACTCTTGCATTAGCCTGAAAATTCGCCCCTGAATCACCAACCACATTAATTTTCGGAAATTACCTAATGTGATGAGGAGACGTGTTTCCTCTTCGTGAGCGGTTGAGGATGTGTGTGCAGGCGAGGGGCAGAAATGCTGCTGGTGCGATGCACTGATCGCTTATTATGGACAGAGATAACACAACTTTTTGAGAACAATGAAAATACTTTTCTAGAGATACCTTTGCATGGAATATTAACAAATAATAACTAACTGGACTGCACCAATAAGTTAACTGCTGTGATGAAAAAAGTCACGCTGTATGACTTGTCAGTTTGTTGCACTGTTCACAGTCTGCCTTCTGATCGTGAATCTTGAAGGTTGGTTTGGTTTGCACACTGCTCTATTACTCTATGATTGATAAGGGACAAGGGGTCACACAGTTCAAGATCTGCTCTCCAAACTGCGTTTTGTCATGAAACCACACACTAGAAGTGACTGTGATCACAGTGCTGCATCCACACTGCTGGACATAGAGCTAGTTTGAACTACATTCTAATTTTAGAACTGCTACTTTTTACTCTTTCCTTTTCTGTGTTTGGGCTTTTCTAGCTGCTGCTCTATGCTCTTCCATCCCTCCTTCTCTGTCACTCCTTTCTGACTCCTCTCCTCCCTCAGCCTCTGCTGCTCTCATCGGCTGCAGCTCGTTTTATGGCCCCCACAACCCCCGAGTCATCCCTGACACGACATGACCAGATTTCAAACCTGCTTGATAACTTTGAGGTGCCTGCGAGGCATCGGCGAGTTCTCTCCAAGCTCTCAAATTGTGTCTCCCAGCGATCATCACTCACAGGAATGTGCACCAGTTCGCCTCTGATCTGGGGGCTTTTGTCAGCGATCTTCAAAACCAGTTGGCAAGTGTAGAATCAAGACTACACTCCTGTAGTGTGAATTTTCTTATCAATACCTCTGCATTGGTGATCAAAAGTGAAGACCAATTAAAAACTTTACAGTTGACACAAGAGTTTTATCCTGCTAAAGATACCTATGGGAGGGATTTTAATAAATAAACAAAAGAAGAAGACGAATCATTAGGAAAAAGGATTGTAGTGTGAGAGTGCATCTGACAGCTGAAATGGCGGAAAAACTTAATGAGCTGAGGAAAGAGAATGAATGCTTCTCAGCGGTTCTCAGTATTATTGGTGTCAAGGACCCCCAGACTGATACAAATCGGGCCAAAGACCTGTGTTAAATAAGATGTGGTCTCAGGATCCCCATCTAATAAGATATATAATGTAGATTGGCAGATTAACCGTGCAGAGTGTAAACTAAGATTAGAATTGTCTTTATCCCTTCTCACATTGGGCTAACTTCTAGTCAGTGAAATGAAAATATGAGGTTCTCGGGATGCTCGGTTAAGAACCGATGCTCTACGACATTAAACTGAAGACCTATCATTTTCAGTTCAAATTGCACTGCATAAAAAATTGCAAGCTGCTGTGCTGACTGCTGTCCATATCTGTTCTGGAACAGGAAGACGTGATAGTTGGCGCTCTTATGGGGTTTGTGGGGTCATCCATTGCCAGAACACCAGTCATTACTGACCAGTGGTTCGGCGCATGGTCCAGATTGTTTACTGACTGTCAATGACTAAAAGATCTGTGCTCTGTATGTGTGGTTTGGCCCAGAGTTACACTTATAATAACCACCAGGACCCGCAGATGAACATTTGTCCAGTGGGCAGCTTCCACCTACTGTAAAACTGAATTGACATGAAGGTGGCATGAGGTTGACTGTTGTGGTCATTTACTGCCATATGAAAAGAGGTGCTTAACTGAACACTTGCCAATGAAATCCCCTCTGTTATATCTCTCACTCTCCGTTTGATCAAATGTGTCTGTCTGTCCCCCGTCTCCGTCTTTCTCATCCTCCTCTGCGTACCCTTCCAGGCTTCCCTCCCTCATCTGTGTCAAGTGGCTGAGAAGGAAATTGAGGAACGTTATGCATCGTTGACATTCAACAGTTCATCAGGTATTCAGAGCCATATCCATCCATCCCATCAGACACACACACACACACACACACACACACACACACACACACACACACACACACACACACACACAAGCAAAAACACACACACAGAAATAGAGTGATTCTGTTCAGAAAGGAGAGGACTCAGAGGTAATCTAAAGGATTGGATGAATCAGAATAAAAGGATCTGAATGGGGAATAAGAAGGACTGGGGGGAATAACATTACAAAAGATACTCCGCATGAATAAAGAATAAAGAATGAAAAGTGATAAAGGCATGATAGAAGACCAGAGGAATATTTGAGTCTTTGATGTTAGCTATGAGACGGTTCCTGCTGGTTTTTGCTCTGCATCCTCAGGCCTCCTATCGCTGATGTCTCAGAACTCTTAAACATGGCATCTTCTTGGCGCTCACCAGTGATTTCAACACCGACAACATGTCTAGTTAAGTTTTACCATGTGTCACTTTGAGCAGGGTTAGTCACTGAGGCCTGTTACAAACATCCATTGGATCCAAAGATGAAGTGACTAGACTCTCTCAAAGGTGAAGGTCATGCTGACCTCAAATCCATCCCCTTCTTGTGAACACGATATCTCAGGAACAACTGGAGGAAATTTCTTCAAACTTGGCACAAGTGTCAACTTGGAGTCAAGGATGAGCTGATGACATTTTGATGGTCAAATGATCATCAGGCCTCCTATCACTCATGCCTTAAACTTGGGATCTTTTTGGAATTCACCAATGATTTCTAAATCAACTTACTAGTTTTGTCAGTGGTAATACATTTTGTTACATTTTACCATGTGTCAATTTGGGTATGTTTAGTCACTGAGGCCTGAAATTTCATTTGGCTATAGCATGGAGAGGTCATTTATGCATAAATGTGTGTAAGAATATCCATTAACAGCAAAGATTATGGATTTATCCATTATACACTAACATTCTCTAATCCCTCTGTGATTACTGCAGCAGGTACAGGATAGATATTAACTTCCATTTCATTTTATGTGCAGCGTAATGTATGTATATGCACCTCTAAAAGCCCAAATATCTCCAGTCTATAAAGTGATTAGTTCCCCTTGCTGATCCTGTACTGTGTAATTATATTCTGCTGCTACCTTGACTTATCCCAGTAAAGCCCCAGAATACCTCTGTTATCTGGAAACATGTTACAGTGCAGTGGGTAAATTACGGCTTGCTAGAAGTCATTTTTCTTTTTTGGTGAGCTTAAATTCCTCCACAAATATGAGCGAACAAATTATCTGTTCATTTGCTTTGCCTTCAATATCTCAAAATAACTAACTTCAGTGCAGCTAAATATCTGTTCATTACCAGTGACTGGAGCAGCACATGCAAGGCTTTGAACTTGCTTGTGTCTAAATATGTGAGTTTTAAGACACAACCCCTCACATCTGAGCAAATTAGCATCATGTCAGTCTGATGAATAATACTGCATTATTCTCCATCCCAGAGGACGGGAATAAAATGGGCCCACAGGCCTCATTTCAGGCAGCGCTGGCTGGGACTGAAGACAGTCTGCTCTGTCACGGGCTGAATACATTTACCTGCGATCTTTCCATCCTGTCTGCCCAATTCATGTTGTGAATGTGAAAACTTTTCACAAAGTGTCTCTCAAGCTTTGCAGCCAGTTTAAAGGAGAAATCTGTAATATATTTACTGTAATGACTCATAAAATGACCATGATACGTCATTAGAGATTAAGGAAAAATGCTATGAAATGATAGCATTGCTACTCTGACAACAACGCCACAGGCGTATTGTTGAAACTTCCATCCAAATGAATGCAGAATGTTCACTGAATGAATAAGTATCTGTTTAGGAGTTTTAAGAAATCATCAATAATCTTTTTGAAGGCGTAGGTGTTTATAATAGTTAAACTGAGCAATATGTTAATGGAGTCTGGCAGGCAATCACTCAACTCCAATTCCAGAGTGTGTATTATCAAAGAAGTGTGTTTTTGTTGTCAAGATAACAGGCTTAACTTTACATTGACAGACAACTGACAGTTATAAACAGTGTAGGACTCATCATTGTTTGTGATGATCAAATTACAATGTTAGGCTCATCTTGCACTCCTGCAGTGTTCCTGCAGCCAGCCTGAGCTTCCTCGAGTCTGGGGAGGCGTGGGAGTGGGGTGAAGCAGGAAACAACTCGCTCCAACTCACTGTTGGTACTGCAGCACTCATTTATAGACGCACAATTGCTACCTATTGCTTGTTTAAGCTAAACTAGCAGTGTCAGAATTAAGCTCTTTTAGGTGAACAGAATAAGCTCATGACCCCTCATTGTGGCCTTGCCTATATCAATTCATGTTTAAATAAATAAATAAAAGACAGTGAGGAAGATAAAAATGTACTAATACAACTCAGCGTCTTTATCAGCACCTGCTGATTATGCTGTCTCCTGGAGAGAGGAAATGTGAAAGGCAAAAAGACAGGAGAGACACAGAGAAACGCCAACACAGCTGTTTCAGCAGCTGATGCTGTATTGCTGAGTATGACCCAGATAGAAAGTTGGATGTTTCCGACGTCGAGGCGCCGGTCAAAGCTATTAACTCTCCTGACAATGGAGGCGAGGCTCGGAGTGTCCTCAGAAAGCTCTTCTAGATGCCGGGCAGGGTGCGTAGTGGAGTCTAGTTCTGATTATGCGAGCCTCTTTATGGCAGCCGGGGTATAATGCAGACAGTAAAATATAAATTTTTAATTTTGTCAAGCTACAGTGCATTTCAAGGCGGTTAAAAGTGGAAATACACAGTCACACTCCCTTGGTGTTTAAAGTGTTTTTCAGTGCCTCCATTAAAGGGGCAATAAGTGCAGCCTTTACTGCTCCTTGGAATTAAATGGACTTAAATCTGCAGAAGGCTGATAGAGTGGTTGATTGGCCTCAGTGACTCGAGGATTACTTTTCAGATATTTCAGCTGCGAAGGCTGAAAAGTTTCACTCTACAAGCAAAACAACACATGAAAAATCAGCATTATTATAGCATGGTGATATATTAGCTCTTTGTTGCATTTCCTTCTACACTAGATCTCAGCTCTAATTAGGCAGCTTACTCATTATGGAAATGTGACTTTTCCATTTATGTAAATTACAGCCCCCCATAGCTCAACATTACTGATTCCCCTATATGCAGAGAGTCACTATAATTTCTCCAAACTACTCTACTTTATTAACACCAACTACAAACATTGCAATTTCCTCTTGACTTGGGAATGTTTAAAGCTGCACTAACACTATTTTTACATCAACAGCGGTTGTTGTATGGTCCCAAAGTAGCTACTTGTAGGGTTGAACCCACAGAGATTTACTATTTACTATGTAGTTCTTCTTGCAGTTCCTTTAGCATCCTTTAGAACACTGTATTGGTTTTCTGGCCCACAACTCTGCTAGCAGCGGGCAGCCTGTTTTCAGCAAAAAGGCTTCTATAAAACCAACTGTACCCAGGCCAGTCACGAGGAATTATGGACAGGGGGACAGAGATTTCCAAACTACACCCCTCATCCACACCCACTCCAGCACTAGCAGGTTGCAATACAAAGGTGTTTTTTTTTATTTGGTTCAGTGAATGTGCTAGTTAATATATTATCTGCTAGTCTGCCTGGTTTTTGCACTAGTAAAGCCCAGGCACACGTTAGTAAATACAGGGGAGTGGCCATCACTTTACTGTTGGTTCAGTCTGTGATTCGTCCATCTCAGAGCTCACCAAAGTTGAATCCAATGCAATGGATGAATTCGTGACCACTCCCCTTCACCGCAACTCTCCTCAGAGAAGAATGAATATTTAAACCAATAAAAGAACTCATAGTCTGGCCATGACAAGACATGTCTTACCAAATTGGAGGTGCCCTACTTACCATAAACCACCTGTAAAACTTAGTTTCGTTTTGTTTCACAATTGGACATGTTAGTGTGGAGTTCTGTGACTCATGAGACTAGTGACTCACTTTCAAGTTACTAAATCTTTTTAAAATATTATTTCTGTCATCTTAAATGTCAGCATGTGAGGTAGACTCTTAAGCAATTATTCTGGCATCTGGCATTCGGGGCATCTGAAAATAACATTAAAAGTGTCTTTTTGCACATCTACCCGAAGAAAAATAGACTCACACTTACGTCATACTTTTCTGCCTAGTAGCCCCTGATTTTTGGTAAGACATTTTGACTCAGCTAGTCAGTTCCCTTTACATTAGCGACACATATGGACTGGCCATGTGTTTTGACTGCGCCATTTTTCACAATAACAGAAGAGGTGGGGTATCAGGTTACGTAATTAAAACAACATTTAAAGCTATTTAACAGTCAACCATAGACCTTTGCCTCAGCCCCGGGCTTTGGGTCAGGGTGATCTGTACCCTCTGACCCCCCTGACGGAGGAGCTGACTGTACCTACCTGCCCATGACCAAACAACAGACAGACTGAGGTAGCAACTAGCTGCAGAACATAGAATAGTGGAGCGTCTAACAGCTAAAGAGCCAGTGATTTCCCTCTGGGGTTTATGGAGACCAAAGCAGAGTGAATATTGTGCTTCCATACATCAGATGGACACACACTGCCCCCAAGTGGCCACAAACACAAAATCTTTCATGCAGTCTTAATAATGATATCCATAACTTCATAATATTTTGTGAATAGCTGTGTAAAAGTAGGACAAAATGCTGAAAGTATTCTTACATAGCCTTTTTGTGCAGAGAATAAAGCGATATCGCTCACTCATCTCTGCTTATAATGCAACTTTATGCAAGAGTTGCTCTCTCTAAATCCCTCAATTAAAATAACAAAGACTGTGAACGAGTCCAATTAGCCTATCTATTGCTGACAACCTCTTCTAAGATCTCTCTGTGTGATCAATTTCTTTTTTTGGGGGGGTTTAAGTGTTTGAAGAAGGTGAACAAAACAGACAAGACAGTACATAATAGATTAGAATGAAAGCCCACTGACCTGCGGTGTCATACCATGACAGAGGTACATGATGGGGACATTCTCAGTGTCAGGTCCCTGGTCCAAACACAGGTTGTCTCTGAGACTGTTCTTCAACTGGAACAATAAGACAGAGACGAAACAGGTGAGAAAGAGGTGGAGACAATGACAGAGGGAAGTAACGTAACTCCAATAATATAAATATACGCCTACGATGTGACAAAAGAAAAAGGGATACAAGAAAGACTCCTCTCTCTCACACATTCTGTCATTAAATTTGCAGCACTATTAAACAAACCGCTCTCCTCGCTTAACTCAGGCTGTCAGAGCTCTGCAGCCTTTGATTTTATCACAAAAACATGGGACAGAAAAAGACAGCTCACCTTCAGGCTTATTTTGTTTGTCTCTCGGGAGGGACCTCAATAAAACCTCTGTGGTTGTTTTCTTAGATTTACAGACTTTATTTAGATTTCTTTGGAGTAACAGTTTAATATTTTTTAAAATTCTCTTATTGGCTTTCCTTCTTAGAGCGCAATGAGAAAATTGATATTAGTCTGTGTGTTCAGTAAGGAGCTAGAGCCAGCTGTTTCACCATAGAGAGAAACAGCTATACAAGCAGCTTAAAATGCTGCTGTTGTTACTACTGAAGTGCTTGTAATATTAATCCATTAACAGTTTGCAATTCACAAACGGTGGTTTCATACTGAGGTTTCAGATGTACTAATAAGTCTCACACACTGTTATAGTGGGCTAAATAGTGTCTTACCAACTTATCCAATGAGATAATTATTCACCTGAAGATGTCAAAGTTGTTGTTTCACCACAAAAACAGTCACAAGGTTTGTTGTCCATGGAGAGTTGACTTGTGCTATTTAGGCGGTAGCTACAGGCGTGCTAACGCTAGCTGCAGCTGCTGTGGTGGCTTGGCTTTCACGTTATGAAAAATGGTACACTCTTTAGCTTTTAGATATACAGTATTTCGTGTTTGGTCAGATGCGTTACAATGGCCAGCTTTGCTTGTCACATTACAAATATTGCAGCGAGTGTTGAAGTTTCTGCAGTTTTGAAAAGTTTAACCGCTCTACTCATTCAGTGTGACTTGAACACGCTGCTGCCCACTCTAACGTCTCTCTCTCTTTCTCTATTTTCTCTATACTCTGGAATACTCTCTCACTCAGAGGCATTCACAAAATGGGCACAGATTGATTTAATGCAAATCAGTCGTACTGATGTAATTCAGTCAGTACCCTTGAAAGTCCAGTTTGGTACCAATTCCGACTTTTGTTTAACCCATACATAAACAATGCACTAGAGCTGTCCTGACTAATGTGTTTTTTTTTTTTCTGTTGAATCAGATTTAACCATCTAATATGAATACTTGATGAGTCATCCTTTTTTAAAATGTTATTTTTACAGTACAGTGCATCATACTCAGCCTACATGAGTATGTTTTACCAGTGAGACTCACATTTTAATGTCTTTTTTCACGTCTGAAAACAGATTTTTGTACAGTAAAAGTGTGCATCCTCCTGTAGTTCAGTTATGAAATCAGCGCTTCACAGAGAATCTCTCCACTGTCCAGCATCACCTGCCCTGCATGCTCCATGCTCCTTCTCATGTAAAATCAATGTTCATTTTGACCAAAACAGGGTTGGTCATTAGTTTTGGTAAGTTTTATTTTGTTTCTGTTGGGTCTGAATGAAGCTGACGATGATGATGTTTAATGAAGGGAGTCTGGTGGGTGTGGCCAGAATAATTAACATTTCTGGTTAAACAAAACGTATCTTACTCTTTAAAAACATGGTCTCTCAATACAGTCATCCCTTCCATAATGTTGTCAGACACTCTGAGCATGTCAGTGGCAAAAACAAGCATAAACAAACAGCAAACATCACCTGCCCTACACGCTCTGCTGGTGGCTGACGGTGCGTCACCTGCTTCCTTCACAGATAGTTTTGTGGCTTGTGGTGATTTTGAGACTAGGGTTGTAAAATTTACAGCCTGTCATGCTGTTGCATTACTCGGTGTGCAATGATGCAGCTAAAAAACAAATTCAAACTTGTTTACCAACCACTCATTTCACCTCCTCTCATCACCAAGAAATTTAAAACCAGCACATGTTGTCACAAGGACTTTTTTTAAAAGTATGATTGCTAATATAAAAATATATTTATGATTCCCTTAGATTTCCTCTTTAAAATGTTCTCGCTGTGCATTTTTGTAAACTTATATCTGTTTATCCTGTCACTGTAATGCACACTGACTGACAAAAAAAGGAATACTTGAGTGGAAGAATCTCAGTCGACTGAAGATTTGAATCTTCGACTATCAGGGGACGGCCCAACAATGTAGACACAACAATGTTAGGATCACAGCCAGGCAAGCTGTTTCTAGTCTTTTCGCTAAGCTAGGCTAAACACAGCTCTTCACACCACTTCTGTTCTTCCTACACAGACACAAGACTGAAAGAGATAGAGCATAAAATGTTTAAATATTCCTTTAAGCCAACAAACACACGTATCTGGTGTCATGTATAAATGTGATTTCAGACTCTTCTTACATACTTTGTGCAGGAAGCAGCAAGTCTTTCTCTTTCTCCCTGCACCCCTCTCTCTCTCTCCTCCCTGTCTGTCTTTCTCTCTCTGTCTCTACATTATTAATTACTCCATTATGACAGAGTGGTACACTACACGGCTCTAGTTGTGTGGCTAAAGTGAAGACAAATGGAACCACCGTAGGCTAATTACTGCTTGCCAGGAGAAAGTCATACAAACACTTTACACTACCCTTCACCTTCCTTTTTGGCAGCTGCAGAGTAATATTTCAAGAAGGAAAAGCCGCTGCACTTTTTGGATCGCAGGTCACTCCTATAATTTGGCTATAGTCCACAGAGAATTAAAGACTAATTGTACAATATGTGTTAATTAAGGAAGGACAATCAATATACCTCAGTTTGTCCTTGTTCCTTCAAACATTTACGAGAAACGGTCGTCCATACACATTTTAAAGGAAAGCTCTGGTTGATTTCAATGTGGTTCTATTGAGTGCTTTGTCTATTGGGTGATGCAAAATGGTAAAGCACATCACCTGTCCAACTGCTCAAGGGACTTTTACAGCAACATGTCACATTCACCCTTTCGCTCACAGAAACACAGTCACGCACCGATGGAACAGCCATCGGGGGCAATTTGGGGTTCAGTATCTTGCCCAGGGACACTTTGACATGTGGACTGGAGGACTGAACCACCAATCTTCTGATTAGTGGAAGACTTGTTCTACCTCCTGAGCCACAGCCGTGATGTTTCCTCATTCTCAGATTTGTTATATTTATGTTTTTTTCAATCTGTTATTTGAACGGGGACAGTACATATTACTAAACATTGCTGTAAATGTGCAGGAGTTAGCCAAGAGGCTATTTTTCATTTCTAGTCCCTGGACAGCTGTTTAAAAGTCAACTTGAAGCAAATAACTTAAAGGGACAGTTCACCCCAATATAAAAAATATACATTTCCCCCCTGGCCTGGAGAGCTATTTATCCATCTAGATAGTTTTGTTGTGAGCAGATTCATGTAAGACAGACTACTTTAGAATCTGCTGGAACTACTTTCTTTTCTACTGGAAAGAAAGTAGTTCCTACATGAAACTGCTCACAACAAGGTCTGTGGATTATCATGAGTAACCAGGTCATGATTTTTGGAAAGAGACACTGGTTTTGAATTTTTCAAGCATGTTTTTTTTGTTGTTGTTGCTTTGAGCCCTACAAGCTAAGTGCCATTATACTGTGGAGAAGGCAGACAAATCTAGATGGATAAATAGCACTGCAGTCCAGGGTAAAAATATGTATATTTGATTTGGGGGTGAACTGTCTCTTTAATAAATGCAGCACACTCCCAACCAACAGAACCAAACCTACTTAGACCTGACCAGTCTTAGGATATCTGCGAATGACTGATGATAACAAAAAATCATTAACAAAGACCACAAACCAACAGCTGCAAAGTTCTGCCATCCAAATCAAACTTACAGCATCTTGTAAAGGACCATTTAAATGATTTTTTTGTCTCCCAGTAACAAATAGATGGACTTGTCCTAGACTACAACAAACATTAAGATTTTCAGCTTGGAGAAACCAGAAGCCTCTCCTTCCTAACAGTCTGATTCAGATGCATTGTGGCAGGCACATACTGTAAAGAATCTTGTTTCTGTGTGGCCAACAGCAGAGTCTTTTCCATCAATGTCTCTGTCTGTCGGTCGTGTCAAGCAGTTTGAAGAGAGGGTCGGGTGTCAGACGCTGCTTGAGATGAATGGGAAGAAGTCTGTTATGAAAAATGATGATGCACTGGTTCTCCATGCTTGCAAAGTGAAATACTTTTGAGAACCACTGCAATTTTCTTCTACACTACTCTTTCTTCACTGGAATAACTGTGAGAGTTAGTCCAGATAACATTTTTAGTGTGTGAAGATTTGCTTGTGTTCTATTTTGCAACAACAGTTTGTCTCTGGCATTTAGAAAGTTGCATAAAATCAAAAGTAAGAGCAAACAAATCTGCAGATATATGTCCTTGGTGAGAGGGCGAGTCTTGGTGCTGGGCAGGTAGCATAAAATGGGTTTAGCAGAACTTTTTTCCCCCTGGAAACAGTTGTTTGCTGTTGCTGGAAACAAGGTGATGAGAGCAGTGGTAAATTTGCTGTAAAGCCGCAACCATGAAATCAAAGAGGCTAAAAAGGTCAGTCAAGCTTTAGAGTTGGGTGATAATTCTCTGTGGATTTGTCACAAAAAGCGCCAAGGAAAAACTATTCATTAATGCATCTTTAATAGCAGCTGAAGTATAGGGTTGTGAATACTGCTGTTATTTCTGTGTCAACACTTATTTGAATGCGACTTTTTTAATGTTACTTTGAAATGTTTGGGATCTGTTGTGGTAATAGTTTAGCTTTCTGAGTCCCACGCTTTTCTTCCACAGCATGGTAAGCATTCTGTGGTGGCCATCTTAAGTCATGCCATTCAAGTGACCTTTAAAAAGTGGTGATTTGAATAGAAATGCCTGTTTATCTATTCAAGCTCCGTGGTCCGAGCCAAGTTCTGCTTTACCATTCCTGATAAATGTTAGCAAAATACAAACATTTATATCTAAAAATGAATGAAAAGGTTTATTGGCTGCATCCCAGACTCATACTAAACTCAAAGGCCCAAAGGTGCAATATCTGGAGTTTATTTGGAGTTTATGATGAGTGAACGGGAGGCCTTTATTTTCTACTCATCTCTTTCACATACAGTGCAGCTCACAAAAGCATTTTTTCCCCTCCGTCTGCTGAATAGTGCCCAGTCATGCCACTCTCAGTTTAGGGTAGAACACCGACTACATCTCTACCTCAGTTCACCTGCTGCCTCCCTCCGCCTCTCCGTGTTCCTCTGCAGTCACATCACACACAGTCCTGTGGGGTTTTCTGCATCCACCACTGATGGCCGAGCTGAGCTTCCTGCTTAACAATATCTCACGTTCCTGTCACACTTACTACAGTGGTTTAATTATTTCAGAATTAATTAATTTGGTATTTGGGTTCTGGAAATTTATCTTTCCTCCTGGGCCATTTCACAAACAGGTCAGAGGTCAGGCTCAGCTACACAGCTCTCGAGTTAGGAGGGGTTTAGTTCATTGCTCAAGGGCACAACGCAAGGTGAATGCCGTCCCGAAACATCCAGGGCTGTGGCTCCCATTGCAGCCCTGTCTCCAAGAAATTACACTAGTATACTGCTAATTTCTTTTGCCAAATAGACTTTGAGGGAAAGGTAATTGCTGTTTGGATTATGTTCTGTGGCAACATTTATCAGAGTGAAGAATTGCTTTAGTTTTCCAGTGAAGTCGTAGGGAGGTGGTCATTGTGGGTAGTGGTAACACGAAGTGCAGGACATTGTCACTGGAGGTCAGCGTTTGCCTCCTGAATAATGCATGTGGTTGGGTTTAGCCAACAAACGCACTTTTTTTTAAGTTTAAACTTAGTGACAGATTAGTTACATATTAATAAAGTAAACATGCCTCCTCCTGTGCTTCAAGTAACCTTTTCAATATTTAACAACAACCTTTACCTAATGCTTAACCAGAGTGTCTTGAGGGCCAGAACATAACCGTCAAAGTCATTAATCATTCATTCAGATTGTGCAGTGGCTCCCAAAGTGTGGGCCGTGGCCCCCTGGTGGGCCTTTAGGGTATTGCAGGTGGGCCATGAGAGGTCATTAAAAATGAATACACTGATTTATGATGAGTGCTGGCAACAATCTGATTGGTCCTTCCAAACAGATGTTTTCTGAACATTCCAGAGCTTTCCCAGTCTTTTGTTACCCCGGTGCTAACTTTAAAAAAAAAATATTGCAGGCATCAAACTCTGAATGCAAGTATATTTAAACAAAACAGTTAAAAAGGGTTATCAGTTAGAACCTTAAATATCTTGTCTTTGTACTGTGTTGAATTGAACTCAAGTCAAAATGTCCATCCATCCATTGTCCATAACCGCTTACCCTAACGAGTCGCGGGAGAGCTGGAGCCTATCCCAGGTGACACTGGGCGAGAGGCGGGGTGCAGCCTGGACAAGTCGCCAGTTCATCGCAGGGCTGACACATAGAGACAGACAACCATTCACGCTTACATTTACAACTATGGAGAATTTAGAGTTCTCAATTAACTGCGTACCACACGGACACAAGGAGATCATGCAAACTCCGCACACAAGTGCCCTGCCCCAGCCACAAGGTCCCCAGGCCCCCAGCCGGCCCGGGGATTCAAACTCAGAACCTTCTTGCTGTGAGGCTACAGTGCTAACCACTGCACCACCGTGTATACAACGTCAACGTGTATAATTGACCTATTGAATGAATTAATAAATCAAACACTTTCTCTTTTGTATTTAGGATGGACAGTAGCATTGCTGGAACCGCCTACTTGAAAACATCAACCAACCCGATCGATCTGCACAAACTGATGAATCACACTGTGTGAGCGGGTTTCAATTAAAACAGCTTGACAAATCTATAATAATATCTCCTCTTTGTTCAATATTTACCTTGTGTAAGCATCCAGCTTCTGTTTCATGTCAAATAAGAGATGAGTGTATAAACAGCATTCACAGATGGCATCACACCAGAACACTTGTTGTACTCTCTCCAACTACTATCTCCTGTGAGAGTTTGTTTTTGTCAAATATGTAAACTTCATATCTACATCTCTCAGATGTCGCTGTGGCAATGCTTTCATCTCACACGCTCAAAGCGGAGCCCCCGCACATGCTCAGTAGTGTCAACAAATAACTCCATCCAGCTCGCACTGTGATTGAAGTGTTTATTGAACAACAAACACAAGAGGTGGCACAGAGGCTGTTTTCAGAGCTCAGTCTCAGTTGCTGCTGTTACGGAGGAGAACCACACCGGCCTTTGTTTTTTTTCCCCGCTCATCGATTCATACCTTTTTTTTTTCTTTTTAGTGACCTGAAGTCATAGAGTCAAAACCTGAATTAAATATATACTGTTATCTCCACTAGGGGGAAAGCTGGGAGGGGATCATGTAATTGCCTCTGAGTGTGTGTGTGTGTGTGTGTGTGTGTGTGTGATGCCTGGACCTACATCTTGTCCACAGCTGATCTTGAATATTACTGAACCAATTAGCCCAACTTATTTTGTGCGTATTCACGACTGTATGCCGAACGCCCTCTGTGATTCAGAGTTCTTGAAAAACCCTTTTTTAAAATGACTTTTATGTCTTTATGTTTTTATGGTCGGAGGCATTATATTTTCAAGTCATCCCGTTCTTGTGAATGTGACATCTCAAAAAAACGCCCTGAGGAAATTTCTTCAAACATGACACAAATGTTCATTTGGACTCAAAGATGAACTGATTACATTTTGGTAGTAAAAGGTCAAAGTTCAAGGTCACGCTGAGCTCATGTCCGTTCTGTTATCGTGGACTCTATACCTCAAGAACGTCTTCAGCAAGTTTCTTCAAATGTGACACAAATGTTCACTTGAACTCAAAGAGTCATGGTGACCTCACTAAACACATGTTTGGTCATAACTCAAGATGACATATGCTAATTATGACAAAATTACACACAAATATCTAATAAGATAAAACGATAGGGTGATGACATTTTATATCCAAACAATCAAAGGTCAGCTGACTCACCATCAGTCCTCTGTCCTCTGTAAAAACAGTCTCTGTGTGAAGACAGCACGTTTCTACCTGGAAATATTCCACTGGAATCTATCTGGTATAATTATATCCTTCATTTTGCTAAAAACATGAAAACAAGAAACAACACTTTTATATACCTTTTATTATTTGTTTTAACTTGACTGGTTGGTGGAGACATACAACTATGAGGCAGTCATTCTGTTTTTTTGACAGCTCTGTTTTATTCGACCATTGACAGCTGACTTCTCACTCTTCTTAACTGGCCACTAGGGGCCATCAACAACTACTTCAGTTTCAAATCTTGTTTCAGCTCGGGACAATGTATGTTATCTCATGTTAATGTCAGCGGAACTTTGCAAATCTGCCGTGGCTGCATCTGGGAGGCGTGGTGGCATTGCAGCAGGTGCTTCACAATCTGTTGCCTGGTGGTGATCTGGACTTTAGAGTGCACTCTACTAGCTCAGACTGCATTCAAACTTGCAAAAGATTCAATAACTCAAACTATATCTGCATGATAAAAGGTTAAAAAGAAGCCGTAATCAAAAATCACAATCAAAAATGAAATTAATCAATGGGAACTCGGACTCAGCAAGGAAGTATTCATTTTTCTTCCTCTGTGAGCAGGAGCAGTCAGAGTGGTGGGATAATTCTGTTCAGCTTTCAACAGATTACATTCTTTTTTCAATTATGCAAAATCCTCCCACAGCCGTTAGCTGAAGAGAGGAATAGCCATGCAGAAATTAAGTGGTGTAAAGAGGTTCACCCTTTCAGTACCCCGCTGCTGTGATTTGAAGTGAGCTCTTACAGCAGAGAAGCATATATCCCATGTTGTGCGTGCAATTAGCCTCAGCATTAATGGAAAAGTTAGAGTTTTATGGCTTCAAACACTTGGAAAAGTTAAGTTTAGTGGAAATGAGAAGGTGTCAGTGCTATTTCAGAACTATTTCAGTGCTTATCACATGACTGGTACTGAACAACTGTAACTATCTGGCCACGCATAAAAACACTTGGAATAACACATAAGCAAAATGAATTTCCCATCATGCCTCATCTCCAAGTTAAATTAGGGTAAGGCCTGAGAGAACAAAATAGTAAAAAACAGACTTCAAACTGTAGTTCCAATATTTAGTATCAGTGTTAAAGGACAAATTAAAGAAATAGTCACAACTTTTCATGTGGATGTGTTGATGGTTAATAATGTCACTCACAGCACACTCCATTATCAAAGGATGTGACAGACTGTTTATGAGCTGGGGCATATTCATTATGTGCTTTCATGGTTGGTCGCATTTAATGCAATAAAATGAA
This sequence comes from Lutjanus erythropterus, assembly GCF_056507025.1. NCBI lineage: Eukaryota > Metazoa > Chordata > Actinopteri > Lutjaniformes > Lutjanidae > Lutjanus > Lutjanus erythropterus. The sequence goes on from NC_139329.1 coordinate 8,283,333, forward strand.
AATATCAAAGATTTTATCAAACTGCTTTCTTAATGCTGTTGAAGATGTGTCTATTGCTGATATATATCGCTATCGTTATATTGCCCAGGCCTTGGGAAAAGTTAGGTTTTAATGGAAATATATAGTTAGGAGGTGGAGGTGTTTATGCTGCATCAGTGACATTTTAGTCAAACTAGTTTTGTCTGACTCATTTCTATCAGTTTCTGGTTGGAAATTATTATAGATAATCCTGGAAATGGTTGTGCAATAAAATATCTTAAAGCTGCTCTAATCAATATTTTCATATTAACAATGGAACACATGACTATAAGTAAATAATATTATTGCTGGTAGAGAAAAATCTTTCTTGCCTTTCCAAGCCCTCTGTAGTGTTTCGGTGTCTTTTAGCTTGCTATTTTGTATTTACTGCAGTTATTATACTGTTTTGGTTCAGTCTCACCACATTCCCAGCCGCAGAAAGCAACAGTTGACAAGGGAAAAAGCTCTGATAGACCCACTGAACAGCAACAAACAGGAGCCAGACATAGTTAGTGACTAACTGCTAACATTGTGGAGTATTTAGCAGCTGAGGAACCAGATATTTTCCCTCAAAAGCTGCTCATCAGGTTGACACAAACATGAGCCTGAATGTGCTAATACTGCTTTGTGCCTACTGGGTGTGCAAATTGGCAATGGCTCGCTAACACGTTCCCCATAACAACTTTATAAGATTATAATATGCTGTTAAGAGTTGAGGTTGAAAAATGAAACCTATAACAAAAAATCCCTATGACTCACTCTACAATTAACAGCCTGAGGGAAAAAAATATATTCATACAAAGTTAGAAAAAGAGTACCAACCTTAAAAAAAAGGGCAATCACAACATTCAAAAATATGACAGTAAAATACAAATACACTTTTGTTCCTTTATCTCAATAAAATGGACTTAATTGTGGGAGCGTATCATTAAGGGCCTTTCTAAATATTGTTGCCTCTTGGCTGGAAAGTGACAAGAGAAAAGAGAAATTAAAACATATTCACACATTTTTAAAACTCCTTGCTGGAAAGCTGCCACAACAAAGACAAATTAAATTTTGATAAAGCTAAAGGAGTGTCTTGTTCTTATTTCATAATGAATTCAAATATTCCTGAATACTTTATGTTGTGCTTTGAGGGTTTCTGTGTGTAGGAACCAGTGGGGACTGAGTGAGGAAGTGTACGGTGTTGTGTTTCTCAAACTGCAGGCTGGGATCCAAACTGTGGACTTTTTCCTGTGGGCTCCTCCTGTATATCTAATGAAAAGCAGTGTAATTTAATTAACAAACCTATTTTTAGGCAGAAACGATGAATGACTTCACTCAAATCGCGGTTGCAGATAGGAAATGTTTAGGAATACTGAGAACTGAGGGAGAAGTTGAACTCACCACGCCGTAAGCGACTGTGTCGCCGTAGGATCGGAGTTCAGGATAGATGTTGGAGAGGAACCAGCTGAACGGTCGGCACTGGAGTCTGGATCGCAAGGCTTTTCTCTCTGAAATGTCCCCGATGTCAATTCCTGAGTTCTAGAGATGAAAATAAACAAAGCACATCTAAGTTTGCATTTTGCACTTATACTCAAACATCAAGCACAATAAGTTTTAACTCATCTCCAATACTGCAAGAAATCAAAAATGTAACTTGGGGCCTGAATTCTCTGTGAGGGCTGCAGAAGATTTTCAGATTTCAAATTGGGCCATGGCATTCTTAATTCTGGAAATGGCTGCACCAGAGGATACTGTCTGGATATTTTGTCTCACCTGGATGTGAAAAGCACATACATTTATTAAAAATATTGACTGGAACCACAAACAATTGTACTATGAATAGTAAAAAAGTTAACAAAGGGAGGTAAGATCGGGTGAGTGGATGGACAAGACACAAGGAAACAGGGTTTAATTCTAGCACTGGACAAAATAGTCAGAAATGATTGTTTGAAAGACATGGAGGAAGTTTTAACCCAGATCATGTTTTCCTCAATCTAACCAAATAGTTTTAGTGCTTAAGTGAAACTGTGATGTCACCTTAAATGTTTTTTAGCAACCTTTATTTTTTAACCGGATGACACATATGTGTTTTTGCTGACCACAGTGGCTGCAGCGTCAGAACATGTGCACTTTTAATGCCTAGGCAAGGCAAAACATGACACTGTCACTGTGGACTAATGGGCCTATCACATGCTTTGGTGTGAGCATATTTGTCTTCTGTCATTTTTGGCCCCAGCTGTGAAATTTCATTTTTTTCAGTTTGTGTCTATGTAAGGGATAAAGTTAATACAACTGTCAAAACAAAATAAATGCCAACACAGTAATCACCAGGGAGTTAGGTCACTAAGCTCAGATTGCTCAATTTTTATTTTTTTGGATTTACTTTTATCATTCCCCTGTCATTCAGTCTGCTATTTCAATCTCTCTTGTCAGCTCTATTTAAAGCATGCAGGTGGCAGGAAACAAGAAATAATAATAGTCTCAAAACCAGACTGCCAATAAGCTGGAGTCATTTGTATACTAATAGTTTCACAGGTACTTTATAACCCAGTTTTTTGTAAAAGGTAAATAATATAAAGAAGACTGGCCTAATTTTACGCTTATAGAGTGGATCTCCATGGTGCATAGCCAGAAGCACGAACACTCTGCATACGTTACCTTTTCAATGTAGCCAGAGTATTAGAGGGTTAATGTATGAGCTCAAAATAATAACTTAAGTGAAGAGAAGCCGAACAATGGAACAATGATAAAACATTTCATAGGACGCAAAATTTACTGATTAATAGAAAAAAATAACCAACAGGTCCATCAGTAGCTGTGTTTCTACAAGGTATATTTATGTCCCACTGAACAGACATGGTTAATAGCGAAGAACTGGAAACATACAGGACTGAAAGGAGGACCAGTGAAGTAATCAGCGAAGAAGATACAGAGAGAGAAAGAAGACATAAAGAGTGTTATTAAATTATATAAAATGACCTCCACCAGGTCTGCTCATCCTATTGTATTTAGGTGATTATATTATTATAAGAAAGGACAGAGGAGACGGGTCAAGGGAGAGTGGTAATGCTTGTAAGACAAGAAAAATGCAGTTGATTGCACAGTGTGATGTAGTGTTGTGTGTAGGTTTTTTTCACACACAGATTCATCTACAAGTACACCTGTACAATCTAATGCAGTTCATTTTTTGCCATAAAAAGTACTCTTATCATGTCTATAATGTTTTTTGACACTCTCATAGAGGAGTTAATGGTCCAGTGTGTTTATTTGTTTGTGTATTTATGAAGTCTTGTTGGCAGAATATATCAGAAATGGAATATAATATGCGATTGTTTAAGTGAACCTAATAAAGATGCATATATACAAATACTGTATATACAAGTGTGTTGAATAAATGTTTGAAATCAGTAGCTTGCACAGGTTGTTGCACAGGTCAACTTTTGTAGAATGTAACCTTTGACATATATAGAGATGAATAACATGACAGGTCCCGAAAAGTGAAGGTGGCTGGCTGCATTATAGGTCATAAACCCCACCCTCTTAAAAAAGAACACATCATATAATTTGATGCTTTAAATTAGTCATTTGATGCTATGAAAAGCAGCTTTCACATCATGATTGAGAGCTGAACTCTGCTCGCCACTGAGACACTTGGCTTTACGGTGGGGAACACGAACCCTGATCACTGCTGTGCAGATTCTGGCTCCAAATCACATCACCAGTGCAAGATGGCACCGCTTGTATCTGTGACATTATGGCTTCATTTTTGTACAGTGGGTGTGGAAAGGCGGTGTTCATCTTTTCAGTCATTTCTGACTCTGGCGACCCCCATCGAAAAGACACTGGCAGACAGCAAGGGGACATATGGAACACTGACAACGAAGGGCCAAAAAGCAACAGACTGTACCAAATTTCAGCAAGAGATCTTTGTGCAGATTTTTTTTTATTTAAAAGATTACAATCACATCAAGAATCCCCACACACTAGCCTTAAGCTTCCATTCTTTTGTCTCAGACAGTTTTGCTTGACCTTATAGGGACAGTTCACCCTTAAAAAATACATATTTTCCCCCGGCTTGTAGTGCATTCAAAGGAGTATATCCATCTAAATTGTTTTTGCTGTGAGTTGCAGAGTTTTGGAGATGTCAACTCTGCCTTCTTTCCAATATAATGGGAATAAATTGCACTTGGCTTGGGGTGCTCAAAGCACCAAAAAATACATTTGAAAAATTAAAACCAGTGTCTCTACTCTCTAAGAAAGTACTTCCTATATGAAACTGCTCACAACAAAATCTGTGGATTATCTTGAGAAATGGGGTCATGATTTTTGGAAAGAGACACTGGTTTTGAATCTTCAAATCCTGCAGCTCACACCAAAACAATCTAGGTGGATAAATAGAGGCCAGTGGAAAAATATGTATTTTTGATTGTGAAGTTTTCCTTTAATAATGTGATTTGTACCCATGTAAGTAGTCAAACTTACTTCTGCACAAATTACTCTCCAGCTGACCTAAATGATGGCACTAGTCATGGTTGCTAGGATATTTGTGACAACGCTTCTGAACACAAATAAGCATGTATGCAATTACGCCCACACACCCCCCCTACACACACACAGAGAACAAGCACAGCATCAACCTGTCAACACGCACATGTGGGCTGTGTGTTTACCTGTAGTGGAACGTTCCAGGCCATGTAGACGTGACTCTTGTACTGATCCATCCAGACCTCAGCCACCCTCAGAGCGTTACGGCGCACGTGGGCGGTCAGGTTCTCTGTGTAGGGTTTGTGGGCGCGCTCGATGTGTGCAATCCTGGAGCAGGGCAGGACCTCAACGCTGCCGCCACACTGCCACACCTTTGTCACACAGAAATGCACACACATTAGTGACTGCAGAGACCTCCAGAATAAAGGTATGGATATTATCAGTACCTGCCAGGTACAAGCCAGTTAAACCCTTATTCTCTAGACAGGGGATTAAATCCTGCTGCGACTCCGCTGCTTGATAGAATTAGTGTGAATAGAAAGGTATCACAGGAGCACACTGAGAAAGCCCACCCAGGTGCTCACTATGTTTACCGGTTTGCAGTTTGGTGACAATGGATGCTGTCAAATATGTCTTCACAGGCCTACCTAGCATCATGACAGGCTTACAGAATATGGCATAAATACTGAGATTTGGTTCACCATGAATGCAATGCAAGTGTGCAGCCTTCTGGGATGTTTTGACAGTTGTAACTATATTAGGTCTATGTTCATTTTAGTTGTACTGTAGTACAGGTATAAAGACATGGGTATGTTGGAGGTAAATGAATACCATATGAGAGCATAAAAAAATCTTAAAATGATTTATCATACTGAAATTTCAGGTGTTTACACCACTTATGCTACAACTGATAATTTACCTGCATTCATTTCTTAATCTTAAACTGCTGTTCCATCTGTTATTCTTCAAATGACAGCTGCACAGCCATGTTTCTACAGAAGTCCATAAAGAACAATGTTTTTACATTAAAGTGGCAGCTTGAATTTGATGGTGTAAAGGCACCTGAGGGACACCATAGGTTCTCCTACACATTTGGAAAGGGAAAGGGTACTGAGGTGGTTGCAATCAGCAACCTCACAGCTAGATGCCACTTACAGGGCTTTGCCATTGTCACATTTGGCCACGCAGAGTCAAACTATGCCATGCTGATTTGCGTTTGCATTACCAGTTTAATTGTCCTGAGTCGCATCTGAGTTCGAACATCTCCAGAGTAGGGTCGACGCATGCCAACCCACCTCCAAGCAGATTGCACTGACATCTCGCTGACTGAGACCAACCCATGATGACCCCCGTTTCCCCTAAAAAAATGTGTTGCAAGACTCTACTCATCTCTGTGCAGGAGACCAGAGAGAAAGTTTTAAGAACTGTCTGTGTTCACTGTTCACAGTATTTTGTAGCTTCTAACTGAATCTCTGTGGTATAATGTTTACTTTCTCTCCTGTGTTGCTGTTTGTATTTTTAAGTATATGTTTTATTTTATTGTTTCATGTTCACTTCCAGCTGTGTAGAAGTCATGTTAAGTTACTGCTGATGAAATTAATGCAAAGAATTTATAGTAAATGAACTGTGTTTACCCACCATTTTACAGCTGCTTGACTAAAGACAAGAGTGTCATCAATTAAAAGACACATCCTCTAGTGGGTAGCCTTGTTGTAATGGAAATGGCAAATCCCTGGGCTGATGTTTGACTGAGCCAAACTGAGCCAAACTGAGCCACCATGTGTACGGAAAAAAGGGCTTAAATCCAACACATCCTTCTAAGCATCTTTAAAATAATGAAAATAGTATTTCAACTTTTTTCAACTCCAAATTCTTAGCTTTAATTTTAATTTATGAAACTTTGATTTCACTTTTTGAAGTACTTGAAAGCCAGCAGAATCTTCAACTCCTTTTAGCACTTTAATTTCAACTTAATACAACACATTTATTTAGTGAATACACTTCTTTCAATTCTCCATTTAAATAATTACAAAAGTACACAAATTCTTTACTCAAGTAGAAGTACAGACCCTTGTGGTAAAAAAAAAAAAAAACACTGATAAAGGTAGAAGAAATGATTCAAGATCAAGAAAAAGAAAAAGTGAAAAAGTACAGGCTAACAAAACTCTGTCTCTTTTGTCTCACATCTTTTTACCTCTTGTTATGCTGTTTTTGTCTTATGTCTTTTGCATTATTTTGCTCTTATGTCTTTAAGTCATTTTCATCTTGTTACATCTTTTACATTGTTCTTGTCTTGTAATGTCTATTACATCGTATTTACCTTGTTATGTCTATTGTGCATAATTTGCACTGATGATTACACCAAGGAATTGTATTTTCTGTGTTGCTGTTACGTCCATTTAGGTTGGTGCAAAATAATCAATAATTCCTCTTAAATGTATTAAAACTATAGCAACAAGCCTGTTTTGAAATGATAAAATAAAAAGTTGTCAGAAAAATAAATATTCAAGTATGTGAAAAATCTACTTAAATTCAGTAACAAAGTATTTGCTTTTACTCCCATTTGTGAATAACTGCCAGTTAAACTTTTTGCATTTTCTAATGGTGTTCCAACTTATTTAAAATGTTTCAATTACAAATTTTCAGCAGTACGCTGATGTACATTTTCTTCAGAAAACATAGCCTTTTCTCTTTTTCCACTGAAATATTTCGTCAACCGATGCTTTCGCAGCAGGAACACACATTTCTGACTTTCATGAAGTCAGCCAATACTAATTTCCATCACTGCTAAAATTTTGCAGCAGGCACCTTAGGAGTTTAGTGTACTGTTTACTGAGAAAACAAGCACTGGAGAATGCAGATTTAAATAGAAATGCCTGTTCTCTATTCCAGTCCTTCACTTTGTTTGTGTGTTGGTGCTATAATCCCTCCTGCCGGCCAGCCTCCTTCTCTGTATCCTTGCAAAGCGAAGAGCTACTGCAGAACAACAGTAAAACTGTAGCACTGGCCCGGCGCCCAGGCAGGAGCCCAAACTACAGCCAAATTCTGAGATAATACACGCTTCCCTCAGAAATACCTCAACGTTCTCTATAAAGGATTTACAACACGGGGTTAGAGTATAAGAGCTATTCTTCGAGCATAACAATCTATGTCTGAGTGAGTGGGTGTGCAGAAGAAGATAGAGACGGAGACGAGAAGAAATGCGGACAGTGAAAAGAAAGAGGAGAGATTCAGGAAGAGTGTGAAACATAAAACAGAGAAGGTGAGGGGATAAAAGTGAAGGAGATGAAGTGGGAGGTATAGAGAGAAAGAGAAGAATAACAGCCTCTCCTCGTCCTTCTTGAGGCATCCTTTCCAAAAGCCTTTTCTTTTTTTTTGTTTGGCTATCTTCCCTCTAAATAAAAACCCTTCTCCTGTGGGATAAAACAGGGTCACGTGCCAACTATTACCCCGAAAACATCACAGAATATCATTGTGATGTTGAGCAGTTGCAGTTTATGTGCGTCTGTGGGCCTGGAACTTGTGTCGGGCTGATTTGTATGTGTGTCACCCAGACAAAACGCAGCACATTTACATCCCTAATTGTCTCTCAGTCTGTCTTCTTTGGTTTAACGCGGAACAAATCTCGCTCGCGGACTTGTGTTTTTAAAAGTTTTAATGAGAAAATGAGAGGCAAAAGGCAACAACAAATGGAGTTGTGAATTATGAATCACGCTGAAGACGACCGCCCGTTGTGATAAAAAAAAAAAGACGGCGTGAGACAATGAGCACTAAATATGCAAAATATTACGCCACAGCGCAGATGAAGCTTCATAAAAGTAATCTTTATCACAATGGGAGCATGCAGGCCAGAGATACGGAGTGCTTGTGCAGAAACTGTGAGAAAAAAAAAAAAATCACATCGCTGATAACAAAAGGCGCCTGTGTTTGGCACGAGGGAGATAGAAATAGAACAAACCTGCTGGTTTCTAACTTAAACCTTGGGTTGAACTCAAGCATGATGAATTAGTTAGAGTAAGAGGAATGCCCTTGAGACACGTATACAGCACTGATTCTGTCAAAATATCACTGCTGATTTACATAATCATTGATCTGCAAAGGGCTCTTTTGCAGTGCAGTCTGCTACTTTAGCAAAAAGTGGAAATATTGACTTTTTCTTGTCATTCTTGATGTGTTTATAGTCAAAACTCTGTGGTATGAAATAACTGACACTGATGGTGTGTTTGTGTGTGTCTAGGCGGGCTTGTTTGGGCCCATATTTGATGTCAAGTTCTGACTTCAAATACCCCTGTGGCACTGGAAGTATTTGCTGTGGAAAAGAAATGTCAGTAGTCTGACTGATGGTCTCGCTAGGCTTTTGTTGCCTTTCAATCATTCAAAAACCTCACATATCCACCCAACCACCCACCTACCTGTCCATCTATCCACCTGGGCAGGGTTTTTCCTGGCTCAAAATGAGGCTGAGGTGGTACCATCCTATTAATGTGCTCATGCATGTCTACCATGCCTTCACCTGGGTCAAGCAAACATTTTTTGTAAGGTATGAATGTCAGGAGTTCTATCTATCTCTCTATCTCTCTATCTCTCTCTCTATCTATCTATCTATCTATCTATCTATCTATCTATCTATCTATCTATCTATCTATCTATCTATCCATCCATCCATCCATCCATCCATCCATCCATCCATCCATCCATCCATCCATCTATCCACACACCCATCCATCATTTACCTCCTATGGGGACAAATCTGTCCAGCTCTAGGCTGCATGCCAACAACCACACAACAAGCTCAACAGTGGCTTTGTAGTTTCTCCCCACCAAAACGGGTTCATTTCAGTTCAGTGTTTGTTGTCATTGCTGCAGAGGGCAACTGATTTGCAGCACTGTGCGTGACTCTTGGCCCTCTTTCAGCAAACAGGCTAAAGCGTAACGTGGGCAGAGCTGCCGACAGCTGGAGGAAGCATATGATGTGGGTCAGAAAAACACGGTGCTCCAGGGTCACGGTGGCAGTGGCGAGATCTCCTCCCATGGAGAGACCGGCTGTTCGTGGCCTTGCTGCTTATGCTACACTGAATACGCCGTCCAAGTCTCCCCTGTGCTAATGTCATCAGGTGTTCAAGCAATTTGTCGTTACAGTAGGGGCTTATACTGAAGAATTATACAGCAGAAGAGCTCTATTACGGAGGATAACCTCTCTGGATGCGACAGGAGAACTCATGGTCACCGCGCTGCGAGGAGCTAAGGAGAAAGCCATTATCGGATGCATAATACTTGAGTGTAGAGGTCTGACTTTCAAGCCTCCTATGGAGAAAGTCAAGGCCGAGCTGTGCACAAAAGCTTTTTATGAGCTACATTACTGTCAATGACCCGCAATGTGCCGAAACAACAGGACACTTTAAGCCTTTGGCAGATTTAGTAATTTATATTCATGACATCATATAATGTTTATGATATCAGGTCAAACCCATTTTAAAGGGAATATTTAGAGTGCCATCATTCATATTATGAGCATCTTCTGCTTGTTTGAGCTGATGCTGAACCCAGACGCCTCCTGCTGTCACTGCAACATGACTAACACAAACTGATTCCTGCTTAAGCCTACATTAGAGTGTCACACACACACGCAAAACTGTGGAGGGCAATCTGCATTAAGGGGGGGTGGATGGCATAAAATTACTGAGACAACTGCGGGATGCAGTCAACCACTCTCTCCAAGGATGTAACATCCGCCACCAAAGACAGTGATTGATAGCCTGCTTGTTCAGCTGTTTAGTTACCATTTTCCCTAAACACAACGTTCCCTAAACAATCACCATGTAATCTGACATAGGGGGTGGATCATTTTCTAACTGATGCATGAATATGGAATCCATGCAAGGCTATGATTCTTTTTATGACGTCACTGTTTACTCTGGTAGTGTTGTGCTACAGTAGAGAAATGGTAAAAAAAAAAACAGCAAGAATATCATTCTTATGTAAGCCGTAGGAGACGTAAGGAAATAAATAAAAAGAACAAAAAAAAAAACCAAGAGTTAATGGAGAAATAAAATATGATCCTGAAGAAAAGAAAATCATCTGCCTGTTTTCTCCCACCTGTTTTCACAGATGAAAAAAAAGTAACTCCTGGCAAACTTCTTTGTTCACATAGCAAAGCATTTTTTCACCTGTTCGTAATATGAAAGTTCATTTTGGCTAAATGTTATACATACATACATGTATAGATATGGATGGGGCCTACTGTACATTAATTTCCTTCATATTTGTACACGTTTTCTGAAAGCTTACAGATATGGTCTGTACGGATGACTCTAAAGTGTTGGAAATGATATTTGCCATCAGTTAGCGAAAAGAATTCTTTGTCCACATGCAATGTTTTTAATGACTGCGCAGACCTCTGTCTACAATGCTGCCTCTGCTTTAGCAATATAGTAATCCTTTAAGTTACACTAAAAGGTTATTATATTCAGCCAATTTTGTATTTCAGCTTTGAGGTAATTTTTTTTGCATTCCATTAAAGGAGTGAATATATTGTTTGAATATCTGACTATATATTCAACTGGTCTGCTAAGGTAACACTAATGATGAGCAATAACAATTTGACAGTGTAACATTAAGTAATGCTGAAGATCCAGTTCGACTAAAATACTAATTTGAGCGCTATAAATCTGGATATTCCTTCTCAAGCCCCTCTGAAAAACTCTGCCAATCAACTCTGTCTCTGTGTCGAGGTTCTGGATGCTGAGGCTTTTCTCTCCTCCTCCTCCTGCCTTCATTTCTGATGCAGCTAAAAAGTTTTTTCTCATGGCGTTCTGTTGTGTTTGAACACATATGTAGGAAACAGCCTTCCTGCAATACACACAGCAGTGAAATAACTCTAAATGCGTTGGACTGAGGCAGTCGGGGTGAGCGCCGCGTCACGCTGCGCGGGCATGATGCGTCTGTTGTTTGACTGCACAGGACAGACAACAACACTGGAAAAGCAAAGAGCACATGCACCAAACAAGTGAACGTTTTTTGCACACACACAGTTCTGCTCTGAACTCTGAGCTGAACATTGAAACTGATCCCTCCTTTGGTATTGAGCCTGGTGACGCTAGAATCGATCTTCAAGAACAAGATGTAGCATCGGAGGTATCGATATTTTGGGATTGATCCACCCACCCCGACTTCCCGCTGTTTCACCCCACCCTGTTCTCCTCCCTGCACAGAGTTTCCCTCTCTATACTATGTTCATCCTTATAACTTCAAAAGTCATGCTGACGATAAAGAAAAATACTGACAATTTGTCTCCATGTACACAGATCTATGGATCTATACTGTGCCGGCCTTCCAGTGAGAATTTGTTTCATTGGTAAAGATTAGAGGGATGGAGTAGAGGGAAGCTGGTGTGTGGCGGCAGCACTGACAGTGCTCCACTGTAGTTTGTGATTTCTTCTTGAGGATGAAGGACACATTACAATAATCACTCAGCCATCTTCTCCACAGGCTCTCCTCGCATTGATTGTCCACTAAATCTTAACCCGACATGGTCAAGCCTGAGGGAATTTATACATTTTCCGAAGTGTGATGTGTTCTCAACCCGGTTGCACAGATCTGCGTCACTCTGGCCTGAGCTGATAATCAAACCTGCACTTCAGTGAAACTACACTGTAAATCACTCTGCACTAAGCCTGAGTCAACAGATCCCTCGTGATGTCTCCCATGTCCATTCAGTCTCGAAGCTGTTCCGACAGTCGCATCCTCTTGGGAGTGATTTGCAGCCTCGAGAGGACGGTGTTGTCTCTGAGCCCTCAGCCTCTGGAGACCAGATTAGAGATGAAATCCCTGCAGTAGCTGTTAACACTATAACTGTGGTTAAGCTCCCTGAAAATGATTTAAAACCTGTTAAAGCTGCAAGAAACTGCAACATAATAGATAAATTATATTTATCATAATGTAATAAATGTCAGGTTCCCTTGCAATTTAATTACAACAAATCACAATGTTATCTGGCAGTTGTTACATCATTAGTAATCTACTCATTTTGCTTGAGTCAGACTGAATGAATAATGTGAATGACTGATAAAGACCCCATTCTGTCAAAAGAAAGGTCATTCTTCCTTTTCTCTATGCTGGACATGTCTGCTATTTAGGATATTTCCATTTGGAAGGGAACAGCACAAATCACACGGTGTTACAGATATTTTTAGTACATATTGAAGGCTGTATGTTGAGGTGGTTTGGTGTTGGCATATGGTTGCCATGGTTGTGCGGCTCATAAGATACAGGTTCTCAAGGCGACTCACCCTGATGCCGAGCTCCACGTTCTCCCCGCCGTAAATTTCCATGCCCTCGTCTAGCAGTCCGATCTCCTCAAAATACTTCCTGTCGACCACAAAGCAGCCAATCAGAGCAGGGCTCCTAAAATGGAGAGTGAGGGGAGGAAAGAGTGGAGGTAAGAGAAAAGAAAGAGGCAGAACAATTTACAGCAATTAGTGGGTTTAAATGAAAAATATTCTTCAAGACACACACACAAGCAGCGTCTTAACCTACAATTAGCCCCACACTGGGCATCAAAGTGCTGAAGATCGATTGTTCGAGTGTGCTGCACATTTAATGCTCCTCACAAGGCCCCTTTCATGATAAACCTTTGCTGTACATTATACTTACAAATGATCCAGCTGTCAAATCGATGCTCTCACCCAACACAAGAAATCCAGGATATTTTGAGGAAATCAGCGTGGGGAAAGCAACCAGATCTTTCATCAACATCAAAATGAATCAACAGGAGTGAAAAATAACTCCTATTAGTATTCATGCTGTCAGTCCCACACATCTCCTCTTATCAATATGAAATACAGCACCGCTGCAAAAACAGCTTGTTGGGGTGAATTTTTCTTCCCTGTGGATACACAGACTGGCACACAGCCAGAAACTCTGAAACTCAAAATGCTAACAGAAATGAGGCCCTCGCATTACAGGCTCTGAACAAATTCTTTTCTTTACATCACAACACAATGAAATCACAATTAAAGATACAAAGCGACAATAAATGTGTGGTCTTTTGTGGAGTTTTTTCATACCACAGAAGCATGTGTTATTAACCACCCAGTCAGATCTGATTGACTAATTATGCTAAAATTGGGTCTCAAAATCCAGCAGCCATGCTGCAGTTCAGAAATCATGAACAACAGTCTAACTCTAGAGACCATATTACATAGTTGTCAGTGTTTCACATCTTTTCAGCAGCTATGCTGTAAAATAAATAATGTTTTTAGGAGAAAAAGTACCTTTGTCCTCACAGACTTTAGTATATCAAGTATCAGAGAATAAGTGTATTTTATACTGTTCATTTGCAACAATATCACTTTTATAGCAAACTATATTGAGTAGATGAGATGAAAAGCTATGAAGCCAGCAAACTACATCAAGAGTCATCAAATGAACACACATTCTTTGCTTCAAAAGAGATGTCACGAACAAAAAAGAACAGTGCACTTAGTAGAGCGCAGATCCTTACCAGGGCACAAATGGTGAAGCACCTCCTGCAATCCCACCACAACTGTCAGGTGCAACCAGCAGAGATTTGCAGAGTTCCACTGTTACGTGCCACAGTGTGTGTGTATTGTTGTACTAGAAGATAGGTGGGTGAAGTTTTGGTTGAGCAGGATCTGGGGAGGTTTGTTGTTGTGAGGCTAGTCTTGTTTCTGTTGTATGTACATGACAACGTGCTACACTTCCCATGTGCTAGTTGTGCTTTGTACTGTGGGTTGTGGTTAAAAGCCTGGAGAGTGCAGCCAGTCAGGGCCAGTGGACCATTCGGCAGACTGAGGTCTGCAAGTCTGCAGTCTAGTCCTGCAGTGGCAGGCTAGACTACTCGTGGCAGTTGTGTGACAAGTGCTTTGCTAGTGCTCTCAGCTAGTAAAGTCACATGTCTTTGTGTACCAAGTGCCTTGTCAACCTCCACAGTTAGCAAGGGCACTCGTTTGGGCACCCCCATGTGCTTTGCTAGCTCCGCCAGCGGTGTCTTCCGTGTCTATGTGTTTTTGTTAGCCACTCCAGCTAGCAAGGACACTCGCTGTCTTTTGTGTGTGTATTGTTACTGTTTAATTTAGTAAATTAAGTTAATCATTTTGTTTTACTTCATTTGCTGACTTAATTTGACACTTAATTTGGTAATAAAAGAACCTTTGTTTACACCTTTGTCTCAGTTCTCCCTTCTTCTTTTGCCACCCAGGTACATTTATTTATTGTTACACCCCTCATCCCCTTGCCCAACTTGGGGGTTGTAACATCCACCAACATTAACATGACCCTGACATATGTTGTTGAAACAAGATTTCAAACTGAAGCAGTTGTTGATCACCCCTAGTGGCCAGTTAAGAGGAGTGAGATGTCAGCTGTTAATGGTCGTACAAAACAGAGCAGTCACTAAATTGAATTATTGCCCTGCAGTTGTCCCTACCAACTAGTCAAGTTACAGGTTACATCCATGTCTGTACAGACTCATATAATGTACATAGTGAAGACTTTGAAGGAATTTAATATGGAACTTATCACTATATTGACCTGTAACTTTAATATTTCTAAAAATCCAAAAAGCTATAAAGTGTATTTTTTTTGGCAAAATGGAAGAAATCACTATACTTATATGTATAATTCAGTGGGAAACATGCTGTCTTCACTTAGATAATATTTTTACTGATAGAGAGATGAACATTATGTCATAGTGAAGTTGACTTTTGACCCTAACACAAACACTGGCTCTAGAGAGACTTTCACATTTTTCACGGCCATCTGCTCGATGCGTGGAAGGGGAGTGTGAGACAAGTGGAATTCAGTTGGTTGCAGACACTGACATAAAAGAGATGGACAACATGACAGAGCCCCAAAACTGAAGCCAAAATATCTCAATCATCTCCTGTTGGCTGGCTGTAGTATAGGTCATAAATCCAGCCCAATTTGTTTTCTCATTAGTCATTTGATGCTATGAAAAGTCATGTGAGGATTGACAGCTGAACCCTGCTCTTGACTGAGTCGGCTGGGTGTACGGGCGGGACCTCGATACTGCTGCTCCAACCCTGATCACTACTGTGCAGGCTCCCTTTGCTGCATATCATTCCTCTTTCAACAAATCACAAGTCACAACTGGGGTTAGCGGACCTGGAGAGATTTAAATGTGTGAAGCTCCATTTGGACTGAATTTATGTCTCTAGGGGTGGTGGGTGATTTAGAATCACCTGCGCTGGTCCTCCTCCTGTAATTTAAATCCCATTCAGAGAGATGTAATTTGGATCTCTCAGGGAAGATCTGCTTGTCCTTCTACATTTTTTGCAAACTGACACCATTAAAGATTTGCTGAATCAGCTATTAGCACTTCATGTTTGCAGTATACCCAAGGATGTACAGCTTTGATACTGTGATGATTCTGAGGCAAGTTCTAACACTTATTTTTTCTAACATCTCTATAAGACTTCTAAGCAGAGTGATATTTGGAATGAGTTATATAACTCCAAGGACTATGACCCCAAATTCACCTCACACAGTATCTTTGCTTTACCGTACAGATCCTGGGGAGGCTTTTGGCTTTGTGCTGTTAAATTTCCACATCTATTACAGGTTTTCATGCATACAGCGAATGAAAAACTCTTATATATTATAATATTGTTGTGGGATATTAGCTACAGCAAGCTATGAGCAGATCACCTCCAAGTTCCACTTGACTCCTGGCACACATCGGACTACACATGACAGCTTCAGTCTTTGCCAGGAGACCAGAGTACTTCTATGTTATAATATTACCAGGTTGTTTGTTTGCAACTATTTTCAGAAACAAGTTTCATGTAAAAACAATGTTCAGGTAATCGTAAAATAATAAAGGTATTTAACGGTAAATTTAATATTTTTCAACCTGGACCCCTTTTCCCACAATTTTGTGTCTAAGTGACTAATTGGGACGACAATTTGAAATTGGTCCAGTATTTGTGTGACCGCTGCAACTGCCTGCAAAGTCATCCAAAAATGTCTTGGTTCATCTTTCCACTGTTCCAACAATGATTAACTGTGGTAAACCCTAAAAGACCAAATCTAAAGCTACACCCCAGCAAACATTGGTCGGATGATGAAATACAGAACATATATGTATACGAAAGATGGCAGAAATACAGTCAGTACAGGAAAAGGAAGCGCAGGGCAGTGGAGCAGACCTTGAAAACGTCACCCAGCCAGACCAGCGAGCCGCCACCGGCCCCCTTTGATTGCACACCAGCCCACACCCGCCTCCTCACACGCCCCATGACAAATTACAATATATCCCCTGGGAATGAGCCATGATTTGGTTAATGCAGTTGCATCTAATACAAGTTTGGCTGGAGCTAACATAACTGCAGCTAAAAAGCTAACATTCATTAGCCAGACATGCTCCCATTTGCAGTTTAATCCATTCCCCACATGTGCTCTTGTGTTTTATGTTTTTGAAAGAAGATAAAAAAGACGCCACCCTCCAGACTCATGAGACACAGAGTATCACTTGTCTTAGAGGTCCACTCTACTTGGAGAGAAATGCAAAGCTTGAAAGGCCTGCGGCTCCCTGGGTATGGTTGCTACTCAGTGACTGGGTAGTTTGCAGAAGGGGCTTAGCGAAGGGTCAATACTGGACCAATTATGAAAAATTGTTGTCCCTATCAGTTACTTAGACACAAAGACATTGGAAAATAGGGTCAGAGTTGAAAAATGCCAATGTTAACCTTTAAAAATAGATTTTGACACAAGCCCCTCTGGTCAGATAATAACCAATAATGCAGGACTTAGTTGATGATAGACTCGTGGTGTATATTTCCTATGAATCTATCTTAGTTTTTTTTTACTTAATTAACCAGGAAAAGTAAAATGAAATGCATGGATACACATATTTACTTCAAAAATTCATAACTGCTTAGAAAAAGCTGCCTTAAAAGTGATTAAACAATGACAGTACCTGGTCCTTGTGAGCAAAGCCAGTGACAAATTACACCTGAGAAAAAGTACTTAAGATAAAGAAATAAACAATAGGGGAAATTCATCTTCCTCCATTACAATATTGAGCACAATATGTCCTCTTGTCTTTGTCCAAATCTATAAACGCTGCATCATTGATTTGCTTGCAACGAACCACAACTTATTATCCTCTTGCAGATATTGGTGAGTGGGCAATTTTGTTCTCATTGCCGGGCCGTTTTTCTGTTGTGGCCTCTGCAGTGTGTCTTTATCTGTCATATCGGCAGTGCTTTCCTGGCCAGTGCTTTTTAAAAGCTGGATCATTATATCAATTTCAGAGTATGTACAATGACTACGCACGCTGTAGGCTGCCTCAAATGTGCTGTGATAGTGGTGATGAAAATTACCTGCTTTTTTCAAAAAATCTGTGCCCACTGCTTCTGATGAGACTCCAGGTTTTATGTGTTACATTTAATGTGCTTTGGGTTGTGCTGGATCCCTCAGGTTTTACATGGGTTAGATAGTGGCTACATACGTAATAATTCTTCATGGGGATTAGTGTTTAAGAAATTATAATGTAAAAATAATGAGCTTAGTACCTGATCTTATCAAATCTACTGCAATGTGCTTTGAGTCAACTTATTAAAAATTAATACTGCTCTGGTAGATTATTTGGGGGTGTCTCGCTTCTTTAATGATTAACACGCTTCTCCCTTTTTCAAAGATTTTAGAAATCCTTGTCCTCTTGTTGAGCCAAAAACAAAAGCTTTGAGCTCTTCGGTTGTTTACCTGATAGGGGCTGTGTGGTTGCGCTGGGTCCACCAGGACTTCGGTGGGTTGAGGTATCGACACCACAGCTCCCAGTCAAAGCCCTGGGCAGACAGCGGGTACTCCTCGATCTCAAACGTGTCGTATTTGATGTTGTCAAAGGAGGGAGACACCACCCGGGTCCGGTCCTCCTTTATGCGCTGCAGAATAGGTTCTGCCCTGTGGGACGACAGAGCACAGGGGGAACAATAGGAGACAACACATTAATGTGAAAGTCAATGTTGGTTCCCAGCTCTGCAATGCTTTACAAAAAAAAAAAAAAACTATGATAAGTAATAATTTGTGCAAAATTGTTTACATGTACACTGACACAAATTAAATGTATTTAATGTATTTCCCAGACATATCAACTTGATACACTGATAATCCAATAAAAATGACTAAAGCCCCTGAAAACTTGGCTTGAAATAAGTAATACTCTATTACTTTAATATTTATGAAAATATTAGCAAAAGCGTGAATTCTGCCGCGACCAGCTGTTGCAGTATACTAGGGATGATACCATCTGAATTTTTGTCAGTATTACTGAGTACCAACTCGCATTAAATCAACCAGCGCCAAATTTCAATACCTAGGAGAGCGTCTAGGTGAGAGTATCTCAGAGTACAGAGAAAAAGGGAAAGAGAGAGAGCGACATTAGACTGAGCAGCAGCTCAGAAAAGAAGTAAGAAAAAGTAGTTGTGGTAGATTCTAAAGTAGTTCAAGTAGAGCTTTGGGCACCAAAAGCCAAGTCAAATTTAGTGCCATCATACTGGAGAGAAAGTAGACATCTACTGCTGATATCTCCAAAACTCTGCAACTCACACCAAAACTATCTAGATTGATGTGTTGTGTATTTTTGATTCTGGGGTGAACTGTACCTTTAAATAGAGTTTTAAGGTGTCTGTGCTTTACTTGCTTTCTACATTTCTATTTTGTACATTTTCTAAATGGGCTCATTACTTTAGTTTTAATGCATTTGAAGGGATTTTGTTCCGCCTTCCTGACATCAAGGCCAATTTTGATCTCAACCTAAATGAACAGTAACACATGGCAGACATGATTCCTTGGTTTATCTATCAGTGCATATCATGGATAACAGATGTAACTAGAGTCAGTAGAGTGCACATCTACACCAGCCAACAGAATATTGGAATGTAACCCCCTTTAAAATCACCAACATTTTGATTAGTAATTTACCACTCCTGAAGAGATGTGAGGAGTCAGCAGTCTGTAAAAGTTACACATACGTTTTATGTAGATTTTTCAAGGTTTTTCAAAAATTATGAATTTCCACAGTCATGAGATGTCCTTAAATATGCACAAAAACTGTTAGGCAGAATGGTGCAGTAGTTAGAGGGATTAGACAAGCTATATGTCTCTTACACATTCACACACACACACAACACCCAGCAGAGATAAATATTTACAGTGCAATGTACAATGACCAAAATAAGACTATAATTCTCCTTTTGTCTCTTATATTTATCATGAATCTTATTGTTGGTCTGTGTCCACTGGATGTGTGAGTTGGCAACTGTTTGCTTTATAAGCCGGAGATATGGTGGAGACTGTGCATCTGCCTGCTTTGATGGTTTTAATTTGGGCCAGAGAAAAAAAAAAAAAAAACTTTTACTCTTTTTACTAAGAATTTTCTCTCATCAAAACTAAGACAACAAGGCAAGAAAGTATTGAATACAACAAGAAAAAGGCAACAAAACATGTACAACAAGCAAGATCAGCTGAAAGAAGGTAGAAAAAGGGAGGGAATGAAATAAAGTGTGAGCGATTGTCAGGCCATACTGGAAGCCGGTGAGTGAGTCTGCACTCCCAACTGGATTAAGAAGGTCAATCCACCAGTGAAGAGTCAGGATGGAGCTGAATCAAGGTCTGAAGAAGTGCTGGCTAGGGCTCCTCAGGGAAGGCACACCAGAATTACAGAGGCTAGCTGGCTTGGAAAGTCCTGGAGAGATCACAGTGCACCTACTTAGCCTTGTAAGCCATTCCCAGGGTTTTGCATTTAATTCGAGAGAAAGTACAGGAAATGGTTAGAATTCACTGCTGATGAGTGCGAGGTTGGCTGAAGCACAGCGAGTTGAGAGGGCCAACAGAGAGCCCCTCTCTCGCCAAATAGGGGATGACTAGAGCCAGGACTACAAACTAGACACAGCCCTTGATCAGGTAATATTGGATTCGGTGGATGTTGAAGGCAAAGCTGCAGGGCTGTGATGATGGCCTTGCACGTATGACGGCTCTTAAGATCTCAGACGCTTGTCGGCAGCTTGGTCAGTAATCACAGGGGTGCTGTTGATACAGAGGTGTTGCTGGAGGCGGAGGGGGCAGTGGAGAGGAGCACTTCATATCAAAGAGGTTGAGCAGGTGGTTTGACGTTCAACCACAGATAACAGCTATATGCAAGAAGATATGCTGTTTGTTTGAACTTTGATGTCTGGTTGACATCTCCTCCTTCACTGGAGGAGAGCGAAAAATGTTTCTATGGCAAACTTTGCACATATACAGGTCAGTATACTTATTTTCTAGACATAAACAAAAAAAAGACATATTTATGAGCGGAGGTCTTTAATCATTGAACCTTTTAAATGTTAGCCGGATTAGTCAGCTAAGTGAAAGCGTCTTAAACCTGCATTCTCTCTAATGGCCAACAGGGGGTGACTCCACTGGTTGCAAAAAGAAGTAGACTGTATCTACTCTTATGTCAAAATGAGGCTTCTTCTCATTTGATTTAATTGCTACTTTCAAGTCTTCTTCTATACAGAATGATGTTCATTTTGTAAATTATTGTCCCATTATGCATAAAATAGCTGATAAAGCAGGGTATGCTTTAGGGCGGGGCTATGATGTGATTGACAAGTCCTTCTCAGCGAGTCCATCCAGTGCAACACACAGGGATAAAAAAAAAAAACTCAGTTCAAAATGCCAAATGAAGTAGTGCTGATCAAATACAGATCAAGGTTCAGTTACTGTATTACCTATTTCTTGCTAAACTGTTTCTAGAAACATGTTTTAGTGGACTGTTTAGCTGTAATATCAGAAAGATTGCAGCAGACGGCTGCTATTGTATGTTCCATTTCCAACAGCGCCTCCTGAAACTGAAATCAAACTTTTCAGATGAGAAAGTATTGACCAAGTATGGATCATAATTTTGTTGCTACATTGCCCATTTCTTGCCTAAAGTGTTTTCAGAAACATATTTCAGTGACTGTTTGGCTGTAACACAAGAGGCTTTGAAGCCAGGAAAGATGCCGTCGTTTCCTGCCGAATGGACGAGCCAAAACAAAGTACTGCCCAAGTTGCAGTGCGTCACCCACCAGCTTCATGCACTCATCAGTGCTGTGCATCCTCTGATTGCATAAAAAGATGACAACTCCCGTAACGCCTAACTTGAGGCTTCCAAACGGTAGTCCACAAGGCAATGGGTGGTGGTTCATACTCGCTAGCCAAATGAAGATGGACCGCATGGCCAACACACCAACTCTCAACAGATTACAATTCTGATGTTGCCAAATTCTGGTTAGCGAATGGAAGAACAGAATGTGGCATAATTTAGTTATTTGGTTATTCAAGTAGAATAACCCAAACTCTCCAAATTTTGGCTGAAAATATTGGGTACATGTGGAGTCCTATTACTCTTGGAAAAAACATGGCCTATAAAGCAAGACAAACATTCAGGATTGAACAAAAGCACTGTGAAAGAAATGTGCACACCAATCAAAATGCCAATGTAATCCTCAGGGTTGTCTTTTATAGGCCAGATATAAAAACCTGACAAAATGAAACCTCTTTGCTGTCTAATGAAAAATAAAAATCCCACATCTGGTTAATGAAAATGAAAAGAGAATTTACATCATTGCTGAAGAAAACAGCTATTCGTCTGGTTAAAAATGACATTATTGATCCAGAGGAGGCATGTTGGCTGTCTGGGGAGAGAAAAATAAAATCTTTACATTCTTCGTCTTGTGGGAAAAACAGCCAAAGGCTGCCGTTTAAATGCAAGCTACCCTTGACTGTCCTACGAGAGAGAAAAAACGAGCGAGGCAGTGTACCTCACAATCATTCATGTTTTATCAGTTTGGCCCCACAGAGATAATAGCATCACAAAATCCCGACATCAGAGAGGGGGAGGGACTCTTTCATCCTGTGCACTGATTGTTCGTTAAGAGGTGAACCTCGCCTCTGGCTTACTTTGCACAGTTTTATATACACACATACATCAACACTGAATTACATGCAGCAAATACATACAGTGAGACCACCCAGAAAGCCCTGAAATTTTGTTAATGGAGGAAAAATTATAACTGGGTAGAAACCCAATTAGTGTGACCTCCACATCAAAGCAATCTCCACTAGTCAAGGTAAAGTTTAAAGAGTTCACACAGGGAGACTTTCTGCCAACCTGAAATCACTTTTCTCACAGCTGAACGCTTAAATGTGGGAGATCTTAGAGGAAGTGTAATCTCTGACTGTCACAGTGTTGGTGTCCCTAAAACTAAAAAAGTGGACATTTATCAAAGTCACTCCTATTCGAGGTATCCTGGTGAGGATGTGTTATCAGTCAGTTACCTTTGTTGTTACACCTTCACTATCAAAAAAAGGCCACATGACACAAAAAAGAACCTGAAACTGAAACTGCTGCAGTGAAATAAATAAAATAAACCTTGCATTTTTTCACTAGTTTGACTAAATGTGTCAGACATTTTCATCCTAATGCAGGTAAGTGAAAAATCATTAGACTGTTAACAACAGATTCATTTTCAAAACCTGGTTGACTGATGAAAATTTCATGTGAAAAAAGCAAAGATTTATTACTTTAGAAACTTAAGTAGGAACTTAAGTATAAGGCTGTCTAATGTCTAATAATGCTGACTGCTGTAAATTATTTGATTAATGGTTTAATAATGGACATAATGATTACTGACAGTGGCTGATTGGGCTAATTATCAGCTAATTATACTCTAATGTTTCTAATGGCGGTGTACAGTAAATGGTTACCCTTTGTGTGTGTTTATCTGTCACTCACTGCTGAAAGCACAGATCACAATGAAAAACTATATAAGCAGCCTTATTGATTATGATTGAAGGCTCTATATTACATGAAATAGCACTTTCAGATGTTAACCTAATTAAAGTCCTTGTACAAGAAAAAAAGAGTTTTTCTTCTAAACACATCATTATTATCACGTCATTATACCTTTTTGCCCCCTCACTTCTGAAATGAATCCCTTAAAACATTTATTAGTTCAGCTTTAATCATCATGTGACTTCTCAGATTTACTTTGCCTTGCATGCTGGTATTCTCCACTTGCACAATGTAGTTTATAGTCACCAGAGTGCTTTTTCATCCCCAAGTTGTTAAAATACTTAATTTTTTACAGTTCGATTCGTACATATTTTTTAACATTTTATCATTCACTTTCTATATAGTGTGTATTAGAGTTAAATTATTATTTTTGATCATTTTGATTATCACATAGGTGTTTTTAAATTGTGAGGTTAGCCAGTTAGCTAGCCTAGCTGGCTGTTTAACATGATGAAAACCACGGTGAAGTTTATGAATAGGGCAGTCGGCTCCACTGAGGCCCTTTTTTACACAGAAATCCAGAGGGCTCACCTTTAAGCTGGCTTTGTGTTTTATAGACCAAGCAGTGCCGTGTCCGTGTCCGTGTCCGCTTAGCGCACGCAGCACAGTGTCAGTGCTGTAAAAAGTGTCCGCTGGTCTCCCTCCCTTTCCCAGCTCAAAACAGCTGACAAATAGGTGGAATAAGTTCAGAATTTAACACAAACAGCATGTTCACTTTCATAGTATGATGCATTTTGGTCAGCTAAACAAACTCTACAAACAAGACAAACAGTGAACTATTAACAAATCGATCTGTAAAAAGCGAAGCATTTTAATAACTTGTGGATGAAAAAACACTCTTGTGGTGATAAATGTATACTGAAGATTTGACAGCGGAAGCTAAGTCGTAGGTGGTCCATAAAGCAAATATACATCACACTACATCATGCAAGCGGTGAACTGGATAATCTTAAAAATGCCAGATTTATTTTTGAAAAAAGGTGATTGTGTTACTACAATCTGAAGTATTGTTTGCTTCTGCTTCCATTGCTGGCAAAATTGAGTAGGAAATCTTAATGAGAGATGAGAATAAAGTTTTTTAGGTAACTTTTTAAGAGCACTCAGTAAATTCTTCCTGCAGATCCCTACACTCTGACATGTATATCTAATCATGTAATTATGTTATTCTAGGCGTTCTCCATGTACATGGAGATGACTAGCACAGCATGTATACGGTAGATAGTGATGATTGAGAATTATTGTGATTACAGTGAGAGAATCTCTGAAACACAAGACACCCTATAATTACTTGTTTTTGACTCAAAATAGGCAACATTGCAGATAATTGCAATGTATGGCAGAGACAATTATGTAGATCGAGGAGTCAGCCCTTTGTTGGTAATTATGCAGTAATTTCTCAATTTCTATGAAAAAAAAAAAAAAATGTGTGTGGGCGAGTTCCAGAGCACAGGAAGGCGCATGAAGGGAGGAGGATTAAGAGGAAAGTGTTAGTGGGAGAAGACAAAGGAAAGGGAGAGAAGAAAGCAACAACAAGAAGAAAGAAAGGAAAAGAAGGAACTGCGAGGCATGTACACAATTTGTTGATTACTACGTGTGAAATCAGATGTGTTACAGAGAGCGCTAATAACACTGGCACAAACACAACATCAACTTATCACAGCAATGTAGCACCAGACCAAGACCAATAAATGTTGCAAATGTGTGTGTGCTTAAAAAGGAGAGGGGGGGGAGTAGACAAAAAAAAAAAGTGTTTATCTCCAGCTGAGCTCTTTTGTATCTCTGCCAAAAATGATTTCATTAGTCATAGACCAATACTCCTTCTGTGGCAATATGTGGGAGGTTTGTGTGGGTTCAGTTTGTGTGTGTGTGTGTGTGTGTGTGTGTGTGTGTGTGTGTGTGTGTGTGTGTGTGAGAAAGAGAGAGGGGAGGGCGTATAGGGTTGGAGTGGGTGGAGGAGTGGAGAACCTTGTAAGTGTCTCTTGTCCTATCTGGACAGCAGCAATAAATGTTATTCTGGATACAATTCACACATTATAATGAAGTACGTGTGTGTGTGTGTATGTGTGTGACTGTGCAGATATGTATTACAGATGTTGTGGGGACATAAATCTGTTTACACATTCACGTTGTGGGGACCTGCCTTCCTTATGGGGACAAAACGGAAGTCCCCATAATGTAAATCATTAAACTTTAGGGTGACGATTTAGGTTAGGGTTAGGATGCATGCTGCTGGCGTAAGTCTGCCATTGGTCGCTTGCTCAACAAATCTCCGAGCTGCAACCTACACGCTGAAAATGGCGAATTAGCGCCTAGGATGCTGATGGTAGACTAATGGTATGAATGAATGGCTTAGCTCCACCCAAGATGTTTGCGATTAGTTTAAAGGAATGCAAACAAGGCAGGGTGTTTTTTCCCTTATAGCAGAATGTGTATGTAAAGCCAGACCTTTCTACAGCATTGAGAGCTGTGAAGAGAGGTCTGGCTATGCAAGACTAGGGTTACGGTGAGGTTAGGTTTAGGTTAAAGCCACTGAAAACGAGACTGGAAATACTAAAAACCCATATATGATTTCAAAGTTTAGTGTCTCATTAAGCACAAAGAAAACTAACTGTGCCATTTAGATCATTTTTCAGGAGTGTGTGGGCGTGTCATCTCACATCTGATTGACAGCTGCCTCAGAGTTAGGGTTAGGGTATGAGTTAGGCAAGTAGCTGTTTTGAGTAGGATGAATGTAAGTCGTGGAGACTGTGAAAGCAAGCAGCACACCAAAAAACATGTTACCTGCCTCTGCACTTGTGTACCTTTCTGTGTGTGTGATATTTTTCAAGCTGTCAGAATGATTAACAGGAACACGGTGCGGTGCGTTGTGTCCAAGTGCGCTCAAGAGGGGACTGTGAAGTGATGAAGTGTTGGCGGCTCAAAGAGACTGTCATTCACCTTGTGTTCAAACGAAAGCAGCACTTGATTTCTGTCAGGAAAGTTGAAAGTTACGATAATGTGTTCTGACCCTCGGCAGCCTCATCACTGCAATAGATTAAACATGACCAGCTATTCTAATGAGGGCAGTAATTAAATACTGCTCCCATTATTTATACAACTTAGTAGTACTGTTCCCTTTCTTGTTTCCTTTTGTCCTTGTTCCTTGATTTCTTGTTTCTTTTGTTGTTTCCTTGGTTCCTTCCTCATTGCCTTCATTCTTTGATTCCTTCCTTGTTTCCTTCATTCTTTCCTTTCTTGCTTCCTTCCTTGTTTCCTTGGGTCTTTCCTTCCTTCTTTGGTTCATTCCTTCTTTCCTTCCTTGCTTCTCTGGCCATGGCCAGTCAAACCATACAGGGACGTGTTCACCCAAACTTCTAAAAAACATGACGTTGTCCTCCGCAATAAATTATTTCAACATAAATGATGTAATTGAGCAAATATATTTAATAAGACCCAATTCTAGTTTGAACTAACTGACACATTAACACAAACCTTTTGATGGTTTTGTTTATGTCCCCTCCAATCTATTCTGATCAGTGGTATGAAGTGGATATGTCACTTTCATCTGGCCGTGCCAGGACAGTCAATTTGTGTACAGCACGTCTGTGGCAAACACTTCATCACAGTTTAGTTAATGATGTTACTGGGTGAATGATGACTTTGCCTGTAGATCAAAGTCTTGGAGATGGAGTAATTGAAGTTTTTACTGTGAAAAAATATGGCCCTACCATAAAGAATGGAGTTTGGTTTGACAGTTTGTCCTCTTGAAAAACTGCTGGGAGCAGCGGGTATTTTAACATTAATAATTCATATACATTGAGCTGATCTACCTTCCAGTGCTGGAAATAGTACCGAAAATTTGTACTCAAGTACAAGTACTGTTAATTTGCTACAGTATTACTCAAGGAAAAGTACTGGTATAAGAAAAATAGTTCAGCAAAGGTACAAAGTATACTTCTTAAAAACTACTCAGAGAATGTTTTTTTTTTACAGTTCATATTTAATTCATTATCAGTAGCTGCTATTCAATCAAAAGTGTTTGTCTCTCCATCCTCAGTCTAAATTACTTCCAACTAGGGTTGTAAATGTACATTTTCCTGAACCAACAGTTGAAAATGCTAATATGTTAATTAATTTTAATATCATACAAAACACATACTTTTTAAAACTGTCTTTCTCATTTTCATAATATTTCTTATTTTAAGTTGAAATTCAACAAATGGCTCTGCTCGACAAAACAAAATCACATGAGGGACAATTACTGCCATTCACTATTGATTAATTAGCAATTATTACATTTTTTATCTGTTAAATTCTTAACGCAATTAATCAGTTAATAGTTAATCATCATTCCTACTCCCAACTCCTGTGCTGTTCCAGTCAGTGGTCACGGTCACCTTTTCAAACCCATGACTGCTGTTTTGGATGCCTTGTGATCTTTGGCGCCCCACTAGGGGAAGCCTGAACCCCAGTTTGGGAACCAATGATGTAATGGATATGCACAAGTATGAGTAAAAGCACAGACTCGAAAATATACTCATAAAAGTAGAAGTACACAAGAAACAACATTATTACAGTAGTCTGAGTATTTGAAATGAGTTGTTTCCACCCCTGCCACCTTCTAATAATGAACCTTGTAAAACAGCATAAAGTAATGTAAGAAGTTGTGACGACTTGTTGTAAAAGGTCACATAATACGCACAAACAGCAATAAGTGGCCCTTGGGAGATACCATGTGGGGACTGCAAGAACCGTCCCTAGCTGCTTGTGTTTTCTCCTTCATGTTTCTAATGCTGGCGGAGACTGTTAAGAGCGAAAACAACATTAAGGAAGTCAGACAAATACTCAGTAGTCCTCTCATTTTCAGTAACAAACATTTTTCCAAGAGATTACCCTGCAGACGTCCTGGCTCCCAGCAGTCGCTGCTCTGTATGAATAAATAAACTTAAACACATTGATTACAAGGCAAACAACTTAAATTGGTGTATTTCTTTAATTGACAGAAAAAAAACTGTCGACAACAACAACAACAACAACAACAAATCGACAAGGTAATGTAGCTGTCACTGACATAAACATCAGATGTGTCTCAGTGAGTGCAGGATTGATTATGAGTCACAGTGTGCTGTCCCTGTTGAAACACTCCCCAGCAGATTGGATTGTCCACTGTAATTTTGAACAGTAATTACTCTTCAGAGTCCAGTGAAAGAGTAAATAAATTCATCAAAAATGGGCCTGACTCAGAACTGTTCAACACAACATCAGCTTGATATTATTATTATGTTGCTGTGCAACGTCATTAAAAAAAAAACACACAACACACCGCAGTGTTATTGACATTTCATGTTATGGATTATTTTCAGTGACGATGATGGTGCCACAAACAAAATAAAAACCATTTAGAAAGTATGACGCTCCAAAGCCAGTATAAATCATTTACTCTAATAAGCTCCATTTGATAATTTTGTCTGAGCTTCACTTTCTGAACGTCTGAACGTCTGAACAAAAAAACAAAACAAAACACACACCTGAGCCCACTCCAAGGCGAAGTAGCTGAAATCCCACAGAACAGAATAACAGCAGATGTGACCTGGACGTACTGTACAAACCTGCGCCGTGAACTATTAAAGCACTCTGTTCTTATTTGCAATTCTTCGAACAGCATCTTTCAGCATCTTTCCCAACATGTGAGGATTTCACTACACTTTTATCAGATACTCTGTCTTCAGCCATCTCACCCTTTCTGCTTGTGGGAATACAACACAACATATGATAGACCTTTCGGGGGCCAATAAACAAACAATAATGTTATTTATCAGATAAAATGATGAGTCGGTTTCTCTTGCCGCATTACCAGGCAGGAATATTGCACTGAAGCCAGCAGGTTTTGACTCATGATGGCAAATTAAACACAGTGGTTTAGGACTGGCATGAGGTGGTACAATACAGCCAAATTCATCAGTCAATTCTTCATTGAATCAATTTGTTTTCATCGGGAATAGAAGGAACACCACTCCATCAGGGGCCACATTTGGCCTGCTGGGTGCATGTTGAGTGTCCCTGTCCTAACCCAACACCTAACTCCTAAACTTAAGCCTATAGTTAAAAACTATATACGCTGTTGTGTCTCTTCTAAAGTTGTTTTGTTCCAGAGGCTTGGTATGGAGGTGTATTTTCAGCAGCACATATACTACTGAAAGAGCATAAGAATATTATAGAAATATAGAAATTCTACAAGGACAAGTGTGGTTCTCTTTGATCGTCTTGCTCTTCCATGACATCACTACTACTACTTGTCACTTTGATCATGAAGGTGACACTACTCTACCAATATAGGCGACAATATAATATATAATTGAGTATTTACTGTACACAGTTTACAGAATTATGGATCTAAGATAGAAACAGACAGAAGAGTGAGACTGAGAGAAAAACTTCAGCACCACAGACAGCTCCATGGATTTATCACTACACAGCACAGTTAGACTACTGATGTTTCAGAGCCCCTGCATTCTCTCTGCTGTGGACAAGGGAGATGCTATTTGGTCTTTTTTGCTAACAAGGGGCATGGCATCCCCCCCCTCGCAACGCCTGCTGCATATTACGCAGCCAGAGGTGATCAAGTTACAGTTTTTTCTGATCTCATGTCCCGAGTCGTAGATTTTCTGACACAAGTGATGAGCAGTTGTTGGACCTGACGGTCACTAGTGCTCCTCAGTGCTGTATTCTGTCTCTGAGTTTATTTAATTTAGAAAAAAGACAAAATCCAGGGAGTCCTATGAGTTATGCAGAGAAAAAAAAATCTAAGGCAGTCTGTCTTCTGGTGAAATGGCACTATAAATAGATTTCATCTTCAAGCAAAGGCAAACAAACAGACCTGCGTGAATCGACTGTGTTTTCATCAGGATCTGACAAACCCATAATCAGTCTGAATTGAAATGCCAGTCATGGGTGGTATTCTAATTCAGTGAAAATCCATCAAATTCTGCAAAAGACAACAATTACCTATGCCTCAAAATATATGAAATCAACTTACCATCAATGGATTAATTTAATTTTCAACAAAAAAACAAGCAAAACTTTAAATAACAATATATAGAGAAAATAATAATAAAAATGAGCATAAATACAGAAAAAAACTCACAGTAAAGCAACGACTTACAGTGCTTTTACACCAAAAAGGGAATTTTCTGAAACTCAAACGTGAATAATGGACATTATATGATCACCTACATACATATAATTAAACTTATACTGGAATATATTGCATGACATATGTATGGCAAAACAGATATATTCAATGTCGCCAAGACTGAAGAATATTAGATAAACTCAAGTGAGTAAGAATAAATTACTGACTTAAAAAAGCATTTTAAATATCCATTCATCATCACATAATGTTTAAATAAGTGTCTGGTGAAGTTTGCACTACTGGGGATAATACCAACGTGAAAGACCAAAGGATTCTGGAGAAACGGTGAAAAGTCCACCTCATCGTTCAGTCCCTGAAGTTTAGTAGCATTTAGTTTAATGATACAAAATGTTTCTTGTTGGAGGAGTATTTTTAGTCTGTCACCAAGAGCGACAGCTTTCAAAGAAGAAGGGCTCCAGCTTGGTTGTAATGAACAGCAGTAGGGTAGTTTGGATTTATGTGCGAATGGCTGTTTCATGCTCCCCAAGTCTGTCTTTAAATCTCCTTTTTGTTCTACCCACATAGAATAATCCACAAGGGCATTAAAAGTGGTATACCAGGAAGAAAGTGTTGTAGTTGGTAAAATGGTATATTTTGTACGTCTTATTGGTGAACACATGTCTCTTTTAGAGATATTACAACAATGGTAACAATTACCACCATAGGCTGGTTAAGCCAGGGGGGGGGGGGGGGGTTGATGATAGATGACTATAAACCAACTTGTCCTGTAAAGTGAGGGCTCTTTTAGAGATGAAAGATAGAGGGAACATTGCAGAAAATTACTTTTTGGTCACAATCTTTGTTATTTACTTTATATACAAGGCTCCATTGTTAGTATTGCATTATAAAGCAACATCTCCTTGTGTATAGTAAAGTTGATCAGTCAATGAATTTTTTTTTAAATCTTCAAAATGGGTTTGTTTGTCAATTTCTCTCATTATATTTTTACTTATAAAAAATGTACAGTGATGCCAGCATCCTAACAGTCTATTACTGACACGTCAGTATTCCTGCTAGCTGCCACTTTTAGTTTGCACTTCTTGATAGGATTTCTTTGGCGTGTTAACACTAAATCTGCTTTTTTTGAGTGAGTATAGTGTTAATTATAACAGCCATTTTTCCAGAGGAACAGAGGTAATTCTGTCCTCATGAAAAAAAAAAAATCTGTGAAAATATTGTGATGCACCTGGGAACACTCTGCACACCACATTCAACCCACACCACCACCATTCCTGACATACAGTCATTAACTATTAGCACCGCAGACAGTATGCAAGACTCTAAGAGTAGTAGTGGTATGAGAAATACTGCACAAATAAGTTAGTTGTTTACACTGTTGATCAGTGTTTGGGGCCAATTTATGATCCCCACACACACATTCACACACCCTATTCAGTCATCCTCCACCTTTTCTGAAGCCTCACTGAGCTAATGTTAAACTAGCAGTTCAAACAAGTCCGCCTACATCCACCTTGGTAGTCAGAGAAGGTGGAAACTTGGGAGGGACAGCAGTCACTTTTATTGCTTTCAATTCTGGCCTGTGTAAAAGAAGCTTTGGCTCTCGCCAGTGTAACGTAAACGTGAAAACGAGAGTGCAACAATGGTTCATGGGTGACCGTCAAATGTTATATCTCGGCATCAAAACATCAGAAAATGCTAAAGCGTTTGGATATAGAGAGTGGGAGAGGCAGAGGAGCACTGGAGCAAAGATCTGTCAGTGTGAGGGATGTGTCAGCCGGCGTGCTGTACTCTGGGGGTGTGTGTGTGTGTGTCAGGGTTCAAATGCGCTTTTTCAATTTGTAAAGGGATCCTGTTTAAGCTAAAGGGGGGTGTTATTTTGCTGTTTAAGGTGCAATGTGAACCCACAGGAGCACAAGACTGTAAAATACAATAAAACTGAGGCTTAATTTTATTTTAAAGGGACAGTTCACCTCTTCAAAGTCAAAAATGCACACATTTCCTCGTTCGTGTAGTGCTGTTTATCCATCTAGATAGTTTTTGTGTGAGTTGGAGTGTTTTGGAAATATTGGCTGCAGAGATATCTGCCTTCTCTCCAATATAATAGGACTAAATGGCACTCGGCTTGTGGTGCTCAAGGCACAAACAAACCACATTTGAAAAATGCAACAACAAGGTCTCTTTCTAGAAATCGTGACCCAGTTGTTTTTTTCTGATCTCTTGTTGTGAGCAGTTTCATGTAGGAATTTCTTTCTTTCTCCAGTACTACATTTTTTCTGATAGAAAGGAAATAGTTCCTACATGAAACTGCTCACAACAAGGTCTGTGGATTATCTTGAGTAATTGGGTCATGATTTCCGGTTTTGAATTTTTCATAATGTATTTTTTGGTGCATTCAGCAGCACAAGTTGAGATCCATTATACTGGAGAGACGGCAGACATCTCTATGGCTGATAACTCGGAAAAAAACAATCTAGATGGATAGATAGCACTAAAGGTCAGGGGAAAAATATGTATTTTTAATTTTGGGGTGAACTGTCAATTTAAACATTAAAAAAGAAATGGATTCTATATTTTCGGAAACCTTGGAAGTGGTGTCCATATTTATTATCAAATGTTAAAAATCAAGATGTTGATATCACCTTTAAATGCTGTCAGAGTGTCTAGACCTCAGTTTAATGAAGATCCATTCACCCATGGATTCAGAGGGATTTTGTTAGGCTGGCTGTTACCCCACTGAGAGACAGTCAAATAGAACAACCACAGAACTGCAGCTTTAATTAGGCCTTACTGGACCACAATAACCTCAACTACTTAACAAAATATCTTAGCCACCCCTAGAGTCCTGCACCAGGTTGGGAACCCACTAGGTGATTTGCAATAATGTTTTGTAACAGGTAAAATATATTTTCATATAAATTCACAGGTACAGGTACAGGTAACAATCAAATAATTGTGGCCGGGCAGCAGGCGAGAACCATAATATAATACATGCAATGCAATAATATGTTTTTTCCCTGGTGAAATCAAAAATGAAAATGATTGCAGTATATTTTTAACATTAAAACTGTAATATCAAGCCTAATCAGCCAGTAGGACTTTATTGTGAAAGTTTGTGACACAATTTTGGATCCCACATCCTGCCAAACAATGGGACTATCACTATCACTGTGTGATCTGACATTGATAGAGGCTAGCTGCAGGCTAAAACTGATGATATAAAGGCAAAATTAGCCAGTGGAGGATACCAAATTGTGGACAAAATATTGTCAACGGCCAAGTCAGATGTTTGGGAGGATTATGCTGTGATCAGAGAATGTGATAATAACATTATGAGTGGCTTTGATGCTTGCAAAAAAGTTTCAAAAAGCATTAGCTTTTGGTAGCTGTAACCCAGGCTCACCGTCACTACGGAAACACAGCTGCAGGAGCATGAGTGCTGCGCCAAATGAGAACACAAATGAAAAGTGATTGTGTATGTGTGTTTAATCACGGGTGCAGGTTGGGTTGTGGGGCAAATATTCACAGTTCCGGGCGGGTGTGGATTTGACTGAGAGATAATTGAGGGTAACAGGTCGGATTTGGATCTTAGCTTTGCAGGTGCCAGAGGGGGCAAGTTTGCAAAACTGGATCTGTGCAGGACTCTGACCACCTTTACTTTTCTTTTATACACCAAGGAGTCTTGAATTAAATCACATTATTGCCAGCCTCTCGCATAATCAACTTATTCTGTGACCCAAAATATTAATAAATATGCCACAGCTGCCTCTGTGGCTCTTTGTAGCTGCAGGTTTGCACCTGTTTGAATTATAAATACACAAGAAAATGGGTTACAGCTACACCAGTTCTCAACAGTACTCAAAAAGCCTGGGAATATTGAATATAAATAGATAGTTTTGTGCCATTCACTGTTTAAATTCTTTACTGCTGCTGTGTCTGATAAACTGATGTGTCTTGAGGAAAAACAAATGCCCACACAGTGAAATGATACCTCTTTTCTGATTTAATCAGCAACCTTTCAATGAAAGTGGCTGCTGAACAAATGCTAACATTCAGCATCTCATTCTTTCCTCAGTGCTTCTCTCTTTTTCTTTGTTCCAGCGTTCACAGCAGGCTCTATCATGTAGCTGGTTACAGCTGCACACGACGCGGAGGAATTCATGTACAACACAATTGCAGCAGTGCGCAACATCCAATCCCTTCCTTGAGATGTGATATATTCTACCTATTTGCATAAATGACATTTTGGTGGCTGGTTTAACCCCGTCTGGACTGACTGGAGGAGATAGATTGAAACTCGAAAGAGAAAACCCAAACTGTAGAGATCCAGGGGTTCGTGTACAACATTTTAAAAACACAACAAAATCATCATATCTCAAATCACTCCAGCAGCAAAATCCACTTCTCTGCCAGTGTGTTATTTGTTGGGAACAAAGTGACATGTTCAATTTGTTCCCAACAGTTGATGCTTCTGCGTTAAATCGTGAGAGGAGGCAATAAAGCAACACAGAAGTGGTGAATTTAGGTATATTGTGAAGGAAGGATGGATAATTTAGAACAAACTGAACATACAGATCAATAGTGAAGACAGTGAATTATGTTACAGGAATTGTTGAGAAGTATGGGAAGTCTACAGGGGGTGTTTTATTGTTACTATTGTCAAACGGTTACATACACACACCTCTAAAGGCACATAATAACATAGCAACATAATACTACCAGCTGAAAACAACAACATAATAGATGAGACTAAGAGGAAACAAAAGAGCAGAAGAGGAAGATGGGGGATGTATATGTAGTATTCTTTTGAAGTGGGGGTTCTCATATTTTACAAGACTGTCAATTTAAGGAGCCAGCAAATGCTTCAGAGCCACACAGAAAAATCCATGACAATAACATCATTATGGAGTTTAACATTAAATTCCTTGAGCACCTAATTCCCCTGTTTGCAGATAGGGCGGATCATTTTATCTGCTCCCCGAGGCCAGACAGAGTAAGGGTTGATTCTTTTTTCCTCAGCCATAAAGCGTTGTTTCTGTGGTGGATTTTCCATCTCACTTCACATTAAACTGCCAAGTTTTACACTGAAACACAGCACCGGCATTGATGATTGATTCCCCTGACACCTGTGAGGTGCCACTCGTTGCCATGCAACCAGTAGCTTTCCACAAGATGTCGTTCCTAACCTGCCACATGTTTGTTAGGGGGGCGCAGCTTGACACAGCGGCCGAGTATTGCATTAAATTGAGTTGAAAGTTAAAATATTGTGCCGATGATTAAAATTAGGGTTGCCCCCTAACAGCTGAATGAACAGTTAGTCAGTGAGAGGTGACTTGTCCAGGGTGAACCCCGCCTCTGGCACAATGTCAGCTGGGACAGGCTCCGGTCCCCACCACGACCTGTCAAGGTTAAGCGGTTACGGACAATGGACAGACGGATGGAGCTTAGCCTTGCTGTTTGCCTTGGGGCACTGTTGCAACATGGACCTTTTTTCTTGCAGCACTGAAGTCACCAGTGCACTGCTGCTAACTGCCATTAGCCAGTTAGCTCAGTCAACAGTCCTATTAGTCTGGGACACTGATTTAACAGCTCTGACAGGACTCTGACTCTGGGGACGATGAAGATACAGCGGATTCTGGCAGGGACAGGAGGAATGAAGTGACTGAGAAGTGAGTTTGTAATGTAGCAAGTTAGTTTGTAAGTATACATCATCTGTTGTCTAAGATCATGAGCATTTGTTTTTGTGAAGTTGGAAATTATGCATTACTGTGTTTTGAACAAGGTTAGAGTGATAATACTGAGTTATACTTTGCTTTTTGTTCCGATGCATTAAGAATCATCACCGCTTTTGCTGTTATCATTTAACAGACGGCTCACTTTGTGCCCTCCAAAATATATTTCAATAATCAAACTAATATCATGAACATTTTTTGACTAGCTGATTAATGGCCTGAATTGACAACTACTGGTTGATGAGGAAAATCTTTAGACGGTGGCAGCCCGAATTATTACATAATGCATACATTTCATGTCATGTTCAGGGTCGCAAAAAATATTTCCGAGGGCCGCCACTGGCCTGTAGGCCACAGTTTGAGAAACCATGTTTTAAATGATAGGGCTGGCGATATTCTATATTTCTATTACTGTCCACTAATACCATTAAAAGACCAAATCAACATGTTATTCTCAATAATTTCTGACTGTGGTGACAACGTTATTAATAAGATGTATCAGGCTTTGGATAAACGCACTTTACTATAGTACAAAACATTCATTGTTGGTTTTGATCTTTTCATGAGATTTGTTAACAGTAAGAAAAATATAGAATCTGGTGACTCGACTTATCTTTCACATCAAGGTGTGAGACATCTAGATTTCTCCTCCTGTCATCAGGTGAACCTGAGCACGTAAATGAATACTTCTGGTTGTGTAACTGCTTGAAATGACTTTAACAGCAGATGTTGCTGTAGTAACAGCACGTAATATAAAGTGAAGCAGCTCACCACCCGGTGTTGAACTCCACGTGTGCATCAAACAGAGCGACGACTGGAGCAGAGGCCGCCCTCCATCCACTGACTCTGGACCTGATCAGTCCCTCCTGCTTGTCGTGGCGGACCACCTTGATGAAGCCTGGGCCGTGCTGAGCGTTGGTCTCCTCCACAAAACTCTGCAGGTGCTCTTTCAGCTCCACTGGACAGAGAGGGACACACACAAAAGTACACTTGGATGTTAAAGCAAGCTCACTGAAGCCTGTTGCAGCATTGATCTATCGACAAAGCTCCATGGAAAGTCCCACAGCTCCTGAAATAACACTAAGGAAACACACTCTGACTGAATATGTGGCACATATACTGATATTTAAAAGGAGTTAACACTTTTAGACTAAATTCTGTCGAAAACATACATTCAAAGTCACTGATTTCCTTCAGGCCTGGACATTCATTAAGGTATTATCCATATCTTGCAACAATGAAACACATTTACATTTCATTAAAACCTTGGCAAAGCCTGAAATATACAACAATTAAATGAACATAGGCCAATATTAAATGCTGACAAAAATGCTGAATTTACATAAATCCAAATGCTAGAAATGCTGGTGCAGGAGCAGCTGAGCAGCAGGGAGTGATGTAGCATCAGACTGCAGGAAGAGGTTGAACAAAGAGGTAAAGATCTGTGGAATCAGTAAGCAGATGTTTACAATGGATAGTCTGTGTAAGATTTTAACTTTAACCTTAATTTTTTCTTCCAAATTTGTATCCATAATCTTGCTGCACCCTGCCAATTTTACACATGATGCACATTTTACCTGTCATGGGGAATACTACTTTTTAGCAGGGGTGGGAGGGAAAAATGGCTTCTCATAAGTATTGTGATTCTATTTTGTAACAAATCATGAATCAGTGTTGTAAAAGCTGAATCTGTTTTTTTTATATATAAACCATGAGCGCTCAGTCCGTTAGCTCAATGCTAACACATAATGCAAATTCCAATTAACACCTGTGAGTGTGTCAGAATTACCATTAACAGTAATAATATCCCAACAAATGGGCCCATTTTTCTTCATATATGTAACATAAAATTTAATGTGTGCTCAGACTTTCAGGCACATATTTCCTCTGCTCTGTGGAAGCAACTGCAGACTCAGGGTGAGTGTGAGTGAAGCCTGGATTATACTCCCAAATGGACGTGAACACAGACACCACAGTAGTTTTGAAATGGAGGCAGCTGCCTGCAGGAAAAAAGCCCCTGGAAAAACCTTTTCAAAGTCTGAGAAAATAACCTTGATGATGTCATAGGAGTTGTCTCAGCTTCAGTAATACAAATTCTTAACACAAAACTGGCATCACAAATGCACTTGGCCAGTCATATGAAAGATGTGGGAGTGTGGAAGAACAAACAGCCAGTGAAAATTGAAATGGAGGATCAAGTGTTTTTGGAGCTTGACCAATAATAGAAGTCAGGATATCCTGGCCCGTGCAATAATTCTTTTTAAATGCATCTATTCTCAACTTTGTGAGAGTGCAATACAGCATCCAGTGATATTCTGGACAACAGTGTGCTTCCAACAGTTTTTGGGGAGCCTCTTACCTGTTTTAGAATGACACTAATGCACAAAGTTACATAGTTTCCCCCCTCTTTTTTTGTGGAAGAACTAGCTTATACAGAGCCAGAGCCTCAGCCTGATCCAACACCTTTGGGATGAATATGAACAGCAACTGTGAGCCAAGCCAAAAATCAGTGGATGGCCTCACTAAGGCTCTTGAAGATGAAAGGGAGCATACCCCTGCAGCCAGGTTTCAAAATCTGGTGAAAAGCCTGAAGCCAGAGGAGTAGACGCTACCACAGCGGTAGATGAACGCAGGTGCTTTTGGACCAAAGTGTTGTGTCTTGTTTAAATCCTGCCTGATCACTCCTGTTGGTTAGTAAAATGTTATCCTAACTTTCATGAATAATGGTACGCTACAAAGCCACGCAACTTAAAATCAAGGTTGAAAAAACTTTTTTTTTTTTTTTTTAAGTCAGACTTCTAAGACTGAAAACATTTAATTATTGAAGACAGGAGAAGCTGCCAAAAGCAAGCTGTGCAAGGCTGTGCAAGACATTTTATATTATAGGATATCTTGTCAGCACAAATTTACATAAAATTAATTAAAAACAACAGAAAAAAAGCAAAGATTAAAAGGATTAAAAGAGAAGGACAACAAAAAACCCGAAGAGTCTACAGCCATGTTAGCAGCTCTGTGAGGCTGTGCTTCCACACAGCTTTGCTTCAAGACATAAGTTAAAGTCTCAACCAAAGACATGAAACAATCAACTTACCAGTCAACTTACAGTATGTTCACACTACCAGTGACAAAGCATCAGGCTGAAAGTCATTTTCAGTGGAAGCCAGCAACATGAAGCCAGCTCTACTTTTTTCAGTGTTCCAGAGATGTAGTGATAAATCAACCATTCATTCATTCTGCTTATTCCCGAAGGGTCACGAGATGCTGCAGCCTATCCCAGCTGACATTAGGCGAGAGGCAGGGTTCACCCTAGACAAGTCGCCAGTTCATCGCAGGGCTGACACATAGACAGACAACCACTCACACTCACATTCACACCCACAGGCAATTTAGAGTCACCAATTAACCTAGCATGCATGTCTTTGGACTGTGGGAGGAAGCCGGAGAACCCGGAGAGAACCCACGCAGACACGAGGAGAACATGCAAACTCTGCACAGAAAGGCCCTGCCCCAGCCAGCTGGGGGATTCGAACTCAGGACTTTCTTGCTGTGCGGCACACATCAACCAATCATATGTTTTTGTTTTGCCACTTTTGCTTCTCATCTCCCAAAAATTCCTATGCCGTGTAAAAAACGGATGAAAGCTGGCCACGTTTGGCCAATGTTAACTTGCTAGCTACTTTGTGTGAGTCTGCACGGACAAGTTATTGTCAATGGTAACTGATGACATGAAGCCAGAAACTGATGCCTGACACTTGAGGTGTGATGCGTCTCCCCACAATTGCTGTGCTGTGTTAACAGTGGAAAACTAACTTATTCTTGCAATTCACCAGTTACCGGTTTTATATTTTATTTGTTCACTGACAAGTGTTCACTGACACCAAAAACTGGCCACTTGGTGACAATGTAGCGAGCAATGTCAGGCCGTTTTGTTGCCATGTCGCTGGTAATTGAACACAAGGTTGAACCAACACTGCCATTGATATAGCTCTGCTACTAGTGTGGCAATAAATAAAAAAAAATATTGGACACTAATGTTAGCTTTTGCTATTTTGTGCCGGTCCTTGCAACATTCTAAATGTCCACACTGATATTTTGGTGACTTACCCTGGTGAGTCCCAAATAAAAAAGGTTGGTTTTAGTCCACTTGGTACGATTCATTTTTTCGATCAACTACAAAATTTTGAAATAGATGAATATAAAAATATATAAAAATATATATAAAAATATATTTTCACATGCTAAACCACAGACAAATCCATCTCCTGATCATATCCATATCCTGAAATTTGTTCAGGAAGCAATCTTGTAATCTATGACTCATATATAGTCTATATTTATACAAATCAATACATATGCATGTCAGCGTGGGTATTTTCTCTGTTAGGTCTGCAGCTGTTCAAACTACGGTGCTAGTGTCCTACTCCACGTACTTTGTCAGTTCATTAAGTCCATTTTAAAGTGTGTGACAGTGATCCCACAGTAATAAGCCCCAAATTATTACAGTACAAGATGCCTCCTTTTTGTCCCGTCTCTACCTGTTAGTCATTCTAACGTTAATGTAACGGTTATTAGAACACATGTAAAGCGGAACGATACATGTGGTTAAAAGTCATAATGCTGTTGTGCTCTACATCAGCAGTCATTGAGGTACTTGGTCAGAACAAAATGATGCATAATGTGAAATTTATTTTTACTTTGCTGTAACAAGATGCATTGTTTTGGTTATTTTCTTTCTTTCCTTCCTTCCTAACTTACTTCCTTCCTTCTTTCATATGCCTGGCACACATTCAGGTAGACAGACACACACACAAAGACGGATTGACACACACACACACTTGAACAGACTGCCCACAGTGGAGCAGCGAACATCTTCATCTCTCGTTGTGATTTCTCTGTGTTGTAATCCTGCCCGCAGGCTACGGCTGTTGCCTTCCCCTCTCTATTCATTATTACCATCAGCCTGGATTCTCTAGTCTCTCTGTTTTCCTTTAATGAGCCACAGTTTGCTGCTGACCTGGAAGAAAGATGGGCTCATTTAAAACTGGAGTGGGGAGTATTTGAAGAGCACCTTATTGTGTTACACGTACATATGAGATTACCTCCAAACACAAAAAAAATCCAGTCATTAAATCAAACGCACCTTAGGTTACCCAATTAATTTCCAGACGTCCGGTCTATGCTGTGAAATATGTTTTTACTGAAATGTGGCTCGCTGTCTGAACAACAGGAGTGCTGTTTGCCTTCTGCCCATTAAAACAGCTTCCTATAAGAACTGCTGGGCTCAGTCTGACCAGGGAACATAGTTAGAAGATCCTCAGTGGAAAGTAGACTGAAAGAATCACAACTACCAGCGTACAACTTCACTTTGACAACTAATTAGATCACCGTTTTGTAAATAAATTTGAACCACCACAGTGGTAATGAAAAAGGAAACTAATTTTCACCATCCATATAAACTTTTCTACGAGAGGCGTTGGCTTGTTTTCTCGCCCAACATTAAGGAGTGGAGCAAATCTAACCTGTTTCCACTCTCCATCCCTTGTAGTAGTGAGAGTGCAGGTACAGAGGGGCTGTTCAGCTGAATATGTTGTCTGATCTGCCTGACTCATTGATCCTTTATCTGCAAGTTAGAATGTGAAATGTGAATGTGATTTGAAATCATAATTATACTTCTAATAAATACTTCTGTCTGTTTAGTATTGAATCTAAAATGTATAACAATAAATTATTCCCTGTGGCTCTATTGCCAAGAAGACTATCCTCACAAAATGGAAATCCAGGAACAACATGCACATTGCACATTGGAAAAAACTACTTCTAGATAACGTCTCCACTGAATATCTATCCCTCTCCAGCTAAAAAACACTGCATCGAATCCACCTGGTCATCCTTCATTAATTTCTCACAATCCTGATTCTGTTTCCCCTCTTGCCTGAGAACCAACCGTACACAGAACACCTATAGTATCACCTAAATCTGCACACGCACTTACCAATCAATCGATCAATCATTGGAGTTCTAGTGTCTGAACTTATGTGGAGCTGAGGAAGATTAAGAGATAGATTCTTCTCAAATCTGAATTCTGCAGCCATTCAATTTCAGTATCTGTTGAATTGTGTGTCTGAGACAATACTGTCCACAATCCTGTTGTCTTCAGGTCATAGAAGTAAATAAGATGTTTATTCTTCTCAAACACAAACCTATAAATAGTAAAAACAGAGAAGCTGACAACTGTGTTTGGTCTCTCCATTATTTCCACATCTGTAACCTCTCCCTTTTTCTTCTTCTTCTTTTTCTTGTTCCCCTTATTATTATTATTATTATTATTATTATTATTATTATTATTATTATTACTTAATTTATGCGTTGTGTCTGTTGTTGACTTTCTGTTGCTGTTGTAATGAACAATGAGTGTCATTTTTTTTGTCTTTTAAGACTGCTAATTACTGCTACTCAATGTTTTTATGGTTATTATTATACTATTGCTCTTATGACATGACATGACCGACCAGACACATGTGCCGCCCTCCTTTATTTATTTCTCTCTCTCTCTCTCTCACGTACATAAATGATTATTCTATGTATCTTCCTATCACCATCCATTTTATTCTCTTTTAAATGCAGTTATTTAAACTAAAACTTAACACATCTCCAACATCTTACTGTCTCAAGTGCGCTTGGAGTATTTTTTTTTTTTTTGCTCTCTTGCTTACTGTTAATGTTTTGTTTGTCTGTTCTGTCCTGGCAATGTTCTGTTTTTTGTCTTGCAGATAATAAAATTGTTTGTTCACACAAACAATTTAAGATAAAATCTTTGCATATTAACGATTCATGCATGAGACCCATTATCTACACATTTTAATAGCAATTCATCCAATAATTTAAAGATACTTCAGTCTTGACCAAAACAGCGGGGCTGACTGATGTCCCACATGCTGTACTGTACCGAGCTGCAAACATGAGCTGTTTTTTTGTTGCTGTCTGATATTTTACAGACCAAATAATTAATTGACTCATTAAAAAGATATTTGTTAGATAAAATGATGGTGGAAATAATCATTACTTGCTGCACTAATGGTGAATAAATTGTTTAATTGTTATAAGTTATGACTAGGAGATTTGGCTACCAGCAGACAAAGTGATTTAAAGTAATGTCATTGTGACTTTAATGGAGGTTTGCACGGCTCTGTGATCTTTGATCAGCACTTTGGGACTTTATGAATACAACCCTGATGTCTCTGCTAATTTACTATTCTGGTGGGAACGCATAATGAGTGTGACTGCATTTCCACTTTTGCCTCCATCTCGCCTTAGTTGACCTTCATTTGTCATAATTGCACCATGTACAATCAATAAGCTACAGTAATGATCATGCACTTTCACTTCCAGAGTCATCTTCCATCAATTATCTTCATTATGAATTACCACCATGCAATTGTTATTCACTGCCAAGCGAAAGCATTAAATCATGTTTCCCAGAGAACTGTTAACTCAAATAGTTGTAATACATTAGGAGGGAATAATTTGAGGTAAATGTTGAATCTATTTATCCCCTGGTTGCTCCACTAATCAGCATTCAACCCTGTGCAGCTACCATAACTAAACTCTGATATAGTGTATTATTGAAGAACAGAGGAGCAGTGAGAGACCCATAAAATCAGTAGGCGACACTCGCAGACAGATCTCTCTTA
The DNA here is from genome assembly GCF_056507025.1 of Lutjanus erythropterus. Taxonomy (NCBI): domain Eukaryota; kingdom Metazoa; phylum Chordata; class Actinopteri; order Lutjaniformes; family Lutjanidae; genus Lutjanus; species Lutjanus erythropterus. The sequence goes on from NC_139329.1 coordinate 8,327,235, forward strand.
ATGGTAATTATAGATTTGGCAGAAGTGAAATATGTTCCACAGTACGTGATGCAATTATTAACACCGGCCTTCCAGCAGACATGTTGCACCCGTGCCTCGCCTGCGACAGCCGTAATACGTTTAAATCTGTTTTCATACAGCGGCGACGCAGCTAATGCCTGCACATGCCCTGATCTTTGCGCACCATCCAAAGCAGAATATAAACTAAGTGGGATGTAAAATATAGACAGTCAAGGCTGTATCTCACCTAGAGGAGTCAGCACTTACTGTAATGATTCAACTCTAGATCTTTGCCCCGTAATGTGAGGAACAACTCTTAATCAAATTGGTGTGAAGTAAATGAACTCTTCATTTGGCTGCAGTCTTGTCAGTAAACAGCAGGTTAGTCCTTCTGGTTTAAAGAGGAAGAGATTTGTTCTACTGATTAGTGCCAGAGTTCATCATTTGTGGACACGGCAGAGCAATCAGTGGCCTCGTTACAGAAAGAAAAAATCCTAAGTGCTTGTTCTTTCTTTAACTTGAAGATAGGAAAAAATCTTATCTTCCTATCAGAGGTTGCGCTAGACTTTTTCATTGTCTGTCATTTTGACTGACAGGGTCATAAAAATCCCGTCATAATCTATTTTTACCTGTCACTTTAATTTTTAAAATGATAATAATTACATATTCAATAGCATTTAATTTAGATTCATTTTTAATTAATATTCAGTCCAAAGAAGCTGAACAGAGAATCCACACTGTACTTCTTTTATCAACACCATCATCGTTATTGGGCTTTTTGAAGAAACTTCAGCTGCTGACACTCAGCTGCTGTGACACTAGGTGTGTTCGAGATGATCCAGGCCTGCGCAGAATTGATCAGCGGTGATCGCCGCATAGTGCATGCGTGAGATTTGTGTCCGACTTGATCCCGACTTGCACGTTTGGGCAACAATAACCTCACGAGATCGAGGCATCCGCAGTTTGTAGAGCCAGATGCCGCAGCTGCTCTCCACCGACTGCAAACGCCTGGCTGTCACCTGATTGACAAGCTGACAGGCTCTGATTGGCTCATAATTTTGACAACAAACAACACGTGTTGTATAAAATACTAATTTTCTGTGTAATTGTAATATTTAATGCTGCATATCAGTCTTCTGTTGTGCAATGAAGTTTTAATCTGTCAGATATTTTGTGTCTGATAATAATAAAGGTTATATATGAATTATCAAAAGAACAGTTTAGTGCTTTACAAGGCAGATAAAAGAACAGATGTTACATGTGTCAAAAGGAGGATCTCTTCTATTTTAACTTCAATCAACGATCAAGAACACACTTTATTTCTTCAGCTATGATCATGATCTGCAGACTACAGGTAACCTACAGGTGATCTAACAGGATGTTTGTGTCTCTTCCTCTACTCTCTCGTAAGTCTGTTGAAAACTGTCCGACTTGACTGCAGCTTTTTGTCTCCACCTCCTGCTGCGGCCGCCTGATCTTGTCTACTCTCCAGGCGAGGCGCAGTTCATCTCGAACGTACCTAATAGCTAATTAATATGCTCACTCGCCACCAAGTGGTCAGGGCTGTGAATTGCAGCCTGTCAAAATGACAGATGACCTTCAGATTTTTCCGTCACCATTTTAAAAAAACTGGTCAATAACGGAAAATATTCGGTTAACGCGACCCCTGCTTCCTATTAAAGAACCAAATTCCTAAACTCACGGCTGTGCTCTATCCTCTCTCAGACCTCTTACCTTAACAAAGGACATCCTTACTAAAGTGGTAAACTTGATTCTTCAATCAGCAGCCGTCCTGTCATGCCTGTAACTGTCTTTAAAATATATACAGGACTGCCTTTGTCCACAGTTGTCTCATCTAATTTGTCACTGGCTGGCTTGAAAAGATTTCAACGTTTCAACAACTTTCTGGGACGTTTTGGTAAGATTTTTTTTGCCAATCATCGACCCACTATAAGGATTTGAATGGATGGATGGAACGCCATTTCTGACAGTTGTTTTGAATTTAGGAGAGGGTCTATGCCATCGTAACTTAATTCCTAACTTTGGAAATTCTTCAGTTATGATGATTCTGTAATAGCTAAATTCCTTTCCTGAGATAAGATACGATGTTTTCCTAAATGCAGATAGGAAACAGGTTTCTGTAACACCAAAAATCCTAAATGTCATCCTAAACTGACAGTAATTTCAGACTTTTAGAAGTTTGTGTAATGTGGCCCCTGGTTTTAATTTAAAGTGACACTATGTAACTTTTCAGAGAAGTTACAACACATTGAGTCTCATGCAAGAACATTTTTATACTCTTAACTTTCTGTCCTTTTTTTGGTACGGTGGGCACATGTGTGCCACGTCAGATCCAGCAAATGCCCCTTCGTGTACTTTAGTGTATTTTCATGAGTGCATTTTCAAATTAGCATAATTAAAACCAGAATAATAACATATAAGGCAACACGTTCTGCTCCTATGTCAAAATGGCATCAAAGAGTAATAAAAAAAAAGAACTTTGAGTTCAGAGCTTGAAGTCCTGCTTTCAGGGATCAATAAGGGAAAGTCTGTCATTCTAACAGTGACAGCAGAGGAATTAAGAGACCTGCTAAAGCTGAGGAATGGGGGAAAAATGATAATGTTAATGCAATGTCACTTGAGGGTTGTCCTGTCAGTAAAATAAAGATGCAGATTTGACTTTGAGATAATAGCGGGTAACGGGTCCGTTCTGGATCAAAGCTTTGCAAGTGCTGGCAGGTTTGCAAAACTGGGCCCGTGCAGGACTTTGCTGTGAAACTCGCTAAAAAATAAGAAAGTATCCAGAGACAGCGTTTGGTTTGTCTATTCTGGGCTACTGTAGATTATTGATTATACACATTATACACAAATGAAAGCATACTTATGAATATTATGTTCAATTTCTGCTATATTCTGCCAATAAATCGCAAAAAATCTTCGCACACTGGGTCTTAAAAGTGACTAATGTTTGCAAACTTTAGTTAATATCGCTATGTAATGGATATTACTGTGTCAGTCCACTCACTTCATAACTCTGCTTCATTTGTACCGTTTACTGCAGTGGCTGCTCACAGTATCACAATGCTGTATTTCCCTAACCTGCTGCCACTCCCTGAGTGTCTCCCTCCTTGTATGTGTCTGTGAGTGGAGACAGGTATGCTGGAGTCAAAGCAAAGCGTCACCAGCTGCATCTCATCTCAATAATCAAACACTGAGCCACTTCCGCACTGTCAGGTCGTAGCCTCTGCTCAGTCAGTCCGTGCTTTAAATCAATTTTATGCATATATCCTGTTTTCTTGATGTTGCCTGTTTTCTTGTCAAACCCTGCCTCTGGTTCATGTCCCCTTGTCTCATCAGCCTTGTTTATCTGCCCTGCACCCCTGCTCTTCTCAGCTTCTAGCTCCAGGCCCAGTTTTCCAGCTATCTGCCTAAGCTTCAGCTTTGCATTCCCCTTTCCCCCATCTCTTCACAATAAATGTTTTTCTATCGTATCCCAGTCTGGGTTCACTTGCTCCATCCCCTTTAACATAAAGTTCTCATTTTAAGAGTAACCCCGAAGTGGGTTTCATAGGGTGAAGTATATATAGAAACATTAGCTGTGCATTCCAGAACACATACTATTGTATGTAATATGCCAGAAAAATGTATGTAAAATGCAGTATGCCAAAAATACCAGGATGTCCTGCTGCATCCAATTGCATTTTGCAGTATACAAGCCTGCATGTTTTTCTGGCTATTCTGGCCCACAATTCTTTGCGATGGGTGTATGACCAAGAGGGTCACAGTTCAAGCTGTCATGTTATGAGGAAGAAGTATGTCCCATTTGTATGCATAGGCTCGTTCGATATGAACCAGGCCTGCACAGAATCGACCGCTGCATGATGCATGCTGATTAGATTTGGGTCCAACTTGATCACGACTTGCTATTACATTGTGCACACATGAGCAACGATAACCTCACAAGATCAAGGCGGCCGCATGACTGCAAACGCCTGGCTGTCACCTCATTGATGAGCTGACAGACACTGATTGATTAGTTTTGACAACAAACACCAAATGTATAAGATACACATTTTCTGTGTAATTGTAATATTTAACACTGGATGTATTAATCTTATGTTGTGTAATGAAGTTTTAATCTGTTAGGTATATTTTACATATATATGACTTATCAAACAAGCTGTTACAAAGTGCTTTACAAAGCAGTCACAAAAACAGGATCATGTACCAGTAGGGGGATCTCTTCTGTTCCAACTTCATCAGCAATCAAGAACACACTTTATTTTTTCAGCTATGAATGTGGTCTGCAAGTGACAGGTAACCTACAGGTGATCTAACAGGATGGCAGTGTCACTTCCTATATGTTCTCTGTAGGCAGCTGGAAATTGTCCGACTTGACTGCAGCTCGTCTCCACCTCCTGCTGCAGCCGCCTGATCTCGTCTACTTTCCAGACGAGGCACAGTTCATGTGCATCTGTCACTGTCCTGCACATTTCTGGTGGCACTGTTGCGTTCCTACAGTGTTATCTGTCGGGTACGCCTTGAAACGGTCTCCTGACTACTTAATTTAGTTCATCAATGAGTAAATTTTACAGGAATATCTCAGAATATACAGATAGATTTGTGTCCAATTTGAATAAATATTCTTAAACATTCATTTTGTTTCAGATAATAATCAGAAAACTACTGCAAAAATGGCAGGACAACAAAAATCTGGTGCACAGACATGTTAAGGCGGAGAAGCTTTTTTTTTTTTTTTTTTTTCAAATCTCATGTGTTTTTGAAACTTTTTCAGAGTTATTGGCAGGTTTACCAGTATGAAACAGACAGATGGACATTTAAAACTTGACATTAGCCTGAATGTTTATTTCTTTTTTTGGAGTTAATTCAATGACTCATTATCATGGAGTTGAACCAGGCATCTTTGAGAAACACACAGAACTATGTAAAAAGAAACTGTCTGTTTGTTTGGCAGAGTGACAGCTAGTTAACTGTGGAGGATTTGTGGCTGCTGTCTGAGTGTGAGGAACGAGCCAACGTACTGCTGATCTTAATACTGTCGTCAAATTGTTGACAGTGAAGATGGTATCTTTTGTTACTACAGAGTAAAATTTTGTTTTTTTGATAAATTCAGATCTGTGGTATGTGCATTCTTTGGTACTGAAGTGTATGAGTTTGTGTTCTGTGGTACATTAGAGACTCTGAACAGGACGCACTTACTATAATATTACACAGTTATCGTATGAGGAAAACAGAATAAATACAATGAATATTTTAAAGTAATATTACAAATTGCTGCTGCTGGAGTGTGGTATTTTCAGTGCTACAGTATTTTAAGCTCATTGCAAGTCAATAAATTGTACTGCATATGTTTCAAGTCTTAAGTCCCACCCTCAGTAGACCTGTCCCGCCTTTGCAGTAACCTCAATATCACCAGGGCTCCACAAACACGAATTCAAAGCAATTAAGTCCCACTCAAGGGGTCTACTTCCATGACTGTGGTTGGGTGGTACATGCTGTAAGAAAGAGCAATGACAGTATGTGCCAATCAGGCAGTAAACGACACTGAAAAGTTGGAATAAATTAAAAATAATGAGGTGTTTAATTTAATCAGTTTTGTTTCTGAGTCTGTACAAAAACAAGAGATGACCTAAAAGTGAGAAGGTGTTATTGATTGTACCTCAAGGAACAAAACATGAACAGTTAGGGCAGTTTACACACATCAACAAATGCTAAAAAAGTGTGGCACTTGATCAGTTACTTTATTACTTATTACTTTATGCATATAAGTTCTGGATTTTGAATGAAGAAGAGGGTGTAGGTGTCATTATACCTTAACAGGATAATTAAGCCTTTTTTAAAAAAATCAACATCAGTTACAAATTATTTTCTAATAGAGCAATTTATATTTGTTAAAACATGTCTGGTAAGGATCTTTAAAGAACTCTCTGACATGCTGGAACACACATTTGGTGTATTCTTGGGAAAAGAGCGAGGTAAGAAAACTGATAACACTGTTGTGTCTGTGCGTTCGGTATGGAGCTAGAGCCGGGAGGCAGTTAGCTTAGCACAGAGACTGGAGCAGGGGTCACCAACCTGCCCCTCTCCAGCGGTTCCCCGTGCATCTGAGAAAAAATGAAACGGAAATGAAATGTTTCTTATTTTTCTGCTGAAGGCCACACTGCATGGGTCAAACAGTCTCAGTAAAAGAAACATACAAAAAAAAATGCAAGTATACCTCAAAAACAATCCAAAGCACACTGTAAGGTTTGTACAAAATTAAAATGTCTTCATTTTACATGACAAAAAGGGCATATCGGCCAACACAGGTCTTCTCTTGCCTTCATGAATAACAGTTCTTATTCTAACATGTTAATTTTCACTTCTCATTTTTGTAGGTCTAAAATGACTCTCACATTCTCCAACTATAAAAAATGTGTAGCTTATACACTGACTAAAAAAAAAAAAAAAAGCATTTCGACTAAGATATGCATCATAGCCTGCATCTACAGCTTTGTACCTTTTCCTCTTAATTTTGCTTTCCTGAAAAGATTCTTAAGAAACTCTAGAGAATTTAATAGTTGTGGCTCCAGACAGATTTTTTTGGGGGACAAAAGCGTCTCTTTTGATAGCAAAGGTTGCAGTCGCCTGGACTGGAAGCAGATTTCTTTCAACTCATAAACAGACACAGACTCTTTCAGCGAACATTCAGCATTAATTTGAACTCTATTGTGAAACAGGCAAACCAAATCTATTATTCCATCCCAGAATTAAAAAAATTAAAAGCGGACCCACAGCTGCATCGTTGTTGTCAGAGAAGTGGGTATTTCAACTTAACATGTTTCCCTGATCTTTGATAACCCATCATGGTCATTTTACTATTTACAATTAACTTTTATTCAAAGTGACATACATCTGAGAGCTGAAACAACACAAGCAAGGATCTAGTTTAAGATTTCTATATAGTATTATATTCTATATAGTATACGTTTCTCTTTGAAACACGTCCTCTAAGGACCCCAACAGATCAAAGTCAGAGTGAAAGATTTTGCAGAGAATCAATCAATAGCCAAATATATATTGATTGTATATTGATAATACTATAATTTTACCCCTGAAAACCTGTGGTTAAGGTGATTGTTTTCAAGGAGAAAAGTTGCTGCCAAGAGAGATATAAAAATGGCCGACACCACACTGATGGCTCCCTATGGATGGACGGAGGTACAAATGAGGCTAACCTCTGTGCTTGTTCACATTAAGTGAAATGAAGAGAAAGTTCTCTGATTCTTACAGCTGTTGCTGTGGTCGTCCACCAGTATGATCTCTTTGAGCAGGTGTGGCGGAGTCCTCTGGATGGCTGTGTGGACGGAGCGCAGCAGCACTGACAAGGCCTCGTTGACAAAGATGAAGATGACGCTGAGCTGAGGAAGATCTGATGAATATGACATGTTTCTGCACCTGGTGAGGGGGGGTGAATAGAGAAAATGAGAAGCTAATTAAGTAACATCATTCTGTTAAAGGCGAAGTCCATACGGATCAATAAATCAGTGAACAACACATCAATCAACTGACTGACCCGTCCGGTCGTAAATCTGTGATTGGCCGGGTGAGGGAGATGCGGTCGCTAAGGTAACCATTGTAGCCATAGTAACGGAACTTCTTGAGGGCGACCCTTCGACTCTCTGGGCCCAAGTCGTGACCCCAGTGGTCGAACAGCGAGGAGGCAGAGTCCGAGGCCGTGTCTGAAGCAGATGCAGTGTCCTCACTGTCCTTCTGTGGGGCGTCTGTGGACAGAGAGGGAGAGACATTGCTGAACTTCAGACAAACTGTTTTTTTGAGGAAATATTTTCACTTCTTGTCCAACAGTTTTCTCCTTGACCCATCACTAACTGCTGTGCAACCAGATGCTGCGACAGATAACTGATGTTACGCTGTGGAAAAACTGAATGACAAATGAACTTCCTTCAACTCTATTCATGGAGCTTTGCAGGAAAAATGACTGCGGCCGAGCGCTAAGCATGCTGTGTGGCTATCAAAGAAAAGCCGCTTGCTGAGGGCTGAAAGAATAATTTCAGCAGCACGGAGGGAAAGGATGAACACAAATGTGATGCGCGGTAACAGGGATTTTCATTGTCATTACAAGTAACTCATTCTGGCAGCTGCGCTGATCTATTTCTGCAGAGGTGGACACAAATCCTCCAACATGCCCAAGGAAACATTTTTTTTAATCAGCACTGCAGCTCACTGTTGTGTGCTTCGTGAGCGGCACCAGCCGCTTCCCATGCATAGTGTAAAACAGTAAGAGCAGAAAACATGCTCAAGGCCTGTTAGGTAACAAAAAAAAAAACATTTGCAAACAACAGAAAACAAACTCGATGAGTTTAAATATTTATATTTTATGTGAATTATAGGACGCAAAACAGATCAAGAGGCTGGACTCATTCTAGCTCCTCATGATGTAAACCCAGGGATGTAGAATGATGCTCAGCGGCCTCCCTGTCACCGGCTCTCACTGTGTGGCAGATTTGGGGCAAAGTAGCAGCAGAATGTAAATGCAGTGGTCTGTTGTTTGTCCGAGTCACTAGAAGACGGGGATCAACTGAAAGAATGAAATATTCATGAGACTGAGGCATGCTAAAATTCCTGTCCCATGTGTCCAGGTAGTGAAAAGATGCAAAGCGTGTAAACAAAGAGCGTTTTTTTCTTTTTGTAGTGAGTGTTATCACTGCAGAATTTTTTTTAAAACATAAATGTCTTGATTTCAGTAATAACAATTTTGTCCACGTGAGTACACAAATCAAAACAAATTCCAAGGATATACTGTATGTATCTATAGACTGGCTCCTGAAAGCAAAACTAAAATTTCAGTGTTCCTTTAAGATTCTGACTCAAGTCCGTCCAACATCACTTTCCTTTTTCTCTCCTCCAAACAGGCCTGCTGAATCCACTTCACCTTCTCTCCCTCCTGAGCAGAATGGGTTTTTCATTAGTTTGAAGAGCACTACTTCACGTTTGGAAATAACATACTTAATGCTCTCGTGGGTGAAATGCCACCTCCCTTATAGCCACATAATAAGCACCCTGAAAGCACTGTAAATGATTTTGTGGTACACTTATCTTGCCCTTAAATACATTTTGTCACACCTTAAGTTCTGAGGAGTTTTAAGTTGCTTGGGAACCCTTTTTGAGTTGATATCTGACAGAAAGAGGAATGGTGTTGAAAAAGCTTTTTATATTCAATGATGCTTTTAGTTAATGCATTGTGCTTTTTAACACTGGAGAACAGCAGGAATGAGTCCCTGTACTTTGAAAGGTTTCTCAGTGTGGCCAAATCTTCAAGAGAGAAAAGGGCAGACACATCACAGGGCGACTACACCTGTGTTAGGTGTCTTGATGTTCAAGCAGAGAACAGACAAACAGAGGGGCGGTGTTGTGTCCTGCCCTGCACTGTGTACAATATATTTCATTATTAATTTAGTAGAGCCCAGCTACCCTTTCCAGCATGGCTGGAGGGCAAAGCTTACCTCTGTAGGAAAAGTCAGGGTATGTGTGTTTGTTTGTGTGTGTGTGTGTGTGTGTAGTGTACACAGTAGTTACAATAGTGTATGCTACGTCCATGTGTGTCTTAATTTGTGGTTTGCATGCATGTATGCTTCACTGTGGACTGTCAGGGGAAATCTAATTACAACTAATGAGCAAATAATTAAGCACATATCAGATGGATTTGACATTATAGATACTGTATGCATGGCAGCATACAGTCTGGCAACAGCAATGCATGTAGATGCTGCAGCTAGCAGTTGATTCAAACATTGCTGCTTTTCTCTTTATATCAGTTATTGACAGAAATACACTCATAGACATTGGAAAAGAGCAGTGGAACTTGAGAGAATGCATACAGCACACACAGTCAGATCAGGTGGATGCACCACCGAGGACCACCCCATGAGGAGTGGAGTACGAGGACAAGAGCCATGCTAACCCAGCTTGGATTTGAGGCTGCTCCTGGCAAATGTCCAGTCCGGAAAATGAAACAGACAAAATGGGACTCAGCCTGGCCGACTTTTTGTGCCACATCTTACGGAGACCTGCACAACAACATCCCCGGATCAAGCTGTTGCACTCAATGGGCAGACCCTGCTCTGAGCTGACAGGATGAAACAGACAAGACTCCAGCAGGACGAGGGGAGGAGGACTCTGTGTTTACATTGATGATGCTTCATGCACAAATACAGTCAAAGCTGATGGACAATGTTTCCCAGGTGTTGAACTTTTAATGTGAAGATGTTGACCTGAGTTTAACGTCGGTTTTTGCAATGTGCAACTAAAAATAGAAACTGATAGGTGCAGAAGCATACAATCCTGATCGACTGGACAATTTGGAACTGGTTCTTAACAGTTCTGGTTCTCGATTCCTATTCCTTGTGCAGTCATGAGACTGGTATGACATACACTTCTGTATCCTTCAATAAAGCTCCACAAAACGCTTAGAAAAAATCCATACAGTTACAGAACTATTACTTACAAATTGACATTTTGGGCTGATGGTGGTGTTAGGTCAGGGGTCATTTGAGGGTCATTATAGTTCAGCCTCAGATGTCAGCCTGGCCTGTACATGTCAAGATAGATTGCTCTAGACCAAAATGCGAGACAAACTGATCTATAGAGCTATAGACGCTACAGAATTTATGGTTGAAACAAGCTGTTTCCACCTGCCCCAGAGTAGGTGAAGGTCAGGCAGGCTGCAGGAACACTGCAGGAGTGCAAGACAAGCTCATCATTGTAAATTGACAATAACAAGTGAAGACAAGTCTTACTCTGAAAGCTGATCAGTTGTTTGTATCTGTCAAATATCTGTCAATGTAAAGCTAAGTCTGTTATTCAGAACACAAAAGCCCACTGCTTCAAAAATAAACACTCTGGAGTTGGGAGTTCAGTGACCACCTGCCTTCTGCCTGCCACTCTACACCAACATACTGTTCAATTTAACCGTCATAAACATCTACTCCTTCTGAAATTTATCAATGCTTTCTTATGACTCAAACAGAGACTTAGTCATTTGGCGAACATTCTGCATTAATCTTTAATTCTAATTAACATGAAATGGGCAAACAAAACCAGTCATTCTGGCACAGAATATAAATTTCATTCGGGGATACTGCAGCTGTAGCTTTGCTGTTAGAGTACCAAGCAATTCAACTTAGCATGTGTCCTTCATTTCCGATGACACATCATGGTCATTTTTTGGCTTTTTACTATAAATATATTACAGATTTCTCATTTAGCTACTGTAAATGTGCAAATGGGCTCAGTTTTTGCCACAGCTCCACATTAATCTATTTTTGCAATAAGTTTTATGCCCTTCTATCCTAACCTGATGACCAGCTGGTAGTACACACACACAAATGGGGGTCAGAGGTCAACCCCTACAAGTAGCTGTCACCATTCATTTTGGCAGCATCCAGAACTGCTTTGTGACGGTAAACAGTGGAAATTTGTCCTGTGATACCCTTGTTGGGGATAGGAACTTGGCTGCCTGTCAATGTCTGCTCAGCTGTGATTACACATTGAGCACACACACAAAAAGACACACATATAAGGCACAGGTACAGACATGAACGGTTCAGACAGAGAGAGTGAGGAGGACAATTCTGGAAATAAATTCTGCGATTTTTTCCTTTCCCCAAAAAATGAAATGCATATTTGCAAAATTGAAAATAGGCTTTAAAAACATTAAGATGTACAATAAAAAAAAATGTATCAGCTCCCTCAGACTCATAAAATTCAACAGAGAGTATAAAAGCGAGAAAAAGGGAAGAATAGTGATGACATGAGCGAGAGAGATGAGGTGAAGCTGGAGGAGTCCAGAGAGTGACAAAATAAAAGTGTCGGCAGGATGCGGAGCGAGCTATGACAGAGTGATGGGAAGGAGGAGAGGCAGAGAGAGTGATGAGGAGAACAAGAGAGTAAAGGGGCAGTGACAGAAGGTATTCATCCCTGGGCATCTGTAAACTAGGCGACCCTGAGCTCCGTCACATCAGCTCGCAGACACACACTCTTTTATTGGCTCAGACACAGAGACAGCTCCCTCGTCCACACACACATACACACACACACACACACACACACACACACACACACACACACACACACACACACACACACACACACACACACACACGCACACATACACAAGGTATCAGAGCCGGACTCCCCACAACCTAATGGATTAGGAATGGGCTCCTCTGCTGGCTGACAAAGTGTCTCACCTTGTCCTCCAGTCACTTTATGCAGAATTGGCGTGCTGTTGGCTCAGCAGGCAGGACGCTGCGGGCCAGATCTCAACCCCCGCCAGCGCACCACTGTCACAGGGCTGCAGTCAGAGTCAAGATCTGCTTCAGTCAAGCACTGAGAGCAGGGCCATTCCACACTAGCATAAATATAAAAATAAGTCTGTGCAATCGAAGTTGCTCCTTATAGTGTTTTTAATTGTATCACCACATGTGACGTTTTGCCCTCCAGCCCTTCATCAGACACATGAGGACCTGTAAATGCATTTTGCTCAAAAATCCAACTTCATCTCCTCTAGTGAGAGAGAAATTTACAAATTTAACATGTAGAACACTATAAGAAAAACAAATTAAAGCTGAAATGTGAAGCCCAGGCTTGGACAGTATAAAGGTATTACGGTACAGCAGGGTATTAAGAAATCCAGACAGCATGATTTTCAATACCGTCAAAAATACCATCACTCCTCTTTCTTTTAAATTGCTATCTAAATCGTGTATGGAGGTGATTTATTGTAGCGCCCAGCATGTGCCACAGTCAGTCTCTCTACAGGCAGTCTCTCTACTGGTGGACACAGCAGCACAGCTGTGCCGTGAAAACTTGGCATCAAATGCAGGATAAAGCTACAGGACTAGCCAGTAAAATAGACAAAAGTCTCTGCTCTGGGAGTAATTTGGAATATCAGAGCAGAGTGAGGCTGACAAATTACTGTCTACAGTGGCAGAGAGTAACGGTGAATATGCACTGAGCAGAGCAGGGAGTTGTTGTTCTAGCAGTAAAGGTACAGTTAGAGTTTGAGTTTCTCGCTGAATAAAAGCTGCAGCCTCTCAGGACCAAAGTAGAGCTTCTGCGTCAGTTGTTTCCCAACTACAGGAGAAGCATCATTTTGACAATTAGCTCCACCTACGGTAAAGAAGTGTAACAGTACAGTGGAGTACAGTTGAGTTGAGACATTTGACGTAAGTTTTACACATATACTGCCATAATACCATATCCCTGGTAAAATGTCAGGAAGGTATGAAAAAATAGATACCGCCTGAACCTACTGAAGCCTTTGAAATAATATACAATATAGCCACCATTTGTTACTTAGAAATGTTTTTATTTTAAAAAATATTTCAAAGCTCAGTGAAAAGCTGTTTTACAAAACTCAAAGCTTTATATATATTGGTCAGCTAAACCAAAAAATATTTTTTTGGGGAAAAAAAAAGATAAGATGAAAGTATGTTCAATATGCTACTGTTCTTGCTTGAAAGCTGATCTCAGGTTACCAACACATTGTACTTGTTTAGTAGTGGCACACGGTTATAAATACACAACATACATACTCATACTCATATCCAAACGTATACCCATACATATGCATAAATGCATACACTTGCCTGTACACATAAATACTCATGCATATGAATGTATGCATAGCACATACAAACACATAGGCCTTCACTATTTATAAAAGTACAATAGCATATGGATACATACACACAAATCTGATCCACATGTACATCTTGAACTGAGGCCTGTGTCTGTTGAGGTGCACAGTAACCTGCATCAGGACTTATATCAGCATAAAAGAAACAGATCTGCAATAGTGGTGCTTATGTTCTTATTAATTAGGGCAGGTGACGTTGTTGTACATTAGTAAATTGATTTGATTCCAGAATTTCCATGTGAGATTAAACATGCAATTAGAAATTTGTTCCAAACTTTCAAAGGTTTATAGACATGATTTCGCATTTATATTGTCCATAGTCTTCCAGTTAATGGTTAATGTAGTCATCTTTTATCTTCCATATAATTCAGAATGCATTTTCGAAGGATCTAAGGTTTTTTTTTTTTGTTCTTTTTCCATTTTGTTTTCTTGTCTTTTTTTTTTGTGTCTTTTGACAGACATGGACTTCCACCTTTAGTTAGTAAAATTTGGCGAACTGTAAAAAGACCAGGGACAACAGTGGAAATAAAAATGAGTGATGCATATTTCTTACATCTGTACTGGTATGTATGAAAACAAAATGTGTGGTGACAATACGCACACCACGCTCATACTTCAGACCACAGGCTTTTCTAGAGGGAGCTCAGTGTGAGTCAAGCGAAGACAGAAAAATACAGTGAGAGACTGAATCAAATGTGTAATCAAGTGTACACAAGACATTAACAGAACCTGAACCAACAGAATTAATAATCAATATAAATGGACTCCTGATGGTGAAGTTGGATTTGAAAATGTAGTCACTGATCTAATTCACAATTTCCTCTCTGTATTATTTCAACCAAATCAATTAAACATGACTGCTACAGAAATAAATTATATTTACAATAAATCAGCCAGCAAAGCAGGTCTTACTACGAACAGCTCTGCATCTGAACAGAGACTGAAAAAGGGAGAGTGGTACAACAAGGACTGCAAAATTGTCAGACAAAAACTGAGAGAAAAGTCCAATCTAAAACACTGTAAGCAACAAAACACAGACCTGAGACAAACCGATGTTGAAACACTGAGAGAATACAAACAGACAACAATACGAAGAAACAACATGATGATCAAAAATTAAGAAAAATGTAAGTGCATTCATCAAAATCCATTCTGGAAGAGATGGAATAATTTAAGGGAAAAAAAGACAACCTGTCTAAATCTCAGTAATGAACATAAACAAATACAAGAAAAATTAGAAAAATCTTTCAATCAACAAATCAGAACCCTCTTGATTACCAAATTATGATGAAATAATTAGAAAACAGCATTAAAGAAACTATAATCTGGCAAAGCATGCTGAAACACCCCCTAAGCTGAAACAGGCCCTCAATCAGGTTGCTTTCCTCACATCTGGAGCTAATTTCCTCAACACATAACATTTTTTTTCCCAGCATTATTAATACCTGGATGCTTCCTTATGGAACATAATGTCAATGTCAATATTACAGCAATGATGCTGATATATACTGAATGTATAACTGACTGACAGGTGACATGCATTGTTTTTGGAAATATGACTAATGTCAAACTGCAATACTTGTGTGTGTAACACAAGCATAATGTCCAAGTCCTAGTTTTTAGCGCTTCTTCACTGTGAAACAAACAAAGAAAAACAAACAAAAAACAGCTGATGCGAGTTGCAGAGTCTGGTGATAATTGCCTGTAGGCTCATCGCTACAACCGACTCCTCTCACATTAAACATTGTGATCACAAAAATGTTGGTTATAGCTGTTTTAAATATACTTACAGGTCATGCCAGCACAGTTTTCACTGCAGGCAAACATTATGCAACACCCCGTCACCAGTGTATTTTTAATGTGTAATAAATTGTAGTTTGAGGCTTAAGGAAGAACACGAATTTCTAAATTTCTAAGGCCTTTCTCAGACTGGAGGAATCTTCATAATGATGTAACATGATATGTGAAACCTGTAATATGGCAGCTCATCAGGTAAAGCAGGGTTGAATGTTCTTGAATATCCCTAAAAAAGTTGAGGTGTCTTCCAGTTATATCTGCAACCACAGTTACAGTCACAACTCCTGCAGTCCTGCTGTTTGAATCCTTGTGTAAATAAAAGCTGAGCTGAAAGCTGTGGCTACAGCTTCAGGAACCTGCACCGTTTTAACAACAAGACACAAACACTTTTCTGCCGGAAAATTTGGTTTTGATTTACATCTAAAAAGTGAATGCTTGTTTGGATTGATGTAAAACCTGACCGCCCCCCTGCATACCAACTGCTCGCCAGGTAACAGATCAAGAGGAGCTCCGCAGCTCGGCTGTCAGCTGAGCTGTGATTGACGGTCGACTGGTAGATAGGGAAATGAAGTGTTGGGTGACAATTTTTTCAGCAGGAAGTAAAAGGCAGTTGGAGGGAAAAAGAGAAACCAAAATAATAATGAAGTCTAAACTGAACTCTGCACAAAATCAAACCTCCAGACAGTCTGAATAGAAGATGCAGATTCTCAGGTTTGTCACATAAGTCAGACACACATTAAAGGTAGTACTGGTGACAGAGATGAGATGTCATCTGAGGACAGAGTCGACATTATTAACATGCGAACACACGCCTGTTGGTGTGGAGGGGGAACTGCTGGGAGAATGTGATGGTGATTCAGTGCTGGATCTTGTTTAGGGAGCAAGAATTCCTGCTCTGCTGTCCGTGATTCAGCGTAACAGATGCTTCCAGCGTCTGCTCATTCTTTTTCGAAACCTTTTCACCTTTTTGTAATGATGCTGGCCTCATTTTCAAAGCCTCACAGCCACATCCTTACATCCATATGAGACACCGATCTTTGAGTGTGTTGATTCAGGGAAATTTAATGTTGTTGCTGCGAATTGAGGAATTGGAATTTATATCCTGTTTGCAATCAGCTCTTATTGTGATGGAGTGAAAGCTGAGTGTTTACATCACCCATCTAGTGTTTGTTTTTATCCTCAGGATTAAATCACACAGTAAATAGAAGATCTTCTGTTTATTCAGGCCTATTGATTTGTGTGTAGGATATAAAGATGCACATAAACAGCTTAAATTGATCAAGACCTTAAACGGGACATGAGCCTGATTTGCAAAACACCGTGCGTGGATGTAAAAACACTCAATTAGACCTCTGCGCCTCCTCCATCTACTTTCGAGTTGCACATCGGCCCCGCATTGAAACACTTGCTGCAGCTGCTGCTTCGCAGGAACCTGTCCCAGCAGGCTTTGCACTTGTAACACAAACACACACCCACTCACACCCGAGGATTTGAAAGAATTTGTTTTCGTGGAGAGAATCTCATTTGCTCTGCAAGCCCTGCAACATTATCTCCCTCCGAAAGCTTTTTGTGTTCCAATATTTAAAGAGGCAAAAGGGAAAACAAGGCAATTCATTTGCCTTTTGTACTCACTGCGAGCCCCTTCAAATCACACAACAGCTTCTTTTCATATCACAGCGAGCGATGACTCACAAAAAGTGCCTTTTCCAATTGTTTGCAGTGCGTTTGATTGCGTTGCCACGAGCGTGCTCGCACAAGAGTCATTTGCAAAATGTTGTGCTGCTCCCAGCTGGGGCAAAAAGAGAGCCCATCTGCACATCCCCCAAGTAAGGGAAACTAGTTTTTGCAAGTTTTGTGCGGCTGCTTCTTACAATGACACACACATACTGACAAGAGACAGAGAGTCTGTGTGACAGACAGAGAGAGATGGCGGCCTGCAGCCTTCTGCAAAAGTTCACACATGATTAATTTAATCAAGCAGCGAGCAGATGGTGATTTGTGTCTTCGTCCTCTCCCCTCAGGTAGGAATAATGTGTTTAATGGATCACACCTGGACAAGTCAAATCTGTGCTTACAGTCTAACCAGAGAGACACATAAGGACCAGAGCTGTGGTGAACGAGCCATTTTTAGATGTTGAATTATAACTTTGCTAGCTCCATATATCTATTAAAGTCTGGATTCAGGTTCAGACTAGCTTAGCATAAAGTCAGCCACCATTAATGAATGAAGCGTATCTTGTTTGTTTAACCTGTACAAAAAGAGAAATGTTAAATGTTTAATCAGTGATTTTAGTGGAAGCTTCTTACTAGAACTATATCTTGGTGAACAAATGGTGGGTGCAGTGACTGTGTGCCAGAGATGCCCACACAGAGAAACTGGGCGGATGGATACACTGTATTTGTCAAGAACTTAACTCCTTGTAAAACCACAGGCATTTAAAATTATTTTACCATTGAATATCTGCATAATGGCAATTATAAATTAATATAATTTATGGATCCCTTAACACTTTGTCATTCATCATTTATCAAATAGAATATAGAAGAAGAGTCCAAACTCAATGAAATCTGAACACTTTGACAACATGCCTTTTTTTAAAATTCACAGCTTCTGGGGATATGATTATCTCAGATGTCCATAAATGTGAATCGTATGTGAATAAAAGGAAATAAATGCAAAATTAAAGAAAAAAGACGCTCCTTATAACTCTTAATCCATGACACATCTGTACATCCATAAGATTTTCCACCAAAAGCCCCAAATTATGGGAACTGTAGTTTCAAAACTTAGAGCATCATTATCTACCGCATTCAAGACGAAGAGAATTAATAGGAGTTGTAATATCCATGAATTAAGTTTATCGTGCTTTATCAATGCAATATACACAGAAACAGATATCAGCGTTAGCTAGCATGCTAACTGCTGACACCACAGAAGTCGATACAATATGAAAGATACACGTATTTGGCCACTAGCCCACTAGCTTGCTAGCCTTGACTCAATTTGCTCTGGCGTCGATGTCTGTCCATGTTTGGTTTTAGACTGATTATGTTAACAAAGTCATTATTGTGGGAAGCTTTTATTGCACTTACTGTAATGTAACAAGTTCAGCTAAAGTAATGTTTTACTTCACCTGTCTCTCTGCTCTGTGTGTAATATGAAGCCCTGCCTCCAGTGAAGCAAAGAGCAGACGAGAGGAGAGAAAGTGAGAGCAAAACACAGGAGAGGCTTTCAGACTGAGCTGAAAAATAAAGTAAATGTTATAAACAAAATATTCTGTTTTGTTTAGGTGGTGGTGGGGGTCCCATTAAGGTAACAGTAGGGAAAATATATTGTTTTGACATTACTAAGACTAAGACTGTGTTGAAAATCTGTGGACATGCAGACAAAAAAGCAAACATGTAAGTATTTAAAGTTATGCTCTTGGTGTGGTGAGGGACAGGGATTTTTAAAATATATACATATGTTGAGGAGATTGATGTTTTGATGATTTTGTGCACTGTTTTGTCCTGCACCACCACCAAAAATACTGACTGATCTGACCTCATCTAACTGATCTACAACTTAAAAATGGCCGTTTACTTTATCATCTGATTTATTAAACTGATTTTTTGTACATAAGAAATGAGTATGCATGACAAAGTATTACAAAGGGATGTAATAATATATCAAATATAAAGATACAAAAAAGTCTTTATGTTTTTGTTTTGCAACTGTACATATAATTCAAACATTCATTGCCAAAGATAATTAATGCACTTTTATTTTATTTTATTTAACAAAGAAAGAAGAATCATACATTGGAAACTGCTGTGCACATCTTTTTAAAAGTTGTCATTTTCTTTGTTTTTATTAATATGTTGATACGTATAGTGTCGTGGATTATAACAATTTAATACCTTGAGTTTTGTAATACCTACAGTCCCTTAAATCATTTCGGTTTATTTAATGTTGTGCTGCTGTAGCCTCGATATTATATTGACGATATTCACATCAGAAATGTTACAGAAATGTAACTCAGTCTGACCAAGTTGAGACTTTCAGGGAAAAAGTGACTTGCGGTGGCTCATTCAAACATGAGGCTGACATGTAAAATTGCTGCCACGTTCATGCGATGAAGTGCAGGTCTGACAGCGGTTATTCTGCTGTTAACTTCTCTGGACGAACAAAGAGCAGTGAAATTTCTGTCTGCAATTTCCTTGTGCAAGCAGACTTATCTAAATTTGTACTCCCTCGCTTTGATAACCCTCACCTCGTTGTTTACGGAGTGGAATAATGCAGAGTGTTTTCTCCCCGCGCCTCTCTCTGTCTCTTTTCTGTCTCTCCAACACAAAGCTTGACAGGTTGCAGATTAAAGATCAGGCCGGCAGATTCCATTATCAGGCCATTTCCCTCCTTTACCACACTAACAACCTTTAAAAACTATCAGCCATCATTTTCTCTCCATCTAGCTGTCGTCATAGTGTGATGGCCTCAACAGTGACTGTCATTCCTTCTTCTTGCCTGTCTGTCTGTGTGTGTGTGTGTGTGAAGACAATGGATCGTTTCCCTCTGCAGCTCGCCCAAAAACATTATCCATCACGGCTCTCAGGAGATGCTCACACATATGCCCACACACACACTCGTGCACACGAGATACATGCATCGAAAAAGCGCACACACACCACAGGGAGCATACATGATGGGAGGGTAATCTATGTCTCGATCGCAGCTTAACTGCTTGATTCTCCAAGTGGTCCACTTCCAGAAATCGATACAGATTGAGTGGGCCTTCCTGTAAGTCCATATGGCTCTCTGCAGCAACAGACGGCTCCACTGCTCCACTAATTACATTACAGCACTACAGATAAGGTTTCATTGTCTCATACGAGCAGATGAGCGGGACAATGTAGGCTCTGTAAAAGGCATTTCTTGGAAAAAGGGATGTAAAAAAAAACAAAAAAGAAACAAGATTTTCTTATCAGACACAAATGATATGAAGTTCTTTGACCTCGTTCTGCGCAGTTTGCTCTTTCTTCTCAGAAAAAAAGCAGCGACTCTTTAAGGATGAAATGGCAACTGCAAAACATGCACAAATGAGGAGCATTTAAAAGCTATAATATCAAACATTCCTGCATTAAGATCTCTAAAAATGCTAGAACGGTTATAGATTTTGTTGAGTTTTGTACTTCCATCATCTTAAATGTTTCCAGCAGAGCCCGAACGATACATAAGTCAGCAGATATTATTGCCCAGATATTAGCCCACCACAGCTATATTGTTATATATCCATATGGCACATTGTTGATACGCACAGATGTGAACTTTTTTTTGTTTTTTGTTGTTTTTTTAAATATCCGCTTGGTCACAAGTGTTTGGTTTATGCACAGTATAAATTCTATATACTTCATAGCATATTCTGTATCAAGAACAGCTGACATATTGATTTTGGAATCACTCACTCACCAGCATCAGCCCCAAAATTCCAGTATCTGTTGGGCCCTTGTTTCCAACAGTGGTCAAACCAAAAGAAATCTGTAATTAAGCATGATGATGGTTCTTACTAGCTGCTAGTTGCTGTAAGTATGGGAAAACACAGCATACATTATAAATGTCAGAGAATGAGGAAGGAAGTCAACACAACAAGTTTTGTGTTGTGAAACATTCACAGGAACATGTTGCAGTAAACTTATTGACTTGCAACTCCACACAAACCAGCCTTGTTCATTGGCTCTCTTGGTAAGAGTTGGTATTACTGGTCAAGTCTGGTATTTGGTTTAATATCAAACTGGTCTGAGCATTTTTATATCTGCCTAACCCTAATGAACACTGGAGTAAATGTATGCTAAATGTCAGCTACTTAGCTCATAGCCGAACTTCCTGGGCTTAAAGCTCAGGGCTCTGCAGGAGTGTTGGTGTTTACACCGCT
Source organism: Lutjanus erythropterus (assembly GCF_056507025.1). Lineage (NCBI taxonomy): Eukaryota > Metazoa > Chordata > Actinopteri > Lutjaniformes > Lutjanidae > Lutjanus > Lutjanus erythropterus. The sequence goes on from NC_139329.1 coordinate 8,348,661, forward strand.
AGTGCAGCAGCTTTGGAAAGCTGGGAGAAGGTGGTTTTCAGGTGCAGGGTGCGGGGAATGAAGGCACTGCTAAGATAACAGAAATATGAGACTTAATGCTGCTGTTATTTTTTCTCTTACACGGCTTTGCTAAATACTCAATTCTGATTGGTCAGTTACATCACTCTAAGGTCCATTATTTCCTGAGCAGACCATTGCCATGCATAACAGACTGTAATGAAGAACAGAGTGCTGTGATAAACTGTTCTGATCATAGACTCTGGGAGAACAATAAAATAATTTATAATTGATGTTGATGATTTTTTTGGTACATAAACATGTAACAAGCAGGATAATGTAAAATAAGCAGGTCACCAGTGTGAAATAAAGCCGTAAAATTATTTTAAAATTATTATTTTTTTTTTTGTTTGTTTAAAATCCTCCTTTACTTGTTTTGTCTTAACCAACTGGTGCATTTTGAAATATCCATCCCATTACCATTTGTGATCAACAAAGAAAATGCACTAGTGGTTGCTAGCAACATTTAACTTAAATTGAATAGCTGCAATTTCTGTAAATGGACTTCCAACAACTTGTATAGCTGCATTGATCTCATCCACACTCTAATAAGGCAACTAATTTTGGGCACAAAACTAAACCTGTTTGAATTGCAGAACAAATCAGACACATGGTCAGTGATAGCAATCCACGGATTTAAAACTTAATTAAATGTTAAAGTTACACATTTAAATCCAGTAAAGGTGAACAAAGTCACAATATGTTCAGAAGAAGAGAGCCGGTGATAAAAACAGTTCTGGGAATACAAAATAAAATACCTTATATGTTCTCCTCTGTGACCTCTTACAAGATAATACTTCTGGTTCAAAGGAATAAATAAATTAGATCCAGAGAAATGCCATATTTATGCAAATGAATGACTTTCCTCAGAACAATGCTTTCAGGCGTCTCTCACTTGAAATATACATCAGCATATGCTGCTATGCAGACATTTAAAATATGCATCAAAACAGATTGGAAAGGTTTTTTCCTCCCAACAAGAGATTTGCATTTGCGGCGGCCTGTTTGCTTTAACAACACAATATGCTTGACTTCTGGGGGCATAATCAGAGGAACAGAAGGGCACGCATGTTATCTAAAAAAAGACCCCGGAGACACTGGGAGGAAAAAACCTGTTACTGGTACTTGAGGAAGCCAATTAGTGCACAGCAGGAGACGAGCAGGTTTGTTGTGAAGAGAGAGGAAGAGGAAGAGGAGAGTATTTAAAACCTTTCATTACAAGCCACATCATGTCTGTTCTCTGTTCAGTAAAGACTTAAGCTGTCTGGGCTCGAGCACATCACCACACACAGACCACACTACGGTTTAGTATTGTCGGTTCATTTAACGTCCATACCAGGTTCGTGAAGGTTAAAGAGGTGTTTGTAACCGGGGGAAAGTGGGAATGGAGGCGACACAAACTCAGAGAACGGCAGCAACAACAAAGGCAAAGAGCATCAAAGTCGGTCGGGGGAATCAGAGGATTTAGGAGTTGTTTGAGTGTCACAAAGGTGCAGGAATCATCTAAAAAGCTCAGCCGGCCGAGCCCCTGAAACCATTCGTACTGAAAGAGCTGACCACAAGGCACAGATACAGCATGAAAACAAAGGCAGAGAACCACAGGAGGAAACAGAGATGTTACTTCACAAGGCAGCACAGCCAATTACAGGGTGACTGAGGAGGATTTTAGAAATTACAGACAATCCAGGTGACTTTATTTCACAAAAGTAAATGTATCAAATTTTTAAATTACATTATATTGCGTATGTAATATAAATGTATATATATATCATTTTTTCTTTTGCATATTTTGCTGTTTAGTGAGTCGATAGTTGAGAGATGACAGCAGCTAATGGAAAAGAGACAGAGATGGAGAATTACGTAATCTTACAAAGGTCACTAGTCAGACTGAGACCGGGGATGCTGCAGTTCACAGTCAGTGCCTTAAAGTCCGAGGCCACCAGGGAGATCTTTGTTTCACTCTTTGTTGAAACTGCTTACAACTCATAGACATTCTGACACAGCGCATAACAAGTTTTTCAATGTACTGCCAGTTCAACTAAATAGAACTTTGGCCCCAAACGCTCTGACTTCCACGGCATGGATCCAATGGCACTCCAGCATTGACAGAAGGAGGAATGATGCTGCTGATTTAATAAGAATGGATGAGCAGTTACGTTTATGCATCTCTAAGATCCTGGAGTTATGTAACTGGGGATTTGGTGAAATAAAAGAGATATAGGCTAGACATGCCAGTGGCTATCTGAGGCTGTGCTTTCAGCTAAATGCTAACAAGGGTACACTAACAAGCTCATGATAACAGTGCTGAGGTACTAACATTTGCTACAGATGGGACCGATCTGATCCAGTATTAGTATTAGAGGTAAATATGAATGGATTTCATTCATCGGATATCTGACTCACGTCACTGATCCGCATACATATTTGGATTGGATTCTCTGATGTTTTTTTTTAACCTTTATTTCACCAGGAAGAGTCCCACTGAGATTAAAAATCTCTCGCAAGGGAGTCCTGGCCAAGACAGGCTGCGGCACAAAATAAGAACAGACAAACAAAACAGACAGCATTACAATACATAACATCCCACGGGATAAAAAAGCAGGATAGGCCATTTATCTAACAGTACCAGTTTAAGCAATGACACACCAACATTTCTGTCTCAAGATCTTTCAAGATGGATTTAAAGCTGTGCAATGAAATCAGAGCGATTTTCTTAGGAAATTTTGGATTTGAATAGGGGGCTTAATCAACTGTGTAAGGTTCAAAGAATCACAAAGAATCAAAATGATCAGATACTGAGTTAGGCCTGTCCTAGTTTCAATCACCAGTGAAAATCTCACTGAAGTTGAGTATAGACAAAAGATTCTTAGACGCTGAGGCGCAGCAAGTGTGGCTGAAAGAGGCCTGTAGCATCCCACAACAGTTATACATAGCCCCTTAGCAATTTCCACTTGCAGCGCTAGGAGTACTAATTGCTTGCAGGTTATAAATATTGTGCTAAGCAGCGCAATATGAGAGACAGTAAACAGCCTTGGTGATAATTCTATCTTAGCAATAAACGTGGGAGACATATACAGCTGGTGTGAAAAAACGCACGCACCTCACTAATGGCTAAAACTATATATAATCACAAAAATGACAATTACCAACATAAGCAACCATCTTCTGAACAGAAAAACACTCACAAACTCAGCAAAGCATTTTGGAACATAAAATAGCAAATAAACTACTCCTGATGGGAAATGAGGGCTGTGTCTCAGTACTGCGTGCAGCACATGTGATCGTATTTAGGAACATGACAAGCTGACTGGATCAGTTTTAGCCTCTCGTTACCCTACTCATACTATTACTACTACTGCTACTACTCATAATAATAATTATAATAAGCAGATGTCTGCCAGGCAACCAGAGAAAAATATTTGGATGCAACCCCTTTGTAATCATCGACATTTTGATTGAGTTTGTCTTAATTGCCACATGGATTCTTGAGTTAAGTCCAAAGGTGTGTTTTGTGAGGTCACAGTGACCTTGCCCATTGACCACCAAAATCTAAGCAGTTCACGCTTGAGTCCCAATGGACGTTTGTGCCAAGTTTGAAGAAATATCCTAAAGGCGTTCCTGAGATATTGTGTTGAATATCAAGAATGGGCTGACCCAAAAACATCATGCCTCTGGCTATTGCTGTCACCATCGTGGAGGCTTCAAAAGAAGGCTTTTTTAAGGTTTTTCCAAAATTGTGAATTACAGAGGTCCTTCAGCATACAGCCATGGACGTGTACAAAAATGAGGCGATATGAAAAGTTGAGGGATCATAAATGTTATTACCATTTATCCTAAGAAAGACATGAATGTGACAATGAACGGGGCTCAACAATAAGGACTGCCTGCTTGCCAGGGGCAACTAAAATACCAAGGTCAGGCAAGTAAGTCTGGCAGCTCACATGCCTGACAGGGCATAAAGGATGGTACAAAGACTATAAAATAGTATGAAAGAGTTTAAGTTATAAACTATTTTGATGACAGATTAATCGTTCAAGTACATTTTCAGCCTGTCAAAAATGGATATTTCCCTCTTTCCTTAGTTTATTATCATATTAAACTGATATCTTTTGGGTTTGAGACTGACAAAACATGAAATATTTAAAGACATCACCTTCAACTTTGAAATACTGGGATGACAATGACATGTTACAGATGTTGCAGCTCTAGATTGAAAATGACATTGACAGCTTTAGTCTTTGTTGCTAATAAATAAATCACTCTGTGCAGGGGACAGTAAAAATCAACTTTAGGGCAAGTAGATTTCTGCACTTGCCCGATGGGGTGAGTGAAAAAAACCTTGATGTTGAACCCTGGTCCATCAAAAAGTTGTTGAGACATTTCACTAAAAAAAAAACTAAATGTCAGCTTCATAGTGGCCCTAGAGAAAAAGTCACTAAAACTCTCAGAGCCATTAGTGAATTTCATGGAAACCAGTTTGATAAGTGCTGAGACCAAAGTGGTGGACCAACCGGTGGACATTAAAATCCCTGGAGTCACGGTGGTTTAAAATCTTAAGCATGGCAGACAACATTACAGAAGATGAGGATACCACATAAGAGAATAATTATGGTGATTGCTTATGTTCTGATGTAGGATGAAGTGTCATAGTTAGCTGCTTTGAGGAATAGGTAATACTTTTTAAAAACAAAGCTTAATTGAATTAATCTCACAAAGTATGCACACTTGCAGATTAGGTGTGAAATGTTTGATATGCAGCCAATGACAAAAAGTTCCAATCAGACAGTGCTTTGCTTTGGGGTTCATATTGATGTTATTTTGCACCGCTTCACTACTTTTTTAAGATTGTGATAGCTACCTAGCTTCTACAAAGTTGGCAATGGTGCCAGCGAGCTGAAGAAAAAAAATCAACATAGTTCAGTCAGTGTGCCTCTGCTCATTGTTGAAGCCAACACAGCACTTTGTTCATTTGGCCAACTTGCCCTTTTGTCCAAAAGAATGTGCCAAAATGAATTTCTGCTGTAAGTATTCATCTGTCTTCTCAAACTGCACCACATGTCCTGGTTTATTAAACCCGCAATGGGCTTATCCCTGGTCGGTTCTCGCATAATAAGAGCTCTAATTTAGTAAAATAAGTCAGAGCTCCAGGGTGAGACTAAAATTCTCACATAGATGTCTGACAACAGGACATGAGATCCCAAACTAACTGTGTTAAAGGCTCTTCTGTAGGAAATGCATCCAAATGCCGCCCCACTGATTTGTGCAGCCTGAGAGTAACCAGCAACCTACTGGCAGCACTTTCTGACTCTGATACTGATTTACTTGGATGAAATAATTCTATATACCCACTTCTTGGATATTATTGTGCTGAGGCACAATGCACAGTCAGGAGTTTGAGTCTATGAGATGAAATTAATATCCCTTCCACAAACAGGCATGCCATTTGCTGCTAAATGAAAATACTTCTCCTTTGACTTTGCAGATCAATCACGTAAACATCCAGCGAGGCTCTCTGTGTGCGCTCACGAGGTCTGTGTGTTCAGCTCCGAGCTAATATCCATCACAGCGTCTCATAGTCATGCTAATCATACTCATAAGGTGCCAACATGAGTCACACCTACTCTCATTTCAGCTGCCACACACACGCATATAAATCTAAAGCAGTATATGACATAATTCCTGGGAAGTAATAAAAAGCTTGACGGCTGTAAGTTAAGCTGCTCATTTCCCGCTGGCACAAAATGACCATATTAAATCTATAGGGGGCTGATCAATATCTGTGATCTGGCTCCGAGCTCGCTTAGTTTAAGAACAAAAACTTCTGACTGGACTGGATTCTCCGCTGCTTATCGGCATTTCCAGTAAAAGATGATGCTGCTCAGAATGAGGGACAGCTAAGGCTGGGGTCTGAATTGCTGGTTCCATTTTTGGATTTGGCTCCAGGTTGACAAAAATATCCAAATGACTCGTCCCAGGCAAAGACACTCTGAACTGTCATGGCTGTAAGACATCACCTTAAGGAATTCGATGCCACTTCCTGCCTCCACTAGATGGCGCTATGACTGTGTCTTCTGATTGTCATGTAGATATGTCAGACTGGGACTTTTATCATACATGTGATGTTTGGTGCAGATCGGACCATTTACAGCAAAGTTATAGCAATTTCATGTTTCATGGCAAGGCATCAAGCTTGACGCCACGCCTCAGCCACACCGTTTAGCACTTACCAAATCTTTTAATAAATTTTGATCACACAATTGTCTAGATGGTACATACCAATTTTGAAGTCAATTGGAACATTTCTGTGGGAGGAGTGTGTTGAAATACAACACGTGGAAAACGTCAAAAATCGCAGACTTCCTGTAGGGTTTGGCCTATGGGTCCATGAGGCTTTTTTGTGCGTTTGGGTGGGATACATGTGTGTGCCAATTTTCATGAACGTCGCTGAAACATGCGGTTGATGCTGCTGTTTAAGGGGTGTGACTTAGTCATTTTCCCCCCACTTTTTTTTATTTAGGGCGAATAAACTCAGATTCCAAGCTAATGTGTACTTTCTACAGATCTTCACTGTTGCTAGCTAACAAGCTATACACAAACCATTTCTGTGTGTAGTTTGTCTGTGATGTGTTTGTGTGACAGCTGAGCTTGGCCCTTTATTTACATTCAGATCAGTTCCATTGTACATTGTCATAAAACTTCAGGATCAATTTTAAGGGCTTTTCCACTGGCACTTTCGGCTAAACCATGCTGTGCTGATTTGCATTTCCATTACCCCTTATGATACGTCAAGCTGTGCCGAGATGGATCATCTCCGGAATAGGGCCAAGGTGCGTGTGAAACCACATCCAAGCAGGATGCGGTGCAACTAACCTGTGACGAACCCCAGATTTATTGGGAATAAAGTGTTTATTTGCCATTTTACAGATGCTCAGCTCAAGCTGAGCTTGTTTTAAGTTAAAGACATGCCTTCCAGCGGGTAGCCCTGTTGTAATGGAGATGCAAATCCCTGCCGTGCTGGGCGGACATGCTGAGCCAAACTGACTCAAGCAAAAGCCAGCAAAACTGTATGGAAAAAGGGTAATATTTCCTTCAACTGATACGGCCACTCTTCTCAGTTTGCGTTGCCCAGGTCAAATTCATGTACATCTGTTTACACTTGCATGTATTCAGTGGCTGTATTTGCAATCAAAATGCCTCTAAAATAAAAAAGAAAAGTAACACATTTGTAACATCACTCTATGATTGCATGTAGTGTGTGTGTTTCTGCAGTTCAACATGACCAACAGCATAGCAACTCTGAAACAATATCTCCTCAGCCATGTCTCACCTGTGTTAGAGTAGTAGTAGTTAGAATCTCACTGTTAAACTTTCATGCATATCATCTCAATAAATTAAGCTTGTTTAAGTCAAGTCTCAAGTCACGAATACCAAGTCAAAGTCAAGGCTTTTATCAGTGTTAGTCAGTGTAAGTCTGACCATACACTAATGAAAACATACTATGAATATCATATAGAATTTTTGCCATGTTCTTCTAATAAATCTCTGTAATCTTACAAACTGGATTTGATTCAGGATTAAAAAGGAACTGCATTAAACTAGTGCATTTAGTGTTGGATTCTGATGTGATAAACTGCTGCTGGAGCTGCACAGCTGGAATCTTTGCTCTTAAGTCTGATGACAAAGTAGTGCTGCAGTATTTAGGATATGTTCCTCTGGGCTTTCTGTTCTCATTAGCTGGCATACTCTGAGGCACGCATATGACTTTTTAAAATCTGTGTCAATAACAAGCCGCTGCAGGTCAAGGTGCATCGAAGGCACTTGTGCAGAGGGAAGAATTTTAATGTTGTTGCACGTCCCACTGTTTGCCGACAGAGTTGGATAAAGGTTATAGAGCACTCTATGCCCCTTTGACATTTGCAGAGCCTTATTTTTTCTTTTCTTTTAGCTTTCAATGAAAATGCCATGGTGGGTTCTGGGCATTGTAACATCACAATGATCTGTGCCTGCTGTGATCTGAATATCACTCTTCTGTTTGGTGCTCTGAGTAAGTTTTCTCATGTGGCGCAGACGATGGCTGCTTCAGTTTTCAGCCGCACACAAGCTGTGACATTAGCTGCCAGGGCATCCAAACAAGTCCTGTCGAGGCTTTTCAAAATGCAGAGCTGTGCGCAAGTCCAAGGTCTAGCCTGTCTGTTAAAAAACATCTCTTACATTTCAGCATTAAAAGTGATGCACGGACGAAGGAGGCTTTCATCAAATGTAATAGAAAGACAGCCAGCGACGTCTCATGTGCTGGCTGCTGCTGAATCATGGTGTTATTTCTTTGAGCTGAGGGCATGAAGGGGATGCAGAGTATGTGAAGGACATTCTGTTTGCTTGCGCTGTGTCCCTCTGCGCTGTAAGTGGTCGCTAAAAGGGTAATGTTAGGCAGGGATATAATGCACAATGACAAGGTGACTGCTACTGGCCTTCAGAAAACAAAATCTCCTCATTACTGCACACATTTCATTACACCTGAATAACTATTTTCTTTTCTTCTTTCCTTCCTGTCACGGCTCACCCTCCAGGCTGTTCCTCAGTTCGGCTGGCTGTTCGTCTTCCGCTCTGATCACCGGTCTGAGTTATACTTCTGTCTAAACATTGTTTATCACAGACTTTCCGCAGAGACTACATATTTCCCTCAGCACCCACAGCAGTTTTTGTTCAAGCCATTCAAAATAACCAAAAAAAACAAAAACCAAGTCTTGTCTACTCAAATAGTCTTGTCACTTGTCCCTGTCCTTCCTCATTCTCTCTCGCTCTGATTCATCTGCATGAGAGACAGCAGGGAATATCTGACAGCCACTGCGGGTCAGTGGACCGGTACTCTGCTCTGTGTGCGTGTTGTGTTTGTGATTGTGTGTGTGTGTGCGAGACAGCGGGACGAGGAGGGAGCTGTGGGCTGGTGAGGGGAAAACGCTCCAGGCAGCACAGTGTCCTTGGCTGAAGCAACAGAAACAAGCAGACAGACTTCGTTCAGAGCATGTGAATGTAAGACACCATGTCTCCACTGAATTCACTTTGAATGCATTGACACTGTTTCCCAGTGTTTCTCTGCTTTTAAAACCGACCAAATTGATTTATAGTTGCAGTGCACGAGCCCTGCTATGTCTGTTAGAAATGTAAAAAAGTTGCCTCTGTGTTTGCTGCTAACTAAATAATTATCCTGGTATTCAGTGGCTGAATTTTAATTTGAAAAATTTGTTATTCAGGAAGTTAATTTCCTGAAATTTGGTGGATTCTGAGAGGCTGCATACCAGAGCCTAACCAAATTAATAAGATGAAATGTAACAGAAGGATAATTTATTCATCTCTATGTTGGAACACATTTGTTAAAGGAGCTATATGTAACAGCTGCACACCCAAAAATGACTAAAGCAGTCCAAACAATAAGTTGGAGCCATAGATGATATATTAAAAATGCAATCTATGGTTGAAGCAAGTTGTTTCCCCCTCCCGCCCCCTCCTCCCAAGACTGGAGGAGGCTCAGGCAGGCTGCAGGAACACTGCAGGGGTGCAAGACACATGCAGCATTGTAATTTGATAATAACAAGTGATGACGAGTCCTATGCTGTAAAGTGATCAGCTGTTTATAATCAATTATCAGTAGTTTTGTCAAAGTCTGCTATCCTGAAAACAAAAGCCCACTGCTCTGAAAAAACGCACTCTGGAGCTGGAGTTCAGTGACTTCCTGTCTTGCTGCCTGCCAGACCCCATTAACATAATGCTCAATTTAACTGGTATAAACTCTACTAAATCTACTCCTACTCTAAAAGATTATTAATGATTCCTTATGACTCATAAACAGACTCCTACTCACTCATTCGGCAAAAATTCAGCATTAATTTGAGCTCTAACTAATGTGAAACGGGCGAACAGAGGAGTTCTCCTTCAAAAGATGATTCCTATCTGAAATATTAACATTGTACTCAGAAAACAACTAAGATCTGAGGACATGGCAGCATTAAAAGCCAGTTCAATCCACTCAGTAAAGAGTTCATTTTATTTAACTCACAACCCCAAAACAGTTCAATCCAATCCAGTTCACCATCACAAAAGTCTCTCATGTCTCCTCTTGTGTCTGTACATATACATGACACACATTCATAAACGTTTTAGATAAGCACAGTTTCCTTTCTCAAGTTGAAGCATTTTAAAGTCACACAGTGTCTGTGCATCAGCTCACTTTGTGTTCCATCTCAACACAGTCAGAAATGAAGGCACAGTGTGGAAAAGCACTATGGACCAATGCTATTTTCATTATAACAATGTCTTACTGTACTTTCATTACCTACATATCCATTAGGATAAGCAAAATGAAGAAAATACATCCCCCTTGTTAACCTGCCATTCACCCTCCTCATCCCCCAGTAGCACGACCATGGTTCTGAAATATCAGTCTGAGTGTGCTGTGTGCTGACAAATCCATGGCGCTGTCCCTGGTGCTGAAGTAGCAGACGCATTTGTAATTTTTTCTCTCATTCCTGGCCTTCTGTCGGTCTCAGATCTAAATCTCTATATTATTATTATTATAACATATCGTGGCCTATATAAATAGAGAAAACAGAGAGTAGTGTGACCTCATGATCAAAGTGACAAGAAGCAATGTGTAGTGGTGGAAGAGCGAGAGGATCATAGAGGCACACTGCTGCCTGTAGTAATCCAACTGTGAGCTCCTTCAAACTTCACTACTTTTACTCTGTTAATCTGTTGTTTTTCGGCTTTATTCCTAAAACACATATCACTGTGACAGAAATACACTGGTAGGCATTAGAAAAAGAAGCATGGCGTTTGGATTAAAGACCCTGTGTTTACACTGATGATGCTTCGAGCACAAGCGCAGTCAAAGTTGATGGACACGTTTTCCAGATGTCGCACTTTTAATGTGAAGATGTCGCCTGCATTATCATCACCATCTTGTTGCTACTGTTTAGATTTAACCTGACACAAATTCAAAAAGTGCACTACAGAATTTACTTCCTAGATGTATTAATCAATCAATTTATTTTATTTGGTTTTATATTTGAATCAATTCTACTCTGAATGTGATTAATTATCTGAATGTAATTATAGGTTGTTTGTGTGTATCATGAAGGAACTGAAACTCTCTACAACAATTTTGTCATGCAACCCTGTGTTACATGATGATAATAAATAATCTTGATATCTTGATAATATTTCTATGACCATTCAGTAGCATCTGTGCTGCTGAATGTAAACCTGACAGAGTAACATCTGTAACAAAATACTTTCAGGAGACATGACTATTTAGGGTTAGGATTCTAGGGAGTATTAAGTTGGGTAGGGAGTCTGATTCATCTCCCCTGTTAAAAATTACCAAACCCACCACAACTATGACGCATTCAAAGCTCTATGATAAGCACTGGCTGCCACTGTGTATTGGTGCATCACACGCCAGAGGAGACGCCATAACAGCCTCATGGATGCACAAAGGGTTCTTCTCTCAGCAGGGCGCGAGAGGGAGAGAGGTCACGACGAGTGAAAGTGTTAGGAGTGGAAGGCTGATATAAAATCTGTCTTTGATGGTGAAGCCGGGTGTTTCTCTATAATTCTGTGGTGTCTCAGTTAAGTGTATGAACTACACTGCAGGAGTGTTAGAGGCAGACAGATGGATCGGTGTTATACTCTCAGCTCCACAGGTCTGGCATCATTTAGTAAAACTTCTTTAATTTAACTGAATTTAAAAATCACATAAATTGTAGATGACGCAAAAATGCAGTCACCATTAGACTATTATAGGCAATACAAGATATACATAATTGCTTTACTATATATGTTAGTCTGCATTTTAAATTGATTTATCATGGTTCTACTCATTGTGTAGAATGACCCATCTGAGTCAAATATATGTGATATTATTGGACTTAATGCATTCATGTGTTCATAACTTAAATATTTTAGCTGATTTTAAATACTTTAGACATTATATTGCTGGGTAGTTGAATAATACATCATAATTCATTTGTTGATTATAGTTTGGATTATTCATCTCATTCTACAAAGTAGAGTAAAAGCAGCAGGAACTGAAAATGCTCAAATAAAGTACGAGTAATTCACTGTTGTTCTTCAGTATAATACTTGAGTACCCACTTACTTTCTGCCACTGCTGGACACTAATGACTTAAATACTTTGGTAGAAGAGATAAAGCAACAGCTATGAGTAATGTGTGTGCAGGATTGACTATTATAAGTAGAGGGCAGTGTATCTCAGTACTTGCCTTTCTCCTCTCTTCAGATCAAAACTGGGTTGTCCAAAATTATATACTTCTAATCTTTTTCTTGCCTTATTGTCTACTTCCAACTGAAGGTCGTCCAAATCTTTTACTTCTGTGACTTTGTTAAATGAAAAGAGCTGCCTCCAAATATGTTTTGTTCAGTAGCTGTGATTGTGTTCAGCAAAACGGAGAAGGGCATTATATTGTTTTTTCCCTCGAAATCACTAAAAAAAACCCAAAACCATGAGGATAAGTCTGCTGTTCCCAATGCATGGCATCATGTGACGAACGGAGGGGTTGTAAAGCTTTCACAAATTTGAGTTTCTGTTAAGTAGCACTCTCCTCTCTGTTCATCTGTGCTCTCAGTCACTGTATTCTACAGCTACCAAATGAATCATTTGACCTGTGAGTAATCTCAACATTTCTGTATTTACAGTGGTGGCACTCTGAGCTGTATGTAACACTGATGACAATGAAGCCCCGTCCTTGGTATTTCTTCATGTTAATTTCCATTTCTGTCACGCATATACAATTCTGTTATGTGAGGAATGAATATTTTCTCATACTTAAGCACAATTCAGAGTCATCCAGCAAGTCCGGCACTTACACTTTATAAAAATGAGTCCTCAATTGAATTCTACTTTAAGATAAAAGGGCTTCTTAAACTCCACCAACACAACTCTCATTACCCAGAAGAATCTCTCAACCTTGCTTTTTTGTATTCTGACATCCGTGGTTGCAACTAATGTACTTGATTGCATACAATATTAATTTAAAACACACACAAGAGCAAGATTTCTGAAATTCCTGAGATTTCAGAAAGCCAAAGTAGATGTATCAAAATGCTTACACAAAAACTTAATGGAGAAATATGTAAGACACTGACTGTACTAAATCATAAAATGACCATGATATATCATTAGAGATTAAGGACACAGTCTAAGTGGAAGCGAACATGTTCTTCTTTGAAATTATCAGCCCGTTCTGTAATATCTGCTACTGTTTGTCAAATTAACGCTGAATATTCATTGGATAAATAAGTGTCTTATGAGTTGCAAGAAATCATTAATTCTGATATTACAGCGGTGCAGTACTTAACATCGACTAGACAGTGAAACATCATGAAATACATAGAGAAAATCCAACCTGAAACCTGAAGTCATCAGTGACTTCTGCACTATAGACAACGGAAACATTGCAGAGAATGAGTGGTGCAACAAGGAAGCAGAAACAGAGTAACTTCAAAATAAAATCTCTCTGAAACATCTGAACATGAAGAACATAATATGAATAAAATATTATTCAGGGTGGGCAGGGCAACTGCGCTCTGAAAAACTGTGGGTGCATGATAAATATCAGCCCAATATTGGCCCATCACAAGTATATCAGTATCTGTGTGTTTTAGCTGTTAAATATTGGCTGTAATCATTTCTGATCTGATGAATTATGTCAATGGATTTTGCAAGAATTCTTGGGTGAAATGCTCTATAAAAGCCAAAGTATGTTTGCAAAGTTTTTTTTTAATGAACTTTGCTAGAAATTTGAAGGGTCAGAACTGTTCTTCGGTTTTGTTGTCATAGTGGTGAAATATTATTTTTGCTCACTACATCTAAGCTTTTCTTAACTTGAGGTGTGCATAAACTACAGGTTATACTAATGTCTTTTTAAATGGCAAAAATATGAAATTATTCGTTATTGCTATAAGCCATGTGAAGCAGGCAATTATTGGTTACCAGTACCATCTGAAAAAATCCATATTGCGCTTCCTGAAATAAAATCATGAACTGTTAGGGCAAAAACAAAGTTCACCAGTGTCAACATTAGAGTAATAGATTAGTCTCTAATGATTGGTGAGAGAAAATCGAACACCCCTTCCCCCAGGGAAATTGGTTAGAGTGCAGCCAATGTCAGAATGAATATGGGAATGAAGTGTAATGAGTTGACTGTTCAGTCTGATGTACTTCTACTCAATGTAGAAAATTTCTGGAATATAAACTACAACTGCAAAATCTTCACTGCATTATGGGATTCTTGTATAGCCCCTTTCACACTGGACAGAAAAAACCCTAACCCTTTTGTGTTTTTATCAGCAGTAACTTAACACAACTCTTATCCAGCTGAAAGTGAACATGACACAGTAAAATAAAGCAGATACCTGTACAAAAGTACAAACAGCGACACAGGAGAGAAACTAAACTCCACCCTTTCTCCCTTCCTCCTCCCTTCCTTCCTAATTTTCTGGTTTGAGATAACAAATGAACAAATAAAAAAGAAATAAAGGAGTATACTTTGCTACTCTGTTCCTCACAATTTTTCATCTGCCCTGACCTGCTCTGAGGAGTGATGAGTAAATGCGCATCTCAGACAGCCCACGTCCAGATTGGTGGACTGACTGATGGACAGACGTCAAGAGGGAAAGAACTTTCACAATTTATTTCACAATGAAATGTCCAGCCATCAGGTGAGCAAGTAAGAAAACAGACAAAAGCGCAGGAGGAAAAGAGCCAAATACAAAGGTATATTCTTATGTTTACATTAAAATGATGTGTAGATGTTTCATTTGCAGTAGTTTGCTGGCTAAGCAGCAATAAAGCTAGATAATGACACTACAATAGCTGCACTCCCTGAACAATATCAGTGACATTTTATGTCTTACACCTGCCCCAGGGCCATACATATTTAGTTGTTGCTGAGAGTCATGCTGTAACTTTTCTCCCTTTTATTTTAGTTATGCATAAATCAGAACTTATAACAAGGCTAAGTTTGAACTTACACACAGCTGGTGCAACAGGCTGCAGCAGTTGTTTGTTCAACTCTGCTGCAACATGATTGTACTTAAAATAGACTAATATCTATTCTGTAACTGTCCAGATGCTCTCAGGAAAGATACAGAAGCACCCGGCAGCTGGAGAAGAGACATCATTCAGCCAATTATTTGTGATAATTGATAACACACTAATATGTTATTAGAATTATTATTAAGCATCAACACCTTACCAATAGTTAAACATAGTTGCTAAATTTAACAATATATTCATTCTTTAATATGCAATTTGTTTGTTTGAGAAATACTTTTAATTTCTCATGATAAAATTTATGTTTTTGTCTTGAAACTAGTGTGGACATTCATGTTTGTGTTAATATTTCTTTTGTAGAATAAGTGGGTATAAGGCATGGTGTTGGGGGGGGCACCAAAACCTAATCTTGTCTAGGGCGCCAAAATGGCTAGAGCCAGCCCTGGGTTCGAAGCTACAAAAATACCAAGCTGAACAAACACTTAAAAACCTCTTTCGTTCTGCTTTCCTGCACACACACGAGCTGAGTCTCAGCGCACATAATAAATAAATAAATAAATAAATAAATAAATAAAAACAAAGAACACACTAGACAAACGGGTCTAATGGGAAAAGTGTAAATCGCCTATTTTTAGCATATTTAGCCACAATTAAAAAATCTGCAGATATGCGTTTTTTGGAGACATTTTCAGACGTTTGCGAGTAGGAAATGTTGTTGTACCTTTAATTAATCTCCCAGTGTTTAAACAAGTACACTCCCTGTTCCACAGTATATTCAATTTTATACCTGAGTGTTCAGACCCAACAGCAAACACAAGTGCTTGTCCCAGTCACTGCTCTGTGATGTTGAATCAATACAAAGTAGAATATAATGAATAAGGAAAGAGGGGGCAGAAGACTGAGAGCATTCACAGTTATTCCCTCGGGTCTCAGATACACTCACTTTTTGTTCCACAAAGTAATTTGGAAATGAAAAATCAGACTCTCTCTGATGCCCATCTTGAGCTCAGGGTTGTATAGGTTCATGTTCATTTATCATGAACATATATCGCACTCTGACACTGGTGGAACAGACTAAAATAAAATCCTCACATTTGAACCTAAGTCCAATAAGACTTCCCAAACATACTTTACAGAGCTGAATGCAACTTTTGTCACTGATATTCCCACAAAACTACAGATATTAAATATAAAACTAAACAGCGAATGAGCTGATGATCCGTGTAATACATTAAACCTTTGTTACTACAGCAATGAAAAATACTATTAAGTATTCAGTATTCATCGTAGAGTGCTTAGTCTCCGTGCTCCACAGCACAATGACAGGAGAGGGTCGGGGCGGCTGCAGTGATATTAAATCATTTAGATAATGTGTTGACCTGCGGGGAGCACACACACACACACGACCTCAGCAGCACCAATAGCAGGAGGACTGGATGTGACTGGACAGTCAATACCCATGGCTCACACACACACACACACACAAACATACATACACATACAACTCCCCAAACTTCCAGAAGGATTTATATATTATTAATTTACTGCTGGTCTCTGAGGGGAGAAGGGTCTCAGTTGGGGAGGGTCAGTTTATTTAGAAATGGGACCAGACTGGGGCTGCTTTAGGCCTTTGCTCTGGTCACAAGACTACAGGCAGAGATTTGGAGGTGTTAAAAGTGGCTGGAGATTATTTAAATATTAAAAGGTCGTCCATAAAAATAAGAAGAAAAACACATATTGTCTCACTTGTCTCTGCCCTGTTGTTTTTTTTTTTTTGCCCCATACAACTTCTTCTGTTCTACTGATCCTGTGCAGAGTGTATTCTATGCAGTGGTGGACACAATACTCAACCCCAGTACTTGAGTCAAAGTACAGATACTCAAAGATCAAATATTACTCAACTACAAGTGAAAGTTGCTCTGTCAAAATTTTACTCAAGTTAAAGTACTTGAGTACTTGCTTTCAAAATTAAGAATTCAAAAGTATAGACTACAAAGTACATTTTTTTTATATTAATACATGCTGTATTGTTTTCATGATGCATTTACAGAAGCTTGTAACTCTCTGAAACCATCTATTGATGCATTGACCTGCTTGTAGAATCACTCTGCTACACAAAGCCTATAGAAACACCTATAAACACTTCAGCATAGAAATGTAATCAAAACCAAAAAGGACAGCTGTTGTCATTTTCTGATGTAACTGTATTAAAATCACTGCATAAAAGCAGATTGAAGCCAACTGTAAAGATTTATTCAAGTCTGTTAAATAACTGAGATTTCTTTCTGGCTTCAGGGGCAGTATATATATTAATTATGTGGTACTTTTCACCCGGATAAAAAAACAATCCAACATTAAACTCCTACCTGGAATTATTTTTCTTTTTCTAATTATAATAGCATCTTGAGATTTAATTTTGTTGTTCTCCTGCCGTCACCATTACTGAGTTTTGTTTGCATGGAAGATGGAGAGCTTTTACATCAATCCCAGTTGACAGCGGGTACTGCAATCGGTTTCCTTCTGTGAGGAACACAGCATGTGGATAATTGCATTTTAGAAAAGACAAAGCAGCAACAGCTGACTTTAAAGCTACGCTTAGCCTAAAAGTAACGAGTAACGACAACCTACCTAGAAATATAGTGGAGTCAAAAGTACAATATTTGTCTTTGAAATGTAGTGGAGTGAAAGTCAGAAGTTTCCAAAAAACAAATACTGAAGTAAAGCACAGTTATTTAAAACAAAAAAACAAACTTAAGTACAGTACTCAAGTAAATGCACTTTATTACTGTCCACCACTGATTCTATGGAATATTCAGAGAAAATTGGACTTTGTCTTTGGACAAAGACAGCATTTACCTCTCAGCGAGAAGTTACAGTTTATTCTGTACACCTGCTGGTGGACTCCTGATCTTTCACCACCAAAATTTAAACCAGTTAATTCTTGAGTCCAAGTGGTCATTTGTGCCAAGTTTGAAGAATTTCAGTTGTGATGTGTAGGGTTTGGCTCTAGGGAATGCATTATGTCAGTGAAGTTTAGTATCAAAAACCTGTATTTGTGTGTGCGTTTTGTAATTTGTGTGTACCAACTCTTAGCAAACTGCACTATGTTGTTTTTGATGCCTGTGAAAAAGACTGAGGTTTTACATAAGAGAGTGCATCCTTTTACAGAGCAAGGAGGACCTGGAGGGGGTGTGGAGGGATTTATACTCGTTGAAAAGGGCTTTTTAAACATTGTTTGAGAACAAAATGGATCAACGCAGCAATTTAAGCATACAAAAACTCCACTGAAACTGACACTAATTCAATCCTTTTAGGCGGTAGTTGTGTTAAGTTCATTTGCTACCAGGAGAATTGTGTTTACATCCACGGAGAAGCTGCTTCTTACCCTGCTTACTTAAGTAACCTGGATCAGGGCTGAGTCAGAAAAACTTGGCTAAGCTCTGATTCCAATTAAAAGAAACCTGCTCAGAAGCGCTGCTCACTCCCACAATCAACCGTGGAAGTTTTCACCATCTGCAGAGCTTCAGTCTCACACAGTGTTATGAATTGGCTGCTGTCGACATGATATCCCTCCCCCCGCACCTCCCTGACTTAATTAAGACAAGTGTAACTCTCATAACGAGTGATGTACAGTACAGTAGGTGTGTGTGTGTGTGTGAGTGGGATGGCATTACAGGCTCCGTGATGCCGCACATCATGGCAAATGAGGCGGGGGACATCCGAACCTTCCACATCTGTAAACTCAAACACTGCCTTCTCTCTCGCAGCAGTCCTGACAGGCCTGGTGGTATATTTATGTTCCCAGTCCTGGCACCATCAGCATATTTCCAGGGCGGGGTGCATCTCCTGCAGCTACAACCTGGTGCTCTGACGTTCAGGATTCATTAGACTGAAAATTATAATGGCCTACAACATCAGGAAATTTGTTCGAAGCACTAAGAAGATGGCACGGCGACCCTCATTTCCCATGTCTTACAGCTGATGTCATTTTGCTTATTTATTGGCACAGGGGACAGGGGTTGCTAGCTAGTGATAAGAATACTTTGGTTGTTGATTTATTTATGGCAACAAGGAGACTCATTTGCTTGTCATGAATTGATTATATGAACCAGCTTTAAAGTTACATTAATCATATATTAAATATGAATCAAATATCTATATGTAATGCCCACAGTACCACGGAGAATCATCACTCGACTCTGCTGTTCCCACTACTGTCATGAGAGCTTTAGATTATTTTAGCATTATTTTAGCATAGTCAACGTTAGCCTGCTGGTGCTTTAACTGGGAATGGTTTTGACTAACCTCAACTCTCAGAGAGGAAATAAAAATCTATATTTATCACAAAACGTAAATATTTCAATTCCTGACCATCTCCAGCTCTTGCGTGTCAGTGTGGATATAGACTGATGGAGCGGACAGGGTTGGGTGTAGAAGTAGGTATCGGTATTCAATAATCTTCAAACTACCAATCAAATTAATCCAGTATCAATAGGTATAATATAGGGGATGATTTGTATATCTTAAGGGTGTTATGGTCTGGAAGAACTAACTGCACAATTGCAAATGAAAGAAGACATTTTGTATGGATATGGACACTTTTAACTCGGCACACTTTTAACTCGGTATCTGCACCATAGAGCAGCGTTCAATGAACATGCTCATATTTTTATGAACGGTGAACTGAATGGACCACTTTGACCATTAATGAACATGACCGCTAGCAACGTTCACTCCTGAGAGAGTGTCAGCTGATTAAAACAAATTGTGACTGCAGGTAGAGAGAGAGGGACTATGGACACAAATGTCAGTGTGTTCTGAAAACTTAAGTTGATCATGTAGCCTGAAGTGTATGGGCTACACTAAAGACTGGAGATTGTGTTACAACAAGAAACAGATGATAGATCCTTATTGATAACTAATGTAATAACAAACTGAAACTGTCTGGAATCTGCCTCCAACTCACCACACCGCTGTTCTCAGTTTCACCTTTTAATTTCCCTAAATGAAACGCAATAGCCCACTTCCCTGCATATTTTCCACAAATACATAAATATTTATCCCTAATTACCCCTGTGCTACAATTACTGCAAACCTGTCTCTAACATAAACCTGTTCAAAATAGAGGCCTGGCGCTTTTTGCCATCCAGGTAAATAAAGGCCTGGGCCAGTATTTGAGAGTAGTGGCATTTTTCGAAATAATTAGGGGAGACAAAAACTGAACTAAAAAGAGAGTGAATATTTGACTGTGGACACTGTGGCTATGTCTGCTCTTTAAAAACGGTATATAAAGTATAGAAATAAAACTTACTAGCTAAAATTATACACTATAAGGGACTGGCCATACCCAGCCCAGTATTATGACAGCTTGTAAAATAGTCACAAAATGTAATCTATAGATTTGTGTACACAGACACCAATTGTTAGTGTTTTTGTGACAGTCAGCATGACTTTCAGGAGGCTGGGCTTTGGTTCCCATGTGAGTCCAATATTCAACATTGATTGTTTTAATGAAGTAGTTGTTTTAACCCAAACACAGTCTTTTACATGACATAAACCTAAGTTGTTTTGTTACCTAGACCTAACCAAACTCCGACTATCACCTAAAACATTAGACCATCTACACAAGTACTGTTGTATATATACACCCATACAACACCACACAATTAGTGACATACATAATAATATACATAACCGCCCCTACACACACACACACACACACACATACATGTAATTAAATCAGAGTATGTAAAGTGGTAGGTGAAATAGCCAAAACAGGGAAGAGAAAAAATATTCATATAGTAATAATTTCATTATTTGTAAAAAATATTGTTAAATAATATATAGACATCCTTGATTAGAATTTCAAACTGGATCAAGACAGGCCAAGAGACAGAACTAGCACCTAAAATGTTTCTTAGCAAGAGTTATTTTGAAAGTGTAGCCCAATGTTGCATATTTATTATTGCTAACTTGACTGCAGAATGAGAACATAATGAGAAAATCCACATCCATGTGCACAAAACTACTATATTACATTTTCGTGACTATTTCATGAACTGTCGTGAGTACGAGACTAATTAAGGCTGCGGCAGCAGCACTGACTGTACTACACCCAGCAAAGATGTGTTTTCATTGCTTGTGAACTAAACATTTTATTTGTAACAGGAAGTTTGTTAATTTTCCTCTTAATTTTTCCTTGCTGTAACTGGGCTGCTCTGCATGTGAGCGTTGCTGCTGGTGCTGTGCATGAAGAGGACAGATTGGGTCTGGGGGAAAAGATTGAGGCTGGAGTTTGGCCGGGATTATGACTGCCTGACTGGGCTGCTGTGCCTTCAGCTCAGAGTGGCTGATGGGTAGGGTAATGGAAGATAGGGCAAGAGCAGGCAATAGAGCAATGTTTTTCAAGTAATAATTAGGGCTCCAAATGCAGACTGCATGGTTTCAAAGCCACTAGAAAATCAGGATAATGAAGCTCAATATTGTTATTTGCCAGTACACTGTATATGGTGTTAGGTTCATTCATGGTATGCAGCTGGTTGAACATTCATACAGTAACTCTATTATCGGTGCCAAAGAATGATATATAGGCTCATAAATGGTGACACGAGGCTGTGCTGCCATTAATCTTAAGTCAATGAGACCGGAGGCAACATATAGCAGCCACTGCATCTACAAACCCCATTTCCAAAAGAGCTGGGATTCTGTGTAAAATGAACATAGAAACAGAATGCAATGATTTGCAAGTCATTTTCAAACTATATGCAACAAAACTAGATATTTCATTTTCAAACTGATTAACTTTGTTTTTTGTAAATACACACTCACTCTGGATTCGAAGCCTGCAGCAGCTTCCAGAGAAGCTGAGAAAGGAGCATGTTTGCTACTGTGATGTGTCATCTTTTCTTTGAACAACACTTGGAAGTTTTTGGGAAATGAGGATACTAAATGATGAAGTTTTAAAAGCAAAATTCTTTTATATTCTTATTTGATGTACTGTACTATTTCAGGTGCAGAACAGTCCAGGGTCTCAATTGTTTCTTGCCTTGTAATGCGCCTCATATTTTCAATAGGAGACAGGTCAGGGCGGTGGGGTGTGTCCGCTCTGCTGTCTCACTGTTAAACACCACTGCGACCTCAAAATGACCTGAAACATGGACGCTCTGTCTAGCAGCTGTCCAGACATGTTTGAGTCACCAGAGCCAGAGGACGGTGACAGGATGGTTTTGATTGTTGGAACTGAAGTGAGCTGAACAGGACTGATTTGGACTGAGTGAGTCG
Source organism: Lutjanus erythropterus (assembly GCF_056507025.1). NCBI lineage: Eukaryota > Metazoa > Chordata > Actinopteri > Lutjaniformes > Lutjanidae > Lutjanus > Lutjanus erythropterus. Next base: position 8,371,069 of record NC_139329.1, read on the forward strand.
CTGAAGGTATGTTCGTAACTGACTGTTAGGGAGAGAGAAAGGAGGTGGAGGCAGTGTCGTTCATGTGCCGGTTTGTGGGGCTTCTATAGCATTGGGGGACCATGGTTCTGGCATGTCATTAAGCCACATTTCAGGTCTGCCCAAACACAGAAATTGTGAACAACAGTTTAACGCTCAAATTTTCAGCAACTATTTTCAACCATGTATAATCTGTTATAACAAAAACTCAGACTTTAAATATCTTGTCTTTGTGTGTTTACATTTTAAATGGCATCATTTTTAGGGGATTGGTGTTTGTAAATGTAATCGGGTCAATGGAGGAATCTTACCATGTGGGCACATCCCATCAAAGATGTTTCTCTCAATTAGAGCAGGAAATTGAGAAAAACTTGTAACTTAACTTGTAAAAAAAAAGTTATTTTCTGCTGACAGAGGTCCTATGAATTGTTACTTTGACTAACAAGGAATATATTTTGTCAGAGGGAGTAGTGAGAACCAAGGCCACATCACTGCAACAATCTTGTTTCATAGGATGTGATGACATTTTGAATTAGGGTCTGTTTCCTCAGCAGACATTTGTCAGACTCTAGGGAAGGAAAAAAAAATAAAAACAACAAAAAAAAAAAAACATAAGTTCCTCTGATGGTGCTTCACCTTCCCAGAATGTTACAAGTGCCCTGCTGAAGAGGCAGAGCCAGAAGGAATTCAAAATGTCACGGCACTTCTAAAGCAAAGAAGCACCCGGTTTTGGTCAAACATAAAGAGTGTTCTCTGTCAGCCTGCTCCGGGAAAATAAAGGTTAGAAATGAGACACAGCCTTGAGTCCTGATAATGTATGGGGCCCTTCCTGTTTCATTCTGCCCAGTGTCTTACAGCCTCGGCCCTCGCTATCCAGCCATCTGTCAGCCCTGACCTACTGGTGGCATGAGCGAGGCAGCGCGCCAAAGACTGCAGAAGGAAGGAGGAAGGAGGAGGAGACGACACTGAAGAAACAGAGAGAGGTGAGGAAAGGAAGGGAAAGAGATTAGGTGAGAGAAAGGATAACTGAATAAGGGATGAAGGGATGAGTGGGCAGTGAAAGAGGGTAGTGAGGGGGATGAAGCAGTGAGGAAAGAGGAGAGAACAGAGTGCAGATGTAATCCCCCCTGACCCATAAAGCCTCCGGCTCTCACCAATCTGGTGACTCTGAAAGGTTTTCACATTAACATGAGCTCAACGTGATGAAGGCTCCAGACTTTAAAACAATGTTCTCCAGGCAACTTAGTCATTTCTAAAGGTTACAAGTAACCTAAGTAAACTTATTATTTTTATTTAGATTTTGAATATTGTTACATCATATGTGTGTATAAGTGTTGTCTTTTTCTGGTTTTAAAGGCTGCATTAGGGGAAGGTCAAGTACTTTTCTGAATTTAGCAGACTGCTGTTCTATTATTCACCTTTACCCACATTTTTATTAACATCCACACAGCGACTTTCATGCAAACTGACAGGAACGCAGGTTCTGCTACCCCACAGCTCCTAACAAAGTTTGAGGTTTTGGGAACGTAATCAGGACTCTATGATTACATTTTTATTTACTAACTTGACTGATCAATTATTCAGTTTTACAGGATGGTCTTAATGTTTCAAAGCCTTCCTCATCCTGCCATGGATATACAATAATTCTGGTGGAAAAAAATATGCAATTTTACTGAAACTGAATTTTATTTGTCCCCGCAGCAGCTAAATCTTTAGAACCAGTGTGTCAGTTTAGCGGCCTCTTGCACTGAGCTTGCAAATTGAAAACACCTCATCTCACTTTCCCTTTCCAAGTGTGCAGCACAACTTATGGTGGGCATGATAGTTGCGCAAAATGCAAAAGGCTGAGCCACAGTTGCCCTTTTTGTGGACTACTGTTCAAACATGGCAGCACAACATGGCAAACTCCATGGAAGACAACCCACTTCCTCTTTAGATATAAATAGCTTGTTTTAAGGTACAAATACACAACAATACTTATTTTCAGGTGATCATACAATAATGAAAACATGCTTTGTCTTATTATTTGTTATCTATTATATTCTGTGTCTGTCATATAGTAGACAGTCAAGTTTGAGCCCTTGTTGGTTGTTGTCAAATGTAGTTTTTCTGAGAAATTTCTCTCTCTCTGTGCCAAGTATGTGTCACGTGTTGCAAGTAAACACACAGCACCATGTGGGAAGAGGCAGAGATTGTCATGAGCTGCTTTGGCATATTGAGCTAATGTTAATTAAGACATTAGGTTAAGTGAAAATAAAGCCTTTGCGTCTTGGGTGGGCTCAGGTCTCAAATCTTCATAGTATGAATCAGCTGCAGAGGGGGTGTAAATCAGGCTGGGTTGTGGGCTCAGTTTTAGCCCTAAGGGCTCCAGTGAAGACATTATCAACAGTATCTGCTTGTTGTTGCTATATATGTTTGTAGCGGGAAATTTATTTAATTTTCTCTTTATGAACATAATGCGCCTCTCATTTCTTTTTTGCAGTCTGATGACTGTTGAAATAAATAAAATAATCAAAATATTTTCTAAGAGTCAAGTTAAACGCAGACAGCTGCAGAAGATTATCACTCAGGTCATTTTTCATCGCTGTCCCCAGTCCCTGTAGATTCAGCGAAGGCAGCAGTGTTAACTGAGGCAGGCCTGAGCTACATTTAGTTTCCAAGCAACATGGATGAAGCATCTGTACGCCTACATCTGAGGCTGCTAGGTGACCTTACCGAACCTGAAAAGCTCTGTACAGTTAGTGAAACTTGAGTGTTTATGTCAAACTTGCTTCCAGAAGACAAAGGACCTTTCAATGAGGTGGAAAATGTGGTCGTTAGTTATTACCTGCTGCATCCTCACAGAAGAAAACATGGCTCGACAACACTCAGAGTCAGAGAAGATAAAGTCATCTGTTGATAATGACATTTCAGATGGTAGTGACATTCAGGCTGTCATGAATTTATCAGCATCACTCTGGAGCTACCGTCTGTCTACTGCTGCTACTGCTGCTCATCGTTCACAGGCAGTTTGTTCTTTCAGATGCTCTGACTGAGCCTGGGAACCAGACAAATCTGCAAGTTCATGTTTTGTTTACGCTGGCATACTGTTGTCACAACACCAAAACTCTGCCACTGATACCAATTTCAGTATCACGATACTTGATACTAAATTGATACTGGAAACTGAAGCAATACGCGACACCTAACAGATCAGATCAGAACGTCCAGAGGGACTTCAACCCTGGACAGGCAAAACCATAAAACCCACAGTGTGTACAAAATACTTTACTGGTGTTTCTGACTGACACTGGAGAGCCACTATAGTTTTGCAAAGACATGTAGCTAGTGCTAGTCATGTGCTATTTAGCTATCAAATGATTTACAGGCATCAAAAAATAACTTGCACCTATTAGGTTGTCATAGCCAACATTGTAACAAGTGTAAGTTGAATGTACCAGTTGAAAATTTTGAACCTGTGCAAAAAATGAGCAGAGCTTCTGGAGGAATAAACTCATATTCTGATGCACTTTACATCCAGATGTAGAGAGAAGAGAGGGGAAACAAAGAGACTGGCAGGAAAGAACCAGAGTCTCTGAGTGTGCATCTCAGTCAGAGGATGAACTGAACACTGAACATTTCAAGTCAAATCTTTTTAGAAACACATTTTTAGTGTATGGTTTAGCTGTATTTTGAGGATGATTGTGACAAGGCTGGAATTTTTCCTGCTTGAAAAAGGACCAAGCACTGGCTCAACTTGCACTTGTCACTCAGCGCTACATCAAAAGTTGCATTGCTCTGATTGGTTGTAAGTCTGTACAACTGCGTCCAGATGCATTTTGGTTTGCACACCCTAGAAATCAGAATAGAGAGATCCCAGGCGAATTCACATTTGTGAATTAGTCCCTGATTCTAATCACCTTCAACCATCCTTAACAAACAGAGTCAGAAGGATAAACTGACAGACATACAACACACAGACAGATGTATTCACAGCCTGGCACACAAAGAGAAAGAAACACACACACACACACACACACACACACACACACACACACACACACACACACACACACACACACACACACACACACACACACACACCTCCTGCGTTTGAGGAGCCCTGTGCGTCCTCGTTCTCCAGTCTCCTGTTCCTCTTCAGTGACATGACACCCTGCCTTGAATTGCCAGACAAGCTCTCATTCTATCAATCAGCTGTAATGCCTTCAAGACAAACCCTGTCTGCTCCGCATCTCACCGACTACAGTCTCCCTCTTGCCTCTTAACTTTCTTCCTCGCACTGCCAGCCTGTTGTCAACATGAAGCTTCTCTTCCTCCCTCTCCTCTTTCTTCTTCTGCTTTATCTGTCTTGCCTTTCTTTTCACCTGTTTCCTTTGCCTTTTGGAGGAAAATACTTTCACAAACAAAAGAACTTTTGTTGGCAAGTGCTTCATTGTGTGGGTGTGACAACATCCTCTTTGGCCTTTTACTTGATAAATAAGCTCAGCGTATACAGTATGTCTGCAGTATATAATAAGCAGGTACCCACATCATATGTGAGTGCACATCTAATTCAGCATTAAGGGGTTAGAATTTCTTTCATTTCAATTTCTCACTAAAGGTGTATTAGCCATGAAAGTGTAGCAATAACTGAACTTGACACAATCAGAAAGCTGTGTGTAGCTCGCTGTCCATATCTTCAGCAAATCTGTCCACAGCAGCAGAGTGCCTGGATGGTGTTAACTTCAGCTCATCTGTGCTGGAGGTAGCTATTATGGCTAATTAACCTCTTTTGCCCCTTCTCCAGAGATGGAGCCCTGAAGGAAGCGGAGCAAGCCCAGCAGAGAACAACCTGGCCTGGGCAGATGGCGACCCACAACCCCCTGCGGCGGGGTGGAGGGAGGGAGGAGACAGAGTGGAGGGGTGGGGGTTAGATGAATAGACATAAAAGTTAAACTGTAATTTCTGGAGAGATGGCTGATTGTGATTAAAGGTGTGTTTTCCACTAATTATTAAGATTTTAGTGCAAACATTTAGAAGCTCTGATTGGCAGACTGATTCCACAGTTTTGTTCTTTCCAAAGCAATTTAAGTGACAAAAAAGAGAAGACAGGAGGCAACAGGGTTTATGGGAAATGTGGTCTTACATGTCTTATTATGTCATATGTGTCTTGTTGCATCTTATACATTATTTTTGTCCTGTTTTGTTTTGTTGTTTTCCTTGTGTTACATCATTTTTGTCATTTTGTCTTTTATGTCATTTTTAGCACTACTGCTAGCCAGCTTGTGCACTGGTGATGTGTGTTAACCAACTGTCTTACGTGAATCTTAGCTGTGTCTTGAGAGGCCTCCCAAACAGTTTTGCTGTGCAGGTTCTATCTTTTCTTTTTTTCCAACATTTTCTTTCTTCAGATTCTGATAAGGAGGTGCAAATTTCCATCTGGCTGAGATCTCACACAGCTCCAGCCAGACAGCCTCCAAGGGTGGTTGGGTCAGTCTGATTATGTTGCAAATGTAAAGCATTGTGCATTTTCACTTGCATTACTGTGTGTCTTTCCTTACCATGTTATACTCACTGGCTATCTTTATCTCTAAGCTGCAGATCTTCGCAAAATATCCAGATGCTGATTACTTTTATACCGAGTGTTAATGGGGCGTTCAGCTCAAGTTCTTCTCCTGTGTTTAGAGGCAGGCCTACTGGACACCAACATTCCCACAAACTGCAGCTGAAAACCAAAATGTAGCTTTGTGCTGCTGATTCATGCGGTCCTATATATAGTCTAGACAACAACCTTGGGGCAGACACTGAGAGAATTGTTGGGATCTGAAGAGGAACTGAGTGGTCTGCACAACACAAAGGGGACACAAAGGCCACCCAAGAATTTATGCGGGAGCAACAACCAGAGAACATTGTACAGCGATTGTGATAAAATACACCCTGTTTTTGTTTGTGTAAGTGAGGGTCTGCAGATAAAATATAACATAACAAAAGCAGATAGTTTTTTGTCAGCGTATAGCCAAAATAATGTGTGGAAATGTAAAGGAAGCATACACACATTCTCCTTTGTGTTCACTTGTTATCCAGTCAGAAACCACATTAGATTTGTCTACACACACATACACAGACACACACAACGGCAGTGATGTATTTGCAGTTAGATCACTAAAGACAGGTGGTATACAGAGAATGCTTATTTATGCAGACTACACGTGTTTGAGATCCAGCAAGTAATTGCAGTGTGTGTGTCTGTGACTATTTTTGTTTCTCTATGAGGACGTCTGTGTGTGCATCTGAGGATTGTATTTGTACAGGTGTGTGTGCGTGTGTACTGTATATGTGTACAGCAACAGTAATCCAGTGTTGGTTTACAGTCCCTGCCAGGAACAGAGCGATAAATCATTATAAGAGTGTCTCTGCTTCTTGACTTTATTTGAAGAAAGGACAGCTCGGACACATCATTCATATTTTCTGTAAATGAAAATCGACATTTCATCTCTCTGACACAACCTTGGGGTTTCGCCTTGGTTGCTGAGTGGTTTCTGAGTGTTTGCTCTGCTGTGCTTGACACGGTCTTCTTCCAAATTTGTCTCTCAGCTGCCTCTAAAAGCCTGGAAAGAAGCTGAAACATTCGCTCATAAAGCAGCATGAGAGCTACTCAGGCAGAAACAACCTGGGAGCTAAACATGTATGAGTAGAGGTGTTGTCTGCACAAAAAACATTTCATCTAAAAAAACAACCACATCTCAGGAGCCTAAAGACAATAAGGCAGATGGGTCAGAGTGTACAGCAGCAGATGGGATATCCATACAGTAGGGGAGACCGGGGATGGTAGTAACACTTTTTGTGTCAGTAACTCAGTGGTTGTGCATGCTACATCTCTCAAACTTTGATACATGGTACCCATATTTGTCTGCAATAAATAAACTCCATCAGATGTTTCCTGAACAATCACAGATTATGTGTGTTAAACATGCAGAGAATGGTTGTTACAACCTACCCCACTACTGGGGTGCGTTGTAACACCAGCTGGGGACAGAGGTAACAATGACAGAAAATTTGCTCAAAAAATAAACATTTTTGAATAAAGTGAACAATTAAAAGTAACAAAAAAACAAAAAAACACTATATATGTGTGGACTGTAGCACTGAATGTGCATGTGTCACGTGAGGGTTTAATTACTGTCACAGTACATGGTTACTCTCTGGGGCGCAGGCTTTGTAGGCACAGAACTGACAATGTACACCCTTGACCCACGCTTACTTTGGCCTTGAGTTTGCAAAATGTGTTACAGTTGTCCCTACCTTGGGTGACCATTACACAACTAAATGTTTTAGCATGACAGCTTGAAGGAAGAATGAATTCAAAGCATGAAATTAAATTAGAGAAACTGCTACTTTAGGTTATGTAAGTCAGCCCATTGTATCTATACAATACAATGAACATTAGGCAAAAAATAATCTTGATAAAAAACTTACACTCTTACCTGAAAATCAACTTTTTCTTTGTAAAATCCACTATACTGACATGACATGCCAAAGGAAATCAGACGGTACGATATTGATAACATCAACGCAGCACTTTTCTGATTGGTCAAACTGACAACTGTTACAACTAACACAGTGTAACAACACTTCCCGGTCTCCCCTACATTTTATTTTCTTTTTAATCCTGTTTCAGTGGATTGTGCTCGACAGGGACACTGTTTTGTTACTTGGTTTGCGCAACAATGCTTCTGTACATTTTGACTGATAAACATGCCAACTCTTAACCCAGGAGACATCTTATCTGCTATGAAGGTGAGCAAATAAAGTTGCCTTAATGACAGCCTCTGCTGCTGGGTTGTATTAGAATGAACATCTATCTAATCTAGCTGCATCATTTGTTGCTAATTAGTGTTAATGCGCTTAAATTGCAGCAACATTATCTTTGTGCAACTAGCAGGAGCCATCTGTCCTGCCACTGCTCCGAAGGTAAGTGCTAAAAGCCCAGTTAACTTAGTGCTCATTATTTTCAGTTTCTATCATTAAAAACAAGCCCAAAAATGGGAATGTAGCAGTATTAATGAGACAAATGTTAATCAGCACATTTTCTCCTTAATTATTTTCTTCACTTTCTACTAGTATGTAAATACTCTGAGCTGCAGAGAAAATTATTTGCTGTAAACTGTAGTGAAAAGAGGCAACACAACAAACACATTGTAATTGTAAAGAACAATCAGAAATCAGTCTCACAATAAAACAAGGTATTTTTAGAGTAAAAGCACTCTTAAATTAATAGGGTCAGCCTCTAACAAAATGGCAGTTGATTCCAAAATTGACATCAACATTAATCAAAGCTTAATAAGCGTTTACTTTTTATACATGTACTACAGTTTGATGCAAACAACTCTCACTAGCTTAAGGGGACAGTTTGAAATATTTAAAGCAGGGTTGTATGAGGTACTTATCGATAGTTAGTGTATTACCTACAGTAGATGTCAGTCGACATGCCTCCAGTTTATGAGTAGTGGAGAGGGGCGCCCACATGACAGACCAGCAATGATCAATAATTTTAGCAACTTTAAAAAAATCTATATCAGTTTAAGTGTATACTATACTTAAAATATTTTCTCCACTTTACCTTGCTGTCAGACAGCCTTTTCCAACAGGAAACCATCATTAACCAAATATCGCTCAACCGGCCAAACTCCATTGGTGAAATCAGTAATTTTACCTCGCAGAACACAGTTGTTGTTGGTCTACCACTGCCTCAAGCTGTGAGTTTGTTTGCAGCAGTTCATCGCTTAGCTTCTGTGCTGGTGGCCCTCTCCGCTTCTCTTGGAGTGTGTTTGGGAAATACACACTTTCACCACTCGACATTTAGCTTAGCTTAGCATAAAGCCTTAGCATAAAGATTAGAAAGGAGGGAAACAACTAGCCAGCTAGGTGGAAAAATCTGCCGACAAACACTTCTAACTAATTAACAAGTTGTACGTTGTGTTGTCTCTAAAACACATGTTGTGGTTCTAACAGGGAGTTGTGTGCCAGACAATTTAATTGGCTTAGTCTTCTTGTCACCATACGGTTGCCAAATGCTCCACTGTGTTCAACAGCTACTTGCTAATTTTGTCAGTCTGCAGGTGGCTGGTGGAAGTGAGGTTAATGAGAGCAGAATTGTGGGCTAGAAGACAAAAACATTGAGCTGAAAGATACTAAAATGCTCTCTATAGATGAGGGGAACTGCAGAGTGGGTGAAAGTTTTCTGTGTTTGTTGCTTTAGATGTACTATATGTAAATTTGCTGCTAGAATTTTTCTCACATTAAAACAAACAAAACAGAGGTAGTTTAATGATGTTGTGAAGTGGTGTGGGATCATGGGAGTTGTTATATTCACTTTTAAACAACCACCATAGCTGATGAAAATCTATCTGACATGACTCAGGCAGAAGTCATGTTCCTGGACAAGGTAATATTAAATTTTTATTCATGTTACACTTAGTCACATGTGCTGACTTCATTCCTTACCCCCTGATGCATCTGACGTGCATTACTCCCCCTCCTCCCCCAAGACTGTTCTGCCTACTTCCACTCTACTGTGCTGTGACTGGCTACTACTACTAAACCTTTCTAACATTGGCAAAGGGTCGATTTTAACCATAAACCATGATGTTTTCCTAAATCTTTGTAGCTTTTGTTCCTAAACCTAACCAGACTACCATGAAAGCTGAAAATGAGATAATACATAGGTTTGAACGTTGCTGGAAACATTTGGGATAATAACTTATATTTATGTTACATACTATTGTTACCGTATATTGTTATTCTAGTCACAGCAACTATACAGCTGTTGCCATATACAGATATTGTGGTAGGGAGTCATTTTAAATAGTAGCAATGGACACATTGTTCAATTTAATATGTGATTTTGCAGGATCGACAAATACCGGTGTCATTTTCAGGCAGGAAGGTTGGCTTCTTTCTTCTTTATAGATTCAATTTGTTTCGAAGCTGCAGTTAGAGCACGTAGCTGTTCCATCTGAAGTCAATTTGAGAAAAGTTGAGATGAGAAGAGCAATTTAATTCCTTCTCATCCATACAAATCAACAACTCACCCCGAGCTGGACAGCAGGGTCATCACACTAAGTTTTCAATCAGGGTTGAATGTGCCACATTAAAAACCACAAAAACAGGCAGGACTAGGTGATTCTGAGGGAATATCAGGGTGGGTTAGGTTAATATTAAGTTAAGTTAATATTTCGCAGTTTTATCCTTGACCAGACATGATGTTTTCATTGGAACCGTTCTTCCAGATGCAGATTTGGCTATGCTTTGCAGCTATACTTAGAGGCAAGAAATTTGTTAAATATTTCTGTTTACATAATAAATCCCTTTTCCCCGCTCCTGATTTTACCATACCGACACTTTCATGAACATTTTTAAATTTTTTACTCACACACACAGAGTCCTTACTCAGAAGCAGCTTAAGATAAAATATTCCCTCATTTGGTGTTCTGACGACAGTAGTGGAGAGCTCGGTCTAGCACGATGCTCTAAAATCTCCCATGTGTGCCAGATGTCAGACTGGTTTGACATCTGGTAAATGTGAAGGCCGCAGCATATGATGAGTGTGTGAGTGAGCTACAAGCCTAAAAAAAGAAACTGGTGGAAGGAAGCAGCGTCTCCTCTCCCCATCTGTCCTGAGGCTTTTACAGGCTCATTTCTGCTTCTAAATGACCTCGGCGCCACTTAATGAAGTGAATTTCTCCTCACTTAAAATTTTGAGTTGGGTCACATTTCAGGGCATGAGCAAAGTTTGCCACTCGCCCGAAGTGCGCTGGAAAATCAAGTATCATTTAATTCTCTGGAAACTGCTGCAAAAATGGATGATTGCTTAGGAAAGTTGGTTTTTGCTCAGTGTGTGTGTGCGTGTGTGTGTGTGTGTGTGTGTGTGTGTGTGTGTGTGTGTGTATACGTACAGTACTGTCTGGGCTGGGAGTTTGTGAGCACTCACTTCACTGCAGTGCTCTCAGACCATGACAATGACAGCACTGTAGCGATGAGAAAACATGAATGAAAAATGCAGACAGAGAGGGGGGTAGAGGGAGATACTGGGTCAGTATTTGCTTATCTGCAGAGGGATTAAGATTACAGTCAGTAATCTGGAATGCACAGATGGGTGAATGGTCCAACACCCACTCTCTCTCTCTCACACACACATATTCATGAACAGATCTTTGTGCCACATCAGCTCAGAGCTAAGGTTGGAGACACAGAACAGCATCCCTCAGTGATTTCATCTCCAGCACAGCAACATGTGATTTCAAACTTTAAATTAGTTTTTCAAATCATCGCTCATGATACCCACATCAACACCTTCATCTGCGACAGGAGCAGGAGTAGGATGGGTAAAGCACAGGTGGGGTTTCCACTGGAGAGGGGAGGCAGGGGACATGTAGGGCTGTGATGGTATGGATTTTTTCTTACCGCAGCAAAAAAGCAACATACTCCCACAGGATGGCGGCTTACTGTGACTGTCCAAATAAATACATTTTGTTTGGCTTTATTGAAGGATACTGTTATAAGCATTCCTGGCACTGAGGAAAGGACAGGAGGCGGAGCTGGAGGTAGCAGAGGTTAAAATGTTGAGGATCTCTTTGGGAGTGACGAGGATGGACTGGATCAGGAATGAGTACATCAGAGGGACAGCACATGTTAGATGTTTTGGAGATAAAGTCAGAGAGGCCAAACTGAGATGGTCTGGACATGTACAGAGGAGGGATAGTGAATATGTCGGTAGAAGGACGCTAGGGTTGGAACTGCCAGGCAGGAGGAAGACTGAAGAGGAGATTTATGGATATAAGAACACATGAAGTTAGTTGGTGTGAGAGAAGATGATGCAGAGGATAGGGTTAGATGGAGGCAGGTGATCCGCTGTGGTGACCCCTGAAGGGAACAGCCGAAAGGAAAAGAAGAAGAAGACTGTTATAAGGGTTCCTTTAAGGAATGAGGCAGTGCGTAATGTGTGAGCAGCTTGCAAGTGAGCAGCAGACTCAGAGTGACTGTGCTGCCAGCAGATCAGAGGAAAAGGTTAGCAGTCACCTGTCAATCTGTCAGTAAAAGTAAAGCATAGGTAACAGTCAGTTAATAAACACTGCAGCTTACCATACCATTAAGTATGTCAAAAAAATGATTAAGTATGTTGCCTGGTAGCTCAGTTGGTGCTGCACTACTAAGAGCTGAAAAAAAAAATCCTGCACCTCATCAGCACTTTCCAGTAAAAAAAGAAAAAAAAACATAAGCCATGTTGCTGTTTTTATTTTCAGATAAATGGAAGGATGCAATCAAGAAATCAAAGGGACATAGGGGCTGAGATCACATGTGACTTGTGGCAATGTAATGAGGGGATCAGTATGTACTCAAAGTAGATTATTACGACGAGTCAAGAAAATATATGCAAATCAGAGCACCAAAAGTGCACAGCCATGGCTGCTACAGAGTCGACAATATGCAGTGCTCAGTATAAAATGCACAACACTGATGGCACAAATAACGCTATCCATCACATCCACAGCTGCAACATCATGTCAATCAGTCGAACAATGCTCATATCACAACATGTCAGTCAGCCCAGTGATAACAATATCCAATATCACTGCCCTAAAATATGACAAAATAGAAACAACTGAAGACCTATCTCCAGTATACACTACACTACAAGTAAGTCCTAAGCTCTGCTAGTGGTCCCTGTAGGTGATCATAGCAAACTAACAAATCAAATGTAGACAATTTTGCCATTTCAGAGCAAAACCAGTAGTGTGGATAAAACATGTGCAATGGAAGTCTGGAGGTCTGAGAGGCAGCAGGGGGAAAGGGCTCAAACAGAAGCTGTCAGGTCTCTCAGATAATATTCTCACAGTAATAAATTTCACTGCAACAGATCCAGTAGATTCTGATATATCACGTGTACAAGTGGAAACTCTTGTTTCACCGTGGCTCTAGAGGAAAGATCAGAGGCCTTTCAAACACATTAAGGTTCAAGTGTTGGATGGATGGATTTAACAAGCAGCATCACGATCCTTAACGCCGTGCAACCAGGAAGAAGCAAATCACCGCTGTGCGGGACGTTACGACCCAGAGGCCCTCTTCACTGCTGTTCTTTGGATGGTCAAGGGATTACAGCCCATTTCCCAGTTTCAAAGCAAATTATTGTAAATTGATTAGGCCCAACTTGTGTGGATGATTAAATAGTGTAGGTGAACCATGTCCTGTGTAGTGCACTGGAAACCACTGCAGTCATGCAAAAACCTTGTGACAGCAGCTTCTCTCTAGTTTACTTCTTCCTCCATGCATTGAATGAATATTAGCTGTCTGTTCCTAATTCATATATGACTTGAATTGGGGGTTTTCATTAGACAGCTGTTTTTTTCCATGGTGCTTTTTTACCTCTTTGCTTTGATATTTTTTCATGTGCTTCCCTGTAGAGTGGACAGTGACATTGCAATGGCAATAAAAAATAAGTCAAAATAAAAAGGATTCATATCAGACATCTTACTGTTCTGCTCTTACGTACAATGCAGATATTGATAAAAGAATAAAAAAGATCTCCCTCAGAGAACTGAAACATCAGAGCATCTTATATCAGTCCTTTTCTGAGTCCTTTCTTGTTAGCCAGTCATGCAAGAATATTCTTCAGCCAGAGGGTGTAGTTTGGTAGAAAGAAAATAGTTCCTTCATGAAATTTCTCACAACAAGGTCTGTGGATTATGTTGAGTAACTGGGTCATGATTTCTGGAAAGAGACATCGCTGTTTAATTTTTCAAATGTATTTTTTGGGGCTCTTTGAGCACCACCAGCTGAGTGCCATCTACTTCAATTATACTGGAGAGAAGGCAGACATCTCTACAGCTAATATCTCCAAAACCCGGCAACTCACAACCAAACATAGATGATTAAATAGCACAACACTGTAAAAAATGTTGACCAAACTCAGAATTCCAAGGCAGCTGCCCTAAACAAAGTTTTGCTGATCTACAATCTTTTGTTTCAATAATTTACTTTTCTCCTTTAGATAAACTTGAATATTTGAGTGTTATTATTGGGAGAATTTGTTCAATAGTATTGAAATAAACACAATGCCATATTAATCAACTGAGTGCAACTCCATCTGGTTGAGAAACAGCTGATGTTTGTAAAGCATAATTCTGATCTGCTCATGCAGTCAGGGCAGGAAACAGTCAACAGGACTGCAGAGAGCAGTGGTGAGAGGAGTTGAGGAGGAGTTGTCATCTGGTGAACTGCATGAATCACTAAAGTGATGGGTGGAAAATGTTCAGTATTGCAGGAGGGATTAAACATCCCTTCTAGCACAGAGGACATAATTATTTGCATCCAGTTATTTATAAGCACCCGGGCTCTGAGTATGGACAGAGTTTCTCTATCAAGTGTACTAGGCTATTTACTGCACTGGCCAGGCCCTAAAAAGAAGAAACTATCAACTGCAGAAAGGGCACTCTTTTATCGTGTACTTAGAGCTGGTTTAATATGAAGAGAAACAGTTTGTCTGCCGCTGGCTTTGCAGATCGATATTTGTGCATGTCGGGCCATGTTTCACAGTGTGACTTGGTTTGACAGAGGAGACAGACTAATAGCTTTTGCTTGGAAATACAGAACAAAAACCCACAATCAGATAGTTTCATGTAAGTGATTTACAGGTGAGTGGAGTCTCTTTTCTTGTTCCCTGGAGCTGAAAAATAATTTTGCTTATTAAACCCTGTAATGAGACAGTTTCATAAAAGTGAACTTCGCCCATATACAGCACTGTGCACTGCAGGTATCTAATTACAGGTTCAAAGAATGTGAGCAGCAACAAGGAACTAATCACCCCTCCAGAAACATACATGAATATTTAATGTTAGATCATTTTACAATGTAAAATAATAGATACAGAGCAGGTTGCGGTGGTGGAGGGAGCTGCGGTAGCAAAAGGTGTTGGCACAATACTCAACAGAGTAATAATTGTAAGAGGTGTAAAGTTACAATGAGGACACCTGTAAGAATTGACCTATCCTTAGTCCCACCCTTTTTTGGTCTATGCTCCAGTTGAACAACCTTGGCACCCAGTGGAATCTCAGTCAACCTCCTCCTTTTTTATTTCCTGTATTTAGATATGCTATGCGCTAGGCTCGTCAATGTTGGAAAGAAAACTAAATTTTGAAGATGGTTATGTTGCAGGGGGACCTGCAAAGGCAACATATATACCATGTAGTCACATCTTAGCTCATGTTAGCAAGATGTTAGCTAACTAGCTGGATAATTCACAACAATCATCTGATAGCTAATGTTAGCTAGCTAATTAGCTAGCCAATCTAAATCAATTTTTAGCTAGCTACTTAGCTGACTTAAGATGTGACTGTATTGTATGTTGCTGTTACAGGTCCCTAGCAAAAACTTTTGCCATCATAAAAAATTGTTTTTCTTTCCGCTGAGGTTCCGCTGAGTACCAGCTGTTATTGGTAAAGTATTATTGATGATATGATCATATTGTTTATCCTGCTGGAATATTATTTCCACACAAGTATCATTCAGTTGTTGGTTGTTTATTCTAACATTGATTCGCGAGCACATGGAAAGTGCCGATGAGCTGCTGCGTGTGCATGTACCCCACAGCCCCCGAACATAAATTCATAAAGCTTCACTTGACATTTTATGCCGTTACACCTGCAGACATTAAAAAAGCTTCACAGTTTGCTCACAGTACAAATTATTGTGTGCATCTCATATCAAAAAAAGTTTGTATTTGCTTTGTATTCCTTGTGAAATCTTGGATGGGTGAAACAAGTCATACATTTGGATGCAACAGGAGGATGTCAGTCTGTCTGCATAGCGGGACTGAGATTAAAAAAAACACTCTGAGCTGAGAAACTACAGGAGCCCACAGGAGGCTATCAAATCCAAGAATGCCAAGTCAATACTACTGCAAAAAGTTCTTCACAAGGTGTTTTGGAGAAAACAAACTTCTGAAAGTCTCCAAAGCGCAGTGGAGTGTGCTCGCAGTCTGAGATGCACTGTGTGTTTGATGTTGCTCCGTCAATTAAGACACACAGCTGTTCATTTTCTCCATTTACTTCAACCAGGGCTGCACTGCAGATCATAGTGCTGTTTGAACGTGATGTGCTATTCACAGAATGAATCTTGGGGCTCCCATTCATTCTCACATACCAGATCTCCGTCCAGTTGGCAAATAAACTTACATCACTCTCATCTGTTCTTGGCATTCATCAGTTTTGGCCCCTGGCTTCAGTCAGTGGACTCCCAGGAACCAAAGTACAACTCCACACATACTGAATAAGGCTCCTTTAGATGTCACCAAAGATTTAAGGTGAAATGGTAATGAGGTTGTAAATATTATATAATGGTCAAAATTAATCATCACAGCATTGGTTTAAATTTGGCTGATGTAAAATGTTAAATGAACAGTATTTTGTCGATGATGATTTATTCATCAAGAACTTGACTGGGCAAAAAAGTGAATTGGTGAAAACCGTTTTTATCTAAGCAACTGAGACAAAAACAGAGTTGAAAAAGAAAAATGTTGTTATGCTAGTCATGCTAGTGGCTCTGTGAGGCTTAGGCACGGCTAGTGTTGTGCAAGGTCATAGTCCAGAAGTTTCAATGGAGTTGTTTTTTTTTTATTTAATTTGAAACAGAACCTTCTCTTAGGATCTTGTTCATGAGTGACAGGAAAACAGATTGTGAGATTGACAACCAGATTGCTGGGGCGTCAGCAGTAATGCGCCTGCACTGGACAATTGTGGAGAAGAAGGAGCTGAGCCAGATGGCAAACCGTTCAATTTACCGGTCTATCCCAACCCTCACCTGTGGTCAAGAGCTTTGGGTAATGACTGAAAGGTTGAGATTGCGGATACAAACGCTGAAATGAGTTTCCTCCCTTGGATGGCTGGGCTTAGCTGATAGGTTTAGGGGCTTAGAGAGCTGGAGACAGCTCGGAGTAGAGCCGCTGCTCCTTCCCACTGAAAGGAGCTAGCCGAGGTGCATCTGATTAAGATGTTTCTTGGATGGCTTACTTTGGAAGTTTTCAGGCACATCCAACTCCAGGGGTACACCAAATACTCGCCAGAGGGATTACCCATCCTATCTGGCCTGGGAATATCTTGAGATCCCCCAGAAGGAGCTGGAAAGTGCTGCTGAGGACAGGGACATCTGGAGGACCCTGCTCAGCCTTATGTCACCATGACCGGACTCCAAGTAAGTGGAAGAAAATGAAATGGATGCATGGGTGGATGGATAGATGGATGGATGGAGCCTTCTACCAGGAATGCTTTAAGTCAGTCACAGCTGGTGATGCTAATAAAGGTCATACTAACAGACTATATACTAACTTCAGACTAAATGGTGAAGGATGTTCATGTTTTTTGCATTAATCTGGCTGGCCAGGCCAACTTATATCTAACAATTATTGACAACAATTTACAACAATTAAAGTTTTACACTACAGCAAACATCAAGATACTGTATGTCAAAGCAGCCACAGCAGCTACACAGTTGACCACACAGAACTAATGCATGACAACCACATGGAGAGGAAAAGACAGAGAGACTGCGCTTGGACAACCTGTGCCAGTTCATCATAGCTTATATTACAGCAGTGTGGATACGGACCTTTCACACCTTTTTGTATAACAATTCTCCAGATCCACTATTTGATTTGGCGTTCATTCTTAAGGTCATGATTTGATTTGACTTTGGGATTTACAGCAAACAGCGCTGCACCACCCAAGATGATTATGATTGCAAAACAAACAAGCGAGAGCGTTTTTAGCAGAATGATGTGTGCAGCCAGGCCGCTGTTCAGCACTGACTTAACGCTGTGGAGGGGAGCTCAGCTCCTCTGAAAAAGGCTTGCGCTCCCCTGAAAGTCTACTTTGGAACATTTGAGGGGAACTCTAAAACATGATGTTCCTGAAATAAAATAGCAAAAGTGAAAATATGCTGTGCCTGGATGTTGCATGTTTATTCACTCATAACATTAGAATTTCCAAACATTTATCTTCACTAATTAACACAATGATGTGTGCGCTGTTTGATGTGTGTGCCACCAGGACTGTTGTGCATTCTTTGATTCTGAAACAGTAGATTCATATTTTTGTTATTTAGCCTCTATGAAATGTTATTGACAGTATTAACTGTCTGAAGGAGTAATAGTAGAATGTTTTTCGCAACGGACCTTGCTGCCACACACTTCCATGTATGCGCATGCATATGACATGTTTTAGTAGTGGTCTCCACCGCAAAAATAGGGCTCCTCTGAATGTCACTGTGTAATTTGAACCCTGATTGCAATTCACCCATGAATATCTGTTCCAGACTTCATGCCGGTCCATCCAACAGTTGTCAAGACTTTCCACTAAAACGAAAAATATCATTTGATTTCGCACTAGTGGAAAAGTAAGGGACTCATCAAAGTCAATGATCCTGCAATGACCGTAAAGCATTTCAAGCCAATCTATGCAATAGTCAATGAGATATTTCAGTCTGATGGACCCGGAACTTAAAGATCAGAGTAGCCATCCATGAAGCCACACAGCTCGTATTGCTAACAGTAGCATTACTAGAAGCACAACATTTCCCCAAACTGCCTGTCATCTGAAGCGTCCCACTAAGCTTAGTTCACAAATTTAATGTAACACAGAAACAGAATGTGTATGAAGGATAAATAAACAGCCTTGGCAACATTCTGTAAGAGTTTATGGTATTTTTCATCATCTGAATAAAAATCTTGAAAGAATTTAAAGTGCATCACTGTCGTAATATGACATTTACCAAATAAATCACAGCATGCTGACACTTCAGCTTTTCATCGCACCTCAACATGCAAAATTTTCAAAGTGTTTTTTTTTTTTTTTTTTAAAGATACAGATCTCATGACAACAACAACAACAACAGGGTGCTGGGTGTATGGGTGTTGACCTGGCTGTGGGATCAGCATTTCCTGATGCTTTAGTCTTACTATAAGCCTGTTCTCTTTTAAAGGAAGAGGTTTAGTGCTTTATCCTGCCTTTTGCATGTCACCCCCTCTCTATTCACCCTTTCCTTTATCTATCTCAGCTGTCTCTATATCATTTAGACAAACCCCCCCTCCAAATTACCAGAACAGATATATAAATGTCATCAAAGCAGGCAGAAACCTATATTAATTGCATGCTGTAAAAAAAGAAGGCATAACACAAGCCATTAAGGTAAACATTTACATAAAACAAATTGAAGGTTTAGGCATCAACATACAAAAATAATGTATGGCCGGGCGACAAAAAATAGTTTTGAGAATTGATTTAGAAGGAGATAGTGATGTGGCGAGCCTGACATGCTCAGACAGTTCATTATAGAGTTGTCAGGGTCTGTCACACTCCCCCATGCTGCCTGAACACATGTCATGACCAAAAAAAAAAAAAAAAGAAAAGCAACGCAAAATATAACAAGGTATGAACTCATATACACCAATGAGACTTGAAGATTCAGGCATTCAGGGGGTTTTAAACATGTGAACACACTGCAGTACATGTTCCCTGTGGTACTCTGGGGATTCTGTCCTTATACAAATATTTGACTTTTTTTTTCATTCAGTACAATGTGCACCGCTAAAATCCTATATAAGCCTATATGAGCATGTTTTACCAGTAGGACATGTTTTAACTCCTTTGTTCATCGTCTTTGATGTAAAAAATTTTTCAGCTTCTCATAAAGTCAGAGAAATTATACTATAGTTCATTTATAAAACCACAGCACACCCTCTGTGGCATCACCTGCCCTGCACACGCTGCGCTTCTTCATGCCGTGAATTATTTATTTTAGTTTATTTGGACTAAACTAGAGCTGGCGATTGTTGGAACAGTGGAAAGACGAACCAAAATATTTTTGGTTAGTCTTATTTTGTTTTCTGTCAAGTCTGAATGAAGCTGACAATGATGGTGTTAAATTACAGCAAAGGAAGTCTGGTGAGTTTGGGCAAAGCAGAGAATAAAACAGCTGTTTCTGGTTAAACAAAATTAGAAAAACGTCTCTCACTGTTGAAGTCCTTTTTATAATGTTGTCCAATACTAAGAATAACAATCTAAGCCTGTTGGTGGCAAAACAAGCAAACAAACACCTGCGTGCTCTGCGGTGTGATCTGGTAAAGTGGCTGGCAGCGCATCATCTGCGCACCATTTCTATCACTTTTCTCTGCTTCCATCTCAGTTAGGTTTTGTGGTTTGTATTGACTTTGAGACTGGGTTTGTTAAATTTACATCACACTGTTGCTCTGTGTGCAATGACACAGCTAAAAAACAAGAGCTGAAACCTGTTAACCAACCACTCGTGCCACCTTCTCTCATCAGTTAACCTAGTCTCACATAACCAGACCTTTCTCCACGGCACTTAGCGCTGGAGGAAGGTCTGGCTCCACGCATACACATTCTGCTACTGGGGGGAAAAACAGGGTGTTTTTTTCCCTCCTATAGCCATGTTTGCATTTCTTTAAACCAATCACAAACAGCTTGGGAGGCACAAAGCCCAGGATGCAGTGGCGGCGAGAACTTCTCGAGGGAGAACTTGTTTTGGTGGAACTTTTGCACGTTGGCAGGCAAGTTCTGGCATTAAAATTTCTACATCACTGCAAAAGAAAAGGTATCTTCACAGGTTGAGTCAGACTTGTTCACCACCAGCAAATGTTGTCTCAAGGGTTTTTTTCCCCTGTGTGCCAGCTAATTTCTCATTGAAATGTTCTCCCTGTGCATGTTTGTAAGCTTCTATCTGTTTTATCTTGTTACTGTAATGCAAACTGACTGACTGAGGAAAAAAAAAAAAAAACACTGCTCGACTGGAAGAATCTCAGTTGACTTAGGGGTCTGATGATTCAAATTTTGGACTTTCAGGGGGCAACACTAGTCTAAATGGATAAAATTTCAGCAAATAACATGACTGGCTTATTCAGTCACAATGTGTTGAACACAATGGTGTCACCAGCCTGTCCTTGTGGTGTATGTGTCAGCACATGTTCACTGTTTATGCCAGAGCACGCCAGCTAGCTATAAGTACTGCACCAATATGCCACGTTCCTTCACCACTCTGAAAAGTATGAGTAGCAGCACGAGTGGAAAATGACAGCTTGACAGCTGTGAGTAAAGAAGAATACTGTTACACTGTTACGTTTAAGTGCTATGAAACATTATTGTTATCCTGTTGCATAAGTGGTCCTCTGTTGTGTTGTGGATTTTCATCCTTTTGTACTGGACCCATATGCTGTAGGCGGCCTTGGTTTTATTACCGAGACCTTACACTAACAATGTTGCCTTTCCTTCCTTCCTTCTTTTTTTTATTTTCACTGTAACTGGTTGCAGATATCTCCCTTGACCTTGGGATCAAGCCTTAGCATTAATAATGCATTGAGAAATGTCAAAAAAGTCAGTTTTTTCAGGGCCGTGGATTTTCCTCTGGGCCAGAAAGTGTAAAAAAAAAACAACTTACGAATGAGAATCGGTCTGACACTCACTTGCCAACTTTAAGATGTTAAAAAAACATAATTATTCTATCACTTCAGTGTGAAAGCAATCAGGAAACTACAAGGACGGACACAGCCCATGATGCAGTTCTTCTACATCTCACTTGTTTTGTTAAGGAACAAAAAAAAAAAAACACATCTCATTTGTCATTACGGTGTGAATTTCACCCGAGCATGAAATCCAGAGCGTATCACTGACAATGCAATATACATTACCCAGCATGGATAATAATTTGTATGGAAACAAGATACAGTGCAACGACACACTTCAGCAGATCAAACAACATTAGCATCCCCCAAGTCGTGCATGTCACATTATTATCTTGCTGTCTTCACAGTGTGAAATCCATTTCAGAGGCACACTAAACAACATGCAGATGAGCTCGAGCAGTGACCCGTGACGGTGTATGAGGGGAACACATTATAAACTGTGCAATATAAACACATGAACATCAAGAACAAGACTCTATCATGGATGACCAACAGGGTAAAACTAATTACCTTTTAAACTATCTTGTTACATTTTAATAGGGAAAAATCCATCAGAAGCAGGATCAGCCCACGCAGCAGAGTGCAGACACACACTGCAGACAAGAAGACTTGAGGCTTGAACCTTTATGGTAACTCTATGCATTTATTATTACTATTATTATTACTGTTAGCAAGCACTGGCTATTATTATACAATAATTACAAGCCACTGCTGTTTCATTAAAATTCATTCAAAAATTTATAAGAAATGTTTTGCTTACAGTGTGCAGGGAGGCAGAAGCTGCTAATGACAAAGCAGAAATTTGAGCACAACACCGACAGAGATGGAAAGTCATTAATTTAAAATTCACCCCAGTGGTGAATGTGTTGGATTTTCCCAAACTTTTATACCAAGAACTAGTTAAATATTCATAGATTTCTTGATATGATATAAATAGCTTTCGTTTTTTGATTGTTCCAACTCTTCACCCAGATCTTTCTAGATCAGAATGTATTCAGAATGTATTCTCACTGCAATAAGAATATCAGAAACGCTCTACGTGTTATTGGTCGGAACATTTTGATTATGAATGTATTACATCATGGGAGCTTTAAGTCTTTAAGTCTGCTGTCAGCGTTGCTTAAGGGAAGCTGCACTTCCTGCTGCTGCTGGCAGTCCTAACAAGGTCTGCTCTGATTAAACAGTAGAAGAAGCCGGACACAAACGAGTTTGCAACTTATTTAGTGCATCAACTGTCTTTTGAGTGTGCTACACATAAAGCTTTAACATCTTGGAATACAACATGAAGCTGCTGTGAATGGACTCACATCATTTTGTATACATTTAAATGAAAAAAAAGCTCTGTAAGAAGCAAACCTCACTCTGATTATTATGCCTGATCAGTTGTATGTGTGTGTGTGTGTGTGTGTGTGTGTGTGTGTGTGTGTGTGATCAGCAGAGCTGGAGCTTGTCTGCAGCTAATCTCACACATTACTGGACCCATAACCCTAAATTTCAAGTTACATATAAGTAGTTACATGTAATTAAATGACTAAATAAATGTAATTATAATCTGTTACAGATACAGAGAAAAATGTGCAAGTTAATCACATTTATTAATCAAAATATTGCTGATTACTGCTTCAAAGTCCAATTATATATGCAATAAGGAACTGAGTTTTGGTTTTCCAGAGCTTTCAACCACATCTCAAGGGCTTCATCAAGTTGGATCAGGTGTCACTGAGTAGGCTCAGTTGTCACATGATTTCTGTAACAACAGAGCCAACTTTACTGAATTAGCAAATGAGTGGACCTTGAGTTCAGAGAGTAACAACTATATTCTGTGGTCCCTGACAATGTCATGTTCGCTGGTACTACTTTTACTATTGTATCCGATCCTTTGAATGAGTATCAGACTGAAAAAAAACAACAAAATCTCATCCCTTCCCTCCAGGCCTCCCTCCAAAGCCACTCTCCCAAAAAACATGAACGCACAATGCCTGACTACTTCTGGAGGATGCGTCACTAACTGTATCCAACCACCTTACCCCTTTTCCATATACATGTGCTGGCTTGGTTTGACTCACCTGGACCCACAGAACGTGTCTGCATACCTTTTACAACAGGGCTGCCCACTTTTAACTGAGAACATGCTGAAATTGAGTAGAACAGCTGTAAAATGGCATAAATTCTTTACACTAAATGTTATGGAGTTTTTTTATATTTATTTAATAGATTTTACTATTAATCAGCACAAAAACGAAGTGTTGGGTTTCATTAGCAGTAACTTAATATGACTCCTATACAGCCAAAAGTGATCATGTAACAGTAAAATAAAGCATGTACAGCAATACATGAGAAAAACTAAACTTCAAACCACAGAGATTCAGTTAAAAGCTATAAAAGCCCTGAGAGCTGAACACACGAGTTGAGTTTTGCAACTTGCTTGGTCGAGGGGGAGAGCAGAGGTCATCATGGTATGACTACAGTCAACATGCTGTGAGGCAGGTCGGGTGTGCTCTGGCCCAACTCCAGAGAAGGTCTGTCTCTGGTGCAACTTGGCACAGCTTGGCAGTTTATAAGTGGTGATGGAAATGCAAACTGATGCAGCCAAATGTGACAATGCAAGTTCCACCTCATGTCTCATTCACATGAGAGAAAATACGTAAATGAATCATTATTGCAGTGGCAAACATGGCAGTTGTTAGTACACACAGCTGTCAGGCCAGCATGTTAGAATTGGGAAATTTTGGCTGCACTGTCTACTATTCTTGTGCAACTAGCTCGCTATAGCTTTAACAATAAACCTGCCTTGCAGAAGACTGTGGAAGATCTGCAGACTGCACGGCCAGAGTGTACGCAAGTAGGCAGGTTCATAGACAGACGGGAAGGTAAGCCTTCCTGAAATAAAATATGAAACATAACTGGCAATTAAATGTCTGCAGCCTTTTGTGTTAAAAAAAAAGTTAAATGCTTTAATGCAAGAATTAATCAATGTGAAAGAATCCTACAGTCCCCTGCCTGTATGACAATAACAAAATGAGGGGGAGGCGGAGTGTTTGGCTGTGTGTGGTGTAATTCACATTGCGTGTCCAGCAGTGGAGAGCAGCTTCTCTGCTGCACCGTCAGCTCTGAAGAAAAACCTCAGTGTCCAACATGCAGAGCAGGTACAGACCGAGCAGAGAGCGAATTTCTTCACCACAGAGTTGCTGAAGTTGTTAAATGCCACAGTGTGTGTCGCTCAGCCGCTCTCGTTTGTTACAGCTGATCGCTGCTCCGCTCCGTGAACGACGCAACATCTCTGGGCGACGGCTAATAGTCACAATACACCACCTTTGTCTCGCAAATATGATTGTAACCGCCACTTTTTGAGATGATGAAGTACATCTCCCTGTTAACTGCTGACAACTCTCGAGTGTGCGTGCTGCAGATGGTCCAGGTGCTGCGCAGCTTCTGCCTTTTTTGCTCTGTCAACATCATGTTGACATTTAGAAAATCTATTTTCGATTCAAAATCTTCCACGTCCACATCGCGATACATCTAAGAATTGAATGTTTTCCCCACCCCTACTTATTACAGGCCTGCAACAGCCACAGGTACTGGACGTTTTTTGTTTTTTTGGTAAGAACATTTGATTTATTCATTGCATTTGGGAAAGAAAATTTCAACCAATTCAACAAAAATTACCTACAGAACTTAAACACTTGAAAGAGTTCTCTATGAGGAATTCATATATCCAAAAAGAGGTACCATTCTTTAGTATATACGATTATAGAGTGTTGACTACGTTACATTAGCAAAAATATAGAACTGCTTGATACCAACCACGAGATATTCCTGCCATGTGGCCACAGAGCTAACCACTCTAGTTAGAGTAAGATATTCATATTGGACAGTGACAAATCAAGGTCTCGCAATGATACTATGGCGGCCTCTCTTGAAAGCCTTTTATAGTACATGTGACCTCAAAACGCTGTTTGAAAAAAAGACACCGATATAGGAATTAAAGGTGCATGACTCAGAAATCAATGTGTGAGGTATAAAAAGAACATTAAGAGGATTCAGATTTCCAAGGAGAATTTCATACAGGAGATCATATTTCCTCTACAAAAGGAAATGTGTCACTAAGCAGGATTTAGCTTCTCATTTCCTCTGGTTTGGAGAGAGTGATTAGCGTCAGGCTGACTAGACTGGGATTGTGCAAGATGCGCTCACGGTTTGTTCAAAATAATGCGCCCGTAAATATAAAAATCCATCCAGCTGATCTTATTTATCGTTTGCTGAATCTTAGGTCAATTCATCATCACCCTGCCTTGAGGAAATTCTTCATTCAGTCATTTTTATGTAAACCTTAAAGAAAAAGAAAATACAAAAGCCTGAAATAGAAGACCTGTGTAAAATTATTACATAAAATCTGACATTTTAAGGCTATAAAATATAAAATTGAATATGTGGGATTTCCTTACAAAACAATGCAAACTCATAAAAAAAAATCCACCACCACGCACCAGAAGTGTGTGGCCGTACCTGCATCCGCAGAGACCCCGCCTACCGCCCGTACATTCTTATTTTCTCATTAGTTTGCTTTGCTCAGGATGCTTTACCCAATGCTGCTCAGAGCTTAACATTTCTATTTGACGTCCTGAGAATGAGAATCAAATATCTTTGAGGTGGGTCAACAAACAGTTTGGACAAATTCTATTGATTCTACAAGTAAATTATGAATTTGTCTCATACTGTAATAACATATTGTTAAAATGTTGTGTTTGTAATGGAGTGGAACTTCATGACTTCCTCACCCTCCACGCAGTACACATTGACTGTCTGTCCTTTTGTTGCACATTGTTTATGTTGGTTGTTAAATTTTAAATCAGGAACACACTCACAGCAGGAGAGACGTCAAAGGAATAGTTTAACATTCAAACTTTCTGCTTTAAGTTTTTGCTCATTGAGATTCAAACACACCTCTGACCCAAGATATTGATCAACGAGATTCCACTCCCACAAGCTAATGGTCAGAAGGAACACAGAGACACAAGATTAGACTTACAATGTATTTTTATGTAGTTTTATTTGTACAGACAGTCAGGAGGTGGTTAACCTTGCTTAACATAAATGCAGAGACTATGACTATTCCAATGTTAAAAAAAATTACATCTACCAAGTAATATAGAGCTCATTAAACACAATGTGCCTCCTTTATTTATCCCTACACACAGTCGATGTAAATGTAAAATTTGTGGTTTTATAGAATTTATGGTTGCAAGTTATTGGGGTTGGTGGCATTGTGCCTGCACAGAAAGCAAAACCAAAACCTATGCTCGCTGATCACGTCTGGCAAGCAGTGTTATAGCCTCAGACACTGCACAGATGTGCGACACATCTGGAAAAAACTGTTGTTCCTTAAGAAACAGAGATGTGACTGTTCCTAAAATCACACATATCTGTTCGTGTACAGCTTAAACAATCAGGATACGCACATATGTCAGCTTTAGAGGCGCAGGGTGCATTTTTTGCGCTTTGAACTGAGTGAGGCTAGCTGTTCCCACCGCCTCCAGTCTTTACACTAAGCTAGGCTTAGCATAAAGACATGTCTTGACTCCACATCTGTGCCTAACACACAGACATGAGGTATCAATCTTCTTAACGCAGTCTCAGAAAGAAAGCTGATGAGCATGTTTTACAAGATATGTGGCAATAAGTAGGATCTGTCTTCCTGCTTCCTGCAACTTTTTGAGAATGCGTCTAGCCACGTCTTAAAAGTACTTTCTATCCCTGTATGTGACTTAGCTTAAAGTTAAGCTATTACCCTATAATGCCTCTTTAATAAGAACACTGATCCTGCCTGTGCTGTGGTCCTATTGTCCCTGTCCGTCACCCTCATTCTCTCTGCCTGATTAGGTTCCACACAGGGTTAGTGATATTGGCTCTTATAGAAATGACGGCGCGTGCATGTTGATGTGATGTTTCGAGGCATCTGCACAGATGCCGAAAACCTGACAAGAAGATGTCCTTGGAAATTCTGTTTTCCAGTCACAGCGGATTTCAGCACTGATTTGAAGTGTGAAGAATGTGGATGTGGCAGAGATTTGTCCTAGTCTGGCAGACAAAGAGAAAACCAGAGCCTATCATTAAGAAAACCACTCGACAGGAACGACTAGTGTTTTTTTTTCCTTCCGTTTTGTTAAGAGTGAGATGAAAATCTTGAGGAAACTGATCATAAAAACGTATCATTCTTTGCCTTTCCTTCATTTGCTAAGCTGTAAAGTATATGAGAGCTGTGGATTGGCCATTCACCTCAAAGAGATCTCCGTTAGTACAGTTTGCACAGCTGAATCATATGACTTAAGTTTCCTCCTCTGGCACTTTATTAAATCTGAAAGACTCGAATGACCTAAAATGCCCCTTTAAATCATATTCCCATCCATAACAGGCCAATTTCATACGCATAAACCACTGCGGCTCCACACAATCTACTGTCTGTCAGGTGGAGGAAATAGAAGCCGCAGCAGATTCCAACAACAGGCAGCCAGACGGGCGGGGAGCCTGACAGATTAGCATCGGGAGGGTTCGACCTTAAAGCAGCAGGCACGGCAGGTGAAAAGATGGAGAGATGGATGGTCTCCTTGCATTGATCGGTCTTGAGGATCTCTTTAGGGGAAAAAGGCAGCACCATCTGGGGAGATGATTGAGATGGTGACTTAGCCATCTTTCTTTTTTATGAACACGTTCCATATTTCAGCCCGCTGACAAGTGCAATTTCACGACACTGTTTGAGTTTGTACGGAGGCAGCTGTGTTTCAGCACGTTCAAATTATTCTTAGACGCGAATATTAGAGATTGTGGACTATGAGTTCTGTTTAAAAACTGACCTTTCATAACTGTGGAAGAAATAGAGTCCTGAAATCAGCTGGAAAGCCTGTGGTCTACATTTAAGTCATTTAAGCCTCATGGCCTTTATCAGGATAGTACAATAACACAGAAAGATTCAGTTGTTAATGTTGTATTGCTGTTATGAAAAGATAAAACAGTATAAAAATTTCATATCAGGATTATAGTGACCACCGTTATAATGATTACCATGGTTATTATTTTTATTGTGGTACTGTTAAAGTGTGCGGATCAAACTTCAATACTTTTACGGTGCCAATAGAATTGCTTCCATACTATTAAGTGTTGAAAAACGCCTCATTATTTGATACCAAATTTCGATACCTAAGGACTTTTGACATTTATTTATATTATATAGTCCAGTACTGTACAGATGTTCCATTAGTTTCTTAATTTCAGTCCAGTTATCCAGGTTGAATAAAGTGCCCAGAGTAAAAGAAGCTTTTCCTTTTCTTCCTGTTAAAAAGGAATTAATAGAATTGGTATCAAAGAAAGAATTTTTCATGAACCAGTACTGATATTGAACATTTTTGAACGATACCCACATTAAAATCTGCTGAAAAAGATCTCTGATACACGCTGAAATCATTTCACCAAATTTTCTGTTAAAACCTCTCAGTTTTCTGAAATGGCGTTGTGTCCTTTGCAATGTTTTTTACAGGGGCAAAACAAACCCGTGTTGCATTCTCCGCCAGCATGTGAGAGACTGTTATCTTTGGTTGATGCTGGACAGTATTCACCTCAGGTTTTTCAAAGTGCGGTAATCAAACACAGTATTTATGATAATTAAAATCTTAATTGGTAACAATATAACCTCCCTGTAATTTTGCTGTGGTCTATTGTGCAACCACTAATGGTTTCATCTCTACTGTTATGGCTAACATGTTAGATAATACTTGCTCATTTACACATATATAAAATTTGCAACCCTATATAGTAGTGGGCTGTGAAGTAAACAGTTGTGTTCTCAGTAACTCCTTTTACATTACACAAAATCATTTGATCCACTTTTAATAAAATAAAATATTTATTGTTGCACCTTTAACTTAAAGTGAGGTAACCTAAGACAATAAAGTGATTTTGTGTGTTTTCTGCATTATATTTGCAAATTTTAATATCCGTCAGGCGCTTGGATGATATAGAGCGGTGAAGCCCTGCAGAGCTGGAAGTTTTACGAGGTGAAATCCAAGTTAAGCCACAAAACTCATAGATCCAGTTAGAGTGTGTCATGGTGGCTCAGTTGGCTCAGACACCAAGAATTTAACTGTGTCATCCTGTGTATAAATCAGTGTCTCTGTCCGTCTCTCTCTGGCCTTCCCTGTCCTGCTCACGTAGTAAACGTTCACCTTGAAAGATTGTGTCAAACTTTCAATGCAATCAAAATCAACCAATCAATATCTGCAAATTCATTATATTACATAGGAGTCAGGGCTGTTAATTGATTAATTATTAAATGAGTAATCATTGTTAAGAATGAAGTGACAATGTATCTTTTGTGTTTTGTTGATTTGGTCTGCCTTGTTAGTCCAGAAATGGCAGTACTTGTGCCCCGTTTGACATTGTTTGTTTGACAGATTCTTTAGTTGAACAAGGACATGAGGACAAGAGCAGCCATTTCGAGTGAGAGCCTAATTATTTTATTATTCTGTTTGTTAATATTGTTTCTCATGACTAATGTGCAGCTAGAATTGTTTGAATAATACTTGAACTGAGAAAAAATGTGCATATTGCATCTTACATTTAATCAAATATTGATTGTTGTCATGCACCTTTCAAGAAAATGCACATACGCCACATTTAAGTCAAACAGAAAAGAAAAAGAAAAGGTACTCAATACGCAAAAAGCTCCAAAAATCTTTTTAAAGGAGAAATCTGTAATATATTTTTTGTAGTAAATCATAAAATAGCAATGATAGGTCATCAGAGATCAAAGAAACATGTTAAGCTGAAATATTAGCCTCTGACAACAAAACTACACTCGCAGTGTCCACCTTTGATTTTTATTGCGGTCTCTTACTTGTGTTATTGTTTGTCCGTTTCACATTAACTAGAGCTCAAATTAATGCTGAATGTTCACTGAATGTGAGTCTGTGTATGAGGCATAAGAAATCATTCAGAATCTTTTCGAACGACGAGATGTTTATGTGTTTCTGTCTCCTAAGATGTTAACTGTTCAATTGAGCAATATGTTAATGGAGTCTGGCAGGGTGTACGGTGAACCATCACTTAAGTCCAACTCCAGAGTTTGTGTTTTCACAGAAGTGGGCTTTTGTTGTCAGGATAACTGGCAGTTGTCTGTCAGCTACACTGACAGATCAATGCAAGGACGCACGCAAGAACAATTTTTGATCTTGCATGCATCCTGCACTCCTGCAGTGTTCCTGCAGCCTTCATAATCAATTATTTTGTTAATTATTTTCTCTTGTTGTTAAGTCCACAGACTGTCAGAAAATAGTGAAAAATGTTGATCACTATTTCCCAAAGCCCAAAGTGACGTCCTCAAATGTCTTGTTTTGCCCACAACCCAAAGATATTCAGTTTATTGTCATAAAGGAGTAAAGAAACTTGAAAATATTCACATTTAAAGGAGAAGTGTGTGATTTCCAGTGGCATCTAGCGTTCAAACCTTAGATTGCAACTAAGAGGATTTACCCCGACACCGCCCCTCTCTCACCAAGAGTACGGTGGCCATCAGCAGACAAAATGGCGAGCGAAAGTTATCTCACAACAAACTACAATTATGTGTGTAGGATGAATTACCTGTCCAGCAGAAAACAGGCAACCTCGGCGTCACTGTGAAAACGTTTGTCCTCCATCAGCGATTTCCATCGTGTAAACGCTATGCCGATGTTGATTCGTGTTTTTGCCGTTTCCTGTCATGCTTGCGTTTACTTTCTTTGCGTCTCCGCTTCTTGGATGAAGGGGATTCACTGTCCGCTGCTTTTTGTTCTGGTACAGTGTATGTATGATCCTCCATTTGTCAAAACTGTGCCACAACGCTAAATGGTCTGCCAGCAATCACCCGCGTCTATCCTCCCCGTCTGCTTCCGTGTTTATGCTGCGGCGTCTACGTAAGGTCGCCACGGGCTTCCCAAGACTCACTGTTAGTGCAGTTTGTCCGCTCTGTGCTGCCGTAGACAGCGCAGGATGATGATCTCTGTAAGTCGACCCGACCATATGGAACTATAAATGGCTATTTCTAAAGTAACAGGAACATATAGATTATGAGTTTATGTTGATTGATAATAATAAATAACATACTTATATATAATATATCTCATTTATGTACATAAATTCCTGTAATTATTACACACTGGTCCTTTAAGAAGCAGAAATCAGAATATTTTGACTAAAAAATCAAACCAATTGATTATTGATTACCAGTTGACTGTTTGGACCACAGTACTCAGTTTTGGACACATATTTGCCACATATTGCTCCTTCAGAAGAAAAGCTGGTTGGAAAGTTTGTGAATCCTTTT
This sequence comes from Lutjanus erythropterus, assembly GCF_056507025.1. Classification (NCBI taxonomy): domain Eukaryota; kingdom Metazoa; phylum Chordata; class Actinopteri; order Lutjaniformes; family Lutjanidae; genus Lutjanus; species Lutjanus erythropterus. Next base: position 8,402,943 of record NC_139329.1, read on the forward strand.
CTTGCTCTAACCCAAGCTTCAACAGAAGGCATGGATTGCACATTTTTCAAATAATTGCTTCAAAGAGGATTCAGGAAATTGTGTAGTGTTTATCCGGTCTATTAAGGCAGCAAGAAAACAAAGACGAGGCAGAGAGTTTCCTCAAGGCACAGAGCCAAACATTAAAGCAACAGCAGTTCATTACTGAGCTTAAGCAATGCAGTTTTCTAACCTGGAATAAAATACAGTGTGCAAAAAGAGTTCAGGGAAAATTACTTCTATTGTGCTTGAACCACACACACACACACACACACACACACATTACATGCATGGATGTTCATACACATGCATTACAGTTGCAAAAAGACACCCTGCTGTTCACATCTCGTAGGCAGCCAGGGGGAAGTATGGAGGAGTCTCTCCCTCTCTCTCCCTCTCTCTCCCTCTCTCTCTCTCTCTCTCTCTCTCTCTCTCTCTCTCTCTCTCTCTCTCTCTCTCTCTCTCTCTCTCTGTGTGTGTGTGTGTGTGTGGTCTTCTTGGCTGAGCAGGCAGAATTTTTCTCCCTGAAGACACAAAACACTGATTGACTCCTCTCTCCTGTTGCTGCTGCAAACACACACACCCTCCCCCACATACATACACACACACACACATCTGTACGGCAGGTATGCATTCACATTAGCTTCACATAAGCAATCATACTGTATGGAGAGGTGACGTCACACCCCGTTCAGTGTGCTCCATAGGACCTTACTTTGGACAAAAGTGTAGAGCACTTGTGCCAATCTCTGCACCTTTGAGTGTGTTGGTCTTAAAATTAGGCATGGTCAGGCGCATCAGAATCTAATGTTAATTAATGTTCTATGTTCTTCTATCGAAAGGTCTCACACATTTGTAATTCATAAGGTGAAATTTCTCAGAGTAAAGCAGCTGTCCTGACAAATCCTGATTTCCATCAGAATTGTGTAAAAAGAGTTTCCTCTGTCCTGCCTGTTTATAAAAACAGTTTTTAGTTCATATTAATAATAGTAGGAGCAGTGACATTACTGAGCACATGGAAATGAAACTGAAAGTGTCTTCTGTGACCATTAAACCATCATTTAAATTTTGTTGGCAGCGTCGGCTTTTTATCTCCTCATTTTGTGTTGTGTTGATGTGTGAGTGTTTTATTTCATGATTGAGTTTAATGATAAGAGCAGCTGCTTTCAGCTATTACCCTGAATTTTTAGATTTTTCTTAAAAGGTAAAGTTAGTATTTTTCCTACCATCAGAAACGAAATATTTTATTTGTTATGTTGTGAATTCCTCACCCTTATGTTATGTTGAGAAACCTTTAATTTCAAATGTTATTTTTAAAATATGAGTTTGCACACACAGTCTGTGACAGCTCATAGAAAAGGAAATGGAAACAGAGATTGTTGGTGCAGAAATCACTGCCGATGTCAAATCTATTACAGCTATAAAGTTCTTGTAGCACCTCTCTCTCGGTTGTTCATGATGTTGTACTGTCTAGTTCAGGGGTTTTCAACGTTTTTCATGCCGTGGACCTCTTAGCTGATAGAGAGATGGAGCAAGGATCCCATACTACATATTATATTGAAGATTTTGGGGTCTTTTCTCGTTTGCTCTTACTGTCAGCTGCTACAGCTAATGTTAGGTGTGTATGCTTCAACCTCTGCTCTTTTGCTGGTTGTTTCTGAGGTTATGTCAGAGTGTAGTTTGCTCGTGTCTGCGTGGGTTCTCCCTGCGTACACTGGCTTCCTCCAGACCAAAGACATGCAATAATTACGTTAATTGGTGACTCTAAATTTCCCGTGCGTGTGAATGTGATTGTGAATGGTTGTCTGTCTTCGTGTATCAGCCTTACGATGAACTGGCGACTAGGGTGTACCTCACCTCTCGCACAACATCAGCTGGGAGAGCTTCCAGCGCCCTGGCGACCCATCAAGGATACGCGGTTAGGGACAATGAATGAATGAATGAAGGTTACGTCAGAGCCTCTTGCTCTTAAAGTTACAAAAAGATCAATTATAGCTCACAACAGTGTCTGTACACTTGGGTGATTAATACAGCTAATTGTCCAGTATGTTTCAAAACTACGTAGCTAACCAGTTGGTTATTACAGATAGGTGTCGCACAGTGATTTAGTAGGTTAGCTAGTTCACATTTTTGCTCAAGGATTCATGGGTAACCTTTTGTCAATGCTCTGTAAATTAAACAGTTTAGGGTTGTTCTGTTTTTTGCCTTTATATTTTAATTAATTTACTGATTTATCTTAAGTGTTAAGCTAATTAACTAGCTAACACTATATTGTGTATACACACACACACACACACACACACACACACACACACACACACACACACACACACACACACACACACACACAGATAGACTGACCTCTTTCACACACTCCCTGGGGATTCAGAGACATTATTATTATTATATGGACAAAAGGAGGGAAAACAACACTGTTTACTCAGATTTTGAGGGTGAGAGTGTGTGTCTGTGTGAGGAGAAGTGTGTGTGCGAGAGAGAGGGGCTTATTGTTCTGTAATCTGCTCTTGGGATCCATGGGGAAGTGGAATTGCAACACCTGATTATCTCCGAGCCTGAGCATCAACAAGAAAGGTAATTCTCCAGGGACAGATTGAAACTCTTTCTCCCACTCTCTCCTTCTTTCAGTTTCTTCATTCTCCTTCTATTCGCTTTATCTCCTGTCTCGATCACTCCAGCACACACACACACACACACACACCCTCCCTGCCCTCTACAGACACACTACCACTCCTGCCTGCACCGCCTCCTCTCTTCCCTGTTCCTCTCAATCGGTTTATTCCTTCCGATGTCCCTCATGTCTTCCCTCTTCCATTTCCCTTTCCTCTTCTCTTTCATCATTCTATTTGAAAGCCGCGGCGGTTTTGACGATGATTGCTGCTGAGATTTTCCCATCACTGAAATATTTCTGCAATCTCCGCTGCCATTTCATTCCGTCAGACTGCTGCAGGTTGCCATTAAGGGGAGACGGACAGAAATGCTCTCAACAGGTAAAAAGGGACAAGTGTTTTCACGCTTGTTTCATATGCCAAATACGACTTTGTAAAATAGGCGATCTACTCAGAGTAAGCAAACCTATTCAGTGTTGTGCTGTGACCTCTTCTGCGCCATTCACCTTCAGGAGAATTCAATTTCACTTCACCTCGGAAAGTTGCAGCAATTCCAAATCCATGTGTGCAGAGAGATTGCATTGTGTCCCTTCAAGTGACTGTCAGGCTCAAATGGGCGAAGCAGCATTTGCCGCAGCAACAATAGTTTTTACATAGACACACCTCACTTCATTTCAGTTCCATTAGATCCAATCATCCCCACTGATCGAGACGTGCATTTTCCTGTAAAAGTGGCAGCAATCTGTACGCTCAGGTACTTCAAGATCATTTGTTATTCAGCTCTGGGAAGGAAGATTGGAAACTTTTTTGGCTGCAGAATCAAGCACGCTCAGTATGTGTTCCCTGAAAGGGCCTGCGTGCACCAGACCAGACACCGTAATACACAACATTGTAATGACGTGCAAAACAGTCACATTTTCGTTTTGCGGTGATGTAGTCAGTTAGCACAGTGCTCTCTGAAAAATCAGGCTTTCAAAAGGGTTCTTCATAAAAGGCTGAGGTTCTTCCCAGAGGCATTTGCTTATGAAGAACCTGTTTTTTGAAGAAAGGGTTTCCGTGTAAGACTAAGGGTTCATCCAAAGTATCATCTTTGGAAGACAGAGTTCTTCAAGGATTGTTGAAACCCATGAAGAACTCTTTTATAGAGGGTTCTTTTAACCATAATATAGAAGAGTTCTTGGTTGAACCCCCTATGTGGGTTCTAAATAAAAACTTTGGAACATAAAAACATTCCCTGTAGAACCCCCTGAGTGTGTTCTGAATAAAACCCTTGCAACAAAAAAGCTTTTCCGTAAAACCCCCTGGGTGTGTTCTTATTAGCACCCTTAGATAGAAACTCTAGATGGTTCTGGGTGGAACCATTACACCACAGCAGGGTTCTCTTTAGAATCTCTCATTGGGGGTTCTGGGTGAAACCTTTCATAGATGGTTCTGGGAGTGAACCTTTATGTTGGGTTTTTAGTAGAACTCTTTTATAAAGCCTTTATAAAAGGTTCTACCAGGAACCACAAAGGATTCTCCTATGGGTACAAGCCAAAGAACCTTTTATGGTTCTATTTAGCACCTTTATATCTAAGAGTGCAAGTAATGAGAAAGTTCTGTCCAGTCCTGCTCAAGGACCCCATGAGGTTTTAAAAGGTTTTTACTAATTAGAGAAACTACTTTACATTTGTTTAGAGGACAAAGCTACACTTTTCCTCCTGCACACACACACACACACAAAAAAAACTGTTACCAATCTGCTTCTTTCAACTCCAATTTCTGATTTACAAAAATCAAATCAGTGCTATCCATAAGAGACCTAGAACTAATCCATACCCTCTTTTTCTCAAGTCTTGATTACTGTAATGCTCTAAGCTCCTGTCTGAGCCAAGCAGCTCTGTCCCGTTTACAACTTGTACCAAATTCTGCGGCCAGGCTGCCAACCATAACAAACCACAGATCTCTCACTTCACTCCAATCCTGGCATCCCCTCAGTGACTGCGGTTAAATACAGAATAGACTTCAAGATCCTACTCATCACTTACAACTGTCTAATTAGTATATGCAATAGGTAATGCATTTCTGTCCGCCTTTGTAGAGGGTTCTCTCTGTTGCTACTACTGCATGTTTCTCCTCAATTTTTAACCCAGCAGCTTTCAGTGGGAGGTGGGCCTCCACGAGGGGTGGGTCAGTGAATGGAAGTGAAGGAAATATTATATTAGTTCATTAGATCAGACAGAATAACCTCCGTGTGTGATTGGGTTAAAGACATACAGTAGTTTAGGTTATCTCAGTTAAATTGTTCAGAGTCTATGGGATCATATTGATATGGGCATCTAAAATTGAACAAAACTGAGCAAAAAAACTAAAGGGTATGAGAAAGAATTTTCTCCAAGCTTTGTCTGAGAAGAGGCCCACAGTTTCAAACTGTGACGCCTCTGTTTTAATCCATTAAACAGCTCCTGGCTTTGATTTTAGGCATTTCCAGGTGAAAAAACAAAAAGGGAGTTTGGATAAACTGTTTTCCCAGTCCTTATTCTGTTTTCTAAAGCATATCTTCCTGACATTTTACCCAGGTTTACAGTATTATGGCGGTATTTGTATTTTAACTCGAGTAAAAGAGCTCAGCGCGACTTCACTCCACTGCAGGCTGCACTTCCTAAACAACTTCACTGCTCACCTTTTCCTGAGCTCAGAACGCAATCACTGTCGCTCTCTGCCACCACAGACAGTAATTAGTCTGCCACTCACCCGCTCTCACGCTTGCTAGAGTTACATATTCACTACAATACATTAAATAGTAGTCTGAGGTCTTTGTCAGCCTACCTTTATCATCAGGACTAAACCAAAAATACTCCTAAACAGGGGGAGAGGCATTTTTCTTCTTTTTTACTCGTTGGTCCTGTAACTTCATCCCTCAGACACTGTGTTTTTCAGCTCAGCGGAACAGAAAGAGGAGTGTCTGTGTTAATGACAGTATTAAAAATCATATGGTTGGGAATTCTTAATACCCTGATATACCATAAATCCTTTATACTGTCCAAACCTAGTGTGTGACTCCTACACAGAGCTCCTTCTATGCCTGTATGTCACAGCCTGCAAAACAGCTCTGCCCCAAGTGTCTCATAACTGCACCAAACCAAGACATCCACAACCAAATAATTTCAAATGAAAATGCTGCGATATCTTAGAATTGCACATACATATATTTATGAGTCATGCAGTGAAAGTCTTTTGGCAGTTTGGGGCTGCATGATGTTGTAAAAAAGTCATATTGCAATTACTTTGACTGAAATTGGGATATGCAATATGATAAGTGGGGATGATCATTTTTTCTTTACAATCTTCTTTTTTACTGGAAAAAAAAAGGAATTGTGATGATGTGTCTGTACCAAACAAACATATTTTCTTACATCTGGAGAACAATATTTTGAGGCCAGAGCATCTCTGCAGCACCACAGTACTTCATTATTATAATTCTGTTTTCTCACACATTTTTACTTTCACAAAAAAGATTCTGTGATTTGAATAATGCATTTGGCCATATTGTGATTCTGATAATATTTTGATTACTTGTGCTGCCCTAGTTACAGCATGCATAGTCAACAAGTAATATAAATGTTGGATTTTAAAACCATTTATTTATATAATAACCATTTAGTTATTTCTATTCAGATGTCAAATAAAAAGTCTTCAGAGAAGTCTGGAAATTTTTGAAAAGGAAAATGTACAGGAACCTTGATTATTTTTTTTTGTGGAGCTCTTCCTTATCAATTAAATGAGGCACAAGTGTTGTGCTGTTGTTGTTGATTTTGGGAGAATATAAATATGGACTTGACTCTTGAGGTGTGAATGTAGCAGATAAAATGAGTTGCTGGGAAAGCTCCGTGACTTGCTCTCTGTGTGTCCTCTCTAAACAAGAAGCACTCAGGCTGTCTAATATGCCATTATAATCACCATGATATACTGAGCATAACCAGCTACAGTAACGAGGGTCATTCATTAAGCTAATTAATGCACTAATTATAAAATGTTTCGATGGCTGCACATAACTCTTCAGTGGTATTTAGATGAGCTTCATAACCTCAAGTACTGAGGAGTTACTGTAGTTTCATGAAAATGAGTGTTTCCTCATTAAAATCTGATGCAGAATGTGCACCTGGAATCATCAGAATCCTTGCAGGCGCCAACAACTTCCAGACCCAGGCTCAGACGTGATCAGGACAAAACAGAAGATATTCAGAGAAATGCTTCTGTCAAGAAAGGACCCGGTATAGCGAGGCCAGATATGCTGAAAAAGGCTGAACTAAAAGAGTTCCCTGGCCCCGCTTTCCCAGCAGTCTGCCATTTGTCTGGCTGAAATGCAGCTGCTTTGTAGCACCAAAAGCTCTCCACATCGGAACAGAACGGCCTGCGGGCACAAAACACTTCACTGGAGCACAGTGAGCGAGTCAACACCTGTGGGAGAACCACTAAACACAGGTTACCTAAAAACACAGACACTAGAAAAATAAATGAATTACCACTGGTAAATTACACAGAATGAATAGCTAAATAACATTTATCACAGAATATACATAAATAAAATTGAAGTTTCAATTAAACTTTACTCAATTAATCATTTTTTGGACTTGAATGTGATGGCATGATACAGATACAGGAGCGTGATCCCCACAAAGGTAATTAGGCCTACAGGGGTGTAAAATTTAATCAATACATATCAGAAAAGCAATAAAAAGAGTCAGAGATAAACAACCAGCAATCCAAATTCTACATAAAATTCACAGAAAAATCAATACGGCTTTCAAGAAACAATCTTTCCACCTAACACTCTTATCCCATTATACACTGTGTCGTTGTACTAGCTAGGTTGCTATGTTCCCCAAATGCATACCTGCTTGTTTGATTTTCAGTAAAATAACTGGACAGTTGGACCACTGTGTATAATGCCGCCTAAAATCTTTACACCACATTTGCAGTCTTCAGTACATGTAACAGCATCATAAAATCTGCCACAGACACCACACATCTTGTGTGAGTTTACTTTGGGGGAGCAAAAGTTGCGTTTGCGTTAGCTGCAGATTCTCTTTCCAACTGCTCCCAACGCTGGTTACGGAGGTCGTGTGCTCTTTCATTTACACACAGCTGTTCACACCAGAGACTTACAGTAGAACTAGGGAGGGCACTGCTGCTTAGCTTTGCTGCCAATTTGTTCCAGTGGCCACTCTCAGTGTTGCAGTGAAAAATTCCCCACCAGCCACCATTATAAAAAAAATGTCTATAAAACTGTTTACAGGACACTTGGAACTGCAAACAGGGTTAGTTATGACTCTCTGAGTGGGACCTTGCAGGTCAGGGCAAGGGGGAACACTACTGCGCATAATCAGTGGGCTGTATCACCAGGAGGTAAACTAAAAGTTAGTGAATGGCTAAATAATGTTGGTCAGTCCGTCCATGACATAAGTCTGTAGTGATGTATCTCCATTTCATACAGACATTTATGTCCCAAGAGGATTATGACTGATGACCCCCTAACTTTTCGCCAAACGCCACCATGACGTATATAATACTGAATGGATTGTTATGAAATTTGGTACATTACTGTTCCCACAGCATGAATAGTAACAACTTTCATGATCCCAATAATGCTACATTTGCTAGTTGGCAGCAGAAGTACTACTTGGTTCATCCATCCATCCATCCATCCTCAACCACTTATCTGAAATCAGGTTGTAGAGGTAATAGATCCAGCAGGGGACCCCAGACATCCCTTTACCCGGCTAAATTTGCCAGCTCTGACTGGATGATCCCGAGGCATTCCCAGGCCAAGGCAGAGATATAATCCCTCCACCTAGTCCTCAGTCTGCCCCGTGGCCTCCTCCCAGCTGGACGTGCCAGAAACACCTCCCCGGGGAGGCAACCAGGTGGCATCCTTCCAAGATGCCGGAACCACCTCAACCAGCTCCTTTCTACACAAAGGAGCAGCAGCTCTACTCCGAGTTCCTCACGGATGACTGAGCTTCTCACCTTATCCCTAAGGGAGATACCAGCCACCCTCCTGAGAAAACCCATTTCAGCCGCTTGTAACCGCGATCTCATTCTTTGGGTCATGACCCATGCTTCATGACCATAGGTGAGTGTAGGAACGAAGATTGACTAGTAGATTGAGAGCTTCGCCTTCTGGCACGTAAACTGTGTCAGAATAAACTAGCATATAACCACTCAACCAGAACAATACGTAACCACATTCATTGCAGGTGTGTGGACGTTAACATGCAAGGAGAGCAGTATGCTGGTGCTATTACCGCTAACGTTAGCCACACTGTGCATGCAGAGCATGTAATCCTGCTTAGTCTGAAAAGATAATGCTTTTACTGAGTTATATTTGTGAGTTATGTTTTGTAGGACAAATTACAATGCTCATAATGTAAAGCACATACTGTACTGCCATAAATATTAGAGGCATTTAAAATATGAGTTGGTTATTGAAGAACAGGATTGATGGCTTCAAATGGCTCTTAATACACATGCTTAACCTTTTCATGTTATAAATTATGCTGATTTTTCAGTTTGATCAGTTTTAGAATAGTTGACTGGTTCTAAATTAAAATTTCAGTTAAATGAACAGGCAAATTAGTCACCAGGAACATCGCTATCATCTAGCGCTATCCTCTGGTCAAAATGTATACTTTTTTTAAAAAAAAAAAAACTTAATCTTTTCACCAAAAACCTGCAAGTATTGACTTTCCCGGCTTCATCTGTACCTTGTATTTGGTGCTAATTAGGAAATGTTAGCATGCAAACAGACTAAAATAAGTAGGTAGGTAGTGGTCGTTGTGTTGATGTTAGCAAATTGTGAGCAGTAGCCTGGCTGTAGATTGTAAGTCTTGTTAGATAAATTTAATCAGATACACACACACACGCCAGGGGAGATACACATCCCTGACAATTACACACACAGTAATTTAAACAAGCACATTCATAAAAGTCACTGCCTATTCTTGTATGCAAATACATTTCATTAAGAGCAGGGCTTTTCCTGTCTTTAATACAAAGAGCAATGAATAAATCCTCTCTGTCAACAGTGTATTATTATTGCTACAAAAAAAAATCCTACATTAGATCTTTTAATGTAGATGTTAAAAATTAAAACCCAGTAACAGTGTTTTACTTTTAAAATATAAAAAGTGGTCACAGCAGTTTGACTTTATAGGACAGAGCTGTTTTAATAAGTGAGGGAGCTCTGAATTCATATTGAAAATCTGTGGAGCATCATTCTGTCCTGCAGAAATCCTCAGCCTCCTCCAATAGGCTCAGGCCCAAGCCAGCATAAAGATATAAGCAGTGCATTGAAAGATTGGGATGTAGGATATCCTTCAGACCAAAGGCATTCAATAATCAAACGCTTCTTTGAAACTTGATGGTACAGAGAAGCTGGGAGGATCTGAAGGGAGGGAGGGGTTGCTAAACGGCCTTTGGGCAACTGCGAGTTGCTGCAGGCCTCAGATGGCAAAGAGCAACAGTGGGTGGCAAACTCACACATCTAAGATAATCTTCCCAAAGGAAAAGGGAAGTATCTTCAGCCTGGAAAAAATGCCTTGTGCATTTGTGCCATGTAGAGCCAATCTATGTGTCTTACAGTTCTTCTCTTTGGGGGAGATTATCCCACACAAAAGTGGTGGTGGTAGTGCAGTGGAACGGTGGCGTGGGTTGAGCTCAGGTGCATCTTCAGATTTTCTTTGATTATTGAGAAAATCAATGCCATTCAAATCTGGGTCAGGGCCAGGAGTTAATTGTGTTTGCTAATGCTCATTTTGAGTCTTACAAGGTTTTCTACATCATTTCCCAGATTTTCCACTGCAGTGACTCATAATTTACACAGGTTTACAATCTCCTTATTTTAACAAATTGTACCTTGGGGTTTAGTCTCAACAAGAGATATTTTTATCATACAAATTTTACATAAATCCTATGATCAATTAATATAAGCAATAACAAATAATCAGTGAGGTAAACAGGCCTGCGATTATAGCACAACAATAACTTGAATTACCCCACTCGTGGTTGTTTGCTCCTGCCAACCAGTCAAGTTGCCCTTTGCATCTATATTTGTCCAAACAGTATGCAGTAAAGATGTTGGAAGAATTTAATAAAATATATTGAGTGTATTTTTGGCAAAACAGAAATAATCTCTATATATGTGTGATCACAATGAATAATTTCCAGTGAGAAACATGCAATCTTCACTTACAGACTTTTACAGAGGACTGCTGCAGAACATCATGATGTCACAGTGAAGATGACCTTTGACCTTTTAGATATATCATCACTTCATAATTTTAACATATTAGACGTGGGTGTAATTTTGTTAGAATTAACATATGAATTCTTGAGTTGTGGCCAATAGCATGTTTTGTGAGGTCGCAGTGACCTTGACGTTTCAAATTCTTATCAGTTCAGGTCCACATGGTTGTTTTTTCCAAATTTTTAGAAATTCCCTCAAGGTGTTCTTGAGATGTCACGTTCACGAGAGATCACAGTGACCTTGACCTCTGAACAACAAAATCATCCTTGAGTCCAGACGAACATTTATGCCAAGTTTGAACAAATTTCCTCAAAGAGTTGCTGAGATATGTTCACGACAAAGGGACAAACTAGAGGTAACAGTGACTTTGACCAACAAAATCTAATCAGTTCCTCCCTGGGTCCAAATGTATCTTTGAACCAAATTTGAAGAAATTTCCTCAAGAGTTCTTCAGATATTGTGTTCACAAGAACAGGACGGACAGGCAAAAGAAAGCATAATGCCTCTGGCCATGGCTATCACTGGTGCAGAGGCATGAAATGAAAGTAATGAAAACTGATAGTTTTGGTTTGTTACAACTTAGGCCTCATATATTTATGGTTTAGGGCATTGTCTATCAGTTATGCATGAATTCCACTCACAAGGTAACAGCAACATTACTGCAGTGAAGAAATCTGTATGGGCACAAAACATGCAATCATTCAGTCAGATATTACAGCCAGGTCATTTGGAGGTCAGACTTTAAGTGAGAACACCTAGCATGTCAGTAATAATTCTTTATGACACAGAGACCTTTTACTTTGGACTGGATAAACTACATGTTTATTATTGCCTGACTGATGGCCCTATTGGATTTTGGTGGCAGAAAGTGACTGATGCACCACATTCAGACATAGCAATGATTAGCTACAAGGTTGTGCATGTGTATGTGTAAATAGTTACATGTTAGTAGTTGCTCTTCAACACCACTTGTGTGAAATTTTGTCATAATTAGCTTGTCATAATTCTTGAGTTACGGCCAAAACTTGTTTTGTGAGGTTACGGTGACCTTTGATCTCAAAAAATCACGTCATATACGAGTCCAGGTGAACATTTGTATCAACTCTGGGGAAATTCCCTCAATTCGCACTCTTGAGATGTCGTTTTCACAAGTATGGGATGACCCAGAGACGTACTGTCACGGCTGTTGCCAGTGTGGAGCCTTAACAAAAGGGTTTTGAAGGTTTTCGAAACTGTGAATCACAAAGCATACAGGCATGATTGTCCAGTACTATTAGCTGTGGATAAGCTTAAGGTTCAGTGGTCATGCGAACATGCATGCATGCACACATGCAAGCGACTGCATGATCCCCTCCAGGCTCACACACCCCTTGTGGCCCCGACCAGACAACCCCCATAGCTTTGGCATTTGTAGTCTGACCTTAAGACACCAGCAATGAGCCACAAAGTCTTAGATTCGTGTCCAACCAGAGACCTCTGTTGCATGTCATTCCCTATCTCTCTCTCTCATTTGTGTTTATCTCTTATTAGGAGCATGCTGTTAGAACTTCACCATTTAACTAGCTGCTTAAGTGGCAAAGAACCAAATGTGAAAAAACTAAGCAAGACAGCTTCATTCATCTACTGTGCCAAAACACACTGGTGGAATAGTTAGTCAGCTAGTGTTGCTGAGTTGTTTTTCACTTTCATTTTTCTATTGTCAGCAAAATGACTCATAGCAATAAAGGTTTTGTAACAGCAGTGAGTGATTTGCATAATTATAGGGCTGGTGCATTATTAAGGCAGCAATTTACATAGGATTTATAATTTTGTTGTTCTATTACTATTATTATAAAAAGGACTATAACCAACTTCACCATAATCTGTGATGTTCTTGATAGAGCTGTGAATTAAGGAAAGAAAGTTTTCTTTTGTTCAAAACCTCATTTGATTGTTTATGATCGCTGCTTTTCTTGTCGTTTCGGAAACATTACCACATTCCCAGATCTCAGCAACGACCTTTGTGAGTATGTGTAGTTATCATAAGAAATAGGAGTGTTTCACCTGGATGACTAGTTTTAAAAATGCAAAAGCAAAGAACATTATCATATGGTGGTTAAATTTAGACAAAGTGCAACAAAAATCAACATGGTTTTAAAGCTTTTTAGGATTTCATCAATACTGCTTTAAAGAGCAATTCAACACACCCTAAAACTTGCTTCTAATTTTAAATAATAATTTTAAATAATTTTTTATAATCACCCCCTAGTGGCTGGCTGCAGGATAGGTCATAAATCCCACCCCCTCCATGTTGGCAGATGGGACATGGGCCAAGCTAAGAAATCAAAGTACAAACAAGCAAATTTTTCACTAAAGATCATTTCTGGTAGTTCTTATGTTCGTTCAAGTGTTCCGTTTTCTGATTCATGTTTCACATCATGATTGACAATTGAACCCTGCCCGCAGTTGAGTCAGTCATACCACGGCTCCAACCGCGATCACTACTGCACAGACTCTATCTCTTAATGACGTCAACAGTACTCGTGACCATATTCTTTTATTTTTTTTACTTATTCGCTGGAATATGCATCACCTATGACAGAAATACACTCATAGGCACTGGAAAAGGACAATCAAAAATGCACACAGCAGCTTTCAGATCAGTTGTAAGACCACCCCAGGAGCTGAGGAGAGTGAAGACATGAGTCATGCTGACCCAGCTTTGACTTAAGGCTGCTCTTGGCTAATGTTTAGTCAGGAAATTGAAATGGATGCGATGGGATTCAGGCAGGACAAGCAACAGGAAATCAGAGTATCTATTTTTAATTTTTTTTGTAGTTTTAGAACTACAACTTTCATTTTACTGTACACGTATATGTTGGGTTATGCTAATAAATATCCTTGAAGTGAATGTATGACAAATAGTAATTTATAAAATGTGTATTTTTTAACTTGTGTAATTTCAGGTACAGCATCAACAAATAGGTGTAATCTCACAAAGCTGCTGTGTGATCAACAGAGTCCAGGTCATCTCAACAGGACAAAAAGTAACCTGTGCTGGTAGAGAAAAGCCTCAGGGCTGAGACTTGTCCTGTACAACTTGTGCGAATGTGAGCAGACTAAGAGCTAAACAACCAAATGATTTAGGGTTTCCTCCCCTGGCCTTGATGATATCCTTTTCCCTTCAAGATGCGATCCTGCGTGTGACCTGCAGCTATTTAGCTGGAGGCTAATGGCCATATATCTTCCTGCTGTGTGCAGGAGTGCAGTCAGCATGCTTCATATCACTGAGAGCCAACACGACAGATTCAGGGGACCCGAGGCAACGGCGAGTAGCACAGACAGATTCATCCGCTGGTAAACCCTGCGTTCTGACAAGCCACCGTCATTCCACCATGCCTTGGTTGTGACTGGCATGCAGGAAGCAGCGTATCACAACAAATCAATCAGTCCACTATCACTCCAACAGAGCCACTGCACAAAACAAAAGCATCGGGGAGTTGTGTCCACACTCCTACACAGGAGTTTACACTAAGCCTGAAGGGATTGAAGAGCAGACGCGTCTCCTGCTGCTGGCTGACAGACACTGAGTGACAGTGACAAATTGTTCAGTGCAATCTGTGACAATGTCATAGAAGCAAATATCTGTTCTCCTCCTCTCTGACACTAATTGATACCAAAAAAGAGGGATTTTGCCTCAGTGTGCATCAAGTGCTTGAGTAGCAGATGAAATAATATGTTTTGAATGAGTCTCACTCAGCTCTATTGATGTCAGACTACTTTTGTGGACTTTAACGGCTTGAAATTACAACCCATTCCCTTAACCTGCTATTATTTCAGTAACAGTGCATCAGTTAGGTTTCTCTTAGTATTATTCATCAGATGTCATGATGCCCACGTCTTTTCCTCCTTTTTCCCCTTGCAGTTGAGCTGCCATTTTCTCTTGGTGACTTGAGAAGAAGGTAAATCTCATGTAAGTCAAAATTAAATTTTTTGATCAACTAATGTATTTTGTCAGATAGAAATTGTAATGTTTATGTTTTTGTAAACTTGCTGAATCATTCCAGCTATCATTAAATCAGGCTAACATTAAGTCAGGCTAACATTAGCAATTAAAATCTGTGTAAAGGAAAAATATATTATACATGTTAGAACATAGTTGCTGAAAACATGTTAAGAGACTGAGAACTGTGTAGTGCTCGATTATGGACCTAGACCGTTAAAATGTTCACGATTTCTGTGGTCAGGGTCATGTTAGCCAATGAATAGCAATTTCAAGGATATGTGTGAGGTAAGCATCAAAATTCCTACTTGACCTTGGAAATATGGCTCAATGCAGATGGCATTTGATGGCACTGCCTTGGCTAAAATAATTTACAAAAAAACCCCCAAAAAAACAAAACACAGAAACTAAAAAATTAATCTCCATCTCCATGTCACATTTTTCATCTGCATGTATGCAAACAAAGATCATATGATGAGGTTTAACTTTAAACCAACACAACTGTAAATCAACTGTAAAACATTTCCCTCAATAGGCATCTTGAAGTGGATCCTTGAAAAGAATGTGTCGAGCTTAAATTTACAGCATCTGTATTATCATTAATTCATTATATGTACCAGCAGTGATGTCAATCAGCATTATCTAATGTCAGACAATCTTCAAATCATTTGTTTAAGGTGCTAACATCCGAATACACAAAAGCACTTGATGATGATTGAGATAGTTTCCTCTCTAAATAAAAATCTGAATAAAACTAAGCAAAGGTACTCAATTTAGATTTACAATTGCTCCTTAATGCTGCTCGCACGCAGATCCACATCTAGCCTGCAATAGATATGTGATAACTAATGTTAGCTTATGTTTAATTATTAGATTCTGTTTCCCACATTTTCATTTAATTTTCACTTCTCTATATCACACTCGACTCGCTCTAGAAATGTTCTTTTTCAGATAAACAGAAGGGCAAGAAACCTGAACTTCTTTATTGAAATAATTTCTAAAGAAAAGCCACAGCTCTGGCAGGAAAGTGAAGAGCCTGAACACAACAACAGAAAAGAGCTGTAAGTACAGAAGCTGAAGATAAAAACATAAATTTCACAGATTCACAAAGAAGAAGTTCGAATCTTTTCATGGTTTCAATGTGTTTTCGCCTTCCAGAGTCAGCAGCAAGGCCCTCTTTCTGTGCAGTTCAGCCTGAGGCGAAGAGACATCAGTCTCACATTCATACACCAGAGGTGACTACTGACCAGAGGCAGATTTCTGTCATGGTACATTTCTTGTCCAACAGACCCCTGTTGCTTGAGAAACAGAAAAATGAACCTTCTCAAAACAAATCTTCAGGACAAGAGCAGAGAATGTGCTCTGCAGGCCATGTTAGAGACTCGGTGGCTGTAGACACTTGTCACTTTATCCTTGTTGTCTCACATCAGCCCTGCAACTCTGCATGAGCTGATGGAGCGCTGCTTACTGCTGCTGCTGCTCTGTCTGGATTTCACTCTAAAGTTTCAAGCTGTCACTTCAGCTGGGTGCCTTACACGTGACATCGGATTTTTTTATTTCAGCAAATAGGCCTAAACTACAGTTTTCAATTTCAATTAAAGCTGCAGCACGCAACACGAAACCTTCCAGCTCCAACCCAGCCCTCTCTCTCTGCTGCCTTGTATGACTCCATTAAGCCCCTCCCATCAAATGACACAGCAAACAGGCACACATGCATTTTGCTGGGCTTGAAGCAGAATATTTCTGCTGTGATTAGCTTCTTACATGTTAGCAAACACTAACTGGTGCTGACAGACACATTAAATTCAATTAGTGACATGCAATGATAAAAATTTGTTATTTCAACCAAAATTATAATGATATAATATTGCCTAATGCGACTTGAAAACTATAAAATGTAAGATTTTTATGTAAAAATGCTAGACCTGTTATATATTTTATTGAATTGTGTATTTGTTATCCCATTTCCAGCAATGTTCAAATGTATTTAAGTTGTTTCACATTATGTTTAGTCACGTTCACTAATGTTCTGACATTTCCTAAGTATCCCATGTGAACTTTTTTCAACTTTTATCTTGTACTTGTCATTGATTTATCAAAATTTTAAACTTTTAAGCCAGAGGGTGCCAGTTGGATTGTACTTTTCTGTGGCTCCTCACATTCAGCCATCGTCTCCAGAATTCAAGAAGTAGTCTAGAAGTAATGTGATGCATATATTACATTTAAGGGGGGTCTTTTGTCTGATTCAGAATCTAGTTTTGACTAATAGAAAAAGGGGCACAATTTCCAGTCTCTTGCTCCAGCTTCCCTGAAATATAATATAAAAAATTACTGGCAATTAAATGGTCTGCAGCCTTTTATTTAAAAAAGTTAACTGCATTAATGAATGAATTAATCAATTTGAAAGAATCCTACAGTCCCATGCCTGCATGACAATAATATAATAATATGAGGGGGAGGTGGAGCGTTTCGCTGTGTGTGGTTTTATTCATGTTATGTCTCCAGCCGTGAAGAGCAGCCTCTCTGCTGCACCGTCAGCTCTGAGGAAACACATCGCTGTCCAACATGCAGAGCAAGTACAGAGTTTTCACAGTGAAATAGACTGAGCGGCGAATTTTTTCTTCAACGCAGAGTTGGTCGAAGTTGTTTAATGCCGCGGCGTGCGTCACTAGACACTAAATCAAAACATGACTGCAACTGCTGGATTTTGAGATGATGAAGATGAAGAACATCTCTCCCTGTTAACTGCTGATAATTCTTATGTGTGCGTGCTGTAGACCGTGTAGGTGCTGCGCTGCCCTCGCAGCTGAATTCTGCCCTTTTCGCTCCATCAGCTTCATGTTAATTGACATTTAGAAATTGATTTTTGAAATTTATGAATCGATTCAGAATCTTCCCGTCCACATTTTTCCCCACCCCTACTTTTTATGTAGTGTTACGTCTGACAATGATGTCAACAAAGTCAGGAAGTACCTGTGCTGTACTGTTATTCAGATTTTTAGCTAGCTAGTACAGTAACATATATTCCACAGTACTTCCCCTAAATGTGGTGGAGGTGGTCTGTTTTTCCTGTTTCTCCATGATCTATTTTTATTTTCTCCTAACCAACATTCAGCGTTAATATCGCCATCCAAAAAGGTGCTGGCACCAATAACTGAGAGCCACTGTATAACATCAGCAATCCAGTTATCCACACTGTCACTGTGAGCAGGCACCAACAGACACAGTGTCTAGAAGGGGACCCAAAACCAGCAAAAGATCTCATAAGAGTTACCGTTTTAACCTTAACCATGAGAAAATCTCGTGAGAGTTTCTCAAAGCTTGGATTCCCTTCTAGACACGACTGACAGATGCCAAGTGACATCGCATGATGTGCCAAGCAGTAATGGCACCGTGGCTAGATGCCGAAACACACAAAGGCATCCCCAGATTCGTCTATAGCAACTAGTGGCTACAGGGAATGCACTGTTGGACCTTGCACCTTACACATTTTGGACCATGTCAGTACATAACTCAGCAAAATGTATTATCTAGTATTTTAATGCAGGAATGTTATATATTAAGAAACAATGCAACTATATTTATAGTTAGCCTGCTAGGCTTACTTGTCACTGTCATGTTGTTCATGATGACTGTACATCTAAAGCTCTCTGAGTTTATGAGTTTCCTAACTGCATTCTAACCATCACTTAAAAGATTGTTCATTAAAAGGTTCACACAGTTTATTCAAAATGATGTATTTGCACTTCTTCACTTTTCTTTTGGTTTTAATAGAATCCATCAAAGTTCAAAATGGATCAAAATTTTAAATGAAAAATCGCTGCAAACAATAGCTGTTATAAATTCTGCGGTGTGACCCGACCATGACCAAGATGTGATGTAAGCAGATAAGATTGGAGCATTTTTATAAATGCCATGAAAATGCTTCACATTTAAAAGAAAACAACAAAAAAGACTCTTTTTTTTTTAACAAAGTTGAAATGTCAAATAATGGAGTGAAAAGATGAGCTAACCCACAGAGAGCTTGAGGAGAAGCCTCAGGGTATGTTTCACCAAGTTTCCATCAGTGTGACTTGGAAAACATTTGTTAGGGCTCAGAACGTTGCCTGCCTTTCCCTGGGCTCTCTGTGACGACTTTATCCCAGCGTGGAGGGAAATCTGGCTGTGTGTGAAGGTCCTCCCCGAGAACTGGAAGCCGGTATTTAGCTGCAGGGCAGCAGAAGTGAAGGCCCGGCTCCAGTCTGGGGAGCTAAAAGTCAATCTCCAATGATGTCAGCAGGAATGGAAAGACGGTAACTGTGGCCGAATTAGGAACGGCAGGGGGCAGTGGATGATGAATTAGGTTGCAAGTTCTACATCTAGTGAACAGAAAACAATCATAGCTTGTGATTGAAATACTGGTCATTTTAAAATGTGTGTAACTTTATGAAGTGTGGGTCTGAAAAAAGTGTTTTTCTTTACTTTTCCTTCCTGCCCTAAATATTTCTACTGACTACTCGTGGGTTTTTTTGTCAGTTTTGTAATCTATGAAGAAGGTTTAAGAATTGTAAACACTGAATCACTGATACCTGACAGTAGAAATATGAAATATTCTATTATGTCTATAACCCAACGATTCATAACTAGGGATGTTCCTGGCAACAGATTTCCCTGTTGATTAAACATAAAAATTAATTTAGATTAGTTGACTAGTCTCACACTAAGAAACACTCAGAAAGCAGTTAAAATTGTGCACAATTTATTAATTGATAATAATAAACACTGTCCGAAAACATACTGTGTTATTGAGAACCATTTGAAGCTGTTAATCAAGTTTACAATCAGAAAATCGTATTTTAAATGCTGCTGACATGTATGCCACTTTGCACTGTGCAATAGAAACACATTACACATTAGCCTACAAAACATGACAACTTCTCACTAAATGCTTCACCTATTCAGACCGAAGAAGATCATAGTGTCTGTCACAGACCCGGACATGACGTTAGCTGCCAGCCTGCTTCACAGTGTGGCTAAGATTAGCAGTGCTAACAGCAGCAGCTGCTCTGCTTGCAGGTTAATATCCATGTCTGTGCTGAATGTGGTCACGTGTCGCTCTAGTCGAGAAATTATATACCAGTTTATTCTGTCAACATTATTTCCATTTTCTGGATTAAAGCACTGCCAAACCACACTGGTTTTACGAGCTGTCATATGTCCGACTTTGCTGATAAAATCATCTGGGGTTGCTTGGGCTATCAGGGCAAACGTGCTTACAGTGTATAGCGAGAGGGGCTGCCGTCTGATGGGGCCACAGCCCAGATCAGCGGTGGGTGGCAGGATAACGCCTTATAGGCAACAGTTAACTGGCATTGTGCATGAATGAACTGACGAGTATTTCTGGTGCTGACTAGCAAGGGTGGTGACGTTCAATCATGTAGCTGACTAATCGTGCCCATCCCTATTCATAACTGCTGTATATTTGTTCTTTAAAAATAATATCCATTAATATAAGGAAAAAACAATGTGCCAATGTAGCAGGTGACCTATCGATACATGGCAGTATCAGACCAATACCCGATGCTGGTATTGGCATTGGTGCATATATGCATATTCTGAATTTTGCTAGATCTAATGCTAAAATTACCTTAGTTTTTTATGTATGCCAGGCAGACATGACATTTAGCACTGTGCTTTGCCTCTGCAAGTCTGAACCGTACCTCATGGTGAGCCAAGAGCCTGTCACCACCTGAAGGCAGCTTCAGGGGTTAGTGTGTTGCTGCAGGGACTATGTATTTTTTGGAGCAGTGGGTTTTGGTCCAGTTGGACATCTTGTGGACTATGGATTCCAGTTTCCTCCTCTCAAAGTCAATGGATTTTTTTTAATGGCTTCTTTTGGTTAGAAGCCTCAAATAAGGTCTCTGGTTAGAACAAGCTTAAGAAATTTCCACGCTTTGTTCAGCATAAAATAAATCAGCAAACACCCCATTTGTGGATTTTGAAGCTTCTTTGTGTCTTAAGGAAGGTTAACAAGGCTAACAAGTGGCAAAATGAGTCGAACAGCAGTCACTTAGTGGCGACATTGAACTCATTCGACTGTGCTGTAGTTGGTTTATAGCCTAAAATTAGCTTTTTACTTCTAGCGATTCCATTTACACTTAAAAAATCATAGAAGTGGTGTTCAATTGTGAAGATTATCTGGTTGAACAAAATGTGTAAGTATTATAAATGTATTTTCTGCACTAATCCAAAATCCCATTGGCTTTCTGTGGAAGCAGAGCAATGCTAACTTGCAGGTTTGGCCTACAAAAATATGTCACCCCTGCAGCACTATATTAGTTCCACTGCTTATTTCAATAAACCAATATTTTCACAGATTTTCTGAAAATAAAATGCTATAATTTGTGTTTTAATGGAAACCTGTCTACTGATCATAACCTGTCATAACAAACCAGGTCCTTTTGCCACCACACAGCAAAATTAAAAGAAAAATGAGAAGAAAACACAGATTAAGTGTTGACTATGCACCCAACTCCCTAGGTAAGTACAAAAACAAGAAATAATTCAACTTGGTAATGTGTCTGCTGCAAGTTAAATCTACAATCTGGCAAGAACTCTTCATGCTTTATTCACTACAATTAGGACATTCTTGTCTATTTTCCTGTAACAATCCATGCCTGTATTTCTAATGCGACTTTAAGAAGAGACCTGACAACACATGTGTGTCATGCATCTTCTGCAACTGCTAGATGACAACTTGAGGTTTACAGGCTGTGATAGTCTTTCCCCAAGCCTCACTGAAAGAATTTAGCTGTGGGGCAGCACCTAGAAAAGTCTCCCTGCGGTGTCATGATACAGCCTCAGGGAAATATACCGTGGGATTTAGAAGACGGTGAGTGACAGTGGCAACTTCACTAAGTGTTAGATTTCGTGTTCGACACGTCGTGTGTAAAATATGAACAGACTCCGTCATGCAGCCTGCCACCGTAAGAAAGTTGTCTCCTGCAATGGGTGACATGTATGCAGCCAGGCAAAGACCGGAGGAGAGGTTGTGTGAGCACAAACACAGATTTCAAAGCACATTGCTTCAGAAAGACATGTATAAGAACACATACACTTAGCTCCTTGCACACTTCTTATTTATGGGATGAGACAAGTGTATGCATGAGTGGCTGGATTAGCAGCTTGCACTTTCCTGCGTTTTAGATTTAGAGGAGATGTCATGTCTCGTGTCTGCGTGCATATATATGAGATATGAGATATTTCAGTCTGCACATGTGAGTCAGGTCAAACCCCTAAACCACTGCACAGGGTCTCCGTGGTGACGGTTAAGTCCATTATGAATCTCCTGTGTGTGTGTTCATGTGTGTAAAGTGACAGGGTGGATATTGACCGCCATAAGCACAGTTTGCTTTTTTAATGAACCACGCTCCTTGCACCTCTCACAGGACCATCGAAGGGCCTAGAGGCCTGCTTTGCATTTTCAACCAACGTACCTGCACTTATGGACTTGTCATGTGTTTAACATGGACGACTAAAAAGATATTTTAAAAAGCAGGTGCCATGTGGCTGGAGTTTGAGTACATTTGTGATGACTAATAGCCTAAAATTGAGATGAATAATGAAAGCAACTGAGGAATGGCGGTGTTTGTGCTGCCAGCTGTTTTCATGAAGCCTTTTTGGATACATTTAATGTATATTTTTGCACAGAAGATACCTGTGTAGAGTTACAAAATGTGTCTGTGTAGCCAAAATGCCAAGAGGCTGATAGTGTGGCTTCTATTGATAAGTTTCTGATGTATATATCCAAGATCAAATCGTACAGCCCGTAAACTATGATACTATTAGAGATGTTCCAGTACCATTTTTTCCTTCCTTATACTGCTTCCCATGCCTGAACTTGGACTAATCGCTGATACTGAGTACCAATTCCTTTCCAAAGCATTATATTATTAACATTCAACAAATGTATCCCACAAAATCTCTGTATGGATGTGATATGATCGCTATCATTGCCTTTCTCAGGTTAAATCCTTTGTAAAACATGAACAGACACAGAGACTTAATGCCATAGAACTTGACTTCACCATCCTGAGAAGTAGCAGGGTCCCATTTTGATTAGGGTTGGGTGTCGAACTCAGTACTATTTTAGGGTGCCAGCCAAATAATGTTGGTATCACTGAGTACTGATTCACACTCAGGTACCCGGGAGTGTGTCTGGTTGAGAGCGTAATAGAGAGTATGTAGAAAAAGAGAGAGGGAGTGACAGTCAGGGTAATGGTGAGCCAACAGTGATCACACTGAGGTTGTACTTTTCAAAACTCAATGCAGACAAAACACGCTGCTATATATGTAATGTGAAATGCAAAGCTGGCCAAGACAACACGTCTAACCAAACACAAAACACGGCATACCTAAAAGCTTAAGAGTGCACACAGATTTTCATAGCCTGAGAACCAAGTGCCCATCAGCAGCTGCAGCTAACGCTCCATCCAAAATTACTTAGCAACATGCTATGTAGCATGCTACAACAGTGTGTGAGATTTAGTAGTATTTTTGAGACCTTAGTATGGAACCACTACTCGTGAACTGCAGACTGCTAACTAGGAAATATAACAGTATGAAAGCATTGCAGTAGTAACAACAACAACATAATAGGAAGGAGCTTCTTCCAACAGACTGACAGGCTGCAGGTTGTATGAATAGGTACGAGAGGTGAGACAGGAGGTAGGAAGAGATTTTATCTTGTGTGGTGTGTAAAATGTAAAAAAATGTATATATAATTTTACATTTACATTTTTGTTATTACAGAGAGAATAAAGCACAGAAAAAATTACCAAATTGCTTCAAATGTAAACGGGACACAACTTAGTTCTGGGGTTTATAATTTATGTGTTATCAAATCAGTGCACAAACTCTTACTATGCACTTGCCGATACCAATACCAGCATTTTAGACTGTGTCATAGGAATTTTCAGATGCTGGTATCTCTATCGATACAACCCTAGGTACTATTCTTTGTGTTTGTGCATAATTACATACAATTAAAGGTTTAAAAAAAACAAAGGAAAAGCAGTACACACTTGTGTAGAAGCAGTTGGAAATGTATTGACATGTTTAAAAAATCTCTATGGAATACTTTCAAAAAGAAGCAGGGATAGTCTCTGATATACAAATAAAAGATAATGAGTTTTCTTAATATTAAATCAAAGTTTATTTAAAGTGTACACAGTCTCCGGTGATCCGATTTAAATTAATAGTATCTATTGATGCAACTGATACTGTTGTTTGTATTGTCTCCTGAAGCAAGAAATGAATCTCAAGCTTATTGAGTACGAGTCGCCACATGTGACGGAATGACATAACAGTTTTTTAACTTGCAGCTGCTGAGACCTCAAACTCAATTCCACACACCGTTTCGGCCAAAAGAGTTTCATTTCTACGAGGCGCTAACAGTTCTGAGCCACGTCCCTGGAAAACAAACAGAGCTGCTTTCTAGTTTGGCTTCAGTGCAGCAGAGATGCAAACTCCTGCCTGATTTCATCTTGACCTCAAGGCTTTTATCTTGTATTTCTTGCTTTAGGAGAAGGAAAAAAAACCCTGTATACTGTAAAGAGGACAGCATTGTGTGGTTTGGTAAAAGACGATAGTCATCCATGGAGGTGTATTGGCTGATGAAAGCAATAGTGACGTGACAAGCAGCTTGATCCATCCTGTGTCTCATTAATGTGGAGAATCTCTCCCACTCCTGCAGTGCTCTGACTCAGTCTGATACACATCTCTGTGGACTTTTGCTGAGCAGCAGCTATTACATTTCTCAGTGTGTTGTACTTATCTAAAATGTGCATACCTGTCTATTTACTGCTGTATCACACTGTCATGGTTTTATATTTGACTGTGTTTGCAATAAATCCACATTCTCTGATATTGTAGGATTGCGGGAGATAAAAGAATCCTGACAGGTTAGGCTGGAATTACAACCAAGTTGCTGAAATGTGTCTTGCTGCAGATGGACAAATCAGTAAAGGTCATGAGCACACTGGGTTCTTACCTTTTGCTTTTCCCCTATTGGCCACCATACAACACTGTACATTGAGTCAATAAAAGCCAAACAGTGCCTTTCTCCCAGTCTGAGCCTCTCATTCTGTGGATCACCCTGTAGAGCTCTGCCTATCTTAACAAAAGAGGCAGCGGTTTCTTGCAGCTTGGGGGCAAAAAACAACCAAAATACAGAAACCTGAACAGCATTTCATTTTCTATAAGAAGCTGTGGATCCCTCACAAGGAACACACGGGGATCGCCGGCAGTTACAGATAACAGGCGGTGCAGAGGGCAAAGCTAAAATAAGCTAAAGTGGAAGGAGACAAATTCTGAACTTTCTTTCCCAAAGCGTTTCCGAGTGGTGTTATTGTTTGCACCCCTGCTGCAAAGACAAGCAGATTACTCTCTGTGTCTCTGAGTGAAGAAAGAAGACTGACATTGACATCGTCACAATGTTCTATTGAACAGGTAAAATCTATTGTGATGATGTGCACTGCATAGTTATTGTTTCACACAAACAAGCGACAACAGCCCCTGCTGTTGTCGAAGAAAACAGGGGAAAAGTTTGTTCGTTTGAATCAAGGCTTCATTTTCCCAGAAAATATCATGCCCGGTGGCAGACAAACTGCATCGTGAAAGTGAGGCTTAAAGGAAAGCAATCTAAACGTGGATGGTGTAATTATTCTATAGCCATTACACTGTGCAATCAACATTAACTTCATAATGATGTTGTCTATTTCCACTTTAACGGTGACCTGGAAGAGTTAGAACAAAATACCTGCAGTAGTGGCAGTGTATTTTTGTAACAAAAAAATAAATAAATGAGAATACACTGACAGCTTTGATGATGATGGACTCCTCCTGAGCACGGCCCCTGTGTGCAACAGCTTACCTGTTTGTTATGCAGAAAAAACATTTAGGTTAATAAGACTACCTTAAGATCGCAGTGGCACATCAGAAGATTGGTATAATTAATGAAGTAGCCACTGCTGTGCCGCATGCATAAATTGCCCACAGCAATTTGGAGACACCCGAATCGATTCTGCTGCTGTGTAATGGCCACAGATATTTAAAGGAACAACATGTAATATATTTACTGGATGAAATCATACAATGAACATGATATGTCATCAGAGATTAAGAAAACATGCCGATTTGAAAACTGCAGCCAGCATGTTTTCTCCTGGAACATCTGTTTTTGTTTGTGTTTGATAGTTTATTATTTTCCACGCCAGGAGTAAGCACATCCAACGAACCTACAGCCTGTCCAAAACTAAGTCTCATACAACTGGACTGCACATTTATGACTGCATGCTGAAGGGCCTCGGTCATTCACAATTTTTGAAAAATCCTGAAAAAAAAAGGTTACGCCTCTACAACAGCTGTGGCCACAGGCATTATATTTTCACGTCATCCCTTTCTTGTGAATGGGATATCTCAAGAATGCCTGTGTTCTTTTTTTACATTTTAAAACTGGTCACCATTCACTTCAATTATACTGAATTTGGCTGCAACGCTGTTTTCTGCTGAATCTTCAGGAGTGTTTTGTGAACTGGAGATCTTCACATCAGCACAGGGGTGAGGAGATACTGAGTGAAGTTTCATTTTTGGGTGAACTATCGCTTTAAAGACACTTACTCAAACTCTTCACAATTGACTACTTGGACTCAAGGATGAAGTAATTAGATTTTGGTGGTCGAAGGTCACTGTGACCTCACTAAACACATTTGTGGCCACGGCTCAATAATTCAGACACTATGTATGACAAAATTTCATAGACATGTCTAATAGGATGAAATGATGAGGTGATGACATTTTATTTCCATGAGGTCAAAGGTCACCTGCACTGTCACATCATTATGTTCAGCTCTGTACTCCTCTGTAAACAGTCTCTAAGGGTAGACAGCATGTTTATCACTGGAAATTATTCACTGGAATCAAAATGATAACTTCCATTTTGCTAAGAAAATACATTTAATACCTTTTTATTAAATTCAGTGTAGTCTTCACTACATAGATTATATGAGTCTGGACAGATGTGGGTGTAAACTAAAACTTGACTAAGTGGTGGAGACATACAACTACAACGCAGTAATTCTATTTTGTGAGTGCTCTGTTTTATACGACCACTGACAGCTGACTTCTCACTGGTCTTAACCGGTCACTAGGGGCCACAAGTAATCAACGACTGTGCCAGTCTCAAATCTCATTTCAGCAAGGGACAACGTACATGGGAGTTATGTGACTGTCTGAGGAACTTTGCAAATCTCTGATGGTTGCATTTGGCAGTGGCGGGATTGCAGTAGGTGCTTCACAATCTGTCACCTGGTGGGGATCTACACTCTGCTCAGTGACGTCCTCTAGTTTTAGTTGAAATTAAAGCAGAAAGTCAAATGTCAAATGAATGAGTGTCTGTTTATGAGAGGAAAGAAATCATTAATAATCTTTTAGAAGGAGCAGATATTTGTAACAGTTAAATTGAGCAGTATGTTACTGGCTCTAGCAAGCAGTAAGACAAACATTCACTGAACTCCCAACTGTGTATTTTCAGACCAGTGGGCTTTTGTCTTCAGGATAATGGGTTTATATTTTACACTGACAGACAATTGGTAGTCATAAACAGCTGATCAGCTTACAGTGTAGGAATTGCCATTGCTTGTTATTGTCAAAGTATAATGTTGCACTTGTCTTGTGCCCCTGCAGCCTGCAGAAAACCTGCCTGAGGAGAAAGGGGCAGAAGGAAACAACGGTATATTAAATAGGGATTCAACCTATTTAATATACCGTTTATGTGTTATGTTTTTTGAACGTGAGCGTCTTACCTATTGCTCCTTTATTAAAGTCAAAGAAAAGGGGCCTACATTATGCATATGTTTGTTGTTGTGTCTGAAAGAAGATGTCTCAGGCCAAAAGTGTGAGAGCGGGCAAATGCTGTGATACTGAAGGGGATGGAGCAGAGCTCTGACAGGGTGCAACTGGGAGGTCAGGAGGCAGAGCTCAGCTCAGGTCATGCAACAGTTAAATACAAAGAAAAACACAAAGACTGTTGTTTCCTTGTGTGCAAAATAGTATCTCAAATGATGCAGTCACTTTTAAACCAGTTTATGTAAGAAAAGGTGGAAACACACACAAAGGAGTTTACTTTCTGTGCCTCCTTAGAACCTGCTTAAAATGGTGTATCAAACTGTTAGTTGAGATATTTCAATAGTTTTGTCCTGTAAAATTTGACTTTTTCTGGGTCATCAGTTCTGGGCAGGTGAGGAAAGAAGCTCATTTTGGATCATGCTTCAGAAAACTCCCCTGAAACATAACTTAATAATCTGCACACTGCTGCCAAGGATCGGAGTGATTCAACCACACGGAGGAGGTGCCGCGAAGCCATCAAGCTTTAATCTGAAGAAAGTAACACTTCTGGAATTGTGAGCGTCGCACCGCCTCCATCTGACAGACGAAAACAAGAATAGAGACGTGAATTTCTCTTTAAATTATAACACCCTCCCTGGCACCTTTACTTTGAATTTCAGTAGTGCGAGTGGAGACGCAAGTGAGGGATGGGGGCGGATGTCACTGACTATCACAGGAACATAAGTCGCTCTTGATTTAATATATAACCTCTCCACCTCCAGGGATCATCCAGTAGTTTTGAATGTCCACCTGCATCAGTGTTTCCTCTCTTTTCTTGCTCTTCCTTTTAATTGCATTATTTTGGATTATCCTCAGACATCTTAGAGAGCAACTGGGAGGGAAAATCCAGAGCACGGAGCCAAAAAAGCAAAAATTCTTTGTGCAAACACGCAGGTGCACCTGTGTGTTACAGTGTGTGACTAATGTCAGGATGCTTACAGTGATGAAATTCTTCACGAAACGACACGCGGGCTCCATAGGCAGACGGTGACATCCACATCAGATCTCACACCACCGCCATGCATCTTTGATGACACACCATGCAACACAAACACAGTCTAAGAAGTCCACCCTGCACACTCCTCCTGCTCCTCCTCCGCCTCCTCCTCCTTCTCCTCCTCCTCCTCTTCAGCGCACTGTCAACATGGATCAACTTGCGTTGACTCATAAAGAGACTACTAAAAATAAGACCTGTACTTGGCAGGATAGAAACAAACAATGCAGAACACGGATCAAAACACAGCATCACATGTGAAGAAGCAGATCCTCCAAAGATGCATAAGAGGGACAGAAAATGAGAGTTGTGGCCAACAATCCACTTTGTGCTTATTCTCAAGCTTCTAATCAAGTATATCTCACATCTAAGCAGCGCTGCAGTGTGGAAATGAATGTCTGTAAATAAATGTGTTAAAATATGCACTGTTTCATGACCTGAATCTCGTCCTCACTGAGCCTCTGCCTCAGCATAGCCAGCGATGTAACATGGCACCAGCCAGAGGGGCCACCTGACACCTCCAGCAGAGCCAGGACTTCTCATTTCTGCTTAGCTAACTAAATGGAAAATCCACCCTAAAACTGAATTTGGATATGATACTCCACATGTAGCACAAACCTTTTCAATAGTTAGGAAATGAAATACACAATCATATGAATAAATAAAGTCAATATATATATTTTTTTTTAAAAATGGTGAGATATTTTAAGAAATCACTTATTTTGAAATGTTATTTCACAGAGTGAGTATGTGACTGATAGACAAGCTACACGAATGTGAAATTTTAATTCTGCTGTTTTTCGTGTTCTTCGCAAGATATGTTTCCCCTTACCTTATCTGAGACTCTGGGACATAAATATAGACAGTGCAGCTGGTGCACTAGGGCCCGTGGGGGGGGGGGGGGGGGGGGGGCAGTAGAAAGAGAGCAAGACCTTTAACAATGTGTTGGGCAAAGGCTGAGTCAAGGGCTAGTGTTTTTGTCCTGTGTAGGGCTCCAATTCAGATTGCTAGCTCAGAAATATCATTCAAAGAAGACGTTGAATTAAAAATGGTTGAATTTGCTCTCAAAAAGGCAAACCCACTGTGTGTGAAAAATAGTGTAAAACAGTCAGTTGCAGTCAATAACAAAATTATACATAAACTATAAAAAGAAAACTATAAAGAAACATTTTAAAAAACTATTAAATTAAACAAATTATTTCTTATTCTTCATATACAGATATGCAATAACTGTTGAATAATATGAATTGTCCAATGTCAAGTCTCTATTTAATCATGTGATGACTTTGACTGTCAGAGCGCTGTCCATGGTTCTGATAGTTTGTGTGTCTGTGCATGTGTGTATGCTTCATAACCTGTAACTGGGGCCCATCATATTTACCTTATGCCACTGCTTCAACCGGAAAAGTTTTTTGTAGCCAGCAAGCTAAATATACAAGCAGATTTGTGTAATCAGTTATGACGCGGCAGCAGCTGAAATGGCAGCAGCTTGTTGCAGCTTGTAAATTCAGATTACCTCTGCACCATTCTGGTTCTTATGATGTTCCTCAGAGAAAGATGCACCTCTGAAGAACAAGAACACTGTAGTCAACAGAAGCTAGCTCCTTGGAAATGGTCAAAGCTCCTAAAAGAGGCTGAGGGCCTGTGATTTAGCTGAGAGGCTGGGATTGGTGACAACTCCATTCTCATGGAAAGCGACATTATACAATTAAAGTGTCATAAAATAAAAACGGGCTTTTGAAAAAGTGAATTTTAAAATAAACTATACACTATAATGAAACAATCTACAATTAAACCTGATTGATGAAATAACTAGGGCTGCCCCCTAATACCTGACTAAACACTTCATCAACCAGAGATCGTCAACCATGTCTCCATTTATCCATCAGTCACAGAAAAAAGAAACTCAAACTCCATTTGGTGCTGCACGTCACTGTCAGGCCTGGGGATTTGTTGCAACATGGACCTTTTCTCTTGTAACACTGAAGTCACTGGTGCATGACTGTGCTGCAGCTAGCATTAGCTGGTTAGCTCAGTTAGCCGTCCTGCTAGACTGGGACACAGCCTCAGTAATGCAACAAGTTAATTTGTTAATGAGTTTGCCATGCTGTCATGTTGGACGTTTAATTAATACAAGTGTTTTGAACAATGAAACTTTTGTGAGGTTATACTCTGTTGTAGTTCCGGGCGATACAGCTAAAAAAAACCCAAAAAACTATCACAATGGTCAAGGTTAATAATATTGATGTAATGTGGGTAAAGGCAAATAACAGAGCAACTTATCAGTCTGGTTAGTTCAGAAAATTCACTTTGCTGTAATGAAGCATTTAAAGCCAGGAAAAGACAACACTTGTGCCATATCATAATATAATGATACCCCAAATCTATCCTGATATCTAGTCTCTTATCACAAGATGATATAATATAGATATATTGTCCAGCCCTACTCTGTTTAAATAAACTAGTCAACTAGTCAACTAACAGGCTGAACTGATGACTACTGGTCCACTAGGAAAATCTTTAGTTGGGGGCAGTCCTAAAAACTACTTTTTAACAATGAGTTCACTTTACATAATTTATCATCTGTTTTGGCAGTCGGGCCAGAATGAACTCAAAGTGACAGAACATAGAGCTAATGCATTGAATTGTGACAACACTATTGTTTTTTCTTATAGAGAACAAGAGCATTTAATTTTTCAGAGTATTAGCAGTGAACTCATGTAACACGCATTCTGATCTTACAAACCTACTGCATCAGCCTCCAGTACTGAACTGGAGGCTGACCAGTGAATGAAAGGGGTTCTTCTCAAAATCAAGTACACTTTAGATCTTCTGTGCCTACCTAACGTTGTATTATCCTCATTCAAACCTGCATGTCAGTTCCACAGTCTGCTCTTTTTGTATCAGTGACAAAGCATAAACACATAAACACATCAGCCCCTGGCTGATAATGTAATCTGGCACCGGCTCCGAGGACCGAGCGAGCGGAGTGGAGGAGAGGAGTGTGCCAAGCACTCCGGCGGCTAAATTTACTCACCCGCTGTAACCCTGGAGCCTATGCAGATTCTATTAGCACTTCTGAACAGTTCAGTACACCATCAGTCTGCCATGCTCCATGTTAATGATGAGTGTGCTTTGTATCATACTAACATCTCTCTGCACAAAGAGGAGCTGCACTTTGAACAGCTGGGAGGAGCCACAGTGCTGCATTACAAAATATTGATGATTGTGTCAATATGCACACACACATGTGTGTAAAAGTTTGCATTGTCTTAGACCAGCAGTACAACCTTACAGTCCCTGTCCAGAGTGGAAACAGAGTGCCCCCTGTTGTATGCCAACACTTCAACCTAACAGCTGCTTTTGATCATGTTTGCATTTATTGTACCCTTTTTACCTGGGAAATTGAAACAGTGATATAAAGCAGTGGTTCTCAACCTGGGGGGCAGGACTGCCAAGGGTGCCACGAGATTATTTCTGGGGGTTACCAGATGGTTGTGGAGAATAAAACCAAACATACTGTAGCAGTGCAGAGGGAGACCCAGCTAGGAGCTCTCACTAATGGCATTCAACATGAGACAAAATCTAAAAAAGATGGAGTTTGGTAGCTTTCATGTGTTCTACAGTAATTTGTGAATGGTCTGAGGCAGATGGAGGGGACTTGCAAACACCAGCCTAATTATTCTGGAGGGGTTGTGAATCCAAAAAGGTTGAGAGCCACTGACAGAAATAACACTATGCCTGAAAGTCAAGGATTCAATTCATTAGTTGGAGATCCCTCAGTCGACTGAGATTCCTCAGGTTCGGCACTCGATTTTTTCCCCCTCGTCACTCAGTAACAGACAGAAACATACACAAAAAAGCATGGATAGCATTCGATGAGGAATTATAAACATGCGACAATGGCACACAGAGCAATGCAACAAACAGCATGACAAGCTGTAAACTTTGCAAACAAAGTTTCTAAATCCCCACAAAACTAACTGTGATGGAAGTGGGGAAGAGTGACAGAAACGGAGCACAGATGTTGCGCTGCAGTGGCTGATACACTGTCAGCCGCCCAGGAGAGGCGCTCCACACTGCACTGAGATTTTATACCTGAACTATGGGCAGAAGGAACTCTTTCTTTTAAACATACTCACGTAAGCTGATAGAGGAATTTAGAGTGGCACTGAACTGCAGAAAAATAACAAATCTTTGTATTGAGCAGCCAAACCCGATTCAACGCACACAATTTTAAGTGTGGCACAGCTCTAAGGAATGTAAGAACTTAAAGTGCATGAAAGCAACAACTGGTTGGCTCAGCTGCTCTCTAACCAGCATCAATTCACAATGGAATTTGTAAAAATGCAGATTATTTTCCATCTTAAAAGTTGGGCGCGTACAGAAACTTAAATTAATTACAACTAGAGGTTTAATAAGTACATGCAAGGCAAATATCATTCACAGCCCTGCTGCTGTCTGTTTGATGAATGAAAGGTCCATTCATTTGCATACATTAACAATACTTTGTATCACATTACTGCTCAAGTATTGAATTATGTCAAGCATCAGCACTGGTTTATAGTGATTCTTATTTACAGGACGTATTTAAGAGTGTTTGGGCACTGAAATATATATATTGAAATATATGATTTTTTTCCCCATTATCTTTAAATGTACATATGTGTCTATAAGTGTCCGCAGTAATGTATCTCTGCATCTGAAATAATGTTCCCCCTCTCATCAGTATTAATTCTGTCTCTCTGATTAGCACCGTGTTCTCAACAAGCTCATCTGAAACAGAAAATTAATCCTGGATCAACAGTCTTTGTCTGAGATGTTTGATAAATTACGGCTCTTATCTTTGCCATGAACGGCGTTCTCTATCGGGCATTACAGAGGAGCTCTCTCCGAAGAACACTCCAGTCTTAATCATGCGACGGAGTGCATATTTTTTCCTAAATCCCACGTTCGGTTAGTGAGTGGTGTGCTGTCCCATTTAGCAGAGGATAAAGGAAGAGTTTGTCCCACTTCTTAATGTGTGTTGCCTTACTGATGTACAGCTCTGAGGAGGATAATTAAAACACGGAGAACCCAGGGGGAATACTATGAGTCCCCTGTGTGTATCACTGAAATATTTTATCAATGAACAACACAGACCTCTCCAACTGATAGTAAACGCAGCAACAGGAGTGCCTCTCCGGTGTCTGGAGGAAGAAGTTTGCACATTTTGATTGACATGAAAAACTTTGCCCGGCTCTGACCTGAAAAGTGTTTTTAAGCAAATGACCTAATCTGATTTCTGAATTTAGGCTGGACTTAAAGAGTTGGCCAGAGAGAGCTCTAAATGAAGTGATGATGCAACAACAAATAGTACATCAAAATGGGACATGAACTGTCAATGAATTTGTTGCTGTATTCACTTTAGACATCACTCAAAATCAAAATTTAGCATTATGAGCTGTGTAGCGTGCACAGTGATCTTCTCTTCCTTACCTTATGGAAACTTTTGGCTCTCATGGAAAACATTAAAATGCTCTTTTGTGCAGTGAATAAGGGGCTTTATGTGGTGTAGAAAAGATAAGTTGATTCATGCAAACAGAAAAATTGATCTGCAAATATTTTGACAAACGATTAAAAAATAATTTAAGTCATTTTTGAAAGCACGCTCCAACTATTTAGCATTGCTCTCCCACACTGTCAACTCACAATGGATCAAAATTGATGCAAATGATAAAATATCCTCTTCTTTATTCCACTTTATTTTTCTCCCCTGTCAAATCCTGACAACAACAGTACTTATAAGGGGATGGACCAAATTTTGTCGGTACAACGAACTACCTTGCTCATGTTAAATCAATTGCTCAGTTTCGTGAGTGAGGTAAATAGCGAGACGAAAGCGGCCGCAAGTGTGGTTACACTTTTCAAAAGTTGACACTGCTGTTATTAAATGTTAAATGCAAAGCCGATCAGGGCAACACAACAAACACAAACACAGTGTAAAGATTGTACCATTTTCATAGTCTGAAAGTCCCTCACAGCAGCTGCAGCTAACATCAGTACGCCTACAGTCGGCATCTAACCAGTGTAACTTAACAGTACGTGGACAACAAAACTGCATCACATCTTCAGTTGAAAGATAAATGGACTTTTTACTGTGATAATGTCTTGGTTGGCTTAGCATTTTTACTAGTGTTAGCCAACACTGAGCCACTGGCTGTGTGTAAAACTCCTTACCAGCATGACATTTAGTACGTTACAACAGTGCATGAGATTCAGTAGAATGTCTTAAACCTTAGTATGAAACTTTGCAGGCTATCAAAGGGGAAATATCACAGTATGAAGCACAGTGGTGGTAACAAGGACAGCCATGTGGCAGGGAGGAAATAACATGTGCTTCCTCTTTGACATTAACAACAGCATCGCCCTGGTGACAGACTGACAGGCTCCAAGATGTATGGAGGTGTTTGAGACCGAAGAGGGAGGGATTTTATTTATGTATTCAAAATAAATAATGTTGAAATGGAGAAGTTTGGATTTATCTAGGTTACATACTGGTTACAGTTCCAGATTCCAGGGTCCAGATTTAAATTTGAACTGCACCTAGCCCTCGTCTAAACACGCTGCACCCCACACCCCCCATTTTTTTTTTTTTTTTTTATCATTTTCAAATTGTAGTCAAGTGACGTCATTTAAGGCAAATTATCAGATTCCACACAGCTCCACAAAGAAATAACCTCTCCAACAGGATTTGCAAACATTTCCATTTAAAAGGGAATTAAAGAATAAATGGCTCTTAACTAATTTGTTTTGTTTGTTGTTAGTGATATTGACTGTGGAGATGTTTGCCTTCTCTCCAATATAATGGAGTGAAATGCTTGTGCTGCTCAAAACACACACACACAAAATACATTTGACAAATTCAAAAGTATCTCTTTACAAAAATCATGTTACTCAAGATAAACCACAGATTTTTTTGAGAGCAGTTTCATGTAGGAACAACTTTCTTTCTGCAGTCAAATCTACTTTAGAATCTAACAGAGCTGGTGTTTTTCCACCAGAGAGAAAGTAGTTCCTACATGAAACTGCTCACAACATCGTCTGTGGATCACCTTGAGTAACCAGGTCATAATTTCAGGAAAGAGACACTGGTTAAGAATTTTTCAAATGTATTTCTTTAGTGCTTTGAGAACCAGAAGCAGAGTGCCACACAGTCTCAAAAAGCAGACTTTACACCACTATAACTGAAGTGAACTAATTACAGAACTGTCAGGGCTCACAGTTACTGTAACTAAAGGATAAATAATTCAGGAACGGTTAATGAACTAATTAATATTTTCAGAATCTTTTAATCTGTTAATTATTTTGGAATTGATTAAACTTTTATCAGGAAAAAATGTCAGGAAATTGTGTAAAATTCCCATCACAGCTTCACAGAGCCCTTGGTAACAACTTCAAATAGTTTGTTTTGTGTAACCAACAACTGGCAATGAATGATAGAGGAAAACAGCAAAAACTCGCTTTTGAGACCTGGAAGCAATCAACATTTAGAATTAATCGATTACTGAAATTGTTGGGATATTTTTTTATATTAATGGACTATTTTATTAATATAGATATGTTTAATATTCCCACAGTGGGTTGTGGTGTATGTGATCTTTGATCCTGCGTGTCTGTGGATGCTGTTTCGCACCATCAATCGTAATACAACTCTGATTCGGACACTTTGATGATTCCCAACTTTGACTCCAACACCACGCAGCTGATTCTGTTTCTGACCTTTGATGTGCTCGTTGACGACGCTCTCCAGGCGGTCCAGCCTCTCGATAATCCTCAGCGTTTCCCCTTTACTGTCCTCCTCCAACTTTCTGTCCACCTCGCCGCCGCTCTCCGCAACTTTGGGACCCCCGTTGGCCACATAGTTGGTGATCCAGCCGACGTACAGGAGGCACACGATGTTGGTCATTCCGCTCAGGATCACACATGTCGACACCAAAGTTTTAGTTCTCCTTGTGCACAGCATCGCGACATCCCTCCATGGGCTTCTGGTTCCCGACGCGCAGGCAGGTGGAGGAGTGAGGAGGAGGAGTAGACGCACTCGAGAAATGTGTCCAAACGCGATGGATGCTTTGGAGTCAGTCCGCCTCTGCGCTCTCGCGTCCCGGCTGAGGCATTGCTGGAACCTCCGGAGGCTTTCAAAGCTTCACAAAGCCGTAAAAATAATATTTCGGATGATAACAGTAAGAAGCAGAGTCCCCGCTGAGCAGCCGGCGAGTCAAGCTGCGCTCCGCCGCTGCAAAGCTGTCAGACGCAGCGCTGCAACCCCCCCGCCAGCCTCCCGTCCTCACACAGCCCAATAGGAGGGGAGGAGGCGGGTCTCTGCGAGCTTCTGCCGGCCCCCTCACAGCGAGATTACCCGGAGGAGGGTGCAGGGGGGGAGGGCAACTCAAAGGGGCTGGAGTGCATCGACCAGGAACGCGCGGAGAGGTAATTGAAAGGAAACAGGTGCGTTTATGCAAACAGCGGACTGTGGCGTTTGCGTGCCGTGCGTGAAACGTGCGTGTACGACGTGAACAAGTGGAGTTATGCGAGTGTATTCAAGTGTTGTGGATTCAGTTGTGGTTCAGCAGAAACAGAACCTGTAAGGGACCACGGGGAAATAGAGAGATTATCCGTGTTCTGCTCTGTTTCACAGGGACAGTTCACCCCCAAATCAAATATACATGTAGTGCTGTTTATCCATCTGAACTGTTTTGCTGTGAGTTACCTACTTTTGAAATTATCAACTGTAGAGATTTTGGCATTCTCTCCTCTATAATGGAACTAGATGCCACACGTCCTGCAAAAGCACCGCAAAAAATACATTTGAAAAAAAAAAAAATTCAAAACCGTTGTGTTTGTCCAGAAATCACATCCTGATTGCTCAAGTTGATGCACACCTTGTTGTAAGCAGTTTTACATGAAACTGCTCACAACAAAGTTTGTGGATTATCTTGACTAACTGTGTCATGATTTCTGGAAAGAGACACTGTTTTTTAATTTTTCAAATGTATTTTGTGATAACCACAAGCCAAGTGCCATTTAATCCTGTTATACTGGAGAGGAGGCAGACATCTCTACAGTGGAGATACCAAATAAATTTTGGCAACTCACTCAAAAAAATCTAGATGCAATAGCAATGCAGGCCAGGGGAACACCATGTATTTTTGATTTGGGGTGATAGGTCCCTTTTAATAATTAAAACAAAAAACAAAACGAAAAAGCCCCTAAATGTTACATACTAGATTGGTTTTCAATCTCGGGTTCAGGGACAAACATGGGTCCTTGAGTGGGCTGTATGCGGTCCCCAGCAAAAAGAGTAATAGAATATTTGAACTTGT
Source organism: Lutjanus erythropterus (assembly GCF_056507025.1). NCBI lineage: Eukaryota > Metazoa > Chordata > Actinopteri > Lutjaniformes > Lutjanidae > Lutjanus > Lutjanus erythropterus. The sequence goes on from NC_139329.1 coordinate 8,441,137, forward strand.
TTTTTGGAGGCTGGAACAACAAGTGAAGAAACACCACTGATCATTTTGATTTATTAGGATTTACAGTGACTCTTTGATCATTGATTGATGAAGAGTAATTTTTTATCTTCCAAATTAAAAATTAAAACTTACTCATCAAGACAAAATCCTCTCAAATTGGGGGTTAATCTAACATCTGGTCAAGAATCATTCATTCATTCATTCATTCATTTTCTGTAACCGCTTATTCCAGAAGGGTCGCAGGTTGCCGGAGTCTATCCCAGCTGACACTGGGCGAGAGGCGGGGTTCACCCTGGACAAGTCGCCAGTTCATCACAGGACTGACACATAGAGACAGACAACCACTCACACTCACATTCACACCTACGAGCAATAAAAATAAATAAATAAATGAAATGAGATACAAAAAAATTAATAATAATAATGATAATGATAATGAACAAGGAAAAGAAGAAAGATAAATATACCAGCAACACTCCCAAAAAGTGTGAAACATTAAATTAGGGTAAAGGAAAGCAAAACATAAAAAGGCTCTGTCATGAAATCTAATGGAGGACACTGAACGTTCTAAAATTTATTTTAAATTTATTTAATCAACTTTTATAATCCCAGATTTGTGGGGTATTTTAGTCAATTTCTTGTAGGCTACAACATCATTTAATTTCAAAAGTATTTTTTGATATTTTGATGTTATTTATTATGTGCTCAACTTCACTAATGAATTCTTATTTTATGTCATGACCATTTCATGTAGAAAAGCTTAAACAGACACATGGGTTGCAAATTAGTTTTGGAGCCCTACATAAAACACATCTGAATCTTCTTATTATAACTTGCTGTAATGTCTCTTGCATTTACCCGACATATAAATTGTTAATTTTTAATGGAATCAAGGAAGGGCTAATTGCAAAAATTGCCTCTCCTCAGCAGCCTCATGTCTGGCACTTGTGCCAGGTTTGAGTGGTGACAGTGGTAATAACTGCTCGAGAGTAGCTGATGTGTTCATTAAGCAGGACCCACATTATGTTATGTTTGCTATAATTATCACATTAGCTAAGTCCACTTCTTATGTTCTGGTGGCCACGTGGAAATTATTGTTCTATTAAAATGTCAAGATTTAAGTAGGAAACAGCAAATGCTTAAAGCATTTTTAGTTATTAAAGGAACAGTTCAGCCCAAAACAAAAAGTATATATTTTTCTCCTGGACTATAATGCTACTTTAGTCCAATTATATTGGAGAGAAGTCAGACATCTCCACAGCCGATATCTCTAAAACTCTGTTACTCACACCAAGACAGTATGGAGGATAAATTGCACCAGAAGCTACATTTTTTGGTTTGATTTTCACAGTGACAGCATTACAAAACAGTACAGTATTACAAAAATAATAAAGGATATAAGCTGAAAACATGATTATACGTAATAAAAAAAACAGATGTTTTTATTGGCTCCAAATAGAAATGTAAATGAGGTACAGTCCTTTTGTGAGTCTGCCCCATATTGTAGGTTAATTAGTCGGCCTACATGTAATGCGATTCATTCTCAGAGTTAGACGAGGGCTGGATTAGGAATCTCAACTGCATTTATTTGGCAGAAAACCCAAACTATATTTCAGTCAGACAACTCACATTTTTGAATGTTAATTCAGCAGCAGAACATAATTTGAGTTTGGCCTCTGGGCTCCGACTTCATCACACCCTGCAGAACCGGCTGAGTTGCTGCAGTATGAAGTTCCACAAAAAGTAATGCAATGTCCCACATCAGCCTACTGCTCTTGTTATTCATCAGGCTTAACAACCACAGGATTTCTCTTGACTGTCCCTGTATGTCCATATCATCCCCGCACCCTGTGCATGAGGGATAAAATATACCAGAACAAGTTGTTTGCTGCCACATTTAAAATCTCAGATAAAATTACAAGTGGAAGTCCAACCCATACAGGAACACAGGAATTATATTTTATGCCAAACACTTTTGGGTTAGCCTAGTCGCAGAAGTAGCCGTATATGATGGATTTACCTTCCAATAGTAGGCTGTGGCGAAATGCACCTCTCTCAGAGCAGTGAAGAAATACAGTCAAAATCTTCCCAAGGCAGATTATATCTGATGCGCACGGTGCCATCTTTCTGCTGGACTCGCACACCTGTTGGCTCTGAACGCAAACAGAATATGGAATCTGTCTCAGGTTAATAGAAGGACTGTGAAAACACCAAATGACCTGCTTTAAGGATTTTCGTTGTAAAATATCATTTTCATGAGGCCGTCCAGTCGGACAGCGACAGATCACAGGCAGTACACCTGGCAGCTTCAGGTTATACTGTGTTCATTCTAAAGTTGATTAACATAAATGGCGCACCTCTGCCTCAACAATTATTAAAACCACCAGACAACACACTAAAGGTCAGGTCGGGAACCCACATTTCTCATTGTTACATTTAGTGTTGCTTGAAATATGACCAGTGTGTTTTGACTGTAGCTGAGGTTTTACCTTAAGGTGCAGGGGTAGAAAATGTCTCATTTTCATGAAGAATAATAATCCCTAGTGCGTAGCCCTTTACTTGCATGCCACAGTACAGCATGTTAATTGTAATATGCTAAAACATTTAGCATATAGCAAAATCTGTGTCATGGGCCAGCGTAGCATGTCACCAGTATACCACCGACCTGTACTACAGGTCAGAGGAAAAATATGTATTTTTGATTTTGGGGTGAACTGTCCCCTTAAAGCTGGGGTAGGCAGTTTATTTTTGGTGCCACTGTGAAAAAGTTCTGAATCAGCCTTTCAGCATAATGCAATTCACCTGGTCTGAGAGAAAACCAGACTTGTGCTCCTCCTTTTGGATCTGTTTTCAGGCTTTAGAAAATCCAGCCCCTGACAGAAAGAAGACATGAGATTGGTCATTTGGTCTCACTGTTTGTCTCACTCACAAGTATCTGATGACTTGGGAGTGAGACTCAACAATCATCCATCTTCGAGCCACCAATGCAAAGGTAATTTTACACCCTGGGAATTAGAGAAAGAACATCTGAGCATGCATTTGTATGCTGTTCAGTAAGTAAGCGGTACGTCTTCATGACTTTGCTGCTAGCAGGTGGTTTGTCCAAAAGGATCTCATCTGCATCACTTCCCCGCCTCCTTGACTTCTTATGAACACACACACACACACACACACACACACACACACACACACACACACACACACACACACACACACACACACACACACACACACACACACACACACCTCTGATCGCTGGCCACCTAGAGTGTCTACCTGAAAGCTAAAGTAACTTCAGAGTTTCACACCACCAACAGATGGATCTCGCAGTTAGAGCCTCCAGGCTGCCGCTTTCATCTTTGTCTTTCATCCACTGCTTGGCCAATCACACACACACACACACACACTTACGCAGATACACACGTACACACACGTGGCGCGGAATCGAAAACTCTCCATTCACCCAAGAGCACTCTAACAGATTCAGCCGACTTGCCTGGGGTATAAATAATGCATTAGATCTGAAATATTAAGGCTCTCTGCTCTATGCTGCTTTCAATCTTGTCTAACTGACTGTCTGTCCATCTGTCAGTCTGTCTGTCTCATCCCATCTTTCTGTTCACTCATTTTGGCCCAAAAAGGAGGCAAAACAGTCATTGATTTTTTTTTCATATGAGCAGGATGGGGAGACAGTTTATTTTAAAGACGGATGATCATTGTTGTTAACATATGCACACAGTTGTGGAAGTGAACCTGATGAGCAGCTTCAGACAGAATATCAAAGATCTGAGGGCTCAGTTTTATAAAAAATAATGTCTGGCTTTCTCTTGCCTCTCACAAGCCTGAAACTGTGGCCATGAGTTTAACCAGCTACTTTTTTTTTTACATAACATTTTTATAATAAGAAATTGTGAACTGGCATTGGGGCACTCATATGAACAGACTTGTTCTTCAGTGGGATGTACAAGTGATCGTTTTTTGAATTTTCTTTCACATATGAATACGATTTATAATGTCCACACCTGTCATAGAGTCGGGCAGTTAGTCTGCTATTGTTCAAACTGAAGTTTTCCACTAATGACTGAATTTCATTAATTTTTAAAAAATAAATTACGCCTAATATGTCCACATTATCCTGTTTGACCACATTTCAAATCATAATATAATTGTAAATTTACACTTAAAGCCTTTCATCTATAATTTAATGATGTATTTTTACCTCCTGTCGGGCGTGTTGGATGTATATTTTCACGTGCAGGTTTATGAAGTCGCTGTCCACAAGAACATCCTCACTTATTCTCTCCTCTGTCTTCATGATGGAAACTTCCCCTTGATCTCCTCCCCCTGTTGCAGTCATCATCAACTCGCAGTGGTGAGGTTGGATTTTTTTCCCTTTGAAGCCATTTTCATATCGAGACATTCCTTCAGACAGTCCGACCCTCAGGTGACACGGCATTAATGGCACACGTTTTTTCCCGTTTTTTTTGGCTTGGCAGGTTTCTTATGAACTGCTGACACTGTTAAAATGACAAACTTTCCTTTATGAATCTCTAAAAGCAGGACTTCAATCTGCAAACTTGTAAAGTTCTTTTTTCTTCTTGGATGTCATTTTCATGAATGAACACTTCCCAACATATTAGGCAGGAAGAATAACCTTATATGATATTATTGGACATAGTGTGTTTATGCGAGCTCTGTGTATGAAAAATATAAGAGAAGTTTAAGATAAGAATACAGAAATTTCTTACATGAGGCCCAATTTGTCAATATGCTTGTAGCCATAAACCCACAGAGAATTATCACCTGAATCTCTGTCTCCTGGCAGTTTTACCAAACTTCATAGTGACTTTCAGCACATTGTTTATCTGTCCAGCACACAACTTTACCGCTCTGGTTACTCATCGCTCTTATAGTGTCATATTCGACCACAGCAGGCAGCTGTTTTCAGCAGGTGGTGTACGTTGTGTTTTTAGACGGGCCAAGTCCCAGAATAAAGGGCGCATCTGAAATTAGTGGGGGTGCACTACTTACCACAGTGCAAGCTGGATACTGCAATAAAAAATGGAATAGGTGTTACAGGTCTCCTGTGTGGTCCCTGATGAACAGATTATGCTGCAACACAGCTGTAAAAGTTGAAAACACTAGAAAGTGAATACAGCATGTGATTCCTTTTCAGCAACAGTTTGCTTTAATATTACCTCAGTGATCATTCGTGTGTGTGTGTGTGCGATCAACAGGGCTAGAGCTTATCTGCAGGTAATCTCACATACTACTGGATCAATCAGCCTAATAGTTTTTGTACGCAATCATGATTGTATCCTGAAGGACCTCTCATGGTTGCGGTGATTCACAATTTCTGAAAATCCTTGAAAACCCTTTAACCTAACCTATGTTGACTGCTGACTGGTACGGGTCACAAGTCATCACAAGTCAGCAGTATTTGGAAGTAACTGGTTACAGGTAATCAAATTATAAAATAAGTGTCATTGTAATCCGTTAGAGTTACTGAGAAAAAAATCAAATTACTAATCGTGATGTTGGTGATTACAGAACAGTCATCTTTAAATATTCTTCTTTTGGGTTGCCTGGTGGGGATTTGCACTTGACTGAGTGAACTATTCTAGTTTGCAGTGTTTCCTCAAAAGCATCATTCATTTTCACTAGATATATTCAGTGTTCAGTCTCCCACAGTAAGAGTCTTTGGGCCAGAATGAAATCTGTTTTACTCGTGTTCAGAGTCCAGTCAGCTTGACATAATGAACAATTCTGGATACAGAACACATTTTGCAATGCCCATCTCAGTAGAGATGTTCCAGTACTGTTTTTCCTTTTCCAATACCAATTCTGATACCTGAACTTTGCATATACTCTAGTCTAATCAGGTTTAAAGTGTCAAGAGACTACAACTGCGAAATACATAATCTATCAGATTATTCCTCCCCCTTACACAGACTCCAGAAATCTTCTGCTTACCACAACCTGGCTACGATAACGCAGACTTGTAACACAATCTGAGGTAAATCAGGCATCACACAACAAAATCAGCTATTTCCATTTGGAGTAGAGAACAACTGTCATTCCCTTTCTTGAGGCAACTAAAACCAGTGTGAGTAATCGTGTTTAGGTTGTCATCTAGAGACGAGTACAGGAGGCAGGTTGTTCCTCAACTTTCCCATGTCACATCACTGAGCATTAAATGAACAGATTCAAAACCTGAACTATGCGCAGGAGGATGCACACTTGATGTTTTCACATCACAGATGACAAAAACAGGCATCAAAACATCAGCTTTACAATTACATACTCATTTAGGCTGATATAGGAGTTTAGTGTGTACAGTCCTACTAGAATTTTAAACTTAATGCAAATATCGTCTAAAATATGGGAGTGGCAACTTATCAGTTCCCTGGGGACAATGAAGCCACTCAGCTCTGTAAAACAAATAAGGGGGATTGTTGTGGTCAATGCCTATCAGATTCTCTATGGCAGTGGTTCCCAAACGGTGTGCCAAGGCCCACTGGTGTGCCGTGGGATTTTGTAACAGTCATTAGAGATGCAAGGATCGGGCCGATACCGCATAAATCATCCACCCGCCACCCACCAGGACCAATTACTGATTTTAATTTAGAGACCTGCACCCACACTGTAGGGTTGCCCCTGAGATTCTTTCAGTTGAGCTTTCATTTCCTTTGTTACTTAGTGTGCATTGTGCAGTTATGAGATATAACAGAAAGGAGCTTCCAAAAAAGCACAGGGATAACATTTCAGTGAGGAGTTATAAATAAGGCGAATCACAGATATAGAGTATTTTTACATTACATGTTGCACTTATTAAAAAATCCTGGTGACAACGTGCTGGTAGTGAACTGATGAGAGAAGGTGAAACGAGTGGTTGGTAAAAAAGTTTCAGAACTTGCTTTGAAGCTGCGACATGGTACACAGAGCAGGGCAACAGCATGACAGGCTGTAAACTTTACTGAGTCTCTAATTCACCACAAACCACGAAACTAACTGTGATCGAAGTGGAGAAGAGGAGCGCGGGTCACGTGCTGTGTGCCACAGCCCCACCGCCGCACTACGGAGGGCACAGGACAGGTGACGCTTGCCTGTTTACTTGTGCTTGTTTTTGCCACTGACAGGCTCAGACTAGGGATGTGTGCAATTAGTTGACTATATGACTAAACATCGTCACCCTCGCTAGTCGGCACCAGAAATACTAGTCATTTAAACTATTTATCAACATTTCATTCATGCACAATGCCTGTTAACTGTTACACAGCTGCCTGCCAATAGTCGGGGCTGCAGCCCCATCAGACAGCAGCCTCTCTTGCCATAAGTGCGTATGCCCCGATGTTTATATCAGCAAAGTCGGACAGATGTTGTAAAATCTGCATGATTTGGCAGCATTTTAATCTAAAAAATGACAGAATAAAGTGATATGTAATCACTCGACTGGAGCAATGTGACCACATTAAGCACAGACACGGACATTAACCTGCAAGCAGAGCAGCTGCTGCTGAAAAGGGGAATCATTTAGTGAGTAGTTGTCATGTTTTGTATGTTAATGTGTAAGGTTTGAATTGCATAATGCAAAGTGGCACAAGTTTCTGTGGCATTTAAAACAAGATTTGGTGAGTATAGACTGTGATTAACAACTTCAAATGGCTCTCAATACGCACAGTATTTTTTCAGGCAGTGTTTAACATTATATTTTACTAAATCATGCTAAATTTTAACTGTTTTTTTAAAGCTGTATTCTTAGTGTCAGACAAGTCAACTAGTCTAAATTATATTTTGTGTTTAATCGACAAGGAAATTAGGAAATTATTATCATTTTAAGTGTCTGACAACGTTATGGAAAGGATCACAGCAGTGAGAGAGCTATTTTTCAAGAGTAACATTCGTTTTGTTTAACCAGAAACAGCTGTGTAATTATTCTCACCAAACTCCATAATCAGACTTCATCAGCTTCATTCAGACTTGGCAGAAACAAAATAAACAAAATGTCTTGGTTTATCTTTTCACTGTTCCAACAATTACCAACCCTGTTTTGGATGGAATAATCCTTTAATTCATGGTGCAACAGAGCGCGTACCATCCAGACCAGGGGGTGCCGGACAGCGGCTGCAGCAACCTCCGTAGATCAGCTGATTTTATAACTGAACTACAAGCTGATGCATGCTTTTGCTTTCTCTGACTGTGTGAAAATGTGATGTTTTCACATCACAGACGGTGGTGAAAGGGCGCATACATGAATTAAAAGTGGCGAGAAAGGATCCCGCAACAGCCGCAATGAGTCTACTCTGCTCCTTAGTGTCTGCCTGTCAAAAAATTAAGCTTAAAATGTGTTCACATTCCCACCCATCATTAATCTGATATGTTAGTCTCAGATAAAGTAAAAAAAAACACTGTTCTATGGTTCAACCTCTACAAGTTACCAATACTTGAATACAAAAAATATGCATGGAAACACTTCACTTAGGAAATGGACTACTTGATTGGAGTATGTAAATTACTAGCATAGTGCTAAACATGCCTGCAAAGTTCAGACTCATGAGAGAGGGTGCTTTTCTGGGTGCATTCCTATATGTGTTAGTGCCCTTGAGCTCTGTCGGTTGATTATGCAGCAGTTAAGAGATTTCAAATTAGCTTTTCGAGAAAAATCATGCAGATCCTCCCACCTACCTGGGGAATTTGATTCATGTGGATTCAGTATCTCCCGTCTAATAGGATTGTGTTTTAAGCTGTAATTTGTAAGAGAAGAAATGACTGCTAAAGCATTCTGAAACTAAGCTCACGGCAAGTGCAGCTTACATGTGGATCTCTGGTGACATGACACACTTCAGCACGAGAAGACTTTAAGAAGGCCGCCAGGGGAGCGCTGCCAAAATATCCTTGTCATTTTAGCGTAACATCTCAGTCTGATATCGGCGGACGCCATCTCTCCCAAGTTCCTCAGACAACGCTGATTATGTGGGGCCATGCCTGGCTGCAACAAGGGCTTCATTAAATCAGTTTGTGGGTGGATCAATTGAAAAGCCCTCTGTGTTGACAAGTGTTTGCTCTGACAGAAAGGATGAGAGCCGCAGCCCCCTGCACTGCAAGCTAATAGCACAATCAGCTCAGATGAATGGCGTAAGGTTGGAGGATAGTCGGATATGCCAATACTTATTTTAAGTAGCGGTACTTAACTTTTTCTTTTTTGGCTTATCTTTTAAGACTTGCTGTGCAAAGCAGGCTTAATGTTAAATGAAGATAAAAGCAGGAGTGTTTTACACAGCACGAGCACATCTTTGAGTTTTTAATGAAGCAGCTGTTTTATCAAAAAGCACTTTTAGAAAAAAGATCTTTCATCACCTGCAGCACCACTGCACTAACAAGACTCTTTTTTCTTTGTAACCTACTGCACTTTACATTTAGCGGAGATAAAGAAGCTTTTGCTTCTAAATGACAGTGTCGCTACCTGTGGAGGAGGACGAGGCTAGAAGACGCTGGAATGAAAGTGGAGGTCTCAGGGCCAAGTTGTCAAAGGCCTCAGGGCAGCACCAGATGTCAAGTAATATTTGATAGAGTCCTTTGGCTGGCACAGGTTTATTGAGGCTGTCTGTAAGAGTGAAGAAGATTGAAACAGCTTGTTTACATCATTATTTCTGGAAAGTCAAGCTGAATAGAGGAGGTGATCTTAGAGTCCTGCTTCAGAGTTTCAGATAAAGACTGTTTACTCCAGATTGATCCTGAGTCACCTTTCTATCCATTCAGAAGAAAATGTCATTGAGAACAGATCAGTGATTCCTGCATGATGGATATAAAAAAGCACTTGTTAAATTAGGCTTGAATTACACATGTAAAAAACATACAAATCTCATGTTTTGTTGCATGGGGTTGATGTGATACATTATTCTTCATTACTGTAAAAATGGCAGCTTTCACTTTGGCTCAACTCTGAAATGAGAATTCTGTTTTTTTGTTTTTTTTTAAAAGATTTGGTTCAAATTTCTGAACAGTTAGTTTGTTGCTCACAACAGATTGGAACTTCTCAGTCATTCAAGCAAATTGCACATGTCTTGGCACGTGTGTGTAAAAGATTAAGACCACTAAGACTACAATTTTTCACACTACCCACTTGCACATGGCTTGCTGATCAAAACCCCTGAGTAGATTCTCAGTGAAATTGTCAAACTTATCACGTCTAAACATTCTTTCATTGTTTGAGCTATCACATGCAAAATGATCCATTCAACTATCAAAACCTGTCATACATACATGTATATTCCATAAATATCTATACCTAAATTAGCAAACGATGTCCCTAATGACACTAATGAATGAGGAACCACATGGACGTCACTTTGTGGCAAGTTTTCTGTATATGAAGATCAAAGGTAAATTTTCTGTTCACAGTTCATGTAACCACAGGCGTAGCTGAGGGTAAACACAAGTAAACTCAGTTTATTACCCTTTTGAAATGAGGCTGAATGTTTTTAGATCAGCTGAACAACCGTGGTGAACACGTCTTAACATTTTGACCAGTACAGCTCACACAGTGGCAAAACAACTTTTAATTTTGGTGGCGCTGGCCAGTTTACTGAAACAAAATATTTATTACAGCCGTGTGGAGGACAGATTACATTTGTGGCGCAGACGTGCCGTGCTTGGTGGAATCAAGCGGTTATGAGTGCCGCAGTCCTACACCAGACACATACACTCAAAAGTGGATCAAGAGTATGAACAGAAAGGACTTGAAAGGACTGAAAATCTTGAAAACCCAAATACTTGAATACCTATAAAAAATATGAATTCAAATATTTTTTAATTTAATTAATGTGGTAGACGTGGTTTGTTCTTTTTTCCCCTCCATTTCACCATTATCCATTCTTAGGTATTGTCACAACCAACGTGTAACTACTGAAATTAAAGATGCCATTATTCATCACTTACTGAGGGCCACTGTCTCACACCTTCAGTCCAATTTTCCATTTTGTCACTGTCAGCAGGTAACAGCGGTCATGATCATTTTAGTTCAAGCCATGAAAAATCTTGCAAATTTTGGGTTCCCTTCTAATGCACGACCAGCAGACACCGAGAGTGACAGGCATGACGTGCCACCACAGTAATGGCGGCGCCACTGGACAGCAGAATAAACAAAGTAACTTGAATTTTATGTGAGCAGTGGAGAAGGATGAGGATATTAAGAAGTGGTGCGAGCTGAGGTTTAAGGTTACCGTAGTCCAGCTGTGAGATGACCACTGGCTGTACAAAGAGTTGAGCCTGATCTTTTTGATGTTCTGATGTTTCATGAGACAGGATTGCACTGTGCTGCTCATGAAGGCAGCCCCAAGTGGTCAGTGCTTTGATATGTGTTATCAGGTATTCTCCTTCTCATGAGTGAATGTGGAATGTAGTGCTGTGGACGCCTGCCGAGTTGTGGTTTATCAGTACAGTAAAACACAGTAATACGTGTAGAGGAGCTGTCTGTCTAGAAGGCTGAAGCCATTTTAATCATTTGACCATGTTGATGTCTGATTAAAGGAGAATGCAGGGAGGGTAGCTCATTATGCTTCAATAAAAAGGCTGCAGAACAAATATATAAGCTTTTAACCCTGATTAAAACTAGTCGACATGACGACCTATGCTAATGAGTGTCAGCCAGCCACAGAGATAAGGGGTCCATGACCATTAGGGCTTGAATTTATTAATAATTAATCAGTCTGTTCATCTCAGTACATCGTCATTTCCAAACAGTCAGAGAGATACAGCCAAGTTTTTCCATAAATCTTTTAAACGGTTACTGCTTGATGTTAAATATATTAAATGAAATGTTCTGAGTCCTGTTCGGGTGATTAACGACTCCCAAATTAAATTCAGCGCTGAAATAATCTGCCTATTTTTTTTTTTCACAATTTCAACTTCAAATTGAAATATCTTTCAATAAATCGAAGAGAATCTGCCAAAGCACATTTATCATAAGTGATGACAGCTGTACTTTGTTAATGTGGAGGCCTTTCCAAAAATTGGACCCTCAGGAATTGCAGGGAACTTTGTTTTATAAGCGCTGAGCCTCTGCCAGATACCATCGAGTAATTTGTGGAGCTGAAAGTTCTACAGTCAGTCAGGGGGTCTGATGAAATGGAGAGCTCTTGATTTGTATTGGTGCTGAATGATGTTGATCTTTTGCTATATTTGACGTCTTGGCAGAGAGACAGAGAGAAAGCAGTCGTGAAAAGTGGAATTTTTTTCATCTCATTGAAAACATAATCATATTGCCTAAATGATATATATAATTCTCTTTGTATCTTTTGCATTGATCCAGATTCTTCTTACTGAAATCAGACGAGTGTCAGAGAGGTGCCCCCCACCCACAAGAGCTTGAGATCTGTGCTCAAACCCGACAGGAGATGCAACACAGCCACACAGAGACACAAAATGATCACAGACAAAACAATCACAGTGACCCAAAATGACTATAAACTAACGCAAAATGACCACAAAGAAATACAAAAAGACCACATAGTGATATAAAGCAACTTCAAAGAGATGCAATACAACCACAAAGAGACACAAAATGACTATGAAGTAAGGCAAAATGACCACAAAGAAATACAAAAAGACCACATAGAAATGTAAAACAACTTCAGAGATGCAATACAACCACAAAGAGACCACAAAGAGACATAACAACCCAACAGTGACAACAGAGAACTTTTACATTTTTGTGTTCAGGAGCCCACTGTTTCATAATTAACTGATATGATTTTATAGTTGTTTATTCAATAGACTAATGCCCCTCATTCAAATGATTTTCTCAAAGCTTTAAATGTATTACTTTTCCAGAATATAGAACTTGTTTACCCATTAAACTGGGAGTTTTAGAAAAGGAACTTCAGTGAATTATTATTTTATATAATAATATATTAATATAATGTGTTATTTTAAAAGTCAAAGCCCATTTGTTGAGGTGATGTTTTTATAGACTTGAACTGAAGTAATTGTGCAGTGGCATGGAAATAGATTCCACCGCATGCAACCATTTCATGGATGATTACATCCAGTTGTTTATGCGTTTTGAGTAATGGGGATATTGTTCAAGGACATTTTAAAGTAATATTTGTGCATCTTCTGCTCTTATTGCTCCACATGATCCAAATGCATCTCTGCACCACATTTTTGTGATGGAGGCTTGCATGTATGATACAGACACCTGCTCGTTTTCAGTCACTCACTGGTGGTGGCCTAATGTGCAAGAAAATATGATAAAGTTCCCTTCAGGGTGCCCTTCCAGTGGACAAAATGTGATAAAGTGCCATCGAGAGTGGCTCATTGTCCAAGACAGCATGATAAAGTGCCCTGTAGGATTCCCTTCCAGTGGACAAAATGTGACAAAAATGCATCACAACTTTCGCCCTCGCCCTTCAGTCCGCCACTGCCATCCATGATCATGACATCTGCCTGAGTTACATCAAATAGATTTTAATTGGCAACGGTACTTGTTTAACATTGAAGACAACATCTTCCCTGACCCCACACTACCTCAGGAGGTCATAAAACAAGGTCTTTTGTTTTTGCTTTAATGTGAGACAGAGGCCCTGACAGCAGAACTTTGTGTTTAGACGAGAACATTGATGCCACTCTTATGTAAATGTTTTTGTTTCACTACATTCTTATGCACATGCAAACACAAAGGTGCAGAAAACAGACACACATCCTAACAAAGTGTACAGCCAGGATGGTGATTCTGAAAAGCTGTACTTAAGACACAGTGGTGTTTTCAGCTAAATGCTAAAGTCAGCATGCAGACATGCCCACAATAAAAATGCTAGCATATTGACAATTCGCAGGTGTGCTACTGTTTCACATGGTCATCATCTTCAGTACTAAAATGCTAACATGTGCTTGCACTTAATATAAAATAGAGTTGATGCTGTGTCAGCCTGTGCTGTTCTCTTCAGGTGTGCTGGTTAATGCAGTCTTGGTTGATCTCCTTTAATGTGTATCTATACAGGCTAAAGATGCTATATCACTGGTTCCCAACGTGAGGGTTCTGACCCCACTAGGGGTCTCCCAAGCTCCAAAACTTCTCTTGGTCCTGCAATTTCTCTGAAAAAAAAGCCTAAAAGCATTGCACCAAGTTTTTAGTAAAGCTGCCATGTAATCAGGCATTTTAGGGAACAACAATCCCCCCAAAAGGCCTGCGAAATCCTGGAGGGACTGACTAAGAAGATTACATAGTGTAATGCATAGTACAAGTAAAGTTGCAGACTCATAAAAGTACAAGTACCCATAGCAAATACTTACAGTAACTCGAGCATTTGTATCTCTTCTCTTTTCCCCCCCGGCACTGTTGTGCAGAAAAGGTTTATTCCACTAGAACCCATTAGAGACAGCTGGCTTTCACGCCTGTCACACCATGAATGTGTACCCGTATACATTTATCTGAGTGTATGTGCTGCGGTGGTGTGTGGCGAGCAGGGAATTATAGCTTTCTGAATGTGCATTAGTATGTGTGTGTCATCCTTCATGCTTCTCCCCACTAAAGCTAAAGCCTGCTTACCTGTCCCCCTCCTCTGCCCATTCATCCTCGCCTCTAAATCTGCTCTGATGTGCTGGCTGCAGTGGATGTAATGTGACTAGCGGCACAGTGGTGGCCATCATCGCCTTTCACCTATTATGAATCAGGCCTCCATTAGTACTGCTGTCGTCACCACTTTTTCTCAACTGCTGTACAATGCACCCGAACAGACAGACTGTAAGACCAGCTTCGTAGCTCTCCATTAACCGGCTGCCACATCATTCCTGCACCCTTTGACAGCTGAGAGCAAAAATAGAGTTTTTGAAATAGGATGCTTTAGGGCAGAGCACCACAGGGACTTCTTTTCCAACTTCCTTTGATTTTGCTTGCTTAACACCTCAACATGCTCTAAGCTCTCATCACAAAAAAAATAACATTTAACATTTAAACATGCTCCATACTACAGATATGATGACATCTGATGACCAGAGGCAGATTGAAGGGGTGGCTACTGAGGATCCAGCCCTGAATGTTTTCTCAAAATTCACATATCATTTATGTTTTGAAAATATGAGTACTTTCTCTCAGTCGCTCTCTGACTTCACCCGCGTGTCGTCTCTCTGCGCGTGTCAATGTGCAGTACTGGAGTCTAACAGAGAGGCAGTAATATGCTGCCAATGGGCATGTAGCACGTAGCCTGCCCTGAAGAAGAAGTGTTTCATTCTCACTCCGCACCTTTCATCAAGTATGGACATCTGCACTTCTGTCAAAAATCCACTGGCACCAACTTCCACAGAAAGTGGTACATCAGGAGCAGCAGGAGCCGCCAGTGAACCGCAGACAGGTGATATTTCAAGTGAAACTGCAGGTGTAACACTTAATATAACACATAATCAGAGCCAGTCGGCTCTATATGCACAGTATGCAAGTTACGTAAGACCCGCACGGTACCCAAGGGCCCCGTTCCCCCTTATATCAAAGCAGGTGTCAGTGTTCATAACACTGATGAGAGGATGAAGGAGAACTAAAGACAAAATAACATCCCGAGAGTGAATCAGGTAAACTTGTTTCCTCAGCTCCAAGTTTGATATTGTTCATTCACAGTAACATTAATTGGATGTGATAGTTTGCAGTGCATGACGCTCCTCCCTCTGTCTGTCTGATGTTAGATGAGCTGCAGTCTGTCTGTCTGTGTCCTGCTTACAGACACATCCAGGGCTGCTCTGTGACTTTGTGTCTGACAGAAGTGAAAATGAAATACAACTGTTTATCAGATTTGATGAGCATCAACGTGCAGCGGCGTTTATAATCTGTAGCTCAGAGAAGATAACCGTGTCGTGCGTGAACATGAGTTCACATGCGCGTGCACACTTTCCTGCAGCAGCCTCTGTGGAGACCAGTTTGTCTTTCTGTCCAGACAATATATGGACATGATGTTGCTCCTCCGAGGTGGCCAGGAGTGTAAAAAGTATTCAGATCCTTTGCTTAAGCAAAACTACTAATATCACACTATAAAAATACTTTACTACAAGTAAAAGTCCTGCATTCACAAAACCTTACTGAAGCTAAAGTAAGGAAATATTATCAGATAAATCTACTTAAAGTCATTCATATTGCAGGAAAATTTCCCTATCAGTGTTATTATGTCTGGATTAATGTTTCTGGACATTAATGTTACTGCTATTTACTGCTGTAGATGTTTCAGGTGGAGCTCATTTTAACTACATTACAGACCACTGTTGGCTAGTTTAATCTAAAACAATGCATCATAGTCTATAGGACCATCAGATGTCTGTAGCATCAGTGTCCTGTGAGAACCAAGTGTCTCTAAAAAGTCAGAAAACAGCATGTTTTGGTTTTGTGGATTAAAAAAATCAGTATTTGCCTCTGGGATATAGTGTAGAAGCATAAACTACCAGTAAAGTACAAAATAAGTACAGAACTTGTTGTAAATGTATTTAGTTTGCATCATTAATAAGTGTTAATTTATGTGTGTTAACGTGTTCTCCAGTGCCATTTGTCCGATTTCAGTAATTAAGACATTTCAATAGAGGCACAAAAAATTTTGGTGTGCACTGAAGCAAAAACAAATTGTTATTTCGCTGCACATGGAGGTAAAAAAAAAAATTGGTTGCAGTGCTGGGCTTAGCCCCAGATTTCCTAAACTCTGCTAATTTCTAAAATAAGTCAAATCTTTTTGGCTTCTAATTAACGCTGAGCTCACTACCGGGGCTGGGAATGACATTTCTCAAACCACTAGTTTTGGTAGTAGCTAGACATGTAACTCAATATTCTTCTCAAAATAATTACGCAATTAAAGTTTTTGAAATTTAAATGGGCTCATTATTTGTTACTTTTGTCTTATCTGAAACTGCAGAGGACAGCAGACATAGTTGCCTATTCCCTGCAATATGATGTAACACCACCTGACCATATAGTAGCATAAGTCAGTTCAGGCAATGTGAGCTTGTTTTTCATCATAGTATAAAAAAAACTGTTCATCGTATAATTATGTAATAACTACTGTGACAACGCTTGGTTAACATATCCAGCGTCCTGTTGGTCTTCTTCAACTAAATCCTAGGTGTTGCTTAAAGGTAGACATTAGTTGTTGCTGCCCTCTGGTGGTCAGGAGTATTAATAACTACTGTGAGTGATAATTGGTACAATGACAGTTGTCACTAAATTACTATAACTTCACTAAAATAATATAGTTATGTGTGAATTAATAAGAGAATTAAAGCAGACATTTAAAATTGACACAAAACTTTCTTTCTCAAGTAACTAATTGCTCTTATAATGCAGTAATTAGTAAAATAATTAAATTAACTTTTGAGAAAAGTAACTACTAATTGTAACTCATTACTAGATTTAAGTAACTTGCCCAGCACTGCTTACTACAGAAGTTTTAAAATCCTAGCTGATTTTGAAATCGGGTTGCATCACGCACATTGGGAGACACTTTACTGGTCTTTCTCTCAAGTCTAAAACATGCACACTACAAGATTAGAACATCACACACTACAGGATGTTATCAAGATTGTCGTGCCTGAGGGAACACAATCACATGTGATCTCATGGGGAAGCAAATGTAAACCTAAATTATCCATTATGCTCACCAGCTAGTGTAGGAGCTTGTTGCTGTTGGCGCTGGGAAGGTAGCGTACAGTCAGGTTTTTTAAAAGAGCTTTTTCACTTTAAAAAAAACCTACTTGTTGCTTAAAATAATGCTATGGGAATGAACAAAAACTTTCAAGTTTTACACTAAAACAAAGAGCTAAAGGACTCTAAAATACCACAGTGAGCTGAGGGGAACTACAGAGTAAGTTGGGCATGTCTTGCCAAAAGGTCAAGATAAGTAACATATTTTGTCCTTTAAGTATAAGAAGTTGCTGAATGCCATTTAACACGATGACCTTTTTATTCAAGAAGCAGCTCAGCATAGCATCTTCACCCTGAGGTGGCTGAAGCTAAAAATATACCAGGCAGTAAGAATCCAACTTCTCATAGTCCATCAACAAAAGCAGCAGCATCTTCCATCAAAGGCTGGTTTTCTGCTTCTTCACAAGCCAAAGCATATTGTCTGCACCACTGAGCAGGTGATTGGCTGTCAAATGCTCTCCATGAAGGGGTGGCGAAATACTGATGACTGGCAGGATTGCCGTCACAGCACACCTAGGGATCCTGTTCAAGAAACATCTCCGTGGGAGATGCAACAGGACCATAATCCACTTCCTCCCAAGAGCTGTCAACATACTCGAGCAGTCCTGCTAAGACTCTGCCACGATGCATCCACAGCCCAGCCGAGGGACTGAGGGGAAACCCACAACTGTTGCTGCATTCCTGACAGTCCATCCAATTTATTTTAAGTGGCAAAGTTTGTCAATGCTTATAATATCAAAGCGACTCTATATTGCTCAGAATGCTGTTGTTTCATGGCATCGCTATTAATGTCCACAGTCCTCCTGAATTTCTGTTGGTGTTTATGTAAAATAGTTTGTTGGCAAATACTCTATGCTGGTGTGTTCTGCCTCTTTACATTTGCTGATACCACCACCCTGCAAAAATTCTATACCTGAATCCCCTTCGCAATTATAATATTTCTCACTTGGCAGTAAAATAAGTCATTCTCTCATTCTGATTCAGAGAAGCTTTTGTGCAAGGAAAAATATGGTGCCTGCTATTGTAGATAGAGCCGCATACGCAGACAAATCTGTGACAAAAAAGAGGGAATTTCAAAATATATTGTTGGGAAATTTTAATCTTGTTCTCTATTCAGCTGTCAAAACACAGAAGGAAAAGGCATGATTCAAGGCCTCTTTTTACTGTATGTCATTTTAATTAGATACAGTGAAGTATCCTCCCACCCTGCACATCTATCACCAACAAAAACCAACATGGTCTATAAAAACCCACAATGGATTGTCTCTTCCATCTTTTCCATGAGTCCGGAGAGATTTGTGTTGTGAAAACAAGAAGACAAAGCTGCTTCAGTAACAGTGT
This sequence comes from Lutjanus erythropterus, assembly GCF_056507025.1. Lineage (NCBI taxonomy): Eukaryota > Metazoa > Chordata > Actinopteri > Lutjaniformes > Lutjanidae > Lutjanus > Lutjanus erythropterus. The sequence goes on from NC_139329.1 coordinate 8,460,146, forward strand.
ACATCTTATTATCCTTATGTCAAAAAGTAACTGGAAATAAAAAACAAACAAATCACGATTCAATAAAATCTTAACTTATTTTTATTATTTTCTTTACTGCTTATTTTTTTCCCTCAAGTAGTTATAACTTTGCTTCTTTCTTTTATTCATCCATGCTTGACTGTGATAATCCCTTCCTGCAATCCAAGAGGGAACTTGTGTCATTATGATCCTGCCAACAGTGGACGTCTGTGATCAGAACAAATGTTGACACTTTTTCTGTAATGTGCATCAAAAACTGGTCAAATATGTATTTTGGAACTGAACTAGTTTAGAACTCTAGTCAAAGTCTGATACTGAATCAGTTTTTGGAGGTAAATTAAAACAGAAAATAAATAAATGATTTTTTTTAGATTTTAAAATACACTGCTGCCTTCTGGGTAGCCCTTTATTGTAATAGAGTGTCAAGCTTGACTAAATTTTGATATCCACTGAAGCTGAGCATTTTAATTTTGTCACAAAAACATAAAAACAAATAATGTTTCAAGGTCACAGTTTAGCAGCAGAGAGCAACGTAAGCACATGCAGAACTTTATCTTGACTTGGTCTTAATCGCTCAAAGTCTTCATCTTGATATACTCTGGTTTTGGTCATGATCTGGCCTCGGTTTGGATGGTCTTGAATATCACACTGATGAGCATCGTCATTGCCAGCTTCACCACTAACCTGGAGGGGCTGCAAACAGAAATGTGCTACCTCCACGATGCACTGTGACACCGCCTGCCAGCCATGCGCTGCAGCAGGAGGATGTACATGTCAGAAGTTCACACTCCCCTCATTTTCATCTTTGACTGTGAACACAATCCCTCAGTGGTTCCCACCCAGGAACAGAATTTTGCTCACCGGAGCTCATAAGAAAAATTGGAGACTGCGACTGGGAATTCTGCACCGGAGGTGATTTAACCTCACAGTGACTCTGACTGGATCCTGACTCCAGGGACAGCGGCAGGTTCAGACAGGGACAGGAGTGAAGCGGGGCTGCCAGTATATGTTTTAGTGAAGTTGGAAATTATTTATTCACGTTTTAAACAACAAGACTTATGTGAGATTATATAGTGTGTTGAAATAAATGATGATGAAGTATTCAGTTTCTTTGCTGGTTGTTCAGAAACTTTCAAAGCTGTATTTTAGGTTTTTACCCTTCAATTATGCTGGGAAAATACAATATATTTTAAAAAACTGTCACTTAAACCTTGCAACCTCCCACTGACTTAATTTTTCATTAAATGTAGATGTTAACTCTCTCAGATGGAAAGAGTTTTCTTAATGCTAATCAAAATTAAAAGTTTTAAACCACAATTCTTATTTAGCTTAGATTTAAGGGCTACAGACATTATGGTTGAGACACAGCTTATCAGAATATTATTAAATGAACTGAATGAAAGGTCCTTAGGGTATAGCTAGTAGTTGATTAAATAATCTTTTTGTAAAAAAGATCTGTCAGAGTTGATGATAATCTGGGAGACAACTTTATGATTATGATAGCACATTATTATACCTATGTTATCAGTAGGTATTGTTAGTTTTAGATTTTTAACACATTCGACAAAAAGTTGTAAATTCTTGACAGGGACAGGAGTGTGTTCAGGCCCAGAGGAAGTTCTTACATAAAAAAAAAACATAAAATAAAAATAAAGCAGACCAAAACATTTCATCAATTACATATATTATGTTTATATAAATCCTTAAATCCATAAATACATTTTCACCATTAATATGCACTATCCCTATTTTAATTTAATTTATAAGTGTTTTTTGGTAGGACATGTTTTGTCGCAATTCTCAAGAATGGGTGATATATTTAGATAATTAAATTAATATCATAAATATGTGATGATTAGTTGACTACTGGCTTTAACTGACATCTACTGGTCACCTATAGGAAAGTCGGGGGCAGCCCTCGTAACATCATACCAGGTCAAGAAATATTCACAAAAAGCCTCACATATACATTATGTAGTCAGAGTGAAAAATGTAGGGGAAAGTGGTCACGGCCCCATGTTAACATACCCTTCAGTAAATTATGCTCAGAGCAGACCCGTCGGGAATGTCGAGTCATGTCTCTCGAGTGCAGAATCTCAAATGTACGCTGCCGAGAGCCCCAGGTGACCTGTCCTTCATTTGCATGACGGTATTCAGGATAATGAATTTCATTCTGAATGTGTCACAATTGGCTGAGCTCGCTGTAAGTCCCTCTGGCTTTGCCTTTCCTCTGCTCACACTCTCCCTGCAGACCAACTGTCTCACCCAACCCCAACCTCCTCCTTACTGCCCTCACGCTTTGTGAGAAATGTTGCCCATGGGACTCCTTTTCCTGTCTCTCTACTGTACCTCTCTATCGCTGTGTCACTCACATACCCATGAATACGCAACTCTTTTCTTTTTCCATCTTCATTCTCAGCCAGACACCTGAGAGTCCTTTGTTTGGTCCCCTCGGCTCTGACTCTGGCAGCTGTTATGAGTCAGAGGAGACGCACTTTAGAGCCTCATACAAAGGTTGACTGAGTTAACTGTATAACTCTCTTTCTCTCTCATCCCATCTGTCTTTTCTAGCCCCCTAAAACTCTTCTTTGCCTCTTTTATTGTTCTGTCACATCACCGTCAGGAAACTATCACAAACGCACAGATACACATGCACTGAAACAACGGAATCAGACCAAAAAACTCCTCTAAATCCTGCACATCCTACAGCTGAAGCGTAGAGGTGAGTGTTTACATTAAGACAATGACAATGAGGATTACAGTAATTAATCTACAGAGCACACACTGAATGCTAATTAATAAAACCATTAGATTCACAGCGATGGTATGATAGTCTTTATTTACTGTGCATACAAACTAGCATGAAAACATGGCGAAGTGTCCTTTAGGGTGCTCTTCTAGAGGAGAAAACATGATAAGCTGCCATCTTAAGGGCCTTTCAACAAAATGTAGTTTCCTTCCAGTGGAGAAAACACCATACAGTGTCCTATAGACTGGACTACATGCTAGAAAATTAGTTTTTATCTACGTGCCTCTAAATGATTAAATAGTCAGTGGTTCCCTGTTGTTTTTATTATAGGTGTGGTAGTTCTTGCACTTTAATTCACAAAACAGAACAATTTTAATCTAAACCAGGGATATAAATGTTTCACTACAAATGCATCCATGCATTTAAATGTATTTTCGCCCTGCCTGTCAGACAGCCTGACTTTGCTACTGATCAGGCAGAACATAACTGCAAATAAATGCAAATGTTGGCTAACACCATAACAAGTTTACAAGGTGGTAATGTGTAAATGTTGCAGTTAGAGGTTGTTCCACTAGCCCCCAGGTGCCAAAAAGTCTATTAATAAGCAGCCAAACTGACCATCCTGAAGATGCTTATCTGTTTATTCAAGTGTGGGTTTGTGCACAATCTTCAACGATGTAATTACAGAGTTCACTAGAGTACAGTAAGCTCAGTAAATTCAAAATACCACTCCAGATTTTTTTAACATCTGTTTCCATTGAAAAACCAACAACTTTCAAAATGAAAAAGTAGTAACACTTTCTCACTGAAGTCATGGTGGTGTATTTTTAGCAACCTGCGAGCATAACAACTTAGCGACTTTCTTGCTTGATTTGGCAAATTTTCGGACCCTTTTGAAGCCAAATCCAGGCATTCCTCAATCTTGTCAAGAACCACCAAGATTTCTTTTCCATACACACAAGCTGACTGGGCTTGACTTGGATTGACAGTGTCTTTTAACTGAGAACAAACTTATCTTGTGCCAAGCGGCTGTAAAACAGTGGATAAACACATTATTTCCTATAAATTCTTCACAATAGAGATTTATTTAGAATTTATTATGAAGCAGCAAAATCAGGAAGTGTTGGGTTTTCATTAGCCATAATTTGACATGACTCCTATATCACTAAACATGAACATGAAATGTTAAATAGGCAGCGATGCAGAAGAGCAGCTAGACTCCAAACCACTAGAGGTGCACCAATTCTAATTTTCTAGGCCGATTCCGATTTCCGATTTTTTAAGGGTGTGACCTGCCAATAATGATTTTGATTCTGATTTTCAGCCTTTTTAAGAATTATAATTAACAGCATTCACAAACCTTTTTGCAACTTTCCTTATAAAAATTTAACTGGATGATCATAATAAAAGACTGACTATTGAATATTCATTTTGGGAGCACAGAAACTTGTTTCATAGCAGGGTTCTTACTTTATTGTACATGAGCTAATTTTTCACGGACACTTAAAAACACTACTTTGAAACTTATTATTATTATTATTATTATTATTATTATTATTATTATTATTATTATTATTTAGTGCAAAGAAATGTAACCAAAAAATAAAAAGTATCATAGGAACAAATACAAAATGTAAACAGGTGGCTAGGGTACATTGTTTGACCAAGGACTACCTTTTATTGTAGGCTGATGGGTACAAAAAGTTAAAACAATGAACATTTTCAAGCTCTGCTAATTAGCTACCATTAGCAGTTGCTTTGTTGTAGTGATTTTTAAACTGCTTGTTTGTGCTTTTTCATAGTTCCACCAGAGACAATACACAAAAAAAATGACACCATCTTGTAAGAACTCTGTCAAGTCTTTCCCTTGCTTGTTCTGGTTGTAGCCTATTTCTAATTGGAATGCACCTGCACACTCACATGTGTCATTAACCTGACAAGTGGAAAATGTTAGCTATCATCTCCCGTCAACCTGACTGTAATGGGAATTGGACAAGTGTGAGCTGCGAGAAACCACATTCTCAGCCCCGTCAGTAGCCCGTGAGAAAGCTCGCTGATTTGCAGCAGTTTTTTCACCTTTTACTCAGCTTGCCAGGAAGACCCCCATTTTACCACTGGATTAAGATTACAATGCACAATACTATCAATTTGTTTTGGGGCATTTGGCACACCTTTATTGGACAGCTTGAGAATGAAGAGGAAGACAGGAAAAGGGGAAATAGAGGGGGCATTTCAGCCACACAGCCATGTTGCATGACCATTCAGCTGCCATTCCACTCCATAAAATACAGACGTCTGCAGCAACATTCACTAAAACGTTGAGTGTTGGACATAATAAATGTTGAGAATCATTAAGAGTCGACTGTACAACTTGGCCAGAAACACACTGTGGCTACTTCTACACTACTACATTTTCATTTTAAATCAGTTTTGCTACATTTCCACCCCGTGTCCACGCTAACCCAGTATTTTAGGACACCTAAAACAGAGATGTTTGGAAAAGCCGCTGGCCCCGTTTCAGTTTTGAAAACTCTAATGCGGCGTTTCAGTCTGGAAGAGCAGAAAAGGAGACTTTTGGAAACGATAAGGCAGGCACCCACTCACAACATGTCAACCACATCCACACATCACACTGCGGTCCTCACACACTCTGGGAGGTTGGCTGTTGCTCTAAAAGTTTAAGTCTCTGGATGTCAAGTTCGTAACTGATCTTCACCTGCCTTTTGAATTGTTCCTCGAGTACCCCATACAGGACTTTATGGATTCAACAGCCAAGGCATCCAGTGACCATCATCTAACATTACCGCTTCTGGTGTTTTACTAAGAAAAGAGACATTCACCCATTTTGTGCTAAAGGTGGACAACTGACCAACAACTGATCTACAGTTTGTCCTTACTCTTGGACTTACTGGGTCTGATTCTAGCTGTTCTGAGCCACTGACAGCTGCTGTGCAGACATTATGACATGGCTAATGGAGCTTGCTAACTGCTACTTACAAAGTTAGCATGCGTGTTGTCTCACCTGAGTGACAAGGGAGATCTCCGCAAAACTACTAATGCATCTGGACTCTCCTGACAAGCTGTTTCAGTCATAAATGTGCAAGTGTATGTAAATAGTAAATTTGTTTTGTTGCACCAATGTTTGAAACTTTGCTAGTATATGTTAGCTGCTGGCTTTGGTGAACCTGCTGTTTGTGTGTTCAGCCACTGTCTGTAGACACAAATGGACACTGAAAATATAATGATGGAGGAGAAAAAAAAGACACAATGCTATTAACAATGTTACAACATTAACATTAACCAGGAGGATTACTAAAAGAGAAGCTACTCAAGAGAAGACTTTTGAAGTGCTTCAAAAGATATTCCTTAAGCTGAAAGCGAGCCCAGAGGTCTTTAAAAAATAAAATCCTGCACTAAAAACATTATAGTTATATTTATTTATTTTTAAGCATTGATATGTTTGTTTTGTGCACAGATGATGGTATAAACATTTTGGAAGTGGATCACTGGTTTTGAAATAAACATAAAACTGGAATTGTTAAGTGTAATTTATTCTTACTGACTTGAAATAAGTAACTAACATTCAAATAAAAGAAGGTAACAATTTGCATAACCTTGAAAAATTTAAATGAAGTAATATGAGCAGTTGATGGCGCCAAAGTTGATTCAACTTAACTACGCTTGTAGAAGACAAAGCAAATCGCATTGGTCATACTAAACTAAATTGAGTTGGTCTAACTATAAAAGTCTCATGGGATTTACTCAATTGTGGCTGAGTTGGAATTACTTAAAATGGTCCATGCAAATTGTTACCTTAATTTTTTAAAGTTAAGCTAGTGTATTCTTTTTTAGAGTGCAGATACGTTATCCTGCTTCATCATTTTTGTCCAAAGGGATACACATAACCAGTGTAAATGAATGGTTGTATGATTTAAGAGTTATTATGTGGCCACACTCACCTGGTCAGAGCGTCTTTGTTTTAAAATGGCTTTCTAAAATGAAAACGTAGTAGTATAAATGTTGAAAAGCTGGAAAACAAGTTTTCAGCCGATGGCCCTGCATCAGTGTGGACACTCATCAACTGGCTGATGACATCCATGTGTTTCACTGTAGGCTTGACAAGCCATCCTTCATACACACCAGCATCGACTCAGAGATCACAAGAAACCTCCCCCTCCCCCCACCTTCACTCAGGACCTGTTACGATGATGTGTGTCAGCTCAGAAGATCAGGTAGGCACCAGGCCCTGACAGTCTGTCAAACTCCTGTCTGAAAGTCTGTGCTGACCAGTTGGCCCCCACCTTCACCCACATCGTCCACAGATCACCGAAGCCGTGTCAAATCCCCTCCTGCTTTAAACACTCCACATTCTTCCTGGTCCCCAAGAAACCCTCTATCACAGGATTAAATGACCAGAGACCTGTTGGCCTGAGGTCTGTAGTCATGGCATCCATCAAGACACTGGTGCTAGCCAACTTTAAAGGGAGAATTAGCCACTTTTTATGTGATGTCCCGTAAATTTTATTGGTAAATGTCGTCAGTTTAAGTGTGTGCTATATTAAAAAAAGAAAACAGTTCTTCTGCTGCAAAATCCTTATGTTCTTTCTTACATTAAGTGATGTCACTGGATGTAAGAAAGAACTACAAGTTGGCCAGGGCTTGTAAGTATTTTTGTCATTTAATGCTATGCCAACAAAGTAATAGGCTAGCGTGATGATAACACGGAAACATGGGCATGGGAGTCACAAGCTCAACCGCAGTCCACCCTGGCACAAGTAGACACTGCTGCACAACTCAAGTTTCTTACTCACTATAGCACACACTCAGGATTTTATTGCTTCAGTTCACTAATTTACCTTTAAAGACATCACATACCATCCCCCTGCTGGACCCCTGCAGTTTGCTTATTTGGCAAAAGGTCAGAGGATGATGAAGTCAACATGGGACTGCACTACATCCTGGCAACACCGCCACAAACTCACGGGACCTAAAGTGGATGTCAAACATTGACACAATCATCAAAAATGCCCAGCAAAGGTTGTACCTCCTGCGCCAGCTCAGGAAGTTCAACCTGTCTCAGGAGCTGCTGATTGGCCACCCTTCATATTTTGTGTGCTCTCGTGCTTTCACTTCTCAAACCAGGAGATCTGCCTCCACACTTGAGAATCTTTTCTGTTTGTTTTGCCCCTGGCAATTCTGTCATTATGCTGCATTTGTGCCCAGCTGATATGTGTAACCCACTCTATACCATGAGCGCAGGGGGCAGGACAGGGCAGGATTTTTAGCCTAGCTAAATTTGAACGTGTTAACACATCACTGAATAAACAGTCTGAACAAGAAATTAAGGCAACAACAGTGATCAGGGGTTTAGCGGAGGATAAATGGAGAAGCATTTTACCCACCTCACAGGCAGTCAGTTTCAATGCTTCTATGCTTTCGAAAATGGTCAATGACATTCAATTAAAGTGTACAGGATTTGTAACTAATGGGCTTCAGAATGGACAGTTCATTCCTAATTTCCCTCTGTGTGTCTGTTGTTCGGGGTTGTGCTAGAAATTAAGTTTCTCTGAATGTTAATCAGGGTAACTTTTTATATAAGAGGGACTTGTTTGAAGAGATTTAAGGCAATCAAGCCTTCTTGCCACCTATTCCAACGAAGCATTACATTCACATACAGAGAAGAAGAAAATGTGCAATTACTCTCACATCATCTCATCTGAGAGGAAAATTGGTGCTGCCAAAGAATAAAAGGAAAATCCAGTACCCATCTTGTCGGAAACTCAAAGTGAGAGTAGATGTTGCAACAGTGAGACAGACAATCAATCAAAGAATGAAAGTATGAAAGAAGGAAGAGGAAGAAGCCACATCTGATTTGGTAAATGACACTTGATGTAAAAAGAAAAGAAGGGAGAAGCTAAATTAATTTGAGAGCGCCAGCAGGATGGAGACGGCTGAGGTCTAAATGTGATGTAACACAATTCTGATAACCTGTGAAGTCTTGTAATCAGCAGCATTATCCTCTGGATTATTTCCTCTCTTTCCCTTGTTTATGTTTCGAGTGTACCATGAATTTTGAAAAGCAACATTATTGCAATCTTTAAAGCTTATTAGCCAATGTGCATTTGTGCATTTCATCCTATGTTGGATTATAACTCTCTGTCTGTGGCTGTAGCAAATCTGATTAGTGCTTTTTATCAGCATTCAGTTTATATTCCCAAAACGTAACCAAGAAAAAATGCTAAACTGCACTCGAGTGATCTCCTAAGTGAAAGCCCAGGGTTTGCTTTACCCACCCCACCTCCATCATACGCTGACTTTTTCACTATTTATACTACGCCACCTGACCTGTGTCGTCAAGTTGGGTGGCTTAGTATAAATGGCGAAAAAGTAAGTGTTTGATGGAGGTGATAGACAATGTGACAACTCCCCAAAGCAAAAACATCTTGATTGCCCCCTGGTGGCTGGATGCAGTAAAGGTCATAAATCCACCCCCTCAATTTTAGTAGATAGATCATGGGGCAAACTAAAACAGTTTTTTCCAAAGACAGTTTCTGTCATTTAAAGTAGTTCTTATCATGCTGATGTTTATTCATGTGTTAATTTTTTTTTCAGTCAGTTTGCTTTTAATTAGTTATTTGATGCCATAAAATGCCTGATTGAACGCTGGTCCCTGCTTGTGACACAGTCTGCCGCGTGTATGGGTGGGACCTCGATACCACAGCCCAACCCAGCCCTGTGCTCCAGTGCAAGATTGGTGCACTCATATCTGGGATATTTTGGCTTAGTTTTTGCACAGTGGGAGGAACTGGAGACACAGTGTCCATCTTTACTTATGTCAATGATTGGGAGTCATAACAGGCTTAAATTTTATGTTAAGTCATACCATCAGAAAATCACAACACTGAAACAAATATGAAATCTGTACAAATATTATATAGTTTGTTAAACACTGTTAGCAATTCATTATTGATAGTAAATTCTTGTAAATACAGCATTAATGTTGAGTTATTTCAGCAAACATCCTTCTTCAATATGACCTCCTCTTTTAAGTCCTGCAGTTTCATTTGAACACCTGCAGAAAAGTGTGACCAAAAAGAACACCTGTATCATTTGCTCCCATACCTACACAAACACCAGCTGCCAGCAATTATACAGAATTAGCCTCTGAAATACCCAGAATGTACCGTGACCTGATGGAGATGCCCAGGCACCATGCAAGCTCTGTGTAGTAGATTTCATCCTGGCACATTCAGAGCCAAAGAGACAGAGAGAGCCACTTCAACCAATTCTGGCACTCAGATCCTGAAATCTGTCAGAGCACGCATGTGTACACACACACACACACACACACACACACACACACACACACACACACACACACACACACACACACACACACACACACACACAATAAAATTTGAAGGTCGCTGATTTTATCGACTGAGTCCTTCAAATGAGTGTGTTGTAACCCATGGCAGTGAAAAATCTTTGTGTGTGTGTGTGTGTGTGTGTGTGCAGGCGGGTGCATCTGTGGGCTGCACTCATGCACATGGGATCATGAGCTGCTGGTTCTGTAATTAGAAGACTTCTATTTAATTACAAGGAGAGAGCAGGAGAGAAAGTTTCACTTACGAATCTCATACACACACAATTAAATATATGCAGGTTTGACAATTGTGGCCAAATATTCTGTACTGGCTGTTTGTACTTAGTACCGAGGCAAATAATGTAAAATCTTATCACTTATCACACATTTGAAAAGTTACATTATGCAACAGCACAACTTTCTGTGACTCACTGTCCTGCCAGGTGTAATTATCATACTTGTAAGACACTTATCAGATTTGTACCTTTGTACCCCTGTTGTGTTGATAAAAAAGTATGATTATTTTTGTGGGCAGAGCTTAGATAGAGGCAAAACAATTCCCCAAACACATTAGCTAACACTAGCTACCAATGACCGAAGTAAATATGAGTTCTTCTGAATATGTGCAGTCACTCACTCTGTAGGACCACAAGTGTTACTTGAAAAAGTTGAAACCAGGCTGGCAGACCCATACATGCTTACTCAGTGGAGGATGATCTTTCCACAATTGCAGATTTAGCTACTGGACAAATATATCAGCAACTAGCTGCGCCTATTACCAGCTGTTTCTTTGGAGGTGATTTTTGTCATGTAAATAGTTTATTTTGCATGAACTCCTGCAAAAACTAATATAATATTGCCAAAATTAAGTTTGATTGAAGGCGTTCTGGAGAACTACAAGCCATGTTGAAGGGAAGTGGTTTCACCAAAATGTTTGCTTTTGCAAAAAAGTTTTGCTTTTTCAGAAATGACGCAGTGACATCAATATGAAGCGTCCACATTGTTTCCTCCTGTCCTCCTCCCATGTAGCGTCTGACGGGATCTGAATGTGCGACAATGTGTGTTTCTTTACAGTTTAAACTCTCCCTGATTGTGCGCACGTACTTCATCAGTGTGTCAGCATCGTGTCCTCTCCACTGTAAGCACTGAGAGAACAGCCAGTGGATTAAAATAGGTCTGCAGGGGACAAACAAGGCAAAAAGACAGCTCAGTCAGACATATTGACTACTACAAGGACACTGCAGGGGTCAGTGGTTTGAAGCAGGAGGGCTGGATGGGTGGGATACACTCTTCAGAGGCCAAAGGCTTGACCAAGACACTGGAGGAGGACACACTTTATAGGTATTTAGTGTTTCAGTCCTCCTAAATTTGCTGTCCTCGTGGGGTCTCAGAATGTCAGGCATTGCCTTAAGGTTGTGCCGTTATTTCTACATCGCAAGTTTTAATTTTATACTGCGTCAGGGAAGAATTAAAACTAAGAACAAATGGTCATACATTCATGTGCAGACAAAAACATGCAAAGCACTCTACATATCATTTTTATGCAGATGAGACTATATCCATTAGCTTTTTCTCAGTCATTGACATTATCAAATCTACAAGCCACTTTTCAGGTGTCACAATAAGCTCTTACTGATCTAGATCTGGCATTTAATGCAAGAAAAACAAGCTCTCCATTCCCACACTGCACATATGCAGTTTACAGTGATAATAGTAGATATATCGAAACTGGGAATAATGTTTTGCCTGTTTGTGATTCTTTAGAGAAGTAAGAAAAAACTGCACATGATATAACATTTCTCCTAAAAGACTGAGGCTGAGGCTAGCATACTTATCTCAGCAAACTTGGTTGAATGGTGAAATACGACAGGTATAGACATGACCGATGACAGAAATACACTCATTAACGTGGGAGAAGGAAGTGCAGGGACTAGTGTAGCATACCAGCCAGACCAGCCATACTGTGATCACTCCAGGAAGAGAGCCGGGATAAGAGCTAAGCTAACCTAGCTTAGTCCTGAGACAGCAAAGCCATAGTGAGAGACATCATTGTCAGCCCGCTTTCATTCTGCACCAGCCTGCATCATCATCCTCAAAACCCAGCACATAACAAATGCAAATACAGTGTAATGGAACACATTTGGCTGTAGGTGAGGTTACTGCAGCTAGTAAACTAGCATACATTCACTATGCAGACAAAGACAAAGTTTAATCCTTTCTCCACACTTCTCACAGCCTCATGCGCACCGCTTCAACATGTACAGAAATGCAAAGTCTGCAGCGCCCAAGTTACAGTTGCTAAGCTGTAATTGGACAGTTGCTGTTTGGAAGTGGGGCTTAACGAAGAGTTAACTGAGCAAGTGACCTACAAAAGAAATTGTTTGACTGTGGGTGGATAATCTTTCAAATAACATTTTGGAGAACTTAGTAAAAAAAATGTTTAAGCTGAACCTTCTGTACAAACACAAAAACTCTTACTTTAATTAAGTACAGTTTTAAGGGCCATCCACATCAGCAACAATAACTATAACAATAACAATGTCACCATCCACCCTGATGACCGCAAAAACAGGCTGTAAACAGTAGCAGCAAGCTCACGCTGCACACTCCAGCTGTGTCTGTCCCAGATTTGACCTGTTACTGCTGTACACTGTGCAGAGAAACAAAAACAAAACCAGGAGAATATGAGTAAGGAGAGTCCAGCGCTTTGTTATGAGAGTCGTTGTCTTTTGAGGACAAATTTTCTTCATACTTTCAAATGAGTCAACATCATTTTGTTGGTTTCTCAAAGAGGACATCAATAAGGACCAAACAAACTTCAGACTCCATCAGCACCAAAGACCACTTGACAGTTTTTTGTGTGTAATTTGCAGCCAAATAATACGTGTTAAATAAATTGTAGTCTATATCTTGCAAACACCTTGTGGTGGCCACTGAACTCACAACATGAAAGGCCGTTTCTTGAGCCAGCGTTTGTCCATTCTGGGCTACTGTAGGAATATGGTGGTACAAAATGGCAGCCTCCAGTGAACAGAGCAATTGCGGTCTCTGGATATAAAGCTTTAGAAGTTAATGAAAACACAGTTCTTATTTCCAGGTGGTCATACACAAATGAAAACATGCTTATGAATAATATATTCAATTTCTGACACATTCTGCTAATAGAGCTCATGATTTTACACACTTTACCACTTTACTCTCAAAAGAGCCATATTTGTCCAAAAAGAAAAAGAAATCTGTCTGGAGCTGCAACTATTAAATTCTGTTTTATTTTGGTTATTTCTTTTATTTTTTTAAATTGGATTGGGCATCCATAGCTACATATCAAGAGGCTCAAGACTAGCCACAGGCACAATTTAGAAGAAAAAATCTTAACTCTGTGTATTAGCTACATATTTTTACAACTGGAGAAAAATTTAAAATGTTAAAAACAAAAGTTTTTCATTGCTTTTAAAGCCACAGGGAGCCACTGGAAAGGGGCAAAAGAGCTGCATGTGGCTCTGGAGTGCTGCACTGTACCTTTAAAGGCTCATCAGATCAGGTTGGACTAGCTAGAGACAGGATTTTACTGTTCTGGAAAGTTATCGTGGTGGCAACTATTTTATCTTTTGTCATAATGATCGTGAGGTAAACTGCAGAGTTCATTCTACGAAGTAATATACCAAAAATGATGGCTTTCATAGAGGTGAATGTCCCATGCGGCGCCGTGCCAGATGACATCACGTTGCAGCCAAAGTGAGCCAGGTTCATCTCTGTGTTGAGTGTGAGGAAAATAAGCTATTTCAATTCATATCATATTAAGTTAATACAAGCAGCCTCATGCTGTTCATATTGCCAAAAATGACAATAATCTGACATTTAGCAACAAGAACTGTAAAGAGTCACCTGAGCTGCCTGAGTAATCAACATGATATATTCAGCATAACCAGCCATGCTAATGAGGTCATTAATGAAACTCATTAATGCATTCATTACCAAATATTTCCATGTCAGAATACTTGTTTGCATACAGTTTTACACATTGGTGATAATAGGTATTAAATTATGTTCTCTGCTTGTTAAAAAATGGAAAGGGTTTACGAATGTTTGTCCTCATTAAATGCAAATCATCTGAAGTTTACACAGAAACCTACCATGCTGAGAAACTGCTGCATGCAAACATGTCTCTCCAAGTCCTGCCATACATGTACAGTAGGAGCTCATTCATTCTCTGGCTGTGTTTTACCTGCATAAATATAACATTCTTAAGTTCAGTGTTAGCTATGAAGAAAGCAGGCTTAGCTTACAGTTTTCCACATGAAACTTAAAAATAATTTTACTGACCAGTCACCATACAACCAGAATATCTTTAGGTGTCGGTGAAGTGATGACACTTCAATTTATTCACCAACAAATCCCACTTTTCCAAGGCTTCTGTATGCTTTCAGGTTTTGCTTTGTGTATTTTCTGGACATCAAGATTTGAGAAACATTGTTGAGTTCAGTTGCCTTTAATTTAAGCAAATAATCATTTATTTTACTTCCATATTTGCTGTTTTCCCTACTAAAGGCATCCATGTTGCAAGATGTTTTGTACCTGAGGAGGCATGTTCTGGTTTGGAAAGTGACATCAGTGCATGCTCTCTATTCTCATTAGTAAATTGCAGAGATGAAAAGTAACTGAGTACAAATACTCTTGCTGTAGGTTTTTCAGGTGTCTGTACTTTACTCAAGTATTTCTTTTTCTGACAAGTTTTTACTTTTACTTCCTACATTTTAACACAAATGTCTATAGTTTGAATGGCTACATTTTCAAAACGGGCTCATTACTTTAGTTTTAATTTAAGAAGAAAAGTGTAAAAGACATAACAAGATGAAATCAATGTAAAAGATGCAACAAGACAGAAATGGCATAAATGCAGTGGTGGAAAGAGTACTGAAAATCTGTACTCAAGTGCTCGTTTTTAGAAAAATACTTAAGTGAAAGTGCAAAGTACTTGTCTCAAAAACTAGTATTAGCCACTTTGGTCACACAGTTTCATGGTAAATAGGTGGTAATTACCCAGTAATATATTTGAAATTTCTTAGAAATTATGCTCAGACAACCCCAAATTTCACGGTAATAATGTTATAATTATCAAGTAACATATTATATTTGCTGTTAATTTCAAATAAAGTTCAAAAATATGAAATGGTAATTACCACCTACTAGCATAAAAACAATACTTGCAAATTATTCTTACCTTAAAATTTGGGGGTAATTTGCAGAAAAATTCAAGAGAAATTTCAAACATGTTGCTTTGCAATTCCCACCAACTACATGAAGATGAAAAACTACAAAAATGCAGATGAAAGGTTTGCACATTAATTCAACTTGTGCTCAGTACTCAGTTATGATTTTAAAATGAACTAAGTAGATTACATGATGTAATTAATGCTTAAGTACAAGTACAGACATGAAAATCTACTCATAAAAGTACAAGTTCCCAAACGGACTACTTAGTTACAGTGACTCGAGTATTTGTAATTAGTTACTTTCACCCCTGCATAAATGACATAAAAGACATGAGATGAAAACAATGCAACAATACATAAAAAGACTTCAGAGGACTACTTTTGACTTTTATACTTTGAGTACATTTCAGAATCTGTACTTTTTCACTTTTACTTGAGTAAAGAAGTTACTTACAAACATATCTGTACTTGGCTATTAGAGTACAGAATGTGTGTACTTTTGCCACCTATGGTAAATGGAGTCTGGTGACCTCTGAAAATTCTCATTATGGCTCGACCCACCTTCAGCAGAGATTACAACAACCTGTTATATGCTGAATTACTCCTTGAATACACTATACGGTATACATATTGATCAGTATGTGTATACTGTATGTATGTGTGTATCTAATATGGAAAGATCGTAACATGGGAGATGGCTGTTGAGTGTTCTGGATAAACTTTGTAAAGCAGTAGGGAATCCTCAGTGAAATATAACCAGGCTCTCTGGAAACTATTAGTAAAACTTGAAATGGCCTTTGCTGCCAATTCAGCAGGGTAAGAGCCATTTATTCTGTCATTGTAAGCATGCCGTGTCAATGCAATTACTAAAAACCATAAACAATAGATCAAAATGAAATGTTCAAGAACCTGACGCAGCCTGGCAAGACCGCTCCCTTTATTTCTCGAGGCAGACGACCCCATTTAAGGACATTGCCGCTTTTTTCTGCTCACCATTTTTCCAAAAGGACATCAGTCTTTAGTTCTAATAGCTGCGGGGCGATGCCTGGTAAATACATATGAGCCGACGAGTTTCAGAAATGATGACAATATGTCGGAAGAATTATCCCGCAGAACAAAACACCATAAACCAGCGTGAAGGATTTTCCAGCCGCCGCAGCATCCAACCTCTGGCATTGAGCAGAGTGTTTATTCTTCGTACGTCACATTTTACGACAATCTATTCATCCTCAGAGACTATTTATGTGACAGTTCTTATTTTGCTGTGATGCTTCGACGCACACGCGCGCACACAAGCACGCAGGCCCTCTTGTTTTTTCCCCGCACATTTCCAATCTTTGTGTTAATTACAGCGCCGTCCTTGACTTGAGTGAGGATTTATAGTCAGGGCGTGATCCTGACTCAGAGTTGTTGAGCAGAGAGAGAAAGATGAGAGGAGGAAGCACTCCATCTGAATCCATCCACATCTGGAGCCCTTCCAGATGCTATATGTCAGAAATATATTTCAGGTTTAAAAGGAGCGGAAGAGCACATGGCCTCCTTGACTTGGAGCAGGTGCCATGTTCAAGAATAAATGAAAAAAGATAACCGTGCCCCGAGTTAAAGCTCCATTGTGTTTTAGTTGTAGCACTGCACCCACAATGCATTCAGCAATTTCTGAGTTATCAGTTAAGTTTACCGTCAAGTTTTGTCCCCCTGTGCTGCTATTGGGTTCTATTTATCCTCAGGCTATATATCAGTCTGAGGTCGATAAAGCTGACACATGTATTAATGTAGGTGCGGACTGAATATGTCATGCTTTACACATCCGTCACAAAACCTGTATGGCAAAGCCAGGGAAAGCTGAAATAAATGTGTTGTGTAGATGTCCCTAATTTTGTTGCAAAATCATTATGTTGTAATCTTAAACCGCAAAATTATGCACCACGATATTTGTGGCTTCCTCCTGAAGAGAGAAAACTAAAGTGTTTCTCCCAATCAAGACAAATCCTCTCATGGGTGAAGCAGCTCCTTTCTCAAATAACCTTTACATTTAAAGACCACAACACCGCTTGTTTTTTATTTAAGAATACTCACAAGAATAATGGCATCCCCATCCTCTTTGTTGTGAAGAGTGTAGGGCTGCACAATTGATCACAATATGGCCATGCACAATATCCAGATCACAAAAATGTATGAGAAAACAGCATTATAAAAAGGTACTATAGTGCTGCATACATGACCTGGCCTAAAAATCCTCTTCTTCAAATGAAAAAACAAAACATGTTTGGTACAGACCTCAATAAATGTCACATCATCATGATTTGAATAGATTTTTTTTTAACTGAATATGAAAATTTTCCACTCATCATATTGCAATTTCAGTCAAAATAATCACAATTCAACTGTTTTACAAAATCGTGCAGCCCTAGAGAAGTGTTTATTCATATTAATATATTTATATTCAATGAGTTTGTTTAATAAGTTTTTAAAGACTGTTCAGTCCACCAGCTCACATCGAAAAGACCAAGTAATTAATTATATGAATGCAGAATATGCAGAATATTGCAGTGATTTGGGCTGTCGGCCTGTAGCTGTCTAAAATGGGTCTGGTTTGGACTGTAGTAATATTTCAGTCATGTCCGTTGCTTTCGAGGATACAAAAGACCCTGCTTACCGTTTTTAAAGCAGGAGAAAATGAGTCCAAACAAGACAGCAGCGCAAAAGGAAAACAACTGTCATTACACCCTGCCCTGCCACCATAGTATATTCTACAACTTATTGTATTTGCAGGTTGTAACCCCAGTTTCATTTGGATGTTTATCTATCTGCAGTAGGGTTACCTGCCACGGAGATAATGGATCTGAACCGTCTCTCTGAAATGGCCACTTCAGTCACAGTGACCAGCTTAATGGACTGAGAAGAGCCAGGAAACAGGGCGCAGTTAAAAGCTAATGTCCTGGAGTCAACAGTAAAGGTTTAACCTCACTATATATACTATCATACACAGTAAATCTCTACCATACAGCCAAGACATAAAAGATACTTTTCTTTGACATTAAAAAACACATCTACCCAACAGAACGATACTATTGTAGGGCTAGGTAAGAGTTATCCCTGTGAGACAAACTTAAAACTACTTAAAACTAGATATATGAAGGCTAGACATGTGTCACTTCTCATTTTGAGTTCATAACTTCACACCTCCTGAACTGCAGTACAATGCAGAAATTATTGAATTTTTATTTAACATTAAAGGAGAAATATGTCATATTTACTGCACTAAATCATAAAATGACCATAGGTCATCAGAAATTAAGGAGACATGCTAAGTAGCTTCTCTACAGCCAGCCAGCATGTTGTTGCAGAGCAACTGTTTTTGTTTGCCCGTTTCAAATTTGTGAGAGTTAAAATTAATGCTGAATGTTTGCTGAATGAGTACGTGTCTGTTTATGGATCGAAACAAGTCAGCAATTATCTTTTAAAAGAAGTAGATGTTTGTAACAGTTAAATTGAGCAATATGCTAATGGAGTCTGGGACACAGTAAGACAGGCAGTCACTCAGAGCAGTGAGCTTTTGTTTTCAGGATAACAGACGTAACATTACATTGACTGACAGTTGTAAACAGCTGATTAACTTACAGAGTAGGACTCGTTGTCACTTGTCATTGTCAAAGTATAATGTGCTTGTCATGCACTTGTGTAGGTTCAGTGTCCCTGTAGCCTGCAGGCAACGTGCCTGAGTAAATCTGTGGAGGAGGAGGGGTGGTGCGAAACAACTCACTTCAACCATAAATTCACATTAAATAGTAATTCAACCTATTTAATATGGCTTCAACCTGCTATTTGGACTGCAGTGCTCATTTTTTTATGCTTTTAATGGTTTTACATATTTCTCCTCCGTCCCTTTCTCCAATGTTCCTGGGAGAAGGAGCAGAGGTGATGTGTCACCCAGTGAGGGTTTAATGAGGCAACTGTTAGCAATGTCATCTAGTACATAACTTCATTTACTGGCAGAAGATTCAGTATAATCTGTGTGGTTCGGCTCAGAGGGGGTCAGTGACTGTTTGACCTTGCAGTAATCACAGTAGCATGTTGTGCATTTGACCAGACCATAATGTCAGTGGTTCAAAATCATCAAAATTCATCTTATTGTAAATTGAATATCTTAGGGAATTTTGACAGGAACCCCCCCCCCAACACTTTTCAAGATATTACTAGAATTAGTGCCTCATGTTTGTATGCCTCTGCCAGCCAAGTTGGAGTTTAGATCCAATTTAATAATTTATTAACAATAAATATTATGTATATTTTTTGGTAAAATGGAAGTTATCACTATATTGTCATGTATGGTTCTAGTGAATAGTTTCCAGTGAGAAACATGCTGTCTTCACATAGAAACTGGTTTGAAGAAATTTCATGTACGTCTTCCTGGGCTATTGCATTAATTCAAGGAGACATTTGCGCCAAGCTTGAAGAAATTCCCTTAAGGCGCTCTTGACACTCACAAGAATGGGACAGACTGACAGACACTGCGAAAAACCCGGGAGTGATCAAAGTCGGTAGGATTCATCCTCTGGAGATGAACATTTGTGCAAAATTTCATGGCAATCCATTCTATAGTTGAGGTATTTCAGTCTGGACTAAAATAGTGAACTGACAGGCTGCATCACCATCTATAGAGGCATGTTGCTAACATGTCTGATTCTTGTGCCTAATGCAAACAAGGCTCTGTCAGTCTGTTTTCATGCATTGCACAAAGTTTACTTTGTCTAATTCTGAGCCTCTCATGATGAAGCCTAATAACAAAGGCAGGATACAAATCTCTGTGAACATCTTGGAATACATTGTAGCTAACAAAGCTGCAAAACAGTAAAGGCTTTGATTGCTGACAATCTGGTCTGGCTTTTAATAGAGAAAGGCATGGAAGCCCATCCAATGTGTGCTCAAATCCCGAGGCACTTGCAGTTTATGGAGAGGAAAAACGAAAGCCATAGGACACTGCCATCACAACAGGAAGAATAAAAGACGCCTTTGTTAGGTCAGGAATTGACTGTGTTGCTGTCAGAGCTGCTAATTTGCTCCCGTGGATCCAGAATTTGGCAGGAGTTCCTATTTGAGGCCACTTAGTAATTAATAAATGGCCTCTCACACAGGGTGTGTTTGCACAGTCACACACACACACACACCCACACACACAGCAAACTGGATCCTCAGCTTTAGACGCTCCTGCAGGACAGATGTAATCACTGCATCGTGACAGGAACCCACTGCGATGGAAGTATGAGCTGTAAGAGGTGTCACTCTTTAAAATTCAAGTGAAAAAAAAATGTTATCTCTCAAAAAGTTTTTCTACTTATATATATATAAAAACATTGTCATGTCATTCATTTCATCTTCAGCTGCTGAGCCACACGGGATGTCAGGAGTTTTGACAGTGAGGCTCCTTTCTGACAGATGGTTCAGAAGGGTTGGGCTGTCTCCTTCAGCCTCCCTTCAACTGAGAAACATCCCTAAAATGAAGGCGCTTCTACCCTCTGCTGATCTGGAGAAGGTCATCTGGATTTGATCTCCTCGCTGCTTTCTATTCCTGCCTCACTCGAATGTGCCTCTAACGCCTCCAGCTTTTACTAAATTCAGCAGCTAAAGTGGGATTTTAAGTGATGCTAAAAAGCAGAGAACACATCATCCTGTGTTAACATCTCCACCCTGGTGACCTGTTAGCAGTAGAATTCAGTTTAAAATTGTATTGATCATCTTCAAAGCTTTTCTATTTTAGGCTCTAGTGATATCTCATTCTGCTGAAGTTTCTGTCTTAGACAATCAACAGTCATGTCTGGCTTGGAAATTGGTGTTTTTTTCTTTATAGCCATACTTTTCACCTTGTTTTCCCTTGTTAATTATAGTCAAGTTGAATTCTTGAAGGTTAACCCTCTGGAGGGATTACTGAGGAGCCCTTAAACTTTATCTGCATTGTAAATGTCTCCTGTTCCTGTATCCATCCAATGCAGAGAAGGCTACAATAGCCAACCTCATTGGATCTTTAAAGGGAAACTATGACACTTTTCATGTGGATGTCCAGTCAGTGTTGATGATAAATGCAGTCAACTGAAACAATAAAGTTCTAATGCTGCAATTTTTTTTGTTCTTCCTGCATCTGGTGATGTGACTGTATGTAAGGAAGAACTGCAGGCTATTTCAGCTTCGATTTCTAATCTCTATTGTTTAAGATTCTGTTACTACATTACCTAATTCACATGTAAAACATTTTCAGAAGCATATTTTTGTGTATTTTTCAGCTGCAAAACAAGAAAGGTTGTAATCAGGTGGCAGCCATAATGTGACCCTCCTGGAAACAGACCAAACACTGCTAGGTCACACATCTTACTGCTCTGATTGATTCTAGGTCCATGCAATCCAGAGACATTTTGGCCTGCACATATTGTAGAAAATGCTCCTTAGAAAACGAAAATGAACAGAGAGGTTCCAGGCTACAGAAACCAACCAGTATAGCCCAAGACTGGGATATCACTTTAAGAATTATAGAGTTCTTATGTTCTTTCACAATTTTGGACCCGATCTAAAACCAACCTGTGGAAAACCCAATGTGAGTCAAT
Organism: Lutjanus erythropterus; assembly: GCF_056507025.1. Taxonomy (NCBI): domain Eukaryota; kingdom Metazoa; phylum Chordata; class Actinopteri; order Lutjaniformes; family Lutjanidae; genus Lutjanus; species Lutjanus erythropterus. Next base: position 8,482,091 of record NC_139329.1, read on the forward strand.
TAATTCTGAAAAAGAGAAGAGATCCAAAAAATAGCCCAAGATTCAAATAGACCTGCTTCAAAATGCAGTCATCCTGAACAGAACTACTTAACAGAACACTGACAGCAGCACGATGCTCCACCAATTATCAAACTCCAGCGATCATAAGGAGTAGCAGTACTAGTCATTTAATTTGAATCCAACCAAGATGAAAGGCCCTGGATCTTGGTTACTAGTATCCAGACTGACCCATGAGGATATGGAGGATAACGCATGAGGATAAAAACCATGGAACAGATGACCAGCTTTTCAGATAAAATAAGATTCAAAGTGTACCACTTTTGTCCAGTTAACTCCACCAATGTGTCCCTTTTGGGCCAACTTGCTGGTCCCAAGCCCAGATAAAGGAGGAGGGTTGGGCATTGTGTTAGCAACTCCACCCTGTAAAACCCACAGGCTACAGAAACCGCAAAATCGCTGCCCCAGCATTGGCGTAGTGTGGTTGTGACCCTCTGCTCCACCTAGTAGCCTACAAGAATAAGTCAAGTCACTTTTGTCCAGACTGAAATATCTATAGCTACCGACTATACTATAAAAAAGTCGCCGTTCAGTTAGATTTTGGCACCAAACCTAGTTAGGTTTAGGAAAAGTTTTGGGTTGCAAGTTGCAGGTCACATGATGCAAGTCCTTGGTGAAAGTCCTGTGTTAAACTAAGATGGTGAACATGATAAATCACACCTGCCAAACATCAGGATATTAACATCATCATTGGGAGCATGTTAGCACACTGACATTAGCTCTGAGCTTCAGCACGACACACTTTTAATTAGATTTTAAAGATACCTACAGGTCATACATAGCAAATGTTGCAATGCTGATTCATGTTGATATACAGACATAATTATTTTCAGCAGACATGCGTTGATAGGAAAGTTGTTTGACAACTCATGGAGCTGATGTGTTCTGGGGCTGGTGAGAAAGCTCTAACTCATATCGTCTCCCATCAACACACTGGTGGTTTTTACACCCATCATTATCAGAGTTCAGTTAACACTGACAGTTGTGTTGTCAGTTTCCACATTGCCTCATTAATGGACCGACAAAATGTCACTGGCTGAGCTGAGATTGGAAACAAGCATCACCAGGCTTAATATAACGCTGGATATTGGTGCTGGAAATAATACATGATAATTCTGTCACTTGCTGTCTTTATTTGAAATGACAGCTTGCTCTGCTGATGTTCTTTTTTTTTTTTTTATCAGATTACCAAGCGTACACTATCTTCATCACCAGTCATTCAATCAATCATCCTTACAGTCACACTACACTGCAGTCACAGCTCAGTATCCTTCAGGTGTTTAGACAGTTGTATCTAAAATGAATGTGTGCAGTCTGGTTATTATATTGAATATAGAAAACATGAGCAGTTCTCTGATAACAGCTGTCTGCTGAGCAACTAATTAATTAAACATCAAAATGCTCAAAACACACTCTCATATACATAAACAGACTTGGAGAGCTCCATCAGGCACACCCAAAGCAACATGATTCACATTTCTGGCTACAGTACAAAGTTATATTAACTTATCTCATATTGCATGTTATCTGGTCTGGACTATTGGCATAAATAAAAGACGGATGCTGCGGCTCCACTTCCTCCCACTGAACAAAACTGAAGCCAAAATATTGCAAATACGAGCACTGCCATCTTGCGCAAATAAAACATTATTTTGCACAGAAGTGTAATAAGTAGTAAAATTGCAATATCCCCAGACTAACTTCAAAAATTAGAGGAGAAAAAAGTGAGGAGAAACTTTCTGAACTTTGTGAAATGCTGTCCGTGACAAAGCCTTAATTATTTGGGCATTCATGTAACTTCTGCAAATGGTGTTTAATTCTCTGGTCTGATGTTATGTCTGACTGAATGTGATTAATTTCCCACCTGCATTGCTTTCTGTGTTAATCAGCCTAGACTCAAAAAGTCTGCAAGAAGGCAGCTTAAGCCTGGATGGTGCAACTGGCGTGACTGAGAGGTTAGGCCTAGAATGCCAAGTTTAAGACCCAAATTAAGACCAGCATTACACCTGTTGGTGCAACCGGCCCCAGGAAACTCAGCAAATGATTTCAGAAACTCTGACTCAGAGTTGAAGCTGAGCAGCCAAAGGACATCAGGGTGAAAACCAGAAAGCACTTGCTGTATAAAATATGATTCAGTTTCACTCAAATCAGTGAATAAAGATGTCCTTTTGTACAGTAACTTTAATTTTAATCCGTAACTAACCAAGGCCATCATATGCTGCATGTAGCAAATATTAGCTAGCTGCTGAAGCAGTCCACTGTAAAATACCTTGATCATAATCTGATATCACAGACATCACGTTCACCAAGGTGAATAAATTCTATCCAGCAGGTTGGTAACCAAGGTATCTTGGTGAGGAGAGGGACCTGTTGCATGTTAACTAACTACTGAATCCACTTTGGTGCTCTGCTCCACTGAAAGCTGGAGATTGATTGACAGGTGGGTGTCATGATATGATTGGTTGAAATTGGTTAGTTGCTTACGTATCCACCTGTATTATATTGTTGTACAGAGAGAAGAAATTATCGTATTTTTCATGATTTTGATATAAAAATACAAGGAATGTTTTTTGTTTTTTTTTTGGGGCATATACTGAGGTTTGAGCTCAAACTGTTAAAACAGGATTTTTCATTTCATCTTGACTATAAAATATGAACTTAAATGTGCAATTGTAACCAAATATAAATGACATAAGCACATGTCAACAACATTTTACTTAAAGGTGATGCTAAAGTGATATTCATGATGATTTAAAATCAAATGCTCTGAAGGAACACTTATTCATCTACTTTGGGAATGTCCCATGATTCAGAGCTGTTGGTGAAAGGTTCATGATCGTATAAAAAAAAAAAAAACATTACTCGAACCAACTTTGACTTCTGTCCAAGACTTTATGTTCTCAGTGGCCCACAAATAACATCTAACCATGGAGCCAAGGCCTTTATTCAGACCAGCATCATGGTGGGAAAGCAAATTCTAATGAGACGCTGGAGGAACCCAGATGAGCCCTCCTCTCAGGAACGGTTCCAGAGTTGGCAAAAGTGTCAGCATTTGAACAAATATCTTTCAGCTGTAAGGACAGGACTGAGAAATAAATGGAAAAGTGGAGAGACTACTTGGAGTATGCTGTGAATGTGGACACACCTTGAAGTAGCAACCACACCATGCAAATATTAACACACTTAAAGCCATAGTTCACCCAAAAATGAAATTAAAACATGGAATAAATTGTGTCTTTTTGCATCAGATTTTAATGTGGTGGCTTACAGACACTTGGATTACACCACACGAGCAGTATGGAGACATTTTGTGGGGGTTTTGTGATCTTTTTTTACATTTTATAGCTGGTCACCATTCACTTCAATTTTACTGGATTTGGCTGCGATGCTGTTTTCCACTGAAGCTCCGGGAGTGTTTTGTGAACCAGAGATCTTCACCCATCCTCACATCAGCACAGGGGTGAGGAGATATTGAGTGAAATTTAATTTTTGGGTGAACTATCGCTTTAATGGCTCTGAGAATTACTCTGACGATTGTGAATTAGATCATGGTGCATACAAATGTAGGAAGGATTTTATTTATCTGATATTTGGTTTTTGATTTATTTTTTATATACACTTTTTTTCAATTTCATTTATTTATTACACATTTATTTATCTTATTGAATGCTTCTATAAATTCAGTTTGGTATTAGTGTTTTAGTTCCTTATTTTATACATACTGCAGTTGTTTAAATTGTTGACCAAAATGTGACAATGTTTATTCAATAAAAAATTCAATAAAATACTAATTACAAAAAAATAGATAACTAAATAAAATGGCAATAATTGTGATTCACTTGAAACAGGGTACATTTCCTCTGTGGACAAATCTCTAATATGATCAGGATTGAAGTATTCCCTAAAATGTGAGCATGATTATCATTACATGTTTTGATGCTGAATTGAACTTTAAAGCATTTTCTATTTGCAGAAATAAATTCAGAGGGTACTGCAGCCTCTACAGAGGTGAGCACACAGAGTACTTTCTAGTCTCTCCCTGCACTGACTCCAGCTTGTCAGAGGCAATCTTCAGCAGCCCAGTTCAGCTCTTGTTCTCCATGTTTCCAACTGTTGCTGTGAAGTTTCCCGTGAGCCAAGACTTGAGCAGTGCTGGGATTTAAACCTGGAGGATGTGATAAAAATATGATAATAGAACCGACACGATTTTCATTCCACCAAGTTTTCTCTCTGGACTTATCTGCAGTGGGAAGCTTAAGAAAAGCTTTGGGTACACACATCCATACAGCAGTGCAGAGATTAACAGAGATTGTCCACAGACAGAGAGGATTACCTGGTTTAGGGCAACAGGGTGCAAGATAGCATCTTTAACGCAACCTGGAAAAGCTGAGTTTTATAATGAGCTTTTGAATTCTGTGACTCTGCCATATACTGTTTTTGAACCCTTATTGCACAATGCACTCACCTTTCTGTTGAACAATACAGGTTTTTAAGCAAATTTGGAGGAGCTAAATATAAGCATCAGAAAACTGAATTTGCCATTTTGGAAACTGAGCTATAGGACTGGAGTTGCTTTATTAATTGCATGTATGGTCCTTCACTCTTAAATGTCATGTCAGGATGTCTGCACAACATTTACACACACACACAAAGAAAAAAAACAGACATTTCCTTGCTTTTGAATACTGGCAAGGCTGCCAGTCCCTATTATTATTCCTAGTTAATCTGCCTTCTCATGCATGAAAATAAACCAAACTTTGCACATAGGTCCAGTCCTCTGCCAAACTTCCTCAACTGGCTTTGCAGGGTAATATTCCTGGTAGTGGCGCTACAGCAATCATCTAAATTCATAACAAATCATCCTTATGTGCTACAAATTTGAAACTTAGACCAAAATGTGGATGTGAGCAGAAACTTTCACAAAACTCACCACATTTTATTGGGGTATGTAAATGACTTGGTCACACTCCTTAAACAGCAGCCACGACAGAACATTTCACCAACATGCATGAAAACAGGTAGACGTGTGAATCATGACGTACAAAACAGGAAACCCAACAGGAAGTCAGACATTTTGAAACCTAGACTTAATCAGATTGACTTCAAAATTGCTGTGTGCTATCTACACTACTTTGTGATCAGAAGTTACTAAAAGATTTAGCATCCGTTAAAGGGTGCGTCCGTGACATTGAATTTCATTGAGACAGGAAGTTTCTGCACCTTCAGTGTACAGTCCACTGTCTACTGCCCCATACTTCACATTTCATAAGAGTCCTGGCCTGAACACATCTACATCACAATATTCAGTCATTCTCACAGCACCATCTTCTGGCAACAGGAAATGACATGTTTTCTGCTGCGACCAGGAAACTTTATGACCTCGATAAAACGCTGTATTGTGACGTTTCCCATGTCGAGAAACAACATGTGCGATATCTGATCATATTTTGATTACATACCTTTATCTTTGGCTTCTGCTCTCAAGCTACAGGATTCCAAGGCCAGTTTACTGAATGACACTAAAATATAACAGAAGAAGAGAGCAATTAGCGAACACCTGTGCTGTAGAACTGGTTAATATACTTAATACCTTAAATCACCCATCATGCACCCCTGAAGTCGCAGCCTCCCACCTGCAAGATATACTGATTAGCAACTTCAAGTCTACGATGTTGAAGGAAGGTTATAAGATCAGACGCTTGTTGAGACTACCTGAGTTGTGATGAAATCAGCTTGTATAAATTCTGTTTGGGTATTTTCAAATTACTTGTATTTTAATTGCATACATTTTCTGTGACAGAATTTTATTCAAATACATTTGACGAGCAAGTACCAGATTCTTTTGATACGGCAGTGGCAGCATGCAAATTTTTCTGAAAATTGAAAATTGTTAAGGTGTCACACCAGTACATTTTAATGTTTTAAAAGGCCTTTATTTGTATTTGCTGAAGTGAATGAACATTTTTTGTAGCCTAAAGGAAATTTCTTACTTAAGGTGAGTTAAGATACATCAATTAGTGCAAATCCTTTGTGATAATTATCTTTTATGCTGCAATTTGTTATGCTGAAAGACTAAAGTAAAAGAAAAAACATACCTCAATAAGTGTGAAAGAAATTTGATACCAAACCTTCAAACAATAGGAGAAAAATATGAATACTAAAACCTATTAGAAAATAAGATTTAAGAAAAAAATTAATAAAAATATGGTATTACATTTGAAATTTGAAAATTGCCATCTTATGGCTTAAAACTTTTTGTGCATTACTTCTCCTTAAGAGATGCAAATGTGACTGTTGTTAAATGTCTTTAAGAGTTTGTATAAAGTACTTTAAGGTGTGTTGCCCACTTTTCTGCACAATGTGACACTATTTAAGTGTGTAAAAGACCAACACCACACATTCAGCTTCTGCCATCTCCAGCATGTAACTAAGTGCATTTACTCAAACACTTTACTTCAGTAGAATTTTGAATTACATCCATTTTATGCTTCTTCACAGTTCTACTCAACATTTTCTCCACTACATTTGCCTGGCAGGTACAGTTAATAGTTACTGATGGGGAGCACAATGAGAATATCTTGAGAAATCAGGTCATGATTTCTGTAAAAACTTAATTTTTGGCATTTTGAGCACCACAAGTGGCATTTAGTTTCATTACATTCAAGAGAAGAACAGTAGTTTTGAAACTCTGCAACTCACACCAAAACCAGAAGGATAAATACCACATCAGATAAGAGGAAAAATATGGATTTTGGATTTGGGGATTAATGACCCTTTAAACATTTTAACACCAGCACTTTTACCATTTTTGGTGTACATTTCTGTAATCAGTTGGAGATGCACATTCTCTGTGTGAGAGGTGTATCTGTCTTTAAAAAGAGTGCCAAGTGTTGTGATGACCACTGCCACACACGGTGAGAGCCACCCACACTCTCACCTCATTACTTTGTTACCTACACAGGTTCATTTCATTTGCAGTCAACCACGCCAAACAATTCACATTACACTGTGTCTTTAACTTGCTTTTTTTTATTTTTAGCTTTGCTCTGTTTAAATGGAGCGCACATATTCTCACACTGGAGGGTTAGAAAAGCACTTTTCTGTTATATGAGTCATTTGTTTCTTTGAATTACCATGGTCGTTGGGGGCGGTCCTCTTCCTGGTTGAGCAAAAGGTGTGGCTGAGGGCTGAGGAGTCTTAAATCCCAAAGACATCTCATCAGATCAAACCATGTGCTGCCAAGTCAGAGGGGGATTTGGCTTTAGTTAGTTTCTGCCTTGTATTAGTTGTAGTTGGTGTCCATCTTGTGTTCCCCTTGTGTGTTATTTGGTTTGGCTAAGCCACTGTATATGTTCACTGTTGGCTCCAGAGTGATTCATTTTTTTTTGTCTTGTTTTGTTAACTCTGGTCCACACTCCAATACACTGTAGTAGTAGGCAGTAATGCATCTTAAAGCTGGTTGCCACCTGCCATACAATGGAAAAAAGAAGAAGACAGAAAAATTCACTTCCCTTGGCTTCAGAGGAAGTTGTTTGATGAAAGAGGAGTGGAGTCACAGGTATGTTCAAGAGTTAATTAATTGCATGAAATGTTTTTGAGCATTAATGCACAAATAGACTTCATCATTCCTGTGATGTCCAGATGTGTAGTTTTAAGGATGTTAATTGTTTACCTACGGCAATATAAAAATAAATGCTTCATTGTTTCTTATAGTTCACAACGTTCACATCTACATCTAGCAGGTTTATACATTAATGTACTGTTTAAACTGGTGTAGCCAAACCTCATCCTTGACATAATGTCTTCTTCCTTTCTGCTATTGATTTCTCTGATTTCTTCTTTCCCATTCTTCTGTGGGATAAATATCATGTCACCATGTCAAACTGGGGGGAAAAAAAAGCTGTGGCTAAAAGCTTGAATATCATTTTTTAAAAAAGGATGTGCAAAGTTGAAACCAAGTTTTGAAGATGTGTATAATGTCTTTCTGTGCTGAAAAAAAAAAGTCACATCTCTGCAAACATTTTGTATTTGAGTTTCCCTCTTTGTAACTGCAGCACTCTTTTTAAAGTTTTTCTCCAACAAAACTTGGCTTCAGATTTGTCACCATTCTCCCAGTGTATTTCCAGGTTTGAGACCTTATAAATGGTCTCAGAAAACTGAAAACCGGTTTGCGTATGTTGGGGGAAAAAGTTTTGAAAGTTTGAAAGCTCAAATCTCAGTTGCGAGCTTGCAAGTCACATGATTTCTGGCAGCGTAGTCTCACAGAGCTGGTCTGCGTTGTGTTACATTACTACTCATGCAAACCAAATATTTGCAACTGCTGCAGCCTCACATTAAAAGTGTGTAACTGGGGAAAAATAAGACTCGACTTATATTTCAAAGCAGTCACAGGAAATATAACGATTTTGTCAGTGAGCTTATCTTTACCGCTCATTCATCATTCATACGAAATGAGACGAATGTTTTCGGCATTTGCTGACAGCGGCTCACTTTGAAATATTGCAGGCAGTAATGGAACAGTCAGGAGCAGCCACAGTGAGCTGTTACATAAAGAGCTGCAGGTGACGGGTTGCACACCTCACACACATTGCACACAACTATTCAGGTAACCAACTCCTTTCACTGTACTCTGCTGTTCACAGCCTCATGCTGTGTGAAGCGTAAAATCACATCAAGGTTGCTCACAAAATGATGGAATTATTGCCGGGCTTCTATTGTGTGCTGTCTGGCTTCAAATTTCAATTTTTCACTATGAAAAAGCAAGTCGCTGTAACATCAGTGTCCATCCAAACTGCCCAAAATTTCACGTCAGATCAGAGTCCTGGTCCTAGACATCCATGTACCAATTAGGAGTCGTAGCGCCACATACTGGCAACAGGAAGTAAGCCTTGTGTGACAACAATAATTTGATTTACATGACACTTTAATGGTATGGTTTACACTTGATATGCAGGAAAGTAATGTGTAATTATTGGCTGTTCTGTAGCATTACCAAGTGGAGACAAGAAGTGATACTGAACTCCTTCTTGTGGTGTCCAAAACACGTGAAAATTCAGAGCCTTGTCAATCCAGTCGGTGTCCCACAATGAGGCAGCAGCCACCACATGACTGACGGGGGCGCGATATCCCGTTCATCGCTGCTTTAATACTATTATATGCCAATATTATGGAAAGCACAACAGCCAGTTTCATCAGAATTTGTTGGATTTATGTTATTTTTCATTTTGAACATCAGTATGCCTTCACTCATGGTCCAATACTAACATCACTTAAGACAGAAAGGATGTGATAAAATATGTAGAATAAATCTGCATTTGTTGAAAAGAGCATGAATAGATTTAAGACTGAATTTAATCCCCCAGAACACTTTTTATTTATGAATACTTTCCTATCAGGTCTGAGCTAATTGTACCTGGCACCACTCTTAAAAACACATATGGTAACAGAGGCTCAATGCCAAAACCATGCACCTATGGGACTGTGGGACCTTTCTCTCTTTTTATCTCTTTGTCTACCATGCTTCTCTCCATTCTCCTGCTTCATATTAACTTTGACAACCCAATTTACCTGAAAAGAGCTAATTCATTAGAAGAACAGGGCTGCTGTGGACTGCAGGCATAATTACTGCTTCTGCGGTGTGAGGCAATTTCCACATTGATAATGTGACAACTTGAGGCGGACGCTGAGAACTACACAGGAACAGGAAACCAAAGCTTTCAGCTGGGGAGTGCTACAACTAATGTAGCAGCAGGTTACATGACAACAAGGACAAGGAAACGTCACCAGCACAGTTAGACATTGTTGATGTGACTATCTTAGTACATTTTCAGGACTGTTTCATAACATTTAAACACTAGAATGTTTTGGTTTGTCTTTGTACACTGTACAGAAACTATAAACTATGTATTTACAGTATATGTAAAGCTAAGTTTACTAACAAAATCCTTTTATTTCCTCTGACTACTTTGAAATAATGAATAGTATTATGATAATATTAATATGAAGCTGCAACAGTAGGAAATATTTGATCAGCAGTAACATAATTCAAGGCTAGGCCTAACTTTTTTTTTTTCTCCAAACCATCTGTTTCAGAGATTTACATCAGCTCTGCGAGACAACACTGCCAAAAATCATGTGACTCGCAAGCTTGTGTGTGCAGATCGGTGGAAAATGGGTGTTCTAAACTCCACTGTCAAAGAACAGCCTGCAATGTGGGTGTGAATGTACATCAGCAGAAGTTTCCAATTTTTTTTTTTTTCCCCCAACATATGCGCGCCAGTTTTCAGATCACCATCTGCAAGAAAATACAGTGGGAGAACAGTGACAAATTTGTGTGTTGGAGAAACACTGTAAAGAGTGCTGCAGCTGCGAAGAAGAGAAACTCAAATCCAAAATGTTTGCAGAGATTTTTTTGTTTTTGTTTTTTCAGCCTAGCAAAATATTATACAAGCCTTCTAAACTTAGTTTCAATCTTGCAAAACTTTAATTTATTAGATTTCAAAGTTTCAAACATTGAGTTTCAACCTTTAAAGCCTTTTTGTTCCCTGTGTTGAATAGTGACATGATATTCATCTCACGGAACAATGGGACAGAGGAAATGAGGGCTGATTTAAAGAAAAGTAGGAGAAATGAGAGAAATGAATAGAAGTAGAAAGGAGGAGGAGGACATTATATCAAGGATGAGGTTTGGTCACATCGGTTTAAACAGGACATTAATGTATAAACCTGCCACACATAAACATGGACTACAGGAAATTGTGGATTAAGCATTTGCATATTGCCCGAGATAAACAAGAGACGCATGTTTAAAACTATGCATCAAAAGAACCAAATGATGTTAGACAGAAGAGTATAACAAAGGTTTTATACACAGATGGGTGAAGTCCAGAGAGCTGTACCATGAAGGAAGCTCAATACAGCCAAGCTTTATTTGTATGAGCTGGCTTTGCAAAACTTAAAACCCTGATCAGAGATAACAGGTATCATGACGGGGGTTAACAACTTGCTTTGTTAACCCAGGCTTTCTTCTTCAGGCTCTGTGCTCACTCACATAAAAAGGGGCGTCTGGTGAGTCATTCGACTCTTCTTTCAACCCTAAAACTCCTTTCATTGAGCATGATGTTAAATGATGCGGTTGTAGGCGTAATGTAGAGACCTTGTGGGAACATCCTGTAACAGGGGTCTTTCATGTTTTCATCTCTTAGCTCATAGAAACGGAGCAGGGACCCCCACTACATATATTGCATTGGATGTTGTTGTACTTTCCCATAGCTTTTAAGTTAGCAACAGTTATAGCACAGCTAAAGTTAGCTCCATTAATAATACAGATAATTTGTCACTGTGTATCAATAATGCATAGCTAACTAGTTTACTGTTACAGATAGGTGCAGCACAGTGATTTAGTAGGTTAGCTAGCTCAAAAGTCCTTGCACAAAGATTCATGGGTAGCCATTTGTCAGTATATGTTTTTTTTATTATTACAGATCAGATTTATCTTTGCTAATTATTTGTTGGGGTCTTGTTAATGTGTAGTTTCAGACATCATTTTTGAACATAAAATTGATCATTTTCAAACAATGAAAAAACAATCAATTGGAGGACCCCCACCCACCCTGATTGTACTGTGTGATTATATTCAGAAATTAAATGACACCTGCAAATGAACTCCAGATTTAATCTACCGTATGATAAAACATGGTTGCACTCAAAAATATATTACAAGCAGTGAAATGAATAAAGTGCAGCGCCGGAAGCAAAATTCTATCAAAATATTTCTCTAATTGTTTCCCTAAGGCGCTTCTCTGTAAAAGTTATATTTCTGATCCTTTTGAAAGTTATTATAACACAATCCTGCATCTAGAAATACCTGATCTCTTCATTTCAAGCTTGATATGGAAAACTCTTCATAACTGGGTCACACAGTGTTTGGTGTGGAACAGAGAGGCAGATGCTGTTCCCTCTGTCTGCCCTCTATGACAACTGAAGGATCTCCAAACTATTTATCTTGATGTGCTGTCCAACGATTAGCCACATCCATTTACACCAGTGTTTCCTTTCCCCGCTCTAAAGCTTAAGAACGCAATTACAGTCAGGCAACTAATATACCCTCCTTCAACTTAACTTCTTTGTGTAAATTCCACCTGACAGGTCATTACAGGCACCTGTAACCATGGTAACAATGATGTCAAAGGCAAAATATTTTTTCCAGACCTGAGCCTGAAACACACAGCTTCTTTTTTTAGATTGACTGTGGTGGATGCAGACAAGCTTTTATGAAGTGTTCCAGTTTTCCAGTACGAAACATTTGATTTGGATGAGGGGAAGTTTGGTTCCACATTCCCCTCCAAAGTGTGTAAGTGTGGCAACAAATCCCAACATAATCTGCTCCCCTGAGATTGCTCACTAGGTGCACTATGCCTGGTGGGGATCATGCAGTTGCTTGCATGTGTGTGTGCATGAGTGTGTGTGTGCATGCGTGATCAAGGGATCTGCAGCTCGTCTCAAATACTACTTTACTGATCAGCCTAATTTTTTTGGTGCACATTTTTTGGCAACAGCTGTGGCCAGAAATGCAATGTTTCCAGGTCATTTCGTTCTTGTGAGGGAGTTTCTTCAAACTGTACAAATGTTTACCTGGATTCATGGATAAACTGGTTAGACTTTGAAGGTCAGAGGACAAGGTCACATGACCTTACTACACACTTTTCTGGACATAACTCAATAATTCAATTAACTGTGACAATCTAATAGGATAAAATGATGAGTGATGACATGTCATATCTGAAAGGTCAAAGGTCAATTTCACTGTGACATCATAGTGTTCAGCTCTCTATCAGTCCTCTGTTCTCCTCTGTAAAAGTAGCTTCTAAGTGAAGAAAGCATGTTTCTCACTGGAAATTATTCACTGGACTCGAAGGTCAAATTTATTAATTAAACTTAATTAATAATTGTTTAATTGTTCAGTCTCTTTTGAAACATCAATCAACATCATTCTTCTTGATATATTGGCCGTGTCCTTTGCTTGACAGAAAACAGGCAGACATCTTTGCTCTTCTTTCAATGAAGAAAAGCTCACCTGTTCTAACATAGCTGATGCTATAGCAGTATCTATGCTAACCTCTTCAGGAGCTGCTATTGTTTGTTCAAGATGAGTCATTTCTTGATTGGTTGCAACAGTTTTGATGCAGACACAAACAAAAAACTTGAAGCCTAACAAGATGGATTTTCACGTGATCTCGCGAAACCAGCTGCCACGACCGCTGCCAGCTGACTTCTCACTCTCTGCTAGGGGCCACAAGTGATCAAGAACTGCTTCAGTTCAAAATCTTGTTTCAGCTTGGGACAACGTGGATAATGTTAGCAGAAGTTTCCAAATCTCTGCTGGTTGCATCTAGCATTGCAGTAGGTGCTTCACCATCTGTTGCTAGTGGGGATCTGCATTCTACTGAGTGCACTCTTCTGGTTTTTGGCATTTTCTGCACACAGAAATAGAAAGCTCTACATATTCATGACCTTTGAATCTTTGGATGGTAGATTTTGCTGTGTGTGTGTTTGTATAACTTGTATCTTTTGGACTATAACCATGAAGATGAACTGTTTAGTCAGCTGTAAAATCAAATCTCCCAGGTAGATTTGAAACTTAGAATTCGACCTCTTGATTTGTTAAACCTTAAGAAGAAGTCTGTATGAGCTTTAAATAAACCGAGACTTCAAGAGTTTCTTTTGCATAACTGCACTGAAACTCACTTGACCAAAAACTTCTCTTCTGTTAGAAAACCCTGCACAGAGATAACATAAAGTTTGTCTGCACTTCTTCTTTTGTCTGATCACGATGCACAGCTTGAATCTCCCTCATGTGAGAAAGAATGTCTTAGCAAAGAAACCGGCCTTATAACAATCCCTATATAATAATTAGACATAATGATGGCAGTGGGGGGCACAGTCAGGGAGGGACAGAGCCTCTTCTGCAGTGGTACTAATGTTTTATTCACAAAGGTAAAGCAAAGTAATTTCTTCCAGCCAGCCTGGAGCAGCCTGCACAAGAGATTCTGGACTCAGATTTATCAGGCATCTCAAAATTACTTCGAGTTATCATCCCGATCTGATACTCAGACCTCAGAGCAGGACCCCAGAACTCTCCCACACACAGTTTTTTTTTTTTTTTTTTTAGAGTCAACTCTAAGATGAGGTCTAGCCTTTCCACATAGAAATGTTGAAGCTGTAGCTCTGTCAATAGCTTCTGAAAAAAACCCACAGTCTCATATATTCCATTACTGTGCGTGTCCTGTGAAGCTGAGGTTCAAACATAGATGTAATATATGAACCTTGATAGTGCAGCGCCACTCAGCATTGCATCCAATTTTTTCTCAGTGGCCACAATGTTGCAGTGAAAAATACCTCTATTTTCCCCCATAAGCCAGGACACCTCAAACTGAAAACAAGGTCAATTATGACTCTCTCTATTATGAATGTTTTTATATTTGTAAAACTTCTTCAGCAAAGAAAAGCTATTTAAAAATGTTTTAGGTGTTTGTCTGCTGCTACACACCTGAATCAAATGAAAAGGTTGTTATGAGACTTCTGCAGTGGCTTGATGATGAGTTGATCATTTGAATCAGGTGTGTTGGAGCAGGGAAACCTCTAAAACAGGCATGTCCAAACCAGGCACGGTGCCAGGATTTCAGTTTTGGATGGGCCACAGTACCTAAAGGTTAACTGTTTCCAACTGGTAGTCTCACTTGAACAAAAATGACTAGCACTTCCAGTTGATTATGACACTTTCAAAATATTTTTAAAAAACATTTTCAATACTGAGACAGCTTATTATTTCACAGTGGAAGTTTGTATTTATTTCAAGTGGCACAGGATATCTTGTTATCTATATTTTCGCTATGGGTCAAGTCGATCAAGTCATTATGAAAACTGACATTTTAATTCCTTTTTATCCATTTTCGTTTGGTCTGATTGACCTGGCGATCAGACTACTGTGTGAGCTAAAATGACTTTTAACAAGAGAGAGTGCGGTGCGGTGCAGTGCGCTGCACTGTTTATTCATAAACCTAACTGTCTATGCTGTGAAGGTAATTTGAAGACAATCAAGTCAGGCAGGAATATTTAGCTCTACCTCCTGTATCGCCTACATTTTCCAGAAGTTCTAGTTTCGATGAGAAATGTCTTTGCAGGTATAAAATAAAACAATGATATGCTTTCCTCAGTACACTGGTCATCATTTTCTGCTGAAAAACCGCCATAGTGTGACGTGCGTGCATGAGCGTAACATATCTGGGGAGACGAATAATGGCCCGTTGTGATTGGTCCAGACCTGACATGTGATAATAATTACATAAATGTTATCTTTTTTCAAATGGAAACTTTTTTTGTCTGAAGGGTGCATTAAAATGCTGATTTTAATAATTAAAAATACAAGTTAAGAAATGTTCTCACAGTCATTTAAAGTGGGGCAGTTGTACAAGTGGGTGGGCCCAGGCCCGTTAGGCCCACCCATAACGCCGTGCCTGGTCTAAACTATTCCATAAACGGCCATGTGGCTGCAGGTTTTCATTCCTACCAAGCTGGAGCACACCAGGCTCGACTCATTTAATCGACTGATTTCAGTCTTCAAACATCTGATTAGTCGAATCAGGTGTGCCGTTGATTGGTTAGAACAACAACCCACAGCCGCACAGCCTGGACATGCCTGCTCTAAAACATGCAGGGCAAATGGACCCTTAGAACCAGGTCTGGGAAACACTGTATTGAATCACACCTGTGGTTTAGTCTAAATGCCATTTGAGATCACCATATTCAAAAGTGCAAGTTGAATATAAATGGTTAAAAAAGAGCTCCAAGTGAAACCAAATCATCTTGATCGCCCCTTTGTGGCTGGCTGCAGTATAGGTCGTAAATCTTTCCTCCTCTGTGTTAATAGATCGGTCATGGGCCAAACTAAAACATCAAAGTACATGTTGAATACGAATAAATGTTCTCTTACGTGGTTTCTGTCATTTTAGATAGCTCTTATCACGCTGATGTGTCTTCCAGTGTCTTAATTAGTTATTTGATCCTTTAAAAAAGGGGTTTTCACATCACACATCACATAATCACACAGTATTTTCTGTAGCTACGTGCCCTGGAAACTGTTTTCCATTTTTTGATGTAGTGTGTGATAACTGCTCAGCAGTGTTTATATACTGACTGGCTATGTGTATGGTCTTAAAGCACTGTTTGATTTTGAGCATGGATAAAAATGAGTTTGCTTTGATAGAAGACTCTGAGGTTTTGTGAATATAGTTTAAACATCTGCTTTTGTATTTACAGTTCTGACAAAAGGATGAAATGCTTCAAGAAATGTGTCTTGGCTATGATGAAAAATCATAGTGGGCCAAAAAAAAAGACTCTAAGTGCTACATAAATCTTTTACAACTTCCCACAGCATTCCTGTTTTTGTCACAGCACAGCAAACTGTTTAAAATGAATGTTGAATATTTTCACTTTGGAAAGAAAGCAGCACCATCAGGTGTAATAGGCTGCTGTCACATTGCGAACGTGTTATTTTGGTGGATAGCAGCACGTCTGGGCCAAAGTAGACTAAATGCTCATAAATGGTAAATATTCAGATTGCAAATGCATGAGGCTCCATTCACGCAGAATGAGACCATCAGGAAATGTTTGCTAGCTGCACTATGTGTCATGCACTCCAACTTGTAAAAGGGTGAGAGATGAAAAACTGGAGAGAGACAACGGCAAATAAGAGATTGGAAAGTAATAGTGAGGCTGAGAGGGGGAATAAATAAATAAATCAGAAACAGATGGAGGGAGTCGTTTTATGTTGAGATGTCACTTGAGCAAAGAGTATGTGTGGTGCTGTCTGTGCAGGTGAAACTGAGGAGTTGGAGGAGGAAAGCAGCAAAGAGGCGAGTGGGAGTAAAAAAAAAAGACAAAAAAGTGTTTTTCTGTGACTCCAGGATTTCAGGTAGGGGTTTATTCTTGCCTCACCTTTTCACCATCAGGCTTTTGTCAGCAAAGATGTAAATCATTCCATTTCGGAGTGGAGTTTCGCCTTACTTCCGCTCTTCATGTCCTTAGCCTCGCCTGCCCTGGGTGCTCGCCACAGTCCGTTTCATTTCACTTCGTTTTAGCGCTGGGTGCTCCCTCTGTGTGAGTTAGGCCTCTGCGCCGCTCAGCCTCAAATCCCTTAAACCTCGCTAGGAGATTGTAATTTATTACAGAGGCACATGTTTTTTTGATTAAATAGACGAATCGCCACTTCAGCCGAGAAAGAGTGGTGTTTCTGAGCCGTGACGCCCCAGTCGAGTGTGACTATCGCTGGGTGGCAGGGATCTTTGGATTTATGTCTTCCAGTTTGACCCACAGCCATTTGAATACAACATTAGGACAGTCACTGTGTCTCGTTCACTGGTGGACTCAAAGGGGGGGGGGGGGGGGGGCAAAATGTGGTAAAGTGTCCTCTTTGGTGCCCTTCCAGTGGCTAAAACCTGGTGCATTGCCTTCTTGGATGTCCTTCCAATTGACAAAATGTGGTAAAATGCCCTCTGAAGTGTCCCTCTAGTGGAAGAACAGTGTTAAAGTGCCCTTTATGGTTCCCTTCTAGTGGACATGGTAAAGAAGTTCCCTTCGTGTTTTTGTTAGAGTTGTTGTAGTAGTTCTTGTGCAATAAAAGAATGTTCATCTAAATAAGGACTTTGAACACCTTAACCTCAAGTGCAAAACAATTTGCCCCGGTGCCCCACCACGTGCGGGTGGTGCCCTTTTGATTTTTTTTTTTTTTTTTGCTACTGCCCATCAGAGAGCCTGAGTCCACCACTGCACAGTGTTTAAATACAGTTAATTAAAGTTCTTCAGAGTTAATTCAACACTTAAGTCTTGACCTTATGCCCCAGAGCATTATCAGCTCTGATTCTGCAAACAACTCTTTAATCATGAGCTGACAGTTCCAAATGATTACCACTTAACACTGATGAACACAGAAAGAAATTGCTGTATATTAGTCAGTGTTTGTTTGTTTGATCTGAAGAAAAAATGCACAACAGGAATTTGCAAATAGGTTATCAGCTTTTTGAACAAAAAGTCAGTAGAATAATCCACCAAACACCCAAAATGAAAAATGTATCATATAAGGCTGCAAGCTCAGTTGGAAATAATGCTGATTTTATGAGGAAATAAAGCAAGAGTTTAGGCTGTCATAAGCATTACATAACAGTCTCATAATGTGAGGCCTCTGAGCTTTGTCCCTCCTTAACTACATGTCAGTGTACCCACGTGGTTTCTGTTTACCACAGATAAATCACTCATTGTGCAGTGACCTTGTCAGTGTCAGTCGCTACACACTGACCGTGCGCACTGCGTCACTCAGGTGGTTCAGCATCGCAGCCATGTGGCCACATTTGATGTTTGCATTGTGCTGTGAGTCACCAAAGCCGCTCATCTGAGTTGAAACTGTTTCAGCTTGACATGTCAAACCACGTGAGGCTCCCTGCATTTTCTCTGGCTGTACTTAACTTGTCTTCCCCTTCACATTGTTTGATTTGACAGACCAGTCCCAATTCCATGTCAACTTGCAAGTTTTCGTTGGAGCTTTTAGAGTATTGTATGATATACAGCTGAGGTTCTCAATGTTTTGTCAGTCAAGAACCCCCTAAAAGATATACTGGGACCCCATGAACATATGAAAGAATACCCAAAACACACTCTTAGTGCATGAATAAAATAAATAGCAGATTCTGATTATTTTAATTAATATATGACTTTAAAAATCAAAAATATATAGAAAATAGAAATAATAGACTTATAAATATTAGTCTAATCATTAAATAAAGGCAGGCTATAATGAAACCCTTTTGTAAAAAAACAAAAAAACAAAAAGATGCATTACAGAACTTCCTGTGCGCCACGATCACGCAACAGAATGTCTGACATTCTTGATGAGGGCATGAAGGCAGGGAATAAATAAAGCTGCTCAGAAAGCACAGACGAAGGTTACGCACTGTAACAGTCCAGTGAAGCGCAGAGTGAAAAAAAAAACAAAAAACAGAGGAGCACGCAACCAAATGACCTCATATCGCCAAACACTCAGTGCAGATTGAGTCACAGAAAAACTGAGACAGATAGAAATGAAATAAAATGAAAGAGCAGGAGAAGACAAAAAAGCTGCCGTCAGTCCTCCGTGCAGAAGATTCAATTATTTTACAGTCGCAGCAAAGCAGCGCTCTCTGCACACAGGTGTGCTGCACAAGCAAACACATGAAATAGCAAGCTAACATCGTATATATCTGATCATACTGAGCCAAACATGTTTGCCAGCCATCCACAGGCACTTACATTGGGCCTCATGCAAGAACCACTCGTACGAACAGATTTGCTCTTAAGTGGTGCCCACAAGTGATTTAAGAGAACATTCCCCATTCCCAATTTTCTCATATTTTGAATTTCCTTTGAGATAGGAACACAATTTACGAGTGGTCCAGACCTGTCGTAGAGTCGTGTGCAGTCAGTCTGCTGGTATTCAAACCAAAGTTTTTCACTAATGACTGTATATTTCATTAGTTACAGACATTTTGAGCTTGAAAAGTAAATTCCACTTCATAAATATGTCCACATTATCCTGTTTGACTACATTTCCAATGATAGTATAATTGTAAATTTACATATAAAGCCTCTCATCATTCATTTAATGATCTATTATTACCTGCTTTCAGGTGTGTTGGCCATATATCTGCACATGCAGGTTTATGAAGTTTCTGTCCAAGCGAACATCCTCACTTATTCTGTCGTCTTTCTCCGTGATGAAAACTTCTCCTTAACCCTCTCCTCCCGCTGCAGTCATCGATCGCCCCTCACTGTGACTGTGGCAAGTCATTTTTTTCCCCCTCTTAAGTCATTTTCATACATTTCTTCTTTATCTCGGTGACAGTCCGACCCTCCGGTAATACGACATTAACAGCACTCACTTTTCCCATTTCTTTGCTTTAGCAGGTCTTTTAATTCCACTGCTGACGCTGTTAAAATGATGGATTTTCCTTTATTGATCTGAAAGTAGAACATCAAACTCTTCTTTTTTCTCTTTGATGCCATTTTCATGAATGAACACTTCCTTCCATATGGAGCAGGAAGTATAGCCTTATATGGTATTATTGGGAATAAATTATGCTAATTTACAAGTCTCAGGCACGTGCACTCAAATCTGCACAGGGGGATAATTTTCACAGTTTTCTTAAGTTATGAGCATTTGCTGAAGCTGATGTGTCGTGTTCGTAGGAGGCCTTCATATAGAAAAAGTTATTGCATGATGCTCATTAACTTACAAAGTGACTGACCGTCCAGGATGAGGATGTTTGAGATCAATCAACATACATTATCCCCGCAAACATTACATTTAGTGATTCTTTTGCTCAGGCCTTGTGTGATGTTATTACAGCCAAAGGTTGTGACAGATGCCACAGCAGCTGCAGGCGAGCTCGCCACAGAGTTGTTGCTTCAGCAGTCATCTGTCGTCAGTCATCTCAGTCCAGTCCAACATCTCTTTGTTTTTGTGCTTTCTCAGTGTTCTTCTGTCAAGACATCTATCATACAACTTTGACAAATTCGACAAGCAGCTCTCTGCATTCCCTTCACATCCGCCGGCCGAGGATTTCTGGGGTTGGTTCTCAGCCGTGTGCTGTGCTGTCAGCAGGTGTCCAATGCAGGGCACTTCCTGCTGACACATCATGAACTGCTCAGCCCTCAGTGCTCTATCCCTGCGCGTTTTCAAAAAAATGTTTCCCATCATTCCTGCTTGACTACATCAATGTTCCACCATCATCTGGAGCCGACCATGTCATCTGCAATTACATACGAGTTTGTCAGGTAAGCCCTCAGACGCTTGAGTCGACTTCTTTTGATAAATCTCAGGTGTAAAGCTGATTCGCAGAATGCCAGACAGTGTGGAGAAGGTGATTAGATGGCTTGATTTCTCCGCTAATTTAACATGCCAGAAACAATATTTAACATCACAGACTGCACACTTGGCTTTTGACAGATCAGAGAGGATGTCATCAATATTGGAGGGGAAGTGGGATGCTTCAGACGCACACATTAAATCCTTGGTTTATAATTTGGTCCCTGTGCAGAAAGTCAACCCAGAAAGCCACAGATCTCTATGCAGCCTCAGAAGTCTCAAAAGATGTATGTATTTTTATCTTGTGCAAAGAAATATATCAATTTTTCAAGACTTTGGCACCGCTGTCAGATTTTCCATCTGTCCAATGATCTCCACTCAGTTTTCTTTGGTCACAACTCTGTCTGCGACTTCTATTTTCTTTCTTTAATCAGCATCAAGGCTACATTTGCTTTCCTGCCAGCTTTTACAGCTTTGCTCCACCACTAATCTCACGCATGTACAGTTTCTGGTCCTTTGTGTTTCTTCTTACTTTGACCTACTTTTGGCAGCTGAATGCACCTTGTTCTTGAAGCTCAACACCACTTTTTGACTCTGTGCTCTGTCAGGGTTCAGACGGAGGCAATATTGCATCAAGCCCTACAGTCAGTCTGAAATTACACTGGATATTTGCCAGCTTATCTACAATAAAGCTACTTTTCATGTCTTTGAATTCTTTGTGATGTTGTTTATATATGTGGGAGACGGGTTGACCTATTGACTCAGCAAGTTTTGACATTAATTTGAGTCAGATGGCATCAGCTGCTTGTAAATAACATCATTTTAACATATGAAAGTGTAAAGGGAAAAGCAATGTTAAAGGTCCTGTGTGTAAGATTTAGGCTGGTTTAGGGGCAGAATATTACAGAAATTGAATATAATATTCATAAGTATGTTTTCAATTGTCTTTTTTGTTACCTTTCGAACCTACCATTCCTCTTCCAAGGTGACCACTATGCTGCACCACCATGTTTAGGCCAGAGATGGGGTTGAGTCACATGACAGCTCAAAAATCAGGAACTCTGACATCACAACATCAACTTCATTCATTACTACAAACTGAAACTGTGCAGACACATTACTGCTAACACAGCTCACAGCTGCTAGCTCAACTCTTGTTATCCCACCCTCCATTGCTGTTGATTGTGGAGGCTTGTTATTGATTCCCACAAAATGTCACATATCAGTAAGGTTTGTAAGGTGTAAGCAGGCCACAGTTTCCATTAACGTTGGATGTAAAACTTACCTTTCATGAAACTTTAACTGATTTAAGTGTGTACACTGAAGAGGATCATCAAAATTTTATATGACTTGACTTGTGATGTGCTCGACCTCAGTAATGACTTGACTTGCTTGATTCTCACTACAGTAACATAGAACTTGCTTAAGACTTGTACACGAGTGACTGAAGGGTGTACTACGAAGTGAGATTTATGGGTTAGCAAGCTATGCTGAGTCCAAAACCAGGGTTTTCAGTGTCACAAAGGTGGCTTGCTTTTAAACCTGGCTAGATCACCATGGTAACTTGTGCTGAACTCATGACCTGGGCGGGAGCAAGATATGTTCTGAGTTTCAGATTAAATCGGCCATAAAAAAGCACCTTTTCTTTTCCTAACAAAGTTCTTTATGAATGATATAGATTATAAACTGAGGCAACGTGTTAAAAATGAAAAGTTGCTGAGCTGTGTGTTCGAAATACCAATGAACATAGCCGTATAAGGTACAACTGTGACATATTGTAATATAACAGCAGCACAAACTGTAGGTATCACACTGTCATGGCAACCTGTGACGCTTTCAATTTATACAGTATATCATCTTCACACTACTGCCACTACTAGTTTCTAGTTTCTACAGTAGCCCAGAATGGATAAACCAAACATCAGCTCTAGATACGGGCCCCCATGTTTTTCACAGTCACTGTAATTTCTCCAGCATGTTTGGAAGGGTGACAAAGTGATTTCTATCTGATCCTTAAAGTGGAGCAAATCTTGTAATGTCATTATTCTTTCCTCTGCAGAAAGAGCCATTGACATGTCATTCCAAAATAGATGGATGACTTAATTACCAGCGCCTGCTGTTCAGTAATTGAAGTCATATATGAATTTAAAGTCATATTTTCCAGCCATTGCTACACATTTGTTGTCATGACACAAGGTCTTTGCTAATTGGCTCCTTATTTTGAAGAGGAGAATTGCAGGAAGGGGTTAAATAAAACAAGTGAGAAGGTTAGAGCTGTTGCTAATGACAAAGTCGGTGAATGTATTTCTCCCCACTTTCATCACTAAGTGACTGTTGATTAGCTGGATAAGAGGAGGCCATCGATATTAAGTCCTGGTTCTACTTCAGTGAGTGAAAAGAGGCTGGTTAATTAGTGATTCAAAGTGAATGAGTTCATTTCACACACAGGCCAACAGGTGAACGTCTTGGTCTCAGGAAAATGCACGCGTTTGTTGATTGGGAAAATGGGATTTAAAAATCTTCCTCGCTGCTCATTAAAGCACATAACTAAGTCTAGACTGGAAGTGCAGTATGGGTTTGTGTGTGTGAGTGTAAATTCACACAGAAATCACACATTAAAGGTTAGGTTCTACTGACATGACCATATATATACATTGAAACAATAGTCAAAGCTCAGACTGCAGGAGCCTTATATTAACTTAGAATTTTGTCAATTTTTGCACAGAAAAAAAAGTATTCAGACAAGTCAAGAATTCCAAAAAAAAAAAAAAACATTTCATTTTACTGAAACATGCACTGAAAAAGATGACCATGATTCAAAAAGAACAAAACCTAAAAAGAGCCTAAATAACCCAAAATGAACAAGAAAAGGGAAGGCACCTCTGTTCAGCCCAGATAAGGCTGGTGAGGGTGCTCTCCTCTACCCTAAAGCAACCCCCAAACTAATCCCTAACAAACAGAAACAAAGCCACCAAAACAAGACTACCAGGAAAAGAGAAATTAAAAGAAACAAAAAGGTACATTAGGTCATTCTACTTCTTCTTCTTCTTCTGCTGCTGCTGCTGTTGCTGCTGCCAGGGCAGGAGGTTGAAAGAGAAACTTATATTGGAAGTACATTTTAGGAAACCAGGCAGCTCATTACAGAAACTATAAAGGGGTGATACTTAAGGATTGTTGGTATTACAGAAACCTGTTTCCTAACTACATTTAGGAAAATATCGCATCTTAATGTAGGATAGGAATGAAGCTATTCCAGAAGCGTCCAAACTAAAGAATTTCCTAAGTTAGGATGGCATAGACCCTGTCCTAAATTCAAAATAACTGTCAAAAATGGAAGTACTATTGTTGATAGGTCTGTATGGAAATGACAGTGAAGTTGGGGAACAACATGAACACTAAACATCAAAAGCTCCTCAGATTCTTTGATGGTGCTTTAAATTTCCTGTACCATGTTTAACTGGGTATATATATATATCGACTGCCAGGATTAAGTTTGAATTTGATCGATGTGCTCATTCTGTTCAAATCCTTATCGTGAGTCGCTAACTGGCATGAAAACTCCCCCGAAAGGTGGTGTTTCCTCTCCTCCAAGAAACAATTAATTCCTCTGACTCATCAATGCTAAAACTGAACGCCCATCTTTTCTTGTCCATTCATTCAGAGCTGATTGAAGTCTGCACATCGCATTCATTCAACTCATCATTTCAAGTTAACAAAGTTTGAAGAACGTAGTTTATAAGTTTGGAAGCCTTTTGAAAGTTAGTACTAGAAATATTTTGTTTAATTCATTTGAAAAAAAAAAACTTGTAAAGTTAATGAGACAAGATTATTTGATTCCACTAACTTTCAGTATGATTTTTGACAGTATTTCAGTGGCGGATCTAGCCATTTGATTGATTTCGATATGATGTTTTGGTTTTGGTGTTGTGCGGATCAGACCCTCTCTCGATCTGACTGTCCATGGATCACGCTGATGCGGAAGCACAATCTGTAGATCAAACAACAGCCTCAGAGCTGGCAAAAGTCCACCAGATGATGCATTTCACTGGCAAACAAGCCGGGAGCTCTGGGTGCAGGCGTGGGAGGAAGTTAAACATTGTTCATTTGCATATTATCCACATTGTAATGGTAAATATCTGGTTGAAAATCAGCAAAGTTTCCCTTTAATTTCTGGTATGAACACGAGGAATGACCACAGCGAGCAAAAACTGTTTCAATGAGCATATGAGAACATTGTTTTGAGACAGACTTCAACTAGAATGGCATTCATATGTCTCCAGCAACCAGTCAAGTTACAGTTTGCATCCATGTCTGTCTAGATTCCTATAATGTATGTAGTGAAGATTTTGAATGAATTTATAAGTTTTATTAAACATACTTTTTGGGAAAATAGAAGTTATAACTGTAGGCATTCTAGCAAATAATTTCCAGTGAGAAACGTGCACTTGGAGACTATTTTTACAAAGGAGGATGTCATCATCACATAATTATCTCTTATCTCCTATCCTACAATATTGTCATAATTGGCGTATGAATTATTGAGTTAGAGCCAAAAACGTGTTTTCTCAGGTTGCTGTGACCTCGACCAGTTCACTCATAAGTCCATGTGGATATTTGTGCCAACTCCGAAGAAATTTTGTTCAGGTGTTGCTGAGATTTTGCATTCACAATAATGGGACAGGCATGAGGTCACAGTGACCTTGATGTTTGACCTCCAAAATGTAATCAGACCATCCTTGAGTCCAAGCGGTGATTTGAGCCAAGTTTGAAGACATTTTGTCAAGGCTGTCCATGCAGAAACGTGCTGTCTTCACTTTAGAGACTATTTTTTACAGAGGACTGATAGAGCTGATGATGTCACAGTGAGGTTGACTTTTAACCTTTTGGATATTGAGTGTCATCGCCTCTTCATTTTGTGCAGAATTCTGGCCAAAAATGTTCAGCGAGGTCACCTTGACCTTGATCTGTGATGTTTGACCACCAGAATCTAATCAGTTCATCCTTTAGTCCAAATTTGAAGAAAATCTCTCAAGGCATTCTTGAAATATCACAATCGGCCAACATGTGGTCACAGTGACCTTAATCTTTGGCCATCAAAATGTAATCGTTTAACCATGAGAGCAAGTGGGACTTATGCCAAGTTTGAAGAAACTCCCTCAAGTCATTCTTGAGATATCAAGACAGGCTTGTGCCCGCTGTCTGCACTCGGCATGCTGCCACACCACCATTTCTCTATATAAAGAAATATGTTTGCATAGAAAAGTATCACGGAGAAAGCGGTGAACCCGTTGTAACTTCACATTCAGGCAGAATCAGGCGTTGCTGCAGCGTGTGGGGGTGTTTATTTGTGTTTAGATCACAACCGCTGTGAAACAACCAGGAAATAACATTTATTTTTTCTCTGATTCACCAGTTTCTACCAGCGCTGAGCGCTGCCTCGCCCCATTCGGTCTGTACTGCCAGGAAGGGCACACTGCGACTCATAAAAATAATTCCTCGGGCTGCAGCAGCCGGGGTGATGCATGTGGTTTCCATGAACAAACATACTGTGTCTCAGGTGAAAAAGAAGTGGTTTGACATTAAATTTGATGCTAAAATAAAAAAAAACAACCAAAAGAAAAATAAGGAAACAGGTGGAGAAGAAGAAACACCTGATCTCTCAGCCTAAGACAAGAGACTAACCGCAATTATTGGAAATCCATCCATGAATGGGAGAAGAAATGAGGGAAAGTGATCCAGCAAGGACTTT
This sequence comes from Lutjanus erythropterus, assembly GCF_056507025.1. Classification (NCBI taxonomy): domain Eukaryota; kingdom Metazoa; phylum Chordata; class Actinopteri; order Lutjaniformes; family Lutjanidae; genus Lutjanus; species Lutjanus erythropterus. Next base: position 8,508,790 of record NC_139329.1, read on the forward strand.
CATCCAATAATAATAATCATCATAATCATAAAATTCATAAAATGCAACACAGTGTTTAACATAAAAACAGATAATCATGACATTTATGATAAAACCCTAAAAACAAGGAAAATAGAGAAAGATAAATCATCCATGAAACACTTCCAGGACTTCTATTAAATCTTTTTTTTTTTTTTTTTTTTAAATGAATGCATTTTTGAGATGCTCTGCATTTAGTTGAAGTTGCATTTCAACATCTTCTCACACAGGCAGGCTGTCATCATTTTGTGCATATGCATGGTCTGAAGCAGTTCTAAATTTGTTTGTAAAGTACAAACTGATATTGATGGTGCTGATAATTCCAGCTTTGTGCATTTGTGTGTGTGTGTATATATTTTATATTTATTTATTTATTGAGTGTTACAGATTTTTAGATTAGAACATAACCTATGAAATAGATTTAAAAAATTTAATATTATTTGTTCAATTGTAAAGTATTTTGGGAAAACAGTATTTTTTTATATAATGATAATTTAAATGGAATAAAACAAATTAGAAAACTTTTCACAGACCTCCCTGGCAGAGTGCCTTGGACCGTTATTTGAGAGACACAGCTTTAATTTGATCAAATCAATAGCATAAGAAGTGTAAAGGGTGTGAAAATTGGAATCCATTGCAGCAGCGGTACTCCATCATGTGGCCCAACAAACAATACAACAGCTGAAATCAAAGAGGGTGCAAGGGACTTGTTAGTGAAATGTACTGTTGTTGTTCAAGCTGGAGAGAAAAACCTGAACACTTTTGGCCCTGGACTACAGAGCTGAGGAACATGTCTCAGCAGTGTTGAGCCTCTGCCTCCTAGTGGCTGCTATCTGAAACAGCAAGTCACACAGAGGATATAAAACAGTTCAAGACAGCAAAATAAAAGGCAAAATGGAGAGACTAACATATCAAGCTGCATCTTTTCTGTAATCCAGTTCTCAAGAGGCTGCATAAACCTTAATAGTCCATGGGCCAGACCACATTTTGGATATATATGTAGATAGTAAAATTTAATAAAAAACTTTCATTACAAGCAATTAAAAATTTAAATAAACTTTGGTCTGCATAAACAAAACGGGTTTAAGACATGGACCAAAACATCCCTGGTTCAAATCCAGGTTGGGGCCTTTGTTGAATTTTATCCTTCTTCTTATTCCACTCATTCCTTGTCACCTATCTGTCTCTACTGTCCACAGTAGATAATAGGGAGCTCCATAAAGAGGAACTTTTAAAAAAACATTTATGGTATTACTACTAAAATAAAATGAGGGAATTCCGCAGGCCTTAGCAAAGTTATTTTCTTTCTGGGTTATTTCAAGTTGAGTTTAATTAACTTGACAACCTGTCAAACATATTCAGAAGGTTCTTGGCTTCGTATTGCTTTTGCTCCTGCGTCATCCTTTCGATGGGGTTCTGCATCGACCCCCACACATGACCGGTGATGGGGTTGATTCTGTAAAAATCAGATGAGTGGAACTGGAACAGCGGATAGATTTTAACCAGCAGTGCACTTGTAGTTGATATGGATAGGCTCCACCTGAACCTTACCTATAGTCATTTTTTTATACAGTCAATATATGTAAGTTAATACATGATAGCCTTTCCACAGGAGTAACTTTTCATATTTACTGGACACTTTGTTATTTTCCCCTGTCAGCACCTTTGCACAATTTCCAAAAACCACACAAACAGCTAATATCATAGTATTAACAGTGATGCAATCTTGAACCTAAGGCAACTTAACCAATTAGGTAAAGGTTGTTGATTGTAATAAAAGCAACCATCATACACATCTTCTGTTTTTGAAACAACTTCTAAAAAAATGAACTCTGAATTTCAGTTACAGTATAAGTCATTCCCTCCTGATGACACTACCGAAATCCATTTATTAGTTGATAAAAATTTTAGTCTTTTGAGGCTGGTAATTTCATGTCAAACAATATTCATTTCTCTATCCATCTAGTGTACCAAAACTCTGTATACACACTGCACCTTCTCACAAGCAAACAAGACCTTTTTCAACATCTCCCTTCTGGCAGAAAGTACACCACATAAGGAGGCAGGACAAAACACCTACACTGCTTCTTCTTCAAAAGACATACAACTGATAAATAGACAAAAGTATGTGGACCATGTTTCCTTTGCACTGATGTCCTTGAAGCCATTCCATCCGTCAGAGGTTAATTCACAAGCCTAGTTGTGTGGTAAATCATCAATAGTGTTGCTCGTACATTGATTGACATGCATGCATCACTGGCTGTGACGCAGTCAGAGCTTTTGCAGGATGTTGGAAAGTTGAGTTCAGACAGGTCGTACTGAGAAGCCGTCCTTGAGCTCTGCAGTGCCTGGGATGATGTCTCAGATGAGCTCTTCAGGAAGCTGCAGGAAATCACATGCTGCATGCGATGGGGTGAACATGTTTGTCTCCAGCTCTGTGCTTAGCTCTGTGCTCGCTTTTAGAAAGAAAATAAACAGATTTCCCAGAATGCTGAAGTTATCCTTTGAGGCATTTCACCCTCCAATCAGCCTGGCTGGTTGATTGTTATTTGGTTAAGATGGTCCAGTGAGCACTTCCCCTATCATTTATCTGCAAAAGAACAGAACTCTGGTCTCCTTTCCTCATTTCCATAACACACACCTCTTGTGCTGCACTAAATCTAATAATTCGAAAGTCTCCCTGTCTCAGACAGGTGTCCCATACCATATTATTTTCCCCATGTGAGTTTTCCTGCCTTCCCCACCTCTACGAGAGAATACTTGACATTAAAAAGTTTGAAAGGCCTTTAATTCTGCAGCTTTCCAATTCACACACCGTCGACCTGATTAGCCATTCAGTGTGAAATGACATTCTGAACGAGGCTGAGCTCTGACAGGTGGCTCTTTGTCATCATTATTCCAGCGTAACACCCACTCAGCCCCGCTCACTGTGCTGCGTCGCTGCTCGCTACAACTCTGCACATACATAAAGGCAAGAGTACTGGAGCAGACGTAAGCACATACGCACACAAGTAGATTGTTTAAATCAACACAGTGAGTGTGAGGATGAGGTCCTAATCAGTGGAGCAATTAGCAAGTGTCAATGAGCCCTCTCTCCGAAATATGTACACAAATCGAAACAGAAAATACACAAAAGCACACAATCACATACACGCACAGCATGAGGCACATGAAAATGGAACAAAATGAGGTATTGACTGGTTGTCAGTGAGGCAAACAACATCATTCATCTACAGAGGGATGACACAAAGCACAGAGGAATCAATCAGGAGGGGAGAATACGTATAGGTAGAGCAAAGGCCAAACAAATGACTGTGGAGCATTACTAAACTAAACCAATATTGATGGTGAGATAAAGTGAGTAACAACAAGAGCTCCGCTGCACTGCATTGAGGTCTGAATTGTCTCTGTTGAGATTTAAATGAACAGTTGGATGTGATTCATGGAGTCAGCTCTCTATTTTTAAAGCTTTGTTACACCCCTGCATTTCTATTATCTTTATATGAATGCCCATCTGTGCCAAGAAAAGACAAACAAACTGCTAAGTCAGAATTATGACTCACTATCTCATATTTTTATGCCTCCGCACGGGTGGAGGCCATGTTTTCGGGTTGTTGTGTTCCAGTGAACACAGTAACTCAAGAACTCTTTGACCAGCACAACGTCCCATTGGACTCAAAATGATAGATTCTTTGGTAAAATATAAAGTTATATAGAGTTATAAAGACCATATTGATCCCCTACCAGACTGTAGAGTCTGGGGATATAAGATGTAACAAAATGATGATTCAGTTGTGTGGTGATAGTCATATTCTTATAGCAGAAAACATTTGTAGATTACATCTCCTTACTTTAAATAATACTCAAAATATATTTCCTGATGCATCTATAATATATCTAAATATCTTGCTGCTAATTCCAAGAGTCCAGTTTAAAAATGGTCAGTAAACTGACTGATTTACATCATGAAATAGAAACAAAGTCAGAATTTTGACTTAGAATCTCATGAATTGACTTAATTTGACTAATTAAACTTTTTACTTATTGTACTGTAGTATCCCAAAGTTCTAAAATAATGTTAATTAAGTATCTCCTGTTTCCATTTCCTCGAAAATCTACTCTCGCAATACAATATTCATGCATGACAACTAAAGCATGATTAAACTTTTTTATAGTTATAGTCTCAACCAGACTCCATTGGCAAAATTAGTAATTTTACCTCACAGAACACAGGGGGTGCTGGTCTATCGCTGCCTAGATTTGTGTTCTTGTGTGACTTCTATGGGTCTGAACAAACCTTTTAAAACACCAAAGTCACACAACAACACAATAAACTAACAAAACAAGGCAGCGATAGACCAGCAACTCCCATGTTCTGTGAGGTAGACTTAGTGATTTTGCCACTGGAGTTTGGTTGAGAGAGAGAGATATTTGGGTTATGTAATGGTGGTTTCCCACCAGAAAAGGCTGTCTGACAGCAAGAGAAATCAATGAAAATATTCTAAATACAGCATACACTTAAACTAATGTTGATTTTTTTTTTTTTTTTTTTTTTTTGAAGAGAGCCTTTTTTATGTGGCTAAAATGTTTTGCTGCTGAGGTACCTCATACGACCTCACTTCAAATAGACCTAATCCAAGGTTAGGAAAAGATATTGTGGTTTTAATATACAAAGTGTATGAAGCAGGCAGCAAATATCTTTCTTAGTATAAGGTCATTTGGAGAAGAAATCACTGCTTTATAAACATAATGCCTTTGAGACAGAGTTGCAACTTGACTGATTTTGATTTGGGATTTATTCCGTCATCTTACTCAGACATCCCAGTCATTTTAATTAGTATCTCATAATGTCAAAATTTCAATTTACTTTCATATTTTTGACTTGGTATCTATCTTATACATTTGACTCACTGAGTATCTTTTATTTTGCGTCACATAATCTATTTTCTTTTCGACTGATTTCACTTTCTCAACCTTTATAAGACAGTGTAATTGGTGTGAGGAAATGCAGTGACACTGTTGGGAGGAAAGAAGTCAAGTCTATCAAAATACACTTCTGTAGTTTCTCTATTTGTTATTTTATTATGCAGAGGGGACTGTACTTTAAGTTTCACCTGCAGCCATGCAGATGATGCTGTGCCTGTTAAAATCAATCTCATTAATTTAGCAAAAAGTCAGTCCCACACACCGCCTCACACCCTTGGGAGTAAATAAACAGACAAATAAATAAATAAATAAAAAATAATAATAAACAAGTGAACACCTTGAGGAGATCCATCACCATTAGGCCGGAGCACGTGGTCCGCAGCTCACTGCAGCAGAAAGCACGATCAAGGCCGGGGTTCAATCTCTAATGCTCCACTGGCTCGCCCTGTTGGACCGGTGTACAAAACAGTCTGCATGCATGCAAATGAAGCAAAAGTGACAATATAAGGCAGATGTGATGAACAGTGAGCTTCACACAGAGGTTTTGAACAAAGAAATCCTAGCTCAGAATCATATGTCTGGTGTAGGTGAATGTAAACTACACTATAGACACTAAAAACCATCATCACTGATAAACTAAGCTGATTACAAGGGAAGAAAATGAACCGAAGAGAAGCTGACCAGTATATATTTTTTTTTGAGATATGGATTATGCCACAGGACAAGGACATGCCATGAGAACTGAACAACTGCAGCTGCTGAGGAAGGTCACAAAATGTAGTTAAAATCTCAAAAAAACAAACAAACAAGTTAGACTTTGTGTTGATATGATCATTATTCCTAGGCCCACTTCATTCAAAGTTTGATCATTTTTGTTTATCTTTAACATTTCTCCATCATCTTACATATCAGCTTTAAAATATCATTTTTCATTGTGAAACTTGCTATGATGGGAAAATAAAAACTTCCAGAAAAGGGCTCACTTTATTCTTTCCTATAATATTCTCTATAATACCTGTAGAGATGACAGTCAGTGGCCATCTGCTATGGCAGGAAGCTTTAATCAAGTCAGACAGCCTCTTTTTCTCCAGCATGAACAGTGGAGTAGTGGTGCCAGGAAAAGTGGCTATACTCTTAATTTATTCCCCTAGTTTTGTTTTAAAGGAGCACGTCCAGCAGAGAATAAACGCCCTGTGTCATGAACAGTGACAGGTAAGACAACTCTTGCATATTTAGTTCAGTTGCAGGTAGTCTATGGACCACTAGTGTCTTTCGTTAACTGTCTCTTGGAACAGCTGATTTGAAAGAGACAGTGTCTGCCACTATTATAAAATTCACAATATTTGTCACAGACCAGTTTTCAAATATCACTGGTCCCACACAGGCCTAATACATGAGTATAAGATATATTCAAGATGAGGCAAACAAGGTGTTTCAGTCCTCTGAACCATAACCAATTATCACTCATTATGCCTAAATATAAATATATATATATATATATATATATATATATATATATATATGTATAAACACATGCCAAATGATGTGCATCAGAGGTAATTTAGTGGGTAAACACTAAATTTAACCATATGTGAGACAAGCAGTGTGCTTCAACAATATGCATAAGTAAAAGAGCTCTGATTTAAGATGGAGCAGCTGAACAAAAAAATGTCGTGCTGCGATGCAGGCAATCAGTTCCTGGAGTTACATTTATTCACAGCACATCTTCTCCAAGGGTAAGGTAAGGCCCAGAGTCCACACACTCAGAGTCAGATACTTTGAGGTGCATACCTAGTGAGTCCACAAAGGTTTAGGACTGTCCTACTATAAAATTGTTAAGTCCACAAGGCCTCTGTCACAGACTTTGAGTCTTTTTTGCTCACTTTCCTTAAGTCCGCATCTCTACAGACTTTTCCTGAGGGAATTTTCCAGTTCATAGTGTTGTTACATTAAACACGAGGAAGCCCTGAGGCATTTAAAAAAAAAAAAAGATCTATAAGGACATTTACATGTTAGTGTATGATACTGTTTTGACAAAAACAATCAATTGATTATTTAAGTGTTTTACATGGTTGACCAGGATTAAAACATTTGAGGACTGAGGAAAAATTAGTCAGGAAATTAAAATAATACAAATATGAAAGGAAGTATAGCCTCAAACAATAGAGACTAATGGTATTAATACAACAAGTAGGGCATGTTGGCAATATAATGTGAGCCAGAATTGATGAGAGGCTTTTTCGAGATACATTCTGAGAGATGTCTTAAAAGTCACTGACTGTCACTGTGCAGTTTCATTCCTATTTATGCCATTTGGAGCCCTTTCAGCCTCTCCCATTCAAACACTACCACGTGATGTCAGCTTAAGTCTGTGAGGGTTCAGGGTTTAAGGCTTGGGTGGGCACTGGGAATGGGCCAAGCACTCTCTGCCAGGGCAATCACATCAAGTGTTCGCACCTGTGTGAGGCAGAGAGAGAGTGTGTGTGTGTGTGTGTGTCTGCTTTTGTCCTCTTGGCTGCCTCAGCTCAGCTCCTCGTTAAAAATGCAAGATTGATAACACCTGAGAGCTTCCTGAGAGTTGGAAAGACAAACTGATGTTTGTTGTCTGTATTTTTCAGATGTATGACAGCACACAGCACACCCTGCACACTCAACTCTCTTTCTGAAGCTTTAAATCTCCTTGGTTGGAGCAACAGGTGTGTTTACCTGTGGAATTAAAGTGCATCTGCCTCTGAAAGAGCGAGCCCGAGTCAGCCTAAGTAGCTGGATGGTTTGTCAGAGCAGACTGTGAATGCAGCTGTAGCAGTCATGGCTGCTGGGTTCCTGATTATAAGGTAACCCATTTCAGTGCAATGACTGACTGTTTTTATTAAGTGGCTGAGGATTTAAATCATTTTGTGTGTGTATTGCATTCTTCTGTATTGACTGTGATAAATATTTAGTTTTATGTGTTGTATTTGCTGTTGTTTCACAGAATATTACTGGTTCTCTTGTTGAGTGAGCTGAACTACTCCTCAGCTTTTCCAAGAGGTAAGCTGGCAGATACTGCTATATTTTTTTAAGTATTAAATTTAAGATTTTTGATCCAATCAGCCTGTCGTAATGCAATTTCTAAAATACTCAATCAGATCTCGTGTCAAGCAGGTTCTGAAGTCATACATCTAAAAACTGAACATCCTGTATGTTGTAGGAAAGTGAAAAATGCTACTCTGAATATTTTAAAAGAAGTTTAAAATTAAATCTCAATACAGACAAGTGTAAATAAATGTTATTCCTGTTCTGTGATGCAAGTCCTGCAACCCAAACTACTATGAACAACTGTGGCCAAGCTCCAACCTGGTTGCCAGTTTGTTCTCACTTTACCTTTGGATTTGAACAGTGTAACTACAGCCATATTAATCTGTCTCTTGCCTCCATGAGAGACTTTATCACAAGACTATATTATCCTTTATCAATTCAATTCAAGGGGGATTTATTCTCCCACTATCCCAATATGAGCTTCAACCATATGGTTATTGCATTATTGAAGATGCTGCCAACACTAAATATAATAGATCAAAAAGCTTTAGAGCTCGCTGACTACAGTGAGCTGGACTACGCTGGGCAAAATATGGTTCCAGGTCATGGGGGTGTACAAAAGTGGGAATATATGATTAGGGTGTGATTTAACAGTAGCTGACCTGTGCTTTTTCAAGAGATTCCAAAATTAGGGAGCAACACAATTTGCAGTACAGTGACACTTGAAAATCTCCAAACCCTGTTTTCTTTTCTGTTTATTAGTCTTTTTGATTAATGTTTAAAGTTGCTATAGTCTATTGTGTTATATATATATATATATATATATATATATATATATATATATATATATATATATTTTACACTGGCTCAAATGATTTTCTAAAAAGAAAGTTGGTGCTTTGTAGTTCCATTCAGCTCCATGAAGCTTTTTGGCACCTTTTGCAGCCTGGAACTTTATTGTTCTGATTCACTCTCAATGACACAGTGCAATATGTTTCCTTCCAACAAGTTAAAATTTAAGAAAAATTGAGCATTTAGCAGCTAAAACCAGATATTTCCTTTATAAGCTGGTTGAGAGTTAGAGCTTAAAAAGAGAGTGAATATTGGAGTTGCATTGAACAGGTGGCCCGAGACATGCCTCCAAATGAATAAGCATCTGTTTGCTAACAAGTTGACCTCAGTTGATAATGTTAGTCTTGTGTTTACAGCGTGGTTTTATTACCAACAAGTGGCCCAAAAAAAAAAATATGTGGAAGGGAAAATTCATCACTTTTCCTGCAAGTCCAGTGTTGATGGTAAATATAGTAATTTAAGCAATAAATTCCTCAGTGCATGCTATACTAACTGGAGAGGTGTCAGCACTGCCCACATGCACTGCGTCCATGTGATGTGCATCACGACCCTAGCCTATAAATCTGTTGGTCAAAACATGGCATTTGTTGCATAGACACATGTAGACACAGCATTGGCTGCTTTTCTTATGGCTGCGTTAAGTCAACAACGTCGCCATATTGGACAGGGCAAAAGGGACCTGTGAACAAATGCATTTCCATGGGGGAGCTGCATTTTCCACTGAATCAAAAGCATTAGTGTTGTATTCAAGGGTTTATGATCTATGTGTAAAGAAAAAATTAATCTAGCTTTGACAAACTCTAACTCACTGAAATTGGTTGAGAAATAAAATTTTGAAATTATTGTGCTTTTATCCAGGAAAAAAAAATGCAGCTCCTTCCCTTTACATGTATTTGTTCACAGGCCAGTCTTGCCTTGTCCAGGAAGATGGCAACGCTGACATATATGATCCAAAGTGATGTCTGTTTATGTCTATGGTTGGGTGACAAATTGTTCTAGTCTGTTCTAATCTAGCGTGCCCTCTGACTACCCAGAGGTGGAGACGAGAAATCTAAGATGAAATGGCATGCAGTTCGTCCCTGCCTCCAACTACATCACTGTGACCTCACTAGGTGGAGGAAGATTTTGCAGCGGGAGGGCTCAGCTTTCTTGGTCAATATAGCACGCACAAAGGAATTTATTGCTTCAACTGACATTTATCAAAAACACTGACAGGATATCCTGGTGCTTTGCAGAGGAAGTGCAGAATTGCAATATTTGAATGCTCCCCACACTGCTCCTTTCAACATGAAAATGAATTTCACAGTGCAGATAATTTGAAAATAATTAAAATAATTTCTATGGCCCTTTATTTTGCACAGCCATCCTGTATTTCTTTTTAATGTTCAATATTCTTAACTTGTTAACTGTATGTTCTCTCATAGCATGGCAGAGTGAAATGAAGAAAGAAGGATATGGCTATGGGAATCGCCGCCCTCTCCAGTACATCCGGTCTCTGAGGCAGCCCCACCAAAACCCACAGCCCAATGTCCATGATCAGGTTTGGGTCAGAGCCTGGCAAAAGCCTAAGACCCAGATACAAGATCAACCAAGTGTGTACCACCAAACCCACAGACCGCGTCAACCATGGTCTGATGTTGCCACCAGAGGGACACAGGAAGTGTCACCATCCCAGCATGCATTGCGGAGAGATTATCCACTGTTCAAGCCCAGAGGCTTTGAATTCAACCTAAATATTCCTTTTGTTAACTTCCTGGGTCAAAAGAAAGAAACCAGCTCAAACACTAAGGGCTCTGATTTGAGCAGTGGTGGAAGTGATGGTGCTGCTCACAATTCTCAGTTATACAGGCCAAGCAGTGTTCAGGTCAGCAGTGTATTCAACATTCCTTCTGGTTCAGATGGTCTTTCGGGCAAAGGCTCCATAGATGACCCAAATGGAGGAAAAAGTGTCCCTAATGATTCCAAGCCAAGCTTTCAACTCAGTTTATCTGTTCCAATTCCTCCCCCTACTCCATCTCCAAAGCCTGCCAGTGGTCACACTGGTCATCTTGCAAATCTGAAAGGACCAGAAAATGTTGGTTTTGTTCAGAATAGTTACATGGATCCTGCAGAACCACAACCCAGTTCAACGCAGAGTGGATCTGAAAAGATTTTCTCAAATTCTGCTAGTGCTGTGCAGCAACAAACACAACACCAGATGTTTGAGCCAGTTCAAACCAAATATACTGATAGCAGACCAATTACCTCTTTACCAGGGCATGTTAGTCAACATGCAACTCCTATCAGCCACATTAAAATCCCGAGCGAACAGAGTCTGGTATTTCCAGAGCTTTCAGCTCCATCTCTACCAATCTCACAATATCCTCCACAATCTGACAGTGCTAACAGTGGCTACTACAGTGCCCAAATAAACTCTTGGAGTAATGACTATGGGAACACTCAAAGTGGACAAACGGTTTCATCTGACCCAACAAATGTCCAGCTTTCTTTGTTTCCATCACAATATGAAAGAGTTCAAAGTGGCCAGTACAGTGCTGGGCAGGTCGAACCCAGTGGCAGCAACTATGGCCAAAGACAAATGTGGCAGCCATTCAGTACTCCACCTACCTTTACTTCTGAGCAGTGTAACGATGGCCAGTTTCAACCATCCTTTGGTCAGATGGCACCTTCTCAGAGTCCAGTATACCCTTCATCTCCCACTGTAGCGCCATCCCAATATGAACTTCAATCAAGCCATCAGGTCGCCTCCACTAATTATTATGGAACAGGCAATGTTGCACAGATGGTACCGACAGATTTCTCTTCCTCTTCTTATTATCAAGACAGTAGGGATCAGAGTGGACAAGAAGCATTGCCAGATCATGTCACTGCCCCTTCATCGAATTTCCAGAGTGTGTCGACTGATTATCAAACTCAAATGAGACTCCCTGGACAGTACACTGACAGAAGGCAACTGAATGGAAAACCCAAATACACACAACTGTTTATTGATGATGATGATGTAATGTACCAATATGCATTAAATCCTCATTATTAAAAGCAAAAAAGAGCAAATGCAGGCTTTTAATCCTTGTGGGAGCATAGTTGTTTGACCAATAATTGATCCTTAAGTCCCACCCCTTTTTGCTCCATGCCCAACAACATTTGAGTAAACTTGGTACCTCAGTCAACTTTCTCCTTTTCTTGTAAAAGCTAGTCACATGTTAAATTAGCTATTGTTAGCAAAATGCTAACTAACTAGCTGACTTAGGATGTGAATATATGTGGCTTTTACAAGTACCTGAGCAATGTCTTTTAATTGGTTTTCTTTTCAACATAGTAAAAGGCTGGCACATAGCATATCTAAGTACAAGAAACAGAAGTAGAACACTGTTTGAGGTACTACACTTGCTTAACTGTTATTGGAGCACAAAGTAAAAAGGGGTGGGATGTAGGAAGGGGAAATTCCAGTCATGTCTTTGGGAAGCTGGGCTCAAACTGATCATGCTGCTCCTGAGCTAATGCTAAACATTAACACTGTACCACCTGTTACTCCAATTAAGATTGAATCTGGTTCTTTGAATTCCCCTCAATTGTCCAACTATTCATCTTTACCTGAAAATGCACACTGTGTCAGACTTCAGCAAGTCTTTTCTGTTTCCCCAACTCACTCAGCAGCTCAATGCATCCCTCACCAGTGACAGTATTCACAAGGATATTGGCCCAGTCAACTAAGGCCACAAGCATCCCTGCAAATATTGTCAGCACAACTGGCTTCACCATATTCTACCTACAGTGACATGACCTTCAATAATGGTATTCTGATGGGAAAATCTTTCACTGTAAGGTCCTCTGCATTAGATCACTCTTGTTGAAAACAATCCTATCAAGATAATGTGGAGACCGGCTGATGGAAAACCACTTCAGTATATCCAGCCTGGTTACCAAGACTGTATGTCCAACAGAGAGTATTGGTCTGTTTAATAGCGCTGTTCAAACTCATTATCATACCATGTCCAACAAAACAGATGTGTCTGGAGAGCACAGTGGAGGATACAAGACTTGTGTTTGCTTGAGGCAAAAAAACCACATGGCCCAGGACACACTTTCTAGGTGGTGCAAATCACTGTCCTGAGTATCTGCGGGGTAAAGGGATCAAGTGATGTCTTGCACAGGAGTCCTCAATGTCTTTAGGGCAAAGCTGACCACCAGGGAGTGGAAGCACAGGTGGATTATTCTCTTCAGACCTACTTTGATGTTCTTGTTTAATGTGGAAACCTTTAATGCACCCATTTATCTGGATCTCCTGGGTTAACTAATTTAAATATTTTTCTTTCCTACAGGCTGTGCAGTCTGAATGAAAGCAGTGCATAGAGGGTAATCTACAGCCCACTTGTTTCCATTAGTGTCCAAGATCTGTTCCTGTGCTGTGGTTCATTAAATTGCTGCTCTGCTTCTATCAGAGTGTTTATTAAAGAAATCGTTCAACATTTTGGGAAATGCATACAGCATATTCCCTTTATTGTCAAGATTTAGATAAGAACATCAGTGCCACTCATGTCTACACAACACCTAGATCGGCTCTGAGGTAAAAAAAAAAAAAAAAAAAAAGACCTTAAAAACTTGTACTGTTAAAAAAACAAACTCTAAAATGTAAAAAATGATCAATAGTGGTTCACAAGTCACATCGGTTTCATAGCTGGAGTCTCCACTGGCCAAGATAAAGTATAGTTTGGTATCTAACATAGCATCAAGGTGGTATTGATCTTCTCAAGTAACTCTGGGCAATAAATCCAAATAAGAGAATTCACAGAGGTTAACATTATTCTTTTAAGACTACATTTATAAAGACAAATACAGCCCAGATTTTTTTTTTTTTTCAATGCCTCCACCCCTGTGACAGCCGTGGCTAGAGGCATTATATTTTCAGGTTGTCAGTCCATCCAGTCCTCCGTCCCGTTCTTGTGAATGCAATATCTCAAGAATGCCTTGAGGGAATTTCTTCAAATTTGGTACAAACATCCATTTTGACTTGAGGGTGGACAGATTACAGCTTGGTGGACAGAGGTCAAAGTTTATGGTCACTGTGACTTCACAAAAAAATGTTTTTTGGCCATAACTTAATTACCTCATACCTTAATTACAACAAAATTTCCCAGCAAATGTCTAACAGGATAAAATGAAGTGATTGTATATCCAAAAAGTCAAAGATCAACTTCACTGTGACATCATGATGTTCTGCAGAAACACTTGGAGCTCTCTATCAGTCCTCTATATTAAACATTCGTTCACTGGAATCATACATCAATAGCTGTCAAGGGCGGTTTGACTGGTTGGTAGAGGCATCCACAATTCTACTTTTTCATTCTAGTTTCTCTAAAATCTTGTCCACATATTTTTGATCTTTCTGCGCAATAGCATATCAAAAAAAGAACCAATTTATTTGGATTGATTTGAACTCACATCTCTGTCACATCTATCAAAACTTCCTTGTGATACGTGTGAGTTTTACAGTCAGGCCTACAGTGTACAGCAGTAACTTGGCAGCCTCTCGCAAATAGCAAGGCCGCATGTTCAAAAGAATCGGTGATCAAAGGAGCTCCTGCTGTTAGAGGCAGTCTCATGAGTAAGGTGTAATCACTTCAAAGGATTCAACTACATACCGGTTGGATTGCTGCCGTCACTTGTTTGTTGAGGTTATCTTCTGCAACGTCTCCTCTGTGAACTAACTGTAGTACAGCCTGGGTGCTTTTTTTTTTTTTTTTTTGAGTGTGTTTTGATGGATATTGACATGGAACATGAAGTCAGTCTGGTGCAACATTATCCCACAGCTGCTCAGGTATCTGAGCAGATTTCCTTGAAGAACAGCTGATTATTTTTCTATTTTTTTTAAAGTATACCTCTAGCACAAAAGTGCTGATTTTGACAGCTGTTAATCAGCACCTCAGAGATACTTTATTTCATACAGAGAATGTGTCATCACTCTGTTTTGTTTCTGACTGCAGGAAGTGAATGTATTACAATTAGAGCTGCAACAATTAAGCAAATAATCAATTATTAATCAATCATTATATTAATCGGCATCTATTTTGATAAACAATCAGTTTGAGTATTCGTTGTTTTTTTGTTTTTTTTAACTCTCTGATTCCAGCTCCTTAAATGTGACTTCTTTTTCTAGTTTCTTTACATGTCTGTGACAGTAAACTCAATATTTTTGACCCAAAGAAAAAAAATACCCTAATTACAATTGCCCCTGGTTTCCTGCATCTGTGGGGGAAGTGTGATACTTTTCATCACAGTGCCTACACTAACTCATGGAAAGGACAAAAAAAAAAAAAAGAGTGACCTTGGTCTCTCTTTGTGGGTGCAGTTTTATGGGCACAGCCTTACCTGGAAGCTGTGGCTTTGTATTCGGAGCTGTGGTGAAAATGTACAATGGTGTGTGTGTGTGAGAGAGAGATAAGCATTGTTGTAAATGGCTGTGCAAACTATGGTCTCGGACAGTTAAGCAGCTTTAAGCAAAGTGCGAGCCGTCATTACATCTAGCTGAACATGAAAGGATGCAGCTGTGATCATACATTTGCATAAAACATAAAAGTACACAACAACCACAAAGAAAGGCTATGCTAAAACAAACAAACAAAAAAACACCAATAAGAGTTTGTGGCCGGGGGTTTGTTCCAAGTTTTCAAGCTGCTTGAAATTCAACTCTTGAATCTCAAACTCAAGGGCACGCCTGGCCACATAGGTAATTATTTAACAATGTCTGAAAATTTAAAAAGCACTTCAAAGTAACGAGTGGAAATTGTCTTTTTCGCTGTAATCAAGGACACTATGGCTGGGTTGCACCAACAACAAATACTTTTTAAACCAGATTAAATCATGACTTAACTGTAAATAATGTTGCACCAAAGTAGTTTAAAATTAAGAAATGTTGAATCATCTGTTCAGGTTTTCCTCTAAGTCTAGATTAATTTTAATTCAGCTGCAAAAAACAAAACAAAAAAACCCTCCAATTTAAACTCTGATCCAATATTAACTTACACTTGAAGGAGTTTAGCTTCTAAAATGGCTGCCTTTTTGATATGGATTTAGAAAAATAATCAAGTTCCCGAAAGAAAGTTAAGAGACAGATACAAACCAATTTAGTTTCTTTGTATAACTCCAGCTGATAATTCAGTCAGTGTTTTCTCGAAGCACAGATCAAAGCTTCTCCAGTGCCGAGCCATCATGAGTAGTAAAACTAGGCAAGCTAACTTTTTAGCCAGCTAGGAAACAATTTAATTTTTTGATCTTACTTTTTATGTTATATTTTCTGCTGACTAGTGTACCACTCATGCTTGGTTAGAGCTCAAGAGGGACTTCTTGTAGCTGTCAGCTGCAGTATCCATTCAGCTAAAGGCACAAGAAGAAAAATTTCTTCTTATGAGAACATATTCAATCTTTCTATCTTTTCAATTGTTTTTCTTGTTATATAATGCAACTCTGATTATTCCAAATATTCAAACAAGAAAATTTTCTCACAAGGAGATACAATACACTGCCACCTAAACTCCAAACTAAATGATAATAAAATTAAATAAGCCATGAGTGTAATGTCATTTAAAGATTCAGTGTGTAAGATTTATGGGGCTTTATTGGCAGAAAATTGCAGAAATTGAATATAATACATTTTCACGGGTGTATAATCACCTGAAAATAAGAATCAAGTATAAGGACAAACTAAAGATAGAGTCTGCATAGGGCATTTCACATTTTTCGTGAGTTTTGGGGCCACCGTAGTTCTCCAACATGCTTAGAAGGGGAGGGTGAGATGAGGCACTTGCAAACTGCAAGCTCGCCACTAGATGCCACTAAATCCTTCACACTGATCCTTCTAACCTCTTTCCTTCACACGAACATTGTTGCCCTTGTGCTGTCTCAGTCAAGGTTATCTTTCATGTCAATCTGTGTGTAATGATGCTGTTTACAACTTACATTCTAACTAAAAATCCCCCCAGGAGATTAATGATTAATAATTCTGATTAGATGACCTGAAACAAAATGTACCTTTGCACAAACTGCTCCACAGAAAAATACAACAACAAAGACACATCTATGTCAATTCTGCATTATTTGAGCTTTAGTGAAAAGAAAATATTGAATCTCTAGGGGGTCTTTTTTATAAATCCGTATTTTTTAAGTGTTGAACTGTGTATTTCCTGGGTAACTTCAGCCCAGAAGGATTTTTGCTGGTTGACCCTGTTGTGTCAAATTGTCCATGTCATGTTTAATAGTTTTTGTAATGAGTCTTTTTTGACTGCTTACTGAACCAGCCTTGTTACATGGCCTAGGGCTCTTCCTGCTTGGTTGAGGTCAAATATAAAACCTGCCCTCACAACAAAGCCTCCGTCATACACCCCAAACTGCAGAATGGCTCCATCACCTTGACTGACTGACTTGTGTAGGACAAATCAGCTCCTGAAGAAAAACATTTTGTTCAAACACCTCGCCTAGAAAGTGACGGTCTCAGGTGTCTTAGTGGTCACAGTCCACTTAAATACAGAAATTTCTTCTAAATGGAGTTACCAGTCGCCAGTGACAGTGCTCACCTGGCTGCATACAGACCCAAACTTCCTTTGTCAGTAGCCAATGGGACGGCAACGCCTGGAGGGTACGATGGTTCTGGTTACTATCAGTGTTATGGTGATGGGAGCAGCGAAGTAACCCATGGATGTGATGGTCTAACCGGCTATGAGACTCTGGATTCTCCGCCACACTATGACTTCTATGCCAACACAGAGGTGTGGGGCAGACGGAGGCGCTTCAGACCATCTCTGTACCAGCTCCACGCAAGCCCTGAGGTAGGAGCATCCGCTTTATCAGCTAGTCTGGTTCTTATCTCTATTGAAATTACCAAAAATGTTAGTTGTGTAAAAAAAAAAAAGAAGCTATTTAAAAAAGGTCTACATGGTCATTTTTGTGTGAATGATCTTTGATTTTTGTCCAAACTTTTTGTGCTCAAAGCACACCAAAAGACAAGGCTGCATAGTCACACCTGTGTTCATACCCCTGCAAAATAGTCTCTATAACACTTATCACTTGCATCAGTCTGTAAATGTTGATTTTTATTTACTAGTGCAAAATGAAATTTGACAGCTGAATTACTCATCGCCTAACAAAATATTTCAAGAATTCATTTTTCATCCACAGCTTTGTAAAATTACATCAAAGCAGCAGCACAGTCACTGAGACTGAGAGACAGTCACTGTAATAATTTCTAGTCTTTGGCAACTGCATGAACAGCAAAAACTGTGGTTCGCTTTGAAGGAAGGATTTAAAGGAGTTTTTTAAGTGCATAGAATGTAACATTGTAGTGAAAAATGAGTGAATGTAAACTATGAATACAGTAAATTAAAAATTCATCCATAACTTTATGTATATTGCATTGTTGTCCCAATCCCATGGCACAACATTAGGGAACCACTTTTCTAACATTTGCAGCAGGTAATTTTCTTGAAACACCATGAAATCCTTAAAGGGGGTTGTAGGCTGATTGTAAAGCACTTTGAGATCAATTGGCGATGGGTGATTTTTGATTTTGACTTGGCTTTCCACAACTAGGATGACTCCAGACCTCCCTTGTATGAGGATACAGCAGGTGGACACATGGAAGGAGGAGACAGCTCCGGGGAAGACGAGGAGGAGCAGAAGGAGCCACCACCTGAACCTACTCGCTTTGGCTGGGTGCAAGGAGTCATGGTAGGTAAGGTTGGAGCAGCATGAATTTTGGTACATATTTGTGAGTCCCAGCTGCCCCATCACTCTGTCAATTTTAATTTACAGGACCAGTGTGTGGGATTTAGTGGTGGTGAGCTTGCAAATTGAAAACACAATCTGTCCACAGACATTAACACCTGAAAAAGTACTCAAAACCGCTTTTGCGGTAGTTCCTGCTAGAGGGCTGCACTGGGATTAGGATCCCACAGGTTCCTGCAGGACTCAATGTAAATCTCGCAGGAACAGACAGCTAAAAAATAAACAGCGGGTCCCAGGATTTAACCAGCTTAGCATCTTTTTCTTGTCAGTTTCAGCAACTTTTCAGACCCTCTTCAAATCCTATGCCAGTCGTCACCTCCTCTTACACTGTGTTGCATCATTATGATGTGTGGTGCAAACAGCAGCTCCTCCACCTCTCTGGATCAATAAATTAGATGTTCCAATAGTGTGCAAGTAGTTCATTTTATCCTCTCCCTCCCTGTATATTTTTATAAAAGTATACAAACCTGTTAACTTCAAATGTACAATATCCTTGTATAGTTAGTAGACATGAACACATACATTTTATAGTCCATTTAATTGTATAACTGTAATTAGAATGAATGTAATTCCTTTGAACTTAATTTCACCTCATTATTTCCAATATGTATGCACCTCTTTATTAATACAACAGAAAAATTGTTTTCCCTGTGGGATGGGAGAACACACACAATCAATGGAACTATTGTGCAGGAGTGAATGGTCAGAAATCAACTGGAAGTGGGATTAAAACACAGAAACACAGACCCACAAGTTGAAGGCCAGTAATTATTGTATTCTATTTGTGCCATATTCTGCCAATAAATCCCCATAAATCTTTCACACTGGACCTTTAATTTGCCTCAGATCTTGTCTTACTGCTTCCTTACTGCATCATACGTGATTAACATACTATCTATTAAAAACATCTATGCATCACACTTGATTCTGACCAATTTTGATGGAAGTCTAACATCAGCTGAATATTGTACATTAGCTTATTCAGATGCAATAACACTGATATTGGACAATTTACTCTGGATAATGTTCAGTGACGCTTTTGTTCATCTACCACCCTTACCTCCACAGCATTACTTTTCAATCACACTACATGAATGGATCACTACTTCCAGCATTGGCGCTGAACATCGGACATTGGACTTAAACTGTAAAAGGGAATTGTTCAATTGAATCACTGTCTTTTCGTAGATCCGCTGCATGTTAAATATCTGGGGAGTGATCTTGTACCTGAGGCTGCCTTGGATCACTGCTCAAGCTGGTATAGGTATGTCCAACAAAACTTAACTCCATTCAAATCCTTAGTACATGCAACATATTTTTATGTAGTTCCGTCATTCTCTTTCTCCTTGTGCCTTCCTGTCAGGTCTCACCTGGGTGATTATCCTGTTATCCTCTTGCATAACTGGAATCACTGGCCTCTCGACATCAGCCATAGCTACCAACGGAAAGGTCAAAGGAGGTCTGTTTGCTCAGTGCAACATGCAACAACCTACTTAGTAAATGAATCACATATAGACTGTATCTGACATATTTTATTGCCAGTCATTCCTAACATGATTTGGTCTTCAGGTGGGACCTACTTCCTGATCAGTCGCAGCCTCGGCCCAGAGCTGGGTGGGTCCATCGGACTGATATTTGCATTTGCCAATGCTGTAGCTGTGGCCATGCACACCGTGGGCTTTGCCGAGACAGTGACAGACCTCATGCGTGTAAGTAGGATGCTGTGCAAGTGAAGCAGCTTTAATGATTATGACACAATCCAACAAACACAGATTTTATACAAACTTGAAATCTCTCTGAACTTTTCTACCTCAAGGAAAATGGAGCTGTTATGGTGGACCAAATCAATGACATCCGCATCATTGGCATCATCACTGTCACGTGCCTGCTAGGTATCTCAATGGCTGGCATGGCGTGGGAGTCAAAGGTTAGCTCAACCAAACATATGACAACATGGTAAAGTGCCATTGTAGTTAAGTAGGCAAGTAGACTGACAAGTGAGTCTCTTAAGACGTTGCTCAATAGAGACTAAGGACAGTCTCCCAGCTTGCTTTGCTAGAACTGGGTGGAAATAATTTGAGAGTTAAAAAAAATAAAACTCCCTTCCTGAACCAATCCAAAGTCTTTAGGGTGGCCCCTCATGGTGGGGTGGTTTAGTTACAACTAAAGAGAAACTGGCAGAGCATGGTTTCTGGTAAGACTTGAAAAGTATCTGTATACTCTGTGAGAAGCATTCTTGTTTCTGTTTGCAGTCAAACTAGCATTAACCAATCACTTTTGAGCAGGCTTTGGTTGTATGCAGGTCTGTGTAGAGGGCAAAAGAGGCAGAACAGTACTGGCTGAAATACACCTGACAATGATTAAGCTTTTTATTAGCTTTTTTTAAAATTGATCTGCATTCACATGAAACTGGATACTTGTGAAACAGTACAGTCATAGACGTCATTTCTCAACTATAACTCCATTCTTGTGTCTTAAATTGCTAATCGGACTACAAACAATGACCAAATCCTGTAAGTGTTGGCCCAAATATCCACTGGCTGTACTGGAAGCCATAAAACTACTAGAGGTTAAATCATCATCAGACAACAGCCAGTGTATTTCAGGATTGCATTATGGTTAACAAGTGGTTGGAATTATTTTGAGATATACATAAAAAGATTTATCTGAGGCCTGAACGCTTCACTGCTGTATCTATAATCTATCTATAATATAAAAGCCAGAGCCGTTTGCTCAGGTTAGCATACAGACTGTAAGCAAGAAACAAGCTAATTGTTGTCTTTCTGCATCCATATGTTCCATACCTTATATTCTGTGTTCAACAGGCCCAGATTCTGTTCTTCCTGGTCATCATGGTGTCATTTGCCAATTACATTGTTGGAACGATCATCCCGGCTTCACCACAGAAACAAGCCAAGGGTTTCTTCAGCTACAAAGGTGACTATTCAGTCCCAGCCCAGAGTAATATATCAGAGATGCTTGAATGCCACATGTTCCTGTTTCATTATAGAGTGAGGCTATTGTGTGTGTGGTGGTTTTTACACAAATAAAGGATCACCAATCTTTGTAACAAATGATAAATAAGAACCATTTTGATATGACTGCAGTGTCATATAAAGTTTTTTGTTGAAAATCTTTTTTTTTTATGAAGGCCAGTGAGCTCTTTCTCCTTCAACAGCGGACATTTTTGCAGCCAATTTTGTGCCCAACTGGCGGGGGCAAGAGGGCAGCTTCTTTGGCATGTTCTCCATTTTCTTCCCCTCTGCCACGGGCATCCTGGCAGGAGCTAACATCTCTGGAGATCTCAAGGTACACCAAGTTAGGTTCTTTATTTCTGCAGACCTAGTTCTCTTCTTCTCTACCACTCTCAGTGGTACATAAAACTGTCTGCTTGTCTCACTGTCCACATACATACACACAATTTTTTATTGACATGAACATGGCAATTTATAACTCAACTGTACTTTAAAAAGCCTTATGTTTCTTTCTTTTGTCCTTGTCTTCCCAGGATCCAACAGTGGCCATTCCCAGAGGGACACTAATGGCAATATTCTGGACCACCGTCTCCTACATCATCATCACTGCTACCACTGGTACTGTATGTCCACACTGCCCACTAAACCTGTATTTAGACTGCTTTATACCCATATAGTGAGTTGGTCTTTGAATCTCCATTTGATGTTATTTTGGACTAATGACTACCTTGGTGTATATTTTATCTCTCCGTCAAAACAATAAAAACAAAAGAAAGTTTGATGACTTTGTGAAGTAGCATGGGAGCATGGGAGTTGTTGTCTTCATTAAGCAACCAAAACCATCAATAAAAAATCTATGAGACATGACTCGGGAGAAATCATGTTCTCGGACAAGGTAGGTTAACATATTGAAGTTTTATGGGCATAACTTTTAGTAACATTTTCTGACTTCCTTCCTCATTCTCTGACGTATCATCTGATGTTTCCCATTTTTCCCCAGTTATAGCAACTAGACAGGGTAAAGGGGATATGACAGATGACCAAATTAAACGCACAATTGTCTTGAATAAAACTGCATATTTCTCTGTTTGAATATTATTGGAAAGATATATAGCATAGGCCTACTTGTATTTAATCATTTTCATTTTGAAATGTTATACATACCTTTGAACTATATCCACTATGCTTACAAAGAATAAAACAATATTACCTTGAAATTACCTCATAATTTCACACATAACTTTTACAATCACTTGTGCATTTTTAAATAATAGTTTCATTGTACAACTATAATACAGTGTATTTAACTGAATTGAATTTAAACGTTTGAATAGAAATTCAATGTGGATATGCTGTTATTACTACAGTATGGCTGTCAAACAGATAGTAGCCATGTTGGAAACTAGTCTGCTGAAATGCCATCCATTACGGTGACCAGGTGTCCTACTTTATGTGGGACTGCACAGTATTTTTATTACTTGTCCCACATCCCACATAGACCGTGTCCCACATTTTTACTGGCTCTAGTTTTCAAAATTCAAAACACTGCAGAACAGATGGTGCTCTAAAAGCTGGGTCTTTTCCGATGCCTATCCAAGCAGGGAAGGCTGTGATCACAGGACTGTATTTGTTGTCAGTCAAACTTTACTCACATGGGTCAAGTGCAGGTTAACCTGTCAGCTTCTTGGCTGCCCTACGCCCAGCAGGGGAAAATTGCAAGTCAAAGATTCAAAAAGTAGCATGCATATCCAAAGGCATTGCACCGGGTGCTGGCCAGAAAAACATATACAGAAGTATAAAATTAAGTCTGGCACACTTCCTCCTTAAGGAGCAACTTCTGGTGTGCAGACTTAATTTTATACACTTGAAAATTGGGAGTCAGCACCACAGAGTCACAAGATATGCAGATTTAGGTGGAATATGATGGAATATGTTACAAAAAAAGGACAACAAAAACTGGGAAAGAACTTGTCATCTATTTTGTGCTACTGAATCAAATAAAGAGAAAAGAATAGAGATGATACAAGCTAAAGGACAGAATAGAAAATAGACTAAATGTTCTAAATAAATAACCATGTTTACATCAAAAATTGTCAGGATAACATATAATCATATTCAGGATTTATTTATTTATCTGTTTATTTATTGTTTGAATTATCTTGTGTTTATGCATATGTACATTTATTCCTGAATGCTCGTGTCCATGTGTGCTTGTTTCCTCCCAGGAGCCTGTGTGGTGCGGGATGCCTCTGGCCTGTTGAACGACACTCTGTCACTGTCCTCATCGAGCGAGGACTGTGTCGGTTTAGCTTGTCATTATGGATGGGACTTCACCGAGTGCATCAACAATAACACATGCACCTACGGCATCAGCAACTACTATCAGGTCAGCAAAAACTCACTCACTCACAAGACACAGAAATGCGTGAAATGCGCCTTTATACTGCTTTCTGTTCCTCAATGGGGGCGCCCTGTCGGACATTGTTTTCAATCACCAAGCAAGGCTGCAAAACACAAACAACCCCTTATATCATTTCTGAGTAATGAATTTTGTAACCCTGAAAAATGTACCTCCTCCTGCCACTTGGGGCCGCCAAAGCATAAAGCTGTCTTAACTGCAGTCCAGTCAAATACATGTATTTTTCTTTTCTTTCATTGCCAGAAGCAGAAAACACACACAAAAACAAACAAACAAACAAAAACAAACAAACAAAAAACACAGTGAGAGCAACAATCCAGCACTACTGTCTTTCTGCATAAATGATCTGGTTTCCCTTTGTATTAGGGGACATGAACATGAACCATAGGTCACTGTGCAAACAAACAGACTGTTTCTCCCCTGCTGAGAGAGATGAACATAACAAATAAACAGAACATTTCTGTCTGTAGTCGATGAGCATGGTGTCAGCCTTCGCCCCTCTCATCACTGCTGGTATATTTGGAGCAACACTGTCCTCTGCTCTGGCCTGCCTGGTGTCTGCTCCCAAAGTCTTCCAGGTACGCACACAAACTCACACACACAAGATGCTATATTGTGTTCATATTTTAGTTATTTTAATACTTAAGTGAAATCTTTAATATCTTCCTGTGCCTGTTCACTACTTGCAGAATGTAGTGTGACATATATCCCTTTTATACGCTGCACATCTGTTTACTTCCTGTCAATGCTATGATATCATTACCTTCATTAATTTATTCATCCAAGTTAGTTACTTCACTTTTTATACTTAGCTTGGTACATATTGTTAATTTTATTTACCTTTTTTTGTATATAGTGTTTTAAGCATTATCATAATCACCTCAGTGTTCCACAAAAGTTTTTTTAAGGGGACCCTCAGTTTAAAAAAAACAATTGCAACAGGCCTTATCAATAAATCTTAGGAATCGCTTTATTGTCCTGTTGCATTATTGAAAACATACATTTTATGGATAAGAAATAAATGCATTCAGGCTGAGTCAACAGGCCATCTTATTATTTTTATTTTCTCTCATCAGTAAAACAACATACACATTTTAATTGCGTTATAAAAGGTGTACTGCAGATATAAATCTTAAATTTGTGGAAATTTCTTTGGTAGTCTTTTTTTCAGCAACCCAAATAAAATCTCCTATGACCCACCTGGCGGTCACAACCCAGTCTCTGGGAATGACTGTCTTAGATATTCTAACCATTAGCACGTTAGTTAGCTGACTGGCATCATCGTCTTCATTCAAAATCAACAGAAACAAAAAAAAATTCAACAATAACTGCTTGGCTGGTCTTTCAACAATCACCTGCTCTGAGTTGGTCACAATAAACCCTTAATTCATGTTAGGTGTAAGATTATCCATACTTTTATTTTTTCACGATTAGATCACTGCACTGCACTTCATGCTGGCATCAACCAGAGTTTTCTCCATCATCTACAGCTGGTACAAAGTGCTGCCACTCGAATTTGAACAGGCACAAAAAGAAAAGAGCCTCCAGACTGTGGAACGGTTTCCCCATAGAAATCAGACAAGCTACTTCATTTGCTTCTTTTACGTCCTTGATTAAAACCGTCTCTTATAGGAAAGTATTTGTGAATTTTTAATCAAAGTGAATTTGATTTTATTAGTCTGTTCTAGACATTTTAACCTTGTCGACCAATTTTATGGTTTCCTTCTTTCTTTCTGTATTGTTTTATCAGTGTTTGTTCTTATTTGTGCTGTTTGACTTGCTGTTTCTTTGTTTTGGCTGTTTTTATTGTTTTATTGTTCACGTGCTGTAAAGCAGTTTACAACCTTGTTAAGAAAAGTGCTATATAAATACAGTTATTATTATTATTATTATTATTATTATTATTATTATCAGTAGTAGTAGTAGTAGTAGTAGTAGTAGTAGTAGTAATAGTAGTAGTAGTAGTAGTAGTAGTAGTAGTAGTAGTAGTATCAAATATTGGAAGTGATTGTTGGAGCAGTGGAGAGACAAGCTAAGAGTTTTATTTTGTTTCTGTCGAATTTGAGTCAAGATGA
This sequence comes from Lutjanus erythropterus, assembly GCF_056507025.1. Classification (NCBI taxonomy): domain Eukaryota; kingdom Metazoa; phylum Chordata; class Actinopteri; order Lutjaniformes; family Lutjanidae; genus Lutjanus; species Lutjanus erythropterus. Next base: position 8,534,850 of record NC_139329.1, read on the forward strand.
TGATACTTACCTAGTTAAAGTTGCTCAAATCTTTACAAAAGGAACAGTAAATATGATTAACAATACTAAGGTAACTGAGAAAAGTGACATAATTAACTTAAATTAAGTTTGTAGGTGAAGGTAACATTACTATAGCATTGACAGGAAGTGAACAGACGTGCAGCTTGTAAAGTGGATGTCTCACTACACTGTGTAAGTAAAGAATTTAAATACCTTTTTTTTTTCTTATATTCTCTGTTGTGACAAAGACATTGTTATTTTTCTGTCTCTCCTTCCTTTTTTTCTGGTAGTGTCTATGTAAGGACAAACTCTACCCTTTCATCGGCCCCTTTGGCAAAGGTTACGGCAAGAACGATGAACCACTCAGAAGCTACCTATTGACATACATCATCGCTGTCTGCTTCATTCTCATTGGTGAGGCTTTTAAGATGATCAGTAGGACTTATTATAGTTGGAATGGAATTGTGGACCTTCTTTAGGTTTCACTTCATTCAAGTCTGAAGGATTATAACTTTAAAAACAAATGAACCATAGTTCCCCCTCTGTTCTTTTCCTCCACTAGCCGAGTTGAACACCATCGCTCCCATCATCTCCAACTTCTACCTCTGCTCCTATGCTCTGATCAACTTCAGCTGCTTCCATGCCTCGATCACCAACTCACCAGGTAAAAAAAAACTCAGAAACAACACATTTGTCTTTACAGTTGGCCAGGAGCCAAAGTTAGGTGCCTGATCAAGTTAAATGTGGTCAGTCCAGCATCCTTTATCACTGCACACATTGCATTTAGCAGTTCTTTTGTTTGGGCCTTGTGTAAAGGTATTATAGAGGTTATGACAAGCTGTGCAGCAGCTGCAGATGTGCTCATCATGTGTTGCTGCTGTGACTTGCAGTCATCTGTGGCTGTATGCACAAGATCTGTAAGGTTAAGCATGATAATAAAGAAGGGAATAACATCCAGTTCATCATTTCTTTAATGTTAATGTGCCAAAAAAATAAAATAAAGATTGTTCACAAGTCCTAAATCTCAATTCCTAGTTGAGTCTCAAGACGTTTGAGAATGAGTTCAAGTTAAGTCTGTGTCTGTGGTGAGTTCAAGTGGCAGACTGCAGTCCTCATTAGAGTCTGACATTTTTTCGGAAATCCCATTTCCACAGGGTGGGAGTCAATTTCAGTATTCATTAAGGGAGGAGGAAGGGACACAAAAAAAAAGTCAGTGGGAGCTGGTGAGAGTAGTGATGATAGTAATAGGTCAGGGGTTTTTTTTATATAAAAATATATATAATGTTGTGTGTAGACAGGGGATTGACAGGATTCTTCTGGAACTGGGACGGGACAGGATTTTTTTTACTCTGTCATGGGATTGAGACAGGATGGGGTGGGTGTTTTTATGAGAGTGGGATGGGACAGGAGTAAAAATCTATTCTCATGTCTACCTCTAGTCTCCATCTATGGGCTATAATAATCTGAAAATAAGAATTGTTGTGGGTTTTTTTTTTACCTAAGGTCTTTATATCAACAGAGGGGGGTACCCTTCCACAGAGGCCGCCATGTTGAACCGCCATGTTTCTACATTAGCCCAGACAAACCAAACACTGGCTCTAGATATACAACCTTTCATGTTTCTCCTACACACTTAGAAGGGGAGGGTGAGACAAGGTGTTTGCAGTGTGCAAGCTCACCACCGGATGCCACTAAATCCTACACACTGGTCCTTTAATGGACAAATGGGATTAATGAGTCATCATCATTGATTAAATACAGGCTTAGAGGTCAAATGTAGAAGAAATTCTGAGAAAGCAGTATTCCTGGTTGTTAGGGGAAATGTGCAGACCTTTGTGTGTATATGCTGTGATGTGTGTGTGTGTGTGTGTGTGTGTGTGTGTGTGTGTGTCTCCAGGTTGGCGTCCGTCCTTCAGGTTCTACAGTCAGTGGCTGTCATTGCTGGGCGCTGTATGTTGTGTGGTCATCATGTTCCTGCTGACTTGGTGGGCGGCTCTCATTGCGTTTGGTGTTGTACTCCTCCTTTTGGGATACACACTCTACAAGAAGCCTGGTAAACTCTCTCTCTCTCTCTCACACACGCACACACACACACACACACACACACACACACACACACACACACACACACACACACACACACAGTCAGAAATACAGACAAACCACAGTACAGTGTAATGTCATACACCAAACAGCTGTCCTCCTCTGCTCCATCCTAACTCTGCTGCTCTCCTCTGTGGTTAGCGGTAAACTGGGGCTCCTCAGTGCAGGCAGGCTCCTACAACATTGCTCTGAACCAGTGTGTGGGCCTGAACAATGTGGAGGATCATGTCAAAAACTACAGGTCAGTAACGAACAGGTCAGAGAGACAATGCAGTTTCATAAAGATCAGCGAAGGTGTAGATGTGTCTGCAGGAGGTCTGGACTAAAAAGCTCAACATCTAACTGTGACTTTGCTCACCTTTCAGACCTCAGTGTTTGGTGCTAACAGGTCCACCCAGCAGTCGTCCAGCTCTGGTGGATCTCGTCACCTGTTTCACAAAGAGTTTCAGTCTCATGATGTGTGCCAATGTAGTCACTGTGAGCACAACTCAACACGCACAAGCACACATCACCCATATCTTTGGGTTCATTTTTGACCCAGTAAACACACAATCACAAACATTATTTTAAATGTTTGAATATAAGAGCTGTCAGATCGAACTCATTATTCATTCCACCATGTATTTGTCAGGCTGATCCGTCCCCATCAGCAGTGGAAAAGGCGAGCAGCGACAGTCATGTCACCTGGTTGAACAAACGGAAGGTGAAGTCGTTCTACAGAGGTGTGGTGGCCTCTGAGCTACGATCAGGAGTTAACATGCTGCTGCAGGTCAGAGTTACACCTCGTCTCTTCTCTTCTGTCCTCATGAACTGTCTCCATCAGCTGAACTTTGCCGGAGCCTGTCTAACAAAGTCCTCTTTCTATGGGGTTAAAGGTCTGATAAGAGAGTCTGGGGAAAGGCAGCTGATTGCTGAGTCTCATCCCCAGGTGGTTTCCTTTGTCCATTCTGGGCTACTGTAGAATGATTGAATATTATATTCAATCTCTGCCATATTTTGTCAATAACCCCCCCCCCCCCCCCCCCCCCCCCCAAATCTTACACACTGGACAATTAACAATTATTATAGAACTTTTCCCTGATGCAAAAAAAAACTTTCTACCCCAGTTTTAACCCTCAACCACAGAAAGAACGCTCAAGTTCACACTGAGTTCAGTTGTCATGGAAATTAGGCCAAAACTACAAGGAGCACATTTTGTTCAGGATTACAGATCAAAAGAGTGGAAAGAATCCCCTCCTGTGCAACCAGCTGTCACGAAAAAATTGAGTCATCACTCCCACAGGATCTTAGATGGGACAAAGTTCTGTATTCACGTTAATGTGACAAGTACAACAAAGAAGAGCTGCATCACTAGAGACTAGGGCTGCACAGTTAATTGAAATTTAATTGAAATCTCAATATGGCTTTCTCCAATTTTCAAATCACAGGAGGTGCAATATTTGTTAAAGGCAAAATGTGTGTCAAAAATCTTTTAAATTAATGATTCTCATGAGGCAGAAATGTCCCATCCTACAAATCAGATTCTACAGACTTCATAAAAACGTCTTCATTTGGTAAAGATTCCTACATAAAATCACACCATAGTAATTTTAACATGTTTTTCAGTAAAAATAAAAAATATGATGTAAAAATGATCATTACCTCTGTCATATTGCAATTGCAATTTCAGTCAAAATAATCACAATTAGATTAGATACAAAATTGCTCAGCCTTATTAAAAAACAATAAAGAGACTTTGCTTTGCGTTGGTAATAATTTATGCTGTAAATGCAGTAAAGGTGTTTTCTTCAATGGTACTAACAAATTACCTCTTCAACAAGTAGGTCCTTTAGAAGACTGAATTTTATGAGGTGGCTTTGTGAATAGAAAACGTTTTGTAAACTCAATCACATATTTAAACAACATATAAATATAATATATCATCATAGTGTGCCCCAGTGACAAGCAGGACTATACCCTTTTCTTTAAAAAATATCTGCACACTGCAAATAAGCTCCCAACAGCACAAATGGCATGACTTTTAATGTATAATCTTAAGTGATAACACACACAATAGTATAGTATAAAAATGGAAAACAAAACCACAATTCCAGCCGCTTAACATGATAAAATGCTAGAGTATTAAAGACTCCAAAACAATAAAAACTTTTCATGTTTCTGTCACTTCTTTTCATGTTCTAATGCTGTCAGTTATCCAGGTTTGTCAGTGTTGAAGTGTGTGGTGAAGCCAGACACCTCAAAGAGAGCCTGAGGAAGTCGACTTGCTTTGTGTGAGACAGGCCTGACTTCTGTCTTCTTCGTCTCATTTTGTTAACTGTCCACCAGGGGGCAGGTTTGGGTCGTATGAAGCCAAACGTTCTGTTGATGGGCTTCAAGGCAGACTGGCGCAGTGACACACCTCAGGCTGCACACAACTATATAGGAATACTGCAGTGAGTAGAGTGGGATTTAAGAGAACAGTTTGGGTTGTATGAGGTGGTCATCTGTAGTCAGTGTGTTACCTACAGTAGATGGTGGTCAATGCAGGTGTGCCCATGTAGGAAGTTAAGTAAGGTACTGTTGTGGAAAAGGTCAGCCACAAAATGTATTTTATACATTATCAGCCAATATCAGTTCAAGTGTACGCTATTTTTAGAACATTTTCAATATATCTCTCTCCCAAGCAACCAGACTCCTTTGACAAAAAAAGAGCAACTTTACCTTGCAGAACATGGGAGTTGCTGTACTACCGCTGCCTCAATAAATTTGTTTGTGTCATTTTGTGACTTTGGTGAATCTGATCTAACCATATAAAATACCAAAGTCACATAATAACACAAACAAATTAACCAATCAAAGCAGTGGTAGACCAGAAACTCCTGTGTTCTATGAGGTAAAATCACCTTTTTGCCAAAAGAGTCTGGTTCCTCTGGAGAGAGCCATATTTGTAACTGTGTTTTTTAATTGGAAAAGTTTGTCTGATTGTAAGGTAAAGTGGTGAAAAAATATTCTAAATATAGTGTACACTTAGGTGAACTCATATTAATTTTTTTTTTTTAGGTGGGCCTTTTTTAGGGGGCTAAAATTTCTCTGCCTTTCTGAGAGCATGGCAACAGCCATCTACTGTAAGTAGTTCACTGATATACTTAAAAAAAAATCCAAACTAAACCTTTAATAAACCTAATCCTGAGTGTTTTCCTTTGAACTACTGTTATAAGCTCTGAAAGCTGTCCAGTGTCAAAATTCAACATTACACCAACATGTGTTTCAGTGATGCATTTGACCTGCAGTACGGTGTGTGTGTGCTGAGGATGAGGGAGGGACTGGACGTTTCTCATCCGTCTCAATCACATGGTGAGAGCCTTATTTCAAATTAGAGTAGAGTGCACTGAGCTAAATTAATTTCACAACATAAACGAATTAACTGCTGCTGCAGCTGCACTATTGATCTATGTAGCATTTTGTTTGGAGTTAACAAGGGGCATGATGGGAGGAGCTGTCCACACTCAGCCATCATTATTTGAATTACTCACTTCAAGTGAATCCATATAAATATACTGAATTCCTCTATTTTTTATTTCAGTTAATCCGGGATTTGATGGAGGACCAGAAAGTATCAACACCATCTCTGCACCTCCCCGCATTCAAACAAGCACTACTTGTATGTATATATATGATCATACCATTAGGATTTATTTCTTTAACATGTCTTGCCAGTTTTTAAAACAAATGTTGAATAAACTTGGCCTGAGTTGCCCTTGAATTCTAAAAAAAATTATCTAATTAAAAATAGCTATTTTTCTTTGTACTCAAATTGTTTGCAGCTACTGTCTCTATTGAAGTAGAGCCTCAGTCAAGCTCAGTGTTCCAGAAAAAACAAGGAAAGAAGACCATCGATGTGTACTGGCTGTCTGATGATGGAGGTCTGATCATCTGTTCATTCATCTATCACTTTCTTTGCTTCCATCAAGAATATTGACATGTTTCCTGAGTAAATGTATTTAAGTACATTTATTATAAGATTGTGGAAGTTTGTAATAAAATAAAGGATGAAGCGCTGCTTTATGGGTTGAGAAAATTCTCCTAATCCTTAGGCTAAATTAACTTTGTAAAAACCCTTTGGATCAGCTGGAAAATGCATTGTCACAAAGCTTAACAAAGGGCTGTTTTTCTGAAAAACTGATTCTTTAGAGATACCTGGTTCTCACAGGGCAGTGATGCTACAACACACTTAATGTTCTCATAGAATATGGTGCATTGCTGTAGACCAGGGACTGCCAGACTTTTTTGATTGTGGGCCATGTACAGAAAAACAAAGCGAGTCAGGCTATAGCCTTTTCTCATTTTTATGATTTTATTTTTACGAGTTAAATTAAACTTTGTCCCCTCCTCCCCTAATGCGTTGCCTGGCACACGTCCCCTCCTGTTGCTCTCTCCTTAGCAGACACCGTGGCCTGTACGGCACCAGTACGGACAACCTGCAGTTTTTCAGATATCCTCAACGAAATATACAAGTGGTAAACAATGGTTGCTTGTTTATCGGTCAGTAAGATTCAAATATACATACTGTATGCCCAACACTAATTATTAATATCTGGGCTGCAGTTTGGCCACACTAGTTGTAGATGAAACTACCCAGCAGTATATACAGAAGTTAAAATGAGCTCAACCTTAAGCATCTACAGCAGCTGATACACATTAATGCAGCTGTGATATTAATTCCAAAACATACTTCCACTGTATAATGTTAACTTCAGTAAAGTTTTGAATTCAGAACTCTGTGTGTGTGTGTGTGTGTGTGTGTGTGTGTGTGTGTGTGTGTGTGTGTGTGTGTGTGTGTGTGTGTGTGTGTGTGTGTGTGTGGTTTGCCAGGTCTGACCCTGCTGCTGCCCTACCTGCTGACTCGGAGGAAGCGCTGGGCCAGATGTAAGGTCCGAGTGTTTGTGGGAGGAGAAACAGACAGGAAGGAGGAGCAGAGAAAGGAGTAAGAGCTCGCATTACATCCCTATCATTCAGATTACTGTGTGTGTGTGTGTGTGTGTGTGTGTGTGTGTGTGTGTGTGTGTGTGTGTGTGTGTGTAGCGCTGAATCAAGTGTAACTAAAAACAATGACGACTCCAGTAAATGTGCAATAACACAAGATTGGCCATTTTGGGGTGTCAGAAACAAGCTGCACACACATCGCCACTATACTATCACCTGAAAAAGTTAATATTGCTGTAGTTTAACCATCAGATTCTGTGATTTTTTTAATCTTTTACACACCATGGATTTACATTCTCTTCACAGGGTGCTGGCACTGATCAAGAAGTTCCGTCTTGGTTTCCATGAGGTCGAAGTTCTTCCTGAAATCTACCAGAACCCCCAGCCTGGAAGGTTTGACAGCCAAGTTTAACGTATGAGAATTAACTGAATCTTGAACAACCAGGAAAAAGATCTGTCATGGTGCATCACATCATAAGGGCTCCTATATCACCTGATTTTGAGGCCCTCACATGAAAAAGTTTCCTGCTTCAGATCTTCATTACTTCAGTCTTGTGTTTAAATTATGCATATTTTTAATTAATGCAAATCAGAAATAACAGGGGTGAAAACCTCAGCATTTAGGTTGCCAAATAAAGTTAAAAACAAGTAATAGAAAAAAAGCAGTGAATTAATCCATACTTATTTTACATTATTACTAATTTTCTGCAGTTACCTATGACCCCTGCGTGTCTCTGTGTGCTCTAGTGTTCAGCAGTTTGAGGATATGTTGGGTTGCTTCAGGCTCGAGACAAACCCCAAACAGAACTCTGATTCTGGGCCTCCACACCAGCAGGAGGAGCCGTGGATGATCACTGACCAGGATTTAGAGAGAAACAAGACCAAGGTCTGACACACACACACCCGTGTAAATCTGAATCATACACATATAGATACAGAATGTATGAAATAAAAGAGAAAGAAATAATACAACATGCTTTTTCCCCCCTTCCTCCTTCATTGATATTGTGAACTTCCTCTGTGGGACTCAGTCTCTCCGTCAGATCCGTCTAAACGAGGTCCTGCTGGATTACTCCAGAGAAGCTGCTCTGGTTGTTATGTGAGTACACTGATCCTTCTTTTTTTAATCCTGGGAGTTTTGTTTTTTTCTATGAATCTGTTTACTGACATTTGAACAAGTGTACAAATCACATATTTAATAAATTTACAGAGTAAATCCCCTCCATCCCCTCACTCCCCACCCCACACTCCCAAATCCTCTAGATGAAACATCATTTAGAAAAGAGGCACACAGCAGAATCAAAGACTAATCAAAAAAAAGAGACAGAAAAGGCAGGTACGACACCATTGAAACAATAAGGAACACAGACTAAATTATTCACTAAAAACACAGAAAGCAGTACTTTCATCCCTCGATTGACAAAATCTGGGCTCAATTTAAAAGGTTTACTCAGTTTGTCACATTGATTAGCTTATCAAAGTCAATCAGAAAAGGCATCCACACTTCTAACAACTTGTCCTTGTGCAAGGTGAATTTTATTTTCTTCAACTTGAGATGGAACATAACATCCTTGATTCATCTGACACGGGATGGTGGTTTTGAGCTACAGGGAGTGCTGCTTTATTTGAAAGCAGACAATGCAAAGTAGAAGGAGTGACAGAGTAAATACTTTGCACTCCTCCACTCTGAATGGCTCTTGATTCTTGGCTTGTCTGTCATTAACATACACCAAGTACAACCTCTTTGCCCTTAGAAAGGTAATCACTTGTGGATGTTTTGCGTTGATTATTAGTTACTGTTGACTTTATTTAGCCTTTGCTGTGACTCTGTGCATGTCCTGACAGCACCATGCCGGTGGGGAGGAGAGGAGTGTGTCCCAGTACTCTCTATCTGGCGTGGCTGGACGTCTTGTCGCGTGATCTGAGACCTCCTGTCCTGTTGGTCAGAGGAAACCAGGAAAACGTCCTCACCTTCTACTGCCAGTGAAATCTCTCCTTAAGAACAATGTACACATACTGAACTATAACTTGTAACTCACCAAGATCTATTTTCCTCTTGATTTACATGTCAACACCTTGATGAATGGATGATTATTTGATCCTGTCATTACAACCCATCCTTGATTGTCTGCGGGACCCTTTTTATGCTTATTGTTGGGCATGTAGTGCAGGGGTTCTCAAAGTGCTGCTCACAGAAACATTTTCTACATCCTCAAAATGTGACATGAAATGCATGCATTATATTTTAATCATTCCATACTTTCTCTTTCAATAGCCTACATTTAAGACAAAACTTGCCTACTTCATCAAACTACATGCCCTTAACAAGCATCAGACCTGTTGGGACACATGCAAACAGATGAATTTAGTGTTCAAGGAATTTTTAATGTTAAAGTCCATTATGATACCAATCACAAATGCAGCACTCAATCATAAGCTGCTCCCTAAATTGGCACTTAGTCATCAAAACTTTGAGGACCCCTGCCAAGTGAATGTAGTAATTATGAGGGAGAAATATACAGAGCGAGGAAGTCCACATATGGAGGAGGTGTGGTGGGTCAAACAGACACAGAACTTTAACCCAGAAGGTTGAAGTTTGTGCGCCTCACAGCAAGAAGGTCCTGAGTTCGATCCCCCAGCTCCCCGACTGGGTCAGGGCCTTTCTGTGTGGAGTTTGCATGTTCTCCCCGTGTCTGCGTGGGTTCTCTCCGGGTTCTCCGGCTTCCTCCCACAGTCCAAAGACATGCATTCTAGGTTAATTGGTGACTCTAAATTGCCCGTAGGTGTGCATGTGAGTGTGAGTGGTTGTCTGTCTATGTGTCAGCCCTGCGATGAACTGGCGACTTGTCCAGGGTGTACCCCGCCTCTCGCCCAATGTCAGCTGGGATAGGCTCCAGCAGCCCCGCGACCCTTACGGACTAAGCGGTTACAGAAAATGAATGAATGAATGGTCGAAGTTTGTGTCCAGTGTGAAATGTACGTAAATAACATAACACTTTTTTTAACCCAAACAACAGGTCAGTGCTGCCTGTAGTTGGTCTTTTCAGTCTTTTTGGAAATCATTGGCAATCGAGTTATTCGGTCGTTCAGGCATATTGACGTGTTGCATAATTAGTGTGTGACTCCTGGATTCACAAAGTTTGCCTTTAATTCAAAATTTAAAGATGAAATTTGATTTACCTATTTAGCAGTATTCAGCAGTATTGCAGAAGTGAATCACTCTAGGGACCATGCTTAGATTTTAAGCCATGACTGATTGTGATGAAAATTATCAAAATGTTTTAATTTTTTGCAGTTCTGTACACATAAAATGTTTCCATTCCATTCTTTAATGTATTGAACCAATAAAGACACAGTTAAAGCTACCACAACAAACTTTTTACATGTTTATTTTTTAAGGCCCTGTAAATAAAACCTGTAGTTTTTCTGCCATAATAAACATAAAATATAATGTCAAAAACAAATCTATCTACATTATCACTGTAGACTCACTTTAACTTGCCTGGGAAAATGTAAACAGGGAGAATCCAACCCAGTGGCAGGCATCAAGGACAAATACATGGAAATAGCCAGTCTTTACACAAATGGTTTTGTTTGCTCATGAAAGTCATACAAAGGCATCTGTATTAAATTGAGACTCCTTGCTGTAGCTTTAACATAACAGTAATGACAGATTTGTCAAAACAAATGAAAAGAAACTGCTAGACAGTTTGTTTCATATTATATTGAGAAACTGTGTGTGTGTCTTTCTGTATTGTACTGAAGGATCCTTGAGACCCTGAGTCCTTCTCATGAAGGAGACCCTGACCTTGATGATCTGTCATTTTCCAATCAGAGTATTGACTGAATATGACATAGTAGTTCAGTTTTTATTTCAATTTTAATGCATCAGTCAAACCACTTTGAGGAGTGTCTTACACTGTGTTTTGAATAACACTCAAATACTCATAGACGCCGGTGGTGTGTTCAATAGCTACTGGAGAACTCCTTACAGATCATTTGCAAGCCATTTTATGTAACATGACTGATGCAACTTCATTTAAGTTCCTTTGCTGATATAAGAATGCGTGCTCTTGTCTGAGAGAGTATAGAATAAAAGAGCACTCACTCTGTCTCGATTGCAAGAACAGCAAACGCCAAACTGAAAAACTTGTAGGGGACTAGCACATGTTAATTGAAATGAATGACATGACTGGCATTTATTGATTTAAAGGAAATGTTTGCATTTTATGCATTTAAAATGGTATAGTTTACTGATGCCGTTTCGGTTTGTCTCATATGGAAGCCCATTTCTACCACTTAAAAAAAGTCATAATTTCCTTGCATTGCCTTCCACAGGGTCGTGTGTTTTGGTAGACCGGCAAAATGACACGAGAGTGCCAGAGTGAGCGAACTCATATTTGTTTTTGTTTTTTTTTCTTCCCTGAATAAACGATCTTCGGATCCATGATTAATAACTGCGCATGCTCAAAGGGTGACGATTCTCCGAGCCTCCACGTCTGAGCACGAGCTGACAGTAACCAATCAGCAGCGGCCACAGTGTGTTTGGAAACAACATTTCTCCCCGTCCCGTCTGACGGCGTTTAGAAAAGCACTTCTGTTTTCAACGAAATCCCACAAGGGTTTCTTTAGACGAGACATTTTGCTTCGCTCTTCTTCTGTTTGTTGACATATTGTATCCGGAGGTCTGTACTGCACAGCTGAAGCGTGAAAACGGTATTACTCTGACGACGAGACTACAACGAGTGAAAGAGAGTGAAAAATGGATGTTGGAGATTCTGAACAAAAGACGATTGCTCTTCTCATAAAAACGCCCAACCAGGGTCATGGGGACCAAACCGTCGAAGGCGTCTACCTAAACTGGACTGTGAAGGACTTAAAAACACATTTGTCGACTGTTTACCCAACAAGACCGGTGAGTTATCAAGAGGCGAATAAAAGTTAGCTAGCTGTTAGCGGAAGAGTTAGCTTGTGTGACAGAAGCGAGAGGCTATGTCCTGGAATGTCATGTCTCGAGCCAGCTGCTGAGTGAAGGAGGCTGCTGCCAGGAACAGCTGTCAGCCATTTCCCTCTTACTGTCTGACTTTCTGTTTGTGTGCTCACATCAAACCGACAAAATTATAATTACGAAGAACTTTTGAAGGAGTTTCAGTGGGTCCCAGGTGGAGTGATTTTTTTTATCATGCCCTTACCCTAAAAACAGACAGTGTGTAGAATGTATAATAGCTTAAACTGTCCCCGACAGGTATTAGAGCTAACTTACAGGAAAATTTAACCTGTTATGAACTGTTGACTTCACATAAAATTTGTTGAGCGTGTGTGTTTGAAATGAGACTGCTATACAACCAAATCTTCTTTTGGAAAAGCTTTGGGAATCCTATCATACATTATCGTGAAGTGAGTCTAGATAGAGTTTGGGTATCATTAGACCTATATCGTGATTTGACGTAGTTGTCTTTTCCTGGTTTTAAAGGCTCCATTCCAGTAAATTGATTAGATTTTCAGGACATACCAAACAGCTCTGGTCGTTCTGTTATACCATAATCATCCCCCAAATACTGTTGCAATATTGATAGACGTATTTGATAATGTATCATGATATAACTTTTTGTTCACATCAGCCCTTACACTATGTTAACTGAGAGAAAATGTGTTTACCAAGATATATATCTTTTATCAAACAATAGCCTAAAAATGTCCAGAAACTATTTATAAGCCATATCACCCAGCCTTAAATAGTTAAATGGCTGGATGAGCAGCATAGACCTTCAGATTTGCCCATGGCAGACTTCTCAAGTTGAAAATTCAGTCTAATATCAGGCTACAAGCTGCACTCAGGCCTCTTATAATAGAGTCAGCCAAAACCTTTATCATTTGTGACTGCCAAGTTTCATCCCCCCCTGGAAGACTGCAGCTTTGAAGGACAGAGTGTCCTGGAAGGTGCTCAGATGAGGCAGTAGACTTTAGAGATATATTGTACTATATAGTACAAGCTAGGTCATCCAACCAACAAATTACTCTCTTAATCTTAATGTAATCCTTGTTCTCTAAAAAAAATCTGGTGTCTTCTTCTTGTTTTTAACTATTAGCAGATATTTACAAGCCACTCCTTTGTGAAAAATAGCTTAACAGTAAGGACAGTGCTTGATGCAAAGCCATGGTTTTGTTTATTGTGATTGGCACAGGGTCACTGAATGCATGAAAGGCAGCAGTAGCAAAGTTTGAGAACCAGTGTTATCTAAAAAAAAAATACCAGTGTCATGTTTTCACATTCTATTACATCTTCAATAATTTCTTGTATACAAAACCTCCCCCTAAAACAGGCTGACTTGTGCTATAAAAATACACTTACCTTGCATTTTCCACCAAACACAGATTTGGTCTGAATGTTATTTTCCCCACAGCCCATCTTGCCATGTGCTGTCCTCAGGAAACAAAGACTATGATATGGTTTCAGATTGACCAAAAAAGTCAGAACGCCTATCACCAGCACTGTGAAAAATTCCTTACAGTTTTCCCTCTGTAGAAACATCGCCTAAGACAAGCCACTATGCAAACATAATTTGTTAGTCACTTTTCCCAAAAGTAAACTAACTAAACTGGTTTGTTTTGTGCAGGCTGTGAGTGATCAGAGACTGATCTATGCTGGTAAACTGTTGCCCGACCATCTGCACATTAAAGATATCTTCAGACAGGTATGTGAGAGAATATGTTTGTCTATTTGCAGGTGCACATGGGTGTGCTGTGCATATGAAGTTACTTTTGCATTTGGTTTAAATAGATTTTTGTAGAACCTTATGTCAGTGAAGTTTAACGTATACTTTATGCAAAACCTGAAATGACAAGTTGATTATATGCCTTCATGCTGCTGTTTTTACTGGTGACAAACTGGCTGGAGAGGTTGAATCTAGCCTGTTTTTCTGTCACCAGCCTTTGTCTGATAGTAAATGACCAGAAAGGATGTTCATGGCCTGTGAAAGGGTTGTTGTGCTCTATAAAACCAGTACAGTGTAATATTTCATGTGACTGGTTCATGGTTTTTGTGTGCGAATCCCACCAGAGGCTCATATTGCTGGAGATGAGATAGTACCAGCTGTAAGACAACTCCAGCACTGAAAGATAACGCCAACCATTTCAATGCTCTAAGAGGGTTATTTGAAACTGGGTGATGATAAAATTGAGAAAAACTGAAAAAACACAGAGAGAATGGTGGGCTCAAGATCCATTTCTTCCTCTTCACCGCTGTCAGTGTCATTCAGGATATTTTTCCATACAAGAAAATTAGATGTAACCACACCAGTGAGAACAAAAAAGGTTGCATTATGTCAAAACTACAGACACTTTAGACTGGCTCATATCATCACTGCCAGATCTCCAGCTGAAAGCCAAAAGATGAAGAATTTTGCCTCTGAGATCTTTCAGATCATTGTCAGTGGAAAAGCTCCGTAAAGTCTTAGTTTGGCATTTGTTAGGGACTGTTTGCTCACACTAACATGTTTAATTCTGTCTGCTGTAGGCTACTTCTTAGGCTTGACTGTATCAGTGTGTTTTACCATGTTAGTTTTTCTAATCAGGCATTTATCTCCACCTTCTCAGACTGACTCCATTCCAACACTGCACTTAGTATGTACTTATAGGAATCAACCTCAAGGACAACTGGGAGCAAGACCTAAGGTGAGAAATGATGATGTTTGCTCATATTCTGCTTTCCTCAGAACCTTTAGCAGTGTTTTCAGAAAGTACATTTTCACATTGGAAATTAATTTAACACAGATGACTAAATTTGCTAATGTTGGTCAGAGGTTTTGTTGAAAGTTGGTTCTCTCTCTGAAGAGGTAGAAAGTCGTTAGAGACTTTCAAATGAGTATCTCTTTTTTTTCCCCTCGCACAACCATTCATAGTGAAATCATGCTGCTCATTTCCTTTTTATCTGAATTAATGTTAAAATAATATGTTATAAGTTGAATAAATAAACCATTTTAAAGTGTTGTTTCACTGGAACACTGTTAATGATCTTCACGAAATCAAATTTAATGTCAAAATCTTGTCATCATCATTTTTAAAACTAGTTCAGTTATTTGTTCATGTGTATCCTCAGTGATGGTGGGTAATGAAACTGGAGTGTTGAGTGGAACTCTTTTTGGTTTTATTTTTAGATTGAGGGCCATGTATGCAGAACGGCTGGTTTCAGTTCCTCACTCCCTCATGAATACTAATATATTCTTGTAAAGTAATTTAGGTGATGTTGTGTTTTTTTCACAATATAATGATAATTTTATTGCATTCGTAGATGAATTCAGATCAAAGTTAGCCACTGATTACATTAGCCATTTGTATAAATGCTTCAGTAATGTTTCTGTTTCATAAATTCAACAACATACATCAGCTCTGTGGGTTTTGACAGGAACTCCAGCCCCTGTGGCGTTTCAAGCTCAAAGGCAGCAGGTTTAGCTTGGAGACTGACTTCTTCACCTCCTTCCTCATTACTATCCCACTGTGAAGTGGAACTTTATCACTTCAGCTGTCATCCTCCAGAACTCGGCTACAGTTTTGAGATCAAAAGTACAGCTAAAGATAACTTGCTTTAGTTCACACTTCCAAGTGTCCTGCTCTGCCTCAACTAATACTACAAAACTTCCAAGTGGTTATACATCCCACATGATAGAACTTAGACCTATCTTACTACAGTGGGTTTTCTTGTAGTGCTGAGTAACAGACATTGATCCATTTTGTTTCATATTTTGAACTTGCCTTTGCAGACCAAAGAGACAGCACAGCCACATCCCAGCAGCTCCTCCTCCACAGTTCAGACTCCCAGCACATCAGAACTGAGGCATAGGAGACAGACCTCTCCAACCTCTGCTGCTGCTCCAGCTCACACACACACGCCAGTTTCTCCACCAGGAACTCCTCCATGGCCTGCTACTGCAGTGTAAGCCATAATAAAAGAAATTATGTATCTGCTAAACTGTATTTAGTTTAATGGACATGACCAATGTTCAGGGTATTTTTCCTTAACAACAAAAAGAAATTAGATGTAACCACACCAGCATGAACAGCAAAAAACTGCATGAGGTCAACATTATAGAAACCTACGATAGGCCCATATCAACACTGTCAAATCTCCAGCTTTGGTGAAGAGAAGAAGGATTCTGCCTTGCATATGTTGTTGGATAATGTCATCATGCACGTAAATGCATGTATGAAATTAAAAACAAGGCTATTGTCTTATTTCCAGCTACATTAACACACAACCTCTATTTGACAACCAAATCACATTTTTACCAATGGTAGCATGACAAACAAACATAGTCAAATCATTCAGTTCCCCTCTTCACTTCCTCTGGGTATAATCTCTGTTGCCATCTTAAAGCACACTTCATCAATCTGAAAACATAAGTTGACTTTTGTGAGATCAACCGGTGAAAGCCTGGGGGAACGAGTCAAGAATGATGCACAATTAGGGGATACATTACCTGTAATACATTGTGATCATTTCTATGTGATAGACTGTAAATGTTTTCATGCATTAATATCAATCGTTAGAACCGCTCAAGAGTGAGTGCATTCATTTCAAAACCTCACTCTACATGTGGCCACATAAGCAAATGTTACAGGAAGTGAAAGTGGGCATGTCAAAGCATTTTTGAAACCAATCCTTGATTTGCAAATAAGATGCCTCAACTCAAAAAAATGCAGTTAACCTAAGTGGATTATAAAACAGAGCAGAGTCCTGCATGGGTCCAGTTTTGCAAAATCACACCTGCAAAACTGAGAACCAGAACTGACCCGTTACCCCCAATTATCTCAAAGTCAAATCTGCACAGTTCAGAACAGTGAATACAAGCCCTGCAACCTGGCCCTTACCCGTGATTAAACACATGTACACAGTCACTGTCTTTCCTCTCACTTGTGTTCTCAACAAGCACAGTGCCTGTGACCCTGCAGCTGACAATGTGTTTCCATAGTAACAATGAACCTAGCTTGCTGCTATCAAAAGCTAATACTTTTTGACACTTTTTACAAGCAGCAAACTCGCTAAATTCCTCAGGATTTTCCACAATTTAGTTTCCTGTACTGGCTCATCTGGCAAATGTGTGGTCAGAGGTTGTGTTGTAGGGTTTCACAATAAAATCCTGCTGGCTGATTAGATTTGACATTACTGTATTAGCCGATACAAATATTAAAAAAATACCCCACAATCATTATCAATTCTGATTTCTCCAGGGAAAAATATATTAGTTTATTGTATGCTTTATATTATTGCTCTCACCAGCTGCCCACCTGCATCCCGCTGCAGGACTCTTGAACAGAGTTCTGTTACGACTAGAGAAATATAAATTAAATTCTCTGTTATGAACAGATATTAATATTCTTTGTCATTTTCCCCTGCAGGCCTGGAGCTCCACAGATGATCCAACCAGCCTTTCCCACCTACTCCCTGTACAGCCCTCAACAGCTACTGTGGCTCCAGCATGTATACGCCAGACAGTATTACATGCAATAGTGAGTTTTCATTCATACACCTAAAATTCATACTATGTTTTTGATGGTGTGAGTTGGGGCTGAACAGTTAATCGTCATATTATTGAAATTGCGATGTGGCCAGATGCAATATCCAAATTGCAGGGCCTGTGATTTTCTTTGATGAAGGTAAAATGTGTTACAGCATTTTCTGTGAAAATGAAATGCAAAAAATACTATTCCCTCTTAAATTGTGACTCATTGTAATCCCAGTATCTGATACTTATCGTTAATAGTTGTATCATGATTTTCCATGTTATTCAGCCATAGTGTGAGTTCCTTCTTTATCCTCACAGTCTCATGGTCTGACATGGCCATGTGTGACTTCTTCCAGCTTGCTTCATATACTCTTGACTTACTTAATGTTTGTCTCATTTTCCACCAACAGCCATGCAGCACTGGCAGCAGCAGGCAGCGTCCCCTCTCCTCCAGCTACAACAACTGGCCAGTACCCACCTGTCCCTGCCCACCAAGTACCTGTTCCAGCCCCATTAGCCAATCAAGACCCCATCAATAACCTGCCAGCGAATCAGAACCCAGCACAGGATGGCGCTTTCATCAACCCAGGCCAGGCCAACCAGAACATGCGGATGAACCCGCAGGGCGGGCCTGTGATGGAGGATGAGGAGGACATGGACCGCGACTGGCTGGACTGGATGTATTCTGCCGCAAGATTTGGCGTTCTGCTTATGATCGTGTACTTCAACTCCACCCTGAGTCGCTTCCTGCTGGTGATGAGCACCCTCCTCCTCATGTATCTGTAAGTTTACACTATTACTTTGTATTTAACAGCTATGAACAGCTACCAAACTTGGCTGAACAGCTCCACTACACTGTTGTGGTCTGAGTGACTTATTTTAAAGCACTCCTCTCTCTGGAGGTTACTGGCCCTTATCAGATACTTGTATTGACATCCAGAGTCTCTCTCAATAGCAACACTCAATCATTTAAAACAACTCAAGGGCTGAGTTGCTTGTGGCTGAGTGTTATTTTAAAAAAACAGCACATCACATACAGTATGTTACCACTTCTTTGGAAATTTAAGTATAAAATCATTAGACATAGAAGTATAGTAGCATGCCTGGTTTGAACTTCCTCTGTGTCACTTAGGCCTTGGTAATCAAACAATAGTGATATGTATCAGCAATAGACAATCAATCGCAATAAGAAAATGTTTCAATAAAATGTTGAGTAGTTTGACTTAAATGCATAGAATGCAAACCATTGTGACAGCATGTAACAAATACACCCTGGCTTATAAAGCTCCCTTGATAATGGAGTGTGCTACGAGTGACACACAAACAGCCAAGCATTTAAGGTTTGTGTTGTTCAGTTGCACCACTGACTTGTGACACGACAATAGAAGCAGTGTGGAGTGAGAAAATGAGTGCAGATGGTGAGTAAATTGTTAAGAAGAAAGAATTGCCAGTATGGCAATTTGTTGGTCAAAGTACAAGTGTGCACTAATGGATAAAATGGTTAAATTCAACCATTTACATTTGTTATTTATTAAAAATTCTAGTAAGAAACGTAGCTGATGTTTGCATATGCTTACAGCCCATCTTCAGGATATGTACCTTTAAAACCTATTAGACCGAAATTTGTTGTCAGAACAAACAAGCTAAAGCAGCTGAGTGTAATGTACAAAACACATGGGTTCATGGGTTAAAGACAGCACACATAGACACCAAACAGTCAGTGGTTCCTCATCCTTGGGAAGTTCAGCAAACAAAATGTAAACCACACACTGAACTGATGCTGATCACTGCAGGCAGCACAGTCCATACTGCTTAGCTTTACTATAGAGTAACTGAGAACGCAACATAGTCTGAGATACATACAGAACTTTTTGTTTGTATACCTCTTTTTTATGTTTCAGCCATCTTGTTCACAATAGCTTGTTTGTTTGACTTCACATCTGTGCACTGCAGCAGGGGTGTGATAATCACTTCCTTAAACAAGTTTTTATTCAAATGACCCAGTCACTCAACTATAACTAAATATTCAACTGAAAAACAAAAAAAGATCACCACCCGCATTTCCTCGCAAAGCTAACAGGACTTGATCTAATTTGTTTGGAGACAGTTGCCTTCATACTTGAAATTCAAGCTGTATCTGTGTCTTGTGTCAAGTTGATTGTTTCCTTTAACATCCCAGAGTAACTGTGATTAAGTCTGTGTCATAGAGAAGTCAGAGGTCAATTTCACATGTATTCATGTTCAAAGTTGGCAGCATTGCACAGAGACAGCAGGTTCCACATCAACACTGTTGTTATCATCAGGTCAGGCCATGTTGTTCCTTTACTCAACGTGTTCCGGTCTCACACTCTGTCGGCTATTACATAACCCTTCACATTCCATCACTCAGCCGTGGTTTAAAAGGGTTTAGTGTATTGACTGTGTTCCTATGTCAAGGGAAAGCAACGAAAAAGCCACTGCTGGAGGTGAGAGAAATGCTGTCATTTGTCAGAGGGGAAAACACTTTTTTTAACAGAAACGAACTTAAGCCAAAATTCAGGTCATTTCTTTAGAACCTAAAGAGATGAAAGACAGACACTGTGTGTGTTTGTGTGTGAAGGACACCGGCTGCCCCACTGATAACATGTCAATCGATATGCATTTGACTAATGATTACTCATCAGCAAGGTTAATGTTAAGACACATACATAGCAGACATCTGTTTCTGTCCCCCACCCTCACTTTCTCTTCTCTGTCAGGTCTCTTTCCCCCTCTTTGATCACTCACTTTGTCGGAAATGTAAACAGGAAAAAAGTTCATAGTTTATCATTTCAACACATGACAGCATTACCAGCAAAAAGATAACAAAATGTTAAAGATACAATATATTACATTCAGCCTCACTAGATATCAGCAAACAACACTAAAGTGCACTAAAATGTGTTTTTAAAAAACAACATATTTGGCCACAAATAGGCAGTGTTGGATCAGAATCTTTATCCATGTACATTTGATCAATACCGCCTAGTTTGACAATTTGATCTGAATTTAGTCATCAGTGGTGTTTAGCTGAGGCTTACTTTTCCCCCCAGCTTTACTGAATAAACAGTTTGTTTTGGTCTGAGATGCTAGTGCTGCACTGCGCCCTCTGCTGGCAGTGAGTGGTGCATACAGCACCTTCAGAAGTACTGTGACATGAAGAATTTAGAAAAGTGTTTCTAAAGATGAGGATAAATCACAAAAATGAGGAACAGATTTACTGCAAACTACAGTATTTATTCAAACAGCTTAAGGCCATGGACCAGTAAATCTACAAAGCTTGCAAATGTCAGGATAAGATCTATATTTCTTCACCCAGAACAAAAGAGACAAGCATAGTAATAAAACAAGGCTAATATATAACTAACAAAATATAAATATGAATAATCCCAAAATATTTTCAAGTCTTGAATTATAGTGTGATATAATATAATATTTTGAGGTCAGTTTGGTACTTTTTTTAGTGGATTTATTGGTAGAATATGCCAGAAATGGAATATAATATCCATAAGTATGTTTTCATTAGTGTATAATCATCTTAAAATAGGTGTTGTTGTGGTTTCCTTACCTTAGAATGAGCCATTTCTACAGAGGGTGCAGGTCTACAGAGGCCATCATTTTGAATCACCATGTTTTGGCTGTAGCCCAGAATGGACAAACCAATCAATCAGTCTAGCTCTTTTTGTGTGAGTTTTGTGGCCACTGTAGGTTCTCCTACATGCCTGGAAGGGGAGATTAAGATGAGTAGTATCCAGTTGGTTGCAGTTTACAATGTCATCACTAGATGCTGCTAAATCCTACATACTAGTTCTTTACATCTGCTCTTATCAATTTGTCGATATTAACAATATAATGTGAGAGAGATCAGTCACAGTGACAAACCCACAGAGAGTATTCAGCCAAATCTACTCTGTAGAGCATTTTAGCATCTTTTAGCACATTGATTTGATCTTGTGTTTTGTGACTTTACTGATTTGGTTCAGTCACTTTCATTAATCTTGTTTTCACAGCAGGCAGCTATTTTCAGAAGTAAAGAAAGGGTAAATATTAGACTACAGTGATCAGGTACCCCGAAAAACAAATGTATCTGCTGGATATATAAATAGACAACTATTAATAAACAGGCTAACTTTATTAAATGATCATTCTGTCTGTCAGAGTTGTGTTTACAGCTTGTTGTACTGTCCCTAAGTGACACAAAAAATAAACATGTTTAGCTAGATGTAGTGTTCTGTGGAGGCATTGTATTGCACAGTAGCTACAGAAGTGTATACTGATGTCATCACAGTGATCATATAATATGCTTATGTCTGTTTTCTTCTATGATATCATATCAGTTTAGTTTTGGCTGCTAAATAATTTGAAATAAAGTCTCAGACTTTAGTTCATGGACTTCATTTTATAGCAGTTTGATATAAGTTGCTTGTTGCTGTTCACTGAGCATTCGTATAAACATGTACTCTGTCCTCCACAGACACACTGCGGGCTGGTTTCCCTTCAGAAGGAGAGTGCAGGTCCAAGGACCCAACCATCTGCAGCCCCCTGAGGTCCAGCACAACCAGCAGAACGAGAACAGGAACCCAGTCCCAAATCAAGTAAGATAACATCTCCCATATGTTTGTGATTCATCTTCATTTCACTTAAGTTTCATAAACTCTGTTGGGCATCTGTGGATGGAAATAGTATACTTAAACTGAGAAACACTTTCATCTTTTTTTTACAATGACTTCGTGTCCTGTCCACTCAGGCTGACCAACCTGCTGACAGACAAAGGGAGGAAGGTGCTCCGGCAGCAGCGGACGGATCAGACGGACAAGGACCGATGACAGCAGTTTTAGTGCCTCCTCACAGGGTGTCAGTCATGTGGACGGCCTGGGTTTTCTTCAAAACATTCTTTTCCTCCCTCATACCTGAGGTTCCTCAGGGTGTGGCCAACTGACCACCTAGAACTGAGACAGCAGACTCTTTTTATTTTTCAGTGGGGAGCAATAATCTATGGAGTTGTTGCTTGAAAGGCTGGTGGAAGGAAAAGGAAGTTGTCTGGAACTGTCAATTCAAGAATTAATAAAAACACCGGCATTGTACATATGCATACAAAGAATGACTCAGACATCCCTATTGAAACACCAGCAAAGCAAAGCAGTGCCATATCCTTAAATTTCTAAAACTGTCAACTGGAAACAAAGGAAGCAAAGGACTAGAAACATCTGACAGCATTCTTGACACTAAGAAATTGTTCAAAGGACCTCCAGCTATCCCATTTCTCCATCTGACCAAGCATCTACTGTCTACTGATTGTTGGTTTTTACAGCTTCCTGAGGTATATTTGCTGCATGACAAGGCTTTGTAAGACAAGTACTGCTTCTTTATCCATAGAACATCAATAGGTGGCAGCTGAGGGTCAAAAATAAACCCTGTAGCAGACCATTGCACCTAATTATTCTCCCAGTGAGGAGATTTATGTACACAGGCTTTCTGATCCCATGGGATTCAAAATCAGCTCATCTGAGTTTTCATAATGAAGAATATGATCCAGATAAATACTTGCACACTTACTGTAAGCCGTGTTCAGTTGAAGTCAAAATCCACACACAGACAGAACTACAGTAATGTATCTAAAGGCCATCTGAATCTTTTTCTTCGGGGAAGCTTTGATTTGTTCTTTACAGTCTGATCTTTTTATATATATAATAATATATGTAATAAATTATATATATGTTTCATATATATATAAAGTGAATGTGTCAGTTAAATTCGGACAAACAAAATACAAGATGTGAATCGAACTGTAATGGCCTTTATTTTCTTCATACAGTCACTGTGTAGTGAACATTGAACAGCCTCAGTGCCAGAAGAAACTGACCAGGACTGGAACCTCAGTTCACAAACAAAATTTGACAAATAGAACAAACCATGGAACAAAAAACATCATGATTCAAAAAATTGAAAATAACATTGTACCTCCTGTATGACTTTTCTTTTTCAGCGCTGTTTTTGATGGATTTTTCTGTTATTGAGTGTCAGCTGATGGTGAATGTGACCAAATACAAATTAGACTGCTTCCCTCTGCTAAATCTTTGGGTATGTTTTCTGTAAAATAGTGTTGTTGCTATAGTAAAAGAAAAAAAAAAAATTTTTGTAAATAATACTATATTTACACAACGCACTTTACAACATGTATGTTATGCAAACATCTTTACACATAGAGGGGTTACGCTTTATTATTTGTGGGAAGATTTCTAAAATAAGTTTAATGCCTAGAAGGCTCAGAGTTTTGTTTTGTTTTGTTTTTTAGGCTTCAAGTCCAAAAGGGCTTATCTAAAGTTGTATAAAGCTGGTTAATAACTTATTCAGTTCTCAAGACATTAACAAATAAACTTCACAAGTGGCAGGGCTTAGCAAGAAAATGGCCACAACTCATCAATAATTTCTCCAATCATCATAAACCTGGTGACATATCTACAGGATGTGTATGGGAGCAGCCTTACTGTGCTGAAGCATTTTGAGCAAGACCTGTAGGGGGCGTCACAAATACCAAAAATGTGTGCCTCTAAACCCACAGGTCAGAATTTGCTCTGGGGGCAAGCATTAACCAAAATCTTAAGTGCCATATTGATTGGTGCAAGTGGGTGTGTCTTTCACACATTTGCTCATAGTCATAACTCATGATGCCTTAGAACAATCCTGATGAAATCCACTGGAGAAATCTTGCCCTGTCTCCTGAACATGCACAGAGTTTTGTTCAAATACAGTTTTGGTTGGGGGGGGGTGACTCTGATCACGTTTGTGAAGCCTTTGACCAGCTGAAAGCAGACTAAGTTTTGGTTGATTGAGCGCGTAAGGGTTTGAACCAGCAGACTGCTCGCATATTTATTTAGTGTTTTTTCAGAGAGCGGACTAAGTTTCAATTTCAGATCAAATTGAAAATCCCATTAAATCAAAATAGGTTAAAGGTCATCTCTGTGCTGTTTAATTTACAGGAATTATTGATTTAGAGAAATAGGTTAGAAATGAAACTAAGGCAAGTTTACTTCTGAGTTGGCTCTGTATCCCAGGAATCTTAGCATCACCTTTTATTATTTTGTTTTTGCAGGTCTTAACTTCATTCATTTAACATTCCAGATTAGAAATTAAGTGTGGATCAGCGAAGCTCCCCCACATCACCCCTACTCTATCTGTACTGTATCATGTTTAAGCAATTTTATCTCGTATTTATTGACAAATCATCACTGTCACAGATCAGATGCATAAATGACAATAACGATAAGTTCAAGCAGTGCTCACTTAAAAAAAAAAAAAAATGAAGTAATGTGACATGAGTCCTGATCTGTTGTTTTGCTTTCATTAACTGGCTGTAATCTGTGCATGTTTTATTGATCTTTAACAAGGAATACATGGGTTTTAACTATCTCTGGTTCCCTTTGGAGAGTGACAGTAATTTGTCATCATGTATAATTGGACATTTTAGTAATATTTTCTTTTTGTGTCTTTCTGAGAGAGTTGCTTGTTGACAAATGTTGTAGAATGAAGTGTGTTTTTAGGGAGACTTGCAATAATGGATGCAATAAATGATCTTAAGTGAACAGCTCATTGTTGTGTTGATTAGTTGCAGATGTGGTTTGTGAGAACAATGTGTGTACTGATTTCAGTACAAAGAGTAAAACCAGAGTTTGTTGACCTCGTGTTTAAATGCATAAACTCGTGTAAGGTCATTATAGGACACACATGTACTGTAGCAAGATAAATATTATGACCTCGAGTGCACTCTCTAGCTGCACTGGCCCCACTACAAATACAAGCAGAGTTTGCTACAAATGCGTCATGCCACAGTGCCGTTGAGCAAGGCACTCCACCCTCAACTGCTTGGGTGGCAGCCCCATCACTCACACATCTCTCTCCAACAGCTGCATATCTATGAGTGTGCTGTGTCCATGTGTGTATTTAAAGCCTTTGTCTGTGTGTGTATAAAATAAGAATGGAAAATGGATTTCCCCCGATAGCAGCCATGTCCAATATATTTCATAGGGCCGTGTAGCTATACATTACAGGTGAGGGAAATAATCAACACTTAGATGCATCATGATTTTCTCTTGAAAGATTATAAAGCAATGCAGAAAGTCAATACATTTTCAACCTTCTTCTTAACATGATCATCACCTATAACAATTTTGTAATAAAGGCTGTATGTTCCTTATAATTCACCAGTCGGGTGGTGAAACGGTCACGCAAGTCAGAATTCCAAGTCGGAAACTTGGGCAAGATCCACGTGGCCTTAGTTCACAGATGTCACAGCAGTATGGAAGCTTGCACAGTGAACAACAAGCAAAATGGCCCTTGTATCAATTCGCCTGCTCCTCCTGTCTCTTTTGAAGTGTGCTAATCTGTCAAATCAGCTGCTGCAGTGATGCTTATTAAGTTTTCTTATGACACCTGCCATATGAACATCAGTTTGCCACGGGGCACCCATGTTTTCCTGAGTAAATGCACCAAGACACATACAGATTGAAAGTCAAAGTGCCTAAGTCACGCCACTTCCACTGTGACCTAAATTCTGAAAAAAGTAAGGTAAGAACAGTAGTCTATGGCAGGAGACAGTTTTTTTTATTCTGTTTGAACTGTGCCACAAATTACACCTGTCCATATGACAGCCTCACAGCACTAATGAAGAAGAACGGATCTTATTAGTTTCCCTTGGGGGAAATTCGATTTTTTCACTCCATTGTACTTTCACTCGGCGCCCCGAGCAGGTGGGGGTTCAGTTCCTTGCTGAAGGGCACCTCAGCAGTGCCCAGGAGGTTAACTGGCACCACTCCAGCTACCAGTCCACACTATGTACTTTTGGTCTGAACAACAATCAATCAACGTCTGTGACAAGTCTAGCCTAACTTCTTGTTTTACAGGAAACAATATAAGCCCCACCAGGCATCTCATTGGAACAAAACAAACATTCATGGCATTCCCTCTAAAAGCTGGAAAGGTTTTTTAGTCTTGTGTGGCTAAAAATACCACCTGTTGTGCATGTTTGTCATGCACTGACATGAATCCTGTTTGTGACCTTGTCCATTCTAAACCCTTCTAACCTAAAACTGAGGGCTGTTCAAGCTAATGATTGACTAAAATGTCGTCACTGTGAAGGATTCAGTCTCAGTTCTTGGAGAAAACACTCACAGCTCTAAAGTAGCAAATTTAAAAACAGATCCAGCCTGTATCCAGTAAGCTATTGAGCTCATTTTACAATGTGAATGTGATTCTTTGCTGAAGAAAGAGAGGATTATGGGAGCGTGAACAGGGAGACTCTAAAAGTTAGACTATCAGAGGAGGAATGAGATGTACACCGGTATTTTTATGTGTCATAGTTCATCGTGTCTTTGTTTTGGTTTGCATTTCCAGCATGTGTTCACAGTGGAGTGCAACATATGTGAGTATGTGATCAAAGAAGTGTTCTTTGAAGCTCAACTCAGTGTGTGTGTGTGTGTGTGTGTGTGTGTGTGTGTGTGTGTGTGTGTGTGTGTGTGCAGTACAAGGTCTTCTCCCCAGGCTTTGGATATTTTTCTTGTTAAAACCAAGTGTAAAATGTTCTTGTTATATTAAGGTATCAAAAATGAATAGCCTATGGAAGAAAACATAATATTCAATACTTTATTGTCATTTCAGCGTAGCTAATAGAAATTTGCTTTGCTGAAAAACCTCAGGGCATAGCATAAATCGCCATTATAAAGTGTATAAATTTAATAAACTATCATATGTGCCTTTACAGTCAAGTAAAACGTTATTATGTCCCAATATCATGAATCATAATTTGGTCAGGGTACTTTACAACCTGTATAGTGTGCGACACCCTCTGTCCTTAGAACCTTGAATTGGGTCAGGAAAAAACAACAACAAAACCCTTTTAAAAAATGGATGAACCCTCAGGAAAAGGACAGATCCCTCTGTAAGGACAGACAGACATGAGATACATGTTGCTTCTACAAAGCAAATCACCAAAAACCTCATTAAAGACAAATATATTTTGATGAGTTTATGGGAGGAATGTGACTCCAGAAGGACGCTAGTCGGCTTCAGGTGTTGACAGCGGGACCGGAGCCACATGATCTCCTCTCCACCATGGAGACCTGGAAGAGGACAGGCCATGTAAAAAGAAGGACAGGAAGAGAGACAGGGACAGAGAGCTACAGTAGAAAGAGAGGGGGAGACAAACAGTACCTTGTGGATTAGAATAATAATGCATTTGCAGCTCTCAACTGGATCAGTTACTCCTGCTGTTGGGGCCCTGATGACCCCAAGTCCCCGCCTATGACACCCTTATCTAGATCAGTTACTCCTTTTGTTGTTATCTCTGGTCTGTCTCTGTGTCCTACTGTTCCTCCCCTTTCATCCCAAACTGCACTCATTCAGCCGGGCGGTTTGTAGGAGAACAAATAGACTCATTAGAATCACCACCAGGGAATGAATAGTTTACAGTCAGCTTCTGTATCTGGTTTCCCTGTGAGGCAGCACTTGTTGAAAGAGTGTTCAGACAAAGTTAAAGCTGTGTTTTACAGCTGTTGAGAACAGGGGAAGGAGAATAAGTTGAGATAAGTGAACAGATTTGGATTCATCACTAGCAAGCTGACTAACTGTGCTGTGAAGAGTTTCTGATCATTTCAAAGTCATCTTTGTGTGGTATGTATACTGGTTGTGATGACTGTTGACTGACATTTTCATGAAACCTCTAAGCTGGAGTGTTAAAAATCTAAAAATCAGTTGACATGAAATGTTTCTGCATGCAGCATCTTTTCAGTGCTATTATGTCTGCTTATCCTTCATTTGCTATTTTTTAAGCCTGTTCTAGTTTCTTTAATTAAATCCATATGAAGAGAAAAGCCCTTAAATGTCTTTACTAAATACTTTACTTAAGAGTTTGTGTATCTACCTGAGGTTTTGTGGCACTCACATTATAGAATGGGTTGTACTTTGACTAGTTTACTCTAGGAGATCTTGTGCAAAAGATAAATCTGAGTCAGTGTTTGTCCTCTGTGGGCTGTGGGCAGAATTGTTTGTAAAAGTTTAGAAGTAAGAACCGAGAAGAGTCCAAAAGGACTGGCTGAAATTTTCATAGTTCCATGTTTGTGAGGGCAAAGCAGCCAAAGCTCATGGGAAAAAAAGAAGAATTTTAGAGGCTCTGGACCTGAAGTGAGATTGGATAAGACGCTGATTAAACTTGTGTAACAGCTCTCCACCATGTAGTGAGTCAGTCATACCAGACAGAAACGTACACTTTCAGACTTTCACTGAACTGCAAACAGTCCACAGGGTTGCAAACCTCAGCTGGCTCTCGGTGAGGTGAAATATCCACATGCACAATGCCTCGTGATGTTTGCCCACCACTGCTGCTCCTGCCGCTGTTCCTATCCATGTTTGGGGTGTCCCACGCCTGCCTGCAGGATCCCACTTCAGCCTACAGATTCACCGGAGCCGTGTGTCGCCTCACCTACCCTGCGGCTGTTGTGTGTGAGTGGGACTTTGACCCTGTTGTGGTATTTAATCTTTTTAACCAATCATCGTTTTATGTTAAAACCAAACAAAAAGTCATGGTGGATTTCATACCAGTGGTGATGTTAGTGTAAATGATTCTCAAAACCACAATTCCCCACAATCACTGATGCTCATTATCTCCTTCCTGCTTCAAAATAATGTTCCAATTTCTTTAAAGATGTAAAACATGTTGGGAAGAATTTTTCCAGGGAAAATTCAACACTCTTCCTTCTAACGTTTAGCCAGAATTTAAAGAGTTTAAAACAGTTTGGAGACAACCAATCTTGTCAAGGATGGCTGCATTTGTTTGCATACACAAATAGTTAAATGGTTAGGTACTGTTATATTTGAAAACGAAAACGAAAAACGAAAAGATCTGAGGTGGGTACAGTCTTGTTTGCTTTATTTAACTCTACATTTATTTGCTTTTTTAAAATAATCTTAAGTGAACAAAATTTGTACATTCAAACAAACACACTTGGGTGAAAACTGCAATAAAAGCAAAAATAAAATATTGCTGGCACACATTACAAATGTATAATTTACATTCACTCTGTATATGCAGCACATGCCCTTACAGTCTTCATGGCTTTCTTATTATTACAGGATTTAATTGTTTTGATATATTATTCAAAATCTTTATAAAAACACACTAAAAGGGGCTTTTGGCTAGTAAACCTGCATGTATGTATATAGAATTTATCCAGTATAATCATTCCAGTTATAAGATAAGCCTTTTCCTCCAATTTTCAGACATGTCGTAATTGAAGAAACCAAACATACTAATAAAATAAAGCAAAGTCTCTGTTCAATTCTCACACAAGGGTTGATAAGGAGTATACACAGTTTCGTATGTGTTTTAAGAGTCTGTGCCGTCTGTCTGTGTTTCTGTGCCTCTGGCAGTGAACGAGAAAACCACTAAAGTGATTGAGGCAGCGTTCCAACATGCCAGATACCCAAGTATGAAGGGAGAGAAATCCCTGCTCTTTATAGGCACAGTCAAATATGGCCTGGACAAGTAAGAGCATGCACACATATACATGTAAACACACATACACAGATGGACACACAGAATATCATAACATCATGTAATGCTCCTCCATTGACCAGTTTGGAGATTCACAACCTGTCGATTGGTCGGAGTGAATTTGAACTGCGTCCAGGTGAAGGCATTGGCATGGAAATAAACAACGTGTCCGCAGTCTTCAGAGGGACCATCCAGTATGGATACGGCAGCTGGCTGTGAGTCTGAGTGACCAACAACATCCCACAACACATCATTGACCTTTCACATGGCAGCCATATTGATTATCAGATAGTAGGGATAAACACCAGTACTCAGTGGTAAAGAGTCCTCTACTACTTTACCAGCAATGAAGTGTCATTAAGGCTGCCCTACATGCTAAAAAATGAGTTGGTCTTCACTTGCTTTTAGATGGCTAAACAGGTAATAGTTGCCTTATAGTTGTGTGTTTTTATTATGGAGATGTAATAGTTGTACTTCAAATCACACAATAAAACTATTTTAATCTAAACCAGGAATTGAAACTGTTCCATCAGAAATGCATTAAAACTTTCTGTGTGCAGCCTAATTAAGGTCCCATTCCATTTAGTGTAGCAGTGCTTTTCCAGTGAGCCAACATAAACAATATCACGTCAAAATGGTGGAAAAGGTCTATTAGAGGATGTCCAGCTGTGGTGACATCACCTTCCTTATACCAAGATGGTTTGTGTTTACTTGCCATTTAAATTTGCTTTTCTTTTTCATCTAGAGTCAACGTTGCACATTCAATTGACTTTGAAATCGAGTCTCAGATCGATCTTGGAATCAACCCCAAACTTTGTAAGTACCTTGTTTTATACATGTCCTCAGGGAGTGTGCCTTGATAGAACCGGTGTAAAAACAGGTCTGGTACAGGCACTGGGACATCTGATTTTTGCTAACATGACACCAACTAAATGATTTTGCAAAGAATTATCTCCTGTTGAGCACAGGAAGCCTAGCCACAGAAAATAGTGTGAACCAAGATGTGCTTTGTTCACCTTCATTCAAATGCAGTCAATGCAGCCTAATCCTAAACTATGCTGAAGAACTAACATGGTTCCATTCTTTCTTGTTACCTCTGCTGCCTCATTCTTAAAGGTCAGCAAACACCTTCACACTGAGCCCTGATTTTCCCGTCTATGGTGTGGTTGATGGTTAGATGTTAGACGTAGTAAATGGTTTGGTGTCATGATCTTTTTTTGTTTCTGTTCAAACAGTGAATAATTAGATGAACCACTGTGGGACTTTATTTCTGACAATATGTACCATAGTTAAAGGCAAGAGACAAATCATTTTTTGTTCTCATTTGATTTGTGACATGAAGTACATATATGAATATTATGAGTTTAAACAATTAAAACTGTTACCAGTGAAATATGTAATCAGAAAGACTACACACCCAGCAGTGATGTCACTCATTTTCCATTCAACCAAACCTTGTAGAGCCAGTCCTGCATATTAACTCAAATCAAACCAACTAACACTCCACAGCAGCACAAAACCTTTAACCTGCTACACCAACATGTACCCTGACTCAGCTAAGCAGGTGTGGGCTTGGCTATTTCCTGGATGTGAGAATTGATGGTGGTGTCCTGGAAAAACTCCCAAACAGAGAAGGGAAAATCAGCACACCAAAAGGCTCCCCTTTAAATTATTTATTCGTGTGATGTTTCAAGCTCCAGGCTCTTCCCCAGTTTGCTTTTGTATGTACAGAGAGTCGCCATCTTAAGTACCCATAATTCATCATACGTCTACCATGTGATATAGTAGGTATAACGAACCTTGGAAATTACATTATAAATGTCCACACCCATCAGAGAAATATCAACTTTTCAAAGAAAAAAAAAGGAAATCATTTTGAAAAATGAACAGAAATTGTATAGATCTATAATGAATACTTTCCATAGGATTCTTGTTATACAAACACCTGTGTTCTGACCAAATATAGATCTATAATGAACACCTTTGAATATTTCAAACTGAGTTCATATATACCAATCTTTTCATAGTATATATATACCAGTCTTTTCAGAAAAATATTGGTTCACAATAAACACACAGACATGTATAAACAGGTCAATACATACAGTACAAAATATTACTAAATATACAAAAGTATATACATATACATATATATATGTACCCCCAATGGATTATTACTCCAAATAAGACTAGATAGCTGTCATATGTACTAACTATTAGAGGTGCCTCTGTCTATTTATTGTATTCAGTTGAGGATGTAACACCAGATGTATAAGGCAGAACCTTTAAAGATCAAAGAGGTACAGTACAGGATGTTCATTCACATAAATGGTCCAGTATCAAAGTTCACACTGAGGTGTTTTGAAGCCGTATTCAGACGTTCTCGTTTTAATAACACAGGTATGCAGATCTCTCTCTCTGTTCAGCTATCTTTATGATCCAACACCCGTCCCATTTGGTTTATGGATGTGTGTGTCTTTTTCAATTTTTCATTTCCACATTGTAATTGGCTCAATGTTTCGCTCCCTCTTCACGCTACAAGCTGATGTGTGGTGACCGTACTGGTCCAAAATCACTGCCGTGCCTCACCCGGGTGTGTGCTGCACATTGGTGGTTGTGGCAAGTTTGTCACCTAATGTTTGCCCCAATTGCCTAACAATGTGAAGCACTTTGAGTGTCTCAGATAAAGTGTTATATTAATGTAATCTTTTACTTTTATCATCATTATTACAGCAGCAGCTCTCAACATCAGATTATTATATTTTCACCCCTGGTGAAATATGCCAAAGTGATGGCCACGTTGATGCTGGTGAATCATTTGTCTGATTCATGTCACAGTTCAAACAAGTTCAAAAAATTATTTGTCTCTCTCTGTTAAAAACTGTACATATTCTTTCTGAAATAAGGTCAAACTAGGGACACCGAAAAGGGGATGGACTTCAGCTCTCTACAAAGAGATACACCAACTAACTATGTTTTATCTTCTCCTCCTTATATGTCCTCTCACATGATTTCTGTTATGTGTCTGTCTCCTCTGTCAGACTGTGGAAAAGGGAAGGTAGCAGCAGACACATCAGACTGTTACCTGAATTTTCACAAGCTCCAACTACATCTGCAGGGCGACAAAGAGTAAGTGACAAAACTGACCACTGACTGACTGTCAACAGTAGAACAGAAGAAGCATCTGCTTTAAATAATCACAGTGTGTGACCCTGCTCATGTGTGTTTCCTGTTGTTGATCAGACCAAACTGGCTAAAAAAGCTTTTCACCGACTTCATCACCTTCACTGTGAAACTGGCCATAAAGGGACAGGTGAGGGCCAGAGATACTTTTACTCATCACTCTTCAGCCGACCAAATGTAAACATTTATTTAAAGGTCCAGTGTGGAAGATTTATGGTGGGGTTATTTGCAGAAGATGGCAGAAGTGAAATAGAATATAAGTATGTTGTCATTTGTAGAGTTGAAAACTCTGAAACAGATCGCATCATAAAATGCCTCTGATCTGTCCAGAATGCTGGTATCAGTGAGTAAACGTGTCTGTGTGACCCAAGATCATGTAATTTATTAACACCAAAACTGAACCTTGCTACTTCCCAGCAGAACCCCTATGTCAATTTTCCCAGGATGGCAAAGTCATATTCTGTGGTGGTCATACTCTTTATATATTTGCTCCTTTTCGAAAGGGTTTAGGAAAATTATAACAATCATATCACACCATTACAGAGTTAGTAGTACAGAGCTATTAAAAATTATAGTTTTAACAAACAGGTATCAGATTGTTACTCGGTATTGGCCAATACACAAAGTTTGGATATTAGAATCAGTATCAGGAAGGAAAAAAAATCCTTTCCTTCATCATTTCCTTAGAATCAGCCTTTGATAGAAGGTTCCGGTCAGCCTCCACAGTGGCTGCCATGTTTCTCTGCCATGTTTCTACAGATGCCACTTTAAGTTCTCCTACACATTTTGAAGAGGAGAGTAAGAGGAGGTGTTCACAGTATGCATGTTCGCTGCTAGATGTCACCATATCCTGCACGCTGGTCCTTTAACTGGCAACAAACTGATGATTAGCGTGTTGACGTCCTCTGATGAGTCTGTTCTCACATGCAGATTTGTAAGGAGATCAACAAGGTGGCAAATATACTGGCTGACTTCATTCAAGACACAGCAGGTGTGTGCACATCTGTTTGTATGAGTGAAAAACATCTTTATATCTTTTAGAAATCACAGTTGTTTGGTTTTCTGCATGTACCCATATATTTGACAATTTGTGTAAATTAAATCAATGTAAAATTAATAATAATAATAATAATAATAATAATTCTGTGTTGTGTGTGTGTTTACAGAACATTTCCTCACTGATGGAGACATCAGTGTGGATATTGGTGTAAATGCTGCTCCTGTCATCACTGCTAACTACATTGAATCATACCACAAGGTAAATAACACCTTGTAAATACAGTCACAACAATATCCTATTCAAGTTATGTTTTTAACTGCATCAGAAGAAGCGTTGTCTTATCTTTAACTAAGGTGAGATGTATGAAACATGTTTTACAGGAGAAGAAGAAAATTGTCTGAGGTGCCATGTTTGCTCAACTGTTATTGGAGCACAGAGTAAAAAGGAACGGGACTTAGGAAGGGTCAGATGCACATGTTGGCTCACTGGGAAGGCTCTGCTACACTAAATGGAATGTTTCCATCCAGTTTAAACACCAAAGCTGGGAGACAGATCTTTGTCAGTGCAGCTATATTGATATTATAGTAGAATAACCACAAGTGTCACCAATGACACTGACTGAAGTCCTGTTCCATTTAGTGCAGCAGGAGCCTTTCCAGTGAGCCAATAGCAGCACTCTGACTCTGCCTGACCTGAATGGAACAGAACCCAAATTAGTATAAGTGGCAATACCTGTGTTTACCCTAATTCTAATGTTATGTCATCGCCAGTGAAAGTGCAGCTCTTGTTCAGCGTCCTGTTCACCTTAACAATTATTGTAGCCTCTCCTCTCTTTCATACTTAAAGAGCATCAGTAGTTCCAGGTTTTAAGAGTTCACACTGGACCGTACATGTAGTTAAGAATCTTAAGTTGTCTCTCTGTTCCTCCAGGGGCTGATGAAGTACAACAACACTGTGGCGGTCATCAATGCATCTGTTTTCCATCCCAGTCATCTGACTGAAAACAAAATGCTCTACTTTTGGTTGTCAGGTCAGTAGTTGCTTTTGCATTTTCTTTTGAAGTTTGGAAGTTCATGTATGTTAGAGAAGAACGGGGTTGATAGGGTGATAGGGTGATAGGGTTGAGTTAGTTGTGTATAGTTTAAACAGCTCATTTTAGGTTAGCATCTCCTCAGGATCTGTGTGTGGTAAGACTGTGTAGAAACAAGATTTTGTAAGAAATATATATTACACCACACTTTACTCAAATGCCAACCGTTGTCTCTGAATTTTCACAGCCATGGCTGATAAAATATTAAGAATAATCTGTACATCTATTCAAAGCACAACCTCCATGAAACCTAACGTATAGATTCAGTAAGAAATAATTTCACACTTCCGCAGTATGTTAGCCAAACTAGGTAGTGTATTTGTGCTTAAAATCTTGTGTTGTACTGCCATAATTTGTGTTTAACCCCAGACCAGATCTTTAACCCCATGATAAGTGCTGCCCACCAAGATGGCCGTTTCCAACTCAACATCTCTGGAGCAGAGCTCACTGTGAGTACATCACCATCAAATATGGCTGGTAAAATATCCAGGGAGGATGCATTTCTATCCTGCATATGGGAAAAAATGCAGCAAAAATAAAGTACACTAATAAGCCTGTTCATCTTTCCTCATGAAATCTAGATGACACACACTTAAATAGCTGTTTTTTACTCTTTCGTTGGGTCACATATTCTATTTCTGACTGTGATTTCAGGAACTTTTCAAGGCAGATCTCTCTAGTGCCATGCCAGAATTTATAAGAAAGGTAACATGGAAAACCTCCTCATCCCTGCGCTCTCCTAAATACAAACACCTGTGTACACTTGTGTCAGGTCAGATATTTTTTTGTGTGTGTGTGTGTGTGTGTTCAGTGTTTGCTGGAATCAAGCTCTCCAGTGCTGAGAGTGTGGAGCTCATCTGTTCCCTTCGTTAACACCTCCACCGTCGGGACATCTGTCTGGGTGAAGGCCTCTGGGCAGCTCTTCTGTGAGAGTCAGAGCACACCAACACTCTTCTTTGAAACGGTACGTTGCCGCTTACTTTGGGACAGGACATTTCTGAAAATGTTCTGTCCCAAAATAAAATTTTGTGCGCAGCATCACACAGTAAAATGCTTACTCCTCAGCAGTTACTACAATTTTGTAAATCCTTGAACTAACCATGATATTCAGTGATGACATAAACTTTGTGCTTCAGTTTCACTGCTGGGAGGTGAACAGTTTCAGTGAAGGGAAACAGTGGACCAACATACTTAAAATTCCATTATTATGTCACTAGCATGTCTGATGTGCAAACTGTATCCTGTACTGTTTTTTGTAGCATTTGATATGGTGAAATTGTGACATCTGCTGGGCAATGCTTAGTGTTGCATTTAAATTGAGTGATAAAAAATCAAGACCCTGATGAAACAGTCAGAATATAAGAGGTCCCAATTATAGTAACTCTACAGTCTATGACTTTAAGCATAGCATCTGATCAACAAGGTGAAAGTGGAATGACACCTGAGGGTTTGGTACATTGTACATGTCATACAGTAAGAGTCATGTGAGTGTGTTTGAGTGACGTTTCTTTCTTTGTTTTTGATTTCTAGAATGTGGCCATAGTCGTCACAGCTTCCTACGCTGACAAAAAACTCTTCCTGCAGGGTAACCAGACAGAGTAAGACCTTTCTTATTGATCTGTTTTTAAATAACTTGCCTGCAGAGTTGAAGATGCAACATGATACACAGGTTGCGGACTCGTGTTCTATACCGGGGTTCAGCCTGCCACCTTCTGCCTCTAATACTACTATTCTTTTCAGTTCATCACTGAATATGTAGTTTTGTATATTCTGCACCATAACAAGCTCAGTTCATAATCCATGTCCTGTGCCTGGTGTGTGACTCTGATCTTGCTTCCTCTCTAGGGTCGTCATAATCCAAGCCGAGTTGCCCTCACAAAATCAACCGGTAAGATTTTTGAGTTTATTTGTATTCTATAGTTTAAAGCTGCACAAGTGGATTTTTCACAATGACCCATAATCTTACAGGAAATTATTTGAGAAGCAGTTGAATTGCAGCTGCATTACATCTACAGAGCCCCAGCTTCCAAAACTTTTACTTCATCCTGAGACAATTTGTGCTTTACTGTGAAATTTTTTTTCAAGTGTCCAACCAGCATCAACATGGAGAAAACTTCTTGCAAGTGTCCTTCAAAATAAAAGTGCTGTCCCCAAAAATGCCAACAAAAATTGCACAAATTGACCTTGATCAGTAACTGTATGTGTGTGTTGTGAGTTAAAGTAACACATAAAAAAGTATTCTATTATTCCTTTGATACTAATTAGTAATCAGTAAGAGAACACAAAGGTTTTGCACAAGGGCACAAACTTTTTTTTCCTTCCCATTTAGATGTTTTTTGTCCGTGTCATTGTTAAAATAATCCTGATGTTTTCATGTGTGGACGTGTTCAGTCAGCTGTCCCTCTGTTTGCAGCTGGTGGATGAGACACAGGTGGAGTTCATCAGAGAAGCTGTGGAGAAGACAGGCATCCCCAAGGTCCTATCTGGTAAGAGACAGAGAAACATGGACAGATATTGAAGTATTCAACATTAATGTTGCAAGAAAAATACAATATGGACATGACTAATTACATATTGAAGAAGAAAAAAACATTCACAAAGAGGATGTGCCGCTTCAACAGGCAACTGAACCTCGTTTTGCAATTATTACTGTACCATTTTTTTTTAAATTAGCCACATCTGCTAGACTCATTTAAACCAGGAGCTCTCAGCATTGTATAACTTAAAGCCCACTTCAGGTTGTCTCCCAAATCACTGTTTCATTCCAAACAAAGATCTATTCTGTGTCACTGCATCCAAGGGAATGTTGGCTAGCTAACAGGAGCAAAACATGATTATTTGTACCTGATGATGTGGCATAATTGGTATGGTAATATTTAAGCATAACTGGTCACTGAAGTTGTGTACTTAAATTTAATGTTTTTTATTAATATGAATTCTTTTTCACATTTAGATATTAAATAATAGCTTTGTAAACTGACAAAAATGTTGCATTATGTTTTAATTCCAGTTGTGTAAAAGAGGTTAATATAATGTAATGCATTTGTGGTTTGTGTTCCAGTTCTTGAGGTTGAGCTAACCAGGCTGTTGGACAAACAGGGAACTAATTTATTCGACATCTTTAACCCAGTGGTGCTTCCGAGAGACGTGAGTGTTTGCGCTTCTTCTTTTCTTCTTCTTTTTTTTTTTTTTCATGTGTTACTTGCCACTGTTTGTGTTTCATTCTCTTCTTCTCTTTCTCTCTCCGTCCTGCAGGGCTTTGTGGTGATTGAGATGGATTTTGGTTTCCCTCATCACCTTCTGGTTGAGTTCCTCAAGAAGACACTACAGTAACTGGGAAACCATTAATAAACATTTACAGACACTTTTGCTTTTAAAAATGTTTTTCTGTAGAAAATTTACCATTTGCAGTTTGCAGTGATGACCAACATGCATAAACAGAACATGTCTTTATTGTATCATAGTACCACATTTTGATTGTGATCATTTTGGTGTATTTTAACTAGTGATGGGCAGTGATAAATTAATCAGTATATTGTTACTTTTACAATAATAAGTAGTGTAAGGAATTACAATTTCCAAAACAATAATTATATTACAGTTATTATTTCAAGTAACTTTGACTGAAGTAGGCTATTCTATGACATGTATGTACAGCAGTTCAAGGCAGGTTATGTCAGCTGTGAGCCAAAAATCTAATCTAAAGGATGGAGGGTGAGGGAAGGAGGCATGCTTTCCACAGTTGGAGGCTTTGTCATTAGTTTGAGTTTGTTTGGCTCTTCCAGAGACAAAATATGTGGTGAAAGAATGTAATTAGAAGGTCACGCTCAGAGAGGTCGACTTTGTTTCCACCACAGCTGACATCTGGACAGCTGAAGACAAAAGTTTTTTCTGAGTGTAACAGTTCACTGCATCAGCAAGTTTAACATTAGAGCGCAACAAGGCTGCCAGAAAGGTACAAAAGTAATATAGTAATATAATGAGTAATACAACTAATTACTTTTGATTCCAAGTAATAAGTAAAGTAATGTTATTACTTTTTAAAGGAGCAATAAGTAAAACGTTACCCGTTACACTTGCTGAGTCACTTGCCCAACATTATTTTTGACTAATGTTTTATTCAGATAAAACAACTTGCTCAGCCCTTTTTGTAAAATTGAAATAACAAAACTCAACACTGATGTTCTCTTTTCCACTGGTGACTGACCATGATGAGTGCATGTCATGACACCACATTTGGTAAAGAATAAAACATTTGGAGGTGTTCTCTTTTAAATGGGTAAAATGTTTAATTCTGGTTATTCATTTAGTGTATTTGCTGTGTGTAACAATAGCATTAAGTAAGCAGTTTTATATTGATACATTTGCTTTATTTTCAGATCACTAGATGTTTTTCTTTGTCTTTGTGGGGGCAGGGAGGGCAATAAAAAACTAATAATCAGCAGGTGTGTAAGTGATTAGCATAGTGGTAGAAAGTAACTGAGTATATTTTCTTAAGTACAGTCCTTCAGTAATTTTTTACTTATTTACTTATACTTGAGTATTTCCATTTTCTGCTACTTTTACATTTTGGAAGCCATTGTTGCATTTTTCACCCCACCAAATCTGATAACTTAAGTTACTAGTCACTTTGCAGATTTGTTGTAAATCATTGTATTAAAAAAAGTGATTAAAACTTACCCAACTCTGCCCTTTAGATTTATTTGCCTGTTCTGTCATCAGCTGTATGTGCCACTAGGTGGCTCTGTTGGACTACAATCAACATGGCACCTGTGTACTCAGATTTCAGTCAAAAGCTGAGACAAAGAAGGAAGAAGAATGCACAAGAACCAAAAGTGACAATGTTTTTTTAATGTAACTATTTACATAAATAAAGTAATATTATGTGGAGACTAGAGAATTCAGCAATGTAGGTGTGTGCAGTGATGGAGAATGTTGTCTGCTGAAAACAAAGTAGACCAAAAGTAGACCCGTTTTCCAACCCAGCAGCCCTGCTGAACCTCCCCTCATCTCCTCTGATGACCTCTGATGACCTCTAATGACCTCTGGCTTCTTCCTAGGAGAGAAGAGCACAAACCAAGCAAATGAAACCGGTCAGACTTGCATAACTCTGGAGAGGCATATCAGGAAGTGGGAGGGCCTGTCACAGCTGCTTGAGTTTTTGAGCTGACACACATTTCTCATTATACTAAATGGCAACTGTTGTATTCAGTTGTAACATGCTGTATAATCAGAACACGACATTAACGAAAGATGCCAATAGCTAAGCTCAGCTGACACTAATACACAGTCAGTTCACAATAAGTATGAGTAATAGTTGTGTGTGTGTGCTTTGAGAGTCAATGTAGTCCCATATATTCACATGCATGAACATCTTTCTAGAATCCATCAGCAAAAATGCTCCTAACGCCATAATCACCACCAAGTGACATGTTTTAACATGACGTCCATTCTTCAGTCCTTTTTTCTCTGCAACATACTTGAACGTACTGTCACAGTTATGTTTCCTGACTCATCCCATTAACCCCAACGATTGTCTATAGAGGAAAATGATCAAAAATATGAATACAAAGCGAGAGATAAACTATTAATAATATGCACAAATTGAACTGTAAAAAGTTACGTTTTAAACTAACTCATAAATGAAAAAGCACTCATACCATAGATGTATACTGCAGATTTGAAGCTGGCAGCTAAGAAACCAACGACTTTCTTGTCATCTCTTAAACTCTCTTGAACACATTTAATAAATGTATTTATGTATTTAGATTTTCTGGGTGTTAATACAGAGATTTTTATGGCTTATTTAACCACCCTTGGCTACACAAAAGTTGAAATATTGCAAATAAATAAATAAAATACAGATTAGGTGAGTTTGGTTTGCTTTGGAGACAATGAGATAACGTGAAAATACGTTGATGCTAACATGGCTGTAGATGTAAACAAGCAACTTGCCTGGGCAAAAAGCCACCAGCTGACCACACCAACTGTTTAGCCTCCCCACTACTCTTTGTCTCTCTGTTAACATTCCTCTACTCTGCATTCTTGCAACTCAGTGTGTCTTTGTGCCAGCAGTGGGAACCAAGGCCTCAGCATGAGTCTGTGATACACACTGACATTCCTCCTTGCTGGTTGACAAGATGTTTGGTCTTTGCAAAAAATAATCATCAGCCAGCAATTTGGGGGCTATTCCTTTCGAAGGAAGTGCTTATCAGGGAAGAGGACAGCACGCAGACAGAAAGACAGAAATATTCCAACCGTCTAAGCTGTGTTCAGTGACCTCCACCCCTTTCCCCCAGTCGCTTGCTGTGACTTCGCATTCCTTTCAGTCCCAAAGCCAACCATAAACACACACTCACTTGAACCCCCCACCACCTTTCTTACCTTCACTTTGACCGATTACCTTGCTGCTTTATTATCACCAGCCAAAAGAATCTTTGGAAAATGAAAGTTGGTGTGACATGAACTATCCTTATTGACAATATCCTGGCATATTTTCATTGTTTAGGGTGAGGTAGCAGAATTTCTCAAGAATGTAGCAGCAGCCTGAATGTGAGCACACTTTTTTAATGATGCCTACTGAAGTGTTACACAATATCCATTCCGTTAATGCAATATGTTTTTGGCTTCCTCCTGTGCATACCACTCACTCTGATTACTGCAGCAACTTCCTCACACATTTTGCAAAGTCAGGTTTTATATTTTACAACCATTGCTTGAGTGAAAACCATGGTGTGTTTTACAATGGAATGTGGCCATTTAGTTAAAGCTGCATGTATATATTTTTGGTCACCAGGGGGCAGAAAAACATCCAAACAAACCATCAAACAACAAATAAGCTTATTTTCCAAAATGACAAACACAAAATGACACAAGTATTCAGTTGGAGTCATGTTTTTGGACCACTGACAAGTCTAAGTCCATTATTCACTTGCCTTTTAACTCTGTTTTGGTCTCCACCAAGAGTGAAAGATTTAGCTCTTTAGATGTACAAGGGCCGGGTAATACTATTAAACTGTTCATCCACATGGGAAAGTATTTATAGTTGTTCCAAATGCCCAGTGACATCATGTCCCCTGTCATAGAGACTCATAGGGGATGATGTCATTTAAATATTAAGATAATGCAGCACATTTACGGACAGTCTATTCTGGAAGATAGTGTTGTGCTTGGTTGCTCATATTGAAGCAGATAGATTCTCCTGTCTTGGATTGAAGTTTATTAGTTGTTGCCATCAGCCTGGGTTTGAGGTTAATAGTCTGGCCATTAGCCAAACCATCAGCCAGGGTTTGAGGTTCTGAGGCAGAACCTCAAACCCTGGCATCTTTCTGCAAACCTGACAAGTCACTGCATTAAGTGGGTGTGAATGTTGCATCATTTTCAGAAAGTTACAGAAATGATCAAACGCTGCACCTCCAATTCTGCACCGCCAGCAACCCATTTCATATTGAACGTAGTAATTTAACTGTGTTAACTTTAAAAATATTGATTGCAGGTGGATAATTCTGGTTTACAGCAAACACTGCATATTTACCTTTACATAACAGGAGGCAGAAATGAAGTCACTGGGTGCATTTGGCTAATAGTGTCCTCTTAGTGGCAACCACTATGACCTTACTGTGCTAAATTTTACTTGAAAAGTTACATATTATATATCCTATAACACCACATAAAGTTTGGGGTTTCTGTGTATGTTGGCTGTGATTTTGGCAATAATCTATTACATTGATATTGACGTCTTAGCATATTTAATTACTGACATACAGAAAAATGTTCTGGGATCCTGTTTTACTGATTGACAAGTGTCTCAGCCTGCTACAGTCAGCTGTGGTGTTGTCTTCTGACTTTAGTACCTGTCAAGTTGGCAGTGGCCAATAAACTTTAATCCAAGCTTTAAAATAATTAATCAGAGGTGATGTCACAGTTGGAAAAGTTTTTTTTTTCTGACAATCTATGGATGAGTATCAGACGTGGCTGTACTGTGGAACTAAGTGGTGTAACGCAACAGTGTATCATGGGTATTTGATTTGCGAATCTCCTCACTGGGTGCAAAGTGCAGGGCAAACCACTGATAAATGCTCTAAAGAGAGTGATCTGGCTAACATCAGTCCAAATGGTATCCAGAATTGCATAAACTTTTCCCGCTTTACTTTGTTGCACAACCCTTTATCTGATCAACTGTTAACAGTGTTCCAGAGCCATGACACCAAAAAAAAGTGAAGGAGACAGCTTGACTGGTCAGCTGGTTGTATGTTATTTTCTACTTATCTAAAAGAAAAAAACAGCTAGTTGCAGCAGGACTGTGACTGGGAATCACATGGAGGTTTTATTGTCTTAATTTCTGAAAATAAAAATGTGTTCTAAGCAGTAAACCTTCATTTAAAAACTGTACAATGTCATGAACTGTGGCTGAAGTGAAACTGCAACGCTTCTGCAAAGTCTCGGACGGCACGGTGTGAAAGGATGCTGCGTTCGCAGCAGTGTGACGTTAGCTAAGGTGATCTTGTCAGTTGTGTATGGATAGTGCAGTTGGCTGCAGCTTCACTCCACCAGGCCAAGTCTGACTCATCACTGCTTTCACTGCAGCATTCAACCGTCTCGCTCCTCTCAGTGTCCATTATCTCAATAAACGTTCCACATAAATCTGTTTTGACTGCCCTGCTGTGTACATCACTGCTGTCCCTAACTTAACACAGACTCTCACATATATAAAACAGGAAGAATACCCAAGTTTGTCAAGATCTTCATACTTGATTGAACATTAAAATCAATTATAGCAGCTTCTTTGGGGTAAAAATGAGATCTAACTCTAAAGAATCTCAAACAGCCTCAGCAATGTTCTTTACATCACTCATTCAAAGTGTTGTATTCGACAAATCAACACTTACGATACTATCTACATGTCTCCAGTAGGTTGGGTGGTTAACCAGTTTGTTCCTCACTGAAATATTTAAACATCCTTTGGAGGAATTTAATAAGGAACTGACCATATTGACCTGCAACTTTAAAGGAATTTAAGTGTATGTTTTTGGCAAAATACAAATTCTATACATGTTTGATTCCAGTGAATAATTTCCAGTGTGAAACATGCTGTCTTCACTTAGAGACTATTTTTACAGAGGAGGACAGAGGACTGGAGCTGAACATTATTATTGATTTTCTTCTTATTATGTCACAGTAAAGACGATCATCAACCTTTTGGATATAAAATGTCATCACTTCAACATCTTATCCTATTAGATATTTGTGTGAAATGTTGTCACAATTAGTGTATAAAATCTTGAGTTATGGCCACAA
Source organism: Lutjanus erythropterus (assembly GCF_056507025.1). Lineage (NCBI taxonomy): Eukaryota > Metazoa > Chordata > Actinopteri > Lutjaniformes > Lutjanidae > Lutjanus > Lutjanus erythropterus. Next base: position 8,579,549 of record NC_139329.1, read on the forward strand.
TTTTTTGCATCCAAGTGAACATTTGTGTCACGTCTGAAAAAATTCCCTCAGAGGATTCTCGAGCTCTGTCTAACAGACAAACCAACAGAGCAATATAGGCATCCTTATAGCCATGTCACTAGTGTAGCTAAAAGTTCAAATATCAGATTCTCACTGTGGCTATTAAAATGGCAAAGTGTCAAGTACTGCAAGTCATTGTTGTTCTAATAATAAAAAGCTGTATCATTCCCACATGTGAGAATAACAGCGTCAAGAAGCAGCTCCCTCAGTCAACACAGCTCGTCATCACATTCACCATTATTGCATAAAGAATCCACTCATCAGTCAGTTGTTTTCTCTTTAACCTTTATTTGTGCAAAGCTGAAAAGTAAATTTACAACCAAGATCATTTCTATGCTGCAGCAGTTCACCTGAAACCCTTTAACTTTTACAAAGTACGTTTTTATGTACATACTGTATGCATTCGGTATAGCTGCATAGATAGCAGAAGTTACCATCACTGTGAGTCACATGATAGTGTAGTGTGAGTGCTATCAAGAACAGAATGTGTTCTTGAGTCTATTACATTAACACAATGTACATTCTCAAGAATAAGGTACAAGTTTGTCATTCTTTATATTTGGATATTTGTTTAGCATGACAAGCTATAGTTTGTTAGTGAATATTACATATATTAAATTACAAGTATGAAGAGAAGTGGTTTGTTTGTTCTCTACTGGGGATAATTTATGATTTCATTTAAAGAACCAATTACACCAAAACTTTAGGTCTTTTGGTCTGAAGTAGGTCAATACATGATACAGTACAGAAGGTGAAGTAACAATTATGGAATGTGCTATAGTTACAGATCATGATGTCCATTTTTCTACAACAAATATAAAAAATCATGGAAAAGGACAACGAAATAAGATGGAAAAAGTATGTATGAAAGATCAGGGCAGAATATACATTCAAAAAATAAAAGACAAAAAAAAAGAATACAAATTCAGGTTTGGTAGAAGAAAGAGACACTGAATGGTGCTGAAAAAAAAAGAATATGTGCTAAAGTAAGGACTACTGCCTCACGAGGGATGTACCAGTAACACTTTTAAATTTCTAGTCATGTCTAGTCATCCACTATAATCAACTGTCCATTCTGCTGGTGCATCCCCAGTTCCACTGTATCTCAAAATAAATTCAAAACTACACTTTTTTTTACATTTTCCAAAGGAAACATGACAATAAAATATACAATAAAATACACTTGCATGTAAAATAAAACTAATATTTCAACAACTTAAAGAGTCACAGTTCGACAACCCCCCCCGGTATTTAAACATGAAATTACTCAAGTACATATATTGTGGGGGGTTTTTCTCAGTCCTCGATCAAAAGTGCCACAGAAGACATTCAAACTCCTCTGGATGGTTCCAGTATCAGATGACTGGTACACTTCACATGTCACATATTTATTTTGGTGGCTTCCACACTGGCTCACAGGTAAACATGGATGTATAAATCCACTACAACTTAACACGAATGAACGTGGACATGCATGTCAGCCTTTGCGGGGGCTGCACAGCTTTCATTTGTAGCAGCGCAGACACACAGTACAGCGCGATGTGTGTTTTTAAGCTGCATCTATTTACACAGAAACTATGAATTTCACAATGAGCGGCACACAAGGGTCAAACAAAGTGTTTTCAAGCGGGATTGTGTAACTTTAACTAGTCACAGCAGCCCTGTCAAGCTTTGGATTTTCTCCACATGATGTGTGCATACGGTTGGAGTAAGAGTAATACTAAGAGTTTAAGAATGAGTGTTCCTCTTAGCCTTTTCAAAACACATGGGGGAAATTGTTAGGAATACATGATATAGTGTCTTCTCTCATGTAAACATAAATTGTTAGCATGTTAGCAGCTAATTAACTTAGTACCTAATTTATACTGTTAACTGAGCCTCCTTCAACTAGCACATTCACTGTGTAGCACTGTCGTAATAGGTGAAAGCTGGACTTGGATGCTAGGCTAATGTTAGTGGCTCTGTCCTTTTTGATGGATTTGGGAAAGTTTGCATTCCAACTCCAGTAACATGACCCAGTGAGGTGTCACATTCCTCAAACACACCATTTAAAACAAAGGAGAAAAAAAGCTCCTGCTTCAAACAGAAGAACAAAAGAAACTTTCATTGTAAACGGCATAAATGTGCGAGATTCGAAAGCTTGACAGGTGTAGCAACAGTAACTGAGGAGATGGGTTTAGCAAAAGATCAATTGCACCCTTCCAATATGGGAAATGTGAAAATATCTAGCATGGAAAGTTTGCTTTTAGTGTTAGCATTTCTAATTAAGTTCCAGAGGCTCTGCTACTGTGTTGGTGAGCTGAGAAACTAGCTTTTTGGCCACTGGTGGAAAGTGGAATGCTAATCATACCATACCACCAAGCAGGATATCGAGGTCTCATTTAAAAGCAGATGGTGAATTTGCGTGTCTGTGTACAGTAGTGTACATAATTCTTGAGTGCTGAGTGAACTTGTAATGACTTGATGGGGTGAGGTAGAATTGAGCTGGTCTCACGATGTTCGGATGAGAGACAAAAGGACGAATTAGTAGTAGCATCACTCGGTTTTAACAGGCATACAACGAATAACACACTGCATAGGAGAAAGCCTGGAAGGAGAACCTGTGAGGTAAACCTGAAGCATACAGGGCACAGTGCTTCACTGCTCCAGTGCTGAATTCCTTTGTTAAATGTGCATTAAGTCTTCCCATGTTAGAGCAGACAATGTGTGGGGTTTGACAGGGTGAAACACATCAATGACTCAGCTCCTGGTAGCAGAGAGTGGTCTTGTTCACTGATTGAGACAGTAAAAGTCATATTTTACTAAATGCCCCTTTAACAGAGTCATGGTCAAGCTACAACTTATTTAAATAAGTATTCTATGCTGCACAGTATGTTGTGACCCCTGTGTCATTATTCTGGATTCTGGATACGATGATGAGGCAACTTGGCAGTAGGCACTTGCACCAAAAAACCAGTGACATCACCAAAGAATCCGTTACCACAATAAGGAGCCCTCGTCATGTGTACTGTGTGACGTTTTCTTCAATCTAATTATAATATATAAAAGTAAAAAAAAGACAAAAATATGGTCAGTTAGCTCCGTAATGTCCGATAGAGACGTTAGCAACAATTCCCCAGGCTTACAAAGCATAGCTGGAATGTCCTTTTGGGCTAAATCAGGCGATGCAAATATTAATACCCCTCATATTATCACAGTGACCCATAACAAAACAATAAACCCATCAAACATCTGTTTAACAGTTTGAACAAATTCACAGCTAATCAGTGTAACTGCATTATTAGTGAGGAAGCCACAAAGAAAAGGACCTAACTGTTATAGAAATATCTTAACACTGATGTCTTTGATTTTGATTTGGTGGAGTTTAACCAGCCGCCCAGAAAAAAGAGCCTCAACTTTCACATATCTGAAAATACAACATAACTATTTTCACCGTTGCCTGAAGATAATGTCAAAAAAAAAGTCATCCAAAAAAGCTCAAGTGTGTAATATCTAGAAGTGTAGACATCCATCTGACCTGTCGATCAAGTCATGATTCCACCAGAATACGAGTCAGCCCATCAGTAACAGATAGGGCCAGGTTACTGGCACATTGAGATCTATATATAATATACATAGTTAGCAACTGGCTGCTTCTGTGAGCAGAAATCTACCAAGAGAAGTTCACATTTTTCCAACAGAGCATTTCCATAAGGGAATGATCAATACATAAACATTGATGCAATGTTAACATTTCCAATCTAGCTGTAACCTAAATCAACCCTTCTCCAGCTCAAGACGTAACCCTGGTGTTAGTGATATGGTTCGAATAAGGCAGAAGCAGACAGCAGTTCTTACCAGAGATGAAGGTTAGTACAAGTAGATGTTTTTTTTTTATATATCTTTTTAGCTCTCAGGGAGTTACGCAGTGTAAACTCCGAGCTGCAATGGACTGTGTACTTTTAAGCACCTTGCCGCGGGATCAAGTTTTGGCTTTGGTCAACACAACACTGACAGTATATCCCCTGGAGGCAGGGAGCAAAAGTAAAGCGTGGATCGTGGAGTCTTTATCAGCCCGTACTCCTCTTCCTCCTGCCGTTTGGCTGAATGCGTTGTCAATTCATCTAATCATCTTGCATCATTAGACAGCCCAGATCTTCTTCTGCTGGAAGTAGGCATCAAATCTGGCCAGGGCGTACTCCTACAACACAGTCAAATACACAGTATTTATATCTATTACAAAATGTTTTTTAACAACATAATTATGGACAATAAAGATTATCATAAAACCTAACATATTCTGCCACTTTTGAGGCGTGTTTATGTATATATTCTATATTTCATATATCATATTCTGTATAAAGAATTTTGACACTGTTATTAGACAATTTTTGCTCCCTAATACTGCTATCAGCATTAGCTCCAAAAATCCACTATCTGTCAGATTCTAATACATTGTGATGATTATTTCTTACAATTTTCTTTATTTGTAGCACCTGAAATGAACATAAAGGAGCTGTTGAATGTTAATAACTGTTGTCATTAAGTGTCATTTGGTCAAATGTGTAATTGTTAATGAAACATTTACATTGCTTGAGATTTCTTCGTTATAACAACTTGACATTAACCAAGACAACATAACCAGGTTGTGTATCTTGGTTAATGTCAAGCTGTCATGAAAAGATATTGCTGCCTTGTTAATTGTCAAGTTGTCATAACTGTCAACTCAGGTATCATACTGTGATCACAGCAGTGTCATATCCTTCAAATAAAGTATTGCCCATTTATCTTATGCAAGCACTAAAGTCCTGAAAATGTTGTTTTGTCCAAAATTAGTATTTTTCAATACTTCTCAACTATAAGTATGATGCAATAGAGATGAACTGTGTCACCCAGAGAGACAGAGACAGCCTGATATCTTGTCAGACTGACATGACCTGACCTACTCCGACCTGTTCTTTACACAACAAATACCCGACGGGACAATGCTGCTTATATCTTACTAGCTGTCTACTAGCTCTCTTTGAGTATATGTTTTCTTTTCTCATTCAAACATACAAACCATGAAAGTAATGAAACTTTTACTCACCAGGTATCCAAACTTGATGGTGGAGAGCCGGGCCTGGATGATGGACCACAGACCCCAGAAGAAGTGGGATGCCAGGGAGAACCTACATTCACAAACCCATGGTCAATATGTTGTATCCTTTTTTGCATTTCTGTTGTATTGTCTGTTACGGTGTCACGTTGTGTCAGTTTACACAGTGCCCTTTATCTGAGCTCACCTGTTGACCTCCACATAAAACTGCTCCTTCACTTTCATTTGGTCCTCTTCACTCAGGTTGTCAAAGCCTGGGTCAGACTCACGCAGGTAGCTTTCAATGAAGTGGAGCTGCACAGAGACACGGTAAGTTCACACCAGTCAGCGGTCAACAAGTAAAACCCAAATAAATAAGACATTAGTATTTTAGCATATTACACACACCTGCTGAGCCTTTGAGGGATAGTCCTGAGCATTGACTTTATAGAAAGGAAATACATCACAGTTGTAGTCGTACATCCATTCACAGAAATGGTTGCCAATATCGAATCCCCTGCAAGATTAACAGAGAAACAATCAGAGATGAGTTATATGTATAAATAATTTCTGACATCCTGTAGTATTTATCAGAGGTGTTTGGAAAACTTGAACGGTATTGTCGTCTGGAGAGTGGACTGGTTAGTTGGTTAGCTGCTTAGTTATGACCGTGTCTTGGACACCCTGCCTTGTCTCAACCTGGTTTTGTTTGTTCAGGCGGTTGTGAGATCTTGTTTGTTGTTTCAGGAAGGTTTACTCACTACTTTTCCAAACCTGCCCTGAAGCCTTTTGTTCGCCAACTGCCCTGTGTTTTTTGGGTGAAACCAAATATTGGTTCACTGCTGTTTTGTGGAATGTTGCAAAACAATATGTACTTGCAGTGAGGTAGTTTTGCCAAAACTGTTTTCGAATTGGTAGAAATTAATCAGAGCCTATTATGATAATTGATTAAACACCAAAGTCATTTATCAGATCAAATTGTATATAATTATATATGGTATATATGGTATCTTGACATGGGCAACTGTGACATTTGTACACTAAAGATTAATCAGCAAATAAAATAATATTACCAAGTATTAAAATAAATAAGCAATTACAAACAGCATTTAAAAATTGGCTAAATAATGGTAAGCATGTGGACAAAGTGTTTTCCACTTGCAGCAAAAGGCAGAGTGGCAAATTACAACACATGAGAATCTGAAAGAAAACTGGGAGGATTCCAAGGGGGCCCATGTTGTCGGACTTTGCAGACCCCTGGTCTGGACCAAAGGAGTCAGCATTTCCATCTCTACAGCCATGCTGCTGGAGTGGCTAAAACTAAGATGGAAATGTAATCATACAGCAAGAGAATTAAGGTCTGTCTCTTTCTCTTAAAAGCTAGTTTCAACTAAAAGCCAGTTTTTATCTTTCACCAGTAGGAACTGTTCAAGAAATTTATGGAACTCAATCTGTCATTCAGACCAGAACAAATGGACTGTAGGTCTATGTTCTCCTTCCCTTCCAGCACTTGCATGTTGACTCCCACACTGTTATAAGGAGCTGGGAAATGCATTCAACATGAAATCTCCTACTGCTCTGAGGGAGGCTGTAAACCAGACTCATCCCCTTCTGCTTCCAAATCCAGGAAACGGAGGGAAAAAAATCCACAGCATGCTTTTCCCTTTGTGGGCGTGTTCTTCCTGGACATACATGACAGCACATGTGCTCACATGTTTGGTATGTATGTGCAGTGGGTCATTTGTTGCCCAAGGCTCACGTGTTTGCCATGCAACATATGAGGAGACTTAAAGGGGCCACGCTGCAGGCAGCTGCAGCGGGGTGGGAGTGTTTCTGTCTGTGTGTGGGAGAGATGAGCCAAGGCCAGTGTGTTCTACACTGTTTCCCATAAATGAGCCAGCCAGGAATTCACACACCCGGGAATTTGACAACAATATCTGAAATCGCTCAGAAGTGATAAAAATATGCACTCCCTCAGATGTACAATCCCATGATTCTTTACCATTTTATTCTAGTAAGTTCCCAGTCCTTTGTGCACAGCTGCAGTGGAAATCCACTGCACCTTCTTCTCCATTAGTAACAATGACAGGCCTGGATAAGGTCTTTCCAACGCCTCTATCCTGTGAGTCCTCATTGGCTTGCCAAATTCTGGTTACATAACAGCTTCGATAAATATTTTAAAAGGGGAGGTGGCCATAACTGATGACTACTCGAAGGAAATACTAATGGAACACAGATACAAGCCAGGCTGCCTTCTTTTTCCTCTTGTTTTCCCTCAGAATTTGCTTTCTTTCTGGGTCAATATCTGGGTTACTCTGTCTCTCTTTCACAGTATCAGCCTCAGTATCAGCCCCCCTCCACGCCCTCCGCCGTCTCTTTCCAATGCATAACCAAGGTTGCTTGGTAGGCAAAGAACTGACAAGAGGATGCAGGACGGTGACGCAGCAATTTCAGCTGAGGGAGATTTATCAGAACTGCCAGATCACACACTGCTTGGTGGATCACTTTTTTAATATTGGTCACACTTGTGAGAAAAGTGTTGCATATACAGATTCTTATTTTTCAATTTTTGTGTAGTAAATTATTAAAGAAATTCAACTTGCCCTTTTAGAGATCTATGGCATTCTCACTGTGCCGTACTAAATAAAAGACATCTTTGAGTTCCAGCCACGCTTGTGTTGTTTCCATGGTGAGAAGCCCACAATGAATAAATATGTGACAGGAGGAAAAAAACGACTAGAAACTACTTACGGTTCTGAGGATTAAACCATTTGATTCACTCAAATTATGAAGCCCTACATTATTCAAGGTTAAGGTGGAGGTGTTAGAACTAAGCCTTAAATTTCAGGCTGCTGATGGAAGCTGAGATCCAAGGGATCCTATACCCCTTTTCCATGCATATGTGCTGGCTTGGCTTGACCTGGTTTGACTCGGCATGTCAGCCAAGCACAACGGGATCTCCATTACGACAGCCCTGCCCAGTATAACTGATGATCCGCTTATCTCGAGTAAAGCAGCTGTAGCCCCTGTTATTTTATTGTTTAAAATATTTTATTATTAAGGAAATGTTGGGTTTTGACCACCACTAACTCGACTTGCATGAGTTCTACCTTCCTGAAAGTACAGTCGGCAACAGAGGAGAGAAACTAAACTTCAAACCATGGCGATTCAGTTGGAAGCTACAAAAATACTGAGAGCAGAGTCTTGAAAACACCTTTGACTCTGCTCTACAGCACACACGAGTTCAGACTCGACACACACTTCTCTGACGGGGAAAAATGGTTGCAACAGAGCTGGCCCCAAAAGAGATTTTTGTTTATATAAAATGTGTTGTGCAAACTAGAAGGGAAATGCCAACAGGACAAAAAATATCCCTTCATTTTACTGCATGAAAACAGAGTCTCAGTTTAATCTGTCTGATAACAGCACTGTGTATTTTCTGCAGAAAATAACTCACTAACTAAAGGATGCCTTTGGGGAACAACACCAAAATTGACTGTGAACTTTCTTCCTTTTGTCTTCTAGTTTAATTTTTCTCATATTATCACATATCACCAAAATAAACTGTTCAGAGGGGTTCAGGGATATTTTACAACTCAAGATTAATTTAAACATTTTCCATTTTTTCCATTTCCCTTTAGCTGCTTGTTCTCCGTCCTGTATTGACCAACAGGATACATCAGTTTACTTAAATACTTACATCTTCCTTACATTCCTTTTGTTGTCACCTTGATATATTTGACAGAGATGATAAATACTTTGCAGACACTAAACACACTACTGTCACACTAAAATGATTTTAAAATCTAGAAGAAATCTACAGATTTAGTGTTGATATGCAAATACATTATGTAATAGGAAGGTAAAATAAACTTTTTTAAAAGATGGAAACAATCAAAAATGTCCCCTTGATGTTTTTTTTAAAAGTGTTAAGGAATAAAGTAGGAAATATTCTATATTAATGTTGACTTCAACGAATTCCATGAAAGTACCAAAGCTAACAATGGTTTCACAACGGTGACATCTTTAAAAAGGGGTTATAGATGTACGAATATTAATCTTTAATCAGAAGTAATTTACTAAAACATCTGGGCACTGTCATTTTTTTGCAATCTTTACTTAAACAGGAATAAACAGTGAATTTGTTGGGGACTACAATACAATGAGAGTTTTCAGTGACAGGAAACTGTATTTGTAATTTACTCAAAACATGTGACCCAGTTTTAGACAACAATAGAGCTCTATGACACAGAGGAATGAGATGTATCAGGCTTTGGATACACACACAATACTTGTGCAAAGGATCACTTCATTGAAATCTGTGTTGCTAACTTACCTGTAATTGTAGCTGCTGTACTCAAAGTCGATGAGCATCAGTTTCTGTTTGTCTGAGCTCTGGCGTCCCTTCAGCAGCAGGATGTTTCCTGCAGGCAACACGCACAAAAACGTTTTTTGTGTAAGAGAAAAGCAAATGTACAGCGTAAAGGGGCCACTAGTGTCTATATGTTTTACCTTCTTGACAGTCGTTGTGGCAGAACACGACAGGAGAGTGGGTGGACTCCAGCAGAGACCTGAACACACACAAAAAGGTAGAACGTGATCAATCAGGAGGGTTTTAGGAGCTCCTGCTTCAAAATAAACTGATGAGTAATTCAGATACATTAGCATGAAACCACAAAATAACAATGTGGAAATTACAAATAATGGTTCATCTCTGTTTCATTTCATTATTCAACACACAAAAACATTTGAGCCTCAAAGTAGGTATCCCCAGGCAGAAACTCAATAAAACTAAGGCAACAATTTAAGAACAATGTTACTGGAAGGCGAAGTTCTTAAGAGACAACAGATGGTGGTTCTCTTCAGATTACAGTAATGGCTTCCAACAAAAACAAGTGGTTCGATCCCTTTACCTGGCAGTGTGGTTAACATTCACAGAGCTAAGGACTAGAAGACTATAGTCCTCTAATTCCTGCATGAATTATAATGACCTGACTAGGGATGTTAAAAATTAATCATTCATAATAATTAATTCATTAATAATCATAATCTCCATTAAGAATTTAACCAATTAAGAAATTTATTAGCATTATTTATTATCATTTCTTTTTCTCTTCAAGTTTTCTCACAATTTAGTTTGGTCTAGAATTGTAATGAGTAGTCGACTAATCGGTTAGTGGATCTACAGAATAATAATAGTCAACTATTGTTAATCTTTCAAGTAAATTTTCATGCCTACAAACTGTTTAAACAAAACTTGGACTGAGAAAAAGATGTGTGTTTGTATATTATTAATGATTATTGATTGTTAATGTATGCAACAATCAGTTAAGGAAAAAATACACACAAAGTTTGCATCCCTTGAGCTCACTGTTACATACAGTTTAAGGTGTGTTATGTAATAGGGTGTGGGCCTAATGTTTGAACATCTGCCTGTTGAACAAATGCCAGAGTTTTGCCATTTCGTTTCCCGCCTCTTCTTTACTCTTTTTTATCTCTACATGTTTAAAACATGAGCAGGTCTGAACTTTGTGATATAACTTAAAACAGTGTTTGTTTTGAACGTGTTTACTCAAAATGTATTGCTCACAGGATAATCTGAGGCTTTTCTGGGCTCTCAAAACACCGTCACAGGACCTACACATTCTGCACATTCTGTTGCATAACACCATGTTTGGAAACTTTCCACCCTGAACCAGTGTGTGTGTGTGTGTGTGTGTGTGTGTGTATGCATGCAGGAACATACTTGAGCATATCCATCTCCTGTGGGAGGTTGTAGCTGAGCAGGCGGTTGAATTTACGCAGGTGAGACTCTCTGGTGAAGTTCAGTCTCATGACTTGGTTCAGGTACCTGTTGGGAGTATCACACACATATTTAATTACTCCATCCTTTCCCTCAAAAACACTTGTGTCTTATCTGATAAAGCAAGGTGACACACGATGAAGTGATGTGAGTGTTAGGGTTAAAAATGTTTTAATGTCAACCTGACTCACTGATAAGCATGATGCTACAGCTTAACAATCATTGAATGAATGAGGTGATGATGACCTCACTGGAACTAACGACAAAATATCTAATAAAAATGTTTTATTACAACCAAATATTAGTTTTACCAATAGTAATTATAGGAGTGATAACAGCAGTAGTAGTAGCAGTGTCCTAATAAAGGAATATGATTGCTCACAGTTGTGTCTCTGTATGTGAACATTGAGTGTGTGTGTGTGTGTGTGTGTGTGTGTGTGTGTGTGTGTGTGTGTGTGTGTGTGTGTGTGTGTGTGCTGTGAAGAGGAACAAAAGTGTGCAGGTGCAGAGAAGAGGAACAAAAACTAACAAAAAAAGACGGATGTATCATTCAACTATACTTTCGTTTTCTCAAGAACTAATTTTTTTTTTTTTTAAAGAAGTTTTTATTCACTATTTTTATCAGCGGGCCTACATGGAATCTGTGGTTGCACAATTCTGCAGAAACCACCAACAGATTTTCCACAGATTTTAAACGAATAGGGATGCTGCTTGTAAAACTTATCAAGCACCTCGCTAGTTATTTATTCATGTATTTGTCATGTATCAGTTTCTTCATCTTGCATCATGATCACATCATATCTATTATTATGATTACAGGTGTGACCGTGTAGCCAGAGGTGAGACTTGTGTAAAAGAAGTTTCTGCTCTCTTGCATGTTTACAATATGATGATGAGTAAATCACTTAAGTCATCTCAGGGACAACAGGCAGCATTCAGGGACCTCAGTGTGACTCAGTCTCTGTGTAGACGCATCACCGCTCACAAGGTTATGAAAAGTGATTCTCGGATGTGTCAGTGCTCACAAGGTTTCTGACAAACAGTGTGATGGATATGATTCCCACACGTGCTAAACAAAATCTCAAATTTCCAAACCAAATTTTTACGTTTAGTTCTCATCCAAATGTAGCACAAATTTGAAGTGAATCAGCTAAAGAAAATATGAATTCATGCATGTTTCCATATTACTGTAAAATATTAGGAGGTGGTCATAAGCAGGAGGTGGCACTAATGCTCCAGTCAGGTGCCATTTATACAATTGTAGAAGAAGAGAGCGCAGCGAGATGATGTAATGATTAAAGAGCACCACTCAAAACTTAAATGGTGAAAAAGTATTTTACATATTGATGGAAAAACGGCATTTATGTTTTCTTCCTGGATTAACTTGAGAAAGTTCCATAGAGATTTGGTATTTTTATCTGCCGCCATTTTTGTCTCTTCACCCAACGTAACGCGGCATAATGCAACATAATGGTGTAAATCTATCCCAAAATGCTTCACTATATAAACAAGGAGAAAAGGACAAAAACCAGAAGAAAACATCTAGCTTCTGAATAAGTAAGAGGCGAACATTACATGGCATACACTGCTAGCTAAGTACAGCAACCTGTGTAGTCAGTATATACGTTGCTTGGGTCGGAAAAAAAAACTAACTCACTAATTTTCTGAATTTCTACTTATACTGCTGTGTTTCATCATTTCCCTACATCATATCCTGTTGTTAATAGTGTGTTTGCTTTAGAGTAATTAGTTCTATGTTCTAATTAGCTATGACATATTGAACTTTTCTTTTTCTTTTTCAAGTATTTTGAAAGTTGTTGACAGCCTGGGTCCACTTGTTGTTGGCCTACTAAACTTCAAGGCCGTATCATCAGACAGAGATAAAACACTCTCTGCAGAGGAATTTAACACACCCACAACCCAAATACTGGTCTGATCTGCCTGTGGGTGCAAAGAGTAAGCTTCTGTTCCAATTCTCTCACAAGGAAAAAAGGAAAAGGAAAAACCCTTAGTGAATAATTAAAACAGCTTTCACTTGACATTATATTACATAATTCAGATTATAGGGAATCTTGTTTTTATCAGTTCTGGCGAAAAACTACAGTCAAATTCCTGATAAACTAATGCTACATATTAGATTTCTGATCTCTGAATCCTCATTCTTTTTTGCCATGGAAATTTCCTAAATCGGTCACATTAGGACAGATGAGTAATGTTTTAAACACATAATCCGGGAAGTGATAAACCAGAACAGCCCTGCTCCAGAAGATCACTGGAGCAGGGCAGTGGACTTTATCATCACACCCTGACAAACATTGTGCAATGCATACCTCATAAACACCTAACAAATAAACCTGAATATAATTCAAACGGAAGAGCATCATGATAAGCCACCTGCCACTTCATACTTAATAAGATAAGCAATCAGTGTCAGACTTGCAGGTTCAAATCTGTTCGGTCTTTCATCTCTGCCGCTCATTTCAAACCTCATTTCATGAAGACTTGCATGCTGAATAAGTATTAGCCTGAATGGGCTTGAGAATATCCCTGAAGACAAGACAGTGGGGCAGAGTAGAGCAGGTCAGGATGGGATAGGGCAGGATGAGACAAGATAAGACTTAAATGACTTACTTCTCCATGGTTCCAAACAGCCACTTTGGCTCCTTGTTGAAGGGCATCCTCATACCATGAAACTTGGCCATCTTCTCTGCAACCTCCTCTGAGATGCTGGGGTCGCTTAACTCACACGTGTCCAGTTTACGGCTCTGTTGACAGGGTATTTGAAATCAATCATTATTTTATCAATTCTAGTCTTTACTTGAATTCTACCTAAAATAAAACACTAAAAAATATAGAGATGCAACTCAGACCAGCTTGGCTGATGAATGTGAGCCAGTTCACTGATGTTATGATGTCCCACATGATATCCCAGTATTAATGTTTTACAGTACCCTCCCTGTTTACAGGAGTTTAGAGATTTCCTGGACTTCAGCCTTGATATAAGAACAAGTGGTGTTTTTTTTCTGAAAGTGCTTTTGGATAAGTAATAAGGGTGTTCACTTTCTTGCAATACACACATCTTGTTCAAATAAGACAACATGAATCAGTTTGAATGACTTGCGGCTGGTCTGTTACAGTGTAATGTTAGCCACAGGAAGTCAGCTGAGGTCAAAATGATTTTCTGATTTTGTGCAAAATGAATTATGTAACCCAGCGCAGTTAAGCTACAGAAGAACAGATGTTTTATGGTTTATTTAATTCTCTCTGAACATCAATCCATGATGCATCATTGAACAGTACACTACGTACCAACATCACGTTGCATCATTCATTTCACAGAGGTCAATGCTTCACATTAACCCTTGCCACAACACGCAAAACCCAAATTCTATTTCCAAACATAACAGCAAATCTGCAAATTAGGGCAATTAATCAAAACATTATTGAAACTTAAAATGAGCCACAACATACCATGATAAAGAATGAAGCACTGTGGTGCTACAGAGATGGCCCAAGAATCTTGTCAGTAAAGAGGATTACAAACATGACCAGACAATCGATGCCAGAATTCACTACTCAGACTCAGACTCTTTTTTGAATCAACACCACTGTCAGTCTCAACAAAAACTTAACATCATGCATTTCACAATGATTCAATTTATCATGGAGATCATAGGTTGTTCCTATTATTTTGTCCACCCTGTTTAAAAATGACTAGTCGGCGGTTCTTAAATAGGGGATCTGTGGCACTCTGCCAGGCGGTCCATAAAAAGTTTTCAGATTCATTCATTCATGGTACAAATAATTTTAATACAAGTCTAATATACTTCTACTACATTTCTCTTGTATTGTTCTTTCACGTAACTATGTAGAAGTGTAAAAAAAATAGTTAGGTGATTCCTAGTACATACAAATAAACACGTGCATATGAACATGGTGACTTACAGGAACGTACTGCTCCAGTCGGCCCTGAGGAAAAATACCGTAGAGTTTAGGTCCCAGCTCCCTCTCTGCCAGAATGGCAAACATCACACTCTCCAGCACCATGGCCTCCGCCCCCTGAAAACACACAAGAGCAAGAGAATTACCAGCCTGAAATTTAAAGTATGAGATCAGTCCACACCACCACCACTATGCATCAGAGCTGTAAAACACAGTAAGAAGAGAATGAGAAATTAGGCAAAGAGCTTTTCCTGGTCACAGTGAAGAAAACATGAAAGTTAGAGTGATGTCTGGATCGAGACACATTTTCAGCCCCTTTAGGACTCCGCCACTGTCAACGCAAACTACTGTACAGAGAAGAAGCTACAATGCCAGATATAAAAGGTATCAATGTATCAGTATCAGTTTGACAAGATGACATCTTATCTACAAAAGTGGTTAAAGATGAATCAAGAATGTAATCATTAATTTAAATTTTATGAAACGTTATTAACTAATCAAACTGTTCTGTAAATACTGTATGCATCTTATCACTATGTACATAGTGAAGAGTATTTTAAAATGCCTGTTGTATGCTTTTTGGCATATTGCTATATAATGTATCAGATTTCAAGTGTTGAAGTTCATGTTTATTATATGTGATCCCTTTCAAATAAACTTAAAAATAAGTTTTTAAAAGGCTCATAAATTTACTTCCTGTTTTACAGCTCGCATGCTGTTGAACATCCACAATTCACAGGCTATTTTTGGGATTGTTGCAGCCTTTCTACAAAATGGTGATGCATGGTGCAATATTTAGCTGTTTTTTCCAATGAATTTTTCATTAAATTCATTAAAAATCAAAGTCAACTTGTTGTGCATAAAACTACGTTCTGTTTAGAGTAAGTAGCCTGACCAAAATGGCTCAGGATAACAAACATTTTAACAAAATATGCTTTATTTGTAAATGAAGAAGTGCAGCTTCCACAAAGAAGCGAGACCCAAATCATGAAAAAAATTAAAGTGCACACGGCATCCTTAAATGTCAGCAACAATGGCAAACATTTGCGAGTACCCGTGACAAAATAAAAAAAACTGAATACAAAAAAACACTGAGCAAGTCCAATGTAGCCTACATGTATGACATTTGTGTGGGGGACGGCTAGGATTGGTGGAACTTCCGGGAAGCTACAATGAGGTTGTGCAGATTTCAACAGGGATTGGTTGAAATTGCGTTAACTGTGTGCAACAGTAACATTGCAACTTCCTGGAGGAAAAATAAAAATGTGACTGCTCTGCATTCAGGTTTGAACCTTGTGGGAGAATCATGTAAATTTCCCAGGTTTGTAAGTAGGCAGACTATCCACGGTCCAACATGAAAAGTTGCACGTCTGAGAAAGGAGGTGGTGAAGAAGAGTGAAGGAGTTGAATGAAGAGAAATGCCGTTGGGTTTGCCTGTCAGAGCGTTGAGGAGAGCACAAGAGGTAGATTAAAAGTTCCAGGAAGAGTTGGCCCACTCAGAACACCAGGCACTGTTGAAGCTGCTGAAGCAGACAAGACGGCCTTGTTTCTCTTCTTTTATCTTAGAAACACACAAAACTCACACACCAACACACGTAGCCTGGAGCCCAATGGGGGCTCAAGAATAACTGGGAGACCTTATCTTAGACCAACACAAACACAAGTCCTGAAAGACTACAGCTGTGTGCTGGCTTCGCACCCACTTGATTCTGCTCCAGTCAGTCCACTGTGTGGAGACAACAGAAGAGCGGGCTTCTTGCCAAACAGCCTTCACAGGAGAGAAACTAACAACTAACTCTAACTACACAGAACAAGGCAAATACCAAAGTGAACAGGTCATTCTACAAGTGATTTATTACACTGAAATTCCCATTAGTGAAGCTGTACTTATAATAGCATCTCTTGAGGACATAGATTCAGCAAAGACAAAAATAGGTTAACTGGCTGAGTTGAGTAAATGAACACTTGTCAGTTAAATTCAAACTATGAATGCTATCATGTAGCTAGCGGGCTTGCAAGGAGCTAGCTAGCAAATCCACTCATTTTTCGGCCTCTTGAAGCAGTTGTGTTATGTCTTTGCTTGGAGGAGCTTTACCAATCCTGAGATGAAACAACCACGGTGGTGTCATAGTGATGTCATCAGGGTTATCACCTATTTACTTGTTTACTTAACGTTGTACTCTGCTGCATTTCAATCAAACCCTAAATAGCTGCAATAGATACCAGTTTCACATATTGCTATCTTAATCCTCTCAAGTGAATAACCTCCAGATAAATCGCTGCAGAGAAAAGAGATTTGGATCGCAACACTGGGGACTTTGGCTACTTGCCAAGGCATGTGCTCTAAACTGACCATCCAGCAGGAAGCCTGCTCAAAGGAAACAACGTTTCCTGCAGTGTGGCCTCTTAGATGTTACACATTATTTTGAACCATGCTGCAGGAATACTTCTCAAAACAAAAGTCTGCTGCACCACCTGCAGAGAAGCTCAGTACTGAACCAGTGAGGAGACACTAGTATCTGTTTTTGAGATAGAGTTGGAAATTTGGAAGTTGATAAAAACAAGAATTTTGGGTAGATATCTGACAAATCTTTGTGAGGGAACAATGTTGTCAAACAGGTTATGAAGGTGAAGTCCATTCCACTGAGACAGCCATCAACCAGCTGACCACAGCTGGCAGAAACTAGCCAGTTGTCTCTGAAAGCATTTGAGAAAACTGCTGCAACTAATACTCATTTTCCTTTTGGTTTAATCTGCTGATTATTTTATGTCAGAAAATGGTGAAAATGTCAATCACATAATTTCCTTAAAACCAAGGCAGTATCATCAAGTTGCTTGTTTTGCCTGGCCAAAAGTCCAAACCCCAAAAATATTAAGTTTACTGTCATCTGAGAAAAATAAGCATTTTTTGCTCTTCAATGACTTCCAATTACTTGATTATATTATAGAATAGTCACTGATTAATTTGTTGTTGATTGTATAATAAATTAATTGATGTTGAGAGAAAAGCATTGAGAATGGAGTTCTGTCTTCTGAAAACAAACTTATATTCCATTTTACAGATATGTGAACCTTTTAGCAAGAAGAAGCCATGGAATTTTCCAACTTGGAAAAGTCAAGCAATTTTTAATCTTTTTTGCATCAACAGTTTTTGAAGCAAATGACCACACTGCACAAGCCCTTTTTTGTAGCTACATAAAAATACAAAGACACAGTGAAGAATTCAGAAATGCTTAAACATGATTCAAATTACACCATGGCTTTTGTGGCAGCTTTCAGGGGTTGGGGGAGGGAGAGTACTGTGCACATGCACATGCACACATGAACAGGATTGTAGGGGTACATTTCAGTGCATAGAGAGAATATTTAACTTGGGACAACAAAGAAAGGGAAAAATTATAAAGCACTGCATTTTTTAAAAAAATCACTCTCCACTGAGAAACAATAAGAAAGACAATATACGGTGTGTAACGTATGGCGAGTGTGCATGGATAGCCACAAATGACATAAATGATCCCAAATAAGCATGGACATTGGCAAGTGCTTTACCATAAGTCTATGACTTATTTCAGGAACCTAAACGCAACTGTGTACAATAAAATATAAATTCATGCAGAAATAAAAAAGTGGTACCAAAAATTCAGATATTTTAGAGCTCAAGTTTCTCAAATGAGGCTTTCTGGGGAGCTCATGTCTCCTTCTGGGAAATCAAGCTCCCCTCTATTTCGAACCCTGCTTGAACATCTTGAACAAATAAAAAATGTCTCCTGAATAGTGTGCAGCACATTCTGCTTCATTCCCGGGGCCCCATCGTTATGTAATGCCTTATCTGCAAAATGCTGATCACATGCAGTTTCAAATCCCCGATGTGAATTATCCACATTACCATAATCATCTTGACACACATACTGCCTGACAACAAGCCAGCTGGCAGCCTGCACGTAAAGCAGAGCAAAGACTCAAACTCCTCCAGGGCTGGCTTAGAGGATGTATCACTCCTCTGACAATGTTTCAGTGACTCAGCGAGTATATAATCTTGCTAGCTGTACTGACCCAGATCTGCAGCATCCAGCCCTCATAAGGAATAACTTCATGTATATGAAGTGTTTCAGTTAGCTTGTTCTAACCTACATTTGCTTCATGCCAAGTTGATAGTCAGGGTTCGGATCATGGCATTAAGTCATGGTCGGCAATTCCCTTTACAAAGCCATTTCATTCTGGTTATTTGAGGAAAGGGCTGAGATGACTTTTATTTAGTTTGCCCGTGATAACAGTGTTGACTGTGCTTATTTGTAGTGCACCTACACAAATATGGAAAATGGCTGAAAGGTTGGGTGTAGTGTGATCAGATTTCATTGACAGTGACCACATAACCTTCCAAGTGCCACTGGATTCTGATTAGAACATTGCTATATTCTGACTGATGCACAAGACATGACATAATATCATGTTTTTCTAATTTAGCTTGTTAAACCAGGAAGGCAGACGGGGAAAAAAATGAAATACAGAACTCTCATGTGATAAGGGCTGGGTACCAAACTTCAGTACTTTTATGGCACAGACCAAATTGCCTTAATACTAACGAGTATCAAAAAATGCCTTGTCATTCGATCAGGAATAGAATCAAAGTCAAGCCATCACTATCAGTAACAGTATTGAAAATTTTTGAACGATACCCAGCCCTACATCTGAGGTACTAAAATTATTTTAACCAGGGCTGAAAATACTGTGTTCATGTCACCCGCAGTAAAATGTTGAGAAAATTTGTTGAGGCTTTAAAGTAATATTCTTGATTCATATACCCCTTATGTGTAATCACCGGGTCATTCTGTCCAGTTGTTTATAGGCTGTAACATATCACGCACAGTGACTCTGGCAGTCCAATATTGACTGTCCGACAGCCCTTGCAGTCCTCCATCAACCTCTGTTTAATTTCCTCTGACCTATTTTAAATGCCAGTGTTTGTTTCAGCGGTATGTTTTATTTGGCTCACTCTCCCATTCAAAAGTGAATTTTCAACATGTCGCACAGGTCAAACCAGCTCACCATTCAGACACAGCCAAATTTCAGCATTCCTAACAAACACCACCCTCCCTCTGTGTCCTGTTTATGGACAGGAAACAGATATTTCCTTTAATAAATCTGAATATCCTTTTTGAATCAACAGGAGGTCCCACTGTTTCTGTCATTTTAACCTCTATATCACATACAGTCTGACAGCTGATGCGGGCTCAGGGATCATGGTTTCTCTGGATATTTGATTACATTACGAGTCTGAATTGTTATACTGATCTGAGCTGCTACTCGGCTCTGAGATATTTAGCGGCTGGCATTGGAGCGCTGCAGCAGGTGCACTGTGCACTTCAGCCAGCTGCTGCTTTAACCTCAATACTTATCTGTTCTGCTCTGTGTGTCAATAAGCCAGTAAGGGCATAGATTATTAAGCACAGACCGGCCAACTCCATCTGAACTGAACAGAACCGGTGTGACGAATTTGTTCCATTCATCTGTCCGCAGAAGGAAATTCATGTCAAAGGACAGTGATAAGGATCTGAATAAATATGTACTGTTATATAACATGCTCCCACCATCAGCAGAGACATACTATTACTCTTAAAACCACTTCAGCCAATAGTAACTAGTAATTAGGATACGTACAATGTATTTTAGAGTTTTTCAATTTAATGGTCTAGTTCTACTGGTGTTTACATGGACTGTGTAACACCAACCAACCACAAAATAGTAGTAAATTATTTATATTTGTAGGTAATTTAACCATATGTTCTCAAATAACAGCCTGTATTCAAATAACAGTTACACTCATCCCTCTGCTGCTATGAACTTGCTCTTTAAAAAATTCCAATTACTTACTTATTACTTCTACTTTTCCATTTTTTCTAAACCTATTACATTACTGTCAATGATTCTCAGCGCGTCCTGCAGATGTTCAAACTTAAGAGAGAAGGGATTTATTCTCTTTCAGTAACTGGAAGGCTCTTAATGTGAAACATCTGTACATGACGTTTCAGGGACGGCAGCTTAAAAGCAATCACAATTGCGAAATGGTGGCATGTGGGAATAATTAATGGTTGAAAATATTGTTTCTGTCAGAAAATAAAAACTCAGAGCAGCAGAGTTGTGAACAGAGCTGAAACGATTCGTCAATGAACTGATTAGTCAGTCGATTAAAAGTAATTGTCGATTCTTTTGATAATTGATTGAATGACTTCTCTATCAAAAAAAATCCAAACATTGCTCCAGCTTGTTCCAGCTTCTCCAATGTGAGGCCTTGCTGCCTTTTTCTGTTTATATATCATTCTAAACATAATATTTTTGCCTTTTGGGCTGTTGGTCAAATAAAACAAGACTTAAAGGACCTTGAGCTCCGAAGAACCATGAAGGGCTTTTTTGTTATTTCTGATATTTTCTAGGCAAAGCAACTCATCAATTAACGAAGAATCAATAATGCAAATAATTGTACGTTGCAGCCCTAGTGGTGAGTATGACATGTTGACATGTTGTACTGATGGCATTCATGGTGTGGAGATGCACATTATCCTGACTTCATCATGGCAGCAGTTAAGCATGGAACAAGTGTTGACAATAGAAATGAAGGCATGTCACTTTTATAAGCTTGTTTAATTAAAAGCATGATTCTATCTGTAGTTGAGGCCATTATTTGAATTTTTACAAGATTTATATTCTGCACTATGATTGTATATTTTTGTTGTTGCACATCTGCACTAGTAAGTACATTTAGCATTTGCTTTCATACACTGTGTGTTTGCAGCTACAGTGTATCTGACATGTGTGCTATGTACAATTCTGCTGTGACGCGTTGAGATATCCTCACAGGGATTATTAGTCATCCTGTATAATCCAAGCAGGATTTACGTTCACCAGACACAATTGTTAAAGAGGGTGGTTCGAGGCGAGGTTATCCTGAGACACTGACACAGGGTCATTTCTGCATTAGCCTCGCTGCTAACAGAAGGCTGGATTAGAGGGAAGGAAAGCTACAGAGGTGTGTGATAAGTGGTAATGACAGCTAACTAGGCTGATGACCTCACCTCGATCACATGACAGGCAGTTGTGATTCAGTCTGGTACTGTGTGGGTCAAGGGTCGTGATCACATGATGTGATGCAGGGTAAAGGAATTTCTAGGTCACTGAGTATGTTGTTTGGCAGCGCTTCAGACCGCCAGCAGTGACTCTCTGAATGTACTGTACATTGCTGCTCTGACATTTTTTCTTTTTGGCACATACTGTCTTGTGCTCCAAAAAGAATTTCCTCAGTTGAACTCTGCAGTTGAATATAAGCCAAAATAAGAGTATTTTAATCTGGTTTGTTTAATGTATAAGCTGCATCCACTGAATAAAATCAGTGACTGTAGCATTTCTATAGTTAGTTTTTACAGTTATGCTGTGCCAGGGATTAGTAAGGGTAGACAGGTGTTAAATCGATTCTGAACTTGAGTTCAAAAACCCACAGGGTTACAAAGATTCAGCCTACTCCGATTTCCCTGAAACAACTGGTGCCTCAGGAGAAGACTCAGGCAGATCAGAATGAAACCCCGTCCCGACAGAGAGGTCAACATGAGTAAGAGGAGAATTTAGGGAAACAGAAGATTGTTTTCAGACATCTGGGAATGAGATGGTGAGTGTTGATGACTGGATGGACACTGGGTGACACTCTGGGCAGAGAAACATGCTGTATGGTGGCACCATCATCAGTTACTTACTTGAAAGTGATTTTCTTTGTTTGACTGTCGGGAATCCCCTTTATTACAGGACATCTATCAACAAAAGAAGAAGGAAAGAACTATCCATGAATACATGTGAAGCCGTCCATGTGTGTCAACATCACAACCTAGCCACGCCTGCAGTGCAGACAGTACAGTATGAGTTCAAACACACCAAGTCTTTTGGACATGAAGTGCAGAGGATTGGTCAGACTGACTGCCTATTTACCACAACAGCCAGAAAGACAGAGCAGAGATAGAGATAGTATAGATATAGCAGAAGAGATCTCTGAGGAGGAGAGGGAAAACTACATTACCCAGCTGCTGATGGATGTTGCATTTTACTGTGGATTACACATTAGAGCTGGGGCTAAAAATATCCAGATTTATTTGGCGAATCTACTCATCATCCAACATGCTGCTGGCATATCTTCATTGCTGAGAAACGATGTCTTCAGCGCAGTTCGGCTTTGTTTAATCATTAGTAGCTGTGCACTCTGACAATGACATCTGAGTTCCTTAATCATATTAGCTTTTTGATTAGACATCACTAATTCCTGAGAGGCGTCTCTGTCCTGGCAGAGTTACCTTGGTGAAGGACACGGTGCTTTTGCTCTCCCTGACATCCCTCGCAATAAAAGCTAACCGCTTATATGGCCATTAGCGATTACACAGACTTTAGTTAATACTTAATGCAGGTCTTGGGTTAATGCGTACATGGAAATGAATCACTTAATGGCTGCAAATGACAAATTTTAAGGCTGAGAAAGCGGCAAGAGAGCGACCCATCTTACTGCGTCTTCATTTTGGCTGCCTTATCACAGCAGGCTGGAACAAACATCACGTGCTAAAAACAACGCCGCAAACGATGAAACGCAAGAACAAGATTAGGATAGGCTGTTGTCAGAAATCTTGAGCAAATGTTTTGAAGTCCTTGAACTCCTGTCACTCAATACTTGCAAGTCGAATCAATCTTCTGCTGTGTGTGATGGTGATTAAGCAGTTATCATTGAGGTAGTTCCATTACATAGTAGGACGGCAGAATGGTACTGCCGCTGGGATCTTGAACTCTGGACGCACCAGCCACATCATGTTATGAGATAAAAAGGCTCTATCTCTTTGTTTACTGCAACCACTGTCGGGTTGTAAACAAATACATTATCTATCTGCTTTTGCGCAAACTGTGAAGCAACAAGCCAAACTGCATACTCGCGAAAGACTTTTCCTCTTGCTGTTTTGTTTTTTTTCGGCTGAGTGAGCCGAAGATAAATCCTCCAGCTCATCTGTTTGTAGGCTCGTTCGAAAAAATTCAGCTGACTTCTTAATAATTTAAAATGACAAGGCAAGGATTTAGAGAAGAAAAGAGACAGACAGGAGAGGTGTTTCAGCACTCTGTTTTCCCTCCATACTGTATCTTCCCAGCTTTGTCGGCCAGGGTTGTGCTACATGAGTATGTTTTACGTCTTTGCATTAGGCTGAGATTTCAGGGATCTCATACTGTACCGTGTTTTTGGGTGGGTTCACCTGGGAACAAGAGTGCCCAAGGCACGCTCCTTTGGGAAGCCTACGGCAAAGAACACATGCATGTACAGCCATGGGGGTACATCACCATGTACAACAATGGCTAACACGCACACACACATACGTACACACACATACACGCGTGAAGGCATAACTGCACATGCATGCATACACTAACATAAGCATATGACCTGCAGACGCACACACAACAACCTCTGGTGGTGGCACTGTGACATCACACAGTTGTATGTATTATCGTTTGTCTGATTTCTGTGATTATCAACTCAAGCTGTGGAAGGACCTTTGACCCCAGTTACATGAGTCACCTCTGTGATAAAGGGGAATAAGTCAAACATTCCTATCAGTGCATGATATTTACATGTCTGCTGTTGTTTGTGTGTGCTGCCTGTATAGCACTTCTCTTCATTAAAAGCAGCTACGGACTAATAACTACACACAACTGAGGAGAACTAGTTTCTCAGGTTCATCCATGTGAAGAGTTTGGCTTATTTTTTTCTCTCTATTTGTACAGTAGCACACCAGCGTTGAGCTGCATGTCAAACAACAGTGATGATAGATGTGGTTCCCACCTGCAGGATGGCCCCATAGAGGCGCAGCAGGATGCTCCTCGGCTCGTCCCCAACAGTGTCCAGGCTGTCGGGGAGGCTGCACAGGAAGAGCTTGTTGCTCAGACCACCCCTGGATGACAAATGGACAGACAGACAATGAATACGACTCATTAGTACATGTAGGAACCTCTGTTTTATCAACTTCCTGATGTTCTTCTTTATTAGCTCTTCAAAAGGGCTTCTTTAATTTTAATATAACTGTTGAATCTCTCTTTATTAGGCTATACTTTTGAAGCTAAGTATTTAAAAAAAAAACTATAAAGTGGAAATTACTTAGTCAAACTTAGATCTAAAGTCTCACCTTTTTGGCATGTTGTACTGTAACCAGTACAATCGAGAATTTCTTAAGAATTAAAACAGCAGTTTTTACGAGGAGAGCTGAAGAGATTTAATAAGTCAAATTATTCATGGCAATTAATCAGTTGATGATTAATCAATAACAGCTTTAGAACTAAAACAACTTTAGGTTTCCACCATTATTGGCCTCCCACTATCATAACACTATATTTAAGGGTAAAGTCAGAAAAGAACCAAAAAACAGAAATAACTTAACACTATACTCATGTTTTTAAAACGTTAAGACACAAATTAAAAAAGCAGTCAAATGTCACCCTTCATTAGAGAAAAAAAAAAATCAAGATTTTAGTTTAGGCCTATTTTGTCTATCGGGAATCAGTTTGGGGGAGTTCACACATTAACAGTCTTTTATGGTCTGTCTCTAAAGGGTCTTGAAGAGATTTAGGGGTATAAAATGACTTTCATACAAATTAACTGGTAATATTCCGGTTCATCAATATAAATGTCAGTAACAGCCCGAGCAGCTCCAGGATTTGTCTGATGATGACATCATCATTACAGTCTTTTCAGCTCAAGCACATAACTAAATAATATACTTAATCCTAAATAACCTTATATGCTACACTTTAAGAGTTTACATCATGAGACTGGGCGGTATCACAGCAGCTTAACAGTCTAGTTTCAACCATCTGGGCCCATTTCCATCAAACTGGCGAATGAACACACTGTACCTTATGATGGTGATGTGGAAATCTTCCTCAGACAGGCTCTTCCAGGCTCCATGGAGGAACTCTCGGCACCATAGATAAGCCTTCTGCCGGGTGTCCAGATCGGGCTGGTCGAGCCGGACCAGCTCCTTACAGTCCTCCTCGGTATCGGGCTGGACCTGCAGGGCGTTTTCTGTCACCAACAAACCCAGCGACATGGAGGGGGAGGAAGAAACCCCGTTGATGAATTTCGTTTTCATTTTGTCTTTTTCAGGAAAAAAGAAATAAAACGTAAATATTCTGAGCTGGACGCCCCTCCGATTTGCACCCTCAGGTCTGTGACGCAGGATTATTTATTTCGGTTATTCGGTGACAAATTTCTTTTCTCTCAGCAGATTCTGTACTAAGGACAGTCTGTTGTGAGTTTGTGTCTATTTCTTTATTATTCGTTGGTTAAATGCGAGGTGTCGTTCCACTGGTGTTGACGAGTCAGACAGCGGAGACAATCTGCGACGAGACGGTCCTTGGCAGGGAATGAATAAAGTATGAGGGACGCGCCGATTTACGGGGAGGGTGGGGTCACATGGCACGTCCGCGCCCCTTCTCTTCGCTGATTGGTTGGCTCGGACACAACCCCACAGGACCAAAACAAACCCGACGGTGCCTTTACAGACTATCGGACACAAACTACAGACGATTTCTAATCTGTCGCAACACGTTGTAATTACAAAAAATATATACACATAGTATATACTGATTATATGTGATATGTTGCTCTGTTTTCTTCCTGCATTGTGCGCCTTCTGTATCATAGATAAAGAGAAATAAGCAATTAAAATATTTTTTTATGTAGAAATTTTAAAAATATTTGTTTTGTTGTTTATTTTTGTTTTTTATGCATCAATAATAAGCGCGGCATAGCATTTAAAACACCACAAAGCAATATCAACCGCAACAGTTTGTGTTTAGACGTTTAAAAAATGATAAATATGGATTTCTGTTCACCAACAGCATTTAAATGTACTTTTGTAGCCTAAACAAATATAGTTTTGTTTACAGTCAACATTTCTCACTAATTTGCGGAACCGAGAGGTTTTTCATCCCCTCTGAACATTTGCATAACCTATTTTGAATCATTTCGAAAGTACATCGAATCGTCACATTATTGCAAACTGTCCTCACCCTCTTTAGTATTAGAAAACTGTGCCATGTTTATGAACAGTTGGTGGTGTGACGTGAGTCCACGTGCACTTACTGGTTAAACCAGTGATGTGTTAAATAAATAAATAAATAAATAAATACACTTTACAAAGAGTCAGGAAAGGCAACATGTCATGAAGTCAGAAGATCTGTTCTTTTATCCTTCCATAAACCTGGCATCATGTGTGCATTTTTATTTTTTATATTTTTTTTGTGGTATTACTCTAAGCATCCCTGGTGTTTTAAACCTAAATATATGTACACTGTATATATTTGATGTCCGGTCTAAAAATTAACTGCACATCACATCAAGAAAAAGAGCATGTGATCAGTCACCAGGTATTGCTTTACTTATTTCTGGAAATATGGTCTGTTTGCACTGGACATTTCTTCCAGGTTCCTTCCAGAAAAACCCTGCAGGACGACTTGAGGAGGAAACATATGATGCCACTTAACGGCAGTCAACCTGCGACACTAAGCCTATGTTTTCTGTATTCAGTGTGCCATCTGCTGGTGAAAAATGACTCCAAGGATATAATCGCATTCATATTACTCAAGGAGCACATTCACTGATCAAAAACATCAAATGCACACAGCCTAAAAAAAAATGAAAATGGTAAAAAATATAATAACAATGCTTCAATGCCTCTTACAACTAGTTTAACAAAGAATAAGTGATTTGCCTCTGTATATTGGTGCATAACAGTAAATAGCACAATAATGATGCATGTCAGTACTCCAAGTCAAGAGGCATAGATAGAGAAAAAACTATAACTAATGTAGAAATATGATAATAAACAATATGTACAATATGACTTATTAAATGAAAGAGCTGTACAGTTCTTTGCAGGGATGTGTTCTGAGTCAGGTGTTTTTTTACTTTATGTTAACATAATATTATAGGGTCAGGGGGAAGGTATGTGAGTCCTCTGTCCCTATTGATGAGGTATATTTAAATTCATACCAGAGGACAAAAATGTCATCTTCCAAAAACTGCTATAAAAAAAAACTATATATTAATGTTATTATAAAATTTGTTTTCATAAAAAAGACACAAAATTAAAATATTTTCAATATGATAAATGCAAAGTGTTTGGGGGGTGGACGAATAGGGGGATTATCAGAGTCTGGGATGTGTCAGTGATTACACTGATTTTAATGCATTTTTATTTTTGTACAGTATTAAACTGAAGTACAGAATATTAGCTGCTAGTTTATAGTCTGTGTAGGATATCAGTTTTTTTTATTACTCCTATTACCTTCAAAGTTTTTACCTTCTAATAGCCTATTAATTTATTCTGCTCTAGAGAAAAGCAACAAAGCATTTGACTTTGAACAAGGGCAAAATTTAATTTTCAAAAAAGAAGATCAATAACAGAACATAAATAGTGGTTGTATTTGGGGGAAAAAACAATTTAATGTGTCCTACACTTTAAATTTAATTTGGCCCATTTCCAGTCTATTAACACTGGAGAAGGAGGCCTGAATGATGCAGGTGCAGATACTTTCCTGACACCTTCTCTGACTCAAAATCAGAGAGAGGAATGTTACAAAACAAAGTGTTACCAGAGCCCAAAGCTGTTGACATCCACAGCAGTCTTGGGTCAGGGGACAACAACAAACAGCTGACCTCCAGTCAGAACAGAGGCTCCAACCGGCTCTCTTCAGACCAGCAGAGCTACCATATATATATATATATATATATATATATATATATATATATGAAGTTAAGTACACTTGAATATATTAACTGTAAAAATATGCAAGGGACTTGTGGACAATATTCACTATATATATGTAGTATATACTGTACGTGTGTACTAGTACCACCACACACATTGATTAGAGTAAAGTTGTTTTTAATATGTTTGCATCATATTTAGCTGGGTGCAGATTTGTATCTTGTAATTAATAAAAATGTTTAACTCTAATTATGTTTGATGGTGGAATGAAGTCCGTCAAAAAAACTTCACAAATATACTATATATAATATGCTTTTTTTTAAATAGTGAATTTGCCTAAGAATTCAAATTAAATGCAATCTGTCAAATCACATATTACTGATACACTACTGTACATCAATAACAACATAGACTGATACAGCTGGACAGGCCGATTTCAGCTGGTAATTGTTGTACATCCCTTTTCAGTAGTTTTACTTAAAGTATAATATTGTACTTGTTTTACAAGTAACGCTGAATGTGCCATGTTTTACAGATCATCTGAGTGAGCTGATGAAGCTCAGGTGAATCTGGAGCCATCAGAGGAGGAAGTTACTGCTGGGTGAGCAGGTGTAATGCCTCAGTCAAGTGATGACTTGAAGACTACACAGTGGCTAAACATAATCACATTGTACAAGAATAGGGCGATGAGTTGATAACTACACCATTCTCTTGTCTATATAACTTGAAAATGAAACTCAGAATATAAGAAATCAAGCTGCCATGTCCACTATTCTTTGACTGATACTTAACTTTTGCCTAAATCAATCTAAATGTATATGTACTGTAATGAGTGCACTGCCCTCTTGTGGGTGCATTAAGTAACTACACTAGTGGCATCAAGCCAGATTTGTTTCTCACTTTGTTGTACTTCTGTGATTTTTTCAGAGGTGAAGTTTTGCAGCAGTTTCAAAGGGAATGATGGCTGATCAGAAGACAAGCTGGAGACTGATGGTCACCTGTTTTACTCAACCACGTAAGTAAACTCTGACTAAGACTTCGAAAGTGACTGAAAGTGGGTTTAAACTTAAGTTAACGTTGATTTTTTTAACAGCTGCCTTCTTTTATAATAACACTCACTCCCAATCATCACTGTAAAATACTGAGGGAACAAATCCTATGATAATACAGATTTAAGTTTGTTTATTTAGAGATTTTGGAGTCTGCAGGACAGATGTGGTAGAACATCATGATGTCTGTCAACCCAGAGGAGAAACTGAGATGATTGATGTGTCTTTTGCGTTCCTGCAACATCTGAGCAGGACTCCACAGCAGCACAGCAGTCCACACTGAGTACACTGCACCACTCTCAGCACCCTATTTGCTTCCAGACCCTGAACATTATGTTACCATTTTTTAAACAACTAGATTGGTTTGCTGTTGAATTCAACAAAAAGCAACATCAGACATCTAAAATGATTATGTGATGTCAGTGATTAGGTTTCTATAGCATATTAAACAGTCAGTCATTTACAGGTGTCGTCATATTTGCAATGCCCCAATTCCAAAAAAAAGTTGGGAAATTGTGTAAAATGTAAATAAAAACATGGCTTGAAAACAATATTTTTTGACTTGTATTCAGTTGAATACAGCAGAAAGACAAAATATTTACTGCTCAAACTGATAATTTTTTATTGTTTTTTCTGTAAATATCCACTTATTCTGAATTAGATGCCTGCAACACTTTTCAAAGAAGTTTGGATAGAGGCAACAAAAGACTGCAGTTGTGGAGTGTTCAAAAACATACCTGTTTGGAGCATGCCACAGGTAAACAGGTTCATTGGTAACAGTTGACAGGGTCATAACTGGGTTTTAAAGGGGCATCTGTGAAAGGCTCAGTCATTCACACACACAGATGGGGTAAGGTTCACCACCTGAAAAACTGTGTGGAGGAGTAATCCAGTTTCTCAACACAAAACTGCAAAGAATTTTGGAATTTCACCATCTACAATCCATAATATTGTTAAAAGGATCAGAGAATCCAGAGAAATCTCTGCACAGAAGAGGCAAGGCTGAAATCCAACACTGAACGCTCATGACCTTCGATTCCTAAGGCGGCACTGCATTAAAAACCCACACGATTGTATAAAGGTTACTTCATGGGCTTGGGAACACTGTTGTGTTGCCAGTAAACACAGTTTGTTGCTGCATCCACAAATGCAAGACTCTGCCATGCAAAATGAAAGTTACATCAACAACATTGAGAAATGCTGCAGACTTCTCTGGGCTCAAGCTTATCTGATGGACTGATGCAAAGTGGAAAAGTGTGCTGACAAGTCCACATTTTAGATTGTTTTCGCAAATCAAAGACACTGTGACCTCTGGGCTAAAAAAGAAAACCAAGCAGCACTAGTGTCCTTTCACACAGATGTCAGTTTGACCCTCTGTTACTTCCTCTGCTGGCAGATCAGAGGCAGACTGTGTTTTTATCACTGTATGTATCATAATAATGATTATTTTTTAATGTCAGCTCTTGCTTTTACACACATTCAGTTTAAGCTGGTTTGTCATCTAGCACTTTTTTTACATTTCACTTGAAAGGTTTAAACTGATTAACTTACAGATTTCATGTATAAAGAGGTAACAGACAAGAGAAACGTGTGATGAAAAATAGGAGGTTTAGCACTTCTCAAAATCAAAGACTCTGATAACTGGGATTTTAAGCATGTTTTTGGTTTTTGGACTGGATACTGTATCAAATAAGGTAAAATACATATAATAATTCTAAGTACCCGCAAGAGGACTACAAATGTTCGAGTCCTTCAATATTCAAACTAGAACCAGAGTGTTGCAGTTCCTCAAATTGCCTGTAGAGGGCATTCACGCACCATATTATCTCTGTACTAATGATGCACAGTCTTCAAACATGGGTCAGTTTATACATGGTCCTTAAGACCATCCACATATAAACATATGAATCAACTTGACAGTATCTCATAAATTCCAACATAAATATTTGTTTAAAAGCAGTAGTTGAAATCTTTCACCAGCTACAGTTTTTGACAGATTTAGATCCATGTCAGTGGCCACATATTTCTCCTGTTTGCAGAACTAACAAAACATCTTCATTTATTCTAACTATTGAATGTGCAGAATGATCACAAAGATCATAAATACAAGCCTGTTTATTCATTTTATCATTTTAACATTTTTAGCATGAACAGTCATTTGGATCAGTTTTGTACAGAAAGGAAAAAAAATGTGCAGGTCACTTGTAGTTACTGTGGCCTCTCGGACTTCCTGTTCATTTACTTTGTTGAAAAACTATGTGAAGACCCACATAGACTCACTGAGAAACAGGTAACCTACTCCATTAACGTCCACAGCTCAAAGTAAGGCAATATTCACGTAAACGCTCAGTGCATTTCATCCATCTTCAGTTGAGATATTTCACATATTTAAGAAAATGTGTTTTTAGGGCAAAACAAAGTCAGCCAGCGATGCTCTCCTGTCTATGACATACTGCTGATGTGCTCAGTGGCTATTCTCTATGGGTTTGACTTCCAGGAAAAGTGACAAATCACCAGGGCAACTGGGCTTTTTGAATTTAGATGACATAGTGTCCTAATTATGCAGATTCAATGACGGTTACTTATCCAAATCCTTCGGGGTCTTAAACAGAGCTGACTCTACAAGTTTTTTGTGTGTGTGTGTGCGTGCGTGTGATGTGATTAATCAATCAAGCATCTTTCTGCATAAAGAGGAATGTCTCCATGCACAGGATGTGTCTGCTGAATTGTGCACATTGGCTCTTTAAAGGACCAATGTTTAGGATTTAGTGAAATCTAACAGTGAGCTTGCATTTTGTTATATTCTGCCAATAATTTCCTGTGAATTTTCTTTTAACTAACAAATGAATACACACTATTTTTGTTTCCAAAGGCCCCAACAGTGATACACACTTCACATCTAACTGTATCAGTGCAATCTGTCGAGCGGTGCGCCAGCTGTTTACCTTTAGCCTCAGTGGTCCATCTTTTGAAGAACCACCATCATGGGGGGACAGAGAAAAGGTCAAAGAGATGGACAAGGATAAATAAAGTTAAAGAATACAATAGGAGGACATCTGGATTCAGATGATGATCAAAGTTCATTCTCCCAAAGTAGAGATGCACAATATTTCTGGTCTGATAAACATGTGACATCCTTTGCGCAGCATGCAGCCAGGCAGGAATAACAATGGGAGCTGGAGCGGCACTAAGCTATTAATAGCGAGACTAGCTGAGGAGGAGATGAGGAGTTGGGTCTAGCCTGCTCTGAGGACCACCAGAGGGCACTGGGAGCCTGAAATGAAAATGATGAAGACCCCTCCTCTCCGTCTGCCAGTCTACAACCACTCAGACTGCCTAAAGCCACTGGGTGTCAAAGTTTGACGAAGGACTGAATGCAGTCTGAAAGCAGGATTGGAGTGATGATGCCCAGTTAGTGGTGCATATAGGCACATGCGATGTCACCACCTATTTTTCAGTGTTTGTGTCTCTTTCTGGGCTCCTCCATCCCTTCTTTCAAGGCTCACTGAAAACGTGGACCTTTTAAGAGACTTTCAGATGCTTTCAAACCATTCAAAATCTTTACAGACTCCATCAGGGCACAGTCTGTAGGACAAGCTTTAAAAGGGCAAAACACCTGCAGGAGGGCTTCCATCATACACAGAATCACAGCCTGCTGCCATGTCACTCTGTTCTTCTATAGGCAACAAAAACTAAACTGCAATTCAGACAATGCTTGTCAAACATAAGACACAAATAATCTCTTAAAGGTTCTATAGTCTGTAAGAAATCTTTAATATTAATATAGAGAGTGGAAATCCCTCCCCTTCTACCGTGCACCGTGGGACCTTACCTCAGAAAAATAAAAACAATTAATGGTGAGAGACAAATAGTTTTTTGAGCCTGTTTGAAGTGTGTCACGAATTAAGTCATTAAGTCATTGTATTGTTAGTAGTTGTTTAGTATTTAGTCTTGTGTGAAGCCACTCAGTGAAATATATCTCTCATCTCTCACAATTTTCACTACTATCCCTTGTAAAGTTATATCACACAAAGTTATCCAGCAACTCCTGGTTCTATTATCAGCAAGAGAATGAACACGTCCGTTGCTCGTGTGACTATGTACCGATACAAAACACACAGGCATCATAGCTTCTGTGGCTAACGTTAGCTTGTGGAGAGAGAGCATTAGTGTAGTCTTCCTAATTATGTAGCTTTAAAGTCTTAAATTTAACTGGTTTTACATAAGGCGTCAATTTTCTTTCCTCATAAAGATATCTTTTAAATTGTCAAACATATGTGTGATTTGTGGAACAGTTCAAATGGGATAATTTGTCTCTTACCATTAACAAATGTCATATTTTTTCCAAAGTTAGGTCCCATGGTGGTCCACTGGAAGGGGAAGGATACTTATTCTGTAAACATTTTGCATTAATTTGAGGTTTAATTGACGTGAAACGGGCAAACACTAACAAAAGTTGGGGACCAGAATTAAAATTTCAAAGGATGCTGCATCTCTAGTGCTTTTGTCAGAGAAGTGAGTGTTTGAACTTAACATGTTTCCTAAATCTCTGATGACATATCCTGGTCATTTTATGATTTATTACAGTAAATACATTACAGGTTTTTCCTTTAACTAGCTGTTACAGACATCACAAATTTGTTCTGCCAGCGTTGCAGTCAGTAGATGTTGCTGAATGATAAGATATATAGCACTTTTAAGTCAAGAACTTTCATGGAGTTGAACAAAATATCAGAGAAAATATTTGTGCACTCCAGCACTTCAGTGATTTTTATAAAACGTGCATGTCCAAGCTCATATAAAACACGACGAGTGCTCAAATTCATAATTCATGAGAGAGAGGTATTTGTGTGGATTTTAGCGCACTCACACAGCTGTTCGTGTTCATAAATACTGACTGACTCATGACCACAAATAGTACATCTGAATACTATTTTAAGGGTGAATTTTCCAGCAGAAGGGGCCCAAAAGAAATTCTTAATAGGTCTGAATTTAAGCTCTTGGGAGATGAATACATTTTCACCCTTTGACTTCCCTGCACAGTCCTGCACAAAGCGAGAGAAGGCAGTTTTTTTTTTTTTTTGCCTGGACTAAATACTCAGTTTAAGACAAATGTACAGCACCAAAAGGAGAGGAAATTTTTAGGGCACGAGAGAAAAGAAGCTCTGAGCTTTGGCAGGTTATTCATTGAGGGCAGACCTTGGCAGAGTAAGAGCCTGAACGCTGGCAGAACAGTCTCTCTGATGTGTCATGTCTGATGCTTAATGAGTCCAGGTAAAATGTTTGCTGTGAGACAGGGGCAAGGGAACTAATGAAATCCCTACCACCCTGCCTTCAGAAGCAATTACCTCAAAATAAACATTAACCACCAGACGCCGTGTCGAATAATGTCTAACAGCTCAAACCACAAATGCCACGTTGCATTAAAAATTCACAAAAAAAAAAAAATTCCTTGAATATTTCTATATTCAAAGGAGCCTCCTAAAAACTTCAAGGGACAGAGGAGCCTTGCCAGGCCAGCGCATTAAACAGCCTCCGTATGCTTATATTAGCCTCTTCTCTGTGAAATGAGTTTAAGTAATGAAGGCATGAAAAAAAAAAAACTTGCAGAGGAATCTCTTATCAGTGGTCTGCCTACTAAAGAGCCAAGGCGTCTTTATTCCTATTTTATTTCCAATCTATTCATTAACCAGTCCCATTTGATGGAGACAAAAACAACCAATTACTGTGCAAATAATGTCAGCTGTGGTGGCCCTTCCTTTCATGCCTGATTTGTCTTTGTGCTCGGGCCTCCATGTTCCTTTGTGCCGCCTCCCGTTCCAGTCGGTGCCTGCCTGGCTTCCTGGCCCTGGCTGCTCCCGCTGTAGTCTCATCCTGGCTTATTTACATTATATTACATCCTATTTGAATGAGACCTGCTGAGAGACGAGTAGAGATGCAGACAGACGCTGGACACACACAGCGCAGGGTAAAAAAAAAAGAACAGGATCACACAGGATCGCGGGTCTCTTTAGCTTCCTCACCCTCACATTCATGTATGGTCACCATAGAAACCATTACTTGTGGTTATTGATAAAATGTGTATATGCTGAAACAATGAAGAGCTTTGGGGAACTGCTGGAATACAAATATATTGATTGGGAGTTTGCGTTACGTTTTTTAACACTCAGAAACTACAGGGATCAGGATGCAGAAGGAAAAACCCTTTCACTGCAAATATGGGGTCAAGATCCTACACAATATTGTTGCTGGTACTGACAAAAGCACTAAGAGTTATCACCCCAATTCTCCAGCTCTAGTGTTTTTTTAGCTCACTGTTTTGGTTTTTGGACCCACCTTAGCTTTAACGCTAGGGTTAGTAACATTGGAGAAACCAGGAAGAGTATCCAACCAACAAAATCCCACTCCCGTCCTCCACAGCCACACCACCAAAACACGTGGATGTCCACGAGAGAGCTGTCCAACATGGCTGTTGTAACTCACAACTGCCAAGTTAGCGTGTTAGCATTGGGAAGTTTTGGCAGCACTTTCTCAGCCATTATCCTGCAGCTGGCTTGCTATAGCTTTAGCAATATCTGCCTAGCCTTTGAGAAAAACACCGGTCATACACGATGATTGCACGGGCAGAGTGGGTGGGATAGGTACCTTGGTAGACCAACAGGTAGGCCATCCAATCATTTCACTTGTAAGATAGAACTGAGCCACAGATATCTAATTTTTTTAATTTGCTGTCGGGACGTAAGGAGAATTTCAACAAACATAATAAAAGTGCTTCTGAAATACATCACCCACTCTACAGCATACAAGCAAAAAAAAATCTAAAACACTTTTTATGCTACCTACC
The DNA here is from genome assembly GCF_056507025.1 of Lutjanus erythropterus. NCBI lineage: Eukaryota > Metazoa > Chordata > Actinopteri > Lutjaniformes > Lutjanidae > Lutjanus > Lutjanus erythropterus. The sequence goes on from NC_139329.1 coordinate 8,616,081, forward strand.
CAGCACCCAACGACAATCAGACAGATTTAATGACTCGCTGGTGCACAGTGGAGCACTTAGCACTTTAGCATTCTCCTAAAAAACAGACATTTCCCTCAGGAGTTGGTAGAGCCCAAAAACAGAGCTAAAAGTAGAGTGAATATTGGACTTACATTTGTCAGGTTGCCAGAAACACAACTAGTTAATGAATGTTAATGTTGGATGTGGAAATATGCATTTGTTCGCCATATCAACTTAAAAGGTACTAATATGTCCGTAATGTGTTTATGGCTTGTTCCCACTGCCCCCACATGACCGGGAAATTTGTTATTGCAGGTTTAATGAAGAGTAAGAGGTCCTGTGGTGTTGATTTAGGGGATAAATCTACATTTATCTGATGATCAAATACTGAAGAAAAATGGTGGCCAGTCACAATTATAGGAGCAAGAATGAGGATAGGACTAAACACTCAAGTGTGCCTCTCTGCTTTACTAGAGGTAATTATTCCAGTGGCCAAATTGTTAATTAGTTTGAGTAATTGCTAAAAGTGTGTGTGTGTGCGTGCGTGTGTGTGTGTGTGGTGGGAGCTGGGGGGGGGGGGGGGGGGGTTGATTGTATTATTGTCTGGCAAGAGACCAGGGAGAGAGACAGAAGCACTGAAAAAAGCGCCGGTCACTGTGAGTTGGTTGTTCAGGTTCACTAGCCAGCCACCCTTAAGCCATCAAAGCAATGCAAAGCAATTAAGATAATGATTTGAATGACAAAAACACAAAGCTACCTGTCTGGCATACAGTACAAATAACACCACATTTGCCTATCAGGCCATATGCCAAACAGACGCAGAGGGAAGATGAGAGTTGCTCTGGGAAAATAAATGAATTTTAAAAAATAAAAGAGAATAGACAAGGTTCCCGGTGAAACTCATTTATGCAAACACTTGTTCATAGACAGTCAGTGCTACACATGTACACCCACACTCACCCACACATTGTCCTCATAAAGGCAAAGCAGCGAAGAGCTGTCGAAGGCGTACGCTCTGAATGTAAGGAAAGATTTTGCACAATCTATTAGCATATCAGAGCCAAGTCTTTAAAGACGTGGAGTGAAAAATAGGAGAAAGGAGAGGAGGAAGGATGCGGGACTAAATTCACACTGACCGAAGTGCAAATACGCCACGCTAACAGACTGAATTGTGAGAGATTCCTCCGATGAGTTTTGATGGGACCATTTTCTCCCTGTTCATTATCCAATAAGGCCTGGGATTTCTGGCTGAACACAGGTCATCATCCTGTATCAGAAAATTACCATTTCAATTACCGTGTTAGCGGAGGCAGCTGATGGCTGCGGTATACATCCATCAGCTGCCTTTCTTCTCAACCCCACATTTATATACAGTAAGCCCAGGATCATGGGAAGGGACGGGGGCAGAAATTACATGGATAATGAATAACTATTACCTGAAGGCGAAAAAAAGAGTCCTTTCTGTTCGGTTTCAGACACTGACAAAAATCTTATATAAGGGCCAGAAATCATATATATATTAACTCAAAAAATGTGACAACAGTGGTTTGAATGAACGTATAAATATGTAATGGAATATGATGCTGATGGTATGGATATTTAAAGTAGATCACATGGGACCGCTCTGGAAAGGACTGTTTTCATTATATCAGCAGAAGCACACAGTGTGTGGAATAGTTGATGTTTAAGAAAAGCCAGATCTATTAACAGCTATCAGAAACTCCCGCTGTGAGTGACATGAAAGAGTGAAGGAGCCCTGAAGCCACTGGGTTTCCCTGCTAGACTAGCAGGGGGTCTTGTTGTGAGCAGGGCACATGGAGCTTGCTGGACAGTCATTAAACAACGAAACAAGACTGTGGTTTATAACATACAGTACATGGACAAGAGTGCTGTAGAGCCACAGGCCTAATTATACAACCAGAAACCAGCCTCTGAACACAGTGAAACAGTTAGCCGCTAAAATACAGAGCTAAAAGGAGAGAGCAAATTGGACTTAATTTGAGTCCATTTGAGATCAAATGTATGCCAGTTGCGCTCTCTTTCTTTTCAACATGTAAGTAAGCAACTTAGGGATGCACAACAGTTACTGGGGTGATAAATAATAGATCAATAATGGGAAATTGCTATGATTGTTTTATTCTGATAATAAAATAATGGGCAATAAATATTGTCTATAATATCTGATGTGAGAGATTATGTCAGAACATTTAATTTGAATTCCAAGGTAAAATGCTCTATAAAAGCCAAAGTAAAAAAGGTAATAGAAAAAAAATAAAGATGATAATGTACATTCATAGAGCACTGTAAAAAATAATAATAATAATTGAGATGACTTAAATTTTCAAGGCAACGCACTGCAATACCTTTTTGAGCCTAACTCAAAGTTTTGAAATAAACTTGCTGACCTATAAACTTGAGTTGAGATCATTTTCTTTTCTTTAGATAAATTCTGTCCCCCACAAAAAAATCCTGAGTTTCAGAAACTAAAAAACTCAAAGTGAGCTGTGAACCTGATTTGTCTATTTTGGTGTCTAAAAAATTAAATAAAATGAAAATATTACATTTAAACATTTACTTTGACGTCAATGAATTTATTAATTTGTTTTAAATACAATGTTTCGAATTTCTAAAATTCAAAGTTTTCAGTATATCTAAAGAATTAAAGTAAACAATCTCAACAAAAGATCAGTAGTTGGTAAAAGTTTTTCAAAACCTGGGTCAAAGTCGTCCCTGCAAGCAGCTTTTCAGCCCATATTTACATTTATTATTAAGAAATGACCTGTAGTGGGTGTAGCAAATATGACAAGAAAAGTATACATGTCTTTTGGGTCAATCTGCTGTAGCTGACTTTCACCCAGGAAACCATTTCACACTTATTTTAACCTAAATCGTGATCTTTTCCCAAACCTAACCAAGTGATTTTGTTATGTAAACGTACCCAACTAGTTTTTGTGCAAAATAATAACCTTACTAAAGTGCAACCGTTTTACAATACTCACCATAAGCGTTATGTCATGGTATTCTTTTTGTCAGAATCACAAAGGCCCTGATATTCTTAATCTAACCCTACTCAATCACACTCCTCATGTCTAACCCAAGTGACACAAACTAACAAAGGTAATGAGTACTAGCCAATCAGAGTCGGAGTAGGTCAAGTCATAATTTTGCTCCCCTGGGGAAAAAATTGCATTCAATAAGCCTGCTGGTCCTGTTGCGTGTTGTGTCTCGTGTTGTTTTGGGAGTCATTAGGAATCCACTTAGTCTGATATTTAGGTATGAAAATGTGCTGCAGTGCAGGTTTAAGATGTTGACTGAGACAGTCTTCATTTTAATTCAAACAGTAACAATAAAAAAGCTTGGTTGGTAACGGTGAGAGTTCAGGCTGCTGTGAACTTTCCCACATGTCCATTCTGTAGAGTCGGTCACTTCAGCTGTGAGAAGATACCACCATGTTCATGTTCATTAGATGCATCTGGACTGCCATACTTCAGAAGAAGTGCACAGACAACAGCCAATGAGACATGCTGCCAAGACACTGACTTTTGCCTTATACCGCTTGGACTGTTGTCTGCAGACATGTTTTGCATGTCTGTCGTCCAACTGGTCCCCACAGGGAAAAATCTGTTGCTGTCAATGATGCTTTTCTGGTCTTGTGAGCTTAATTGGATCCTCTTGTTTCTACTGTAGATGAGTTTTGTCTGTCAAATCTCGCAAAAATAGAAAACACTACAGATTCATAAGGTTAAATGGATCCTTTCACCATTGAATTACAATATGTCATCCACAACACCTGACCTGTACCGGGGAAGTTGATTGTTACTCTGATCGTATAGATGGATGAAGGCCAGGTTGGGTTTACCAGCAAAATCTATGATCATAGAAATATTTTTTTACAGTTCATCCGTGGCGATATTCAAATAAATAAACTGAGTAGTGGCGGCAGAAGTAATGAAATCACCAGCTTCAAGAAACTTACACAAATTTACACAATTCATGTTATCTTTGTTTTGTCTTTGGATATCTTTGGATGCAGGGACAGCTAAACATTTAGATCAAAGGCAAAACAGAGATGAGACATTTTTATTTAACTTACATCGAGCTCTCTCCTCTGTGAGAGGATCACAGAGGACCTCTGGGGGTAATCTCAACTGCGTTTGGGAAGGAAGAGCAACATTTGCTCCTAATAGCTGGATCTGACAGACAGTCATCACTCTAGTGCTTCTCCACGTCTCAGGAACCAGCTGGAATGCAAATTGTCTCTACATCCACATCAAACAATATAAATATAAGTCAGAGATATCTTTAAATGACATCACAAACTAGATAGCAAAATAAAAAGCACCTGTTTTGTTGTCTGCAAAATGTAATTGTATTTCAAAGATGACAGCATGCATACTTACTCTAAATGTCACTTTTAATCTCAGCAATCAGAGGATGTTTCATCATGGGCTCATTTTTATTCTACACTTTGTCTTTGAGTGCACTGATATGGCAGATATCAGTAACATAAATGAATTACCCACAAGGCTTCTACACAAGCTGTTATACTGAAAAAATGTATTTCATTAGTAGTTGAAGTAAAATGATGTTTTCAATGAGTCTCATTCAGCTTTCTTCTTCTGTAATGACAGTCTACTTTTGTGGATTATAACAACTTGAAATTCCACCCCCTTCCCACAACCTGCTATTCATATTTCAGTAAAAGTGTGTCAGTAAGGTTTCTCTTAGTGTTGTGCATCAATCAAAATGACATCATGATTTCATCCAGATTTTTCCCCTGCAGTTCAGCCACCATTTCCTCTTGATGACTGTTTAGGTTTTTGTGAACTCACTGAACCAAACCTATGAAAGCAAATTATTATAGTTAATAAACTAAAATATCACACTAAGGTTACTATAAAAATTATTTTCTTGAAACTGTAATATTATTTTAAGCAGCAGTATTTTACTTTTGGGTAAAGCAAATAATTGAGTTGGAAAATTGGAGATGTTTAAGTTGAGTTGGCTTAAATTTAAGTTACATTAATGTAAACTGATCTGAAAGCAATCCAGTTCTTAAGTACATCTGATGTAAAGCAATTGTGTTCATCTAACTTGTTAACTTGATTTGAAAGAAAAAACTTAATACATTTGTGTGTTACAAATTGAAGCAATTTTTTTAAAAGTTGGTTCAGTAATTCTCTTTTTTCAGTGTTGATAGCTGTGGTGAAGAGAACAGATAGGCTCATAGTGGAGCTAGTGGCCATTACTGTCATCAGGGGCAATGAGAGTAGATAATATAAAAACTTCAACACAATAAACCATGAATGAGGAAAAGCACAAAATAAGAGATGAGGAGTATTGTATTTAATGACATTTTATTATATATTTAATAAGTGTGTGTGTGTGTGTGTGTGTGTGTGTGTGTGTGTGTGTGTGTGTGTGTGTGTGTGTGTGTGTGTGTGTGGAACAACTTCCCATGGGTTCACTGCAGAAAAGACGGCTTATCTAAGAATGTGTGCCGCGTGACAGCTGTTGACATTCAAAACATCAGTCAGAAATCCACTGCTGAATAGCTCGACATTATGTTTAGGACCATTCAAGACAGGCATATTAAAGAGCCTGTTTGTTTCGAGAAAGAATCATTGTCATACATCCGTTATCTGACTGGGGATGACAAATTCCAAAATATCGACACAGAAAGTGAAGTAAATAAAGAAAAATGACAATAACAGATACATACGTCAAAATAATAGCATGCCAGGACAAACAAGTCACCATACGGCTCAGATCAGCAGTATTAATCAGATAGCTGTGGCTATTGTATGCTTTGCGGGTTTATTCAGCCACTGAGCCAGGGGTGATGGTCGCGCTGCCCTGTCGAGATAAGATCTGTCTAGGTTGATGCTGCTTGCGTGAATAATGCATTAGAGATGATGACCCCTCCCTGACCAAGAGATGGACAGAAATAACACTGACGTCAGCCCGGAGCCTCATGGTACCAGACGGCATGAGGAGAGGATATAGAGGGGATATTAAGCCTGCAGTGCTTCTCGGGGATCAGCTACACCTCTCAATCCGCCTGTCTCTCCGTCAGGGGGGTGGTGGTTGTAGGGTGTGTGTGTGTGTGTTTCTTTGGGGTGGGGGGGTGAATCTGTGTCAGGCTCTCCCTCTCTCTTGTCTTTTCATGGTGACGTGACAGGCATCTGTGAACACCAGGGAGCAGAGAGGAGAGGCCACTTGCTGGGATGAAATGGGACTGCGGAAAGATATTTTTGCCACGTCTGCATGTGCACGCATGACATGCACACACACACATTTTCTATCAGCCATTTTTCAATGTGATGTTTCGGCCAATTATGAAATATATCTCAGGGATCAGAGCTTTATTATCGAATTACTTCAGAGCTTTATTATCAAATTAATTATACAGATTATTATTTTTCATCCACCTCTTCTCTCTCTCTTCTTTATATCATGCTTTTACACTTAAGTAGAAAAGTAGTTTTTCTGTCAGGAACGATCAAGGGGTCTATGTGCTCTGTTGATCTTGAAGGAGAAATATGTAATATATTTACTGTAATAAATGATTAAATAAAAGACCATGATATGTTTTTAGAGATTAAGGGAACATGCAAGTTGAAATACCGCGTCCCCTTTGAATTTTCTATTCCGGTCCAGAACTTGTCTTAATGTTTGCATTAATTAATTAGAGTTCAAATTAATGCTGTATGTTTGCAGAAAGAGTCTGATTCATAAAAAGTCATTCAATAATATTTTAGAAGGAGTGGTACAGTCATTAGATTATTTATACAGAGTCCTTTTTTTCCTCCACCTTCATCTGTGCCTTTCTAGTTTATTGTCTTCATGCTTCATGTTTCCCCCATGGCTTTTTTCCCTTTTTTAAACTGTACTCTTTACTCAAGTGTATTTTTGAACCAGTAATCTACTTTTTACTTTGCCGCACTTACCATTTATACCTTCATTATTTTTAGTCTGCTCTTATTAGAGGAATAAGAGGAATTGAGTGTAGGGTGGTTGAGTGCATGTGGAGCAGTTGTGAAAAGTAAGCTTCACCTGTCTTTTGACCACAATGCAACGATGACGGAGAAAAATCCAGATCATGAGGCAGCTTCCAGCAACAATCCCTGACCACACATTTTCTAAATTCTAAATTCTAAATTCTAAATTAATCCACAGTTACTACATTTGAGTAAGTTGTGCATACATTAGGAGAAAATGTAGCTAGCTAACATTAGCTATGCTAATTTCTATATGTAATGTTAAATGCACAGTATGTAAATTCTGCTGCTTGCTAGAGGTCTCACATTAAAACAATAATAAAACACAGACATAGTTTGAGGATGTCATGAAGTAGCGAGGGATCATGGGAGTTGTTAACTTTTAATCAACCACCATTCCTGATTAAAATCTATCTGACATGGAAGAGGTAATATTGAAGTTTTATTACGTTAAATCACACTCAGTGACTTCCTTCCTCACTCTCTGATGTATCCGATATATCCCATGTATTCCCAGAAGTCATAGCAACTAGCACCCATCTAGCAATGGATAGAAAGAAATGCACTTTTACCTTGAATAAATTACGGATTTCTATGCTTTTGAAGATTGTTGGAAATGTTTGGGATAGTGCAAGTACACAGCTCAACAAAATGTATTACATGTTTAGCATTTTTAGACGTTTTATTGCAGAAATGTTACATATCCTAAAGCATTTGTTGCTAGTGGCCTGTTGGACTTTTAAATTGGGGTGCTTTCGAAAGCAACTAACCTAATGTAATGCCAACCACAATGTTAATGTTACTTTCATAACTGCAGTGCACTATAAAAAATATAATTATATGTAACCATAATGTAACTTGATTCATTTAGTAACCAGTGTTTTTTTACATTTCCCTTTTCTCAAATGGTAATTTACACAGCACTCTACCCACCACTGTTTCCACCCTTTCCCCCTGTATTCTCCCTGTATCAGTGTAAGGTTATTGTGCGTTCTGGGGTTATGGGGCGTCAGTGTTTGAGGTCTACAAGTAGAGGCTCACTGCACTGCTCTTATTCAGCCCTCTGTCCAAATTATCACAAGAACCTCGGCTTCTCAGGCTTATCTGCAGGAAACTCCTCAGGGAGTTCTCTGTTCTTCTACCCTCTGTGCCAACCTCTGCACTCTTTCATATACAGCACTGTAGACCTACAGTCGCATTTCAGCCAACCACACATCGACAGACAACACCAGCATACTAACCAGCTGGTCAGCCAACAAATCAGTCATCTTGTGAGTAGCCAGCCTCCCACCAGTGTAACCAGTCAGCCAGCTGGCTTTCTTCTCATTCAAACATGAAGACCAGAATCAAATATTTATCCATGAATTATCCAATGACAGGAGAAAATTCCTGTTGTAGAAGGATTATTCGTAAACCTATCTACAGCCCGGCTGTGGTCACAATGCTTTCCAATACACTTTGATTTTCAGATACTCTCAGATTTCATCCAAGAGATAAGCTCATTGTGGAGGCACAATAATATCAGACACACACCAAAACATGGGTGACTTCCATCTAGTTTCCAGTACATCTTTTAAGTCAGTGTTAGAAATTAATACTTAACAAAGCATCTATTTAAACTCGCGCGTTGTTACAGGTCAGAGGTCAAGGATCAGTGCTTAACATCCTGCCAGATTCACTGGAGGCTTACTGAATTTCATTAAGAAAAGAGTTGTGTCATATTTATGTTTAAGAGATATCAACGAGAATCCCCAGTCTCTCCTCTGCTCCAGCCTGTCAAGCTATGAATACATAATTCAAACAGAGCAGGTAAGATGTAACAGTGTGACTGTGCAGTTGTCTTATAGTCAGATATGTGCCCTCTCTCTCTCTCTCTCTTTCTCTCTCTCTCTCTCTGTCTCTCTCTACTATATCATTTATTCTTTCATTTCCCGTGCCAAGTTTCTCTCGCTGAAAGAGGCATTTCCTATTTCTTTGTTAATGAGAATATTCAAATTTTACACATCTTCCTCTAAGCTGTTAATTCAGCATAATTAAATCCTGCATGTCTGCAGATCTGAAATAGTGGGCTCAGGCTACATTTACTCAAGGCAATTTGATATCATGGACTTTACTTGCCTCATTAGTCTGCTGTAAATCTATAGGATGTAAATCAATGGTACATATCATAGTATGTAACATCACTGACCTTAGAGCTCAGACGTTCTGGAAAACAAAGGTACTAACAAGAACTATAAATGGCTCTTCAGCTTGTCCTCATAGCAGAACCCTTTTTGGTTCATGGTTGAATCTTTTATAAAGGTTACATTTGGAAAACTTTTAGAGAATGCTACCTAGAGTCCACATAAAGCGTTATACTCATAACTACCCGTGAAAGGTTTCACCCAGGTTCTACAGAGAACCCTTCCACGGCGTAATGGTTCCACCCAGAATCCTGTCTGGGGATTCTATCCAGAAATATTCCACCTTCTAAAGGTGCTAACAAGAAGCCACCCAGGGGGTTCTACTGAGTACCTTTTTATAGTCTAGGGATTTTATCCAGAACCCATTCAGGGAGTTCTACAAAGAACTCTTCTATATTCCAAAGGTTTTATCTAGAACCCATCCAAGTGGTTCTACCTAGAATCCTTTTATATCCCAAGAGTTTTATCTAGAACACACCCAAGTGGTTGTACCTAGAAGCCCTTTATATTCCAAGAGTTTGTCCTTGACCCCACCTATGTGGTTCTACCAAGAAGGGATTTATTTAGAACCCAACCAGGAGGTTCTACTGAGAACCCGTTCCCCTTCTATATTCCAATTATTTTATCTAGAACCCACACAGGGACTCTAACAAAACCCCTTTATCCTTCAAGGCTTTCACCTACAACTGTCCCAGGGGGTCCTACCAAGAACCCTTTTGTATTATGATACAAAAACTCCCTGATGAAAGAGTTCTTCGAAGATTTCAACAATCCTTGAAGAACTCTTTCTTTCAAAGGGGGTTCTTTGGATGAAAAGCGTTCTTAACTGAACCTTTAGTCTCCCAAAGAGCCCTTCATGAATCCATATTTCCAAAAAGGGTTCTTCAGAGGCAAGTATTTCTGGTGGAACCTCAGCCCTTCTAGAAAGAACCCTTTTTCCTAAGAGCATAGTTTTCTAATCACTCTCTACCCTAAACTTGCAGAAACAGTGAACAGCTTTCTGACGAGATCAACCAAACAAAGACGATCCGTGCGTCTAACCATGCCTGTCAGCTGACATTCAGAATAAAGGGAAGGTGAACACATTTTTTCCTCTCATTCGCAGGTCTGAATGGCTGTGAAATGGAGAGCAGTGTGTGGCAAACACTACTGTAAGTAGCAGCAGGCTAACCTTTACACACACAAAGAAACCAGATCTCATTCAGCTGACCTTGAAAGTGGATATTATCCTCAGAAGTTGTGTGTTGCTAATTAACTTCTGTTCATTTCTAATTGATATCATCCTGTTTCTTTTGATATTACACTCTCATAAATACTGCTATGGAAAACATATGTTGTAAATATTTCTCCTTAAAAGCCAAAGAACGACTACCAGCCTTATTTTCTCACATAGGAAATAGTGCTTTTAGACAAATCTATTCATTGCTCTGAGATCTCTTGAGAGGAAAAGGCAGAAATAAACACATATTTACTCTTTCCCACATCAGGGAGAAGGGATGCATATAAATTTGAAGTGCATAAGTAAGTTTATCTTGATCTGTATTTCTATCAGGGATGGATCAGTTAAAGCAGAATTGAAAAAGAGACAGACACAGAGAGAGTTCACTCAGAAAGCTCTCTTTGTGGAGACTCCCTCCCCTGTGCGAGGGGAAAATGAAGCATTAGAGTGTGTGCTGGCATGGCAGAGGAGAGATGAAAGAGCGTCTGACTCCAGTCGCTGAGATCTCCTCCTCCTGTGTTTGATCCTGTCTTCCGGTCGGCTGGCTGCCCGAGAACAACATGGAGAGCCAAGGCCATGGTCAGGGCATTAGCATGGAGGAGAGGACAGAGTGGCTTTCATAAGCTACAAACATATCCCTAAAGGCACACACATGCAGAAACGCACAATCACTCAGACATATAAGGGCTGGAGCGGTACATATGTTCATCCTGAGCCAGTGGTGCACAGTTTTCAGTTCAGCACATCACATGAACCGAATAATTACAATTCTTTAATCTAATACAGTTTAATATAAGTTGGGTGTCACATCCCTCCCTCATTAACAACTTCCCTTATACCGCACCAAACCACGACGGCCAACTTGATGTTGGAATAAAGGACCGAAAAAGCCAAAAGGTGTCAGACAAAGAAAAAGAATTCTGCAGGCTGATGCTACAAAACTCTTTGATATTACCACGGACATAAAGTTATGTGTATATGCACATAAAATCATTTTTTGGGACAACACTTTCTCTCATGGCAATTGAGAATGAAGTGATCAAAAAATTTAAGGATACCGTGGATAATTTTGCATGCAGCAGAATGAAGAAAAATTAATTTTGTCCATATTTACAGCACACCCTCCTACAAAACAGTTCCAACATCCCTGCTAATTACTGTGAGCAATTTTCATGTGCAAAAATAAATAAACTGTTTGACCCAGAGCTTTTGAAGACTGTATCCAATTTCACCTCTTGTACAGCATTTATCGACCAACATTTAGTCTGAGTGTGTAAATTTATGCTCTCTGTAATGCCCTCAGAAGTTACACAATGAAACAAAAAAGCTGCATCAAAAGATACTTTGATCTCTCACAAGATGTGTATGTGTTGCGTCCAGGTTTTGCAAACTAATTATGTTTTATAATATGACAATGCTGTAGTTAAGATCTGAGTAGGTTTCGGGACAAAAGACACTTAGTTGAGGTTTGGGAAAGATCGTGGTTTTGGTTAAAATGATCACTCTTGCTTAGTCTTTGCAGGTCTGGAGTTCCTTTCTGGAAATACCCTTTTTTTGTGCAACTCATGCATCACTCAAGTAGCTAAGTCAGCAGAAAGAGGTGGTTTACAGATTAACAGTTCTTCTGTATTCTATATATTCTTATAATGTTACTTCTATGTATAATATTCTATGTATAGTAAAGGCCAGCTGTATTTTGCAATTTTTTTGAGTAACAGTCTGTCACAGCCCAAGTTTCTTAGGTTATGTTTTTCATTTCTTTCACTCATGTTGTGTTTCCTGTTTTACTTTGAAACTCACGTCTCCTTTCGTTTCAGATCACTTCACTTCCCACCCCTGTGTGTTTTCCCTCCCTTTTTTTTTTGATTGGCCTCACCTATGTCTCGTTATCCTTCCTCTCACTAGAGTATTTAGTGTGTGTCTTGTTTTCTCTCAGTGCCAGTTTGTCTTAGCTCCTTGTGTGTCCAGTATTCCGGCCTTTTGTTTCCCTTTGTCCTTTTCCTGTTTTTTTTTTTTTTTTTTTTTTTTTTTTTTACCTCTTGTTTGACCCTGCCAATTCCCATTTGGATTTGTTTGCCTCTGCTGATTAACCTCCTGTGTACCAAACCCTCTTTTTGACCAGTGAAGACTGTGTCATTTTTACCTGAATTGTCTCCAGTCTCTCACCTGGCTAACCATTTGTGACAGTGTCCGTCTTTAAGGGGCTGGTGTCACTGAGAGCTCCTCCCAGGCTCTCATTCCTCGCTACTTACCACAACATGTTACTTTATTCTCTTCAACAATCTCACGACCCCTAGAAACTATTCCAACTCCCTCAGCATTCCCGACCCCCAAGTTTAAAAGCCACTGCTTTGGGAGACAGTCAGCCTATCTCACAACCTGAACAAATTAAAGCAAAACTATATGCTTGATTGGACATTAATGTCTAAGAAGAAAATTCATTTTCCGGAATTTGGATGAACTGTCCCTCCGTTTAAGTTGGGCACACTTGCATCATAAGATCACATTAGGTTTTTTTCAGTGAAATACACCATTAGTACAAGCTAGATAAATATTAGTGTACTTCAAGTGGCAAATATGACATTTAATTCCCATTTAGCTGGTCATCTGAACCTTAAATCTAAGGACAATGAGAGACTGGTTGGAAATGAGAGCCCCAGTCGACAGCACCACCAAGAATTGTTGCATTTTCTAGCTTCCTACTCGTACAAATTCAATACTAAGACAAGGATGCAGACTCACAAATACACACACATGAGAAACTGTGTAACCCACTTCACCTCCATGGTCAGCAGGGTGATGAGAGCATGGGAGCACAGCAGAGAGGAGGTTATTACAGTGCAGCTGCAGTGGTAATGTACTTTATTTATGATGGCTGCTGGAACATTACTTGCTATCTGCACTCAGAAGCTTATCAGCGGAGGCGCCTGGACTAATGACACATGGACAACAACCACAAAACTGTCACAGGCAATTATAACGGAAAAAGTGAGAGCATAATGAGGAACTTAGTTTTCAATTCCAGGTGATTCCGGGCGCTTATCCACACATACAGCTTATTTTAGTGCTACAGCACATCAACAGACACCATTCAGTATTTTACAATAAATGTTTGGATGGTCAAATAAGTAGTGGATGTGTCCTTGACCTTTTCTGCAGGATAGTCTCATAAAATTGAGTGTTGCTCATGGTGGAAAAAATAATCTAGCTCTTTTCCAAAGGCTTCCACTAAAATCAGAGCTGCAGTACATTTTTCAAGTCTTAATTTACTGTAGAAATTTGTTGGTTCAGTTTGTGAATAAGAGAAGTCAAATTCATTTAAATTTAAATACATTTCCTGTTTGCGCTAACCTCTTTCATACTCCCCAAGAGAACTTTTAGAGATGTTTCTTCATGTTCTATTTTCAGCTGTTGGATGGTACAAAAATTAAGGATGATACTTCATCTAGCTCAGCCCAGTATAGTATGCTGCTCATCTAGGACACATTCAAGGACTGAATGTTATATTTGTGTTTCTTTAGGAGTCTCATAAATGATCTATTTCTTCTCACAGTGAGCTGAAGAAAATCACAAGTGAACAAAACATAATAAATGCACATGTTTTAGTTTTGTAATAGCCTTTAAGATCCTGCTCCTGCTTTGCAAATCACTCAGTGGATTAGTGCCTGAATAAATATCGGATGATCCTGTTACACCGGCCTGTAATAAGACCTATGGAGATGTAGGTTTAGTGTCTTTTGTCTTCACCTCTTGAGCAGCCAGCCAGAGGGCATCACAATGTGTGAGCAGATTCCAATAAAACCAGGAAATGTCTTTTCATCCTACCATTTCTATAGTCGATCAAATCAGAATTACTCTAAAGAGTAGTTCTGCCTGAATGGTGCCATATAAAAAGGTTGGATTGATTCGATTTGATGTTTTGCAGTTTAGAACCGTGTTAGTAAAAGAGGACACGGGAGAGAATGTTTTGAGCAGTTAAGGATCAGCTCCTCGGCTCACCTCTGTCTGAGGAGCGCAGGATACACACACAGCAGCAAACTAAAGCAGCTAAATCAATTAAAATCCCATTAAAGTCAGCACCATTATTGAGGTCATTACCAAGGGGGAGAGATGCCTGATGATGATGGTGGATCAAACAAGATCTAATTAATTCATTTATTCATTAAGGCGCAGCTCTCGTGCAAGCATGGTTAGTGCAATGTAATGAAAATGGAAAGAGAGACTCCGGCAGCGTCTCTGCAGAAACATCAAAACTTGACATGAGACGGAAAATATTAATATAAAACGTGAACACAACATCAAAGGCAACTTATTGCCAATGTAGGGTACTGGCTGCTTTTCGAAGGACACTAAAACACACAGACTTTTCCAGGCGTCACAAAGGACAGCTGCTTTCAGCTGCTTTCACACACTAGGTGTCAGACCGGTTGCAGAGAAAGAGTGAAAATAAGAGCGCAGGGTAAGACAGAGGAAAGGAGGCAAAAAGAGGGATCGCTTTACAGTCAGTTTCTCTGCCTCGTCTCCCACCAGTGGAGCTGTGATTAGGGAGCAGCAGACATTAATGTTTGGTATTGATCCCCTCTCAAATGGCTCGGGGACCAGAGGCCAAGGAAATGACAGAAACATGCTACGTTGCTTCCTCAGCCTGGAGACGTGGGGCTGGTGGAGGGGAGTGTGTATGCATAAGAGAGGAGCGAGAGAGACAAAAAGATAAAGAAGGAAGAGGAGAAGAGGCAGACAGAGGGAGCATATGTGCTTGCAGGTGTGGGGTTCTGTATATTTGCCTGTACACCCTTAGAAATAAGGTGCTAACTAGAACAATACAGGGTCTTTTGACTTGTCTCCATAGGAGAACCCTTTGTGGTTTCTGGTAGATATACGGGTATTTATAAGGGTTCCAAATGGAAGTTCTACCCTGAATTCAAAGTACCAAAAAGAATCAAAGAACTCAGAACCTCTCTGGAGGCCCTTTCCACCAACTTAGCTTTGATTCTTGAACCAGTTCTGTTCAGTGTTCTTGAAACCTTAGTGCCCCCCCCCCCCCCCCGCCCCCCCCCGATTACATCCGAGAACCAAATTTTCAGGTTCTGACCCAACAGTCAAAATTATGTGCCTGAACCGGAAAACCTTTTCTTAAAAAAGGGTCCCTCAGAAGAAAATGGTTCTGAGTAGAAGCTCAGCCCTTCAGGAGGAACCCCTTTTGGAACCCTTATTTCTAAGAGTGTAGGTTTTCAAATGAAAACAAAAAGCTGGAGGACATTTACACATCACAGTCCTGTCTACCTTCACTATCTCAGTCTGCTTCCCCCTTTCCTCCTTTTTGGCACACAGCACTACCCAGTAATCAATACATGTTGGATCAAATGAAAGAAGGGATCTTTACATCGATGGGCAAGATATGATGATGCCGTGTTTAGGGTAAGAGTCTGTGCAGGCCACAGTCCTGTCGTTGCCAGGATGACTTTAATCACTATGACCTGAAAAAATACTGCTCCTCAACATCAAGTGGGATTTGACTCAAAGTTAAGCAGAGATGTAGGGGTGCAGCTGGGTGGAGAGTGGATGCCAGGTCATGGGCTGAGGCAGACAGAAAGGGGGGTTAGATGAAGAAGAACAGGCGAGCTGATTGGACGTGACAGGAGCAGTGTCCTCCTGTTCTACAGCACTAAGAGTTCCCAAATGAAAATCTATGTAGCATGACGCTGGTGGCAGACCGTCATGGGCTAGAGGGGGCCACTGGTCAGTCAGCCATTGGTGGACCACAGTGCACATATGCAGACACATAAAGACACATGCACATGCTCATCTCTATATACACACATATAAGCAATGATGATGCTTTAGAAAAGAGGGCTGTTTCAAAGAGGGAAATACATGACAGAAGAAAGTCCAGCTTTTTCCACAGATTCTCATCTCTACCAGTCATTATGCTGTTGGCCTGGGTTTAAAAAAAGGTTTCTCCCATGGAGGCATGAAGCTTTAACCCCGTTAGGTCATGTGTCCAGCAAGAAAAAGAGGAGTGGAGAGAAATAAAGCTGCATGTGCATTTTGTTCCTACAAGCAGACTGACCTTAGCTGAGCAGCTAAAAAGAGAAAAAAAAAACACTCAGGTCAAAGAGTGCTTTTTACCTGTATTTTTCCAAGTCGGGGGCAGGGATGTATAGCCGATTTCCCTTGAGTCACAGCGGGACCCCAGCCACCTGTGTTCATGGCCGCTCTCCAGTGCAGCGAGTAGGCTTGAATTGCTGGGGAAACTTTACAGATTGGTCTGCCTTTGCGTGTTGTGCTGCTAGCTTGATGGACTCCGTCTCAGAGCTAAGAACAGAACGTTAAAGCGTCGAATGTAGACACATGTTGTGTATATATGTTGATGCATAACCACACAGTATTAACGAGTGAATGACACTAAACTTGTACATCATATTAAGCCAAGCTTGTCCAAACTATTCTACAAAGGGCCGAGTGGCTGCAAGTTTTCCCACCAACCAACCAACAGCACACCTGACTCGACTAATCAGCTGTTTGAAGACCTAAATCAGTTGATCAAATCTTTTTTTCTTCTTGATGACTATTTACAATGTAGCTTTGATCATCTGACAATCATTAATATTTTTGTAATATACACCAGTCTTCAACGTCAGGCCATGGATACAGTAGGGACTTTCAAAAACTTTCAAAAAATGATCAAACAGTAATTTGGTGGTCCCGTAACCCTGGGCACCCCTTTTATTTATTTATTCATTTATTTATTTATTAATTATTTTACCTTAATTTAACCAGATAAGTCAGTTGAGAACCAATATTCATATACAATGACGATCTGGCCAACAGGCAGCAATAGGAGGTATATACAAGACAATAGAACATACAAGACAATAGAACATATGTACATCTAGAACAAGGAAACAGTCTCATACAAAATTGAAATGTCACGATACATACATGGACCTCCTGTTGAAGACAAGAGATTTACAGTATGAGTTCTCTGAGAATGTCCAAGCAAATTTCTGAAATATCCATAAATAAATAGAATAGATTAGAATAAATCACATACTGTACTGATGACATGTGAATACCCAAGGAAAAATAATGAGACAATATTCACAATAAAAAGTAATCATCATAATTGTTTTCCCAAAGGTTTCCTTTTCTCTGCAGAGACATGACAGACCGAAGGTAGCTCAGAGTTCTTAATACAAAGATTTCATTCAGCCTGCAGCCACAGCTAACAAAGCTTATGCTTAAGGTCCTTTTGTTTTTGTTTTTTTTGTCAGAGAAGGGTCCAGACTTAAATGCAGTTTACCTCCTCTGTTCATATGCATTTAGTCACCATAGTCACACTTGTTTGCCAGCATATTCTACCTGATACTGCGCTCATTCAGTGTCAAAATCATCTCTGATTAAAGGGATCAAATTTGCAAGTCAAGGGAGCAGTCGATTCAGCCTCTAGAGACTCACTTATTTGCTGAAGGCGTGTCCTTATCTGCCTTTGACAATTAAACACAATCCTCTGCTCAGATCCTCATTCAGGTACTTTGTCTGACTTCAGAGTTACACTAAGCCTCAGCACCTGAACTGCAACTGAAATCGGTTGAGCACTGTTTGGGTGAAACCACAAAATCTATTGTATGATTCCTGAAAGTACCATCCAGATTGCTGCCCTGCTAATCTACAACTGTACTGCTAATTCACTTCCTCTGACTTACGTTTCATCGGTTGGAACCTGTAGCCAGTTTGTCAGAAGTTTATTATTCCCTAATGTCTTCCCTCTTCTTCTCTGGGTAAACACATGTCTGTTTATGTTATTGTTTGTCCCACTTCCTTTTCCTTCCCAGTCTAACCAGCTGCTTCTCTTCTCTTCTCTTCTTCTCTCAGCTGGAACTTGCCTGCTCACGTACCAGCTCTGCCCTGTCATTGACATCTTACTTTAATGTCCTGCGGATCGCTGGGGTTGCCTGGAGTTTGGGTCATTTTGAGTTTGATGTGAACAAGCCTGAGAAAATTCCAGAAGTCAATAAAAGGTATTTGATTTGTTCCTTTGAGCCTTTTCTTCTTTCTGGTCTTGTATTTTCCAACTGGCATCTTGAAAGGCAAAAAGCTTCATTCTTCCCGACTCCTTTCTTCACTGATGCTCACCAGCAGACAACACAGATCAAAGGAGCAGATCAGAGTGCAAGCTGACGTGTCAGATGCTTTTGCAGCTTTTGCCATTCATCCTCATCAGAGCTCTTTGTTAAGCACTTAGAATAAATAAAAGAAGTGAACCCAGCCACCGTGATGCCATCCATTGGTTTGTGGACTGTTTTAAAGCCTCGTGTTTAGAATTTTTTGCCATCCCCATTGGAGTTTTTTGGAACTAGAAGTGACCATATAAGGACAAATGGATGGAGATGGGGACATGTGGAAGTTCACTGTCACTGCAATTGAAAATGACTGCTACAATAGCAGTACATACTCCAACAAAAGCAAAATCTGCAGTATGCCAAAAAATACCTGGATGTCATACTGATTCTGAAAAATTCTCCAGTCTACTTTGAAGTTTTTTCCCCCACAAATTCTATATACAATTTCTTTAACCACTTTCACTCCTTATCATTTTTGAGATGAGAAATCAACTGTCTAGATTTCAAATATTGGAAGTTTCATGAAAATTGGTGGCGAATCAAAAATGTTCTCCAACATTTTCAGAATTGAGAAGTGCCACAGGTGCCAGCGAGGGTAGCCAGCCAGCCAGCCAGCCAGCCAGTCCGCTCGCACAGCCCTGTTGCCCCACAGTCACACAGACACACAATGGCAGAGGAATGCCAGACCCATAACTGAAAGACATTTTTAATTTTTGTACCGCTGTTATTGTCCTTAATATTACATTGCTGTTTTGATGCTTTTTATTGAAACTATGCAGCTATTGCCAAGTGAGGAATATTCACAATATAACCAAAAACAGGCATTAACACAAACTAAATTACCATCAGTCAACAAGGTTAATGAAAAGGCACCCAGAACTAGCTCCAACACACATTACATTTGCAGTAATGCAACAAAACGTCTGTGAATTTCACTCCTTTTGATCACCAGCATTACCCATCTCCCAGGTTAATGATCATCTTTGGGAAAATCATTAAAATCCACAATCAATTTTAATCTAAATTGGACTATAATGTACAAAATGAGCATCGTGCTGTATTGAAGAAGACTTGTAAGTAGTGACTGAAAACATTTTTTCTGAGGTAATAAATCAAGTGAGAAGTAGGGTCATTTTCTCATAGACTTCCATACAAATAGACTTCGTTTGCAACCAGTGGAGTGTATCCATGCTGGCTATTAGAAATAACACAGTTTTAAGGCACCCCTTTCAGACCGAGAGGTTACATCCACTTATATTATACAGTCGTACACATGTAAACTACTTACACATTACATCAAGTGTTAAGTTGTTTCATAGGTTCAAAATTAAAGCACTTCTCCAAGTTGTGAATGCTGGTTTCTAGGCAGACTTTCCTCTCAGAATGTATATACTTCCAATGTTTTGTAGTTGACAGTCATACACCTTAATCCCACCATGGTCGTTGTTGGGGACAGTGTTGTCTGTGAGTGTCTGGACTCAGACCTAAGAAAGACAGACGAAAGACGAAAATAGAAGACTATGTGGATGAACATTGGTGTGGAGCAACTGAAGGTGGACCCATGACTTTGTAGTGACGCCAGTGATGCTTGTTGTCTTTTTCACATGTTAAAGATGAATCAGTTCATTAATCTTGATGCAGAAAGGTGTCAGAAGCCTCAAAGAGCAAAGACCTTGCTTTGTGTTCTGTTTAAGGCTTTATTCTTCTTTTGTGGTAGTTTTCCATTCAGATTTCAAGTGTGGATTATGTGGAATGACATTTTGGTGCTCTTGACCTCAGTATGAGTCTCTAATGCATTAATTTTCCATGTTCACAAAGCGAATAGAGTATGAATAAGCCATTTTATGTGGTTAAATTAAACATTTTATTTTATTCATATTTTATTATATTAAAAATGCAGTATATTGTGGTCACCAAAAAGTCGCTGACCTCTTTTAGATTTACTACATTTTTCTGCCAATTTCAATCTGCCTGAAGGTGTATTGATATCATGTTTTATTCTGATCTCCACACAGCCTCTCTTTCTTTCTTTTTGCTCTGTGGTTGCTGCTTGCATCCAATCTCAGTCTCCCACCTCCAGGTCCAAGCTTCAATATCTTAAGGTCAGACCTCGTGTCAGCCCCTCCTCTGCTCTTTTCCCAATCTTATCCTGCTCTCTTCCTACAACTAGATTTTGGTTTCTCCAGCATTTCAAACTGGTCCTTGAAAAATTTTAATCTCTCCACTGATGAATATTCATCACAATCATTGAGGATTCACTCTGCTGCAGCAATTATTGTGCAAGGAGTTTCTTCCATGTGGATTCAAGAAGTGAGGCACCTTCTAATTCCACCGGTCACACTCTTCAACATATCATGGTGTTGATTGTAAAACTGCTCCTTTACTACAATTTTTTTTATTCATTATTATACAGGTTATACTTCTTACACTTCACCTCTTCCAACTACTGCATATTGGGCTTCATCTAAAAACACTAATTATTAGCGAGCTGGTCTCTCTTCTGCTCCTGTGTGTTTACTTAATCACTTTCCAACTTGATATGCATGATTAACTCACCAATCACCTTTGGCTTGAGGGATAAAATAAGCAAATATCAGTGCCCTTTATTAGGGCACACCACCATTCTTTTAATAGCTGCCCTGATAGCTGTTTGTTACCTGGTCTGCATTCACCAAGATACACTTTGATTACAGCAGACCTTCATTTACCAGAGCTGTGAGGAAGGCTTTCATCTCCCAGTCCGTATTATCCAGTAGACCAGGGGAGTCATCTTAATCTATTCATCTGCTCTACTATAGTAATAAATGGGGGTTGAGGGGAGATTTTTTTTTTTTTAGCTACTCAAAAGAAGTTTCGAATCTGAGCCTCCAACTTACCTCTCCTCGTTGGACTTTATGACTGGGTTGCACGAACAACAGTAAATAAATTTGAGTGCTGGCTAACCAATAACTTTTGTCTGCTCTGTATAACAAAACATTGTAGGTCTATTGTTTGCAAGGTAGTCAAAAAAAGGTAGCTAAAAAATTAAACAACACCTTGTATTGTTTGCAAGCTAGTAAAAAGTTAACAAAATGTTATAATGTTTGCTACCCAGCTAAAAAGTTTTTAAAAATTATATTGTTAGCTAGCTTACTAAAAAGTTGTTTTAAAAAAATTAATATTGTGTGCTAGCTAGCTAAAAAGTAAACAAAACTAATCATTATATTATATTCTAGCTGGCTAAAAAGTTAAAACATCAGATTGTTTCCTAGCTTGCTAAGCAGTTGGTCAGCCTATCCATCTAAAAAAAATAGCTATTTTAAAGGTTAAACTTCAAGGCCAAGTTTAAAGTTAATACTAGATCACAGTTTAAAGTTGTGGTGTTTTGGTTTTGGTTTAAAATGAGTTTTAAAAGGAGGTTTGAGCTATTTGGTGCAACATAAATAAAAATTTAACCATGATTTAATTGGGGTTAAAAATTAGTCTTTGTTGTTGCAACTTATCCAATATTGTTACAACTTTTATCACTGCAATATTTCACTTTACAGCATTGTGTAATGTAATATTAAACACAGAACTGTAGTCCTCCACTTCAATTGACTGGTTGTCACGCTTGCTTAATAATACAAATAAACTGGCACACAGCTCAGAATATTTTGCTACAGTCAAGTGGCAGGACTCACAAAGCTAATATGTGTGTCACTGAAAACCTCAGTGACCAGACTATCTGGTGCACACTAGCTGCACACAGTCCTAATCGCGGGACGCTCTTTGTTGCACTGCAAATACAGCAAGCAGGCATGAAGCAGTAAACAGAAACCGCATTGGCCAGTGTGATAACATTTGTGAGAGTCAAATATGTTTGTTTGGCCGGGTTTGTAAGGTCCATTTAAGATGCTTTTTATAACTACACCAGATCATTGCCACTGAAATCAGTCTCCCATGTTAAAACTTGGATCAGTGTTTCATGTGTGTCTGTGTGTGTGCGTGAGAGAGAAAGAGACACATAAAAGTGTCGACCCAGCCTTGGATTCTGATGTCATAGACCAAGTTGTAATTGGTGCTCATTAATCCGCTGGACAAGAATGTGAAGTGAACAAAAGATAACACAATCCTGCTTACAGTGTAGCATTACAATTACACATGCGCACACACACACACACACACACACACACACACACACACACACACACACACACACACACACAAACCACTGACCACTAATATCAGCTCCAGCAGAACATATTTATGCAAAAAAAAAAAAAAAGCAACATCCATACACTCTTGGAAGCAAAGATGCTAACTAGAACCATTAAAGGTTCCTCAGCTTGTACCCATATGAGAACCCTTTTGGTTCCTTGTAGAACCTTTTATAAAGAGAGTTCTGAGAGTTCTACCTCAACTCAACATAAAAGGATTAAACCCAGAACCATCTGTGAAAGGTTTCACCCAAAATCTCATGTAAGAGGTTCAACAGAGAATCCTTCTATGGTGTAATTCTTCCACCCAGAATCCTCTCTGGGGGTTCTGTCCAGAACCTTTCCTTCTTGTAAGAGTAACAACAACCCACCCATGGTCTTGCATTAAGAACCCTTTTAGATTTCAAGGGCTCTATCAACAGCCCACCCGCGGGTTCTACAGAGATCCTTGTTATTTCAAGGTTTTCATCTGGAACCCACATAGAGGGTTTCACCAAGAAGCTTTTTATATTATGGCACAAAGAACCCTTGAGAAACCCTTGATGAAAGGGTTCAAGGATCTCAATAATCCTTGGAGAACTCTGTCTTCCAAGAAGAATTCATTGGATGAAAAGGGTTTTCAATGAAGCCCTCAGTCTTACAAAGAACCCTTGACGAATCCTTTTGGAACCCTTATTTCTAATGGAGTAATGCAAACCAAAATCAGTAAATAGTAATTAAGTCTTATTGAACTGACCACAATCCTGGTGTTGTGCAGAGCTCCCAGCTCGCCTTGTTTCCTTTATGAGCTATTTTTGCATGGCATGAATCACAGGTACAGTTCTCAACCAAAGCCCTCCTCCCCAGGAGCTAAAATACACACACACACACACACACACACACACACACACACACACACACACACATACACACACACACACACACACACACACACACACACACACTGCTATGTGCTGAATGTGGAAAATAGAAGAGCCTTTAGTTGATATGCTGTAAACAGAAACCAAGTAAGTACACTCTGTCCATGAACTACTTGCGTATGATTAACGACTGACATAAGAGGAGGAAGCAGCGGAGCAGAAATGAAAACACCGGGTCACTGGGATGAGGGAGCGACGACTTGAGGAAGAAGCAAGACATGGATAGAAGGAGGAGGACAAGGAGGAGGAGGTGAAGGAGCTGCATGAGTAGTGGGGCGCAGGAGTGGAGGAGTACAAGAGGGAGGGATGGAGGAGTGTCTGAGCTGGATGTTGAAAATGGACTCTGACTGGCACTACTGTTCGTCTGTGGACATCTGAGTCTCCACACACTCACACACACACGCACACACACAAACAGTCTCCATGGTCAGGTCGAGACTAAAGGTGGCCAAGGTTGCTATGGCGACATCCCACCAGAACGGTAATTACAATTAACATCCCATCTAAATGACCACCTCTCTCTCCTCTCCCCCTGTGTCTCTTGGGTAATTATAGCCTTCAGCTCAGCTCACCCAAGCACTGTGGTTGGCCTCTTTTTTATTTTACAGCTAAATAATCCTGTCTGGAAACAATGGAGGCAAAAAAGAATTATTTTCTTCAAGGCTAAAAGGCCTGTTTGCTGTTTCATTACATTAATGTGCCAGTGTTATCATCGGCTTTAAAATCAATATGCGCTGCACATTTGAGCGCTGAACTGGTCATGAAAACAGCTTCCCTATTCATGCAAGCAGGGCAAGACTGCTAAAAGAATATCACACTATGTTTATATGCTACTTTTTATCAACATCAGTTCGCCCTGCATAAATATTAACTGAAAAAAATGCAGTGTGTTGTACCTGCAAAATGAAAGAGCAGGTAGAGGTCTGAGGCACAAAGGTGTGTGCTGTTACCGCCACTTCTCTTTCTATCGCAGAAGGGCAGAGAGAGAGAAAAAAAGAAGTGAAGAGGGAGGACTACAAAAGCACTGAAAGCGGTAGACCCTCGCTGGAATGTTCCAGGATGAAAAGGACCCTTGTCAAATGGCACTCTGTCATGGTGTCACAACCCATGCAGTGGTCAAGGAGACAGAGGGACCCAGAGTGATACAGTGGCGATGAGGAGAGAGGCTGAAACACAGTAGAGCAGCCAAAGGAACAAATTCCTCTTTGGTTCACATGTGCTGGAATTTAAACACCATTAAAGGGATAGTTTGGGTTATTTGAAGTCCGGTTGTATGAGCTACTTACCTATAGTTAGTGTATTCCTTACAGTAGATGCTAGTTGGCAAACACTGCTTTACTTAGTCAGACAGCCTTTTCAGACAGGAAACTGCAATTATAAAAGCCAAATACATTGTTCACTGGGTGGCACAGTGGCGCAGTGGTTAGCATCGTCACCTCACAGCAAGAAGGTCCTGAGTGTGAATCCCCCAGCTGGCTTGGGGGCTGGGGGGTTTGTGGCCGGGGCAGGGTCTTTCTGTGCAGTTTGCATGTTCTCCTTGTATCTGCGTGGTTCTCTACAAGTACACCGGCTTCCTCTCACAGTCTAAATACACGCAGTGTTATAGTTTAATTGATAACTCTAAATTGCCCTTAGGTGTAAATGTTAGCATGAATGCATGCTTTCTGTCTCTATGTGTCAGCCCTGCAACAAACTGGTGACTTGTTCAGGGTGCACCCCGCCTCTTGCCTAATGTCAGCTGGGATAGGTTCCAGCCCCCCCCTTGACCCGTCCGGATAAGCGTTTACAGACGATGGATGGATATTGCTCTCTTCTGTCTCTTCTGTCTCAAAAAAGAAGAGTATCGATTAATTGAAGTCACACAATAACACAAACAAACTAACAGATTGAGACAGTGGTGGACCAGCAAAAATTAAAAATTAAGCAAAAAATTGAGCAAAAAAAATTACTTGTTTTGCCCATGGAGTTTGGTTGGTTTGGAGAGATTGATATTTAGGTTACATAAAAGCATTTTCTCATTGGAAGAGGCTGTCTGACAACAAAGTAAAGTGGTGAAAATATTCTAAATCTAGCGTACACTTAAAACAATACAGATTTTTTCAGTGGACATCCACAGCAGTACTTTGCTTAGCCTCTGTACTGGTACCTGCACTATGCTTCTCCAAACTCGGGGTGTGCTGGAGGTGAGCCTCTACTGTTGGTAATATACTGACTATCAAAGACTTCCTCATACAGCCCAATGGCAAATAATCCTAACTATCCCTTTAAAGAAATAACAAATGTGGAGGCAGTATGGTGTCATTTTTGGCACATTTACAACCTGTAAATCCACTGTGAAGCTCTGGTCCACTCACTGACACACAAGCCCCAGTGGGAATATGTTTGCAAGACTGCTCCGCTTGTTTGAAAAGCAGCAGCAATGCAGATCCAGTCCCAGAGTGTCAAAGACCTCTGGGTTGACGACCTTCAGCACAACTAAAATTCTGAATTTGGAATCAAGGCGCCATGCATCAAGTAGGGATATTATCAAACCATGAACAGTGAAGTGAAACAGCTGCTGCAGATGTAAATGGACATGCAAGATGAGCATATGATGAGCATGTGAACGTGGTCATGCATATAAGGATCACATTATTAAAATAAATACTGAATGGATGAATATTTATGGGTGTCAGAGCCGAAGCAGATGAAAGAAATGAATACAGCGGATTTAGGGTGTCTGTCATGAGGGTGAAGGAGATGAGACAAAGAGAAAACAGGTAAAAATAAAAGGCTTGAGTGAGAGTAAGGATGTAAGAAGAAAGAACAGAAGCAGAAAAGGACAAAGGTGGAGAAAAGGTGAAGGTTAGATGTAAAGAAAAAGGAGCATCGCTGCCTAAAGAAAGCTACAAGTCACTCATCTCTTTCATCCCAGAGGATGGGATAAAGCTGCTGCGGGACACTCTTCCTCCTAATTGTGTCCACATTACACGAGGGAATCAGAATGCCTGAGAAATAGAAAAAACGTCCATTTCTGTCTACACCTCCACCCACCCATCACACCTCTGCTGGCCCCTCCATCAAACTCCCTCCTCCCATCCTCCATTGGCAATTCTCCGGGTCATTATTTCATACCACGGCCCCAGCACCCCAGATGGTCAAATCATCTCGACAATAGATGGAGGAGTCAGAGCCCCAGTCCTGTTGTGTTATTCCTGTCCAGTCCAGTGAGTTTGATCATCGCTAAATCCTCAGTCACTCCATCCCTGGGCCTCGGAGACAGAACTACGAGTATAACGGGAGATCAAGGAACTCTGGAGGAATAGAAACCGAACTGCTGCCTGGAAGGTATTTTATGGAAATTTGGCTTAAATATGGATCTATAAAATATTGGAAGAGTGTGGGATGAGTGGATGAGTGTGTTTACATGCACAATTGTTTCCTGCTCATGATACACCAGTCCATCCCAATAGATCTATAGTCAGGTGACCTTCTCCAGCATCGATAATCAGGTGACCTTCATTTTCCTTGTAACAAAAATACAAACATGTTGACATAGTGGACGCAGTTTGGTAACGTTTAGGCAACATAACTACTTGGTTAGGTTTAGGAAAAGTTTTAGGATCATGATTTGGGTTAAAATGACACAAGTCACTTGACAGACTGAAAACTATGTAACTTAAAAATTTAACATAATGTTGACTTTTGGTTTCACAAGGGAGACAAATGGGTTTGTGACCCATTCAACCTCCTCACTTCCTCCATATGTAGGTTTTTGCACTTTCCCGCATTTTTTAAATGAGAAAAATTGCCATATCAGCTGCATGCAAAAGTGGACTATAGTGTGTGTGCAGTGCATGCAATGGACTCAGCTGTTATTGGATTACAGAGCGAAAAGGGGGCTGGACTTAGGAAGGGTGAATTTCAAAGTCCAAAGTCATGTTATTTGTACACTGATTGAACAGAAAGGGCAGGACTATCGATCAATAGCCCCAGTCCTTATAAGCTAAATTAGATTTCATGTTTGCTTGTTACCACTCCTTTTTGTGTTATTATGACAGCACAACGTACATGTTTGGACTGGGAATTGACCATTGACCCATCTGAAGTCAGAAAGTCTATGTTTGACTTCTAACTTTATGTGTACATTTTTGCCAGTTGTATAACCGTAGGAGGTTGTGTAATAACTTCTCTAAGAAATATAGATTAAATACACAGGAGAGGCCATCAGCAGCACAATATCAAATAGAGCAGTTTGTCAGACACATTCCCCGGCCGTGTAACTCAACTTGAACTTGACAGCTGCAGAAGTAAAGCATGGGCTTGGCACATTGTATTTCTACACTGCAGCGAATCCACTCACTTGACTTAACTAAATCAATGTTATTCAGCTCAGAGTTCCTATGTACACAACAGCCAGTGGGGAATTTAATATTTTTTAGTAATTCCACAGACTCTTTATGGGTCTCTTAATGGCGCTGTCTGATTCAGACACCGAGAGTGAAAAGCTGCAACATAACATACTGTGGCTCAAAACATCAACGCTTCAATACACGACAAACAATTCAACATGAGGCTTTACTGACGAGTAAATCTGTGCTTACACGTTGAAAGAGGCCCAAAATTTTCTGCACTATTCAAGAAAATTCACCCCTGCAGCTCCTGGAGCGTTTTATTAGAAGAAAGTCATATAGCAAATTAAAGCAGATGCCTCTCACAATACTGGCTTGAAAGCACAGCTCAGACCGATTTATTTCAGGTAAAATGTCAAAACAGGTCCGCGTCATGCTTTGTGTGTGTTTGTGTGAGTGTGTGCTTGTGTGCGCTGAAAACAAAGTGCAGGAGCCAAACAGTGTTTCCAAAGTGCATTGATTTTTCCTCCAGTCGGCTTCATCCCCCTTTGACATTTCACAGACACTGTACAGCCCAGAGCCAATATACAGCATGATGAAAGCCAGGGTGGCCTTGTGACCTCTGAACCTTGTCTGATGCACGTCTCAGCCTATCATTAGCTGTGACTGCAGCATTCTGGGATACTGCAATATGCTGATTTATCCTGGTCTCTCCTCTGGTCTCCCTCAATCTCCTCTATTTACCATTTTCGTCTCTGTTCAGTTATTGTGAAGAGTGAAAGCGGGGTTTTTTCTTTTTCTTCTCCTTTTCTCCAAACCCTTTGGACTAGTTTTTATGAAGAAATAATAACGAGGTGTGGTTAAACTGTGTGTTATCAAATGACATCACTGTGAGGTGTGTACGGATCCGCCGGAGTAGTTAATTATGTGACAAGGCTCAGGTGTGGGAAGCACGCGGCGGCTAAATCGGTATTACAGAGACATCAGCTTCTGGAAGAGCCCCACTGAGGACACACTACAGCTTCACCACCTTCCAGCTCAAAGACTTTTTCATGAAAACCAGCTTCAACACCAACTAAAGTAGTATTAGAAAATGAAAACTACTAGACCTAACTAGTCTGTGACATAATTGGTCGCAGGTTCAGATCTCGGATGAGCCCCCAAATTATGTTACAGATAGTTAAGTCTAGGGGCTTTAATTGTCTCGGACTGTTGAAGACAGAACTACTACCCCCCATTACTCTTAACACTATCCCACTACTATGCAATTTACTCCACTACAGTGTTGCATACAGACGATTCTATATTATGCTCAAGGTTTTTCAGTATTTATTCTGTTTCTATCTGCCTCTCTCTATTCTGTTCTGCCGTACTCAAACTCTCCTTTTCATCCGCCCTGCTCTCCTCCACCCTGCGCTGCCCTGCTTTGCTCCTTCACGCTCTGTTCACTGCCCTCTTCCCTCCGTACACCGCTCCCCTGTATTAGGTTCAGCTGTGGGATCCAAGGATGAGGACACCAAAGCCCCAAAGACTGTTCTGAAATCACAGAGCGTGAACTTGTACAGAAAACACACATCATCCTTTCACAATGCAGGGTCACACACACACACACACACACACACATGCACACACAAGGCTGGCTTTGATAGAAAAAGTTGTAGAGGGTTTCATTTGGGATTGTATGAGAAAATAACGCAGTGATACTGTTTGCTTAAGGGCTTTTGAATACAATTCATTTCAGAGAGAAATAGGCTTTTGCAGCTTTTGAGTCCAGTGGTTCAATGTAGTTTAGGGCCTGCTAAATGAGATATTTCAGCATGGATCCATTAAATCAGTAAATGTCTCCCTAGAAATTGCAAGAGTAAAACTAAATGGTTTTGTGGTGAAATCATTTCATTTAAATACTTCAGTTTTAGTGTTTATTTTATTAATTTTAGCCAAGCTAGCAGTAGTACATTGCCTGGATAAGGAAAAAGAAAAAGTCACACACTTTTCTATTTATTCCGTTGTACCGCCTTTAGTTTCAATTTTGGCATACATTTGCCATAGAATCATTTCGATAAGCTAATGCTTTACTTATTTCTGCCCACAGTTTAATTAATTTTTCACCAAGATGTTGTATTGATGATGGGAGAGTCGGACCGCTGTGTAAAGTCTTCTCCAGCACATCCCAAAGATGTCAGTGGGGTTAAGGTCTGGACTCTGTGGTGGACAATCCATGTGTGAAAACGATGTCTCATGCTCCCTGAACCACTCTTTCACTATTTGAGCCTGATGAATCCTGCTGTTGTCATCTTGGAATATAGAGAAGAAAAAATCCATTGATGGAAAAACCTGCTCATTCAGTATATTCAAGTAGTGAGCTGACATCATTTTTTGGGCTCATAACATTGCTGAACCTCGACCTGAGCAACTGAAGCAACCCCAGATCATAACACTGCCCCCACAGGTTTGTACAGTAGGCACTAGGCATGATGGGTGCATCATTTCACCTGCCTCTCTTCTTACCCTGATACTCCCATCATTCTGGAACAGGATAAATCTGGACTCATCAGACCACATGATCTCTTTCCATCGCTCCAGAGTCCAATCTTTATGCTCTCTAGCAAATTGAAGCCTTTTTTTTCTGATTAGCTCTACTCATAAGTGTTTTTCTTAAGGCCACACAGCTGTTTAGTCTCAAACCCTTGAGTTCTCTTCACACTGTGTGTGTGGAGATGCTCTCACTTTCACTATTAAACATAGCTGTGAGTTCTACTGTTGATTTTTTATGATTTAATTTCACCAAACGTGATCGTGATCTCCTATCACGATCTTTGGTTCACCACTGTCCTTCCAGGTTTTAACAATGTGTTGGACAGTTCTTAACTCAGTTTTAGCTGAGTGGTTTTCTTTGCTTGATGCAGGACAATAATTTGACCCTTCTGAAACAGAGTAACATCTTTCCCACGACCACAGGACATGTCTTCTGACATGGTTGTTTAAGAAATGAGAAGCTACTCACTGCATCAGTTAGGGTTAAATAACTTGTTACCAGCTGAAACATATTAAGCATCTTAGCATTGTCACTGTGAGTATATTAGCATATTAGTATTTAGCATCACTGTGTCTAAATTTAGCCTCACAGAGCAACTAGCTGTAGACTCTCTGTCTGTCTTATTTACTCAAGGATTCTGTTAATATCAAAAGCATTGCTGTCTGTGCGTATGCGTGTTTAGTCTGATAGGAAAACCTCTTAAGTTCTTGACCAGCACCTGTCCGAGCATAGATCAGTGTCATAGCTTTAGTGCTGAACCAAATGGCCAGCCTGATATTGTGAAATAATTGGAGTCTGAGGACATTATGAGCCCACACTGGTTTGACC
Organism: Lutjanus erythropterus; assembly: GCF_056507025.1. NCBI lineage: Eukaryota > Metazoa > Chordata > Actinopteri > Lutjaniformes > Lutjanidae > Lutjanus > Lutjanus erythropterus. The sequence goes on from NC_139329.1 coordinate 8,647,400, forward strand.
TCAAGGTGCCTGAAAATAAAACTTTTTATACTGAAACTGCTGTGAGCAGAAATTTTGTGCTGATATCCAGTTTCTGTAACTCTTGACAATTCTGTGACCAAGAAATTTCAAGCCTTCACTGTTTCTGGTCAGGGTGACAAGTTTCTGAAAGAACATTTTGACCTTCAGCGGATGTGAGGACTTTAAGAGAAAGACAAGAATCTGAAATGAGGCATAAGTGTTTTACTTTCATAATATAGTAGCTGAATGACCAACCAGTATCTAAGAATACAAAAGCCCACTACCTCATTTATTGACCTGACCCACAGGAACAAACAGAATCACATAAATGCGGATGTGCACTATGTATGCGCTCATATACTCAGACACCTGCAGGGCAAGCATGAATGAATCATAATGGCAGATCAACAAAGACGTAAAGTCCTGTTGCCTGAGTTGAGAGGTTTATCTTCTGACTTCGATGTGTTCAACAGACACCAGCTCGCCAAGTTGTGTAACAGAATTTCCTGCACTTTCGGAGCTGTCGGGAATTCCAACTCCACATGAATGCAGGAATTCAGTATTGTCAGTCTGATATAGGCATTGACATATTGATCCAGGGATCCGTGAGGGAGAGGAGGCAGAGAAAGTTTGATCATTTCTGTCAAAATAACACACACACACACACAGACAGAAAAAAAGGCCTGAAGTCTGATAATTCCTTTCTAACTATCACCTTTAAACAGTACTCATTGTGAGAAGCAATTGAGCAACTCCTAATGATACAATTAAGAAATAAAGTATAAAATAAAGTTAAACAGTTGAGCTATTGTACATTTTGGTCCAGCTACAATGAATATTTTAACATTTTAGGATTGAATATTGAGTGTGTTAACTATAAAAATGGAGGTTAAAAGGTAACACAAGACCGTCTTTATTCTCAGGAGCCTTTTAAATGAGAATCAATTTCACATGAAAAATTGAGTTGAGAGTAGGAAGGAAAAAAAAGAAACACGTAGGTAATTTAAACCATTTATTGCTGAAGTGATAATTGGATATAAAATCTCCTCTGCCAATTGGGGTAACAATTAATTGAGCATGATGGTGTTAAAAAAGCTTAATTTTCATAGCCGAGGTGTGAAGAATACCCAGAGATTGCTCCAGATATTGTAGAAAATATTTTTGAGGAGAATCTTTGAGAAGAATCCTTCACAGGCTAAGCTGGTCTTCAGCTGTCTGCGCACAGTTTGTATTCACACTTTCAGAAGAGCAGCGAGGCTGTCAGTACTGATTTAGACAACCATGCTCATCCACAGGCCCCCTGCAGACGCTGCCCTCTAACTGCCGGTGGGCCACACACACTCACACCCACACAAATTATGAATCAAAGGCTCTGCTGCTGTAAAGAACTGACAGTTCTCTAAAGCATCATGGGTCACACTTTATGGCACAGTACACTAATAAGACGCAACAAGCTGTACTTTGTATCAAGTTAGACAAAAACTAGACAGAAATATGTTCTTTATCAGGCAGTATTTCACTCTTTAGACCCTTTTTTAGACTAGAATTAGAACATTTAAAAAATAATACACTTTAGTCTACAGTACATTTCTGTTGTAATGTGTCCCTAACCCTCTAATAAGTCCAACACATTTTGGGGGTCAGGGGTGCAGGTGTATCCTAACCTGTCCCAGCCCCTGCGCTCCTGATGCACAAGCAGGACAAGCAGGACACCTGTGCACAGGTGCCTTGATTAATTCATGGGTTCGTGCGTTTTTGGCTGAAAAGTCAACTCTCATCACCTTTAAGAAGCAAGTCCACATGATGGTGGATTTACCAGAAGGAAGTGAGGAGACAGGTCTCCTGCTTCGAGAACCGTAAATGTCATGCAGATATGTAACTGGTTATGTTTTACACTGAGCACCTTGAAATTACGTTGTATTTTCTAATTCATTATTATCATCATCAACATTATTATGCAGCTCCGCCTGCTGAAGATTCTGAAGAAGGAGTCCTTGGGCAGGAGCCGGGGAGAGGAGAGGTAAGCCGACCCAGACTCTGCTGAAGCTGCACCTCAATCCGGCTGAACACTCACCTGATGATCTGACAGCTGTGATCCCATCCTGTGTGTCCTTTGCAGGTCTGTTGAGATTTATTAGACTTTATATCCATAATAGTAATTCACATGAACATGAACATTAATGAAGGTGTTTTGTGGTTGTGGAGACGTGCTTCGGGCCAAATGCGTCGCTTGCTGTCTTGTGCAGGTGGACCTACCACACAGCAGACTTTGTGCTTTGACTAGGATAAAGCCGGTCTAAAGCAGTTCCTTTTTAGTCCTCCCTCCCATGCCCGCACAGATTAGGCGCAAGTTCATTTGCTATCTTGCAGGCATTGCAAAAATGGCAACTGCGCCGCTGTGAGATAGCAATGCCACCAGCACATCAGCTTTGCGCAGGGTGTGAGAGAGAACTCTAAAAGTGGGAAACAATACACTTTAGTTTACAGTACAGTTCTTTTGTTATGTGTCCCTCTAAGAAAGCCTGACAAAACTTCTGGGACTGTTTCATAGAGAACATATCATTTTCAGTTTTTGTCTATTTTGATACAAAGTACAGCTTGTTATGTTTTATTAGTATAATTTAAAATGAAGTGTGACCACATTGTGTCCACACTACAGTTATTCTTCAGGTCCTATAGACACAAAGTTGCCTCCAGTTTAATGTGCAGTTTAATGTGAGTCAGCAGCTTTTGAACAGTAAGGCTATAATGAGCTATTCCAGGGGGAAGTGTGCCTTTATTAAATGCCACATAAGGTCATTAACATTATATGCCTCTATTTATTATTATAAGGCTCATATCCTACCTCCTTTTTGCTTATGTTGGAATAGCTAATGGTGGTGGTATATATTGTAATTGCAGGAACCTCAGGGAGAGTTTGTTTTATCCCAGTCTGACTGGATTTTCTCATTCAATACTTTCCTGCACGAGGAGTTGTAATAGTCGAGACTGCCAGCACCAACTGATAGTGTTTAAATCAATGCAAATCTCACCTCAGCACTTATAAATTATAAATCCCTCAGAGAGGAACATAAACTTTTTTGAAAGAGCTGTTAAAAAAAATCACTGAATGCTTCATGCTTTGACAGCTGATACTGTACACGGCAGAAGTTCAATAAAGATGCCATGAGCTTCTCTCGCTGTGAAAAGAAAAGGAAATACACACTGAAGTGGTGGATTACGCTCACTGAAGGCTGTAGTAATTTCTTTTGGCATATATCCCTGAATTCTGACTTAGTTCGTCCGGTCTTGGCATCACATCCAGCCATGGCAAACCCAATTTGCCGCGCTTATTCCTCCCAACCTTGCTTCCTTTCTTGTTTTCTTTCTTCAGCCTAGGCAGAGTGTGGAAGGAGGGAAGTGAGCGGGCTCGCTCGCTTTGATGTGTTCTTAAGAAAGAAATCTGCCTTTCATAAGCACCCCGTCTTTTCTACCCAGACTGATCAGGCGAAGCATCGGAGAGTGTGGCACTTTAATACCGGTGTCCCCACTGGGAGGCTGTCATGGTGGGGTGCTACTCATGATACACTCTGATACCTAACAAGTATTCTGAGAGCAAACCCAAGACTGTGTGTACATACACTTTAGTCATGTCTTATTCCTTAGGTTGGGTGAGATTGGCACCTCACATGATTTGGAGTAAAAGTCGTTCTTTTCCTTCAGCTGGAAGTGTTTATTGGATGAATTTGTATCGCAACAACATATATTTCTCACCTTGCATATATTCATCTCACCACATACTGTGACAGAAATGAAATCAGTGCAGTGTTTGCAAAACTGTAACAAACTGCAAAACTGCAAAATAGATTGATACTGCGGAGTGAACTCTACTATGTTCCTAAATGTGATCAGTGAAAAGGACAAGTTGAAGTAATTTTGTGATTCAAAATAAATAAACTTTTCTAGTCAAATAAAAAAAAAAAATGATATTAATTCACTTGTACTTGAGAAAACATCTCTCAGTGAATTTATTAAATTTTAAGTGTAAGAGGGTAGGACTGAATTCAATACTAATGTCATCATCAAATGAGTGTTTCCATATTATTAAACAGTGTATGATGGGAAATCTCCTAATAGGCTGATTATGTTTCTGGTACATGCTAATGATTTAAAGTTTAATTGACTTTTATTTACAGAGTTGTAAAAACCCTGAAAATGCAGTTGATCAGCAACAACAGAAATAACTGCAAGACCCAGAAAAATAAAATAAAAAAACATGAAAACACAAGATCAAACAGAAACCTGAGAAGAGGACATGTGAGTCAGAATGTTTTTTAAATGAGATAATTTCCAGTCAGAGATAGATTCATATAGGCACAGCCGATTGTCTTAATGGAAAATACAGAGCAGGAAACGAGGTGACAACTGAATTGATCAGCAAGAAATATTTTTGTAAGTCTTTTGCTTGTCTCTGTGAGGCTGCATATAAGCACCCAACAGCAGAATAATAAACGCTGCACTGGAACTCAACTCTGATCCCGGACTGAACCTGAAACCACAGAGGGGTAAGAAACAAATGAAGGGGAGTGATTTTATCTTTGTTCTTTACACATGTACTGTACATGTATTACAGCACGTGTGGTTTCTGGCTATATGATTCATTCTAATTTTGTTTGGGAGTATGCACTAATAAAGCACAATATCAGGACATATGTTAAGAGCCTTAAAGGGACAGTTCACCCTAAAACAAAAACAGATACTTTCCTCTTACCTGTATTGATATTAATCCATCTAGACCAGAGGTTTTTAGGCCATAGACCTTTTAATTGATTGAGAGATGGAACAGGAGCCCCCTGCTACACATATGGCACTGAATATTTTCAGATTTTCTCTTGTTTGCACTTACATATAGCTGCCGAGTCAGCAGCAGTTGAAGCATGGTTTATGTTAGGTGTGTTAGCCTCGCCCTATGCACTTTTGGTGGTGGTTTCTGAGGTAGAGTGAATGTCAGAGTCTCTTGCTCATGAAGTTACAAAACAATCCATTGTGGCTTGAATTTCTGTACAAATGCAGCTAACAATCATTTTGTGACATCCAGCAATAACTCTGAGGACCCCCCCATTGAAGACCTATGACCCAGACTGTTTTGGTGTGAGTCACCAAATTTTGGAGAAAGGGGTGCCTTTTTTTGAACATAGTGGAACTAGATGGCACTCGGCTTGTGGGGCTCAAAGCACCAAAAACAACAACAACAACAAAAAATTTGAAACTCAACAGCAATTTCTCTTTGCAGAAATCATCACCCGGTTTCTCAAGATAATCTATAGAGCTTGTGGGCAATTTTATGCATCAACATTTTCTTTCTACCATACAAATAAAGTAGTTCCTGTGGATTATCCCGAGTTACCACGTCATGATTTCTGGAAAGAGATGTTGCTTTTGAGTTTTCAAATGTATTTTTGGTGCTTTGAGCATCCAAGTGCCATAGTTTCATGATATTCCAGTATATCTGAATTAATAGACAGTAAGGGACTTGCAGCTCATTTGAATTCAGCAGGTTGATCTTTGTCAATGTAATGTGATAATAACATATTTTCCTAAGTACATGCTTTTCAATCGTCTCTCTAACTGCATCAAATAAAATGCCTTTTAATTTTCTTCCATCCTACTCGTTCATCACAGCCTCAAACAACTTCAAAGTACAAAATAAAATGAAGATAAAATTAAACATTGCACTGATGATGATGGATGATTTTGATCTCAGGTGCTGATGCAGCTCAGATGAGTTTTAGCATAATAAAAAACAAACCGCCAAACTATTTCTTTTGCACACATTCATTAAACACTAAATCAGTTTTATCTCTCAGGTCACATGCCTCTAATTAATGCCTTCATTAATTTACTTAATTATTTTCTGTGTTTGATAGGAAAAGATACGCATGAAATGCACACTAGAAAACTGGATACACAATGAACACTTTGAACAATTTGAGGTTTTTTTTTTCATTAAATAAAAAAATACCAATTAACATGTTCAGTTTTATCATCGGGATCTAGATATTATTCAGGGTAAATGAGCCACCAAGCTGAGAGGGATCTGTGTGAGATATGTTTGATAAAATAAGATAAAATTGAACAAAAGCCTGGTTTGTCCATCTGCACCCTCGACACGTGCAGTGCTCTGCAGGGTGATAAAGGTGTGTTGACGATAGCAGATGTGTGTGAAGTGTTGGCGGCGGAACAGTAGAGCTGCCAGGGAACTGATGTCCTAATGAAATATACAGCAGAAAGACATCTATGCAGCCAGCCAGCCAGCTAGTCAGTCAGCCAACTACCAACCAACAAATCAGCAGCTTATCAATCAGCTTCCCAGTCAGTCAGTGAAAACTACCAGCTAGCCTGCCAGACCTCCCTGCAGACGTGCATGTAGTCAATAAGTCTGCTGAATGGTCAACCACCACAAGCCCAGTCCGTCATCGCGCTAGCCGCCAGCCGGCAACTCAAGGTCAGCCAGCCAACCAGCCTGAAGGAGCCAGCAGGTCCAAATTTAATAATCCCACTTGCTCTCATCACAGATCATGGTGAGCTCTCAGCAGAATATATCAGTCCTGACCTCTGCACTGCTGCTCTATGAGGTGTGTGTGTGTGTGTGTGTGTGTGTGTGTCTTTGTGTGTGTGCACACATAATCTCTCATCATTGAACAGCATGCAGCATCCCTGAAATACAAACACATACATGCAGAAAACCAGAAGGAGAAAACACAAAATTAGTGCACTGCACTGCGCCAAGTGTGTTGCTTTTGCTCATAGAAATTAGCTAATAGAAAATGCAGAGCTATACAAATGTTTAGGGAAAATTACATTGATGATGAATGTTAAATGACCAGTGGTTTTCAAACTGGGGTCTGGGGCCTAACAGGGGTCCTAGAGGAGGTTGCTGGGGGTCCCCAGCCAAAGGAGGCATAGGATATTTTCACTTTTATCACATTTTTTGGCACAAAAAGGAATGCCTAAATTACCTTCAAACCTAAAAAAAACAAAAAAAAAGAACAAACAAAAAAAACATGATATGGTAAAAAATGAATGTGATTATTTTGACAGATACTTTGATTAGAATATGATTCTCGATTACTGGGAATAATCTTTTTTTCATCACAGTATTCATTTTCATGTTAGTAAAATCATGATGATGTGATGTTTGTTGGGGTCTGTACTAAAACAAACATAATTTCTTACATCTGCAGAGCCAGATTTGTAGGCCAAGGCATCTCTGCAGCACTACAGTACTTCATTATGATGCTGTTTTGTCACATTTTTCCTCTATCAAAAATTGCTGCTTTTGTAATTCAGATATTGCACTTAACCATATTGTGATTTTGATGATAATATTTTGATTAGTTGTGCAGAACTACTCAGAGGAGATTTCAAGAGACAAAAAACTTCCAAACTGGGGGTCTGTCATCTAAATTTGTGATCTGCTTTTGACCATCCCCTTCATTTTCCTCTAATTAGAGAGGCTTAATTGTAAGTGATTAATTCCATCCCTGGCCACTAGAGGTCAGTGGCTAGTCAAGTTGATTCCAGTACTGAACTGAATAGGACTGCTGCGCTTTAGTAGAGAAAGCTTTGTCTGAGGAGGCACAGGTTTGACCTTCTCAAAGATAAGAACAGATCACCACAGAACTGATCATTCACTGTGGCTGCAAACACTCGAATTCTGATCGAATCTGATGTAGTCACGAATCAATTCGGAAATCTAATAACCAGTTTTACCCCTGAAGCAAAATTGCTTTATTATACACACATAAGCCAAAAGAATAATGTCTTTAAGTCTGTTTTCTTTTTTTTTTGACACTCACTTCCATATGAGACTTTCAATCAAGCCACAGTTCTCCATTCAAATGTTTATGTGAGCAAAACCAATACATGCCCATCACGGTGAGGAGAGACAAGAGGGGAGCTCCTTGGGCTCCACTGGCCCCGGCTGAATAGACTCCTCCGGCTCACAAAGGAGAGCCTGTCTGCTAAGGTGCTTAGAAAGCGCTCAGGTCGTTGATATGCAAGGCGACGGGGCAGCCCCGCAGCTCGCCTGCTTTAGAGTTAATTAAGCTGCAGACCCAGTTGGCAGGATGCCCCCCCGCCCCAACCCCCCCCCCCCCCCCCCCCCCCCCCATGTCCTCTCTCTCTGCACTGCTGAGCTCTGACACCGGCATTCCTGAACCCCTCCAACCATCTCACCCACAATTCATAAGGGGGCGTGGACCTACAAGTCACACATGGCCTCACACTGTAGCACTGCATCACCTAAAAAAAAAATTCTTTCTAAGAATAACCGTCTCCACTCTTGGCAATATTCTCTCTTGTCCACATCTTTGTCTCTGTCTCAAGAGGTGTGCCCCGCCACCCAAATCCCCTCAATCTGTAGCACTGCATCAGGCAAAAGGAATGTCTCCTTGCCCTTCTTTGTTGGCCCCATGTTCGAAAAAATACCACGAAAGTGCCATCTTGGTCGGATCTAAGGTAGATAAAAGGTAATAAAGTGCCCTCTAAAGTGCCCTATCAGTGTATCAAACATAATTAAGTGCCCTTAGTTGCCCTCCTGGTGGACAAAATGTGATAGGAAGCTCTCTAGAGTACCCCACCATTGGACAAAACGTGGTAGAGTTCCCTCTAGGAAGCACTTCTTGTGGATAAAACATGATAAAATGCCCTCTAGAGTGCCCTTTGAATGGACAAAACATGATAAAGTGCCCTGGGTTGCCTCTCCAATTGACAAAATGTGATGAAGTGCCCTCTAGTGTGCACTTTCAGTTGATAAAACATGATAAAGTGCCCTCTAGTGTGCCCTTCTAGTGGGAAAAACATGATCAAGTGCCCTGGGTTGCCCTTCCAATGGACAAAAATATGATAACGTGTCATCTAGATTGCCCTTCCAGTGGATAAAATGCAAAGCAGTGCATATCAGCCACCCTACATGCTGTGAAATTATTTGGCCTCTATGTGCTTGTCCTTTGTTTACATAGTTCCCTCTGTGTGTTTATTACAAAGGTGTAGTTGTTCTCTAAGTCACATAACAGAACAATTTTCATCTAAGCCACTGTCCTTGTCTGTAATGTTGGTGAGCATCTTGGCAATCTATCGCCTCTGTCTTCATTTCTCCTCCTTTCTGTGTTGCTGTCACGCAAGAAGTAGCTCCTGCCTGCTACAGCTGTCACACACTCTCTCCACACATACACACACACACCCATGCACTTACAGCTCTCTCCGTGCTGCTTAATGTTTCATCCACATACTGTAGCTGTGAAGGCAAAGAGGGCAGGCTCAATCAAACAGAGGACAGACTCCCCAGCGGGCTGCCATGCCTCTAATTGTGGATTCATCACAGACAGAGCAGATCAATATGGCACTCTTGACTCCGCGCAACGCAGAATGATCTGAAGTTTGTCCTATCGGAATTTCTTTTACCGAGGGGGATTAGACACTTCCATTTGTGTTTGAGGATGGCGGGACCTCGTTCTCAACCACATTTAGAGAGAGAAAACTGGAGAGAGCTACAGGGGTAAAAAAAAAAAAAAATCTCACCCCCTTTTTTGTGCTTTTTCCCCACTAATGATCTTCTGCCTTTGTAGTCCGAGGCACACACACGCACAAACACACACATGGAGGCTGCCGTGTCCTCCATTTTAATGTGACCTTGGTGCTCCTGGAGAGAGCTGGCTATGAACTGGCGAGGTGGCGAGAGAAGTCCTCGCCATTAAACCTGTGGGGGCTTACTGTAACACTCAGCTCTCCATAGCTGCTCTCTGGAACTGGAACTCTGTAATAGTAGCTCTCTGGCTAATGTACTGTTGGGTATTCAGGGAACAGAGGGGGTGGTAGCGGGTTAGAGGCTGAGTGAACCCTCCCTGCAAGAAAAAAAATGTCCATCTTAACACGTCATTTAGCCCTTTAATGAGTCTGAACATCTGATTATTCTACTAAATGGGGTAACATCCTGTAAACTCACTTGTTTTTGATGCAGATTCGCCTGGAATTACATGAAACAAGATCCTGCTGTGGTATAAAGATGACATCACTTGATTTGCATTGGAAACAAGTTCAGTCAAATGAGAATGTTTTGTTGTCCTCTGTCACTCTTATTTTGTTTGATGAATGAAAAGAAATACAGGAAGGCAGTCATTACATGCTGGCCCTTTGTTCCTTATTTAAAAGGAGTGATATGCAACACCCTTACCTTCAAAAATGGGTAGTGCAGTGGATACAATAAATTAATTTCTTCTTTGGGCCCTTCTGCTTTTATTTGATAAGGACAGTGAAGGGTATGACAGGAAAGTGGGTAGAGAGAAAGGGATTGACACGCAGCAAACATGCCACAGGCAGGAGTCGACCTGATGGCCGCTGCAGAGGACTGACAGCCTCAGTATATGGATGCATGTTCTACCAACTGAGCTACAGGGGTGCCCCATAGTAAATTTATTTATATATTTATATCTAATATACCATATATACAGTCTATGGTTGACACGAGTTGTTTTCCCCCTCCCCCTCCTCCCTAGACTCGAAGCTCAGGCAGGTTGCCTGCAGGCTGCAGGAACACTGAAGCAACACAAGCGCAAGATGAGCACTACATTGTATTACATTTATAACTCTGTCAATATAAAGCTAAGCCTATCCATTGTCTGCAGCTGCTTATCCTGACAGGTCGTGGGGGTGCAGGTGCCTATCCCAGCTGACGCTGGGTGAGAGGCGGGGTACGCCCTGGACGAGTCAGCAGATCATCGCAGGGCTGACATACAGAGATAGACAACTGTTCACACCTACGGGCAATTTAGAGTTATCAGTTAACCTATTACACTGCATATCTTTGGACAGTGGGAGGAAGCTGGAGTTCCCGGAGGGAACCCACGCGATCATGAGGAGAACATGCAAACTTCGCACAGACAGATCCTGCCCCAGCTACAAACTCTCCAGCCCCCCCGAAGCAGCTGGGGTATTTGAACTCAGAACCTTCTTGTGAGGCCCATTATCCTAAAAAAACAAAAGCCCACTGCTCCAAAAATACACACTCTGGAGTTTGAGGTCAGTGACTTTCTGCCAGACTCCATTAACATATTGCTCAGTTTAAAAACATTAACAACATCTACTCCTTCCAAAAGATTATTAATGATTTTTAACAACTCATAAACAGACACTTACTCATTTGGCGAACATTCAACGCTAATTTGAACTCCATGTAAAGTAAAACACGAAACAAGCAAACAGCATATCTGTTGGAGAAGCCAGTATTTCAAAATAAACCTGTTTCCTTAATCTCTGCTGACATATCATGTCATTTTTATGATTTACAACAGTAAATATATCACAGATTTCTCATTTGAGCAACATTTGAACTGTATTTTTCTCTGGATTGGTCAAATTGAATCATCTTCCATAAAGGCCAGATGGATGGGTTACTTTTTTTCCCTCTGAGTGATAGACTTAGAAATTGTAGAGGAGCAGCAGTAACACCTTCTCAGTCTGTCACAGCCACAGCTTTCCCTGCCATCACGCAGCAAGAGGGCTCCACTGCTGTGTTTTGCCAAACCCACTGCCAACACAACTCCTCCATTCATCGCCTTTTCTCCGGTTTGTTCTGGACTCCAGGTCATAGCTTCATATTTGGATTTTCTATTTGCATGCGCCAGTGTAGAGGCATGCTGCAGAGACAAAAGCTAACAGCTTTCATGTGGGTGCGCGCACAGGTTGTGATGCTGATGGACCCTGTATATACATTAAGAAACACTGAATTTATTTTGCTTGTGTGTGTATGAAAACTCATTACCAGGCAAAGTATAACAGTGTGTTTGACTTTCATCTGTAGCTTTCCAGTGAGGGGGAGCAGCAGCGCAACCAGAAGACTCTGGAAAAGACACAGCTGTCATCCTCCTTAAAACATGAAAAATACAATTTTATTGTTGATTTCCATATTCTGTGAGTCTGCACTGCACTTCAGACTGGCATTCATCTTAATTCTTATATTCATTCAAACACAAAAAATGCTTAGTGATAAGAAGACAACTTGTGGTTGGCAAATTAACTTAAAGAGATAAAAAGCACAATAAAAGCTGAAGTACATATTTGAGGATGAATAAAGATTAAAGCTGCAGTAGGAAAGAGAAATAATGGGGCACCCTGATGGCTTTGGGGTTAAGGTGTTGGGTTGTATATATCTGCCCTTTGTGTCATCTCTCTACTGTCATGAAAAACCTCAAAAATACTCAAGAAAAAAAAAGAAAAGAGAAATAATGTCTGAGGCAGAAAGTGATGGAGAACAGAGGGAGATCCTTGTTTTACTGATGTCATTCACGCTTGTAAAATGTCTCGTTGCAACCTCTAAAAAGTGAGATAAGTGGTACTATCTTTACCAAAATACAAATGATCTGAGAAACTGCTGAAAATGTTCTTCAATTTTCATTTGTTTGATGTGAGTGGAGTATTCTGCTGTGTATTGCTTTATTTACAGTATATATAACAACTATGTGGCAGTGCACTGGAATGAAAGAAATCTCAATGCAGATGCCAAACAAAAAATTATGAGGCGATTATGGGAGCCCTATATAAAAGACCACTTGCTGAGATACATTTTCTCAGTGTGTGTCCACTCAAGATCAGTGTTATCAAAGTTTTGTCAGCAGTTCAGTCATAACCCTTCTGCCACAAGATGAGGCAGACAGAAAACAAAGAGCCTGCAAACATGCATTTGTCTGTGGTGGCATAATAAATGCATAAAATATGTGTATTATACAGTATTAAATGAATTCATACAGAGCTTCTGATACGACTGAATTTGTATCAGACTCGATGAGCATGACACGTGAAAAAAGGGTCTGCATGATATATAATTACATTCTATTATGTTCTAATAATCCTTTTATAATATAGAAATATAATCACCCCTTTCTCTTTTCTCTTTACATTTCAAATTTAAATTGAAACTGAAAAAAGAAAGACAGTGAAGCACAGAGAGGTGAAGGGAAAATCTTAGTGTCCTGACCAAGCAGTGGAGCTTTAATATAATGAAAAAATACATATGCATATATATAAGATTGTAAATCTGTTTATCTTCCTCTGTTATTGGATTCTTTCATCGATAACAGCCTGAATATTATTTATCCAGTAAAGACATATTTTCTCTATCCAAGCCGATAATCCCTTCAGTAAAACACTCGCCGCTGAAAAATCTCAGTGTAGTCACCGTGGAGAAATTGAGGCTGAGACGAAATAAAACGTTATTAATTCTGCGATATTAAACACGCCCACTCTCCTTTTCCTCTTTTTACATATTCATCATAAAACTAATGCAATTATCAATACTGTAATCTATTTGGTGGTCACATGGTGCAAAAAAGTCATTACTTGTGAGCCTTCTTTAATGAACAAATCTAATGAAGTGCAGTAATATGTTAGAAGCAAGATTTCTCTCACCTTAGGGGGGTGATATGCCTCTCTGGGTGTGTGAGTGTGTGTGTGTGTGTGTGTGTGTGTGTGTGTGTGTGTGTGTGCGTGTGTGGGTTTGACTCAAGGACTTAAGTAGTTTTGACATGGGTGAAATGCTTTGCTAAAGACAAAAGAAAAGACAGCCAGGGGAAAAAGTTGGATGGAAATGTGCAGCAGATGTTAGAGATTATATCAGTCCTTACTCGGTCTAATCCTACCTGCCGAAACACGGATGTTTTGCCAGGGAAAGGCTGTGATGGTTGGGATTTGGAAAAAGAGGAAGACAAGAGGAAAAGAGTGCAGAGCAGAAGTGTCCTGATGAGTGACGCGTAAAAGCAACTAACAGGAGAAATTCCGACCAACATTACATCTAATCCTGGATATACTACATAAGCATCTGCTCACATAAACAACATCATGACACTTGAAGGATTTATTTGCTCAGGGGAATGTAACCCCCCCCCCAAGCCGCACTCCCACCCTTCTGCCCCAAGACTCCTAAAACCTCCTCCATGCATTATTCATATACATCGGCACAGTTTTTTGCTGACGTGCAAGTCCTTGGACGTGCTCGGAGGACTTCTGTACAGGACTTTGTTTGAGGGGCATTATGGGATGTGGCAGGACGTTATTCAGTCATGTAATGTGCCTTGTCTGTCTGCAGAGAGAGGGAAAAGGAAAAAAGAAAGAAAGAGAGGGTTCGCTGGTGGAGCGCAGCGGCGGCAGCAGCGGCAGCAGTGGATGCCTTGACCGATGAAAGGCCAATTACTGGATGGGTTTCCTCGCTGTGTGCTGGGGGGCGGGGGGAGCACAGCGATGGCATTTACAGACAGCAAATAAAGCTGTTAGACAGAAGACATCAGCTTGTACACAAGAACACATGAAAAATGTGTCTCACTCACAACAACAATAAAAAATCTTATATCAGATTATATTTATCCAGAGGGTCAGTCTGCTGGGGTGGCATTAAGGTGGGCAGGTGTCCCAGTTTATGTGGGACTGCACAGCATTTTTATCCCTTGTCCAACGTCCCACATATTGAGACAGGGTCTAATTTTCAAAAGTCAAACCACCGCAGGACAGATGGTTTTCTAAAATCTGGCTTTTGTCCAATGGCTCTGAAGAAAGCAAGGAAGACTGCCATCATGGGCCCATGTTTGATGTCAAACTGCACACACCTAGGTCAAAGGCAGGTTGATCCGTCACCCACAGGGAAAATTGTGAGTCAACACAAAGTCACAATCCAAGCAGATTTAGGCAGAATATGATGGAAACTACCACAAAGAAATGCAGCTACAACAAAGACTAGGAAACAATTTACTGTATGTGGGCTACTGAATCAATGATAGGGCAAAATCTAGCAATGTTACAGGCCAATGGGCAGAATAGACATGCTTATTTTTTTAATATCAAAATTTTAGACTCCATCTCAGCATTGCTATTGAGTCCCAAATTGCCCCACACAAAGATACTCACATTTGTTTTTTGGGATCTGGTCACCCTGGGTGAAAAGATGCCGTGGAACTCCAGCTGCCATCACAGTTTTGGAAGTTATATTTAAGAAAAGTCGTGGCTGGATGGAAATTTGCAAGAGCAAAACTCGAATGTCCAACTGCAAGTGAATGCAACAAGAACTGACTCTCCCTATAGACCTTTATGGGTTGATTCCACTGGGAATGCCTGCGTAGCATTACAACATTTTCACATTATCGCTGCCATTCTACGCAAAGCTTGTGATTCCACCAGAGGCGGCTCCCTGCTCTGCTCTGCTTCCAGTTTATTTTTGATGGATGTTGCATCGAATCTGCACAGAGCAGATCGACCAGACAGGACGTCAGGCACAGAAAAAGTAGGAAGAATCTGGACTATTTTCAAAATCAAAGACTCTGTGCAGACTAGCCATAATACAAAACAGACAAAAAAAAAACGTATTTCACTATAAAGCCTACTTAGTAGAACCAGAAAAATGAAGGAAAGACGACCAAATCAACAAAATCTGAGCAATTAAATATAATCAGGCGAGCAAAACTCTCTGCTGAAATATTTCCAAAATGCTGCTGGTGAGATGCAGCCACGTGGAGGATGGAACAAAACTGTGGTGTGTCCAGTGGAATCACCGGGCTGTGTCCCTGTGTGCTACCTCGCTGAACTGCTGCAGCTCACATGCTTGTAGTTGTCACAGAGACAGCTTTGCTGCTGCGGCTCTGCTACCGCCATCACCATCTTATTCAATATACAATTTAATGTTCTGCATATTTTAGTCTCAATGTTGGGCTTACGCTCAGTGAAAAACATGCATTTGGAAAGAAATAAAACAATTGATTTGCAGTACCTCCTTTAGATATTTCTATTTCCACCCTTTAAAGTCCCGTGACTATTTCTCTTGATCTGCCGCTGTATTTATTAAGTTACATGCAAGTGCATTATCTTGCATCACAACTTACAACCACAAAAAAGCACAGCAGCTATGAAAAAAACCCGCACTACATTAACAGACAGTACTCATCTACAGCAGCGCACTCCCCTGCTTCCTAGCCCTCTCTGATTCTAAAATCTAAAATAGCTTTTACTGTCACCACCAACCACTCCATCCCTTAATCTCTTCAAGGAGATCCATTACCATATTAATAATGAGATGTGAACCGGTCATAGATTAAACCCGGCAATAAAGCAGCCTGCCAGGCACTCACACTGAGTCATTTTAATGACAGTGTGATAATTATAACTGCATGTGTCAAAATTGACAGACAGGGCTCCTGCATACATCACAGACACACACTCACACACACACTGTCCTCTCCTTCTTCCACGTGTTAAATATAGGCTTCGGCCTTAATCAACTTGCCTGCATTATAAATAGGTCAGAAAATGACAAATTGGCTTATTCACCTGCTAAGTGGCACTGAGACAAGGGCCAGCGTGTCAGGACAAGTGTTGAGGAGGGTGATGTAGATGCTATTGGTAGCAGATTACATCTGTTCAGGACACTGTTGGACACTTACTTCAAACAGCAGTAAGTGTTTCCTTTTCATGTGCCTGACTTGGTTGAAACAAGATTCTTCAAAATCACAAAACAAACACATTAAAACCCATCATTTTTTGCTTCCTGCATCTCTTCGCCTACCCAACGTACCCGGTGCTGCAAATAACCCCAGAACCCGTGGGAAACAGTAAACAAAATGGCCTGAATAATGTAAAAACAGCAAAAAACATCTGTAGAATGTTGTGTTGATATAAACAGCATTTGGTGTGGGATAATCTCAGCAGGAGTGCTCATTATTAAGCTGTAGAAGCCCAGATATAATATAGCGTACACTGTTTACTGTTGCTCTGTGTCTGACACTAAGCTGCTATTGTGTTCAATAGATTGTATTCTGTGGCTTTGAGTGACACAGCGGTTGGCGTCTAATGTGAGTGTAAGCGCTGCAGACTGGGTGAGAAACGATGTTTGTTTCCCTTGTTGCTGTGGTGGAGAAGCCCGTGTGTGTGTGTGTGTGTGTGAGAGAGAGAGAGAGAGAGAGAGAGAGAGAGAGAGAGAGAGAGAGAGAGATGCTTTGTTTTCTTGATTTCAACAGTACACATGTGCCATGCTTGACTTGGATTTGAGAAAATCAACAAACGCGAGGCCGTACAAACAGCTACAGTTGAAAAAAAAAACAAAAAAAACCAGCAACCTCAATTTTGTATGTGACATGAAAATATCAGCTGTAAACAAGCAGTGCTCACACACTGGAACACATTACTTAATGCGTAATAACACAGCAAGTTTAAGTCCGATCAGGTCCAAACACACATTACCGTTCCCTCCGTGACAAACACACACAGACTCAGCAGACATGAGGTAATGAAAAGTCCTATAGAGCCCCGTGCGCAGGGATGTTTGTATCTGCTCAACTGCATCTCAGGCTGATCGGAGCAGATGGTGGTGTTGTAGTCAAGACTGTCTGTGTGGAGACCTCTGCGTGCAGCATGTGTTCAAGATCAGCGCTGCAAGGTTTTGAATGACAAGATGCAACACTAATCCATTCCACCGATGATTTACTAATGTCAAGATACGCACACAACATTTGCCTCTTGTGTAACACCTTCCAAATAACAAATTCATCAAGCAACACAGAAATCGTAAATAATGATCATCATAAGAGAGAAGAAACAGAGGAACTATAGGATGATGAATATGGAAAATATGCCGACAGACATCATATGTAAATGAGAGTTTTCACACTGATGCTGATGGTGGGAATTTAAAAATGTAACAAAATAAGGCTCCCTAAGCTAAAATAGCTTAAAATCAAGTGCACCCTTGAATGCTTTGTCTGTTTGCAAGACACACTACCTCCAATAGTGGCAAATGGACTGCATGAAATCCAGCGGACAGAGAGCCCCCGGTTCAAAGATTGATTGGTTAGATTTTGGTGAGATTCTACCATACTAACAAGATTGTATGTTGACTACTAAACTAGATTCTGTTATCTAATTTAACACATTTAAATTTTTCTGATGTGTTGACAGTACCAGATCTCCTTACCTTGACTGTAGGGGTCCTGCAAAGTTCTGTTTTTAGTCAGTCTAGTCCTGCAGACCCTTCTCAACAGCACTCAATGCAGGGGAAATGTCTGGCTCCACACATGTACATTCTACTATAGGGGGGTAAAAAATGCCCTGCCTTGTTTGCATTTCTTTAAACCAATCACAAACGTCTTGGGTGGCACTGAGCCGAGGATGCAGCAAAATAGTGTCAAGGGGGGACTCATTTTGCATGTCAGGAGGCGAGCTCTGGCATTAAAATGACTATATGACTGCAAAAGAAAAGGTAACAGCTGTTCACATTCATACCATTAACCTCCCAGGCTCTAATTTGCCGTTTTCAGCAACTAAGAGGTTGTTCTCTTGTTTCCCGGGGACTTTGAAAATGTAAATAGTCGACACCGCAATGCCGTGGTGCGCATCCAGTGAGTCAGACTAGGGCCACTGCTATTCACACTATGGGCCCCATTTTAGCAGTTGCCATTTTCCCCACATTTGCAAGATAGCCTGTCTGTGCGCCCACAGGCGGGAATTCTAAAAATGAAGGTGTGGTTAGGCGCGTTTGGTACCTTGTGCATGACTCACTGTAGTCAAAATCGCTTGCACCACAGACCTGCTGAAACCTGGTTGAAGTGTAAAGTCTGTGGCACAGTAGGTACGCCTTGCACAAGATGGCAAACAATGCATTTGGCTGAGGCGCACACACACGTCTCCACAATCACAAAACACCTTTCATTTATGTTCAATTTTTCCCCACACAGGACTGAGGATTAGTAAATTCTGCTTTGAAAATATTTTCTATTAGAAATAAAGTGTAAATATTGAAGTAAATAGCATGTGTGCATGTATTTATATCTGTGTGTGTCTAAAATTATTCTCACTAATAACAAATAAAGATTAGATATAATTATTATTATAATTATAAATCTCAATAAATCTAATAAATCTCAAGATGTTATATCTGACCTTGAAGGCAGGATACCCCCGTGCACCCATGGTGAAAGATGGCAAAGGTGGATTTGGACACATCTTGGAAAAATTAAAACCCCTGTGCTTTGAACCATGTGCTTTAGACTGCAGTAAGATAGCGCTCTATATTACTGACCTACCTTACAAACGTTCAAATGTCAGTGTATGCAGATGATGCAGTAATTTTTACACTTACAAAAGACATCCAGCCAGCCTCCAAAATCCTTACATCTGCAATGACCCATGTTCAGCACTGCCCCACTAAACCACGTCTCGTGTTGAAAAAAACAACAGCATGTACGAGTGTGTTGTTCATAAAACATTCATTTAAATGTGTTCCTTGAAACATGAAACAGGAGTCAAACACCATAATGTTTAATCTACAAAATTTTAAATAAATCGACCCACTTTAATGCTGCCTGGATGATTTTAGATCACCATCATTTTTTCACATCTCATATACTGTTTTATTGTCTGGTCACTTACAAATGTAATGCCAAACCAATAGAATCACTTTTCAAGAAAGCCAGTGTGTGTTTGATTAAAAAAAAAAAATCATGGGTTGCTGTAATGGAAAATCACTTCCAAGATAATAAACAGTGCAAACTATTGTGTGGGTTAAATTTAATACCCTGCCAAGTTCCCTCTGATCGCTGAATTGAACTTTTAACTACATTTAAATGAATTATACATTCAGCTTCCTCAATTAAAAATCTTTTTCTTCAACTCATGTTAAAGTTGAGCCCTCTGAGACATGTGAAGATGCAATCACAGCACACTCTGATACCACAGGTTTTTTTATTGAAATTTTGAATTAATCTTTTCAATATTTTAAATTCTGAAATCCACTGATTCAGTATGAGCATTACTAATTCAAATTCATGTTCGACGCTGAGATCTCCATACAGAATATCAGCAGAATTTTGTTATTTAAAAACAGAAAATTAATAAACTTCAGCGATCACAAAACTCTGCACTGGGCTCAATGCGCCTAAAAAATGGACAAGAGGTTACGGATCAACCGAGACGGACACCATAAATGTTTACATCTCATGCTGCTGTCACAAGTCTCTCACTCTTGAGTAGATACATGCCTCCTTCTGTACGGTGATAGAGTTGGCAGGAGTAGTTTGGTAGAAAGAAAACAGTTCCTCCATCAAACTGCTCATAACAAGGTCTGTGGATTATCTTGAGTAGGTGGATCATGATTTCTGGAAAGAGACACTGGTATTGAATTTTTATAATGTATTTTTTGGTGCTTTAAGCATCATAAGCCAAATGTCATCTAGTTCCATTATACTGGAGAGAAGGCAGACATCCCTACAAACTCTGCAACTCACACCAAAACAATTTAATTGGTAAACACTACAGGTAAGAGTTGATTCGGTGAACTATTCCTTTAAGAAGACACTTAGAGAGGTATATCTCGGGGACTGCAATAGTCTCTTAACGCTACACCTCTGGAAGTACATAGAAAAGACAGTGCTACCATCCCATTATAACCTGAGGAAATTACCATTAGCTACGTTCCTGCCCCTGTATTAACCTGTGTGTGTGTGTGTGTGTGTGTGTGTGTGTGTGTGTGTGTGTGTGTGTGTGTGTGTGTGTGTGTGTGCATGCATCTGTATTTAAGTGGTGTAGTCTTTATTTTAAGGCCTTTATTGGTGTTTTTGATGTACTGGGTGTGAGTCATTGTCAGACTCTGAGCTGTTTTCTGCTGAACAGAGGCAGGAAGGCAGGCAGGTAAGCCAATCTGTGCTGTGTTCTCATTAACCGCCTGTGGATGCACAGTGAATGAGGGGAAAAAAGACAAGAAGAGAGCTGCTGTGAGAGAGGGAGGAAAGAGGAAAGGAAAAAACAATACGGAAGATTTTCCTGTAAATAAAGAAAAGGAAAGGAGGTTTGTCGTTCTCTGTGTTTGAGAGGAGGAAGGGCACAGAGCAACCGGCAAAAGGAGCTTTGCTGGTTGATCAGGGTGTGCGTGTGTGTGTGTGTGTGTTTGTGTGCATCAGTTCATGTGTGTCCGCAGACAGGTATGGGCTTTTCTGACTGTGTGTAAATTGGCATGAGCACGTGCACAGGCCTGCTTAAGCGTGTGTGTGTGTGTGTGTGTGTGTGTGTGTGTGTGTGTGTGTGTGTGTGTTGAGAGTCTCATGTGAGTGTGCGTGTGCACGTATGCATCCCAGCCCATCTGTAAGTCTTTATGGAGGGGAGTAATTGAGTGGTGGAGGACAGGGCTCAGCACCGCAGGGAGCCAGCTGGAGTTATTGAGGGATGAGCAGTCTGCCTCTGGGAGCCAGCATCTCTCTCCCTCTCTCAAAACAAGGCAATAGGGGTGGGGGGGGGGGAGGTGGAGAGGAGAGTGAGGAATATTGGGAGGGACGGAGAGAAAGAGAGTGAGAGGGAGAGAGAGACACTCATTTCTTACCGGGGAGGGAGGGATGAGCAACAAACCTCTCTGGGAGATGCATCTCCTGCACTCACACAAAGCAGGAGGAGAGGAGTGGGGGTGGAAGGACGAAGGGAGGGATAAGGAACAAGCCTCTGGGAGCTGCATCCACTACTTTAGCACAATAGACTTGGAGTGGGATGGGGGGGTGTTGAGGTTGCTGGGATATAAGCTGCATAAACTTAGGTTAACCTTTTATAGATAAGTAAGTTTAGACACAGTTTTATGTCAATTATTTCTGGTCATTATCCTTCATTATCACTAGTGGGGATGTTAGTTTTTATTCACATTTGAATGTGGAAAAAACAAAGTATCTGAACAATAATGAGTTCAAAATTTATAAGTACAACAGATCATCTGAAGTAGTTTGCTTTGTCATCCACCTTGACCTACTGCATCTCCCACTGATCAATAAACTAAGATAATTAACAAATATGGAGGAAGATACTTGCGAACGAAGCTGTTCTGATTGGATAACCAGGACACCAAAGTATTTGAGAGGCAGTGTGTTAAATTATTTTGGGTTGAACACACACTGTAGATGTGCAATATTGCCAACAAAGATAAGACTGTTCGGTGCCTTTGTAAAAAAGCATTTGCCTTTAGGGCCCGATCAGACTGAGCGAGTCTGGCAGGTTGCAAAATGGAGGGCGCACTGTACTGCCTTTTTTGTTGAACCTGTTGTTTAAAAAAAAAAAAAAAAGAAATAGCAGTGCGGTGCGTTTTTTTTTTCTGTTGTTGCTAGGCAGCCACTAAATCACCTATTCTTAAATGAACCCTGATTTTGCTGTAAAGCGAACTCAGGTATGTGACTTTAGATTTGGGTTAGCTATACTTAGTTAACTTAATTTCAGATAGCTAGCTAGCTAAAGATCTGTGTAAAAAATAGACAGGTGGACGACACTAGCTCTGGCACTTATTAAGTTTGAGAGGCTGTTTTCACAATGCTGGATGAAGGGAAACAGGAATCTGTTAGCTTAAGAATGTTAGCTTTGCACAAACCATGAACGGCACGTCAGTACAGTTTAAATGAAACAACAAAATGACAGCTGTGATCACTATTCATTCTGCACATAATATCATGTAATTCCAGTTTGTAGATAATGAATATTAGTCACTACAGCTTTGAGACTGTGCACTATTGGTTTGAAGTTTGAAGTTGCGTCACATCAGGAGCTTGGACCTCAGTATACTTGCTTGCATTTCAAGCTAGAAAATAGTCTAGACAAAGTGATATGTCTTGAGTCCTATGGCCAAAATACATAGAACCTGTGATTTTCCTTATTTTTTTTAAAAAAAACTTTATCAATTGAAGGGTACTGTAGGTACAGGATATCAAAGTGGAGGATATGGGAGGTATGTGAGGTGATTAAAAGAGAAGAAGAAGGTGTGTAATGGACACGCATGCATAAAGAGAGGAAAGAGAGAGAGCAAATGTGAAGTGAATGGACCAGAGGACTGTGGAGAGAGAGAGAGAGACAGAGTGTAGATAGCAGAAGTCTGGCATGAAGACACAGAGGAGACAGAGGATAGATAGGGTCAGCGGAGAGGGGAGGGAAGGAGAGATGAGGGCGTCTGGTTGCGTGCTGCGTGAGAGGAGACTGTGTGACGTCAGTGATTCATCCACAGACGTCACACCTACACATATGCGCACATTAGGACACACACACACACGCTCATGTGTCACAGCTACTTTGCCTAATGCATGGAAAAATGACCACCACTCAGACTAAAAACATGCTGATTATAAAACAGATATGTGTGAGAAGTGACCACAGGTAATTAAGTGGTCAGACAAAGATAGATTAAGTGTTTCTTCTTCATCAGACTGCAGCTGAGGTCTGACGAGTGTGGGATCAGGATGCAGAGTGTATACAGTATAAACCATACCTCGTACAGACACGCAGCAGCTGCTGGTACTGTCTAATGGAGTGTGATAGGAAGAGGACTCTCAATATGTTTTTGCCTGAGTGGATGTAACACTTGTCCTAAGAGGGGATAAAGCAAATTTAGGAGAAAATGGAGAGTATTCGCACACTGGACCAAAGCTCCCACAGCTTTGCACTGCCAAATGATACCTTTTAGAGCCATAAAATTAAAGTATTTCTACATTTTAGTACTTTGATAATCAGCAATCATATCTTCAGCTGAATGTCACTTTGAGATATTTTTAGTCAGACAGCTTTAAATAGTAATCACAACAGCCATCATTAGTAAATTGAATTAAATCAAAAGCTTGCAATATAAGAGATAAGAGCTTGCATGTATGATAATATGCATATATAGCAGTTAATCAGACAGTGTACCCTTGATGAGGGGGCTCAGATTGTGTGAAGGGCTCTTAGATTAGATTCCAGCAGATTGGTTGCTCTTCGATTCAAAGATAACATTAGCACAGCACAGACACTTCAGGTTGAACAGATCAAATGTGTCTTTGCAGTTGTCTTATGCTGCAGATGAACCACGTAGCTGCTCAAATTAGTTACACTCAGTGGTGACAAGCTCTGCAATGGTGCACAGTAGGAAAGATGATGCATAAGTTTACTGGGCTCTGAAAGGCACCTAAATATATTTGTTGTCTTTCCTGTTCACCAGCAGCACTTTCCACAGTGAGTATGTAATTATGCTGCCATTGTCAACTTGCACTTTATATTGGGCCTACTTTAATTTTCTCTTTTTCTATTGTATATTTTATGTCTAAAACTGTCTTGAAAGCAATGGTGGAATGTAACTAAGTACATTTTCTCAAGTACTGTGCAGTACAATTATGAGGTACTCTACTTGAGTATTTCCATTTTTCTTTCTACTTCTACTCCAGTACATATCAGAGCAAAATACTGTACGTAAGATTTTTACACACATAATCATATAAAGAGTTTCTAGAATATTTTATTTTGTGATAAATTAAACTACCCAAAAGTTTATATAACTACAGCTGAAACCATTAGTCGATGGACAGAAAAGTAATTGGGAACTAATTTTGATAAATGTCATTCTTCATATAAAAACTACTTTTTAAAAGTGGAGATTTTTTTTTGCTTTTTCTTTGAAGTATTTTAATAATAATAATAGTAATAAACATAATAATAAATTTGAGGTATTTATTGTTGGTTGGACAAAACAAGTGAAGGTGTCACTTTGGGTTCTGGGTAATTTGGAGCACATTTCAGAACTTTTACAAACCAACAACCAATTAATGGCGAGAACAATCAGCAGATAATCCATAATGAAAATAAAAATTAGTTGAAAAACCTTTCAAAATGAGCTTCACCTCCAAAACTACAACAGTAAAATCCTATTTTTAATATATAATATGTAGTAGTATAACAATCACAAAGGACATTTTCTACTTTAAGAAGATTTTCTTGAATATACTTAAATCCTTTTACTTAAGTAGAATTGTCAATGCAGGAGTATTTTTACTGTGTGGTAGTAGTACTTGTACTTAAGTCAAGGCTCTGAATACTTCGTGCACCACTGTGTGTCTCTTACTGTGTCACTGTGTGCCCCATGTTTCTATGTTGCACCAGAGAAAGTAGCCAACAAGACTTTTTGTTATGCTGAACTGGTGTTATAATGACAATAAATTACACTGAACTGATCTCAACATTTAAGGCAAATCACTGAAGCATTTTACAAAATCACAGATAATTAACCTTTTCTAACCAGCCACTGACTGCAGGCACTTCCAGATAAATACCTCTTAACACACCATTTACATGCTGCAGAGCAGGGCACAATGACATGTGACCTGCAAAAGCTGTAAAAGAACCTGTGGAAGAAACCATCATCTTTGCAGGCCTGGGTTAAGAAGTTCACTATGACTGGGGTTGAATTTTCTTCCTCAGAGCCAGCCGATAATTTAGGATCACATTTCGATCACTAATGTCAATTAACCGAGTCCTGAGTACACAGCTTCATCATCATCATAAATCACACTTCCTCCTCCAGGGATACATGGCTGAGCTGCTGCCAGGGTTCATGCAGTGCATTTGAGCACATGAGGAAAGAGACTAAAACTTCAATAAAAAATAACCCAACAATATCAACAGCCAATTATGTCTGTGTGCTTTGAAACAGATGCTGCTGGTGCGTTTAACCTCAGACACTGATGCTGAGTTTCTCATTATTTAGTAAGAATAAGTGGTACTGTAGTTAAAGGGATAGATGGGATTATTTGATCTGACGTTTCATTATGTACTTATTGATAGTCAGTGTATTACCTACGGTACTTTGGAGAAGCAGAGAGGAGCACCAGCACAGAATCTAAGCAATGTACTGCTGTGGACAGGGTCAGCAACAAAATGTATTTTAGCCACTCTCTCCAAAGCAACCAAACTCCATAGGCAAAACCAGTAATGTTACCTCAGAGAAAACAGGACTTTGTTTGTTTGTTTGTGTTACTGTAACTTTAAAAGTTACATACGGATTTGCCGAACTCATGCAATAACACAAACAAACCAATCGAGGCATCGGTAGACCAAAAACTTCCAGGTTCTGCAGGGTAAAAGGACTGATTTCGCTTATGGAGTCTGGTTACTTTGGAAAGAGAAATATCTGGCTTATATAATAATGGTTTCCTGTCAGAAAAGGCTGTCTGATGGCAAAGTAAAGCGGTGAAAATAGTCTAAATACAGTGCACATTTGTACTTGTACACTGATTTTTTAGGTGGACATTATTTTAGGGGCTAAAATACATTGACCCCATCGACCACTGAACTTCATTGCTTAG
Source organism: Lutjanus erythropterus (assembly GCF_056507025.1). NCBI lineage: Eukaryota > Metazoa > Chordata > Actinopteri > Lutjaniformes > Lutjanidae > Lutjanus > Lutjanus erythropterus. Next base: position 8,673,532 of record NC_139329.1, read on the forward strand.
CTTCTGTGTTGCTCTGCTTCTGATGGGGGCATGCTAACAGACTTCTACTGTTTATTGACCTTGGACAATCCCACAACAAATGATCTGAACTACTTCAAAATACTTCAAAATATTGTGCTTGAAAGCCTCATAAACTTATTTATATTATCACAATGAATTATGATCAGTTGTCTCTGTGAAACAGAATTAAACTGCATTGATGACAGTGATGTGACAAGACAACAGGCAGTAAGTGCACTGTGTTTTAGTAAAATCAACTTTTGTTGGGCAAAATGTGAAATATCTTCACCACATACTGACAAGATATAGATTAAGCATACATTTTAAAGACAAATCATTTATCGTTAAAATAAAATCAACTATACATTTCTGTATGGAAAACACACCAACACATCAAAACCATATACTGTGTATATGAGACAATGAATAATGTTGAGATTGTCAGCATGCTGTGATCAAAACAGACAAACATTCTGCAAACAAAGGTTTTAATCAAATGGAGTTTTGTTGCTGTCATGTGAGTTTTGCATCTCAGTCGCCCACATAAGGCCGATTTGAGGTGCTGTATAATTACACTCAGTTCACAGTAATTCTCTGCAGTTTCACTTCATGAATAATCCGGCATTATGATCGGCGGGTAGGCAAGCTGTGGGCAAATCCACAAACAATATTATCAACCCACACGCAATCATGCAACCACTGGGTTTTATAATATTAGTGGTGAACATAAAGTATATCTGCTGCTGTGATGGATTGTGAAGAGTGATATGTGACAATTTAAAAACACCTACACACACACCGGCAGAGTGTAATGCACTTCAGGCTCCAGGGAGAAGCAAAGTCACTCCATTTATTAATGATATCACTTCAGCTCAATATCAGTTAAAACCCTGAAAATGGATACGAGGTGGCGCGGAATGAGTGAGGCAAACAGTTCTATAAATCCTGCTTTCACTTCCTGGAAATGTTGTTGGTATCAAAGAGCTTTTTAAGACTGCAGGCGTGTCTGTAAATCATACAGAGAGGAGCAGAGCTGTTATAATTGCTTTGCAATGCCTGTGATGCCCCAGCGCATTATCCATGTCATAGCTTATTGCTTTTTTATTGTTAAGTGCCTCATAAAAACAGCATCGATACATGACCATTGATTTGTGCACGGCCGGATTAAGCCCCCCAGATGGTGAACATACATGATACACAACTGCACACACACACACCCATTCACACAAGGAAAAAAGAGTGTGCAGAGACAGTCACATGGACAGGAGGATGCCAGCATCAGATCTGCCTGCCTGAGACCCCCACACTGGCCTACTGAGACTCAAGCCTGAATAAATGGATGTGTCCAGATGGGCAGGAGAGAGGGAGGAAGGGGAGGCTGGAAAAAGGAGGTTGTGATGTGGGGGTGGTGTTGGAGGGAGAGGTGGACGAGCCCCGACGCCGCTGGATGCCGCACGGCGCTGACTGCGAAACGTAGCTTCTTGTCACATGTGAATGAATGTGTGTGTGTGTGTGAGTGTGCATGTGTCAGTGTTTGCACTGTAGAGCATTGTCTGTATTAGCTCAGCCCCGGATCCCACATCCTGGCTGGTGGTCACACAGTTGCACCACCGCACACACACATACACACACAGATACACACACAGACACAATACGCAGGCTTATCACAGAGAGCAGAACACTCCTCTGATTAATAAGCTATTGCTCTGCAGAGTCACAAGCCAAAAGAATCTGCTCTAACCAAATCTGGTTAGCTCCAGGCTGCAATCCTTCCCAAAAATGAACAAAAACTAAACAGAACATTGATCTCGCTCCTCAGAAAATTGAAGATGACTGAGTCCTGATAAGCTTTTGGGAAACCACAACCAGATCAGACCAGTCTGGCTTGGCCTATCCAGTCTGCAAAAGTTTCATTCCAAAATCAACTCACCCAGAATCCTCTGAACTAGGAATGCACCCAAATCTTAATGCGCTATTTGGGGAAGCACGTAATCGATGGAAACAGATATTTCTTCTCTCCGAAGTCGGTCATTATTATTTGGAAAAAAACAGCTCCATGTTACTTCAGCAGAGTTAAAGAGAAGGTTGCATCTACCTTAATGAATGAATGATTTAAATCAGTGATTCTCAACCTGGAGGTCTCAAGATCATTTCTGAGTTTCCTGAGATAGTTGTGGATATTAAAATAAAATATTCTAGCAAGCAGCACAGAATGAGCCAAGAAGCAGCTCTCAGCGATGTCAACCCCTTAATGACTTTCAGCATAAGAGACAAGCACTGAAAAATAGTATGCAAAATACAGCTGGCCTCAAATAATGTGGTTTAAAGTCCAGCAGTAGGCATGATGGGAAATGATAGCCACATTTTAGACTAGGGAATGTTTTTTTTTTACAACACGACCTGCACCAGTGAGATAATTTACCTTAAAATAGATTTTTATTTTGTGTGTTTGTGAGAGTCAAGGTATGCATGCAGAAGAAGTATTCCAGCTCAAGACCTGGGTCAACAGGTCTTGAGCTGGACAGGAAATGGTGGGTCACCTGAAATGGTGGGTCACCTGAAAATCCAACAGCAGCACCATCGACCGAGAAGTGCAAGATGGCGGGAGCTCCCACCAAGCTTTGTAAATATCACCCGACCTTTCTGTAATATGGATTCTTTTGGTTGGGGTCATGAGTTGCATTGATGGATGTTTTTATATAGGTGTAAGTCTTTACTGTAGATTCTCTATTTCTAATAAAAAACAGATTTATAAAACAGTTTTTTCAGTTTCTGATTTTTCAATATCCCTCAGTTAAAGGGGAGGTGGTGGTGGTGGGCCTCAGACAGTTCGTGTGACTTAGTGGAACTAACAATAAAAGGGGAGAGAGACTGATGAAAAGTACAGTATGAGGATGTGGAAATAATTGATACTGTATTAATAATTAATTACATGCCAATATTAAATCATTTGGATGCTTTGGGCAACCGGCTGCATTGCCAATTAATATTAGGTTAGAAAATAAAATATTTTCCTGATTTAACTTGACTTCAGGAGTAAACCACACACAGTAAAGGTCTTCTATCTGAATACAGAAACAAAGACAGATTATTTTGTTGGTTGAACAGATACAAATAATCTCTAACTGCTCCCTGTCCTCAGTGAAACCTACTGGGGCTTGAGCAAGAATCTCAGTTATTATTCAATTTCTGGCCAAGCGTTAATATTAATTGTTTCGTCCGAGTAAGGGCCAATCTCCTTACCATGAAGGACTAGATGTTATTCATTACCATCACAGAGCTGTCTTCATTACGCAGACATGTTCTTGCTTATGTGCGCTACTGAGTGTGTGTGAATGTGTGCACTCAGTGGGGGTTTATCTCCGTCTATAGCTCATAGTTATACATGTCTGCCGTTCCTCTGTGTCACATCATTGGCCGTCTAGCGCAATCAATCAAGAGAGCCCATTGTGCCTCACAAAAAGCCAATGAGCTGCATCAATAACTGAGCCTGCACTCCCCACCCATGAATATTCCCCTAATGAAACAATCTCTTACCGCAACACAGGGCTGAAAGTCACGGGGAAAAAATGAAAGAGGCAGCACGGCGACAGGAATGCTACTGTCTCTCAAATATGTACAATTACAATGAAGAACACACAGTGGTGAAGAAAAAGGAGCATTTGCTTTTTGTTCTTTTGCATGTTGGCTGGAACGCCATTAACAAAGGGGCACTAGCTGACTGTAACCCATTCACTGTAATACCCATCCCCCAAAGATGCAACAAGAGAAAGCGATGGGAGGAAATAATGGCCACATTCACTTCTTCAAAACATCACACATGGAAGAATCACAGTAATGTCCTCCCTCAAGCAGCCTTCATTTCCATTAAGACAACATATCACTCCCCGGTCCCTATTAACCCGGGGACCCAGGCCATCCTGAGCTCGCACTAGCTGGAACACTTTGCACCGAAAACAGTGTGTTCATCACTTGGCCTCCCACTACTGCCATTAACTCTGTGCTAAGACCATTATTTAAACACTGAAAGCAGAGCGAGTAATTTGGAGCAACGCAGTGCCAGCCCTAACGTCTATTCTATAGCCGCAGCTGCAGTGTGTAGTCTGGAATCTGTCGAGGGGCCAGTAAGTGACGCTCCATTGAGCCTCCACAAACAACACAAGACAGAAATGAACCACTGAGGCAGGAGAAAAGGGGGGAATGTTTTTCCTCTAAAAGAAAGAAGACGGATGACAAAGCACAGAGGAGAACAGAGAAAAAGACAATAGAGAAGAGAATGGAAAGGGAAAAAACAGAAAAGGAGAAAGGTTATGCTTATGATTTCATTTGTTATGCTCTTGATTTCATATGTCCACATGAAATGGAAAGCAGAGTGCTATTTGCTTCAGAATATGTACATATTTCTTGTAATTACAGGCAGCTAGGGCGGGACTTGTTGCAGTAGCCAATAGCGCTGAATGACCATTAACGCAATGCACCCTCCCACCAGCCATGCAGCTATAGGGCAGTGGTCCTAACCACTGACTCTTCCCGGGCTCAGCGCGAACACATCAAGATCTGCCTCCAAGACCAATGGAGGATTGACGACAGGGAATACAAAAAAAAAGGTGGTTTCCATGCTGGGATTGGCTCCTGGCACCCCAAGGCTGAGTCAGCTAAGTTAGCTATGTGGCTAACTGAGCTAATGGCAATTAGCAGTCAGCTATTTTAGCAACAAATAAAGCTATCAGAATGCTCAGGAAAGGCCCCCTGCACATTGTATGCTCCATGTAGCTAATGTTAGTTGTTGAAGTAGTCCACTGTAAAACGCCATGAGCTGCTGTCATGGATACCGCTTTCCCAAAGTGAGCAAATTTTAGCTGTCTGGCCATAGCAACTGTATTTTGGAGAGACAGGCCAAGGTTTGAGGTATTGAACATCTTGGAAGACATTCCGACACACCACACTGTTGATTGTTAGCTAACTGATGTATCTTATCCTTAACTCTGCATCTCTAAAAAGTTGGATGTCATGATATTGGTTAGTTCCAGCTTGCATAAGCACTGTCCATGTTCTGTTTTACAGCAAAAAAGTTAATTTACCAGGATTTTGATGAAGAAATCAATTATTTGTACTTTTTGGTGTTCTTAAATAGGTGACCAGTATGACTGGGGATGTGATCTAAAAGGGTTAAACAGACACTTTTTGTTTCACTTTAATCACCAAGGAGGTAAATACGTCATCAGCCAGGTGTCCTCTGAGACAACAGAAGGACATGACATACCTGCCTTTCTCTTTTCCTATGACAACACAAAAGATGCATGTGAACCTTAATCCATAGCCTTTCCACTTGCTGTGAGTCACATGGATCCCCCCTACCTGTGCCATCTCTCTCATGCTCTTGCCCACAAGAACACACACAAACACACATGAACACGCAGCCCTGTGCATCCCCTCCCCACAGAGCACATCATCCACCTCAACAACAACAGCGATATTTACAGCCAGGCCGCCCCCCGGGAGGCCGGGCTTCTTGTCACGAAGCCGGCCCTCTCAGCACATGCAGTACTGTAGGTGACTTCAACGATCGCTGCCAGTCTGAGGGAGAGGACAGCTATTCTAGACTCCTGACAGGAAGCACGACACTGGTGTGAATCCCGCATCACAGGCACTTCAGTCCTCGAGAAACAATAACAGAGGCCTGGCCTTGACGTCAGCATGGTCGTAAAGACAGAGATGAGGGTAGAGATTAACAGAAGCTCACTGAGGGGGGTAGACCCTTATCCTGTTGCTAGGATGCGCTGGGTGTCTCATCTTTTGAGGACTGTCTTTAAAAAAAGACAGAAATATTTAGAGAATGGTAGACAAAGGCCGAAATACATAACAGGCTCCTCTGTCAGGTCAGACTGTTCTTTACAGCTTCACTTTACCAGGAACTATTGTTCATTCTACCATATCAGGTGTGACTGTTGACGCAAGTAACAATCTATCTATATACAGTGGCGTTAGGCTCAAGTGCACACAATTATGAGGGGCCCTCCTGCACGCTAGTTGCTATTTATGAAGCACACACAAACCATTAGGCAAATACATATTTTACCAACATGTTGACTTTTGCACAGGAGCTTTTGAATCATACTACTGGACCCATCAGCCTAAGTGTGATTCCCAATTTTTAAAAAAAAAAAAACGTGGCAAGAGAAAACGTGGAGCCACTCTCGGACCTCAGTGGACTGGACTGTTTGGTATCTCGGAATCCATCATTTCTGTGAACTGATTTGCCTTTTGATTCATTATTTGGACAATGCTTTTATTCTGTCTTTAAAGGACTCACCCACTAAATTAAGCACATTTTAAAAAGATTTAGAAATAGAAAGAATTTCTTTTCATAAACATCTCTTTCTCACTGTGTTGGTGTGGCCGGGAATGTGAATCTGAAGTAAATTAAAGTTGACAGCTTAGTCTCAGTTACAGTAACTGTAAATAAATTACTGTCACTAATTAAAACATTGATGATTATAAAGAGCTGACATCCAAATATTCTTTTCAGGTTGCCTGGTGAAGATCTGCACTCTACTCAGTGCACTCTTCTAGTTTTGTTATAGACTGTTAATTTCTATTAAAAAATGAAAACCATGTTGTAGATCATTTTGCTTTTATGAGGACTTATATGACAAATGACCCCATTTTTAATTTAATGTGAACTCTTTGTGAGCACAGGTGTTTTTTCCAAGGTGGTGATGCCCAACACATGTTGGACGTCACATTCTTTTTATGAGCTTATCCAGCCCATTGACCCCTGTCGAAATACCAATATGACCATAACAGCTAAAAATGGGTAATGCAATGTAAAATGTAATTCTTCCTCCTTTACAGTGTCACTGACCTGAATGAATAAAACATTAGAATGGTTAACCAGTATTAAAGAGTACTTACAGTGTAAGTTATTTTTAATTTCCCCACAATACCAGATTGTTGCTCAGTAGATCATACTATACCCTGTAATAAAAAGTACCCATTAAAAAAGACCTTCAGAGTAAATTATTTCCACATTTTCCCCAAACTACACATCTCTCTCTCTTCTGTGTTGCAAGCTGTAACATTTACCCTAAAAACACACTTTGGCTGCATAGTTGTGGTGGTTTATCAGGTAGTTGTGGATTAAGATATTATCTATGAAACTCCATAAAGCTCCAAAATCACTCCATGGGATCAAAAAGTTCAACATTATCAGTAGTATCTGCATTTATGTATTTCTGCGACGGTGGACAAAACTGTGAAAATGTCAAATAAGGCACTGGATCTGCTTTTACTTTGACTACACTAGAAAATAATCTTTTTTTCTAGATGGTAGAGGATATACTTCTCTGATGGTTGATTCTTGATTTACTATATATCGCATTTTGTCATTTGCTCATTAAGGAAACTGTGAAGGAGTTGATGTGATTATGTGCTGTGATAGGTGTGAGCCATACAGTGAACCCCAATTAAACAATAAGCACTTGCCAGGTCAGCCAATAACAACACAAGTCGAACTGCACGTGGAGAGTGGAAGGTCAATGGGGCTGCCTAGTCAGCAGACCTGTCCAATGTCCACTATCATGGTGATCCACACGTGTCTTTGTATGTGTGTGTGTGTGTTTTTGTGTGTGTGTGCAGGGTGGAAGCAGTGGGTGCTTTATGATGCACGCAGTCTTTTGACACCTTAGCAGAAGCTGCTGACTCCCTTGTCAGTGCTTCACCCTTTGTGAGCAAAGAGAAATCCTGATTATTACAGCGGCTGTAAATGCTGGCAGCTCCTCCTCTTTAGCGCACTTACTGAACAAACAGATGCACAGATGGGCTCGCATGTATATGCATTAGTGAAGGAAGTATTTTACACATGAAGAGGACAGCTTTTTTTTCTAGCAGTTTTAAAAGATCTTGCTTAGTTTGATTTTCAAATGTGTTTTGAGAGGAAGATTAAAAATAGATGATGTTGTGCTAACAATAAGTAACTTGTAGGCCTTCCTGTCCCCTCATAATGGCGCTGGAAAACAATACTGCAAATGCCAAGTAAAGTGAATAATTAGAGGAAGTACTCAAGGTTTCCCTATTATTCTAAAAAGATTATTTGATTATCAGTTCACTGGTTTATTTATTTATTAGTTTATTTGTCAGGGACAATGCAAGAAATATTGCAGCAGGTTACAATAAGAAGATACATGTGTTGTAGGGTTTATAGCAAAGGCTAATTTACAACCCCTGTCCCTGATTAGGCTTTTCTAGTTATAATAAAAAAGAAGAATTAATTAGTGGAATGAAGTACATAATAAATAGTGAAATGCATAAACAGAAACCTATAATTGGTGGTCACAGTTTTGTTTTTGTTTCAGCCAGCGGGTCACCTTTTCACTGAGCGTTTACAAATCAGTTTTGTTTGTTTTTTTTAATTTAGTGCATTACAAAGGTAAATTCCTTTTACTGAAAAGGATGACTAACCAAAATAGTTTTTTCACTGCACCACTTTGCCATTTACTTATCTCTGAACGGCTATTCTATTGGAGTCTTTTTTGTGACATACTGACGAACACCAGCTTTAAAAATCAGTTTAATGACATAGAACTTGATAAAACAAAGCCTGAGCAAGTTTTCAAGATTATACAGTGGCTCCATTTCATTTGAGCCATTATTTTCAGTGGTTGTATGAAGCACGTCTGTAGCTTTAAAACAGAGAACAGACTGTTTGTCCCTGCCAGGCTGAATCAACCCTGTCTCCCACAATTACTGCCTTACAGACCCATTCAGTCTTGTTTTTATTATTTAACCCTGAATTTTATCTGAAACTTAAAATGGTTTAGTAGCCTCCTTTTTATCCCTCACTAAAGGAATATATTTAGTTAGAAATGTTTGAATTAGAAAAACACACTTTTGTGTAATTTTCTTTGAATGTTCCATCCAATACACCCTGAGAGAAATTTTCATTTCCCAGAATATAATTTGCTAAAATGATGTTAGAATTGATTTGTAGGAGAAAAAATTGACTGACTATAATTCTTCCCCTTTCTATTGGCACTAGACCAGAAAGTGAAGTGCCATTTTGAGAAATTTAGTTGTTCAGTTATTTTCAGCTATGTAGAATCACATGTTCCAGCCATTAACACTGAACGAAAAAACATCTGGAGCAACTTTACATAAGTAAAAGTTAATAAAAAGTTCAATAATAACATTAATAATAATAAACTTCATTTATATATCACAGTTCATACAAAGCATGCAGCTCAAAATGCTTCACATATTAAAAATAGGAATAAAAACAATAAAAAATAAAAGCAACCCATGGGGCATAGACTAAAATATGCTAACTTTGCTTTTCTAGTAGTAGAAAGGCTAGATTAAAAAGGTGTGTCTTTAACTGCTGCTAAATATAAATGAATAAAGGTCCTGTGTGTAAGACTTGCAGAGATTTATTAGCAGAATATGGCAAACATAACCCCCTGAAAATAAGAATTGTTGTGTTTTTCTTACCTTTAAAGGAATGAATTTATTGTCTATTGAGGGTGTGGTTACTCCTCCAGGTTGCAGTGTTGCACCACCATGTTTCTACAGTATCCCAGCGCAGACAAAAACCAAACCAAACAGCTTTTTGGGTTTTGTACAGAGTAGGTTTTCCTACACGCTTTGAAGCGGGGAGTGAGATGAGGTGTTTGCAATGTGCAGTCTCACCTCTAGATGCCACTAGATTCTACACACTGGTCCTTTAAGGCAGAACACTGTGTCTATCAACACGTCAACTCTAAACCAAGCCAGCTGTGGCAAGCTAATAATAGCCCAATTTTCTGCATAACTTCAGCTGTTTCTTATGGTCATATTCTCCTTCCCTCAGCTCTTCTTCTTAAGCCTTTTATTGGCAGTATGATAAACCAAACCTGCCAGAATTTACTTTATTGAAACAGATGATACTTTACAATATTGTTTAACATTCATGTTTGCTGTAGTTATCTTGGTGGGTATATTTTTAACTATAAATAAAAATAAAGTAAAAGTACATTCACTGTGCTGTTTTCCATTGCTTGCTAAACCTCTACATAAATCTAGCTTATAAGAAATGAGTATCTGTGTGTGAATGTTTAAATGGGGATGAGTGATGCAGCCGTATTTCCACTGGAGAGTAATTCCTAAGTGAACTGCATTACGAAATGTGGACAATCTGCTTGTGTTTCAGGTGCTTGGTCGTACTTCCTGTAGGTCTATCCTAATGTCCATGCCACATGCATACACACACGCACACACACACTCACTGAGAAACATATCCCATTACAAACTGTTGTCGCCATCAATGAAACACTCCTGCAGACCGGTGAACAACAGAATCGTGCAGCCACTCATGTCAGCAATCAGTCGATTCAGATTTGCAGGGGAATATCTCTGCAAAAGCCTGCTGCTGATTTCAATAAGTAACTCAGCCGTGATTTATAGACTTAATCCCCCACAGGCAGCGTGTACAGCCAGCTCTAATGAAACACATTGGTTTGGATGTGATCTAAAGAGTCCAGATAGCTGCGCCATGTGGAAAAGAACATATGGATCACTGAGCTCCTCTCCAGCATTCCTGAACAATCTGGACAGGACATTGAGCGTTTTATCACCACCAAGGACTCAGCAGTTACACTGCGGATGGAGGCGTCCAGTTGCTTGTTCCCAGCATCCTATCTGTATTCTGGAAAAACAGGAAAAGACCTCTTGCACATTGCTACTGTGAAGTCATGTTTTGTAACTTCATCTTAATCATGGTTGGAGACTCTTTGTCGTATAGTTTGCGCTGATTTATAAGGTCTAATTTAAACTCTGGAAACTCTGGTGGTTTGTTCTGCCAAGACACGACTTCATGACTGCACTGAAACTCATTGCCAAGGTTGGGAGGGTTATTTTAAGAATGTATTCTGATACAAGAGTAGTCAATAACCTAATTCAAGTATCACAATATTAAAATAATGTCACTTGATTACTGTCTATTACATCTGGATTACCTCAATATGAAATATGGGAATGTTTTATCTTTGTTTTTTAATTGTTTGTCCAGATTCCTACCTTTGTTCTGTGTGAATGCACATTAATATTTCTTTAAATTAGATATTGAGTTCTTGAATGATGACAGTATTTTTACAGGCGAAGGCAGAACTGAAACTGTACTGTGATGTTGTTCCCTTTTTTGATTTTAAGACAAAATAATGGAGAAATTTCCACCTATATTAAAGCATCTTTTCCAAGAGATAATGAACTGACTGTAAGACTACCTGGACCAGACCAGAGTGGTGTTGTGAGACTCTTTAAGTGTTTAAGTGTAACAATGTGTGTGCATTGCACATCGTAGTGTAGATAAGCGAAGTCACACACCTTCCTGTGCGTCCCCTGGGGACATAACATCAGAAAAAATATGAAAAGTAGTCTACGGCGAGAGACAAATTATTACTTGACTCCCTTTGAACTGTGCCACATAGTACACATATGGTCTTTGTCAATTTAAAACATAATTTTACAAGTCAAGAAAGTCACATTTCAGGGTAGTTTAGTTTAGTTTTATGTGAAACTGCTCAGTGAACTACATCTTTTGCCTTGCACAATATACGTCATCAGCACCAATCTCACTGCTCCTTAAAATGTTCTTTTTACAGCCGTGAAGAGAAAGAACAAGCAAGACCCGTTGTTGTGTGACTACATCCTGATACAAAAATACACTGGTGTCAGTGACTAACTTTAGCTTTTGGAGGGAGAAAGTCATGATGTCATCCGACCATTAGTTGTGTAGTCTTTCTAATTACGTGTCTTCACATTTTTATACTTCAACATTTTTACGACAAACTGTGACTTTCTTCACTTGTAAAATTGTCTTTTAAAGTGACAAACATCCCATGTGTTATTCGTGGCACAATTCAAACCAGGTCAAACGGTTCACACTTTTTCCAAAGTTAGGTCCCATGGTGGTCCACTGGAAGGAGCTTGACTTGCTTCTCTATCTGATTTTTTATTTAAAATGCATTTTAAAAAATTGTAATCCTGCTAATGATCCCCAGTTTTATTAAATGTAACTGTAATCTGCTTTTGTCTTTTTTTCTGTGACTATGATGGAATTCAGTTACCTTTCTTTGGCATCCTCAGTACGTAATCCTGTTACATGCAATCTGTTTAAGTCTGCTTTTCAGTAACTCCGATTATCCTATATGAAACTTCTTCTCTTAAGATCAGCATCACCTTCGTCTTTCTGACCTGTGCGTCACTCTGACCGTGAGCAAAAGGAGCCATTTGGATTAGCAAAACAGTTTAAAGCTCACTTGTTGTGAGATCATCTGAGAATATGTCATCGGTTCCACTTGCAACCTTGGGACCCTGAGTGGACCCTGCTTTAGTTACACAGCATACTGCAGAGCTTAAGTGATTAGCTACCATTAGAGCATTTTATGGGAGAAAGCAGGAGAGGAGAGGGATTACAGAGGTAGTCACTGTGCCGCAGGGCATTGTATTTCAGACAACATTCATCATGCTATCAGCTTCCTTATTATAAGGAGTCAGTGTGAGGAAGACACATGTGGCATGCTGGCCAAAGCATACACTGCCCTGAGCTGTAAAGGCACACCTCTCTTTTCTATTTTCAGAGCAACAAATACCTCTCTCCCTTAATAAAACAGGATATGTAGTTGTAGGGAAGGTTGTCTTGTGCAAAGTGGCCAGCTGGTTATTAGCAGGGTTGGAACAGTTACTTTAAAAATGTATTCCAATACAATCAATAATTACCTGGTAAGATATATATAATAAATAACCTAAACTAAATATTACAGTAGTAAAGTAACTGATTACCTTCCATTACTTTTGCATTACCAAATATGTCAAAATTGTTAAACCTAATACAATGTTTCATGTGTGTTGCAAATTTATCAAGTGTTTGTCCAGCTGCTTCTCATGCACAAATTCATGTTTAGATTAATAGCAGTAATTATGTGCATTTAAATATACTTTGTTATGCATACTATTCACACTGCACAGTAGTAGTAGTATTGACAGGTTAGCTGTAGCTAATGGGATTTCTGTTTAGCTGACGTTAGCGGCTGGTCTTACCCGTAAATGTTTCTTTGTGGAATGAGTACTGCAGTCCAAATAGTGAGTTGGAGCCGTAGAGGGTACATTAAATAGGTTGGTTCTCTATTTAATATACAGTCTACGGTTGAAGCGAGTTGTTTCCCACATCCCCCTCCTCTGCAGACTCGAGGAAGCTCAGGCAGGCTGCAGGAACGCTGCAGGCGCACAACACCAGCGCAACACTGTAATTTGAGAATAACAAATGATAACAAGTCCTGCACTGTAAGTTGATCGGCTGTTTGTAACTGTCATCCCTCTAAAAGATTATTAAGGATTTCTTGTACGACTCAAGAACAGACACTTACTCATTTGGCAAACATTCAGCATTAATTTGAACTCTAATTAACATGAAATGAGCAAACTAAAACAGTTATTCTTGACCAGATTAGTGGCTTCTAGTTACAAAGTTTCTAGTTGTTGTTGTCTGAAAAGCAAATATTTCAGTTTAGCATGTTTTCTTAATCTCTGATGGATATGATGGCCATTTTATGATCAGTTTCAGTAAATATATTACAGATTTATTCTTTAATAGCAGGTTAATGGTGAAATTTCCACCCAGTGAAAGCATTCTTTCACTCAAGGATGATGAATTAACAACAGTTGAGTTGTCAGCGTGCACATTGCACAGGGTAGAATGTTGTCCTTTATTTTTTCAAATATACTCTAAAACTGTAATTTGTATCCTAATTACACATTACATGTTACTCCATTATATGTAATCCATTAGCTGGTTTCTAGTAAGTACTGCAGGCAGGGGTTTGTGCCAGCTTTTTTTCTTTTACATCCCAGGTGTCTCAGTTACAGAGAAACATGATTTAGATTATTTTAAATCCATGTTACCGTTCCATTATTTAGCATTCAATACATGTGGCTAGGCTTCAAGAATCATAAATCACAAAAGATTACCCAATCATTTTTCTGCAGACTCCAGCAGGTGTCACTCTAACCTGTGATCTCCGGTACAGGCACAAGTGCTGCAGCCACCAGTCCAACCTGGCTGGGACTGTCTGGGGCTGCAAGAGGTGGGGTCAGTCAATCAGTCATTCAGTCATTGCTCTGCCTCCACCGCGGGAGAGTTCACCAGGGGTTCAAGCCTGCCCAGCAGAGGAGTGTGAAACCCAGTCTGCCTGCCACACTCTGCTGAACCCCCGGCCTCAGGGGGAGGAAATGTTTTCTCCTCGCCACTGAAAAAAAAAAAAAAACGCCCCTACCTCTGTATTTGTGTGCATGTGTGTGTGTGTGTACTAAACTGCTTCAGCTGAGCATTTAAGCCACATCGAGATAACGATCATTAGTGCTCTTTGGCGGCTTTGGCGTGCAGACCGTGAGAGCATTCATCTGAAGGAAATGGAAGAGGAGAGACATTTTTTTCCTGTGAAAACGAGGGAAGCTTTTTGATTTCCCAGGGCATGTACGGCCTGCGCTGCTCAGTATGTCAGACAGGAAAGAAACGGTGGTGCACGGGCCTACAGCACTTGAGAAACCACTGACAGGCTGCGTTTCAAGGACACAACCTTTAGTTTGTTTTGCTGAGGAGTAAAGTTGAAAGTGTGGGCGTAATTCTCTATTTGTCTCTGGACTTCAACTTCCCTGAACCCTGTCATTTCTAATCTTGGGGGCACAGCTGCCTTTCATACACAGTGGCTTCATGCAATGAGGGCTCATATGTACATCTTCAGGGCTCTTTAGCATGTAAATCTTCATTTAGATTGATAGAAGGTTACATAACTTCCACAGCAGCTGCAGCTTCACAAACAGACAGGAATTTACATGTTCTGGACGCGGTTTCTTTTCCCCCCTCTGTCTCCCTGCGCATGCATGCAGAATGTGTGCCTGTGACTGTGTGCAAACGTGCCCATGTGTATATGTGTATATGCACACAAGCACAAGGGATATTAGTGCAAAAGGGAAATAAAAACAGCACTTTCAGCAGTGGCACAAGTCGGATCAAAAGCACTTACACTTTACACAGTGTCTTGCCAACTGAAGGAAAGTGCTACGTCTTAAGTGGTTAATGTTCTTCCCACAATAGTGGAGCTGAAACCTGGTGTGTTTCTTTAAGGTACGCTATACACGGCAAGCACTCTGCTCGCATATGAGCTTTGTTGTTGCACAAAACAGTGCTCAGAGATAAAGAAAGAGCATAGGAGGGGCTGCATTCGCTCTTACGTGTGTAGTTAACTTTGCAAAGACATTTCTCAGCAGCATGGTTGGTTTTGGTCAGTCCATACTGATTATACCAAGGCTTAAAGTCTTGAGTTTCCTTTAAAGACATTGTCTGACATTTGAAACCCAAGCTGGCATGCAGGTTCAATTCAAACAAGACAAGTAAAGTAGGGTTAAACAGAGATACAGTGTGCACAGTAAATATAGACTTCTTATGTGTGCAAAAATGGTTTATTTCTCTTAAACTTTGTTCACAATTTTGTTGAAAATTCATGTTAGTGATCACTTGTCCTTTGCCCAGATAATACATCCTGACAGGTGTGGCGTATAAAGAGGCTGATTAAACAGCATGAGGTGTGCCTTGGACTGGTCGTAACAAAAATCCACTGTGTGTGCAAATGTGCAGTTTTATTTTGAAAAAAAAACAAACATTTTGCCCTAGGAGGGCAAAGTCATACTCTGCTTCTGATTGGCTAGTTTTTTTCCACTGTTGTTTGGCTTGGTTAGTTAAAGTGTTAAAGTTAGGGTTAGGGTAAGAAGGGTAAGTGTAACCCAACTTATAGTTAGCTTCAACTGAAGAATTTCATGATTAAGTATGATATTTTGGACAAATTTGATGGCTGACAGGAGTGCTCCAGCAATTTGGTCTTACTTCCCCGTAAAGTTGGAGAACTTGTATGAGTCAAGCTGCAGAAGTTGTAGTTGGTACAGCTTTATGTGTATGTTATGTGCTGTAGTTGTGCGTGTATGTGTTTATATGCATATATGTATTAACCACATCTTTCATTAGATGTTTCCTGTCTGGTTGTCTCATCTTTCACACTCAGTGCCCAACATTTATAACTGGTTTCTATCAAATATTTGAAGTCTCAAGTCCAACTCTGACTCAAGTTAAGTGACCTTGATGAAATCATCAGGGTTATTTTCTCATACTTCAGCTCAGTTTTAACAGGCACCAGTTCTTATTCAGCCACTTTCTATTTTTGACATCACTCAGTTAACTTCAATCCTCTAGTAGCCTCTTAAAAGTCTGTTAGCTGTAACATGTTTCTGTTAACAGCTATTCCTCCTACTGGGAAAACAGGGTAGCTGTTGATTTCCACTGTGATGCTTCTGTTACATCATTAAGTAGGACTTCCGTTCACGTCCACAACATTATTCATGTTATGCAATGTTTACTCAGCAGAAAAACATGACCCTTTAAAGATCTGTATGTGTAGGAAGTTTTAATGTTGCGCAATTGTGTTTACAGGAACAATTTGTACCAAATTCCAGACCTTTTGATAGTCTACTGATCTTTGATAGCCATGTTCTGATATGTTATTGATCAAGCTGATGACCATGATGACACTTAGCGTAGGAGTGTCAACTGACCATCATCACCATCATCTGGTTAGAGGCTGCATCGTTTTGACAAGCTAACAGCTGTTTCTGTCTGGTCAACTGATGAATTTACAGTCAACAACATCTCACCAGCAGTGTCCATTAAAATCCAGCTCAGATGAGTGAAAGAACGGTAACCACTTTTAGCTGGTCTCCGCTGGTTTTTGTCAGGGAGCTCAAGGCTGAACATATTTACTCACCGGCAGAAAGCGCCAGAAAGATGAGGAAGAGTTTGATTGACACGGACAACCCACTGGCCTCGACATGGAATACATTTAGAAATCAATTACAGCCTCAATGATGGGAGAACCACCCCTTAGTGGCATACTACCAGCACTTGATCAAGGCTCCTGCAAAGAAAGAAGGAAGACAGAAAGAGATGATCGTGAAGGCGCTGCTGCAGCGCACACACGTCAATGACACTCCACGTAACTGCAGATAGATGGATGAAAAAGAAGAAGAGCCAAGAGATCATATGACAGAGAGACGCAGAAAGAGCTGTTTATACTTGATGTGTCAACATTTTGAAGGATGACTCTGTAATGATTATGTGATGTCTCAGCTATTATACATGAAGTGTATTAGTCATAGCGTGGAGCATATATAATAAGCAACCTCTTACTACTTGAAATGAAGACTGTAAATGCTACTTTCTTCTGCTACATCTCTTTGGACCGCGTGCTACGAGGCTGATTTGTCTCATGCAGATTAGCTGGTCCGTTTCCAGGGCAACCTGTCAATTATTTGTTCCAGCAGCTTTGTCTGAGGGCCGGTGGAGCTCTCACCCTTCCCTTCCAACTGTGACCCGGGAGGCCATGTCCGTCCCGTCCTCAGTAACACCGTGTCAATGATAAATCTCTCAGGAACATCCAAAGACCGGTAGCGGCAAGAACAGGCAGCGCTGTGGTGGCACAGAGAGACACGAGACAAGATGTTGCAACACGAAAAGAACATTTTGAGTAACATATTGCTGAAGACTCAGAAAATAAATGAAAAAAAGGAGAGGAAGAGAAGCTATTCAGTGTGCTCTAGATTTTTATAAGGCATGACAAATTGCTTGATTGTTGAACTGCAAGCACTGGTGCATGTGAAGCATATGGGATAATCATTTACAGCTTTGGGTTGTAATTTATGCGGCTTGTTTGTTGTTAAAGAAATACCATAGCTCAATCAAAAAGGTAGTCAGTGCCAAAATCATTGTCAGACGCGTCTAAATTCTGTTTACTCTGCTGAGACGCCTGGTAAACCACCAGTTCTCACAGGCAGGAAAAACATCACACTCGTACATACCAACAAAAACCACAAAAGGGCTTTTGCACTAAAGAAAACACAGCTTTTGTGTAGAAGAGCTGTCATTCATATAGCAACTTAGAAAAGGCATGTTTTTTTGTCATAATTTTATTTCCTCTTTTTCAAAATATTTACTGATCAAGTGTTTATCAGGTGTTTGTAAGATGAATAGACTGTTTAATGAATACTCTAGCTGCATATAAGTGGGAACCGCTTACTGAGTTAATTATGAAGCTTAATTGTCATTCAGAGGAAATTCATTAAAATAATCAAGTCCTGTAAGGCTAAATCTCAAACATGTTCACGACATCAACTAGTCATGTAACAGTAATTGGATAGATTTAAAATTTTTAAACACTATTTTGTCCTATTTTTATATATATTTTTGGTTCTGATTGAACTTAATAGGTACAAAAAAATTGGAATTGGTCCTCTAGATCGCGAGCCACGAAACAGGCTGCAATGGCTGAAACGTAAACCTTGGGGACAAGTGCACCCGTCAGTGTAAGCTCACTAATAAAAGTGCGTGTTCATGCCACTGATAGGCTGAGCCTGACAATACTACTTAGACTCAAAATGTTTAAAAAAAAAATAGAGCTCATGAACATGGAACTAAACAAGACTGATAACATGCAGACAATAAATGTTTGTAAGGCACCAGTGTTTGTGACTGGATGTTATATAACCTATTGTAATCACTCATTGACTTACAAATATTACTTTACATATTCTGCATCACTTTTTTGATGTTACACATGAAATCAGATTGGTACCAAACAAGAATTCACTCGCTGACTTGTTACTTTAGGCACGTTTTGTATTTCTCAAACAAATCTTGCCACCACAGCCCAACTGGGTAAAAGTGATTTTCCCATGGAAATGTCCATTTAATAGTCAATGATGTCATCCATGTCTGTGAACCAAGAAGCAACCCTGATCCTAATATGTGTGAGGTAATAATTGGACCTGTGGGAATGAGGAGTGGAGTAGCACAGCAGTTAGGGGTTTGAATCAGCGCAGAGGCTATTTCAGTGCTATACAAGAGGTTAGAGGTCAGACACAGCTCTGCATGTTTTCCATCCCTCTGACTCAGGAGGGAAAACATAAGAAACATGTTTAAGTTCCTTGTATTTCCATAACATGCATTTTCAAAGACGCCCAAATGCACATAATGAGAGATGTGAGGAGGTATTTATTTATAAAGGCCACCTACGTAACTGCGTTTTGCACCTGAACAATTACGAGGCAATACAAGATAATGAAAGAGTTGCTGCCAAGAGTATATGAAGCGCAAGTACAGGCAATCCTTATGTAATAACAGAGCTGAAGTATTTATTTTCATATTGTGTTTCTCATGAAAGTTTAGGCCGGTATTTGTATATCCTTGACACAACCACACTCTTACCAAACTTAACTTGTGTTTTTAGCAGTGGTAAAAACGTGTGTGTCCTCTCACTCTGCAGGCTGCACTCTGTCCTGTGTCAACGACACAAACAGGAGCATCCAATACTCAGTACAACTCACAAGTGAGTAAATACATGCTGTAAGTCTCTATAATTACAGTGGTTTTAATTCCATCTGCTGCGTATGTTCCATATTTTTTGTACATAATAACAGTTTATAGACTTTACTCACCCAGAGAGTGTGGTGTCATGTAACACAGACTGAAAACAAATCTCACAAGGAGGCTCTTGTTGCAGGTGACCTGGGAAAATGAAATAAAAATGGAAAAGCAGGTCATAACAAGGCACAGTTTTATACTGTTATGCTGTAATATTTCCTCCTTACATGCTGCACAGAATTATATGTCTAACCATGTTTTAGCAAATTAATTTGTGTTCAGTTACTCAATTAAAACTCTTGTAAGGAGTGTGTAAAATATACTGGTTCTTCGTGGTAACATGAGAAACTCACATTTTAGAATGTTTGTTCAGCAGCAGAACATGACTTGAGTTTGGCTCCAACTTCATCACTCCCTGCAGGTTAAGTTACATAGAGATATTAGGGGAGTGATGAGCAAACCCCCCTTCTCCTCCCAGCAGCAATGCATTGGCAGGCAGAGGGAGAGACAGGAGGTTTAGCATTTTAAATAGACCGCCAGATTGGAAGGGTGCGTTTGGTATGAACTACTGAGAGTGAGGGATGTCACATGTGATTGGCGGTGCAGCTCAGGTTGACTGCATGAACTAGCTCGCAGGCGTTGACACATTCTTTTCAAACACATTTGCCATGGATGCAAATGTTTTAAGTGATCAACTTGTTTTAATCTGCGTTGAAAATGGAGCTTGAAAACTTTGCAGTGGTCAAGAAACACCCATAAACTTCTACGTAGCACAATTAAATTAACAGACTAATAACCAAAATGGAGACATAGTTTGATGATGTGAAGTAGCGTGGGATCATGGGAGTTGTTGTCTTCACTGTTAAAGCCACTATGAGGAGTATTTAACTGATTATGTAATGGTCTCAGTTTAATACTGATGCCTCCATCTGCAAGAAGATTGGCTTTTTCTATATGGCTGTTCCTAATGTCTGCAACCAGGTGGGATTCTTCCTGAAATCACATTAAATGAGCCTGTGTTTACATCTTCTCAGCCAAAGTTTCAGTGAGTTGAACGTTAACCAGTTAAAAGGTAAAATATTTTGTTGTCATGGTGGAGGAAACACCACAGGTGCCTCCAAATTCAACACAATCTGAAAGTTACTTGCAGTAGATTTAAACACCCATCATTAGTGGTGAAAATCTTCTTGACATGCAGAAATCACAGTAATGTATTAAAGTTTTAATCACATTTTATTAAGTCAAGTTCACCAACATCCTCTCACTCTCTGACATGTCATCTGGAGTTTTCTCAGCAGTTATAGCACCTAGAGGGGGTAAAGGGGTTATGACGCTGTTGACAGGTGATTTTATTAACCTTTAGTTTGATAGACAATCCTCACATTTTCAGTATTATTATACTTAGGTATGGCTAGGTTTTGCATCCACCTTTTTAGGATCTGTCCACAAGCACCATATCAACCTGTTGTTATCGTCACTCACTGGGATTTGTAGTTCTGCCCTGTGAGTCATTCAGTAATTGTCCTACATGATGAACTTGGCGGAGCGGAGACGCATTAATCCAGTGTAATTCCCCCGGACCATCTGTCTGTCTGTCAGTCCGTCCGTTAAACATGTCATCATCTGTTTGTCTGTCACGGGCGACGGCTTCAACACCCCTGACTGATTTTAATGAAACTTCGGGGCACGATTGCGGTGTTGTGGACATTTTGAAAATCAGCCTAAGTCGCTGGCCAAAGCAGGGTGCTACATTTCACAAACTGTAAAGGAAAGATCTTTTTTTATTTCACAATCATTCAGGAAGGCAACACAAGCAGGCAGAAATATTTTATTGAAGTCAACAGTTTCACATAAAACACTTGTTGGGAAGTGAAAGGTGAAATTGAACTTTTAAGTAATTTCCCAAAATGTTGGGAAATGACTTCTGCCGAACCACATCCTGGTTCAACTTTGGCCTAGTGTGTGCTTTCACAGCAGACACACACAGTTTAACACAGTTCTGCAATGACTGTAATGAACATTTTGAGTGTGCTCGCATTTTATTTTTTTATATCTCCGAATAACTTAGATAATTTGATCAAACTGTGTAAAGTTCTGTTGCCACATCTAGAATCTTTCCAATTAACCTAGGTAGCAAAATATTATTATTATTGGATTTTAAAAATGAAAAAATGGTGTGGATAATTGGATTTTTAGGAAACATAGAAGAAGAAAGAAAGGATATGTCTCACTGCTCAATTTGTCTGATCTTATAATTGGAATGAAAGGCCTAAGGGAGGCACAATAGTTACAAAATTTATTTGGTCATTCACAATAAATCACTTTCTGGTCAGATCTGTGAGACACAGCAGAATGATTTGTATCAGTTCTCTATTTCAGGGTTGATTGTCCTGAGGGGGGCACCGTAGTGTTTACATGCCTTTATAGCACATGCGCTTCTTTGTGAGAAAGACTGGCAGACTGCTGTTAAGCCAGCAATTAAGAAACATAGCATTTTTCCTTACTGCCTAATCCCCAATACAGCCCTGTACAACCTGTTGGTCTGTTTAGGCTTAAGCCTCAATGCAACTACAAAAAAAATGTGTGGCAATATAAACCTATAAAATAAACATGTAAAAGACTTGGAAGAATTTCACCACACTGTAAGACAGTTTATGAATAATTAGAGAAAGGACTAAACATGTGGACTTGTTATGTTTTTATAGGGGAGACTGGGGATGGTTGCAACCCTTTTTGCATTTCTCTCAGTTACTCAGACACTGTTTGGACAAGACCAACTAAATCTTTCTAAACTCATATTGACCTGTGATTACCCATCATGTTTAAAAAATTATTACATGTGACATATCATACACAATATTTATTTGAATGGACAGTCGCAACGTATGAAAAATACATTAAGTTGCACTATTTAAATTTGGTTCTTTGTCTGAGTAACCAGTGTAATTTTTAAAAAATAAGCATTGTTTTACAATAATATTATAGTATTATTTTATTATTTTGTAACATTCATCATATAATAGTTGAGTTTGTTTGTGTGTAGAACACAGGCCTACCTTGAGTCAATGTGCAGATGTTACAGATGCTATTCGCTCTACTTTTCAGGGTGAGTCAGAATTATAAAACAATTTGCAATGCAACAAACTTTTATTAAATATGTACATTTGTATTTATGTTGAGCTTGGGGACAGTTGCAACAATGTGTTGCAGCCGTCCCCCCTCTATCAGCCATGACAGAACATCACCTGCTAGCTAGAAACATTGACTTAGACACGGCTTCAAACCAAGTTTTGGTCAATTGATACAAAGGGTCAGAACAAATATACAGCTCGTGAAAAAAAAAAAAAACATTCCTATCTTAAAAAAACCTGTTTTTAAAATGCATGCATACAACATATGTTGAATGTGTCTTCTGTGTGCCTGGTGGGGAGAGTGTCTAACTGAGAGTGTGCAGGATGAATATCATCACTCTAGCATGTTTCTGATTGAAGGAATAAAACTTGTTGCAACCACCCCCTGTTGCAACTGCCCCCAGTCTACCCGACTGCATCCTCAGTATATTCTTAATATTGAACAGGCTTCCACATTGTTTTAATATGGTTATCCATTACATACTCAGTATACTCTCAGTATTGAACAGTACAGTACACAGTATAGGTCCCTTTAGGAACATTGTGTTTTTGCTGGGGAAGTAGCATGAATAAACAATACACTGCTGGTGGGAGAATTGCATTACTTCGTGTTTTAATGCTAAACAAATACAGGTCTGCACAGCCTGTGGGCCTCGAAGACCTCATTTTACGCCTGTCCTGCAGTTACATCACGGCTTAGACGTGCAGTGGTCAGCTCTATATGATGCGTGTGCTGCAGGCTGCAGGCCGTGTGACATACTTCAACTGAATGAGTACTTGCATAACTCGTTGCAAAGCTGTGTGGCTGAGAACATGCACGGTATGTGCTGAAGATAGATCATCACTGATGGGTTTTTCACAGTGACACAATGTAACTTTGCGCTGAAATATGCGGTTGTTTAATACTCCTTTATGTTTTTGTCCCACTCTGTTGAGCTCAAAGCACTTTTATGGAGACCCGCTTTCAAATTTATTTTTGTGTACTTTGGTAGGCTATAGGCTCTCTAATGCACTGCTGTATTAACATGAACAGCCGCCCACATGTCTCAATCGACATGTTTAATTTAGAGGCTGGTGCGCGTATTGCTGTGAGAGCGTTTTAGGGTCGCTGGTAAATGACAGATTACTCACATTTGTGTGAGCCTATGTAATCCGATTCCGCTCCAGTTCATTCTGTGCAAATCTCATGTCGTCATACTGTAGCAGCCTACTGTAGGAGCGCTTCAGCCTCAGCAGGCATGAGCAAACCACCGCAGAGTCATCCAACACAGATGCACTTTGCACGGCTGCCTGTCAATAATGTCAACAGCTGGTCACATCGTGTCCAAAAACTAGGAAACACTAACATCTAAATTATTTGCATACATTTTTCTAATACTACTATTATTGTTGTTGTTGTTGTTACTATTATTTTTATAGTAGTAGGCTCTCACATATAATAATAAATATAAACTGTAATGTTTAACAAATAAGTGCACATCTTCATTACTGTCTCAGAACTTTTGGCTGTAACAGGACAGCGTGCAGACTAACTATACATTATCATTCACTTATTCATTTAGTTTTATTTCACTTAATTTATGTGTGAATGTAAATATATGTACATTCATAATATATAGCGAATTGCACAACTGAAAAGATAAGTTAGGCAGGGTCAGTATTTCATATGCATTGAATGCATAATGAATAAAAAAAAGGAAAAAACAAAAAAAAGTAGTGTCTGTAACAGTAGTGGTAGCAGTAGTAGTAATAGCTAGGCCTGGCTGTACTATAATACTACACTATGACTGTATTTCTATTCCATTATTTATTTATTTATTTATTGTCTGTGTTTGTTTATTTGTTTATTTATTTCACTTTATGACATGTGAGTGTGTGAATGGAAGTTTCTGTACATCCACAATGTATCGTGGATTAACCAAATGAAAAGATGTGTTATGCACCATCAGTATTCAAGTTATGTTATTTTCATATGCACAGATTCCCAATGAAGAGGGGGAAAAAAATAGAAACATGATGCAAAAACGCAGTAGCTGTAATACTAGTAGTAGTAGTGGTAACAGTAAGGCCTGGTTGTACAACTGTTCTGGTCTATTATCTTTTTGTCTATTTGTGGTTATTATTATTATTTTTTATTCTCATATTAGTATTTGAGTATTTACAGAGTGTACAGAAGTGTAATCTATTGCTGCCACACCAGAAAAAACAAATGGACCAGCATGACGTTATAACGTGAAAAGATTATCGTTATAACAAGACATGTTCACGTTACTATGACATGAAAAACAATCACGTTAACAATATACTCGTTGTTTTAACGTCAGGCATTTCTTTTTATAAAGTGATAACATTGTTGTGATATGTTGTTGTAAAAACAAGTTATCGATTAAACGTTCTCACGTTTTTTTTTTCAAAATATACGTTTAGATATAACAAATTTTGTCGTATTGTAACAAGATACATATCATCTTGAAATGCAACATAAGTTTGCATCTATAACGTGAAAAACATATTGTTACAACAATAACCTTTTCACATTATAACGTCATACACGTTCATTTTTCTTTTTCTGTGGTGGCAGCCACACGCTGCCATACCAATGCATTTCTTTGCCTCTGTATTTGAAATATGTTACAAAAATATATTCTCCTTGCCTAGTAGTAGTTTGGGTATGTTAATATTGTTGTTTACTTTTCTTATTTTGGCATTATATTCTTCTGTAAAAGATGATGATGATACTGTTTATTATTCTTATTTGTATCATAATATTCTCCTGTAAAAGATGACGATGATAATGTATATTATTCTTGTTTTTGTCATAATATTCACAGAGAAAAGATAATGATAATGATTTTTTATTCTTTTGTCAAATCTTGTTCTGTTAAAGATGATGGTGATGATAATGTTTATAATTCTTATTTCTGTCATTATATTGTTCTGTAAAATGTGATGATAATGATGTTTATTATTCTTATGTTTTATCATAATATTCACCTGTAAAATATGATGAAATGATGTTTATTGTTCTTATTTTTATCATAACATTTTTTTGGGGGGGAAAAAAGATAATGACAATGATATGATCTTTATTCTCCTCATCGTGTTTGTTTTGGAGCCCAGACAGAGTGATGCACCTCCTCCTCCTCCTCCTCCTCCTCCTCCTCGTCGTCGCCTCCATCGATCGACTCGCTCGTCGCTCGACTGGCACACTGTACACCAAACTCGCTGCGCTCTGACCACTGCAACTTTTGCAGAGACTCCTCACTCCACAGACATGTCGCACAATAGCTGAAGTAAAAACCTGTCATCGCGGCTCATCATCGGAGCCTCCGGAGATCCACCGCAGCTGGGACTTGAACTGCACGGCCTCTCCTCTGTCGCTTCTCCGGCGTCGGAGCCTCCGTTTGAAACCGCCTGGATATGAATTATGAGCATTTTCGTCACTAATGAACTGGGCCAGTAATGCAGGAGACCGCGGCGACTCTCTCATCAGTGTTTCAAGATGGCAGATTTTCATTGAGTTTTGAACAGAAATCTCGCTTTATTTTTTGCCATGAATAACAGAAATCCTTGCACCGATGGCCCCTGTATACGAAGGTAAGATGGTTTTTGGAAATGTGCTGTTTTTTCTGCCTGTGCGGGGCTCAGTCACTCAGCCTACTGTATCAATTGTGATACAATTGAATTGCGGCTGATACGGAGGGAGATGCGTTGCACCCTCTGCTCTTTCAGACAAAATCATTCAACATTTATTTTCATTATGTTTGACAGACCTAACGCGAGCAGGATGTGCAGCCACAGCTGTGTGCATCAGTGCTTTTGGTCACAGTTAAAGAATATCAGTAAATACTCTGCTGCCAGTCTTGAGCTGTGCCTGGTAAAATAGCGCTGATAAGGCGCCTGAATAAGGTCAAAACACACGCGTATGTTCAACACACAGCAGTCTACATGTGTCCAAACATCTGAGAATGTTGTGTTCTGTCCTCATGTTTGTTTCTGGTGGATTTTAAAGGAGAGGGGAATGAAAGAAGGTCGGAGACCGATCGGTCCGAGAGCTCGCCTCTATTCACTCTCATTCTTCTATCTCCGATTATTCCACATCAATCTTCAAACTGACTGACTTTATGCGCCTCGGTGGATTGATTCAAATGTTTTTGTTTTTTTTTATTTAACCAGAAAAACCAGAGGCGAGCTTAAATACAGCAGATCCGCTATCGCTGCAGCATTGTAGCTGTGACTAATCCAATTGAGAGAATGCAAGCCCGCATGCTTCCCTAAATTGTTTGCTGTCATGCAGTTTTTTTTTTTCTTCTAAAAGAGAAATTCACACATATATAACGTGTTTGCTTTGCAATGTCGTTGCAAGGTGGGTTAATGTAAAACAATGCAAGCGGCCCATTATAATCCATGCATGATCGAGTCTGTGAATGGTCCAACTGCAACTACACAACAATACCAGCAGATTAAATAGTATAGCTTAAAAAAATGCATTAGCATGATAAGATTGCATGCAGTTTTTATGCAAGATTTAGATTTAATTCAGCTGTAGTAATGCATCAGTCAGAAGTACTGTAGTAGGCTGCACTGTAGTATGCACAGATGCTTTTGACGTACAATGGAACAGATAAGCTCTAACAGTATTTTTAAAGAAAACATGCTGATTAGAAGTGCATGCAAAGTGAATAGTTGCACAAAGCAAATGATGACCCTTCATGTTTCCAATATTTATTTTTCAGCAGCCTCATGTTTAATATCATCTTGTCTACTCTCTAGTCCCTCTGGTGGTGTCAAAGGGAAGCCCTTTTTTTTCCATTCAGAATTACCATCAAGAAAAAGAACTGTTGAAAAGTAACACTTAAACACACTTTAAAGTGACATTATAGGAAATGTCAGTGGCTTCTGATATGAATATTTAACAGGCTACTATAGAAGATACATTATGATGAAGTATAATAATGCTGCTCCAAACTCCTCACTAAGTCTTATGTCACTATAGAAATATTGTAGTGATTCTTCATTAGTGGTGTTGAAGCTTAGAGGCATAGCCCGAGACTACGGCGTTTCAACATGAAAAGGAAAGTTGAAATGAGACTCCTATGCAAAAGGTAATTAGTGTAAATTACATTCCCCGGCTTTTCCCTTCACCGCGGAGAAGGAGGAGAAGGGAAGAGAAAGAGGCGGCAGGGGGAATTAATTACCTTGCCTGTCCTCCTCAGTGTTGGAGAGGGCTGTTATGTAGAGCAGTCATGGAAATGACCGAAGTCTCCAGCGGAAAATAGGGTTTTTTTTAGGGGAGGGGGCCCTTCACATAGACTGAGACTATTATGGTGATTACTCACCTTTTGCTACAGGGCAACTAATAACTTTAATCTATATGATTAACTACTTCCTTAGGTGGTTTAAAGTTGAGCGTGTTCAGAAAAAAACAATAGACACTTCACTTTTATGATAATTTATTAGGGAATTAGGGGTGTGAGAAAATATTGATCCACTTCAGTTTGGCGATATGTTTGTGATACTATATTAATTCTTAAAACACTGTATAAACTTCTGAAACTCAGTTTTTATGCATATGGTGGTGTATTATTTGCACTGATAGTTTTCCTAAAATTTGGTTTAAAAATAACCTGCGAACGGTATCACAATATACTGAATCGTTTATTGTATCACCACATTCTTGCAATACACAGCCCTATTCAAAAAAATAATAATAATAATAATGATAAGTATAATAAGAATAATCACAATAATAACTTTATTTGTGTTGCACTTTTTTAAAACAAAGTTTACAAAGTGCTTTACATACATCAAAATCCCAACCCCCCTAAAATACAGCTATAATGAACTAATTAGGAAGTATTTTCTTGAGATAGTAGTCATTGTGCTTGTGTGCATTTGTGTCCATGTTCTGTTGGTTGTGCTTTTTCTTTTTTTTTCACGTGTTTGCCTTTGGTCCTTCTTGGCCCAGACAGAAGGCCATCAGGCGGGCCTGCTGGCAGGCAGGGCAGCGGTCTGATCACCCTGGGAGCTTGGTCTCATAACCCAAACTGACACCTTGATGGATGTCTGATGAACGGAGCAGGTCCAGCAGCCCCCAGCTGTGGAAAAGCTAATATTCAGACACCGCCAAACCCTGTCTGCCTGCCTGCCCTCCTCTTCCCTGGCTAGATATGGATGTTGTGGTGTGCTCATGCCTGCGTGTGCACATGTCTCTATCTGTGCATGCGTCCGTACACATGTGCCGTC
This sequence comes from Lutjanus erythropterus, assembly GCF_056507025.1. Lineage (NCBI taxonomy): Eukaryota > Metazoa > Chordata > Actinopteri > Lutjaniformes > Lutjanidae > Lutjanus > Lutjanus erythropterus. The sequence goes on from NC_139329.1 coordinate 8,702,401, forward strand.
ACCCATTTGTAGGGCAGGCCTGCGAGAGGATTAGACAGCTGTGGAGCTGGGCACGGGGCAGGGAGGCAACTTGATTTGCCTCTCACAGGTCAACCAGTACGATTCCAGAGTGGATTCATTCATTCCCGCCTGGAAAAATGGACGAAGTATGACTCAGAGGCTGATGATGATGGCAGTGGTGACAGGCGCTGCAGCATCTCAGGCAGATTAATGTTTTATCCATCCACACGGCCATTATGTGTTAATGCGACTTTGAATTACCCTGTGGTTTCCAGGTATGGGGAATGAGGGGAACTTTGTCCTCTGAGGACAGAAGGACAGAGAGAGCCAGACTTTCTCAGAAACTGCCCTCCGTCTCCCTCCCTCTTCCCCTCACGCTTGTTTGGAGCCACTTGATTGATATCTTCCTCACAGGCCGCGACCCAGGCTGCGAGTCCAAGGTTGCAGCTTTTTAAACTTTGATTAGAATTGCAGGAAGAACCCTGGGGGCTTTCGGGGGCCACGGCGGGGCCGCACCCCGTGGCAGAGTCAGGGGAACCGAGGAGGGTCTCTCTTCCTGACTGTTATGACAAGCAGGGTGGTGTGTTTAGCTCTTCACTGTCCACAGCTGAGAAATAGAAAGGCCTGGGGAGGGAGGATAGCTAAACACTTGGTAAGAGATGGAGTGATGGAGTAAATAGCTCGCAGGAAAGAACAGTCATCACTCTTGCAGATCCTTTTTAGGTGCCATTGTGAATGTTTATCTCTTGTTTTTCACTTCCACTCAGTGGCCGTTTTGATCTGTTTGTTGACCTGATGCATAACCTCGTGACTTGTTTGCGCAGAAAGGGTTATGAAAATGGATAAGCTGTCTTTACAAGTATCGCTTTTGCATTATTCAAAGCTTCCTATCTGAAAAGGAAGTGAAATCCAGTGTTGGGGGATTCTTTGTGCTATTGATTTGTTGAAGCATTTAGTAGAAGAAGCCGAGGCTTTGGAGGGAGATAGAATGTGAGTTTTATTCGAGATGAGGTGTGTGTGCAGCTCACGGTTGAAGACGGGGGAATATGCGAGCTCTCTGATGTGCTGAAATAGTTCACAGGTGTGATCTGAGGGTTTTGGAAACAGATGGGGGTGGGGGTTGAAGGGTGGGGAGGGGGGATACGTCAGCCTGAACTGAAATGACAGGTTAGGAGAGGCCAGTCTGAGACTGGTTGAATATGAGCAGAATACCTCTGGCTATTTCAACAGTCTCAACTTTTCATATACTCCTTTATAGCAAATTTCTCTGGAGTAAAACTGCCTCCAGTACTCCAGCACATCATTCTTCTGGCTCTATTTCTCGCGTGGAGGAAATTCAGTCGAGATGCGAGGGGACTTTGCAATTCTCATTTTCTCCTCAGTCAGTAAGCCTCCTGTTTTAGTGCTTCTGCCATATGTTTCAGGCCTCTCTCGGAAAACGACTCTGAAAGCCGGGCTCTGAGGTCCTTGAAGCGGGAGACCACATCAGTTGCTGACATTAGTTCGTTTTTATCGAAGTGGAAGGGGGGGGTAGGCTGGCTGGGATGGAGCCTCAACCCCGTCGACTGCTTACACAAGGCATTTCCGTGTTGGTTGTCATGCATGTGTGAAGGGCCTTTTTTCCCCTGCACTGTTGTTTCACACTGTGTATGGTGTCAGCTTGTGTGGAACAGCTGCCTCTGGCTCTGACTCGCAGTGTGACGACTCCAGGCTCTGTTGAGGAGGAAACTAATGTAACAGGCATCTTACAGTTGCTTTACTTACTGGCCTGTAATATAAAAGTTAAAACACCTTTTATATAGAAGTTGCAAAAATTGTGATATCTGCATTACAAATCTTGAAATGATGACATAAAAGACATCACACCCCGCTGATTGATGGAATAAACACTGAACATTCATTATTGAGTATTTGAATACTGAATGGGTCATTTATTCTCTAAGCCTGAGTTGCACCAACAAAGATGAATTTAATCTAAGATTATTTCTGGTCAGAGTTGATCAAAACCAGGTTTAAAATGAATAAATCTAGATTTCAAATTAAGCAGAGCTTGTTGCACTATTAAATCAAAGATTATTCTAAACTGACATTAACTAGAGTTTAATTTTATGAAGATGCTGAGTTAGCAAATTAATAAAAATTACATCTGTGTGCTGTCAGGACCTAGTAAGTATAAGCGGGGGGGGGTCTTTGGTTGCTCTGTGTTCCTTAACAAAATTCCACACTATTTATTAGCAAGCTAAAAAGTTCACAAACTTTTTACTACCTTGCTAAAAAGTTAACAAAATGTTACTTGTTTTCTAGGTAGCAAAAAGTTACAAAATGTAAATTTTTTGTGCAAGGTATCAAAAAAAGTTACATTGTTTTCTAGCTAGATGAAAAAAGTTAGCAAAATACTAAACTGTTTTCTAGCTAACTAAAAAGTAAACAGAATATTGTCTTGTTTTCTAGGTAGCTCAAAATTACAAAATGTTTTACAAATTTTTATGCAAGCTAATTAAAAAAGTTTAAAAGTTACATTGTTTTCTAGCTAGCTAAAAAGTTAACAAAATGCCACATTGTTTACTAGATAGCTCATATGTCAGTGAGCCTATTTAGTGCACTCATAATGGCTTGACAGAGAAGGCCCTAATTTCTCCTCCTTTGAGAAAAACTTGTCATCCGAATTAATGGAGCAGTATGGAAGATACAGAAGATTAAAAATCAGACAACAACACAGTAAGGAATAAAGAGACTGCCTGACAGCAACTGGCAGACTTTTAACGGATCAACTAGAGTGAAAGAAAGAAGAGACACATCATGAAACTCAGTTGGGTTGAGTCTGTCCCTCAACTTTCTTTGAGGAACTTGATTATGTTGCTCAATCCATCTAAAAAAAAGGCTGCTAATTATAAAAGTTAAAACTTCTCAAGCTTAAGTTTAAAGTTAATACTGGATCACATTTTAAATTGGAGTTTAAAATATTGGTGCAACAGAATTTAATTTAATCTTGATTTAAAGTGAAAACTAAACTGAGGTTTAAGTTGCATCTTTATTCATTTAAAACTAGTTTTAAAGTTTTGTGCAACTTAATTTAAATTTAAGTCATGATTTAATTGGGTTTAGAAATAAATCTTTGTTGGTGCAACCCAACCTAAATGGATTTGTAGCATTTTGCAAAAGATGTTCTGGTTCTTAGTGTGGTGCCATATCAGCTAAAAAAAAAGGTGTTCACATACTTGTAATTGAGGATCAGCGTGAGAGAAAAAAATAGATGAATGTCCGTCTCAAATTTAAATAACCTCTTCTTGCTAAAAGTAATGAAGTAACAGCTCTCCAGCGAGGATGAGAGTAGCATCTGTTGAAAAGCGTGATGCTGAGAGTTTCTGCACCTTATGACACATCCATTGCTTTGATCTGCTATGAGAACCATGGTTCAAACAAAGGTTCACATTTTACTGCTCCTCAACACAGCACAGAGTGAATGAAGCCTTTTGTTAACTTAGGCCTGTTAAGCAATAATTACACAGGGATTCCTCGAGCATAAAGGCCACTTTATAAGCCGAAGGTGTCAAATCGTTCCTTTTTATATATGTGAATAATACCATGCAGCACAGCATGATCTGCATTTTGCTCGCATACCATATATTGCACGCTCACTTTGCAATCATCGTCCGCCAATTCCCACCCCCACCTATCCACCCTACCCGCGTGTCCCCGCCCCACCCCCACATCTATCTCTTATCTGTCCTTCCATCCAGCTCTGTTTGTTGATAAGCCGAGAGGCCACTGGCCAGCACACATGGTGCCCATGTGACACTTCAGCAACAGCCTGATGGCCAGATTGGAAGCCCCCATGTATGTGTGTGTGTGTGTCTGTGAGTGTAATTGGAGGCTGGTCTGAGAAGAGGTCTAACTACTGTAGCTTTTTTGTTCCCTGTAATCATGACCCCCCCTCCACCCCCCTGCCCAAAAGCCCTCAGACTCCCCCATCTCTTCCCGCCTCAATCAGTCCTCCCCCTGGCTTGTCTTATTGCCATCACTAACCCTCCAAACCGCGCCACCGGGCTGGCTTGTTTTTGGTGCACACTGCCCCAGGTCTTAATCCTATCATTTGTGATAATGTCCCCCCCCCCCCATACCAGTCCACTTGACATCGCACATTCTGAAGGAGAGAGCTGCCGCCTCTGTGCTGTATTTATCACCGGCTCATTTGGCCTTTCAACTTGACACGTCACACGAAGCAAGTAAGAAAAAAAAAAAGTTAAACAAAGCCCCGAATGCGCCGTAAAGACAACAGCGATGATGTAAGGTGCTACAGCTGGATGGCGAGGGCAACTACCACTCTCACCGCCACTTCATTTAAACAAAAGATCCTAACTGTCTCCTCATATTACACCAAGCGTGGAGTGAAAAATGGTTTGCAGTTTTTAATCAAGCCTTTCATATCCTCCACATTTTTTCCTCCTCTCCTTGCGAGGGAAATAGGGTGGGAGGGGGAGGACAGAGAGTGTTTACAGGCAGATATTGAAATGAGCAGAGGAGATTAGGGCACTGAGGTTGGGATTTTAAGGGTATATGCTCTAGTATTCATTGACTTGACCGTGTGCGGTCAGCCAACGTGGACTAAGTGCCGCCACCAGCCCCATCACCACTACTGGCTCCGGCCCCTCTCAGTCATGGAAGGGAAGTGGAGCGATGGGTGGCTGCTGGCGGCCCCTTCACAGATGGCTGCAGGTACAACGCCACGCTTGGCTGATAACCAAAGGACTTCAAAGCTCAGACGAGCGCTCAAGCCCATTTCTGTCCAGAGCCAGGAGGCAAAAGGCACAGACCAGAGAAAGGAGACAGCAATAGACAAGGACCGGGGTAGTCAAAAGAGTCAACAGGCATGGAAATGAGCAGCTCTAGCCTTTTCCTTTTTTCCTCAGCTCGCTTTTTCTGCAATATTTGCGCCGAGATTCTTTTTCACGTACGTTCTCCACTTCTCATCTCCTTATTCAATCTCTTATCATTGTCTCTCTCTTTCTCTGCTTGCTGTGTGATTCCCATTATTCTATTACCTTGCGAGCAGTTGTGATGACACATCCCCACCTGAGCCAGAAATGGAAATAAAATGTGACGGTCACTGTTACAGATAGACGCCGCTCCCTCTCAAGTGGTGTCTTTTTTTTTTCTCCTTAATTTGGTTCAGATCAGGGATTCTCTCAGGAATCCTGTATTCCCTGTGAAAAATCAGTTCCTCTACGCAGTAAACTAACAAGTTACACATCAAAAGGAGCAGGAGGTGGAAGTGACGAAATGTGCGGAAAGAAATCTCTCAGAGGTTTTGAGAATTATGTAGTAAAAATGCTCTCGATATCTCTTTAATATTCACATATACATAGGAAATGATTTCTTCGTTGCTGTTGAGGGCTGGAAAGCAAGCTTTTATGAGCTTTTAAGGGATAATGCAGAAAGGGAGAGATGTTAAAAAGTCATTGATTCAATTAGACAGTCCTGTGGTTCCTCTAATACTGCTCCAGTACTGACATGAGAAAACACTGAAAGTCCTTAATGTAAGAAATGCTTCCTCACAGTTGCATGAACTTCTCTGGAGACATTTAGTAACATTCAGTTGCAGCGTAAGTGAATTATTATGGTTGTTTAATGGCAGTATGAACCTTTTTAATTAAAAAAAAAGCAATATTTAGGATCTTCAGAATATGTTTATGCCTTTGCTTTTCCTTGTATTTTATTCTGAAAGTTTTAAAAAGCACTTACTCAGCCATTTTGTTCTAGTTTGCTTCGCTTTTGTTTGAGGTCACAAAACAGAAACAATCGTGACATTTATTGGTGAGAATGTTCCTCATGCGCTCCTCATGTAAGCATTGTTATAAAGTTTAAAGGGGTAGCTCTCATTCTTTAATGTGGGGTTGTATGAGGAACTTATCCGTAGTCAGTGCATTACTTAAATGTCAGTATCAAAGGTATTTTAGTCACTTACGAAGGGTCCACCTAAAGAAATCAATATCAGTTTAAGTGTACACTATATTCAGCATATTTTTCAACTCTTAACTTTGCTGTCAGACAGCCTTTTTCAGTGGGAAACAGTTGTTATCAAAGCCAAATATCTTACTCTCCAGACCAACCAAACTCTTTTAGTGAAATTAGTCATTTTACCCTGCAGAACACCAGAGTTGCTGGTCTGCTGCTGCTTGTCAGTTTGTGTTACTGTTTGACTTTGTGAATCCAAACCATCCTTTTAAAACACTGAACTCACACAATAACACAAACAAACTAAGACACAGAGGCAGCAGTAAACCTGCAACTCTGGTGTTCTGAAGAGTAAAATTACTGATTTCACCGATGGAGTTTGGTTGCTTTGTAAAGTGAGATATTTGGCTCATGTATCGGCACATTGGAAAAGGCTGTGTGACGGCAAAGTGAAGAGGGGTGTGATAACTGGCATCTGCTGTAGGTAATAGACGGATTATTGGCCTCATACAGCCCCACATTAAATAATCCAAACTTTTTATTTAAGTATGCATTCATGGTAAACTTTACACAGAATACAAGAAGAGTATTAGCCATATACCTGTTTATGTTTCTGAATCCAAACATGTTGCAGCATTAAAAAAAAAAAAAAATGGCTGCACACCTTTTAGATCAACTCCTCACTTCAAAGCCTCAGGCACATCATGACCAGCCAGCAGCTCTCTGCCTGGCAGCCTTTTGAACTGACCCCTCCATTCAGCCTGAAGCGCAGAGAGAGCGGGAGAGGGGAGAATGGCAGAGAGATTGGGAGTGACACAGATCGAAAAAGTAAAGTCAGAAAATGGAGGGAGGGAAGCAGTGGAGCTGGGGTGGAGAGATGAATACCCTCTTCTGGGGGCCCACGGGTCTTAGGGGCACCGCCTGAGGTCAGGGGCGCTTGGGAAACGGGGGGTGTTGGCGGTTGGTCAAGGGGTGGGGTGGGGTCACTGGTCTTAGAGGGATTTCAGCAGCGGTGGTGGTGGTGTTGGGGGTCGTAGATGTCACCCCTCCTCTCCTTTAACCTGTCTCCTTCTTACATCTGGGATCAAATGAGGTGTCCGTCTCCACAGCTCTCCCTGACGGAGCCCAGCAGCTGCTAACACACACAAACATGCTCCCACCCCTCCATCACTTTCAGAGAAGCTGGCCCAGAAAAAGGCCAAAAGTTGACCTTTAGCTATGAGGACCTGTTCTCTTTCCTCTGCTGCTCCAGAGCGGTCGGGGCCAGGCACGTTGTTTTTACCTCATTAGGCCTCTGTGAGACAGAGACAGTGTGAGAGGAGGAGTTCTGCCTTCATAAGCGTTCAACTTAAAGACTTCTGGGGCACAAACATGGCAGCGTTAAGTGGCATTCATCGCGGGAACATGGACCTCATTCAGATCCTCTCAACAGTAACACTCTTAGAAATAAAAGTGCTAATTAGAACCATAAATGGTTCTTTGGCTTGTCCCCATATGAGAACCATGTTTGGTTCCTGGTAGAACCTTCTATAAAGGTTCTAGCTGCAACCCTCAGTACAAAGGGTTATTCTGTGAAAGACTCACTACAGAGCAGTGCATTCTGTGAAAAGTTGCACTCAGAACTTTCCCTAAAAGGTTCTGCAGAGCACTATGGAGTTCAATGGAGTAATGGTTCCCCCAGGAACCCTTTTTGGGGTGCTCATCCAGAATTTTTCCACCTTTAAAGGGTGCTAACGAGAATCCACCCACAGTGTCTTTCTGCAAACCCTTTTATACTCAAATGGTTTCATCTAGAACCCAACAAGCCTGTTTTACCAAAATCTCTTTTTACTTCAAGGGTTTCATCTAGAACTCATCCAGGCTGTTCTACCAAGAACCCTTTTATATTCCGAGGACTTCATGTAGAACCTACCCAGGTATCTAAAATATACTTTGTAAAGGTTTCACCTATAACCTTGTCTTCCATGGGTTCTACGAAGAACCATATTGTTTTGTACAGGCAATAAAGTTACTGAATCCCATGTCTATTGTGATAAACCATGTATGTTTCAATTACCAGTGTTTAAACTGAGAAAACATCCTTTGACGCTCATATTTTCAACAGTCTTTGAAGAACTCTTTCTTCAAAGAGGGTTCTTTGAATGTAAACTGTTCTTAATAGAACCCATAGTCTTATAAAGAACCGTTGTCGAAACTTCTTCAGAAGCAAATGATTCTGCGTAGAACATCAGCCATTCAGGGAGAACCCTTTTGGAAACCCTTATATCTAAGAGAGTAATAGCCTGAGCAAAAAATACTTCAGCTAGGCTAACAGACTATTAGCATTTCTATCTTTACTCACAGTCAAGCATCTTACAGTATGATGAATCATTATTTACTGGCTTCCCACAGCTCATCTTTTCCATCTGTTAAATCCCTCTCAGCTACTACTCAAATGGGAGTTAGAAACAACTCAGACCTCAGGAACAAACCCAAACTGGCAAATTCTCTTAGATGGATCTTCTTTTGTGCAATTTACCTTTTCATGCATGTGTAATGGTTATATTGTAAAATTAACACTTCTTTTTCTCTTTTTGAAGGTGTCTACCTTTTTCACAAGCCATTTCAAATGTGCACTTCCCTCATAGACAGCTGCTCAGTATGTGGGTGTTAAACTGATGGTCAGAATAGCCATTTCCTGCCTGGTTTTGCTATTTGTGACTGTCAGGACACTGTAAATATAATCGGCTAAAGCCGTGATTTTCACGCTGAATCAGATGCAGAGGGCTGAGTTGGCCGGCCATATTTATTTCCTCAGCTCTGTGGCCAGAAAGACTCAACAGCCATGTTTACAAGACACTGTCAGCTGGATTAAGGACACATATGCCTTTGCTAAATTGGTATGTGAGCACGTGTTTGTGTGTGTGTGTGTGTCATAATCTTTTAAAAGCTGTTTGAATATATAGCATGGTGGGCCTCCACACTTTGTCAAAGAAAAGACAGAATGAGAGGGACTACGGAGGGAGAGGAGGGTTAAAAGGAAGATGAGGAAAGATTAGGAGATTAAAACAATTTATTGAGCGTTCATATGGATGAGTCACCTGCGGCATGAAGGCAGGAGTGCATGTTGAGGCATTTTAGAGGGAGAAAAAGGCATCTGTAGTCTAAATTAGTTTGATCTGTGGCCTTAATAGGCCTGGAGCAGCAGCTTCACACACCCCGTTGAAATATCACACACTCTTGTCGCCTGGGGAGGCATGTGCACCATCCCCAGTTTGTATTTGATAGCAGAGAGCATAGGGAGGTGGGGAGAGACCGGGGAGCAGACCACATATGGGGGTTATGAGGAGCTCTGATGTGAGGTGGATAGAAGTTTTCCTTTCTGTCTGCCATCTTCAAGGCAGGAAAAAGTGGGGCTCCATGCACCAGCATCAGCACTTATAATTATCAAACACACTGACGGGTCCGTGCGTCACAACTCGTCGTTCAAAAAAACCCCGCGCCATCCTGGTTTCAAGCTGACAACTCGCAAGCAACAGAGAGCTGAAAGCAGTGGCCGGGCGTTGGTAGTTTCTCACCAGCTGTGCACAAAGCAAACAAGATCAAATAAGAAATCTGCAAAGCATTTTCATACATGGATGTTTGTCCCTACAATCTTAGAAATAAGGGTTCGAAAGGGGTTTTTCCTGAAGAGCAGAGGTTCTACTCAGAACCATTTACTTCTGAAGGAGCCTTTTTTGAAGAAAGGGTCCTCCATGGATTGTTTGTAAAGCTAAGGGTTCCATTAAGAACCCTTTCTATCCAAGGAACCTCTTTTGAAGAAAGACTTCTTTAAGGATTGTTGAGATCTTCAAAGAACTCTTTCGGCAAGTGTTCAGGATTGTTTGGACCATAATTCAAAAAGGATCTTTGTAAAACTCTCTGGGTAGGATCTAGATAAAACCCTTGGAATATGAAAAAGGTTCTCAGTAGAACCCTGTGCATGGGTTTATGTTAGCACCCACAGACGGTGGAAGTGTCTGATGGTTGTCTGTAGAACCTGTCCTCAGGGGTTCTGGGTCAAACCTTTCACAGTGCCCTTTTCAACCAAATTCGCTCTGGTTCTTGGACCAGTTCCATTCAAGAGTCTTGGGAACTTGGTTCTATTTAGTGAAACAGCCCAAGTTTCTACCATTTTTCAGTAGAACCATTGTAATCAAGATTGTCATTAACAGAGGCCATGGGGGCGGGGGGTATCCAGCTGGGAACCAAATTTTCAGGTTTCAAACCAATTTATTTGAGGTAGAAATGCTCAGGACAGTTCAAAATTAGGAATTAGGTACTTGAACGGGAACAGACCTGGTTTCATGTTGGTGGAAAATGCCTAACAGACAGTTCAAATATAACCCTTTATGTTGGTTCAAGATAGAACCTATGAAAGGATTCCAAGTGGAAAAGGTTCTGCCAGGAACTGTAAAGCGTTCTCCTATTGGGACAAGCCAAAGAACGCTCTATCATTCTAGTTAGCATTGGGGTTGCAAAGTGTAAGCACTTTCCTCAATCGGTAACATTAATGATCAATTAATCAATCAATCATTTTGCTAATACCAGACATACCAAATGTACACATATACTTAAATGTTTGATAATGACGTACACTCATAAAAGTAATCTTTTTTTTAGATCTTTATTTGATAGTAGATTGATTAAATTGTACTTGATTGATCAAATTCTTAACAACCGCTTAATTAATCATCTATTAATCATTATCATCCCTAGTTAGCACCTTTATTTCTAAGAGTGTAGCAACTTTTTCCTCTCTGTTTTTAAAGCTAGATATCTCTATCAGTTTGCTGTTTGAATACAGCCGTGTTTTGGAAATACAGGAAGTGCTGATCTTGCCTGTGTGTGATTGGTCCACAGGTGCCTGGTCAGGTTGGACTGGTTCCTCTGCTGTTGGGGTTCATCCCAGGGTTTTGATGGGGTGGGGCACCAGACTAATCCCTCTAGGTGTGTGTGTTTGGGGTGGTGCTTACATGCATGCTGTTAACACATACTTAAGATGTTAGAGCTTTGACAGTTGAGGAAGTATGAAGAAGCACCAGTAGTCATGAAGTTAACGCACACACTGTAAACACACGCACATGTGGTGTCTCAGACGTGCGCACATGCATGTCTGTGGGTTCTCTCCCGCTGACAAGTGTAGACGCACGTTCTGCACACATGCAGAGGTAGGCGTGGCGAGCAGGACTGGCACTGTTGCAGCTGTGTCTGCTGGATATTAATGCAGCGGCAGACTTTGACTCCCGAGTTCAAGAGCACGCCCCAAAACCAAATCTTAGTCGTCTGTTCCACGGGACAGGGCAGGGGGGCAGGGTGGAGCAATGATGCCATCTCTCTCAAGACACTGTGCTCCCTTCAACTGTCTTTGCCTTCAGTTTTTACCGTCTCCTGCTGTTTGACTGTCTCATGTAGACAGACATATATATCGGTCAGACAATATTATTGGCCCTGTATTGGCCTATCACAGCTATATTGGTCTATTGTCTGATATATACGAATATATGAAGAGAGGGAGACATATAAAAACTTTTTTTTTAATTTAGTTTCATGGGCAGCATAGTATATTTTAATTAAAGTTAATATATACATCAAATACTATATATTGTTCAATTTGAGTTAAAGTTAACTGTTTCAGTGAATATCATCTGATTTCAGAATTTTTTTACTCCCTAATATCGGTATCGACCCCAAAAATCCAGTATCAGTCAGGCTCTTCTCTCATTATTACTTCGCAAAATTGAATTAAATAGTTTACCAACCTCAAATAGTCTCCATATTCCAAAAATGAGTTAAGGATTAAACACTATCAACTCATTCAACACTTCAGCTGTGATAATCTTATTACTGAGGTTAATACAATTCTCACAAAGTAAATACCTGTTCCAAATATATGAGGTAACCCATGCATAAATAACAAGGGATCACACAAAAAGAAATGTGGAAAGCGATTTGTTGAAGAATTGTTTTTTTTTTCTCTGTCAGTCGGTTGATTGTTTTTGTCTGACAGTATAATTATATTTGGGTGTCCAGGAAGAGGTTGGCCCTTTAGAAATAAAATTAGGGCCTCTGTCTCTGAAAGGTCCCTTTGCAGTCCTCCTCGTGGGCCTTTTGTTGAATGAACATTAGGGTGAGTAAAGACTCAAATATTGATAGATCCTTGCGTTTGTGTGTGCAGGTATGTGTGTCCCCGCGCGAACATGAGCATCATCAGTGTTTCATTTTGCCTGTTGTTGCCTCTTGTCCTTCGCTTACTGAAGACCTATCCTTTCAAAACCACAGGTTGTGGTATAATGCAACAAGGCCGCCATTCACACTCACAGTAAAACCTTATAGGCCTGCGTCATTTGTAGATTGTAGCACAGCACAGTCGGCGCACAACAAAATCCATACTGCGCTGGCCCCTCTCAAATCAATGTGTCCTTGTACACTGTTTTCTCCCACGTTGAGCTCATCTGTGTGTCTTCCCCCAGTGTTTTCTATGCCTGGTTACTGTTTCGTGCCTGCAGTTCTCATATGTTGATCTCATTAGAGTACATTGTGTCCAGCTGTCATTGTTGATCCTAATGACATAAGAGGAAGTGCGGTGTAGTGGGGCGTTTCTTGCTGTGTGTACATGATAAGCATTCTGGAGAACGGTTGCTTATCAGGTGTGTGTCCCTGCATGGCCCTGCACTGCAACTGTAGTCAGCGCTCTGCGGCTCGATGCATATAGTGGATGTCAATGGCGGTGCAGTCCAGCCACGGGTTAACAGGTGCTGTTGGTTTATGGTTGGGCACGTTTTCAGCTACGTCCTTCTCTCCATGCTGCCGTACACATGAACAAATAGTGTCTTATCTGTTACACATTCAAAGTTGTGCTTCTGCAGCAGCAAGGACTTATACTGCCAGGCCTCTGTCTTTAGTTCCTCCTTTCTTTCTTATTTACTTACTTAAAGGGACAGTCCATCCCAAAATTTAAAATGTATTTTGTCCTCTGGCCTGTTGTGGTGTGAGTTGCAGAGTTTTGGAGATGTCCACCATGTAGATGTATTCCTTTTCTCAAATATAATGGGACTAAATGGCACTCAGATTCTGCTGCTAAAAGAACACCAAAAAAACAAAAAACTCCACAGACCTTGTGAGCAAAGTTATGTAGGAACTACTTTCTTCCATGGTAGAATCTGCCGGAACTTTTGTCTTTTCGAGGAAGAACATAATTCCCTTTTCAAATGTGGTTTTTGGTGCCATTTAGTCCCATTATAATCTATGGCAGGTATCTACAAGATTTTGGGGTGAACTGTCCCTTTAAAGGGCACATACCAGGCCTCTTTCTTTCTCTCTCTCTTTCTCTCTTTCTTTCTTTCGTTAGGGAGGAAGCTGGGTACCGCTGTGCTTTGTACACTTGCCACACTCGTGATTTGATTAATAAGAAATCCAGCTCAAGCGGAGCCACTCTGCCACCCGTTCCTCTCCTGCCCCTCGCGCTCCTCCTCATCCTCCGTTCCCCCGCCCCGCAGTGTCTCGGTTCAGCGCCTGGTTAGGCTGACCTGGCAGTATAAACAAGGCAAATGTGTTTCTCACACCAGCCGTTTTATGACCACACTTACGATGTGAATAGCAGCCTCCTTATCTGCTGACAGTTACGCTGTGGGAGCAGGTTTTTCAGCTTTACTTTAGATTAGAAGTGTTAATATTTTAACTGTAACTGCATGTTATCATTGCTCAGGTAGATCCTAAAGTATTCAGAGTTGTGTTTAACATCACTTGGTGCTGCTGTATCCAACTCTCTCTATTAAGGTTTTCAAAAGTATTGAGACTTTTCCAATACCATAGATTTAAAAACAATGCAATAATAACATTTCATAGCAGAGATGTTACTCATTTATCGATTAATCGCCATTAAGAATTTAACCTTTCAAAAGTGTATCAATTGACAAGAAATGGTGTAGCCATTTGTTGAATAAGGAAACCTAAACTTAAAGGAACAGTCCTCCCCAGAGTCAAAAATATATATATTTTTTTACCTATAGTGCTATTTATTCATCTAGATAAATTTGGTGTTGGAGATATCTGCCACTGAGGTGTCTGCCTGCTCTCCAATTTAATGGCACTAAATAGCAGAAATCATGACCCAGTCACTTAAAGGGATAGTTCACCCAAAAATGCAAAATTCGGTCATTATTTGCTCACCCTCATTCCGATTGAGGGTCGGGTTTATTTTGTTAGTCTGCAAAACACTGCTGGAGTTTTACAGGAAAACAGCTTTGCAGAAACTCCCAAACACTTAGTGAGTGGTGACCAGTTTTCAAATGGACAAAACAATTGGGAAAAAAAAAACATAAAATGCCTCCATACTGCTTGTCTGGTGTAATGCAAGTCTCCTAAAGCCCCGACATGCTGTTCAGTTGCGTGCACACACTCTAACACCACACACACCCAGTTCAGACAGCGTGCATGCGCGTGGCTCCAAGGTAAGCATCTGAAGTGAAGATTTAGGCTAGAAACATGGTGTAAATTAGGTCTTTCTTGTTAATTTAGGATGTTTGGGCTTTAGGTGACTTGGATTGCAACAAATAAGCAGCATTGAGACTTTTTAAATATTTTTTTTAAGTTTGAAAGCTGGTCACCACACACTAAGTGTTTGGGAGATTCTGCAATGCTGTTTTTGCGGACTAAAAAACTAAACCTGACCTCCAATCGGCATGAGGCTGAGAATATAATGACTGAATTTCCATTTTTGGGTGAACTATCCCTTTAAGATAATCCACATACCTTGTTGTGAGCAGTTTCATGTAGGAACTACTTTCTTTCTACACTAGAATCTACTAGAACTATTTTCTTTCAACTAGAATGACAAATTCAAATAAAAAGAAGAAAGTGAAACTGAGAAAAAAATGAGAAAAAGTATTTTTGAAAGTACCAAATCTTTATTCATTCAGATTGCTCAAATATAAAATATGGCTTGCAGCACAGCAAAACAAGTCAATGTTCAGTGTCTTTGTCTGTACCAGCACTGTTTGCAGGACAGATTGTTAATGAAAGAAATCTAATGAAAGAATCTGTTTTTGCCCTGGTATCAAATGAGGTATTGAGTATCGTTTTTTTTTATTTGAGAATTGTACTAAAGTTTAAAATTCTGGTACTGTGGCACCTCTACTTTGTATTGGTGCTGCTGTGTGCACCAGCATGTGGACATGTGTGTGACTGCTCGTGTGCGTCTGTTCCTGCTCATGTATCTATGCAGAAGTGCTGAGCGAATGTGTTATCTCACAGCTAACACAACATGTTGTATCTTTGGCTGTTTGCTTCCAGGAAGGGGAGAGTTGAGGGAGTGTCACATTTACAGCAGGCATGTTGCTGATTTACGAGCCAAGAAGTCATGTGTACGTCTGTCAAGCAGCATTCATACTGGCCTCTTAGGCTGTCCATATGCTGGATGGATGCTACATGTTCCTCTTGTGTGTTTGCGAGAGAGCGGAGAGAAATGGCGAGGCAATTCTGACTGGTCAAACACTGTGGTCAGGATGAGCATAAAGGCTGATGGAGCAGCAGCCTGCGTGACATTATCTCCCTGCAAGCCTGTCTGATGCATTATTCTATAAATAAGCAGAGATGAGAGAGCTAAAAAAGCAGACAGGATGGTCAATAGTAGCCACGGGTGAGACAGAGACAGAGGGAGAGATATGCAGTGTCAAGCTCCAGCTCCCCCCGCTGAGGGCAGAGCAGGAGCACAAGGCCGGCCTGCTCTGTATGGACAGTGTGTTCCTCCTCTGTGGTGCCTTCACTGCTGTGTTTAACCGCCAAAGTCTCTGTCACTGTCCCCTCCACAGGTTTCCCATGATGCCCATGTTTGTGGAACATCACTCAAATTAAGGATGTGTAAGACTAAATGAGTTAAAGCTATAAGTTCAGGATATGGCAGATTAGTGTTGTCAAAAATAGTGATTTTCAATACATATGAACTCTGAATATTTGAAACAATTTCAATACTAATTTTCCACAATATTTAGACACCAGGAGGAGGAGGGAGCTGATAACAGCATTAAGTAAAGGCATTTAAGCTAAGGGCTGTAAAACGCTTTCTGCAATTTTCACATCGCAGGAGTTGCAACATTTGTTAAAGACCGGCGATTTCAAAATAAAGTTGTAAAAAAATGTAACATAACATGAATAAAAGAAAAGTATTACCCATGAACATGATTCTTGCCTTAGTCACCTTAGACAGATTTTCACTGGCTATAGTCTGTCTCCTTCTCTCCAAAACATCATCTAACTAGGTCTTTTGTTATTTTTAATATGAGACAAACACCTAACAGCAGATCTTACATATTGTGCTTTTTAAAAGCTAATGTGGCTGCTCGGTGTGGATCATATGCTTTTGCATTTGCAGTCAAGAGTGTTTGGAGTTCAGACAGCCCTCTTCACCACTGTCATCAAAATACTAAAGGAGAGACTGTCTTTTGGAAGACTGATGTTCATTCCTCCTGAAGATCTCCAGGGACTTTGAGAATCTATATTAGGTTGAATTGAAGCTGCTGTGGTTCTCGGTTTCCTTTAGTTCAGAAAAAGGATGGAGGTGTGACTCCCACATGCAAACAGTTGCGAAGTGTGAGATAATGCTTTGTCTAGACAGTCAGAAGTCGTGTCATTAGCCAGTGATTTGCCCCCTCCCAACCACACCAACCAGTCCTGCAGACACTGGGATGTCCAGTTAAGAGACAGGGTCATCAAAGCGGCTCCATCGGTGTCGGTAGCCATTAGGCCTCAGGATGTAGTCCTAATATATCCAGGCCAGGGGACATCGACCAGACAGACCTGACTGCTGTCTCTGGATAGTCTCCTAGGTGACGGCGGGGGTGTATATTTAAACGTGTGAGCCTGATTTTAGTGCACAAAGATAACGTTGTTTTACCTCAACCTTAGATCATTTGAAATTATGACTTGTATAAAGCAGAGAACTTTGAGGACAGTCATGGATGAGCTGAATGATGAGCAGGTTTTATATTAAAAGACTATTTGTAATTACAAAGGGCTGCCTGGCAGGTTTGGTTGCGTCTAAAGGCGTCCTCATCAATACTGTCTGTCATGTTGTCAGTGGAGAATAAATGACGGCTTTAATAAAAGAGAGCAAACAGAAGCAGGTCACAGGCTAGAATGTGAGGGCCACTCGTGGCCACGCTCTATTCTCCTTCCCTCCTTTTCAGTGCGTCTCTCACCCTCACATGGCATGCAGAACGGCCCTGATCCTCCCAAAAAGAAGATTAACAAACCCCTGACAGAGGAGTAATCTCTCTGAAAACATTGACTACTACCATTTCAACATGCTGCCTCTAAACAGTGGAAAATGCCTCTCTGGCATGCTTAATTGCAGTATGTGGTCCCACATACACACACAGCGCTCCTTTAGGTATGCTAAATGGAAAGCCTTGGCTACTGAAGGCATTCCAATGTTGTAAATGTACAACAATGGACCTTTACAGTTTTGGCGCTTGGCATAGAGTTCAGAAATTCAAATAAACTTCAACAGGACGTTTTCAAGGGAAGGTCTTTTGCACTGTGCTTTTCTCTGACAACATTATAGAGGGTTTGGTTGTTCAGATTCTAGATCATAAATATGTTTGAACTTCAGTTTGGGCGAGGAGTGATTCATGAGGACTGGAGCCGCTTTCCCAATGAAGTATAATTGGTCACATTGTTGCTTGTGTATGTTGTCATGAGATAACATTCCAGCCATTTGACCTCTTACTTTTGGTTCATTTAATTACTTATCTGTGTTTGGCACAGGCCTCAAAACTGTGGTGCTGTTCGTACAGCTTTTGAGTTTTGTTGCAAATGCAGCTGTGCAGACCGTCTTAACAAATCAAAGCCGAATTTGAAGAATTTCCTTTGCATTTCTAAACATTTTTGCAAGTTGTGTTTCAGTGCAAAGTTTTTTCAGGCCATGGACTCCTAAGGTAATAAGGACATTTTCAGGTCTTCTCTCACTTACCCGCGGCTGCTAAGTCAGCAGCAGTTGTAGCATGGTTAATGTTAGCTATGTTAGCATCACCTTCTGCACTTTTGCCAGTGGTTGTTGAGGTGGGGGTTATGTCAGAGTTGTGAAGTTATAAAAACAGTCCATTGTGACTCATAAGAGTGAGGATGGATAGGTGCTGCACAGTGATTTAGTGAGTTAGCGAGCTCACATGATTACATGAGGATTTATAGCCTTTTGAAGGCTGATTTATCTTTGCTAATAGCATGTTGGACTCATGATAATGTGTGTTTTCAGACATAAATTTAATTAAAATGATCAAACAATAATTTCTAAGCCACTCCTGCAGTATCTCTGTGGATCCCCTTGGGGTTACAGATCCCCTGTTGAAGACCACAAAGAGGCTTCCCTACTTTAGAGGAACACATGTGTCCCTCAGTTCATTGCAGCATGTAGGCAATGTCAAGTGAACTCTTCGACCACAGCGTTAAAGCTGACAGAGAGTCAATGAGTGACTAAGATCGGGGGTTGAGGAAGAATCCATGTGATGCTAATGCAAAGAGCAGCTAGCCTCAATCTGGCCTTGAAAAACCCCCAAGCTATCCATAATCATGCTGCCAGTTATGTATCGCTGGAATTTTCCATAACAGGAACAGGCCAGCTCTGTGTCTGTCGGTCCATCCATCTTTGTGTCCATCAGTCTGTTCCTGTGATTATCCCGTCAGGCTCTCAGTCACACACTGTTGACGCCGCTCTGTGACGCAACCCATCATTCAAATTATTTTTAGCGTAAAGTCCAGGCACAGGAATTGGTAATCCAAGGAGTGACATCTGGCCTTCAGGGCTTATGTGATTAGTAGAGAGACTTGCCCCTAATAGCCTAGCGGACGATCTTCATTACCTCTCTGGACGGGCCATACCTACAGGACTGGTCATGAAGTGACAACAAAGGGACCAAATCTTAATGAGTGTTCAGAGCATGCATGCAGATATATGAGGCTTAAATAAGCACTGCATGAGGCATGGAGGTGCTATACTACATCAGCTACTGTAAAAAAAAAACACCAAGCTTATAGTGAGCCCTCTAATGGGTGCTACAGCTTCAATCCTGCAGCATTAGGGCTAAGACCAGATGACCATGCGGATAAAGTCCAAGCAAGGCCACAGAGAGGCTGAAAAAAAAATCTAAAAATGGAGGAGGAAGAGAGGTTAAGGGAGTTAAAAAAGACAAATGAAGCAAAGTATAGTGGAGGGCTGCCAACTTCCTACTGAATTAATCATCATCACTACTCAAAGGGCTAATAATGACAAAGTGTCCCCTCCTCTCCGCTTTCTGTCCGCAGAATAGAGCCCACAATTATGGAAGTCCTCCCATCTTACAGGGAATGGGCCTCTAATTATGTTTGAACAGAGCAAAACTTCCCAGCTTTCAATATGTCCATTAAACACACAAAAGTAGCAATTTTTCCAGCAGCAAACAAAGTTTAAGGCATGTTTGCATGCATTGATTGCATTAGAGTTTGTGTGCAAGCTGTAGCATTTGATTCATGCATCAGTTGATCAGCAGCGAGACCTAATTGTGCGGGCATTGGCACGGCCAGGTGGAAGTTCTTAGTTTGTTAGCAGTAAACTAATTTCGGGTTTACTGGAAACTGTTTAAACATAGCATTACTACAAGTCTCGTATAATCTTCCTTGTGCTGTAATAATCATTTCACTGTTACAAACAAGCCTGTTTGCAAAGAGAGAGATAAAGAAAGGGACTATTTTTGGGCAGTTGTTTGCTTGGAGAAGCTTTTGCTTATTCTGAGGCAGCTTGTTCCCAGGAGTTCAGAGCACAGGCTCGCTGCAGTTTTGCTTTTGTTTTGTTGTCTTCGGGATCTGTAGTTGAGAGGGAGTTCAGTGCCCCTCTCCTGTTCTCAGAGTTACTTGAACGAAATCTTCTACCACCACCTTCCCTAAACTGAGTAATTGTGTACCAATAAATGCAAGGGCTGGGTTGTGTAGTTGGGAAGGAAATTGCAATCATTCCTTGAGACTTTTTTGTGGGCCTGTTTTTGTGTACGGTTTTGTGTTGCGCTGCTGTCTCTGTGGAGTGTCTCATGAAAGGGTATTCTTTTAGTATTCACTCAGCCTATTTACTTTGCTGCAGATGGGAACAGCGGGGAAATGGCATTTCCTCTGCATGAAGCAGTGGTTTGCTGTAGCACTACTTAATATAAACCTGCTTATCTTTCTTCTAAACATTCTGACTTTTATTTATGTTATATAAGAAAATAAAAAATGTCATTACATTGTAGTGAAAATAACAATCCCTTTCTCAACAGTTTTAATGACAAAGTATCTGATGTTTTATCACAGAATTGTAGATCAGAAGTTCATAGTTTTTTCTGCCCCTTACAAGATAGAAAAAAATAGTGGGGACATCCTCATGTATCCCTTGGAATAATTTAATGTAACCTTTTTTTTCTTTACACTTCCAAGTGTTAAAGTGTTAAAGTTTGTGTAATTCTCTATTGATTGCCAAAAGTGTAATCATAAAGTGAATTCATGATAGAATTAAAGAAGATAAAGAAGATAAATAAATAAACATTTTTATGTAATGATAATTTAAGTGAGTAAATCAGAAAATTTTCACAGACCACCTGGCAGAGTGCCAGGACCCCTGGGGGTCCTCAAACCCATATTTAAGAACCACTGTTCTAGATGATAGTTATACAGAAACAATTTAATGCTAAAGAAACAAACTCTTATTGACGTTTTGAAGGTTATTTAATGCATGGCACTTTACTTTGATGTTAAAGAGTTCAAGAGGTTAACATGCTGACACATCGGCATATACGCTTGGTGTTTTAATGACCTGCTCTGACCCAAGCTGTCTTTATTTAAAGCTTCTGGCAACCGCTCGTGTTTCAGACACTCTCAATTTCTAACCTCTCACTTTCATTCCCCTCTTTGCTCCTCCCCTCTGTTCCCCTCTTGTCACAGGTATGGCCTCGCAAGTGCAAGTGTTCTCCCCTCACACTCTCCAATCAAGTGCCTTCTTTAGCGTGAAGAAACTGAAGGTGGAGCAGAGTTGCAACTGGGATATGACAGGGTACGGCACACACAGCAAAGTCTACAGCCACAACAGCAGCAAGAACTTGTCGGCCGCCAGTGGCCCCCTCGGCATCAACAGCTCCCTGCAGGTCGCCAGCTCCACCCTGCCCTACGAGCAGGCACTCATCTTCCCAGCCAGCGCGGGCCACATCGTGGTCGCCTCAGCCAGCAGCACTTCGGGGGCCGTGGGGTCTCTGCTGGGCAGCGGGGGTGGAGGCAGCAGCAGCAACAGCAGTGGCGGAGGAGGTGGCGGCGGCGGCAGCGGTTTGGGCGGTGGGGTTGGTGTTCACAACCTGACACGCCGCAGCACGGTCAGTCTCCTGGATACCTACCAGCGATGTGGGCTTAAACGCAAGAGTGAGGAGCTTGACAACAACAGCAGCGTGCAGATCATTGAGGAGCACGGCCCGCCGATGATCCAGAACGGAGCGGCCAGTGGAGCCACGGTGGCCACGGTGGCCACCGCCACCTCCACGGCTACATCCAAGAACAGTGGCTCCAACAGCGAGGGGGACTACCAGCTGGTGCAACACGAGGTGCTCTGCTCCATGACCAACACCTACGAAGTGCTGGAATTCTTGGGACGAGGAACCTTCGGGCAGGTGGTGAAGTGCTGGAAGAGGGGCACCAACGAGATCGTGGCAATCAAGATCTTGAAGAACCACCCGTCGTACGCACGGCAGGGTCAGATCGAGGTCAGTATCCTGGCGCGTCTCAGCACGGAGAGTGCGGATGACTACAACTTCGTGAGGGCCTACGAGTGCTTCCAGCACAAGAACCACACGTGCCTGGTATTTGAGATGCTGGAGCAGAACTTGTACGACTTCCTCAAGCAGAACAAGTTCAGCCCGCTGCCACTCAAATACATCAGACCCGTGCTGCAGCAAGTGGCCACAGCGCTAATGAAACTAAAGAGCCTGGGGCTGATACACGCTGACCTCAAGCCGGAGAACATCATGCTCGTGGACCCGTCTCGACAGCCCTACAGGGTCAAAGTCATTGACTTTGGCTCAGCCAGCCATGTGTCCAAAGCAGTCTGCTCCACTTATCTGCAGTCCAGATACTACAGGTAAGAGCTGCGACTTTGAAATAATAATTAGCTTGTTATGAAACAGATATGAAAGACTTAATTTAGGCATTTTATGTAACGTTGCAGATGCAAAGAGGAAATGGCATAAAGAGACATGTCCGTCTGTTTGTTCCTGTTTGGATAATGATTGTTCTTTCTGCATCTTGTTTGATTTATCCCCGCTTTAATAGGAATGTTTTCCTAGTTGAGCTGATTATTTGGCCAAACACCCACGTTTGCTGCCAGCTGTATGAGCTGCTGCTGAAGTTCTCTCTCCTCACTCCGATTTTGCTTGTTTACTCCCGTAGTTAACCCCCCCCCCCCCCCCCCCCCCCCCCTTTCTAATGTGGGATAGGACAGTAAAACTCAAAAGCTTGTTGAGTAGCCAGCTGCTTATTGTGGTTAATGTGATAAAAAAAAAAACATGCTTTAGTGTTACTTTGAAGATTATCAAAAGCCTGACAACTTGGTGAAGACGCAACAAACTGCAGGAAATATATGAAGCAATGCTATTTTTTAGTGTCACTGAGATGTTCGGGGTTTGTTTTTTTTTTTTCACAGTTTTTCAATAGAGGGTTTTTGAAAAGATCTCAGAGAAACTCCCTCATTGAAGGAGGGCACTAATCATGTGGGGTGGCAGCCTGCCCACAGGCTTCTATTCACCCCTCTGCTCCCCAGGCCCCTGGACCCTCAGCCCCCCATCAGCATGGCTGGCTCCCATTTCCCCCGGGATAGAGATGAGGGGTCAGCCTGAGTTCTCCTGTAATATGTGCCTGTAATCCACACCAGCGGGCCCTGCATTAGAACCAGATGAGTCTCTGGGAAGGCCTTTCTTTCTTCTTCCAGTCCTTCTTAAACAGTCTTTTTTCGGCCACAGCAAACAGTGTGTTTAGGTTTCAGCAGAGGCAGCGTCAGGGGGAACTGTGTGCGAGGAATCAAACAGTGTCCATGTCCGTACAGAGAGAAGCTTTGTTTGGGGCTCAGGCCTGGTGCCGGGGGCCGAGGCCGGGGCTGAGGGAAGAACAGGTGTGTGTGTGTGGCACCACACACGTAAACACACACGCCCACACACATATACCCACACACACATGCCAGGTGGTGGCTCTGCAACTGCGCATAGTGCAGATTCTGTTGAGGGAAGTTTGTGGTCCACATATAGTGGATTGTGTTGATGGAAGAGTCTGGTTTTGTTATCTTTACAGTTTATCACTGGCTTTTTAAATATGCTACACTGAAGACCATTGTTTCCTGTTTAAAAGAGAAGGTGGCAGAGCGTTCAGTCGAGCGAATGGTAATGGTTCAAACCGCTGTGCTCAGAAGATTAAAAAAAACTTAAAGGGGATAGTTTGGATCATTTGAAGTGGGTTGTATGAGTCACTTATTGAAAGTCTATTACCTACACAAGATGCTGGTCACCAGCATGGAAACCAAGCAATGAACTGCTGTGGACAGGGTGAGCAACAAAAGGTATTTTCGCTGTGTAAAAAATGGACAACCTAAACACATCTGTATCACTTTAAGTCTAATATTTAGAATATTTTCACTGCTTTACTTTGCTGTCAGACAGCCTTTTTTAACAGGAAACTACCGTTATATAAGTTGAATATCACTCCTTCCAAACCAACCAAACCCTGTACGTGAAATCAGTAATTTTACCTTGCAGAACACAGGAGTTGCTGGTCTACCGCTGCCTCAATCCATGATTTATTGTGTGACTTTGGTGTTTTAAAAGGATAGTTCTGATTCACCAAAGTGACACAATAACACAAACAAACTAACAGATCAAGGCAGTAGGGGACCAGTAACTACCACGTTCTGTGAGGTAAAATGAGCAATTTCGCCTACAGAGTTCGGTTGGTTTGGAGAGAATGATGGTTTATTTAATTGTGTTTTCCCATCAGAGAAGGCTGTCTGACGGGAAAGTAAAGCAATGAAATTGTACTAAATATGGTGTACACTTAAACTGACCTTGATTTTTTGGTAGGCCTTTTGTTATTGACCCTGTCCACAGCAGTGCATTGCTTAGCTTAGCTATCCAAATATCCCTTTAAGATCAGAAATCTTCAGATCCTGATCATCTTTTATCACATCTGACAGGTGTATTATTTTATCTGAGCTATAGTGTTCACTGAAATCTATTTTGTAAACCTGCAGTATATTAAGATCCCTGTGTGGGAATTGGACTGTCCATATCAACAGGGCAGTGCTGTTATATCAGTTTAAGTAGCTCATCCTGAGGTAAACACCACTAGTAGCCTGTTGTTGTTGCTCCTGGGCTGTAGGTCAACAAGCAGGCCATAAAATGTTCCTGTTTGTTTTCTCTGGGAGTGACGAGTGGAGGAGAGCGGAGAGATCATCCCTTCATTTCCTCTTGGCAGCGTAGGAGGGAAAAGAAAGGCTGACATTGACCAGAAAATTACCCACCAGCCACCAAAACCTAGACCAGGGACTTGGTGACCCTGGTTTGAGGCATTGGGAGTGGTGTGTGTTAGTGTGTGTGTATGTGTGTGAGTGTTTGTCATAATGTCATGCATGTACAGTATGTCAGTAACAAGAGTGTGTGTGCTTTACCAGGACTCATTGTGAGGAATGAGGCAAGTCTTAGAATCAAGTTCAAGGAATGAGCTCATGGGAGACGAGCACTACGGGCGTCTCAGCGTTGCATGCCGTTTGGGCAGCAAACAAACTTTGGTTGTGGGTAGAGTTCATGGTGAGTTCAAAAGCTTAGAGGAGAACGTCAGAACGTCTTTGATGATTTCAGATGAGAAGATAACAGGATAGTTTCTTTTTCTGTTGTGCAGGCACTACCTTTACAGGGGAGAAATTACATACAGGTGGGATTTACCAGCTCCAACCTGCTGGCTGTGTTACTGGATATCCTCCACAATAACGAAAACATCCCCCTTTTCGTCTTCTTTGATTTGTATCAAGTAAAATGTTGGTGCTTTGCCTTAGTGTGCTCTCAATTAGCCTGCTTTGGACTGATGAGGTGAAATAACATGAGACAGGTATGATGGCAAGGAGGAATTGTTAGGAATAGGGCTATGGATTTTTTTTTACATCAGCTCCAGTATGATTATATCCTTTTCAAAGGTTTTGTTACTGAGGTGTCTTTTTAGAGACTTAATGTCTTCTGTGACATTATTTTTCCAAGTTGAAAAAAGTCTTTGTTGTTGTAAGCATGTTATTAGCCTTCCACTGGCAATCCAGTGATGCCTTGGGTTGAGTGATGACCAGTCGGAGGTTTTGTTCTTGACTTGTTAACCCAGTGGTTTCCAATTTTTTTTCTGGCAGGCCTGTAATAATCATTAACAATAACTGGAGAAGCAACTGATAAAAAAGTGTATTGTATATTCTCCCTGCATAAATCCTTAATATTTAATCTTTAATCTTTGTTAATTAAACTTTATTTCATTCAATGTTTTACCCCCTGGTCATCCATGCCCTCCAGTATGGGAACCACTGTGTTAACCAATCAGCTGCGTGACAGTGCTGATCCATAGGTGTATTAATAGATCTATGCACAAAATGCATTGTACAATGAAATAACATGAGATTGACCCTTCAAAATAAAATTTGCAGTTATGACAGTAATGAGCTCAACCCTGTGATAGGCATCACATGACTGCGGTGTTGTGGTAATGCTGTTGTTGTCATAGCCCTAGTTAGAGCAGTGTGTTTGTCTTTCTTCTTTTCCTCTTTTTTCACACAGAAGAGACTGAATTACACGTCAGTGTAAGCCCATTGTCAACATTATACTTTCAAAGTCATCATTACAATTTTACTTGCATCCATTTATTTGGTGGGAACTTCATCCCCCTCACATTTGGCTGTTTGGATATTGTCTATAGCGTATGCCGGTGATGTCGTATGTGCTGTAAGGGCCTTGCCAATGACTTATGGATTTTCCACAAGGTTGACTCATGCAAATAAAACACCAGTAGTCAAGGTAAACAAGTGATGCGCTCTTTGCAAGAACAGCTCTCAGGGTGCTTAGGGTTTCAACTTTGTTCGCTTCAGTGCTTAGCGAATACAGGCTCATGTAGCTGAGCTCATCTATCCTTGTCAAATAGGCCTGTCTGTAGCACTTCCACACTTGGTGCCACTGTGCTTGAATACAGCCTCCCTACTTTTATGTGAATCTATTATTACCTTAAGCTTCCTGCTACATGTTCTCTCAGCCTTTTTGTTTATGTCCTCGTTACATTAACTTGTGACCTAACCCTGTTCCTACGTCTTTCATTTGCGTCTCATTTCCTTTGCCCCTTCTCCCCTCTTGTCTATCGCTAATGATGTAACAGGTAAGCCGGCTAGTCAAGCTTACCCTGTGCCAGATAAAGGGATTATTGTCTTGTCCCCGTTTGGTGTGTTTGTCCTATTTATCTCATCAGGTAAAGGCCATGAGACGAGGGAATGCAGCAAGACGTTATTTAAGTTTATGTAAAGTTTCTTGAGGCAGTGCAGCTGGCAGGCGGCAGCCCTGTGGTGGCTGCTGTTATTGAAAGGGAGCTGTAATGTACCTCTCACCCTACATGGAGTCTGCTGGACTGCCCAAAAACTGATTTAGCTATGCGATTTTGGCGTCTCTAGAGGACTGCACTGTTTCCATGTCTTTATGTATATCCAGTAGAGGTCTGCATGGAACTGAAGCTGGTGTGTGGGCCATAGCTGCCACTCTCAGACACAACTACCAACTCCGCCCAATTTTCAGATCTGAATCCAAACGAGTGTTAAATTTGGGTCAAATAATTAAAAAAAAAAGTTCTTTAGCTGTATCTACAGCCATGAATATTGTTTTTTTCTCCCAGGTTTTGAGATAGCACCATCTGAGATTTGTCTCAACCTAAATGCAATACAGATTAATTGGATTTGTGGTACTTTGTGGTACTTGCTACACTGATACTTTGGATTATCCTCCGAACAGTCAACTGTTTTCAGAGGGGCTCTTTATTTTGTAGAAAATAATTCTAAAGAAAACTGTTCACGTCAAGATGTGTGGACTATCCAGAGCATCAGGAACATTGTTACTGATTAATTTTTAATTGCTTTAAGGGCCACCAACAAAATGTTGTACCATGGTGGAGGCAGTGAGCTCAGAGACAAGTACAAACCCTCAGCAAACACAACCCAAACTATTTGCATGACAAGGTACGGTACAGTAGGCAGAAAACAAAAAGATGTGGGTGACCCAATTAGTAAATCTCTCCCTATGTCTTGATTAGGTGTGATAAATGTCTGAACCCACACATAGACATACACTGAAAGATGAAATTTGGCACTTTTAAAATGGATATCAAATCAATGTTGATGGTTAATGTAGTCAGTTGAAACAATTGCTTATTGCATGCTATATTGACTGAGAAAGCTGAGTTCATCCTGCATTAGAACTACGGGCTGTTTCAGCTTGGGTTTCTAATCTCCACCTCTGGGTAGCCAGTGGGCGTGCTAGATGAGAATTTTTGTCACCTAACGCTATGTTTTGGCTGACAAAGTAACAGCTATAGGCATATGACAATATGAGTATGAGCATTAGAAGCTCTCATGCAATGCATCCTGGTCCACGTAGGCACTGCTGGCAGGAGTTGATATAGCACACACTGAGGAATTTATTGCTTCAGTTGACTACATACACTGCCTAGATACCCACATGAAAAATGCCAAACTTTCCCTTTAAATGTTTGACTCCCCCCCCCAACACACCTTTACAAAATCAGAATTAGGTGGGAATGAAACAGTTTCTGCAACTGCTGGAACCTGGCTTTCTCACAATCACACCCACTTCACGTAGTGGCTGGTGTGTGGAGTTGAGAAATGAAACTTAATTCTCAATTGTTAATACTCAAGTTCTCTTTTCATTCTTATTTTTTGTGTGTGTAAATGAAGAAATCACTATGAATGGCTTTCAGGGGTGACTGTCTGAAAGTGAGAGCCTTTATCCTCATATTTAAATAATTAATGATGGTGTCTAGCCCCTCTCTTTTCACCCTGCCTTGGAGTGTGGAACAGCTATAAGCTGTTTTTGCCTTAACTTCCATAAGTTCTTTTTGAGCATACCTCACCCTTTCTGCAAACACACAGAAAGACGTTAGAGTGGCTTGCTCAGTTGCCACCAGACAAAGGGACAGCAACAGAACAATTTCCTCTACTAATTAAACATCTTAATATGATCAGCCTGAAGCTGTATCGTACATACTGCACACATGTCAGCACCTGCCAGCTTGTACCTGTTACTTAACACGCACACATCACAGACTTCATACTTCGACATGCATGAGCAGCCTATATGGTACAGACAGTGTTAGATCCTGAAGAATTAGCCTGTTAAGGCCTCGTGGGTGAGTGGAAAATGAGTCAACAGTGTCTGAGAACGAGGACTGGGCTTGTTGATGTCACCAGTGGTCTGAAGTGGCCAGTGTCTGTGTATTCCCAGTGCTATCAGCATGAAATGAAAGGCCTCTGGCAGAAGGGATCTTAATGCATCCAGATGGAAACTTCACAAAGAGCTCATATTGTGGAACTCTCTGCATTTTCTCATTCTACTTTTAGAGCCCGTATCTTTATTCATGTTGGCAGTAAAGATGGGCGCAGCTGATGCTACAGTAGGATCTCTGACACCGCCGGGCTTATGTCCTAGGCTTAATAACTGATGAAATATGTATCTGTCTCCATCAGGGGTGGTGCAGTCGCTGTTGAGTGTAAGACGAGCCCCTGCCCCACCTGTCTATCTGTTTCTTTATCTGTTGTTAGCTTTGCACAACCAGACAGACAGGGCAGGCGTTCCAGCACATTTACCCTGCCTCCGTGCGAAACATCAAGGGGTGTTTTAATGAATGAGGTTGCTATTAGTTACTGTTCTGTGAAGCGTGTGTTTAAGTGTGTATGTGCCAGAGAGGAAGAGAGGTAAACGCCAGGATCGGGTTGCTATACAGAGGAAAGATGAATTAGAAAAGGCAGATTTGCTCAGCGGCAGCGGCGCCGTTAATAGTGCAGGTGTTGTTTGTGTGAAGATTCTCGCGAAAGTATCTCGAACGGGTGGGGGGAGCGGGGAGGTTGAGTGACGGAGGTGGGGGTGTGCAGAAGGTCGTTGTTTTGCATTCTTCACCAGAACCTGGAACAGCGCTCTCTTTCCCCCGAGCAGTGGCAGATTATTACTAATGCAGATGAGCTTTCATTAGGTTCAGCCTGACTGGGTGGCTGCTGTGACTTTTTTTTTTCGCTGACTTTCTGGTTTGTTTGTTTTTTTTATTTATTTATTTAGCTCTGTGTTTCCAGCTTGTGGCCACTCAGGGCCGGGGCCACCCTGTTGTTGTTGACTGGAAATCATCGGCTATTACCGGGAAGTGGCGTATAAAAGAAAGACCCCTAAAATGATAATTACTGCTCCCTGTATTCACTACTGTGCTTTTTATGACAGTCATAACACCTTAGTATGCATGACAGAATCCTAATAACCTGTTTCTCATTTATAATTTGCCTCTGGGCAGCTCTTCCATGTGTCTCCACAGAGCAGCCAGCGAGTGGGAGACATGTAGCAGCTAAGCTAATTAACTACCGGAAGTCAAGCATATGCATCAGAATATATACAGCAGTCAACCTCACAGTTATTATTAATGACAAATAATGAATGGGAATTATTTAAGTCTTTTGAACCAGTGAGCTTAAACACCTAGCTGATGGATACACCCATCAACATACTCTGACAGGCTGTGGCAGAGATGAGAAGTAACTAAGTACGAATACTTTGTCACTGTACTTCAGTAGATTCTATCTGTACTAGAGCTGCCAAAATTAATGGATTAATCAAATATTAATGGACTATTTAATTAATCAGCAACTATTTTGATAATTAATCATGTTGAGTCATTTTTAAAGGAGAATTTATCATAAAATGTCCATTATATGCCATCAGATATTGAGGAAACATGCTAAGAAATGGTGGTGTCCTCCTTTGAAATTTCGTCCAGAAAAACTGCCCATTACATTTAATCAGGCTTACAATTAATGCAGAACGTTTGCCAAATGTAAATGTCTGTTTATGAGTCGCACGAAATCATTAATAATCTTGTGGAAGGAGTAGATGTTTCTAACAGTTAAATCGAGCAGTATGTTAATGGGGATTGGCAGGCAGTGAGACGGGCACTCGCTGAACTGTAACTCCAGATTTTTGTATTTCCAGAGCAGGGGGCTTTTGATCTCAGGATAACGGGCTTAGCTTTACATCAGCACAGAACTGACAGTTATAAACAGCTGATCAACTTACAGTGCAGGACTTATCGTTGCTTGTTATTGTCAATTTACGATGCCGGCTTATTCTCGCGCGGGGGCGGAGTGAAACAACTCGCTTCAACCATAGATCATATATTAAATAAGGATTCAACCTATTTAATATTCTCTATTTATTATTCTCTATACCTCTATTCTCCATAATATTTATAATTCTGAATATTTTCTGGTTTCTTTACCCTTCTGTGACAGTAAACTTTGGATTGTGGACAAAGCAAGGCATTTAAGAACGTCTTAAACAACTCTTAAACGACTAAACAACTAATTGATTAATTATCGAGAAAATGGTTGACAGATAAATCTAAAAAAAAACAACTAATCTGTACTTTAAATTTGTTATTTTTCTGCCAACTCCCTACATATTATCACGAATATCTGAACTCTTACTTTCGTTACTTTAGTTTTAATGCATTTGAGAGGAATTCTTATTATTATTTTGTATCATTACACACCGCCTTCTCAGCATCAAGACTGATTTCAACCTAAATTGATCGGATAATAACACGCATTTCATGTACAACTGACATAACAAAAAGAAAATGATGGAAAACACATAAAAGGATAAAGCAGACAGGAGACTCGCTTGCAGAGAAAATGTGAGGTTCAGGTAGCTTTGTGCAGAAACAGTCAGTAGAAATGTCCTTCAGAGAGCTACTTTTTACTTTTACACATTGCAGATCTTATACTTTTACTTGAAGGTGAATCAGTACTTGTACCTTTACAAGTCTTTGTTTTTGGTCACAAGTATCTCTACTTCTGCTTGAGTACAGAATGTGTGTACTTTTGCCACCTCTGCTGTGTGTATGTGTGTGTTTGTGCAGCCCCTCTACTGTGGGCCTGCACGATAAGACGGAGCTTTCTGAGTTTCACCACATCGTTTCATCCTGGCTACTCGTCTTTGTTCTCCCTTGCAGTTCAATTTCCATACATTTCCCAGGATATTAAGCTGACGGAAATTAAGCCGCCTTGATAAAACGCAGTGAGCCGCCCACTTAAGCTCACTAAGGCTGCAATCTGTCTGTTCTATATTGATTGGTTTATTTGAAACATAGGATTTCTCCCTCACCTAAGCTTTTTGGGTGGTTAGTGAGTGCTTGCAGCACACAAGCAGGAACTTGTTCAACCTTACAGGTGTTTGCAGAGTTGCTGCACAGCACCGCAGGCTAACTGAGAAAATCATAAACTGGGAGGTCATTAAAATGTCCAGACTCGACTGTAGGGTTACAGCCACAGAACAATGGAATTTTCTTCTCACCTAAGTCTGAAAATCATTAACCGGACAGGTGAAATATCTCACAGCGGTAGTCGTATATTAATTTTCCTGCTCACCACAGATTTGTCTCTCTCTTCTGGATTCAAGCACCAGTGGGTTGGCAGGGTGATGGCCGCCATCAGCGGCTGACTGGCACAGGTGCCCCCGGGTCTAAATAAATCATGAGGTCTCCTGCTGATCCCCCCCTTCCACCACTCCTGTATGCCCGCCATCCCTCCGCAGGGAGCTCCAGAAAGGGGGGGTAGCCCCCACCGCTGCGTGCTGCCTCCTCGGATCCTTCCCGCCCTCCTTCCCTTTCTATTCTTTCCCACCTTCCCTTTGCCCCCCCCCCCACCTCCCTCCTGCCCCCCACCACCTCTCCTCACCTCTTCCATCCACTTACATGAATATTTAAAAGCTAACACCAGGATGGAAAATATGCAGCAAGGGCAATGAAGACTTGCTAAAGAAAAAGAAAAACAGAAATGTTCATTTTGGGACCCTGAATTTCCTCATTCGAGGCAGGTCATGTGGGTATTGGTGAAATTCAGAGTGGTCGATTTACAGAGGGAGAGGGCTATAAAGACAGAGAAAAACAGAGACTATCAACAACAGTCGGACAGAGGGCAGGAGAGACAGAGAGAGACTGATCCAAGCTATAGCTGTCCAGCTGGGGAGAGGATTGGGGGGATTGGGGAGGCCCGGCAGGGACCTGCAATTGGCTCCATGCTGGCTGTGTGTGTGTGTGTGTGTGTGTGTGTGTGTGTGTGTGTGTGAGTGTGTGCTCAGACTGACTGCCACTGTGACAGAGAATGCCTGGTGTGCAGAGGCCCATGCAGGCTCCCATGAAGTTTTCAACAGAACAAAACAGATGCATTTGTTTTCTCAATTGAAGGAATTTGCTAATGTGCATATACGAGGGTAAATAGTTTGGCTAATTTGCGGCAGGCAAGTGGGCAGAGCTCTCCGTCGCTCAGCCAGCCAGCTGGGGCCCCTGTATAGAGAGAAAAAGAGGCTTTGATGACCCCCCCACCCCACCCCACCCCTCCTCTCCCATCTCTCCCTCTTCATTTGGTATCATCCTTGCCTCGATACAATAACTTGATTTTCCTCTAACTAGCGTTTTAACAAAGTTATCCACTCACTTTTATGTCCCTGGCTTTTAAATGTGTTTGTCGCGTTTGATAGAAGATGTTCGACAGTCCAGTTAAACATAGCTCACATTCATGGTGACAGTTGTCGCTCTATAAAAATGTTGCTATTTTTCATTGCAGATGGCTGAATTAAATGAGGCTCTGTTCTTACCACACAGGCTATTTTCAGCACCACTTCATAAAGTCATAAAGCAACATTGCTGTGTGACTTTCAGATTCCAATTATTAATGCCACACTCTGCTCACATTCATGGCCGTCAATCCCAGATCGGATCAGAAATGCTTTATTAAAGATATTTCACTTTAGTGAGAAGTATGGATGTGAAAGAAGGTATAAAATGAAAGTGCGGTATAACACAGTGGTTCTTAACCTTTTTGAGCTGCAACCCCCTCCCCAGTTTAAAGTCACACTCTCATTTCCCATCATGCATGCTGGACTGAGTGGTTTGTTACATTTGCTATTTTATGTTACAAAATGCAAATATTAACTTTTGTTAGTGTTTGTCTGTCCAGAACCTGGTGCTTTATGTTGGTAATTGACCCCACCTAAATCCCGCCCCTTTTTGGTCTGTGCTCCAATAGCAGTTGAACAAACTTGGTCAACTTTGTCCTTATCCTGTAAGAATGCCATATAGTAAAATCGTAACTTTGCTAATGTTAGCAAAAGGCCAGCTAACTAGCTAGCTAATGTTGGTAAGACTCTAGCTAACTAGCTAGCTAATGATTTATGTAGATTATCTAATTAGTTAGCTCGTGTAAACATCAGGTAACTTCAGACATGAATGTATGTCACTTTTACAGGTCCCTCAGAAACATATTTTAACCATCCTCAAATGTTGGTTTTCTTTTCAGTGTAGATAAGCTTGGCACATGTAGCATATTTAAGAACAGGAAACAGGCAAGGAGAAAGCTGATGGAGGTACCGAGCTTAACAAGATTGGAGGTGCTGGTTTATAGTTTATTATAGTGATTATTGAGGTTGATGTTAGAGCTGTGTTTTGCATATTTTTGAGTGTTTGTCCCTTATGTTGAATGTCTTAAAGGGACTGATATTTCTTTAGTTCTCCACAATCATCTGGTGACCCCCAGAAATTATCCCACGACCCACTCGGGGGTCCTGATCCTTAGGTTGAGAACCACTGGTCCAAGGCAACAACAAAACAGTATCTCAGGTTTGAAGATACATGACAGAGCCTTGATTCACAGGATGTTTTTTTACCATTAAAAAATTTATGGGTCAACAAAAGGCTAAAAGGCTAAGGGAAGTTTACGACCTGACATTTATCAACACAGAGGATCAGACCTAGCTATCTCTTATCATTGTTGAGAAGTCTCTGGTGAAGTCTTACAGAGCAAGATTGTTTGGATGTCATAAGAAAAGGCTGTTTTTTTCCACAGAATGTACGTCAGCATCATCATTCTTTTATTGACCTTGTGTCTCAGAGAACTCCTCACATATGGACGTCTCCGGGGGTATCTGAGGATGAGCCAAAGAAGCTTTTGTTAAAAAAAAAAAAAAAGGGTTTTTTTGTATTTTAAAGGCCACTCAGGATTCTGCTCAAGCAGTATGCTCGTCATAAAAAGGAGTCTGAAGCAAATCCTATTTCACCCAAGCTTGATAAATAATTTAAAATGACTAATAGCGCCTTGTGACAGAGAATGTATCGCTGTGGTGTATCAGATTGCGTTGGTTTCGGCCTGAGGCGTAATTTGTTTGGAAAAATAATTACTCCTGTATTGGATCCTGGTTAAATATTAAAAGGGTTAGCATTAGGAATGGGGCAGCATCCAAGGGTGCTTTAGTTGACTTCTGGGCGAACGCGTTGCTTTATAACTACTACAGACAGGCTGCCACAGAGAGGGGAAAAGTGCTATATTTTATTGCTTTATTCAAACTGCTACATTGCTAAATTTCACACAAAAATGCAACACAAACTAATGAACTTCTGCTGTGCGCTTGGCCACCAAGCTTTGAAGACTAATCCCAGTGTTTTATGAGCGAGGAGCGTCAGATTGTCTGTAGAGTTCAGCTGGTTATTGGGTGCACAAGCTGGGAGGCACCAAAGAGCATTAAGACGCTGTATATCAGCCTACAGAGGGAACATGTTCCAGTGAGATTTTAGATTACACAAAGAAAGAAAATCAAATATACGACAATGAAAAAAGAAGAGAAGAAGAGGGAAAAACAAAAGAGCAAGAGGCAAATGAATCACTATAAATGTGAACAGTAACTGCTCAACCGTACTAGGCAATTTGGTGTGTGTGTGTGTGTGTGTGACTGGCTGATTAAATACAGAGGCTATGTCCTGTCCTGCTGCAACCTTTCCAGAGTTCACATCCTCAAACCACCTAATGTCCCCGCAGGATCAGACTGATTTAGGACTGCAGAGATTATTCTGTCAGTCATTTTCTTGACTGATTAGTTGTTTGGTCCATAAAATGTTAGAAAATGGGGATAAATGTCAATCAGTGTTTCTCCAAAGCCAAGGTGACGTCCTCAAATGTCTTGTTTTGTCCACAACCCACAGATATTCAGTTTACTGTCATAGAGGGCTAAAAAAAAAACAGAAAATATTCACATTTGAGAAACTGAAATCAGAGAATTTTGATGTTGTTTCTTAAGAAAATAATAAAACCATCAAAATAGTCTGTGATTAATCTCATAGTTGGTAACTTCTTGATTAATCAACAAACCGTTGCAGCTCTAAACTGATTTACTGATATTGGGAAGGTTTTTTGGTCCCCTCTGTAATTGGACCACTCTGAATTTCATCAATACCCCCATGACTGTCTAGAGGACGACCAATATTATTGGACCAATATTGACCTATCACAGCTATATCAGCCTATATCGGTATCAGCATATATGTGACCATATGAAACTTTTTCTTTTATTTAGCAGAACATAATGCAGACTATTTTTTATGTGTTTTATAGGCAGCATTCTGTGTATGTTTGTTGCTTTTTCATAATTCAGGTTTAATATATTCATATATTTTACATATCTATATATTATTTGTGTATTGTAGTTACTTATTGTTATTTATATATCAGTGACACTGTTCTTTGTCACAAGTGTCGAGGAATCATTGCAAAAAATGTGTGTTTATACATATATTCTATATTCTTCATGTTATATTCTGTATGAAGAATACTGAATACTGGGCTGATATTGGTCAAGCACAACTATATTGGCCTATGTTGGTATCAGTGTATATGTTATCCCATTATTTTTTTTACAAAATATAATATAGATTTTTGTTAATTTTCTGTAGGTTGTTTTTGTTTTAAAGGCAGCGTTTTTTGTGTGTTTGATTCTTTTTCTATGTTTTTTACTTATAGTTATTAGCAGTTATTAAAAAATACCAGCGAAAGATAATTATTTCAGTACCCTGATGTCATTTTGGATGTTTTTGTACAATATATTGAATATATCAACTGATGTATCGATAATGGATTTTTAAAAATTTTCTAATATTGTGCCCAGTATTGTTTGGGTCTTAGTTCACAAAACCAGCTAATGTCCCTGCACGATTGGACTGATTCACAGCGTACTGGGAGGGTTTGTGCACATACAAGCACATATAATGTAAACATATGCAATGTGGCATCAGGTGTACCCAGGCTGGCTATCACCGAGCTAAGAGAACACAGCATCTCAGTGTGTGTTATCAGCATGAACTGGACGAAACTCACACATCACCCCTTTAAACACAGCGGGGACGTCAGGGAGGCAGCAACAACACCACCACGGCACAGTCTTTCATTACAGCCAGAATCTATATATCATCAAACAGATGGCATCTCTTTAAACAAACACAGTGTTGTTGTCTGAAGGTGAAGGAGTCTCTGCGCATCAGCCAACGTAAAGCTCAACAGACAGACACACACACACACATGCGCGCACACAGACAGACAGGACAACTTAGGCAGGATGTGGAAAGATGAGATCTGCCGCTCTCGCTATAAACGTGTGCTAGATCTCATCTTTCCTGATCCTGCCACAGTGTTGTCTATGTACCCAGCAAAAGGCAATTACATGCACCCCCCCTCTCTGTGGTTCTATTTATGATGGCATTTCCATACACACGCTGGCTTCAAGCAGACTCAACATAAATACCATCTCATTCACCAACACTACTCTTCTTCGCTTGAACACCCTAAATAGAAATCAAGGCTCAGTATACTCAGTATATACATATTACACAAGTCCTTTAACATGCAACTCTGGATTTTGCACAAGCTGCTTTCAGCACGCAAATAAACTACAGCGTGATGCCCTCATTTGAGCTTGAAATGCGTTTAACATCAGCGACTTAAATAAAGTGTACAGAAATGGTTTTTCTACCCTTTTTCTCTCCTGTGTCTTTGTCAAAAATAAATGCAGAACATAAACACGCATCATTTCACATGAATTCTAAAAAGAGTCTCTCTGTTGCGGCCGTCGCCATAGCAACCAAGGTTCTTGTTCCAAAATTGTCCGTTCGCCTCTGAAGGTGCAACACCTGAACTAGACCGGGGCTGTTTTGATCTGCCTGCCTGCCCCGACCGACAGCTGTGTACTTTAGGGACAGGGAGGGCCCTTGAGCCACACTCTCATCTCGCTGCTATTGTTTGCCCAGGTGGGCCAGGACACCCTGTCTTTCTCCCTCCCCCCCCCCTCCACCTCTTCCTCTCCCTCTCTCTCTTCCCCCCCCAGCTCTCCTTCTCCTCCCTTTCACTGTCTCATTCCCTCTCTGGCTCTCGCTCTCTTCCTCTTTCTCCCTCGCTTCTCTCTGTCTTTGTTCCACAGGGACCTGTGGTCCAACTGAAGCTCTCAGTTACACAAAGAAACCAAATTGGCTTTCATCTGCAGCCTGTTACCAGCTGTGTGCATTGTGCATTCGTGCTCCCTCTCAGCGCAGAAAAAGTATAGATTTTACCCATGACACTGTTATTATTATTGGCTTTGAGTCGTAGCTCTTCTTGCAGGAACACTTTCTTCTCTGACAACTCGAGAGTCGGTTTCTAATTTCTTATTTAAGTCTTTGGCATGACTTTGCTGTTAGCAGTGCTGTCAAGAACGCTCCCGTCTTTCTGGTTTTGAAGCAGGTTTTCAATACAAAAACAGGATGATTTTGCGAACAGGGCTGGGACACGTGGACACAATCAAATATTGTGACATTTTTGACATTGTTATCGATATTTATCAATATTGCGACAATAGTGTGAGGATGACTGTAAGCACTTTCACATAATATGAGCACAATGAGATTTCTGATATATAATCACCAGTAATGTGGACATACTGACAAAGCAGGTGAAAGCAAATAATAGAACAGCTAGAAGACACTGGTAAGTTCTAGTCTCTCAATACCAGAGAGCTACTGATCATCTGGGGATTTCTAAATGCGAGGTAGTTGCTTGAACAGCCCAAAGAACAGCCACTTACAAATCTACGCCTCTGTTGTTTTTTTTTTTCAAGGACATGTCTTACCAGAAACGATGCTCTCCTCCCATTCTCCTCAGTTGTGGGCAGATGACTTTTGCATGTTGCCGCCCAAAATATGAAGGATTTGTTCAGTAGCGCAGGCTGTTTTTGATCCCTCTCATTGTTTCCACGCAGTTTTTGCAAAGAAAGCTGGGAGATGGCCCACAGTCTCTATTGAGAGAAGCATTCTACTCTAGGGGTGTCAAACTCAGTTTCAGTTTTCAGTTTCTCCAGGCCCCATGAGCATTATGGTTGCCCTCAAGAGCCAGTTGTAAATGTAAGACTTAGATTTACACTGTTCATCATATTAAGTAATTGCCTCTGAATTGTATTATTATTGGATTTAGTAATAACTTAATAATTAATAACTAGCTCTGAAAGCAGAAGTCTAAGAAAAATAATGGCAAACAGACATTCAAGTGTGAAACTATAAATTTAAAAAATTAAAAAAAAAACAATTAAGTCTGTCTCAGTTTGTGTAGCCTGCAAGCAAAGTTCTAAATCCAGTAATCGTTTAAAGGTGAAATGACTGCATTTTGCTCAGCTGCGACAATGAAATTTACAAGCTACAACCACTCAACTATAGTGCTACTGCTAAAAATGACTACATGATATTGAGACACCAGCAAGGGTATATTGACATTTCCTGGTTTGAACACCCCTGACGCATGAAGAACAAAACTGGGACACATTTTGGTACATGTAGTTTATGGACGTTGTGCTTCCCTAACGCAGCATACGATTGTATTGCGCAAATTATACTCTTTGCACAGGACACGTAAGGAGGCCTGATACGAGCGTGACACGTGCTTTAGACTGACGTGTGAGCCGAGGTAACTTCAGAAAATACATTTTAAAAAGGTATGCACGTGCCAAACCCCTGACATAACACATGTAGGTACAGGAGGAGCACAAAACCCCCCAAAGGCCCTATAAGTCCCACACCAGCCCCGTTGTTCCCAGGGTCACCATGGTGACAATAAGACTTCAAGTCAGACACAAAGATGAGGTTTTTAGGTGTGTTAGCTCACCATTCACTCAGAGTGTGTGTTTGTGTATGAGAGAGTGAGGAAGAGGGAGAGATGGCCCATTTGGCATGCCCCGAGTTTCTGGCCTTGTACACAACCCTTCTCAGGGCACTGTGAAGAAACAGCTGAGAAAACAGCAGGGAACTTTCATTAGTGATCCCTGCCCCCTTGTCCCCTTTCCGCCCCTCCTTGCTTCTTTTTACATCTTTCCATCCTCCCTTAACCTCCCACCCTCCTTCTCTGCAATGTCCTCCTGTTTCTGTCCATCCCTCCCTTCCTCTCCACGTTTCCTTCGTCCTGACCTCTGTCCCTCACGCAAATCTGCCTGGCATTTCAATCATCACATCCAGAAGCCATATGGGATCACAAAGCCTCATCCGCCTCAGCTGGCCATAGGGGCAGATATATTTCATTGTCGATGTATGCAACAGTAGCGTAGAAGTATTTCTGCTTACAGGTTGCATGTTTGAGCAGCAGCTTTGTACGAGCCTGTTTCAGAACATTCAACAGAGCTGGAGCTAGTGAGATGCTCTGAAGATATAGAATATATAGAAATAGAAATAGCCAATGTAACTGAAAGTTTTTAGCCCAGAGGTTTTCGAAGTGTGAGGCAGGCCTCCCTAAGGGGGCCTCCAAATGGTTTCAGGGGAGACTCAGTGAATGAAAGTGAAAAAAACATTACATTAGTTATCAAAAGTAGATCACATAGAATAGCTTGAATGTGCATGGTTTGTTTAAAGAGATAGTTCACCAGTTCAGTATTGGAATTTTAACCACTCGCTCAAAGTCTGAGAATAATTAGAACTCAGTAGAGTGCAGATCTCCACCAGGAAACCCCCCAAAAATATTCGATCTCCACACATTTTCTGCAGATTTTAAACAGAGATGCTGCTTGTAAAACTCAGAATATTATCAAGCACATTACGTTATGTATTAATGTATTTGTTTGTGTGAAGTGATAATTGTTAGGGGATGAATGATTAATGGTGTTGCGATTAATTTTTGCTCTCTGCTTGCGTTGCAGTTTAGTGCCACATTTTATGCGAGTTGACTTCCAACAAATGTTCACACTTTGTTTTGAGCTGTTGGTAATAAAAAAATCAGAAATGTAAAAGTTCCACTAAAATCTACCAAATTAATCTACCAAACTTTGTCTTGTTCTAATGTATTCTCTGTGCTCTTTAGAGATGAACAATAAATAGATTAATCAATTATTAATCTTTTTTTTATTAATTGCCACTATTTGGATAATTAATAGTTTTTACTTATTTTTCAATAAGAAATTATTTTCACCTCTCAAATGTGAATATTTTCAACATCAACATTTCTCACTGTTTTCTG
Organism: Lutjanus erythropterus; assembly: GCF_056507025.1. Classification (NCBI taxonomy): domain Eukaryota; kingdom Metazoa; phylum Chordata; class Actinopteri; order Lutjaniformes; family Lutjanidae; genus Lutjanus; species Lutjanus erythropterus. The sequence continues at coordinate 8,743,025 of NC_139329.1, forward strand.
ACATTTTACAAACCAAACCACCAAGTGATTAATAATCGATTAATCTAGAAAATTATCAACAGATTAATCGATTATGAAAATAACCATCGGTTGCAACCCTAGTTATCTTAAATGAATATTGTCACACTGCAAAAACACTGCAGAAGTCACACCTTTTAGTTCTGGATCACTGCTGAAAACAGTAAATAAAAAAAAAAAAAATCAACAACTGTAAGGGATTACAATTACATGCTAGTATGTAAGCATTGTTTTTAGCCTAGCAGTTGTTGATCACTTACGTCCCTACCAGCTGGTTAAGAGGAGTGAGAAGTCAGCAGTTGTTTTTGTTTATTTATAGGCTTTTTAATGAATTTTCAAAAATTGTGAATCTCCACAGTCATGAGAAGTCCTTGAGCATACAGTCATATATTTGCACAATTTTTTAAGGTTGATCAGTTGTGTAATATGCAAGATTAACTGCAAACAAAGGATCATATAATCACACAAACACACAACTGATCACATGGTCCCCTTCAGGCTTTCTCTTAGCAGAGATAAATGCCTTTGGACAGATTTTTTATTTATGTCTTTTTTTTATGAATTTGCAGTAATATTAAGCCATCTTAGCTCAATTGCTGAGAGCCTATGAGATCAAATAACATAAGCATGATCCCATACATCCAGGATTTGAGTGAAACAAAGCTAAGGGTAGGTGCCTTTTTCCAAGCTTTGTCTGAAGGGAGGGCCACAGTCTCAAAAACCCTGTTTTAGTATAGTCATGTATATGTATGTGTACATGTTATACAACACAGAGGAGCTGTGGAAAAAGTGTAAATATGGGTCCTGTTCTGTCCTTTCCGCACAGTAAACAGGTGGTTAAGGGAAAAAGAGGTCACATCCTCTGATGTGCCTTCCTTTGTGCAGGTGTGTGTGTGCGCTTACAGGTGTCCTACAGTCAAATATCTGCACCCACAAGCCTCTCAGACAGCCGTGCCGCCGACGGAGTTAACTCTGCTTCTCTCGAACCAGTCAAAGGCGAGCGTTACCGCAGGAGGAGAGAGTTTAGCAGACTCCTTGAACTCGTGTGCACGTCTTTGTGCTCCAGTCCTCCCTTTGAATCGTCAATGCGCACTGCAGCTCAAATCAATCATAACTACAGCACCTGTTCTGCAGAAATGCCAGCATCAGTTAAAAAGGGCCCTCTGTTTGTTTGTCTGTCTGTCCGTCTGTCTGTCTGTGTCGGTTTTGTTTGCCTTTTCTTCACGGGAGCAGGGGGAAAAAGGAGGAGAATGGATGACTAAGTGCAGTGAATCATAAATGAGTTGAGGAGAGTGTTGCTGCATTGGAGAGGCTCAGTGTGATAGCACCAGCTACCTGTCACACTCCTGTCTCCTCTTTGTTTTCAGCCTAAAGAAGCTTCTCTTTTTCCTCCACGAGCTCTGCAAAGTCTTGATTTATGAAAAGGAGCCATTTTGTGGGGCTAATTGCATAAAGCCGGCTGCTGAAGCATCTGAGGACAAGTCATAACGGCCCTTTTAGATATACTGCAGACAGCTGAACCAGGGCCGAATCATTGGTCACGAATGTTGAGCATGAGATGATAACCCACAGTTTGCTCTCACCGCATGAGCCCAGTTTGGAAAGGTTTATTTCACAGCAAGTCAGCTGGAGCCGGACAGTGTGCTATGAGAATATATATATAAGAAAAGGCAATCAGAAGAGGAACCGGGAATGGTGGTATCGGACTCATCTTGGCTGCGGGCAAGAGAACTGGTGCTCTAATCATCAGTATGTATCAGACACAGATTATTGCAATTTAAGGTGCTCCATAGGCTTCACCTGTCTGAGAATAGGCTGGTCAGAATGTATAGGACTTGTCTAAGATGCAACCAAGAGCCAGATAACCTCTGTCAAATATCTTGGGCATGTCCCAACTCTAACATATATTATTACTATGTAATAAATCATAAAATGAACATGATATCATCCTCATCACAGATTAAAGAAACATTCTGAGAGCATGTTCTCCTTTGAAATTTCTATTCCGGTCTATAATTTGTGTTTTTATTTGCCTGTTTCACGTTTATTAGAGTTCGAATTAATGCAGAATGTTTGCTGAATGAGCAAGTCTCTGTTCATGAGTCATAAGAAATCATTAATAATAATTTAGAAGAAGTAGATGTTTATAATAGTAAAATTGAGCAATATGTTAATGGAGTCTGGCAGGCAGCGAGACAAGCAGTCATTGAACACCAACTCCAGAGTGTGTTTTTTTGGAACGTTTCAGGATAATAGGCTTAGCTTTACATCGAAAGACAATTGACAGTTATAAACAGCTGATCAACTTACAGTGCAGGACTTGTCGTTGCTTTTTGTTGTCAAATTACAATGTTGTGCTCGTCTTGCTCTCCTGCAGCGTTCCTGCAGCCTGCCTGAGCTTCCTGGGTCTGGGAAGGAGGGGGATGGAGCCATAGACTGTATATTAAATGGTGATTCGACCTATTTAGCATACTGAAACTTAAACTTGAAATGAGAAAAAACAAGAACAAAATGTAAATGAAAAAAAAGCTAAAAATGTTTTTATGTATGCAGGAAAGGAAAAATGCACAGAATTTGCAACTCTAATAAAAACAACTGATTAATAGTAAGAATATATTAGAATATATAAGAATTTATCAAACATATCTTCCAGAAACACACGGGAGCAACGGTGTTCCTTGAGACAACCACCAAGTAAGGACAGCAGCGTGCTCCAGCACACCTCCCGCCTCCTCTCCCGTTGTTAATCTGGGAGTGAGGAGTGCTATTTGCATTACAAGGTTCCTGTGGAGCAGAATAAAACGCAGACAGAGCTGTGAGCAAAACGAACACTCTGAGGGTGGCCCTGCGCTAATTGCGACGGGGGTGCATTTACTGATTATAGTTAAGTGGTCCAAAATGGTCCCCTGCTCTCTGTTGCATTGACCCACTCCCTCCCCTGGTGGATGTGGTCAATAGCAGGCCTGTTGAGATGCCTTTCCGCTGAGGGAAGAAAACAGGGTCCAATCGCGCCGTGTCTCTCTTCGCTTCATCTGCCGAAGCACATGGGAAAGGAGAGTCAGAGGGAGGAAGCGCTGATTTTAAATCAGAGTTTATAACGGAGTGAACAAAGGAGTGGAGACAGCAGGAGGCAGCACGTTTCATAATTGACAAGCCTGGTGAAATAAATGCTGAATTAAAATACAAACACCAAATTGGATCTGCGGAGATGAACATGTTTCCTTTAAGTGTGAACAATGACTGAAAAAAGATTCAACCCATTTTTGTTCTTGAGGCTGTGTGTCTTTTCTGTGAGTGCATGTGCAGCTCATGACTATTCATGTCGCCTGCAAAAACATGCAAGTGTGGTCAAATGGAAATTAATGGAATGCAAAGTGGAATGTAAATGTGGATGCAGACAGAAGGGGGAAATTAAATCCGTGCTAAAGAAACCCATGAAGGTTGCACACATAGACCGGGACCAGGTCAGTGTTTTGTATTCCCTCTCTTCCCTGTTGCCTGCGCCGTAACAGGAGGCCCCGCAGTGGGAGAGCAGGCCGGGGGTGATATAACAGCCACTGGATCACACAGGCTTTGATCTTCCCTCTGGGTTTCTGGGCGACTATGGGATAGACTTTAGGCCTACTGATGAGGAGGTGGAGATCTCACACCCCCTCTAGTGCCGGCTCTCTAGCAGGTCTCTCTCTTTTTTTTTTTTTTTTTTACCACACAGAGCATATCTTTAGCCTGGGTGATATTTGTTCTTGGAAGCGCTGGTGGTGTTTGCAGGTTTCTTCATTCACATGAGCATGATGCAAAAGTTCACTCACTCTGCTTTTCTTGATACTCATAGCTGACCTGAGAACAAGGTCTGATTAAAGGGATAGTTTGGTTTATTTGAAGTTGGGTGTATGTGGTACTTAGGTGCTAGAGTACCAGCATGAAAGCTGGTTGCTGTGGGCAGATTCAACAACAAAAGGTATTTTAGCCACACAAAAAAGTCTGTTTAAGTGTGCTCTATATTTAGAGTATTTTCACTGCTTTACTTTGTTGTCAGACAGAATTTTCTGATGAGAAACTTTTGTTTTATAAGCCAAATATCGCTCTCTTCAGGGCAACCAAACTCCACAGGGTAAATCGGTAATTTTACCTTACTAAACGCAGGAGTTGGTGGTCTACTGATTCTTCATTCTACTAGCTTGTTTGTATTGTTGGGTGGCTTTGGGATTTTAAAAGGTCAGTTCAGATTCAACAAAGTCACACAATAACACAAACAAACTAACAGACTGAGGCAGCAACTCCTGCTTTCTGCTTGGTAAAATTACTCATTTTGCCTATGGAGTTTGGTTTGTTTGAAGACAGCGATATTTGGCTTATATAACAGTTTTCTCTCAGAAAAGATTGTCTGATGGCAAAGTAAAGTGGTGAAAATATTCCAAATATAGTGTAGCCTTGAACTGATATTGATTTTATTTATTTTAAGTGGCTAAAATACCTTTTCTTGCCGACATTGTTCACAGCAATTCATTGCTTAGCTTCCGTGCTGGTGCCCCTCTCTGCTTCTACAAACTAAGGTCGTGCCAACAGACATCTACTGAAGATAATACAACTCTACATTAAATAATCCAAACTATCCCTTTAAGCGGAATAGGCCATCTGTTTCTCTGTCTCTCTTAAGGAGTTATTTCATTTTAAATGTTTTTCTCAGAGGGGGGTTTGAAGTCCTACAGCAGGTCCAGTGTTTTACATAACCCCGACACAGTGATGTAATTCCTTCTCACCCTGAATGCTGGTGTCAGAAACACTGGGCTGTGTCCCTCAAGCCGTTCAGTCTGCCCTTGTGTCATAATCTCTTTCATGGCCGGCCTGATCCCGCTCCAATTTATGTAATTAACTGATGTCACCGCTCTGGATTGCTTGCAAACACTGTATCACCGCAGCCCTGATTTTCCTAAAAGTAACAAATCCTTAAGGGCCTGTGGTCTATTAATGCTGTTATTCACGTAGCTTACAGTTATATGGGGGGGATATTAAGTCAAAAAATAACAAGGTCCATTACATAAACATGGAGGAGTAATTGGGGTAGAAAAAAAGTTTCTTTTATTATAGGAGCTAGCAAAATTACTACATGCCAATTAGAGAGTGAGTGTTTTATGAGTTTGGCTCGCTGACGTAGAGGGATCTGTGTGTGTGTGTGTGTCTTTATGGGTGTGTGTGTGTGAGAGAGAGAGAGAAAGGGGTTTGCCTTGTGTGACTAATACCACACACAACCAGCGCTTTTTGAGCACATATACTAACAAGAGCACATAAAAGCCAGGCTCTGCTTTACAAAAAAATGCTCCTATGATAGCTTGGTGGGACTCCCTTTGTTTGTGTACATGGCTGGCTGTTTGCACTCCTGTATGCACATCTGTGTGTACAAGCACAAACAAACATCCAACTGTGCTGGATGATTAGATTTCCAGGGCATGGTCAGCGGCTCGTATGAGATCATGCATCCATACAGTGTGAGGGAAGGCAGACTTTCAGACCTGACCCACAAACAGTCAGGCAGACATATAGACAAACAAAAAAGGCAGACAGACTGACAGGAAGACAGACAGACTGGCAGCTTGTTAGAGGATAATTTCAGACACCTTTCAGCAGAACTGTACTGTAAATTAAAGCATATTATTTCCCACTGTTAGACCTGCATTAGACTTTATTAGAGGTAAATTGGACCAGCCAGATAAGTGATTTCAGTGTAGTTATGTAGGAATGTGTCCTTGATTACCCTCTCATAAGGTCTAATAAGAGTATAACAATGGGAAATAACACAGCTTAGTTCACGGCACAGTTTTGTTGTAATGTGTCCTTAATTACCTTTTAATAAGGTCTAATACAGGTCTAATTTAATACAAAGTACATCTTGTTATGTTTTGTTAGTGTAATGTAAAATAAAGTGTGACCAAATAGACCGACAGACAGATAGAGGGCAGGGTCTGGCTGCAGGGAGCGACAGGCCTTTTGGATGAACATTTAGGTTAGACAGACTGGGTGAATGTGTCAGGCTTTGCCACTGCCCTCAGACATAGATCAAACATAGAACCAGCCATCCAGGACACATCACATCGCTCAAGGCCCAGCGTCGGCCCTCCTGACTGGGGCAGGGACGCTGCCTCCCTCCCCCGGAGGGAAGGAGATCCAAGGACGTCTCCTGAAGTTTCCATGGTTGCATATCTCAGCTCGATCCAGCCTTGTTTGTTTCGCCTGCAACATGCTCCGCTGCACCGACCCACATTAATAAAGTGCTCGCAGACTTAACCCTTCGGTGGCCAGCAGCGAGGCGGCCAAACTAGCACACATTTGCACGGCGCAGACGCGCCATTTGTTCTGTGTTCTCATTTCATCACTGGCGTGACATTTAGGCTAACATGTTATGGGAAATGAGCTCGGTTTGTGTTTCCTGTGTCCTGTGCACCGTGCCTGATGATAATGAGGGGGAAAAAGGCCAGAGGAGAGGGGTGGGGTCAATATGCTAATAGTGGGTGTACATTTTGATGCCTCACTGCCAGCATGGAGTGGTTTGGAGAGACGGGCTATCATTCTCTACCTCCTTTTCCCTCATTATACCCCCACGTCTCTCTCCATCTCTGTCCTCCCCCATCCCTCTCCATGCCCTTCACTATCTTCTCTCCTCCACGCCCCCCCCCCCCCTCACTTCCCTGCTCCATCTCCCTCCTGGTACTCCTACCACCCACCCACCCCCCAAACGCCTCTCTCCCAGAATATGAGATACATTTGTTTTCCTCTGCCAGGCTTGCGAGAGTGGGACGCGTGGCGTGCAAAGTGCTGATGTGTTGGTTTCTGGGTAATTATAACATCCCTCGGTCTCCAAGAAAACTCTAAACTAATGTTTAATTTGCCTCTCCGCTCAAAGGAAGCCCTCCTTTGTTATTGCCGTGGCAATTAGTTGGAGCCAAGGCCCAGGCATTTCCTGTGATTGTTGTGATTTGCATAGAGAGCGAATCAGAGAGAGTATCGAGACCCTATACCCCTCTTCTCTCACTGCCATTACAGCCACCCACTCCTCCCTTCCCACCTATTTCCCATCCTCCCCTCCCTCTATCCCCCTTGAATCTCCATCAGTGGCTATAGCAACCAAAACTTCAACCTCCGTCTGACACCTCTGTACATTGCGGCTGATTGGCAGAGGTGGAATTGACCCACTGGAGGGCACAACACAATGATTTTATTTTTTTTTCCCCAAGAAAAAGCGCATGTCTCGATCCCTAATGGCGGATCCTCTAAGTTTGAGCCAATACCCTCTAATTAACTGCCTGTTCATAACCTAGCTGGTGGCGTTCCTTGGAGGATGGTGCTAATGGAAGATGTTAATTGAAGGTATAAACATATGAAGACGTCACACCGGCTACGTGCATACTGGACACACACATGCATTGAATGTGGTTCAGCAGCGGCGTGGAGACCTGCGTGTAGTTAATGAGATTATCAGTCAAAAAGTAAACAGCTAGATGTTGGTGAACGTGCTGTTTTTGTTCCTGAGGGGAAACCATTAACTAACATCACTGCCTCGTGGTGGCTATTGTGTTTTCTGCTCTGGCCAGATAAGAAATAGATTCCCGCTGACTGTTTAATCTCAGGGCAACTGCAGCTGCCATGTTTTATGACAGCAGTGTTACTAATTCACTATTGGCATGTGTTACTTCATTAGCAGTCATGCCAGGTTTGTGATCACTGAGTACTTTTGAATTTCTGTTGCATAAACCACTAAAAAACTTTTTTTTCTAAACACATATTAGAAAGCTGTTGCTGAAAAGATGTCCAGTGGGTTTTCCATGTACTGAAAAATGTGTTTTGTTATCTCCTCCTCCTCTTCAATCACTATAAAATCAGCCATTAGTCTTCTGTTGAACAAATTATTTCACTTTTAAGAGACTGTTAAGAGTCCCTTAAAATGTTCTGAGGAAAATGATTTCGAAAGAACCTCTAGCAATACATAAGGGAATATTTAAGTCTTAAGATTAAAGGGTTTTCTTTTATAAAATTGTGTGATTTTATGCAAGTTTTTTTAAGCATCTTTAGATGAAAATTTTAGGGAAATCTTTGCCTAAATGCTTTTGCGTATCCAGGCGATGGATTTTAATGTCTGAAAATCTAACCTTAATGAACCCTCATACTGATTTCCCATAGGTCCACCTTTTGCAGCTTTGCTAAGCTTTAGTGTCATTAGAATACCTGAATGAATTTGCATTGCCTTATCAGCAGCTGCCTCTTACTATAATAGTACTGCTGTGTGATATGATATCCACGTTTCCTCCGCTGCTTCTCTCTTACGCTCTCATCAGATTATTAGAACTGGTATTTTCCCATTTGTGGGTTTTAGTGCTGAGAGCTGTGGCTTCAGGGAGCCTGTTTAGTGGAGACAGAGATAGAAACAGGGAGCAGAGAGAGAAAGCGAACGAGAGAAGGAGGGGTAGGCAGAGGGCTAATGGGGAGATAGAGGGTAAAGCTGCAGGGGCTGTTAAACCTGAGGAGTGGCTAATCCATGAGACGGCACTCTGCGCTCGTCTGCTCTGGACTGGTGTGGCACGGTCGACGAGTGGCACATCCAGGGCCCCGGCAGTCAGACATAGCCTCCTGATCTATATTTCAAAGCGGCGAGTAGAGAGGAATTCAGTAATGAGCTCCCATCTTCCTTTTGGTGGAGGAAGACTCTCTTTGTGGAACTAATTGAAAGTGGCATGTGGAGTGCCGGGGAGCTCTTTGGGGGCTGTGCTGCGTTTCAAGGGATGTGGAGAGATAAGCCTGCATGCCGCTGTGGCTTTTGTGTCACAGGTCTGAAATAAACAGGTCTCTTAGAGGAGAGTGATGCACTTTACGGCTGCCATTGTGGGGGGCGTCATCCCTTTTCTCGTGTGTGTGTGTGTGTGTGTCTGTTTTTGTCTATAGCAACCTGTGTCCGTCGCTGAAATTACACCCCCACACACATTCCGCATCTCTCCTTCTCTCCCTCCCCTTAATAAATCTGGTTTTCTGTGTCAGCTCATCAGAGATGCGGGGTGTGTGTGTGTGTGCACATTTGTGCAGACACGTGTGTGTTATTTGGGCTCCCTGAGCGGCCCTGATGGGAGATGGGCTTTTTCTATTACAGATATGGAAATGGCCCGAGACGTATGCAGTTAGACTGATATACTACGTGGCATTTACTGAAATGATGAAACAGAACCTGGTCTTAACTATTTACACACACATCCATGCGTGCTAATACACCCTTATGTGCATGCACGCACCCTCACGTTCAGAGACATGTAAATGCGTGCCAGTTGGGGGTATTTTGCTGTCAGGTGTGTGGATTCAGCGTTTCTGTCCAGTTGGCCTGCTGTATATAATTATTTTTGCATTTTTGGAGCCAGCGAGAACTGGTGAACAGGAAGGACATATGTCGCTGAGGATCCCTTGACAGGTTTTTTTTTTTCCTCCAAAATGCAGATCTGCACATTCCTCAGTGGTTTGCTCCTCCCTGTATTCCTATGTGGATTACAATCATCATAACTCTGACTTATGGCACACTATGGGACATAATGTGCAATTATGGGACATTCAGCGCAATATCATGGACATAGGCGTTGAAATTTTTAAAGTAAGCTTATACACTTACCTGTGCTTAAGATCTGATGTTGTACATACGTAACTACTGGGTCATCTCTACATATACACTGTACAAAAACCAAAAAAAACATTTGTTTTAATTAATAAAAGATAGTGTCTGGGCTGCTTGTTGTCTGAATTTTAAAAGATAATTTTGTAATTTGTAATTTGTAATGATTCCAAAGAAACTTATCTTGAAGTGTATTATATATACATTCAGCAAGTTTTCCTTTAAACAATGAAAAGAAGGATCTCAGGAGAGTTTTAATTCTCACACAATGCATGCTGGGAGGTCTGCTTATTTTTATTTAATGAGTTGATTGACCTTTGTTCTGTACTTTTGTTCAACTCATCATTTCAGGACTTCAAGTTACAAGTACTCATGTTTATATTTTATTAAGTGATTTGAAAATAAATACTAGAAATTTTAAGTTAATTAATTTGAATAAATTAAACTTGCATGTTTATGTTAAGCTAATGAGAAAAGTTGTTTCCACAAAATTCCCCCCTCTATGCTAACCTCTTAACATTTTTAACATTGTGTATATTTTGGATTTGCATCCACCTGTTTTTTCATATTCAATTTTATATTTGCACTCTTCCTGCTTTGTACTAAAACTGCTGCACAGCGAATTTCTCTCAGGAGAAATAATCTTTTTCTCATCTCTTATTTAAGATCTTGTTGGAATGTGTCTTTTCTGGATCTTACACTTGCTGTGGGAACTTTTGGAGTATATTCTGGTGCTCATATTTAATCAGACCTGATTTAAGTATCAGTCACCTCATTCTCACCTTTGATTGATGGTAGCACCCACCCTCTTAATGAACTGGCACAAAACAGGGGGAGGAACTGATTGAGTGAAGTGTTGTATTGAAGTTTTCCCTGTTACGATCTCACCAGCGTCCTGTTTTATGGTGCTTTGCTTCTTGCTTCATACTTTTATTTTTTGCATTACGAGATGGGTTCATATATCGACTGCCGTTGCTGTTTGTTTGCTGACATGTCTTTTTACTGCTGTCAACATGACACACCTTAAAAGAAACCACAGCTACAGGAGAATAAAATGATATTCAATAAGAGCAGAATTTGAAAGAACTCATTAACATTCCGGCAGCTCTTTGTCATCTTGATCTGCTGCTGTTGCTGCGGCCTCAGCCACTTCTGTCGAACCTCATCATGTACACGGGGAATGAGCTGATGGGAGTGAGAGCGGGACAAGATCTCCTCCAGAACAATTTGACACACTAATGCACGGGTGAAAGAAGGATATGTTCTGTTCTAGGGGGTGTGATATGGCAAGCGCGCGGGGGTGTGGGTGGGGGGGGGTGGTTGACGGTGATGGTGAAAGTTGAGCCAGGGAGGCAGGGAACAGCCCAGCTCGGCGCCCAGCTGTGAAGCTGCCCCTGGGGCCCGGGGAGGCTGTGGAATGTGGCTGATGCGAGTCTGAGTTTGGGCTGGAGATAGCGAAGGCCCGGGGCATGCAGCTGTGAGCAGTGATGTCTGGGAGAAGGGTGTGTGTGTGTGTGTGTGTGTGTGTGTGTGTGTGTCCATACCTACTTGTTAAAGGAGAAATATGTAAGACCCTAGCATTCAAAAATAATAGTGAGAATTCTTGCACCCCATATAGTGGACTGAAAATATACCACAATGCATCCTGAAAAGTAGTGTACAACTAAGGGTCACTAACCAGCCATTATATCCCATAATGCATTGTGCTGAAAGAAAAACCATGGCCATAAGTAACAGGGCAGATAGTAGTGTTCAAACATGTTTTTTCTTTGGTGAGTGAGTGAATGATTGAGTGAGCCCAGATTTTGACAGTGACAAGCGACAATGAGTCCTACGGTCTAAGTCGATCAGCTGTTTATAACTGTCAATTATCTGGAAATACACACTCTGGAGTTGGCGTTCAGTGACTGCCTGTCTTATTGCCTGCCAGACTCCATTAACATATTGCTCAATTTAGCCTAAATAAACATCTACACCTTCTAAAAGATTATTAATTATTTCTTATAAACAGACAATTACTAACTAAGCACAATTTCAGCATTACTTTTAACACTAATAAACTTGAAACTGGCAAATAAAAACAGTTGTTCTAGCCCAGAATTGAAATTATAAAGGAAAACATGCCTGCTGTATAGGGCTGCTCCGAGGTTTTTGAACAGCTACTTTCTTTATTTAAAAGTGGCAATTCTACCTCAAGGAGTAATTTAATTTTGTTAAAATAGATTTTGTTAAAAAAAAAAAAGTATTGCTTAGGAACTGGTATTGTAGCCAAGGTACTGGCACTGGTATGGCACTGGCGATATAGAAAATTTGAGAAGGATATCCAGCCTTGTTGTCTTAGAAGCTGCTGTTTCTACTTAGCATGTGTCCTTAATCTGTGATTACATATCATAGTCATTTTAGGATTTAGTGCAATAATATTTCTTTTTTAAAAATAAGCAGAAGAGAGGAAACAGAGAGATGTGCCTCCGTGTGCATGTCACCTTATGGGCATGTGTGTATTTATACATGGCATGTTGTTTGCAACCCTCTATCGGCCACAGCTGAGGCCCCGTCCCAGGGAAAGGAACGACATTCGGACTCATTTCCTGTTTGAGGGTTCAGGGCACGCTCTTTCGCCGCGCTCACCAGAGACGTCTGGAATGTGAGACAGAACCAGATTACAACAGGCTACCTCCCTCAAGGATTGGTGGGTTTGCCAGTCAGCTGAGAGCAGCTTTGTTCAGAGCGAGCCTGTCAGGCGCAGATGACAGCTAGCTTTTGTTCTGGAGATTTCCTGTCCTGTCCTGGGCAAAGGGTCGGTTAAAGTGCACAGAGGAGCCGTAGCACCACTCCCTTGCTCCCCCTCACTCCCTCCCTTTTTTTTTTCCCGCCACTCGAATCCCCACTGGTCATATTTCCCACCCACCAACCAATTATAGTGCCCTATGTGTCGGGGAGGAGTGATCTGATTGGCTGTGTCGGGGGTGTCTGGGAGGTCAGAGCTGTGTTCATTTCACACTGTGTCCTTTTGGACTCCCTCCAGCAGCACCCTCACACAGACAGCCGAAGAAGAAAAGTCGCGCGAGGGGAAGAAAAGGAGGGAAGAGGCAGACAAACAGAAGAGAAAGAGAGGATTCCTCTGTACACAGCCCTCAGTGCGATGTGATTTCTTGCCTGAGAAATCGTAAATGTGTCATGTTTAGCGCTGGTTTAAAATTCACATTGACTCCAGTGTGCAGGCACCTCCAGTGCTGGTGCTCAGCACAGTTTCTGCTTGTACTGTAAAACTGTCTGTTGCCTCCGACTCCACAACAAAAGGAAATGTTCAGAGCTGGAACGCCTTTGTTGTGTGTGTGTGTGTATGTGTATGTGTGTGTGTGTGTGTGTGTGTGTGTTTTTTCAGCGAGAAGGGATGGTCTTCCCTCTGGGCAAGGTACGCTAAGACAGGAAAACACCTGGTTAAAGCAGGCAACCATCAGTTATAGAGCCGTCACAGGACATACATATCTGCTTGGAATGTTTTTATCACATGCAAACCATGATGAAAGCATATTTGTCACCTGTTCCCTGGTATGTCTTGTCATGGAAAAAAACAATCTCATGCGTCCATGAAAGAGTCTGTCTGTCATTAGACTCCTGAGAACAACAGTCTCCAGTCTCAGGTGGTGCTAACACTTCTATTTATACTTTGTCATTTGGCTTGTAAACATGACCTTTCCCCCTTGTTTATAGGTTTTTAACATAAGAGGGAGATAGAAACCAAAGGCTGTCACGTTTAAGGGCAATTTGACTTCCCAAGCCACCATAAAAACAAAATGTGCTCTCCATTCATTATGTCTCACGTGCAGCGCTTCTATTCATGTTTTCGGCAGGGAACGCTGTAGAACTGAAGGCTCAGATTGGTTGTAATAAGTGGTCAAAACTTAAAATTTGTTTTTAAGTTCTACCAACTTTTCTACAACTATACTTAAAAGTTTTAAGTTGGTGTTGGTTAACAATGCAGTGCAGTAGAGTGAATGAAAATTCAGAGTCACATTTAATGAATATAATGGTTTTTAATTTTCTTTGGGAATAAATCACTATTTCATGACATTTTGTAGACTAAACAATTGATGGATTAAGTTAAAATAAGTTGATTGCAGCTTTTTTTCTTAGCCAGCTTGCCCAGAACAAGCACAGCCTTTTGATTTATAGTCTGAACCCCTTGATCTTTTGGGATATTAAAGGGGCAGTTCATCCCAAAATCAAAAAAACATATGCTATTTATCCATCTAGATTCCATCTAGAGTTTTGGAGATATCAGCCTGCCTTATCTAGAATGAAACTGAACTAGATCACACTTGGTTTATGGTGCTCAAAGGGGGGAAAAGGAGGAACATCTTTTTCCAGAAGGAATGACGCAGTTACGCAAGGGCATGAGCAGTTTCATATAGGAACTACTTTCTTTGTACTGCAGAAAGAAAGTAGTTCCTCATCAAATCAAGCTGTAGATTTGATAACAAGTGGAGTTCAAGACAGGCATCTCTATGGCTGATATTTCCAGAAGTCAGCAACTCACACTAAAACAACCAAGATGGATAAATATTTTTTCAGGTCAGAGCAAATATATGTATTTTTGATTTTAAGGTGAACAGACGCTTTAACCCTGATTGTCACTTGTTTTAACAATCGTAAATCAACAGCATGCGTCTCCTTACATTGATCCCCCCCTCTGAGTCCACCACAGTGATACTTCCAAAGCAAAGCCTAATGAAGATAATACATTTATGTCACTTTCTTCCCTAATCAGACAAATAAATGTATCTAAGCTCCCCCTCTGTGCACATGGCAGCCACAGTAGATCTGCGTTTTGTTAAAATTACTGTTTAGATGGAATCAAAGCTGTCTGCTTTCTCCTTGAGTGAGGCCACAGTAGCAGAAATAACACTGTCATTTCGTCCATTATAATTGAATCTTCAAGTATGGCTACATGAAAAGGATAATGCCGTATTGATTGTTGCTGTGCAGTAATTGTTTTCCCTCAATAAACAATGTATGGCATATTAAATGCCGAGCATGCCTTCATTGTTTGTCATGGTAGACCGTATATGGATGGGAGAAAATTATCACTCTCTATATGACAGAGGGAAGGAAAAACAATACGGGGGTATTGTCATCGAGAGGTGATTAACTGTGACTATACTTACAAATGACTGCAGGGCTCTGTTGCTCGGCCAAATTAATTACCTGTCATTGTGACTGATTGTTTTTGAAGACATCTCTTATTATTATTGCCTGCCGCATGAAAAGAGTTTCACTGCATTTCACCGTGCAACATAAACACAAATAGCAGTGATTAAAGGCTGAAATACATATTGTGCACCTGTTTTCTGATTCGTATGTGGCTCAGATGGAGGTTTACTGTTAGTGTTATGGAATGAATGTGAGAAACATCACCTGACTCTTCTTTTATAAATCCATGCATACACATACACATAGATTAAAATATTTAAAGGTGAAATCTGCAGTTAAGGAGACAGTTTAAGTTAAAATACTTACTTTCCAAACAACTCCTGTTGTGTCCTCAGTCCTGCTCTTTTCACTTCTGCTCAGTTCATATTAATACTGAATATTTGCAGAATGAGTTACTGTCTGTTTATGTTTATTGTAAAAAAATATCAATAATCTTTTAGAAGGAGTAGATGTTTCTGAAAGTTAAATTGAGCAAGTTGTTAGTTTGGCAGGCAGTAAGGCAGGCAGACATTAAAGTTCAACCACAACATTAACATACAATTGACAGCTGTTATTGGCAAATTACAATGTCATGCTCGTCTCCTGCAGTGTTCCTGCAGCCTGCCTGAGCTTCCTCGAATGATTTCGGACGTGCAATTGTTGCATATTGCTCCTATAAGCAAGTTAGTGTATAAATGTGGCATAAGCACTGAGGAAGAAAGCGCAAAAACAAAAGCAAACACCTGTCTCCTTCATGATATGGCTTTGTCTCTTCAAAGACTGAACCTGACTCAAGAAAGTGTAGCTCTTATTTACAGGTCTGAAATCACACCACACACAACACTATCCGTGTCCCTTCATTTGTCCTCACATGAAGACTGGCTTCTAATGAGGCTATGAGACGAGGAATGGCCTATTTGTCCAAATTCCTCCCTAAAGCCTTAATAATCCTGCTGTTGTTTCTCTACGTGATGACATTTCTAATTCTTGTCAGGGAAGAATGCAGCGTGACAAACGGCGTTAAGAGTGTCTGAAGGCACAGCGGGCAGGCGGCATGCTGGCGCAGATAGACGGACACGAGTCTGAGGAGGACAGGCTCATGATCGGCAGTCGCCTCACCTTTCCCGAAGGACGCTCTGGAGGACGGGGGCGTGTGCGTTAAGGGATCTATGCTTTTTCTTGTATGCTTATGTGATTGCTGTCATGCATGCATGACATTAATTGTGTCAGAGGGATGGAGGGGGGTCAAGTCGTTGTGTTGGATTAAGATCTGACCACATCTGGGTGACAATGGTGATCAGCCTCTGTCAGTCTGTCCTATCCACTCTCTAATTAACCATGAGCCTGCTACACTCCAGGGACTCACTGAAACATGCACACATACACCACAAAGAAGAGAGGAGCCCTGTACACAGACAGACTGACACACAGTGAGGCAGGCAAAGAAACAGAGAAGGAGCGAGCTCGTGGAGTCGTATCCAGGAGGTCTCTACCTCCCTGTGTTAGGTTTTGGAGAGAGGTGTGGAGCTGCTCTATAGGACCTGTGTGAGGTTTAGTTACAGCTCTCCGTGGCCCTGTAGCTTGTCGCGAGGCAGCGCAGCCTTGGGCACCAAGAATTCATGTCACACACAGCAGAATTTGATTAGGCAGGAGATGGTATTACTGCCCGACTGGGTGGGAGGAAGGAAGACGGTAGTCAAACAAGGGATAGTGATAGAGAGGAAGGAGGGGTGAAAGGGGTGGGGGTGGGAGGAGGTAGAGAAATGTAGCGCATGTACTGTATGTCAGCGCATGCTGGGGTAGAGGGGGATTTTTTAGTCTGCCTTGCAAATGTTTCCCCCATGTGCTCTTTCACTTGCCCCAGAAATAAGGAACTAGTCAACCAGAGCAGCGTTTATGATTGAAACTGTGTATGTGCATATGTGTGTGTTTGTGTGTATTGAATGGCAGGGAGACGTATGTCATTACAACAGTAAGACGGCGCCCCCATGGCTCCTAGCTATATGTTCTCAGGCGCCGCATTTCAAATGGATTTTCGGCGTCTGTTGTTTTACCACATTTCCAGTATGTACGGCTCCGGCAGCCGACCACATTGATTGTGCCCCCTCTTTCTCTCCGATATCACTTGATCTCTGTCTTAGTCACCCTAAATCAACAGAATGGGGCGTATCGATGCAAAGCCTTGCAATTTTTTTGCTCTGGACCGTATTGGAGTAAAGTGACTGCTGGAGGAAACCAGACAATAAAAAGACAATAATGCCCATCAAGCAGACAGCAGAAAATACAGACAAACCGCAAGAGAAAGAGACAGACAGTCAGTCAGCCAAGCACGCAGATGAGATTGTGATTGGTTTGCCTAGCAGTTTACATAACTGTCATACTGGGCTTTTTGACTGAAAGGCAGTGAAAGAATATGACAATATGATGAACAGTCTATTTTGCAGTTTTGGCCTGCATGGCTGTGAGCTTAGGTGACCAGATGAGGATGGGTGAAATTCGGGACAAGGCGTTGGGTGTAGGCATGTCATGTCAGAGGGATTAAAATAGAATGATTTGTTATTATTATTATTATTATTATTATTATTATGAAGATCTGGTACAGATTCTGAGGATGATATGAAACACGGTGTCCTGGAACAGGTGACAGTCCTTTTAAACATCTTTCCAACATCTAAAATTTTCAATATGCTGTCAGAGCTCACTAACACATTTTTTAAAAGATTTTTTTTTTTTTTATTACAACTTTCTCCTGCAGTGGCAGGAATATTTTCATGAATTCATATGTTGTTCCTTTCATCTATTACTTTAACAGTTACGAATCAGGATTTGGGACAACTGCTTGTAATTTGGCTTCCACCCCAGTTTTGGACAGTTGTAGTTCAAAATATACATATGAAAACTATATATGAAACTCTGTTTCATATATAGTTTTCAGGTGCAAGTAAATGCAGCAGGAGATGCTAGATGCTCTAACACATATAATTTAATCATCTGTTCTGAACACATTTGGGCTTATGAAAAAAGACAGGTATAAAGAAAAATGTTTGAAGATTTAAAAATTGTTATTCCCACTTTTAGATATTTCTAGTAAGCGCTTTGCTCATGTGCCACAATAATGTAATCTTTTTGAGTTGAGATATCTTCATTTGTGTGCTTTTCCATGTAAATATTGGTATATGCGATTGCTTGCAATTTAAGGTTGTCAAAAGCAATGATATGTCATTTCCACATGTTTAAAACAATATAGTACAAACAGCTGATAGTGCTGAAAACATCAAAGCTATAAAAAAGAAAAGACCTAACTGGTCTCACTCAAGACATCTTTATTTTCCTGCCTGAAATTTGGCGTACAGCACAACAAAACAAGACAGGGTTCGGTGACTTTTTCAGGACCAGCACTGTGTGCTAGTTTTTAATTTAAAAAACCCCATCATGTATCATTTTTATATTAGTATCATATGAAAGTTAAAAATATCTGTATTATGACAATCCTATTGTGATTAAATCGGCCTATATTTTCTGTGAGATCGCGGTAATAGTTGCGGCTTGCTTGCACCATGCTAGACGGATCGGAGCCCAGCAAAAGGTTTAAGTCAAGCTCACTGAATCCCTCGTAGGCTCTAATTTGCTGAAGTGGTAAAGGCTTTGGTTTAAGCATCCCCCTGCTACGAGCAGACACAATCTCATCTGCCTGACTGACCGCCTGCGCCCATCTGCAGACTGCGTCTTGCTGCCTGTTGTGCTGCCCTCCTGTCTGTTTCGGTGAACGTCTCAGCCAGAGTGACAGGCTCGCCAGCTGGTTAAGCTGGTTGACTGAGTGACTGCATGTTAGAATGTGTTATCATCTGTCCGCATTTCTGCCTTTAGTTTGGCTTTACCCACTCCTAGCAAGCGCTCTGTGTGACCCACATATTTCCCCTGGGCTTGTTGACAGTGGAGAGCAGTGACTAACAGAGTATGAGGGTGCGATGGCATCATTCTGAAGGATCAGCAGCAGCGATTTAATACTTTCCAAGAAACTGATGTACTTTTTACTGCCAGGATGTGATATCAGTTACCCATTATCAAGTTATTATTTAGAGATTCTGCTAAAGTCTGATTTTCATAGAGAGTCGAGTTAGTCAGAGTCAAGCTTCTCATGCCTGAGGGTTGGGTCAGTGTCTGGCCAGTGGCTGGTAGACTGCATGGCCTAATACTGTCTGGCTGTCAGTCCACCACCCTAATAGGGCTGGAGAGACTCGAGGCTCCGTCTCTGCGTCCCCTACATCTTCTCGCCAGGCTGTCTTTGCAGAGAGCATCACCGCATGACAGATACCCATCATTTCCCGATCGCAAATCCTTCCCGGCATTCTTCCCTTTGACAAGAGCGGCAGAAGGGACAGAATATGTGTGCGTGCGTGTAGGTGGGTGGGTGTTGATCGAGGCGGGGGGGGGGCATCCATCTTACATTGTTTTTTCCCACCCCACCCTCTCCATCTTCCCCTGCCTCATCTCCTTTCTGTCATTTCTCCCTCCCAGTTGAAAGAGGTCTGTCCCTTTGACCCCTGCACAAGGCGATGGGGGTTGGGGGAACGGAGGGTACTGCAGGGAACCGCTAGTTGCAGGTGGAAATGAGATGTATTACTTATAGCATCAGCCACGTGCTGGAGAATATTAACAACCACAGTAAAGAGGTAATTACCAACTGGGAATGTTGGAGCGCTGCATAGACGTCGAAACGAACAACTGAGCTGTGCTGTAGCTACTCTCGTTGTTTGTTTTTTGTAGTTAGCATTGCTAATGGAACAGAGGGAGGAGAAAGAGAGAGGGTGGATGGAAAAGAGTGCTACAGCCCCTGTTATGGGGGGGGGGGGGTCTCCATGGCTGCAAATGTATTGCCAGTCCAATAAAATATGTGTTTAATGTTCGATGTTACCTAACAGTAAATCTGATATGTTATCTAACACTGCTATAAACACAGTCATTTGAAAAACAGCTTGTGTGTGTAATGACACAGGGTGATGCCATGTGAGAGAATGTGGTATATTATCCTGTGTGCTAATATTGACCGTTCCACGCTGTGACGACACGGCTCCATGTGCCATGTGTGCCACCGGCTCCCTGCCCACTGAATATTTCATTATATAAAATGCCTCAAAGAGGAGGGTGGGGTTACATGTGACATGGTGAGGGCAGAGGGACAACCTTTGATACACAAATGCTAAGTATGTTAGCTCTCAGTTACAGTTTACTCCTCTGTGGCTGCTGAGCCGATCCGTGCCTCGGACTGTGTTGAATCAGCACCAGCCTACACACAGCTGTCACCCATATTTTACATTAACCTGCTGGGATGCATTTGATTTGCTGTAATCACAACTTTCTGTTGAAGTTGAGTTGCTAGTTTGTTTATGCAATTTACCTGTTATCCTGGCAGTCCCATCATGCCCTGCAGTGACTAATTCTTGCATGACGATCTCTTTCTTTGCATTAAACTTACCCTGCATTCACGTGATCCACAGATGGTCTGCAGTTGGGAAGTGATTAATCCAACTTTGGTGTGTCCATGAGCTTTTAAAGGAATAATATGCAACATTTTCCTGAAAAAGACAAAGTTTAGACTCACATAAACATAATATCTCTCAATAACATAAGGCCTACTAGAAAAGTGAGGTGGTTACTGCATCTGTAGAGACACCTGGCTATATTTTCTTTTTTATCATTTTTTTTTCTTTTGCTGTGCATAGGACAATTTACCAACCCAAAACATCAGTATTTCACGTCCAGGGGATAAGATTTAACAGTCAGCTATCTTTATGATGTGTTTGCAAACATTATTATGTTTTATATTTATCTGTATATTAAGAAAACATGAATACTACAAAGGGTAGAGTAAGGTAGAGTAGGGTCAACTAAACATTTTATTGCGCTCCCTGTGTTCCTACGTATGTGACGTCAACAGCTCGTCAAGTTGTGGAACAAAGTTTTCACCGTCTGTTTCTCCGTGTTAGCTGGGGAAGACACAAATCATGTAGGAGTAGCAGGTCACATAACTAAGCGAAAATGTCATCTTGCTGTGTATTTAACTTATTTTTATCACTTTCAAAACAGAAAAATGCAACCGAAAACCTTCTGAATGCAGTTTTTCTTAGAGAAGCTTTACACAAACAAAATAAAACTCACCAAAACTGTCTTGGTCAAGTCTTCCCGCTGTTATAATAATCACCAACTCTGGTTTGGTTGAAAGGAATCATGGGAAAGATGTGAAAAAAGTCTGCTCCTACAGGCTGCTTTCCTCTCACCTGTCCTCTGGTGCGGTCATCCATCCAGTGAGTCATCATGTGCGGGTCGGTCAGTCTGCTCCCACTGGTTAAGGTGAACTTTTTCAAGTAACACTCATGGTCCTGGAGAGTGAGTGACAGTATATATTCAGAAGAGCGAGCTAGCTAATGTGTTTAGGGAGTTATCCTGCCTCCACCTTAGCTGCGTCCACAAAAAAGTCATAATGATTACCAAAGGAAAAAGGGTCTATTATTACAACACCACATGAATGTAGTCATACTCTCACCATCGTTCCTTTCTATGCTTTGATTTTCCTTGTTGTAATGCATGGCTACGCTCACAAAGAATGCTAATACCTTCAACAGGTGAAACAGTGGCAGCCTTGTCAGCACTTTCGCCGTGCCTTCATCTCAGAGTCAGAAAAAGAAAAAGATGGAGGGAGGCTTGTTTTCAGGACCTTGAACACCAGGAATGTTGCCCCTGCTCAGGGAGTGAGACATCTCTCAAGGACTCTGTGAAAAAGTTTGCCTTGTCCAGATACCCCCACCCCTCCCTCTTTTTCTACCCCTGAACCACCTGGAACACCCAGTCTTAAGATTTAAATGCCATCTACTGCCGCTGCCTACATGAATGTGCATTTACATGAGTGCAGCCCCTGGCTTGTGCACCGTGTGGCAATTTCTGATGTGATGAGAGCAGGTGACGCAGTTGGGAATGTATACTGTGTTTGTGCATTTGTGTGTGTGTGTGTGTGTGTGTGTCTTGGGTTGGGGCGGGTTCCTGCGAGCCACAGGTGCACAGTAGGGGATGTAACTCTGCACATTGATTTCACAGTCAGCGACCACCATGCAATATATCTAGAAAAGTGTTTCTCTATGGTGCATCTTCAAAGAGGCTGTGGAGGAACCTTCGAGGGCATGAATATGTAGATGAAGACCCCGGGGGAGGAAGGGAGTCATTCACAGGGCCGACCACAGCCTTTTACATTAGGCAAGGGCAGAGCGTGGGATGAAGAGAGGGGAAGAGGCAAAGAGAAGGGTGGAATGGGGAAGAAGAGAAGGAGATAGAGGGGAGAAAAGTTAATGGAGGGCTCTTTTCTCATGAAGTGCTTTTTCCTGTTAGCACCGGACATCTAGCTCGCTCCCCCACCAGCATGAAGTCATAACAAAGCTCTCAGTATACCCTGCATAAGATCTTATACAGCATTTCCACTGGATGGTATGGCTCAGCTTGGCTCAGCTCAGCTCCACTCAACTCTGCTTACTCTTTTTTGGTTTTCCATTGCAGATAGTACCTGGTAGGGCTAAATGATTTTGAAGAAATATATAATTACAATTAATTTGACTGATATTACAATTGCGTTATGATTTGGAAATGATCATTTTTACATGATTATTCTCATATTCATTGAAAAAAACATTAAAACGAATATAGTATTATCTTTTTCACTGATCTGTACTAAACAAAGATGTTTTCTGAAGTCTAGAGAATAATGTGTTGATGAGAACATCTCTGCAGCACCACAATATTTAATTTAAAATGGTATTTTGAGACACTTTTCATCTTTAAAAAATGCTGTGCATCGTGCAATTTGAAAATTGCAGCAGACCATATTGCGATTTCAATCAAATTTTGATTCATTGTTCAGCTCTAGTGCCTGGTACTTTTTTTTTTTGTATTACCTCGGTCGAGGTTCAAAGTGAGCTGAAGCGATACAAAAAAAGAAAACAGCACAGACCACTGATTGGTCAAACTAGTTAGTGTGTGGTTGAGTGAGCTGAACAGAGGAAAAGGCAAGAAGTGAAGCTGTCAATATGGCAGAAAATGTACGGTTTAGGTTTGCTGAAGGCTGCAGCTTGTATTTTGTTTCCCAACTGATGGAATAGTGTTGCTATGACGACCAGGTCCGCATACGTTGAGGGGGATCCTATCTGCAGTGGAGGTAGAGGTACCAAAAGTAAGCAGAGTTGAGTCGAGCTGTACCATGCAGTGGAGAAATGGCATTATTTACTAGTATAGGTACTTTACTTACAACTCCCTGCCTGACTATTGAATAAAACACAGTTACGTAAGGACCAATGATGATCTCTGGGAAATGGAAAGAAAAGAGATCAAACCCATTACCATAGACTGGCTGACCCGTGTGTGTGTGTGTGTGTGTGTGTTGTGCATTTACGTGTGTGTAAATGCTGCAGGGTTCCAGGGATCCATCAGTCTTCCGTCTGGAGCCAAGCTAAGGGAAGGTCAGCCTGATGGATACATCCTGACATGCACACAGCCTGTGATGTCAGCTGTGTGTGTGTGTCTGCGCAAGTGTGTTCGCGTGTGTGTTTATGTGTGTGCGGGGGCTGGCAGGCTAGCCAAGCGCAGGCACGGTTCAGCAGAGCAGAGGGCGGACAGGCAAGCGGGCGGGGAGGGAGGCGCTAGCCTGGCCTCGGCGCCCTAGTTTGAGGGGTTTGAAGGGGGTTTTGCTGGCAGCGGGGCAGTGAGGAGGGGGAGGGTGGCGGGGCAGGGCGAGGTGTAGGGGTTGGCTGGGCTGGCAGAGGGGGTGGTTGAAGGGGCTGAGGTGTAGGGGGGTGCACTGGGGTGGCAGAAGAAAGAGTCCATTCATGAGTCGTGCCATCTCTGGCTCCCAAGGGGACTGGGGCTCATCAATGACCAGGCCAGCTGGGAGGATGTCAGCATGCAGACTCTCTCCCTCCACCTCCCTCACTCAGTCTCCCTCTCCGTCCCACCCTCCCTCTTTCTTTTGTCAAGGGCCAGTGCTGTCAGAGCCACTAGCCCGAACACTGAGGCCTCTCATGCAGCCGGGTCCCCATTGAAAAGCAGAGAAAGCCTCTGGCTAGTCGGGGGTTTGCACACCGTCTGTACTGTATGTGACATCTACGGTCTGCAGCAGCGAGAAGCTCAGCACCACCCTCTGAGAGGCACCGTCTGTGGTAGCCATGCCAACTGGAGATGAGCGAGGTGGGGTGCAGCTTAAAGGTTGATAAATTGGCAGTGTCAGCTGAATGTAGCACGCTCAGATGGTGTGTATCCAAGCACCTCAACTCTGGAGATTACCAGGTGACAAGAGTGTAGTTCTAAGCCTCGCTGGTGGTGTGGCTCTCCATCGTGAAGTTTACATTTGTGGCTGAGATTGAAATGTCCCAGCAACTGTCAGATTGACTGCTATGAAATTTGGTACAGACATATATTTTATCAGGATGAATTGTAATTACTTTTTTCACTTTTCATCTACTGCCATCAGATGAAGATAAATTAATAAATTAATTTGTTGTTTTTGACCAAATGCAAAAGTAAGGACATTTCCATCTGTCTCAGCTGTGGGTTGTGTTCATACTAACTAGGGCTGAGCAATTTAGCTGAAAAATGTATCATGATGAAATATTTCATTTCAGTCAGTAGAGATGATATTTATCATTTTTAATGATCCACACTGAAAAAATAGAACTTTGGGATCCACACAAAGAAATAAAGCTTTTTTCTAATAATTTTCAAAGCAATTATGTTAAATCAACCTGTTGATTTGATTTGAAAATACATTTGTGAACAATTTTCTTTTTTTGTGTATAACCACACTGAAAAAAGTTTGGTGATTAAATTACTTCAGTTTTTGTTTTTTTTTTGTTTTTTTTTTCAAAAATAAAGTTAACAAGTTAGATGAACACAATTGATTTAAAAAAAAATAAACTAATTCATTTGTGTGTTACCAATTGATTTTTTTACTTTGTCCAACTCCAAGTGTATTTTTAGGAAAGAATTAAAAAATAATAATAATAACCACATTATTTAGAATTTAAATGACCTGATTTGAATTTAACTACACTATTTGTCAAGTGACAAAGGTTAATAGAGTCAATAGAGATTAAAAAATGACAACAAAAACTTTTTCACTCTAAGGTGTTTCTGTTGTTGTGACCAACACACCTGTTAAATGATTGGCTGTTTGTGCATCACTCATAGCATCAAGGGATATGATTGGCTGTTTATGAGCTAAGACATATTTGTTATGTGCTTTCATGGTGGTTTTCATTTAATGCATTAAGTGAAACTATTGAACATTTTATTGAACAATTTTCTTTTTGATATTGATGAAGTGTCTTTTAACATCAGTATGTTAGCAGCATCATTATGGCTTATGTTAACATGCTGATGTTAGCAGTTACCCACATGTGCCTAAGAACTTCAAAGAGCCATTTGACCTACTTTGACCCACAAAGAGACACTGACAGACAAAACAGTAACTCCTTATAGACTTTGAGTAAGACACGATTCTCCTGGTGTTTTAGTTAAGTGTTGAAATACCCCAGAATTCTGTTGACCACTAACACCTGGCTGCTCGTGTGCTGTTTTACCTGCAGTAGAGATTAACTCTGGCATCTTATTTAGCATCTAAAACTGAAATGGTAATATCTGCATGACTTGTCAATCTCTTATACTCTACTACTTTAGGAAGGAAAGGGGGACAGGAAAGGAGCAAGGTTTGTGAGCTGCGCAGATGTGTGTGCTGTTTATCACTGCCAGTGAAAGGCCTGCATCAGCAACAGCTGTGGGCCGCTTTGCATGCGATGGCAGCGGTGCATTGGTAGAGGCGAATTTGCATTTGTGGTTTCATATCATGAGCAACGATGTTACTCCCTCTCTCTCTTCCTTCCTCCCATCCTCTGGTCTCCCTCCCTCTCTCTCTCTCTCTCTCTCTCTCTCTCTCTCTCTCTCGCTCTTCTCTCTCTCTCTCTCTCTCTCTCTCTCTCTCTCTCTCTCTCTCTCTCTCTCTCTCGCTCTGTCTGTCGGCCTTTTGCTGAACGGGAGGAGCTTTCTGTGAGAGGCAGAGGAGCCATGAGAACAGCCTAAGTAGAGCACTGGAGCATAACCCAGGAAGGTTCAGGCTGAAATGGATCCAAGCATAACATCAACAGGAGCAAATCTCTCCATCACACACAAGGGCAAAGTCATGTGGTCATGGCACACAGCTTTGCACACATGCATAGAAAGACGTAACACTAATCACAGTCAAATCAAAGTGGGTTTTGTTGAAGATGGCTGTTGTGAAAGCTACCTTTCTTTTAGAGATGTATCAATCCACGTTTGTCTTTTCTGATCCAATACTGATACTATACTGATAGCAGCACTTTTTGCTCTATGTTTATTATTATCATTATTATTATTATTATTATTATTATTATTATTATTATTATTATTATTATTATTATTATTATTATTCATTTATGTATTTATTTTTACTACAAGTAGTTGTAGTAGATTACATGGGCTTGAAACTAAACTTCAGTCTGGACAGGCTGTGTAGTTTTTGTAATGTAACTTTTCTAGAGACAGCCCTCATTTGCATTGTTTCCCATGATGCACTGCTGAGTTTAAATGTTCCATTTTTTATTCCGAAATCTTTATTAGTATTTGTAATGTGTTTGTTTGGAATATGGTGGTAATTGTAATTTTTGTGCTTGTTTATTGTTACATCATGAGTGAGGCAGCTAGTATTTTTTTTTACTCCAGCTGCATTGTATCATAACAATTTTAAAGGTGTTTCCTTATATTAGAAATTGCAAAGTAGATGTGAAAATCGCTATTCAGCTTGCAATTTGAACTGCTTACATCACTACAGGCCCTGATACTTATATTGGATTGTCTCTACTTTTTTTCATATGAAATGTTACACTGGGTCAGCTCCACTTGAGCTCAGTTTTTGTTTGTTATTGAGCTAGTATGAATTACATACCATGACGGTGACTGGTGTTAGAAGTTACTTAGTTCACTGGCTTAGTTTCTAAAAATGGGGTGAAAGCTGAAGGTCCTGTGGTCTGCATGTGTCCGCTAGAGTCACAGTGATCTGAAGGACCATCTGATGAAAGGGTTTCCTGTGGCTTTCATCTCCACAATGCGTTTTGATAGGAAAGAATTTCCTCGCAGCTCAGTCAAAAACAGCCTGATATTGTGAGAACAGCATCCACTTTTTTTTTCCACAAAGGCTCATACATTTTTTTGGTTTCTCAAAGTCAAAGAGGTTTTTGGAGAACTCATACTCATGCAAATAAGGGGGTATATGTTATGTGTTTTTGTGCTGGAATGTGTGAATCCTATTTCGATGACAAATGCGCTGCAGAGCTGCTGGATCAGGCACGTGGCGCTGGGCTGGGCTACAGTATATTGGTTTCATTATATCATAAAAATACTGCAGAACACACTTTCTGTGATGATGATGGAGTGCTGCCTGCTGCTTCCATTATCAACTTCTGCACAGACAGCATGATAAGCCAAGAGCTGGAAGTACAAACAGTGGTATTTGAATATATAAATAGTGCATAATCCTCACAAACTTCTGTCTGTTGTTTTGTGTTTGTCTAAGAGTTTTTGTCATTTAAGTGTTTAAGTGATCTGACTTTAGTTTCTGAAGACTTCAAATTGAACTAAACTCCAAGGCAATGCTGGATAATAAGATGGTTAAGTGTGTTTATGAATAAGTGCTCATGGATTCCTCAAGTTTGATTGAGCGCATCTCCTGCTGAAGGTAAAAGGGACACACAGCCTTAATGGAGGACCACTGCTATTTGTTTTAACTACAGACAGTTGAAGCCAGAAGTTTTGCATCCAGGAGGTTGTCGTCTTGTTCTTTTGCAACCAGAGCTTACGCAGCACTGACAAGAGTGTGGAACTAGTGGTTGATGCACTATGACTTGGGTGATGCTTAGTTTTGACTTGTCTATGAAGTAGGAAATAATAGTGGCCTACCTGGTCACAGTCTTTCACATATTACAACTTTGATTTGTGTTTGTTTGATTTGAGTTCTATGAGTCCTTTGTGCTGCATTGGACAGACTCACTGAGAATGGCTTGTCAATCATCGTACAGCACGTTAAAGCAGACCCTACTTTATTGTCTATTTTACTCTAAATAGGACTAATTTACAAAATGAATGTCATGCTGTATTGAAGAAGACTTAAAACTAGTGATTCAGACCATAAAGTCATTAGGAAACCATTTACTGAGGTAATAAATCAAGTGAGAATCAGGGTAATTTTCTCATAAGACTCCACACAACCTGACTTATTATGGCAGCCAGCGGAGTCACCCCCCCACTGGCCGTTAGAGGGAATGCAGATTTAAGACATTTCACATCGTCCACTTATTCTGTCTGATTTTCAACTTAAATTTTTCTAGTGTGCTTGCCTCTCTGTACGTGTCCACATGGGTGCAGGACAGGTGTTATTGTTCCCTCTCCCTCATGTCCGCAGTGAAACTCCAGCAATTCTAACAGGCTGTTAGAGGAGGATCACGCTGACCTCGGTCCCAGTGTCCATCTCGTCTCTTTCCTAGACTAGACCTCGCTGTTCCCTCTGCTATCGCCTCCTGGCAGGCTCCTTTATGCCTCTTTGGCAGCCCCTTGATAGACGTCTCGGCTCATTGTGTGTGAAGGTGTCTTTGTATTGGTGTGTAATGGTGCCCTAAGATACTGTTGCTAGAGTGTTGTCCTGGTGTCTGTTCCACTGCTGCCCCCGAGACCCCAATAACCACCCCGTGTGACAGGAGCTCCTCACTGAGCGGAGCCCTGCTCCCCCTCATTTGCTTTATTTGTGTCTCCGCCGCTCTTGAACTCTCTTCCACTTGTTTCGATTTTGTTTTTCTTACGTATCATCAATCCCGTCGTCTGCCTTTCCATATTAAACACATCTCAGTATACAAAGAATTGCCTGCGCCCTCTTTTCACTTTGCCTTTTCATCAGCGAGTGGCAAATAGAGGGCAGTGTGCTACAGTTGGAAATTTGCTTTTAAGTACGTGAGGTATGTTCATTCATTCTCCGCTAAACCCGAGACTGCTTCTTACCCATCAACCCCCCTGCAGGCCTATAAAGTCCTATAGCGTCCCCCCCCATGCTGTTTTCCACATTCTCTGTTTCCCTGGTACCTACAGTTCCAGCAGGACCGAGGCCAGGCCCCCTCACTTCTCTCTCTCTGCGACCAAAACCCTGCCAGAGCCCGCCTAGGCTTAGGGGGGGAGCGCTAGCCTAGTTACCATGGTCACGGCAATCAGCATTGTGAACTCGGCTATGAATGAGCAACTTTGCAAGATCAGCCCTAAGCTCCTGTGATCTGTGTGTCATGCTATTAATGTTACTAATAGATCGAGAGGGGTTTCACTTTCAGCAGTCTATATTGAAGTTACAGATTCAACATGACCTGTTTCTGTTAGTGGAGATCGTTTGGAGCTAAGTGACAAATTTCCCCACTAGGTAACACGGTAAACCAAAAATGCCCCCCTCCCTGCAGTGATGACAGTCACAGAGAACCTCTTGAAAGGGCTTTGGATTGTTAGAGAGCAGAGTCACTGTGTTCGTGGTTATTTTAAGCCCCATCAGAGACGTGCGCTCACAAGAAGTGCATTAGTCTTTCTGACAGGATATAAAACATGTTGAATGAAACTTGGGAATTGTTGTGGACTGTAGTGCTGCTCAAATAACCGAAACAATATTTCTTCTTTTTTATGAAATCATAGATATTTATCTCTTCTACCGCTGAAATTGTCTCTTTGTGTATTGCTGCATGTGTATGTGTGTATGTGGCTGCCCTGATGAAGCTCATTGCATGCTCTACAGAATATTTGTTGGTTTTATTTTCGTGGCATAATTGCTTCCACATTGCTCTGTTGCTGTGGCCCGTGAAACTCCGTGAACACACTCCTTTACCTCAGTGCCGTCCCTGTGTCTGACTATCAGGGATGAAGCTCAGGGATTGGTTCTGCATGGTTATCAATCAGTTATATGCACTTTGGAAAGAACCTAAACATGTTCCTTGAAAAAGGAACACCCTATTGACTGCAACTTTAGTGAGGGATAGATTTTTGTCAAGGCTGCATTGAGTGATTAACGTTAAGATAACATAACAGCCTTCAGACACTGAAGATTCATGAATTGTGTAGATATGGAACTGTGTAACGGTGCGCACGAATCTGTGTGTGTGTATGTGAAATTAAATCGCATTGGCTTCGGGATTGTTGCTAAAATTTGTGGACGCTCTCCAGCTCACTCCTACATATGCAGCGTAGATTATTTCCTCCTCTGACCTGTGCGTACTACACTGGGCTGCTCTCCATCAGCTCAAAGGAGGTGTGAAAAGAAGCTCCTCACAAGGCTTCTGCAAATATGACTTAGTATCGAAAATGACAATGTAGTCACGTCATACTCACAGTAGATCTAATTTCTTCCTCTTTCTCGCTCTTAAATATTTAGGATGGGCTTTTAAAACCTCATTAAATCATAATATAACTGTATATTATGTTGCACCAGACTTTTAAACCAGCTTAAAATGAAGAAATTTAAATTTAAACCTCAGTTTTGTTGTCATCAAAACTTTATGATACATCTCTTCTTTCTTTCACTCCAGCTGATCTGTTAAAACAGTCTGCCAGTCTCTTTTTACTTACTTTTGTGTATTTTTAATATAGGTCTTATATAGGTTTTCTCTTCCAAGCTATCATGAGTAGGCTAACTAGGCTAACTAACATTTTAGCAAGCTAACAAAAAATGTAGCCTTTCCTTAACTGTTAAGCTAGCTAGCAAACAAAGTTAAGTTTGAGCAGCCAAATACTTATTTATTTATTTATTTATTTATTATTTTGGATAAGCAAGCATCTCCATGTTGATCAGTAAACTTTGATTTAAAAAAACAGAGATTAGTTTTAATTGCGTAACAGAGCTGTTTTAATGTTAAATCTGGATTTACTCAATTTAAACCTGGTTTTACTAAACTCTGATTAGAACTGATGTTTGCTGGTGAAACTCAGTCTTACTGTGAGAGAAAAAAAACTTTCTGATTTCTGAGCATCCTGTGTGTTTTCTGTGTGTCTACAGGGCTCCGGAGATCATCCTGGGCCTGCCGTTCTGTGAGGCCATAGACATGTGGTCCCTGGGCTGTGTGATAGCCGAGCTCTTCCTGGGATGGCCCCTCTACCCCGGAGCCTCAGAGTACGATCAGGTAACGTGTTAACGCCTGCCTGGCCCTTCAATCTGTTTGTGTGCTAGCATACCCACGAACCAGAGTTCATGCTCAGTTATGTTTATGCATTTGTGTGTGTTCTCTCTCCATGAGCGTGTGCTCGTGAGTGTGTTTGGGAGGGTGGGATGCTTCTCCAATCCCCCTGACAGCCCCTGATGATTCTTGCGCAGCCTCCCTGTTTATCTGAACAGATGCCACAGAGCCACTTGTCCAATTAGCGCAGCCCCTGTGCTCCAGAGCAAGACATTGCCGCGTTCCCTTCTCTCTATCAGTCAGACGAGGCTCAGTGGGAAAACCTTGAGCAAGTTGTGCTCCATCTCTGAACAAGCTTGCCTGATTTTTCACAAGCCCCAAAACTTAGCAAAGTGTCTCATT
Source organism: Lutjanus erythropterus (assembly GCF_056507025.1). Taxonomy (NCBI): domain Eukaryota; kingdom Metazoa; phylum Chordata; class Actinopteri; order Lutjaniformes; family Lutjanidae; genus Lutjanus; species Lutjanus erythropterus. Next base: position 8,774,516 of record NC_139329.1, read on the forward strand.
TACAAGTCTCAAATCAATCTTAGACTCTTGAGCTGAGGTCATGTTTGGGTGCTATGCATATTTCAGCCAGATAAGTCTGGAGTAGTTAGTGTCAGCCTAGATTTTCAAACTGCCAAGAGAACATTCATCTGAAAGTTTTAGCCTCTCTTTGGCATTGGTCGGAAAGATTCACAGTGTTCCCCAATTAAATGCAACTTATGGTTCAATCACGCATATGATGTGAAAAGTCTCACATTTATTTTTCATCTCTTGTCCTTCAGATCCGGTACATCTCGCAGACACAGGGTCTGCCTGCAGAGTATCTGTTGAGTGCAGGGACAAAGACCACCAGGTTCTTCAACAGAGACCCAGACTCCACCTATCCTCTCTGGAGACTTAAGGTACGGCTGCAGTGATACAGATGCATGCACACAACACACACAAATTCCAAGCTGGTAGCATCAACGGCATCCTTCTAGTAACAGGTGATATCTTTGCTGGTCACGTGGGTAATTGACATTCCAGAAACTCATCCATGTTTCTTGCTATAGACAAAGTGAGAGGGTAATGAGAGCAGAATGGATCTATTCGAGAGGATTTGACAAATGGGAGCCTTGCCTGGTGACTCCAGGTCAGAGGGCGTGTGCTCCCACCCCCTCCCACTGTCCCTCTGTGTAGGCCACTCAATAAGTTTTTTACCCCGATGAACTGATGACTTAAGTTGAACTTTTTGCCATGCAGTGAACTTTCACATCGAGTTCTTGACTGTATCGAACTGCAAAACACTGATCCGTCTCTGCAGGGTACGGGAATGTTTTCACCATGTCTGCTCCGCCTAGGCTGTGCCTAAGATTGATCTGTTTTGAAGAGCCGAGTACTTTTGTCTCTCAAGAATCCCAGTAACATACCACACTGACAGTAACTGATGATGCTTACTGGCGTTAAAGGGATAGTTCGGATTAATTTAAGTGGGGTTATATGAGGTACTTATCGATAGTCAGTGTCTTACTTAGAGTTGATGCCAGTCTGCATGCCTCCAGTTCAGAGAGGCGGAGAGGAGCACCAGCACAGAAGCTAAGCAATGTACTACTGTGGATAGAGTCAGCAAAAGATATTTTAGCCAGTTCAAAAAAGGCTGGATAAAAAAAAAACAATATCAGTTTAAGTGTGCACTATATTTAGAATATTTTTACCACTTGACTTTGCCATCAGACAGCCTTGTACAGCATGAAACTAGCGTTTTATAACCCATATACTGCTTTCTCTTGCTGGTCTACCACTGCCTTGATTGGTTAGTTAGTTTGTGTTATTGGGTGACTTTGGTGTTTTAAAAGGATAGTTTAGATTCACTGATTGAACATTAGTACAGTAAACTCTCTGATTGAGACAGTGGTTGATCAGCAACTCCTGTGTTCTGTAAGGTAAAATAACTGATTTTGCCTATGGAGTTTGGTTAGTTTGGAGAGAGATATAGTGTGCACTTAAACTGATCATGGACCTTTTTGAAGTGGTTAAAACACCTTTTGCTGCTGACCCAGTCCACAGCAGGTCATTGCTCAGCCTCAACTGCATGACCTATGGGATTATGAAGCCTTTTTAAAACACATTGTTGTCAGTTGAAACTAGGGAGTTTCTGAGTTCTTGAAGATAAGAGTTGACAGCAGCATTGTGGGGAAGACACAGAGACAGGTTATTAGCTTGCACTCGACACCACTGCTGTAACTCCTCATGATTTTGTGCGTTTGGTATGTAGAAAATCAAACCTCAAGGCTTCTTGACCTCTTTTTTTTCCGCTCTGAAGAGAGATTGCTCAGCTTTAATTTGACCTTGCCATGTGTTTCCATGTAACAGCAGCTGCATGGCTTTGCTGACTGTAATTACAAATCATGTGTTCTGTCAGGAGGTTACCATAGTCAACACACATTAGTTTTGTGTAAATTTGCAGCCTTTGAAAAAGAATGATTGCATGTGTTTATGCTTGTCTGTGCAATTTCATATGGTTTACCTGAAAGTGTGTCTGTGTGGACTTGTTTGAAACTTGTGCGTGTGGTGCAGCTTAGATTCTGTATATTGTCTCAGTGATATAGTGGTGCCTCCACATGCAGTCTCCCCCATCTTCCCTGGTTGTTAGATGAGTGTTTGTGCGCTACCCCAGGGTTGCTCAGAGGGCAAGCTCAGTCCTGCTGCACATCAACAACAAGAGGCTGTAATGAGCCAAATGTAAATAGTGCGTTTCCAGAGGGGAAGTGTGATGGGATTTGAGAGGAACATCTGCTTCTTGTCTCCCGCAGACTCCGGAGGACCACGAGGGTGAGACGGGGATCAAGTCCAAGGAGGCTCGCAAGTACATCTTCAACTGCTTGGATGACATGGCGCAGGTATGCTGTTGCAGCATCACAAAGCATGACATGGACAATACACGTTTTCCTTTCTTACGCTCCATCTTTTGCTTTACACACACCTACCTGCCTCGCATTTGAAGCCTCCGATGATGGGTCTAGCCAGGTCCCAGCCAGGCCAGTTTGATCCATCACATCCCGAGAATTATCTATCAAATATTTGCGATCCTTTAAAATATTTATCCTGCCAAGGCCTGATCTCCAGATGCCGTGTAGCTCCGCTGCTATATAGAATTTTACAGAGTGAAATGAAAACAGCTGTTCGCTGAAACCCCTCCTCAGCTCTGCCTCTGCTCTTCATTTTGCTTAACCGCCATCTAATAAGTTACAGACAGACATTTGAGCTGAACATGTGGTGAGGTTGGTTAACGTGTTTTATATGTACAGTTTGTGTACTTATTTAAGCTTGAGCGAGTGTTGTGGCTATGTCTTCACTTTGTACATCTACAGTGCATGTAAGCATGCTCTCACCCCCTCTGAGTGAGGGTTCAAACTGTTGCGCTCTCTCTGCCTCAACATACAGTCACACAGCAGAGGCCAGTATATTGGCCGTCCAATGTTATCAGTCTGATATTGGCCTTTAACAGCTTTATCGGTTTATATCAGCATATATATTGTCCAATATGCGCATATATGAATACTGTATTTTAAACTTTTTTTTTTAACATATTGTTTTTATAGGTTGACTTTGTAGGCAGTGCTTTATTTGATATTTATTTATTTATTTATTTCAGGTTTCTTATTTACATGCATTTTGTTCTATTTGTGTTATCTTTATTCATATTTATGGGTAATTGTTAATAATTCTGGTGAAAGTTTAATATTTCAGTGCCCTGATATCATTCTGGACAGTAATGTTTATTGTTAAGTTATAAAATATCCTTTCTTCATTATATATCTATGTCACTATTTCATTATTAAATTGAAAATGTTTTCAGTTTAAATAATTGTAGAATCTGTGATTCTCCCAGAAAATATCTTTTTTTTCCACCCAGGCCTACCTGTGCGTGTCTGGCGCATGTCTGTAATTAAAAACACACAATTCAAATACGACACAGCGTAGCTTACCAGTCATTCACATCACCACATTTTTAAAGAAAAAAAAAAAAAAACAGTAATGTGTTAATTTTCACAAATTGGGGCTCCATAATATAACATAATATAATGGCATTAAATCAGATCGAAAAAGAATCATGACTTTAAACTTGAAAATGAAATCGAATCATAGATTTGGAAAGTCGTGACTTCTAACCCATCAATGTTGGAATCAGAGCACAACTGATATGAAGTTTTTGAGACTGGTACAGACACCAGTTTTAGAGGGCAAAATTCACCAAATACTGATATTGCGGCCGACAAAGTGAATGTTTGAGCTGGAATATGGATTATGCAGCGATTTTGCACCGATATAATTATGCAAAAATACCCGGAAGACTGTTTTCTTAAACAAATAACTTTATTAAAGAATATTACATATTTGATATAACAGGTTTAAAAATGTAACATATACATATGCCAACCAACTTTAGGAAGGAACAATTAGAAAATAAAGAATAAATAAAAATACATAGCTAAATTATAGCTGCTGCATAGGAATGGGTCAGGGCAGGCATTTTGAAGAGGGAGAGGAAGAAGAAGAGACAGATGACAAATACATGAGGGTCCGGCGGCAGAACTGCCTGGACCGATAATTATTTAAAACTTCTAAAATTAAAAATGTCTCAAATCATGTGTCTCTAATCCCCAAAGCATAATGCCTAAGTAAGCATTAGCACATTACTTCTGCATCACCCAGGATGCAAACTCTCAACTTCTGTCTCCAAGAGCAACTCATGACCCTGCTGAGCTACATGTCAAGAGACAAACCACAGACAAACCACAGGGCTGCATGTAGGCAAAATCAATCAAAAATTCAGTTTTCAAGAAAAAAAAATCGTAGAATTTGTGTACCTCTTCTAGACAACATATAGATGGCTGAAATTAGTTTTCACAAAGACTTATTGCTCTGTAACTGATGTTTAAAGATGCTCTATTTTCCATTGGCTGCAACAGCTTACATGAGGATACAAGTCAAACATTAAAAAAAAAAAAAATTACCATACTACATGACATACCATGACATCAAAATTTTGTCCATGAACATCAGAGGATTATTTTGCAAGAATTTGCAGTAGCTGTTTACACTACTATTTACAGTAAAACAATTTAATGCATCATCACAAATCTGGCTGGGTTGTTTTTGGAGAACTGTCTGAACATGTGGTGGTGCAGGTTTGGTGTCGATTGAGCAAAAAATGTGGGAGGAGATAGATTTAGTTAGTTTGACAGTTTTTGAAAAAAAAAAAAAAAAGCTGATGAACTTCGAAATTCCTGCCCGCTGAAAGCATGTGAAAGTTTCTGCTCAGCTGAGAGAGTTTTCATATTGGTGCATATTGGTAAACATATACCTGGTACCAATGTATCTGTGATAAGTGCATATCAGCAACTTCATACATCTGCTGGCCTCTAATCTGAATTTCTTTTTCTCCCTTATACCGGCATCATCATCAGCCCCAAAGATCCAGTATCGCACATAACCCTAACACACACACACACACACACACACACACCCACACATTCCAGAAGGTCTATGTCGGTTTTCCAGACCAGCTCAGTGGGACCCGCACTATATTGTGTCTGCATGACTCAGCTGGTTAGCCCCTCTCCCTCTGCAGCCCTGCGCGTCACCTGTGGGAATCTGTTTGTTTAGAAGATCTTACATAACCCCTGGGAAGTGACGTATGCAGCAGCATATAGAAAAACAGTGCTGCTGAAAACACTAATGTTATCTAATGTCACTTTCCTCTATGACTCAGACTGAATTCATCTCTCCACAGTGGGAAAGTTCACATATAGCCATGACATTTTGATAGGACGCGCCTGACACTGAGACGATAGTGAGTGTTTGGTTCACCCTCGCTTGGCCAAATACTGGTTCTGCTGGCAGATATGGCAGCGGTGATGGAAAATTACAATGTTTTTCCTAGGGCCCTCCAAATCTGTGACAGCGCTCCCTTGTCATCATGTACCTCGATCCTGCCTCTGATAATGACTAGCCAAGAGATAAGAATTAAGCAGGTGAATTATTTCTTTTGGAATACGGCCACCTTGGTACACAACCGGCAGCGGCAGCAGCCTCTGGAAAGTGTCCACGTGGATACGCAACACATGTAGTGACTGAAATGATGGAGACAATTATGGTTGTCCAGTAGCGCCTAGGGCCGCTGTCAGGCCTGTCTGGAATAACATGCAGTCGGCTGGGACAAGATAGTATCGTTGCCTGGGCTTGTTGAATTTACAGTTACCACACACACACACACACGTAGACACACACATGCAGCACAGAGTTTAATGAAACCAACCTGCACTGGTATGATATCCCCTGGGTCATCTCTGTCTCCTACGCTTCAAGCTCTGTGTCCCATCTTCCTCTCACTGTTGCAGCAAGACTCAGCTTACTACGAAAACACAGAGGAGGTAACAACAGAGCTGCACAAGCTTAGTGTGAGAGAAAACTGCCCATTTTGCCCTATCTCACTATCCCGACCGTATAAACAAGTCAGCATTGTGGACATCTGTCTCCGCGTGTATAATGGATGATATAGCTGAAGGCCCTGAAAGACAGAGGGGCTGGGTGCCAGGAAGAGATAATGAACCTCCTTTCAGTCGTGGGAAATGTGGGGAGGCTTTAGTCACAAGTATATCTAATTTGACTAAATCAGAGAGCAACTTACAGCAAATGCAGGACCCCGCTTGAGGCCCTGATGTAGACGGAAGGAAGGCCGGCACTGCTCGAAAATGGATTCACTTTGATCTGCACTCCTTCAATATCTCTGCTGATAGGAGTGAAGCCACGGCAGGACGCGCAGCGTGGTCTTCACCTTATCTTTCTTTTATCACGCGCACTTAGAAAGACACTCTTCCTTTCCCCTGCTACCCATCCTGCTGAGAAAATAAAGTTTATGGGTAAAATCTGCACATGTTGTAGCGGTGCTGTAGCAGGAGACGGGCCTGCATCCGGCACGCCGAGCTCGCCATCTCCTGAGGCGTAGCCCAGTCTGCCTCACTGCTCGACATCTGCCGCCCCTGCCCTTACCCCAGAGTGGCGTGTCAGTGGCACAGATGTGGCTCCGTAAACAGCCGTTGACATGCAAGACATGCAAGGCTGACCATGTTAGCTGAAGCCCTTTAAAGGGGTAGTTCGGACTGTTTGAAGTGGGGTTGTATGAGGTACATGTTGATAGACAGTCTATTACCTACAGTAGATTCTGGTTTACACGAGCCGGAGAAGCACAGAAGTGAGGCAATGTACTGCTGTGGACAGTCAGTCATCAACAAAAAGTATTGTAGCTCCTTGTAGCAACATAACTACATAAAAAATCAATATCAGCTTCTACACTATATTTAGAACATTTTCATCACTTTACTTTGCCATCAAACAGCCTTTTCTGATGGGAAATATAAGCCAAATATCACTCTCACCAAACCAACCAAACTCCATAGGTGAAATCAGGAATTTTAACTCACAGAACAAGGGCGTTGCTGGTTCACCACTTCTTCAATCTGTTAGTTTGTTGGTGTCTGATAGCTAAGTAAAGCAGTGAAAATATTCGAAAATATTCTAAATATGGCATACACTCAAATATGTGATGTAATTTTTTTAGGTGGACCTTTTTAAATGGCTTAAATACCTTAAATACCCGTTCATTGCTTAGCTTCCATGCTGGTACTCTCTGCTCCTTCAGACTAGGGAGGCATAGGTAATAATTATTGACAAGTATGTCATACAACCCCACATTAAATAATTCAAACTATCCCTTTAAGTCTGTATTAAGTTTTTTAGTGACCATTTAATTCAGAATTAGAAAATATCACACATTGCCGTTTGCTGTTATTGAAGGAAATCGAAGCATGAAAATATATTTTCTATCCAGCAAGTTCACATACTTTCATTTAATGGATGATAGAAAAATTCAGTCTCGTCTTCAGGGCTTCTTCTTATCCAGTCTGATCACCTCAGCCAACGCCCACCTGCTACTATGCATGTGCAACCAAACTGTGTACATTTTCCAAAGTCATCTCTTCCACTAGCAGAGGACGATGTGATTATTTCTCACCTCATTCTGCAGATTATTCCTTTATCACAGCCAGTGGAGATGGCAAGCAGAGAGGGATGGTTACAGAGCCCGAATAACCTGCATAGAGAAAGAGAATTGAATCAGATTTGCTGTGTTGACTGGCAGCACATCTGATAGCCCCTGGAGCAGGCCTACAGATAAGCGCTGCGTCTTTATTAAAAACAGGCCTGCTACCTCTGCATGGCAGTCACAATAAACAAGGCTGCCTGTCTGTTGCCTCCGTCCCTGTCTGTGTCCTCGCGCTGCCTGACAATGTGCTTGTTCGCTTGTTGCTGTATCGCGACCTTGTCCCACTTGCTTCATTCATCAATGCATACAATAAACCCTAAAAGTAAACCCCGAAATTGTCTAACAAATAAACTCTATTATATAGTCGAGCCTGACAGCCTCCTGATATCAGCCCAATATTCGCCAATCAAAGCTATATTGGTCCATATCAGTATCGGCTCATATGTTATGACAAGGATATGTAATGGAGGCATGATATTTTACAGTTTAACAACAGTCTTTACTGTCCAAAATGACAACACAACACTTTCACCAGTATTTTTAATAATTATAAATAACAAAATCAGGCTGATAATATCGGTTGACCGATATATCAGTCAGGATCTAATGTATATATTTTACATAATATATAATTTATTACAGTTATTAATAGGATCCAACTGATATATCAGTATTATCAATTCAGTATTGGCCTATCACAGCTGTATTGGTCTGTATTGGTATCGGTATTTATGTTGTTTGACCTGTGTCTATATGAAAACCTTTGTTTTAACAGAACATGCATATTAATTTTATTTGTTTGCTTTATGGCTATCTGTTTTTTCTTAATTCAGGCTTAATTCACTCTATTTTTGTTCTTTGTTTATAGTTATTTATAATCCATAAAAAAAAAAAATCTGTGAACGTTTACTGTTTTCATGTCCTGATGTCATTTTGAACAATACGGATCGAGGTTAAATTGTAAAATATACCGTCTCCATTACATATCTTGTAAAAGCACTGACCCCTGTCTCAGTCTGTACATATTCTATAATCTGTATCTTGTATAAAGAACATCAGTATATTGATATTGGAAGGGTTTTGCTCCCTAATATTTGTATCTGCCCCAGAAAACCATTATTGGTCAAGTTCTATTATGTAGCTTTTCATTAGAGAAAAAAAATCTGCTTTGCCCAGTATTTATCCACAAACCTAAGCCGCAATGTTTAATACAGATGAAGCAACACGATGTTCCAAGGCAGCTTCCCAGAATTGCCTCAGAACATATTTAGGTTAAGTTGTCTCATGTCAGCTTTCTAAGAGGCTCTCACAAAATGCTGTCCTTTATGAAAGGTTTCTTTTTTGTTTTTTTTTTGAACGACCAGCCAATGGCAGTATTTATTGCGTTCGTGTTTTTTGTTTGTTTTCACATCTCAGGAATAGATAAAAATCTCAGTGAAGGCGCCAGGAGATATTCCAAGTGGCGCTATAAATACCAGTGCAAATGTTTATAATGTCACTAAGGTGCAAGGTTATCACTGGGCTCTGTGACACACACACATGCACACACTGACACCCTAACTGATGAGGCCTTGTGAGTATTAATAGGCCTCTCTGTATGGGAATGAGCTGTGGGAGAGATTTTTGTCTGTCTGCAGAAACATTAGAGACCTTAAATATTCAATCAGCTGTTGAAGGAGTATTTGAAGTGCTAAGATGCCTGTTGTGTGTTTGTTTCCAGGTGAACATGACATCAGATCTGGAGGGGAGCGACATGCTGGCAGAGAAGGCTGACAGGAGGGAGTTCATCGACTTGTTGACCAAGATGCTGACCATCGACGCGGACAAGAGGATCACCCCCATCGAAACGCTCAACCACCCCTTTGTTACCATGTCACATCTCCTGGATTTCCCTCACAGCACACAGTACGAGCCGGACATGCCCCGTCGCTCTTTGTATAATTATAATTTTGAACAGTGAAATAACATCTGCCACTGTCATAAGACGCATTCCTTCTCTGTCTTGGTTTCTCTTGCAGTGTGAAGTCGTGCTTCCAAAACATGGAGATCTGTAAGCGTCGTGTTAACATGTACGACACGGTCAACCAGAGCAAGACGCCCTTTATCACCCATGTGGCCCCCAGCACCTCCACCAACCTCACCATGACCTTCAACAACCAGCTGAACACTGTGCACAGCCAGGTAGGCACCCACTGATTGTGAGCTTTTAGGCCAGTGGTTCTCAACCTGTGGGTCGGGACCCCCACAGGGGTTGCAAGTTAATTTCTGGGTGTCTCCAGATGGTTGTGAAAAAAAAAATCATAAAATATTGGAGCAAGCAGCACAGATTGAGAGCCAGGAAGCAGCTCAGCAACATCAGCCTTAAAGACATTCAACATGAGGTTCAAGCACTCAAAAATGTATAAAATACAGCTGACCTCGACAAGTGTAACAGCCACCTCACTAACAAAAAGTAACATTAGCATTCTGTAAAATAAAATAGCAAACTTAACAAGCTACTCAGCCCAGCAATAGGCGTGATGTTAGAATCAATTACACAGTGAGGGAGTCAGAGCAATGGTCTTTGTATTTGGTTTTCTTAGGCAGCCGGATGTGGGGGGTGAAAGTGTTACTGTCACTAAACTGATTATTCTCGGGGGTCATGTCTCAAAAAGGTTGATAACCACTGTTATAGGCTACCAAGTTAGAGGGTGACATGAGTGGATTTTCACCCTGTTCACCCCAATCCCATGACAAAGTAAAAGAAAAATCCTTTCCCATCAAAATCCTGGAAAATGTACTCCCCTCTCAGCCTTTCCCATCAATCCACACGTCATGCACTGGTCAGGTGGCGGCAACCAGCCTGCAGGCAGGGTACGATAAAAAAAAAAAGAATAAACAACTATGCTCAAAATAAACAAAATAGAGTCTGTGCAAATTTCTATATAAAAAAACTAACCTATTGTTATGATTCCCGATCCCAGTCCCATGATGAATAGTGAAATTGAATCCCATTGGAATCCCACAGGAATTACAAGCAAGTATGTCAATTACTTTAGTTATGGTTTACTATATTTCCATGGTAGGTTCCACAGATAAAACCACAGATAAAAATAAAATCTCATGTGAACTCTATAAAAAAGGCCAGCAGATACTGGATTTATGGGACGATGTTCCTAATATTAAGGACAAAAACTCTTTATACACAGTATAATATACAGAATATATACATAAACATACATTTTATGTGATAACTGCTCAAATGTGATTATCAAACACTCATGACAAAGATAGAAAACGGAGGCAGGATATTTTATAGTTTAATAATAAACCATTTTTCCAAAATGATATCAGGGCACTAAAACAGTAACATATGCATTGTTATATGTATGCATGTTATATTAAGTTAGCAAGTATATTAAGTTATTAAGTTTTCTTATCACCGTTTAGCTGACAACATATATGTTCATACTGATATGGACTGATAAAGCTGTGACAGCCCAATATCAGGCTGATAATATCGTTTGACTGATATATCGGTCAGGCTCTATTCTAAAATGAAGGAATCATCACACATGCCTGTTTGGAGAACACTGCATGTTCTGTATGTTAATGTGTGTATATGTAAATCCACATGTATCACAATGGATAATTAAAGCAACAGCATGAAAGATGCATCTCGCTTACACCTCGAGTCAAATGCTGTTTATAACCAAATAATTACATTTTTAACACCCAAATGTCAGTAGCTGAAGAGCTTAGGAGCTTGTGAGCGGCTGTTTGTCTCTTTGTTCTATTTTTTTCTGCCCGTTCTCCTTCCTGTCTGTCTGCACATTTCCATGCTCGCTGTCCTGCCTCTCTGCCTTGGTGCATGTATATCTGTCTGCCTGCATTTCTGTCTGTGCCCCAGGTCCTGTGGGATTGTCACAAAGTGCTGATTACACACATGACAAGCCCCACTTCCTGCTTGCCTTGCATTCTGGGGCTTTCAGGCCTTAAGAATCCCTTTACCAGGCTTCCTCTCTTTTTCCCTACTCTCGCTCCTGTCCTCCTCTGTCTTCTCCTCTTTCCTCCCGTTTCCCTGGGTTGAGCCCATGGTGCTTTACCGCTCCGCTCCCGTATGGTCTGTGAATCGAAATTGCTGACTTTTGGCTTATGCCGGAATCACCGAGCGTCGGGTTGCAAGGTTTTCCAGATTGTGCTTAGTTACAACTCCTGCTCTCTCCCCCTGCCCCACCAGCACCCCTCTCTTTAGTAAACAGAGTTCTTTATCACCAACACTATCGAGCCGGCTCACACTGTGTAGCATGCGACAAAAACCCCATCTTGCTGTGATTTAAATGGATTAACATTCCCTCAGCTTGTCTTTTCTGCGCCCAGCTCTCAGGGCATATAGACAGACTTAAGTTAGTGATTTATTCAGCTCGATTCATTTGCAAGGCTGGAATGCATCTTTGGCTTGTATTTTGCTGCTTCCGTGCTTGTGTATGATGAATGCCACAGTGCCTTATTGATTATGTTCCCTCCCCTGGTGTTCATTGAACACGCTAAAGAGAGCAAATGAAAAATGAAAGCGCTGTCTCTGTATTTCCCTCCACCCCTGCGCACGCTTAATGAAAGGGCTAAAATTAGACAGTGTCTTGTGGAGCAAATACTACTTACGAGCCGAGCAAACGGTGTCTCTTAAAAGCATTTGTTTGTATCGAGGATGTTCCCAGGCTGTCTTAGTGTTCCACATGTCTTATTAATGGTCAAGACTTGAGTTACCTAAGCTTACAATTATAGAACGACTGTTTGGCTGTGAAATATTACTCTTGTCAGGCGTATTGATTCAGAGGCGAGATAGTGAAGCTGTGACAGAAAATGTCAAATTTTGCTGCTGCTCACTATATTGGCTCATATTGATTCTGTAACATTTACATTTAAACAGACTTATAATAATATCAACTCCTTATGATAAGCGTGATAATAAGGGAGATGCTGCTGTGTGGTTTATTGTTACTAAATACTGTGATACTGCAGTATAAACTGAGCACCAATAAAGTCATGTTCTGGACATTGTCACTATAGACAGTGCACATTTCCTGTCCAGCGGCACGTTATTCTGGTCCAGAGGTTTTCAAAGTGGGAGGTGGGCCTCTGGAGGGCGGCTGCAAGCTGTTTCAGGGGAGAATAATTGAATGGAAGTGAAAAAATATTACATTAGTTATCAAAAGTAGACTGACTGCCACTCTCAAACAATATTCGAATGTAACCCCTTTAGTTATCACAAACATTTTGATCAGTAGCTGTGATTTAATTACGTATTTTTGTCAACTGTGACAGATTACATTTAATGTGTAAAATGTAATGTGTAAAAATGTTATATATTTTGTTGAGCTGTGTATTTAAATACAACATACAACTTGCATATTGTGCCTTAAATTAAATGTAACTAGTTGCATGTACATGTGTTCACTGCTAGTAGGTGAGCCTTGTTTTTAGCCTAGCAGTTGTTGATGATGTCTGACCTCTACTGGCTGGTTAAGAGAAGTGAGGAATGAGCAGTTGGTTAAATATGGGTTTTTCAAGATTTTTCAAAACAACCACAAAAGGTCATTGAGCATGCATGTCATCATAACTTCATAAATGTGCACAAAAATAGAGGTGAATTGGTCCAGTGGTATGCAAAATTAGCATGATCCTCTCCAGGCTTACACCTGGTGGAGTTTGAAGTTATGTAAAACAGCCATATTAGGATATTTTGACTCATTTATTGAGTGTCTGTGGGATTAAATAAAATAATCATGATCCCATAGACACCCAGGATTTGAGTTAAACTGAGCAAGTAAACTAAGGAGACTTAGAAACTTTTTTCCTAGCGTTTGAGGGGAGTCCCACAGCCCCAGACTTTGAAAACTGTTCTAGTCTAAAAAAAGTTTGTTGTTAAAAGGTTTGTTTGCCAGTAAATACTATGCAAAATTACCAAAGTCTCAGTCTAAATGCGCTCTGGTGACATTTTGCTCATTGATGGCTGATTATTCTAAGAATTGTTGAATTGATTGCATCCCTCCTCACAGTCTTTTTTCTCCCTCTAATTAATCAAATCAACAGTCCGCATATTTAAAGACCCTTTCAAATCAGTCGTCCAATTTCCTTATTCTTCCATCGGCTCTCATCAATGATGGATGCCCCGCCATCCATCTTCCCTTGATGACAACGTGGTTGTTTTGCATCTTCATGTGTGCATTATTTTGTTAGATTTAGTTGTTGTTTTTGTCTTTTTTTTGTACCATGCCTGCTGTTCTACCCTTCCCTCCTTGGAGCACTTCCACTTCCCTGTCATTCCCATCAGTACCTCCACTCTCATGATTTTTATTTTGGTCCCATCATTCCTTTAGGCCACCAACCTGGCTCCCTCCTCCACCAACAATGCCACCCTTTCCTTTGCAAGTCCTGATGTCTCCATACTAAACTACCAATCTGCACTCTACCAGCCCTCCGCTGCCTCCATGGCAGCTGTGGCCCAGAGGAGCATGCCCCTGCAGCCGGGGGCCCCTCAGCTCTGCGCTGCCCGGCCCGACCCCTTCCAGCAGGCGCTCATCGTCTGCCCACCTGGCTTCCAAGGTAAGGAGGCCTCACCAGTCAGAATGCATTAGTGTGAACAGATAAAGTAGGATTTTTGGTCATCTGTGCAAAACATAAGTTCAAAGTCATGATATGAGGATAAAACACAACAGCAATTACGTGGTAGCATACATACAACGCTGTGGCCTGTCTCTGTGCACTTGCCAGCTTTTTGTCATTTTGTTTTGCAGCTTTAGCCTAGCACCCCACAGGCAGCGTCAATCGCACCATACAAACGGTGATTCAATGATAACTTGATGAGGCAATTAATCATTCGAAAGGAAATGTAATATCTTTGTGTAATGCTTACTCACCCCTCTTTTGTCTCCTCTGTGTTTGCACTGGGAGGGCAGAAGAGCTCTGAGACATTATTCTATTTGTTTATTTATTCTATCTGTGGAATGGGTGATAAAAAAGCATTTCCATTATTAGCAACTGTTTTTATACTATTGCCATGACTACTGTTTTTGTTTTTCTAAGTAGGGTTGCTATGTTCGCACATAGCAGAAGAGCTTTGACATCTGTTGAATGCAGATAAATCAGTGCAGTGCATACATAACACATTATCTGATCTCTGCATTGTGCAGATGGCGTGATGTTGTTTGTAAGTGTCAGATAAGGAGGGTATTACTGTATTTGTTGACGTCCTCTACGCGTGTGCTTTATTTGTGCACAGGGCTGCAGGCGTCCCCCTCCAAGCACACCAGTTACTCTGTGCGGATGGAGAATGCTGTTCCCATAGTGACCCAGGCCCCTGGTGCCCAGCCTCTTCAGATCCAACCTGGCCTGCTTACACAGGTAGGAAGACATTTAAGTATCACAATAGTTGCCCTCACATTGCAAGCTGTAGCGTTCAGTTGAATTTATTGCTCTGACCTGATTTTTTTTTTTTTTTTGGCTGTTCACACTGTGTTTTAAGTGTGGCTAAGATCAGATTCCAGTGTGAACAGATCATGGTCCTGAACTGACATGCATGTACAAAAAACCAATAGACACCCCATCTGCACCTGATATTAAAAAGAGATATGTACTGGGATATGTTATCCAGATTATTGTGTGCTTATACCTACCAAGGCAAGCCAGACTGCCTCCAGATGTGGTCAGGCAGATCTGATCACATTCTGATCACAAATCATTTACAGCTTTTAATAACAAGCATTGTTCCCTATCTGGACAACATATCCAGGCTCCCATCGCATTCTAATACCAGGTGTAAATGTGGTGAAAGACTATGCAGCATGCTGTAGGACACAAGTAAATATGGAACCACTGAAGCCAGCGTTTACTGTCTCATTTATAAGCTAATGTTCAGTGGGAACTATTATAAACATCTTCTCCTTCTACAAGATTATTAATGACTTTGTAAGAGTCGTGAACAGACACTTGCTCATTTAGTGAGTCAGCATTAATTTGAACTCTCAGTAACATGAAATGAACAAACAATAACACAAGTTACAGGCTGGAATAGAAAGGAGGACACCGCCGTAGCAGTGCAAAAATCAGACCCTCCAGATCATTTGTGCTGTTCACACTGCCATGAAAAAAAACAGATCTGAGTCACATTCGAGCAAAAAATTAGATTTTCAGCCACTTTTGACTGCAGTGTGAACGTAGTCAGAGATGGAACTAATAGAGTTTTTTGGGTCTTAACAGTAATAGTGCCTGTCAGACTTGGAACTGCTCGCATTCAAACAAAGCTCTCTGCATCCCTTTTTTCATAAGCCTCCGCTAAGAATAGTATCTATCGATGGAGGCTGGAAATCACTCCATGTTCGTGACCCTGCCCCTGCTGGCAGCTGTTTTTTTTTTTTTCCTGAGTGCATTCAGGCCAAGCTCTCCTGTGCATTGCTCCCTGCCTCTCCCTTTCTCTCTCCTCACTCGCTGTCTCTGCTGCCCTGCTCTCCTGGAGGCTGAGGCTGCCACGGTCTGATGCACACAAAGGCAGGAGCCTTTCACACAGAGAAGGCCTTCACTGGAGCCTGCACAGTGGAGCCGGAGCTTTAGCTGCTAGTATACAGTTGTTGGGAGTAACAGAGAGTGACTGTGCATCACACACATACGCACGCATGCACTGTAGACCACTTCCATCACCACACCACCTCTTTCCCTATGGAAATTTCCATGAAGGCTTTAAATATCCCTGAGAATCCAGGGAGTTTGAAGCACTCCCTTATCTCCAGTTAATCATGCAGTAGGCAGGCAGGCAGCAAAGCTCTGTGTGTGTGTATGTGTGTGCGCGCGCCTATGTTTCTATGGTGGGTTAATCTGTCAGATACCAAATGGTGATTAGCTCCAGGGCTGCTTCCAAGTCAGGCGCTCCAAATTACAGGCCTCAGAGGATCCTGGGAGGTCAGGGGGAAGCTTGGATGAGGCTCTGCATGACCACAAAATTCACCACCGGATCTATGGATGTGATGGATCTATCAGAGGCAAAATAAAATAAAACATCTATGTGTTATTAAATAAAAATGTAATATATTGATTGTACTAAATCGTGAAATTATCATGACATCTCGCCAGAGATTAAGGAATCATGCTAAATTGACCAACTTTTAAACAACAAAGCAGTTAAAAAGTTCTCCTTTGAAATTTTCATTCCAGGCCACAGCAACTGTTTTTCTTTTCCTGTTTCACATTTATTAGTTAAAATTAATGCAGAATGTTCACAGAATAAATTAGTGTCTGATTATGAGTTGTAAGAAATTATTAACATTCTTGCAGGAGGAGCTGATGGCTATAACAGGTAAATTGAGCAATATCTTAATGTTTGGTAGGCAGTCACTGAACTCCAACTCCAAAATATTGTCAATGCAGTGGGCTTTTGTTTTCAGGATAACAGGCTTCATTTTGTATAGATACAAAACTGACACCTGAACAGTTTACAGAGTATGACTTGTTGTCACATGTCATTATCAAAATAATATAATAAAAATAGTAATAATATAATGTTGTGCTCGTCTTGCGCTCCTGTTAAGTGTCAGTGCAGTGTGCAGGAAACCTGCATGAGACTGGGGAGGACAAGGCACGGGGGAACAACTCGCTTGAAGCATAGGATATTACATTAAACCTATTTACTACACTGTCTCTGGCTCTGACTCACAATCTGGACTGCAGTCCTCATTGCAAGGGTCTTACATATTTCTGCTTTAAGGAAAAATAAATTACATGAAATTACACATGAAGTTTGGCCCACACAAAGCTGCCATGCTCTGCAGGTATTCACCTCTGTCTGCACACATGTTAAACAAAGACAGGCAATAGTTAACACAGGCAGATGGTTTATATAGGCCAGCGAGCAGCACACCTAATAACTGGGTGTGTGGTGTGTGTGTTTATTCCTTTACTGTGGGAGGTCTCGCAGGCTTGGCTGAGTTGTTGTTTGCCCCTTGGTTGCATTCTCCCCACCTGCTCCTTCACCCACCCACTGCTCGCCGTTGCCCATGAACCCTTTGCCCACCTCGGACCTGTGAGGGTTTAGACCCGAGCTCCCCGGGGCGTGCAGAGAGGGGGCAGAGCGAAGGAGGCTCCAAGCACGGAGGCAGGGAAACCAGCAGGACCTTTATCTGGAGCAGGAATGCAGAAAATGTGGAAACAATTGGGGAGTGAGAGCTGGGGCTTTCAAAGCCCCGAGGTGACAAAGGGTTTTCACCCAGGGAGTGTAGGTCGAGGTGGGAGGCGGTGGGCCGCTGATAGTGATGGTAGGCTCTGAGAAGAAAGAAAACGGCCTCTTAACTGGGTTACCATTTCAGGGCAGACAGGCTGGTTACACAACGCAGACGCCTAGCGAGAGAGGCATGTAGAGTGCCAGGAATGGAGATAGAGTGGGCAGGAGGCGGAGGAGCAGGAGATGGATGGATGTATTAGAGTCTCTTAATGGCATGTTGATAAAAGGCCTTGGATGTGGTCTTAGATGTAAAGACCATCACCAGCTCCAGAATGTTCCATTAGAGACGTCAGTCATGGGCGCACAGACAAGGGAGCTCTGCTGGCCTGCAGATGCCCCCCTGCAGCACTTCAACCACAGGACGGTTGGTTTGGACTTTGCAGCAGACAAAAACAATTCAACTTCCACAAGCCTGCAGCCAGACCACAGAACAGAGCAGCTACTTTGTGTGAGAATATAATGGAAACAGACAGAGCAGAGCAAAGATGTGAATACAAAGATAAAGGTTAAAATAAAGAGTAAAGGAGCATTATGTAACAGTTGCATGTCCAAAGATGAGTATAGCAGTCCAGATAGAAAATTGGAGACATACAGTAGACCATATATAGCGAGTGGTTTCTCCCCACCCCCTCCTCAAGTCTGGGGAGGAACACTGCAGGAGTGCAAAACAAGCGCACCATTGTAAATTGACAATAACAAGTCATGACAAGTCCTACAGTATGAGTTTATCAGCTGTTTATAACTGTCAATTGTCTGTCGATGTAAAGGTAAGCCTGTTATCTGGAAAACAAAAGTCCACTGCTCCAAACACACACACTCTGGAATTGGCGTTGAGTGACTGCCTGCCAGACTCCATTAACAAACTGCTCAATTTATTTTGAACAATATTTTTGGGGAGTTTGCACATATTTCACACAAACACGGACAACAAAGCAAACAGTCACAATGCCTCACATATTTTTAAAAAAGATAAATAAGTAACAAACAAAAAAAAAACATCAGATTAAAAAAGGGACAAGATTGAAGACAATAACAACATATGAACACCAATAAAGGTTTTCAAATTCTCCTGCCCTTCCTCTGTATGTAAGTCAGCCTTTCTACTACAACACAAAATGCCGTCTCCCTCACCCACATACCTCTCAAAGGTATGTCCATTTTTCTCCGAGACAGAGCTATCATCCTCCTGGCCTGCAGGAGTCCCAAAGTCAATTAGAGTTATCCATTTTGAACTAACAATAAAGTTCTTTGGATATATGCTGAGTACACACAACTTTGCTTGGTGAGATGCCTTCACTCCAACAATTTCAGAAATAGTCTCAACAGCTGTTTTCCAGTATTCTTGTTATTTATTGTTACAAGTGTCTGGGATGTCAGGGGACCAGTGGTTCAGTTTGACCAGGGTAATTTCATTCTTGCATTATTTGATTGTTTTTAAGCTTTAAAACATGCTTTCTTCCAATCACTCTCTTCTATGTCCTCTTGAAGTCTCCATGCCTTGAGTCTATCAATAATGGGCTCTTTATCATATGTTATCAAAGCTGTATAAAATAAAGAAACTTGACTTCTCCCATTCAGGTTTAGAACTGTAACATTTTCAAGATGTGATAAAGATGTTTAATTTAAACTGCTCAATTTAACCGTTATAAACATCTACTCCTTCTAAAAGATCATTAAGGATTCCTTAAGAGTCATAAACAGACACTCTCTCAATCGACGAACATTCAGCATTAATTTAAACTCTAATTAAACTGAAATGTGCAAACAATAATACAAGTTATGAGAAGCCAATGCTTCCACTAAGCATGTTTCCTTAATCTCTGATGACATATCATGGTCATGTTATGATTTATTACACAAAATATATTACAGATCTCACCTTTAAGTGAAAAGATGAAGGTAAACAAAGTTAGTGTACCATATGATTTGATTAGGGCGACACGGTGGTGCAGTGGTTAGCACTGCTGCCTCTTAGCAAGAAGGTCCTGAGTTTGATCCCCTGACTTGCTGGGGCAGTTTGCATGTTCTCCCCGTGTCTGCGTGGGTTCTCTCTGGGTTCTCCAGCTTCCTCCCACAGTCCAAAGACATGCATGCTAGGTTAATTGGTGACTCTAAATTGCCCGTAGGTGTGAATGTGGGTGTGAGTGGTTGTCTGTCTCTATGTGTCAGCCCTGCGATGAACTGGCGACTTGTCCAGGGTGAACCCCGCCTCTCGCCCAATGTCAGCTGGGATAGGCTCCAGCAGCCTGCGACCCTTCCCGAATAAGTGGTTACAGAAAATGAATGATCTGATTACCTGGTTTACATTTTGTATGCTGCCTCTCTCTCTCCTTCTGTCTTTCTCCTCCTCTGTTTAAACGTGTGTGTGCTGCAGCACATACTGATGCCATTGTAAATAGATGTGCAAATGGTATTAAAGGAACAATTCATTAGCCCTGACATTAAAGTGCTAATCAATAGAGCTGCATTAAACTATTAGGGTTACACACACAGTAACACACAAACACGGTCGGGCATGCATGCACGCACACTCATCTTGGCACATCTCGGGGCATATTATGCCTGATACTCCTGTTCTGCATCAGAAATACAAAGTAGCCTCTATCAGCGCAGCTTGAATAGGGCTATGAATTTAATTAGAGCATAGGTTGATTTGACTCAAGTCAAACTCATAATCGCAGTAACACACATACACACACTCAGTCATACGCATGCAGACAAAGGCAGGAGCTGCTGTACATCTTTATTTATTAGGTCTTATCTCTTTCGTCGATTGATGTCTCCTTGAAGCTGGCAGGGTTCATTTTCCATGCCCAGTGGCGAGTTTAAACCAGCTGTTATGCACTTTTTGAAAACATACTGTGATTTATCACAACACCCTCAGACTTATCAGCCAAGTTCAACGAGTTCCCTTTGTTCATGAATTTATAATGTTTAAATTAAAAGACGCAAAAGTTAATTCATCAGATTAATCATGAGTAACTTTGCAGTCCTTTGACAGCCTGTATAAAACAGCTGAACGATATATTGGTTAACCAAATTTTTGTCACAGCTATATTGGGCTGTATTAGTATTAGTGTACATGTTGTCCAATATGCCCTTTTTCTTCATTCAGGTTTAATGTGAACATATATTTTTCTCTATTTGTGTTTTTTTTATTTATAGTTATTTATAATTATTAACAGTATCTTTGAAAGTTTACTGTTTCAGTGCCCTGATATATTTAGGATAATAAAGTTTTGGCAGATGCTAAAGTTTAGGTAGAGGCTAGCCAACAATGCTATTTGCAACAAGGGTGTAAATAGTCAATGTGGCTGTTATCACACATGGCAGACAAACCTAGTAGCTGCCTATATAATAAGTAATAAGTACCCCTTCCACCCATTCTTAACCCATTCATCCACTGCAGCCTCTTGGCAATTTGTCTTTATAGTCTTTATAGCCAAAGTAAAATGCAAATAGTGCAAATAGCTAAATAGCTGCCATGTGCCTATTTGCTCCTTGGTACACATAAACATAAAATGTCCTGCCTCCATTACACATCTGTCACAAGTGTTAAACACTTCCAATGGATCATTGCAAAATGTTCATATATATGTTAAATATTTTCTCTAGAAAGAATATCAGCAGATATATCAATATTGGATTTTTTACTCCCTATTATCAGCATATGCCCCAGTATTGGCCATGCCATGCATAAAATAATACTGAAAAAATTACAACTTTGCATGTTTTACTACACAGCAGTTTACTGTTTTTCTGTCCTCTGTCTGTCCTTCAATCTCCACTTTTCGTCTCTCTGTGTTCTCCTACCTCAGCAGGCTTGGCCCAGCGGCACTCAGCAGATCCTGCTGCCTCCAGCCTGGCAGCAGCTCACCCACACCTCAGTCCAGCATGCCACTGTCATCCCCGACTCCATGAGCAGCACACAGCCTCTCGCCAACTGGAGGTGAGCAACACTGCTTCCTGACTTTTAGCGGCTCTCTGCATTTACTGATGTGTGAACATTGCGGCCTACAGTTTTTCGAATCCGCCTTTCTTCACACAGTGGACAAATAAATCTAATAGGCTGACATTTTAAAGCTTCGAAAATACACACTTTATGAAATGAAGTTTATACACATACCATCAAGGCCAGTTCAGGTCAGATAAATTGATTTCAAAGGCCAGCAGTGGTTTTATGGCTTTTATTGGTCAAAATGTGCCATAGGACAATAGTATGACATAAGACTGATTGACTGAGGAGCATGTCGCTCTCTGACAGCTCGTCCTTTATCTTCAGTGAATCACCGTCCCCACAGTGCTTTTGTAATAGCAGATTTACCTCAGGGAGATGGTATATATGTACATGCAGGGACATCATGTCGAGTATAGCCTGTCACCGCGATGACTCGATAAATGGATGGATAGATGGGAGAAGGTGATCTGCAGGGAGGTGAGGAGGATGCAGCAGGTATATAATGGCTGCTCGGGCCATGTATGCTCAGATTCATTCAGAGCTGTCCATCTGTGACCAGACACCCGCCCCCCCCCAGCAACCCACCCTTGTCTCTCCCTCCCTTCCTGTCCAGTGGCAGCTCTGTTGTCCTCAGAGAGACGATTGGGAAAGTGTCGCACTTCCTCTGCAGAGCTATCGCTCCACAGCTGCTGGTGTCAGCTCCTCTGCCCTCCCTCTTTGCTCTCTCCCATGCTCGTTCCCTCTCCTCTTCCCCTCCTCTTTAGAAAAGTTAGCTGCTGCCACCCGCTGGCTTCTGTGGGAAATACTTTAACCTCTCTTTCTTTTTCCTCATCGATGTTGGGTCTGATGATACTGCTACATCAATGTATTCAGTGCTTTGCTGCTTTGCTTGCTAGGTTTCTTATTGTCTGTGTGTTATATTACAGGAATTCCCATCCTCATGGCAGCCATTATAATCCCATCATGCAGCAGCCAGCCTTGTTGGCTGGCCATGTCACACTCCCATCCAACCAGACGCTCAATGTAGGAGTGGCACATGTCATGAGGCAGCCCTCAACCAATAACAACTCCTCTTCCAAAAAGAACAAACAGCACCAGATGTCTGCCAGGTATTCAAACACTCAAATGACTATAGCAGAGGCAGTGGTCCTGCTATATTGTTATATTAATGTTTTTTTTTTGTTATTCAGAGCTAGTTATCTAAGTTGGCTAGTCATTTCATTGTATGGAAGAAATCAGCAACTTTACATGCATAATTCAACATGTACAGGTACATTTGAATCACGACACATGATCAGGTAGAGTGTTTTTCCAGCATCAGCAAGCTTCCCTCAGAGGCAGTGACAAGAAACGAAACAAAAAAGTACAAACCACAATTCCAAAAAAGTTAGGACACTGTTTAAAACATTAACAAGTATAGAATGCAATGATTTGCAAATACTTTTTGACCTATATTCAATTGTATAGACTACAAGATTTCTAATGTTTAAACTGATTAACTTATTTTTTTTATTTGAAATATACACGCTTTATGAATTTGATGCCAAACAAAAAAGTTTACCACTGTGATAAATGACCTTTTTACTCAGTAAGCATTTTGGAAATGACAACACTAATTATTGTTGTCATTCTTTCCTGATATACGACTTCAGGAGTACAACTGTGTGGCATCTCTGTTGACCTGTTTTGTGCTTCATAATGCAACATACATTTTCAGTGGGAGACAGATGTGGACTGCAGGCAGGCCAATCTAGTACCCACATGTACAGAATGTTCTTGGCATTGTCTTGCTGAAATAAGCAGGGACATTCCTGAAAAAGACGCTCCAAAACCTATGTACTTTTCAGCATCAGTGGTGCCTCCACAGATGTGAGTTAGCCTTTTACACTGCATACCAACTTGACCGGATTTTTTTGTGGTTTGGTAATATGGAATGCATTCATTTTTAGCAATCAGCTGTGGGTCTTAAGTTACAAAAGTTTGAGAACCCCTGCTGTAAATTTTTAAACTGGCAGCTGCAGATCATTCCAGAGAGACTATGATATCTCATAGCTTTTGATTTGGAGGTCACTGATCTTCAGCATCTGTGCATTTTGTCCTGTTTGTGACTTCAACCCTATTCTCTGTCTTTGTATAAGGAACATGTCAGCCTACGAGGTGTCGTCCTCTCAAGCGGTGCTGTCCCCGCAGCGCTCCAAGCGGGTGAAGGAGAACACGCCCCCACGTTGCGCCGTGCTACAGAACGGCCCGGCCTCCAACTGCCCGCCCCCGCAGGGCTGCGGGGGCAGCGGGTGGGGGGCTAGCGAAGCAGAGCAGGCTTCCAGTACCACCCGTGACCATCAGCACCAGCACCACGTCCCCAGACAGACCATCATCATCCCCGACACGCCCAGCCCTGCAGTCAGCATTATCACCATCAGCAGTGACACCGATGAGGAGGAAGACCACAAACAAAATAATAGGTCAGCTCTGGGTTGCAAACACACAATATACAATTCTGCTACTAGGGGTCTGTCTCACATTAAAACAATACGAAAGGATGTAGTTTGATGACATCATAAAGTGGCAAGGGATCATGGGAGCTGTTTTCTTCACTTTTAAACAACCAACATAGCTGATAAAAATCTATCTGACATGACAGAAATCATGTTCATTGATGAGGTAATATTAAAGTTTTATTCACATTATGTTAAGCCATGTTTGCCGACTTCCCTCTTCACTCATGTATCCTGTGTTTTCCTGGAAGTTACAAGTACCAACTAGCTAGCAACATCTCACAGTAAACACACCATTACCTTGAATAAATAACATATTTCTTTGGGTTTGAATATTTTTAAAAAGTACACAGCTCAACATAAAACATATGTCTTGCTTTTTTAGACATTTTAACATGGAAATGTAACATATTATAGTTTTGAGGAATTAATGTGGTTCTATTTATCTCACAGAACACAAGTTAAGAATTTAGTTTATCATAGGGTTTGCCAGTGTTTGCCATGTTACTGCTGTGAATTGTTGCTGAGGTAAAAGATTTGCAAGCTTGTAATTGCAAGATGAATTCGCACAACAAACACACCAGAAACGGCTGCAGTCTGCAGTCTTGGCCAAGAAGGGAGATAACTGAGACCTCTGCCAAAATTGAGCCATGGCATGTGTCTGCTTTGACTTAGCAGGAGAGAGATACGTTCTCGCCATTGCCAGCAAAAACTTAGAAGCCAACTTTCTGCCGTCTTGTTTTGTATTTTTCTGCAATCACATATTTTGGTTGTGTACAATATAAGACATGTTTGATTACGCACACAGTTTTGTGTTTCTGATATCAGATGACTGTGTGGCTATAAAAGTGATTTGATCTGAAGTCAATAAATGCTAACCAGGCCACCAAAGGCCAGTGGTAATTTCTGTGGCAGTGGTATTTTGAGCCGTGACTGAAAATCACATTTCCAGCCATGCAGTCATCTGACAACAGAAAAACAAAGATGTGTCAAAGTCTGGTGTGATATGCTGTACTGAAACACAAGAAAGCAAGCAGATTAGGAAATGAAAGAAGGCTACTGTAGGTAGAAGCATTGGGCAGTATCATTATATATATCATTATATTGTGATATGACGTAAACGTAATCTTTTCCTGGTTTTAAAGGCTGCATTACAGAAAAGTGATATAAACAACAATGTTGTGTGACACATGCTAAGAGTCTGTTTGGCTGCAGTATACAGTATAAGATGAAAGAGATTATGCAGAATCTGATATTGATGAATATAGGAAAGACTAATTTCTGGAGCTAATTTCTCACTAACATTTCTCTCTGATCCACCTCTGTTTCCTGCAGTTCATCTTCAAAGCAGCGGAAGAATGTCATCAGTTGCGTGACGGTCCACGATTCGCCCGACTCCGACTGTTCCAGCAACAACAGCCCCTATACAGTGGAGTCTAGACTCCCCAACAACAACAGCTATGACACAAAGACCACCATCCTGGATAACTACAACAATGGCAACCCCCGCACCATCATCATTCCCCCTCTCAAAACCCAGAACAGTGAGGTCCAGAGTGAGTGTGAGCGCCTGATGCCAGGTAAAGGGCTGTGACGCTTTACCTTAACCTAAAACACAGCCTCGCGCATCAGCAAGTAACTGTTAAAGCTGCTGCTTCCCAGTTAACCAAACTCGTATCCTCTCCTCTGCAGATGCAATGAACCATCAGAATTCAGCTTACAAGTTCAAATCCTCCAATGGAGTGGTGTCTGGCAATAATCACGTACCAGGGGGCGTGACTGGAGGTGGGTCCTACAGACAGCAGCGCTCAGGGCCTCACCCCCTCCAGCAGCAGCCTCTCAATCTCAGCCAGGTATGATGAAACATCTGCTATCACTGTCAATGTGGGAATATGTGTGTGTGTGTAAAACCTCAGCTCCTGAAACTTTTTTGGATCGTGTGTTAGAGGAATCTTTTAATATTTTGGTAAATATGCTTTTGCTTCACGTTTTTGCCAAGACTTAGATGAGAAAGTTGATACCACTCTCATGTGTGTAAATTAATTATGAAGCCCCCTATTAACAACTAGTTAGCTTAGCCTGGCACAAAGACTTGAAACTTTGGAAAGCAGGTACCCTGCTGACCAGCACCTTTAATGTAATATATTCAATTATTTATTCATGCTGCATTTAATTACATTTGCCTGCTTCCTTCCTTCCTCTCTGACATATCAGCTGGAACTAGCTAGTACAACATAGAAAACACACTGTTACCTTGAATAAATCCCAGATTTCTCCGTGTTTTACACTTGTTGGAAGCATTAGGGATAATGTAAGTATACAACTCAACAAAATATACATATGACACAGGCCTAACATTTTTAGATAGATCTAGAAGATCTAGAAGATCTAGAAGAAGCACAGATATTATCAATATTATATAATCTGTACTACTAGCATTAGATCAGTGTTTAATTTTCTAAATATCACGGTTGTCGCTAATAGCAGTATATCACAACACCCCTACTGTTGAATAAATGTTGAACTATTCCTTTAAATATAAAAAAGCATTTGATATTACCCTATGGATTTTTTAGGCTTTCCATGAACAACAGTTTGTGATATCTTTTAATAAAAATGTTTAGTTGAGGAGAAGTAAAACTGTCATTCAGCCTTTCTATCATGTCCTCCTCCTCCAGGCCCAGCAGCACATGGTAGCCGAGCGAAATGGAGGTCATCGGCGCCAGCAGGCCTACATCACCCCCACCATCGCCACTCAGGCCCCGTACTCCTTCCATCACAACAGTCCCTCTCACACGGGCAACGTCCACCCACACCTGGCTGCCACGCACCTCCCCAGCCAGCCCCACCTCTACACCTACACGGCCCCCGCCGCTCTGGGCTCCACCGGCACCGTGGCCCACCTAGTGGCGTCACAGGGCTCGGCGCGCCACGCGGTCCAGCATGGGAGCTACCCGCCGAGCATCGTTCACCAGGTCCCAGTCAGCATGGGCCACCGCGTGCTGCCCTCACCCACCTTGCACCACAGCCAGTACCAGGCCCAGTTCGCCCACCAGGCCTACATCAGCGCCTCGCCCGCCTCCACTGTCTACACTGGATACCCGCTGAGCCCCACCAAGGTCAACCAGTACCCTTACCTCTAAAGAAGACACTGACTGACACTGGAGAGCCCGACCCAGCTCTGCTGCTTCCCCCCAAAACCCACCCACCCTGAGCCCCGTCGACACCCTGAACATCCTCTCCTCGACCTCAGACATAAACAGAGACAGAGGAACATGCAATCCTCATGTCAAACTGTCACGTATAACTTGAAGATGAAACGACAGAGAGAAAAAGAAAAAAAAAGTTTCACAGCCTCTCTAGAAGGGAAAGATGGGGTTGAATTTCAGAGGGGTACAGTTCAAGATGTTTCTTTCATTATGTTTTTGTTCCTGAAAGGGCCAGTTTTTGCTTTTATTTGTCTCTTCTTTGCTTTACATTATGAGGAAAGTAACGTCTCATTAGTTTTACAGGGAAATTCGAAACAGGCCTTTCGGGACAGTGGAGGTTTTCTGGTTTGTTTTCTTTTTTATTTTCCCCTCTTAAATTTGGGAAGTGACTGTCGAACAGGGGTTACTGACTGGAAGTTCGGAATCCCAAGGGATTTGGGAGAAGGTGAAATACGGAAACCTGCTGCTCTTCAAAGAAAAAATATTGATGGCCTTGAACTGTCTTAATATTTCCAAATCATTCATGGTGTGGGGGAGGAAAAGAGAGGCAATTCCCCCCACTCCACCTTCTCCAGCTGAGGAGGCTTCTGGAAATATAACCAACAGAAGACAACAAACTTTTTAGTGTATTTATAGATATTTTTTCCTTTTATGTTTCACCTTTACGATGATACTTCAGTTTTAGCTAGGTGTCTTAGCTGGGCCCCGTTCTTAGAATGTAGCAGTCTGCACCTGTTTGTTTTAAGACGTTTTCTTTTCCCGATACCAATAGATTTATTTGTTCCTCTTTTTCAATGTGATTGCACAAAGTGGTTATAATAACATAGGCATGTACAACGTGATTGTCTGTGTGTGCTACTGTCAGCCATGCGTGTGTAGTCCACCTCCTCGAAAACTCTCTTCAGTCTTTAGGTTTTGACCATTGTTCCCTTGTAGTGCCTTACAGATATAACGACACAGTTTACTCGGCTTGGATCCTGAAAGCCACAAGAGACTATAGCTATACTTAGAGAGACGTGTTTCCCTGGTTTGACATCCCAGTCGGGGCAGTTGTAGCTCTCTTCCAGGTGTAGGCTCAGCCCTTGCTGTTTCTTGTCCTTTAATGACAGCGTACTATAAGTGATGAAGATTAATGTCAGAGTTGATATCGCGCTGAGCTATTTTACTATGTGTGCATGAGATAACTTGCCTGGGGTACTTACCAAAGTCATAGATAAATTCTTGTTACATTTGCTCTGGATATCAATGTAAATATGAAAATGTACAGTATAGCTGTAGCTGTAAACCTCTATCACCCAAAATAGTGGCTTTAGTTTTGAATATATTTGTGTTTTCTTTTTTTTTTTTGTTTTTTAAATCACACAAGGAAATTCATGCAACGTGATTACAGAGATATTAGCTCAGTTTTCATGTACAGGGAATGAGTTACAGTACAATGTTTGAGACACAGTAGTGGTCGTTTTATTTTAAGGTTAAAAGCTAGTCCGAGAGAAGGGCCTGACAGAAAGTGATGGTTGCCACGAGGGTGATACTGTGAGGCTGGAGATATTAGCCAGGCTGCAGCGAAGAGACGGAATATCGAGGGTTGTTCGAGAGAGACACTGTGTAGGCACGAGTGAGGGGGCTGGTTGAAAGCATAGGGTCAGTTTAGGTAGGGACTGCGGAGGGCAGGGTGAAACTCTCTATCTTAAATGGGACTAAAATGGTAGCAAGTTGGCACTGAGCAGGTTGATAGTAACACTGAGCCCGGGTGGTCGGTAGGAGCCGCAGAGGGGTCACTACCTTACCTGAATGCACACTCAGAATTCTTTCATGAATCCTTTTGTTGTCGTCATTTGTTGTTTGTTTCTCCTGCAAAGATAATTGGAAGTTATTTGTCACGCTTGAGGTTTGGGTAGCATCTCAGAGCTGCAAAGAGCAGAGCAGAACAGAAGGGAAAACGCCACAGCATACACCTGGAAGGGCACCTTGTGGCCGATTTGTTGTCACTGTCCATTTGTCTTCGAACCAGGTACACCACAGACATCGCCACGCCAGCTGAACGGGATACCTGAACACTTAGAGAACCAATAGGGCTGTCGCTTTGTGTGTTTGCTGCTTGATTTAATGTTTTTTTTTTTTCTTGTAGCCATTGATACAAATAATCTCCTCTGTTCATTTGTCCTCTTGTAAGGAGTCAGACCAGGGTCAATATTAAGAGATGCACACAGATGGATTCACAAATGTATTTTGTCTTTTATATATAAATGGCTCTCCACATAAATATTTAGCAGTACACACAAAAACAGTTACTGTTGCATATAAATTGAGCTGCAATGATTAATTATTAATTTAATTTTAATCCACTGTTAAATTTGAAAAATTTTTGAAAAATTTTAAATTGAGATAAATTGTAACAAAAATGTGCAAATTCTCTTAATTCAGCATCTCACATATGAATATTTGCAGGTTTCTGTGACTTGTCACACATGACAAGTAGTTTGTAAAAGCCAGTTCAGTAGTTGATATAAATGCAACAACATCCAAATATATTTTTGATGCAAATACTTTTAAATACATATTTGTGGATTTCTACTACATAGATTGAAGGACTGATATATACCACTTTTGCATCCTACAATGAGAAATGAGTACTGCAGTCCAAATAGTGAGTTGGAGCCATTGACGTTATATTATATAGGTTGGAATCCTATTTACAGTCTATGGTTGAAGCTCGGAAGCTCGGGCAGGCTGCAGGAACACTGCAGGAACACTGCAGGAGCACAAGACAAGCGCAACATTGTAACTTGACAATAACAAGCGATGACAAGTCCTACACTGAAAACAAAAGCACACTGCTTCAAAAATACACACTCTTGAGTTGGAGTTCAGTGACTGCCTGTGTCACTGCCTGCCAAACTCCACTAACATATTGCCCAATTTAAGCGTTACAAAACTCTCCTCCTTCTGAAAGATTATGAATCATTGCTTATGAGTTATAAGCGGACACTCATTTATTCTGCAGATATTCAGCATTAATTTTAACTCTAATTAGCATATGGACCAGATAGACATTTCAAAGGAGGACACCGTGGCTGTTGCATTGATCTCTGATGACATATGGTCATGATTTAGTATAATAAATATATAACATCTTCCTCAAGAAATATTTGTGAACCTTACTGTGTTTTTACCTTAATTTTTTTTTTTGTGGACAGAATCATTTCTATGTAAATGCCGACATACATTTGTGAATTCCTCTGTATGCATTCATTAATATCGAAACTGATCTGAACACCCTACTCTTGAACGTGGGCACATCAGAACTGCTGGTGGTTTTAGTGAAAGCCTTCCCCTCTCCTTCATGGTATGCCATAGTACTTGCATTTGAAGTGATTTTTTTTTTTTTTTTTACTTAACATTATCTTGAACTTTTTTGACATGGCTGTAGTACATGTTGTGTTTATTTTTTAGAGATTGTTGCAATAATTCTTGTGGATGTTTTATCAGAGTGTGTGTGTGTGTGTGTGCGCGCGTGTGTGCGTGCGTGTGTGTGTTTTTATTATATGTCAGGCTCATTTCTATTTTGTAACCGGGGGGTTGATGTACAGTGATATTTAGTATTCCGTGGAGGTGGGTGCACCTGTGTAAAGTGTTGCAACACTGTTGAAGTGTTGAGTTGATAGTAATCCAATGGGGCCCTTATACATAGATAGGTAGATACTTTGGCTTGAAGGTGCCACACCCGGGTTTGAGAACCAACAATATCTTAAAGAAGGCTCTTGAGTGGTTTGTCATCCTGGTACTTGTTTCCCCAAAACTCTCCACTCCCAGCATGCAAGCCTCGGGTGCGGGCGGTTGAAGATGTGATTACATAGTACGTTGCTGGTTACATCATTCTTCTCTGTTTTGTTGTTGTCTTTTTATTTTATTGTATCGACTTAATTTCCTCTGGGTCACTGGGGCCTAAGCACACATGCATAAGGGAGATGATTTTCCATTGAAATCTTTTGGCTCCTCAGACTACTGAAACATTCCACTGTTGGAGGGAATTTGGCGTTACCCATGCTACACTGCTGTCCTGTCCCCTCGCCTGGGATAGCATCGTCACACTAGGACTTTTTTCGCTCCTCCCGCCAAAGAATACAACAGACATCATGTACAGCACAGCACAGCACAGGACAGTACAAGCAATCCTCCACAGCGTCGCTAGAACAGACAGGCAATAACCTCCGGTCTCATTTTTAAACGCTTTACAAGTGCTTTTGAGGACATGTTGTTTTACCCCACCCCCACCCCCCCACGCGAATGCATGTGTGCACAGGGAGGATTTGACATACTTAATGCATACAGCACAGTCATTCATTTGCGTAGAATCAACTGTGAGCAGAGCTGCAGTCTGTTTTAAAGCTTTTTCTGTTTTATTTTCATTGGCCCCTTGTCTAGACTGAATGATCAATAATCACCTAACCTCTCTCCAAATTGTTAAGCCAGTTATTTTTTACATTGTTGATGTTGTAGCTTTATTGGTGTTGTATGAAAATGAATTTGTACAAAAAAAAAATTGTTTTACATTAGCGTGCCATGGAATAGAATGACCTGTAAAAATGAGTTAATCAAAAATGTACCAACTATACCTTTAAAAACCATGGTCACCTGCACAAAATGAATGTAATATGTGACCTGCGACATCTGAAATGGCTTTAGATCTTTTCTCTGTGGGTGACCATTTAATTTCTACACCGTTTGTGGCCATGCATGATGCAATAATTATACATCTGATCTCCAGCAAACTCCTATGAGAGGAATAATGTAAAATTGCCACTAGCCTCATGATAACGGGAATATCAAATAATCGCTATTTTCTCAAATAAAACATCCAGTTCGGAGTAGCCCAGTATGCGCAACATTGTGGAAAATGACTTGACGTGTATGATACCTTTGTCTATTGCTCTGTTTCACTTAACCAATGTTTTGTGTTTTATAAGAAAGAAGGGGAATCAGAAATGTGAGCATTAACGTAGATCGAGTGACCTTACAATTACCAAAATGTGCTTAAGTAGAGTGTAAAAATGTTTTGTGTTGTTGAGGTGAGCATAGCCTTCGCAGCTAGCGACTTTATTGTTACACTGTAAAAAAAATTATAATAACAATTTCAAGCCAACTACCTTCAATAGATAGTTGAGTTTTGAATCAGACTGAAACTCTTAAGCTTTGAAAGTTATTTTGTTGAGATAATTTACTTTTTGTTTCAGAAATTTAAATGGTTGCAATTTAAAAATTAACCATTATTAATTTTACTTATCAGCTTACTCAATTTTTTTAAATTTTTTTGGTTGTCTGAAACTCAAAGAATCAAGTTTATTTAAAGAATAAATTTAAATTTAAACAAAACATTGTTAGTTGGTGAAAGTTTTTCAAAACTAAGGAGTTCTAGTTGAGCTCAAAAATCTATTGAAGTAAGTTGTCTTGAAATTTTGAGCTTTTACAGTGTAAAGTACTGCCTTCCAAATAAACCAACAATACCTCCAAACGTTTACGGTGACATTTAAATTAGAGAAAAGTTTATAAGGCAGTATCTCACGCTCCATGAAGCCTGGCATTCTCATATAAAATACACTCAAACTTCCAACTTTGCTCATGGTGTTATGGTGAACACTCCTCTCCTGGAGCTTTGGAAACACTGAGAAACATTCCTGAGAGTGAGACGGCGCACTGTGCTGCATCAGTCTTCTTCAGACAAACTCCTTCGAGCTCAGCAAGAAGTGAACAGACAACCCACAAACTCGTACAGTGTGAAAACCGGTCGGCAAAGTCGCAGCTGCTTCCCAAAGTACAAAGGGGTTAGGAACAGGTGTTAGGCGGATTAATCATGAGCTGTTGTACTTTCTGTCACCAGGAAAATTCATAATCTAGCTACACAAAGCATTCTTAAAGCCCTTTTTGGATGAGAGTGTATGTTTTTTTTTCTTTTCTTTTTTTTAACCTTTGTTGAGGAGATCTGCTCCTTTTGCTGGCTATTCCTTGAGCGAATTCAGGGTGAGGTGGTCAAGGTTTGATGCCATCACCGATAGGGGCTGTCATTTGATTACAAAGTATGAATCAGAAGAACCAAAAGTGAATAAAATGCGATTGTTTTCCTACAATCTTTATTCTAAATTGTGTAAAATCAGGCAAAGACATGGATTCATTTCGACCACCTTCAATTCCCAATTTGCTGTGTTTGGTCCGACTTTACGCAACTGAAAAATGTAGCTTTTCCAATCTGACTTTCAGCGAGATTTCAGGTCAAACATAGTCATTTTTGTGGCGTCAATAAATGGAATCTAGAAGTGGTAGACCAAAGCTACGTTTAAAGCCAGATTTGCCCGTTTACACCACAAAAATATTCACCTTCAAGTCCAAAACCCTTTTGGTACATTCTCAATCTTCTAAAAGTAAATTAGTGTTCCTAAACAGCCGCTTGCGCAACAACATTAATGCAAGTGTATTGTCTTTTTCTAAAAACCTAAGAGCGCATCAAACCCTGACCCCCTTTTGTGTCCATTGCTGTATGGTTTTTCAATGGTGTAAAATCTCATTCTTTGTCGATAAAGCTAATGTGTGCTGCAGTATTTCCTAGTATACTTCTCTGTTAATTGTCTTTTTCTTATTTACTTTTTGTTTTTTGGGGTGTGATGTCTCATTATTTCAATCTGTTGACGTAGCGTTCTATGTATACCCTGTTCCTTAGCTTAATATTATTAAGTATGTTATGAGAATGGATATTTTACTGGCTTTATAGAATGTTTAAATAAATATAATAATGACAATAAGAAGAAGGATTAATTAAACCTCCTAACAAGTTGAGTACTTGCTACTAAGCGCTTGTGTTACCATTATGATGTTGTGTGCTTCTCTTAATCATTTTCGTTGTAGAAAAATGGAGTGAATTTATATTAGGCTTCAAAAAACTAATGATAGCATTGTAAATTTTACAGGAGGATTTTAACAGACAAACAGCTTCGTCAAATAGAAGAATATAGTTATTTTAATTGTCCTCTTTACTAACTGTAGGGTGAGAAGGGGCTCGCGTTGTGGTGAACTATGTTATAGCTTGTTATTCACTGTTACTTTTGATCATTTTTTCGGTCTCCGAGGTGAATCGAGTTATTAATGAGAATTTGTATGCTCACATATGCATATTGTATATGTGTAGAAATGTAATCACACTTTGTCTTGGATTTACATTAAACTGTTAAGTCACGGCACCAGTCTCCTCTTTTCTACTGTGGTTGGGGTGTGTGTGTGTGTGTGTGTGTGTGTGTGTGTGTGTGTGTGTGTGTGTGTGTGCGTGTGTGTGTGTGTGTGTGTGTGTGTGTGTGCTTGATGTTTGTTAAAATTATACACTAATAATATAATTAATTACACTGTAATTAAGAAATTAGGATTTAAAAGGGTTCACTATGAAGGGCTGTGGTTCCAGAACCACTGGTTTCTGAAGAGCTCTTTTTTTTTGGAGAAAAAGTTTGTTGAGGGTTCTTTGAAAGACCAGAGGTTCTATTTAGAATACCTGTCATGCAAAGAACCCATTACGAAGACAGTTCTCCAAAGACTGTTAAGGCGTCGGTGGTAAAAGAATAAGGTGTTCTTTGTAGAGGGTTCAGGGTGGGTTCTACATGAAACCTTTGGAATATAAAATGGTTCTCGATTGAACCCCCCTGGTGGGTTCTAGATAAAACTCTTGGAATATAAAAGAGTTCTCAATAGAACCTCCCAGGTGGGTTCTAGACAAAGCTCTTGGAATATAAAGAAGGTTCTCGGTAGAAGTCCTTGAGTTATTGCTAACATACTAAAGAGTTCTGAGTAGAAAGCCCAGAGAGGGTTCTGGGTGAAGCCATTACGCCACGCAAGGGTTCTCTGTAGAACCGTTCATCTGGAATTCTGGGTGGAACCTCACACAGGTGGTTCTAGATATAACCCTTCATACTGGGTGGTAGGTAGGATTCTGAAACGATTCCAAGTGGAACCTTTATAAATGGTTCTACCAGAAACCAAAAAGGGTTCATCCATAGGGACAAGCCAAAGAACCCTAGATAGTTTTAGTCTGAACTTGTATTTCAAACAGTGTAAGGTTCCGTTCCATTCAGGTCAAACAGAGTCAGGGTGCTGCTACCGTGCATGTTGGCTCACTGGAAAGGCTCTGCTACACTAAATGGAATGGGACCTTAATTAGTATCATTGGTAACACCTGTGTTTATCCTACTATTATATATCAGTATTACTTACATGAAAAAGGTATATTGCTCCAACATGGTTTGTTATCCATGACTCCATGCACACCCACACATGTGTTTTCACTTATTCTGTCTGATTAGACCTTCAGTTGATGTTGGTTGCGATCATGACAATTACATGAGGTCACCAAACTTCACGTAACTATCACAGTGATGAGGTGTTGGTTGGCCCACAACAAAGCTAACAGCAGACTCATGGAGACGACAATAAAGCACAGTGTGTACATGAGCACACAGTCATTAAAAAAAAGAGCTCTAATCAGGTACATTAAATAAAAACACCTGTGTTCCTATACCATGGTTGTGTATGGGATACGGACCAAAGTGGATTTATTTCATTGAGCTGTAAACTTTTTTTCACAGCAGCCATTTTGACATGCAATAGTAGGGTAAACACAGGTGTTAGCAGTGATGCTAATTAAGGTTCATTCGGGTCAAACAGAGTCAGGACGCCACTATTGTGCATGTTGGCTCACTGGAAAAACTCTGATGGAATGCAGCCTTAATTAGTATCATTGGTGAGACCCGTGTTTACCCTGCTATTTCATAATAACATAGCTGCCATGAAAAAGGTCTCTTTGAAGCATGTTTTACTCCTTGGTGAGAGATATTGTGGATCCGGGGTCAAAGGAACCCCCTCTTATGTAAATAAAAATAAAATAACACTACTATTACTGTGGAAAATGCGAACAGGTTTGAAGGGGAATGGATTACATGTAACAGGATTACGTAATCTGCATACACAAAAAGGTAAATGTATTCCATAACAGTTATAGATACAAAAACAAAAACAAAACACAATCAGATTATAGATACATTTTGTAAAAATGGGGATTATTAGTAGGATTGCAATTTTAAAATAAAGAACACTATATTGTCATGCAAAGTGCCCACACAGTTCACAATTCATTATCATGGTCTCAAGTGAAAGAACGCTTCACTGGATGGTAATTTCACCACTTTTGTCTTTAAATTAATCAATCAATCAATGAAACACACACAACAAAGGAAAGAACAACTGGACAAACTAATAAACCTAACAACGAACATAAAACACTTAAAACTGCAATGATCAATCTATTACTAATCAACTGTTAAATGAATGAGCATCTATTTAGATAATATTTTCTGGTTTCTTCACTCCTCTCTCACGGAAAACAGAATGTTTTTGAGTTGTGGACAAAACAAGACATTAGAGGGTGTCATCTCAGATTTTGGGAAACACTGACCAGCATTTTTCACGATTTTCTGACATTTCATGGACCAAACAACTAATCAGTTAATTGAGAAAATAATCAACTGATTAATCACTGATGAAAATAATGGTTAGCTGCAGCCCTAAAAACATTTTAGGTTAGAAAATAATCTAAACGTAAGAGAAAGTAATCAAGTTTCATTAATTTTATATTGTTATACTTGGATTATGTTATATAACTACATATTTTAACAAGTAATTAATAACTGTATCAAAATGGATTTTTGAAGTAACTCTTCAAATCCTGATTATTAAACTACAAGGACCAAAATGTCCAAAAGCACAACATTGTGTAGAGTAAATTAAAAGTCATTATGATACTGACACAAACACCAGACCACTATGAGAGTTATATATTTTATTATAGGATCTTAAACACTAATGCATTCATGCAAATGTAAGTTGCAGTATATAATAGTTGATATACTAATGGGTACCTCAAAGTTGTATCTATATACTGTACAGTAGGCCATAGTTACATTCCACTACAAACAGACTGGATCCATTACAGTCTTTTCATAAAAAAAACGATAAAGTAGCCTTATGATTTAATTTTCCATGATACCATGGCACACACAACATCTGCTTAATGTTGAGAAAATTGTAATACAGAAGGATATAACTGAAAGCCAAATTGATCAAGCATTGATCAGTTAATATTAGTTATCGGCCTACTGCACTGCCACTAGGTGGCGGTGTGCACCAAAATGTTGATGCACATTAACTGGCACTGACGTGATTGGGTTATGCTGATCATCTCCCATTTATTTTAAACCACAAAACCTTGCTAAGCACGAAGTCTACCGGAGCCATATTTCAAGCTCTTTGTAATTTGAGGCCTTTACTTCCAATCAGAAATCATGCATTATAGAAACTAAGTGTGTATTCTTGTTGTGTCTCGTCAGATGTTAAGTGTAAACGTGCTTGAATGTGTTTATAAATGTTGATGGAACTGCAAAATAAAATGCATAGGAATAGCCTCCATCGACCAGTGGACTGTGCCAAAAAAAAAAATCCTTGCAGAAAAATAGATGGTCTCAGTTTGATAGCTCTTGGTATGATATTTCTCTTAGCATGACAGGAAGGTAAAAGTCTTCTCAGCCAGTAAAAAGGCTGACAGCGATATATCAATCCATGGCTATACCTTGTTAAGTGCATCATCGCATGAGGCAACGTTGCCGTGGAAGCCGCAGACGCCAGTCGAGGAGGACCAACCTAATTTTTAAAACCCCACTCAGACAGAAAAGAGCAGCGGCCAATGAGAGCGGCTTTCTATAAATTAGAAACTAATCAGATCAGCCAGGGGGCGGGACTAACCCAATCCTCAGGACGGGAGAAGGTAACAGTGTTACCAAAAGAGTGTCAGATGAAAGACTGCGACCAGCTCCTGCACATTCACACTGAAATAACTTCAAACGCGGGCAGGCGGTTACATGAAGGTCAATGACGGAGCCTCAGACAGCATTTTATGGCATTTCGAGGATAATTTTTCGTAACCCAGACAAAGGAATAGATAGTTGGAGCTCCCTTTTTTTTGGTAAGTCTGAATGCGCAGCTATGAGCAGGCTGACAGGAATGGCTGAGGGAAAAGGAGAAAAAAATCCCGTTATCTGTGCACTCAGCAGCTAGCTTTGGGAAATAATACCAAAGTATTGTTCTCTAATGTGTATCTTTTTAGCATTTTGCTGTGACAGTCATGGGGGATGTAACCTGCTTTGTGTAGCCGTATGAAGAGCCACATGACGGTTAAACTTGCAAGTAACGGGACGGGATGTAGGACAAATAAGAGACTAATGTATCATGATGAGACCCTCTGAGTCTGTTTTAGGTCTAATGTGCACTCCTCTTATGCTTTATTCCCAACGCTTATGTAGAGTTCGTGATGTCGTGTAGTTTATCTAATGGCATAATTTTCCCTCATTTGTGTTTATTTGACTACTATTAATGTTATTAGCGTTAACTTGTAATGACCAGATTGACCATGTGCATGAAATGTGTCTGGTTTCTCACACAATACAAAAACAAGAGACAACCCCTTGTGCACCAGCCGTATACTTATGACAATTTTGCCATTTAATTTAGTTTTTTAATGACGTCCTGCTTTTGTGAAGACATGCATATTTTGTGTGAGTCAGAGAGAGAGAGAGAGAGAGAGAGAGAGAGAGAGAGAGAGAGAACGTACTAAAATATGCAGTATGTTTTCAAATCCCAAACAAACATATGGGCTGAATTTCATCCAAACTGAAATAATGAAGTGCATAGAGTCAGCAAAATGTAATCAATGACCTGCTAGTAAAACAGAAATGGTAAATTCTCTAAAACATCAGTACAATAAATATCATGTAGTAGAGCCCAACTGATATATTGGTTGACAGATATTATTGGCCTGATATCGGCCTATCATAGTTATATCCGACTATATTGGTATCTGCATATATGTTGCTTGATATGCACCTATATGAAAACTAGAGCCAGACTGATACTGGATTTGTTATATCTTATACAGAATATAATAAACAGAATGTAGAATACTTACATAAAGATGCATTTTTTGCAACAACCCCTCAAAAATTATTAATACATGTGATCAAGATTTGTGTTGGAGGCAGGATGTTTACAGTTTAGTTATAAATAATAATAATAAAACTTATTGTCCAAGATGATATCAGGACATGTCAGTGGCATATATCCAAAACACACATATGCTGACACTGATATACTTGTGATAAGCCATTTTTGGGCCGATATTATCAGTGGACCTATATATCAGTCAGGCCCTGATGACAACTTTTTTTTAAGAGAACGTAATGCAGATTGTTTTTATTTTTTAGCTTTCTTGGCAGCATTTTATGTATACTTTAGGGTTAATATATACATATATCTTGCTCTATTTGTGTTTTTTTATTAATAGTTATTTAGAATAATTAAAAATACTGGTGAAACTTAACTGTTCTCGTGCTCTGACCATTAAACTGTAAAATCTCCTGCCTCCATAACATATCTTTGAAGGATAATTACAAAAAATGTGTGTTTACATGCATATTCTACATTCTGTATGTTTTATTCGGTATAGCTTAGAGATGCAACAATCACCAACCATTATGATAACTGAATACTGTATTTGAGATTTTATTTTATTTTTTAAGAAATTTACAAACTAACCTATTCCAGCTTTTTAAATATGAATATTTTCTGGCATCTTTACTCCTTTATGACAATAAACCGAGTATGTTTTGGGAATGTAACCATAATCATAGTGCTGGTCATGGCGTGAACAGTACATGTGCTTGCTTTGTTTGGAGTGTCACACTGTTGCTCTTTTGTTTCCAACAGCCATTCTTCATTGCGAGCACATGCTATGGAGGGAGGGGCCTTAAACTAAAGGAGACCAAACCGCACAGCCAGAAATAGCCCAAATCCCGATCGTCTCTTTGGAATGTATCTTCTCTTCTTAACTTGGTGAAATGCCTTGACCGTACCCCCGCCCTACCATGGCAGGTTTAGTCTCCTCTGTGGGTTTGGTGCTGATGCTCAAGGCTCTTATGCACGCCCATTGCCAGCGTGCAGTGTTTCTGGGGATGTTGGTAACGATGATAGCAGCTGACTCACCTGTTGGAGGTAAGAGAACACCTTTCGCTACCTCACAAAACACGATCCACTAATTTGTCCCTTGTGTTACATAACTGACACAGATCAGCATTTTGTAGAGTGTTCAGTTAGCTTTGAAGGACAGCACTGACAAGAAATAGACACCAGGCTCAGTTCAAGTTGCATGTTCATGGTGATTAATCAAAAAACAGAATAAGTTTATCATTTTAGTACAAGAGGTGGCAAAACAGTGAGGTAATTAAAATCAGAATAGAAATGAATAAAGCATATGATAAAATATATATAGTTAATTATATACATGTATTAATATACACATATACCACATGTAACACAACCCAGCATCTTCATGGTATATATCACTTAATCTAACTGAATATGTGCATACATTGCACTAAACTTTGAATGCTATGTAAAACTATTGAGTGTGTGTGTGCAGTCAAATTTTTAATTGCATCAATGATCCATAGGAAAAGATGATAAATCCACAGTAAAATATGCAAGTGGTTGGTAGACTTGCCTCACTCACCATGAAAGCTGGGAAGTAACTAAGTACAAATACTTTGTAACTGTACTAGAGTTTTCAGGTGTCTGTGCCATAGTTGAGTATTTATTTTTCTGAGAACTTTTTAACTTTTAGTCCCTACATTTTAACACAAATGTTTGTAATTCCTACTCCTTACATTTTTAAAAACAGGCCAATTTTACTGCATGTGAGGGGAAATATTCATTATTTTTCATTTTGCATCATCATGCGCTGCCTTTCCAACATAACTGACAATACTGATTTCAACCTAAATGGACAATAACACATTAATCTTAATCTATCTGTCAGTTCAGGTTTCAAGTTCAGGTTTATTTAATTACCCTAAACCACACAACATGGTATGGAGTACAAACATAAAATAAAGCAACAACACAGTGGTAAATGACCAGAATAGATCAATATTTAAATAACATACAACAGACAAAAACCTAATTTGACAAAAATTACATAAAAGACGTGTCCTGACAAAAATGATAAAAGGTGTTGCAAGATGTAACATGATGAAAATGACGTAAAAGATGTACCAAGATGCAAACAAAATAAGAAGATGAAAGCAACATAACAAGACAAAAAATATTTAAAAGATGTAACAAATCGTAACAAGATGAAAACAAAATAACAAGATGAAAACACCATAAAATATATAACAAGATGTAACATGATGAAAATAAAGTAACAAGACGAAAACGGCAAAAAAGATGTAACAGGTTCTGTTTTACCCAAGTTTTACACAGGTATCGGTACTTCTACATGTATAAAAAATGTGTGTTTTTTTTGCCACCTCTGCTCACCAGCCAATCTAAAAAATCTAAAAGCCTGGACCCTGGTTGATGGTTGCCTTTTTCTTATTCTAGGATTAGGTTAGAGTGAAATCAGAAGCCTGCAACCATCCATCCATTGTCTCTACTACTCTTCTAGTGTAGAGTTGCTGCAAGTGTCCCAAAAAGTTTTAACCATCCTTTTTTCTTTGTTTAACCTTTGACTTAGAGTAGATTTGCTGAGCATGCAGGCACATTTTGAGCAATACACTTACACACAGTCACATGTGGGAGATGCTTTGTACAACCACAGTCTTGTTTGTGGGCAACTGAGCAGCTGCACTGGCGCAGTTGGGGTCATTATGTGCCTTGCTCAAGGCCAGCTTAACCAGCGACCTTCCAATCATGAACTTGCTGCTTTAACTGTCAGGCCACTGTTGCCAGCTCTTCTATTTAAAGCCTGTCATTGCCTCAGTAAGAATAAATGATGTGATAGACGACATATAACCATAGTGCAGTACAACTTCTGTTTGTTTTGTCTTTACTTTATCCGGTGTTGAAACCATCAAATACTTTGTCTCAGCATGGACTTACTAGTTTCCTGATTTTCATATGAACAAAGTCAAAGCTGCTGCATGACCTTGGATAGTTGTGATACTCATTAAATGTTAAATGTTCTGGATTTTCACAAGAGGTGAAGTGGCTTTATCCCTACAGACTGTGGAGTTAAACCAATTTCCAGTAATTAGAGAAAGAGAAAGGGTCTAAATCCATCTACTTGATGGGTGTTTTCCCCGGGCTTACTTTTATAGATAGTGACATGATCCCACCAAAACCCCTCCCCCTGCGCTGCCCGGTGAAAAGAACACTTTTAAAGAGCAGCCAAAACCTCATGATATTATGTTTGTAATAGGATTATGTAGTAAATGCCAGGGTGAAAGCCTTGTGCAGGAAATCAGTAAATCTTTAACTCGTACTCTTTTCATAACACCTCCATTCACAGCTTTTTAAATTTGATTACCTATAACATGGGCTACCTACTCTCTTCAGTTTAAGGCTAATGCATGTGTGAAACTGTTGTAAGAGAACCCAAGACATATTTAATTCTTCTGACCCGGTGTATAAAAAAATACAACATTGCAGATGCAGTTTTTATATTTTTGCATAAAGCGTATTACTTCCAGTGTCTGCCATTTTGCATTTGCTCATCATACTCAATCAGATGTGTTTGTGAACTGGTTTGCATTCAGTCCTCCTGTAGAGATGGTTCTGCTAAAGCTAGGTTGGTCTTACAGTGGTTAATATGGTCAGTAATTGTATAACAATCCAAACCTTAACAACTCGTTACATAGAAACCACAGAGGGGTGTCTATAGTCATGTACCTAAATATATTAAATATATTACTTGAATATATTTTTTACAAAGTATTTTCATTCCAACATTTCGTCTGGATGTGTTGATGAGTCACTTAGCAAGTGCCTCAGTCAGTGTAATAGAACAGTAAAAATAGAAAGCTCAAACACATTTTGCTGTGCTTTTCATCTTCTGTATTTTCATAGGAATACTTCATTTGGACAAGGGATTTATTCGGGTCAGCGCTTTGTCTTTTACAGACAAATATCGTCCGCCAAAGCAAAGAGGCAGGTTTTGGTTGATATTTACTCATGTGTTTCTTTTTTTTTTTTTGTGATCACACTCAGCTAAATGCGACACTTTGAAGACCATCTCACAAGCAGCTCTCTTGTGACAGACAACAAGCCACTGCATCACATGAGAATAGATGTATCAGCCATGGTTTGGATGCAATTCAGAAGGCTGCATGCTGTTCTGAATTAGCCTGTTTTGTTTTAAGCATTCCTAAATTTAGGCGAACATTATTCCTGCATAATAGACGCATCAAATGGCTTTAGTAGTTTTTTATTTAAGAATCATACAAAAAACAAAAAAAAAACAGTTGTTTGTCTGTAAAGTCGAGGAGGTCAAGGAGTTTCTAACTGGTTATGAAACAGTAGAAAGACCATCAGCAAGATGATTAGCTAGTTCTGTATAGCTGTTCTTAATACCTGCCTCCGGGTTAGATTCTCCTTTTCCTTGAAAGCCAAAGTTACAGTGACAAAAAATAAATAAATAAAAAGCTTGCCTAAGCTTATTTTACAGAT
The DNA here is from genome assembly GCF_056507025.1 of Lutjanus erythropterus. NCBI lineage: Eukaryota > Metazoa > Chordata > Actinopteri > Lutjaniformes > Lutjanidae > Lutjanus > Lutjanus erythropterus. The sequence continues at coordinate 8,818,572 of NC_139329.1, forward strand.
TTAACAGCAGATTGTTTGATAGTTTGGTTCTTTTTATGGTTAATGCTTCCTTTGTCGTAGAGGACACAAGTGGATGAGTGTAAGTTGCCACTGGCTGATCATGACAACAGCTTCTATGTCAGATTCACTGGGCCGTCTTTGGTCCATGCTTTTGAAACAGTCAGGGGTAGGATCATCACTACCCTGGTGTTGGATTTTGCCTATTTCTTTAAAAGAGCAGCACTTTGATGTTTAAGAATACTTTAAAAGAAAATTACTTTAAGCTATTACTGATATATGACAATTAATTTGGTGTACTTTGTGTCAAGAAATTAAGTTCTAATATTGCTATATATGGCTTTAAAGAGTTATTGAATATCTCACAACATGAAGTGAAATACTGCTCTGCAGCAGGAACTGTTCCTTCGACTGTTGAATCAGTATTTTATCTACTGAGCCAAGTTAGTTAAGCTAAGAACAAGCACTGTGTCTGCTTGGACATGGTTGCCCTCTCCTGTTACATGAGACTACAAGTTTTGAAAAACTGCCACTTTTATGTCATTGCTAAAGTTCTAATTAGTCCATGAGGCAAAATGAAGCTAAAAAATTCTAAATATTATGGTAAACGTCTTGCTCCAAGTGGGAATTTCTTAGAATAACCTGTTATTATATGACAAGATGTGCTCATCATCTCTACCCATCGTTATACACTTGACTTACTTCATGCACAGAATGAAAACTGTTTCCATGGTCTGTTTCAACAGTGAAATCACCAGTCACACAGCTTTCTTCTTTGCACACTCAGAAAAGCACACTTTATAGTTTCTAGGTCAAATAGAGCGTGGCGACCGACGTATAATTGTTCCTCCAGACCCGACATCATACAGTAATTTTCCTCCTTCTTTCCTCCCTGCTTCTCATGGTCTTTTTTGGTCCAGTGCCCAATTTCTGTGAAAGAAATAGTTCCAATAGATCTAAAATGAAAGATATTTTACAAATATGTGGGATATAATTATAAACTTTATATGTCATATCATAAAGTGCCCTTTCAATTTCACTTCAGCAGTCAGAGTCTGCACTGCAGTGGCTGGCAAGTTCAGCCACAGCAAGCTTCAGGCCAGCAAAGTCCTGGCTAATTACCAGTGCAGCCCGTTGCCATGTGAAATGTGATCTTTGTGGGATGACAATATGGCCATTCATTATTCATTAGAGCTGGGAGCCAGTTGCAGATCAATGGGTAGAACCTATCAAGAGCCAAACAGTGGGTACTTTTGCTTGCACCGCGCCTGCAGCTTGACCAGAGAGATCCATTGGAAAGCGGCTGACCCCGCCTGTCCACCGACCGGCCCGTCCAAGCATTATTTGGTGGCGCTGGTCAAGGGTGGGTCAATGATAGCAGACAGACACATTTTGAAAAGAGCTTTTTTTTTTATGTTATTCTCCCTCTGGCTAATCAGTGTGCATCATTATCTTTCCCGATTTCACCTTCACACGTCAGTTATTATACAGTCAGCTAGTCTAAAGATGGCTGCGGTCTCATTTACCTAATTTTTTCCAGTTGTCTGCTATTACCTGCATCATACTGGTAGGTTGCGATGTGAATGTACCATAGTGGGGGCTTGTGAATGTACATCTGTTAGTGATTTTGTGTACCCTTTTTTGTGTTTTACCAAGACAATTTTCCACTGCAGTTTCAGCATCCTAAGATTGTCCAAACATAGCATTAATATTGTGTAGAACAAAAACATCTTATTTGATCAAGGACTGAAACAACTTGCCAGTGTTTATTTTTATTTGTTTCCTTTTGCTGTTTGCCAGAAATAAATACTAGTTTTTAATAAGTTACCTTCTTATGATTTTTAACTGCTTTAATTAATGTTTTTGCACTTAATAATAATCGTATAAGACATCATTTATTGATTTTTTTAAAAATCTTTCAACAATCAAGTGGAGACATTGCAGTGTAGCACTTGAATGACACCAAACCCTCTGATCCCCTTGCCCCCCCTGCCCCCCACTCTCATATAGCTCAGGTCATGAGACGCAAAAAGAACAAACAAAAAAAGTAAGAAAAAGGTTAAAGGATACATGAGGAGTTAGGAGATGATCTGGGGGAGTTGTTCAATCCACCATCCCAAAAAAAGGGTTCCAGGTGTCTTGGCATTTTCTTATCAAGCCCATGAGAGAATCTAAGTGTCTCAACTCAAATATTATATAAAACTTTCTTAGTCCATCAATCATGTGCAGGGGAGGGTGCTTACATTTCAGTAGAATCAAACGTCTGGCCAGCAAGGTTGTAAAATCCAGGGCTCCTCCGGTTGTGTCAGGCAGGCCAGTATCAGATAGAGCGCCAGATATGGCAGGTAGAATATTAATGACCGCACCATAAGCCTGACTTATAGTTTGAAATATGTTTGACTATAAATTTGTGAATTTGGGACAAGACCAGTAAATTTGAACACGATAAGCAGGGGATTGTTTTCACTGATTACAGGCATCACTGACGTTAGAAGGTAGTGTTTTAGGATGCCTGTCTATATATATTATTTATTGTATTTTGTTTTATATTGATTTCCGTAATCCGATCCCTTGCATAGCATTTAAAGGATAACAGAACAAAAGCTGGTATTGTAACCATGTCCTTTAGTATGTTGCATGTGGAGCCTGAATTGGTGTTGTTAGAGAATCACCAAAGGCAGGTTATTCATGTTAAACTTATTTAATATTGTCTGTGTCCATACACACATCTCTCAGCCTGTGACAGAAGCATTTGTCTTAGCAATGATTGTTGGTACACAAGCCTGCAGCAAATCTTGATTTTTTTTACAGTTTGCCCTGTCTGTGCTTACAGTTTTCTGTGCTAAGGGGCCTGTCAGTGTCAGGAGCTTGAAATGTGCAATGCAAAGTTCACGACTTGACAGAAGGCAACACTGAGGCCATATTGTGCCGAGCCCAAATCACTATGTGCTCTGATGAACTACAGCTGATTATTTATATATTTATCAGAGCAGATGGTACGGTTCAGCCCGGCCTCTTTTGAGCCACTCCAGGCTAAATCATTTTGGTTTGGACCTTTCAACATCACAACTACTTAGAAACTTAAAAACTGTCAAGTATTTTTGCCTAACCCTGCACTATCTCCTATCTCTACCCTATTTTTTTTATCTGCCTTGACTTTTATGCCTGTTAAGAAAACAACTTCCTTCCAAGAGAGCTTAACCTAACACAGCAGAAAGTGTTTGTTCTCCCAGGACCTAAAGCCCTGAGAGTGGCTTGTGCTGGGAGGACCGAGGCAAAGTAGAGGAGGGTGCTGAGTGACACAGTCCTCTGGGCTTCTCTGGTTACAAGTCTTTGCCTTCCTGTCTTTCGAAGAAAATCAAGACTGCAGAAAGTGAGGGAGTGGACCCAAATTTTGTGTGTGAGAGTCTGTCCCGGTGTGCAGAGCAGTGCCAGGCTTTTCTTAAAGAGTGACACATTGGCATTGCACCATCATAATCCACTCTTGAAATTGGTCATACCATCATGAATTCTGGGGAGAGACCCGTTAGTTTGTGGAACTTTTATGAACTCAAGTCCTTAAATCCGTTGTACAGTAGCACCACATGCTACAAATCCCTGAAGACTCACTCAAAGTCGGCTTTCCTTCAGCTAACTGTACCTTTAACTCAGATTCCCTCTTTCTTCCTCTGTTACCTCTCTCTCAATTGGACTGTTGTACTACTCCCCTCCCTCCCCCTTATCCTGCTCCCCCTCTTTTTACACTCCCCTTCCTCTTATCTCAAAAAGTATTCCCTCAGGAAGACAAAACAAGGGTCACATAAATATTTGATGAAGTGCAGGCATGACCTCAGTCAGTTCTCCATTCTCATGCTCATTTTTGTCCAAATCAGTCCACTCAATTAATATATGGTAGATGTTGGCCAACTTCTCCATATAAAACTTAAGGTTGTGCTGTACTGTGCTTTAATCATTTAGTTTTTGATGTAAACTACAGTAAGTTTAACTAAGAAGATATAGCATCCTTACAATTTTAGCTTGCCTCAATATCAAAAGACAAGTCGAAGTAATTTTAAACTGATTCTAAACTTTTCTAGTCAAATAAACATAGTAATTCAATTTTACTTGAGAAAACATGGCCAATAAGCTCAAGATATTAAGTTGAAGCAACAACTCTTCAGTCACACTGGCAAACTTTACAAACAAATTAGATTTTTTTTATATTTTCTGTTTCACTTCATTTGACACTTAGGAGAGGTTTAACTCTCAAGCAATTCATGCTGCTAATGCTGATCATGTTTCTTTAGAAATGGATAGGTTGATGATTAATGAGTCAAGAACTTTCTCAGTGAAGTGTTCTGAAACAACTTGTTACTTGACATTAAGTTAGTGTGAAAAGATTACTTGATTCCACTAAATTCCTCTATGTTTTTTTACAGTGTGCACTGTAAAGCAACTGGTGTAGTGAATTTATAATAAATGAAGTCAAACTTTTTTTTTATTCTGTGGGGGGGCTGCTTCAGCTTTGACAGAGAGCCTGATATAATTGAACTCCACTGATAAAAACAATGGAATCTTTCCCATCTTAAAAGCTTCCCCGATAAACCAAATGTCAACACAGCCATATCTTGATTGTTCAACTGCACTCAGCATACGCAGCTCCTGCCAACTGAAAAGAGCCAGTCACGCAATGGGCTTAGCTGAAAACAGAACCATGTGTGGGGGTGTAGTTAGCTAGCATTAATACCAAAAGACCCTTTCTTCTCTGTCTCTTTTTTTTTTCAAATTACACAACCATTAAATTACTTTTTTTTTTTTTTGCAATAAGGAGTCTGGCAAACATAGGAAATGATATCATTAGAGGGCTCTGTAATTGGTATCTCAGGTTTCTCAACACACATAGGCATGTATGTGTGCATTATTCTGTGTATTGTGTGTGTGTGTGTGTGTATGTCTGTGTGTTTCACAGCTGCTGATACCTTCAATAGAAACCTTTTTCTGATTAAAGTTAGGGTGGTTGTTATAAAATTCCCTAAAAATCAGTATTGAACAATGGAGTTGTACCTCACATCTCCATGCTGTGTTTTTCTATGTTCAGATTGCCTTTAGCTTGGAAGAAATGTCTCTTGCGCTCAAAAAAAAAATGAACAGATTCATCTTTTCACCAGGCAAATCTTATTTGGCTTTCGACCAAACACTTTTATTAAAGCAGATGCAAGCAGAAACACATTTGTTGTCCTTTTCATGTTCTGCAAACGCTGCTACCAAGTCCATTGTTTCGTCAGTCAACTCTTGCATGCCCAAATGTTCCACTGTGTTAAAGGACACGGATTCAGTTTAGAGTATTACCTTGTTTCCTTTTTCTGTATATGTGAGCGCAGGGTCTGGTTGAGTAAAGCAGACCAGGGGAAGGTATTCTCTATGATTTAATTCCAGACATCAGCAAAGTGCTGTCTGCAGACAGGCATTATCAGGTTAACTCACTTTCAGCCTTGGGATCAGTAGTCATGAGAGGACAGCAAAGCCAAAATCACATTTTATCTTACTTGGATGATTTTCATCTGTTTGTGTTCATTGTTGCAGGCTTTATTCAAGTCTCCATTATAAAGACATAATAGAATTCTTGTGTGTTGTAATCCATTCTCAGTTGTCAGTATTTTTATAGTTTACACTTGTAGATTTTACATTCAAAACAGAGAAAACTATTCAAAAATACATGACAGGCGTGTCAGTTCTGGGAACGTAATTCTAAAATCTTGCATAAAATTTTATTACGTAAACATCCAAACACTGATACTTGTGTCATGTTCACACGAGTCCCAAAGCAATATGGTTTGGCTAATGATAAAGATATAAACTAGAAAGAGCAACTTCAATAAATGCTGTAGTCCAAGCAAAACATGTCTTGTTCAGTTTAGTTGAGAACGAAACATTTCTTGCTGTGTATTATAACATCTAAACATATTCGTACTGATATGTGGGAGGAAGCTATACAATAAAATCTCCCCCTTAAAAAACAAACTGTTTGCATTCTTCAAAGTTTAAATTAAACAAAGTAAATGAATGTGCGACTGGGCCAAATAGAAAAGACATGTTTCTTCTGTCATCTTAATTTGCATGTGTAATAACTGCTCTATGCAGCCACACTGGACTTCTGCAGAACTATTCTAAACAGTCACTAACTACTCACGTAGTTAGTGGAGAGCGGGGATGATCCACTGCATGATCTTATAAGATTTTACCAATATCCGTCCTGGGTAAATGGGTTAGTGCTATTTCAGATGCATGAAGTTGTGTCTGCATTCAGCACAGTCTCTCTCTACCCTGTTCCATCTCTTTTTTTTTTATTCCATTGTGGGGGGCTTTAGAAAGGAACATCAGATCAGCCAACAGCAGTAATAATCCCTCTCTTGTCAGAATCCTTTTTATATGATTGCTGGCAGTGATCCAAGTCTGCAACCGGATGCATAAACAGAAGCATAACAAACCAACTGAGCCACGAGAAGTGTGTCATCATCTGCTTGAATATGGACAAACGGGTTTTCACTCAATCTGCAGTTATAGATGGAAATTTATTAATACGTTTACAGCAAATAGATACTTGGCAAGGATATTGAAGAACACTTAATGCTTCCACTTACTTCCCAGTCACTGCTGTGCATGAAGTGACTAATCAATTAAAGCTACTTAAAGGAACTTTCATATTTTGTTCATTATGGAGGTCCCAGTGAAAGTAGTAGTGTTTCCACTAGAATAACCACAGAATAAAACCATCTAAATGAAACTCTCCCTCTGCTTCCTTTGAACTGGATAAAGTGTTACTCACTGCATGTCTGCCCTGAAATAATGTAAACACAGACTCATCTGATTTCACAGAGGATCCGACCTGGTGGCAGGCAGTGAGGAAAACTATAAAGATATAACTGATCTTCTTGCTGATCATCTCATTAACTTATGCAGGTCATAGCATCAGTAATAAATATTGAGACTGTTCATAACCAGTTAGGAACTCATTGTAGTAGCTTTAATATAGGTAATATATTGGTAACCCATTGGAGTCCGACTGATTCTGGATTTTTGGGGCTGATGCTGATACAAATATTAGGGAGTAAAAAATTCTGATATTCTTCATATATTCTTAAAAGACAAACTTTGCTGTGATCATTTCAAAACTTTTGAATATTGTACCAGTTTAAGATGAGTGATGATTATATTTCCCATCATGCAATACTTGAATGGGTTTTTTTTTTTGTTGTTGTTGTTTTTTTGTTGTTTTTTTTTTGTTTGTTTTGTTTCTTTGCTGATATTTTGACAGTGGATGTTATCAGTCAATATCACCTGATAATATCGGCCAAACCGATATACTGGCCCGGCTCTAAATCTATCTACCTATTCATAAGCCACTTACAGGAGAAGACCCAGTTGGGAGTTGACAAGAGACTTGTAGCATTTGTTAGCTTGTCAATTCGGTCAAATGCAAATTTAGTACAGCTCATGTACATGGCAGCTATTCATTAGACCAAGTCTGGGCTAAAAGACACATCAAGGCCTGATGAATGGAAATGGAATCTCATTAGCGTGGGATTTTTCATGTAATGAATAAATGAAAATCTCACTGCATTAATTCTTCAGTGTTGTCAGAGTAATGAGTCTGTGCCATATTTTTTCTTTCATATCTTTTACAAGGAGAAAACTTCTTTTGAGGAAGTAGGAAAATATTTATTTATTTAAGCTGCTTATTAGAATCTTTATAGAAAAATAGTTTTTTTATTGGTAGCGGAATAAAAGCCTGACCCTGTTCCTATAATAATATATTGGCAGTGAAATGAGGATCTGTTGTAGAAATGATTCACACACTCCAGAAAGAGAAAAGGTGACAGACTGGAGGAGTGAGATTAGGAAGAGAGAATAAAAAACTGTACAACTCATTTTGCATGAGCTGAGCACTTGACATTTATGCTCTCGTGACCTGATATTTAAAGGTCTCCCTCGGCACGGGCCTCAGTGCTTAGTTCCACGGACAGGCCCAACAATAAGTGGCCATCCGAGTGTGACACGCTCGTGTTTCGGGGGACAGGTGGCAGCGCTGCCTGCTCTTCAAGCCTTTTGTCAGTTAGTGCTTACTGTAATGTCAGCTACACTCCTGTCCAGTCTCACCTGCTCTGCGCCTGGCTGCTGTCTGTCGTACTGAGCTCTGACTGCCATTACCTAAGATTAACCACCACAAATTAAGACCTCGCCTGCTTAATTATTAAGAGCAACCTGCCAGGTCTTTCTATTATAAGTCAGCTTTGCCTTGGCACAGTTTGGATTTTTTTAGGTTTTTATATTTCTGTGAAAATATTTTTAGTTTTAACCTCATGAAGCTGAGTTTAAACTGCAACAATGGTTCTAAATACAATGCAGAGAGCATAATTTTTTGACTCCACTATTCTCCTTAAAAGCTATAATATGTAACATTTTTGTGCCAAAATGTCTAAAAACACTAGACCAGGGGTCTGCAACCTGAAGCTCCAGCTCCCTGTGACTTTGGCAAAAAATGATATGGAAATGAATAACATTATAGATTTAAAAACCCCAAAATGTTGTATTTAAAAAATTATAGTGTAAACCATTTCACTTTAAGGCAACAAAATATCAACAAATCAGGTTCACAATTAACTGTGACTTTTTTGAGTTTCTCTAACTTCAACTTTTACTATAAATTTATCAAAGGAAGAATAGTCAATTATCTCAACTAAAGGTCAGCAGAAAGTTTGCAAAAGTTTGAGTTGGGCACAAAACTCAAAAAATTTATTGCAGTATGTTGTACACCAAATTTCAAAAAAGTGTTTCATCAACTAAAATATGCAACGAAGACTGTCTATGGCTTGGTGTCTTTTCCTCTAAATTGTGATGGTGGCTCGTCTTCTTGAGTGTCTGTAAGCTCTGGCTGCCAAAGAAAGTCTTTTTATCCCCCTTTTTTGGCCAAAAGTGGCTCTTTTGATCGTAAAGGTTGCAGACCCCTAAACTAGACCTATGTTAGGGGTGACTTTAGGGGTGGGAGATATGGCCCTAAACTACAAACAACATATTTAAGGGTATTCTGCACTAATGATATTCTAGATTATATACTGAATACTGAAAAATATTTTTGGTCTAAAATTCACAAAACCCTTGTGGAGCTTTTGGCTCTCCTTGTACTCAACCAGCTCGAGGTGGTGAAATTAGATTGTTGTATTGCCTCCTTTTGTTGTGACAGTCTGCACTTCTTACATGACTATTGAAGTTCTGCAATATGGTTTTATGAGTTTATAATACTGCCATTTCAAAATCTGATCTTTCTTTCATAAAAAACATTATCCTAAATGTTTCCAACAAGGGTGAAACCAAAAGAAATCTGTCATTTATTCAAGTTAACGGTCCGTTTCCTATGAGCTACAAGTTGCTAAAACTTCTGGGACAACACAAGATGCATCAGATATGTTAGAGAGTGAGGAAATGTAACACGAATAAAACTTAATTACCTCATTAATGAACATGATCTCTGTCTGAGTCATGTCAGATCGATTTTCATCGGTGATAGTGGTTATTTACCGGTGAAGACAACAACTCCCATGATCCCATGCTATGCTCAGTAATGATGTCTTTTGTTGTCATTTTTATGCAAGAGAGCAGCAGAACTACCACCATCATTCTCACAATTGTCGTCACCAGTACAGTTATCAGTATTACCATTAATCACCTGCCAATAGTAGTGTTTGTCTGAATTAGCTGGATGTTTTTTCATCCATTCATGTGTGTTTAATTGTCCTAAATGTGACTAAAAAGGAATGAGGTTGTCACTGTAGGGGTCTGCTGAAATGAGGTGACATTTTGGGGTCATGTCCCACGGTGTGACCTCAAACATCAGCATGTTCTTCCAGCAGACATGGTCTCCTACAGAGCTTGTCTGCATAGCCTTTGTTCTTTTTATATATCGGTAGCATTTAAAATGTACGTTTGTTTGCAGCCAAATGCAAAGTCTGAGTTGATCGGTATAATGTTTCAGTGCACGGAGAACCACACACACACACACACACACACACACACACACACATTTGTTAAATACTGTTCTTGGACTGACAAGGCTGAGACTGCGATTCTAGTATCTTTCTCACCCTTTTCCGTAGAAGACACAGCACAACAAATTCTGCTTCCCATGCTCTGTTCTTATGATTATTTATAACTTCCCCACAAAAGAGGGGAAATCAGGCCAGCAGTAAACAGCCTGTATGGAACAGGCGACTAGATCCTCCTACTAATGGCTAAGAACGTTATTTGGTCTGCCCAGACTGTGTTAAGTGTGTGTGCATCTGCCCAGCTGTGTGATACATCCCAGGGGGTTCAAACACTTGGCACAGTAGACAAGGAGCTTTGTGGCAGATCGGAGAATGTGCAGCACAGACCCGCCTCCAGAGAAGAAAGTCTTGGCTTTTCCTTCCCAACTCTTTTCCAATGGGCTCTGTTATAATAGCATGTTGACTCAATTAAGGTACCAGTGTAGGTTATAATTAAGTTGGGAGTTTTCTCCCGGGCCAAGCCAGAGGCAGTCTTTCTGTATGAAGCGATGCAGTAAACCGAAGATGACGTTCCAGAAGTGTATTCTTTTTTGTTGATGTTTTTTCATAAGTGATCTGTTCTGTGCTCCCAGTGTTAAAAATAGTCTCCTCCCTCAGCTGATTCTGCGGCTATTTTCAAGTGTGTATGATTCTGCAGAGCTGATGTACACTACAAAGAGCAGCAACATTAGCAGCAGCTGCTGAGTCACTATGTAGAGGCTGTTGGTGGTGGTGGCTTGCTTCTGGCAATGGCAATAATGGTGCCTTTAAAGTCTTCTTGCTCTGTTCAAGACCTACTTTCAAGGACAAATTGCGCATTTTTTAACCTTTATTTTAACCAGGCAAGTCATTAAAAACAAATTCTTTTTACAATGGTGGCTTGGCAAAAGAGAAGAGCCTCTTGAAGAAAGGATGCAGGGACTAAAAGAGCTTATTTAACAGAATCATTGTGTATTTTCTCCTTAATGTTTATTCTCTATGCACACATTAAGGCTCATTCTGATTATCTACAACCCCAAGAACCGTGAGATAGCATCTCCTTGAAAGTGAGCAGGCAGCTTAACTCATCTCCCTTTATCAGTCCTGTTTATCTGCCCACAGCTCCTGTGTCACAGTACTGTGGAGAGAGTCATGTATAGAGGTTTCCTTCAGTTGGGGCTGCACAATTAATCGAAATATTGTCGAAATTCGTGAATCATATCACAATTTACAATATCTGTCAAAATAATCATAATATGATTTTTTCTATATAATGCAGCCCTGTTTTCATCAGAACTATGAAACTTCCATTGGGGCTTTGAATATTATTCTCATGGAAATAGTATGAAACACATTTTCGCAAATAGAAAAACAAACTTATTCAGCTACAACTTTTAAAAGGAGTATTAACCATGGATTATTTAAGAATTGTGCTGTTCCTTCCCATTCTCAGACTCTGACAATGTAGTGTAATCAAGGAAGTTCTCAAATTAAATCATGCATGATATGTTATGCAATATGGAGAGGAAGGCCTTTGGCACTCAAATTAAGTCGGAAATGTGTTGCGTAAGCCACATTTGCCATTTCTCTGTTTTGGCTGGTCTAATGACTGTCACCCTTAAGGATTCAGTGTTGTTTGTAAGACATAGAGTCGCTTCCTGATGAGCTGAAAATTGTTCTATCCATCACTCCAAGGTCAGGTACCGTAAAAAAGGATGTCAGATGTTTTCCCTCGAGTGCATCGGTAAAAAGCCCTGGCCATCGAAGTGCTGAGCCAGAACAACCTCTCGTTCATTTCTGAACATATGGTCAGTGCACGCATTTCAGCGTATTCCCTTACAGTAGTTCAAAACTGTAAGTGAGAAAAACAGTCATTGTCAGCTTTTATTGTAGCCTAGTATGGTCTTTTTTATCATGGCAGTGTATTTGCCTGTGTGTTTCTGCGCCTCCTCTCTTATTGTCATTTTCCACCAAATTAATGTTTCTACTTCATAGCCACTTTAGCAGATGCAACATAAGTTATTTAGGCTAGAGATCAGGTCTAATGACTTTCAAGTCAAAAAGCACAAAGTGAATTGGTTAATATCAGTTCTCTACTTTTTACACATTGCAGGTACCTGCAATATAAGATAGAATGAGCTGGTTGAACAACTAGTGTTTTCTGCTAAACCAAGTGTCCTATTTCATACATCTCAAATTCCTCTTTGGGTCAATACTTGCATTTTTTAAATTATCTGTCAATATAGTATTGATTTCATCTAAATATAGGCCAAGGTTACAGATAACATCCTAAACCCACCACAGGCTCATTTCGATGAGGGCTAATCCTATAAAACATCCTTGTGAGCAGGTCCAATACTTTTTGTTATTTCCTGACAGATCAATCTTCATTTTGATCATCCAGGACCCAGGGAGCCTAACACAGTGTTATCAAATTAAGGTTATCCCACTGATGTAATGTCATTGTTGTTCATGTCCAGTTATACAATATAGCTTACCGTAGGGTGCCTGCCTCCATGCCCCCCTTGCAAAAAGAGCAAAAAATCATGTTTGTTGAACAACATGGCCACACTTTTTTTGTAAAAAGCAATGAGTTGACAGGTTATCATGTGTAGGAAAGCAACAAAAGAGATTATTTAAACTTAAAGGTATTATATGCAATATTTTTCTAAAAAAAAAAAAAGCATAGACATATACATAATCCCTATAAATCATCTCTTATTGCTGCCTTTGTTTTCTTATTTTCTCATATTTAGCTGTGCTTGAGATGGATTGGGATTCTGGAGTTCAGCCTGTTTGGCAGTGGTGTGTAGTGGAGCTGCAGCTAATGATTATATTTATTGATTCATCGATTAGTTGTTGGGTCAATAAAATATGAATCACTGTTTACCAAGGCCCAAGGTGATGTCCTCTTGTCTTGTTTTACCCACAGCAGAAAGATATTCAGTTTACTATCATAAAGGAGAAAAGTAACCAGAAAATAAGATTTTTTACTTGTTTTAAAAATGACTCAAACCAAGTAATCACCTATCAAATTAGTTGGCACTCAGTGAATAATTGATTAACAGCCAATTAATGAAAAGTTACATAGCATTTGCAGTCACGGTCTTTTTCCTCTGCTGTCTATGTGTGAAGCTGCAGAAAGAGTTTTACACACTTACACACACACACAGGCTGTATTCACACAAAATCTGCCATTGTGTTAGAGGCATATTTATTTCTGCTGTAGAACGTAACCGCTGTGAAAATGATAAGAGACTAACATTTTATTTCTCTGATTCACCGCTTTGTTCTCACTGATGGCACTCCCTCACTCCATTCAGTCTACAGGTCTCTCAACCACTCTCTCATCATTGCGCTAGGAAGGAGGGCTCAGCTTTGAATGCTGTGTGTTTACAACAATCCCATATATTTGCTCAGTACTAAGTTATATTGTTATATCAGCATATATATATTGGTGAGTAAAAGAAGCCAGATTGAATTTGTGGATGATAACAGTTAACTGAAGTGGCCTATTTTTCATCACAGTCTAGTCCTCCTGCCTGTAATTTACTTTGAAGTCAGGCATGAATCTTTCTTTCATTCAACACTAAACTGTAGCATTCTCTTTGCTTCTCTGCAGATGAGTCTCTCTTGGACATCACACACCAACCCATGAGATTTCTTGGAGATGTTCCAGGTTCAACAGGGTCATCACCATCAGCCTTACCAGCCTCACATTACACTGCCTTCGACAGCCCACACCCACCTGGTGTCCTGCCATCCATTTCTGAACCAAACCATGAAGTTAGGACTGCTGACATCACACATTTTCAGTGGGGACACATTGCTTCTGAAAATTCTGACCTCCCTGCAGAAGAAGAACATCCTCTTTCCACTCCATCATTAAGACCTCCCGAACCTTTATTGGGGTCTAGTCCACGATTTGAGTTACCAGGTAAACTCTCCACAGACTGGAAGCTGACCAGAACAAATTCTGCTAAGCTGTCTTCCTCTGTTTCCCCAACGCCTACAAGATTCCAGCCACAGCCTCAGTCAAATACATCCTTAGCATCATTAAGCCCCTCTGCTTTTACAAGGTCAACAATACCTCAGCAAGGTCTTAACTCTGAGCGGAAACCAACTTCCAGCAAGCAGGAGGATGGTGCATCAGAGCAAACACTGGCAAGCATGGCCTCACTTCCTCTTAGTCAGCCTCTTGAGGCCCCTAAATTGGCCTTTGCCGACTTGCCAGCAGATGAATCTTATAGTAATATCCTGGATGTGAACCAGCTGAGCCCCAGCAGTGCCCCCTTAAAGGAGAACAAACCAGCATATGACATGAACATGCTACACAACCCAGATGAAATCCTGGCCCCTGGCTACAACGTGCCTTTCATTGCCCCCTACCCTACTACATCACCTTCATCTGAACCCACGGAGGTCTCTCCAGAGGACTTCTATCCCACCAACACTATGGAATTGGACTGGGGGTCTGGAGACTACTTGGAGACAATGTCATTCTTAAATTCAGATGGAGACGACTACTCTCTGGTCACCAAGGTGCCCTCTGACTCGTATGATCTAGAGGACTATACAGAAAGCTATGACACATCCTTCCCTTCCAGAGTGGGTATATCCCCTTCATCCTTGCATCCTCTTCATCTCTCACCGTCTCCCAGCCTTATGACAGCATACAGCACCATCACTCCAACAAAATCCATTTATCCTTCCTCTGTTTCGACTTCAGTTCACTTTACACTGGAAACTACGCCCACAACTAACAGTGATATACCCAACCTATCAGACATAGACGACTGGCCCGATACTTTCACAATCCAGCCGACGGATGTCCTCTTACCTGACATGAACAGCTTGGAGTATTACACCACCCAGATGAACAAGGAGAACAACAGTTCAGACACTGGAGCTGAACACAGAGGGAATGTTACCGTGGTGGCCATCAGCGCTACTGACATCACACCCACCAGCAACTTCACCAATGATACTAAACTAACTGAAGATGAGTCCTCTAGTGATCTGTCGGGGTTTGAGCCCCATGACGAATCAACCCCAGCAGTAACCACAGAGGAGAGTCCCCATCTAGTTAATTTCTCTGAGCCTTTTCTGGCTCCTTCTGTAGTCTCAACCCACTTCCTCGAACCCTCTTTCTCTATCTGGAGTAGTCATGTGTCTCCCACAGATTGGTCTTCACCTACGCTAACTGTTGGCCTGGATAGCACTGCATTAACAGAAGCTCTTCTACCCAGCACCACGCCTCTGCTGCCAGATGATGTGATGTCCTCCTCCTCCCTGACAGACGTCCATTGGTTTGTGACAGAGTCATTCCCACAAAGTACCATACACATCACTTCTGTCTTAACTGCAACCGCAGCCTTCTCCCCTGTTCCCACTCAACCTGCTGCCAACACAACAGAATCAACTCCCCAGGACTCAACTTTTACAACTGAAGAAACTCTCAATTTCACTTTAGCTTCAACTGAACTCACATCTAATGTTACCTCAGTCCCCCCAGACGTGCTGGGGGATCAGGGGGTGACTGAAGATGGAGCTGACATCCCAGCCACAATGACCTTGATCCCAACTAGCAGTGAAGCTAATACATTCGCTGGTGTACCCACAACTACAACTGCCACCACCACTTCTCATCAAGCCACAACTAGAACTCCTGCCACTACTGAACCCTCAACTAGTGTCAAAATCATCACTACCACCAGCGGAAAGACCACAACTACAACAACAACATCAAAGCAGTACCTCTGCAACCTTGACAGGCCTGCTTATTTAGTAAAAGTTGGTAAGTTCGACAAAATTTTACATGATATTTGAAATGAGGGCAAATTGTGACTTAACACTATCTAATACTGTAACCATTCTCATGCTTTCTTCTGAAGGTTTTCCCACTGGGGCCACTGTGGGATATGCCAAATCTCAATTGAGGGACGTACTGAAAGGGGAATTCAACAAGTCAGTGGAGCTGCAGGTAAATTTATCTCAACAGGGGTTAAGCAATTGTATTCATTTTAAAGTAATACCATGCAAAGTGTTAGCCTTTCTTTGGCAATTGAGAAGCATATGCAATGCAGCATAAGCCGCATTTGCACTGCAGGAACTTTCCCCTGGGACTAGGAACCTCTGAAGCAACTCAATGTATTTCCACCACAGGGACCACTGTCTAAATTAAGTTCCGGAGATATTATTTTACCCCTCAAGAAGTCCCTGCTCGGGGGGTAGTTCTTTCCAAAACAAAGGAACACTGGGAGTGGGGCTTCCAGCACAGAACATTTCTAATTGGTTGCAAACTCGCAGCATCTTACTTCAGCCATGATTTTTAAAAATCCATAGCCGCAAACCAGTTTGTGTATTGTTCGTTGTGCTTTGAAACGTCAAAATGGAGTTACAAAAGAACGTATATGACAAATGGGCCAACAATAAATGACAAATGATGTGCAAAAATAATACATAAAAATCACTTTTTCATGCATGAGCGGACTAATTGCATAATCATGAAGAATGCGGACAACCCCAGGCTGAAGGAGCCTAAGGAGTACTTTGAGTGGAAACGTAGCCACAAACACATTGTGATTTAAAAACATCTTATTAAAATATAAAGTGATACTGAAGTGGTTGGACTTTTTTGCAATGGCCCTCGTATATACTGTGTGTATGTCAGTTTATGTGTGTGTCTGTACATCACAGCGATGCAGATGAACCATGAAGGCCTGACCACTTCCTGAGGTTTTTATCTGTGGTTCTGTGATAAACAAACCACAGGACAGGAGTAATCACTTCAGCATCCACAGGGCTGCAATGACTTCAAACACATCAGTTGCTCACTTAACACAAGCAGTTTAACTGTAAAGGAATAACTTTAATAAGTGAGTTGTCTCTGTCATACATCCCTGCTTTGTCTGTGAAGGTTGTGGACCCCCCACCAAAGTTTGTGTTTCGAGTGGTGTCTGGTCCGGTTGTGTACACAGCCATATCTGTCATCAATTCTCTACGAAGGTCCGGGCGCCGCTTCCTGTCTGTGTCTCCAAACTGGACAACACCAGACAAAAAATATCAAATCCACACAGGTAAATGACCTTTCATCAAGCTGTCTTGTTGTCAACATTTAAACGCCTTTTGTTTTTTAAACTTGATGTAAAACTCTCCCTGTCTTCACTCCGTGCAGTGCTGCAGTTTGTTCCCAGTCACATAGATGTGCGGTACTGCAACTTCAGTGAGAGCATTGAGAAAGGTTTGACCAAGGCCTTTGCAGAAGTGCGTCGGCGCTCAAAGGAGTCAACCAACTTCACAGTGCATGTGAGTGGGACCACAAGGCAGGGAAGCATTAGTAGCCTCACATGAGATGTATTTATTGTGTTGCGTTTCTTTTTGGCTTCACACCTCAAAGATGAAAGACACAGTGCTGATAAGCTTGAGCCTTCTGAGCTGATTACCTCCAGTGAAAGCTATAGCTTAGCTAATCATATTGTGTTTTCTGTCCGTGTGAAAAGTAAAAAGTTTTTTTTTTTTTGGTCATACAAAGAAAGTTTTAAAAAATGCTACACTATAACACTGAGCTGAACCTAGGCCTCATCCAGTCACTTCACCAGTGGATGACTGCAGTGATTGCTGCAGCATAGGCTGACTTTGATCGGGATATTGCTTTGCAAACAGGGGGTGTTCTGTTTAATCACAATTGTTGAGACATTTGGCTTTCAGTAAATGAATTGGGCCAGAAATGGTTGCCTGGGGAGTCGGACAAAGCTAGTTTATTAAGATCACTGTTCGCTCTAAGAGCTAAATTACTAGTTTGTTTTGATAGAATCAGATTCGTGCTCAGTCTATCCATCCATTCTTTTTCCATAATTTATCAGGCCTGGGTGGCGATATCGCCATGGTAAACATAGTAGCCTAGATTTCACTATCCCCATCTGTATCTGCAGAGCTTTCCTTAAGCACTGGCTGCCAGCCAAACAGCCGACTACTCATTTACGTCCAGACGACTACTTTATTAGGCTGTTATATAAATTTTTCATTGTAATAAAATTGGTTTGGTTAACAAGTTGTGATTCGCTGTGCTGTACATTTTATGACCCTAAGTCTCTGCTTCTGTGTCCCACTGAGTACAGAGCAGAGAGTCATCTTCATTATTTGACAAATATTAGAGAATTAATTAATGAGAAAGCACAGTAAGAATGGCAGTGATTCCACAGACAGGAGACTACATGTTTACAATCAGGTAGGCAAACTCATTTAAATATGCAATAATTAAGATTATTGTAGAAGATGAAATAGTGGCATTAGAATGTGAGAGGCTACCAAATTTAGGCTTCTATGCCCAAAACTTTTCTCCACCACCGTAGCTGGTCTCTTTTTCCCACTGGCTGACCACTCCATATCCCTGTGGATCGGTCACAGAGCACCTCTCTGAGCACTTTCCAACACAAAAGAGAGCGTATGTTACTTTAAACATCTGTTAGACGCACCTTTTGAGCACAGACATCCTGCTAAGGAAGCTCATTTTTGCCAGATGTATCCTTCAGCCCTTAAAGCTCAAGTCTTTCCTTTCCTTGACCGTCACTATAGAAGTCACACCAGTCCTCCTGTATTCCTCATTCTCCATCTTGCCACCACTTATGCACAAGACCCCAGGATACTTCATTTGGCTACTTGTACTTGAAAGAGTTCATGCTCCAGTTGTTGAGTATTAAAGAAGCTTGCTGTTTGTTAATAAAGAGCTTATTGGGATATGTGGTTAGTTGGCTTCAGTAAAGTTTTGTGTAATCCTATTACACTGATGCCTGTATTATACTCTTTTAGTTGGAATAAATGTAAGGATTAAATCAAAAGAGTTTGTTGCAGCACTGGAATGCTTTATGAACAACTATCAAACTGTGCCCCTGGCCACACTGCCCAGTGTTCTGCTCTACTTTCCAATCACTGAAGCCAATATTTTTCAGAATGGGAACTTCATTGTAACTGTTTAACAGACAAACATGCTTTCCCAGAAACTACATCAACAGCAGAATGGAAAAAGTTTTGTCCATATTGTTGTTTATATTCAGCTTTCCGCTGAGCAGTACACCTCTGTCTGATTGTGTTTTAGATTGTAAACATCACCATGACTGCTCCTAAATATCAGGAACAACGGCTAGTGAGGCAGCCGGTGGACATCACCTTCACTGTGCGTGGTTCAAGGGGTTATCTGATTGGGTCAGAGGTCAGCAATGCACTGATGAAGCTCACAATGGTGGAATTCAGCTATTACATGGGCTTTCCTGTACTGCAGATTGCTGAGCGTGAGTTAAAAAAGTTGTCTGTCTATATTTTAGATATTTCTACTTACTTGTAACAATAACAGTAAACTCAAGTTAAACGTTACTCCACTTAAATGTCATTTTGTATTTTTTCCAACAGCTTTTCATTACCCAGAGCTAAACACCAGCGAGTTGCTTCGCTCCTCCTGGGTTAGGACAGGTATGACAGTTTCAGTTCTTCCTCGTGGTGAAAAGCTGCTACAGTCACTTAAATCTGCGAGTCTTTGTACTGATACTCTGTTTATTCTGCTGTCTGTGTGTGCACAGTGCTCCTGGGTGTGCTGGACCAGAAAGTGGGTGAGAGGACCTTCCAAGCCAGCATGGAGCGCCGGATGGCCATGTTACTCGGAGAGGCGATGGGATTAGTCAGACGTGTTAAGAGAGCCACCATCATAGGCATAGGCAACAGCAGTGTTCAGGTACTGTATCTATGTATAGATTTATTCACTATTGTACTCAGTTCAGAGCTGCATAGACCTTGGAGAAGATAAAGTGCATAATCTATCGAGCTTTAAGTACTGTGTAGACAATTTCACTTCTGCAGAATTTGTAGCCTCAAAGTACCAGTGTGTAACATTTAGTTGCATCTTGCAGCAGGCTTGCAGATTGCAAACACATTCAGCTTGCCCTCCCCTTCCAAGCATTATGGAAAACCCACTACTGCAAAACTCAAAAAAAAATCTAGAGCATGAGTTTGTTTGTCTGTTCTGGGCAACAAGGTGGGCTCTGCCATGTTGCACTGCCATAAGGACCCACATAGATAGAAATGTCTCATTCAAAGTAACAAAAAGCATAGACTAAAAAAAAAAGGGACTTCTCAAGTCCAGACTGGTATTGTTAGTAATGTTGAATATACAGTGTAGCTAGCAGTTACACTGTTATGCTGTTCACAACAATCCTGTCCCCAGATGAATGTGGTTATAATAGGGTTTATTGTATTTCCCTGCTGTTGACAATGTTGTCATGGTGATGTTAACTCCTGGACAGAGTGTTGTGTGACACTGGAGCATCTGCCATCAGCTCCTAAATCAGCACTCTCTAAGTACACGTTTTCTGCAACTAACATAATTGCTTGTTGAATGCTTCAGTGTTTCAAGTGAGTTGATTAAATGTTATTTTGTTCCAGACCTTGACTATAAAAATCCGACACAGAGCTTTGAGCACTGCTGTAAATTAATATAACACAGACATAGCATTGTTTGTTCAAGATATGTTTACAGTGCCTGGCAACAGTATACAATAGAATAACCTGTTTATTTTTGTGTTTATTACACAACAAAATGTTTAAAACTCTTTAACAAGAACTTTGTTAATGGATTACTCACTAAATCTTGAAAAAGCTTCCTTTCTTGTACCATTTATATCATTATTCCCTGATGCAAGCTCTCTCTAACTACCTTGCCTGAGCACTGAGGCCTCATTATGTGAGTGTTGCAGTGTTTGTAACCACTGAAAGCCTGCTTTCACTGCTTTACTAATCAGGCTCTAGCTTTTGTGGGTGTCGCTCCGCACCTGCTCTGCTCATCTCAAAGGGGACAGGATAGGGCTCTGTCTCCATGGCAACAGCATCCCATTCAGCCCAGGGGCAAGCCACTCAAAGACCACAACCTCATGAGTCCTTGTTCTTTCTCCTCTTCCTCATTTCTTCGGTCCTGTTACTTGATGCAAGCTCCTGTGAGCCACAGAGCTGCTAAGAGCAGATCAATTATTAATTGTTTCTCTTTCTCTGTCTGTATCCTGCAGTCGGGATGATTAAGAGTGTGTCTCTGTTGTTGTGAGGGTAGACATTATGGAGGGAGAGATACAGAGGCAAGGGGTTGTAAAGGATTCAGAAATCAGAGGAACAGGGAGGGTAGAACACTCAGATAAAAGAGACTTGTTATGGGAGAGGGGAGATGCATATTTGATCCGACCTCATGAAGTCTGAGTGTGTATGGTGGTCTTTAAACAGGGAGGCTGTCAGAGTGATAAATATCATCCATGGATGAGGAGAAGCCTCACTCTTTCTGACCTTTCAGCCTCCTGCATTGTTGTCTCCATAAACCCACAGGGCAATTTAGGAAAACAGATGACCACATTGATGTTGAACCTTTAGGCTGGTTGCACCAACAAGGATTATTTTTTAAACTCAATTAAATCATGGTTTAACTTTGAATTATGTTTCACCAAACTTTTAAACTATCTTAAAATAAAGAAATATTAATCTCCAATTTAAAATGTGTTCCAGTGTGATCTTTAAACTTACACTTTAGGAGGTTTAACTTTTAAATTGACAGGCTTTTGAGAAGGATTGAGCAAAATTATCAAGTTGCTCCATTTATTTGGTCAACAAGTTTTTTCCCAAAAGTACATGAAAAATACACAAGGTATGCCCAGTGACTATGTAATATAATTATAATGATAATAATAATAATAATATAGTTATTATAGACAGTGTGAATATATAATAGCAGCAGTAATAATAGAATAGCAATCGTAATAATAATTACTCTTATTATTAGTAATAATAATTTTACTTGTGCACAAGAGGTGTGCTTAATTTAAAACCTGGATTTACTCACTTTAAGCCTGGTTTTGCCTGATTAGAACTAATCTTAGACTTAATTCATCTTTGTTGATGCAACCCAGTCCCTCAGTCTCTGTGTCTTTGCTAAAATGGCATCACTAATTTTAGGCTCTGGCACCATTTCTAGCTATATTTTTCACAGTCACAGATATGAATATGGATTGTATATAGAAGCTCTATTATGTGCTTGTGTTGTTTTGCTTCCAGCTTTGATAGGATGCTATGATTACAGAGACTAGTGTGGACTAGTTTTTTTTTTTACATTTCAAAGACTCATCTTTGAGTGTCTGTTGGATAATGAGAATGAAGTGACTCAGACTGAGAGCCTGAACTTCAGAAGCATCCTTTGTCTCGCTCTCTTGCACAGACACATATCTCAGACAGATGCCCCAGACCGTCATGACAGAATCAGTGTGGTGCTGTCACCTATGAGAATACCTTATGAGTCTGCACAGACAGATAAAAGAGGAGGTTGAATTGGGGTCGCGCAGTAACACACACATTCACGCTACCATCTTTCCACTCTAATAACTGTGCATGGACTGGATTAGACTCTGGATGAGGGAGCCTGCCCAGCCGTTTTTCTGTGTCAACCCAGGCATGACCTGCGCTTTACTCTTTCCAGTAATGCAGACAGCAGACTGCACTGTGCCTCAGGGCACCCAGAGGGAGACTGCACACACACACACACACACACACACACACACACACACACACACACACACACACACACACACAGACATATTAGACAACATGGAGAAATATTTAAACAATGAATACTCTAATGGGAATACAGAACGTGAGTTGATATATCATGAGTGTGTTATCATTATATATTTTTCTGTATGTTTGTGTGTGTGTGTGACAGTGCTATTGTCAAACTATTCAACTATTCACCAACTATTTTGATAATTGATTAATCATTTGGAGTCATTTTTAAGACGAAATGTCGAAATTCTCTGATTTCAGCTTCAGAAATGTGAATATTTTCAGGTTTCTTTCCTCCTCTGTGACAGTAAACTGAATATCTTTAGGCTGTAGGCAAAACAAGACATTTGAGAAGGTTACCAAGGGCTTTACAATCAACATTTTTCACCATTTGTTGACATTTTATGGACCAAACAATTAATCAGTTAATCAAGAAAATGGTCAGTAGATTGTGTTGTATGTAACTGCAGCCCTATATACAATACAATTAAAATATTTCATGTGTTATTTCTGATTCTAAAGACAATAAGTGAATGTGAATGTGTACTGCTATTTAAAAACAAGCACTAATTTGGAATAGTTCCATGCATCCACATGTTCATGCATTCACATACACACTCTCACACACACAGAGACACACACATACACTTGACTTCTGTGGCTTAAGTATAAGGAGTGGGACTTAATGACACCGAACTCTGCCAAGCCCAGCGATGCCTGCCACAAGGCTCTATAACAAACGGTTCATGCGTTATGAAAGGGGCGGAGCTAATGTGTGAGGGCACTAATGAGAAAGGAAATCTGCTGAGTGCAATAATGCCTTCCACAAAAGTCTACAGCAGACAGTTCTTAAGTTGGTCATATTATGTGAATCCATTTAAGTCATGCACTTTTTGGTAATAGGTCACTCCCATTACCATGCAATGGCAAGTTTTAATACAGCAAATGGAAGCTAAAGAGGTCATAGTTGGTGCCTGAATTGCAGTTTCTGCGGTCACAAAAACTCAGAAATGATTAATGTTGCAGGGTTTTATAGAAAATGAGGTATCACACTCTCCATTAAAAAGTCATTTTTACTATTGAAATTGTGACACTTTGCTCATTAGGGTCTTCATTAGACATTCCATTTTTAATATAGGGACTGTTTTGCTTCATCTTCCAATGGATCCTATGTTCATTTTTGGAAGCACTTCTTTTCCAGTTACTCGGGGACTGTCTATGCACAAATGCTGCACTGGGCAAACATTTACAGACAAATTAAAACACAACTAATGTTGCTTGACCTGAATTAAAAGTCACACTAATCTACATCTCATTGTGAGTGGGTTCTCAAAGTTAGACACAAAAGGGAACAAACAAAGAAAAGACTTAATGAGATGATTGCTAAAAACCACAAAGCAGGGGATTACAAGCCAGTGTCCCTGAGCAATGTGAATAGGTAATAAGGTTTATTGAGTGTCCCTCAGCATTTTTCCTACATCTGGGCATGTTTAAGTTTGGCATAAAGACATAAGATGCCGTGTTGTCTACCAACTGTTTAAGGGAGTGGCGGACATTACCAGCAGCCATCTTGTAGTAGTTAGAAGACCTTGTGATTGCTCTGTGTAATTGACAGCAAAGGAATAGAGGGCTCTGGCATTATTCCCACATACAAGACCTGTCCTGTGCTGTGGAACAGTGCATGTTCCTACATTATTCCAACACACTAATGCTCCCAAACACATGGGTAAACATACTGAGGAGTTTTTTTTAAGTCTTAGACACATTCAGACCCTCCTATGATCTGCCAGATTCGAACTTCCTGAACTTTTATGGGAAACAGATTTCTATTCCTTGCATCCCTTAAAGAAATATTTATACTCCAGTAACTCTACAAAAAAGAACTCAATAAAAGTTGCTCTGATGATGAAAGCTGGTCTTACATTATATATTATATTGGATATTTGTTCAGAAACCTGTTATGTTAGTCTTGTCATGTGTTTATATGCTTTTGTTGGGCGAATGACATACAGTATCATTCTGCTTTTTTCCCCTTCCAGATTGTAAGTGCAAGCCAGCTGGAGGGTGGGGACCACCCCTTGGAGGTGGTGTATTTTGTGGAGGGTCCCAGTGGTCGGAGGATGCCTGCAGTTGAAGCAGCCAACCTACTCAACAGCCTGGATGTTCAAAGGGCTGCCATCGTCTTGGGTTATCGTGTCCAGGGCATTTTGGCACAGCGTGAGTACCTCTTGCACAGTAGATATCTGTTACTCAAGGACAGCAGAGTGATGCAGTGATTAACAAGATTGTCCTCTTCAGATTATTTTGCATTCCATTTTTCATTCCATCTGTTGTCTTGTAATCTGTTATTATATGCACATATTGCTCTATTTGCTACGTTTAAGGTTGCTGTATTTTGATATTTCTGATATTTTCTTCACGAAACAATAAAAAGCATAATTCAAAAAACAATATGGTGCTCAACATGAACTCAGTTAAACATTGCTGACATTGCTGAAGTATCTTAGAGCTAGACACTGAGTCATTGCTGTTTTCCTGGGTGCTGGCATGGAGTTGAAATAATGTTTTCTTTACCTGTAGATATAGACAAAAAAAACAGGACTTTTCTTTTTATTCTCTTACTCTTGTTGTTGTTACTATTACCAGCAGGCCTGGGATTTCATCATTTTGGGAGCAGGGCCTCTTGGCCTTTGGTGTTGTCGATTTTTTGAAGGCACAGAGGCCAAATGTCAGGGCAGCAAGGCCATTAAATAATACAATGATTTTAAGTCTAACTGACTTTATTCTTATTCAGTTTTTTCTGAATTTGTTAAGGCTACAGCGACACTGGAAATCAGTCAGAGGTCAGTTTATATAATGACATGATACTAAATAGTGTGTGATATACAATTAGTTATTATCGCAAAATAATGAGTTAGTATTCTAGATAATTTAAACATTCTCGAAATAGTCACTAAATGATAATAAGAAGGCTTCTCATTTTTTGTAGTCATTAATTTGAAATAACAATGCATTATTTTGAGATATTAAGTCATTATTTTGAGATGCTAACTAATTACTTTGAGATACTAACTCATTATTCTGAGACAGTAAATCATTATTTTAAGACATTAAGTCATTATTTCAAGAAACTAACTCCTAATAAGTCATTTATTTTAGGGATGCACCGATCGACTGGCCAGAGACCGGAACCGGCTGGTTTTCAGCGTGACCGTGATATCAGACCCACCACAGTGCTGATCACAGCTACACACACTCAGACACATGCTTGCATGAAGTCGGCATCATGGATAGATTGAAAGAACAGGAACGTGACAGAGCAGCTGACAATGTCGCAGAACAGCCGTAAAACTTTGTAGCTCTTCAGGCTAATGTTAGCCAGCAGCAGACTGCTGTTCACAGAGGGACAGTTAAAATCTCACCTCCTGTTCTGGCTGAAGAATAAAAATTGATGTGTCTCCTCAAACATTTTCTCATCCAGACTCATTTAACTTCTGCACCTGTGTTTCTCATTGGCAAAGTTTAATGCAGCAAACTGTTGCACCACGTCAGTCTCAGGTTTGTTTACATCTGCTTCCAGATGAGATCACATGAAATCGTGTCCCGTGAAATCCCATTTCAATCTCAGATTGATTGATCTCCTAAGATTGCGTTCCCCCTATTTATAATCTTAATGTAAAACTATAATAAGGCCTGGCTGTAACCTGGAGGACTTCGGAGAAAATGTAAAATAGTATTTAATGAATATTTAACAGTCAATGTTTTATTTTGAACATCCAATTTAATTTTTACAAGAAAAGCTGCAAAAAGTGCTGTCAGTTATAGTTCTTAGAAAGACTAAAAATTGGAATCAGCAGGTCAGACCCTTAAAAAAAATGGGAACTCAGAATTGGCCAAGAACTTTGAAACCAGTGCATCTCTAATTATTTTTAGACATGAAGTTATTATTTCGAGACATTAAGTCATTGTTTTGAGAACTTAACTCACAATAAGTCAATTCTGAATAAGTCATTATTTTGAGATACTTAACTCATACTAAATAATTATTTTGAGATACTAACTCATTATTTGATATAAGTAACCTTTTCGAGAAAGTTTCTCATTTTAAAGACTTACAGGATCTTTTATTTTTAATTACATATAATGGGCTTCCGCAGTCAGAGACAGTGCATCCAGCACTGCTATGAAGAGGAGACTAGCGTATAACACAAATCTAGCTCTTTGTCACTTTTAAAAGAGTCTGCAGTCTAAAACACAGAAATGTCAAGTAACATCAGGCTAACACGTCAACACTTTTGTCCATATTCGCACTTTGCCTTTCTCATCCTCTTTCTGAGTGCTCTCTCTCTGCTGCAAGTTATTACACATGAATATGGTTACCTTGTTGTTTCGTTGCATAACTTTTCAAGGTCTAGTCACTCTTGACTAAGTAGAGCTAAATAAGTGTTGGAACAGAGGGATGCAGAAAGAAAGGACACAACAGTAGGAAAATTGTTTCTTAGATCCTAATAAGAAATAAAAAAAGATACAAGCTAACTGTTGACTCTGTGTTTCTTTGTATGTTTATAGTAACAGTACAGTAGCTAATTATCTTCTCCTGTACACATTGTTCCAAAAGCCTGTCTTCCTCATTAAGAATCTAAACAAGGGATGAAGGCCTAACAAGAGCCGCTCAAGGGAGTTCTGTGTCTGCACTGACTGTGTTCTCTTTCAGTGCTTTCCCAAGGGATGAAATGAGTGTTAATTAAAACTAATGAAGGTCTGCATTGAAGATTACAGCAGTAAGACAAGAGCTGGCACTCCAGCGATGCCATGTTTAGCTTTGCATTTCAATGTGTTTGGGAATATCCTTAAAGGGAATAAAAGGATATGCTTGAAATTTTGAGCCACATGTGCAAAATGAAATGACTCAACATGGTGAGTATTTCTGCCTGTAGCTCAACTAAAAACTGTCTCAATGTCTTCCTCTACAGCGGTGGAGAAAGTGACATATTCACCCTCTGACGATGAGAAAACCAACATGTGGATCGTCATCGGGGTGGTGATTCCTCTCCTCGTGGTCATCGTCATCATTTCCATCCTGTACTGGAAACTGTGTCGGACGGACAAGCTGGAGTTCCAGCCGGACGCAATGACCTCCATCCAGCAGAGGCAGAAGGTAGAGTCCCATCAGTGTTGTGTCAGGGCTCCAAAGATATTTCAGGACAGTTCATTCTTTAAATGGCATATTGGATTATGTTAACTGACAGTAATTGACACCACAGTCACAACTATAATCAAGAAGAAAAATGAATACTTCAGTAGGTATTAAAAATGATGTTATTATATGACATTTTAGAAATTCATAATTTTAATGCAACCATTATTTTTTTTTTTGTTTTAAATGAAACTCTATCTCTTAGGTTTTGAAATGAACTTAAGAAGTTTTGTCAACCTATAAACTTTTTTGTGATAATTTAATTTTCCCAAACCCAAATACTTCTGTATTTCAAAAATTGTTCACAGTGAGCTATGAACCTAACTTGTCATTACTTGGGTACAATTACATGGTTAATTGAAAATGATAAACTGTTAACTATAATTAAAATATTCCATTTTTTTTAAGAAGAAATTATCTTAAAACATTATAGGTCAACCAAACTTTTTTTTAAGTTTGTTTCTAAACTTAAGAGTTTGAGTTTGATTCAAAACTCTGGCCTTGAAATTATTAGTTTTCTTCACTTTTACAGTGGTAGCTCCATCATATAACACCTTGTAAAACCACACCTTGTATTTTTTAATTTTATTGTGCTTTCAGGTTAAACAAACGAGATATAACAAGCCATAGAGATGATGGCATTTTTAAGCTTTGGAGACAACTAGAATTGTCCCCCTGCAATGCTTAAAGTGCTGTTGATCTTCTCATCTAACTCTCAGCATAAAAGGAATGAGGTTATGTCCCAAAACGTCAGACTTCTCCTTAAAATCATTGGCACATCAAATTTAAGAGCAGTTAAAAACTTAATCAAAAAGTACAGCTACAGTTGATGGACAGTGATAATCACATAAGTACATAAACAGCTCTCCTCTGTAATTATTTAAGGTTACATTATCCTGATTTACTAATGGTCTAACCAGTTTTCCAAACATTACTGCGGTCTACAGAGAAAGATTCAAGGCAGCTGATGTGGAAAGCCAGAAAGATGAGACCACTTCTAAATCCAATTGAACTGCTAATTAATTAGGTGTATCTGTCATTGCCATGGATGTGCTGTAGGACTGCACAGATTCTGGGCTTCATCATTTCTTCTTTTAGACGGGGTTAGTAAAACTTTAATGATCCCTGTAGAGAGTCTCATTAAAGGACATGAGCTGGATTAGACGTCATGATGCTGCCGGTACATGAAACGGGCTGGTCTTTTATTTTATTTAAAACTATTTTGATGTTTTCTTACATACTCTTTCGCTTAAAGCATCAACAGCCTAGTCCTTCATTTCCCCTTTGTCTCATTTATTTTCAGTTTGTGACAACTGAAAGTCTTGTCCTTGCTCTCTTCACTTCACTTCAAATATAAATCATGACGTTGGGCTGCATTGAAGTTGCTTTCTGCCTCAGTATTATCTTGCTCTCTTTAAAGCACATTTCCCCCTATATTTTCTGCTCTTGGGGATCTCTGTTTGAGATAATGTATATTCAGATGAACAAAATATGTTTAAACAATAATGAAATGACTATATAGTCTGCTGCAAACACTTCAGTTCACTTTGAGAGAAACAGGATCAAGTTTACCAGAAGATCAGAGACCAAGAAAGGGTTGTGTGATCCTGAATCACTCTCTGGAGTGCTATGTATCTGGCATACAGTCTACTGCATAGTATTGCTAATTTATTGTGATAACTTAATCAAAGCAATACTGATGCTCAAAGCAAGGACAGCTTTCATGCAGTGTTTTTGTCTTTCATGCAAACTTTTGTTTCAGACCCAAGTTCAACATTTGTGATGCTGTTTAAAAGTGGAGTTTGTTTGTGATAGCTACATTAAAGGGACAGTTTGGATTATTTAACATGGGGTTGTTGTTGTGAGGTACCTTTCGATAGACAGCATATTACCTAGAGTAGATGCTAGTTGGCACACCTTCGCTTTGGAGAAGCAGGGAGTTAAGCAATGAACTGCAGTGGACCGGGTCAGCAACAAAATGTTTTTTAGCCATGTCAAAAAAGGTCCACTTAAAAAAAAACAATCAATATCAGTTTCAGGGAAACTGCTGTTATGTAAGCCAAATATCGCTCTCTCCAAAGCCACCAGACTCCATGGGTGAAATCAGTCATTTTACCTCGCAAAACACATGAATTTCTGGTTTACCATTGTCATAATCAGTTGCTTTGTTTGGTGTTATTGTGGGACTTTGGTGTTTTAAAAGGATAGTTCAGATTCACCAAAGTTACACCATAACACGAACAAACTAACAGATTGAGGCAGCGGTAAACCAGTAACTCCTGTGTTCTGAAAGGTAAAAGTATTGATTTCATCCATGGAGTTAAGTGGCTTTGGAGAGAACAGTGTTTGGTTTATATAACAATGGTTTCCCTTTGGAAAAAATTGTCTGGCAGAAAAGTAAAAAAGTGAAAATACTGCAACTATAATGCACACTTAAAATGATATCAAATTTTTTAGGTGGACCTTTTTCAAGTGGCTAAAATGCCTTTTATTGCTGTCCCCGTCCACAGCAAAACTTTGCTTAGCTTCCATACTGGTGTCCCTCTCTGCTTCTCCAAACTGGAGGTATGCTGGCCAGCATCTACTGTAGGTAATACACTGACTATGGATAAGTACCTCAAACAACCCAACATTAAATAGTCCAGACTATCCCTTGTGAAGTCTAATGTCAAGGAGAAATGTAGGACTTTATGCACATGCGAGGCTTCTCTACTGTGCTGCCATGAACAACAACAATAGCAAAGAGCTTTCTGCTCTCTGTGGTCCAGCAATAACCGGATCTCTGTCGAAGTACCAAACACCTGCATTGCTCTTTCTCATGTCACACGTCACTGACAAAGGAATACTTTACTCGAATTCTAAAACAGATTGTTTGCATGTTGCCTGTTTTGGAGGTTTGTGTTTTTTCAGCCTCCTGAAATACTGTTTTTTGTCTGTCTGTGTCTGGCTTTAATTTCTCTGTACTTGTGTGTGTGTTTTTTTTTTCTTCTGTTGAGTTGAGCTAATCCCTCCGCATTGGGTTAAGGCAGTGACTCTAATGTGCTGAAGTAACTACCACTTAGGCTGCCCTCTCTGCTTAACACAATCATCTGTCACTTAACACCACTCCCCCTCTCTCAGTCTACTACCTCATTCAGAGAATCAAGGACCTCCCTTCTCCAGACACTCCCTCCAACTAAAAAGGGTTTAGATTATAGTGATGGGGAGTATGAGGAAGAAGAAGATGAGTATGAAGAAGAGGAGGAAGAAGAAGAAGAGGAAGAGGAGGAGGAGGAGGAGAAGAAAGAGGTTAAAAGAGGGAAGGTACAGAGCAGTGTCTGGTGGTTTAGATGTAGATGAGACCTAGTTTATGTGTAGATTCGCTTTCTGAACAGCAGCTGTTCAAATGTTGCAGTTATATAAAGTAGTGAATAGTTAATTGTCCAAGATACAATAGCATCTCTAAGTAATTATACTTCTGCTTAGACACCAGTAGCTCTGCCCAAGAGCAAAAAGAGTATGAGCAGTGAGGAGGAAGAAGAAGAGGATGAGGAAGAAGAAGAAGAAGAGGAAGAAGAGGAGGAGGAGGAGGAGGAAGACGAAGACGAAGACAAAGATGATGCAAAGGAGAGCTTAAAAAAGAAAGGCATTAAACCAGAGGAGCAAAGAAGACAAGGGAGCAAAACAATGATAAAGAAAACAGGGGAGATGAAGAAAGAAGACAGAATGAAAGGGTTAACTAAAGGGAGGAGAGCCAAGCATGAGGTATATTGTTCAGTAGCCATAGTGACTAGTGTCTGTCTGTATTAATAGACATTAGGATCCTCCTGTACCTGGTTGTTGTCAAGACACAGAAAATCCAGTGTTACACATCATGGCTGATTTTATTAACACTTTATAATAACCATCATTAATAAATGGTAAATTGATAGTTTAAACTTTAGTATAGTTTAAATACATAATATGTAACATTTTAGAATAAAAGTGTCTAAAAACACTTGACATATATTATTTATTTCGTTAAGTCGTGTACTGAAATTATCCCAAATGTTGCCAACAATGTTCAGATGCACGATGTGAACATAACAACTCCCATGATCCCATACTGCTTTATGACATCATCAAACCACGTCTGTTATTGTTTTACTGTGAGAAAGACCCTGAGTGTCTGAATACTTATCTTGTGCATTTCATATTTATTTAGCTGTTAATAAAAAAAATTAAATAAGAATTTTATTTGCTAAATATTGGTAATGCAATAATTTTCATCATTAGTTTGTGTAATATGAAATAATTAGTTTATAGATTATATATTAATTAGTGATTAAATTAGTAAACTAACAGTTTATTGATGCACACATTAAAAATATATAAAATATATTATGAAGCGCATCTAAACAGTATTTGACTGTTTGTCAACAGTAAAATATATAAACTAAAGTTTAATTAACTATCAATTAACCGTTTATTCATGAAGTGTTATCGTGGATTTCAGTGTGGACTGAAGTATTGGTGTGTTTTATAGTTTGTTGATCCTGTGGAACGTACAGCATCACTGTGCTGTGAAGTAGTAGATTTATAGATGTCATTTTCCATGTGTCAGCTGTTTGCTGTGATTCCCCAGTTTACCATTAGACGAGGCTAAGTAGTAATTAGTGAGTATAATGTGTGGGAGATATCAGTAGCTGTGTGTTTTCTTTCATTCAGCCTCAGTGTTAATTATAATGAAACAGCTATTTCAGCTGCAGCTTTTTCAGTGCTTTCCTTTTCAAAGACTGGCCTTGTTTATATGCCGTGGAGAGCAGCACACACAAACACACACACACACACACTCTCTCTCTCTCTCCTTGGATTAGCAGTTTTATACTGGCAAGCATCACACTGGATTAGCAGTTTTATACCAACAAACCTCTCCTAAGCCAGACATTTTGCATCAGTAAAGTCAGCGAGTGTACGTATAATTCAGTGAATTAGCAGGAACACGTCACATCACTCTTAGCCTCTCTCTTGTATAAACATTTCAGTGTCACAGGACCAGAGTTTTGAGCCGAGATCTGACATCCTCTGTTTACTCCTTTGCTGTTGGAAAGTCCCGAGGGCTTTACACTCAAATAGTCTCACTGCCTCCATCCCCCACCACCACCACCGCAAAGGGAAGGAAGCAGCTCAGTGTTTCCCCACATCTCTCTCTGTCCCTCTTTCTCATATACTTTATTCATTAATGTCTGTCTGAGTCTCCCTCCTGGACACCCATCCATCGGACGTTCAGCCTAATTATGTACTCCAAACCTGTCTGTCTGTCTGGATGTCACTTCACTCACACACAGCTCTTGGTCTGGGGAGAACTGCAGCACACCACACTTGGCTGGTCACAGTTTAAACTCAATGCATATTTGCCTCCGAGGTTTAAAGCTACTACAATGAAATTTCCTATTTTGATGATTTTGGAGGCCCCTGTGGACAAAAGCAGTAGTACTTCCACTGCCATGACCACAAAATCTAACATAAAAAATTATCTACATAAAAATCTCCTCCCGCTTCTTTTTCACTGGGTAGCATCTACTCTTTGTACTTTGCCTGGGAAAATGTAAACACTTCTTTCATCTGATTTAAGTAGAATCCAACCTGGTGTAAACCATTACAAGTAACTCTATAGAAATAGCCAATCTGCTCACAGATGGTCTTGTTTCTTTATGTAGGTCATAAAAACTCCTCACTATTAAATTGAGACTGTTTCATACCAGTTAAAAACTCCTTGGAGTAGCTTTAAACTGGAAATTAATGATTTAAAAGTGAAGATAATGAGCACTACATTATTAAATATGTCCTTGTCATTAAATATTGACTGTATTCATCTTTTCACACACCCTCTCTGACCTCTGTAACTTCTGCCACATCTTTCCACTAGGGATGCACCCAAATCTGAATACGTCATTCAGGAAAGCACAAATGACGCGATGGAAACAAGTTGCTCGATATTATTAAAAAAAAGTCAACTCCCTGATTACGTCTGCACAGTTAAAGAAAGCTGCATCCACTTTAATCAATCACTGATTTAATCCATCAAAACTAATCCCTTCAACTGAAGGTTATTTGCATATACTTGTAGATGTTGTATTTCTGATGCTAAACAGAATCTTTTGATTCATAGAACATTTTTTTCAGTTTCTGATTTTACAATATCCCACAGTTAAAGGGGAGTTGGTGGTGGCCTTCAGACAATTCATGAAACTTTGCTTAGCTAAAAAGAGATGAAAAGCACAGTAAGAGGATGTGGAAATGTATTTCACAATTAATTGTATGCCAGTATTAAATCATTGACAATTGACCAATGCTTTTTGGTCTAACTGACTATAGGCAGAAATACAGAGACAGATAACTTGTTAGTTGAACAGATAGAAGTAACGACATCACTGTGAAACTCTTCTTTCCACCTTTTTTTCCTTTCCTTGTTCCCTTAATATATTCCTCCTCTCTTTGCCTCTCTTCTGACCCTGTCCTCAGTTACAGGCTCCCAGTGTGAAAGGCTTTGACTTTGCCAAGCTGCACCTTGGCCAGCAGAGTAAGGATGATGTCATGGTGATTCAGGAGCCTGTCCCGCCAGGGCCTGGCCCTGGACCTCTGCCCATGTCCATTAAAGATGGCCTCAGTCCATCTGAGAACGGGGAGATCCCCACTCCCATTTCCAAAAACTCAGGCTCCTCAACCAAGGCGTCACGCAGCGGTCGAGGAAGGCGAGAGAGGTCAGTGCTCCTTAACAGTACAGGGCCAACTGTTCATGATGAGCTCAAATAAATATGAAGAAATGAAAACATTTAAAGGGATAGTTTGGAGAATTTGAAGTGGAATTGTAGGAAGTTATTATTAACAGTCAGTGTATTAGCTTGAGTACTGCTGTGGACAGGGTCAGCAACAAAAGGTATTTTAAAAAAGTCAACATCAGTTTGAGTGTACACTGTATTTCAAGTATTTCCACCACTTTACTTTGCTATCAGACAGCCTTGTCTGACAAGAAACTGCCATTTTATAAGCCAGATGTTGTTCTCGCCAAAGCCACCTAACTTCATGGATGAAATCGGTGTTTTTTGCCTTTCAGAACACAGGAGTTGCTGGTTTACAGCTGCCTCCATCTGTTAGCTTGTTTGTGTTATTGGGTGACTTCAGCGAATCCAAACCAACCATTTAAAACACCAAAGTCACACAACAACACCAAACAAACTAACTGATTGTTCAGTTGTAGACCAGAAAGTCATGTGTTTTGCGAGATAAAATGACCGATTTCACCCATGGAATTTGGTGGCTTTGGAAAGAGCAATACTTGCCTTAGTCACACGATAATACAGGCAAACTAAAAGATGGAGGCAGTCAGTAGACCGGCAGCTCCCGTGATCTGCCAAAATCACTGATTTTGCCCATGGTGTCTGGTTGGTTTGGAGACAGCAATGTTTGGCTTATATAATGGTGGTTTCCTGTTAGAAAAGGCTGTCAAAGTTAAAGCAGTGAAAATATTCTTCAGATTGTTTTAGGTGGACCTTTTTTAAGTGGCTAAAATACCTCTTGTTGCTGATCCTGTCCACAATTGTACATAGTTAGCTTCAGTGCTGGTGCTCCTCTCTGCTTCTCCAAACTGGGGGCATGTCGACCAACATCTACTGCAGATAATACACTGATCATTGATACGTACCTCATATAACCCCACTTCAAATAATCTGAACTATCCCTTTTATTACATCAAGTTGTCTATATAGGTTATGTTTAGGCTTTGGTTATTTTTTCTTTATGCAGAATCTGGTCTCAACACTATTTACTTAAAGTTAGTTTTAATGCTCTACCTGATACTCATCTAGGACACCCAGTCAACCAGACAAAAAGCTTTTGACAGATCCTCAGATCAATTATTTATACACTAGACAGTGAGGGATCTTTACTCTCACATTCTGTCAGTTTGTCCACTGTATATAATCATTTATATTAAGTTATGATAACATGCACATCCTACATTTACTAGTTCAATTAAATGATTTTTATCATAGCTGTGTTTCATGTGTTTTATTTTCAGGTTTTCATAATAATAATACATTTAGAGGGAACCATTACTAACATCTCCCGGCTCACTAACTGCTCTGGCTGATAGACATATGAAAAAAAATGCCAGTATAGTCCATTGCACTTGTTGTTTTTTAAGTGTTGGATTGATATTTGTTGTGTCTCCTGACTTGATATATGTGAGGGACACATTAACCATTGTTTTTGTGGAAATACTCTTGTGCATTTACCACTACAAGCTTTAATTCATATTATTGTTTCCCAGCTTTTATCTTTCTGGGAAAAACACTTTTTTGTTTATGCATGGCTTTTCAGCATGTTATTTTGTTCTTGGCCTTCTATTATTCATGTGTGTCTTCTCCGGGTAGGATCTCGCCATCTGACGGTGACTCGGTGGTAAGTGACCATTCCAGCGAGCGGGAATCAACCGAGGAGAACCTGAGAGCCCACGCCACGCCCAGCGACAGCAAGCAGACCCGTAAGCTCCCCATCAATGTTTTAAATGGCAAGTGGCCTTGGCAACACTCACATCACTCCTCCAAACACAAGAGAGCGAATGCGAGAGCGGGGGAGGGGATGGAAGAAACTGAAGGGATTTGGAGACGTAAAGAGATAAAGAAAGAGCAACTAAAGCTGAGCATGGTTTGATTGACAAGAGGGCCAGATTGAGGGCAGGGGGGGGGAGACAAAACAGAGAAAGACTGAGGAAAAGAGCAGTGTCCATCCAACACAAGCAATGACATAATGATTACAGAGGGGAACAGTGAAGGTAAAAGAAACACCTGGTAGGAAGTCTACTCAGTGGCCGAAAGACGTCCAGACAGAAGGGGGAGAAAGGAATAGGAGGGAAAAAAAATAACTGAAGTTACTCTATCTGACAGCTTGTTGATAGATTCAAGCCTGCAACGTCACTCAGAGGCTACGTGCTGGAGCCAGAGGCAGTCAGGCACACAGACTGCAGCCTGACTCACCCACACAGGAATGGCCTCTGTTTTGTTATTGATAAATCTCTGCCTGGGACTGTATATGCTCTGCCACAATGTTTAGAAGTAGGTTGTGTATGAGACCTGCTCAGTATTATGTAATGCACTGCCTTTCTTGTTGCTCTTTCAGCTTTCTATTTTGATCAGCGTATACTTTCTGCTCATCAGTGGCAGCTCCTTCTTTTCTTTTCTCTGATTAATGAACTTAACAAGGCCAGATGAGAAGCTTTTATCAGCTGTGGAAATGTATACTCCCAGATGACTCACTTGTCTTTGTCTCCCCTTTATTTTTCTTTTCATTTCTAAAGTTTTAAACAGCATTCATGGTGGCCAGACTTCAATTCACTAGGCAGTCCCTCCAGTATTTTTGCGGGCTGGTTTTGGGATTGTTGTGGCCTAAAATGCCTGATTTCTGTGCATTCTGATTTTTTTTTTTATTGTGATGCTTTTTGCAACATTTTTAGGCATTTTTTGCAATGAAATTGGGGGAGCAAGTGAAAATTGCAAAAAAAAAGTTGTGTTTTTTATATATATACCTAACAATTATTTTCAGTAACACTAAATCTATCAGTTATTTTCTCAGTTAATCAATTAGTTGTTTGGTCCATAAAATGTTACAAAATAGTGTAAAATGTTTATCAGTTTTTCTTAAAGCCCAAGACGTCAAATTCTTGCTTTGTCCACAACTGAAAGACATTTAATTTACAATTCAATTTTGGACACTTAGAACAATAACTTGATTATCAAAATAGTTGGTGATTAATTTAATAGTCGATTGATAATTGATTAGTTATTGCAGCTCTAGCTCAAAGTCAATCAAAACAACAAGCATAAAATGATTAAATATAAATGTGCACAGAGCATTGTTAGATGTTAGTAACAATGACAAACACTGTGCTCTTTTTAGACAAAATTTGACAAAATAAATCAAAACAGTAAATAATAAAACATTGAATCAATTCATTGAGATGTACATGTACAGTGTTTGTGCAGGGGCTGCTGTGATTGGTGGAAGCTACCATGATTGGTCAAATTTTCAGAAAAGCTGCAGTGATTGGACAGAATTTCCATGTTGTGCAGAATTCACAGGGATTTGGTGTTATTTGTTGTAAAGTGTTCCATTTCAGCTTCCTGGAGGGACTGACTAGGCTTTTTTATTGTCAGCATAGAGTCATCACTTCTGTCTTAGGTGCTTTTATTTGATCTCCTTTGCCTCAGTAAAACTCTTTTTCTTTTCTGCTGTTTGCAGGCAAGAATAGAATTGGTAAGAATTTGTCCCCTCTCTGTCCGTGTCTCCGTAGACCCCAGGCTTGACCTCCAGCAGCTGTGTCTGTGTGTTTGTTTCTGTAGTAGTTTTGTGCTCGGCTTGTTCTCACCATCCATCACTGTCTGCTGAGCTGTCAGTCACAGTGTAGAGACAATCCACTTCACAAACAAAGGCGAAACCATTGTTTGAAATGAAGTGCAGCTTTTGCAAATAGAAATCAGTCTTCATCTCATGTCACGGCCGGAAACATTTGCTCCACGCTTTTGTTATGAGTCAAACTTCAAATCATGTCACTTAAATATGAGAGATCCTTATGCAGTAGTTGTCTGTGCTGTGTCCCCTAGTTTGAGTCAACATCAGCATTTAGACTGGCAATGACTACACTGTGCTGAGTTGTGAATATTTTTCTACTTTGTTGCCTCCTTCCACAGGTCCTCCTCCTATGAACGGTACAGTTGAGCCGCTGTCCTCAGCCTCCATCTTCGAACATGTTGACCGGATGTCTCGTGCCACAGATGCAAGCAGGAGACTCCCCAACAAAGTCCAGCTCATCGCCATGCAGCCCATGCCTGTTCCACCGCTGCACAGCCCCCTGATCAATGACAAACTGTCTGACACCAACCAAATCAACAAAGAGGTCAGGGCTCTTATGATTTTCATGCTTGACAATAAACAAATCTGTTTTTCACATCCAAAAGTGCAAACGCTGTATTTTTTCCTCACATATGAAAGACCATCCACTAACAGGGAGGGTACGGTTGAGTTGATGACTTTTGTTGATACTGGTGGAGCACAATAGCACTAATGGCCCTCGTAACTATCTCGTAAATTCATCTAACTAGTGTAGTGTGTAACTAATGTTTTGGATTAAAAAGGTGAGTAATTTACTTGCTCAACCAGAGAAAACAAACACACTTTGAATTATCCCCTGAAGGACTGGCAACACTGTTATCTGCTCCTACAAAGTCCTGAGCCCACACTGGCTTTTTCCAGGTACAGAAGAATCAAAAACCAAAAATTATTTTATCAGTGTAATAAAGAAGATGTAATAGAAGCAGATGACTGTCTTGCAAGTCTATTGGGAGGTGTAATTCACTAATTTACTGGTTAAGATAGACATAATATTATGTATTCTCTGGTACTGCTGTTTTAATTCTTCACAAACAGTGTGTAATGTAAAAGCATTCATCCTGCTTGCAGAAGTCTTAGGTCTCATCTACTGTCTAACCTACATTCATTGACCTTTTTTACTCTGTGTTGGCAGGGAGCATTGTCTGTACAAAACAAAAACAAGCTGGACAATATGGCAAGTTATCTAAGGAACCAGTTTGCAGTATTACTTACATGACAGACCAGTACACCGTGAATTTAGCTCACAAGATCATAGCAGACCCACTGCACCCTCTGTGGTTTGAATACATACATTTATCTTCAGGACAAAGATACAGCATGGCCAGAATATGGACTAAAAGAGGCATCATGTCTTTCAGCATTCAGCTGCTTAATAAGCGCTGTTCACATAGTCTGAATTTGGTGCCTCCTTGAATTGTACTTGATGGCCTTTATAGAGTTCCCATAATGTTGCTTACAGTGCATTATGTTGTATTATGTGCTGTCATGTATGGTTGTTAATGTATTTCTATGCTCCTTCTGCATAACAAGGCAATAAAGTTTTAATTCACTCTGTCATTAATCTACAGTTTTTCAGATTGTTGTCTAATTAGATTATTTTCTCCCCAGATCCAGGTAGCACTGAGGCACAAGTCAGAGATTGAGCATCATCGTAACAAGATACGTCTGCGTGCCAAGAGGAAGGGCCACTACGACTTCCCTGCCATGGATGACATGACAAGCAGCATTGCAGATGCGAAGGACCAGGATCGCATCTATCAGAAAGCACAGATACAGATCGATAAGATCCTGGATCCAGACGCCCAGATGGCCCCAGTCTTCATGGGATCGAAGAAAAGGTTAAGACTCTGTTTTAGGTCATTGCACTTGATCTGTGCATACGGGTGTGCAGGACTGTATACATTTCTCTTGGCTGGTTTAAATGAAAAAAAAAAGTCATAAATAGATTCATTAAAATTTCTCAATTTATTTCTCAGTGGTCGAGGAAGGCGCTCTCCCAAACAGAGGATGAAGGAGCAGCTGAATGGAGGCATGACGGAAGCAGACAAGGACCACCTCATCAATGAAGACAGTGACGCTGGTTACAGAAAGTGTCCTGGAG
This sequence comes from Lutjanus erythropterus, assembly GCF_056507025.1. Lineage (NCBI taxonomy): Eukaryota > Metazoa > Chordata > Actinopteri > Lutjaniformes > Lutjanidae > Lutjanus > Lutjanus erythropterus. The sequence continues at coordinate 8,858,893 of NC_139329.1, forward strand.
TCAACAACGTGGCCTATGTGGTGAGTAGGACAGGAGAATACCACTATATAACCCCTGCATCTACTGTAACCTAACTGTTCATAAATACACTGTGTTCATTCCAGTCGGATCCTGACCAAGGCCCAGCATCCCCTCACAGGAGCCCCTCCCCCACCGATGACGTCTTCATGGGTCCCGCTTCCTCTCCTCCAGGCCATGCCCCTCCCCCACCTCCCTACATGCCTCCACAGCCCTCCATTGAGGAAGCGCGGCAGCAGATGCACTCCCTGCTGGACGATGCCTTCGCCCTAGTGTCGCCCACTTCTCAGGGCAGCACGGCAGGGATCACTCTCCCGGGGGTCAACACCAACCCCCCTGCCTCCAGCCCCCCGGGCCGTGGCCCCAGACCCTGGGGGCCCTCCTATCCAGCGCTTGGCCCTTTCAATGGTGTAAGTAGCCATCGCTGGTACTTATATCTACAGGATATTTTTAATAGTGTCAACCATTCAGTCAATATCAAATCAAAGGGCTTTCCTGGTTCTCCATGGCAGCTAAAGCTTTTACTAGTTTAAGTTCCAGTAAGCTGTATTCTGTCATGCATCTGTTCATTTCACTAAACAGGAGTCATGCTGAGAGAAATAGGCTCCCTGTTTACGTTTGTAAAAGCAGAGCAGCAAAAAAAAGCAAACAGACACATGTAAAATCCCTTGTATTCACTATCTCTTCCCTTTCTCGAGTTTTTCTCTGCTCATTCCCAGCATGAAGCCTATAGCTTCGAGTTTAATCGTGTCCTCTTAGGAAACTAATCAGTTAAGTATTCCTCCATCTGTCACCCCCATGGAGCTGCGACCTTACAGCCCCTGTCAGCTATCTACAGCTCCTAAGACTCTACAGTAATATACCCTGCATATGCTTGATCGGCATTAGCTCCTGTCAGTGCAGGCTGGTTTCAAAGAAGGTGCAGTCATATAACAGCTCTGAATAATAAGCTCAGCGTAAGCTTTTGTAGTTGTTTTTGTACTTATATTTATTGTAGCGAGGTCTGTGCCAAGCAGCGCCATACATAGGTCGGTCTATGCCACAGTTTGTTAACACATTAAGCCAGGGGTCCATAATACTGTGCATACTGTGTCCGTAATGTTTCGTGTTGTGTGGGGAGTTATCTATAGCATATCCCCTTCTTTGGAATTCTGAAGGGTAAAGCTGAGTTAAAATCAAAGAACGGTTTTCAGTGCCCATGGGCATTACATGAGAAAGAAATTAGAGATGGCAGAGCATTATATTAGAGTTACAGGAGGCTGTAAAGATTTTTGCCCATTAAACCACTGAGATTAGATGGGCAGTGACGCCTATGTTGGCAGCATTATGATTAAAACCTTCATCATTGTTTTGCAAATACAACCATGTGTTGGATGCTGTAAATAGAAATCGAATGCAAATACTTCTTGACCTATATTCAACTGAATACAGTACAGAGACAAGATCTTTAATGTTCAAACTGATTGACTTTGTTTTAGTATTCTTTGTAAATACACACTCATTCTGAATTTGATGCCTGCAACATGGTCTAAAAAAGCTGGCACAGGGTCGTGTTTACCACTGTGATACATCACCTTTTCTTTTTCCAACACTCACTAAGCAATTGAGAACTGAGGACTCTAACTGTTGAAATTTTGACAGTGAAATTCCTTCCAGTCCACGGTATCTGTTGTTGTAATTTGCGTTTCATAATGCACCAAACATTTTAGATGGGAGACAGGTCTTGCTGAAATAAGCAGAGGTGAAAAAGACTCCACAACATATATATGATATACTGCATGTCTTTCACTTTGCATGGTAGAGTCTTAACTTGCATTTGTGGATGCAACAACAAGCTGTGTTTGCCAACAACGATTTTCCGTAGTGATCCCAAGTGTGTGTAGAATCCTTTGTACAATTATGTGGCTTTTTAATACAGTGCCGCTTGAGTGATAAAAGATCACAGGCATTCAGTGTTGGTTTCTGGCATTGCCCTTTACGTGCAAAGACTTCTTGAGATTTGGTTGTAGACAGTGAAATCCTCAAAGTCCTTGCAATTATGTGTTGAGAAACATTGTTCTTAAATTGCTGGACTATTTTCCCACACTGTTTGTCACCACATCCATGCCTGTGAATGGATGAGCCTTTTTAGGATGTCCCTTTGATACCCAAACATGATATTATCACCTTTTACCAATTAACCTTGTTGAATGTTTGAAACAGGTGTTTTTGAGCGTTCCACAACTTTCTCAGTCTCTTGTTGCGTGTGTCCCAACTTTTTTAAACATGTTGCAGGCATCAAATCAGAGTCAGTGTGTATTTACTAAAAACCATAAACATTAAATATCGTGTCTTTGTATAGCAGTTAGTTGAATACAAGTTAAAAAATAATTGCATTCTGTTTTTTTTACAGTTTACCCACTTTTCCCAACTTTTCTGGAATTGGGGTTTGTGTAGTATTTCATGGTTATGTTGTTTTATGGAACTAAAATTAAGCACATTCATAGGTTGACTATAGCTTAATTATCATTGGGATAACTTCTCACATGGGTTCTTTCATATTAATACTTAAATGCTTTTTACAGCTACTAATATACATTAATCACTACTCTCTCTCCTATTGTCCAGTAACGTTATTCACCCCAGGTGACATATATAGAAAGAGTCAGTAGAGCCATAAAAATGGTATTTGCTAGCTCTGCTTTTGCAGGTTCAGTGCTTTAATATGCTTTAAAAGGTCAGCTGTGAAAAGAAGGATATCCAAGAAATCATGCTTGGTAAAAACAACAATGTACTGTATCCTACAGTGTATGAAGGCACACTACTGCTTTGCATTTATAAGAAACATCAACATCCACTGTGAGTTTTCTTTGTATTAATTAATGCTGTTACATGTTAAGTTTGTATATTGACTATTTTGAACATTGATAACACATGAGAGCCACAATTACAAACATATAATGTAGTTCTGTTACTTGTTTTCTGTTTTATTTCATTACCGTTGTTACTCACTCTCTCCTAAGCACTGTCTGTCTTTCCTTGTCTTCCCCAGAGGTTCACTGAGCTGGGCATGTCCCCTCCTCCTGTCCAAGGCCTGATAACAAGGTCAGTAGAGCAGTCGATGAAAATTGAGCATTCATGTATAAATCAATAAGTAATATGCTTATTTGACGTTCACATCTTCCCACACCAAAACGATTTCTTATTGATCAGTACGACCTGATTTCCACCACTTTGCCGGTGGGAATGTTTTCCTTTAGGTGCATCCAGTGAGTCGGGCCTCATGAATAATGAAAGAGGAGTCATCTTTATTTTATTGGTTTAATGGATCAGGCCCAAGCCTGGTCTCTTAACTGGCTCCAAAAAGGCCTATACACGCTGACACATTCATGTCATAACACAGTGCTGCATTTTTGAGCAGATTTTTACATCAAATCAGGTAATTTTGTAGAAAACAGAGCAGCCTAAATGATGTATTTGGGGTCAAACAACTTATCATCACTTGAAATTTGGTAACTCTTAGCCCCTTGGTTGTAATTTATAATTTTAAAGGAGGAGTTTGTTAGATTTACAGAGGATATATGGCAGATATTGAATATAATATTCATAAGAATGAGCTGTTTACATATATATAGAAAATATACAGAGGGTCCTCTTACACAGAGGCTGTTATGTTTCACCGCCATGTTTGTACCGTAAGTTTTTTAAGGCACTGCAGGTGCCTCCTACATGCTTGGAAGTAGAGAGTGAGATGAGTTGTTTACAATCTGCAAGCTCACTGCTAGATGTCACTAAATGCTACACACTTGTCCTTTGAGTTATATCTTACAATAAAAGACACTGGAAATATCAGGATGACTGATAACCCTGTTGTTAACATGGCCAGACTTTCAAACACCCACACAAATATATGCACTGTGTGAACTTTCCCTTAGGACTGTTCTCTCTAAAAGGAAGGAAGGAAGGAAGGATGGCATCATATGTGTAACACTACAGGCATCCACAAATTAAAATAAATGGAGTGAATTTATGGTGCGATAGGGTGGCTCTGCTGGTGAAGTCCTCTTCTGTGGCCGTGGTTAGATTCTGGCTTGTGGCCCTTTGCTGCATGTCGTCCCCCTTCGCTCCCCCAACTTTCCTGCCAGGTTTTCAGCTGTCCTATCTAATAAACACAAAAATGCCGAAAAAAGGGATAGAATTCATACGTTTTTTGTTTTTTTTATTATTACACCTAACATAACGAACAATCAACCTTGAATGCAACAAACAGGCTGGAGGCAGTGTGGCCATACAGATGCCAACCACATTTTCTGATAGAGTGAATTCAGTATGGAATGAGGGATTAGTGGTAATAATGGTTTAATACAGGAAATATATGTGATGAAAACAATGAGTTATTCTCTCAGTGAGAAAGAAGATGTTTTAAACAGAAAATGAGAAACATGGATTAGGTTCACAAAAATCAGATATTGGCGGCATATAATTTCTTTGACAATAATGTAAGTCATTTTATCATTCCTTAATAAGCAAACAATAAAGTAACCTTCATTATTAGTTGTGAACTGTAACCCACTCTTTGCAGCATGTTTCAGTGTTTTTTGTTGTACTTGTATATGTATAAATGACAGTAAAAAATTAAGTGATAAAAAAAAGAAAATGCTGAGTAGGACACTGTTTTAAAGGATTTGTCGATATGGCAGAAGCTGAGAAGAATTCATATCAATTTGTCACAATACATTTTTAATTAAATCGCAACCGCGTGAACGAAAATGCATTTCTTTGTGTTTTCAGGCAGGGTCTTGGCTCGAGCTACCTGCCACCAGGAGAAACAGCGGGGCAGTGTGAGCAGCTCCAGCCGGACAGCCTGTACTCCAGCAGGGGCCTCTACGCTGATGAGCTCCCCTCATCTGCCAGACCGCGGCCAGTAGGGGGAACTACAGGTACAAGTGGAAACAAACATGGACTTGTTTTCACGCCTGCTAATACTGTGGGGTTCAGATGTTGCAATAAGCTGCAAACACATTATATGCATATGTCTTAATGTAAGGTCCACTTCTTGCAGTGTCATGTAAGTACTATTTTCATATGAAAAGACAAAACCACACATCTGAATTATTTCTTTTGTGTTTGTCTGTGGCGACGGTTTATTTGAGATCACTTCAGGATCTGGGCCACAGCACAGACACACACCTCCACCCCATGAACTTGTCAACCTGAAAGAGCCTTGTCTCTCTCTTAAATTATTGAGGGAGCTGGCGTGATGCTGCTGCCGTCATGTGACTTACACTAATAGAAATGGATTCTGGCATTTACCATACAGAGTGCAGCACAGCAGAGACACAGAGTGCTTTTCAGACTTTCACCTTCAGCGATTGCATCAAAGTATATTAAAGGAGCTGCTGAGGATTGAGTGTCAGGAACTGTAGCTCTGATGTGATGTGTGTGTGTGTGTGTAGGCGCCCAGCTCCATCATCTTACACAGGTGGGATTGTCCAGCCGGATGAATGGTTACCCAGCAGGGGTCAGGGCTGCTCCAGGCCACAATGGAGGCATTGGCTGGAACCACTACCATGACGACAATTTCTCCAGGACAGAGCCTGAAAAAGATGCAGTGAGTGAATCACAGATTTCATTTTGTTCAGATCAGGGTCTTGTCTTCTATCCATCAAAACCTGAAAGAAAATGAAATTCTAAACTTTATGTTTTTGGTTTTGCCAAGAGCATTTTTTTGTCTTATACTTTACTTTTATTATTGTCAACAAATTCAATAAAAATCAACAATAAACAATATGAAATCTGCTTTTTTAGCTGTACTCCTGTGCCGTGCAGTTCTGTTGTTGTCCAAAAACTATTAAAAACACATCAGTGAGCCACTGGGTGGCATGTTTCTTAATTATCATCAACATGGTTACTGTAGTTTATCTTGGGTGGATCTCACATTGAGTACACACCATGCTGCTGTAAAGAAATACTCACTAGATTTCCAAATGTTTATCAATCCGTGGTTAAAAATAGTCCCAAATTTACTATTTAATCTGGTTTGAGTAATGTTTGCTAAAAGCACTGGTGCCCATCCATTTAAGGAAATTACAGTGCTTTTTTATAAAAATAAAGCTATATATTTGTGACCCAATTTCAAATATAAACTTAGGAACAAATGTTCTTGGGGCTGTGAGTGACAGCCAGGCTAGAGAGAGCAGAAAGTATTAAGAGAAAGATATTGCTGGTTTTGATCTTTTCTTGGAAATTTAAAATAAGGCCAGCTTTATCCTTATGTAAAATATAAATCTAACACTTGAGTTTTTTCTCCAGTTTTTCATGGTTTGAAGTAAAAAAAAATGGTTCTTCTGTGCACACAAGAGGTTTGTTTCTCTCAAACTTTGGTCACAAATTTGTTCAGATCTGTTTTAGTGAGCACCTCTCCTTTGCCAAGATAATCCATCCACCTGACAGGTGTGGCATATAGACATGCTGATCAAACAGCAGGATTATTGCCTTGGACTGGCAGAGAAGGATGGGTCAGCACTTTGCTCTCCCGGGAAAAAAAATCTGTAGCCCCCTGTGCCTCCCACTGTGATGAGCGTGACACTGCATGGGGTCAATAACTCGCTCCCATGCTTCTTCTTCTTTTGTTTTGTTGTCATTCCATTATATGTGCACAAAAAATTATTACTTATCTTTTGGAAATAAGAGCTAACTGTTGCTGCTTTTCCTCCATCCCAAACACAAAGACGTGCTGCACCTGAGAGGAGTGTAAGCCTGTTTCCATGCAGAGAAAAATAAACCTTTTGTGTGAATACAACTTTTCTTCTACCCACGAAAAATGGGAGCAAATACAAATGTTATATTTTTGTGAGTATATCTGTGTGCTTTTCTCAAAGTGCTATGCTGCTTTGAAAATCTTTTCTAGCTCCTTCCAGTTTCTCAGTCTTTGGTTCTGTCACTTGATAGGCTCTTTACTTGTTTCCTATATTTTCTTATCTATTTTTTCCCTCCTCCTCTCCCTTTTTCTCCGGCTGCTTGCTCTTCCCTCCTGCCTTTCAGTTCCTGGACTGTCTTCCTGACTACTCGCCCTCCTCTATCTTCCAGACACCCAGAAGTGGTATCAGGGAGCCCTCGGCGCCACCTGTCCACCTAGACACCCCGGGGATGGGCTATCTCTCAGCCCCACCGCCGCTGGATACGTCTCCTCCTACCCACTCCTCCGCCTCCCTGATCAAGGCCATCAGGGAGGAGCTGTTGCGCCTCTCCCAGAAACAAGCAGCTGTACCCAGCTACCACAGCTGAAGCCCCGGCCTCTAACCAGTCATGCCACTGACCCTGCCTGCCTGCTTCGCCTAATCTGACAATACTTCCCATGGAAGTCCCTGAGGGTGTACAGCAGAGAGATAGTCCTGCTAAAGTGAAGTGAAAAGGTGGCTAATAGAGATTTCTACCTGAAGAGGCTGCCCTGAACGACAGGATGGTTGATACAGCCCTGAGAATCAGATCAGCTGCAGTATGTCCAATCAGAGACAGTGTAATGAAATGAAGAACTATATGAACAGTATATGCTGGACCTTTCAAAATGAGATGACATGACATGTCTGGACTGTCCATGTGTCTGTCCTGCACTTCATTGTGGATCAGGGAAGGATCATGCCAAGTTCTGGCCACTGTGGATCCACAATCTGGACTTCTTTGAGATTTTGCTGCATTTCTCCAGACCCAGTATTCTGTGTCATCGTTTCATTCTCATGCTGCCTTCACGAAACAAAAATACTCCCTGAGACACACGTCATTTTAAGAAACTTTTTTCTTACATTATTTTAACTACCATACAGGTATTTGTTGTTTTCCGATGCAGGCCCTTAACCTCTTCATCACCATCAGGTGCTACTTCCTGTTTTCTGCCATGATGAGCCATGCTATGCCTTGACACTGTGATGTAGATCGCCTCATAGACGTATATATTTAGATGCCTCATTGACCGCTTCAGCCCACTGCTGCAATACGTCAACATTGTCTCCATATTGGACAGGACAAGACTGGTCTGTTAATAAATACAAGACAACAGGAGAGCTGCGTTTTTTCCTGGAAAAAGCACTTTAACACTTCAATTCAACGGTTCATGATTTACACGGAGTAACCCCCTGTTTTCACTGTAAGCGAGTCAGATACCCAGAGATTGATGCCCAGTAAAAAGGCACTGAAAACATATTTTATTCACATTTTGTAACGTAGAACAGAGTGCACTCCAGAGCCACTGAGCCGCTCACTCTGCTCCAGTCTGTCATCCCACAGACTCCCTTCATTTAACCCAGCAGCTAGGAAACAACACACAGCATCTTCTTTATTTTGTGAGCAAACTAGGGATGATGACAGTTAAATGATAGTAGATTAATCAGTTGTTAAGAATTTGATTGATTAAGTAAAATTTAGTTCATCTATCAAAACACTACATGGGCTATTTAACACTGTCAGAGAATATTCCATCTGTTGCTGTGAAAATAAAACCTTGGCTGAGGGAGGAAAAAACACATTTGGTATTTGATATAAGCAAAATGTTTACGTTATTTTTTTAAAAATAACAATTAACCAATTACAATGATTGATGAAAGACAGTATACAATTTGCAACCCTACAGCAAACTGTATATTTACTGCCACTAGACAGCTTTAGTGCATAAACTCAAATCCACACTCACTGCACACACACACACACTGCTGTGCTTATGCTACAGTCATATGCGTCATGTTGAGAATGTAGAAAAGAGATCAGGACAGTTCACACTTATTGAAAGAAAACTGCAAACTGCACATAAAGTTTGGCTGCTCATTTGCTGCTGATGCTTTGAAATGCACAGACAAGACCGATCCTATATGGACAGATGAGTCTAGACAAGGGGTCTGTTAGAAAAAACCTTTTTCCCCACTTAAACCCTTAAATATATCATGACTCATTGAAATCAGTTTAGTGTAAAAGTTTTTGTATTTTTTAACCAGAAAAAACACAGCTCCCTGTTTCACTTGCATTTGTTAACAGGCCAGTCTTGCCCTACAGGGTGGCGACGTTGACATACAATCCAAAGGCCAATGCAGCGTCTACATGTATATGTCTGTGGTTCACCTGACCCAATCTACTGTACGAGCCTAGAGTGAGGTCATAGTTCACAGCCAGCGAGCCAGTTCAGACAGTAGGCACAAGGGGGCATCCGTAGAGACTAACAACACTTATAAACACTACCTATTCTTTCTGTACTTACTGCAGTAGCAGAGTTAGTCTGAGTTGATATTTTTTTGACCTCTTGACTTACAGTACATGCTGTTTTTTGACGACAACTTGCATTCATGTCCTGTGTTTTTATTTATTTATGTTTAGTAGCTAACAGTCAGCTAAAGAAATGTGGAAAAAATGGCCTTGAAATTACTTTAATCTTCAAACATGACTTCAGAGGCAGATGTTAAAAACAGAGGTACAAATAATGAATGAAGAATTTGAGTATGTACTCGACAGTTAGGGCGTATTGTATGTACTCAGTATTTGGTATGATTTGATGCACTGCATGCAGACTACTTGGTACAGCTCAGGTCATTTAAAAGAGATTCCTTGCGGACAAATCAGTGTTAAGACAGTGGAGGAAGAAGTGTTAATGAGGAAGTCACAGAGACCAGTGATCTGTTTTAACATGAACCTGTATTATTGACTACGTATTGAACAACAATCTGTGTTTCATGCAGTATTCAAAGTTTGCTTTGCCTTTTTGTTAGCACAGTAAGGAAAAAATGTGTTCTGTATTTGTTGTCATTTATGGTTTACTTCAACCAGTCATGGCTATGTGCTTTTTTAAAATTTCTTTTACCTTGCCTCATGTAATTTTGCTCACCTTAAATGTCTCTTAGTCACTGTACTGGTTTGAAATCATTCTAGGTTGGGGTTTTTTTGTTTTGTTTTTTTTAACATGACTCCTCCCCCGATATGTTGTGATGTTTTGGGGCCTGAAGTGATATTTTATTTAAATGAAATAAAAGAGAAAAATTATGGATTTTAAAAGCAGAGCTTTAAAATATGTCTCGGAGTGTGTACCAGTATTATGCGGTGGAATATAAATCTTCCCTATACAAGCACCCATGTTTGGCAGTGAGCTGAAACACTCTAAAGATGTTACCAGAGCGTACATTTTTTTTTTTTTTTTTTGCTTGCAATGTGACGTGCCTTTTGGACTCATCTAAGCAGATGAAGATACAATGAGGATGACAGAAATTCTTCATACTGTCATTCATTTTGTCACATAGTATCCAAAGCTGTAATTTCCAGTCTACATCACAACAAGCAGTCCTATAAAATACGTATATATGACATTATGGCTGTTGATCTGTTGAAAAGTCATCCAGGTAACCATAATCAAACATTGTCATTGCATGAAGTTTCCCTGACGTAATCTCTGGTTGTGCATTTCACCTCTCATGTTTACAGTTTGTGTTACCATTCTCACACTGTATGCCTCCATCTGCTGGTTCTGTACTGTAACAACAGCCCATCCTTTTGTGCTCATCCTCAGTTCTTTTTTTTATTATTATTATTTTTTTAGTGGTGTTCCTTTTGTTCATCTATTTCTGTGTCATGTAATTTGTGAAAATGATCTGTTGGCTGGCCCAACTTTATGTTTGATTGATGTTGCATGCTTAATTATTGTTCTTCTTTTGTTTCTTTCTTTTCTTTTGTTTGTTTTTTGCGCATGCTGTTCCAAACTTCTTGAAATACAAAAAAAAAAAAAAAAGAGAATGTGTCATCAGATTTAAAGTCTTGGGTGGTTTGATGTGTTGACACTGTGAAACTTGTTTTTAAAAGAGAAATACATAATACATGTACTGTACTAAATCAAAAAATGGCAATGATGTGTCATCAGAGATTAAGGAAACATGGTAAATTGTAATATTGTTTTCTCCAACAATGATTCACAGTTATTAGAGTTCAAATTAATGCCAAATGTTCGCCAAATGAGTGAGCGTCTTTTTATGAGTCATAAGAAATCATTCATAATGTTTTAGAAGGAGTAGATGCTTGTGATGCTTAAATTGAGCAATATGTTAATGGAGTCTGGCAGGCAGTGAAACAGGCTGTCACTGAACTCAGAGTCCACAGGGTGTATGTACAGGGTGTCGACTCTTCATCATTTGTCATGGTCAAAATATAAGGTTCAGCTCATCTTGGACTCTTGTATTTTCGGTGTAACTGTAACCTGCAGCCTGCCTGAGCTTCAGGTTTGGGGAGGAGTGGTTGGAAGAGAAAGGAGGAATATGTAGCTACTGCGCATTCAAAAATTATTACTTCAGTCCAAATACTAAGTTGGAGCCAGAGACAGTATGTTGGAATAGGTTGAAATCTAATTTAATGTACAATCATGACAGCGAGTTGTTTCCCCCACCCTCTCCTCCCCAGATCCAAGAAAGCTCAGGCAGGCTGCAGGGACACTGCAGGAGCGCAAGATGGGTGCAACATTGTAAATTGACAGTAACAAGCAAGGACTGAACTTGATAACTTTCAGTTGTCTGTTGATGTAAAGCTAAGCCCATTATCCTAAAAACAAAAACCCCACTGCGCCGAACATACACACTCTGGACTTTGAGTTTACTGCCTACCAACCCCCATTAACATACTGCTCAGTTTAACCATTACAAACATCTACTCCATCTACAAGATTATTAATGATTTCTTCTGACTCATGAACAGACACTTTTCCTCCAGTAAACATTAGTTTGAAATTAGCAGAATTAGAATAGAAGTTTCAAAGGCAGACGCAGCAGCTGTAGTGACAGAGAAGCCAGTAATTCAACTTAACATGTTTTCTTGATCTCTGATGACATATAATGGTCATTTTATTACACTAAATATAGTACAGATTTCTCCTTTAAATAGGGATTTAACCTATTTAATGTACTGTCTGTTGCTCCAACTCGTTATTTGGACTGTAGTGCTCATTTTTGAATACCAGCGTTTTACATATTTCTCCTTTTTTTTTCTTTTTTTTTCTCTTTAATTCTCTTTGAGTTCTCAGAAATGGTCAGTGAGCCCTTTTCAAATACATTTTCACTTGGCTGAATAGTTAAAACACATCATATGCACTCATCATTATGTTGTTTATTCAACATCCAAAGCACTGTTGCGGGTGTTGTACTTACCACAAGCAACCAGACGGTGTCAGTACAGTACAAGAAAACCAGATCTGCTTCCTCCGCAACAAAGGCTGCTCTCCTGACTTTGGATGACGTAATCCCTTCCCAAGGATCTTTGTAGTGTTTTATGTGGTCTTTAGTGAGGAATTTTGAAAGTGTCATGGAATAATGAAGGGGGATGTGTATAATTATGTAATGTTGAATCACCGTGTTTGTGACGGATGAGTGATTCCATGTTGATCAGCAATGCTTCTGATATTCTCTGGGTATGAGTTGGTCATTTTCTTATGAACAATAGTCAGAAAATAAGGAAACAGAGATGCTCACTAGGTAGTATCATAAAATATAAATGGAAATTTGCACTTCTGCTGGGAACAAGGACGCATTTTCCCCAGACTAATGAATTGGATCAGCTGTCACTACTTTGGTGTCAATCAAGGTCATTAGCTACGAGCCCTGTTGTGGGTTTATGCCTCCTCTTGTGGTGAAGGAGTACTTCCTGCTCATGCATTGAGTTCCGTCTCATCCCATCAGACGCTTCTCTCCTCTAATCCCATCACAGGATCTAAAGCCACTGAGTGAAGCAGCTAAGCGGCCAGCAAAGCTCCTGAACTCCAACTGCAGGGTGTAGGAGGGGGGTGGACTGCACACAAGTCAGCAAGTATGAGACAGAGCAGTGACTGCATTGATCTTTTCACATCCTGACTGTAATTTGTATAGTCTTTGAATCAGAGGAAAGAAAGGACTGTTGACTTTTCGGGTGATTACCTCCTACTGCAGCTGTGTCCCCTCAGGTCTGATCTCCTGCTGGTCTTAAGCTATTTAACTCTGGTGTCTTCCACGACTCTTGGTCCATGCACACAGGACAGAACTGCAGCTAGAGATGAAATTTTACGTAGTGTTCACATTTTAGTCTGCATCATCAACTGTAAATATGAGCAGATCAGTGTCAAATCATCTTTAACTTCAGGCTTTACTTTACCTTCATAAATACTGCTGCTTTAATCTACATATGTGTCATCAAAGGTGGGGAGTAACTTAGTACAATACTTTGTTTCTCTACTTAAGGTATCTGAAAACATTTTAACACAAATATGTGTACTTTCTACTATAGTTTTAATGCACTTTATTTTCATCAAGACTACATATCAAGTGCATATCACACATGACAGATGAAACAAGACCAAAATGACCTAAAAGTCATAACAAGATAAAAACAAGAAGAAACTATGTTGAAGTCAAGACATAACAATATAGACAAATTACACAACCAGACAGAAGAATGTAACAAGATGCAAATGACTCATCAAGATGAAAACAACGCAACACGACAAAAACAGCAACAACAAAAAAAGCTGTAACAAGACATAACAAAATGACAATGACGTCACAAGACAAATGCAAGGTAACAAGATGCAAATGACGCAACAAGACAAAAGCAGCGTGAAAGACGTAACAGGACATAACAATATGAAAACAACATAAGAAGATGAATGATGTAACAAGAAAAAACAACGTAAAGGACATAAGATGAAAATTACATAAAAGTTGTAACAAAACAAAATATGACAACAACGTGACAAGATGAAAAGGATGTAACAAGATTTAACAAGACAAAAATGATGAAAAGGACATTAAATGACATAAAAGACTTAACAAGATGAAAACAATATAAGACATAACAAGACATGACAATGAAAACAACACAACAAAATGAAAAAGACATAACAAGACGATGTAATATGAAAATACAGTAAAAAGATTTAAAAAATGATTTAATAAGATATGACAGGACAAAAATTATGTAAAATAACATAAAATGACTTAACAAGATGCAAACAACATAAAAGTGTAACGAGACAGAAACAATGTTACAGAGAAGATGTAACAACATGGATGAATTACACAACAAGACGAAAGCAACATAACAAGACGCAAATGACTCATCAAGATGAAAACAACACAACAAAACAAAAACAACATAAAAGACGAAACAAGACATAACAATGTGAAAACAACATCATAAGACGAATGCAAGGTAACAAGATGCAAATGACGCAATCAGACAAAAACAACATAAGACAAAAAAACAACAAAAGACAAAATGAAAACTACGCAACAAGACAAAAACAATGTGAAAGACATAGAACGGTATCTTCTCAAGTAACTTCTGCTTGAGTAAAAAATGTCTGTACTTTTGCCACCTCTGTGTGTTATTGATTTATCAGTATTATTTCTCATGCCTGTGTGTTTCTGTCCTTCTAAATGCATTTGTATTGTTGTATTCATGCTGCCAGCTCAGTGTCTTTTTCTCATTCTGTCTCTCTCTTGTCCTCTGCAGGGTTTAAGAGTGTCCCATCCCATTGAGTCTGGCTGCCCCTGGCCCTCCTTGTGGGGTCTAACCCCACATACACACACACACACACACACACACACACACAGACACAGAGTAATCCTGTCTGTGTGCTGTCCCAAGTCTAACCCAGCCCAGGGTAGCACAACAAGAGCACACCCAGGAGTTAATCTGGATCATGACGGTAATTACTGCCCGGGTGTCCAGCCTGTAGGAGGTTATGGAGAGCGGGGGGGGCAATTGTCCACTAAAGGGAGGAGTCAAACAAGCAGTTCTACCCACTGACCTTGGAGAAAAGTATGAGGGAGGGAGGGAGGGAGGGAGGGAGGAGAGAAACAGAGAGGGAGGCAGAGCAGATCCAGGCATTAGCATACTGACAGAATTCCAGCACTGCAGATCTCTCTCTTCTGTCTTCAGACACTCTCGCTTTTTAGTCAGCTGGCGAAAGACAAGAAAGACAAGAAAGACAGAGCAGGGCAGGGAGGAGGACAAGAAGTGTGAAACAAATCCTTTGACAGATGAGAAAAAGAAGATATCTGCCTTGTCACTGATCCTTCAGAAGCACTTGTGAGTAGACTGTGTGTGTTTCTAGCTGTGTGTTCTGTAATGAGAGTCACATCTCAGGAATTTATGGATGCAATAGGAAGGAATTTCCCGAGGATGTCTTTCCACACTGTTTGTTATTGTAACCAAGGTATATGTTTGTTGACATGTGTGTGCTGTATGCACAGTGTCTGTCAGTGTGTACGCTCTGACTCCACAGCACATGTCGTCCGTCCAGCTGCCTGTCAGAAACAGACATTCCTGTGGTTTGATGACGATGGCAGTTGCAGTGGTGTTGCAGTGGGAGGATGTATGTGGTCCTCGCCCTCCTTGTTTACCAGCATGCATGGCTCTTTTATTATGAAACGCTCCGCATGCCGTGTCGTTACACAGCATCAGAGCTGCTGCTGCTGCCTGTGAATCAATGACAGCAGCAGCAGCAGCAGGATCGGTTGGCTGACAGAGACACTGCAGCAGCAGCAGACAGGCATCTTCTGCAGCATCCAGCGATGTGCCAGCTGGCACATGCGGTAACAATCAACGTGAGCATAAGATTGTCATAACCATGTCATGACACCTGTTATTAACAAGGAGGAGTCTTTATGACTGTTGTCATAATGTGTCATTTGGTCAGTTATGTTATTTTTAATGCCAAGTTGACATTGTTTCAGATGTCTTTGTTATCAGATGTAAAGAAACCGTTAAGCTTTTAACACCACAAGTGGCCTTATAATATTTAGTGACATTTATGGCAAATTGTTAATTACACTGTTACAAATCCATTTGACAGCGAAATAAAAAGTTAATTAATAACATCTTTAAAGTAGGTCAGTCAGGTCAGGGAAAACATTCATGACACACCTATAATCATCTCATGACAGCCAGTGTCAAAACCAATAACATATGACATTATAATGTCACGTTAAAACATAAAGCTGAACACTTTCTCTAAGTCTGATAAAGTCAAGTTGTTATGACAAAGACACTGACAGGTTAAGTTGTATTAATGTCAAGTTGTCATAACAAAGTCATTATCTGCTTGATTAGTGTCAAGTTGATAAATGTCAAGAAAGACTTGTTAAGCAATGTCAACTTTGCATTAAAAATGACATAAGTGGCCAAATGACACTGAATTACAACAGTCATAAACATTCATAAAGACGCTTCATGCACCAGGCAGGTGTCATGACATGATTAGGAGTCATATGCACACCCCTTCAAATAAAGTGTTACCCATGCTTCTGTCACAGTTATCATCTCTTTCTTCTCTTGTTGTGAGTGGTGATGGTGTCACTGCAGCTCCTTTGCCCCCCCCTCTTCTCTTCCCCATCCTCCTCCTCCTCTACGTCCTCTCTCCCTCTCAGCGCAGGTTATCTTTGCTCTGTAATTGGGTCATTTTCTCATTTCTCTGTCTGACGCTGGCGTCAGGACACACAGCGAGAGTGGGAGGCAGTTGTGAGGTCGTGAGGGCCTGATTTTTCCGAGGTAGAGGTGCAGAAACAAAAGGGTTGTGAGGAAGAGGTTCGATTTTGCACATGTGTGTGTGAGCAGACACATGTGACGTAACAAAGAGGAGGCACGGACAGGCATTGTCTCTGTTTATAACACATGAACAAGCATCTGTGGGAGTGAAGGTTAGAGAGGGAAAGAGTATGATGTTTTCTGTTATGCCAGTGGCGAGTGATGCCCTACTTGCTGCTGCATGACACAGAGCTCTATTTTCTCTGAGGTTAGGACCAAAAGTAGCTGTTTTTCTTTCACTGCACCATTACGCTGTGGTGGTGTCAGGTCAGGTAACTCATGTTTACACAAACTCTTTGTCGCCAGTGGACGATCCCCGTCCTCAAGGTCACAGCGCAGGTTATCTCCGTCTCCCTCCCCGCCTGCCCACCAGGCTCTACTGTATCAGAAGACACAATGTGATATTGTGCTGCTGCGCTGTGCTGAGTAGGAGGCAGCGCTCATGTGATGTTCAAGGGGGAGGTGAATAGCTGTCATTCATAGGAGAGCGCCCGTTTGCTCGGCAGCTGCCCTCCTATCTGACTTCAGACACCGATCCTGCCTGTCAGCTGCTGCCTAACTCTTTTCCACAGCCAAACTGTTGTCCCCTCGGTCAGGGAGTTTGACACATTAAGCATTTGTATTGGGCTTGATAAGAGGCGTGGTGGAGTGACAAATGGGATTAAAGGTCCAGTCTGCAAGATTTATGGGGATTTAATGACAGAATATGGCAGAAGTTGTGTTTTCATTGGTGTACAATCACCTGAAAATAAGAATTGTTGTGTTTTAGCTATATTAGAGTGAGCCATGGTGAAGGTGCAGATCCTCTTCCATGGAGGCCACCATGCCTCTATAGTAGCCCAGAATGGACAAACCAAACACAGGCTCTAGATACAGCTTTTTGTGTTTCGAGGCTGCTGTAGGCTCTCCGACACACTTGGAAGGGGAGGGTGAGGTCAGGAGTATATAGTTGCAATATCTAGCCTCACCACTAAATGCCACAAAATCTTACACACTGGTCCTTAAAGGAAAAGTATGGTACAGACTATCAAACCAAAGTAAATCATTCATCATGCAGTATGGTCAGTTTCACAACAATGTGTATTGGATTAAAATTATTGATACTTTAATGCATCACATTAATGTTGCTAGACATTAAATTAAATGATACTGTAAGATAAATGTCATGAAGTAAAGAAGTACAATATTTGCCTCTGAACTGTAGTGGAGTAGAAGTATAAAGTAGCAGAAAATGGAAATATACAAGTAAAATCTACTTAAAGTCTGTGTAGAGGAGAGTTCTTTCTGAAAACATATGAAAAGACTGAGAACTGTGTGGTACTGAGTTGTGGAGTTAGACTGTTAAACTGTTATGAGCCCCACACACAAATGACACCGTGTCCCCCTCGTCCTCCCCAGTGGTCCATTAGAAACTTCAACAACTTCAATCAAATACATCCCAGCAGTTCACTTCAGCTCACTTCAGTTCCAACAATCTGAAACAGATGAAAAAAAACCATACCATACCGTCAGCCTTATGTGGCTCTGGTGGTGCAAACATGTCTGGACATGTCCAATTAAGTTGCTAGACAGAGCTCCGCGTTTCAAGTCATTTTTAGGTCGTAGTGTTTGACACTGAGACAGTGAAGCAGACACACCCCCAGCATTTCAGAGCAGGGAAAGCTGCTCATTTTTTATGATTTTGAGGCCTAATTTTATATACTTGAAGATTTTTTTAAACCATTCAAATTTGCCTGGGTGGTTAATAACATGTTTCTGTCATGGTTTAGGTTTTTCTTAGTCACTTCCTGTTTTATTTTGTTTTCTGTTGTCTATCTTTGTTGTCTTTACTTCCTCTCCTTGTCTGTTTTCCCGCTCTTTTTGATCACTGATTATTTTCACCTGTTCTTGACTGCCCTCACCTGTGTCTTGTTATCCTCCCCCTCCATAGTGTATTTAAACCTGTGCCTTTACCTGCTTAGTTGCTAGTTCGTCCTTGTTAATTTGTCAGTATTCTATCTTGTGGATTTTTGTTGTTTTGTGTTTTTCCCTGCATGTTTTTTTTGTGTTTGTTTTTGTATTAATCTTTTGAAGGCAACCAGTCCGGATGCTGTCTGCATTTGGGTACTTTCTCCTGTTTCTGGTTGACAACTTGTCAGTTTGTTGGTGTGACAAGCTCAAACACACATTTACTATTTCTTTACACAAACTTTAAACGTAAAATCAATAGTTGTTTGAGTTATTTGGGTTGGCAAAATATCCAGAGCACAGCAAAATAATGAGAAAATAAGGAAAATAAAGGTAGGGCAGGGTATCTGCAAATACAGACACAACCACACAGTATGGGTCAATATGGGGATTATTTTTCTGAGCTTATATTTTGCTGTTTTTGGGGGTTGAAAACATTGCATATTATGCCTTTGAGAACAGTGCTTTTCACCACTGTCAGCGCACTATGCCTAGTAGTTGTTCAGGTTCGGGTATTTTGTTTGTCACAGAGGTATTTTGTTAAACTTTATAAAGCTACCCAGTATACCACAGCTGATCATCTGACAGCGTTAATCCCTGCTGGCGGACACTGGATCTCTCTGCACTGCTGCCCTGCAGACCACAGCCTCGGTCAGCAGCAGCAGAATGCAGCTCTGGCAGGAGCAGTCAGCCAACTGTTAGTGTGAGTGTGTGGGAGTGTGTACAGACTCAGACGCAGAGACTTCTGCAGGACGGACAGTGAGACCATTTCACTGCATGTTACCTGTTTCCCGCAGCAGCAGCAGTGCAGATAGAAGCAAGTTAGAGGAGTTAGACTGTGTTCATCAAACCATAGGCATGGAGTGAATGAGAAAGTAAAATATGACCGAGGAGGAGAGGAAGGTGTGTGTTTCTATGCATGCAGGCATCACATACATGTTTTCTATACATGTACAACATGTGCAGCCCTTTTTCATGACCTGTCCGGACGATAATCAGCAGATAATCCTGTTAAGCTATTATTTCTCTAAAAGCTTTGTTTTGGTCAGCAGATGGACACTGCAGGGGTGTATTTTGTCTGGTCTGACTGTTCTTTTGTAGATCACTGTTGACTGCACAACTGACTTGCACAGTAGTAATTTGTCTTTTTGTCCTTGTTCTAAAAAATGCAACTTTTGTTGGAGATTTCTTTCATTTGGTTACTTGTGGAAATAGATGGAAGTTTTCTTCTTTTTTTTTTTTTTTTGGAGCACAAAGTATGATTACTGTGATCCCTGTAGAGTTACTGTGGACAGGCTGTGACTAAACATTGCTCTAAAAATAATCTTAGAATTTGTCTGTATCTGATGGTATCTATGAAACAACCACAGAATCCAAAACATTTCAGGCGCTATTGAACACCACTTTGAAACTCAGAAACTTTTTTCATTTCGTCAGACAACTTACTACCCGTCATAAACAGCTGGGGTACAAAATTGAACATCTCATTCTCGTCTGAAGTAGATTATCTTGGGTCTGTGTGTGGTTTATGAAAACTCCATCCAGATTAACAGCTTTTTATTGGTGTTGCCTTCACTCCTTTTGGAGTTCAGCTAACCTCATCAAGACACCAATCAGCCCCCAACAGATCACCATTCTCTCCCGCTGCTGTGTATGTAAACATCATGATGTGGGTTGCTTTCTGACTTTTTCATGTTGGAAAACCAAAACAGTTTTTTGCACTGTCAGCAGACATGGTCGTGGTCAAGACCACCTCATTCTAGTTAATGAGTTTAGCAATCACAAAACTGTATTGGTAACCCTCCACACAAAACTCTCCCCAGTCCTCAGTTGGCACACATTTCCATGAATATAAAACAAAGAGTATGAAGATGCATAACAAAATGAATGGAAAATACACACACTGTAAAATATATGTATGTATATATATACATATATACATATATATATATATATATATATATATATATATATATATACATATAGGAATTTAGTGGAATCAAGTCATCTTATTTATTTATTTTTCAAACTTGAAATCTCTAGTATTTATTTCAGAACACTTCAGAACTTTCAATCATGACTTTTCTGTCTTGAATTCTTCTGACTCATTAAACTCGTTAAGTTTCTAAAGAAACATGATTTCCCAGCATGCATTACCTCTTACACACTTTAAGAAAAGTCATGGTTGCTTGTTCTCACAATCATGAAAACGCTGCAAACATGTTTTCTCAAGGAGTGTACAAGTGAATCAAGTTTAAGTTTATTTGAGTCAGAAATTAAAAATTTTAAGACAGCCCCAAAACCTTTTAAGGTTAAAGAGAAATTATATATTTTTACAGTGCAGAATAATTCAATAAACTGATTTAATTAGATTCTTTCTCATGTAGTTTTTATTTACCCGTTAAACAGATGTACAGATTTTTTTCACAGGACAACTGAAACATCCATGAGCTCATCACTTCAGCGACAGTCAGTCATTGTTTTCATACCCTCCCCCACTAAGCCAGTCACGACTCCTTGGCTGGATGTTTATTTGACTCTACAGGACTCGAGTTAGGTGTCCCACTTTCATCCTTAAGCACAGACGAATGTTGTTAGTCTTTGGGGGAACTGACACATGTTAAGGACACGCTGGAGGAGAACAAGACCTTTACACAACTGAGTCACATTGTCTGAGATGAAGGGCAAAAAAAGAAGAACCATAACAACGGAAGAGTGAGGTAAACTTTTATTTATGTTGTCCTCTAGGCAAGGAAAAATGAGACAATGAAAAGCTTTGTTATTATTTCAGGATGTCTCCTATCGATTGAAGTAATAAGAATTTCATCAACTTGCCCAAGTCAGTGGGTAAGTTGAGCCATCTGGGGGCAAATTTAACTTAAAACAAAGCAATTAATTAATACATTCTCCCTTTTCAAAGAGTCATATTTCTGTGTAAGATGTGTTGTTTTTTGTGATTTGGTGGCCCCAGTTTAAGAGTGCAGTTCACTGAAACAGCTGTGTGCTTTTTTCTGATTTCATGAGTCGACAGCTTTGCTAACACAGCTAGCTGGATAGCTAAGTTACAGCAAACGCAACAAATGTTCACAGTTGCCCAGAAACAAGGGACGTGTCAGTTTACCCACTGGCTCATCTTACCCCTCTCCCCCCTACTGGAGACATACATTAGCACAATTTTCTCAGTCTCAAAAGTAATAGGTGGCCATTAAAATAGATTAGTGGCCTGATGTTTAATTATGAGCTGTGCTCATTGGACTGCACAGGGAAGATGTGTGTGCACCATATGATCATGTCAGTACACTGCTGATCCTGTCAGATTTCTGTTTAAATACACTTACAACACCCACAGAAACATCTTCAATACGACAAACATTTTTGATTTAGACCAATGACACACTCAAGCAAAACCCATTAACCATGACTGTGACCTTATGCAATGCCTCGTGTGAGAACAATTGTGCATGTGCATGACAGTAAACAAATTCTACAAAGACAAAAAGAAAGCCGGATAGAGTTTTTCTCTCAGAGGCAGTGGTGTTTCTAATAGACAAAGACACATCTGTTGTAGTTTAGATCACAATCATGACTGTCCAAGGGTTCCAATCCTTCATGTCAGATGCGTTGTCTGCTGCCTGCATGTCCTTTGTTTATACCTGCATCACACTGAACTGTTTGGGATGTCGGCGACTTGTGTGGATGATGGCGAGAAAGACGTCAGAGGGCAGTGTGGCTTGAAGAATGTGGCAGGTTTGGCCACATTTGTTTGCATATTTATTAAGTAATGACAGCATTAGTCCCTAGGAGATTATTTCATTTTAGGTATCCCAAACTGCTTGGCTCAACAGCAGCCCAAATCCTTCAGACCTGGCTGCAGACTTTGGCATGAGTCTTGGCGAATGACGAGCCAAGGGACACTTATAGTGCCAAAATCAGCCGCAACCAGCCGAGACCAGACCCAATGTTGTTTCAAAGTGTGTATCACCATTAATTTAACAACCTTATCTCAGCAACCTTAGGCCTGACCCAATCATCCGTCCTCTGTGATACTTACCCTCACACTAACCCCAATCAATTGTCACCATGACCCTTAACCGCAAGCTATCCCACCACAGAGGGCATCACTACAGGAAACACATGGAGAAAGAAGGAGAAACAGACTGTGACACAAAACTGGATCACGATTGGTCCTTAGGTGCTAAAACACAGACGGCTAAACACCAACATTCAGCTGCAGTTGGTCCAAATCAGCTACCTGGCTAACATTCAGTTTGCTACAAAAATAATGTTCTATATTAAATTCCTGCTTTTCTTGTTCATTTAGGAAGAACATTTGTTTGACGAGCATGAGGCCATGCTTAAATCAGTGTGAGGAGAATATATCTTTACTCACCCAACCAAGCCAAATTACTGCAGCCTAAATAAATACATTTCAACATTATCAATGTAAAAACATAGCCTGGGTAATCAGTATTTTTATATTAACAATGGATCAGTGACTACATGTAATATGAAAGGGGTTGCTATAACAACAAACCCACAGAGAACTATAACTCAAATGGTGAAAATACAGTAGTGGAGCATATTCTTCTCAGAAAATGGTGGAGACCAAAATCAGAGCTAAAAGGAGTATGAACTTTAACTTGATTCTTCCAAAAACAAAACTCCAAATCAATGCTAGTTACTTCATGTGTGCTGGGTGTGTAAACAGGAACTTGTGTCCTTGCATATTATCCAGACCAACTTTATAAGACATCACTGTGTCGGTAGCCGTGCGTTTCCATGCAATTGTTGAGCAAATTTCCTAAGAAAAGGAAATTTGCTGCACCAGAAACAAAACCAGTCGTTTGCAAACCGTCAAAAAACCTTAAAGAAGAAACAAAACAAGTCGCTTTAGCCATCTATGAGAAAAAAATGGAGGTTTAGGTTGTTTTTTCAATTGGGTTGAAGTTTGTGGTTTTAAGTTATAATTATTATTTCATGAGATCGAGGGTGGAAACAGCTTCTTCTTCTCTCAAAGCAGAAACAGCTGATTAGTAATGTGAGTTTAACATTCAGTACATCATAACTTTGGAAAAGGTGAACTCTCTAGCTAGTGTAAAAGCGAATTGAGGAGGTTTTGTATAGTTTTGCAGTTTCCGTCAACTTTGTGTGTTCCGCTGCCCCCATGTGGTCAAAATAACAAAAACAAACAATGCAAAGTGAATAACTTAAAGCTAATTGTTTACAAAATAAGTCTTGCTTTAAGATGTTGCCTGTTTAGCTGTATGATATTGTGTTACATGAAGCCCCATGTGTGATTTTGTGTGTACATTACTGTCTGTGTGTTGCATCATTATGTATAGGTACTTTATGTGAGTACAAGTGAATTTGTATGTGATTGTGTGTGAAGTTGGTCAGCAGGGAGTAAAGATCAGAGGCTTACGGTGCAGAGAGGCAGAAAACAGGACATGGCAGCGCTGAACTTTGAGATGAGTGAGAAGGAGCGAGTTACACGCCTCAACACATACACAGGGCAGAGGGTGTTGGCATGAGGTCACACACGGGGTCAGACGTTCATAAATAGATGCAACGCACATTTGGACGTATGATTCATGTCCATGCACACACATGCACAGAGAGGGTAGGGAGTCCAAACTGGACTTAAGTCTTTACAGCAGCAGCTGTCTCCCTGGTTCTTCTTCCCAATCCCACCGGGATCAACTTTCGGACAGACGCTGTGTCAGTTACACAACAACCAGAGTCACCAAGTTATGAGACACACTTTCAGTAGCACTACTGTCGTACAAGTGTTAACAAGATTGATAGTAAACTTTTTTCATGGCAGCCATATTGATATGAACTAGCCGGGTAAACACAGGTGTTAGCAATGATGCTAATTAGCCAACATGTACAATAGCAGCACCCTGATTCTGTTTGACCTGAATGTAACACAACCTGAGTTTGTATCATTGGTAACACCTGTGTTTACCCTGCTAGTTCATGTCATGGCTGCTGCAAGAAACACAATCTTAACAATAGTACTTTATACTGTGCCTGAACAGTTTCACATTTGATGGTGAACATTAAAGTTAAATGCAGTTTGCCAGCTTGTATTTTGAGGATTTAGCCAACTGATAACAAAAATGGAAGCTGCCTTGTTCACTTTTCAAAGATGATGAACAAGTTTTCCTTATTTAAGATAGTTTTACATTATTCTAGGAATAAGTGCACAAATTGATGGGAAAAAAAAGGTGAAAAGTAACATCCATGGGCTCCAACATTGTAAAACACAAGTATTTGACACATGTGAACAGGATCCCTCTTAAAGGACCATGCATGCACCGTGAATTATTTTAAGCAGGTTCAATTTAAAAACATAACCTACCCCGCTGCCTTAAAAATGTGACTTGATTAAGCTTAATCAAATGATTGGTTCAGAGTTGTCTTATTCTTTTAAAATTCAATTTAATAAGTTGAGTGAACTTACAGCAGTGGATTTATTCAGCTCATCACTGCAAGTCAAAAGACTTCTTTTAAGAATGATTCATGTCGATAAGCTCAGAAGTGATCTGAAAACAAACACTAGAAATTATTTGAATTAACTTGAGGGTTAAAAAAAATCTACATATTTGCGTTAAGTTAATGAAAAAAGATTAGTTGATTCTATTAAATTCCTGCATGATATTTCACAGTGTAGCATCGAGCAGGGGGTTTGCAGATTGCAAACATCTTGTCTCACTCTCCCTTTTCAATGCATAGTTTGGTTTGTCCCTTCTGAGCCTCTGTAGAAACATGGCGGTGCAACATGGCAACTTCTGCTGAAGAGAACCTGCTGAAGAGAACAGCTCATTTTAAGATAACAAAGATGCAGTGATTCTTGTTGTCAGGTGATTATACACTAATGAAAACATGCTTATGAATGTTATTCTCCTTTTCAGCAATATTCTGTCAATTAACCCTTGTTAATCTTACACACTGGACCTTAAAACGCACTATTACATGGTCCATGAGGGAAATATATATTACTGTAAAAATCAAGAAGTTTGTAAGCTAGTGCTCCTACCAACACAAGAATACCAAAGTATTAAGACTTTTTCTTAAACTAAGTGAATTTTATTGGCCAGTCTCAAACATGAAGTCATTTTTATATTCTATTTTTATTTGCATTAACTCCGTAGTGATGTTTTACCCAAATAAGTCAATTCTTATTTTCAGTATTGGCTGACATTTGTGTTCCTCTTTGTGACAAAGTACACTTTTCTCCTCTTGGACTGGGTTTCTTCATCAAAACAGTGCTACACAAACATTCATGTAACCTAGTAACCATCTACAATGACACAATGGCCTGGTGGACTGCATAAGCTTGGCAGGGGACAGAGCTGTTGTGAAAATGTACACTATAGTTATGAAGAGTCCCAATTGAACAGTAGATTAAAGAAAGCCTGTTTGACAGCGTAGGGATTCCAGCTGGGCACTCATGCAGGTTCAGCACCCGAGGGACAGGCAGGCAGAGAGCTGTGCGTGAGCGGCCCTCAGGAGGAGAACGTTGGGGGATTGTGCAGAGAATAACGCTCATGCCATTTTCATAATCCATGTCTCTGTACTTGTACTTCCTTGAACCGGCTGAGCGCCAGCCAACCTGCCACATGGATTGTGGGAATCTTCTTTGCCCCAGATGTATTCTGTGTAAAGTCCTATTGAATGTGGTCGGGTACTCTGGGTGTGGTTGGGCTCTGTTTTATTCTTGGCTTCAGCATATTTTTCCTCAGCAAGGGGAGAATGGGTTCATTTCAGGCTGCAGCACTTAACTGTTTGCACCACTACTTAGTGAGTAGTTGTTGGAAGGGTTACTTGTATTCCAATGCAATTACTAATTACCAGGGGTGGAAGTAACTATTTATAAACACTCAAATCACTGTAATTAAGTAGTTTTTTTTTGCACTTGTACTTTTATAAGTAGAAAATTCAAGTCTGCACTTTCACTTGTACTTAAGTATGCATTACAAGATGTAAACTACTTAGTTACTTTAAAAATTATAGTTGAGTACTGAGTACAATTTAAATTAATATTCAGACCTTTCATCTGCATTTTAGTAGCCAATCAGATGATCTGATCACAAACAGGCCAATGAGAACAGAGACATATGGACGGAAAAGAAAAAAATCCAGCAGCTGCAATGTTTGTAACGGATGTTAATGATTAATCATTAATTGATTACTTGCTGTTAGGAATTTAACAAATTAAAAATATATTTGTGGATATTTAATCAGTAGTCACAGCAGTAACTGCACCTTATTTGACATTGTTTTGTCTGACGGAGCCATTTGTTGAACAAGGAAAATGAAACTCAAAATGACAAAAAAAGAAAGAACAGAAGGAAAACAACATGCTTTGTATCGTTTGAATTATTAATGATTAATCTATTATCAGCGTTTTCAACTATTGGTTCAAGAAAAAGCACAAAACTTGCAATCCTAGTTTTGAGACGTGACTGTGACATCAGCGGTTGAAAGTAACTAATACTCTGAGCAGTTTTTGCAACAAATACTTGTAACTGAGTAATCTTTTAGCAGTGTAACAGTACTTATACTTGAGTACAGATTTTCAGTACTCTTTCCACCACTGCTAATCACTTGTTAAAAATGTAGTCTTGACCTCATCCAATTATGAATATATAAAAGTAACATACATTCATTACTTTCTGCTACTTTGGATTACCTCAGTACCAAATATGATGAAATTCTTTAGCCTAATATGTTTTATGTTCATTATTAGATTTATTAATTGTTGGTCCAGATATTCCACAAATGCAGATTAATAGATGTAATTAACTGTATACTTTGTTAAGTTTGTTTTTCACACTTCACACTCAAACTTCAAGTAAACTTATGTAAACTTATTCTGGTCTGAAGCATCTTTCATGGGAGGTCATGATAATTACTTGAATTGAGTTAAAATGTATTTCAAAATTGTAATCCTGCTAATAATTTCCATTTTTGCTAAATGTATCTGTAATCTGATAACGTCTTTTTTTTGTAATTGTAATGGAGTACAGTTACCTTTATTTGTATCCTAATTACATAGTCCCATTACATGTAATCCATTACACCCCAAGCTTGCCACTACTACCTGACCTGCTCCTGCTCGCCGTGTTTACAGTCAGGCACTTTTTTGTCTTTAAGGTCAGAGAAGGGGAGCAGGCAGGGTATCACACATTACAGTGAGAACCATGCAGCCACAGCTCCTGCAAAAAAAGCCACACGGAGACGAGCTGCTGACAGCGCCACTGTCCGAGGGTGCAAGGTTACCACGGTAACCATTTAAATGACACCACAGTAAGGCTGACTACAGGATTCAGAGTTAACCAACTCGCTGCTCCACACCCTCACTGGATGACAAAATTATGGGATGCCTTCCCCAGCTGAGATGAGTGTTGTTCTTTTGGGTGACATCCAGCTTGTATACAGGACATATACACTGTAATTATGTCCTACTGCGTTCATATCAGCTGCATGCCACTGAAGCCTCCGTTTAAGTGTATAAATATGATAACTTCAACTTATAGGAAAGTTGTTATGTAATTTTGGTTTCTCCACAGACTGACGTGCAGTAAATGTTGAACTGACTTGGTGAAACCACTTTTCTTATTCAGGTGTTGCTGTTTTTTAAGAGGTGATAACAGCAACATTTCCTTTCCTCTCTTACTGTAATGATAAGCTTTATGGTTCGCTGAGAGGAGGGAGAGAAAACAAAGGCATGAGGTCACAGATCAGAGCTGATGTCAGGACAAGAGCTGCAAGCCAACTGTGATTCACACACACACACACACACACACACACACACACGCACACACGCACACACACACACACAAGCATATCTCCAGGGGCTTACAAAAACTCAGTCAGTTAGTTAAACAGACATGCACAGCCCAGAGAAATGTCCACCTACTAAAAATGTGTAAAATAATATTTAATAATAGTAAATATATGACAAAGAAAGGATGGTCCATCAGTTTGTGTCACAAAGTATTCTGCCCTATGAGACTGAAAGCCCATTTGTCCAACAGACCATTATCCCAAAAACAAACACCCCTTGGCTCTAAAGGCCCATTGCTCTGAAAATACACACCCTACCTAACATTAGGTCAGGATTAAGCCTAACAACTCAGATGATGGGGGTCAAGCACCAACTGAGGTAAAACTCTGAGGATTTTATTTGTCTGCGACAGTAAAATTGTTAGACTGCTTGTCGTTTGGTGTAAGGCCAGAGAAATAGTCTTTTAAGGACAAAATACTCAAAAACTATGGAAAGGGCCGCCAGCCACTGAACTAATAACTGCAGGGAGAGTGTGTATTTTTGGAGCAATGTGCATTTGTTTTTGGGATAATGGACTTTAAACTTTTTTGGCACAATAGGAATAATGTTGCTAATGAAGTTAGCAGAGCAGTGAGTTATCTGCATTTTTTAGGTATTGCATTGGTTCTGTAACAATCAGTTTTTGTATTTAGGTAAAACAATCAGATATTTTTGAGCAAGGCATAAAACAAAGGCATTACAACCATTCTGTTTGTTAAAGAGTTGACCTGCTTGAACCCTTTTTTCTCAGCTTCATTGCTTTTGTACTTACTGCTCACTGCATTGAAGGGCAGTAAACATCACTGCTCTGTGGATCTATTACCAAACATTTAGCTTCTTTATTTCAAAATCAAAAGTGAGTCAGTGTTTAAAACCAGATTTCAAAATGACTCAGGAGGGTAATTATGACTTATTATTCGCTTTACGTTAATGCCAGCAATCACTGTAGAAGAAAAGGCATCAGAATAGCTCACTTTTGGATGAAACTCTTTACTTTTGTTATTTGTGCACCATCTGGAGCGTACTGCTTTGAAACACATTGCTCCAGAAATGCAATCTGACAGCAGGAAGTTGATAGCGACAAAGAATATTTCCGTGAATCATCCTCTGAACATTCCTCTTTCATGTGAGGATGATGAACATGATCGTCTCATGTTTTTGAGGGTGAAAAATAAAAGAGAAGCCTCACATGCATATACAGTATATTATCATAATGACATTTGAATGAGCTTTTTCTCACTAGAAACATGTTTGTTTATAACCTCAGTATTTATGTATCCAGGCAAAGTGCAGCAACCCAAATGTGCCAGAGGCCCCTGAGATCAAAGTTTTAATTTCATACCTTCGTGCCTCATGAGGAGCCAAGTCTGCAGTGCCTCATCAGAGCTAGAAGAAAAGCGGACATGACATGCACCATACAAGGCCTCTTCAGTGAGGTCATGCCTCAACTGGGGGATTATCAAAATAGCTGGGCTCTGACGTGATCCTCTCTTCTCTTTTACTGTAATTGAAAAGCTGCTTTCTCTGCTGATCTGTTTTTCATCTCACAGTATGATATTAAATATTAGATATTTGGTTGTGATGATGTTTGTATTACACGTAACACGCTAACTGCATAAAGAATTACATACAGAATCTGAACGCCAAACAAAGTCTGTTCATGTTGTAATCCTGCCGCAAGGGTTTCAACTAACTGTGTAGATGTCTAAATAACATTAACATTTTATTAAGAAAATGTTTTCCTTTTCAGGGCTTATGATGGATAAAGAAATGCCATCATGCAGGTCTTTCAAAGGTCTTGAGTTAGAAATGTCACACACATTGTTCAACATGACCTTAGTTTGAAGTGAGGACCTTCCTCTTTGTTGCCTGAATGAACTTGTGTAAACTAATGTAACTGTTAGCGTGTATATCTCAGCCTTTTACCTGATTGAAAGGATGAATATATGGATTCTTCTTCTTCTCTTCTGCTTTGGTGATAGCCTCTGTGGTCATATATGGCGCTTTTGGCTCTAGGTGGTACTGTTGGTCTGTTGGCCATTGTGTGCAGTTATTCATGGTCCCCAGAGGATGTATCCCAAAGATTTTGGTGATGCCTTGACTGAACCACCATTGGGTTGACACATGTAGTATCAAGTGACATGTTTCTGCAAACTTTCTGTTGGTAAGCAAGATCCCAAAGGTCCCACTTGTTGATGTTAACTTTTTCAAGTAACACTAGCAATCCTGGAGAGTGAGTGACCATATATATTCAGAAGAACTTGTATTTTCTTGAGTCATTGGTACAAATTACTTTTTTTTTGTGAGCGGAGCTCAGTTGGAGGCAAAACAGTTCCCTAAACATGTTAGTTAACACTAGCTAGCAAGTTTTTTGTTGGCTTGCTTTGTACCAATTTGTACCAATCTTTCTACAATTGCCGTTGCATGTGTGCAGCACAACAATTCAACAGTTTCTTCTTTGTTTTGTCTCTGGCCTTAAAACTAGCTAACTAAT
Organism: Lutjanus erythropterus; assembly: GCF_056507025.1. Lineage (NCBI taxonomy): Eukaryota > Metazoa > Chordata > Actinopteri > Lutjaniformes > Lutjanidae > Lutjanus > Lutjanus erythropterus. The sequence goes on from NC_139329.1 coordinate 8,889,738, forward strand.
TTAAGAATTAGTGTTAACCCATCGCTACTACAGACAATATTTTGGACCAGCAGGGGCAAAAAAACTTCAGTTTAAGCTCAATTCTGGCACCCAACCCAGCTTGATTTTGTGGACTATTGCTCAGAGGTGGACTGTGTTTGGCTCCACTTTTTCCTTTGTTTTGCCTCCAGCTAACATCATTATGTAACCATGACATTGGTACTAAAAGGGTCTATAGGATAGATTGCTGTTAAATTTGGCACTGACATTCATGTTCCCCTCAGGATTAATTGTGCTAACCTTGATGACCCCTTAGCTTTTTATCTAATGCTGTCATGAAGTGAAACATTTTATTTGTTTTATGACTGAAATGTGTGCAAAAGTAATGACAATAGTTTCAGCCTCAAGTTTATTTTGTTTAGTGCTAATTACCAGTATGCTAACATGCTAAACGAAGATAAACTGGGTAAACATCAAACCTGCTGATCATGAGCATCTTAGCATTGTCATTGTGAGTATGTTAGCATTTAGCTCAACAGTACAGCATGTGTCGATTAGTGTCACTATTTTATGGGGGGGGGGATTTCTTTCTGATGAAGTTTGACTTTCTGTAAGGTTTTTTTTTGTTCTATTTAACCGTGAAACCCATAACCATTGATCATGCAGACCACCCAGTTAAATGTTTCCATCGTTTAGCCCCAGTTAATCCCTTCAGATCTAGTATCAGCTGTAGGTGATGAGAGGAAGGACTTAAAGTCTGAGTTTAAAAAAAGTGTCGGGGGAGCTTGGAGACTGGGGATTTGTTCTTTTGATCCCCATCTATGATTGCGACTGAAGCTACAAAGCGCACAAAACACAAGTGTTGGCAGTGGGAAGAATGAATGGCTCTGAGCATCTTGTCAAGGAGTGACAAAGCAGGGCAAACAGCAGAACAAGAACAGTTTTGTTCTCTCAGATGATAAGGAATTCAATTACTCTGGCCTCCTTTTGATAAGATTTCTGTTTAAAATCCACCACTCAATGTCATGTATATTCAACACATGGTTTATGTAGATAATGCTTTTCCTCAGATTTCCTGATTGCCATGTTTGCTTTACATGATTGTGGGCGGTGAAGTGGCGACAGCAAAAGACGAGGGTTTCTGCGTGTGTGGCTGTTTCTCACAGTGGAGAGACAAGAGCACTGCATGAAGCGTACCAGAACGCACAATATATAGAATGCCGTGTGTTTGTATATGTGTTTTAGTTGAGAGGTGGGGACATGCCGCAGAGATGCGCTCCCTATTCTCCCAGTCTTTGTATCCAAGTCATTCATTACAAGTGCTCTTTGTGCCAGCCAGAGATCACATGTCACAATATTTGAACAGCTGCAGACGATAGTTGCGTGTTTGCTCTTTTCCATCGGCGCAGAGGGCAGAGATCTGGTTTGATAAGATGGAGTGTGAGAATTTGGAGAGCTGAGCGGTGGGAAAGGAGACCAAGATGATACGGTTTGAAATTGGTTTCTGGTTTTAATACTATCATTACACATAGTTTACATACTAGTGTGCACCATAAATTAGTACATCACAGCACTGCAACCACGCATAGTACCAGCACTGTACGATAATACAAGATTAATGTGATCACAATTATAAACCATCAAAAAGAGTGACAGCTGAGAATCTGCTCAGAGTGAATCACAGATCAATTTGCAGCTATAAGACACCAGTAATTGATTGTGTTTAAAACCCTGTCAGGAGAATCACTGACAGCTCCATTCATGCTGTCACTTCTCACTTCATCCATTAACTTCAACCTGTCAATACTACAGTGAGGGACATCTGCACTTCTACTTCTGCTTCGTCTTATTACTGTGTTTGACAGTTGACCAGTAAAACTTTAGGCTAATCTTTTCATGGTAACACTAAGACATAGCAATTCATATTTGTCCACAGAGACACAGAGACATGACACAGAGGCCTTTATTTCAGATACCATACATGTTGTTTATTTGAGTCCTGATGTTCTCTTAAAAAGCAGATGGTGGCCTTTCTTGTTATGTAAGACACAAGGGGGGCGTGGCCAAAGGAGCACATCTTCTCTTTTCAAAATGGCAATTAAATATTTTTAATTAAATATTCATAAAAGTTTATGCATTTGAGTTTCAGTTTATAAAGATATTGTTCTGGTCTACATAAGGATGTTGTTTTTTTTACTTATGACAGTCTTAACTATATTAGATTAAGATTTTAGAAATGTATATTAATTTTAAGTCTTTCAAAAGACACATTTTAACACAGTGGGTTTGTGAAGCATGTAAAGTGCATGAATGAATGAATTAAAGTATTATTTTAATTACTAAAAATGTTTTTAAAATAACATAAATGACATATGATACAATTTTGATATGTATTCTTCAAATGAAAAGGAATGAAATAGAAATGCTGAGCAAATGAAAAGTTTTCATTACCAAACTGATGTTTTGTAATGTGCTTTTTGTGGAAAATGATGAGGTCCGCTACAAGGAGCATGTTCCAAAACATAAATAGCTAACAGTTTTAAGGGGAAAAAAAGCTTTATGATATGCTGCTTACTTATTTTGTACTAAATTATATAAATAAGTCTCTTCCAGGTCTCAGGAGTTTGTGAAGGTCATGTTTGTAATGCAATATAAGCATATAAAAAGGCTCATTATAAATACATGTAATCATACACGACAACTTATATGGTTTATAAAGTACTGTAAGTGGTGAACATAATAAGTTATTATCATAATGCTTTAATAATCATTGATTTTTGTCTTACACTTTTGCTAATAACCTTTCACAGTGCTGTCATCGTACTTAAAGCTCACAAAGTGATACTCTAGCTTATTATTGATTTTTGTAAGACAATATTCAGTTTCCTGAAACTTAGAATTTATGATCTGTTATGATACACTATAGCAGTTCTTAATGTTCTTTATAACTGGCTAAAGTTCTGACATTTATAATGTGCTGCAAGGACACTGTTGTCACTTTGGCACAGGGGCACGATGCATTATGAATGCTGAACTTAAAATACACTTCATAAATCTTGTTGACCTGGATGATTATAAACATTTATAGAGTTTTATAAATGCATTATAATGTCTTATGAATGTGGTTATAATGCATCAGAGATGTGACATCATAGAAAGTGTTACCCTTTTTTATTTTTATCTTATTATTAGAAGCACTTAAATATGCAATACAAATATAAACAGTGCTGTAAATGTACTATAGAGAGCATCAGCTCAGTGGAAGTTACAGGGTGTTTCCTGTAAGCGCTACAAAGCACAAAGAAGTTGTCAGTTTTTGTCTCCATGTGTACTTCAGATTTTAAATAAGTGAACCCTGCAGCCACCTCTGTCTTGCAGACATGTCCTGTTGTGTTATTAACTCCCAGAAACTGAGTCAGAGCCTGAGGGCTGACAGCAGGAGGCTGCTCTGTAGACAGGCAGCACAGAGAGGTCTGAGAAAGAAAATCATCATTACAGGGAACAATACTGGCACAATCCCGGCAGTTTTCGAACATTGTACGATGGACGAGCTTCTCTCCGTACGTCACAGCTATTGAAAAGTCAAAAAGAACTCTTGATAAGAGCTACACACGGGAAAATATTGTGTAAATCTCTTGAAAGCTACTATTCAAGAGATGCTATTGTTGTAATAGTCAGCTTCTTGCAGCAACAGTCATGAGTGATAATAGTGGGCACCAAGTACGGGAATGTGTCTGTGTGTTTTTGTGTGTACAGTAGGTACGGATGTGTTGGTTGTATGTGTGTGCATGTGTGTTTGTCTATGGTCTCTATGTGAAGATAGAGGGTATTTGGTTTCTGTCCTTGGGCTGTGTGTGTGCACAGGTTCATTGTGAAAGCTGCAGAATGTGACCATCATGGCCGCTTTGTATCGAGTTCGAGACTCAGCTGAAACCATGACCTCAGCCTGTTGTGGAATTACTGAGTCAACATCTACCCTATGGGTTGCAATTAAAATGCAAAGTGGGAGCTGAAAAACCACAAACTTAAAGTTAGATAAACAGCGCAGTCTGGATCTGCTTTCACCTGACAAGTCAAGGTCAAGTTGGGGTCATGCCGAATGAGAAAATAGCACTTCCGCTCAGCTTATGTTGTTTTATGTGAGAAGCTCGAGTTTTTGATCACAGATGGCGTGGATGCCTGTGCTGTATACGTGCGGTGGTTTGCACTGAGCTTTGAGGTCGCGGTGTAAACTGCAGCTGAGCTCTGCATTGTTTCTGCCTTTAATGAAAGCTTTGCTCAGGACTGTGTTTACTGACTACAGATTACAGTCAGCGCCTGCTGGCTGCTCAGCATACAGCAGCTTCACAGTCGCTCTGGGAAGAGAGGGGAGGGATGGAGTGCATGAAAAAGGGGGGCAAAAGAGAGCGAGAAAGAAAGACGGAGACAGAGAGGGCACCTTGGCAGCGCAGAGCAGAGTACAATTAAAATTCTGGTCTGGTTACAAGCACACACTGTTTGGAGTCTCTATTTATGATAAGAGAACTGTTTAACTGCACGGACACAGTGCTGGTTTAAAGCTTTCTAGACATATTTTATATACTGTACTTTGTTGAGTTGTGTACTCACATTATCTCAAAAGTTTAAAACCCAGAGAAATCTGTAATTTATTCAAGGTGATGGTGCATTTCCTGCTTGTTCTTGCTACTTGCTATAACTTCTGGGAAAACATGGCATACACCCGATAGGTCAGAGAGTGAGGAAGGAAGTCAGCAAACATGACTAATCATAGTTTGAATAAAACTCATCCATGAACATGTTTTCTGTCTGAGATAGATTTTCATCAACTGTGTTGGCTGTTTAAAGAACAACTCCCATGATGCCACACCACTTCACGATGTCATCAAACTACGTCTTTTGCTAAAAAAGTGTTGCAGGGATGATATATTTTTGTAATCAGGAAGTCAGCATCACTCTGGTTCCTTCCACAAAAACCCAATGAGATTTTTCATTTGGATTTTGGATTAGTGCTGAAAATAAGCTCTACAGCGAACAAAAGTTTATGATTTTGTTCAGCACAATCCAACAAGACTGATTCCTGCAGCTCTCTATTGTATTTATTTATTTATTATGATAATTTAAAAAAAAAATTATAGAGATCCCAAGTAGCAGAAGTGACATGTTGTATGTTCAGCTTTTCCCTGTACAGAGACCTTTTTGACCTGCACTCATGGTTTTCTAACTATGCATTCTGGATCAGTTAACCAGTACTGGATTGACAGGGGTGTTTCCTCTCTGGGATGAAGGCCTGTAACAATGCAATCTGCAGATATTTATGTTGTTTATATATTTTTAATCAGCAGGAAACAAACTTGATCTTGTGGCCTTGTTTCAGCCAAGTTATTGAGAAATAAATCTCTATAAAGCAGGAGAGTGTCATGTAGTGTATCAGCCAGTCCACATGACCAAGCAAATATGTAATAATGCAGTGCGGAAAATATCCCACTCATTAATATAATATTATACAAATTTCTCTTAAGGAAAGCCTGTCAACTTGAGTTTTACTTGAGTATACTATTACATAACGGACCTGTGACGTGTGAAAAAAAATCCATTATCATAACTAATGAAGTTTTGTAATGAGGTTAACATGCAGAATGAAGCTTCAGACATCCTGGGAAGGTTCTCTGTCGCTACTGTGAGTTATTTTCGTGCTTTAGATAAAGGAAATGAATCATACCGTCAAGTAAACATTCAAGTCTGGGTAGCGTAAAGTATAACTTTGTGGTAAGATGTAATTCAACTTATTAAACCGTCTAAATCCATGGATTTGGAGGCAATTACCCATTTCCATGGTCTGTTGTGTCTGGCATGTTTTTACTCTGCCAGCGTATTAACTTCAGTCCGGCAGGCTTGATGGCTGATCCTATTAAATTAAGATTAAGTCATATTGAGATTACTGTCTGAGGAAGGGGAAATGTTAAGAGTTAAATAAGAACGCAGCATACCTTACCAGCCATTGGAGTGAATGGAGCAGCATATTTTTAATCTTTGATAAGGGCCTAAATGAGTAGGACTAACAGCTTCACGAACTGCTTTTTCTTGTGTTACAGTGAGAAGACAAACAAGGAAACGTGTTTATGCTCTGTGTTGGCTTTTTTAGTACAAATATGTCAGCATATATAACACAGGACAGAAAATTCAAGACAGTGGAAGTCCATACTTTGTTGTGAAGTCTATGTGTGTAATAATATAGAATATGTTCCCACCAAGCCGTGTTGTTCTCTCATCTAATAATATGACGTACTTGGTAATATCTTAGGTAAGAGGGCTCTGGATTCTCATGTTGGCCGCCACATGGTTGCCATGGTAACTGATCATGTTTAAAACCTTGTTTGTGTTGGCTCAAGGGTAAGTGCAGCGATCTGAGGCAGGCTGCCAGTCAGGGATTGGTTAGTTAAGGTGAGTCCTTTGTCATGAAATGTGACTCAAATGTACAGGCAGACACACACCAAACTCAGTGTAACTGCTGACAGGCATCTTGGTGCTGCCTGAGTTCTGTTTGTATTGATTTATTAAAATAGATGGAGAGCTCTTTGGTATGTTACACACTGAGTGCTGCCTGTTTGTAAGGAGTGCATCGGAAATCCCACAAAGGCCACTGCTGCTGCTACTGCGTTCACTGTGAGACAGAGATTTGATTAGTGAATTAGTGTCTGTACATCCTGTTTGTGTTCCAGCTCCACAATGGAAAGACCCATCCTCCTGATCAGTACACTACAGACTACAGAAGTGACTGTGATAGTCTCTTTTCTCTGGGAGTAGAGCTTTTAGCTCTCAGGAAAGTATCCTGTAGTACAAATGTATAACAATCTGAACAGAAATTAATGAGTTGGTTCAGCTATAAAAAAAAAAAAAAAAGCTTGTCCTCATCCTGTGCGTGTTGTAATATTTTGCAGAGATTTCTGCGACCAACTCAGCGCAAAAGAGGTGAATGGAATTTCATTTGTGGTGGGACAAGAGAAGAAGTCCCTACTGAGCTGTACTGGGGACATTCTGGTTGCTGCCACATCAGTGGTGTGGCTCCAGTCCTCTATCTGCTGATGTACCACTGTGGTCCAGTCTGGAATATCTCAGTAGCTACAATATTGGATGGATTACCATGAAATTTGGTACAGACATTGATGGTTCTCATATGATGTGCTGTAATAACTTTGGTTATTGTGGTGATTTTTTACATTTACAACATTAGTGGCACTATGAGGTTCACATTTGTGGTTTTAAGTGAATGTCTCCAAAATTAGATGCATTGCCATGAAATTTGGTTCAGGATTTCCCCTCCCCTTGGCAATAACTTTGGTGATCTCTTAACTTGTCATCTATGAGTATCATATCAAGTCATGGTAGATCAAAACATTATTATTATTTTTTATAATTTTGACCAAATTACTGCAAAACCAATGACATTCCTGCATCTGTTGATTTAAAAACTGCAATGCAGCTGATGCATGACTTTTTTTTTCCTAACAGTGTCTCTATTTTCATTTTAAATGTTATGTTGTTATAAATTACACAAAGGACAAAGAAAATGTGATTATTTTACTTGCTTTTGCCATAGGCAGTCATATTGATCACTCGGAAATTGCCGCAGTTATGTTGTTATTTTTTGCACAATTGGACATTCATCTTGGTTGTTTAGCAATTATCATTGTCTCTGTCAATAAAACTTAATAAGTGGTCTCAACTTCCACTTTTCCCTACATTAAAATGCAAATAATCACTTAATTAAACTCAATTAAAAACAAAGTAGGGGAGACCAGGGACGGTTGTAACACTTTTTGTCTCAGCATCTTAAATTTTTGTGATGTGTCTGGGTGGATAATTATTATTAAGGTTAAAGTTTAATGTTTATAGTCTCATAAATTACATTTTAACCATTTTTTGCTCTAAGGAATTCTAGATAAAGCTACATTTTGAATTGGATAACTGATTGTTATTAACCTATGACAAAATACTGCTGTCAATATATGCAATCAAGGTGGTTTACTACATTCAGCAGTATGCATACTGATAAATATATAAAGCACTTTACAAAATGTTGTTGTCTTATTTCATTTTAAAAGATAAAAACTGAAAACTGAATAAATGCATTAATCACTTAGTCTGGTATTGATCATGAGGGATGATAGAGTCTGGAAGCCAAAGGTCAAAAGGTAAAATGTAACATTTCCACATTCAAATGTCTAAAAATGCTAGACATATGTTATATATTTTGTTGAGTTGTGTATTTATGTTATTCCAAATGTTTCCAACAATGTTCAAACACAGAGAAATCTTTAATTTATTCAAGGTAACAGTGTGTTTCCTGCTAGCTTGCTGCTAGCTGCTAGAATTCCCAGGAAAACAAAGGATATGTCAGATATGTCAGCATATGTGACTAAACATAATGATAATAAAACTTAATATTACCTCGTCAGTGAACATTTCTGCCAGATTTCTGCCTCATGCCTTGCGTCTGACAGATTGGTGTGGTTGTGGTCATAAGTGAAGATAACAACTCCCATGATCCCACAGTACTTCATGATGCCATCGAACTACATATTTCCCTATTGTTTTAATGTGACAGAGACCCCTAGCGGCAGAGCTTGCATATTGTGCATTTCAATATAATTCTTCAGTGCTCTGAGTACCAAAAAAGGAATTGAATTCACCCTTATTTTGTTGGTGTGGAAGCAGAAATAAATTCACAGATTAGCAAGTAAAAGCAATACTATCATTTACCACTAGAGATAATTGAGATGCTTTGTAATTTGAGTGAACTGACCCTTTAACATACTTTATTTTTATTCTTTTCTAAGAACTGGTAACTAGTGTCTTGACTCTGTTTAGAAGAAATTGTGTACTGTGGTAAAGGAAGGGAAAACTAATATTTTACTTGCGGACAGACTGACTGCTCAGCTTGGGAGCCACTCAATACAGACATCAGCAGTTTACCTTTAACCCTTAAACAGCATTACAGTTGCAGCCATACTTAGGCAGGGGCATCTCTTTGGCTGAGGATTAGGCTGGGGTCACGGACAGAGGGTCACAATCGTGACCTCTGACCCTTTAAACTTCTAGGAAAGGCTGGATTTATGGGCTAGCATGCTAACAGTCCACGGGCACAGCAAAGGGCCAGCAGTGTGAGAAATGGGTCCAGTGCGGCCGCACCCTGACCGCTGCTGCCGTTCCAGTCCTCTCACAGCCCTGCTCTGAGGTCTCCTAAACACTACAGTTAAATTTAGACTGGCTCGGACTGACCACAGACACAGCCAGACCTCCTGAAACCTGACCTCACTGTCTGCCCTTTCTCTCCTTCTCCTGCCTCTGCCGCTCGTGTTTTCCCTCAATAGCTTTTGTTCACCATCTTTGATTCCTCTGTCAGACCCCCTACCACCACACACACAAACACCTCTCTGTCTGTCTCTTTATTTCTCCCTCTACCCATCATGCTCAGGGGCAGCCGACTGGAGCTGATTTACGCAGTGTTTGCACAGGGTTAGTGCTCTTCGTTCTGGAGGAAATTAAATGTTCAAGTTACAGCACTGGCTGGATTCATGTTACCTAAAAATACTGATGTGATTCTGGGAAGAAGACCTTTTTCAATCTCACTTGTTTGGACTGAGAGGGTTCATATTGTGCGCGTGTAACAATAACCTTCAGTATGAAAGCTGTACACACTGTGCCTGTCTCTTTGAGTGTGCGAGCATCAGTATGCACTTGTTAGTACAATATGATCACCCTCCATCACCTACTAATACTCTGTTGCCTGTTTCTTCCACTAATGGCTAAGCAGCAAGAAAACAGACGTTCAAATATTGATCTGCCAGTCTACGTCCAAGAGGGGCCGAAGTCAGATGTCCTGATATTGAACCTGATTTGCACATTGTGCAGACACACAGGCAGTCCTGGACTGCCCAACACAATAAAGACGTCTGGCAGACGTCTCATGTTTGCTGGGTTCATGTAATTGATTAGATCAGTACACAAACTAGCTGCAGCATATTTGAGTCACATATTCGAAAAACTTTGAATCAGACTTGCATGCCCAGATCAACCTTTAACTCCCTTATTCACTGGATAGCTCTAAGTTATGTAATACATTAAAAAATATATGCATTCATTGAACTAATGCCTTTGTTGCCATCAACCTTATATTTATTTTTTATTTTTAGCCATGTTAGTGTAATGGGTTGGTGATATCAGTCTATAGATCAGTCCACCCCTTTGGTCCAGACTGAAATATCTTAATAACTATCAGATGCGTTACAATGACAAAGTGTGCAGACATTTATGGTTCCCTGATAAATTCTAATAGCTTTGGTGATCCTCTGGTGATCCTACTGACGTGCCACCAGCAGGTGAACTTCAGCTGTACTTGCTGATTAGGGATAATTGGCAAATGATGATGTTGATATGCTGTAAGACAGTGGACATGATGAACATAATGTACCTGCTAAACACCAGCATGTTAGCATTACCACTGTGAGCGTATCATCGTCCAAATTTCTGCTGTGCTGAAGTACAGCCTCAGCTGCTATCATGGTCTTGTTTGATTTTTGGACAGATATGCATTATTAAGTAGATATTGTACGCCTTTATGTATGTATTTGTCCTTTTCCAACCTTTTACTATGACACTGCTGGACCTCATTTCTGTTGTCCTCTGATTGGACAATTTACTCAGGGGAGACCAGGGATGGTAACAACTTTGATATATGGTACTCATACACGAAGCAGAAATTCTCATCATTTTAATGAGCTGTTACAACTAGCAGCCTCTACATCGTTAACCGTTTTATCATAGCTTGAGGCTATGAATGCAAAGCATCACATTAAAGTAGAGAAACTGCTACTTAAATATTATGTAAATCAAACCACTGTATCGACAATACAATAGGCAAAAATGCTCTTGTTAAACAAATCAGTTTTTTTGGTTATAATATCCTCAGTGTTGCTCACAGAGACACTTCTCCTGAGAGCTCAAAAAGGAAACAGGATATTGAAGACGTCACTGCAGTGCTTTTCTGATTGGTCAAAAATGACATAGCTACAAGTAACCATGTGTTACAAGAGTCCCCGATCTCCCCTACCATACACTGCTGATGGTATTGTTGACAACAATTGTAAATGATATCGCAGCAGTACGCGAGACAGTGTGAATGTTTTTTTTCCCCACTTTTGTTCATGGACAGATTCGTTTGTTCTACTGAGTCTATTCACTTGATTTGGCTTTACAGTGCTTCACAGAAAGTTTGAAACTTGTTTGTAATTTTACGTAATAATTTAAATTAAGTTTATAGGCAATCCACTGCTGTCTCTCAATATTTTTTCCTAAAGCAAGAATAAAGTGAAAGGAAGCATTTGGAAAGCAACTTGTGACCTCAGATAGTCTGTTGACTTCTATGAAAGAAAGAGAAAAACACCTTTATGTGTGTAGCGACTGCTGGATGTGGAGAGGCAGATGGCTTTGGAGACAGTGGTGCGTGTTTTATTAATAATTTATTAAGCTCACTGACTGCCCAGTTATAGCACTAGAAGAAAAATAGCTGCATAATGCATAGCCCTGGTTGCTTTTGGAGTGCCATGTTTGAGCTACATTTCTGATCAGTTCAGACAGAATTTATACTACAGTAGACAGGGAGAAGAGAAGACTCGAAAGCAGATGGAGTTCAGGAAAACATGCATTAAAGATAGCAAAACAGTTGCTTGTTTTAGTCCCATGATAGAAAGATCCTAAATTAAAAACTTTTTCATGAGAAGAAGGAGATTTTTATGATATTTTGTTCTCTTTTATTCAAAAATGTGTCCAAATCCAGAAGACGTGTCTGTGGACACAGGCAAGAGGAAGGTGTGTGTGTGTGTGTGTGTGTGTGTGTGTGTGTGTGTGTGTGTGTGTGTGTGTGTGTGTGTGTGTGTGTATAATTGCTGTGTACTCTAGAATGTAATGACACGCCCAAAGATGGCAGGTGTCTGGACTTTTGTCAAGCAAAGACTTCACATGTCAGTGTCTATTTGCAGCCATCAGGAAATGAAGAGTACACACACACAAAAATGCCTCTCTGTATCTGCACTGTATAACAATATGCAAATAAAAGGATAAAAAAAAAAGAACCCAGATGGTCATCATCTTTGAGCACTGTGTCCATGCAGGATTAGTGAGACATATTTTGAGTTGCTCAATACCTTGCAAAGGCAACACATGACTTCAGCTCAGAAAAAATAACCACATCAGATTCTCCTAGAACAAGAACATTTCTCATCTCTGGCAGGCACTGGACCAATCCCAGCCCGTTACACAACAGTCTGGACAACAAGCCTGGACCATGATTACTCATGTCAGCGTTGGAAATGAGCATGAAATTGACAGAGACCTACTTTCCCTCAAATAGGGTGTAAAACACCCCGGCTCTCTTTCTGAAATCTTTTATTACCTCAATGAACATGGAAAGCTTTTTTTTTTTTCTTTCTTTCACTCGACAGCTAAATGCCTCTTTCATCGCTGCTGTTCTCGTGCCAAGTTTTTCCTCAGCTTTCAACTCTGTGAAATGCTTGTAAAAAGTATGACAGCAGGGCGCTTATCATTATGCAATTATGGCACATAGGCTGTCCAGCACATACCCATGGTGCTGTGTCAGTTTTTGTGTTTTTATCTCTGTAGAGGCTACAATTAAAGTTAAGTGTGCAGTATTAATGTAATCTCTTCATTCAGGAAATACATTCAGGTCATTTATTTGTTATCACCCTCTGGATCATATATCTCAGCAATCAAAAGTTCTATTACTGTTCTTTTATTGCTTGAATGATTTGCACTCTAAGAAATAAAGGCGTTCACTAGAACAATAAGAGTTCTTCATCTTGTTCCTATAGGAGAACCCATTTTGGTCCCTGGTAGAACCTTTTCTAAAGGTTACACTTGGAACCTTTTCAGAGAGTCAGTCTGTGAGTGGTTCCACTCAGAGCCCACAATGAGACGTTCTAATGGAGAACCCTTCTATGGTTTAATGGTTCCCCCTAGAACCCTCCCTGAGGGTGTTAACAAGAATCCACCTGGTGGGGTTCTAAGAAGAACCTTTTTACATTCCATAGGTCATATCTTGAATTCTTCCCAGGGGTTCTACTGAGAGCCCTTTTATGTTCTGGCACGTAGAACCCTTGAGAAACTCAAGGATTTCATGAACCCTTTAAGAACTCTCTTTCAAAAAAGTTTTTTTATTAAATGAAAATGGTTCTTAATGGAGCTGCTAGTCTTACAAAGAACCCTTGATGAACCCTTTCTTTGGTAAAGGGTTTTTCAGAAGCAAATGGTTCTGGATAAAACCTCTGGCTTTCAAGAGAAAACCTTCTGGAACCCCTACTTCTAAGAGTGCGTGAATATTAGAGTGAATAGTAGCATTTGTGTGGTTTCCGCACTGTTATAAATAGCTCCCTGCAGCCCCTGTAGAGAGGCTGAAGTGTGGAGGGCCAGCAGGTCAAGCTGCCACATATGGGCGCTCTCGTATGTCTTGTAACACTTGTGTTATTTCTGCTTCCTGGCTCCTCCTGGCAGTTTGGAGTGCTGGGGCACATTTTTAGTGACAGCAGCAGTATCACAGAAGACAGTGTGTGTGTGTGTGTGTGTGTGTGTGTGTTGGGGGGGGGGGGCATTTCCTAAAGGAGTCAAGTAGAATCATCCTTGACTGTGTAATAGCTCCACTTCAGCTCAACCCCACCTTAAAAAGACGTCTATTGTGTCTGTGTGTGTTTGCAGACGGCCTGACTGAGCTGAGGATCCCTCCCATTTGGGAGCCGGTGGGCGTGTGACATCAACCCACCCCCCTCCACCCCCCTCTCCTCCTCCCTCTCCATGCCCCATCCCTCCTTTCTTACATCCGTGCGTCAGACCAATCAGCGCCCAGGGAGCTACGGTCACGTGAGAATCCCCCCCACCAGTCTTGGTTACCATGGCAACGAGCACTGGTCCAGGCAGCATCTTGCTGTGGTGAGAAGAGAGAAGGGGGGGGGGAGAAGGCGGGAGGAAAGAGGCAGAAAGAGACGTGGGGAAATAGAAAGAGAATAAATCCCAGTCAGAGGAGTACCTATTTGGACCTTCAGCTCTGTACAGTAAGTACCTTTATTATCCTCTTTCCTCAGCCTCTGCACAGCTGAATGAATGGAGATTTGGTGCAGTCCATTGTCATCTGTATTTCATAACGTGATATGGCAGATGCCTTTGAAGATTTCTGGGATGACATCATGTGTAATTCCTTTGTTATATTGGGAATGTGTGCAGCTGGCCTCACCTTAGGTAGACAAGCCTTTGTCTGCATACTTCAGTCAGCCTCCACTGATCCTCCGTGAATGGCTGATGACAAAGTGAACAGAGGCGTGGTGGGAACCAAGGTGCTCAGAGCAATTAGAGGCAGTTTCATAATTTTTTCCATTCATCTCCTCACTGCTACTTCTCCAAGTCTGTCTTCCCTTTTCTCTCATTTTCACACATGCAGACCCGGTTGACATCCTGCGTCCCCCTGTGGTTTGCTTAATTAGCAAACCCGTGCAGATCCAACTAGGACAGCTTGTTCTGATTGGAGACCTCATAATGATGTCCTTGTGGTGGTGGAGACAGTAAGGTTTTCTGGCTGCGAGTCCGCTCACAGTCAAAATGTTGCTGCTTTTAATTAGTGTAAGTTTTCCTGTTAGTAACGCAATAACATGTGAGGGATGTGATGCAACGTTTTTAAATGACATAAAAATGAGCTACATTTTTACTATGCACATAATCTGAACTGCACAAGTCTTTTCATATTTAAGCTCAGTGACTCATGTCTTTAATAATAAAGTGAAGAAATCCTTGTTTTGAGTTGCAAGAAATTATAGTTATTATGTACTTACACAGGTATGCAGCTGTACAGAGCTGAACAGGCGGAAGTGAGAAGTTTAATGTTTCTTTAGGCATTACGTAACCCTCATAATAAGCAAGTCTGGAGATACACTAATGATTATTTTATTTTCTACCAAAGGCAGACATTCCCTGTGAACACGCAGCACAGTGAGGCAAATAACATTTCACTGCTGATTCATAATAATCTGCATAGTATCTGACATTATATTGTGAGGACTTTTTAAATCACTTGTCAGGTGTAATAAATTCTGCTGAGTGAGCAAAAATGTTGTCATAGCACTGATCCTTCAACATGGCTGTATTCAAGTTGAAGTTTACACTACATAGTTGAGGGATTACAAATACTGTGATCTCAAAAACATGTCACGGAGGCCTATCTGTCCACTGACAGGAGGTGACAGGAAGGTGTCCGCCTTGCTGATAGTAGCAGAAGGGTTCCTCCTTCCAGCACAGACTGGTGAGGGCTCAGCACAGCATTGTACTCAGTAGAGAATATACATGAAAGTCAACTATCTTTAAGGACAAATATGTAATATATATACAGTACTAAATCACAACATGACTATGATATGTATGTATGTTGTTTTTGTTTAATAGAGTTCAGATTGATGCTGAATATTCACCAAATAAGTTAAGTGTCTGTTTATGAGTTCTAAGAAATGATTAATAATCTTGCATAAGGAGTGGATGTTTGTATCTGTTAAACTGAGCAAAATGTTAATGAAGTCTGGCAGGCAGTAAAGCAGGCGGCCACTGAACTCCAACAGAGACATTTATCAACAGCTGATCAACTTACAGTGTAGGACTCATCATCATAATGTTACACTTGTCTTGTGCTCCTGTTCCATGTCTGTGCAGCCTGCAGGCAACCTGCCTGGGCTTCAAGTCTAAGGAGGAGGGGGCAGAAGGAAACATCGTTTCAACCTTAAATTGTAGATTAAATAGGGATTCAACCTGTGTGATATACTGTTTGGCTTAAACACACTACTTGGACTGCAGTACTCATTTTTGGTTGCTACGATTTTACATACTGACTAGCATTTGCATTTGCTAGCCTGTGATCCAGTGGTTAGCAGTGGCACATGTGAAGCAGCAGTTATTTTGTCCTGCATGTCATTGACCTTTCCTTTGAATCAGCCAAGACACTTATAGTATAATCATTATAGCTTTTAAAAGGTTCTTTGGATTCATGATCATGATTGCTTGGCTGTTGACATATACAAGATGTTTTTTGTAGGATGAGTATAAGTCTTGGATGTTGCGACTGAGATGGAACAAAGCAGTGTATCAGTGATGCATTTTTCAGTCTGTGGGAAGAAGTCAGACTCACTATACTCTTTTCCACGTGATGTCTTACCATTTGAAAGGGACTGTCTGAAACTTATAATTTTCCCAAGTTGTAATCTTAAGTGGTTTTCCTCTAAGGCAAACTTCAGCCGGTCTAAAACCACGGCAGAGTACATGTCTATGCTTTGTTAGAAAACAAAGGGGAATTCAGTGGAAAGTATATGTTTCGAGAATTCTTGAAACATTACATGCAACCAATTAAATAATTTCTCTGCGGCCATATTTCTTTTACAGAGACCATGTAAAGCTGCTGGGTGTCATCACTGGAAGACACCATACAGGAATTTAGCTTGATCAACTGATCTTGTCTCATTAACTGAACATAGTTTTATTGATCTGAAGTAAATTCAACTTAAAATTTATAGTTTTCATTTTCAGACCACTTCATAAATCATAAACAGAGTTGTTCTGACTTTAAGTCTTTTTACTTGAAATGATGAGTTGAACCAATGCGCTGCTGTGAGTTCAGTCAAATTATCAAACTTAATTTCCAAAGAAAATTATATAGCTAATCATTTAACCTAAGTTCAATAAACTCACATTTTAAGGCAGTGGGGGAACTTAACTTTTTAAGTTGAACCTACTGAAAGGTTGGTAAAATGTCCCCAAAATGCCAAATTAATGTGAAAGTATAGAAATAAAGACAGAGGGCAGGATCTCAGATACAGCCCCAACTACACATTTCTTGTGGGTCATAGTGATCGAAAGGGATTATGTTTATATGAATCTAGTTAGGATTATTTGTAATAAATTTGCAATACATTTGGTAATAAATTTGAATCATTAAGCTTTCTTTAAGGCCATCATGTTGTTGATATTAATCTGCTTAAACGTCTCATGTCAAGTCAAGTCAGTATCTGTTTAGGACGCACAATCACAGACAGAGTATCAAGGAATATTTTACGCCGAATGAGAATATCAATAAAATCTCTGCTGTTCGATTTTCCTGTGAAATCCCGCCTGTCCTCTCCTGTTGTGTAAAGCAGTTCTAATGTTTCTGACACCATGTGAAGGCAGCAGTGCTGCTGCGTCACGATGGAAGAGACCAATCGGATTAAACTGAGCTAAAACACGCAGGCTCACTCCAAGGAGTAGTGGGGGTTTCTGACCTTACATTTAGAAATAAAGGCAGATAAATTCTAAAATGACAGAGTTTCGTCTCGGTATACCACCTTGTGTTTGTTTTATTAGTGTTTTAGCGTGAACTAAAGTTAAATTATTAAGCCAGCAGTGTTTCTGCCGCGTGTTGTTATTTATAGATCTGCTCGCCCCCCCCTCCTTGTCGTCTTTACGGTTTGGACCGATCCCACTCTGTCAGTTTCAAGTTGCGCCTTCTCCTCCGCTGTATGGCTCCCTGCTCTGGCCTTAACAAGCATTACCCGCTGAAATAATACACCGATACTGTGGCTTTTACTCGGCAATCTGGACCTACACACGGACATGGATTCACACCCGTCATATAGGATTGGATTATAATCACACATGATTCAAAGGTAAGGTGGGATGTTCCTCTCGATCGCCTGACAAACACGGTGCATTTTTGAACGCTACCCTTGGATCCGCGGACTGACTGCACCTTCGCTGCACGTTTGGGAATGTCACGGTCTGCTGGGCTTAATAGAGCAACTAACGATTTAACTACGCGGCCCTGCAATAAATCTGACTGTTTTTATCTGCATAGTGCAGCACATGGCTGTAATGGTGCATCATCTGCCTGCCTCTGTTGTAATTCAGCGTGTAGCTCTCAGCCTGGTTCAGATCGGAAAGGACAGGACAGCCTGTGGAATGTGGTGGAAGGTTGAAATATTCACTCCCAATCACTTATGATGAAATCTTCTCATCTTTTGTGGTCTAAAAGCTTTTTCTAACCCTGGATGTTTGTCTTTATTTTACTGACAAATACCCTGTAAGTATTACTGAATTGTCAGTGGTACATACTAATACATAAATGCCTTAGTAAACTTAGTTTACTCACCTATTTTCAGATCAACTGTTTCAGTCAATGAGGGGAAACTGTGTGGTTAAACTGTAGTTTACCTCTGGTTTTTGTAATAACACAGTCATGACTGAACTGGAAGTTAATCATTTAATTACATGCACTTGAGTAGACCCTCAGGAGACAATACCTGTTGTTGTGGTAGAGTTTTCTCTTGGTACTGCAACCAGACAGATATATCAGTTGGCAGCTATTATCGGACCGATATTGGCCCATCACAGCTATGTCTGTGTCATTATTAATGTGTATGTTCTCTGATTTCTTTAGAGACTACAGATTATTTTTAATTTAAAGGATTTTGCAGTGATGTGTGTTTGTGTGTGTGTAGAAAAAATATTGGCCAATATATCAATATCTGCAACAAAAATCCAGTATCGGTCAGCCTCTAGTTTCTATGGAACATTGCTGCAGCCCTGTACATTACTTTGGACATATGCATTTTAGACTTTACTCTTATACAGTGCACAATAGTACAGAACAACACAAGTAATTTGAATGTTGTGTCAGGTGCAACTACAGTGCAGTAGATGTTTGTATCTGCTCTGTATCTATGAAGAAATGTGGCGAATTTCCAGTTCACCTGAGCAATGTGACCTTGACAGTTTGTTCTTTCGGTTTTCTAGTGTCTCCTCTCTCCGGTGTGTTCATTGAGGAGGAGAAACTGGATCAGTTCTTAATTTAGCAGCTTGTTTTTGTAAGTGAATCATGCATATGTTCATGTTCAGTGTTGTTTTTATGCACAGGGCCACATTTATTTGGCCTTATTTGGCCTTGCGATTCCCAAGTCACTCAGATTCTCCTCTGAGCTCTTACTAATGAGTGCTCTTATTTGACATGTCTGTTTTTAGTCTTGTTGACTGACTGCACACTGGCCTCAGCAGTAACAATACTGTATTACTCCAGCTGACCCAGATTGGACCATACGTCAACGCAGCAAGAGTCAGTTTGTGGCTAAATGGAGGGACCTGACAGGCGTCTCCCCTGGACAAAGACTCTTACCCTGTCTCAGCGCAGTGATGGACAATTTGTTGTATTGATCAGTGACAGTGACCTTTGTTGCATTTTATCAACCTCCTTCGAAGGTTGTAGCTGCTTCGGTGCCAGACTCTGGACAGAGTGTTGCAGTCAGGGAGGCAGACGTTAATTGGGATGTGCTCCTGTTGTTAAGCTGCGTGTGTTATTATAACTCAGAGAGAGTTTCTCTTGTACGAGATCAGGATGCAGAGCAGAGAAGGACAAGGATGTTTACTTGGTGTCTGACTCAGTGAAGAAATAACTGATGAAGGCTGCAGTCTGGCTTTCTAGAGATGATCTGCATAAGTAACCTGTAGTGTGCAGTGTCTCCTGTTTTGTGTCAGTCTGATATTTGTAGTTTTGTGGAAATGGTTAGACTTGCATTGACTCTTTTAAGGTTTTCACTTTATAAAATCTCTTTAAAAGTCAGATTAAGTACCTTGACACAGGTAGTAAATTTAGTGGATTAGCCAAAAACAAACTAAATGTCCACCAAATGTCCTACTGTATATCAAAACATAATGTCAATATTGTGTTGAAAAATTAGATATGTACTGTGACAAAAGATTTTGTCCACTCTCTACCCTTCTGCTTTAGCAGTTTGCCTTTTTGTGTCTCAAAACCATGAACAGTGCTGTGAAGTCACCCATTCGTTTTTTTTTTTTTTTGACTACTGTTTTGAAGCCTAAAGTTTGTCAACATGCGGGTTGCCATATTGTTTTTTTGCAGCTAGAGCGTGCACAATGCCGATGAGAGTGTGGAGCTGGTCGGTGATGTGCTACGACTTGGGCTGTGCTTGCTTTTGTCTGGTCCATTCAGCAGGAAAAATGTTGGCCTGCTTAGTTGTAATCTTGCTTGTATTGCAACTTATTGTATTGCCTACGGTTTTATCTGAGTTTTGTGAGGCTCATTTGGAAACTGGTAACACAATGGCAGCCACCTAGCTGCAAGCTTTCTTGTATTACAACTAAACAGTACACTCAATTGTATTTCATAGAGCATCTTAAGCAAGAAATAGGCAATATGATGACAGAATCTTTGTCCATATTTGATTAATACTGTCTAGTTTGACAGTTTGATCTGAGTTTTGTGAGCCCGGTGTTGCACTCAACAGACTAAATGAGAATGACTTGTCGTAGCCCTATCCTAAAGCATACCCTGCTTTATCACCTAGATTACTCTAAATGGGACCATAAGTTACAAAATGAACATCGTGCTGTATAGAACAAGACTTGAAATTAGACCATAAACTTTAAGGTAACTGTTTACTGAAGTCACTCCCTGCTGGCCACTGGAATCCAGTTTTTAGGTAATTCCATAATGGCCTCACTTTTCAGACCTGGCAGCTCCGTCCACTTATTCTACTTTTAGAACAGATGTAGACGCAGTTCTGAATGCTGCGATTTACTGATAATGAAGAGTCCATGTTCAGCACAGTCCAACAAACCCTGTATGTCCTGCCCATTTGTCCTGTTTTGAGACAAGCCATGTTCCAGAGATAAAACACCATTAAAATGCCATCTCGGAAGCTGACTCATGCACTATCATCAATAATCTGAAACTGCCCAGCCTAAAGTTTATGAAGCAGATTTGACCTTAGAGCATGTGAGTCAATACCATTGTCATCCACCGCATCCGTGGAAGGTAGTGCGGATATATAAAGGGGAAAAAGTGAGGCTGAGTCACTCTGACCCCACGCTGATTGTTGGGAGAGAGTGAGTTCCTGTCTAGCTCCGACCCCCCACGACCCTACAAAGTACCACAGATTAGGAAACACTGCCAGATGAAAGGACAGAAGGAAGGAACTGGTCCTGTGATGGCTGCTCCTGCTGTGTCATGAGCGGCCACATCCCAACTGTCAGATTTTGCCCAGAGATCCACTGCTGCGGTTGACTCATCATCAGTGGCTCACAGGCCCCCGTCAATCTCAAACTGCCATGCATATTGTAGCAGGTCCAGTCTGCAGCAAGTCCTTAAAAGGAGTGATGTCTGTAACTAAATGGTAACGGCACACTGTGATGTTCTGCAGCGAGCGCTTACTGTGAGGAGATCAGTGTATCTGAAGGACATGTTACCCTTTCTCCTGCGGCCTTCTCAGTGAGGTCATCAGTGTGTTCCTGAGTGAGTTAGACAGATGTTGTAAAAGCAAACAGCCTGATAAAAGCCATTAAGATACCATTAGGGTTATTGATTTCAGAATAATGCCTAAGTCTCAAGACTTGAAAGTATTAACTCAAGACAGATGTTGAGATAGAATTCTCAACTTTTGTCCTAAAGTTTTGAGCTCCTGTAAGGACATGTGAGACGTCTAATGAATTTTGTATCAGTCTCTTTTCTCACTACAAAGACATTTTTTAATGTAGAAATGTGTCAGTAAGCAGAAGTGATTTAGAGGACTGAAGGAAAGCTGCTGATTGAAGTCTGGCCCCAGTCCATTTGCTTTCGTGATTTCTCACAGCTCCGGATTAAAGACTTACATCTTGGCTGTTTCTTGTACCTTGCAGGTCAGAAGTAGGTCAGTATGACAAATGCATTCCTGAGGCCAGGCCAATGAGACTGTTTACATTTCACCAGGCTGCTGACCCTTGATCGCTGTAGCAGAGCAGTGCGGCGCATTCTCACTTTCCGCCCTCACATACAAAGTTATTGTTTCTACTTAAGCAATATAAAACTTTTCTCCTAGTGAGGTTGTAAAAGCTTACAGGTTGTCATGCTAGGTGACTCATGAAATTGCATCCTATACGTGACATCTATCATGTCTCCAATCATTCAATCAAATTTCCAATGAAGGCTTATTCAAATTATTGTTGGTTAATTATTACATATAACATGATATATTGCAGCCTGTTGCTCTCATTAAGCTGGCTGTTCCCTTTCAGATTTTTAAAGGTGCATTAATCAGTATTTGTTTTTATTACCAAGAAGGGTAGGAAGTTTGTGCACTTTTCTTAACCAATAATTAAGAACATTGAAAATCAATAAATCATTAATAATAATAATAATAATAATAGTAAGACACAAAAACATGTTTTTTCTCATTTTAGATTTTATTCTAACAACTCTAGCAGCACACTAGTCATGTGAAACATTAAACCATTAAAGGAATAGTTCGCCAAAAATAAAACATCAGTCATATTCCACTAACTCTCATTCTGATTGAAGGTCAGGTTTAGTTTTTTAGTCCACAAAACACTGCTGGAGTTTCACAGGTAAACAGTGCTGCAGAATCTCCCAAACAATGGAAGTGAATGGTGACCAGTTTTCAAACAACAGAGTAAAAGCATGAAATGCCTCCACACTGCTTGTCTGGTGTAATCCAAGTCTCTTAAAGCCCCAACATGCTACGCTGACTAAAAAAGTCCATGTTTTTAACCTGAATCTTCACTGTAGATCCTTGGCTTGTAGCCACGTTGACATGCACATGCACACTGTCTGAACTGTGTGTGTCTGTTGTGATGTTGTGCAAATGGCATGTCAGGACTTTAGGAGACTTGGATTATGCCATACAAGCTGTATGGAGGCTTTTTATGTTATTTCCAGTTGTTTTTTATGTTTGAAAACTGGTCAACGTCCACTTCCATTATTTGGGAGATTCTGCAACACTGTTTTCTTTTGAACCTCCAGCAGTGTTTTGTGGACTAACAAAATAAACCTTCAGTCAGTCAGTCAGTATCACAAAAACTTTCAAATGAATGAATGTCAGTGATTAATCACTGTGTGTAAAGTGAACAGTGCTGCTTGTAGTGCAGAACCCACAGAGATATATCATTAAGCTCTGCAGTGTCCTTCAGCTCCACTGAGGTTTTCAGTCCTTTTTGAGGTCACATCGACTGTATCCATGTGCACAAAATATTCTGAAAAAAGACAATATTCCTGCTAAGCTGTTTACATGACTAATGAAAACGATTAATCCACTAATAATGGAGCCACTTGAGTGAATTTGCTGACTGTGTCCCCCTTTTTCATTTGTTCAAACACCCTCGTGAGAAGGTCAGAGTTGCGACATTTGTGCAAAAACCTGTTGATGTCTTTCATCATACAGTATATGTATAGTACTGTATATTAAAGTAGGTGTGTTTCTCCTTCCGACCATATGTGGGGTTTTCTTTTATGCATGCATCTCTACTCCTGCCTCCCAAACCATTGGCTAATTGTTGTTTGCATTGCTCTAAGCTGACTGTAATCAGACAATATGCTGTGTGTCACTGACACCCCGGTTGATGACCATATTTTGCAGGCGTTGTATAAAAGATTTTTATAAAAAGAACACCCAAACAGAACATGCTGTTTACACCATCATAATCTGAATAATAGTGGAACATTTATTTGCATGTAAACATAGCCAACGTTAACAATTGCATACTACCTGCTCAGCACCAAACAGATAAAGCTGGTGACCAGCTGGTGAACTTAGTGGAGACTTAAGCAGCCAAAGTGCGTGTTGGGAGTTAGAGGAGACCAAAACAGAGGTAGATGCAGACTGAATTTTGGATTTAGCCATCAACAACCTCATACCTAAACATATTGTCACCATTTATAGGCTTGAACCTTTACATCCACTTACAATTTTAAAGAAATATCTAAATATAACTCTTCAAACAAGGGGCCTACTGACTAAGACCTTTGTAACACAACTAGGTCCTTTGGCCACATGACTGTGTCATTTGTCTCAGATGTGTGTATGCTAACTGCTGATAATCACATGGAGGTCAGCTTTGTTCCTCCACTGTAGCTTGTTGTCAGAATTGTATCCTTCTCATAAGCTTGTTTAATATCATACTTGAATATCACGCTGGTGGCGACTCCTGACATTTGACTATTACACAGCATTAAGGATTTATCATAGCCTCATTGGCTAGGCTGTTTTTGCTGTTTAGTAG
Source organism: Lutjanus erythropterus (assembly GCF_056507025.1). Lineage (NCBI taxonomy): Eukaryota > Metazoa > Chordata > Actinopteri > Lutjaniformes > Lutjanidae > Lutjanus > Lutjanus erythropterus. The sequence continues at coordinate 8,913,855 of NC_139329.1, forward strand.
AACTTAAAAGCGTGTTAATACTGGCTCATTGAGTCTGTCTCTGGATATCACTCACCGCCACCTCACCTGTTGAAGTCTGAACTCTGGGATCCACATGATAAATAAATCATGTCTGTAGTCCAGTGGACATGAGAGTCCTAAGACTAGCTGGTATAACCTTACAGATTTAGGCTCGGGTGTTATTCTTACACATCTTTATATTCTGAGAACCTATACAACAGCTTGTCCTTTTCAGCTATCGGGCTTCAGGAAGCATCTAACAGCTGCTTAGCATATAGCTGTTAACCTCCCTCTCAAGTCAGGCCCTTTCACTCCGGTAAACCGTTCATCCCTCTAGAGACCACATCATATTTCACATTCACTCTCTGGTTGTGTGTGGAGGAGCCGCGGGGCCTTGTTATCGGCCTATCTGGACAAGAGGAGAATTCTTCCCTGGCAGGCCTGATGGAGAAACAAGCCCACTAAATGTTCTTCCCAGAAGAAACCTACACAGGCCTTGTGTCTCCTGGTCTTTTTCCATCAGAGCGAGGCTGGAGATCTGTCTGCGGGTTGCCAGCGCTGACCGCTGCTTTTACCCTTTTGACTGTAACAACATGTAAATCTCATTGAAGCACATGTTCAGGGGCTGTACCTCCAAATGGAATACACTTCCTTAGCAACTGCTACGTCCTGCACAGTGTTAGTCTTATCTCTGTAATATCAGCATGTGAAAAGCTAGTTGGAGGGCCTGTGTTTGTGTCCCCACGAGGCCCATACCTTAGCCTACATAACCAGAAGCTACAAAGTACTTCTGTGCAGTGTCTCTGGCTAAAGTGTGGGTTGCCATTTATGATTGGTGGACACAGGTGTAGGTGTCGGCCTCTGTACAGTCATGACGGTACCAAACCTGATGAAGTCTTCATAATTTGCAAAGCTTCCCCTTAAATTGCATATAGCCATTTGTACCATGCCATTTCCGTAGAACTGCTCCTTTAAAATACCATTTACTTTAAGTATGGGTAACCTTTGGTTGGTCTGTGGTTATTACACTTGACTTAGTCTTATTTTCTAGGTTATTATTACAGTATCAATAATGGGTTTTTTGAAGGTAATCAATATCTACACAGTGATTCAAAAATGTTATTTAATGATCAGCATATTGTTATGCCCAGTAGCAGGTGTGGGCAGGTGTGTAAATGTTCTTGAAAAGACTGGGTTGTGTTTTGAGTGTTTTATTTTAAAAGAAACATAACCAGGGCTTGAAGTTACTTTTTTTTCTCAATGTCCCAAATTCTACTTTCAACTGACCTAGATTTAACAACCATTGTCCTAAATTGGAATAATTTATTTTCATTCTGTGTGATAGGCTAAATAAAGTTTCATAACTTTGTTTCAGTAACTTGCATCACTTCATGACTCATTTTGACTCATTCTGGTGCACCACAGATGCCCCCTCTACATGTATCTGAATAAAAACTTAAAATCACCCCAGGTGTTTTGGCCATAATCAGTTTTCATCATTCTTTTAGTCATTTGTTGAGTTAGGGCTGGGCAATATATGATATGATATCAATATGATATCAATATGAGGCTAGATAATGCATAATTGTTGTCTTTTTGTGGTTTTAAAGGCTGCGTTACGGTAAAATTATGTATTTCCTGGATTGACTGTTCTAGCTGTTCTGTCTTTTGTTTCTACCCACTTATGATTATTTTTCAAAAACTCAACATGTCTTCAGTCACAGCCAACATGAAAAGGTTGTTAAAATTATCAATATTGACCAATATGAAACCTCACTATCTTGATAGGTTTAATCATCTGTATCACTCAGGTTGAGGTTGATTTACTGTTTCTAACTGTTTGAGCAACAAATGCATCCGGCCAAACTGGAGTGCAAATGTTAACATGTTTCTGAGTGTTATACAGCAACGGAAATTCACATAGGCATGCTTAATATCATGGGAAACACACACACAGCTGTTCATTTTATTATCCTTGGAACAACAGGACATCCTTAATTTCAATCGCTGAATGCACCTCTGATTTCATCAGTTAGTCTCGACTTCTACGAGAGTAAATATGGAGGATTTCCAGCAGCCATTTATTAAGATTTGTAACTTCCCAGCAACTTCCCAGTGTGACTTCTCACATTGGAGTTAATTCATCGCGACTCCGCTTATGTTGTGTTTCTGTCTGCTCCCCCTCCTCTCCTGTTAATCCATACACCACTCCCTGGCTTCTGTTTATTTATCGAAACATGACTTATGGCCGAGTACTTAAACTTTTCATCTAGCGTTTGAATGTAATCTGCGCTGCTGCACCTGTCCAACGCTTGATTCCACTACCGCCTGCATCTTGTAATATGTGACAGGGATTAGAGTGTGATTTGGGAGGAATCTGTTTTCATGCTTTCTTCTGTAAAGCTATCAGCCTGCCCCATGGCTCCGTGTGGGTGTTCAGTTACCTTCCTACTGGATCGGCGTGCAGCTCTGCAGAGTTCACACAGGAAGGCCGACCCTCTTCTGGTCCTGGGTGTGCTGAGTTATTCAGTGGAACTGACACGAGGGAAATGAAATGATTGAGCAACGTGAGGCTGGGAAGAAAGCCACTCGTACATACTCTCACGCTAGTGTCTGTTTGATGTGCATATGTGTGCAATCTAGACTTTATTCGACCACTTTACTTTGGGGCATATTTATGGGTTTTCTTGATAGGTTTGACTTGGAAATGAGTTTTTGGAGTTTTCTCAAGTTATTGCAGCTAAAAATATAGGTGTGGCTTTCTTACAGCAAAAATGTGACCTTTTTTGGACCGTTTACTCTATAAATCATTGCTTGCTTATACAACTAAACAGGGAATTTGAGTTAGTCAAAGGCAGCAGTAATTTAACAGTGCAAACAGGAGATTTCTGTTACCATCTGAGTGAAAGCCAACGCTGAATAATGAGTTTTAGCAGTTCATACCAAAGAGGGTAGATCTTGTATCAGATGATATTTGTAGACTGGCTCTCCACAGTCCTCAGTTTACAGTCAGCCTATTAAGTGTCCCGGTCCTCACTCTAGTAGTTTATCAAGTGAGAATGCAACCTAGTTCTCAACTGCTTTCTGACAGGCTGTCACAAGTCCAGATCTGAGAATGTTTGAGCCCTGGAGAAAGGTCAAAGCATCCACAGGTCCAGGTAGGGCCGTTGGCTAGTCGGTGTCGTTGCGGAGAGGACTGCCCGTGGCTCATCCCATGACTTGTTTACCATCTTGAACCGCTCGCAGCCGCGCCCACGCACCGAGATTAAGAGAAAGCAAGTGTGGATATGACAGGATTACGGCTGGCGCTGGCTGTGTGTCACTGTTGCATGGCCCATCAAGGCTTTGCAAGGCAGCTGTTGGTTTTCTTTGGTGATGTCAGATGATTCTGTAGATAAAATCATTTCAAATTGATGTTGGTAAATCTGACAGGAATAGATCTTCAATGAAGATTCAGGTCAACATAGATGATGCCTTGTAATGTGTTTTCCTAAGCGAAATGTAGTTTTATCTTGCTCCTATATTCCTTATTTGGATCATAGACAGTAGAATAATTAGTGGATGAAGCCACCATGATGTCACCCATTGGTTTGTGGACTACTGTTGGGAAGCCTCGAGTTTAGCCTTGTGGGGATTGCCATCTGTGTTTTTTGTAACCAGAGACTGTGCAGTACCGTCGAGAGTGTGGAGCTGGTGGGTGACGTACTACAACATGGGCGTTTCTTTTTGTTTTGGCTCGTCTCTTCAGCAGGAAACAATGCCTGGCCCCAGAGTTTCTTGTATTAAAACTAAACAGTACATTAAACTAGTTTCTGAAAACAGGCACTGTAGCAACAGAATCTTGATCCATATTTGCTCAGGACTGTCTACTTGTCTAGTGTAGCTGGATTCTGAGTTTCATGAGCACTGTGTGTTATACTGGTCGGACTCACTGACTTGTCAATCACACGGCAGCCCTGCCCTAAAGCATAACCTACTTTATGGTCTATTTAATCTAAATGAGACCATAATTTAACAACATCAACATCATGCTGTGCAGAAGAAGACTTGAAACCAGCGACTGAGGCCATAAACTTATTAGGACAACATTTACTAAGTTAATAAATCATGTGAGAATTAGGGTCATTTTGACTTCTTTTTGCAACCAGTGGAGTCGTCCCCTGCTGGCCATTAGAATGAACGCAGGTTTAAGGCACTTCCACATTTGCTTCACTTTTCCAACTCGGAAACCTCGTCCACTTATTCTGCTGTCTGTGCTGTTTAACATTTATAAGAAAACAGCATCTTTTTCTGTGCTTTCTACATTATTTGCGTGTTGACATCGTATAACACATGTCGTGATAATGTCTGTCCCACATCTGTAAATCAATTTCTACAATAAAGAAACAATTGTTTTCTGATACTTCTCACAGAATCAAGTTTTTTAATGTCAGAGGAGAAATCTAGACTAATACAACAACTATAGTATCATAGCCACTATTCCTCCCTCTCAGATCAGTCAACCCTGAAAAATGTCACACAGTATTAGTAGCAAGAACATCAGTTCATTGCTCTTCCTTTGCTAATTTCCAGCCCGCCTGGTTGTCACATTCAGCAGCTGTCTGCACAGACTGGAACTGTTTGCGGAGCCTCGAGGTTTAACTATTAGCTTTGTAATTAATACGGAAAAGAGAGGAGAACTACAGAGGTTGTACTGTAGTTTCCCATGGCCTGCCAGAATAAGAAACATGCCGTGGGTTAGCCTTTGTGCATTAAATGTGTGATCTAGTTTTGAGGCCTCAGAGGTTAGTTTTTATGTCTCGGCCAAGCTGTTTATATTTCTGTCCATCATCCTTCACATCTGAACACACAGAGAGAGAAAAGAATCAGCACACAGAGACACAAAAAATAGAACTACTCTTGACTGACATGTTAGTCTAGATATTGTTGGATGTGCTATAGGTCCAATTCCTATCCAGCTTTTGATTATTTAGATTTTTTATTTGATTTCTCCTGTTACATAAAAAAAAAAAAGTCAGTTGAACAGGTCCTGTGTCCATCCTCGTCTTCTCTCCTGCATGCTTCCATTCCACAAAAGTCATGACTAAACCCTGGGGACTAGTCTGTGTTGACTGTGTTTGCCTACCGGGCTCAGATTACACTTCCTAGTTCGCTGGAGAGCATGGATCTGAGTATATAAGTAACCAGATATATGCCTTCACCTTACTGCACACTCTGGTGTGAAATATGCAAACCAACGACGTAGATAACCAAATGTTAAAATCCATGAAGATTTTTTTATGAGCGCTGCTATGCTCTTGACAGCTGTGCTTTCGAGTGTTTTTGCATCAAGCCTCCATCTCTATTGTGGTTCACTGTGTTTATTGCTGCATAGCTGCGGTTCCTGCTCCGCTCCTGTTATGAAAGGCATGAAGGTGGGAGAAGTAGCATTCAAGTTGGGATTTGAGAGGTTTCCTAAATCAAATAGCTGCGGCAAGTACTGGCTGGCAGCTCTAATCGGCCATGTTTGATAGCCATGAGCAAGCAGCATGGGCACAGGCTCAGACTCCCCCCAAGCCGTTACTAATATGAATTTCATAATATAGATCCTTTGTCGTCTGTAAATTTTCCCATGAGTCATTTCGGAGGGAGAGTTTAAGTAATGTCTTTTTTTCACTGGCTGTGCTATTTTGCATTTTGGAATCCCTCTGACATTGTTGGAATGGGTCTAATACAGGCCATTAGATTCAGGAAGTAACAAGGTTCAGATTAAGCCCTCTCTGAATTCATGGTTGCCTTGGCAACACAACTGAACAGATTGAGGCCGCTATATACTTGCACAATGTAGTATGACGTATATCTGTCATATGTGCTGCATGTCTCTTTACCACATGGCTGTGATGGTATGGATTTTTTCTTACCGTGGTGGCAAAGAAACTTAAATCTGTGGGATGCCAGTTTACCACATCTGCCTTTATAATTACGTTTTATTGGACTTCACTGAAGCGTGCTGTTGTAAGCGTACTGTAGCTCCTGTAAGGAACTGGGTAGTGTGTAATGTGTGTGTGGCTTGTAAGTGCAGGAAAGTTAGCAGCAGACCAAGAGTGACGGTGAAATCCATATCGGAGCAGAACGCTGTCGCTCTGGCAGTAAATGTACAGTACAGTGAACAAACACTGCAGCGTCTCAACACCAAGAAAAGTCAGGTTAGCTCTGAAGAGAGCCAAGCAGGAAAGGTTATCGTAAAGCTAATGCTAATGTTAAGCTAACTGTAACACTAGTGTTGTGTCTTTTTCAAAGTTGGTGTCTTTTTTTGGAGACGTAGTAAAATAAATCCATAATCATTCATCCAACGTTGAATGCCTGCCCCTACCTAAAGATTTACATAGTCGACTAGTAGTCATCAGTTAAAGCCATTAGTTGACTAGTCATTGTCTTTTAAGATATTATTCTAACTATTTAAATATAGATTTTTGGAGCACTAAGTAAGATGCCTGTTACATGCCAACAGCGAAAAGAGCAATGACTCTGAACGCTTTGCAACGACGAGCAACAAGACTGAAGGCTTAGGTTTAGGCTGTTTCAACACAGTATAACCTCACACAGGTCTCAGTGTTCAAAACAAAGGAATAAATAGACCAACTTCTAATGTCACGAAAACAAATATTCGCAACAATATCAACATGATGGATGATGTATAAAAATCAAATTGCTAAGTTGCAAACTCACTTCTGAAGTGCTTCACGCCTGTTGTCCCACCCTAACCCACTGTGCCTTTATCATCCCGGAGTCAGAGTCCTGGTCGGAGCCGCTCTAACATCAGATCACCTCAGTGCTGTATTTCAGCAGGACTGCTAACTGAGCTAACGGCAGCTACAGCACAGTTAGCAGCAGTGTGCTGGTGACTACAGTGTTACAAGATAAAAGATCCATGTTGCAACAATCCCCTGTGCCTAAAGGAGTTTGAGGCTTTTTTTTTTTTATTTCTTTTTCTGCAACAAAAGAATAAATGAAAACGTGGTCGACTACGACTCTTCTCAACAGGGGACAGCCCTAGTTTAAAGCTCATTATCCAGATTAACTATTTTTTTCCACAGATACCTGGAAGGCCTTTGCTTTTGAAGGAAGGTACTTTTCTTGTTAGATGGAAAGAATTAAGATGAAAAAGGCAGCAAGTAGTTGCACTGCATTTCTAAATTGCCTCAACTGCATAGGCCAATAGAGAGGATACATTTGAAGGGTCATTTGTGCTTTACTGGAAGCTTTGAACGGTCTGACAGGAAAGACATAAGATGACACATGGCACCAGCTGAATAGAGGATGCTGCACGCACATGTTGTACTTCAAATCTTGGTTGAGTGAGTCCCACGAGGCCACAGACGTGATGAATTTGACTGAGGACATGATGTTTTTCCCTTTGTGTTTATTATTAATGTGTCAGCCTGTTTAATGTTTCCGAGAGGACAGCATGGAGTTCATATGTTTGCTGGCTCAGAGGCTGATCTGGGTGCAGATTGTTGGTGAAAATCTGCATCAGTCGTGGGAGCTAACATGAAGTGCTCAGCTGCACAGCGCAGCCAGACTTGTCAGAAACAGAAGTGATTCAAAAGCCAGATGGTTTGGAGACGGCCTCTGCCAGGAGCAAGTTGAGTTCCAGTCAACAAATGTTTGTGTACCCTGTGAGCTCTGAGGTTTTTTGTCTGCTGATGTGAAAAAACGCACAACTGTCTCCACTCCTGGAGGCTGATCGAGTAGCTGAACTGAGCTTAGTGGTTTGCATAGGGGGCATAATGAACATATCTGGACAATATCACATATCAAAGAGCGGAACATGGCCATTCATTCGTCTTGTTGACTTAAGCCTCACGTCTGTTATCATTCTGTTGATACTTTACAGATAATATTTAGGATGACAAACCATTATTACTGTCATTTCAGGTAATTATATTTCTACCCATTTTTGATCTTCTGGTTTAAACATGCTGGTGTTTATAGACTCGTTTCTAGATAATAACCTCTCAGGCTTAACTTGCGGTGTTTGACCCGAGGCTCTGAAGTTCCTTCTTTTGTTTACAGCTACAGGCAGACACAGTAATGATGAGCGTCCCTGACAAAGCTTCAGTCCTTTTGAAATATGAATAAAAGAATGCGCTTGAAGAAATCACCTTCTGATGCTTTTAAGTACGTGGGAAAACCATCCGATTTTATGAATGGACTTGTTTTCCTGCATCTTACTTGCACCTTAATTATTATGCACAGGGCGCACACACACACACACACACACACACACACACACACACACACACACACGATGTGTGAGGAAGGGCATCACCATGTATTTACATCAATATTGGGTTGTCCAATTATTGAGTACAAGATACCTGTTTAAGTTCAAAATAAGTAAGGCTGTGATAAATATTCTTTTTCAATATGTTTTGTTCATATTTGACTGGGATTTGCAATGGTGAAAGTATTCATCCTCTCCTAATAGTCTGTCATCATATTCCTTTTGTGAAGGACTCATTGCATGGGTTTAATATAGTCTTAAAAAAAACAATCCAAGGTACACTGTAGGTTTTTCTGCTAAATTAAAATGCCTTTATTTTACACGGCAAAATGCATTTAAAAAGATCAATGCATTGCGACCAGCATACGTCTCCATTGCAGACTTCTTGAAGACCTGTGTTTGTTGCAACGTTTTGGTCATTTGCACAAATTCCTTGGATTGTCTTGAAATATGACTTTGGACAAATGCCTTCAAACTATTCAATGCTGTCTGACTTTCAACCTATAACTGAGCAGCGATTTAACAAATTTCCATTTTGTGACACCTTAATGTAACTGCATCATCTTCGATGCTTGGGTGAAACAACTGGAAATCAACTTCCTGTTTTGTGCTCACTGGATTTAGTCAACAAAATATCAGACGGTTGTGCAAAATGCCTGTCCAGCGGGGAAACTGGCATCTTCAAAATAGCTTGTTTAGTGAAACGAACAGTCCAAAACCCATGGATAGTCAATTTACAACAACAGACCTTTTTCACAGCAGCTGCATTGATATGAAATAGCAGGGTAAACACAGGTGTTACCAGTGATACTAATTAAGGTCCCTTCAGTGCAGTGCAATGTAGTAATGTCTTTCCAGTGAGCCAGCATAGCAGCACCCTGACTGTGTTTGACCTGAATGGGATGGAACCTTAATTAGTATCACTGATCACACCTGTGTTTACACTACTACCTCATGTCAAAACAGTGAAGGTCGACAAACAGAAAAGGAGCAAGTCGTAACATTTGAGAGGCTTAACCAACAAAGGTTTGGCATTTTTGCTTAATAGCTAATTGACTTATTAAGTGATAAGTCGATCGCCAAAACAGTTGTCGTTGAATTTCCTGCCAGTTGACTAATTCTTTCAGCAAACATTTAACTTGTTAGATAGATTTTATTAGCCAGCTTTCTTGCCCATAGTTGGATGAGAAGATTGGTAGCACTCTCATCACTCTTCAGGAAGTGATTAGCTTAGCTTAGCATACAGACTGAAAGTAGGGGGAAACAGCTAGCCAGGCTCTATCCAAAGGTAAAGAAAACTTTAAGCTTCGAAGCTGTGTTTCCTGCTATTTTCAGTGTTTATGCTAAGCAAAGCTTCATGTTTAACAGACAGGTAGCTAAATCTTCTCAACTAACAGTTAGCAAGAAAGCAAAGAGGTGTATTTCCTAATGTGGAGAGTTCTTCTTCTTTTTTAAATTAGCCAAACATTTTCCAGTGTTTTCATTTACTTTATGAAGGTTGTGAACTTTTCCTGACTGCTAGCCAAAATGTTGCGCACCTAATGACAAATAAAGGAAAAATATGAGCTAACTACTGTACTTTTGCTGTCAGGATGATCTATTTACAGCCAGCAGGCAGCCCCTAAATAGACCACACCTGCCACTGCTGCATTTCTCTCTAATTAGCACGATTATCAAACTGTAATATAGCCATCTCCAGTGACTGTCTAGTGGCTGACTACACGGGGGATGTCAGGGTGATCATTAACTGGTGAGAACAAAGACAAAACTGCTGTTGTGTCACAGCAAACAGGAAGAAATAAGCAGGGACATGAAACGGTCAAATCCAGCTCCATTATTACTGGGGTTTTTTTTAGAACTTGTAAATCAGGTGTGGTCCGCTACAAGTTCGACTAACCAAATGTTCTTCTTGTAAATCCATTATTGTAGAGAGATCCACCGCTCAGGGAGAAAGATCACGTTGCATCCTGCTCTCTTTGCTGCTCTCTGCCAAGTCTCCTGATAGATGAGAGTGGGAGAGGGCTGAGATATTACTTTCATCTCCAGGGTGTCCTCTGAGCATCAGTCATCCCTCAGCTGCAGACTGACGGAGGACAAAACTGCTATTTCAGGAAATACAGTGACACAAGCTTACAGTCAGCCTAGTCATCCCAGTTATTCTTTGTCACTATGACTGGTAAGACACAGCTTGTTTACTTGTTTACATATCTGCAGTAAGACAGCACCACACCAAATTCCTCTGATTCTCCTTGGTATTCTTGATACCCATATTATTGATTTTTTTTTATATGATTTTTTGATCCTGGAATGAATATTAAATTAGATGCAGGCAAATAAAATTGGATTATGTGGCATCCCAGATTGTTTTTCCACTGTGACCAGAAAGGCAAAAAAACAACAAAGGAACAAAAACATACAAGCCGCTACAAGTTTTGATTTATATTAACAACATACTTTATTTATCCAGACTTCGAAATCAATTTGTATTTGCAGTCTGTCATATATTATTTCTAACAGTGACAACATTTACAGGACATAAAAGCTGTGCTGTCAAACGTGCAGCCCAGTGGCCTAATCTCTGGCTCTATTTTTAGATTAGAGGATGATGTAATGCAACTGGTAAAAACAGCAAAGGCATGCTCTGTATGTGTGTGTGTATGTGTGTGTGTGTGTGTGTGTGTGTGTGTGTTTGTATGCATACTGAGGGGACGCTGTGTGTGCAAGGATTTGCATGCATGTGTGTAATTCCTTTGTCAATTGTGTGAATGTGTGAAATCCTGCAGCTCATCCAGATGTCAGGAGATTCTGAGTGAGTGCTGAGCCAAAGCTATTTGGATTTTTTTTTTCTTTTTAGCATCCACTTAAAATGGTGCGGTTGGAATTTTACGACTGATTCCAAAAAAAGTTGGGACGCCGTAAACTCTAACTGAAAAACAATGATTAGGAAATCTTTTTTGACCTGTGTTCAATTGAATAAAGGACAAAGACAAGATATTTGTAGAGATGTTACCGTTTTTTCAGTTAAGTTTCCTATATCTGAATTTGAATAGCTACTGATGCCAACACTATACTAATACCAACACTCATTTTTATCTTGATGTTTATGATAATTTATTATTATTTTTATTAGTGTTATTATTAGTACGAGTAATAGGCTGAAACTGAACTTCAGTTTGGAAAGCTTGTATAGTTTGTGTAATATAAGTTGTGTAATAGCTTATTTGCATAATTTCCCATGATCCATTGCTGATAGTTTAAGTTTGTAATGTGTTTGTAAGGTGTTTGTTCTAGGGCCTGACTGAATTTTTGGGGACAATACATATATTGAATTATGGGTTGATATTACAGAATATAATATACAGAATATCAGCAACCATTTTTGAGGGACCACTGCAAAAAAAGTGCAACACTTGTGACAAAGATATGTAATGTCAGCAAAATATCACAAAATACAGGTTAACAATAAACTGTATTGTCCAAAATGATATCTGGGCACTGAAACATTAAAACTTATACTTATATTTAAAATAATTATAAATAACTATAAATTAAAAACACATATGGTGAAAAATATATTTTGATCAAGTATACATAAAATGCTGCTTTTTAAAGCTAAAAAATAAAAACAGCCTGCAATATGATCTGTTTAAAAAAAAAAAAAGTTTTGATCTAGGTGCATATCAGACAACAGATAAAGCTGTGATAGGCCAAAGATAGTCTGATAATGTTGGTTGACTGATATATCAGTCGGGCTCTAGTTTACTCAGGTCATGGTGAGTTATGGTAGATTATGTTGATAACTGTCATTTTTGTGCTGGTTTATTATTACACCATCAGTGAAGAGGCTGCTACATGTCTTCACTCCAGCTGTGTCTTTTAACAGATATTTTAAACACTTTTCTGTTAAATACAAATGTGTCGCAGAAGTGAAAAATGTTACTCATCTCTCACTTTGCACGGCAAAGCATAGTGTTAACAGATAGAAAATGTTTCCCCTTTTTTTTCGAATCAATGTTGTCGTGTTGTAGAAGGAAATAGGTAATTGTCCCAATAGTATTTCATAAACATTTACTTGAAATTGTCATGATGCTGCTCAGGTTATCTATTAATCTATTAACGTAGGTCTAGTAATGTCAGTATGATAATTCATCATGTGTTTGTTGTCACCACTCTCTGCCTAACTGAAACACATGCTGCAGAGTTTCCTGTGGAGTGGGCATATGGGTCTCTGCAGGAGGCTACTATTATTCAAATTATAGTCCAGGTTTATTGTTGTCATTAGACTGGGTCAGGGTGTAGCATGTCACAACAGACCTGCCTGAGCTCCACCATCTATGGGATCATACTGTGGCGCAGCATGTCGTCAGCGGCTGCATCCCCTTTTTCCTTCAAAGACTCAAAGTGTGTTAGATGTTTACTGCTAGCTTTCTCAGATGTGTGTTATAGTATCTTCTCATCTCCTGTGCTTGTTTGGCTTTTAAAGCATCAGCATAAACTCTCTACAGGAAAATGACAAGCTCACAGAGGGAATCACTTTTCTCCCTGCTATGAATGGGCAGAGCACTAAAGCAGGAGGCTGAAGTTAGTTCTCGCAAAAAAGGTTTGATTTCACCATGAAGTGAATAATTGCACATCTGAGACAATCCTCCCACCTCCCTGCTCTGTTTGATGTGCCTTCTTTTTAACTATGCTTTCATTTGAGCAAGGAGATTTAAGTGACCTGCTTTCCCCTCCTCTGCCTCATAAAACAGTCTCAGTGCTGATGAATTGTGATCTCTTTGCTTGTCTTCTGTCATGAAGTTGAAAACCATCAGTAGGGTCAAAGAGCGGAGTGTAAGAATCCATGACTAAAGCTTTAGATTTTTGTTTTAAGATGCTCCTGTGAGGCTTTTTGGGTTTGTTAAGATCATAGTTAATCAGTTGATGTGGTGCAGATTACGGACTGATTTCTGATCATTAAGATTTTCAGAGAAACCCCCAAATATGAGAGTCTTTGTAAAAGCAGCTACAGTACCTGTGCCTCACGCTTAAGTAGAGCAACTAGTCAACTGATTAATCATTTGATTGATGATCTCTTAATAGCTTAAAGGCCCAGTGTGTAAGATTTACAGAGATTTATTGGCAGAGGTGGCTTACAGGTTAATATTCATGAGTATGTTTTCCTGATACCTGTATTGGTTTTGGCATCTGATACGGCCTAAATTGCTGGTATCTGTATGGAAGAGTAAACATGTCAACGATCCAACACCAAATAATTTATTAACCCTGAATTTATTCACCCTGCTACTCCCTAGCAGTGGCCCACATGCCTTTCTTTCCTAGAATGGTGAAGTCATATTCTATGGCATTCATTTGCTGTTTGTATTTTTTCATGTTTTACAAAGGATTTAACCTAGGTTAGTAGTATACAGCTGTTACACTGGCTCATGAAGAAAATAACCCTTCTTCAATCTCACTGACTACACACTAAAGAAACTACAAGCCTGACTGCAGCTCAATCTGCTCAGCTGTCAACCGCAGCATCCTGCATCCACGTGGAGATAAACAGAACCCGGCCTCAGATGCCTGCTCACTATTTGAGTGATGTTTATGTATCTGCCTTCCCTGTTTTCGATCCCACAGTCATTATTATTGACAAGCGAATTACGGACCATTGAATTTGAACATTGGCTGTTTACTGTGACACCCAGTCGATCAGAGGGTCCCTGTTCAGTTTATTTGGGCTAACTGTCGTACAGAGGTACTAGTGCGTGACAGTGTTTTGCATGTAAGCTACTAAACTAATACTACGGTGGCGTCTGTCACAGATGATTTGTTGAGCACAGATGTGTCTATGTGTGGGTGTCTCTACACATAGCCTACATTACCACAGACCACAACTTCTGCAGGTGTGGATGGACCTTTTTTTTCCCTAACATATTTGAGTTGATAGTGAAGCCATGCATGTTCACTCGTAGAGGAAATGTAGCTTATCTAAATGCTTGTGTTGGAAGAGGCCCGTTCCATCTGCGCTGGCACTGCACCCTCCAGCCCTGATCTGACTGACTGAGGCCGAGCCAAACCCTGAGCCTGCTGTTTTCACTGCAGTGAGGAGTTGGCAGGGTGTGTAAAGGAGGCCAGCTGACCTCTGTACCTGCCTTCCTTTCATCGTGTGTTGCCACTGGGACTGGGACTACATTGGTTTTCATGAACTGGCCCAACATCCTGGACAGTGGAGTACAAAGCTCAAAGCTTTTCCAGAGAAAGTGGCTGACAGTGTAAATATTCATGTGTCCTTCCTCCAGAGTCCTGTCTTCACCTCAGTGGTGGCTATGTCCTTACAGCATCAAGATTAGGTCTGACACATAAATGTTAAACTATCTGTTATTGACAGTCTGATCTTTCCACCCTTTCTGGTGTCTTACAATAACTAATGATTTATCCAGTTAGTGTTAGTGCAATCAGTTCAGTATAATTCAAAATGCTTTGTTGGCATGAATGTTTTAGAAGCAATATTGCCAAAGTGTTAATGATACAAAAAAGAGTAGTACATATTAATTAAATTCAATAATGATATTAAAGAAAAAATATGTCCTCATCCCAATAGAACCTTTAGCTTTGCACTGTCATCTACTTCTAATCAGTAGTCAGCGATCAGTAAATATATTTGTTGTTGTATTCTTCTGATTTTATTGTATTTGTCACATTTTAAGAGGAAGTGCGTCTCTGTCTCCACCTCACCTGCCATGCATAATCTTGTCATAATCTTTAAAGGAATAATTTGATATTTTGGGAAACACAGTAATCCACTTACTTGCAAAGGGTTGGATTAGAGGATACCACTCTCATGTCTGTACAGTAAATATGATTCTTAGCTTAGCTCAGTTCAGAAACAGGGAAACTCCTGGACTGGCTCTGGCCCAAGGTAGCAAAATCTGCCAGCACCTGAAACCTGCACAAAAACTGAGATAATAACATATTATTATTATTGGTGAGCTTTAGAGTTGCTGCTTTGTAGATTTTGTTATAGACAGAGCCAGGCTAGCACTCCTCCCCTTGTTTTTAGCCTTTATACTAAGCTACGCTAACAGTCATTTGGCAGTAGCTTTATATCATATTATAAGAGTGTTAACTCTGTGTCAACTGTGTCTTTTCCCAAAATGTCAAACTGTTAATGTGCTAATATTATTAAGCACTGGCCACATGGGACACCAAAGCCTGAAATTTGGTGCCAGAGTACATTTTTGGTGACTCAAGTGTAACTTATGTAAAAGAATACAGAACATTTAATGATACTTAACACAGCCTTCCTTAACTTTGACACTTGTGTCATCCACTTTTCCCTTGAGTTGTGCTGCGGTCTTACTGAAGACATTTTTTCAGATTAAAAACAAGCTATCTCTCTCAGCTAGTGGAGGAAACTGGCGGCACACATCACAATAAATTCTAGCCACTTAGACTCTTGCTTCTATTCACTCTTGATGCTTAATTTTTTAGCTATGTTGGTGAAGGCTTGCGGTGTTGGGATAAAACATGGTGGCCACAGGGAGCCACCTACATGGAATATTTGGTGGCCATGGACAATTAAGCCACAATTAAATTGAACCCTCATGTAATACTTTTTCTTTTGTCTTTTTTGCAACTAATGCTAATTCTTGAGATAGTCTTTCTGCATGTTAAGTGTTAGAGAGTTATGTATCCTACTTGCTGAGCTATTGTGAAGCTCTAAACAAGCGAAGCAAGTTTCTGCATTGTTGCCCCGGGGAGCTAATGCAAAACAGAGCCACTGCTTGGCTGAAAATGTGTTATTCAGCCAATGGATTGGATCAAACAAGTTTTTAGCAGTCATCATTACCACTTTTGTCATAGTGTTTCTTTCATCTTCTTCTTTTCCACAGTCCTCCTTTTTGCACTGATGTTGAGTAGCGCTGACCTTTTAAAAGGCTGCTCATGCTCCTAAATATGTCAGGAATAAACATTCCAGTCCTGACAGCTGAGCCACAGACGCCAAACAACATGAATGATCTCTTCCCCTGGGGGTGAAAAGGCAGAACACATAAAGTTGCACTGCTGCAAGTCATAGCAGGTAGCAAAAGTCAACTCTCACTTGGTATTTACACAGGAAGCTACAGCACACCAGGGGGCATGTACACAGTGGCTAAAATGGACCCTACTATCTGGTGTCTTTCTATAGCCCAAATCATTTTCTTGAATGACTAGGATTGTGTCCTGTTTAGTGTTTTGGGATGCACCGGTTATTTCCTGTGTCTGGAGTCTGTCTGGAATTATTTGTGCCACACAGATGTATCTACACACTTATGCCCTGTGAGTTTCCTGTTTGGCATTGTGTGTGTTTAGTGCCCTTCCTGTGTCCGGCAGTCTCATTCCTACACCGATAAGAGGGTGTTTAAGTTCATGAAGCTGCACAAGGATGACAGCGAGACCTTAAATGACCTAGTCTTTATCCTTAACTGCTGCTTTGATGACTTGTCTGACCAGTCGTTCTATGTCTGTCTAGTCTAGTTAGAGAAGATCAGGACCATTTCCTTAGAAGACAAGTAGTCATTGACAACTTGGTTCCTCTCCTTGGTCCCTTGCATCTAATTAGAGTTTTTTGTTTATGTTGGACTGGACAGTGTTTGCATCATTCAGCCATTCAAAAGCTGTCATCTTGTAAGTTTACATTTATGCCCACTTGACCCTTCCTAAGTCCCGCCCCTTTTTGCTACCTGCCGGAACCTCTGTCAGCTTTCTGCTTTCCTGTTTCCTGTAAGCGATATTTCTTTCCTCAAAGGCATGATCTGTTTTACTCTGATTGGCATACTTTGATATTCTTACTACCCAGTCTCACTTCTCATGCCTAAACTCATCCAATCAAAAATGACGAGTTAACAACTACCAGCTGTTAGGGGTCAGGGTGCGAAATTAGCCCAAGTGACCAGTCAAATGCTAGTTAAATATGAAAGTGGCTGGTAGATTTCACAAAAATTATGATTTACAATTTAGTAGCTGGTGAATTTGAACATTTATCTGTCAGTGGCTGGTAGATTGTACTTTTCTTTCCTACCCGATATCCGATCTAGTGATCTTGGTCAGTATCGGACGGAGTATTGGATCGGCTGTTCCCTAAAAAAAAAAAGCAATATATCATCTTGCTTACAGTATCGCAATATATCACAAGATATTGCATTGTAACTCCTGTATTGTGATGCATATCATATCACCATTTTCTTGCCAATACACAGCCCTACTCAGAGTAAGACTAAAAATTGTTTTAACATTTCTTTGCTTCCTGTACTTAGATTCGATATGTGCTTGAGTTGACTAGTTGAAAAGAAAAACATCTTAAGTTAACTAATGTTAGCAAAATGCTAGGTAACTAGCTAGCTAACAAATTAGTAGATTAACTAGCTAATTAGTTAGTGTTTTGCTAACATGAGCTAACTTATGATGTGGCCTTACTGTTTATATGTAGCTTTTGCAGTTCCCCCAACAGCCTTTAATGATTTTCAAAATTTGTTTTTCTTTTCAACATAGTTGAGCCTTGCATATAGCATATCTAAGTACAGGAAACAGGAAAGAAGAAAGTTGACTCAGGTTCTGACAGGACTTAGGAAGGATCAGTTGCAACCTGCAGTAATGTTTTATACAGTGCTAAAACCTTTAGCAGAAGGTTGACCTGTCCTCAATGATTGACTGAGTTTTATTTCTCTCTCTTTCTCACAGAATGAAGATGCCTGAGGCCGGGAGTTAAGGCCCCCCACTTAAGAGTGTTCTAGGGCTGGACCCAGAGACCCCTAGGGGGTGAAGGGCCCTCACAGCCCTGTGTGAGTCTGGACCATGGGGGATGGAGGTGCCGGTGCAACTGGAGGAGATGGGGTGAACCGGTCCCATGTCCTGTTCGACAGCTTCGTCCAGGCGACCACCTGCAAGGGCACACTCAAGGCCTTCCAGGAGCTGTGTGACTACCTGGAAGTCAAGCCCACTGAGTCAAGGATCTTCTATCACAAGCTGAAGTCCAAACTCAACTACTGGAAGGCCAAGGCACTGTGGGCAAAGTTAGACAAGCGGGCCAGCCAGAAAGAGTACAAGAAAGGCCGTGCATGTGCCAACTCAAAGGTGAGCATGCCTCGTTATGAACTGTATGATTCATTAAAGAGTGGCTCTTATTGTTGCTGGTCGCAGGTCAATGGGAGCTAAAATTTGATCCTTAATGTCAAGGAATCATGTAACATGATATGATGCTCATGTTTACTAGCCAGACACTTTTCTATTTCTGTTGAGAAAACGGTTAACTTCATCTCAGTCTTTAACTCAGGTTGCAGTGTATGTGTAGCTGACCCCCAAACTAGGGTTGAGGCTGACAAAGAGGCTGTACTATTTTTGTTGAGATGTTCGAATGAAAGGCAGCTTTGAACTATGATTTACAACTAAAATTAATTTAATGTCCAGTGTGTCAGATGGATATATTGAGAATATGCCAGGAATGGATTCTAATATTCATAAATATATTTTGATTGATTAGGATTGTCCCAGACAGTTTTTTCGCAGTCGAATCAGATTTGGCTGTTCTCTATATATATTATGATGATGATTATTTGTTTCTTTACAGTGCAGTCCACTACACTAAATTCATTTATGAGCCTACATGGGTGTGTTTACTGTTTACTAAGAATATCAGATTTTCACACAGTCAGAGAAATTCAAGGTGTGCATCCTCCTAGAGTTCAGTTACAAAATCAGTGGACCTGCGGCGCTTCTCTCCTGAGGCTGCAGCCACTATCCAGCTTCACCCGTCTTGGGTACTCCTTTACGTTGTGACTTAAGAATTTTTTTGGACCAAACCAGAGTTGATGAGTTTTATTTAGTTTCTGTAAAGTCCGGATGAAGCAGACGATGATGCAAAAGGATCTCGGTGAATTTGGTGAGAGCAATTAAACAGCTGTTTCTGGCGAAAAGTTTTTTACTCTTTAATATAAGGTCTCTCACTGTCATGATCCTTTCCATAATGTTGTCCAACACTAACAATAACTAATTTGTAGTGATTTTTAGACTCGGTTTGTAAAGTTTACAGCCTGTCATGCTGTTACATTGCTCTGTGTACAGTGACGGATAAAAACGAGCAGAAAGGGCTTGTTTACCAACTATTCCTTTCAATCTCTCTCGTCAATTAACCATCAGTGCATGTGGTCCCAAGGAAATTTTTTAATGAGCGCACCAGCTAATATAAAAATATATTTTTAATTCTCTTTAATTCCACATTGAAATGTTCTCCCAGTGTGTTTTTGAAAGCTTCATATCCCAAATCAAAGGTAAAAAAAATCAAATGCTTGACTGGAAGAATCTCACTCAACCACAGGGCTCCGACTCAAGATTTGAATTGTTGACTATCAGGGGTGCTGCCCTACTGATAAAAATTCTTGTGTTTTTATTACATCAGAATGAACCTTTTACACCCACAGAGGGCGTGGGTCCTCTTCTAAGGAGGCTGCCATGTTGAACTACCATGTTTCTAGAGTAGCCCAGAACCAACAAACCAAAAGGTCTTGCAAGTTTCGTGGCCGCAGTAGTTTTCCCTACATGTGTGGGAGGGTAGAGGGTATGTTAGAGAGCTACAAGTTCTGAGAAGGAAGTGTTGGCGTGCTGTATGCAGCTGAAGTCTCAATAGGTGGGTTTTCAGGCTGTGGCGTGACTCTGCTGTCCTTTTCCATATGTATGTCTGTATGGTTGATATCTTTGTTATGACTTGTCTATAACACCTGTGTCTGTCTGTATTTAGTGTCTGATCATTGGTGCGGGACCATGTGGCTTACGCACAGCCATCGAACTGGCTTTCCTGGGGGCCAAAGTGGTGCTGCTGGAGAAGAGAGACGCCTTCTCTCGGAACAATGTGCTGCACCTGTGGCCCTTCACCATCCAGGACCTCAGGGGCCTCGGGGCCAAGAAGTTCTATGGAAAGTTCTGTGCTGGAGCTATCGATCATATCAGTGAGTACATGTGACAGTAATTTGACATATTTGCCTGTAGGAAGAGATATGATGTGTTCTGCAGTATGTATTTGTTAGTTTTGTAGTGCTGGTGTCATTCAGATTCTCTCTCTGTCTCAATGTTGTTTTGTAGGTATCCGTCAGCTTCAGCTAATGTTGCTCAAAATGGCTCTCCTGCTGGGCATTGAAATCCATGTCAACGTAGAGTTCAAGAGTCTTATTGAGCCCCCAGAAGATCAAGAGACTGAAAGTAAGTGCTGCCAGACAACCTGAAGAAAAATGAGTGGAAACTGAACATGTGTTTTGTCAGAGGACTATCTGTCACAGGCTCTAAGCTGGCTCTCCTGGTGCATTTCTGTCTGATTACACACGCTGTGCTTTCTTAGGGATTGGTTGGAGGGCTGAGGTCCACCCCAGGACACACCCTGTCAACGAGCTGGAGTTTGATGTCATCATCGGAGCAGACGGAAGGAGAAACACGCTACCAGGCAAGTCTGCATGCAGTGACTGGGAGAAATGCATTAGTAATGCAGCTTTTCCTTGACTAAACAAGGCAAAGCATGAACAGCACTATTTGTTTTTTCTAAGTGGACTTGGAGGTTAGTCAGAACAATTATGATCTCACTTGTGTACAGCTGTGGTCAGCTGCCTGACCTCACTCCGCTGCTCGTGTGTGGATGACCATCAGTGCATGCATGTGTTTGTTTGTGTCTGGCTGCTGCGTTCAAATGGTATTTCTGATGGCAGAAAAATAGGAATTGTTGAATTGGCTGTCTGTTTCCTCTGCACACACACGCGCAGCTTCGCTGGCAGCGGGAACCCCTGTGGAGTAAAGTACCATGACCCCTCTTTGTACTACTGGCTGCTGCATCAATGAAGAGAAGCAGCCGGCTCCCTCTGGGATAACCATGAACTGCAATCACACAGCTTGAAAAACTAGAAAGCTGTTTATGTTGTCATGATACAGAACATCTGTTTGCATTTATAGTGTGTACAAGATGCATTTGCAGGGTTTTATATGTAGTAAAAGCAAACATTCTGCTCCCTGTCTTTGCCAGGACTCCTTGGAAAAAGAGATTTTTGATGTGACTGGGACCCATCCTGGCTAAAGGGATAGTTTGGATTATTTTATTCTCAAGAGTTAGTGTATTACCTACATGTGTTGCTGGTCAGCATGCTCCTAGTTTGGGGAAGCAGAGGGGCAGCAGCATGGAAGCTAGCAATGAACTGTTTTGGAGTCGGTCAGTAAAAAAAGGCATTTTAGCCACTTGAAAAAGGTCCACCTAAAAATCTGTATCCGTTTTAATGTACACTATATTTAGACTATTATAACAGGAAACTGCTGTTCTACAAGTCAAGTATCACTCTCCTAACCAACCAAACTCCTTTAAATAAAGGTTCCAATAAAAAAAAAAAAAAGAGGAAGCTGTGGAAAACCTAGTGTTGGGAGTTCAGCTTTTACTGTTGGATTTATGGTATCACAGTTCAAGTCTGTGCACACTCATTCCTGACCTTGAGCTCTGCTTCCTTCCTAATTTTCCCCAGGGTTCCGGCGTAAGGAGTTCCGGGGCAAGCTTGCCATCGCCATCACTGCTAACTTCATCAACAGGAATACGACAGCGGAGGCGAAGGTTGAGGAGATCAGCGGAGTGGCCTTCATCTTCAACCAGAAGTTCTTTCAAGACCTCAGAGAAGCAACCGGTCTGTCACAACTCTGTTTTACTTACATTCACCATATTCACACAGCGGGAATTTTACAAAAAGATTTTTTTGGAATTTGTTTGTAAGACAAACAGAGTAGTTCCAGGAAGCAATGGATGCCAAGGGATGTTTTAGTGAAATAAAGGTAAACAGGACACATAATCTGTCCTTGAATGACACGTCCGAATTTGTCAGCTCATCCAATTAAAATGCTTAACATTAGGTCTGATGCCAAGCCTGCCACAGTTTATTGCTGACATGACGATGTCCCCGGGGCTTTGGTTCTGTGCTCTGAGACGTGTAATTGCTCCCCTAATGACGATATGACAGCCGGCTATAGCAATAAGGAAAATTATTGTTTGGTATGTGACAATCCGTCTTTCTCTTGGACTTTGCAGGTATTGACCTGGAAAACATTGTCTACTACAAGGACGACACGCACTACTTTGTGATGACTGCCAAAAAACAGAGCCTGCTGGAGAAAGGAGTCATTCTACATGTGAGTGATCAAAGCCCAGAGCTCAGCTCCATGTGGTGTGTGTGTTGTTGATCTAAATGCTATACTGTACGCACGCACAGACTGACGAAATCAGCAGTGTGTCCCCTGTTGTCTTTTTGTCTCTTGCGGTCTTTTATTCTCTCGAAGACAATTAGAGAAACTCCCGCACATTGTCTCGCTTTCTGCTGATATATTTATTAAATATCGATGTTTCAGTCTGAACGACCTTCATGAGGTATACTGGCAGAATCTAGACATTTTCAAATGCATACAAACATAGAGACTGCTTCCATTTTTAATCACCCAATCAGAGGACTGCTGAGATTGACCAACACCTGACAACAGAGCTGGAAAAAACTCACTAAATCACAATAACTCTTAAATATGCATTTTATCTTATGTACCCCACAAGTCAAAAAACTGGAAAAGGTGAGTGTCATCATATATCATCTTATGCATCCTCTTATAATAAATATATCTATCCCAAAAACATCCATTAAATGGTCATCAGACATGCATATTAGGATGAATAGAATCAATGTCAATATGTAGGTTCACATCCATATCATTTAAATAGCGGAAGGAAAATATTAAAGGCTAGGAATAAAGTTAAATGACATGTTAAGTCGAAACATATTTTTCAACAAATGAAATGAAAAATTTGCTGAAATTTTTTTTTTTTGTGTCACGTATAAACACACTTAATCAAGGCTGTTGCAGAACATATTTTAGTGATACGCATGTCCAGAATGCACCAACTGGGGTGGGTATATATCTGATAAATCAAGCCTTCCATATGACTAGCCTTTTGTAAAGAAGATAAAAAATATATATATTTACATAAGTATAACATTACATTAAGTAATGCTTATCATTGAGTCATGTGCATTAGCCAATGCTATACTGTACGCACGCACAGACTGCCCCTGTCCCTTGTTGTCTTTTTGTCTCTTGCATTCTTTCAGTCTTTTATTCTCTGTCTAATGATCTAACCAAGCCAACAGAGGTCAGGAACAAACTGGCAACTCAAGCACACTTACTGAGTGTTTGTGTCCTCACTGTACACGGTAGTTTCCCCTCCCTGGCTACTTTCCACAGGAAACCGGAAAGACCTTTTTGCATGTCTGTCTTCATGCACAAACAGAACTGAAGGTGGGCTGTGATTGTGTGGTGGCTCTTGGAATCTAAATTGCCTTAAAAGTGTCCTAAATTAGCGTTTTTGCAAACCTAGTCCCAGTCGTCACTCTTTTTCAGATAATTTTAGCTGTCTGACATAAGCACAATCATTCTACATATTTAAGTGGGTATTAGCTGTCCCTGCATGTGTGTGCAAGTCTGTGTGTTTTCATGCTGAGCTGATGACATTCATAAGGGTTTGGTATACACTGAGGTCTGAAGCCAGAGGGCGTTTGGAGTATGTAGGCACATTTTAATGAAAAGTCATAATTTTCTGGTGTAGTTCTGGGAGTAGCCTTTTAATACAAAGTCCTCGACAGATCCTTTTATA
Organism: Lutjanus erythropterus; assembly: GCF_056507025.1. Classification (NCBI taxonomy): domain Eukaryota; kingdom Metazoa; phylum Chordata; class Actinopteri; order Lutjaniformes; family Lutjanidae; genus Lutjanus; species Lutjanus erythropterus. Next base: position 8,937,794 of record NC_139329.1, read on the forward strand.
GCAATAAAGTTGACTCTGCCCTGCCCCTTGGAAAAGGCTAGAGGAAGGGTAGAAGGGTGGGGATTCCACGCAGTTCAAGGCAGCGCCGTGAATCAGAAAACAACCCTCATTCATATCTTCCACTACCCTGCCCTTTCCCTTACCCACCATCAACACCACCAGCCTGGCATTGAACAACCAGGGAGCTTAAAGATGGAAGAATGTACCTCTCACCACCCTCTATAAAAACATGTCACTTTGAAAGCATGCAGTGATTTGATGCTACATGTTTGAGGAACTTGTGAACTGCACAGTTCGTTCCACAGCAAGTGCTTGGGCCTCTTTGTAGCACAGTGAATTATTGAGGGGCTATAACTTCAAATTGCTCCATAGTTCAAAGCACCATGTTTAAGATTCTTGTATATTTTGGACCTATTAAGTTTTCAAAATAATATTTATTTATTCTTTGATTGTACTGATGGTTTGTTTACAATATCATTATTGCCAAATGACATATATCCCTCTCACAAAAAAATGTACTACAATGCATTTTTTAATTGTCCCTAATTTGTAAGCTTTCAATTTCTATTCAACACCCAACAGAATACTTAACATAGTCTGAATCATTGCTCAGATGAAGGCAGTATCTGGGTAGTTTATGTAAATATAATAACATCTGATGATGACACATCTTTGTATTTACTCCTCATATTAGTATGTATTCTCAGTGTCTGGATTGTGCTGGCACTCTGCTCAGAAATAACTATGCAAACATATCTGGTGGAGCTGACAAACTTTTTACAAACACAGGTTGAAGGTAGTGATGCTGCCGTATAGGCCCTCTCTTATTTTCTGCTTAGCCAAGGAAGGGGGTTGTCTGTAGATCTGTGCTGGGCTTCCTTGAGATGGCAAGGCTGGGCGAAGTTAGTAAGTTTGCATTACATTTACACCTGGTTGAGGACAAATATGATGTAAGCCAGACCACATCCAAATACAGTCTGATATGAGGTTAGGACATAGCTGGGTGTGTGGCCAATGAGTTTACCACATGAAGTATGCTGTTTAAGTTTGCTACATAGAATAAATAACCAAAATAAACTCAAAATGTCAAGAAAGGAAATATTCATAGGTATTTTCCTTACTAAAAAGAAAATACAACGGCAGAGCTTCTGAATTGAAGATTCTCTCTTATACTGAACTAAGGCTAGGTTAACTGTGTTGTTAAGTCATCTTAAACCACACTTCAAATTCAACAGAAAAACCAAATAAAACTCACCCAAACCATCTTAGTCACTCTTTCCACAGTTCCAAGGATCACCAACTTTAGTTTGGTGGAAATAAATCCTTAATTCACCGTGTGAGATGTGAAAATAATCTGGCTCTCCACACTGTTTTCCCTCCCACTCATTCTTTGGCTCAGTGGGTGTGTACTGTGCCACTGAATTAGAGTCTGTCCCCGAGCAGCGGCTCTCGCTCATTCTTCGGAGGCAGCCAATTGAATTAACAGATAAAATGACATGCTGAGTAAGTGTTCCTTTATGGCTTTGTTTAGTTTCAAGACTCTTGCTAATTCCAGAACTGCTGATTCTTCAAGCTGGAACCCTTTCATCGCATTTGTCTGCTTTTAATAGTTTTCGTCTAAAAGGCACTTCTAATCTCCTCTCTCTTACTCCTTATAGGACTATGCGGACACGGAGCTGCTGCTGTCCAGGGCTAATGTGGACCAGGCCGCCCTGCTCTCTTATGCCCGTGAGGCTGCAGATTTCTCCACCAACCACCAGCTGCCCACACTGGACTTTGCCATCAATCACTATGGCCAGCCTGATGTAGCTATGTTCGACTTCACCTGCATGTACGCTTCGGAGAACGCCGCCATGGTGCGCCAACGCCATGGTCACAAGCTGCTGGTGGCGCTCGTGGGTGACAGTCTGTTGGAGGTGAGAGAGACAGCAGAGGGTTTTAAAGCTTTCCATGGAACAACATTTTATGATAATAACAATGTAATAACTTAATAATAAACTTAATTTAATTAAGCACTTTTTAAAGTACTCAGTCACTCAGTGCAGTGAGACAGGAATAGGTGAAAGGTACTCATGTTTTCCAGTTCTAGTAAGAACCATAACTGCAGTGTTTTGTACAAGTTTAAGGTAGTTGAATGATTTCTGGGGGCGTCTGGCAAATAATAAGTTGCAGTAATGTAGCTGGCTGGAAACAAATGCATGAATGAGAGATTGTGCGTTACTCAATGAAAGGAATGATCTAATTTATGCATTATTCCTGATTTGACTGATAGCTGATTTAGTGATATGCTGTGTAAGTGTCTATTGAAGGTAAGATCAGAAGCAAACATACCTCCTAAATTTCTGGGCTCATGGGTGTACTGCAGACCCAGGGAAGGTAATGCCTGATTTGCACAATCACTGTGTGCTTCAGATGCAAATACCATCACTTCAGTTTTGTCAGTGTTTAGCAGGAGACATCCAAGACTTGCGAGACAGGTTGTTACTGAGGTAACTGAGGCAGGGTCTGGTGGATTTATGGACAAATTAATTAGTGCATCATCTGCATAAAAATGAAAAAAACATTAGCCTTAAAGAGGATAACCTGACCTTTTAGTAAGATATAGATAGAAAACTGTAAAGGGCCAAGAACAGACCCTTGTGGAGCTCCACAGGTATTTTCCTGGCTAGAGAAAACATTCCCAACTGATAGTGAGAAAGTTGTACTGCTCAGGTGAGACTTAAACCAGTGTAGAGCAATCCCAATCACATTCACCCAGTTTTCTGGTCTTAATATGCTATGATCCACCATATCAAATGTAGCAGACAGATCTACTGGCACCAAAACAGTACCACAGCAAGTTCTTCCTAATGTCATGTAAGCCTTTTAGAAGTGCAGTTTCTGTACTATAATGTGATGTGACTGGATTGACTGGTCTTTCATAAAGGATATGTTTTACTGTTCTCCCTTTTTAAGGTTCACATTGTTCTCTAAATCTTGCATCACAGTTCCACCACTTTTGTTTTTTATATCTTTGGTTCTTCTGTGGCCATATTTGGTTGATGAATGCGGTGTCCGCTGTTGTCCCTCAGCCCTTCTGGCCCATGGGCACTGGCATCGCCCGAGGTTTCCTGGCAGCCATGGACTCGGGTTGGATGGTGAGGAGCTGGGCTCAGGGAAAAACTCCTCTTGAGGTGCTGGCTGAGAGGTGAGGGTGTGGAAACACTGATGCACATACACCAAGGCTGATCCTGCTCTTGTACTCACATTCACACACTCAGGCACACACACCTACACACACACATTGTCTCTCTTCAAACACACCCTTTTATCTCTAAGTGCTTTACTAGGAAATGTGCCTGTATGCGATTTCAAGCATCAGTCCCACCTCTGCTGGTGCTAATAGGATAAGAGGTTTGCATAAGAACTGAATGGAATGTGACTATGATAACAATGTTAATGTTTCTTAAACTATCTGTCATAGTATCTCTCAAAGTTTTTCTCCCACCAACGAGACTGTGCTTGTATAGTACATGGGATTTTTTTAAAAATTTTTCCTTCTTGTTTTAGGGAGAGTATATATCGTCTGCTGCCCCAGACCACACCAGAAAACGTCAACAAAAACTTCAGTCAGTACAGCTTGGATCCCACCACACGTTACCCCAACATTAGCCTTAACTTCCTCAAACCCAGTCAGGTGAGTGTGACAGACAATAAATCTCAGATGCCATCTTTTTCTCTACTTTTTGCCTCATTGTACACCAGGCCTATTCAGCTGACTCTTCCTAAGTCTCGTCCCTTTTTGCTTTGTGCTCTAATAACAATTAAGCAAGACTGGTACCCAGCAGAACCTCGGTAAAGTTTCTCCTTTCCTGTTTCCTGGACTTAGATATGCTATTTGCAAGACTTGTCTATGCTGAGAAGAAAACCACATTTTAAAGTTGGTTAAAATATGTTGCAGTTGGACCTGTAAAAACAACGTATAGTCACAGCTAATGTTAACTAAACACTGGCTAACAAGCCAGCTAACAGCTGATGTAGATTAGCTAGCTAGTTAGCTAATTTAAGATGCAACTATACCCAATGTGTTGCTTTTACAGCTCCCCCAGCAACATCTTTTAACCATCTTCATAATTTGGTTTCTTTTCCACATAAACGAGCCTAGCAAATATGGACATCTAAGTCCAGGAAACAGGAAAGTAGAAATTTGACCGAGGTTCCAAAAAGGAATGGTCAGTTACTTTTGTTGAAAGGCTGGTTTTGAAAAAAGTAAAGTGCCAGGAGGCCAGATGTTTACATTTCCTGTGTTTGACCTGTACAGTTAGGAATATAAATGTGTAAAACAATTTACCTTTTTACTTTTTTTCCTCCGCTTTATTAGTTCACACAATTGGAAAAGAAATATTATGTATAAAAGTATAGGAAAAAATACCTTTGTAATCCTAAGTGTCTTGTTTTAATTAACACCATGTTGCATTTACTATCTTTTTTCATTCTACTTGATTGTCCTAAATTCCCTCTGCTGAAGAAATCTGTGTTAAAACTTTTTAAAATAATGAGTATTTCTTTGTCATAACAACAGGCACAATGAGTTAATTAGTCTACTAATAAAACAGTTACAGTATCTTCTAATAAACAGCAACACCCATACACTCGTAATGTTAACAGGCTTTTTAGATAAAATCACAATGCTATACTTTCTTTCATATTTATAAATGATCAAAGGGCATATTGAGCTTGTTAAAAGGTCGGACAGGGATATTAATTGTGACCAGCTGAATAGGCCTGTTGTACATTTCTGTGTTTGTGTATACCACAAGTGTTTTTATTGGCAAGAAACACAACTTTTGTTCATTTAATACAGTATGTTTGCCGTTCTACATATGTGATAATTCTGCGTATGTTTCAGATGAGGCATCTCTGTGACACAGGGGAGTCCAGGGAAATGCGCATTGAAATTGAGAATGTGATCAACTCGTCAACACCCAAGTTGGCCAGGAATGGTTTGTATCTTTTACATGGTTAAAAAGGAAACTGTGAACTGTTTCAAAAGATATTCTTTAATGTCCTGATTGATCAGTGTCACAGGATTTTTGCTGCAATCACTGTTGCTGAGATGTAATGATGAACTATTTTCACTCTAGACAATTGCCTGCTTGACAAGCAGTTGCAAGGTAACACGAAGTCCAAATGCATGGTGTTGCTTTCCAGGGATTCCTAATAAGTTTAACAGTTTGAAAGTTTACCTGCCATGTACTCATGAATGAATAATGTGAAATGAATAGTGGAATGATGGATGGACTTATTGCAGCCTCTGAGCACTAACTCGGTCATTGATACTCCCATTTGAATGCCCTGGTTATTTTCAACATGTAAAGGTTTCCTGTGACTTATGCATCCTTTCCTAACTTCTCATCTGCATCCTTTTCCTTCTTCACATCGGTAAATTTTTTCTCACGGTGTGTAATACTTCCTCATTGGCTGGTTAAAACTGGTACTAACACGGATGTTGAAGCCATGGATGACAAAACTTTATGATCCTTTGCTCAGCCTTGCCTGACCAAGGCCATGAGATTGCCCAGCAAGAGATGTGAAGTGCTGCCCAGAAACCGTGTATATTTCCTTCCACATTTAGTCCACATTCTGTTCAACCTGCTGCTTCCACATCCAGCCTATAATTTTCTTGTTCTGCCACACTAGAATCCATAGCTCGATCCAGTAAGTTGCTGAACTGGTGCCAGAGACAAACGGAGGGATACAGGAATGTTAACGTAACGGACCTCACCATGTCTTGGAAGAGCGGCCTGGCCTTGTGCGCCCTCATCGACCGATACAGACCAGATCTCATGTGAGTATCTGAAAGAAATACACACAGAACACACACCGCAGACAACCAGCACAGGTTAAAGCTACAGTTGGTAACTTCTATGAAAAAAGCTATTTGCTGAAACTCTCACTATATCATGACAAGAACTGTAAATTTTGTGCATTTTCCTCAGTTGATAGTTTACATGATACAAATCGCTAATCCATTTATAATTAACAAGCCACAAAATGCACTTCTTTTTCTCAGTCGAAGTTTAATTGAAAGAATTCTAAATGTACATTAGTTATGTTAAACATTCATTTATGAAGCATTTAAACAAATACAATAATGGCTGCTCTCCGTCTGTCCTTCCTCAACTAATGGCTCCACCAAACAAAACGATGTCAAATGGAGAGCGATTCCTGCCGTTTCTAAACTAACAAGGCAGACCACACTAAACTGTGAGAAAACCTGTGAGCTATGGAGAAGTGGTACACACAACATCCATTATCTAATGATACAATTTTAATTGGTTAAATTCTTGATGGCGATTCATTGATTAATGATTTATCATAAACATCTGTAACCCTGACTGTACTGCATGAAACATGAAAAAATCGGGTTCATCTGGCTCTTCTCTGTGCCTCCTAATGGCACGTCCAGGAATCCACCGTGCCTGAATGAAAACAACCAATCAGAGCCAGCTTCCATCCCAAAACATTGGTATTTGATGACCTCCTCTGCTCTGTGTGCAGACACGGAGTAGACAGAAAGTGCAGGGGTAGATGACAGTAAAACACAATTAAGACTCACAGTGCACATGAATTAGGTTAATAAGAAAAATATTTTGTTTCTTTCAGGAGTCGGGATCAGTCAGGGGACTGATGGTTTCGTTTGGTGACATTTTGGGTGGGAAGTTGTTTTTGTTCGGGTCCGTTGGATGCAAATGCCATTGGGAGCACTTATTGCTGGGTATCATTTAAACTGAACGATATTTTTTCAAACCCAATTTTAGAAAAATACATTTTGACAAAATGAAAATGACATTACACATTATGGTAAGTCATTAGTTTCATTTTTTTCAGCTCCTTCTTTCACACTCAAGTCAGTTCCATAACATAAAAATATAAACCAATTTACCACAGTGTGGTTTCAGCTCTTTCTTCTTTCCATGTTTCAGCACCCTGGCATTTATTCATTCAAAGCAGTTTTGCAATATAAAAAATTAACCAAAACTTGAAGATTTATTCCTAAGGTATCATAGTGACAGTTTCAGCAAAAAAAGTTATTTTTATAGAAGTTACCAACTATAGCTTTAATACAGAGGGGAAAAATGTTTTGCCATTTGTGGACGGAAAACATCTGCAAACTGCCAAGCGTATCCCTTAATGGTTGGAGTGAAAGGGTTAAAACAGCTGCTGTTTCTGGCCCTGGAATGACCGGCCTGCTGTGTTTATGTGAATTTGTTGGTTGCAAATGTTTATTGTCCAGTTGGGACCTTGGTTTTGAGTCATATATCACTGCAAATGAGGTGACAGCTACCAGTCATAATGGCCTCTTGGGTCCTCTAAGGGAGCCCTCATCATATCCCTGCTTTTCCTTCTTACACACACACGCACACACACATAAACAATCTATAAACAGCACAGTCTCCATCCACATTGTCTAATGTAGTTTGTTCCCCTCTGGAGGCAACGTGGCAATTAACATTATAAGCTATTAGTATGTGTGCCCTGGCTGACCTTTACCAAGTAGTGCAGCAGTTGTGCTCTGTTGCTTTTGATAGGCCAGAGGACGGGAGGCGGGGAGGAGAGTGATGACTGGAGGTACCTCGGGAAAACTGCGTTCACGTGTGCGCATGTACAAGACGGATGGTTAAGAGGGATTGAGTGGAGCGTCCTCTCTGTGCCTGATGTTCTAATGCTAATGCTTTCTAGATGGACTGTATGTGCAGCTCAGATGTATTGATGACCACCGTTAATGGTATTTGCAGCTGCAGTGTAATGACATTTACAGTAAAGCTTTCCACAACATGTACAGAAATCTGCTGTAGAGAAATGCTTCCTCATTAGTGTTTAATGCAGGCTCAGTGTCAGTTCATTTCCATTACATCTTAAGCTGCTGGAAAGTTGTGGCCAGAAAATATAGATTTCCTCCCTCTTTTTTTTCTAAGATTTTGCTGATTCATCACAAAATGAGGTACATTCCTCACTGATTTGATGTGGAAGATATCACCTATGTCAAAGTTATTATATTCACATTTTCATTTCGGTTCACAGTGCACATCAGGATATCACCAACCATGATATTTGGAATGTGCTAAAGTACTTCAAAGCTGCAGTAATTAATATTTTTGTCTTAACAGCGGATCAAATCATGTCATTTGAAAGAGGTCGCTCAGGGTGAGGAACTCACAGAGAATTACTACCCTGACTCTGCAGTTCCTCTCAGCTCTGTTGAGCTTTGAAGAACCAGTGTGTGGGATTTAGTGCTATCTAGTAGTGAGCTCTGGATTACAACCATGTCGCCTCACCCTCCCCTTCCAAGCGTGTAGGAGAACTTGCGGTGGCTGCGAAACTCACGAAAATGTAAAAAGCCTTTTCCAGAGCCAGTGTTTGGTTTGTCCATTCTGTGTTACTGTAGAAATGAGGTGGTGCCACATGGCGGCCTCTGTGGAAGAGGAACTGATATAAACTGCTCATTCTAATGTAATGAAAACAACAATGATTCTTATATTCAGGTCATTACACACTAATGAAAACATACTTACTAATATTATATTCCATTTCTGCCATATTCTGCCAATTAGTATTACACCCTGGACCTTTAAAGGGTCTTTCAGCTCTTTGTTTTTGTTTTACAGTGTGCAACTTTACTATTTTGTTTGACTTTCATTGCTTTCATAGTATTGTTTCCAGTCACAACAGGCAGCTGTTTTTAGAGAAAAATCTCTAAAAATATATATATGTCAGGACTTAGTAGAAACCAAAACAGAGCTTAAAGGAGAGCTGGACCTACATTCGTCAAGGTGCCAGAAAGCCAACTTCAAATGAATGATAATATTGCTCTGTGTTTGTTGGATATTTTAAAAGTTACTGTACAAAAAAGTGCAAAGATCACTTTGTTTCTGATTTCAAAATGTCAGTCCACAGAAGATGTCAGTGTGAAAAGAGAAAAAATATTAATATGCAGTCAAACATTACAATAATTTGGTCTTTCAGAGTGAAGCAGAAACAGAGTGAATGTGTAGCAAGTGGTAAAAAATTAGTTTTGATTAATTAATCGTGAAAGTAACTTTTCATACAAAAATGGCAGATTTCTTGCTTTTCTCTGTTTATTGTAATTTTAAACTGAATATCTTTGGATTTTAGACGGAAAAAACAAGACATTTGAAGACATCATTTTGGACTTTGAGAAACTGGGATGGACAATTTTTTTCTATTTTCCAATATTTTATAAAAAATGCAGCCCTAGATTAAACATGACAGTTAACTTTAGTCATTGTTGTTATTTGATAGCTGGCAATGAATAAGCCAAAGTTTACAGGAGAAAGTAAAAATTGAATACAGGCAAATAGATTTCTGACTGGTGTGGCTGTGGCTCAGTGGCGGAGAGGGATCGTCCACTAATCAGACAATCAGCGGTTCGATCCCCGGCTCCGTTGAGTCTGCTTGTTGAGGTATACTTTGGCAAGATACTGAACCCCAAATTGCCCCTGAAGGCATAGCCCTTGGTGTGCAAGTGTGTGTGAATGATTAGTTTCTAAGGAGCAAAGGCACTGTGCATGAGTGTATGACTGTGTGTGTGAATGGGTGAATATGACATATGTGTAAAAGCGCTTTGTGAAGTCTTATATAAATGCAGTCCATTTACCATTTAACCAACTGCCTGACCGGGCAAGTCAAAGTAAACATTAATGTTGGTTGAATCCTGTAAGTGTGTATTTGTGTTTCATTTACCGTAGCAGCAGAGATTACAGAGATTATCGAGATGAACGCTTATAGCTTTATGAAGAATTTAGCCTGTCAGTCCTGTTTCTCCCTTATCTTTGTCGCAGCATTCACTGCACTGATCCTGCCTCATCGCATTCTCACATTTTCTTTTGGTCTCTTCATCCTGCTCTCTCCTCCTCCTCCTGCACTCAGTGACTTTGACTCCCTGGACGAGCGAGACCACGAGAAGAACAACCAGTTGGGTTTTGACGTGGCGGAGAGGGAATTTGGCATCTCGCCCTGCATGACTGGCAAGGAGATGTCTTCTGTGGTGGAGCCAGACAAACTATCTATGGTCATGTACCTCAGCCAGTTCTATGAGATGTTTAAGGACACAGTGCCACCCGGAGGTGAGAGTGGGAGATGCAGTAGGGCTGCTTATTCTGTGATCTATTTATGTGTAATTACAGAAGTGCTGTCCTCTCATAGATGCTGTGGAAACATAATTACCCATAATCCTGAGAGGATTTGATGTGCTTTTTCATGGTTTTAATTTTGCTTCGTTTCTTTGTGGATTTCTGCTCAGATAATCACAACTTGAGTCCAGAGGAGAAGGCAGCACTGATAGCCAGCACCAAATCGCCCATCTCCTTCCTCAGCAAACTTGGTCAGAGCATAGCAATTTCCAGGAAACGAAACCCAAAGGTCAGTCTCCTGATCCATTTTTAAGTCATCAAAAATTGCACTACATTCATTAGAGTTAAAATAACTTGTGACATGTCATCAACAGGACAAAAAAGAGAAGGATGTCGACGGTTTGGGGAAGAGAAGGAAAACCAGCCAGTCTGAAGATGTGAGTAGTTGTGACAGCAAAGTGTTTCAGATGTTCAGCTTGTGATTATTGTTTTGAGCAGCCAATCCAGCCAGAACGGACTAATTAATCCCACCAGACTGACGGCGACGGGCAAACATTGTTTTTTACTTTGTCACAGGAGGAGGTATCCAGGAGCGGTCGCGACGACAGGCCGTCTGTGTCGGCCATCCTGTCCGAGAGAAAAATGGACTCCTCCGCTGTGGGGAACCACAACAAAGTCAAGGTCATGGCCACCCAACTGCTCGCCAAGTTTGAGGAGAACGCTCCGCCGCAGCAAACAGGACTCAAACGACAGGTATGGAGGAAGTCACGTTCATCAGTTAGTGATATGACAGCTGAGGGGGTTGAAAAAGCTCTCCATTAAGGAAAGGTTAAGCAGCAGGGAAGAGATGGTCATATTATTTTTGCGTACTCATTGTGGTTTGTTTTTCCTTTGATGGACATGCAGGCAGGGCCTCTAGCTTCTAGTCCCATGATGGACGAGCTGCGGGCCACTGTATTAATGAGCTGAGGCCCAGAATGCTAATATTGGTCAGGCTGGGTATTGTTCCTGGTTCACGTAGGCGGCCTCACAGTGCTGACTGGGCTCTGAGGGCTCGGGTGAAATGGTTCGCAGAGCTTTGGTTTGCCTGCTACTGAGAGTGGGAGGGAGGAGTGGGCCACAGGGACACTAGATGGTATTGTTGAAAGAGGGAAAAAAAAGACAACTCTCAACTGTTGCTGTTTGAGAAAATGTCTTGTTACAGTGTGTCTTGGAATAGCTGCCTCTGATTTGATGTCTCTTTTATATAAAATCTTCTGTTTGTGTATTGCTTTGGCCCTCAGAAGTCTGTGAAAATAGCTGATTATGTTGGGACAAAACTTAATAGTGAGTAATTGGAAAGTTTGCGAGGAAGGCTGCAACTAACTATTATTATTTATAAATTAATCTAGGGGTTATCTGTTCGATTAGTCAACTAATCTGACAACTAATTTATCCATTTATTCTAAATATTGTTGTTATTACTTAACTATTACTAATTATAACTATTACTTAATTTGACAATTGATTCACCCAGAATAAATATGAAATATTTGTCTCATTAATATTTCAATATTTAATCAATCATAATCCTGAAAAACAGACACATAAATCACATTAGAATAATGATAATAGTGACATATTTTAATATTTTCTATTTAATAGACACTATTTGCCAGATGCCTGACATGAAAATTAATGTGTCGACCCTCTCCCTGAACTGGGGAATGATTTGTTTCTTTTATACTTCACTCAAAACCTAAAATGGTTATGGCATGGATTTATTTAATCACTGAAGTAATATGCTGGTAAGATAATCACTGGGAAAGTATTTTTGCATCAGTGTAGGGCAAGCAAAATAACTGAAATGATTTACAGCCTGTAACAACAGTCTAACATTAGTCAAAGACATTCTCTCACACATACATGGCTGCTGAAATTTGAAATGGCTGAAGATGAGCATAATATGAACGTTAACAGCAGCGGTGCAAAAACTACTGAAGCTGAAACTACTAACATGAAGAAACGTTAAGAAAATTCACTTTAAGTGACTGCTACTCACAAAAATTCGTTCCCCGTGTTATAATCCTAATATATCGTGCCTGGATGTTGACAAAAAGTAAAAGAACGCCACTGTCTTGCTGATGCTACTGATGGAGCACTCCTTTGTTTTCACTTTGAGTGCTCATGCATAGCAGTTGTACTGCTGTGATCCACCATGTACAGTTTGAGAGAAGCATATTGTTGTGTCTCTGTCTAAAATACTCTTATACTAGGGCTCAATCAAAAAAGTCAAACATTTGCTGGTTTCAGCTTCTGAAATTTTAGTATTTGCTACTTTTCTTTGTCCTTTTTAGCAGTAAATGAAGTCTTTGGGTTTGGATCGCTGGTTTGACAAAAGAAGCAACTTAAAGACATCACAGGGGGCTCTGGGAAATTGTGATGAGCATTTTTTTTTACATTTTATAGACTAAATGGTTAATTGTGAAAATAATAAGCAGATTAATCGATGATGAAAATAATTGTTAGTTGCAGCCCTACTAAAGGCTAAGTAGTGCAGCGGTCGCCTGGCTAAAGATAGCCTACTTTATGCACACAATATGTGCATTTCCTCTCTTTCCATCCATCATTGATGTACATTCTGCATGCTGTTTACTGTGTTATATCTCTGAGTGCTGTTATAAATACTGAACAGCTCTCTCAGCATGAACCTCTTATGACTCTGTGTCATTTCCTTATTAGTTTTGAACACACATTTTCCAACCACTGTGACTCCACCCACCCATGATTCACTTCCTTCTCTCTTTTCTCTCTCTCTCTCTCTTTGGACTGTGTGATGACTCCTTGCATGGTTATTCGGGCCTCTTACTGGCCACTCTCGCTGTCACTCATCTTTATCTGACCACAAAGGGGGAGTCTCTGCCCAATCTGGACCGCCTTTTGCCCCCTAGCCCGCCCCAAACCCCCCTGAATGAGCCAGTGCGCCTAGCACCTGTTCCAGCATGGAGAAAGGTAAAGAGTGGAACTGTGCTGTGAAACTAACAACTAGAGCCATCTAACCTGAGCTGTCCCTCACCTGCACTAGTCTTAGCCTCACCCTCTCTGTAGACAGTCTGCAGATCTGCTGTGTGACATTCGGAGGAATTAACTCAGTAGCTGTTGCTTGTTTAACAAAAACTGTGTGTGTGTGTCTTTAACTTCTCGATCAAATATCTGTGGAGCTTTATGTGTGTGTATGTTTGTGCGAGCGACACATAAAAGTGTGACACCATCATGGTTTCTCCTCCTTGCTTCTCCTGTCCTGGTTCAGAGACGCACACAGCAGCAGGAGCAGCTGAGCATTCGCTACAAAGAAATGATCAAGTGTCAAACACTGCCCAACAGAGGGGAGCAGGTATGGTTAGCTGCACTGGCCTGGTAGTCCTCCAGCTCCTTTCACATCCTGTTATGTCAAGATCCACCCTCCTACAGAGAAGATAGCCTCAAGAGCAATATATCCTGAGCTCATTATACAGCACAAGAGTCTGGGAAGCATTCACTCAGAACAGAATAAGCCCCACACAGATCAATCAACAAAATACGAGGAGTGTTCAGATGGTTTCATTCAGGTTTTCCTTAAAAAGTCCAAAATACAATAATGTGAATTTTGATCCTTAAAATGTATAATGCAATTTTGATTGGTTTGAAATATTGCGTTTTTACTATTAATAATTTTATTCGCAAAATTGCATTAACTCTAGTTCGTCTTTCAGTGTGTTTTGGAGGAAAGTTTTAGTAATCGTGCTGTAATAAAAACAAGAAAACAAAATCAATGTGGAACTAATTTAAACAGTGCAGAGTCAGAATTCATCAGAGCACACCCAGTTAGCGTCACAATGTAGTATGTAAGCTAATGTGGTGTCTCCTCATCAAAAAAAGCTACTTCTAGAAGTGATTTGGTAAAATTGTTTCTGTTAATGTACTTTTGCCTAATATAGATGAGTGCAAGCTCAGCGAAATCTGGCTCGAGATCAGCACATTTAGTGCTTGATTTCAGTCTTTTGAAAATAACAAATTTGAGGCCTGCTGCACCCTGTGCGAGAAAACACTCAAATTTGGAACTTTGGCTATAAAGGCATTGGATGGTCAGAAAATCATAAAGCTTCTGTAAAGAACTACCAGCAAACACCTGCTGTCAGCCAGTATTTTTCTGTTTTCACATTAGGAACATCAGTGCGACTGTACCAATTTGCTTGAAACTTGCTGAAACCCTCGTGACTGTTGTAAACTCTGTGTTACAAATATAAAATGAAACATGAGTCTGCAGCTGCACAAAAGTAGGCAGGCAGTAAACAGACTCAAATTTTTATATTATATGTCTGCAAATTTGCAAATATCCAATCCAGTCTCATGGGGGCGGTTGAATGACGGGTTTATTTAGTCAGATGAGGTTAAAAATGTTAAAAATACAACCGTGATGGTAATAAAATGCCAAATTGCTGCCTAACTGTTGCCTGGTTGCAAAGTTTAAAACACAAAACTGTAGTTAAGAGGAAAATACATTAATATAATAATAAAAATGTAAAGTCAGCTTTTGTTGGCAGTTGTTATCTAGTTAAGGGTACCCTGTGTAGATTTCTTATAAACAAACCAGCTATGTTTACTATTTGTTTTTTTTTTTGTGAATCCTTGAGGCCTAACAAACCTGTTGATTGCCTTTTTCTCCCCTAACATTCCTCCTGTGTAAGGCAATTGATTTTTTAGTGTGAGGCTTATGTTGTCAGGAAAAATGAAAAATATGAGATCAGATAAAACAGAAACAGAATGGGCAGTCTCCTCCTGTTCTTGTTGCCTTTTATGTTACTTTTCTACAACCTGAGAGCTCCAGATCAATGTTCCCTGCTATGCATCTATCCTCGCTATGGAAGTAGATAGAATTAAGCTTGCTATTTTGATAGCCACCCGCCCTACTTGTAGGTGTGTGACTGAGAAATTAGATCGAGCGCTTCCTTCACTCCTCCAGGCTCAGTAGAGGAGCAGCTGTAGCCAGCTGGTTGTTGTCCTGCTTTACTGTTCTCTCTTGTGAACAACAGAGTCAGCGCAGTGAAGTGCCAGCACCGGTTTTCTCCTGCTGGTGCTTAGGAAGTCTTTGTCTTGTCACTAGATTAAGCATTCACCTCACAGGCATTAATTTAAAGCTTCAAACTCTCCTGTTTAATAGGATTTAATTCACTGCTGTTCTTGAATGTCCTCTCGCTGCACAGTAAGCCTCTAGCTGCTAAGTAAATTTGCTGAAAGTCGATTGTAAAGACATATAATAATCTTGAATAATCCTAAATACTTATCTACACTTAGAGTTTTTAAACCACTCTGTATATTGGCGAAGTTTTATTTGCTTTGTTTTCATAAAGTAATTCTCTCCTCCTGCCCATAGACAGTGGAATAAGTGGACGGAGCCACCGTGACATCACTCATTTGTTTGCAGACTACCTCGAGTGTGACATTATGGAGGTTTCCATCCTGTTTTTTTGCAACCAGAGCGCATGTACTACCGTCAAAAGCATTGAGCTGGTGTGTGGCGTAGATTGTTTTGGGCGGTGCTTGGTTTTGGCTCATTCATTCAGCAAGAACTCATTAGGAGAAATTTTACAGAGGTCATAAGCCAAGTGAGAAGTAGGGTCATTTTGCCGTTAGGCATTAATCGGACTTCTTTATGCAACCAGCGGAGGCACCAGCCCGTGACCAAAAGAAAGAAAGCAGGTTTAAGGCACTTCCATATTGGTGTCACTTTTCAGACATAGAGTATCTGTCCACTTATTCTTCTGTCTGTGTCTGTGCCTTGTCTTTAGGATTTTCTTGCACTCATATTTCGTGCCTTGCTTTGTTTTTATGTCCAAGATAAGAGAAAGTTTTATGCACTTTCCTTGAAAGTTTATGTCAAGGTTAATAACAGCATCAGGGTTTTTCTTTTGCCATGAACACTTTGTGGGCTGACTTTTTTGGGGGTGTGTGTGGATATATGTGTGCCAGTGGGTCAGGATACCAATACAATTAACTAAATTGATTATTACATTTGTGCTGTGTTCCTGAGCATATATTTTTAGATATAATTTAATCTCTTATTTTAATACCTTTTGAAAGTATTAAAATGTATTATTCTAATGTGAATGACATCAATTAGGAGCATGAAGCATGTCTTGTTACATGAAATCAATCTTATTTTTCCATTTTTCTTTAAAGAAAAACATTATAGGTGATTGGTGTTGTAAAAGAACACACAATTAAATCATTTGGTTGATTTTATGCACATCAATGGGCGAGGAAGATAAAAAGCAAGGTTTGATGTACAAATCAAGAGAGGAAAACAGAGCAAATAAGTAAACACGTGCAGCTACCACTGTTACAGGATTATCTCATCATTTTCATCATCCTCATCATCCTCTGCTGAATGTGCTGTTCCTGTTCCTCATCTCTCAAGGCCAGAAGTGGTGCAGACCAACAGTCCAGCTCGGGCTCTCGGAGCTGCCCAAAGAAAACCATTCTGCTCCCTTCTTCCTCCTCCACTTCCTCGCTCTCTCTTCACTCAGAGGTGACACATAGTCTGCTGTGTCTGTCTGTCTGTCTGTGTCTGTCAATCTCTGCCACAAATCCACAGCAAACCCATCTAGTGTCTCCTTATCCCTCTGAATGCATCCTTTCGTATCGCTTATTATTAGTGTAAATAATATCAGAACGCTGCATTTCCTCAAATGAACTTCCTAAAGAGTTCACAGTGTTGTTTATTTCCTGTGAGTGGGTAGTGGGAGTCATTATCAGAGGAGCTGCTTGTTTTCATGCTGAAGGGTGTGTTGCTGGGATGTGATGGCTTGTAAATAAATGTAGACCCACGGGACCTTGGTTAGTTGTAAGTTATTGTCAGGCACCGTCAGAGATTCTGCATAACAGGCTGTTCTCTAACTCAAAAATCAACAACTCTTTGTAAGAATGTGTTGATTCCCGAAGCAAACCAAACCGTTAATACAGTGTTTTTCTGCTCATTTCTGCCTTGAAGCATTTGCGTAAAACTCCGGAGGAAGAGGAGCTCGAATACTACGAGATGCCTCTGAAACATGGGGTAGAGTAAATGATTGACTGCATGGATGTATGTTCAGTTTGTCACCTCTCACTTTGTTGGGTGTTTCTTTTTGGTTTACATTTTTTTAATGAGGTACTGGTTTGGGGAAAACAGACCTCTCCGTGGAACTAACAACCAAATCAGGGTTTTCTTTAAACAAGCTGCATCCAAAATCATCATCACAGCTCAATAGTGCTTCCTTGGCAGGAATGGAACCCACTGCACCTGACAGACCCAGGACCCATTCACATACCGGGTATACAGGAGAGGGCTGAGCGCCTAATCTCCAGGTTTAAGGGCAAACCTGACAGGCCTCCACAGGTGAACACCATGCATGGACATTTTGTGAGGACATGGTTGCATCATCAAGTTTAGTTTAGGTTTAGGGTGGGTTCACACCTAAAGGTCTGCTTCCCAAATCGAACCAATGTGATGCTTTAACCGGTCCGGTTCAGAAATTGTAAACATAAGTCATGTGATGGAAATACCGTTTGATTATTGGTCATTTAGTCGGTGGGTAAAAAGACAACAAATGGCACATTTTCCACCTGGATATCGTACATCATAGACCACTGTCAGGTTCTGTTCATGTTGCTGTTGATCTCAAGTACATATCAGCAGATTTTAGAGGGCCACACATATGAACGTTTCCTAGGACACCAACTATTATTATATAGAAGTATAATTTTCTCTCTTGCGTCACTGTTTGAACTCTCAAGTATCTGCTTTAATTCACTGTTTTCATGTTCACTTTTGGCTGATAGGCGTCGTGTTAAGTTACTGGTGATGAAATCCAGCTTTTCTGATTTTGCTGCTTTGTAATAAAAGCTTTTAGGCAACAAATAAAAGTGGACTTTTATTGTGAATAATTTATAGGAAATAAATTCACCATTCAAACACTTGGCTAGAGATAAGTCAAGCAGGATATGAATGGAAAACAAGCAAAAGAGTTGCAGACGTTACCGACTGTAGCTACAAGCCTTCAATGTCTCTGCGGAAAAGGAGTGAAAATCAGCATGTCCACCTGAAAACCACGTTTCCATCACTGATGATCAGACCTGAAGCTGATGAATATGTGTGACCACTGCTGGGTGTGAATGCTGATTGTACCCTGTACCATTGAACGCAAAAATGTAAAAGAGGCTTCATTTAACACCTTCATCTCACCCCTGCCTATTGACATTTTACTAGTTCAATTGTCACCAAAACATAGGAGTAAATGTTTTTGAAACGATGCAGTGACACATACAATGTAGAAGTGAATTGCTCCAGAGTTCACTTGACAGTGAGTGTCACTTAGAGGTGGACCAGAGAACGATTGTTCAGGTTGCACCAGAGATCAAGTCTGGCACACCAACCCAACGCTCTGGGGTTCGGTTCCTTTGGACTAAACAAATCTTGTGTGAACCCGCCATTGAACTGTATATAAAGAACATGCAACTGGTATAACGTATGCACATCCTTCTAAGTCTAATTCCCTCTTTCAACTATTCCTCTTTTCTTCCTGGAGCCTAAGAAAAAGCCGTCCCGTTTCTTTTTAGAGCAGTGGAAACTGTCCCACAGCCTGAGTGAGAGTTCTGGGTCACCACTATCCTCTCCTGACTCTTCCAGAAAGGTTAGGTGATGATGCTGTGGACTGAGACTCTAACACGTCACTCTCTGTTGTACTGAGAAATAACATCTTATGGAAGTTCATGCTTTTGAGAGCAGGACTTTACTTGAAGTCCCGCTCAAGCTTGTTCAGTTCCTGTTTATTTACGAAGTATCAAGTGTAGTCTGTTGTTTTGGTATTTCTGTTAGATAGCCTTACTAACTTAAGGGCATTGCTTTCATAGTTTACTCACTCAGGCTAACATTACTGCATAAATTAAAGGCTGCCAGCTGGAACTATGAAAACAATGGCTAACAAACTATCTATGGCTTTTTCCACAATGATTGTTTTTAGGAACTACTAAAATACAGAGTGTAACTCCAGTTTCCTCCTCGTGCATCCCCTTTGTGACTGAATGATCTGTTTCTCTGCAGGAGCGTGCAAGGCCTCTGCACTCTGACGATCAAATGCCATTATATGTGCTTAGTATTCAGGAGAGGGCTGAGCAACTTGCCTCTCACTTTGAGGGAAAGCCAGTCACACCACAGGTGAAATTTCCACATAAACACAGAAAGCTGATTATCACATGTTTTTGGGAGACTTTTCTTGTTGGTCAGCTTTACTGTTTTAGGAGAAGACACCAAAATCATCCACGTATCACCAGTAGGGTGTTGTTTTGTCATGATTGACATGATTTGTAGAGTAAACAGGCGTTAGGAATGATGCTAATTAAGCTCCCATTTAGGGATGCACCAATACCAGTCCAACACTGTCCTCATGTACTCATACTCGTACTCTTAAAACTACTCTACACTTGATGCAACGTCACGAAAAGTATAAAGATGAAGAAGAAGCACCACTGCCAGCAGCCTCTAACCCTCTTTTCTTGGTAATAAGCTGCTACAGCTTCTCTTCATGTACTCTTCTTTATTCTCCTGTTAATCTTCACAAAAACGGCCTGACAGCACAGTACACCCAGCTTCACTCTTTGGGGTTCACAGCAGGGTAAATAAAACTGTTGCACATGGCACCACACTCATACCTGTCCCCCCTAATCAATGACAGGTAGGAACTAATTAGCTCTTAGACAAGATAAAGAAGAAACTTATATAGCACACATGTAAATATGTAATTAAAATATTGGTTAAAGTCCTGTAAATGATAATGAACTAATTATATGTGACAGTAAACTTAATTCATGTTGTGGAATTATTCCCACTGAATAATATAATGTAATATAATATAATATAATATAATATAATATAATATAATATAATATAATATAATATAATTTACGCGGGAACAAAATTAGTAAAGTGACTATGGTTACACTTGCAGCAGGAAACAACGATTTGTTACATTTAGAAAGTGAGGAACATCTGATGAAAATAAAACAGTTTTTAAAGTTATTTTAAGAACTGTCATGGCACTATTAAGTACTTGTATCAGCAAGTACCCAAATGTAAGTACTTGTACTCGGTCTGAAAAAAGTGGTATCGGTGCATCCCTGCTTCCATTCTATTCAGGTCAAACAGAGTCAGGGTGCTGCTATTGTGCACGTTGGCTCACTGGAAAGGCTCTGCTACACTAAATGGAACAGGACCTTAAAGGTAGAATTTATAGCATTTCTGTATTAAAATGTCTAAAAATGCTAGACATATATGATTTAGATGTAGATGTAGATGTAGTAACTATGAAGTTCTTCTTCAGAATATAAACAGCTGACAAATGTAGGATTAAGAAGATTTAATCTTTAAACTATATGGAAATAAAGTTAGTAAAAACAAGAACTGTGATTTTTTATGTCAGTAATGCTAGCTACCTAATTTTGATACTTGGGTCAGGTTCAAGTCACTTTATTTGCTATTTACATGGGACCATATATAGGAATATTATTAGAATAGATGTCTGATTGAATACAGAATGAGAAATAGCAGTGTTTGTAGCATGCTATTCCACAGCAACACATACTAGCATGTTAGTATAGAGGCTCAGAGGAAAGTTGACCAACAGGCTGCTCTCCCAACAAGATTTGTTCTCTGTAAGAAAATGGTATGCAACACATGGAAACGCATTGAAAACTTGTAACGACTCCTCTCTCCCTCCTTTTTCTGGACCCTAAGAAAAAACCCTCGCGTTTTTTTATGGAACAGTGGCACCTGGCGTCTCCCCCCTCGTCCACTGACGCCTTGAGACAGGTAGTCACTTCAAGCCTGGAGGGAATGAAGGAGTGTGGTGACACTAACACGCACTACACCTGCACTTGTTTCAGCAAGCTGCATCGTCACTTCATTGCAGAAGTTGCTTAACATGACTTGAGCTCACCTGAGACTTGCTTTGAAAGCTGGCTGCTTGTGAAATATTAACAGACTGATTTGCAACCTGTTAGTTGTTTACTGTGGTTGTTGTGATTAGAACACGATGTTGATGTGTAATCAGTCCATGTGACTGTGACTCTATCTGAATGGATATCAGAATGTTCTTAGCTGGGGCGTGCTTGATCTCAATTATAAATCCCACAGTTATTTGGCCAAGGGAGTTCCTAGTAGTTGTTTTGGATTGGAAAAGCAGCTTGGCAACAAAAATCTCATCTAGTCTAATTCCCATGTTGACAAGCACAGTTCCAACTGTGGCAGGGTAACAACTTTGCAGTACAGTGGGACTGCACGGCAAAGCAGGATCAAATCTCATCCTCAGTGATCGTTTGCATGGCTTAGGTCTGTCACATATTACATCTGACCTCAATTCTTCCCCTATAGAGGATAAAATGGCTTTTTTGAGTCTTAATAGATTGAAACTAGGGTCCACCTGATGCTAATACAGATATTAGAGAAGAAAAATCCATCCATCTTCCTGGAGACATCAGGGCACGGAAATGGCAAATTTCTTCTGGTATTTTTTAATAATCATAAATAATTATGAATAAAAAAAACACAAATGGAACAAAAATTAAATTAAATGCTCCCTATGAAACTAATTAAATAAATGAATAACATTTAGAAACAATCATTCATTATGTAAAAGACATGTTTTCACAGTGGACAGGATCGATTAGAGCTGAACTATTTTGAAATAAATATCTAATTATAAAATAATTTAAATAATCTAATAACTGTTTGTACTAATATGGCAGTTGTGTTATGATTTGTGATATTAACTGAACCGTGACTGAAGAGTACAATTGTCTTAGCTGGACTTTGTATTATGTATTTGGTTGATATTCTGTATTTTATAATTTTCTGTAACTTTGTAATGGTGTGCTATAATAGCCAGGTCTCTCTTGAAAACGAGATTTTAATCTCAAAGGACTTAAATGATTATTAATTTGATTGAAACACTTGCAGGGATTCGTACCAAACAAAAATGTCCTCATAAATCTGCAGAATGTGACGTGTCGGCCAGAACATCTCTGCAGCATGACGATATTTCATTTAAAAGGATATTTTGACACACATATCTGCTTTAACAAATGTTGCAGGTCCTGCAGGTTGAAAATTGCTGTCGGACATTGCGATTAGAGCAACATTTTGATTAATTGTTCAGCTCTAATCCTGATAAATCGGGCCAATAATTGACACACTAATATGTTTGTCTGAGTTGTGTTCTTAAAATTGAAATTGAACCGTTGATATGGAGAATCCCTTCTGTCTGGAGGATTCTTAGTATTTTCTTTTGTTCATATTCATTCTTTCTTTTGTTCTTTTGTTTGATTTTTAATAC
Source organism: Lutjanus erythropterus (assembly GCF_056507025.1). Lineage (NCBI taxonomy): Eukaryota > Metazoa > Chordata > Actinopteri > Lutjaniformes > Lutjanidae > Lutjanus > Lutjanus erythropterus. Next base: position 8,960,310 of record NC_139329.1, read on the forward strand.
AGCAGTGCAGTGTGAGTGTCTGTGTGTGCATGGGAATGAAAAATGCATGATGGATTTACTTGAGTCTTCATTATTAGCGATGCTACAGAAGCAAAGGTCCACATGGAAGCTGCTGTCTTTCAACTTTCTGATGTTCCAAAGCCAGTAATGTTCTTTGTCGGCAAGTAAATACTCAGTGGAATTTGTGGAATTATTCTTCTGAAAGTTTGGAATTTCTTTTTCATGAGTTATATTTGGTTTTGCAGTTAGGCGGGGCTGCCAGCACATCTACACGCTTGATCAGTCAAGCATGGAAACATTTCTTTGTTGTGTCTAAATGTCCCTGTGAGACACTGTTGTGTGTGAACGCAGTCTGTGTTTTAGCTCCTGTTGCTATGCCAAGTGATCTCCTTCCACACTCCTCCTCCCTCTGTTTTTCATGTTGCCTCTCTTTTTCGTCCATCATTTTCTAATGTGTGTCCACCTGTCTTTTGTTTTTTTTTTCCTAATGCTGTTGATAGAGCTATTTAAGGATGTACACAGGCGGAGTTAACTCATTGGCTGTACAGTTAGCCAATCAGCTTCAGTCTCAGGAAGAACCTAAGCCCGTACCTGAAAAGAGGGATTCGGTAAGCATGCTGTCCCCGGGGTAGAAGGCATGTGGCAGCACAGATAAAAGCTTTCACTTGCCTGAGAGTGTTGTTTTCTTGCATATCATCAGCACAATGATATGTTGTTGTGGTCACACTGATGTGTTAGTTTTCTGTCACAGTTTCACCTCCCTTTAGCTGCAGAATGTGTTTGCTCAACAAAGTAACTGCAGTTTGGATGCTGTTGTGTTTGTAGATCGTTTGCTCAATGATCCCCACTCCTACTGATCAATAACCATCGACTTGCTCTGTTGTGGTATTGTTATTAGGTTATAAAGTAGCTCAATACCCAGCATACGTCGACAGCGGCCTGGTGTGTGAGCTTGTGGCTGGATGTCACCTAAATCTTTGATGCATTGAAGCCCTTCCTCTCCTCCTCCTCCTCCTCCACCTCCCCCCTCCTCCTCCTATGCTTCTCCAAAAACTGATCAGCACTGTATCCTTCCACAGGGCTCCCTCAGAAAAGAGTTCCCCGTCAACATCGGTGGCAGCGATGTGTGCTTCTTCTGTCGAAAGCGCGTCTACGTGATGGAGAGGCTCAGTGCGGAGGGGAAGTTCTTCCATCGCAGCTGCTTCAAGTGTGACTACTGTGGCACCACGCTACGACTGTCCTCCTATGCCTTTGACGTGGAAGACGGTAAGATATTTAGATAACTTGTCTCTCTGGTTGTTTCATCTACAGCTGCAATAATTTATCAGTTAGTTGTCAACTATTAAACTATTTTGTTCAATTAAATGTTTTTGTAAGAAAAAAACAGTCAACATTCTCAGATTCTGGCTTCTTGATCATGAATATTTTCTGGTTTCTTGACTCCTCAATGACAATAAACTGACTATCTGAGGGTTGTGGACAAAACAAGATATTTGAGGAGGTCATCTTGGGCTTTGAGAAACACTGATCAATATTTTTCACCATTGTGTGACGTTTAAGAAAAACAAAATTGATTAGCTGAGAAAATGATCATGACACTGGAGTAAAACTTTGGGCTAAAAAGCTGAACCAAAACAATCTGAGTAAAGAACAAAAGTAAGCTAGAAAAGTATCACATCTATAAGTTTTACAACCATCTGTAGAATTTGATAATGTGCCACTTTGGTGCCCTCCAGTGGTCGTATCAGAGAAGAGGCTGTGGCATGCAAACAGTGCACACCAGTCTCCCACTCCAGAAGTGTGAGTCAACCTCACACAGCTGCATCAGGAACAAGCTATTATTCTACATTACTATATTAGTACACTTATATGCAAGGCAATATACATTGGCCATAATCCATATAACTGTTAGCATTGATTAACAAATTAAAACAAAAATATTTAAATATCCATCAAAATAGCACTTTTATATTACACAATATAAAAATATTTGTGACTGCCAAATTAGCTCTAATCAACATAAATGTTGGCAATTATAAACTTAAACTTGTAAACCTAGTTTAAAAAAAGCTAAACAAAACAACAACACTTGCTTTCATTGCAAGATATACAGATATTGCAAGAAAACAAACCCACTATGTCAGTTTGACCCATTTATGCATCTAAAGGTGATTATCTTTGCCATCACAGTCATTTGAAAGTTACTATAACCATGCAGAATTTGAACACCTTCTGTCTTTCAATGTGTAAATCCGAGATTTACATTACATTACATTGACCCCAGAGCTGAATACAGTCTCATGATTCCACATTTTTCCTCTCTGGGAGGGGTTTATTGTGCTTGAGGACAGGCAGCAGATTGTTTGTAGAGACAGTGTAGCTGTTCTTTAGAGTTCAGAGCCGTGGGACTGAAACCCACTGACAGTCTGAACTGAGAGACAGAAAGGAAGAGGTTTTTATTCTAAATGACAAAACATAGTCTGTGTCTGCAGAACAGATAAAACCTATGGACTCTGTGAGGTGAAATTTATGCAGTGTATGTATTTATTCATGCAGTGAATTTATTTTTATGCTGTCTGTCTCCTTTATCTCTCTCCTTTAGGGAAATTTTACTGCAAGCCTCACTACTGTTACCGTCTGTCTGGCTATGCTCAGAGAAAGAGGCCTGCTCCCTCCCCTGCTCCAATCGCTGCTAAGGTACCTGTTTTTTGTTTACTTGTCAAAATCCTGGTGGAAATCGCAGTTGGCTGGAAAATAATGAAGAAATTAATTGTTTGGTTTATCTTCAGAATGCAGTGCTTAGGTTTGGGCACCAGGTTTAACATGTGGGAGTCAGATGTTGTACTGGGAAGGGAACCTGTTTATCCTTTCACCTTTTGTTCTTGTGCTCTGACCGTCCAAGAGTGCTTGTGTCTTCCAACGCTTTGCCGCGGTTGACATCATCCATCTGTCTGCCTTTGCAGGAGAACCAAGCGCCCCAAACCCCCACGGCGACCGTGGATGCCCCCGGAAGGGCGACGGCAGCGGCAGCCCCCCTGGCCGAGCTCCAGCCTTCAGGTACCCCACTTTCCTCTCTTGCTGTGGTGGCTGCGCCCTGCCGTCTGGCCATGGGCGTGGGAGTCCTCCCGCTGCGTACTCTCCGCCGCACGCTCTCCTGGACCTGCCACCAGGTGGCACACAACCCCCTAGACTCTCCCTTCCTGTGTACCTACTGCATCTACCTCTTCTGCTGTTTCACCATCAATGTCCTGCTCAACCTCCTCTAGCATGACTCTCCTTTTTTTCCCTTCCTTACTTCCTTTGACTCTTGGCTAATTTAATGTCAGTGGGATTGTATAGATTCAGCTGATTGTACGACTCACTGAGCCTGCGGAGTGTTCTTGTAAATCTTGTGATTCTTCGTCTCAGTGATTGATTTATGAAGATGCAGCATTCTTTCTGTTCTTTTCAGAAGCCATTTTGTGACTTATGATTGGCCGAGGCTGTTAAAGCAGCTCTCTGGCAGCATAATTTTAGAAAGGAATGGTGCATCTTAAATTTATTTATTTTCCTTGGCTTGGATATTAAAAAAGAGTTGGACAGAATACCTTCTGGTCAGCTCTCCAGGCAGCAAACCATTTGTTTAACTCTTACAAAGCTTATTATTCTGATTTCATTGTTAGATGTGGCAGCTATGTGATATTAGTAAAATATTGGCTTATAGCAATACATTCATGTATCCAAAGTTAAAGGAATAGATGAGAATATTTGAAGTGTGGTTACATGAGGTACTTATCAGTAGTCACTGTATTAGCTACAGTAGAGTCCGGTCTGTATGCTCATAGATTGGAGAAGCAGCAGGAGCACCGGTGTAGAAAGCTAAGCAATGAACTGTTGTGGACGGGGTCAGCAGTAAAACATATTTTAGCCACCTAAAGAAAAGTCCATCCTTTTTTTTTTTTACTGGAAACTACTGTTACATAAGCTAAATATTGCTGTCATCAAACCGACCAAAATCCATTGGCAAAAACGTCAGTTTTATCTTGCAGAGCAGGGGAGTTGCTGGTCTTGATCAGTTAGGGATTTTGGTGTTATTGTATGACTTCCATTTTTTAAAAAGGTAAGTTTGGCTTGTCCAAAGTAGCACAATAACACAAACAATCTGACAGATTGAGGCAGTGGTAAATGAGCAACTCCTGTGTTCTGAGAAATTACAGTTTTTTCAAAAGGAGTTTGGTTGGTTTGGAGAGACAGTGATATTTTACAGTTGCCAATGGAAAGGCAAAGCAGTGAAAATATTCTAAATGTGGCATCTGCTTAAAGTGATACTGATTTTGTTTTTTTTTTGGGTGGCTACTAAAATAAGTTTTGTTGCTGATCCTGTCCACGGTACTTCATGGGTTAGTTTCTATGCTGGTATTTCTCTTTTTCACTCCAAACTGTTGGCAGGCTGACCTTCTTCTGCTGTAGGTAATAGACTCAATGTGGACCAGCAGCTCATACAGCCCCACTTCAAATAAACTAAACTATCCCTTTAATTGTGCACCTGCCTGCTTTTTAACGAAGAGCCAAGCTTTATTCCTTGATTGTGATTGTAACCTCTAGTGGCCTGTGACTGCTCTCTTTTAGCTCTACCTCCTCCTGTGTGATGTGTTTCTTTTAGAGCCTGCTTTGTGATGTGTTCTTCTCTTTCTGTATCCCTCTTACTGAAACTCACCACACTGTGATGAAGTGCCTGTATCAGTGCTTTTGTGAGCTTTACCTTTCCCCCTCCTATCAGAGCAGCTTAAAACTGAGAGCTCTACTAGTGCTTGAGCTAGTGCCTGTGATTGGTTCTCTTGTGATTTTTTTTATTTTTTATTTCCTCCTGCATCCCTCAACCTCTCACCCCCGACAGACTGCTGCTAAGACCCACTTGTGTTTGCTCTATATAGTGCATCTTTGCTACATTAAGTGCATTGAATTTTATTGTTAAGTAGAAAGAGCTTAACAGGACAGGCTGGTAAGATTCACAGGAAAAATAATTGGAATTAATAAGTTAAGCGTAGGCCTGCTACATTGTGTGGCAAGTGTAGTGTTAAGAATTCAAATTGTTACTCATAAATACTGTAGTGATTCCATAAACATATGTTACATTAATCCTAGATATTAACACAATTAATGAATTGCTAAATCTAGACTATGTGGAAAAACAGTATTACAGTAATCATACATTATATTCATTATATCTCTTTACATATGGAAAATCATGTATTGTATTGATCAACTTTATCACTCTAGACTGCATAGTAAACCTAAATCTTTGTATTATTCCGTTCAGACTTTTTACCACTGTTCCTAATATTTTAGTTATTACTTTACATAATTAAAGATGTTTGCTTTAAATATTAAAGATAAATATTTCAGAAAGCAGAAAACAGTCCAAATTGCATTTTTTAGGTTGTATATTGCTTTTACTCTTTAATTTCAGGCTTGGTTTTAATGGAAAGATGAACCATGAAATTTAAACTGATTGGGGAGTTTTATCCACAGCTGTCTCATATTTTCAGCTCGGGATGGCTCGATACCGTTTTTCACATCCGACAAAACACATCACGCTCAAACCGTGAAGCAAATTTTCTGATCCCTTGAAGGAATTAATACGCATGACTCAGGTGTACAGTACTGCTTCTTCTTTTTGTTTAAACCTTTTCACACACAGAGTTTTTTGCCACTTTTTGATTGGTCCACGCCATTCAAACATTAAATATTACATTTAAATAACTGCGTAAATTGCACTCGGCTGTTTTGCTTGTCTCCCTCACGTTAGCTACTGTTTACATGACATGCTGCTTATCTGTGTTTCTCCTGACATGTCTCTCTTTACAGCGTTTTGCTCAAAGTTACTTCCATATTTACATGATAGTTTAGGCTGAAGGGTTGTGTCGGAACAATGCCAATATGAGTATCAGATCAGTGCCGTCCCTACTTTCACAATGTTTGCCGTGTTCAGAGAAGAAAAGGAAACCATTGCATCCGTTCGGCCACATTCCTCACTCCTCACTGTATCAAATATCACACATTCATTGTCACACCAATCTTTTTTTAGAGGAATTTACGTGAGCGTCATTTTTTATGTCATTTTGTCCCAATTTGAGTCCTACTATATTTCTGCTTAAGTGAGTGGAAATGCTAAAGGTCTAGTATAATGTTTAAAATCCTTGATTTGATCCATTCCACTTACATTTACTAATAAATTTGAAAGATAAATTTTGGTAACAAAATACAGTTTTAAGATTTGCCTCTCAGGATGGGAAAAAGGCAAGGCACCAACCTTGTAACAATAACTGTAGTATGACAGAACTATTTTAGAGTGTTAAACTTATTTGTGTTTGTTGACATTACTTGTTGTAGGATTATAATCTAATGCAATAAATTCAGTTATAGATCTTCAATTGGTGTGTCCTTGTCAGTTTGTCCTTAAAATACAAAGTTGTTATGGCGCAGCGGGAGTCAATGGGGGGAGAAAGTAATTTAATAACAAATGTGACTGGAAATGCACTAGTTTCAATGGTTGGATGTGTGATGGATTTGATGCTACTAGACTGACATGTTCACACACAAACATTGTCAGGGTCTGTAGCCATTATCACAGTAGTTTTTTCATAATGTGACACATTAGATCTGCTTTGTTCCAGTTCATTCCACAGAAAAATGAAAGGCTTAAATTTGCCCTTTAATCAGTCCTGCATGGCTCCTGCAGAGATCTTCTCCTCTGCTCCTCTCCTCTCTGCCGTTGCACCTTCCTGATTCTCAGTTGTGTTCTTTTGTGCTCTCTCTCCTCCAACCTGCTGTCCACCCTGATGTCATCATTTCACCTGCGGTCTCCACCTTATGCTCAATCTTCAACCCCAGCACCGGAGGTCAACGGCCTGCAGGAGCCCAGCCTAGCTAAACGTCTGCGGGGAACTCCGGAGCGCATCGAGCTGGAGAACTACCGTCTGTCCCTGCAGAGGGAGGAGGAGCTGGAGGAGGTGCCAGAGGAGACGCTGGCAGAGCACAACCTCAGCAGTGTGCTGGACAAGGCCACGGATGCTGACCTGGGCTCCAGGTAAAAACATAAAACCGACTGAAGTGTGCACTTCTGACATGGCAGTGTTTTTGTTGGTTTATACTGTAGACTATGGTCTAGACCTGCTCTACATGAAAAGTGCCTTAGTGCTTTACAAATAAATTTGAAGTGAAAGTCTCAAGCATGCTGGATTTTTAGAACTGTAATTTGATGCTATAAATGTATTGATTATTGGAGCTCATCATTTGTTGGATTGACTGTGATTTTGAAAGCAAGTCAGTGGCCAACATTCGAAAAGTGAAAACAAATTCCTCAATTTGGCAACTAATGATCATTTTAATTACTGATAAATCAACTGATTATTTAATTATTATTTTATTCAATTAATTTATTCATCATCATCGGATCTATAAAATGTAAGTAGGTAAATAGCAAAAATAAACCATCATAAGTTCCCAGAGCCCACGTGATGTCTTTAAACGCCTCATTTTGTCTGACCAACAGACTAAAACTCAAAGATATTCATTTTACTATTAAAGTAGAAAATGTAAACCACAAAATATTCACATTTGAGAAGCTGGAACCAGTGTTTTTTTTTTTGTTTTGTTTTTGTTTCAATAAAAGATCATCTTTATGCACACTGTAAATATTTGATAGCATTTGATATAGTTTCAGTTAAGCAACCAAAATAAATTTACCATAACTGTTGACTGTGTGGAAGCTGTTTTTTTTTCTAATTTTCCACCAATAATTGATCCTTTATCCTCTTACCTGTGTAATCATATACAACGACCACTTCTTTTGCTTAAAACTTAAAAACGTAATCACCAAAATACCACTAAAGCTACAACGATTCATTGATTATTGGTTAAGTGTGTAGCAGGAAAATTAGTTGACAACTATTTTAATAATCATTCAGTCATTTTATAAGGTAAAATGTCAAACATTTTCTGTCCCAGCTTTTTCAGTGTGAGGATTTGATGCTTTTCTTTGTAATTTTATGATGGTAAATCAAGAACCTTTGGGTTTTGTACTATTGTTTGGACAAAATAAGTAATTTGAAGACATCACTTAATTAATTGGTTAGGTTGTTAAAATACAGCAGGAACAAGTTGAAGTTCATCCCTCCAATGACATCGCATGTTGTCTGTCTTTCAAACATTTCACCGGGACGCCTCTTCTGTTTTCCAACAGTAGCTCAGAGTCAGACATGGAGGAGGAGGATGAGCAGGAGGATCAGGATCAGGATCAGGAGGAGGTGGAGGTGGGGCAGCAGCCCGCCAGCCCCTCTGACCTCGGCGGCGTTCCCTGGAAGGAGGCCGTGGAGCTCCACGCCAAACTGAGGGGCGATCACGGCGAGGAGGGAGAGGGCGAGGCTCTGGCGGATACAGCCAGCAGAGACGGGGAAGTAGACGAGGAGGAGGAGGAGGAGGAAGAGGACGAAGAGGAAGATGAGGATGAAGAGGATGAGGATGAGGAGTCAAGCGATGGTAAATTATACCTTGGCTCCTGTGCAGACTTTGTTGTATGTACTGTCTTGTATAACACCCCGTCCTTTTTCCATTTGACCTGTTCAGGACTCCACTAGCTTTGTATTGAATTCTGTGTCATGTGAAGTGTCTCTGTCTCAAACATTGTCTCCTCATCCTCTTCTTCTTTCCTCCTTTTCCGTCCCCTCCTCTTCATTACTTCCCCTTATGTCTAATGTGTTGTGTGTGCGTGTGTATGTCTGTATTTGTATGCATTTTTTTCCCCCCCTTGTTTGGTGGGTGTCTGTCTCCCCCTGCTGGCAGAGGGGGATTACTGCCCCTGGGATAGAGAGCTCCAGTCAGGCCTTTGGCTGGAGAAGTACCTCACAGATGAAGAGGATGTTGGTACATTTAAAGGTAGCAGCAGAACTGCTTGTGGATGTGTTTGCAGTAACTCTGAGCGTGATATATAATCCTCCTAGCTGGTTTGGGTTTCTTTTTCAAGGATTTCTACAATAAGAGTGTGGCTTTGACTTTTTTGTTGTCTTTGTTTTTGTGTTTTTTGCATTGGTTGCAGTTGTGTTTTTAAAGAATTTTGGGTTCATAAGTGTGTCTTGTTTTTAAGAGTTACTCTGAGTCTCATCCCATTTTAACCTGCTGTTTAATCCCTCTGATTTTGTAAATGGCTTTAATACACTAATCTGATAAATGTCAGAAATGTTTGTGTTTTTCCCTCCTAGGCACTGCAGTTATGTTTTGGTTTTAAAAGAATAGTTTGGATTGTTGGATGTGGAGCTGTATGAGCTGCTTATCTATAATCAGTTTATTACCTACACTGATGCCAGTCGCTCCAGTGGCCCTACATGGAAGCTAAGCAATGTAGTGCTGTTGACAGGGTCAGCATCAAGAGGTATTTTAGCCCTTTAAAAAAGTCCCATCTAAAAAAAATCAACATGATTTTAAGAGTTTGCTGTATTTACAGTATTTTACTGGTTTACCTTGCAGTCAGACAGCCTTTTCCAACTGGTTTTATAACCCAAATATTGCTTTCTTGCTCAACCAGACTCCATTCAGAAGAAATCAGTAATTTTACCTTTAAGAATACAGGAGTTGCTGGTCTACTGCTGTTTTGATTTTTTTTTTTTAGCTTGTTTGTGTTATTGTGTGACTTTGGTATTTACAAGTTTAATTTGGATTCACCAAAGTCACACAATAACACAAACAAACTAACAGAACAAGACAGTAGGCCAGCAGTTCTGTGAGGTAAAATTACTGATTTCACCAGTGAAGTCTGGTTGAGTGAAGTAAAGCGATATCTGGTGTATATAATGTCGATTTCCATTTGGAAAAGTCTGTCTGGCAGAAAAGTAAAGTAGTGAAAAAATTTTCTACATATAACATACGCTTTTTTAAGTGGATAAACTACATTTCATTGCTGAGCCTGTCCACAGCAGTACATAGCTTAGCTTCCATGCAGGTACTTCTCTCTGTTTGTCCAAACCAAGATGCGTTGACCACCATCTACTGTAGGTAATACACTGACTATCGACAGCTTCACATCAAACAACCCGAACTATCCTTTGAAATGACAGATTTGGTCTGTTCAACAAACGGAAATTCTTTCTTATTTTTTTTTAACCTCATATCCTTGAAGCTCACTTTTATGGTTTGACTTTTTTCCAGTCTAGTGCATGCAGCCTCCCTCTACCTCGCCTCTAATGAATTCTTTTGTTGCTGCAGTTGTCTAACTGTCTCTCTGCCTTTTCTTTTTCATTTTTGTCCTGTCTTTTCCGTTCCCTCTTCTTCTGTTTCTTCACCTTTTCCGCACTTTTTCTCTCTTTGTCTGTCTCTGATTTCCCAATTCACACACGACTTCACCCCAAACACAAACAACGCTGCACCACATGCCGACACCCTCATTTAGCCAAGAACCTTCAGATCCAACAAGTCCTGCAGCCTGTGGATCCCCAGGCCATTCCAGGTTTGGTGAGAACACACCTGGACTCTGAGGGAGACAAGAATGGCCAGGCGGCCTCGGCCTCCCAACTCTCCCAACCCTCTGAGCTCACGCAGCCCTCCTCCACAGGTAACCCACCCAGAGGAGCTGAACACCTGGGATTTGGAGTCCCAAGCTGTAGGCCTCGCAGGGTTAAAGATCAGGGCGTCTCATTTCACCAGTGTGGCTGCTGCTGTCCTGTTTGTACGTCAGTGTCTGTGACAGGAGGAGCCACCTCCCCCAACTAACCCACCTGTTGTTTTTAATCATGTCTGATATTGTACATTTTTGTCATATTGCTTTTTTTCTCCTTGGAATGTCTAATTTTGTGTTCAGTCTTTTAATTTGTCGTGCAGAGCCGCTGTCAGTCCTCTGGGGTGAATTTAAAGCTCTTCAACCACATCCCAGTGCACCATATAACCCCCTCATCAGTTCTTTTGATTTTTGTTCTGCTTTGTTCTTTTGTGTTCTGCTTATGTTCTTTCCCATGTGTCTAATTTACTTTGCTGTTATTTCCCTGCCATCTATCCCTTGTGGTTCTGTATCTTCTGGTTCGAACATAGCCCCCGCCCACTCATCCGCCCGACACGAGGCAGTGAGAGTCTGGTTGGAGTCCATGTCTGGAGGTAGCACAGACTTAAAAGGGATCATGACATCCCGTCTTAGACTCGTGCTCTGTCTGTCTGTCAGCTGGCATTTTCCTGGAGCATGCAGAAACACACACAGAGACCAGTGAATTCACAAGCATGCATGCTGGAAGGCACAAGAGTTCGGCTCTCTTGCTGCCAGATCAACACCTGTATTTCACCCCTCGCTTCTCATCCAACCCTTTTAACTTCCAAAATATATATTTTCTCTCTACTCACATGGTCTATTGTACTGCATTGTAAGGTATTCAGGGACAAATCAAGGCTTGAAAACACTTAACACCACAGTGTTTCTTGCCCTGATGGGTAATGCGGGGGATATTTCACTTGGAATCTGCTATCACTGTTGTTACATGTTTGAACTAACCCTTAAATGCCACTTGTACTTACACAAAGTTGAGCTGTGGAGGTACTTTAGAAACTGTTTAAAAACTTGAATGAATGGAATGAGAGTCCTACACATGTATTCAATGTCGTAGGCAGCGATTGTGGTCAGGGTTAAAAGCTTAGTTAAGATCTTCTTGTGCTCAGACCCACTAGAATAATGTTCTCTCAGTATCTGCCTGTGCACCCACCTGAACAATCGCCTTACTTTATCGCATTTAGCAGAGGTGACTTTTAAGGTTGTGCTATTATTTCAAAATTGCATGAATTAACTGTGAGGGTCACCCCTGATTTTAGTTATGTTAGAATAGTTCTCTTTCCCAGCACATTTTGTTTACATGAGGGACTGCTGCTCGTCTTTTAACTGATGTCTTTAACATTTTGGTTTTGCTTTGCTCAGTTCAAATGCCATCCATTTGCCATTTCAAAAATGGAGAGCTGCATGGTATCTTTTTACTAATGCTACTCTGCGCCCATCCTTTGTTCATAATTATTGACATAGCTGCTGTACACGATTTCATTTGTATGCTAAACTATTGTGGGATTTTTCTCGCCAAAAAACTTAACTTATAGCTGTGCTCAGAATAAAAATGGATTTTGGTTTCAAAGGCTTTTCATCCTTTTTCAGCAATTTATATTTTCCTATAACTGCTCTCCACTCTTCAAAATTGGTTGTGATAGATTTTTTCATTAAGTGATCTTGGAGCTCTGGTGCTTCAAAAAAAAAAAAGACTTCAGCCTGCACTAAGAATTTCTGAGAAAAGTTCAGTGAATGATGTTAGGAAGTTGAAAAACATATTGACTGAATAGAGAAAGTGTAACCAGGTGACTCAATTGTTTTTTTTTTGCCTTTTCTTTGTCATGCCAGAGCCCTGCGAAGATGAGGATCTGGAAGCAGAAGCAGACAGTCCAGATATGGAGCCCGGTACAGAGATGGATCAAGGTGAGCTGTCAGAATAATACAAATCATAATAATAATTCTTTTCACAGTGCAATAGAAGGATATAAATACTTAAATGTATAAAACTGTGTAACAGTTTAATATTTCATAATGTTATCTTTAATTTTCAGATGACATCCCATCAGATGCAGAAGCTGAGGCACGTTTACATCAGTCAGAACGTGCCGAAGTGCTTCCTGAGGAAGACAAGAAATCAGAAAGTTTGAACATGGCCTCCAGTATTGGTACATGTCACTGATAATTCCTCTATCATTCAGGTATAGTTTCATGCAACTAAGAGCAGTAATATTTTTGTTGTATGTGCACTCAGAACCATCCAGTGTCAGCCCAGTGCAGAAAGAAGATGTTGTTCTTTCCCCACTCAAACCATCTCCAGAGCCTGAAACACAGGTGAGATAATTCAGCACTTCTCAAGCTAAAGGTATGAGGTGTTACAAGGTTCCCAGAGTCCTGGAAAACCTGGGAGAACAATTTTCCATGCATGAAAAGCACTGGGAAGGTGATCAAAAAGTATAATGTTCTAGAAAATCGTGTGTTGTTTAGGAAAATTGTTTCAACATTCTCCTATTTTCCATTGAAGCAGTCAAATATCCATCAGAACTCTGACAGCTGGCTGTCCAAAATGAATAGTAAAGAGGCTAAAGTGCTGTATGGAGTGATAAACTGGTAAGAGTCATTGGCAGTTAATAATCCAGGCAAACTTGATATATTAATATTTAGTTATGTTCAGTCTCTTGTCAGTAGGCAATTTTCAGGTTATAAATTAATAAAATAATAAAGTAATAATAATAAGAAGAGGACATTTTTATTATGTAACACTTGCTAAGCATAAAACACAAAGTACTTTTATGTAGAAACAAAATAAAATACAATGATGGAATACTATAAAAAGAAAAAATACAGGGATATTAAAACTAAGCAATTAAACAAGGCAAGAAATTAGAAAAAAAAAAAAAAAACTGCAAAAGGAGATAGTAATAAAAGTAGTCACGTCATCCTGGATGAGCCCATAATTTGTTAGGAAAAAAATTATGAGACACAGGCTGAAGACAAATACTAATACTGGACTGTCACATTTTGAAGACCTTTTCAGAGACACCAGTGCACTGAAACCCATTATTTCCAACAGTATGGCTGCACCTCAAGGCTTTGTCTGCATCAAGTACAGCTGCGAGGCTTTGAATCAGGCTTTCACAGAAAGGAACATATTAGCGTATGGTGCAAGCGTCATACCAGCTAGATTATCACTAAAAATGTCTTGGAAAAATTGTGGAAAATATCCAGATAAGAGTGGGAACCTAGTGTTACTTTTGACTAACTCCAGATCATCTCTGTTTCTTTTCCAGATAACTCTGGACCTAACTCCTGGCACCCGCTTTTTCCCAGAACCGTTCATACCTGAGGAAATGAAGCCTGAGAGGACGTCTCCCTCTCCTCCTCCTCCAGCCGCCAAGAGCCCGCCGTGCCCTTCACCTGTTCCAGTCCAGGAGCCTTCCTCTGTTCCTTCTCCTACTCCCCCTGCTGCTGCTCCTTCCCCTGTCAGTGTCCCTGCCTCACCCCTGCCCAGTTCAACCACCAAATCACCCCTCAGCTCTCCAGTCAAACCAGCCATCGAGCCACCTGTCAGATCACCCATCAGCTCTCCTGTCAAGTCACCTGTTGCCTCTCCAATCTGCTCCCAGCCCACCCCCCTACCAGAGACTTCTGCACCTAAATCTCCTGTCTACCCTCACCGCTCGATTTGCCCTCTCACAGGTAACCCCCTCTCCCCGATCTGTGCCCAGCCTTTGCCCTGCCAGGAACCGTCATCACCACTCACCTCTGACTCCCCAGTCAGAACTCAGCCTGTTCCTGGAGTTACTTCCACACCCATGACCAAAACAGAAAAGAGCACACCTGAGCCCTCGAATCCCGTAGACTCCTCAACGGAGGAAACTCCATCTAAAAAGACAGATATCATTGAGGAATTCTGGTTAAAGAGTGCTGAGATCAGGAAGAGCCTCGGTCTGACCCCGCTGGACCGCAGTAGTAAAATCTTAGAGAAGAGTGTTGTTAAGGCTCCAACGCAGGAGCCCACCCCTGTCAAGACACAGTCTCCAGAGGTGTCTGAGGAACAGAAGCCTGCCTTCACTGGCCGGGCAGTCATCCGCAGACTCAACATCACCCTTGAGGGTCAGGTCATCACACCCATCACTCCTGTGGAGCCGAAGAGTAACGGCTCTGATAAGAAGGACCTCAGCAGCAGCTCCGGTTTGGGGTTGAATGGGAGCATGGTCACGAGCCAGACAGCAAACAGCGACAGCTACAACACATCTGACTCCGCCATGCTCACCCCGCCCTCCAGCCCACCACCACCTGTGCCTGCTAACCAGTCTCCAGCCGTGCTCAGGCAGCAGAGACACCAGGTGTCCTGGAGCAACGGGACAGAAAAAGCTCCACCTGAGCGTGCCAAAGAGCCAGCAAAAACTAAGAGTCCTGTTCCTGCGCCGAGGACCCAGCTGAGCCCCGTGTCTGCACCCAAACCCGCACCCAGGAAGCTCTCCTCACCTCAGGCAGAGCCGGAATCGCCTCCAGTGGTTGTCATGAGGGAGAAGAAGAAGAAGCCACAGCCAGCGGAGGTGAGGAAGTCGTTTGTGGAGACGGTGGAGGAGATTCCATTTGCTGATGACGTGGAGGAGACCTACGATGAGCGGACACCAGAGACAAGCATGAACAGGTACTATACTCCACCCACTAGCAAGCCCAGCAGGGAGAGACCTCCCCTGCATCTGGCTCTGGCTATGGAAAACGGTAAACCCAATATCCCCGTCAACCCGGCGTCTAAGACCCCGAGAGCAACTCAGTTCTCCCCGGAGGCCAAGGAGATTGCTGAGGAGAGAATCAGGGCCAGAGAAAAGTCTGTGAAGAGTCAAGCTCTAAAAGACGCCATGGCCAAGCAGCTCAACAAAATGAAAGAAACTGAAGCAGACAAGGGCGCCTCACCCAAAGTGGCCTGGAGCGTAACCCCGGAAGCTGCTGGAAAAAGCAAAAAGTCAGCCGCGTCTCCAAAGACATCAGCCGTGAAAGCTCTGGAATCAAAAAAGGTGGAGACGTTACCCGAGCGCTTCTTCAGCAGCAACAAGAGTCTGGACAGCTCGGTGGCCTCGTCGGACGGCTCCACTTCAAGTAAGAGCAAGAAACGAAGTTCCCTCTTCTCGCCGCGCAAGAACAAGAAGGAGAAAAAAGCCAAGAACGACAGCAGCAGGCTCTCTGGCACGGACGAGACGCCGCCCAAACACAAGTCACTGTGGAAGGCTGTCTTCTCAGGGTACAAGAAGGACAAGAAGAAGAAGGATGATAAATCGTGTCCGAGCACGCCGTCCTCGAGTTCCACCACTCAGGACTCTGGGAAGAAGAGGACGTCACCTCTTGGGAGATCATCAGGTGAGAACGGTGATCCAGTGCAGTTTTTCAACGTGATATCAGTTTATTATGTTAAAGCTTTATTATTTAACATTTTGTATCAAAATGTCCAAAACCAACTAGACATATTGTTATATATTTTGTTGAGTTGTGTACTTATCCCAAATATTTCCGACAAAGTTCCAAACCAGAGAAAGGTAATGATCTGTTTCCTTGCTGTATATTCTGGGAAAATATGGAATACATCGAATATGTAAGAGAGTGAGGGAGGAAATTGGTGAAAATATGGAAGTAAAAAAAAAAGTATTAAGTACTCTACTGGTATCAGTATCACATTATGAGTACTGCTGGTATAATAATTTTTTAAATGATCTCCAGCTCCAGCATCTGTGCAGCTTGTTTTTACTTATTAATTTGTGGAGTGGAGTTTTATAGCCAGCCTTTTGAAACTTTCTCTTAATTCAAGTTGTTCTATTTGTGTTTTTTATTTATAATTCACATAGTTTCATTGCCATTATGTCAATTAGGATTTTATAATATATTGGTATTGGCATTAGCCCTACTTCAGATGGTATCGAACTATGTCTTGTGTTCTGTTTTTTAAAATGTGAGAGACACCCCTAGTGGTTAAAGTTACCTATTAGGCTTTTAATATGAAAAATAAATATAATAATACATATTTATTTCTCTGCTTTTTGTTTATTACAGACTTGAAATCCCGAAGAAACTTGAGCTTCTCTGAGGACTCTGACCTGTCTTGTGATGATGTTCTGGAGAGATCCTCCCAGAAGTCAAAGGCAGATGTAAGTCATAATAGATGCTATTAGACCTTTCACCTCTGTCTCATTATGTGTTTACACATGTGTAGCCTCGCAAAGCCAGCCTGAGATCAAGAGCATTTTAGTGAGGCCAGCTGTTCAGCACCTTTCAGCAAAGTTCAGTGAGAGGTTTAGATGAGGATGTGACTCACTGAAAAATTCTCAACAGCAACAGTTTTTGATCTTTGTGTTAAAGTGAAGTATGATCCTGAAACTTCAAGGCCTGTTTTTCACCTCTTTAATCAAAAGCTGATTCTGGTGAATAATTTGGACAAAATCAGACAGTACACCCTTACAAACTACTTTCTAGCAGGTGATATGTTCATCCAGTAACGTGTAACAAAACAGGCATTTTTAAAATTCCTGTTTAGCCTTCCCAGACCAGAGTGAATGACATTTGCAGACAGGCTAGACCCATCAACATCACATCTATTGCATTCATTTCTGTTTCACTTTCCTTTAAATAATGTCTTCCACTCCCAGCGGCACATGGACATCTTTGACCTAGTATCAGGCATGCAGAAGGAAGCGATAAAGGAAGAGAAACTGGAGAAGAAGAAAAGGAGGGAGTTAAAGGACAGAAAGAGGGTGAAAGAGAGGCATAAACAAAAAGAGCGGGAAAAAGAGGTTGATCGAGAAAAGGAGAAAGACGAGGAGGAGGTATTGTGCAGAAAAGGGGTCAAATGATTTTGAATTTCATATAAACATAACCGCTGTAATATCTAAGTTCACAGCGCTTGCGTCTGGCTTTTAGCCTGACCTCAAATGAATCTTTAATACTTAATTTATCTATTTTTTAAGTCGTGTCAGTCAGAAGTGTTCTCGGTGCAAATTGTGCAAGCATCTCATAATAAAAACACATTTTCAAGGTGTTAGAGCCTCGCGATATGACATGTTAAATGCACATCATAATGATTTCCATTAGCAAAGTCACTAAACGAGTTAATTCTTCAAAAGTCTGGGCTCATTAAAAATGCAGGTGGCATGGATCTGATTAAGCCTGTGCAGAAATTCAGCACAAAAAACCCAAATTTCTGTAATATGAGTTCTTTTATTTGAATCCATTTGCATTCATTATGTCAGGCTGAAATTCAAAATTATTTTCTCCTCTGCTGCTCAGTCTCTGTGTGTGTGTGTTTCTGGTGGCTTAGATAGATACAGTCGAGTTCAGGGCCAGAGGCATGAATTCATTAAGCATTGTAAACACATCTAAGAAACTCAGACACGCTCCTGCTTTGTTTTTATTCATTTTGACGACGTATACGAAGCGTGGATTGACATTTTGTAATCCTTCAGTAATAAAATCGATCAGAATTTGGACTTTCTACAGCACCAGGAGGTTAAAGCTGTATCATGCCTGCCAGGCCGTAATTCAATAAGAGCCCAGAGGAATTGTGTAGACTAGTCTCTAGTGACTGTTGTGTGGTTCATAGTTCTCATCTCAGATCTGTGAGTGTATTAGATATATTCTCGTAGAGATCATTGAAGAATTAGTATTAATAGACCTGTCTTTATGGTAAAGACTAGGCTCTAAAATCTTTGGTCTTTGTCTGGCTTTACACGTTGAATCTTTCATTCAACTAGCTGCAGGCTGCAAATTGTTTGAAATAAAATTTTGTTTTCTTGCTGGATAATATCAGTCCAGCCGTGCTGTATTGCTTTTTCTTCTGGCACTGGCTAGCGACTTTGTTTAATAATGGCTGTCCCAGTGAATAGGAATAAAGCTATTGGTGCATCAATGCTTATTGATATGCTGAATGAAAAAATATAACTGGCTGGCTGCTCAAAAGAGACACCAATGGATCATTTCACACTCTATTTAAGGAGCTTAAGTCAATGAGCATCAAGGGAGCGAATTTAATTGAAGGAAAGTAAAGAATTAAGTAGTTCTCTGTCGCCACCTTTTGACATTAATATAAAATTGTATCTTTGCATATGCTGGTATTTTAATGAACAGCTCTAATTCGCACAGAAACTTTATATTAAAACACCACTATAACAAAGGTAGCGGTAACGTTAATCACCTGCTAACTGCAGTGTAAACAAACCTTGCCCCACTCGTGTTTGTTTGTTGACATTGTCTGAAGTCTATGAGGATAATTTCCTTCTGAAAACCTCCAGAAGACCATCTTCTATTTTATTATTTTGATTTTGTTTTTTCAAGTCAAAATCAGTTGAAAATGGTTGAAATATTTTGGAAAAAGGAATGTTTGATGTCATTATCTACTGTGTGAAAATATTTTCACAAAGTTGTGTGTTTTTGCAACCAAACTGAGTTTCAACCAACTAAAGTTGCGTGAATGTTTGACAGTGTAAAGCCAGCCTCAGACTCAGACAGTTTCCTTACAATGTGATTTGTAATTGTTGTTTTGTTGGACTAATTTCTAACATAGATGTATCAAATGTCGCTGCACCCTGCCATTTGTGTTTTGGTGTGGGATATTAACATTGCCTGTTTTGATTGTACCAGCTAAATTATTACTTTTGTTTTATTTGGACCAGTTTAACATAATCATTAACCCATTTAATCATATCATCTGTATCATGTTTGTTTTCCTCCCTTTTTGTTGTGTCTTCCCCAAGTCTGTTTATGTCCCTCACGCACTGGCGTTCAAGAGATCGTACGCCACAAAGGTAGTATTACATATGTTCCCATTGATAACCCCCACCACCCCCAGCCTCCTGCGCATGTGCCAGTAATAACACCTTATGTGCATCTGGCCTAAAACTAACCGTCCTCTCTGGATGCATGTGACAGTCTGACTGCAGCAGCGCCCACTCACTCACTGCTCTGTTCAAACATGACTCTCATGGTTCACTTTTCTGGTCACAGTGATACCTCTGTGTCTTGATATCAGGGTCTTTTCCTCTCTGACTGGTATGATATTAACCTGCCTATCTCTCACCGTGGCACTGTTTTTCCTCCAGTCTGGCTACTGGAATAACTTTGACACGTATTTCTTCAGTACTATTCTCTCTTTCCTCTGATTTATGCCAGCTTTTTATGTCCTCAAAAGGTAGCTAACAGGGGAAACATCCCGGCTTTATTCACATACTGTATTGCCTGTTATTATGGAGGATGCTATAATGTGAAGAAGGATTATAACTGTGAGAGCAGCAGTGAAGTTGATGTATGTGTCACATTGTGTTCTAAGATGGCTTATGTTACAGAGTTATAGTCCTAGAGAAGCCTGTAGATGTGTAGTGAATTTTTAAATATTCCAAAATAGATTTCATTGTGTTAGTCGATGTTGTCTCTCACCTTCTGCAAGGTCTAATCAGTTTTCCCAACCTCCTCTCCTGGCCAGCGCCCCATGGAGTCAACTCCACATATTATCAGCTTGTGAATGAGACTTCTCTGACCCTCTTTCTTTGTTATTACACCAGAAAACCTACACAGAGGAAGAGCTGAATGCCAAGCTGACACGAAGAGTTCAGAAAGCTGCACGACGGCAAGCCAAGCAGGAGGAACTCAAGAGGCTGCACAGAGCCCAGGTAACTGACTGCAATACTGCTGATTGCACGGAGCTTTTAAATAATATCTTGATCTTCTTAGGCAATTCTGCAATACACAATATATAAATACATATTTCAATATGCACATTTCCTCTTAAATAACTTGCTGTAAATTCTCAAATATCGCAAACATATGATGATCTTGTAGAAAATGATGCACTGCTGTAGATTAAACTACCCAACAGATGGGACTGGGGGAAATGGACAAAATCAAATATCACAATATCTCTGACCAAATACTTCAATATCAATACTGTGACAGTGTTGTAGGGATGACTATTGGTGCTTTTACCAAAAATTAGATTTTTGATAAAAAAAAAAAAACAGCAGTAATGTGGATAAATTTAAGTGGTTAAGGACAAATAACAGAACAGCTAAAACGGTCTGGCAAGTTTAGAAAAATACATCAGTTTACTATATTATTAATACAGCCTTTAAAACAAGAAAGCAACACTTTTTTTTTAATCTAGACTCATGTAACAATATCCATATAATATCAATATATTGCCCAATATGTTGTTCATACACCAAAGCATTGGATAAACACAGGTGTTACCAATAATATTAATTAAGGTCCCATTCCAATTAGTGTGACAGAGCCTTTCTAGTGAGCCAACATGCACAACAGCAGCACCCTGACTCTATTTGACCTGAATGGAACAGTACCTTAATTGGTATCACTGGTAACACCTGTATGTATAAATCCTACTATTTCATGTCAGAATGGCTGCTATGAAAGAGATCTATTGTTAGTTGTATAATAAAGATGTTTTACACCAGTATCGCTTTCACTGTTACTCAGTGTTGTTCTGTGTTTTTTTTTTTTTTTACCATATGTTCAATCTAATGTGACTCAACCCTCTTGGAGTGTGTTCAGATTCATCCTTTGGTTAGGAAATCCACTGTGATTGATGTTGTAACTCTGCAGTCAGCCTCCCAGTCCACTGACTCAGCACTAAGCCACAGCTAAAGTCTCTCCTCCTGAAGCTGTGGTTAGCTGGCCTAAATTTTCCTTCCTTTCCGTGGGTTTTGCAGAACCCAAAGCACGCTTCTTGTGTAGCTCCTCTTGCTGCATGACACTGATAAAGTTCAGCGCTGAGGGGGAAAGAAAACTTTCAAATTATGCTGGTTCTTCTCATTTTTCATATCTCTCACTCTGCCCCTCACAAAACTTTACCCACATTGAACCAAATGTCATTAATCAAATCATCATTAATTATATCCTGCTCAGTATGGCTACATTTGTTTATTACAAATCACTAAACACGGGGTATTAAAGGCAATTCTCCTTTTCATTAAAGGGTTCTGTGTGAGCTAAATTTGCTAGTAGACATGCAAAACCCATTTGAACTAGTTTCAACTGGGCCACTCGATAACATTATATCAGTTACT
Organism: Lutjanus erythropterus; assembly: GCF_056507025.1. Classification (NCBI taxonomy): domain Eukaryota; kingdom Metazoa; phylum Chordata; class Actinopteri; order Lutjaniformes; family Lutjanidae; genus Lutjanus; species Lutjanus erythropterus. The sequence goes on from NC_139329.1 coordinate 8,981,925, forward strand.
CCGCACTTAATATATCTGGCAGATAATAATCAGTAGTACCTGCAATGAAGCAAGTGAATAACTTCAATAGCTTGGCATTTTAATTAAACTAAAATAGAGCTGCAATGATAGTCAATTAATCGCTTAGAGGTCAACTACTAAATTATGAAGGCATTTATTTTGATAATAGGTTAATCGCTTTGAGTGTCCTCTGTGACAGTAAACTGATTATCTTTGGGTTGTTGACGAAACAAAAAATTTGAGGACGTCAAATAAATTGATAATGAAAATAATCATTAGTTGCAGCCCTACACTGAAAAAGGACTGAACAATTAATAAAAATATTTTCAAAATTGCATCATGGCCAAGTGCGATATCCAGATCACAGAAGATGTCATTTTCATTTGATAAAGGTAAAATGTGTCTAAACAAAATATTATAAATTAAGCATTGTGGTGCTGCAGACATGCCCCAGCCTACAAATTATTATCATCATTTTTATCCCAGTGGAACCCACAGAGCATCTGTTCTATATTTGAATATAGCACACGGGAGAGACATTCATTTTAAAGAAATTCCCAGTGTATTAAAACATAGGAAAAAAAAGTCCTGAAGTCTGTGTTGTAGATCTTCTTCTTTAGTTGTAATCAATAATCTGAACCAAAAACATTCATTGTAAAGATGAGATCTGTGACTTTTCAGAAGAACAGAAGAACACAGCAATGAATCAGAAAAATAAAATGCCATTTATTGTATTTTCAAAAGCACAAATAAACGCGGCCACACCTCAGCATAATGCTTGATTTTGTGTGAATACGGCTGAAGCTCTCCCTGTGTGTGTAAAACTCTTTCTGCAGCTCTCACAAGACAGAGAGCAGCAGAAAGAGACAGAGACCATGATGCATGTGTTGGTCACTGCGCGTTGTTTTGTTTATATGAGTTGTTTTTCGGAAAAATGTGGATGGCAAATGTTTAAAGACATATTTTCCTTTAAAATGAATACTCATTTACTTACTTCTTAAAGCATTAGCAGTTAAATGCAGATATTTGACATGGTCTACCTGCTGCTTCACCTGGCTCTGTGTCCTCCAGTACTAGAGCCCTAAACAGGAGATATCCACTGACGGATCCTCCGCTTCGTTGGTTACTTGCCACTGATTCACTGATTAAGAGGAAATATTAGTAAGAACTAATTTTGACTTTACTTCATCCCCTCTATCATTGCCCCTTATTCCCCTCCACCGCCACTACCAATAACAAGTGACGGTGAGATGAGAGCCAAAGAGGGGGAGAACTATGAAATATTAATAGTATTTTTGTGTGAAAATCATGAAATAATATTTGTCTGTCAGAACAGCCTCACTTACTTGTAGACATCAATACAGTTCTAATTAGCAGTGCTCCCGTTGCGGCCTGAGACATTTATTTTTAATGAGGGTAAACTGTTGCATCAGTCGAGTGTTAGAGGTAACCTCTGCAGCCGCCTCCCTTAGAAACTTTTGGGACAAATGAGCTGCAATTAGTTGAACTGTAGATGTTATTATTCTGTGCGCCCGTGTGCGATGACTCAGGTTGTTTATGCCGTACCCGCGTCCCTGTGCGTGTGCACGCCATTAATAAGGTTACTCTGAACCCGCCTGTCGTTTCAGATCATCCAGCGACAGTTGGAGCAGGTGGAGGAGAAGCAGAGACAGCTGGAGGAGAGGGGTGTAGCTGTGGAGAAGGCGTTGAGAGGAGAAGCAGGTAACAGCTTGTCACTTACACGGTCATACATTTCTTTCTAAATCAATTTGGCCATCCCTCGTGGCGTAGTGTCACCAGTAATGCCACTGCAGTTAGACATAATGCCCATATTCAGTGAACTAAAGGGTGCAGTATGTTTCATAACACATATAACTCTGATTATTAATAATTTTGTTAGCAATTTACTCTATGTATCATAATTAAATATTGTTTTTGTGTCAGCGCTGGCTCTATGAGACCATGCTTTATCTTTATATGATATGAGTTCAGCATTTATAGAGCCCTAAAGGGAATAATAAGAATAATATCGATGATTAGGATGATGTAACCTAGAGTTGCATTACCTCAGTAAAGCTGTCCCTCTGCAGTCATTTAGACTGTGTGGAAATCACAGTCTGCTGATGCCATTTATTCAATGTGAGGCCTATTTCAGGACGTAGTTTTGTGTTCAGAAAGTCATGTTTGTTTCTCCAAAGTAATAAACCCAAATTGTTCTTGACAAGGGACTATCACAGACAATATACTTCCTAGATGAAGAATACGTTATTTGTTGGGGGAGCAGCGCAGTTCATTATTTGCAGCAGTTTTACAAGCGTGTGAAGCATGACTAGTGCTCAGAAGCAATAACACATTATTTGGGTGATGTGAGTTTTGTATGCGAGTAAGGCTGTCTTTTATAGAGTTGACAGCGTATTCCATCCTAATTTACTTAATGGTGATGGCGACAGAATTTCAATTAAAGCTTTTATCATGCAAATGCATTCACGTAGTGAACCTTATATTAAAATCGGACATTTTCCCCATCAATCGAATAACTATTTACTTTTACCATCAGCTGTTTCTCCAGTCAACTGTTTGAGTATGTTTTAACTTGTTTACTACTCTACTCTCTTGAAGGATTGTATAAAGGTACTTATACATTACCCAAACAGCACAAAAGAAGATCAGGTATTAGATTTACTGTAGTTTCTTTCTTTCTTTTTTTTATTTATTAATGACATGTGACACTGTTATGTAGGCTCCATCTGTGGTGACACACTGCAACAGTTCTCCATCTCTGAACATGTCTGTTCATAACATGTCCGCCATCGTCAGTCCGAGCTGCATGCGATCAGGAGAATGTGTGTCCCCGACATAGATTTGTGTGTGTGCTCGTTCTGGATGTGTTTTTTTTTTTTTTGTCTCCGTCACTGCCTCTCAATGAGGAGAGTTTCTGTACTCTGATCAACACTCAGATCACGTTCCATTCTTAAAAAAAATATGCAATCAGATTGAAATCAAATAGAAATTGGTTTACAGGCTGACAACTTCTTTATTAAAATATTTTCTGCAAATGTTTACTGTGGCTGAGTGACTTGACGCAGATATTTGTTGAGATTTTATTAATATCTTTTTTTTTATTATTATTATTGTTGTGATGAGCAACAGCAATCCAGAGCTGTTTCAGACTTTATCTGTTGTGCTCACTCACTTAACACTCAGCTGCTCTTTCAGTCTGAAATTATTAAATCATTCAATTATTGTAATCGAACATCGTTGCACATTGATTGGATGTTATGCAACTGGAGAAAATGAAAGCATTTATCGCTGTTAAATGCACGCCATACAAAAAAACCCCATCAATTTCCCCGACACGAAACACATTACAAGAGGCTTTGTGTGATGTTAAGCAGACTGAGCCAGTAAACAGCAATACAGCAAATCTATGTTGCAGTCTCTTTATTATTTTTGAAAATGCCGTGTAGCATTGCACAACCTGCACCGTGGTGAGTACTGACGGACTCTCTTTGTTCTGAGTGTTGCTGCAGCGTGTGTACGTGTGTGTCCGTGTGTGTGTCCGAATATGTTTGCAAGAACATGCATGACTTGCCGTTGTTGGAGAATTCTGTGCGTGTGTGTTTGTGTGCCCAGTTTGGGGGCTGTGTGAAATAACTCCTCTCTAATATATCCCTGTCATTGTAGACTATTGGGGAGATTCTAATTACAGTGAAATCCTGGACTTGCATCTGGGCGGTATGTATTTCAAATCTGTCGCTTTAAACTAACCTAATGGCTAACCCAATCTGTCCTTTACCCCCCTGTTGTTTTTTTCTTTTTTACTACTTGAGCTTTGTACCCCTCATATCTACCTTTATTGGCTGACTGGCTGGCTGGCTAATAGGCTAGCTGGCTGGCTTTTAGCCTCATTGCAATACTTTCTGCTCCTATGACTCCCCCATTCCTCCCCCCCTCCACCCTCACTGGGTTTCTAGTTCAGACACTCTTTACATCAAACAGAGATCAGACACTCGGCCTCATGCTGTCCTCTTAAGATCTTCTTTGATCTCAGTAAACTTATGAATGATGAATGAATGAATTAATGAGTAACTTTTATTTGTCACTCCTCAGCATGCAAACGGCACAATACAGACAGTGACATGTTGCAGAGAGAGACGGAAATGCAATATTCTTGCATTCAGAGAAACACTGAGGAACGCAGTCAGTAAAATAAAAGTAGTAAAACAATGAAACAAAAGTAAATAACTCACTAGCATTGTTGACCATACAGTTTCATACTACATACAGCACATGTTCATTAAAGATTGCTTACTTTGTATATTCATTGATATATAGTTTGCCAGACAAAATGGATGCATCATTTGTTAACCAAAATCATGCAAAGTATGAGCATGATGGTTGAGACAGGAAACGGTCCAAAAGCACTTTGGACTCTGACATCAGGTTTAAGCCTGCTGATGTTTTATGTATTTCTTATTGTCAGTGAATCTCATGAAATGACCAAAACCAGCAATTAATACTACAATACTAACAAGTATTGTCTGTCCAATTTGAAGCTTATTGAAGCCTATTTGTCTGTGTCACAGAGCTCCATTTTCGTCTATCTAGCTATTAAAAACGCATCAATAAGCCACATAAGGTGACTGTAGTGAAACTCCACCTGGCAGCTGCTGCCATGAACTAGAGCAGTGGTCACCAAAACAATAAGTGATTCATTCCAAAGTTTTACTGTTAAAAATTAACATCAATTAAAATTGCATCCATTCTGAGAACAAGACATTTTTCTATCCAACAGAGTCGGCTTATACACACTCATCCCAGTAATCATGATTAATTATGACAGAGCTTGAGAGGTCACAGACATGTGGCCTACTAAGTATCCTACTGTTTCTGAGTGAGGACAAAAAAAAAAAAAAAAAAACTTTTTAAATAGGTATGTGCACACCTAATTTCAACTTCAGAGCAGGCATCCTGTGATTTTTGTTGCCCCCCTGAGGGAGGCCCGGACCCCAGGTTGAGGTGTGTATTAATCCATAGCTGAAAATAGTCCCCAACAAATACTCTGTTTACTCCTGCTTTAATGTTTGCTTAAAAAAACAAAAAACAAAAAACCTTCTGGCAGGAGACTGCGGTCCATCAGGACCAGACAGGAAAGCAGTTTCCCAACTGCAGCTGGCCTCATCAACAAGTTCAGTGACCCCCACTGAAACTAACTTTCTATTTTCTATTTATGCTTCTTGGCTTGCAGTACTTGCATTTCATCTTTTTAAAATATTTTTCTACTGACTAAGTTGTTTTTGTTGTGCACAAAAACACCAGGGCAAATTCCTCCTATTGGCAATAAACCTGATTCTGATTCTGAAACAACAGGGTGCCCAGTGGTTTAGGAAATTATTGTGTCTTTTTTGAAAAACAAAACAAACAAACAAAAAAAAAACTTGTATATTTGTGACTACTTTTTAAAAGGTGTTACATCTTCAGCAGGAGCAAATGGGCTTGAGACTGGGAGTTAAAGCACTGTTGGTTTTGGTCTTATCAAGGGCTTTGCTGACAATAAGAAAATAAGAGAACAACATCAATACTGTCAATCAACTGGGGTATTACTGTATCTTTGTCTCTCTAATTGTATGACACCACATTTAAATTTTACAGCTGTTTTGACGTTATAATCTTCTACAGCTGAAGATAAGATTATATAATCTGACAGTTCTGGTTTGTTTGATCTTGCCTGGTCATGATTGATATGAATTTGTACAAATAGCCAAAATATCACATACCAAAAATATCAGAGATGGAGGAAACACCATTATAACAGAGATGCATGTTGCAAGAAGCAAAAAATTTACAAACACAGACCCCCTCCCACTCACACACACTGTGGAAGTATTGTATAACCTGCCCTGGACTGACTCATACTAAACTGCTGGCATGGCTCTTAGCTTCCCTTCAGAGCTCTGTGCTGCTGTAGTTCTGTCCTGTAGTCCCAGCAATGGCTCCCCTGACTTTCTCATACCTGCTCAGTTGCATAACTCCCCGAGTGTGTGTGTGTGTGTGTGTGTAGTATGTGCTAATAGGCTATGTTGCAACCCTTGACCCGTAGCTGCTACGTCTAAACTGTAATTGGTCAACAATAACACCATGTCCACCATGTCTGGGTGAGACGTCTCGTGATATCTGTTCTTATCTTGTTAGCCTTGCTTGAATATGAGTGGGAATGCATCTTAAAGTCAGCAGGTCTTTTATTATTACTCTACCATTATTCAGATTCAGTGGAATTCCTCAACAAGAATGTGAAAAAGGTGCATTTCCACATGTTTGAGCAGGGCCTGTGCTTCTCTGTGGTTTTGTCTGGCTGGTTGTTGTCGTTACTCATCGGACAAGGAGATCGCGTGGAGTTTTGACATGAAGATCAATATTCGTACACAAAAGAAGTGGTCTATCAGTTCTTGCAGGGGCGTGATGTTTCATCAACTCAAATCCAAACCGTTTTTGTCTTTTTGAGTTGATGCAGGTGATTCACTCCATGTGTGAATGCTTGTCTTGTCTTTGAATATTTGCAACTGGATGCGGTGTGTCTGTAGTGTTCTGAATGTGATATGGAGGAGGATTCCCCCTTGCTGGTAGCTTTCTATTAATCCCTCTCGTCCTATAAGACAAAGAGGATTAACACCTGAGTAAGTATACTTTCCGGGCTTGATCGCGTGATGGGGAAATTTAACTGAATACCAAGCTGTAAGGTGCATAGTTGCTTTATCAGCATGGTTGTACAAACCCCACTTCCAGTAAGTTGAAATACTGTGTAAAATGTAAATTAAAACAGAATGCAGTGATTTGCAAATCCCTATTTACTTTAGTTCAATTGAATACATTACAAAGACAAGACATTCAAACTAATGGAGTGTCTTGGTTTTGGTAGATACACACTCATTCTGAATTTGATGCATGCAGAATGTTTCAAAACAGTTGGGATGTGGGCAATAAAAGAGTTGGTGAGATGCTCAATAAACACCTGTTAGGAACATTCAGGTAAACAGGTTAAATCACAGGTGATAGTATCATGATTCGGTATCATTGCAGTTGATCACAAGAATGGATGGATGGATGGAGGATCACCACTTTGTGAAAAACTGCATGGGTAAACAGTCAGACTGTTTAAGAATAGCATTTCTCAACAAACATTTACTAGTATGTTCCCCTTCTACAATCCATAATAATCTTTAAAAGACCTAAATGACATTGAGTGCTTGTGACCTTCGATCCCCAAGGTGTTACTGCATTTAAAACCCATGTTTATATAAAGGATATTACTGCATGGGCTCAGGAACTGGAAGTTTATCACTGCATCTACAAATGCAAGTTAAGACCCCACCATGCAAAAGGAAAGCCGTATTTTAACGTCATTCAGAAACACCACCAACTTCTCTGGGGCCTAAGCTCATCTGATGACTGATGCAAAATGGAAGAGATGGATCCACATTCCAAATTGTTTTTGGAAATCATGGATATCATGTCCTCTGGGCAAAAGAGAAGGACCATCCAGATTGCTGTGTGTTAGTGTGCATAGTGTGGCTGATGGTCACATCTGTGAAGGCACCATTGATGTTGAAAGGTACATACAGGTTTTGGAGCAACATATGCTGTGATCCAGACAACATCTTTTGTTGAAATAAGCAGGAGTGTCCCTGAAAGACAATGCAGAGACACATTCTGCACATGTTAAAACAGTGTTGCTTTGTAGTAACAGAGTTCAGGTACTAGACTGACCTGCCTGCAGTCCACTCCTGTCAAAAATACGACAAAAGAGACCCCGCCTTGAGTCACATATCAAGCAAGAATGTGAAAGAATTTACTTTGTTCAACACTTAAGCAATTAGTGTCCAGTTACGAAATGTTGATTGCCTGTTGCATGTTTTATAAAGATGGCCCTGTCCCAACTTTTTGCAGTTGTGTTACAGGCATCAAATTCAGAGCGAGTATATATTTACAAAAAACAATTTATTGTGAACATTATATATCCTGTCTGTGTGCTGCATTCAATTGAAAAGAATAGAAATTCAGTGCATTATGTTTTTATTTGCATTTTACACACTTTCCGCCTTTTATTAAGTTGGGGTTTGTATTTGAGCCCTGCAGAGGGCACCAAGACTAAAGCCAGGATTAATGTGTCTGTACTCTGAATCTGCTAGTTTTGTATAATTATTCTTATTTTTCAATCCTACGCTTTAATGATTATACAATTATGGTTTTACTGAGCGTTAAATGCTAATGATGCATTTCATAACCATATTTGCATGATTTGGCAGGGCCATAAAGATTTTATTAGGACACCGATCTGTCCAAAACACATACTCTAAACTGCAGTTTTCCCAGCAGAATTATACTTCTTTTTCTCTGTGATAGTCCCTTGTAGTAATTATCTGGCATTTCACTCACCCACCAGCCTGAGAAGACTGTCTGCCTCCTGTTTGTTGCAATTCTCTGTGTATCTTCTTCACTTTGCACTTATTTTACAATCATTATTTGTGGGTTTATTAAGGTAGCATCCACTATCTATGATCTTTCTTCAGTGAGAAAATCTTTTTAGTGGGGTGCATTTTAGGAAAAAGTCCTCATTTGCACTTCAATGGTAGCTACACTTCAAAAGTCACCATGCTGGCAACAAATTGAGCCGGGTGGTCTAAACATGTTGAAGTAGTGTTTACAAGCAGAGGCTGAGACATCTTGAAAGAAGAAGCAATTATCTGTGGCTGTGAGGGAGATGGGTCTCTTGGTGATCAGTAATGGCTTTAATAATGGGATTAAATCATTTTCTGTACTATGGTAAATAAACACCGGCCATATCTGTAGGCTGCTCCCTCCCCATTTCAGAACTGACATAGGGTACCGTTGCCTAACTGAAGAATATCTTAAGAACAAGATAAAACAGGAGGATTATTTTCCCTTTCTTCCTTCCCAAGTTTTCTGTCTGCTCTTGTTTCAGTTACCTATTTTTACCCCTTTTTTCATCCTTCACACCACACAGCTGATTTCTCCCGCCTCTTCTCTATAGGTGATTTGTCCTCTCCCTATCCACAGTGCTCCTGCCCTCTTTTGATTTTCTCCTCAATGTTCTTTCTCCCTCATCATCACGCCCCTCTTTCTCCTTCTCACCTTCTCCTTCCCCTTCCACCCACGCTCTGTGTCCTTGCTGTAATATCTCTGCTCTTCCTCCTGCATTATTCTCTCGCCCACCGATGCGTCCGTCCGTGTCACTCCCTCTCACTCTTTCCCTCTGTCTTGTGGAAGTTGAGCCCTTTGTGGGGATGCCACGCCGAAGACCTCTCTCCTTCTGCCCCTGCTGTTCCCCCGAAGGTAACGTAACCTCGCCGCCTCTGCTGTCGGTTGTGGCGGGTTACCATGGCAACCATATGGATCTCCAGAACCGGGCTACCCCCCTCGTGCCCTACCCCATCATCCTCCCAAACCAACCGGTCCTCCTTTTCCTGTTTGTGTGTCTTCAGGCTCAGTAGATTTCCCCAGAACGGTCCCAAAACTTGTGAAGTATTAAGGCATTTATCATGAGGAAATTGATTAAAAATGTTGTAAAACACTCCAATTATACATTTCATCACCATTACATTCAGAGCATCAGAATGTATGCTGTTAAAGGTATTGGTCAGTTGATCCTTTTTTTTTTTTACCAGGACAGCACATGGAGTTATTTTAATAAGATTGTCATCTTTTCAAACCAAATACGAAGCAGAACAGAGCTGCTATTATTACTTTCAACTATGATGTACTAGGTCCTTGGCTCCCACGGGTATGTTAGATGTGCCAGGCCTGAACAGGTATTTTTTAGGGTTAGGTTACTTCTGTAGGTAGTAAGCTAGGCAGCAGGGCATGCCAACATTTGCAACTTGCATTTGAGCAGACAAACACACAATTGAATCCATTCCTTACACTGTGTTTCTTGGTGTTTTTGGTTTCATAAATGCAAAAAAACAGACATAACCATCCAAAGTATTTTAATAGCTATATAGAATAGCTCTATCAGAGCAACATTCACAACATGAGGAGAAATCCAAACATTGACAGGGGCCGTGTCTAGATAGGAGCCCTATATTTGCAAAACTTTCATGAGATTTCTACTTCTTTTCTAATTGCAGAGGTTTTACAAACTAATTATGTTTTATAATGTGACAATGCTCTGGTTAAGATCTGCTTAGGTTTAAGGTTCCTGCACATGAAAAGAAATTTGCTCTTGGTTCACTGGGAGATAGATCACAGAGGGGCAAAGCACAGCGCTATATGTCATGTCTGCCTGGCATACAAACAACTAAGCTAACATTAGCAGTGGTTTAGCTAAGGTCATAAATTATATGCTTATTCACAAATCTTGTAGCTCCATCTGACTGCTAAAGTTTCACCATACATTACGTTACTGGTTAGATCGTGGTGTTTTTAATGTTGTGTTATAGGCAACTTTGAAACTCTTTTCTTCCACAACTCTCTCCTTTCCTTGCTATGTGTCGCTTCTGGCTATGTTGTCACGTACAGCTATAATCTCATTGGTTGCACTTTTAAAGTTCAGCAGCAGCCAAGGTCAGAGTCGAAATAATTGGACTCCACCTAGTTGGGTGCAGCTGCTCTCCAAATAGGAAGACAATGGCACAGCCGGTGGAGAACAGTTTTACTGCTGATCATGTGTAGGCACCTTCAGGGACTAAAAACATAATAAACACATAATCACTCTCAGTGGCCTGGTGGCTCAGATGGTGGAGCGTTGGCCCCATGTGTTGGGGTTGTGGGTTCGACTCCCACCTGTTACCCTTTGCTGTACATCTGCCACTCTCTGTCCCCCTTTCCTGTTTTATCTTCAGCTGTCCAATACATTAAAGGCATAAAAACCCCAAATACGTACACATATAAATGATCACTGTCACAAGACCTTTGTGTGGGTTTCCCATCTAGACACGACCGATGACAGGCCTGCCCTTCAGTGTATCCAGATTAGACTGCTTTTTATTTAATTAGGCAGGAAAAAATTATGATGACTAATAGCTAATGACCATTAAAACCAAATGTCATTTCAGCTTATTAGAAACTTTTTATTTTTAATGTAACATTAGCCAACAAACATTATATGAATATTTTCATTAACTTTTAACAACAACAGCAACAACAAAAAAGTCCAAATTGGGCTAATTTTGGGCTAATTCTGTGACTAGTCAATGATTGTTTGGGGGCGGGGTTTAACAAATGGTCAGTTTTATCCTAGAGACACATGACAAAACCTGCAGTTTCAGAGCAGAATACATACAAATGAGTATGAGAGTATTATGACTGAGTTCTAATATTCTCTCAAGTATTGTCTCAGAAAATGGAGGTAGAAAAAAGATTTTATTTCCTATTATTCTAAGTAGCAGCATTCACTGAAAGGGGAAACTACTTTGCTGTGGTGTGTCCTTAATCAACAGCATGTGTTCTGTTTTCTGTTTAGCCAGAATTAATCGTAAAACCGCATAGTCTGTTGCAGTATCAATTTTTGCAGTTGTTTTTAGGAATTCTGCTTCTTATCCCTTGAATAAAAGTTAAAAATGTCATGTAATTATAAAATGATAATAAAGCCGAGCAGTGAACACCTGGCACATGGTTAGCTCATGGGCAAGTTTGCGGTTGGAGGAGTGAGAAACATGCATGGTGTGATGATTTGTTATAAATATTCAAGTCTTACGCAAATCAAGTCTTAAAAAAATAATGGATCATCTGGTTTGTTCCCGTACCTAACACCTGTCAGTGGAAATTTTGCCTGAGCTTCTAATCCGTGCAAAGAAACATGCTTTTGTGTCTGTGTGCGGTCTGGTTTCTTGTCCCTTTTTTTTTTTGCTGTTTCTGCCTTGTACCGGTGGCTCTAATCTCCTTTGTGTTCGGAGCCTTAGGCTGAGGGTTGGTGGTGGTGGAACAGGTTGAAATAGTGAAAGAAAAACACCTATTGATAGGATAGTTTTGGAAACTCAGCCCTTCCTCCTCTGTCTCAATATGTTGTGTTCCTCTCCAGTGTGAGCAGCTCTCCTCCAGCTTTGTCTCTCTGTCCCCTCTCTGTTTATTAGCGAAAACCAGCCCCCAAGACCACAACCATGCGATTTATGTGTGTACGATTTTTTTTCTTTTCGTTTTGCAAGAGCCTCCTCTTCCCCAGCTAAGTATGTCACGCTGCATTGAGGTTTGCCTTCAGGTGTTTCATTGTAAGCGCTTGGCTCCACCTGCTGCAGACAGATAAATGAGAAGGATGCATCGCCCTAGCAGCAGACCTCTCTAAAGCATGCCTCGTAGACTGGTCTCCTCTGCATACAGCGGGACTGCAGGAGCTGACTGATTGTGCTGATTAGGAAAACTGCACAACTGCAATGCATGATGCCAGCAGTACCCTAACATGCTTTACCCTGGGGCAGACTTAATAGAGGAGTGTGAGCTTCGCTATTGGTCTCAATGAAAAGTCATCCCATGAACATTTGACCTTGTAATTGAATATTTAAAGACAGCCGAATAATTCATGCATCTTTTACTGTTAAACTGCTCAGCATGAATGGAATCTTAAAAAGGATTTAATTTCTGCTGGTGGGTCAAGATGTGGGCGGGGGAGGATGAAGAATTTCCCATAGGCCTTTGGGTTTCTTTCTCTGTAATGTCTTAGCTACTGATTGTTTGTTTTTTTTTTTCTCACTACCCACCCACTCTGGAAAAAAAAACTGATAGGAGGAGGTAGTTGCTCACAAAGAGCAGCTACATCTGACACAAAGTCCAAACTGGGTAACACAAACTCTCAACTTTGCAACAACAGGTATTGTCTGTTTGTGTGTGTGGGTTGAGTGTGTGTGCGTGTGTGAGTGTGCACTTGCCAAAGTTGAAACCTGTAGCTCCACGCCATCTTCTGTGCGTCATCTTTTACGTATGGCGCCGTGACTGACCACGTTGGTGTCAAGTCCATCCGTCCACCTCACCATCCCTCAGCGAGGACATCCTGGCTTGGCTGTCATTGCATTGCCCGTGTCAGTCCTTGTCTGTTTGGCATCAGTATTGTCTTGCGACCATCTGGCCTCTCACTCCCACTGTGTGCTTCCTCCTCTCCTCCAGGCATGGGCAAGAAGGACGACCCCAAGCTAATGCAAGAGTGGTTCAAGCTGGTGCAGGAGAAAAACGCCCTGGTTCGCTATGAGTCAGAACTCATGATATTGTAAGTACATCACCTGACTGCTGAGATGGATGAGCTAAGCGCTGAACTCATCTGTCAGAGGTGCTCTTCATTTCCAAGAAGTAAAGATTAGCTGTGTGTTGTTAGCTGCTATGTCAACTTTTCAAACAAAGAAAATCTTCACCTATGAAATTCTACCTACTCGTCAACCAATCAATTGGTTGATGGGGAAAAAAATCTGCGAGTTATCTTTAGTATAAAGGAGAAGTCTGTAATATATTCACTGTAATAAATCATAAAATTATCATAAGTCTTTAGAGATTAAGGAAACAAGCAAAATGAAACACTTGCTTCTCTTACAAGAGTGTCCACAGTGTCCTCCTTTGAAATTTTGTTTTCCAGCCAGTAACTTGTGTCTTGGCAAATGTTTGCTGATTTTGTGAGTCATTAGATATCATATTAATAATCTTTTAGTAGGAATATATAACAGTCAGTTTATAACAGCAGGCAGTCACTGAACTCCAACTTCAGAACAGTGGGCTTTTATTTTCAGGTTAACAGGCTTAACTTTACATCGACAGACAATTGACAATTATAAACAGCTGATCAACTTACAGTGTAGAACTCGTTGTTATTGTCAGATTACCATGTTGCACTTGTCTAGTGCTCCTACAGCGTTCCTGCACTCCGCCTGAGCTTCCTCGAGTCTGGGGAGGAGGAGGCAGGAGAAATTAATCCAATATCGTTGCAGGCTGTGAATGTAGCCACATTAGCACCATGCTAATGTCAAATTCAATGGGAAACCTACAAAATAAACACTAAAACCACATTTAATATGGCAAAATGTACAGCTTTAGAGTTTGAAGTTGGGTCACAGACAGCCAGTATTAATCTATTATTGAACTTGAACAGTTACTGCCGACCAGCCCTCATCGATAAAACAGTTTGATGGAATAAAATCCATGCACAAGCTGTCAACAAAAATAAACTCAGCTCTTCTGTCCTCTGAGGCTGGGGGCTGATGCAATGATTGGTGCTGGTACTTTGACATGCTGTCAATTATGTAAATGTTGCCATGTGGTCAGCCAGTAAATGTTCAGTAAACAGCCTGTCACTCAAAAATAGAATAGATCAGGTCTGCATATGTCTTGCCTTCCAACAATAATATATTAAAAGGTGCTTTTCTCCTTAAAGTTCACCTTCAAGTAACACCAGCAACTGTCCGATCAATGAGAATTTGGGTGGACAAGAGCATAACGATCTACCAACCGACCAGAAGGTGTCAGCCCTATTTTACAATACCCAGGCAGCCAGTTGTAAATGTTTTATTATGTTTTTCATGTTATCATGTAGGTACAAAATGAAAATTTCAAAATTTCTGAGTTTTAGTTTTTTAAAATATAGAAAAAACGAATGTTGAAAAAGCCCAAGATGAGTAGAAGGCAAAACAGACACTGCTTGTTTTGTCTCTCTTGTGGTGCAGAGAAGAAAACTCAAAAAATCAATTTCCAAAGAAAAAGGTCAATTTTCACACACACTTATCACCTCTGCACTGATTTATTAAAAGGGTTGACATTTCTGTCACAAGGACCTTTCACAGGACACCTCAAAGAGAATCATCTGGTCCATTCTTTATTATCCATGCTTCACATTCATTAAATATTCTTAATCTTCTGATGTGAATTCAGATGTTTCAGTGAATTCAACAGGATCAGACATTGTCACCAGTTCAACATATGGGTGGTTTAATTGTGAGTGCTTTGTTGAAAGGAAGGGGAGTCTTCAGAAAGGTCCTTGTGACTGAAACGTTTTTTAATACATTAGTGCAGAGGTGATAAGGGTGTGCAGGAACTGACTTTTTTCTGATGTAAAACAAGACTAGACATCTATAGTTGTATAATAAGCTTTACTTTCTCAAGATTAGCATT
This sequence comes from Lutjanus erythropterus, assembly GCF_056507025.1. Classification (NCBI taxonomy): domain Eukaryota; kingdom Metazoa; phylum Chordata; class Actinopteri; order Lutjaniformes; family Lutjanidae; genus Lutjanus; species Lutjanus erythropterus. Next base: position 8,997,024 of record NC_139329.1, read on the forward strand.
CATCACCTCCAGCTTCTTTTTGTCAGGCTCAGCTTTAAGCTTCATGCTAAGATTATCTTGATTATATATGGCTAGCTTTGTACCGTGGTAATATTTAGAATGCTCTTTTAACATTATTATCAAAGTATAGCTAAGGCTGATGGGAAACAGGTGGTTAATTTTAGAGGTATCCTCCCATGAACTTTGTCAAAGGAAGAGGATTGATTCCCAGGACCAACAATAACTGTCTGCAATAACTGTTTAAATATTTCACTCTGAACCAAACAGAGCCTAGAGCCCCTGCAATATCCTGAATATAAATGTGATGCAACCTGTAATACCTGAGATAAACTGCCCGATGATGTAATAATATGTCATCATTTGAGTACAAGGCAATTATAACAGAAGATAAAATAATACTGACTTATTGTCTCCTTACTTTTATGATTATTATTAATATTACATCATGAGTTTAATGAGTCATCATTTTTCAACCGATGTGATCATATTGGCAATCCAGGTAACAAAACAACTTAATTACATTGTGACAAGTCATTAAATAATCCTTTGTTTCCTCATTATCAGTTCTTAAAAGCAATTAAATCAACTATTCATCTTTTGTTTGGAAAAGTTTATAAATCCTGTTGAAAGTTATAATTCGTCATTGACACAATTTTGGCTCGTCCATCTTTTTTTTTTTTTTTTTCCTTTCTGTCCCCAAGCGCCCGAGAGCTGGAGCTGGAGGACCGGCAGAGCCGACTGCAGCAGGAACTCAGGGAGCGAATGGCTGTGGAAGGTGAATGCATGAGGGTTAATTAAAGGGATATTTCAGATCATTTATGGTGGGGTTGTACTTATCAAGAGTCAGTGCATTAGCTGCAGTAGATTCCAGGTGGCACACCCTCAGTTTGGAGAAGCAGAGAGGGGCACCAGCTCAGAAGCTAAGCGAGGAACTGCTGTCAACAGGGTCAGCAAACAAAATGTGTTTTAGCCATATAATATCAGTTTAGTTCTAAACTATATTTAGAATATTTTCACTGCTGCCATCAGGCAGCCTTTTCTGAAGGGAAACCATTGTTATATATACGCTAAACATCGCTCTCTCCAAACCAGCTAATCTCCATAGGCAATATCATTAACTTTACCTCGACATACACGAGAGTTGCTTGTCTGCTACTACCTTGATCTGTTAATTTGTTTGCGTTAATGTGTGACTTTGGTGAATCCCAACTGTTCTTTAAAACACCAAAGTCACACAGTAGCACAAACAAATGAACAAATTGAGGTGGTGGTAGACCAGCAACTCTGGTGTTCTGTGTTGTAAAATTACTTATTTTGCCTATGGAGTTCTGTTGGTTTGGAGGGAGTGATATTTAGCTTGTATAATGATGGTTTTCCATTGGAAAAGGCTGTCTGATGGCAAAGTAAAGCAGGGAAAATAGTTGAAATATAGCACACACTTAAACTTTGTTTTTTACTTTTACAAGTACTATAGATAATACACTGATTATTGATAGGTACCTCATATTAAATAAACCCTGCATCAGATAATCCAAACTACACCATTAACAGCCCTGTCACTTAGCCTCTGAATGTTTAGATCTGTACAATCTTTTCTCACTCTTTAACTCCGTGTTCTGCTGCGCCTATCTCAGACCACCTGAAGACAGAGAAGGAGCTCGCTCAGGAGAAGCAGATCCTGAATGAGATGTTGGAGGTGGTGGAGCAGCGCGATGCCCTGGTGGCCCTACTGGAGGAGCAAAGGCTTCGGGAGAAGGAGGAGGACAAGGACCTGGAGGCCGTTATGCTCTCCAAAGGCTTCAACCTCAACTGGGCTTAAGTGTAGTGAAAGACAGGAGTTGACTCTGCTTCACATTGGTCATCTTTGATCAGAATAGTCTGCTGAACACCTGCAGCAGTGAATGTGTAAAGACCCCCCCCCCCCCTCCACCACCACCACCACCACCACCAACACACACCACACACACACAAACACTACGACTGCCTCTGACATTGCAGCAGTCTGCAGCGTTTACATATCCTCTGCCTAAAGGCAGTCCGAGTTAATCACTTTGCAGTTTTGCTTGCTCTCTCTGTCTGTGGGTGGAGAGGCGAGTACATTCACAGCTTTATCATCCCAGCCTTGAAGTGGATCCTCTCAAGACATGAAGAGGGTGGGGGGCTTTGGGAGAATGTTTGAAGACGTGTTTCATTCTCGATTGTCTAAAGGGAAGAATGCAGTTCGGTCCTGCTGATGTAAAGGAATTGTAAAGAATTGTGTCATTTGTGTATAGTTGTTTAGAACAAGTCCTATTTTCAGCGGCGGAGGGTCCTCTCTTTCCCAGAAAGGACTGTTACAGAGGTGTCTTCAAACGCTGGAGTGATGTCTCTGGCCTCAATCTCAGTATGAAGGACATCCTCTGCTGAAGCTGCCTTTCTATCCAGTGACAAACTGACTGACTCTGCTTCCTAATGAACCACAAAGACACCGTGAAAGGCTCATTTTTCCCCTCAGTGTTTAGTGAGTCAACACTAAGAACCCATTAAATATGGCCATGTTTTTTTATGTATTTATTATCTTTGTTTGCTTTTAACAGATAAACTTTCTTTTGCATTCACATGAGAGTGCCCAGAATCTCATTATCTTGCACTTGTGCATAATTCCCATGCACCCATAAGCCATTGCATGTCAGGAATGAAGGCTGCAGGCAAACAGAAGAACTTTGATCTCTAGGACATAGGATACAGACTTGTACTATATATGAACAACTAAGCATTTCACATGCCTCGATAATGATGGGCCTCTCTGTGACATGCCACTGTATATCACACTGACAGTTAACGTTTACAAGTATCTGTCCATGTTCAATTTTGGATGTTTATTTTTCCTACTGGTGGCAAACAGTAGCTAAGTAAACAAACTGTTTTGGAAGGAACTGTCTCTTTAAAGGGGCAGTCGCCCCAAAACTCAAAAATCTGTGCTTTTCCTCTGGTCTGTAGTTCTGTTTATCCATCTAGGTTGTTTTGGTGTGAGTAGCAGAGTTTTGGAGATACAATACTGATTACTCAAGATAATTGACAGACATTGTTGTAAGCAGTTTCATGCACAAACTACTTTCTTTCTGTGGTAAAATATACAGGAACTACTTTCTATCTGCAGTAGAATCTACTGGAGCTAATTTCTTCCCATTAGAGAAAAAGTAGTTCCTCTATGATTCGCTCATAACAAGGTCTGTAGATTATCTTGAGTAATTGGGTCATGATTTCTGTAAAGAGACACTGGTTTTGAATTTTTCAAATGTATTATTTTGGCTCTTTGAGCACTATAAACCCCATGACATTTCGCAGGCAGACATCTCTATACTCTTATCTCCAAAACCCTGCACCAGATGGAGAAATAGTACTACAGGCCAGAGGAAAAATATGTATTTTTTTGATTTTTGGGTGAACTGTCCCATTAAGTTGAGATAAGTTTCCTACCACATGTTAACTTTGGGAAGTTATCATTAATGAAGCCGATTTCACTGTCATTAATGGGAGATCAACGTAGCTCACATGACTCATTTTGTGCCACAGGACTGTCTCTGTTGGTGGATATGCTGCAATATCTGAGGAGTACACCACAAGTACTTACACATTACACACTTACATCAGTATATGGCAGTGTTAATCCTTTACCCTTGAACAAGATGCCTTTTTCATTTTCATTCTTAGACTTAAGTTATATTTTTATTTTTCTGAGTTGACTTGCTTTTGAAGTAGTCACGTCTGTGTGTCCCACTGGAACTCGAGATTTTTACTTGTCGTTTTTTTTTTTCCAAATATTTTTATACAGCAGGTTCCCAAACAACAAATAGATGATTTTAAATGGGGCGCTGGAGAAATGCAGAAGTGCTTTATGAGCAACTTGCATCAAACAGGAACATTATCTGGTGGGCAGTCGAATCTAATAGCCTTTTTGACAAGTGTAAAAATCCAGGTGGTCACTGTTTTACAGCACAGAAACACTAGAGGCTATATTTATGACTTGGTATGAGCTGTGAATAAACAAAAAAAGTTACATAATTTTAAGGGTCGTTGTTATAGGTGGTGTGTGATAAGTTTGACATGATTGTATTGATATTTATTAACATGTGTGCAAACTGTATTATATGTAAAGAAAATGAATCCTAATTTTTAAACTGTTCCGTTGACACGACTTGTAATGTAAATGCTTCATGTAGCTAAAATGCATAGGGGTGTTTGGATGTATGCTGAAAACGGCAATAAAACAATGCAGTTGTTCTTTTAAATGTTTGTCCACTAAAATCTCACTTTTTATTGGTGTGGATTATGGTTATAAGCATGCTTTGGATAATTGTTATGAACCATAACTGTAAGCTACAAGTGACATAATTTTGATGATTTTCCCCTACGTTATTTTGAGCCAGCTCCAGCGCTCACCTTTTTCTCCACTGCCATTACCATCTTCTGCAGAGAATATGATATGCTGTAGCAAAGAGATTATCTGTAAACCCAAATGTATGTAGGCGGATTATATAACACAGACAGGTTACACTGGTTTAGCAATGCAATACATAGTTAATAATTGTAGCTGTGTTTGGGAAAAGGTTAAGTAGGATCACTGATAGGGCCAAGACAAACTTAAAAAGTAGTTCAGTGACTAAATGTTGCACTTGCATAAAGTTAGGGGACTCAGAAGCATGAAGGATGAAGGAGGATCAAAAGCAGGGAATCCTACATGATGAAGCTAATAGCAACTTTTTGTTAGACCTCCCTGCCTGCTAAATATCCATCAATTATGTTAAAAAGTATCTTCAAGCCCAATCTTGGGGTTATCCAGGATGTTTCTCTCATATCTTGTTTATGATGTCATTAAGGTTGATTTTCTTCTTCCAGAGCCACAGAAGACGACTGATTTCCTGGACTGAGTAGTCTGCAAATTCTCCATTCTCCTAACTGCCATTACTAAACTGTACACATGAAGAAGATTATCAGTGGTTCTCAAACGGGGGTTCATGATTTGTTTTTTTCAGATTAATTAATTTAAAGCATGATATAAGAAAATATGTATTTATTTGCAAAAGGCTTAGCAGTTCAGCAAATAATATTTAATTTATAAAATATTAAATAGTTCTAATCTAACAAAAAAAACATTCTAAGTCCCAAACTAAAACTTTTTTCTTATTAGCACAATTTTATTTATATTTTATAGATAAAATCATATTTGTAAGAATAATATTTATAGGATTTTATTTTCTGTGTACACTAGGAGTGAAACACTCTTGATGTGTGTGTAGGTCTTCTGTGTTAATTGTGCAAATATTTCTGGTTAATGTCTCTCTAATTGCATGGATCTTGTGTTGTTCTTTAACTTAACTTACAATATTTTTTTTTTCTTTAAATAGGCTATGTCAAATTAGTGAAAGGGACATACATGAGGGCGTACACTTTCTGTTTTTTCTATAAGGAGTCCTTGCATTGGTTAAGAAGACCTTTGAGAACCTCTGCATCACACAGTTTGTTCATGCACTTATTTTGAAACTGATTAACATCCGGACACTTTTTTTTTTTTTTTTTTCATTAACTTGACGCAGCTGCAGTGTAAGTTTGACGTGTGCAGTGGTTGCAGCTTCATCCTGAATATGACCACCTCAAGTTTCAGAGACTGTCAGGTCAGTGACTGGGCTTCAGTAACAAGTTGGTACTGCATAAAAACAAAACGATTTTGTATTGCATGAGAAAAGAAGCGATGTTTGCTGTTTATTTGGCGTGAAAGTTAACTTAAGTTAGTGTTGCGTTCATGTAAGCATGTGGCACTGAGTGGACTTTGTTACGGTGTCTGAACTAAACTTCCTCTGTTGGCAGCTTTTCTGTGATTTTAGCAACAGTTTTTTGACTCGACCGAAACGTCGTATTGAAGTTCAGCTACGAGTCCGTTGAAGGACAGAATACCGCTTTGTGTGCATTGAATATTTGCGCAATATGCATGAATACAAACCTTCAACTGCTATTTACGTCCTCTGTTACTCTTCCAGGCGTGGAAAGCAGAAGGTCTTCCATTGTCAACCAGCAGCAATGAGGTGTGCAAACTATATGACGCCATGCTCACTCAGGTAGCCTTCAAAACTTAATAGAGCCTTTTTCACTGCAGCCATTTTGACATGAAATATGACGTTAAACACAGGTGTTGCCCATGTTACTAATTAAGTTTCGTACCATTCAGGTCAAACAGGGTCTTGCTACTCTGCATGTTAGCTGCTACACTAAATGGAGCAGGACCTTAATTAGTGTCATTAGTAACAGCTGTGTTTATCCTACTATTTCATATTAATGTTGGTGCTGTGAAAAAGGTCTGCTGTATGCACAAACTGTGATATTGTCTGCAGACTGCTGCATTATAAGTGGAAACGAAAGCTACAATTAACAACATCTCAACTTTGTAGTATGTCAAATGGCGAAATGATGAAACCTTGGGAGGATTTGAAGGCTGCATTTCTGCCATCCAGAAAGCTGACCCTAACTTTGGTAAGTAGATGTGGTCAAACATTATCTGTTTATTTTATTGATTTAACTTAACCAGGTGTTTCCTGATGAGACATGGGGACTCTCAGAGTAAACCTGGTCAGGAGGCAGCAGCAGAGTTAAAACATACAAAAAACACAGCATCAGAGGAAGGAAGGAAAGGAAGGGATGAAGGTATTGACACTACATTTATCCTCTGCCTCACACTCAGTTTTTACTTTGGTAAAAAAAAATAAACACTCTCATTAGTTTCCATTTTCTTAAAAAAATGAATGTATAAATTGTAATAAAAAATGCAGGTACCTGGAAACAAACCCCATCCAACATGGAATTTGCTTGTCAAACAATCTTTCTTAAGAACAATCTTAAGTTTGGGGTTTCAATGGGTTCTTTGAAAAGTCTACAATCCAAAAATTTGGACTTTAAAGCCTTAAAAGTCTTAAAAAATGATGATGATACCATGTAGTATGAAACCACTGTGGACCCACTCTGCATTAGCTATGTTACCTCCTGCATCTCCCGTGCAATGAAAACACAGGTGAGCAACTTCAAACCATCTTCCATGTTCTGCCATCCCAAAAACATTTGTATTTTTTGTGAGAACTGCTGTGAAATTGTTATTAAATTATATTCATACTGACCTGAAAATGTCTTAAAAAGTCTTACATTTAACTTCTTGAAACCTGCACAAACCCTGTAAGTTTTATCTACAAGAAAAAGGTCTTCTTAACTATCTAGTCTTAACAGCAGAAACCAGTCTCCATCCGTCATATCATGAAATTGAGACAAAGTCTCATAATCTTTTAGTCTAGGACACCCTAACATGCTTGAGAGAGTAAATCATGAAAATGCAGAAACACACAGACAGAGGAAGCAACAATCATGTTAAACGTACTGAGTAATTTAAGAACATAAATAGTGAGGACTGTGAGCTGTAAAAGGCAGAGATCCCACTCAGACACTTTGATATGCGATAAAACGTAGGTGCACATAAAGCACAGGTGTAATTAATATGAATACTAACGACTGCAATAATTTAGATGAAACAGTTCCAGGACACTGGTAATTTTCATGTCGGCTCAGAGGAATGACTTGCTGGGAAAATTTATGGTACTGAGCCATTGTTAATGTTATTAGTTACACTTGTGCTTCTCTGCTTTTTCTCTTTTGACAAGTCAGACTGTCTGCTGTGTGAAATAGGACGATAAAGCTTTTGATATTTAGCAGTGACTTCCTGTGCTGTCATTTATTTACCAAAAGCGCTGACCTGAAATCATTGAGCAGAAGTTTATCTGTATGTGTCTGTCAAACTGTCAAAATGTCAGGATGTTTTAGATGCTGCTGTTCATCACAATGCGTTCAATTTGAGCTCTCATCAGGTGTTGGAAATGTTTGGCTGTCGTTCATGTAAATGAATGGAGTTTGTGTTGTGCAGGTTCAACACTTATTGATGCTCCCAGGAACGTGCAAGCTGCTGTTGACTTTAACTGCTGAAAATATCATTCAAATGTTGTCTGTGTTGCTGTTGCATAAGGAAAACAAATTGAGTTCTTCAGGTTTAAGATAAATTACATTGCGATCATGAATTATAAGCAATAGATTCATCCAATCTGAATATATAAATGATGCACAATTGTCTTTGCCGGTGTCCTCATTTGAATTCTCACAGTCTGAAATAGAAAACAAAGGATTTGTCAAACAATATTTAGAGTGAGAAGCAACTTGGTTATAAAGTTTGTAATAAAGTAAAATGCATGACTGGACTAGACATCCAGTTCTGAAGTCTAAATATGCAGTGAAATGCCGGTGAGCCTTTTTGCATTATCCTGAGGGCACACAGTGGGGAGGAAAACCTTTAATGGTAACTTCATCTCTTATTTAGCATGCACAGAAAGTGAGAGGCCTAGCTTTAACAGTGCAGGCAGTTAGCTAATGGTGCCCCTTCACATATCTGGCTCTTTATCAAATGAAAACTTTTACGAGAGCATGGGATTTGTCATGTAGACGGTTATATTGCAATAAGGAAGTCCACAATAAAAGGCCAGTGTTATCTGTTTTCCCTGTAGTTATGGGCCATGTGATCAGTACAGGACTGGAGCTGGTGGGAACAACGAGCTCCACCCGTCTGAATGAGCGTTTGGCCAGCGCTGTGAGACGAACGGTGGAGCTGGCCAACAGCCAGGACATCTCTCCCAGAGAAAGGCTCCATGTGAAGGCTATGGAGCTCTTCTCACATGGGTAAGATCCAGAGTGCATCTGTTATATGTACAAGAATCTTGCAAAATAAAATACTTACAAGCATAGAAGCGAAATACAGTTTCACACTTGAACTGTATAAGCACATACCTCTTTGGGCTGTTGACAGTCGGAAGCTGAAGTTAAAGGTTGAGTCAGTTTTTTGTTTATAAACGCACCTGAAAGATGCCAGAATGTCAAATGCCAACGTATCGGTTTTGTCCCACACGTCCTAAGCACAGAAAAATAAGAGAAAATAAACAGATACTGGCAGAGAGCAGGGTCTCTGCAGATGCAGACACCGACCCAACACATTTCTAGTAGATCTGTTAGTTAGATCTGTTTTGATGTGGACGTTTGTTTGGATGTATGTTTATATGAGTCTGTTATGCTGCATGCTGTGCCTTTTAAAGGCATAATATTCAGCATTTCCCTTAAAAAATATGTAGTCTGTTACGGCCCACTAGAAGTGTGTGGTAGTGTCTGTATCTGCAGAGATCCTGCCCACTGCCTGCATTTCCTTATTTTCTCATTATTTTCCTTTACTTGTGGTGCTGTCTGAGCTTCAGCCTTTTTGGCAGTGGCGTGTAGCCTCCAGCCAACACAGCATGCAGGTTTTGAGGTCGGGATTCTATAAAAACAAAGCAACCAATGGTTTAATCATATTCCTTGTCTTTTTCCTCTGTTCTGTCTTTGAGAGCAGTAAGTTTGTGTGTCTGTTTGACATACACATAGAGGCAGAGCAGACTGAGGATCACTGTGGCTGTATTTACACAATATTCTGCATTGTGCGGAGGTGTGGGCATGTTTATTTGTGCTTTACAACATAACCACTATGAGAAAATCAGAAAATAACATTTTATTTCTCTGATTCACTGCTTTGTTATTGCTCACAGCACTCCCTCTCCTAATTCACTCTCTAGGTTTTTCACCTTCTCTCTTATTTGTTCTTTAAATGGTGCATTTACAAACAATGCTACATATTCTACCTTTACATTACACAGTCCCAAGATCTCACTTACTGTGTTTGGCATTTGATCAGCAGGACGAAATGTCTCTCAATTGAGTCAAATGTTGTAAGTGGTGAAAAAAATTACAAACGATTGCAGGTGCTCACAACAGAAAATATCAGTTTTATTTTTAATTACAATATACCAGCTATAAAGTCATCGAAATTAAATAGGAAAACCCAAATAACAGAAGTAGTATAGCTATTCTTCCCACACCCCTCTGCCAATTAGACGACAGTCATCCATTGTTGGATGCATCAGCAAAGGACTTTTTGGTCTTAATGTTAAACTGAGCATATTGACCTGCTCAGTTTAACATTAAGACCAAAATGCACTAAAAGTTTCAATAGAAAAGTCAGTTGATGTTCTATGGTGCACTGCAGGCTTCAGATGTGGAGGACACGAGCATCTGTCAGCCTTTACAGCGACAGATTTTTGAGATATTTTAGTCCATAGTTTCAACCACAGAACTATACAGTAACATCAATATTCAAGTTTTTATATTGGTCGGCACTTCACACACTTGCCTCCCTCCCCCCCCTTATCTCTCCTTCCTCGCAGTTATGATTGATAAAATAATACACAAATCGGATTTAGAGTAAAAAACCACGCACCACAGAAGTGTATGGTAACATTGTGACTCATGATTATAAAAAGTTTTTATATGAAGTCGGCACATCTGTCCATATTCACATGCTTTTCCCTCTCTCTCTGCTGTGGGTCAACTTTTTGTTCACTTTTACCTGGTTTCAGGTGGAGCTGCAGCTCGATCAGCACTCACTCATATCACTACTCCTATACTTCTGTTTCTTTGCACTGAGCCAGTTGCCTAAACAGACAAACCTTTATGTTGTCAAGTGACAGAAGCTCGCGTCTTTGCGACTGCAAGCTGATTCATTTCTGGCTGCTGATTTAAACTACGGATCGGCCAATATAACAGAACGTTTGTTAGTTTGGAAATGACACACACAGGAGCTCTGCTTTGATCTGAGAAGCTGTAGCCTTTATTCACTGACAAACTCAAACCTACACTGTAGAGAGTTCATTGTTCTTCCTCAGGAGACTGGGGTCTCTCAGTTCAAAGAAAGAAGGCCAGCTCTGGGACTGGAACTGGATGCAGTGGTGGAGAGAGAGATGAATGACAAGATGAAAGCCATCCTGAATAACCCATCGTTCCCACTCAATGACGAGCTGTGGTAGATGGGCAGCTCATTCAGTCATCAGATCATCCCACCTACATACAACAGAACACTTCAGGCACTCATTTTTCTGTCTGCCTTCAGACTGTACAACAGCAGTGGAGACCACAGGCTGTCATCACACTGAACAACCAGATTGTTCATCAAAGAAGTGTATAATTGAGTTTTCACTCCTTATATGAAACTGTTAAATAATCTGACCAAAAGGGAGACATTTCCACTGATTTATTGTAACATGTTGTGAAATGAGCGCTACAGTGCAGTCAGGCAACATTAGGTCCCAGTAGGGAAGAGATCAGCTTTGTTTACCACCATGCCAGAGGAAATAGGTTGCCTGTGAAAGAATGACGTCTTTTTAGACTTCAGAAAACTACAAGAATGTGTTTTATCTATGAGACAACATTCATTCATCAGTTCCTCTTTGTCTCTCCCAGTGTGATGCAGTCACATGCTTCAGATCCTCTGCATTCATCTGTTATATTGTGTTCCAAGACTCGCAGTCTAGCGAGTAATATTTGTATTATATCTTCAGTGTCTTTTTCCCTGTGGTATAGTAGGATATACTGTGATATTGAGAAGACATTTTGTTTCTCAATATTGTCTTGGACGATACTTGTGTTTTTCAAGGGCCTCTAAATCCCTCCATTCAGCACAAAGCATACTGACGTCTTCGTGAGTCTCCTGGTACACTCACTCTGTTGTCCTCCATTGCTTCACAGTACTACCTGTCTTAACAGTGACTCATGTTTCCTGTAGAAATTTTCCCAAGGCCTGTGATGTATGGGAAGACATTCTTGTTGATCACCCCACTGATTTGCTTGCACTCAAGTTTGCTCATGATGCCTACTTCTACATGGGAGCCCAAACCCCGATGAGAGATTCTGTGGCCAGGGTCCTGCCCCACTGGAAACCACATACACCTTTGTACAGGTACACAACACAGCATACATTACATGTTATCTTTATAATCATATGAACTCACTGACCTCAGTGTATTGGCTTAAGTATAGGTGTAATGGAAGCGAACAGGGCTGTAAAACACTTCTGCAGTAGACATTAATAATACAAGATATAACACATAAAATGTGTGAGTCATCATAATGAGCCTATTCACAGTTAATAATGTGTAATAATGAGCATTTTGAAATTTGAAAGGCGCTTGTACTTTGTACATGTACTGATTTACTGCACAAATACAGCAGGACTGAATGGGTCTCCTTTGGCTTCAATGCATTATATAACTCATAATGATTCATAAACTGTACATGTAATCATATTGAGCATAGGTACAGCCGGTCAGTATGCACTACTGAGCATTTTCAAAAAATGTAATCAATCTAAATTAATAAACAAAATCATAGCACCCATCTACCAAGAAGTAAACACAATTTAGCATATCAATCATCTTGGGAGCATTAAAGCTATATAAGGAGATACAAATAAAAGGAGTCTTTAAAGCAACTACAAGGAATATTCAAAAACGGTAAAAACTCCTTGTAGGTTTATGTGGCTACAATTAATATTTGTATTGTAACAATGCATCAAATGACAATGTGAAAACAATGTTACAGAAAAGGGTTGCTTGTTTGAGAATTATCACCTGAATCTATCGCTCCCCTCAGCTTTAAGGGAGGTTTATTCCAAGTTTCCTCTCATTGTTTGGCTGTCTGGCCTGGACTTTTTTTTTTCTTTAACTGTTCTCATATCATCATTATTGGCAGCTGTTTTCAGCCAAAATGCCCACTGTACACTGCCTGCTCAGCTGCAAAAAGCAGTGCACAGTTAGAAACTAGTTGGCGAATGAAGTGGAGCAAGTAGCAGCTAATAAGTGAGATATTTCCCTTGTGAGTTGATGGAGACAAAAAGAAAGAGTGAAATGTGGGACTTAGATTTGCCAGGTTGCCAGAAACTAGCTCTAAATGATTGCACCATAACTGCTGTATGTGTTTGCCATATCAGCTTAAAAGTTAATTTGTCAGTGTTGTGTTCATGACTTCTTTCTGCTTCCCCCAAGTGGACAAAAGGTTATTGGAAATGAGTTTTTTGAGTTGCAGGTGAGCAAAAAGGCACAAAATAAAAAGTATGCAAAAATAGTATGTCATTAATACAAAGGATCATCAAGGGGACATGGAATTGCAGAAAGCGTACACACTTATGTAACTGTGCAAAGGTGAAGCTGGTAGTTGTGAGAAAAGTTTTTCTTACTGAGAGGGTAGAGTTTCAAGAAGTATCTGTTGAGGAGATTGAACCGTACTGTCCTGCTGAGGGTAATTTCTCACACAGGGGGTAGCCTCAGTCTTCACCCTGCAATCATGCATGCCCTTTATGGGTTACAACTTGAAGCGAGTAAATTATTGTTTTCTTCCACATCCTTCCTTCGACAAGGTTTAGAGTGGAACCAGCCCAAAGAAAATCCAACTTGTATTTTAACATTTAATGGTACTACTGGTGCGTCCCGACAATGATATCTTCAAGATATGTCTGTAGAGATCCTCAGTATACTGTCAGAATGTTGCCAGGGTGAAAATAAAAGCCCATACTCCCACACAGCAGTAACGTGAAGGCAGTTATCAGCATGATCAAAAGTTGGTGATGGCACACAAAAAATGACCCAGATGTAATGTGGTCATGTTGACTTTTTTTTTTTTAATAGCAAATTAGGGTCACGTCAAATCACTCTCACTTATGGCCCTTAGCAGTAATTGTCATTGCTTGTGGCATGTTGTCTGCTTTTCATCATCCCAGATAAATTGAATAGGTTAGTAAAAGTTCTTTCTGCCTTGCACTTTGTAATGATGTAATTTCTTGCCCTCAGCTATCTGAAAGGACTGTATTCATTTGGCCTCCTGGAGACTCACTTCTACGACCAGGCAGAGAAAGTAGCCATGGAGGTGAGATTTTCTTCACCATCACCTGTCTGTTCCACACACTGTTGTCATTATTGTAGCCTGGAGGTCGGGGCTGCCCGTGTGATTGTGTCAGTTCAATTCGGCAAGTAATTTGCTGTCGAACACCAATAATAAGCAGCTCTCTCAGCCCTCAGCAGCCCCAACTCTTCTGTGCTGAATGCTTAATGCATACAAAATAGCTGTGGCATGAGGGTCACTTGAAAAATGATTGAGCAACATCATAGACGAAACGAAAGATAGTAACTGAGAGTTGAGCATGCCATTATTTCTGGGTTGTCATTTTGCTCTGGTGTAACACGTCCAGCATTTTTTCTGCATCTATTGCTTCTCCTGACTTCAAACAGTAAAACTCTCCTGTGCAGGGCCTCGCTCTGACTCCAGATGATGCTTGGTCCGTCCACTCTGTAGCCCATGTCTATGAGATGAAAGCAGAGGTGGACAAAGGCTTGAAGTTCATGGAGGGTAGAGAGAAAGACTGGCAGGTACAACTTTTGGCTGTTCCTTTAGCGACGTGTTTTTCTGATGAATCACATCTCCGCAACCTTGTACAGTCCTGTGCAGTTTGTCAAAGTCCATGGAATTTAATTACAAAATGAAATAGCCCTAGGAAAAATATGTCAAATATGTATTGTTTAATTCCAGGCATCTGACGTGTTGGCCAGTCACAACTATTGGCATTGGGCTCTATACTTCATCGAGAAGGTAAAGATTCTAATGAGATTTCTCAGTCAAGCGAAGAGTTGGCATTAGGAGTGTTTGTGGAACTTGTATTTATGATATCCTTCCCCCTGGGTAATTTGAAGCTTGGAGTTGATTATATTGCAAGATTAATTTGTGTTTGCATCTGTGCAACACAATCTATCACCCTCACTTATCTTTCAAGTCTGAAGTTATTCAGATTCTTCTTTCTCATCTCTTCCTCCTCCACAGGGCCAATACGAACCTGCTCTGCAAATATACGATTCTCAGGTTGGTTTGTGCTGCATCCAGACTTTAATAGCCCATACACACTCAGTAACCTCCAAGAGCCATGCATGCACCATACACAGGGGATACAGACTAAAAGCAATATGTTGTGCTTGTTGTGAGTCCAGAAGGCAAGTGTGTGCAAATGGAAGTCAAAGACACATTTCACTGTCAACGGCCAGAGCTGATTATTTTTTATTCACTCTAAAAATAGCAGAGACAAATTTAAAATACAGCACTTTCATGTCCTGTACCTTTTCAAGAACATTTTATAGTGTTACTTACCACTGCCACGAGTACGAACACAACAGAAACTCTCAAGTTAGCTGAATTTCATGAATGTTTAACAGCTCTTGTCAGAAGAGTCCAGCAAGGCATAAACGTGTCTCTTTTAAAAATGTATTTCTTTAAAAAATGTATTTGTGTGGAGGCAGTTACACATTACATCCTTCAGTGCTCAATGTGAATAGTAAAAGTTTGTCCTGTTTTTCTAAGGTATTCAGACGTTGTAAAGCCACAGGATCCATGTTGGACACTGTAGACGCCTGTTCAATGCTCTTCAGACTGGAAATGGAGGGTAAGAAGCAGGCTAATATGGGAATTCACAAGGAATCACTGGCAGTGGAACCACTGTCTGTATTAACTGGGAGGGAAATTGGAAAGAGAGTACAAGGTTTTTATCTTCTGGAGTCTAATTACAGAGGCCTAAATTAACTTAAAAAAATAATAAAATCCTTTATTCCTATTACAGATGCAGCCCGTTGATCAAATTCAAAATAAATTGTCTTGGCACTTGATATATTTTCATTAATACATGGGGCCTTATTTATAAAATTGATGTATGATCAATTTTAACCCTAAATGTCCTCCTAAACTGAGATAACGTGGGATTTCAGACTTAGGAAGTTTCTATAATGAGGCCTTTGGCGCATCTACTATATATATTATATTGGATGCCTCTGATCAGAGTTGGATTTAAATTTTTGGAAATGATGCATGTCATTGCACTCCTGGAAATTTTCAAAATTACACTGATTAGCCTGATGAAGGTGCTGCAACATTTGTGAATGTGTTGCTAATAGGCTGAAGGGCACTGCAACACCTGTTTTGAGATAATTTTAGATTGTATGGTCTTAAGTGAAACTGCTAATGAGGTGAGATAATCTCAGTTATCATACCTCATTAATCTGAAATTCAAGGTGCTATGTTGGAAACGTGTAATTAACAGACTTTATTCTAATTTTGTATATTCTATCAAACTAAAACATACAGACTAAAACTAACAATCTACTGATGTGTCAAAAATATGTTTTCCTTATAATTTTACTGCCTTCGTGCAGCCTTCGAGCAGCAATTGTATTTGTTTTGGTGCATGTGTCAGGTGTGTGCGTGAAAGACCGTTGGCGAGAGCTGCTCCAGGTAACACAGCCTCACACCGATGATCATGTGACCCTGTTTAACGACCTTCACTTCCTCATGGTGTCACTGGGAGCTAAAGAGAGCGGGACCTCTCGGCGTCTGCTGGAGGGCCTCCAGGAATTGGCTAAGTAAGTTCTGCACCATTTCTTCTCCTCACTGCACACCTCAACACACTGTCAGCGTTACATAAGAGCCACCCAGGCCTTATGTAAAACTGAAACAGAAACAAGGCTGAGCGTAGGATGGCGAGTTAGAGTGTGGATGCAGTCAGAAAGAGAATTCAGAGCTGCAGTCCATCTCAGAGACCCGGGTCTTCCCTCTGTAGCAGATGTACCAGCAGCTGCTGCCTCTCTGGAGTGTTGTGGTGTCTAACCGCGGACAGCCTGTGCTTTCCATTTTGTCCGGCAACACAACCCACAGAAAAGCTCCCATTTAAAACCACCCCTTTAAATTGTTATGCTTTTCACTGTTACATAATATAATGCAAGTCACAAGAGTTTGGGAATGATGCACCTTCGGGCGGGGGCGAGGGGGGGGGGGCAGCTCTTCAGAGTCAATTTCTAAGGAAGAAGCAGAAATTCTCTCCTCAACACAGCTCTACTTTGAATTATCAGGCAAGCCCTGAGGGCATGTTTGAGCTTTGCATTTATTTAATTCCATCACTCACACACAGTATACCGTGTCACTTTTACTTTGGTTTGGAAGGATTGCACAGTTTTACATAATCCATATTTTGGTATAATGTAATTTAACATACTTCATCTTACAGTCAGAGGCAGTGACTTTAAGCATTAGCTAATCCAAGAAAGCCTCACAGCAGTATGGAATCTGTGGCCTTACAGTGAAGTGAATCCAACTCACATGTTAATGCCTTTCACAGTCGGTCTGTAGAAATAAACCAATCTGGAGATTTTATTCTGGATGTTGGTGATGTTGATGTTTACAGATGTTTACATGTTCATGTTATTCACTGCTTTCATTTCATTGAACTTTTGGGGTTCCTCTACAAACAGGAGCCTAGCTATGTTGCACAGTTGAAGTTACCTGTAAATCATTATTATCTTGTTTATTTAAACAGTATTCTGTTTGTTCAAAGTCTGTATGAGTAAATGTTTTTTTCAAATGATACACTGGGATTGCATCGCACCAACATAATTTTTAAACCTGATTAAATCATGGTTTAACTTTAAATTATGTTGCGCCAAACTACCTTAAAATGAAGAAAAATTCAATTTAAATTTCTTTAAACCAAAGTGTCACCAAATTCTGTTGCCCAAAAACTTTAAACTCCAATTTAAAATGTGATGCAGTGTTAACTTAAAGGAGGAACAACTGTCTGATGGTCCCTTCATCCTTACTGTGCTTTTGTCAGTTTCCAATCTTTTATTACTTGGAGATATTGCCCCATTCATTTTGCCAACAAATTTTTGCACAAGAGGGGAGTATATGTGGACTAACTAGGCTGACTAATAGTAAATTTATGTTAACTTTTTAGCTAGCAAACAAGGTAACGTTTTGTGAGGAATACAGAGCAGCTGAAAGTTAATGGTTTCACCTGTCTTTTATACTTACTAGGTCCCAACAGCATGCAGATTTATTTATTTATTTATTTATTTAAATTTGGGTAAGCAAACCTCTCTATATTGATTAAACTGTTGAATTTCAGTTGAGCAACAGAGCTCTGCCTAATTTTAGATCTGGATTTACTCATTTTAAACCTAGTTTTGCTAGACTGTGATTAGAACAAATCTTAGATTAAATCAATCCTTTTTGATGCAACCCAGTTTGGATGTGTATTTTCAAGAAAGAACTGCTCTCAAAAATTAAGTAATGGTCTGTTATATGAATTTAATAAATGTGCAACATGTTGCTTTGTCTCTTTTCCTAACTGGTGAAAAAGTTAGGTTAGTGGTATATAGATGAAAAATAACAATGGAATAAACATAATATGCTTGTTAATCCTCAGTGTTCACCGCAAAAAATGTTCTTCCCTCTGCACTTTGCATTTTTTTTTTCAGACCTTTCTGCTGTAGCAAGAAATGTCTTCCTCTCTTGTTGTAAACCACTCTTTCCCTTCACAGAGACCCAGGGGAGAATCAGCAACATCAGATGGCTGTGACTGTCGGTGTACCAATGTGTCAGGCCATGATGGAGTACGACCAGGGCAACTACAATCGAGCCGTGGAGCTGCTGTACCCTTTACGCTACCGCATGGTGGATATAGGTGGCAGTGATGCACAGGTAAAGTCCACAGAAATGGGTGTAATGGATAAAATGATTCTAAATCAAGTCCAAACCAAACTGCAGTTCTCTTATGTACAGTTGAAATACGCACAGCCTTGAGGCTTTACTTTCTTTGGATATCTTTGATCATACCATATTGTGTTTTTTTTTGAGTAAAACATAAATCCCTGTTGTTGTAAAATAGGCCAGAGGTGAAAAACGCTGCACACAAGAGCTGAAGCCTTTCAGTCTGTGAACATACCACATAGTGTGAGAATGTGGAGCACAGTGCCCCATCTTATGAATAATGAATCCCTGTGATGGATGCTGATGGACTTCATGCGTTCTATGTTCTTTGTGTTCAGAAAACAGTTCCCCAAGGTGCTGCAGTGTACATATAATATAACACAACAGGGTAGAAACACTCTATATACACTGTCAGAGAAGCTTTGTGTTTACTAATGGTTTGTCCACTGTTGTTTACAGAGGGATCTCTTCAATCAACTTCTTATTCATGCAACCATGAAATCAGAGAATAAGCACCACCAGAAACTGGGAAGGTAATGCACAACTAGGCCGAAGACAAGGCTTTGACTTTTTTCCAATTTCACTGCTAGCCATGTTTTCATGTGAAAATCTGGTGAGAGATTATAGGAGAAATAGAAGAAAGGTCTTGCACTATTTGAAGCACTGGATTTCGTCATGATACCGTATAGTTGCTGCTGGGGCTGCTGTCCACACGGGTGTTCTCTTGTTGCCGTCTATCCATGTACATGTAGGATGTATGTTCCCATTATGTAACCGACGTCCCCTGTCTGTACACCATGTGTTGTGCTTTCATTATTGATCAGGTTAGTTTCTCAGCTCGTTTCTCTGAATCTGTTTTCATGTCTTTGTACTGTCTCGTGTTGTGCTGAATACCTGCAGATGTCTTTTGGTGGAGCGCGATGCCGTGAGGCCAAACTCCCCCCTGACGGATCGTCTGATGCAGAGAGCCCTGGCTCTTCACGCCTAGACTGACTGCAAGGTGCGCTGAGCAGTTCCCATGCAAAAAACATCAAAGCAACACCATAACCTGATGTGCTGACGTTTGGCTTTAGGAGACTCCCTTACCAACCGGCAGGGACTTGGTTGTCAAGATTTCTAAAATTTTTTGTACATCACTCTTGCTTAGTGCCTTCACAGATTACTGACCCGTAAGCTTTGTAAGTGAATATTTCTTAAGGTTATGAGCTAATATTTGCTACAGATTGCCAGTTTTTATGAGAAGTAGCACATGCCTTATGTGATTTCATTCTTTTTGTTAAAGGAGAAAGATGTAACACACATATATGTCATCAGAGATCACAGCATTAAAGCCAGTACGTTATCCTTTAAAATTTTTATTCTGGTGCGGAATGTCTGTTATTGTTTGCCTGTGTCACGTTAATTAGAGTTCAAATTAATGCTGAATGTTTGCAGAACGAGTAAGTGTCCGTTTATGAGTCGTAAAAAAGAATTAAGATATAAGATAAGATATTAGTATGCGTATATATTTCTAACAGTTAAATTGAACAATATGTTAATGGACTCTGGCAGGAAGTGACTGAACTCAGGCTCCAGAGTGTGTATTTTCCAAGCAGTGGGGTTTTGTTTTTCGGGATGACAGGCTTAGCTTTACATTGACGGACAATTAATAATTAGAAACAGCTGATCAGCTTACATTGTAGGACTCATCTTCGCTTGTCAGTGTCAAAACTGAATGTTGCACTCGACTTGTGCTCCTGTTCAGTGTCCCTTCCTGAGCCTCAAATCTGGGGAGGAGGGAGTGAGGGGCGACAACTTGCTTCAACCACAGATTGTATATTAAATAGGAATTTAGTCTATTTAATATACATATATGGTTCCAACTCACTGTGTGGTCTGCAGCAATCATTTTTGAATGCTAAGGTCTTACATTTTTCTCCTTCAACAAAACTGACAACTCTAATCAATATATAGCAATGTAACTTACTTCTTATTCTTAATTTTATTAGCAAACATCACATTTAAATATAAATACTTTTCAGAATTAAAATCTGCATGTCAAGTTCAATACAAAAACCATGTTCAAAACCAATAAATATACACTTTGCACTTTGCATGCAATGACTGTTTGAGTAACACAGTAAAGTGCACCACACTTTAATGCCCATAGGCAACATCACGTTTAGAATAAGAAATGTACTCAAACGTCGCAGTGATACAGTAGCAGTAAAAAAAGATGTCCTTGCACATGTCAGAGGAGCGGAGCAGAGTACTGTAAGTTCTTTTCTTCCCTCCTCTTCCCCTGTGTCGGGCCGCTCTCACAACACTGAGGTAATCTCATCTTGGATCTGAGAGATCAGCATCTGGGACAGCACGATGCCTGCAATCTAGAGGACAGCAGCAGCCACTTTAGATTACAGAACAGACTCTCTGCACACTGTACAGACTGAGAATCTCAAGGTCCCTCAGAAGGGTGTCGTATGGCTCATTTGGCACAGGGAGGAAACGTTTCAAAGTTAGATAAGACTGTTTGGATTGTGTCACTTGAAATATTCGTGGACTCTTATTAACGGGATTGTAACAGTTCATATGTATCACTTCCTATAGAGCTGATCATTAAGTGTTTCTAACAGCGAGAACACACACATTCGGCAAACACAGCTTTTAACAGAGCTCTTCAATAATTAACAGTTTGATTTAAATGCAGCTTGTTACGCAGACAAATCCAGTAAATGTGTTAAGTTATGATGTGCAGGACAAAAAAAGAGAACTTCATCATCAGATTTACTGCACATCAAAGCTGCTGGAATACTAATGCAATTGTTTTGACAGGACTCGTGGGTAATTTGCATGCTTCCCTCTTTGGGGACCCAATCAGCCAGATATGAGAGCGCAAGAAAGATGAGGCTAAAGATCCAGTGGCACTGTGTGAGGATTCAACGTGACAGCACCTGAATCGTTTAGATAAGTAAGCAGACTAATTATTTAGAGGCAGCTTTTGATAAGTGCTAATTTGATTTCATGGCCAATCTAACATATTGACTTGAGTTATTAACAGTACTTAATGCTGTGGGATTTGTGTTGTAAAGCGGCATTCTGAGTAGGAGGGAATCGTCAGTATCTTCCTTTCTTTGGCTCATAGTCTTACATTATCATGCACAGATTTCTATTTCGGTTGCACATTAACCTGGTCTTTCAGACTAGAACAGTGTAATAAATGAATAATGTGCAGTTAAATTTTCATTGTCCCATTGCGTCTAGTTATTGCTGTTGAGGTATAACGCTCCATTTTAAATCAGCAGTGTCCCACTGGCCCTGCATTAACCTCACACCCTACTGGTTTCTTTTAGAATAAGGTTTTTATTAGATTTTTTTTTTCTTTTGTACTCGGACGAGGTTATTCCACGTGAGACAATCTCTTGGAAGCTCTCCAACTGATGTTTGTGTGTGTTACTTCAGGAAAAGGTGCAAGGTCCTGATTGATGAAGTGTTGCTCAGCGTATTTCGCAGCACCCTGCAAGTGTGCGTTTGAGGGAGCCAGGGTCCGTCAATATGTTGATTGCTGCTCACTCGGCCTGGTGAGCCTCCAGTTGATGCCTGTATTGACTCATGGGTGTGTGAGCTTATTTAAGAGAAGACTTGAGTCATTTCGGCGCATAGCTGTCTGAGGTTAGAAGTTAGAACAACTGCCAATCACTGCACAGCCTGCAATGAGTGAGCGCATGTGTGGGGTTACCTGAGGCAAGGCCAGACCCAGAGCGAGAGCCCCCACCAGCAGCAGATGAGACTCGATCCACATCACCGCTCTGTCCGCACAGCCTACCGGGTAGATTGACTTGTTTGCTTCCAGGTAGTTCTGAGTTTGAACCCCAAAACCACACATAGTGTTGATCACTGCCTGAGAGACAGAAAACATGAGAGTTCAGGAGATTACCTTCTTTTGTTTGTCTTGACCGATTAAACCTGAAACACTAGAAATCGAATTCAGAAGATGTCTTTTCAGGCTGCTGTTTCATGTCCTTTGTGTTATTTTGCATTGACAACGATATTAAGAGAGAGTTCTGCAGAGGCCTGCTGACTGGAGAGACTTGGAATGAGAAATTCATGTCCATTTGATGTGACAAGGAAGGCTATTAAGTCCCTGAAGTAGCCATGCAGTTGCAGGCTATGAACAGCAGGTTGCAGCACTGAATCAGCTCTTCTGGCATTTAATTAATTGATTTTTCACCCATGTAGAAAAAGGTTGTTGTGATCTGTTTTCCGCGAAGCAGGACGGATAATCAATATTAGTGTGATGGATCTACATGCACTCTTTAGTTTTCTGTCTTCACACAAACTAGAAGGAATTATCATTGGTGGCCTGTGAGCTGTGCTGCTGTGTGTATGTGCACAGAGGTTAGACAGGCATCTTTATGTGTCTTTATGCAAGTGCAAGTGTGTGTATTCATGCATGTTTGAGTCCAGTATTTGCATATATACTGGTTGTGCGCCAGCATGCATGCTTATCTGCGCACATTGCATTTGTTATGCATGTGCAGGCAGCTGTGTGTGCCAATGTGTAAACAAAATATCATAAAACCTTCATGAAAAGGGGCTTAAATTTTGAAACATTTAATCACAACTGCCAACACAGCTACAGAGGTTGGTCCTGGTGCTGTAAGCAGCACATCAGTGTTTGATATGACTGTTTTATCCTAGTTGGTTAGCTCCAGCAGTAAGTCTTTGTTGAAGCAGCTTGTTTGGCTTCATTTTAGAGACATTTCCCCAGATTATTATATCATTCAGAACTCACCAATTGTTCATGTGTGCACATTCTTCACAAGCAAGAAATTGGTTGGTCATTATCAGACCAGTTCTTCACACAACAACTTACTTTGCCCAGAGGAAAGGAAAGTAATACCAGCGGCAGTTTATACCTGCAGACAGACACACTGATGTCGCCTCCGGGCAAAGAAATAAATATCTTCTGCAGTTTTGACACACTTGCGTTTTCTTCAGTGTCAAAATAATGCAAATACTGTTTGACATTGTCAGGAAACTTTGGCTGCATTTCCACAAGCAACTAACAGTCTGATGTGTTGTATAGATCGTTTTGGATTCTAATGTTTCGAAGATATTTGCTTTATTGTATCTCTTCTAATTGATAGCAGCCAGTCAGTGTGTGCAGGAATGTAACTGCAACTGAATGAAAAAGGAGCTGATAATCAGGACCTTGACATTTCATTTCACTTTGTTCATTCTGACATGTATTTCATTTCATCCCTCTTAAGGGCTGCACAGAATGGTAAAAAAATATATAGTGATTCTTTTGACAGATATTGCAATTGTGATATGGGTTATGATTTTTGGATCACAATTTTCATGTTCACTGAAAAAAGCTGTTAAAATCATGATGTGACATTTGTTGGGATCTGTACCAAACAAACATGTTTTCTTATACTGTATATGGAGAGCAGGGTTTGTAGGACAGGACATCACTATGGCACTGTAGCTATGTCAGTGCCATAGTGATTACATTACAAAGATGTTTTGTCACACATTTTACCTGTATCAAAAAATTCCTGCTTATGTGATTCGGATATTGCACTTGGCCATATTGTGATTTCAGTAATATTTAGTTAGTTATTAGTCCTAACCAATCAGTATTGAGGGACGAGTCACAGTGATAGTGGTTGAGGGGAACGGTTAACGTTTCTCACGTGAAGAGTTGTTATTTGTGTAACATTTTTCTGTTGTTATTTTTCATGAATGAATCTATGTTAATTTGGTTATTAGTGTTGACTGGTGGATCGTCTCTCTGACTGGGGGAAACAGCTTTCAACAAACATAACGCCAGAGCTGTTTTGAATTTATGACCAAACATGAGATTTCTGGGTGAAGCTTGTGCTGATGGATGCCAGCATTTGCAGTTAGGGCTGCAACAAACCATTATTTTCATTTTTGATTAATCTGCTGATTGTTTGATACTTGATTAACTGATTATGTGTTTGGTCTATGAAATGTTAGAAAATTGAAAAATGTTGATCAGTATTTCCCAAAGCCCAAGATGACATTCTCAAATATTTTGATTTCTCCACAGCCCAAAGGTATTCAGTTTACTGACATAGCTGACTAAAGAAACCAGAAAATACTGACTTTTAAGAAGCTAGAATAAGAGAATTTTGGCTTTCTAAAAAAAAAAAAAATCAAACTGCTTGAGCAATTATCGATATAGTATACAAGTAATTGAATAGTTGACAAATAATCGATTAATCAGTGCAGCTCTCTTTGCAGTCAATAGCATTTTAACTGACTGAGATTACATAAGTAGCCTAGTTTGAAATTATTGCTGTTATAGTTGTTTTTTTTTGCCTGAAAGTAGTCAATGTTGAAATTTTCCCATCACATAATAACAAGTCTGAGTTGTGTAAACAGTGTGTCCTTGGCTTGTTGACTGATACATCTACAGGCTTTTCCACAGAGCACCTCGGAACTAAATGAGCCGTTTCACAAAACTCTGACACCTCTTTTTATAGCTATCAGATTCTGTTTTCTTGCATGCAACCCAATATGAATCTTCTTTCAGTCAATGTTGAAATTAATTTACAGTTACGTTTTCCTTGAAGCCTTCATATTAGTTTGACGGCACAGTGGATGTTATGAGGCCAAACATAAAAGCACACACCTCTCCAGGAACAGGAGTGCAGCAGGAGTAAGGCACAGCACATCGCTCAGTACTGGGGTTCTCATGTGTACAATTAAAGTACAGGTTCCAAGACCAGTCTGTGTAGTTGTTCCACCCACAACACTTGAACTGCATGAAAGACACAGAGAGAGAGAGAGAGAGAGGGGGGAGAGAGAGGGGAGAGCACAGCGCAGGCATATATTTAGAAACATGGTCTAGCTCTGCACTGTACGTCCTGCCAGTCTGGGCTTCTCCCATGGGAAAACCCAGGCTCACAAGTGTGCCAGTGTGTACAGATGGAAGAGCAATATCACATAAGGAGACCCACAGAGTACAGGAACTGTATGTAACATGTAGCCTCTTATGTGGAAAGCCCTCGCCAAGGCCAAAATAACATGAGGCGCACAGCTCTGTGGTCTCTGGTTGTGGTTTCCTTGTTTAGACGTATTCGATAAACCACTAGCTGTGATCAATTTGAAGACTTGTGTGATGTGGATAGCTATAGACACATGCACAGCCCCTCCAGCTAGCTGGAATTGGCCAGATCCACCTCTTTCTGGATGTAATCCATCAGGTTTTGCAGATCCAGGTCATCCCTGTAGTGCACGATGGCTTTCTTCACAAACTTTCCCAAAGCATCCCGAGTCTGAGAGAGAAGACATGGGAGAGTTTATAAACAGAATAATGGGTTCAATATGAGAGATGGGAAGTACGAAAGTACAGATTCTTTGTTAGTGTACTTTTTTATCTACTTTATTTATTTTTCCAAACAACTTTTTACTATTACTTTCAACATTTAACACAAATATCTTTACTTTCTACACTTTACATTTTCAAAACAGGCTCGTTACTTTAGTTTTAATGTGTTTGAGAAGAATTATTTATTTTTACTTTGCATCATTGTGCACCACCTTTCCAACAAATACCAATTTCAACCTAAATGGATGGGACGATAACATGAAAGAAGACGATTCAATGGTGTATCCATCAGATGTAACAAGACCAAAATGACGTAAAAGACATAAGCCGAAAATGGTGTTAAAGATGGAACAAGATGAAAACAACATAACAAGATGGAACAAAATAAAAACAATGTAACAATAAAAATAATGTACAACCTGTACCAAGATGAAAGCAACAGAAAAGACATAAGGAGACAAAAACAACATAAACAAGATGAAATGGTCAGAAAGGGGGTCTGGACCATGGAGAAAAGGTGAGGTTCAGTTAGCTTTACACAGAAACAGCTATTGGAAATGTCCTTCAAAAGGCGAATTATTGAATCGGTACTTCTACTTTTACCAGAGTCTTTTTTAAACAATTATCTGTACTTCTACTTGAGTAAAGAATGTGTGTACCTTTGCCACCTCTTTTTAATCCGTATTGCCATGTTCTAAAAAAAATGAATCTGTTAAGTTTTCATAACTTCATTAAAAAAAACAAATTGCCAGAGGTGAACTTCTTGAAAAGTGTCTCTATAACCAGACTCCGAAGGCGCTCAGTGATGTGGTGAAACCTCTCAGGTTTTGTGCCTGACTTAATTACTTGTGCTGTCTTTATTGCAGAGAATTGCAAAGTGTCTTTTTTTTGTGAAGAGTTTCTTTGGACAGACGCTGTGTAAATCCTCACTCAACTCAAAATGGATCATATCTGGGATCACTTCAAATCTAAGTAAAAACCATGTCCCAGGGGTGTTCAGGCACATATCTGTGGTTGATCAGGTGGCTTTTCTTGGATTTCATCAATTCATCATTTTGCATACAGTCGGCATTATTTATATGCATGTTGTTGCATTGCTTGGCAAATGTATTTTTATAGAAGGCTGTCTAGAGCCACGTTAGAAATTAGGTTTTAGGCTATAAACGCTATGAAACATCTCATTGAATATTCTATTCTCATGTATCTGAACAGTAAACATAAATAACATCCTCTTGTTTGCATTGTATGAGCATCCTGTGGGATGTATCTTGACAAGACAGCGGTGGAGCAGGACCTCCTGCTGCAGTGTGATGGCTGCAGGAGTGCAGAAAAACGATAATAATAAAACTATTCATGCCTCTGAGATCAATACATGTGATGCATGCCAAATGGGGAGCACACAGGCAGGTTGTACGCTATTTCAGCTGCGGTACGTAATTGCTTGAACTTAGCCATTTGTTATTATAATGTGGTAATTTTCATCAGCTCCACTTGAGCTGAATAAACAAAACTCAGATGAAATAGAAATGAAATACATTGACTTGTTTGAATAATTTGTAATGAGGATTTCAAACCAAATGAGGTTGATTCAGATGTTAAAATTGTGTGCTGCTTTATTTTGTTAGTTTTCATTGTCCATTATATTGTATTTCTTTTCAGGCCATTAATGAGGTCTTGCATTGTTAATATTTAGCTTTTCTATTCCCACATATAAATAGAGTGTTTGTTGAGGTATTTAATGCAAATCTTCATCCTTTAAAATTCTGAAAACAAGGAGGACCATGGTTTTACAGGCTGAGTTCAGATGTAATATATGCTAATAGGAACGCTGTATGCTAATAAGCTGCTGAACTTTAAAATTTCATTAAGCTTGAAATGAACTCCAGTGTACGGTTTGCTGAAGGCTTTCTGAATTGTTCATATTACAACCCGTGCTAAAACAGGTTATGTTGATAAATACTGTGAGCTGTATCAAAATAGCCCCAAATTTTTATCCTTAAGTAGTTTTACTAAATTGTGTTAGGATTTTCACCCTGCTCCTCCCTGTGTTTCTGTTTCCACGTGGTACAGTACACTCGTGGGTCTCGGAGCCCACCGTCACACCTCCCCATGTCATTAGCGGCAAAGTCTCCTTCAAGGGATCTGTTGAAATGGAACATTTGGTTCCACTTTGAAGTGCCGAAGCATTTGAATCATTTAGCGAGGAAGGATGCTGCGAGGGTTGTTAAACTGCTCTGTTTAGCAGCAGGCAGTCCAAGCGCTGACAGAGAACACAAGGGATAAGAGAGGTATCATCAGGCACCAGGCACCTCGCCACCACACACTGATATCGTCGTGAATGTTGCCACCGTTAGCTGTTGTGTTTTTATTCTCAGTGGAGCCCTAATGGGATCTTACTGTAGGAGATAAGTGGATGCTAGAGATGGGGGGGATTGTTCCCTTCCCTGTAGCCCTCAAATCACTGACTGGGGTCACGTATGGGGCTCAGATGGATGCACAGGAGTGCACATACCTATACATTCATGCAGTCACTGAGAGGGTTACCTGTTCTCATACAGACACGGGTACTTTTATTCATTGATTCTGGAGAACCAAGACAAGGGCTTACAAAATGTAATGAATATGTAATATGTAATTCTAAATGGATAGAAAAAATAATCCTTCACACAAAATTAAGACTTAATCGTAACTTTTTTTTTCCTGTTAAATACTGGGAAATTGTACCTTAAGAGGAAGGTAGAGAGAAGTTTATTTTGATAAAGCAATCAGTGAATGCAGTATCATTTTTTGATCGACCTGATCGGAAGTCAGAAGTGTCCCAGTTCCATCTACATACTTCACTGTATACAGTACATACTGTTTTTGCAGTTAGTATAAAAATGGTAAAATATGTTGTCTTCAGTACTCATAGGAAGTAATAGGATGTCAATCAGTATACACTAAACAAAAATAGAAATGCAATGCTTGCAATGGTTTTGTTCCAATTTGTCATGAGTTGAAGTAAAAAAAGTGAGACTTCTTCTATGCACATAAAAGGTTTATTTCTTTCAAATTTTGTTCGAAAATATGTTGAAATTGTTTAGTGAGCAGTTCTTCTTTGCCAAGATAATCCATCCACCCGACAGATGTGTCATATAGAGATGCTGATTAAATGGAAGAATTACTGCACAGGTATTGCACTGATCACAATAAAAGTCCACTTTAAAAAGTGTAGTTTATCATGAAATAAGACATTTATAAGGCACTGAACCAAGGCTGTTTCACACAGGGCAGGGATTTTCAAAGTCTGGGGATTTTCAAAGCCTAAGACTGTGGACAAAGCTCAGAAAAAGCCCCCAAACTACTTAATGCCTGAACTATCTCTGTAACCAAAGCTCACACATTTAGACTAGTCTATCTGATCTGCTTTTAATAACTAATGTAATATTATTTTCACCTCCATTCGCTGAGCCTCCCCTGAACACCTCTGACACAGGGCTGCAGATACCAAGTCATGGCCCGCCCTACTCTGCCTGTGATTGGCTTACCCTGACATTCTAACCCTAACACCAACCAATCGCTTCTCATACCTAAACCAAAGCAACCCAACCAGCAACAGCCACAAGTGACCAGTCCAAGACACACCTGTGTAATACTTGGTGGATGGATTGTCTTAGCAAAAGAAAAGTGCTCACTAATGTGGATTGTAACAAATTTGTGAACAAACTTTGGGAAAAATATGCTTTGTTTGCAGAGAAAACTTAACCTCATGAAAACAAATGAGCAAAGAAAAGTGTTGGATTTACATTTTTGTTGAATATATTTCATTGTGTACATCAGTCTTCATAATGTTGCGGCAAATTAAACCTCACAAAAGACAAAACAAAATCTCTCTAAAGATTTTTTGGTTTCCCAGACATTTCAGTGGCTCTCCCCCCATCTGCAATTTTATGTAAGTTTATTGCAGCTGTGAGTAGCTCCTCCATTTCTTCTGAGCTTTGTATTGTGGGAAAATAATATACATCAACAGCACAGTCAAATATAAAATGATATCTTTAGTATGCGTATTGGCTTGAGTATATGTAATTATGTCAAGGCTATGTTGACACATTACATGCTGCCGTGTTGATTTGGGACACAGTTAATCTTGTTTGCACTTGCAAGTAGTGCCTCCATTCACTTTGGATGTTGCATTGTGGGAAAATAGTGTACAACAGTACACTCATAAATCAAAAACCATCACATAAACATTTCTTTGTAGGTAAAACCAAAAGTGAAAGTACCCAAAACACGCCCTAATAATTGCTAATATGAGAGAAAGACTACATGCAGGCAAAGCTGCAGCAAGTACAGTAGGTCAAAGTTGAATTAGCAGGTTTGTGTGTAAACTGTGATGGATATTTGTCACCACCAAATATTTTTTTGCTGACCCAGAGGTTTAAAACCTGGTTGTCTGACTTCTTGCCCCGTGTCTGAATACGCTTTTGTTATTACAAATGATGCTTAAAACTGTGAAATTAAGACCCAAGTTGTAATAAACCGCAATTATCCTATTTTCCAGTCAGGTCCGTTTACTGTAAGCCTTTGCACCCTAGAGAGAGAATTAGGCTGCTTTCCTCTCTTCTGGCAGTCGGCAAAACAAACCTGAGCCGCACATTTCAGAGCTTACAGACAGTGACACAAACACTAATGTAGCGCTGGTGTGTGTGTTTTTTTTTCTGTGTTTGCGGTGTAGCTAAGACATTGACAAGAAATTCCCCCTAGAGGCTCAATGGCCCCATCTGTGGGTTCAGACGTCTTATTAAGTTTTGTACAATGTAGTTTACAAATGCACAGAATGTCCAAAAACTGGGAAAGAATGCAACAAATCAATGGAGCACTGGGGCATTTATGGTCGATGGTGGCACTGTGGAGGAGAACTGGTGACCAGATGTGACCTTATACTGACTTTATATTGTAAAATATATAAACTAGTGCACAGAATTGAGACAAGTACCTGATCGGAGTAGAAGAAGCCCAGAATTGCTATGGCCAGCTGGGTGAGGAAGACCAGTGTCAGGCTGAAGGAGAACTAGCGTGAGAAAAAACACAAATATTAAAACTCAGTCTGACTAAGATGAAATCAAAAGTGACTGTAAAATTTGTTGTTACACAAGAGATGTAAGACTTGGCTTCGGATTAAATGCAATTTGAGCTGCCGTATCGGAAGCAAAACACGGCGCCAGTATTAGTAATGTGTCTATTACTGTCTTGAGGAGGCGAATGTTCTCTCGGAGGGCTCCGATGCAACCACAGAAAGTGATGAAGAACATGACCACCCCCACCACAATTAGGATGACAGCCGGGTCGATGAGGAACGTGTCCCGCACCGTGTCTGGCAGAAAGACAGGAACACAACAGCCCCTGTTTAAACATCTGTCCGCTTCTGTTCCAACCTTTACCTAATTTCCTCCCTGCTTTTAGTTCTATTTTTCTACCCTCCTTTCTAATCTTTATCCAAATTCATTTCCTCCCTCACACCCTTGTTTTAGTTTTCCCAGCCCTGGTTCCTATGCTGGCTGCATCCGTTCTCTTAAAATATCAATGATCTGCTGTGGATTATGCAGGATACAGGGGCGTAATCAGTGGAATGAGCCCAGGTTAATCCTTTTTGTCATCCATCTACTCTATATTACAAATTAAATGTGGAAAATAATAACATGGGGTGAAATAAGGAAACAGCTAAAACTCGCCGACCCGCTAAATATAACAAGCTATCGCCGTGTGTCCGGGGAAGCTCAACAGGTGAGCAGCAGAAAGAGGCCACCAGCACAGCTTGAGGGACAGCAGTGTATGGAGGAACAGTTAATCCCTGCTCTTTTATTCACATGTAAACACAAAGCCGCTGAAATGGACAAAATAAGATATAATCTGTAAAAAGTAAAAAGTGTCATGTATGTACCTGTAGCTTTCTGGACTTTAGCATAAACCCCAATTGCAACAATCAGCAAGGAAAAAACCTGGGAGAAAAGAGGGAAATGCTGCAGGTTAAACCTCAAAAACACTTGAAGTACAATCCCAGTTCCAAAACAGTTTGTATCCTGTGTAAAATGTAAATAAAAAGAGTGCAGTGATTTGCAAGTCATTTTCCACCCATATTTAATTGAATAAAGTACAAGACAAAATATTTAATGCTCAAACTGATCAACTTTTTTGTTTTTTGTAAATATACACTTACTCTGAATTTAATGCCGCCAAAATGTCGGGACAGGAGCACGTTTACCACTGTGTTACATCACCGTTTCTTTTAACAA
Source organism: Lutjanus erythropterus (assembly GCF_056507025.1). Taxonomy (NCBI): domain Eukaryota; kingdom Metazoa; phylum Chordata; class Actinopteri; order Lutjaniformes; family Lutjanidae; genus Lutjanus; species Lutjanus erythropterus. The sequence continues at coordinate 9,029,130 of NC_139329.1, forward strand.
AACTCAGTAAGTGTTTGGGAAATGAGGACGCTAATTGTTGGACACACTGATGAAGGCCAGATACCTGAAAACATTTTGTGTGTTATGTAAAAGCTCATGAAATCACTTTGCCTCTATTGAGTGCAACCCTCTTTTCTTGATTCATGCAGTTTGAAAGGGAGATTCTTGATCATTCTTGCTTAATATTCAGCTTCAGTGGCTCAACAGTCTGGGGTCTGTTGTCTTATTTTGTTCCTTATAATGCCCCACACATTTTCAGTGGGAGACAGGTCTGGACTGCAGGCAGGCCACCCCTGAACTCTTTTACTATGAAGCCACGCTGTTTTAGCTTTAATGGTGCCTTCACAGATGTGCAAGGTACCCATGATGCTATGGGCACTAACACCCCTCCTGTACCATCACTTTTGAACTTTGCACTGGTAACAATCTCAATGTTTTTTTTCCTCTTTAGCTTAGAGGACATGATGTCCTTGATTTCTGGAACCGATCTGAAATGTGGGCTCGTCAGACCACAGCGTACTGTCTGTCAGTCTGTCTCGCATGAGACACATGAGAATTCTGCAACAGAAACCTCTACCTGTTCGAGGGTCTTTGCGAGTTAGCAGATAAACCCATTTGACATGACTGATCAGCTATTTCCATTGTGAGAGAAGGAGAAGAGCTGTTTCTGCTGGCGTCAATGACGTCATTGTGTCTAGAAGGGAACCCAAGATTTGTTATCTTGTGAGATTTGTAAGTGTTGTTTCTTTTTGTGCACATTGTACAAACTAATTATGTTTTATAGTGTGATAATGTTGTGGTTTAGCTCTGGGTAGGTTTAGGGACAAAAAGCACATGTTTAGGGTGAGGGAAAGTTAAAATGATCACTCTTGCTTTTGCTCCTTTGCTCTTTCAGAGGTATGTGGTTTGCTTCTAGACAGAACGTTGACTGTTCCATGAAAGAATAATTACTGATTTGCCCAACAGAAAAGAAATCCTGAAGCTCTTTTTCTGTTTTTCTCTCATTAATGGTCAAGGTGACTAGTTTTGTTTCCTCTTCTTCTTCACAGTTTATTAGCAGTTGGCAGAGAAGTGGTTTTATTCTGTTTGTGACCTCTGCTTTTTTACTGTTTATTAACATTGTCTATTCCACCAAATGCAAATGAAATTGTGCTTTGTGTAGCCTAGTTTAATTGTTCTAAACCAGTCGCACCCCAGTTGCACCCAATTAGCATTTCCTTTCTTTTCTTAATCTTTTATGAAATTTCAAAATTTTCCTTCAAATTTTGCTTGACAATTATATGTCAACATTGCTGCTCACTTATTATGGAGAAAACAAAACAAGGTCATGGGCAAGGGTTTGGCACGGTTAACAAATAATTTAACATTTTTAGGAGGTACACTTACTCCCTTTCTTGCAGAGAGTTAGATGAGAAAATTGATCCACCCCCATCAAATATGAAGCCACAGAGATGCTTAGCTTAGCATAAAGATGCATGAGGAAACATCTAGCCTGGTTCTGTGGAAAGATATCAAAAATGGCCTCTAAAGCTCAATAATTTTGTTTAGCTTACTATGTACAACAATTGTGTTTATTTTTTTTTTATTTTTGATTGATTTGATTAAATTTCCTAGGCTAGCTGCTTGACTTTATGCTAAGCTAACCAACCCCTGGCTTTAGCTTCAATTTAACACACTGACATGGGAGTTGTCAGTGCCAAGTTAACACTTGATAACATCACATCACTCCTTAAAAGTTTGGGAATTTTGAGAATTTTTGAGAATTTGGAAACACATCCATATCCATATTTTTTCTTAAAGGACCAGTTTGTAGGATTTTGTGGCATCTAGCGGTGATCTTACAGATTGCAAACACCTCATTTCTTCCTCCCATTCCAAGCATGTAGGACAACCTATAGGGACCCTGAAATTCACAAAAAATCCAAAAGGCCACATCTAGACCTAGTATTCCGTTTGTCCACTCTGGGCTTCTGTAGAAATGTGGTCTTGCAACATAGCTGACTCCATACTAAAAGAATGAAAACAATATATATGGTGTAATACTCCATTTATGCCATATTCTCCTATAAACACATTAGACCTTATTAACCATGGCAAAACCTAGAAATAGGAAAGAAGTATAATTTTTCTGGGTGTATACTTTATTTCCTTGTGTAAAAAGTTGTTGCGAGGAACAATATGTGGCTTCCAGCATGTTGGCTCTGCTCTGAACAGACTTTGTTTGTGCTGTTAACCAGGACAGGTGTGATGAGATTAGCGATGATAAGCCTTTCCTCAGGTGCTGAGTATACAGAGCACCTGTAGCCGTGGCAACCACAGCAGTTTATGCGTTTATGATAAACAGACAGATGGATGTCAGCGGGAAAAAAATAACAAAACATATGGATCTCAGCTTTAATCATCTGAATTTGGAGGCCGTCAATGTGGAGAACTCATTTTTCTGCCAAGCTTAGTCGAGTCCACCTGTGATCTCATCAACAATCCTTCAGAATTTAAAACTACATGAGTGTGTTTTTTGTATGGATCTCCCTCTCCAGTCTAACTTGACCTTGGTTAGAAAGTCGTGGTTATTATCCACCCAAGCTTGACTGAGCAGTGTTTTGTGTTTTCACTGTTGTAGGTGGACTATAGAAAAAAAAAACTTCTTCAGTGTCATGAACAAAGGCAGAGACAGAGAGGGAAAAATCAGAAGGTGAAAGCAAAGAGATGGTGTGTGTGTGTGTGTGTAAGAGAGAGAGAGAGAGGAGCTCAGGGTGTTGATCTGTCTGAGACCTGCTCTGTACTTTTTTCTAAAATAAAAAAGAAAAAGAAGAAAACATTATAGCAGCAAAAAAAAGGCTCATACTGTGTAAAATATTGAACACAAAAGAGATGTTGGCAGCCCACACTGTGCATGGATGAAGCAAAGAGTATCTCATTTAATGAGGTCTCAAAACAGTGACAACATTCATGTACAGACGGCCGTGTGTGTGTGTGTGTGTGTGTACGTGTGTGTGTGCTGTAAGTAATGGTGTTGCTTGAGGACGTGTTGTAAAGCTGCTGAGGATGTGAGCTCACCCGAACAGAAGCTCCACAATAAAACAGCGAAGAGGGTGGGAAATAGGTGGAATTAGACCTTCTTGTTGATTGCATTGTCAACACTAATTTCCCTCCTTTGCTTGATTGTTTTTCTCACCTTGAATAACAATCTGCATGGCTTGGTTTTCATTTACAGCCTCCAGATTCACAGACAGTCTCCTGATTACTAATTGTGTGTGTGTCAGTGTGTTTGTATACAAAATGCCTTTTGTGCAGCCAGTATGAACATGGATTTGTTTTGTTTCAGACTAAAAAGCCCGTATTGGATCTCTGGAGGTCATGAGGATCCATGGTCCATGGCATAATCCGCCGTGAAAGAGGTGTAATTTTTTATTTGGCAGCCTTCACGTCCAACCCAATTTTTTGTGTGCTCTGGAGAAGTAAATTGTTACTTTGAAATGGTGTGTTTTTATCTGTCTCACATTTTTGAATCAATAATCTGCCTTGACAAGACAATAGGTGTCAAAACACGAGGCATCAATGGTGCACATTTTCTTTAGAACTGGAGTTTTTTTAAAGATTTCTGAAAGCACCATTTTTTTAAAAGGATATTCTCTATTGTGTCGGAGCGTGTGCACCTGCAGCTCCATTTGTCAGTTTGCCACTGTGTGTGTTTATGTGAATGCGGGTGACAGTGTGCATTTGCAACAGGAGACACACGCACACGGCGAATGTATTCCAGCTCTGTTTTCAGGCTTTTCAAAGGGATGAATCAGGCTTCTCCCGGCGGATTGTGCGCCGAGGTGAAAGCCAGCTGAACTGAGCCATGGGGACGCGGGCACAAAGGCCTGATGGATTAGGGCTGCAGTGTTCACTTCTGAGCCCGTGTCTGATAAACAAAGTCAACACAGGCCTGGCTGCCGGGGCCTGCAGTTATTGCTGATTGGCTCTAAACGCAGTAAGAGTGCGGTACAGTGTTTGCCCCCTCGCTGTGTTTGTGTAGGACTGGATGAACAGGGATATGATGGAGGTGGAGGGACTCCATAAAGCGACGGATGTAATCCTCGTTCTCCAAGTGGTAATGTGGTCGGAAAGTGAGGGACTCCAAGAGAGACTTAATGGTGTGTTTGTTTGAAAGCAACTGCTGATGAGGGACAGACGGCCTGATGGATAGTTTAATGGCTGCAGTGTCTCCTTTACCTTCCTCTAACAGTCCCAGTTGTCTCCCGGCCTTTTAGTTACACTGACAACCAGCGGTGCAGCTTGTTTCACACCTTAGACCTACAGTTATGCCTACAGTAATGTGTCCACAATAACTGAACTGTCACTATTGACTTTTATGCTTCAAATATTCATACATTACTTTTAGCTAAGAGTTAATTGTCAGGATAAATGTTTAATTTGAACCTTTTATCCATTGTCATTAGCTATCTGATTACTCTTAGACATCTATTTTGATTTTATACATGTATCCAATACTTTCATTTATATTTTTATATATTTACTAGGGATGTAACAACACCAAAAAGAAACATAAAACAATACCATGATAAAAAAAATTATAGGGAAATTATTTGAACTGTTTATGCGACTATCTCTACTGTAACAATTTATTTAAACTCAAGGTACAATAGTACCACCATAAAAAGACCATGATATGATATTTATCACAATCTGTCTATACGTATCAATAATTTGTATGTTATTATCTAATTATTACTTTTGACTAATTAATTTCAACTATATATCCATAACATTCAAGCAAACTATTTCCACTGTTTTCACGCACCCTTATTCTAGTGTTCAGGTACTGACTTTTTCAAATTATAATTGAATTTTTTCAACTCCGTAATCGTTCCTTATATGCCCTGGCAGCTGTAGAAGTGCCCCTTGGTGTACAGGTAACCCTGGATGGAAATCGGTAAAGTATATAACATGGACTCCAAATTTGTGCAGTCATGTTGTGAAACACTATTGAGGACACTACTGCTTTCAAGTAACTGTCCTTGACAGAAAATATATAAGAACATTCAGGTACCGACTACCAGGAGGCTTACGCAGGTGTTTTGTAGTTGAGACTGACTCAGTGCGCGACTGATTTGATAAGAATGCACCACTCAACATTTTCTACAGTGATGTATGAGCAATCTCTGTGTCCATATATAACTGTAGTAAAGTTAAAATAGGTAGCAGCGGGGAGGCTGGGTGCTCCTGCTGTTTGCAGCTCTGAATACTATCTGAATTATATCTCTTCATTAATTATTTATACACTTTTTTTCTTTCGCCCCTTTTAGTTTGGCTTCATTTTCTAGCAGATCTAACTTTGTTAGAGCTACGGCTCCTGATAGCTGGTGATTTGTATGCTCAGAAATATTAAGAATATATGGTGTACTGGGACACCAGAACAGCTGTGTTATGGCGTCTCTACACAAAGAAAAATCTTTCAACCGTGCAACTGTACTCACCCAAAATAAGAAGCTGAAGAAGAAGAGGAAATATCTTATCCAGGGATTGACGAAGGAGAACGTCTCGGCTCTGTTCAGATTCAGTTTTCTATCCATTGTTGCCAGTGTTTTTATAGTCACGTAGAGCTTCTGTGAGTTTTACTTCAAAACAGTCCACAGATCCAGCCCCACCCCGCGGATACTCAGCCGCCATGTGAGTCTGAGAGGAGGGGGGTCGTTTGCTGGATGCACGGGTGTCAGGCTGGCTAAAAAAAGGGGCATGGGGCTGTGACGCTGCACCACCATGCTCGTAGGGCCCAGAACTGTCTATGTAGGCAGGCAGGTCATATTACACAAAAAATATGTCTGGCTGACTGCAGCTGAATGGCCTACGAGCTTTGGAGTATTGTGAGCCTGATGCCAGATTGCAGACCTTCTTTCACCTCAGTGCACTCTCTGTCCTGCTGTATTTCTCTGTTACTTCAAACCACATCCTGTATCGTAGACCCATAAGGCATTAGCCTTGTTTCAATATAAGCATTTATTGATTCTGAAAGGCTTGTGTTCTAGTCTTCAAACTACAGCTTCAAAGACAAAAGTTCCTGCAAAATTGAGTTGGACAATGAGATCTTTGAGAGGAAGAACATCTAATGTAGTTAAATGACCTTAGGCATTATGATATGATGTTTCCGCTGTGCTGTGTCCATTTGTGCTTGAGAGGCAATCTGCTGAATTTCAGACAAATAACACTCAAATGAATCAAGAAGCAAACATGTCAGGCCACCTAGTCTGTAATGAGATTAAGATAAAGCTCAATTGATAAGCATCTGGAAAAATGGATCATCTGTCAAAATTACCAGAGGAATTATCTGAGGATAGGAGGAGGAGTACAGGAAAAGACAAAAACATAAAACGAAAACAACAAAAGCTGCAGTAGGCAACATCATTTCATTACAGTTTAGGGTGAAATAACAATTTTTTACCATTCAGGGATCCACATTAATGCTTGTAAACTCAGCGTTCGGGCAAGTGGAATGCCTCATACAGATGTGCGATCAGGCAAGTGAAAAACAAAAGCGACCATTTGGCAGCACTGATCCTAAATGCACTGCACAGTGGAATAATGAGTGACCATCTTGTTTTGGCTTACAGTGTTCCTCCAGCCACCAAAAATTGGCCAGTTGTATAAATGTACACTTCTTGCCAAACAACACTGTGGGGCCGTACGCTCTACTGAGCTCAAAGTCAGCTTCTTAACAGCTGTTACTATTGCTGTTTTTCACTGTGGTGGAAAAAATTTCTAGAGACAATGCGATCGATCATCCGATCCATGCAGCTTCCAGTTCTGAAACATATTTTCGGAGACCTCTGGTTTTTGACTTTTTAAATTGTATTTAGCCTGACTTGTAGCTGCTAACTAGCTGACTAGCTGTTCACAGTCTTGCAGTCTGGACCAACTCTGCTGTGAAGTGTACAAGAAGACGCTGTCGTAACATTACATTAACAGTGACTATTTGACTGTTCATTTCTATTTATTTCTTAATAAGCTTACATTTTCCATTTCGTACAACTAAGTTTGGCTGTCAGACAAGTAAAAAAACAGCTCATTGTCAAGTCCGGCTAGTTCATGTCACTTACAATATTTAATTAAAGGATTCCTTCAGAAAATGTGTGTCTTAGTGTCTGCCCCTCCATATTGATTTTTTTTTTTTAAACAGGACCCAATCTGGATCAAACAACCATTCAGAATTAGCCAGCATCTAACCAATCACAGAAGCTCTGTACAAACAAACGTCATCTGGGTTCCATGTTGCTGCATCTACAGAATGTGTAGTATTGTTAAACATCCTTTTGTGTAAATGGACAGTGCTACATATAGTGGTGTATCTTTTCAGGGGGCACTTCTCAGCACTGGTCCGTCCTTGCTGGTCGGACATGTGTAACCATGGTAACCAGGGCAGAACTATGCTACTTTATTACATTTAAATTGAAGCATTATTGACGTTGAGAGCTGCCTTTGTTGGTGTCTGCCTTTGTCTGTTATGTTGTTGTTGTTGTCGTCACTACTGCATTGCATTGTGGGATATTTCTGCCTGCGTAGTGTCCAGTGCTTGCATACTGTAATATTTCCCTGAAAATAGCATGCACCTCGAGTAACATTAGTTTCATAAAAACGTCCTTTCCTGTTGTGGTGCAGTATGTTAGTATCAGTCAGAAGTAGCTAGATGAGTAAAACAGATGTTAGTCTGCTATTTAGTGATAATTATTGACAACCTGCGTCATCTGGTGGGAGGAGCTTAGCAGAGTGATCTGAGGCAGCGATGAGAGAGGTGAAAAGCTTTGCACTGTGCATGTTTTAACTGCCGTCTGCAGCTTTAATGTCAATGTATAAAAGATTCACCACAGGCTCTCGTCTAACACTGGCTCATAATTCAGAAATGTAGTCTGAACTGTCCTTGGCAATGGGAATACTGTATGTGAATACTTAATCACAAGGTTGTTTTTTTTTCATCATTACATCAAATGTCTCCTGTGGAGTGACAGAAGGACACAAGGTCCCCCAGGTACCTTGCTGCCTTGCTAGAGGTACATGAAGACTTAATGAGATTGATCTCTCTTTTTAGACAAGATACAACTCTGTTTAACTCCCACAGACGCTTAATTGGAGTTTGCCCTTTTTATTCATGCAGTATCTTGCTACACCTTTTGTATTCTTTAAAGGCACAGCTAAACTTGCAGTATTTTTGCTTGTTTTTCTTTGATGAAAGAACCGATACCAACATCATGTCTTTACAGTTAATAAGAAGGTACTGCCAGCTGGTTGGCTTAGTCTAGCATAATGACCAGTAACAGGGCATGTGTCAAAACATCACATTGTGGTTTCACAGAGGGTAACATAACAGCAGAAACACCGCCATAAAACTATGACATGCTTTTTTCACACTCCAGTTTTTGTTTGGATTAAACAACCAAACTACAACATGTTAATTATTGAGCTCTGAAAGTGTCTCTTGAGAGAGCCAGGTTAGCTAACCAGTCTCATACAGTTATGAGAGTCGAATCAATCTTCTCATTGAGCTCGAAAGAAACCAAATAAGCCCATTTCCCATAATGTCATGCTATTCTTTTCACCACTCCAGCACACTCATATTAAATTGAAACCTGTTCTTGAACCATTTGGAGCACATTCATGGTTTGGATCTGTTTTGAAAGGTAATACTCTGACATACCTTCTCTCTAGTAGTCAGAATCATTATAGGTGCTACTGGCATTGAGTGATAAAATGTTGAACACACTGAAGTGGAAGGTTTTTATTTACTTCTGAGTATATGTTTTGCAAAAATATGCCTGCCAGTGACCAGTAACGGTGACTCACTGTATTAGCTGGAAAATACAATGTGACCAAAACGTTTAGCCTACCTAGTTTTAAGTTCGAAAGCATTACCACAGAAAATTAATAGTTACATGTAATTCGAAGGGTATGTCAAGGTGCTTGAAGACCCACAAAAAAACCCTGCTTCAGAGTAAGTGAAGCATAAATATATTCTAGTGCTTTTTCCCTTGTTGAAACTGTATTTTGTCCATTTAAAGGCATCAAAACACAAAAGCAGTTCATATAAAACGGAACTCACAGCATTCTATCTAGATTTACATAATTTCCTTGTTCTTGCTTCATATTACAAATAAAAACTACATATTGTCATTTTCTGGATTTCACTGGCTATACGATGCACCCATTATCCACACAGTGTGTTCCAACTGGCTCTGTCTTTCCCCGAGAGTGAAGATGCAGGTACTTCCTTTCCATGCAAAATCTCGTTGGCTAGTTTACAGTAAAGTTTACACAGTTGTTGTGTACTTTGACACTGAGTTAAAATACCCACAGCTTTTTCCCTTAAATCCAGAACAGTCTGGATAGATTTTACTTTAATGTCAACACTGTAAAACTGAAGTCTAGTGTACTTGAGGCAGGACATTCAAATAGATCTTTTAAACTAGCTGAAATGTTTATGAAGAATAAATAGATGATGCAGTAAGGCTGAAAGCAGTACTAGACATGCTGTATTCGCACGTGAAGTCATGACAAAGAAACAGCATGACAAAAACCAAAAAGCCCGGCTGCCGTGCGGTTAAAAGAATAGTGAGTTTACTCGAGAAAAAACACGACAGAATGAGAACAGATAATAGCAGAAACAACCTGCATATCAGCTCCTCTGCAGGTTAACAAGCTGGATAATGCTGCGTGGAGACGAACTAAAGTGTCTCAACAAAAAGAAAGCCTTTCCAATTCAGGTTAATGAAATGAGTTCTGCTGAGGATGGGAGGGGGAGGAATGTGAAATGCTGTAATTACAGTTAGGAAAAGAAAGTATCCACGGTTGATTCTGTTCACTTTATTTCAGTACATGTTACTCATACAAAATAATCTGTACAAAGGCTAAAATAGGTCATATTTTTGCATAGAAGGAACAGTGATGTAAAACAAAAAGCCAGGATGGAATGGCACAATAAACTCCACTCACTATCACACATGGGCCTGATAACAATTAGGTTAAAAAAGGGATAAAGCTCCATACAAAAATACTCTGCCGCTCACTTCATGCTGTAGAAACGAGACAAATTGGCGATGGTTCCCACTTTCATCATCTCCCTTTTGTTCTTTAAAAAAAGCCGTCTGTTCGACCGGCTGACTACCATTAGCTCATCTCAGCGTCTTTAGGACAACAGTCCCACCGGTTTTGTTATTTTTTGAAAAAAGAGGCCATTTTAAGGCAGCGATGCCACTCTCTTTCATTCAATACACCATGGGATCTGCTGTGACACCGCTTCACTTTGCTCTTCATGCCAAGTCCTGTCTTCCAACCTCCAAAAATTCAGCATCAAACACTGTTTAAACGCTGCCTACATAATTGACAGTGACATAAAAAGGGAATACATCAGGAGCATCGAGTCATTAAACATGAAAGGCAAATGAGCGTACGGTATCGTGGGATTTTGTGACACTCTTTCCTTTATTTAAAAAATAGTTGATTTAGAGAATAAAGAGAAGGTAGTGCACCACCTAGTATAGATATTCAGAGTGCTTTCACATGTAGCATAAAACTCCACAGGACAAGGCTGGCAGGTATCAGATAGTGCCACCCAGCAGAACACAACATCAAACACACCATTTCTAGAGCATACATTTCCACTGCTCAGATATTCAGCTTTAGCACGGGGGAAGGATTAGGAAGAGATTACAGAAATAATATGTCAAAGGTGGCAAAAAAGAAACCCCAAACAATTTTTATGTCTCAAAATTCTTCACAGCAGACAAAACCCAATTACTGCATGTGCGTTCTTCCTTTACCATCTCTGTGACTGACTGGGAGTGTTTCCACGGATAAGAGGGAATACTTTATACTCCTTCCAAAACCAAAAAAAAAAACAAAAAAACAAAAAACAACATATGGGAAAATGTATCTTACTACAGGATGCAAATGCAGTCAAATAAAATGTGAGAACCATACTGACAAAAACACAAATTTACATCAAATTTACACTGCTCCTGTACTTTAAAAGAGGAAAACACAGGCAGGAAAACTATCAAACGTGAAAAAATTGATAAAATATGGGTGGAAGATGCGCCTGTAAATGAGCACGGGTTGTTAGGCAATTCAGAATTAGAAAATGGCAATTAAACTGTCAATGTAAATGTGATTACAAAGTGGTAAAGTAGAACAGTAAGTTACATCAGTTGTAAAAATGAGCATATTTACATCCGAGGGCTAACGTACAGGGCTGATATACTGGAGTGACATGAGCTCTGTGTTGTGCAGTGCCATCTAATAGATCATGCTCTACAAATACATAATTGGCCTTACACTGGCAGTTTTAAAAGACGGACTGCAGATTACACCAGCACGTCGTAATTTAATTAAACTAGGTCCTAATACAGAGAAGCACGATGACAGCCGTGCAGTTTGCCTTTTGTGGGTTTCACCCGGTGCTATATGACAAATTTTCTCTCTCTATCAATCTTGACTTAATTGCTTTAACTGCCTGTAGCAATGTTAAGACAGAGAGGCATTTTTTGCACCTTGTGGAGGAACATTGCAAAGACTAATCCTGTAAGAAACAAACGCTTACTGTCATGATCTCTCAATGAGCGACAATGAGCCTCTGTCATGAATGGAAAAAAAAACGCCAGAAAAACAGCCTACGACAAGAAAAAACAACAGTATCGTATAAAAACAAACATTAAAACAGCGACAAATGTACAAAAATAACATCATTAAACAGATTTTTTTTGTTAAAATAGCATTCATCCCTGCGTTCTAGAAACATGAAGGAACATTTTCTCCCGATGAAACCATGAAAACTGGATGACGGCGGCGGAGCTGAGAGGGGGTTTACACGGAGCAGAAAATGTCAGAATGCCAGCTCAGGTCAGATCAGTCAGGGGCAGGGAGTTTTTGAACTATGATGTTGAATTTGGAGACAGACTGAGGTGTTTTATTTCCTCGATCTTCCATTCTCACACTCGGTGACATCTGCTTTTAAACACCACATGCAAGATGAAGCAACACAACAAAATATTTATCCTGGGTTCCTTCTGCACTTCTCGCCTGCAGTTAAAGTTACAATGCGGCCTGATTTACACGACGGTTAAAGCTATTTCTCCTGTAACCCCTCGCGGGTGCAGAATATACCTCACAGCTGCTTTGAGGCATCCGAAGAGCACAGCTGTATTTCTTCAGTGTCAGTGCTGCCAGCTACTGTATATGTAGTGCCGGGTGTCTGCGGAGTGAGGCAGTAAATAAGGGATGTGTGGAGAGTTTGTGGAGGCAGCCAAGCAGAGGAGATGTGACCACTCGTGCCTGCGCTGTACATCAGCAGCTGTCATGTTCCCCCCGTGGACACAACAAGAAGAGTTGGAGCATATGGGGGCAGGCAGTGAATCACAGCCGGCAGGGTCGCTGCACATCACAGCCCAAATCTGTTGCTTCCTGATGCACAAACCCCCCTCCTACTAAAAACTGTGTCTTTTCCAATCAATTAATTATAAAGCCAAATAAAAAAAAATGGCAAGAATGACTTAAGGTTGTACTCAGGCTGCCAGACTGGATGAATGACTAATGTTGTCCTCGCTGTGCCATTTGTTAGCCCACGTAGCAGCAATGCACAGTGTCTGAGTTCCAAGGCTTCATCCAAAGCAACAAACTCTCCTGTCAGCGATCGCCTTGGATACGATTCAGAACGCAGCCACTTCTGGTCCCAATGATTTCTATACTCAATTTCCAACAGCAGCAAAAAAAAAAGAAAAAAAAAAGATCACCTGTCTTCTCATGTTAAAGGATCATTCCACTTCATGGCCGTCGATTTGGCCAGCAGTGTTATCAGTAATAGTACTGTAAGTTCTTCTCTGCTGAGATCTGGGAATGTGGAGACGTTTCTTAAGAGAAGTCTGATGAGGCAGGAATCACATGGAACTGAACAATATGCAAATAACCCTCCCCTAAAAACTTGGATATTGCACTCAGGCCTCTTGATCTGCTGCTTACATCTCATACTTTTTCAAACAGTTCAAATTGGTCTGCTCAGTCCTCGCACTCAGAGACAGCTGCTTTTTGTTTGATGGGGGAAGAAAACCAAACCAATCAAAGCAACAGGGAGCTTTTTTATTATTGCAGAGCCAGCAAAATAGGTTGTGTCCAAAGTTACTACCCTTTTCTTACACGGTGCAGCGTTTTTATTGTCCTGCATTTTCATTATCTGAATTCTAAATGTGAAATTTACACACCACGTTGTGCGCTCCAAATGTTGTGGATTGGATGGATTGGTCTAATCAGCCAGAGTAATTGAAAACACCTGCGTAGTTGCACACGCCATTTGTATCAGCATATTTCTGTGAGCATTGCAGAAGATGCCAGCAGCTCCCTGCAGTTAGGTCACTTTAAGACATGAACACAATGTCAGAATAAGTACTGAAATGAATGATGAATTGAAGCAACACGGCAATTCAGTGTGACTGTCAGCCAGGAACGTGGACAGTCAGATAGTCATACAGGTCTTAAACTAATTTTTAAGAGAAAACAAAGTTGCACTGTACAATTATTTCTTAACTATCTGCTGAAAACATCTGTCAGAGTATAAAGACTGACTTTGAGGTTACATTTTGACCTGTTGTTCTTGCTTTAGATCCCCCTTGCACTGTTTGCCTGCAGCCTCAACACCCACCTACTGACTGTGTCAGCGCAAGGAATGTGTAGTGTCAAAAGGCAGAACCGAAAGAACTCTCCTTTATTCTCGATGTTCTTAAATGTACAATATGTAACTTTTACCGCTAAGGCTCTTTCTCACATTAAAACAATAACAAAAGATGTGGTTTGATGGTGTTGTGAAGTGCCGTGGGATCTCGGGAGTTGTTGTCTTCACTTTTAAACACCCACCGTAGCTGATGAAAATCTAGCTGACATGACTCGGGCAGAAGTCGTGTTCATGGAGGTTATATTAAAGTTTTATTTACGTTATGTTGAGTCACAGTCGCCGACTTCCTTTCTCACTCTCTAACATTATGGATTTCTCTGCGCCTGAACATTGTTGGAAACATTTGGGATAATATACGTACATAACTCAACAAAATATATAACATATGTTTAGCATTTTTAGATGTTTTAATGCAGACATGTTAAATATTATAGCTTTAAATGACCTATTTATTTCTTGGGTTTATGCTCCCGAATTCATGCTTTTGCTTATGATGTTGATAACCGTGTTGTTTGACATATTTCAGAATATATTTCAGAACTGTTTAAAAACAGTTTTTATGCAGCTTCACCCTGCCTTGTCAAACTGTAATAAACGAAACTTGAAACTAGATAGGTAGATAATTTGATCACTGGTTTCTTGCCCCGCTGGAGGTTGTTGAAATGTTGCATCCATGCTCTCAAATCTCAGCATTTACTTTGGGGAGTGCAGTCTTATCATAGCAGATGACATGCAATCTAAACCCAACTTCTAGCACCAGCTAAATGATCCTTTAACAATAATCTCACACCACCGCCTCTCATTCTCACAGACATTTTGAAGCCTGGAGCAGAGCAGACACACTGGAGGGCATTTTCTTTAAGTCTCCACAGCAGATGTAGAGTATTTTCAGTCTTACGGAGGCAGGGTGGTGCTCAGGCTTCCCGCAGAGAATCAGCAGTGAACAGACATGTCCTACAGGGCATGCTGCCATACCTATCTGTCTCAGCTTTGATGTGCCTACGCTCCTGCCGCCCCCTCCTCTGTGGCTGCAAGACAAGGAAGCTTATGTAAAATGGGCGAAGTTGGAAACCCGAGGTGTCACCTCATAATGAACAGGAATGTCAGGTATTGTGTGTGTACGTATGGAGCATAAAGCTCATTCCTTTCCGGCACGTGAGAAGAAAATTGGGGTGAAAAAAAAAAGAAAACTGGAGGCAGGGGGAGTTGACAGCCAGAGAACGAAAGAATGAGGAGGGCAGAGTGAATGGATGAGATCTCAAGAATACAGAGGAGAAAGTCTCTTGATGCCTCCGTTAACACAATTGATGGCAGCAGGGAGACAACATGTCTGCTCTGTTTTTGCCCCTCGTGCCCTTGCTTCTCTGTGTTTCTATCTGCTGTTTTTTCATCCTCTGCAGCTTGGACAATGTGATAAAACACACCCACAAAGCGGCACGCACACACACAATTCAGTCTGTATTCTCGAAGGGGAAACTTCATCACCCAGATCTCTTCACTTGACAGTCCTGGTGGAGCTCTAATAAACAGCCATTTTACACCATTTGTATTGTCTCACAGGGAATGGGAATACTGCTGCTGCGTGGCAGTACAAAGTGTGTGTGTGTGTGTGTGTGTGTGCGTGCGCACGTTTGTGTGTTCACAAGCAGATTTGTGCATTACAGTTTATTATTCAGAGGATACTGCAGAATTTGCTATAAAATAAATCCACTGACAACTCCTCGCGCAGCCGCAACGTTCATCACGTTCACTTTACCCAAATCTTTGTAGCCAATGAAAAAAATATGAATCACGGATTAAACGCCACCCCGACATGTCTGTGCCCCTCACGTCAAATCCAAGCCCCCCCCCACCTCCCCACACACACACACACTGCATGTCTGAGAGCTCATTGCACTGATCTGTTCAACACTTACATTCCACAGGAGCGTCGATGACACACTTACAAAAAAAAAAGAACAAAAAAACAAGACAAAATGAAGACGTTTGACATTTCGACGACAAAGGTAAATCAGTAAAGTAGAAAACTAGCATGCCATGTCGGAACTTTTTTCATTTACAAGTGAAAAGGGGGCTTGACTTCAATCAACATGAGGGGAAAAAACTCCACTCAAAAACAAAATTCTCGTGGAGGATATTATGAGTTTCATATGTTCTCTGTGCCTCAGAGAGGGGTGTGTGGGCATTAGTAAAGTCTTCATTGTCTCAAAGTCTGTCCTTCCTTCCTTTCTTCCTTCCTTCCGTCTTTCCAGCAAATTGTTAGTCCAAGCAAAAAGAAAAATAAAATAAACTCAAGAGGAGTGACAACCAATGGGATTCTCTTCCTTGCCAAAAGTAGGTGTCCCTTCTTTTCCAGTTGTGTTACTCTTTGGCAAAATGAATGGTGAGAGGAGAGAGCAGAACAGAGCAGGGACACAGCTGGAATCTGTACAGAAGGTCTGGGAAGGGGAGGAAGGGGATGCTCTAAAGAGGTTGTAAAGTGAAGAAAAGGGGAAGCAGGGGTGTTTAAATCAGAGTCTTATCCCATCAGGCAGTGGGGCTCCTCTCCATTGGGTGCCTCCCTCTCGAGGCTAAGCGTCGTACTTCTTCCCCGTTCTGTGGATGTGGTGGAACAGCGTCATGGAGAACGCCATGCCCAGGAGCTGTGGAGGAAACCAGAAGGAGACAGTGAATTTCCGCCTGTAGATGTGTATGTTTATGTGTGTTTATGTATGACATATGTGTGTCTCTGCTCGGTGTTTTTGATGTTGATGCCGTGGGCTGCCATGCGGTTTTGATGTACAATAAATCCTGTGGTGAAGCACGCGGACATTTTCGTTCGCTCTCGTTTTCTCAGATGGCCTTCAAACGCGAGCGCTGGAATCTTTGTGATGGAAAAAAAAGGTGCAGTGTGCACAAGCATTAAGTCAATGAAGTAAATTGAGATGCCACTGAATCAAAGTAGCCAGCTATCTCTTTGAAGTTTCCATTACCCCTGATGCTTCTACATCAAACGCAGTCACAAGGCTGATCCTAAAACCATTATCTGGCAAAGTTGTGATGGCAGGGAAACTGCAAAGTACCGTATGGTGCATAGTCTTTACTAAAAAGGCGACGTGGACTTCCTGCAAACAGCCTCCGCCGGGGATTCCTATGGGATGTGATTAGTCTGGGAAAGCTGCTGATTCTTTTCCTTTAGTTTCACTCAGAACCTAATTCTTAGGGCTGCTCGAGAGAAAATGCTACCTTAAGCCGCTGTCAATCAAAATGCGGAGTGCCATTTGAGGTAAACATCCAGTTAAGAGGGAGTTAGGACCAATGAAAAAACATCTTAGTGCTTCAAAAGAACCCAATTATTTACATGTGGCTCAAAGTTTTTGCTGTCTGAGTGAGACAGTGTGACAGTCGCTCATACAAGACTTAGCCGCTCAGTCATCATCCATATATAAATACAGCTGACATTTCTGAAACCATTGTGGGGAAGGTTATAAAGTTTGCCGTATATGCTGCTGGTCTAAATCATTCATGAGCCAGTTCCCCGTGCCTCTGGCCATTATGTAACATTGCAGAGTTGTGGGGCATCAACTTTTCATGATGCTCATCACTGTCATGTCCTCCACCTTGCCTTGGAGACGGCTAATCTGACAGCTCAAGGCCTGTTTCTTGATTCTCCCACACCACACCTGAATCAGACTGAGGAGAGAGGGTGCCTGTGTGTGTGTGCATGTGTGTGTGCACGCATGTATAGAGAAGGAGAAAGATCATTAAAATCCATGTCAATCGGGTTGGTGTTGCAGGGTTTCACTCGAAGAGAAGACTTTATCAGTCTCTGAGCAGGGCTGATATTCGTCACTGGTGTGTGTGTGTGTGTGTGTGTGGAGAAGAATGAACAGACAGGGGGGAGATAGTGTCAGACAGAAAGAGGAAAGTCTGTAAGTTAGAATAAATGCATGTGAGCATGTAAGAAGAGTGTGATCTTGTCATGAATACAGAGTGATCCGAACTCGGCCAATATATAATGCCGACTTCCCCTCAGTGAGGCTGTGAACTTGCACTGAAGCTCAAGCACCATCTTCCCCTAAGGACATTAGAAATGTGCAGAAGCTCAACAGGGAGGTTTCCTAGTGAGGCCGCCTTGCACCAAGTGAACCGTGGACTCATGGATTAGCAAACTGAAGACTTGTCTTGCACGGGCACAGTCACAGTCAAGAAAAAAAATATAGCAAGAGGAAATACTGAAAGCATGAAAAGTGAAGAGGCAGAGGGGGGGTGATACATTGCACCAACGGAAATTTTAAGTACGTCTGCATCCACCTGTTTTCATGCACATATTCAATTTAAGCATTAAAAAACGCTTAACGTTTGGCTGAGGTGAGGAAGCTGACATATTGATAAAAACTACAATTCCACAAAGTGCAATGTAAACAGACCTAGCAAATAAATCAAGATTTACATTCTGCGTGTGAGGAGTCACTCAAGCAGACAAAAACATCCGACATGTGTGGACTGATAAGGAGACGGCAGTGTTTCTAAAATTAATAAATGCAGCAAACATAAATTTCCGTAACATTTACATATACAGTGTTTCCTGCTCATTAAAGGTTTGACCATGGCTGTGTTCAAAACTGCATACTAATGTAACACTCACACTCAGTATTACATGTAATTGAGTAGTGCGTTTTAACTGCATAGTATGCCTGCAGGTATACTAGATTGGCAGGAATTCCTCAGTATGTACCCTGTGCTTACTGCACATACTCAACTGCCCCACAATGCATTGTGTCTCTTCAAACTCCCAGGGCAGACTGTGAGGCAGACATCGCCAACATCAAGAAAGAAGAAGAAGAAAAAGAAAAAAACACCAGTGTAGACCGAATATTGGCAGTTTCGCGAAAATTGATGGTGAATTAAGAATGTGCTTCAACGTTTTCAGAGTGGAGAAGCTCCAAAAGTGCCGGCGGGGGGCAGCGAGCTGGCCAGTCCGCTCACAGAGCCCTCCTCTCCCTGCCATCACACGGAGCACCGCAGCCAACGCAGCAGACAACTTCAGCAACATCTCTAACTGCTGTGTCGGATTTATTCTGCTTTGGGTAAACTGTCAAAAAATGATCACTGGCCAAAAATGTATCATATTTCCCAATTTACAGTGCGTCTACAGTACAGCTGCTTTTATCTGGATCAGTCGTGAAATGCAGACACAAGTAATTTTATTGTCTGTGGCAACAGCAAACTCTTTGTGAAGCTTCTCAGAAAGTACTGAGCTCTCCAAGTACCACCGTTTGGTGCAGCGGTTGCTTGATTTATTCCCCTGCTGATCTCCACAGTGTTTTGGAAGCATTCATATTCAGTCTCTTCATTTTACCTCCGCTAACGTTGCCATCACAGTTGAGCTTGTAACTACCAGTAACCATGGATGACATGTACACATGATCACTGCTACATAGCAGGCTGACCGAAACAAGAATACAGGAAAAATTCATTTGAAAATTTGACAGTATTATTTAATTAATGTTCATTTAAAAATTATATTTCAGACATTCTTCCACATATCACTACAGCAAGCTTGCGTACCTCCAGTGGTACACATACCACAGTTTGAGAATCTAGGTTGTAACAAAAATAACTGTGGCCAAACAAGACTAGAGTATAATATGAATCAGGCATGATATACTATTGCTGTGTATGTAGATTCTTAAAATGATATTTGGAAACTAAATTATAGAAATAGTCTCTCAGTATTTTTTTTACCTTCTCTGTGCCCTGGATTACCAGTCAAGTCTCCCCCCTCCTAGTTTAAATCCCTTTAAAGCAGACAGCAGCCTCCTCTCCTGCATTTCGGTAAAGTCGATGGTAGCTGCTATAATTGGCCAGTCCATCTTTGATCTTAGTTATTTGACCTTAATTCTTTATTCCTCTTTAAATCAAACATGAACCACAAACAATTTTTTCACCGTTTTTCATCCTTTTTCTTTAATCTGCTCTAAAATAACACTGAAAAATACTACAATGAGTGTAAGAGGTGCTGTTGATTTAGATTTATCTAAACAAGCCTTAATAACAGTAGCTTGGAACAATAATGCTGTGATAGTCATGTGATAGGAAAAGACGTACTGTTTGAGAACACTCTGCTGTTCAGCATACTTAACTGTTTATCTAGTAGGTAGTATGCAGTACATACTAACTGAGTATGTAGTAGGCAGTATATTAATATAGGATTCCTTATTCCTTTTCTGCAATGTCTTAATACGCCCTAGTTGGATAAACACCACCAGCTGTTTATCCCAATGTACCCAACTCCTAATATCTGTATAAAAGTAGTGGGTGGAAAAATGTGCACTATATTTGAATGGAAAGTTGACTATTGAGAAGTGAGTGACACATACTGATACCTAAAGGCGGCAAGGACAGACAGCCTTTTAATTTACAAGTGCTAGAGTTGGAGCTCTGAGGTGAAGCGGAGCTGTCTGTAGAGAACAAACACAAAACTGCAAAAACACTCAGGCAAGTCAAATTTGTGCGAATGCAAGGCAAAAATACACTTTGCTTTGTTCAGTCTGGAGACACTTTTAGGACACCACCTCCAAGTTAGTGGAAGAACTGATGCGAATGCTGTGAGACATTCACCGTGCAAAGAAGGATTGATGTAAAGCAGAGTTTAGGACAAAAACTAGAGAAGCAGTATCTTAGGAGGAATATCTATCACCTCTCCCTACTGTGCCTTTAATCTGCGGCTCTACACCTGCTCTTCTGTATTCAGTAGCTCCTGATGGCTCCTTATACATGACTACTGCCTGCTTGGCACAAAGCCAGGTGGCTGTGAATCTCCCAGACAGGATCAGGGTGCAGATGACACCGACTTCAATATTTCAGGATGTGTGGGTGCCCAGAGCGCCCACTGAGCGCAGGCCTCATAAGTTTCTGAGCAGAAGATAGCGGCGCAGAGGCCACATGGTTTTTTTAAGTTCTTTGCCAGACAGGCAGACACAAACAAATGCCCCGAGACAAAAAAGGAAGAAGAAAAGGGAGGGAAAATAAATGGGAGAGAAGCAGGAAAAATGGTGACGGAAAGAGCAATTCATCACTAAAGCCTCCTACCTGCACTACCAAGATGACCATGCCTATGGTTCCCAGCAGGTGCTTGTTGTCGTCCAGCCATTCCTCCACTTTCTCGAAGCAGCCCTATAATGGAAGAAAGAACCTTGTAAAGATTCATGTGCATTTCCAGTGTGGCAGAGGAATTGTGTCAACATCCAGATCACGCTTTTACACAAAAAAAAAGGCATCCCGTACATATAAGATATACCCTCGGATGAATGACCTACCAGCTGAGGTGTTAAAACAAATGAATTACCCATGAGCGATGACTTTTATATAAAGACTTATGGGCCATACGGACAGCCAAGTGCACTAACTCTTAAATATATTCCCACCTGGGTTCATTCAGAGGTCACTTGCTGTGGGGTGAAGGACTTAATGGTGGTTTCAGCTGCAAAGTGGTGCCCCTTCTCGAGTGAGGGTGCTGAGGCAGCATGTGAGACTCAACTATATAGCGTGTGGCCGTCTCCTCTGGGCAGGATTACACACAAGCTTTTAGTGCTGCGCTTTCCCGGCGGACCAGCTCAATGTCTCCCTATTCTCATTTTGGCAATTATATTACAGCTTTTAATCCCCTACTTTGGACCTGCTAACAAACCACATGCCAGACCAACAGCAGATTAGACTTGTAATGAAGGGAAAGTGGTGAGCATTGTGTTGCAAGGTTTTTTTTGTTTGTTTTTTTGAGAAAAAAGGGCTGTTGTCTCATGCATAATGGAAATAAAGCCAGCGTGATCAGAATTCAGAGATCAGATGAAAACTTTATAGCAACTTTAAATACACACAGTGGGTTGTGAAAGCAACCAGTGAACAGATGGACAAAGGATATATGAGATGTATTATTCTTATGTCCCCTGTGAATCACGCACTGATATCAGTCACTGTCCTAAATCAACATAATGATTCTTTAAATCCACACATAAACAACTTGTTGTGAACAAAACAATCTACGAATTTGGCTGATAATCCCTCTTATGTCCATGGATGGATTCTTAGACAATGGGCACATATAAACATATAGAGCCTCCCTTCCTTCTCCATAGGAGAAAACACAGTTTTGTGTGTCTCTGGTAATTTTGAATCTCTTGATTTTGTTTCTCTTTGTAGTAGTTTTGTCTCTTTGTGGTTCTGTAGTGTCGCTTTATGGAGAATTTTCATCCTTGTGTATTTGTCTCTTTATAGTTGTTGTACACCTCTTTTGTCATTATATTTATCTTTTGTAGTGGTTTTGTGTCTATGATTGTTTTGCATCTCTTTGTAGTCATTTTGTAGTTGTTTTAAGCCTCCTTTACAGTAGTTTTTTTTTATCTTTGTTTTGTTTCTTTGTAGCAGATTTGTGTCTCTGTGTCTGTCTCTTTCTCTTTGTAGTGGATTTGTATCTCTTTGTAGTGGTTTTGTGTCTATTTATTGTCATTTTCCATCTCTTTGTATTTGTTTTGAGTATCTTTTTGGTCATTTTAGGTCTATTTGAAGCTGTTTTTACTGGATCTTCAACAAGAAATGTGAATTGTCACATCAAACAGGATATCTGGCCCAGGGATGCCATAACCGTGTCCGGTAATCCTTCCGTGGTTATATCATATAGTGTATATATATAAAATAACATTTTTGCATTTACATTATAGCCGACGTGAACTCACCCTGTTCCAGAACATGTTGGTGGAGTTATGCCCACAGTTCTGGTAATGCTCCTGGCAGCAGCGGTCAGGAACCACCTTCTCCTTCAGGGCCTCGTGCCAATCGGTGTATGCTATCACACCGCAACATTTCCACTGTGAATAAGACAGACAGACACACACACACATACACACACCAGACACAAGATTAGTTAACAGTTCCTGTCAGTCCAGGGAGACCTCAAACTAACTTTAACAAAACAAGCATTGTAATTAGTCCCTCTGCTTTAGAGGACTGCAGTAATGGCATGAAGTGTACTTCAACAGCCGCTTTTGACTTTTAATGTCACATTAATGCCACAGCTACAAGCCAGGAAATACATTAGCTGGAACATTTCAGTTAAACTTTGCATTTATGTATCACTTCTAGTGTTGTGAGTGAACATTGAAGTTAATGTGTCTAATATTTGATGTAATGCGTGGTGTGAGGTCTGCCTACCTCTGCCTGGATGATGTTCCAGGCGTTTCGCAGGCCTATGTTGTTCTCTGAGTTGTAAAGAGCCAGCCCGTCCTTCAGATCCTGCTTGGCATTCTCACTCACCTGTACATGAAAGAGAACACACCAGCCGTGGTTAAAGACCTTGATTTAATGGACTTGGTTAAGCAAGAGCTTTCTTTGAGTTATAGCATTAATTATGGTTTTATGTCGGAGTAGGCAGTTGAATGGTGTTTGTAGAGGTGTGCTAACGTTATTGTGCTCTTTTCAATCTGTCAATGCCTTTTCAGTCAGATAAAAAATGATAATGTTGGTGTCCATGGCGTGCAGTGAAGTGCTTTTTAGTATTCTTAGAGGATTATATGTAATTTATCATGCATTCTTCTTTATTCAGAACTTTTACTGGTAATCAACATGACAGAGAACCTGTCGTAGACATTACACATCTCCACCCTGGTAAAGAAAGTTCAGAAACAGCTGTATTTCTTATAGAAACTTAAAAAGACAAAATTCCCCCACCAAGTTCTTGTCAACTTTTACAGAGGAGCAACAGAAAGCATCCTGACTGGGAACATTACAAACTGGTATGGGATGGGCACATCCATCTGCTGAGCGTCAGTGATATCTGGGAGGTGAGGTGCCTACACAGAGCCAAAAGGAGATTAAAAAAAAAACAATACCCATCCCAGCCACAGCCTCTTCACCCTGCTGCCATCTGGCAAGAGATGCATAAGTATCCACTGTCAGACTGAAGAGCAGCTTCTTCCCTCAGTCTGTGAGACTGCTTAATTCATCCTCAGAGCTCCACCATATGACACAGTTTGTTTTATTTTTTTTATCTCTTCAACCAATCTCACCTCACAAAACCCTGCTGCATAGTGATAAAAAAAAAAGTATCTTTTATCTTTTTGTGAACTGACTCATTGTGATGAAAACAGTACATTGACTGCTGAGGGTTAAAAACGACCAGGATGTGGTTACAGGTAACCCATTTCTCTTGTCATCTAAAAATAACCCTGCAACAGTGACGTGGACTTTTGCATGATGACTGCAGATCTGACACATGTCATGTGTTGCTTCGCTCCACACACAGCTCCAACATGTCCTTGAGCAGAGCTAGCAAGTCATTTTCCTCTTGACTGAGCCCCAACAATGTGCTCAGGGTTGTTCCATGTCTGATGGAGATTAATATCTCATTGGATGTGTTAATGAGATACAAAATCAGAGCTTTAGTTCTCCTGCAGTTCGCTTTGCCCGTGGGGATTTGCTAACTGCCAGGACAGATTGAGAAGCGCTTCAGATAAGGGGTAATTATTACTGGAAAAATGACATGCACTGCCAGAGCCATGCCGTACATCTTCACAGGCAACACAAGTTATATCACAACAAAAGGAACACATTTGCTTTAATATTTAAAGCTCAAGGCCTCAGTCTGTGCCCGGGAATGGGAAAAAAAATAATAAAAATCTGCACACAATGAGCGAAGGGGCATCACGGCTGTCACTGGCTGACACAACTAGCTTCTTTCAGCTATTCACCACTTTCTTTACTTGACTGGTATTCAGCTACACATTGTTTGGAGGCTACTCAGCAAATCCCCCCCATGAAAAAATAATATTGAAGCAGCCTGGTAGATAATGTCAGCCTGCTTAAAAAAAAAAAGAAATACAAGTTTAATGTCACTCGACTAATTACGTGTGTAGCTCAGCAGAAACCTGTCTTCTGTACACTGAGCTGTATATGAGAGACAGACCGAACTGTCCTTTGATCATACAGAAATCTAAATTAAGCTTTCAATTAAATGGTTCAGCAGTTTATTGGTGGGGGGCAAAAAAGCCTCAAACCCTTGTTTTCTGAGCTGCGAGGCATAAGAAAACTATTTGCTGAATTAAACATAAAAGTGAAACATATTTTTTCCTGATTAATTAAAGCTTCCCTGGCAATAAAATGCTTTAGTAATCATTAATCATGCAAAACCCATTTAAAACAACCACTAAAACCTTTGAAATAAGATTAGTATCATTCCAAATCACATTCTTCTTTCTCGCTCTGTAACTTTGCTGATGCAGAGGAGTGAATCTGTGTATTGCACCTCGGGCTGCGGGCCCGACCATATCTGTCCTTGTGCACGAAAATGAGATGAAGAGCAGCATCATCAATCTCTGCCTCGTACTTTGTTTCTATCCTCTATCTTCTGCTCTCCATCTAGGCTATATGTGATGCTGCTCGCTCATTACTGACTCCTCGCACTAACACAGTCACTAGAGAGTAAGGGGCCCCCCTACTACAATAAAAATCATTTTCTGAGTCTCCAATAAGTCTCTGCACATCTCCCATTTCATGTGTGGAAGTCTTTGTTACAGCCTGAAATGAAACTTAATGATCCAGATTTACCGCTAACGAGAGGCAGACAAATGACTGCAGAACAAACAGGGATTTGATCATGCAACACTCTGCCCCATTTTCTTCTTGCAAAAGGAACGGATACAAACACATCTTTGTTGCATTAGCCTGTTTTTTTTCTGATACGGAAAACTAACTTCTTGACTGGGGCTCGTGTTGCTGGTGCTGGATACTGGTCGCAAGTAAAAGCCCAACACCATTTTTTTTGGCAACGTTCAACTCTTGGCAAGTTTTCTCTCAAAGTTGCCACAGGGCATCGATGCAGTACCTCAAGTGTGGCATATTGATGAAACCCTGAGACACCTCTCGTACTACTCATTAGATAGATAAGCTGGTGGTTTGCTCTGGGCTGACCAAATATGTGCTCAGAAACAAAGAACAGTACATTTTTCAGAGAAATCTAAAGGGTTCAGGCTAGGGCCACAATATCAGATTTTCACTACATGATTATTATGGCTAGAAGAATTCAGAATATTGTGATATCCATAGAATTTTAAATGTGTATTTTGACGTGTAGTGCAGGGAAGTAGAACTGCGCAAAAGCATACAAAAAGTACAGTTAGACTTACAGGGACAGGTCCCCAGGACTATATGGTACATGGCTTGTGGTGCAGAAAGCCCAAAAAAAAACATTGAAAACTCAACAGAAATGTCAGTTTCAAAAAATCATGACATCAGACCTTGTTGTGAGCAGGAGCTACTTTCATACAGTGGTAGAATCTCTGGGAACTACTTTCTTTCCACTAGAAAGAAAGAAGTTCCTACATGAAACTGCTCACAACAAGGTCTGCGGATTACCTTGAGTTACAGAGTCCTGAATTATGGAAGAGACACTGGTGTGGAATTTTTCAAATGTATTTCTTGGCAGTTTGAGCACCACAAGCCAAGTGCCATTTATTATTAATTTGGAGAAAAGGCAGACATCTCTACGGCCGATACCTCCAAACATTAACAGCTCATACCAAAACAAACTAGATGGATAAATAGCACTACAGGTAGGGAAAAATATGTATATTTAATTTACAGTATGTTTAAAAAGGCTGGATAATTTACACATTAATTTTTTAGATATTATGATCATCAACATCATTATATCGTAACACCCCTAGTTCAGGCGAACACAACAAGAGTCACAGACAGGGAGAAAACAAATGGCTACGTGCAGATATACATGTTGACAGGGCGGAGGAAGGAACAGGCTTTCTATCCAAATTGGTTTGTGTTTTCTGTCGCTGTACACAACAGCAGAGAGCAGAGTGGGCGGTGGATTGTCTGATAAACACCTGTCTGTCACTTCAGAGCCTGTAATAATACAATACACCCAGCCAGTACTGACATTACCAAATGGTAGAGTAATAAACCTGTTCTTTATTTAATTTTGTTTGTTTTATGCTTTACATGATCATTCACTTTTACCAAAGCTCAGCAACAGATGTGTTTCTTAAGGAAAGTTAAGAAGGCAAAATTCCTGTGCCAAGTTGTTGACAGCTTCTACAGAGGAGCAATTGAAAGCATCCTGACTGGGAACATCACAAAACGGTATTGGATGTGCCCGGCTCAGGACAGGGAGACTCTGCAGCAGGTCATTAAAACAGCTCATTAGCATCCATCTACAGCGCATAAGTAATATTTGGCCGAGTATGTACCTGTGCAGTGTCCAGACGATACTAAAATCTATACCCACCCCAGCCACGGCCTGTTCACCTGCTGCTGTCTGGCAAGAGATACAGAAGTATCTGCAGCTGTACCACCAGACTACAGAGCAGTTTCTGCCCTCAGGCTGTGAGACAGCTTAATTCATCCTCACCACTCCTCCATGTAAAATATTTTGTTCTATATTTTTATCTCTACAGCTATTCTAGTCAATCATTTAAATGGGGAACGACATAAAAACCTAGTTGTCCAACCATGTTTTATAATGATAAGTACATCTTTTTTTTTTACAAGCATATGTCTGGTTTTATCTGATCACAGCACAGAGACATTAATTCCAGTGCAAGGACCCCTCACTGTCAGAATAGGGTGACTGTGACAGGTAAACACCTTGGGGAGAGGGAACACTGGGATTTGTCACCGTGCAGACACAGAGCCACACTGCTTACTCATTACCGAGTATATAGCCATGACTGAGCTGACTGTTCCAATTTTCAGAAATGTGAAGGACTTGATCTTTTTGTTCGGTGTTTCAACGTTGAATATGCACAGCAAATCCAATTTTCCTGTTCAGACAGCAAAGGTCAAATCCGTGCCACGCAGATGACAAATTCTTCTATCGAAGAACACATTCAGAAATAGGCTTTGTGAGTTGCACCCCACTGTTGATTCCCTTGTATTTCTTTCTCATTAGTCTTTCCTCTGAGGACGACTGGCTAACAACTGGTGTCTCAGAGGGCAGTTTCATTTCCTCACAAAACACAAAAAGTGTTGCTTATTGCTTTACTTACAGTGGATGTGTTGTAATGGGTGTGTAGAGGAGCAATTAGTGCACTGGTGCAAGTTTTATTCACTTTTACTAAACTGCTATTTTTCACTTTGAGTGATTGCAGTCTTCAAACAATGTAACAGTGTTTAATTCAAAATGAATCACAGTCTCTGCAGTACAATTTCGCTAAGATCCACATCCACAGACTATGCAGGTGGTTTACTAAACATATTACAGCTCTCAGAAAGAAGCCAACTAGAAGAAAAAAATAACCCATCTGTGAAATAAGACAAATGGTACATACAGTATGTAAAAATGTAGCCAGATAGAAATTAAAGTTTTCAGTTTGCCACCTTCTGTGCACACTGGCACGAGAACAGAACATGGAGCTACATGGGAGTCTGCCATGCATAACTGATGTAGAATCACGGCACTGGTTAAAGAAAAACAGTGACAAACTTCTCTAAAATCTCTGAACTCTCTATCTCTCTCTCTTTTTTTTTGGCTGATTGGGGTGGCAGACACAAGCTGTAAACAAAACATCAACATGTTACCACTCTTTAAAATGACACGACGGAGGTGTTAGCAAACAGTTGCCTATATCCAGCAGATACAGAGCAAAACTATCATGCAATTTGTAGCTGTGTTTCTGGCCATATGGCATACAAGATCCAAATTTTACCCTTCTTTCAGCTCTGTTTTTGGTCTCTACCACCTCCAGAAATAAATATTTGACTCTGCTGATTTTGAACATCTGTTGTTTAGCAAAGGACAGGTAGGGTAAAGTGGGATTACAACTTTTTGCTAAAAACAGCTGCCAGCTGTGGCTGAAAATGCACAAACCAACTGTTCCTTCCTGTGTCACTGATTGAGTCTATAACATTAAGTTCATGTCTGTAAACTACACTACAGGATCATTTGGGCAGATAATTTGTTCAGCCTCGAATTTGGAACATCCCTCTAATTGTTAGGACCCAAAATCTGTCTAATTATCTTCTAGTGTGGGGCCAAATAAGGAAAATAATAGCTTGGCTACAGATTTGCCTTGACAAGAATGTGGTTACGTTTAGGTCAAATTATTTTGATTATGGACGGGGTCAGTTTTCATGAAGATATGTGGGAAGTGGTAGGCCCTGATTAACTCTCAGTGAATGAAGGTGCAATACTTTCCATCGAAGCCAACTTCAGAATCATGACAATGGCGCTACTAGAATTGTACACCAACTCCTGAGGGTCTTTCCTATAAAAGACAGACAATAGTCTATACAAACCAAATTCCCACTTTACAGGACTATTCTTCAAATTTCTATTCATTGTTTGACTCGCCCAGTCTCCCCCCTCATCTCATCTTTAGTCCTTAAAGATGACTCATTGAAGTCTTAAACTGCGACACAATGCAGAACAAATTGTCACATATTTTACTGTTTCTTCAAGTGAAAGAAAGCAAGTCTTTTCTGTATTGTCAGATCACAGAGACTCTGCTGGCTTATCTCCAAAAGAAAGAATGTTACCTCATAAACAAACACTTAAGTGACAGTCACACATCTTCTATTATTAGCTGTACAGACAAGGATAAACTCATGTCAACTTGGCAAATCTTCCTTTTTCACATCTAATTTGTTACATTCACGGTGAAGCACCTCTTTTAGAAGTGTTCAGTGCTCTTACACTCAGTTTCACCATCATTCTTGGGTCACATGTATACTGTCAGGGCACACTGGCTCCTAAGAACCGAAGCTAACGATATTTTCCTGTTGCTCTCATTGCACAGCTCTGGACAAGTGCGTTCACTAACTGCCCGGAAAGTGTAATAAATGATGTGGAGAGAAGCAGCATCACAGCCAGAGGTCCCCAACAGCACATCATTAAACAGGATACTTAATTCCCTCGTTTGTTCTGCAAGCCTGTGCCGGGTAGCCTGAGGCCAGGGCACTCGACAGAGTGAGGGGAAGACCCCCGCTACCTCTCTGTAATTGGTCTGGAAAAAGCAAAGCATGGCCAGGGATTAAACACAATTCTGCCTGTAAACAAACACATGACTAGATGTGTCTGCTGGTTTGTTGGGTAAGATAAATCTGGGGTGTGGCATGGCCTTACCTGCCCTCTGGATGAGTCTTTTCGCTGGACTCTCTTTTTAAAACTTTGCAGTGACACCTCACCTCGCTTTTGTCACATTTGTCCTCTTTTGATCCTCCTTTAAGACTATTTTTACATACTTCTCCCTCTCTCCTCTAACAACTTTCCCCCCTAACCCTCTCTAACACATTCATCTTCCCTCTGTTCACCGCCTTAGATGGATATCTCACCTCCCTTTTTCTCTCACATGTCCACCTGCTTTCCCTCCATGCACCGTCCCCGATGCATTTTCTTTTTCCCCTTCTCCCTATGTCCCTGTGCACATGTGCTTTGGTGCTTCCCTCCTCTGCTTGCCAGGTTCTGCTTCCTCATTCCGAGCTAATAAACCTTTGCTGGTGTTCGGTGCGCCGTGTTGGGTTGACGGAGGCACAATGAGGTCACAGCGTTAAAGACGGATGGCTGTAATCTGGTTTGTGGCCCAGCCATCTGCTGTAGTCAGCTGGTTGCTAACTGCGGGGCCAGCCTTTATTATACTACAGCCTCTACATGGCATTTAATCAGAGAGCTTAACACCACTGGGTTGTGGAGGAAAAGAGGGGCTACCTACACATAAGCCATACCTGGAGGCAAGACTGCTCATGTGAGGAGAGAAGACGGAGAGAGAAATTCTCCATTAAGAAGAAAGAACAGTAGCTCTTAAAGGGATAGTTCAGATTATTTTATGTGGTAGGTTTTGAGGTACAGTTCTAAGTGTATTAACTATGGTAGATGCCAGTCGGCACGGCCCCAGTTAAGAGAAGCAGAGAGCGGCACCAGCATGGAAGCTCAGTAATGAACTGCTGTGGACAGAGTCAGCAACAAAATGTATTTTAGCCAAAAAATGTGTATAATTTTAACATTATCGAAAATATTTTCACTGCTTTACTTTGTTGTCAGACAGTCTTTTGTCACAGAACTCACACAATAACACAAACTGACAGATCGAGGCAGTGGTAGACCAGAAACTCATGTGCTCTGGAATGTAAAATGACTGATTTCACCTATGGAGTTTTGTTGGTTTGGAGAGAGTGATGATGGGCTTGCATAATGCCGGTTTCCAATCAGAAAAGGCCGTCTGACTGCATGGTAAAGCACTAAAAATCTTCTATATATTGCATATACTTAAACTCAAATTTCTGTTTTTTAGGTGGAGCTTTTTGAAGTGGCTAAAATGACCCCGTCTGCAGAAGTTCATTGCTTCACTTCTGTGCTGGTTCCCCTACTCTGCTTCTAGTAACTCGTGGCATCTTGATGGACTTTTACTGTAGCTAATACACTGACATCAGATGAAGGATGACCCCACTTTTAATGATACGAACTATTCCTTTAAGCAGGATGAAACTGATAGAAAATGCAGAAGTAAGAGGGGAGACTGGGTGACTAAATGAAAGCAGCGAAAAAATGTGTTCCTCCTGCAAAACCACATGCTATATGTTCGTTTCTTCCCCACATCTCGTCGACAGCTTGTCACCCGGAAGGATCACAGTTCGCCGAGGCGTCACTCATGATTTAAAGATGACCTATTTGAAAGACTAAAATATCTGTTTTGCAGGCCTCTGTCGATAGACATTTAAAAGCTGCCAGCTACTGTACGTCTTCCAGACTTGTTAATAAATGCCTTGTGATTAGGAGATCAAATAGAAGAAGTGAATTAGTGATTCCTCTGATCACAGCCTGTAGCAGAGGATGAGGAGAGCCTCACACGGCATACGAGATCTCACTGGAGAGAGGCAAGCAAGCAAGACGGCAGAGAGAAAACAGAGCAACATCTGAAGGCCTCGTGTGATGGACGCCGATTGTCCTTCATCTAATTCTCACATTATTTAACATAAAGTGCCGTCTGAGTTATCGCACCGCACAATTTCCTCAAATTTGCTGGACGTGTCATTTGGAGGCAGTCTGAAAACGCCATCTCCAATAACATATAATTTGCTGTGACGGCCCTGCTTTTCAATGACACTTGAAGACCAATAAAGGGAAATATATTTGGTAGCGATCAGCATTATCCTGGTTTCACATCCTATTAGGTCCAAGCTGAGATAAACAGGCTGTAATTTGGCAAGATGGGAAAAACATGAAATACGGTCGCAATTCACTGGAACTTGTGTGAATGAGGCTGTTCTGCCGCCCAATTTCGCACTAATGCTGACTCATTTGATTTCAGCCCTACTTGGGTATCTTTTCCAGACTTCACATGTTACAAGAAGGTGTTGCTGTGAAGTCAAGAGACTCTATTAAAATTCCACTGGAGGGATCAGGGTTTGGAGATTTTTTTTTTCCCCCAAAGTTAAGCTGGTAATATTTTGGAGATAAGGCAGCAGACATATTTACTCCTGACGTAGTGTGCCTCTGAGACCTGATCCAAATCTGAGAAAGGATTGGCTGTTAAATGAATTCCTTTATCTGCCTGAGAGACTAAGTTCGAGCAATAACCTCAGAACAAAGAGGGAGAATTAGCCGACGTCCCGAGGGCCAGGCGACATGGAGACTTTGAATATATAAATAGATGGATCTATCAACGGTATGTCCTTGAGAGCACATATAAGTCTTCGTTGCTTGTCCTGAGCAAGACATTTGTCATCTTCAGGATGAAACATTTGTTGGGTGGGTTTAATTAAACACAGTCCGTTCATGGTTGTCAGTAATCTCCAGAGCTTTAGATATCGTCGTCCGTTGTCACCACACAGGCAGACACCTGACTTGAACCCTTGCACGGGTCATGGGAAATATGCTTGGGACCAATTACAGGGAGGCAACTGGTTGGGATTGGGCTGCATTTTGTGGCCTAACCTTTGACTGCTGGGTTAATGGCAGAATGAAGACATTCAACCTCCTGTCTAAGAAACATCCTAATATAAAAAGAGCAAACCCGGAGCCCCGGAAGCAACTGGAGCATGGAAATGTTTATCACACCTTTTACTGCCTTGTGCTGCGTGGGCCTGTGTGTGTGCGTGTGTGTGTGTGTGCAAGCTTTAGGACATTAATTTTCCAAGTCTCAAACTGCGATACACTGTACGTCTCGGTTGGATTTGGAGTCGCACGTACTGTACACAAAATGGATAAGCTGTGGTGATGTGTTTGACTGCATCAAGAAAGTGTACCAGAGTTAACCGGAGCAATAACAGACATAAGCTTTAACACTCAGACACAACATGGGAGACAAAATTAACTTACCTTATCTGAGTACACGAAGAACAGGATGAGTAATATCAGCTCTGCCAGGAGAATTATCAGCAGGACAATGAAGAACTGTCAGAGAGAAGTGGAGAGCCTTGTTTTAACAGTTGCTTTGGCAATATCGTTAACCCACAAAAACATGATGAATATAAATCTGAAACGAAGCAGTCATTTGTGAGGAAAAACAGCCACCATATGACTGCAGACTAAATACATGACAGTTTTTATACATTTTATAACGAGCTCCGCGTCTGTGATTTGGTATTGGCTTTTGATTCATCATCTACTCTCACCCTCAAATGAAATGTGTGGGTGTGTGATTCCTTCTAAATCTGTGCATGGAAACATGATGAATCAATCTAAATTAAAGGAAGAGTTCGACATTTTCTGAAATGTGGTTATTTGCTCTCTTGCTGAGAGATAGATGAGAAGAAGATTTGTATTTGTGCAGGAAATCTGAAACTACAACCAGCAGCCCATTAGCATAGCTTCACATTGAAAGTGGAAAAAGAGGGCATTGGTTCTGACTGAATCCGCCTACAGCACCTCTACAGCTTATTAATTGTGGTTTTATTTGTGGGGTTATATGCTAAACTGGAGTCTCCCTTGGTTGCTGGCAACCTCAGTGATAGTGACAACAAGACTCCAGGAAGGATATGTATTGCAAAGATTTGTGAGCTTTAAAGGTGTTGGTAGGCAGATTTTGTTGAACAAGATCTGGAATTTTATCAGTTTACGGACAAGGCCACTTGGCCTTTGGTGTTGTCAAGAAGGCGAAATGCAATGAATTTAAAATAATGAGATGGTATTTAAAAATAATGACTTATCTCAAAATACTGAGTCAGTATTAGGGCTGCACAAATGTTATCAAAATTGCAATACAGCTGAGTGCAATATCCATATTACAGAAAGTGCATTTTTTTTGTAGCTGTTTGTCAGAACAGATGTGTGAACCATGGAACTGTAGAGTACCATCAGGCTTTGTGATCAAAGAAAGTTTATATCAGGTCGACACTGTCCATGTGTCCATATTCGCGCTCATCCACATGAGCACTTTCCCTCTCACATTATTCCTCTCTCTCTCTCTCTCTTTGCTGCGAGTCTGCATCATGCTTAAATAGCCCGGTTTTTAAGTGGTTCATGCCGGGCTCGAAATCTAACCCACCACTGGTTGTGTGCGCAGTGTTTCACTTGATGTTGCCCAGTTAGAATCTCAACAAAAAAAGCCCCAGCAGCAGGAAGGAGGCAGAGGAGAAAACGGTGAAATCAGGCCACTGAAGGCCACAGTGGCTGCAGGGCATATCATTTTATGAGGGGCATTATGTCAAACTGACTAAACTAAACGAACTGGCTTCTGGCAGTAGTTTCATATTGAGGATGCAGACATGAGAGCAGTATTGATCTTCTCATCTAAACATCCTCTAATCAAATAAACATATTCTGCTAAATGTAGAACATTTTTTATTTAAGGTTACAGTGCATGAGCTTAGCCTGTGAGCTGAACAGGTTTCTCAATAATAAAATAAAGCACTCAAAAACACTCAAAGAAGGCCAAAAAAGAAAGAGGAAGGAGGTGGGAGTGACATAGGGAGGGGAAAAAAAGGAATCCAAGCACTGGAGGGCTTGTGAACGTGTGAAAGGAGGGGAAGAAGGTTTAATACCTCCCTAGATTAATTTCCAGCACAGCCTTGCATCTAATCTACTATTCTCCTCTCCCTACTTGACTCCTCTTCAGCTCAATATTTACCAAGCTCTTCTGCACAGCACGGGAGGAGGCACGCGAACCTAGACTTGAGAAAACCCCATTAATTCCAAACTCATTTGGGAGGAAAGGGGTAAGCTATTATTTGTGTCAAGGCCCAAATGAAATAGTTCAGACAATTTGTTGATGGTTGGGTATCTGGGCTGCCAGTTTAGCGTAACACTGCTGTGCCTTCACAGTCGGTTTGTCACATTTTCTTGTGCTGAAAGTTAAAGGCACAGCTTCTGTACACTAAATTGGTGATGCTCTGATGGCACCGTGTGAGAATTTGTGAGTATGTACCGAGTTGCGTACACAGCTTTGTGGGCGTATGTTCTCATTTGCTAGCGTTTCACACTTTCAAGGTTTTAAAGTGTTGACGTCTCAGCCGGATATCTCAGTGTTTTCGCTCCCACTTTGTTTGTTCTTTTAAAAATTTGTCTCAGTAAACAATTTTTGGCAGCGAAAGAGAGAGACTGAAAATTTACCGCAAAGGATGTCTAGGCTTTGAATATTTCTAATCCAGGGAGAGTTGTCCGCGGAGTAGCTTCAGAGATAATATGTCAAGGTAGACGCTCAGATCTGTTTGCTCGGGGAGATCTAAGCCCACTCTGATGTTTCCAAGTCCTGCATCCACCACTACACCTCCCCAACCCCCCCCCCCACCTCTGGGTGCACTGAGCTGGACGGACAGACAGAACAACAACAACAAAGACTAGCAGACACCTCTGCATTAAACACAATTATCGTAGCCGAATATGAAATGCTGCTACGCACAGATGTGGCAAGACACTTAATGAGAAACATCACTACTTGCAGGTTTTTCATTAAGTCTCTCTTCTTTCTCATTCCAGCCGTCCTCCTCCGCCCCCCCGCGCTCCGCTCTCCGTCCTCTCTCTGCTTCACAGTTGTTAGTCAGGTGAAGGAAGCCATGTCGAACACTGAGGATTTGGTGGGGCTTTTTGACTGATGCAAGAGCTTCAAGGGATTGAGCTGTTTGTGATGTTAAGTACCCAGAGCCTCAACTCCACTTCTCATTTAAAGTTTCTATACATGAAAGTTTTTTTTTTTTTTCTGTTTTTTTGCGGCTCAGATCCACCTCATTCCATTGGGTGAACTTTTATAATTAACTTGTGCTTAAGATAAAACACTCGTACAACTTTGGGCAAACAGTGCAACGTCAAGACAGAGAAGTCTTTGTAATGAATAATAGAACATTCTCAATTATTGAGCGCAGAAAAATCCTTGTGTGTGTGCCATGTACATACAGTAACTCAACCAAGTTGGGGACACAAAAGGCCTCCTGACTGACAGTTCTTTCACTGGGCTGTGACCAAAGCCATGGAAATAACATGAACGCGTTGGTGTTAATTTGCAGAGAGGGAGATTCCCACTGCTCAGCTCTATTTTTCCTTTGTGAGCCACTGAGGTTTGATACAATGCAGACTGAACTCCTCCTGTCACTCGTCTACCTCCGCTGATGTTCTAGCTGGAAGACAATACAAATATGCTGCTGGGTTCTCGCTGGCCTGTGACCAGTGTGTAGGTGTATAAACACAAATGTGAGAGGCTGTCTCCACAAGACGCTTCTGTCAGTATTTGCATGAGTGATGCGCGGGAATGTGAGGAAAAAAAAGTCCAAAGGAGGAGAGAATGAGTAGGAGAGGAGTTTAGGCAGGTGTCTATGTGTGTCTTATCCATAATGAGGCATTCGGTATTTAGATGTAACTCACGCTCAGAAGCAGGCACTTGTTCTCCTTGATGGCACCCAGGCAACCGAGGAAGCCCGTTACCATGACGATGGCGCCAATGGCGATTACCATGTTGGCAGCAGACAGTGAGGGGAATGAGGGCGAGAAGGTGGCGAAGCTGCCCTGAGACACGGAGAGCCAGATGCCCACGCCAAGCAACCCACAGCCACATAACTGCAAAGAAAAAGATAAGACAGATGACAAGGTGAGAAAAGATAAACAGCAGGTAAGTTTATATCATTTAAGGGAGCGATGTAACAATTGTGTGTCCAAAAATAAGTACAGCAGTCCAAATAGCAAGTTGAAGCCAAGTTAAATCCTATTTAATAGAAGTGAGTTGTTTTCCCCCGTCCCTTCCTCCCCAGGCTTGAGGAAGCTCAGGCAGGCTGCAGGATCACTGCAGAAGTGCAAGACAAGCACAACAATTTAATTTGACAAGTGACAAAGAATCCTATGCTGTAAGTTGATCACCTGGTTTATAACTGTTGATGTAAAGTTAAGTTTGTTATCCTGAAAACAAAGAAGTCCACTGCTGCGAAAATACACGTTCCAGGGTTGTAGTTCAGATAATTTCCTGCCAGACTCTTATGACTCATAAAGACACTTACTTATTTAGCAAACATTCAGCATTATTTTGAACTCTTAATTAATGCAAAATGGACAAACAAAGAGAAGAAAAACCAGACAACTTAACTCAACTTAGCATGCTTTCTTAATCTCTGACGATGATCATTACTACAGTAAATATATTACAGATTTGCCCTTTAAGGGCTGGCTACAGAAATGATAAACAACCAAGTTAATTTCAGCTCTCCCTTGGCAGATTTTTCTCATAACGACAAGCTTCAGGATATAGTACTCCACACAGTAAGTGTGAATGAACACAAATCTCAGTTCAAAAAGCCCCATGCAACAGGCTCAATTTGCCTGTCCGCCCTGGGAATTGCCCACGTAGTCATCCGTCACCAAACACTGACAAAGAGAGTTTACCCCAATTACGACTATAATAAGCCACTAACAGCTCTGCAAGAGATTAGAGCAAAAAATTGGACTTGGGCCGTGCCGCTGTTGCACGTTTGAGCTGATTACGTTAAATCCAGAACAAACAGAGATGTAATTACTGCCACCCCCTACAATGAAAACTTCCCAGCTTTCCTGAGCAACCTGCAGTAGACTTGAACTTCACCTAGAGGGAGCAATTCCCTCATTCCTCTCTGCCATGCTGCCAGGCCCCCACTGATGTGTGAGGCCTGTCCATTAATGCATGAAAGTGTTTATAGAACTCTTTGATTGGCAAAGTGGAGTGCCCCACCTGCTGATGCTTTGCTCCATCTATCAGAGATAAGAGCTACGCAATATGCCCACCCCTTGGTGAAATATAGGCTCGGAGGTAAGTGGTGACATTTTTGCCTGCACCTAATAGAATGAAATACCCCAGGCAATATTGCCACGAATAAAAAAAAAACTCCAAAATGAGGTAAAATATGGAACGGCACCATGGTAAATCATCGCACCGCCGCTCTCTCCACCCTTCTATTCACATCACTCTTCTCCTCCTTTCTCATCTTCGCACCGCTGCTCCATAACACTTAAAATGCCTGTCAGCAATATGTGCAACAAACCTGCTGCGCATGCAAACAAACACGCACAGAAGCACACATTCATATGCACACACAGTCATCATCAGGTAGGAATTTTGGATAAATCAACTGTTTCCTCTTTCTCTTTCAGAGTAAAATAATGAATGCACCACACACCGTGCTAATTTCCTCGGTCTGACAAAGTTTAACTGACAAATAGAGCAACTGATAATAAGCCTGGAAATGTGCTGCAGCAAACCAAACTCTGTGTGGCTTCACTTTGACTAATGGCAACGTCTGTTGATCAGCTATGCTGCACAGCAGTCAAACAAAGTGACTTAAAGCACATTACAAGTACCACCGCACTCAAAGGTAGTTGCACTCAGAGATGTTAGGCGATGATGTGTAAGAAAAACTTTGGAGTTTCAAATGCGAGCCTGATGAAGTGCTGAGAGACGCCTCAGGTCTAATGAGTCCTATAGGATCTGTAGATACACAAACTGAGTTCAAGCAAACCCCCTCTCAAGTGTCCTCATTAACCTGTGACCTTTGTGCTGCAGGGTTTAACTGTGTGCAGGCCTCCAACGATGAGAGTGCTTCAGCGCATATACAGCAACGCACTCAGGGTGGATGAACGATACGTGTGAGCTCTCCTGAGGACTCAGATATGACTAGATTCAATTGACAGTGAGGACACAGAGCGAAAGAGGCAGGACTGTACATAAACTGCTGGTTAGATAAAAGCCTGCTCAAATTCCAGCACTGATTGACTACAGCACAACTGTACTGTAAAATGAAGTCCATTACTATCACTACTACTCATCGAAAAGCAACCAGTGCACCGCCAGTTCAAAGCGTACCTGTTTTTGATTTCTTTGCCTCTGGTGTTGCTGCTTGAAACTTTCTCAAGAACCGCTTATCCAAACACTTCACTCTCAACTCTGTGTTGAATTATCAAAATGTTACCCGTTGAGAGACCCTAAATTGACCCTACACCTCTCTCTACAAGGCTCTGGGAATAAAATCTAATAAGTCTAACGTATCTTTTTTGAATTGTTATCTAATTTATAGATTATTCTAGCGATTATTTTTATCACTTGATTAATAATACCTAACAATTAATTAACCCAAAGTAAATTTCAATATTTTATACAATCATCTAATCATCATCATCTAATTTCCACGTCACTGCTGTGTTATGATATTATGAATAATTGATCCTTTTTGCCTGATCAGAAAAAATACTGGACCTTAAATTCAAAGGAGCTGCCGAAACACAGAGACTTTTTTTTATTATTATATTTTCGGACTTTATTTGATCTTGCAGTCACACAAAACCTGCTCTACCAAGTGAGCTACTGGATTTTCTGAAAGATTGTGGAGTGAAGTGTGAGTGCCGCTGTCAAGGTCAAGCGCCTCGAACAGAGACTCTGAATGAAGGGCACTTGTTTTGTCACATACGGATGACAGTAAAGTTGCATTAGATTTCTCAGCCTGAATGAACGAGCGGTCCGAGTAAGACCAGTCCTGAGAGACGGGAGCTGCAGCAGTGCTCGAAAGACTTTCAATCATCTATCGTCTAAATAATTCAGAGGCGACTGTATTCGCTGGGAGGCATCCGCTGGCCCTTTGTGATTTCCTGATTAAAACAGAAGATTGAAATGTCAATTGAAAATGCTGGTAAAGGTCGTGTCCCTATGCAAAGTGGCTAATATATGGAACCACAGCTGACACCGTTCAGACGACCAGACTATATGAAGCGTGAGGGTGGGTTTGAGGGAGCAGCAGAGGAATAGTAAGTTTCAGAGGCCGCATAGATAGTGGATTTACTGCCAGTGAGGGGAGCGCTGGGAGGTTTAAGACTCCAGGTGGGGAGGGATACAGTGCTTTGACTTAATTGTGTTTAATGCCCAGTGAAGGGAGCTTGTCCAAGTGTGTCGCTCTCTTAAGTGACTGTGAAACCACCCAGCCCCCGCTCAATCTGTCTGATCTGAGCCCTACCAGGAGCACCGTCTAATCCCTGCCCTGCTTCTACTACCACTACTACTACTACAACAACATGCTGTTGTCAGACCTCTGTGTCAGTGCCACAGGAAATACCTCTGGTGTAAGCTCTGATCTCTTTGGGTTATCTGACCTTGGTGTGTGTGTGCGTCTGAGCTTGACCTCGAGGATCTCCGCTGAGCTCCTTATCTGCTTTTAATTGTTGGACGATTGTGTTGTGATCGCCCATCTGCGGGGGAAGGATCAAGGAATCCCCAAATACTGGACAGGCTTGTACACAGTCATGGAGGAGGCTCATTATTCATGCAGTCGATGTTAATACAGCAATCAATCTGGCAGATGCCGCGGGCTTATTATTAACATTTAGGTTGAAGGAATAAATTGACCTATTTCATACTGGCCATATTTTATTTTACAGTTCACTAACAAGACATAACAAGCCATACTTTGTATCAAATTAGACAAAAAACTGGTGTTAATTTTTTTATGTTTATGCTCACTTTATCCAGGAAATGACAGTGCACCTTAATTAACATGAAAGAACAAAAAATAATTTTATTAAAGGGTTATTAAAGATGCATTACAACAGAACTGTACTGTAAGTAATATTACATATCTGCCTCTTCCTATTTTAAAGGATTATGTGAACCCCATCTAGCAGAATTATAGAAGTAGAGGAATAGTTTGCCTATGGGTGGTAGGTAAAGGTGATTTTATCAAAAAAGTAGGCATAGGTCTTGGCTACTCTATGAATTGTATCGGCCCAGCCAAAGAAGGTGTGACACAAGTAGCAGATGTGTGATTTCACTTAAGTTCACAGTACTGTTCTGTTGTAAATTGTTTCTAATTACCCTCTAAAAGATGTCTAATAGGTGTCTTATTAGTACACTTTAATTTACAGTGCAGTTCTATTGCAATGTGTTGCTAATTACCCTCTGATAAAGTCTAATAATGGTGTAACAGTGGGAAATAATATACTTAACCTTACAGTAGAGGCTCTAATAAAGTGTAAAATATTGTCTAATAAAGAGCATATTATTTCTAGTTTTTGTCTAATTTGATATACTTGTTATTTCTTGTTAGTGTAGTGTAAAATAAAGTGCCACCATAGGATCAGAACTCATTCTTTATTCATGATGTGCCAGTCACTTATTACAAATGTATGACAGTCCTAACCTGGCCATTGTTAGCACATAATAATTTGTTGTTGGGGTCCCTGTCCATGCAACTGAGCCCAGTGTGATTCTCTACCAATTATCTGTGCAGATCGAAACAACCAGATAGAAACTCTGGGCTGTTCCTCAGCTTTTACCATCCATGTATGTAACTTTGCAAGGCTTGGACACATCATTAAACAGCTGGTGGGGGAGGGGGGGGGGGGCACATGACAGCCTGCCAGGTCACCTTCTATTTCAATTTTAACAAGCTTCAGTGAGGAACTGAATCTTTTAGCAGTTCTACGTTTTCAAATATGTATTTCTGGTTTAGCTACTAGAAAACACTGTCAAAACAAACTTGTCTGTTTTGTTTCGCTGATGTTCTGTTTTTGTCTCGCTGACGTCCGTGCTCATACATGGAGCAGAGATGCTTCTGTCCTATTTATCACTGTGAAGGTTACTTTCATACTGGAAGCTGATAGGAACATATCTTCCCGCTGTGATAATGAAAAAATTCTTTGCTGTCTGGATTACAAAACTCACTGCTCTTAGTGGTGAATCGAGTTCAGAAAGTCAACAGCACTTCTGACAGGAGGGAGGGATGCTGGGAGCATGTAATTGTGGTTGATACGGAGTTGTTTGAAAAAAAAAAAAGAAGAAAAAAAATCAATGAAGAGGAGCGAGACTGGGCTGAGAGAATATGTGACCTTTTCATGTGTGTTAGGCAGTATTTTGAGAGTACATCCATGGCGAGATGGAATTGAGTCCGGTGTCTAAATGTCATTTTGTGGAAGAAGCGACACAGGGAGCCCAGCAGAGAGAGCAACATTAACTTCCTGGTAGAGGAAATTGGAGGACATGAGATGTGACTCTATCTAGCTGGATGAATGGGGCCCTACTGTTTGATGCTCCTGTAACAAGCTCAGGGTGAAAATAATTGCAATTACACTGTGGGAAGCAACTTTGGGAACACTTTCCAAACAGGAAGGAGAGGTGACAGAGTTCAACCATAAGGTGTGTGAAAGAGAGATAGAAAAGTATTAAAGCCAGAAAGACTGGGCGCACATGTGAGACCTGTATAGGAGAAAGAAAGATTGAGCTTAGAGGGAGAGAAGAAGGAGAAAATAGAGGCTGACCCTTCATCCGAGTGGCTAGCTCAGAGAATTATCAGTCGTTGTGGGAACTTGCTCAGTGACACGGAGCCACCCGACACAGGGTCCCTCTTCAATCTCCCCAAGAGGAAACGGGGGTCCGTGGGTGGGGTGGTTCAGTGTCTGTGTGTGTGTGTGTGTGTGTGTGTGTGTGTGTGTGTGTGTGTGTGTGTGTGTGTGTGTATGGAGGTTAGAGGATTGACCTTTTCACACTCTGAGCACCCGGGGGAGGTCACGTCCTGTCGTAAAGAATGACAGCTTTTGTCAAATTACTGCTGTCCTCTGTGGCTGCTTTCATCACACGGGCTCAATGAGTTTGTTAAGTTTGAGAGATTGATGTGTCTGCGATGTGTGAGTGTGTCTGTGAGTGTGTGTGTGTGTGTGGCAGTAAGAAGAGATAGTGAGTATTTCATTTAATTTAAAATATGTATTATTTAAAATATGTATTGAATTACTTTTGAGTGTTTTGTAATTTGTGTTTTGCTCGGTACAAAAAATCAATAATGTAATTTGTATTTGTGTAGTTGAAGTACTTAAAAGAGATTACTGAATGTGCCATTTTATTCTCAAATAAGGCACAAGTCCTGTTGGATCCAGCAACATGCTCATTGTGAACAAAAGTATTTCATTTGTGTTCCTCATGACCAGAAAAGCTAAAGGAAAGAAGCTGTTTTGGTTTTTGGTGCAGAGTTTCCCTCAGATAAAGGCTTATTGTCAAATATGAACAGATATTGCATGCTGAGGCAAGCTTTCTGAATGTCACTAAAATACAACAGAAGAATAGAGCCAATTTCCTGTACTCTAGCAAAGGCAAATGTGCTTAAAAGCTTGAAACCTCACACCTAGGCAGCAGAATAGGTTGATTTCCGGTGACCCCCAAAATGACATATTACTGTAGGAGAGTACCAGGTGCACTGAACCTGAAATACTTGACATCTGGTGATAGTCAGTCACAGTTAGATTCAGCCACCAAAACTACCTGGTTAAGTTCAGGAAAAGATCATGGTTTGGGTTAAAATAATTATGTGACATTTCATAAGTGACATTGCTCACCAATTGTAACTTAAAGGTACTACAAGGAACTTTCATATCGAGTTGATTTTGAAGCCCCATGTGGAAAAAGCGGTTGTGTTTAAGAACCATAGTCATAACCACAAAATATAATGTCAAAAATAACATTATCTAAATAAAAATGCTTTCTTGCTTTTTCTTTAACTGGTTAACGTATTACTCACTATAACTTTGCCTGAGAAAATATAAACACAGGCTCATTTCAACTGAGTTCAAAGAGAATCCTCTCTGGTGTCAGGCATTAAGAACAACTATACAGAAATAGCCAGTCATCTCAC
Source organism: Lutjanus erythropterus (assembly GCF_056507025.1). Taxonomy (NCBI): domain Eukaryota; kingdom Metazoa; phylum Chordata; class Actinopteri; order Lutjaniformes; family Lutjanidae; genus Lutjanus; species Lutjanus erythropterus. The sequence goes on from NC_139329.1 coordinate 9,072,877, forward strand.
AGATGGTCTCGTTTGCTTATGTAGGTCATGGAGAAGCATCAGTAATAAGTTGAGCCTAGTTAAAAACTCCTCGTAGTAGCTTTAAGTAACTTTACCTTTAAATTATTTACTTAGGACATGGTCCCCAGGGTGAAAGTCCTGTGTTTGACCCATCGCTCCTTACACTGGCTTTGTCGCTCTTTAAACTGCTCCTGTCAGATTTACTACGGTCACAAGAAGTCACCGCCTAACAGACAGCCATTTTTCTGGCGAGGACAGGCTGAAACCACCCAGTGTGCGCCCCTGAATTCGGAGCATCCGGCCTCCAAGATATCCTGATTGGCCACTTCAAATCTATGATGTGGGACATTAGCAGAGCTCATCTTTTCAATATAGAGGCGTTCAGGTTGACCCATTTTGAGGCAACCTAAAATGTGATAATATCAGTTTGGAGATATTACAAAATACTTGTATATTCTTTAAAATGTATTTTCCAGTATTTTGTTTGTTTTGTTATTTATTAAATGCATTTGAAGGGCAAGTATTTGTAATTTGTTATAAGATACTGTGTGAGTGAATTGAGGGTGTGTTTCATAGCCTCATATTTACAGCTGAGAGTACATAATAGGTCTTTTGCGTGGAAATAATAATCCTCTAAAGACATCTGCAGCCACAATGGAAACTAACCTTTTGTTTAAGTAATTAGAAAGCACTTCTACCATTACAGCACAATAAACCATAAAATTGGGGGAAATGCCAAGCTGACTGCGCTGCTTGAGGATGGAGACACTTCATCACTTTACTATCCCCTCTGCCCTTTGCTTCAACTCCATCTTTCTTTTTATTGGGGGAGAAAAAAAACTTCTTTTTTTTTTCCTGTGGCACACGACATCTTCTGCTTTAGCCGTCATTGATTTTGCAGTGAAATGAAGAAAGAGGATAATTCACCTCAGATAAAAGAATATTTTTCATTTCTCGCCATGAGATCCCTCAAGCCTGTGATTCATGTTACCATATAAGCGCTAAAATGGCCTGCCAACTGCGGGAGGGAAACGGATTCACAGAACAACACACATAATAAAGCTACTATAAACATCAAACAGGAGTGAAAGAAAGCGCCTAAAAGTAAAGACAGGCTATTTGTATTTTCTACCCAGCAAGTGGAAAAGGTCTTCTTTGAGGCATGCTGTGAAAGAAAAGGGAGTCATTTGAAGAGAAGACTCTGCAGAGTGATTGTTTGTGTGTGCCTGTCAGAAAAGGTTATTTTTTAGCGATTTCTTCCTGATAAATAAATACGTTTACTGTATTTATCCTCCATGGAGGTCACGCGTGAGCAAGCAAAACAGAAGTCCAGGTGACACAGAAGAACAGTGTATTATTTTTCACATTATAACACACCTTGTTCTTCTTGACAAGCCTCAAGAAACCTATTTTTAGTTGCTTTATCATTACAAGCCAAGAGTTTGCTCATAAAGAAACAAGGTAATTTGATTTTCTTCTCAATACAGCTCAGTCACACCACACAGCAGCTGATAAGCTGTATTCCACCAAACACACAGCATTAAAAGCAAATATTCAGAGTCATTCTAAATTTCAATAGCAGCTATCATACTCCTGACACCCTGACAGTTCTTTGTTGGATTTGAGTACAAACATTTCTGTAATGAAAAAATATTTTCAAGTTGGAGTTGGACATTTTCTACTTTTTCTTTATTGAGGCACAACTAGGGGTGAAAATATCTTGGCACCTCAGAATTTCATTTCAACTGTGATTCCAATTCAGAGAGCTAAAATGTAATAAAACAATTTTTGATCTTTGTGATGTTTTTTTGTTTTTGTGGGTTTTTTTTGTTTTTTTTTTTACTGTGAAACAGCTGACTAAAATCAAAGCGTATTTGTGATGATCCATATTTAGTTTAGTTAGACACAACTTACACACAGTGTGGCTCTTGTCCAGGTCCAATATTTTTTCTTTTCCATTCCATACTTTAACTTTTAATCCAGAGGGTACAAATCAGAATGTGTCCATTTGCACTCAGCTGTCCTCACCAAAACTCAAGACGTAGCCTAGTCAGAACATAAACATGATGCACGTTTATTCCGTGAAGCTGGTATTACACTTTCCACGCCTGGGAATGCGTGAAGGTCCGCTGGGGTTCACACCACGTAAATTTCATCATCGGGCCGTGTATGCGTAGGCTCTGTGCAGACATTCCTGTACCCGCAATTTATTGATGGCATGCCCTTGTCCACGGACCTGTCCAGGCGGCCTCTACAGATGCCAATCTACTGCACATGCATGTAGCTCGTCGTCCAAGTGGTCTCATGTCTGCCGTCTGTGTATATGTCTGTTCGGGACTATAATGGAGTCCTTACATTTCACTATCCAGTTGGTTCTGCTGCAAGTTGATCACAATATCAGGAACTGGGTTTTAAATCTCCAATTACTGACTTTTCTTCATCGATTTATAATCTTCCAAGAGGGAATCACGATGCATATAAGAATACATTTTTTCTGCCACCCGGCACACACAAACTACAAAGTTTGAGAAAAACTTTTCAAGCCTACAAGATGATAAAACATACATTTTCAGTGGAATATATCAACTGATATTGAAATGTAAGAATTATTCATGATCATTAACTAATCAATACGTCTTTTGTGTGGCCCATGAACTCCCAGTGATTTTTCCCAATTTAGCTCTAAGGTAAGAAAAACACAGCAATTCTTATTTTCATGTGATTATAATCTAATGAAAACATGCTTATGAATACTATATTGCATATCCACCAATAATCTGCCAAGAAATCCTCCTACAAATTGGGCCTTTAGGTGCAAAAAATTATCCAGATGGATTAGACACAAGTCAAGTGAGGCTGCACCAAAAAATCACAATGAAGGTCTGTGAAGATGGACATTCTCAGTGAACCATGGGTAGTTAAAGGAAAAAAATGGGTCCCTAACTCCTCCATTGTGGGGCCAATGTGTTGCACTACATCCCTTTACACAATATTTATCCTGATGAAGGTAGAAAAGCTGAGCTTGTAGGCAACACACAGCTTTCCAGTAAAACTCTGCACCCCTCTCTCCCCCAGCTTCCTGGGGGCGTCCTAGTCATTCCCCAGTGAATAGTGTACAGCCGATGTGAGTTGTATAACAAGTAAATTATTCACACAGTCTGCGATGGCGGCTGAGAAACACTGCTTTCAGGCTCAGAATAAACACTGCATGAATTCAAAGGACCAGGACAGATGCAGAGCGTAAGATTAAAAAGCTATATCTGCCTGGTTAAAATTTCATTCACCCAGTGGAGCCCTAGTGGATTCGCACAATGCCAGAGATTAGCTACAAAATCACACTGACTGACGGACCGGCCGATAACACAGCACGCCGCTTTCTACTAACGCTTTAATTTGAGGACAATTGAGCTTTTGTGGGGTCAAGTACATATTGTATACACATCTCAGTTGATTTCCGGCATAATAAACACATGACACAGACAAAAAGATTTGTCTTTTCAATGCTACACTGATATGTTCCCAGCAATCTATCACATGCTTAGTCAAGCATCCAAAACGGTGCAATTCTGGGGTGGTTCTGGTTGGATGCCTTAGCTGGGCACTTGGAGGGAGGACCTTAGATTACCCTGTTTAGGGGTCTTCAGTGATGCTGCACCTATCAGTGATGCAGAACTTGCCATGTATCCCTCCCGTTCTCTCCATCCCTCCCTCCCGAGAAGAACTGAAAGGCCTATTCACTGCAAACTGACTCTAAATCAATCGCGCCAGGAAGGATTAAAGACAGACAAGCCTTTCTCTGCCCGTCCAGAGCTATCCCTGCTGTCTTCCCTGACACATCCACACTCTTTCACACCTGACAACAGCCTCTACCCTTAGAGGACATAACACAAAAAGAAAGAGAGGCAGGACAATGGCAGAAGAAACGCTATTAGACATCCCTGACTAATTCTGCTGTTAGATCTCTACCGTCCCAACAAGACTCTTCAATCAGCCTAAGAACCCACCGGCACTTCAATTATGCATTGAGAGCAAGTAGAAGAGCACCGGGAAGGGGAAAGTCATCCTGCAATTGGAGCCAGACAGCGAGGACACTCTGCCTGCCAAAGTCAAGTCAGAGAGAGACTGAGAGCATAGATCGAGAGTCGGAAAGATGCAAAGGGAAAAGGGGCCTGCAAGCCAAGCACGCAGTACAAAGAACAGAGCCAAAGACCAAAGCCATAGTCCAAACACAGACAAACAGTGCCACAGGAGAGCAAAGCTCCTTTACTTCTTCATGCTGGGGATGCAGGGCGGCTGCAGGGATGACAGCTGCTCTGTCTTACTGCTACCTCTTCCTCGTCAGCTCAGAACCAATGCTTAGAAACCCAGTGCACTCAGTCTTTAAAGAGATGAAGGACCATAAAAATCCCAGTGATGTTCTAATGAGGACAATGAGATATAAATACATAAACGGAGCTGATAACAGAGGGAGACGTTCCTCCACAAGGCGCTAATTAAATGTGAATATTGCCGCTTGCTGTTGACATCAAAGGTGCTTATGAAGATATCTTATGAGGCATTTGAGTACAATAAAAAGTCAACGTGTTAAGAAAATAAATATCTATTTACGTGAAGGCAGTGCCTTTTCTTTTACGACTGCCTCTTTTCCTCCACATAAACTGCCTCGCCTGCAGAGGCACACAAACATTTGCCTCGTATAAATGTCTCACTCTGGTCTGCCAGTGCAGCCATGCCGAAAATCCTTAGAGGCGGGCAGACGGTTGGACAGTCTCCCATTGAGTTTCACTAGTTGAAGGGCTTAATGAGTGTGCTGGCTCAGCAGAGGTAGAGCATGGCCAGAGACTTGTGTTTCAGGCAGGTTGGACTCTCGACTGGTTCCCTGCCTAGTACCTGGAGCAGAGGACCAAAGGGCTCAAGGAAATGGGAAATCCCTAATGCACTATATGGAAGCTGTAAGTAAAAGAGAAAGCCAGAGTGTCACACTCAGCACATTTCTCTGCTCCTTGTCACCCCTGGCAAAATCAAAGAAAGAGCCTTAGCTCAATGTCACTGTGGAGGGCAATAGCTACTGTATATGGACTTGTGTGGGGGCATCTGCTACAGAGAGCTCCCTAACAGAGCCGTCCATATGCTTGATACACCCACATCTCTCCACTTGAATTTTAGAAGACCACAAACAACCTCTACTAACAACATCAACAACCGCAGCTTTATTATATTCCTAATAGGCATAGAGACTTTGTGGGATGAACTGCAGTTACCTTGGCTGGCTGTGAGTTCACCAGAAGAGAAAAACATGTCGTTACAAATGTATTTCAAGTGTCGGACGATTGCAGGCTTAAAATGACGCGAAAAGCAGCCTTGGGGTTTCTCCCTGGATATGAACCGAGGACTCAGGCATCAGAAGCACATTGTTGTGGTTTTATCTACAGGGTCAGTCGGCCTGACCTTGTGCAAAAACAGACAGGCTGCTGGGTTCGCTAAGAGCCGGGGAGGAAGGTGATACTAGGCGTGCATGTGTTAGCGTGCCTGTGTGTGTGTGTGCATGCATGCAGATGTCTGCGTGTATGTGTGTATAGGGTGGTTTATTAGCTCATTTCACTTGGAAAAAAGCACGGAGTGGGTGCATGGCCTTGCTGCAGGGCTGGTCTGAGCACTGCACAGCCCACCAAGATCCGACCTGCTGCTGCACTTGGAACACAACATCCATTAGAGACACTGGCGCAAGCACATGGCCTAACATTTTAACACAATGTGATGAAGCTCATCCTCACTCCTAATGAACAGGAAGGATTTCATTTGCCAACGGGGTGTGGTGGCTACAACCCAAAAGGAATATGAGGGGGTGAAGTGAAGCAAAAACACGCCGTGTCTATTCACTACTTGTGCTCTCAGATGGTTTGCAGAGGGGTGGAACAAATTTTTTAACAAATGCATAAGAGTAAAATTGTGAACATCTAAGCATATGTTTATTCCTGGAGCAGCGGTACTGTGAATGGAAACACTCCTGTTATGCAATGCGAGGCATTATGCATCCCTGGAGGGACAGAGGGAAGATGAAGACACAAAATATGCACATCAGCTTAAGTGAAAACCAGAGCACCAGGCGGATGCCTAGCGAGAAAAGAGGATATTCAGATTGAAAGACATATAATCAATAGTCACTCTGCCTGCCATGCCACAGGGTGCATGACTATTTTCCTGCACTTACTCCATAAAGGGATTTTAATACCCTTTTCTCTTCATATAGTAAATTATTCACCACACTTTTACAGACATAACTAAGGGAAGATACTGTAGAGGGAACGGTTTGCTAATGTTATTACACACCCTTTCATATGAGGTGATAAAGTGGCCTGATGGTGAGGCTTTTATTATTGGCCCTGCTCCCTGTCCCCTCATAACTTCCAGTATTTGTCCCCTATGCTGTAGGAAACAGTTCTTTTCCTACTTATTTCTACACCAGCAAGTCGCAGTGCATCCTCTAATTTATGGCATAATTCACACTGTGTCACGACTGGAGAAGAAGAGGCTTTGGGAATATTTGCGGACCTACTCCAGTAAGGGAATTCTGCAGTGTCTCCCTCCTTTTCCCCCTCCACTCTTTGAGTCACGAGTTTGCAGCGGTACAAATCCTGGAAAATTGACCCTATTCCGTGACTATGTGCCACATCTGACTTCATTTTGGAGATAATAAACTAAGAGTGTGAGAGAACACGGAGTGAAAACAAGACCTTACATTAACCAATACAGGGAGTCGTTCTGTATTCATGGAGGTGAGTGCGCCTGTGGGCACCGCTTGAATGTTGATGATGCTCTGTCTGCATCTGCTCCTCATCCGGAGGGGAGGAGTGGGGGAGGTGGGGTTGATTTGATTTCACCTTTGGCATGACAGCCACAGCACCACAGAGTGTTGTCTAAAGGCCAAAAAGCTCTGCTCATCAATCATTATGAAATCCTACTCTTGATTTTACACAAGACTGAGAAGTAAAAAGAAAAAAAATCTATTGACGCAAGATAAGACCTTGACAGCTGTAGCATTAAAGAAAATGACATACCACAATAAAATGTCTTTTGATTGAAAGAAAAATGGAAAGATAAGACTGCTTTTATGCAGCAACGCAGGCTGTATATCAAAATACCTGAAATACCTGAAATAAAATATTCTTAAAAAACTTTTCTTTTTGGAAGAAACCTCTAACTTTTAATGTGCCTCAAATTGCATTCTATTGCCATATGGTGAAGCCCTAATCAGTGTTCCCTGTGCTTGTTGCAGGGGCTTTCTCCTTTTATACCTCTACTCTCTCTCGCAATCATATTGCTTCTTTTTATTCATTCAAAAACAGCTCAAGTAGGATGAAGGTGTTGGTGTGCGTCTCAGGCTCAGAGAGGATATGAAACTTTTCACGGTGGGCTCCCTGAAGAAATGACCTTCAGTCAGCACTTGGGAGTAGTAAAATCTTTCTGATAGCTTCCACTCAATACATACACAACAACTTGCTCCACGCGCCTGCCACAAACCATGCATAAATATGCATGAGAAGTATCTGTATAATACATCATACTATCAGGCATGATGTCAATATGTTGCAATATAGCAAACTGAATCCATTGACTGTATACTAAATAGGATGAAATCCTATTTAAAACAGTCTATGGTTGAACTGGTTAATCTGACAGTAACAAGGTGATGATGAGTCCTACACTGTAAGTTGATCAGCTGTTAATAACTGTCAGTTGTCTGTCAATGTAAAGCTAAGCCTGTTACCACAAAAACAAAAGCTCACTGCTCTGAAAATACACTCTGGAGCATGGACGCCTTGTTCTAGTTAAAAGTGGAGGTGCAAGATTAGCACAAGGCGAGGTTAGGTATTTTTTTCCAGCAGCGGTGACAAAATGCTAAAAGACATACATATTGCTCTAGGCAGACTGAGTTAACTAAAGCTCCCTGCGTCCTCTGGGGAAAATATTACACGAAAATCCCTTAATATGACATATTAACAATTCCTTATGTGTCAAACACAAGATAAAAGGTGTCATATGTTGACAGTCTGCTTGTTGATTCATCATCACTATAATCCATAAAAATAAACTGTATTTCTATACAAACTTTACACTTTGGATTTTACTGCCTCAACTTTTACCAGTCTCTGTTGGTTTAGTGGGAGAACACAGTGGGAAAGAAAGGTTTCAAAAATTTCTCACTAAATTGGGTGCTGGTTGGTGGATCAGATGCACACAGAATTAAATACTCTCTCATAAAACTGTTAATTGACTGTTTAATGTGTGTGCAGCAGTATTTGTGGAGTTTTTTCCAGCTTTTATCAAAGATCTGATTTGCTGATTCTTGTTTGGTGCTGGAGAGAGAACAGCTACACTGCAATAACATTAAAAATGTGCAATTTTATTATGATTATAAACTGTTTTAGATCCAAACTAGTGCCATCATCTGAGACTCCCCCATGGGAGGAACAGAAGTGAATTTGTATTCATATTGTAAGAGTGACTGAGAATATCAGTCTCAGCGTTCAGTCCTATTATCTAAATGATTTCACTGATTTTATGTTTTTTTTTTTTTTAAAGATAGCTTTGATGAACAACTTGAAGGTGCTGAATGTTCTCCTGCTGTTAATACTGACGCCATGTGGCTACATCTCATGTATTTTTGCTAATGCTATGCTAAAAACTTACTTCTTTTACTTACAGTCCTCGTTTAAACATATTTGTGATTCGCTACAGTCCTGAGAAACAAAATTTAATTTTGAAAAGTTGACTGAAAAAAAATGACAACCCCGCCACCGCCAAACACGCTGCTAATAAATGCGCTCCTCTCTTTTTGACCGGTGTAAAGGTCAGATTTTAGTGGCAGTTTGATGACACAGAAAAGCTTCCTTGACAGGCTCTGCCCCTGTTCCTTTCCTCTCCTATCCCTTCTGAAACGGCTCATTGGAGGCGCCTTTACAGTTGACATGCTAATTAGCGCAGAAGGGAAATGGACTGTGTAACTACTCTTTTCTGGTCAGCCAACCCCTCATTCCCCATCAGCCCCTCATCTCAAGGCACTGGACCGCACAAAGAGACATATCACTAAATAATAGAAGGGCATCAATCCCTGTATTAATGCTGTGATATAATCATGGCTGTATTATTCACTGTAACCCACCTCGGGCTGTAAGAGGAGACGAGCGGAGAAAGGAAATCAGGGAGAGGGAGATTAAATGAGGCTTCATGCAGGCTGTAATGTTGCATTGAGGATGCTGTAATACGACTCCATCTGTGACCTCCGCCGGACAGTCATCAACCCACACACACTCCCACAACTCCACTTCCTACTCTGAGTCAATGCTGAGTCAGTACATAAAAGATATGTGGTTGTAAGCATCAATAAAAAAAGGTTAAACAGCGTCACTCCTCTTTAGAAACAACAGAGTACTCTTGTTTTCGGGGGACGGGGTAAGTAGCGTGGGTGACAGAGTGAACAGGAACATATGGATCAATGCCTGCTCAGAGAGCAGTATTGGAATAAATCAATACTCATTAGATCTGCATTAAAGTCTGTCAGAAGAAAGAAAATACTCTGTACTCTATGAACTCGCCTTGAGCTCGTCATAGTAACCCTTTCAACATCATGTCATATATCAGCAATGAGTGTGTGAAAGATAAGGAGGCTTCCTCACGCTGGAGCAATCTGATAACTCTCAGTCAGCTGGTGTGGAACAGGGTGGGGGTTTCAGTTGTTTCAGCTGGTAATTTAATGTACACTCCCCTTCAGTCTGTGTGACTACAGCAGTGGTTTCCAAGCAGGGTGTCAGGAGGCAAGTCCAGGTCTTAAGATTCTGTGACAACCATACATCATTATTGCAATACGCAACTATACAAAAAGAACTTTGTAACCACTCATTTCCCAACACAGAGGCAAATTTTATTAGTTATTATTAGTGTGTCACATCAAAAGCCCTGATTGACTGATGCCTTATTTTCTTTCTTCCCACCCACTCTTCAGGAACTCTGCTTATGATTCGAGGTGTGTCTTAAGATTTTGACTAACCTTCTGGTGTGACTTGGGCACAACAAGTTTAAAGAAAACCCTCTGGACTGCAGTAATCCTAAATTCACATGGTGTCGAAATAATCAGAAAAATGACTGGGAAAAATATATGTGAACATTCTTTAGAGTTGTTGACTTAACGAGTTGGTGTCCGTTGAATCATTTGATTGCCACATACTCCCAAAATGACCATTATGTTACCAGTGGACAGTACAGACAGCGACAGGCTTATTTTAACTATATTATGCAAAGTCATGGAACATTATCCATGTGGTTTATGTCTTAAAACAGTTATGGTTTGGTTAGGTTTAACCATAAAAACTACTTGAGTAGGTTGAGAAAAAGTCAATGTTGATTTTTCGTTTCACATATGACTCGAACCTCGACTTCCGGGTGGAGTCCTGTGTATGTCTGGGGAAAAAAAAATGGAAAAATTCACATGAATGTAGGGCTGGGTATCAGTACCCAATACTTTTAAGGTATTTTTTCAGGTTTTTGTAATGGTCTGACTTAGTGGATGCACATTCTGAGTATAAGTCTGTCATTGGTTCCTTATTTCAAGCGGCATTGCGATGTCAGCTATCTACGTTTTCAAAGTCCCTGGGAAACAAGAACAACCTCCAACCAGCAACCCACACACTGAAAATGGCACATTAGCACCTGGGGCACTAATGGTATGAACCTAAACAAGCTAACAGCTGTTACCTTTTCTTTTGCAGTGATATACTCATTTTAATGCCAGAGCGCTCCTCCTGGCGTGCAAATGTTCCGCCAAAACAAGTTCCCCCTAGACACTATTTTGCAGCAGCACTGTCACTGCATCCTGGGCTTAATGCCACCTGAGATGTTTAACCTTGATAACAAGTCATTTAAAGAGATATTTAATTATGTTGCTTCCACATTACAACCTAAAAGCTCATGAACACACCAAAGTCAGAAGAACAACTTCTCAACTCGTAGGAGCACGTGAATGCAGCATAAAGACACGCGCTCAACTGCCTTCCCACACCCGACAAGTGTGCATATTTTATCACACTTATCTATGGATGGCTCCAAAACGCCCTGTAGGGACAGTTAATATGAGCCTGAAAAGCACCACAGTCATTCATTTTAATGACAACTTATATCATCTTCTTTTATAGTCTGAGTCCTGATCTCTCATTTCATCCACTGTTCTATACATTTCTGACATTTGACTGAAGTTTTTTCTCAGCATCTGAGATTCTGTATCAGTCGACTGCCAGTACTACCACTGCTGGATTTAAAAAAACAAGAATATGCCCCCTAGCTTTATCACTGTCCTTGAATCAGTCTTTCAGATTAGACATTTCTATTCAACAAAAGCACTTTTTAATGCATAGCCACGCTTTTAGTACGAGTGTCTGAATCAGTATGCAAAGATTTGCAAAGTGCAGGTTTAGTTCAGAAAAGAGGCAACATACAGAACTAGAGTAGATGTGAATGAATAACTGTAATTTTTTAATCTGATTTCACATACCATCATAGCAGGGTCATGGATCAGGAATAAAATTTCTTCTGAACAAAAGAGACCTTTCATTCACCTCTTGAAAAATCATGAGCTCAATCAGTGTAGAGCCTATCCACTGCATAGTTAAAATCAAGGTGCATAATATATACTTGGACTGAATCATTTAAATTGCACACTTTAAGGCATACCAGGCCACACGTGTGCCAGTCTGCTGATTGCATTGTATTTCACTTTCCAGTTGCCACCGGTGACCTCCAGTCACAACTTGAGGAATTCTCGCGCCTGCAGTGGAGGCCGGTCTGTCATCAGACACGGGTTCAAAGACAAAGCTAACAGGGGGATTAGTTTCAACAGAATATTGTGTGTAATTTCTGTACGTGATCGCCACACCGCCACACTGGCCGTTGGCTTGGTCTCGAGCCAAAGCATGAGTCACACAGTGTCACATTTTGCCCTCAAATATGAAATACAGCAATCCTAAAAGACTTCAACCTTTCCCCCTCTTCTGTCAGCAGAACCGTGCACAAATGTTGCCACCTCACTTAAAGGTCCAGTGCGTGAGACTTACAGGGATTCATTGGCAGAAAGTGGCAGAAATGGATCGTAACATTCATGTTTCATGATTTCATTAGTGTGTAATCACCTGAAAATAAGAATCGTTGTGTTTGTTACCTTAGAATGAACCATTTATATCCACAGAGGCCGCTATGGTGCATTGCCATGTTTCTACAGTAGCCCAGAATGGACAAATCAAACAGTGGCTCTAGGGCTGCTCGTGTTCTGCGTGAATTTTGATGCCACTGCAGTTTCTCCTGCATGCTCTACATGGAAGACAAAATGTCCTGGCTAGTATTCATTGCCTTTGTTGTGTGGTGTTTGCAATCTGCAAGCTCAACGATAGATGCCACTAAAGATCTCAATAACAACATGATCACAGATCCACTTTTAAGGAAAACTATTTCAAATCAAAGCAGCCAAAAGGCTCAAAGCAGGGACACAGAAAAGCGAGAAGTGGGACGAGGCCTCTTCAATATCAAACTCATCAAATATGGAAGAGCTTCACTAAAGTCCAGGACCCTGTATCCTAATTTTGACGGCCAAATTCACTCTTTTTCTGTATTTACTGCACAAACTGCAAAGCAGCAAAGGAGAAATTCACTTTCATTCGCTAGTTGAAGGTTGATTATTCAACCCGAGGGGCTTTTTCTAGATAAGATGTCACAAGATTAGATCAGATGAGATGAGATGATTTTGTTTACTCAGCCTCAAAATGTTGTGATGAAGAGGTGGGGGGCGAGCGGCTCTCATGTGGGTAAACTCACGCTGGCAAACAGGGGATTTCACACAGGCGGACAAACCTCTGCTGAATCCCAAAAAAACATGATTACAGAGCAACACGACAAGATACAAATCCTTTACAAACGCCCGCCACTACTGAATCCTCAGCAGTCAGTTTCCCATTTCCTGCTAGTGTGTGAGGGAGAAACAGTTTGAAAGATATGAGTGAGTATAAATTTGGAAGTCTTTTCTTTGGATTATTGATGTAATCTTTGCACAAACTGAACCTTGTTGGGTCGCAGGGCTGCTGAACAGAAGAGCTTCATGGATGGAGGCTGTAACTACTGTATTTCTCATGCTCCCTCAACCTCCACCCCCTTCTCTCTGAGGTGTCAAGCCGGTGGTGTTGGTATGCTGGGGGTGAGGGTTCACGGGAGGATTGCAGGAGAGGTCACATTTCACTGTTACCTCACATGCAGGAGCAGGGCAGCTAATCTTCAGATCAATTTACTGCTTATTCTCTCCTCTTCACGCACACGTGTGTCTGAATGTGTAAAAATCCCTTTCAGCTCGTCCTGCTTCTTAGAATAGAGAGGTGTGTGTGACAAGCATGGTACGTTTCGTGCCTCTCTCGTTGCTTTTGTTAACAGTGTCCTCGTGGGAACACGGTGGCCCCCGGCTGTTTTAGTGGCCCGTCAAGCACGTCTGTGGTCCAGGTCAGTGTCAGGGGGCCTAAGCCAGGTCAGGTCCCCGGAAGGAAAATGACACAAGTAAGCAAAAACCTTTCCGTATAGTTTCCTGTCGAGTTCTTCTCTTGCAGTGACACCCAGTCATTTAAATGCAAAGTGAGCAGGGAGGAGGAGAAGCCGCAGGCTGTAGGTTTTATGTGGGAGTTGACAGCTGACGGGTTCATCATTTGCTGAGAGTCCCCTCAGAATAGCAGATATAAATAAATACCTGGAGTACAGCCTGTGAGTTTGGAGGAGTCGGGAAACTGTTATTTCCTTTTCACAACCAAAAAATGGTACACCAAGCTCTAAGAGATGCTGACCTAAGTCATTATACCCACTCCGGTAAATAGGTTAGGTGGATTTGCTAAAGGAATGCAATGTTCACATGGGGCGTTTCAGGGACAAGTCGTCTGTTGCATTACTGGGTTGTCCACCTCGTTTTTCAAAAGGGGTTATTTTCAAAGATTTCCTAACATTAAATCTATCTCAGCCAAGGCCATCTAGCAAGGACACAGAACATATGGAAATGAAAAGAGACGTAAGTAATAATCAAAGAAGGAGTGTTTTGTTTGCCTGTTAGTTGGGTCACCGGTGTTTTTGTGGACATTTGAAAGCCTACACATTTGTGAAAAGTACACAGAGCAACAAATCAGATGTAGTCAATTTCCCAGATTTGAACTGAACAGCCATCTTGCTTTTTTTTTCAGTGTCTGATATTTCTCCAGCCAGACATTTTGAAAGAGCCCAAGCTGGTCAGATAAGGATTCATCCTTAGAATGTTTTCACATTAGGTGTGATTACCAATACCAGTCAACTGTCCCACCTTGTTTTGGTACAGCTGGCTTGATGCGAACCATATTCGAGAAAACTTTTTGAAGTGGACCCAGGCACAGATCGATGAACTACACCTGAGTGTGGTAAACAGTGTTCACACTAATCAAACAAGCTGTCATAATTTTTGACAGCCATCTTGAATTCAAAAGAGCAAATAAAGGAAAGTAACATTTGCAAATTGAGCCGAGCTGTGTTGTGTGTCTGTCCAGATTAGAATTTCTACAGGAGGACCCGAATTACCAATCATCACATAGAGCATTAGGTCCACATGCCGGGTCAGTAAAATCACGAGTCCCTTTGGCCCATATAATGCAGTAAGGTCAGCTGAAGTCCAACCAGCCGCTGAGCTGATTGAGGTGGTTATATATAGATAGCACTGGCAAGCTAACTCATACAGGGGAGCAGACTGGGGCTCTGTCACAAGGCTCGAGGTGATTTAGTACAAGATCTTTATTCTAAAATCAGCCAATGGCGTAATGGAGCCACCCTTTTCCATGACACAAACCAGAACAATATTTCCCCCGCGGGTTAAGGAGATGAAGTGAATCAATTCAGAATAAATGGAGGATGATGAGGAATTAATTGAGGGTGCACTAGAGGAGGGCAGCAGAGAGTTTAAGAGGCAGCTCTTAAAAGCAGGGCAGTAGGGGGCATGGTGAGGGGGGTCAACCATTTACCTCTGTGACTCAAAGGGAACATGCCTGTGGGATTCAGGGTACATGATCTGAATAGCCCAGTATTTTGGAAGATGTTAATGTGAGCAAGGCTATGCAGTGTATGTGAGCAGAGGGTTTTCAGTGGAGAGGGACTGTGTGACCATCTTTTCAATGTCAGTGAATATCGTTTACACCAAGGCAGCAAAGGGACATTGTGGACTTGCACAGGACTGTTATCGGGCCGAGACAAATTCTTTTCTTAAAGTTACAATGAAGTCATACACCTTTTCCAAAGTCGAACTGAAACATTTTCAAGTATTTCCAAGGTTCACTTTCCAGCATTTCCAGCATCTTACAGCTGATAATTGACATATTTCTATACATAATGATCATTTCACCTCTTCATTGCATTAAATCAGATTTTATTGTGCTGTTATTTATATATACATTTATATATATATTTATATTTTGTTATACACAAAATTATGTTTTGTGATTGAAAGCTCAGTTCTAAAGCTAAAGCTAAGTTCTTGGTTGTACTTCTCTAAAGTTAGCTAATATAACCCACCATAAGTTAAACTAAGAATCATACCAGACCAAGTGAGATTTGACTTTTCAACTGTGTGTTCAGACAGAAGTGTTCACAACGGCACAAACTGACACAAAGACTCAAACTAAAAATATTTGCCTCGAGCGTCTTGCCTGATTTCACCCAACCTGTCCTTGCAGTTCAATAGAACCAGTCTCTCTTTTTCATTGTTTCTGGTCCTGCTGCCATCATGCTGTCAGATTTTGGATGGAAAAAGTTTTCAGACTTTTTTAATACGGATTTAGACCTTAGTCCCTCGACAGCTCTGTTTTGTGTTCTTTTATAAAATATAAAATCATCAGCTATACAGAGTCATACTATTGCACCAATGGGTATGTAATGTTTTATAGTATATAACCTTAAAGTAATTAAATTTGTTACTGGATATATATCCCGAGAAGGCCAAACCCAGTAATCCAACTAGAGGTGCCCATGATCCACCCAACTGCACCCTAAGTTAGAGTAACAAAACAATATATGCACACAGAAAGAAAAAAACAAACCACAATAGATACAGAAGTAAAAATCTCAAATACCTTGAGTTTAAGAAAGATATTAGAAAAACAATATCTAAAGTTAAAATGGAAAAAATGGAGGTATTAGAAAGAGGGAAAGAGAAACAATGTGGGGGATGCTCAGCTGTCCTCAGGGTAAGGCAGAGCCGTCAAGTTATTTATGTTGTCCAGAAAGAGTCCGTATGTCTTCTAAAAGCTTTTCACGCAGCCTTTAGGCTAGAATCTATTTTTGATTTTCTGATACACTCTAGAAACTCTTTAATCCATCTATCATGAGTGGGGAGTGAAAAGTGTTTCCACTTTAAAAGGATGAGACGACTGGCCATAAAGTTGTGAAAGCCAGAATCCTTTATAATGGTAAGGGAAAGTTTGCTTCAGGCGGAACGCCAAGTATTTCTGTGAGTGGATTAGGATCAATGTCAATGATCCAGGTCACAGACATCTTGAAGGGTTTCAGATATTTTCATCCAGTAGTATAATGGCCTCGGACAACAACACAACATATGCATAAGGTTGGCAGGCGAGTGTTTACACCCATTACAGGCATCTGGAGGCCTTTATAAAATATTTTTGGGTGACAATAATTAATAATGTATCTTCCCATTCTTTTTATGTTCTGTCATATTAGTATTCTTCTTATTTATGCATTGTGAACTCCTCTTTCATGTCATGCTTTATATACGGTATGAATACCACAATTTTGTATGTGCTCATATTGATGTATCTTGAGAATTAAAACTGTCGCCTCCTTGAAAAACAATAAAAAATTGAATTAAAAAATTGTTCCCCTTAAGCAAAAACTGTGCTTATCACAGAGCTTCATGAATCTACTTCATAAACGCACAGGAGATGAGAGGACAGAGGAGAGACTGGTGGGAAATAACAGAAAGAACTGGATCTTCTGAGATCAGTCAGAGGCTCAGCTGCACACCAGCACACACACACGCACGCACGCACACACACACACACACACACCAGCACACACACACATACACACACACACACACACACAGTCGGTGCAGTTGCTGCACTGGCTATTGGGGGACAAAAAACACACGTTGCACAAACAGCAATGGGAGCGAATGAAGTGAAGGTGAAAATTCCCTTCGCTTTCTGTCTGATCACATCTTTCAAATCAAACCACGATCAAATAAAAACCGTGTAGTCTGCGTTTTTTCATATACTGTAAGGAATCACTACAATGAAATTAAAACTAGATCACTCAATCTGCTTCACTTTAATGTTAGACCGTGTCACTTTTGAAATAAGAAATAACGTACTCTTCCTTTTCAAAGATCCATCCAGATTTGCACCATAAGCCAAATATATTCAAGGTGTAAGCGGTGTATATAGACAAAGAAAGAATCTTTTATGAAGGAAAATAAGCCTTAAGTCAGATATATGAAAAACTTTTAATTTTCTAGAAATTAATTAATAATTTTTGATTGAAAATGCATTTTGCAGTGTAGTTGGAAGTAAGTGCTTGGTATATATATATATATATATATATATATATATATATATATATATATATATATATATATATATATATATATACACACATATATATTTCTTTTACTGCACTTAAATCCCATCTCATCATTTCTTGCCAGTTTGCATCACAAGGGGATTCTTTGTTCCTGTCTGACTGATGGGCTTCCTTGTAATAAAAATGGAAAGACATCCATTTGGCTTGAGCTTCAGACTCTGGACACACACTCATCACCTGTGAGTGAGTGCAGAAAAGAAATCCCATTCAGGCACAACTCATGAAAATGAAAGTAGAAACAGAGGGAAACAGCAGCGCATAACCAATGAAGAATTTAAATGGGCTGTAATTTTTTTCTGCCACCCAAATGAAGCGAAAACCAGCCAGGGATTAAAAGACACCATCCATCTCTAACATTAATTATTGAGTCCATTACACACCACATCTCAGACCACAATGGGCACAACACAGACACACACAAGTCTTTCTTAAGTATGCAAAATTAATAAATGAATAACTAACCAACTATCCAATCAATCAATAAATTAATAATATAGTGTGTGTTGTGTAAACTGTGAACAAGGACTGGCAGAGCAACAGAAGAGGTGGAGCAGAGGTGTATCTCTCTAAATGTCAGGGATGATTAATTAACTTAAGCTACATCTGTCATCCATGCTGCTCATAGTTAGCTCAGTAAACAGACTTTTCGTGGTAATCCCTGCTAGCTGAGCGCAAATGAGGGATTGAGGAAATGAAGACCTTCACGGCATCGAGCCAAAAGATTAAATGTGACTCGGAAGTTAAGACCGACTCACTGAATGGACTTTCTTAAGAGTATTATGACACTGATTGCCAATACAGAAAAGTAAAAAAGTTTAGCTGAGGTGATTCTGTTTGTGACCTGGATTGACTTTAACTGGGCAGGCTACAAGTGGAAAACATATTTTTTAAATCAAGTGTAATTGTATGAGGTACTTATATAGTCACTGTATTACCTACAGTAGATGCCGGTCTGCATGAGCCCCGTAAAGAAAGGCAGAGAGGAGTACGAGTACAGAAGCTAAGCTACTGCTACAGACAGTATCAGCAACAAAAGGTATTTTTGCAACTTAAAAAAAGGTCCACTTAAATAAATCAGTATCAGTTTAAGCTTACACTATATTAAGAATATTTTCACAGCTTTGCTTTGCTATCGGACAGCTTTTTCCAATGGGAAGCTTTCATCATGCAAGCCAAAGATTGCTCTCTCCAAACCAACCAAACTCCATACGCAAAATCAGTAATTTTCACTTGCAGAACATGGAAGCTGCTGCTCTACAGCTGCCTTGATCTGTTAGTTCGTTTGCATAACATAACATAACACAAGCAAATGGAGGCAGAGGTAGATGAATAACTCACGTGTAACATGTAACATTAACAATTTCTGATTTTGCCTATGGAGTTTGGTTGGCTTGGAGAAAGTGATGTTTAGCTTACACAACGGCCGTTTCCTGTCAGAAAAGGCTGTGTGACGACAAAGTAAAATGGTGAAAATATTCTAAACATAGCGTACGTTTAAACTTTGGTGGTGCTTTTTTAAGTGGTTTAATACCTTTTGTAGCTTATATTGTCCACAACATTGCTTAGCTTCAGTGCTGTTACTCCTCTATGCTTCTTCACACTGAGGGTTTGTTGACCGACATCTACTGTAGCTACTACCGACTGATAAGAACCCTTATACAACCCCACATCAAATAATCGGCACTGCCCCTTTAACCTTTAAGTTCCTTTTATCTGAGGTGTGGAGCAGCCTGGTCAGCACGTAAGCTCTCTGTCCACACGCGCCCTGGATAAGTCTAACTGTGACGGCCGGACCGGAGGGGCAAATGAGGGCATTACTGTACATGACCAAGCAGCTGAAAAACCTTCCCCGAATATCTACTTTCATATGTCAGTCAACTGGGAAGGCAAAAGGAAGCCTTTCATGTTGAGAGGGTTTCACACGTGGCAGATGGCCTCTAGTCAGTATGAATAAAAATGAGAAAGAGAGTGAGGTTTTGGCGAGGAGGTGGAAAGCTCAATGGATTTGTTTTGAAAAGTAAAGCCCATCTTCTAGTGGTTTGAAGGCCAGAAAGAGCACTTTTTTGTGTGATGGTGCCTTTTCTGTCGGTTTCTCATGATCACAAAACATGCATTTCCTGCTTTCCAGACATCTACCTTCTTGGTGAAGACCTGGATCAAGTCACAATTTTCCCATGATGCAAATAGGATAAATGAAATAACCTTTTCTTATGTTCTCCCTGGTCTTCTGTACTTTTCCAAAATTCAAATGTCACAGATAAAGATATTGGCAGGCATCCTGGTGTGATCAAAGGCCTTCTATGTTATCTTTTCCACCCAAACCTGCTCCGCTCTCTCCACAGAAACATGCAGACAGGTTTAATCGCTTTGAGTTTAAGAGCAAAAGCAAATCCAGTACCACAAGCCCTGAGCTATAGAACAAACAAGCTATTATGCTTTTGCAGAATCTCAGAAATGCCACGATGTGGATGCTAATTTTACTGTACTGCAAAGAAAAGATGATTTTCTGCTGCACTTTGCTCCCACCACCAGTTAGAAACATAAAAACTGGAGCTGAGAGACTGCAAAGGAAAACGACTGATTTGACCTCTTTGCCAAATTATGAAGAAATAATGCTTAATGAAGTTGAGTGTTTCCAAGCTATTATCCCCGGCAGTCTCGCCCTGCTTTCCTTTCTCCCAAGTCGAAGAATCACTCCTCCAAAGGCAATAATCACTTCATTTTGCAGTGCTCTCCATTATGATCCTCCTTGAAAGGTTAAGCTGCATCCCCTGTGTCACCTCGCGAGAGAGCCACTATAATGATGGAGCAGGCCTTTCAAATTATCTGATTGTCTCCGAGCTCTTCGTGTGGCCAATCCCGCGTAATCCAGCATGAACTCGGCACGGCCAGAGAGGCGTCTAAATCGGTGTCCCGCTGACCGAGAGGGACAGAGACAGAAAAATCGAAAGAGACGGAGACAATGAAAGAGTCGGAGAGACGGAGAGGTGTGTTGAAATAAAATTGTAAGAATATCAGATGGTGATTAGTCAAGCGTTCCTATCTGTGTGTGTCCCTGTGGTGTAAAATGATGTCAGAGAGAATTCTCATTAAATCAGATCAATACAGGACTGGCTGTTTGTTTATTCACCAAGAACACAACCAGACAAAAAAAAAGCACAGCAAATAGTGCCTTCTAAGGTTTTTTGGTGCCAGAAAATTCTACTCACTGAGCGCTTTGTGTTCCTATCACAAAAGCACGGGTCTTTTATAAGAAATATTTGTCTTATACCTTAAAACATGAGCAGCTACTTAAATATTTGCTAATAGAATTAATAACATATTTAAAACAAACATCAAATTATCCACATCTGCTGTGGTGTGACAGATGTTGCTGAATAATTCAGGGCACGCACGTCATATTTAAGCAATGCTGGCGCCGACTTTTAAGCAGTTTTATTTAACTCCCTCTGAGTGAACAATAAAACATTAATATTAATTACGGCGTTTTTTTTTTGGTTAGTAAAGAAATCAAAACATAATAAATTTAACACGTGGGAATCTAATGCAGCGCAAGGCAACACATGTTTTACGAAAAGAAAGAGCAGATCTGCGTGCAGAACATATTCGCCTTTGCTCTCATTCCTGCTGTGCCGCTGCCTGAATGAATGCTGTGATGTTTTGTCAGTGTGTGCAGAGTTTTAACCCCCTGACACACGCTCTCCTCAGATCCATTAAAACAAAGATTTCTTGGGGAACTATCAAGGAGTTGGCCCGGCAAAAGAGTGTTAACCCCATAGCCTGTTTGCACAAAGACAAAGACACAGAGAGGGGGGTGGGTAAAGACAAATAGCTGTTTCAATGTTTTATGCTATCTTTTGTAACTGCATCTCCAGTGGTGGACACTATAGATAAAGTAAGGAAAATTCATTTCCAACTGTGCGCTTTCCCAATGAAACTGGCTCCATCTGTGGGAAAAAGGCCATAAAAACTCTCAAATCTCCATCGCAACAAAGAGGCTTCAAAATTGGATTTGTGTGGTGCAGGTGTTGAGGGCAGAGGACAGAGATTACACAGTGAAAAGTACTTAACATGTGCAATTACTGCGGAACTTGTGGAAGCCCTATTGTGGCGTTTCCGTGTGCGTGTGGATGATGAAGCTTAAAGCGGCTTCTTGGGTAAACCAGGTGGGAAGTGGCTGCTTATGGACTCAACAGAAATTCCTGCTCGGAGAAGATAATTTCGCGTGTATCACAGCGTGCCGTCCAGGTACGGGGAAGGGAGAGGACCTCATCTGACACTGCCACATGATAATAAGCCATTTCATGAAAGTACCAGCAGAAACTGTACATAATATGTCAAGCTTAGGGAAGACTTTGAACAACTGAAGCTGCTCAGAAGTTGAAGTTGAAGCTTACTGCCAAATAAATGCTCAAGAAAAAAATTTAAAAACAGGTTTACAAAAGGCTCCCTAGGGATAAACCAATTACCGTTTAAAAAGTTTATGATTATTAACTTTTAATAATCAGCCAGAGTCTCTCAGGTGAAGGTGTGCATGTCAGGGGGAAATGAAAACAGTGAAAGGCAGATTTTTTTGCCATCTAAGAGGACGATCATATTTTGGTTTTCATGTCACACTTCATATCTCATGACCACCACCCACCACTTCATAGAGAATGCAAAGCAAGTTATCTTTTAAGCCCAATGTGCCTCATGCAAGAACCACTCGTACAAACAGATTTGTTCTTAAGTGTTTAGAGTTTAGGAGAACTTATCCCATTCACCAAATTATTGTATTTTGAATTTTCTTTCAGATACGAACATGAGTGGTCCAGACCTGTTGCTGGAGTTATGTGCATTTAGTCTGCTGTTTTCAGACATTTTCAGTTTGAAAAATAAATCACTGCTACAGACGTACAAGAGTCCTGTCAGTTATTATGGGGCTCATGGCTGTTACTGTCACTGTCTCCTTAAGACTCATTTCTCCTTACATAAATTGTGCATGGGGTCATTGCATATAGGCCTACTAAAATACAACACAGAAAATACTGATTGTGTGTGTG
Source organism: Lutjanus erythropterus (assembly GCF_056507025.1). Classification (NCBI taxonomy): domain Eukaryota; kingdom Metazoa; phylum Chordata; class Actinopteri; order Lutjaniformes; family Lutjanidae; genus Lutjanus; species Lutjanus erythropterus. Next base: position 9,095,607 of record NC_139329.1, read on the forward strand.
TGTTGGCCAATGGCTGCAATTATTTCAATGTTTAATCAAATTAAAAGTGCATGGAGCTGCTAATTGTATTTGTGGTTTTCAAAATAAAAGCTGGTAATGATGTCAGTGTAAGTAATGGCACTTTTTGAATATTTTCAGCACATTTTTACTATGCCACGATAATACTTACATCCATGATCATTCTGGTTCCTATAATTGCAATATGAAAAGTGCAGAATATTTCATCTCTAATGCCCCCTAGCATGAGAATGAACCACTAAAGGTGATGAGAGAGTGATTTTAATAATGTGATATACATGTGGATGATTAATTTTCTAGTGAGGCGAGCTATTTGCTCTGGAAGCAGAATTAACACCATTGTCTGATGCTGAGTCTTGTGTCATTTCATTGGACAGATGCTAACAATATGGGAGCTGTTCTGAATCAAGAACAGACTCTCATTGCCCTTTGGAAATGGGTTAATTGCCCCGGCCTTTGCTATAGTGTCAAATGCTGCAAGTGGAGCTGAGTTCTGTGGCTGATAAATATGCAACCAGAGCCATTCAGAAACGGGCCTTTCAAAAAGCGATTAGTGCGTTAAAATATGCACATGACCTTAAGGAAATGTAACTGACAGTCAAAATAGCGATCCTGTGTCAGAGCTAGTTGTTTTTGGACGGGGGTTCCAGCTCTGAAGTCGGAGAGGCAGCCCCTCCGTGCTGCAGGGTAACTGGCTTTTTCGCCTTGCGGTGGATGTCAGGCAACAGCAGCGGTGACGGAGGGCAGGTCCTCCCAATGTGAGGCCGGATCTATTAGGAGAAACAGGAGCCCTCGTGATTGACGAGTTGCTCCACTTCATCCATCAGGCCTGGCACAGAGAGGCCTGACACTGCCATATCCCTCCCATGTGGCCTGGGCTGCTACAACCCTGTGCTATATTTGCTAGCTGACATTAATGCCTCGCTCTTCCTCGACTCTCTAAGCCTCCCTCTCTCTCTCTCTTCTTCCATGACGCTGCAAATCTATGGCCACTCTATCCTGTGCTACTTCATTACAGCAGCTTCTATGTTACAGCATCTGGTGACTTCCCAAATTCTTGGAAGTAGCAGCAATTAAATGCATAACAGCTACGGTTCTCCTCACTTTCCTCCAGGTGGTTCACACATCACGCACATGCAGCACATTTGCAAAGTGATAGGTACACACTAGGGTTATCATGATACCAGAATTTCAAACTATGCCACAATGAAAGTGTAAAAAAACATATGGATACCTCTTTTGCTACCATGGCAAAAAGATAAAGGACAAAGGACAACCTCACACAGCACTGCTATGGAAAAAGTCACTGAACACTGGTTTTCTATGCTGCAAAACAAATTTCAGGCAGCAAAGCAAGGACTAAATTTAGACTAGACTTAGATCTTTTCTTTTTATAGACTGCTATTCTGTTGGTAAACATTATGACACTTTTTGCAGGCGGAGCTCAGGTTGAGGCAAAAACTATTTCCTACACATTAGCTAACACTAGCTTCAGCTCTGCTGAATATGTACTGTCACTCAATCTCCAGGGCTGCAAGTGTTACTTGAAAAAGTTAAAACTGACTGACTGACCAATCTATACATGCAATTGCTATAAGGTTGAGTGATTGGACAATTATATCAGCTATCGGTGACAGGTTTATCGGGCAATTTTTGTCATTTTATTTAGCTGATATAATGACAGACAAACCTCCGTGATGCACAGTACACACCTACCAGGTCAGAGGATGAGTGAGAGGGAAAACAGCCTGTAGATCCAGAGTATTTTCACATCTAATATAGTGAATTGAAGATTTATTTCGACTGAACCAGTGTCAGTGATTGTTGTAACAGTGGAAAGAGTTTTATTTTGTTTCTGTCTGTCAAGTTTAAATGAAGTGTGTTTTTAAAGCTCATCTTTGTTCGATAAAAGAGATAAACTTGAACAGTGAAAGTGATCAGTTGTATCCTTCTGGAAAATTTGTGTGATAATATTTCCTTTCTTGACATCTGATATCTCAAGCACTTCTCCCAGCTTTCTTTTTTAAATCACATTTAACCATTTTCTCTTTAATCATTTTTTTTTAAATAAAAATATTTCCTGAAATATTGATGCTTTTGACAGCCTCAGTACACACAAGAACATAGCTTATATATAAGGAGCTGAAGCTGGTGATTTAAATCCAGAGTCTACATCTTCATTTGAGTTGCTGTCATAAAATAATTACAAGTACAAATCAGACATTATGCAGAGAATATAAACAGTCAAACATTTTAAATTTTTAGTTCACTTGAATCTCTTAGTATTTGTGGGGCTCTTTAACTAGATACTGTAATTTTTATCCAAAGGTAATTAACTGTGTAACACAGAAATAAGGAATCCACCGGGGATTTTGTGGGATATTAATGATAAACTGAGAGCCATAAAATGACAAGAGAGACACACACACACACAGAAACACAGTGGGGAGAGCTGCACCTAATTTTGGAGTCACGGAAGTTGTTTTATGGGAGTCGTTATTCGTTTGATAAGAGCTGTCTGGCCTGTTTACTTCCCCGTCCTGTCTTCGTCTTCATTAAAGTGTACTTGGCTGTTGATCCATGCTGTAATTTTAATTAAAACCCATAAGTAAGCAAGGCATAGAGCAAGCACGGCTGTTGAAAGACTTTACCCCCCTCCTTTTTTTTTTTTAAAGACTGGGGAGTCGAGAGAGGCGAAAGAGCTTCCTCTCAGTGGGGAGTCATGAATAACGGGAGAGAGAGGAAAAAAAAAAAGAAACCTATTGCTGCTCTACATTCAGGTCAGGAGTGAAAAAAAGCTGCAGTGTGCGCAGCTCACCTTGAACCTGCAATTAAAAAACCACAAGGTGCTGCGTTCAAAGGGAGAATCTAAACCAAACAATTCAGGTTACTACGCCATACTCAAATATATGAGGATGTACAGTTGCTACAGCAACAAAAAACACAGAAAATCTTACTCTGTGAATTTAAAAATGGTCGCTGTGTTATGAAGTGGTCTGGCAGGGAGCTACTAGGTCTTAAGTGATTTTTTATGGATTGACATTAAGAAGCAGACAGCTGTAAAACCCAGTTTAGGCGTCCTCACACTTCCCATATTTAGTGAAAGCTTTTGCTAAGTGCAACATGAGAGACGTTCAGCCAAGCAACAGGAAAAAGGTCCACTCCGGGGACCCTTGCATAATTCTCGTGCATAATTTCCCTGTTAAAATCCTCCTGCATCATCTTAATGTAGTGTAATTAATGAGGACAACTTTGCCCTGGCTAATTGAAAATCTGCAGAGTCAGTCTCCCAATGGAAGAAGAGAAGAGAGAGTGAGGAGGGGTATGCAGAGAGAGAGAGAGAGAGAGGGCTTTTAACGTATCTCTATCCTTAAATGAACTCTAGAGCTAAAAAGCCCCTGCAGTATATAACGGAAAGCTCCTTCTGTATTCGTCACCACCTGAACAATATATTCTCTTCGGGTTTTTCCAAATCCAATTTGAGATGGCATCTCCCGCCTCGGGCTGTGTGTTTGGGTCGTAGCTCACACACCGACTGCTTAGAGAAAAGGAGGAGCAATTATGATTCGGTGAGACAAGATGAAGGGCTGGATAAAAATAAAGACTCTTACTTTAGAGACACCACATGGGATAAATTAAACCTTGTGACTTCTGTCAGGAAAGCTCCTCAGATGGCCATGTCAGTTTCTCTCTTCTAATCTTACACAGTCTCCTACACATGGCTGTGTGTTCGCTTTGCTTTCCATTCATCTTCCCCAACAGACAGTCGAGCTGCCAATTTGGGCGATTAATAATGAATGACTGTCAATACTTCTCAGACAGGTGAAAGAAGTCTACGTGCAAAATCTGTTTGAATATGACAAAATTACTGCTCCTCCATCTCAATGTGTAAACACTTAATGTGGAGTTCGACTAACAACGTCGCCACCACACTCTCAAGCTAGTAACGCTTTTCTTTCTTCATTCTACCTCACGAGTAGATTTTTTTTTTCCAGTTGAACCAGACTTTTCAGTGTGACTATTCAATGATTTGTTCTTTTTGTTTTTTTCAGTTCAGTGCACCACTCTAAATTCCTGCATCAGCCTACGTGCTGCCTTCATCCTCTGTGATGTGAAAACATCAGATTTTAAAACAGAGAAGGTAAAACGGTGCGTCCTCCCATACTGTCCTGCACACTTTGTCCTTCATCAAGCCATTAATTACAGGTTAATTTTGACCTGCTGGAACAGTGGAAAGATGAACCAAGATGGCGCTGGTGAGTTTGAATGAAACTGTTAAAATTACACTTGCCACGCAGCTGTTTTTAACTGAACACAACAAATCTTACTCTTTAAAAAAAAAAAAAAAAGGCCTCTCACTTTAGCGTTCTGCTCCATAAAGTTGTCACACACTTAGAATAACATTCTGAACTTGTCAGTGGCAAAAACAAGCAGAAGCAGCAGAGCAAACGTCACCGTCCCTCTGCGCCCTGCAGTGCACTGGGGACGGTGGCTGACAGTGTGTCACCTGTGCTCCACTTCCATCACAGTTAGTTTTGTTGTTTGTGGTGATTTTTAGACTCTGCTTTAAAGGTGCCTGCTTTACACTTGCACTGCTCTGCATACAGTGACACTGCTAAAAAAAAAAAAAAAAAAACAAGAGCTGAAACTTTTTTGTATCTGCCACTCACCCCACTCACTCTCATGAGTTAACCACTAGCACAAGCACAAGTAGACTTTTTTAAGAGGTGTGACAGCTAATATAAAAATAATTTATGATTCCTCATATTTGTAATTTATTGACATGTTATCCCTGTGCTTTTATAAGCTACTACCTGTTTTATACTGTTACTGTAATGCACACTGACTGACAAAGGAAAAAAAAAAAGACTCCTTGACGGGAAGAATCTCAGTCGACTCAGCCTGATGAGGGGGCAGCTGTACTCAAAAATCCTTTAAACTTCACTTATGTGGCATGTGTTCAAACTGAAGCCTGTTGGTTTAAATATGTTCTGACAAGAATGCTGATAAATGCATCCAGTGATCAAATAATGGATTCATTCCCCAGACGTGCACATGCCTGAACAAGCAATCTCACCCTGCAAATTTTGAAAAATGCAATGAAAGAAAATCAAATTCAGGGTGACTGGAATATTGAAATGCATTGCAACTATCACACTGTCCATTAGTTGCATGCCTCGTCATTTCCTCTTGACTTATATAGTCATTACAGGAGTGAAACACTCCATTTGGCATTGTTGTGCACACTTAATTTTCCTCCTGATTGAGCCTGCCTATTAGTGCTTTCAAACCTCAGTACGGCACACCAGGGACAGAGGATTGCTGTGGAAAACGCACAAAAAAAATAAGATTGCATGCCGGAGCCAGCCAAGCCTCTGGGGTCGGGCACACACTTCAGCTCGCAGTTAATTAACAGTATGTTTGAAATGATTTTGGTAAGTATTTTCGGTCTCTTTGTGGGAGGAAAACTTTGTGTTTATGAATTAAACATGCAGCGTACCTTATCATGATTATATGAGGACTGACTGCGGCCGAATGGTGCTGCAGGAGGCAGCTCTTTTCTGCCTCAGTGCTGCAGATGCATGCACATTAGGATTCTGGCGGACGACTGCAAGTTTGGATTCAGAGACAGTCCGCCTGTCTGCCTGCGTGCAAAGTGCCGAGCAGACAGTGTGGCCTGATGAAGAATCACCTGCTGTTACCCAACCGTCCCTACAATCCCCGGCTCCACCGCATTCAGCTGTTAGGTGCTGCTGAATGATAAGGCACTGAAGGCAATAACCGCTGTCTGCTACACCTCCTCTTTCTGCTGCTATTAGACAAGCTGGACTTCAAAACAAGACAAAATTACATCTAAATTGGCATCTTTGGGCTGTTTTGTGGCGCACAGCCTTGCAATGTTCCCGCGCTTCTCGTATCTCTTTATCATCCCAAGCTGAGATGTTTTGTGATTTAGATCCCAGGAAGGAGATTCAGTGTTACACAGCTGATCTGTGAGTCTGTAGGCTGAGGATGATGCAGGCTGCTGCAGCAGAAGTGAAAGAATGATAGAAAGGAAAGGAAGGAAAGAAGGGGGAAAAAAACTGTCTCAACACGGAAATAATTGGTTAGATGTGGAGGTGCAGGGTGTGGGTGAGAGCTCCCACATCATTACTGTGGTGGTTTGTCTTTTGTTCTAATGAGAACCCCTGTAATCAGTAGCAAATCAGTTCCTCTGGGACATAACAATGAGAGTTAAATGGTCGGACTAGCCATGGAGGATGAAAATGAAAATTGCAGCTGACGAATCAACAGGCAGCCAGCACCCCCATTGTGCATTTGTTAGACCTGATTAAAATTAAAACACACAAACACCCCCAAGTCTAGTGCTTCTAATCTCAACATTGGACGTAACATCTCAGTCTCCCTCTGTTCTCACACTGAGCCATGACTAAGTGTCTAAGTACACTCTTAGACAGCAGGGTTCCAAAAAGGTTCTTCCCGAAGGGCTGAGGTTCCATCCGGAACCATTTGCTTCTTAAGAACCCTCTTTTGAAGACAGGGTTTCTCAAGAGTTGTTTGTAAGACTAAGGGTACCATTAAGAACCACTTTCATTCAAAGAACAAAAGTGTTCTTTGAATAAAAGTGGTTTCTGGGTTCCTTCAGGGACTGTTGAAAGAATGAAACCAGCACTGGTCCATGATTTGTTGGCATTCAGTATTATTTATTTATTTTGCCTCATCTGAACAAAGCATACAAGTTCTTCTTCTTTCTCCTCAGAAAGCAGGAGGGTTATAACAGAAACCCTTGGGATTTGAAAAGACTCTTGGTATAATCCCCTGGGCAGGTTCTAAATAAAACCCTTGGTAGAACCTTGTTCCTGTTCGCACACATATAAGGTGGAAAGGTTTTAGTTAGACCCCCCTGAGAAGGTGCTGGGTGGAACCATTATGCCATCATAGTGAATTTGAGATAGAATCTTTTACAGATCATTTTAGATGCAAACCTTTAGGCCCAAACACACTCAAAACAATAGTTGATCTGCCACAGAACCAGCAGTATTTTGGGAAAAGGTTGCTATTTATAAGCTTATTTGTTTAATAGTATCATTAATAATAATTTATTTCTGTAATAAATTATTGTCCTCAGGGGTTAAAAGTCCTTACTTTTTTCAGTTTAGTCTGTATAAAACTAAATGGTGTACAATATTCATGTGTTTTGTATTTTGTATTATTAACAAATTTAGAACGTTGTACACTACAGCAGCACAGTGACAGACGTTTCACAGAGGAGACGAGTGATAATTGACTGATAAACCACAGAACAGGGCTGCAACTAACAATTAACAATTAATTTCATAGTCGATTAAACTGTCGATTATTTTCTCGATGAATCAATTAGTTGTTTGGTCTATAAAATGCCAAAAAAATGATGAAACGTTTTGATCGAAGTCCAAGATGACATTCACAAATGTCTTGTTTTGTCCACAACCCAAAGATATTCAGTTTTCTGTCAGAAAGGAGAAAAGAAGCCAAAAAATATTCATATCTAAGAAGCTGAAATCAGAGAATTTTGACTTTTTTTTTTAGTTAAAAAAATAACTCAATGATCTATGACTGATTTATCGATTATCAGAGTAGTTGGCCATTACTTTAACAATCAATTAATAATTGATTAATCGTTGCAGCTCTACTGAGCAGTGACATTAGGATTTGTGATCAATAAGGGTTTTTGTAGCACATTGACACTTCTGTCCATATCCACAAGCTCCCTCTCCCTCCTTCTGCAGCACTGTCAACACCCACGTCTCTTGTCCATTTCTTTTTTACTCCTCATACGGCTTTGGTGACACGATCCTCATTTGATGCTCCGAAATACAAACAAGGTCATCAAGGCTGGATGGAGGTCATTTAGAACAACAGACTTTATAAAAAAACGTGTTCCTATGGGGAAGAAGAACCTATATGCTTCTGGTTAGCACCTTTATTTATAAGAGTGCAGGCATTTATAAAAAGCTCACACATAATCCAGACGCTGCTGTGAATAAAGAAAAATCTGTGTCAACATGTCAAGACTCTGCTCCTCTCTGTGGCTTCCTGATCACAGCTGTACAGTGGAGATAATTGGCTTGTAATTAGATGGGAATACGCAATAGGAGGTCATGTAGCGCTAAAGTTGGCGTATCGCCGCTGGAAACACTGTAGCTGTTCTGCATGGTTGCCCATCAAAGATAGTCACACTAACACACCAAAAACGTACACAGTATGTATGCATGCATGTACACACACACACACACACAAACACACATAAGCAGATCCTTCCGGTAGTGGGCTGTTAGAGGAACTCGCTTTGACACATCACTGCATTTGGTTTCCACATTCTACCCTAAGGGAGATGGCGCCTTGCCAAGCTGCTCACTTCTGAAATATTAAGGCTAGAACCCATTGTGTGTTGCTAATTCGAGAAAAGTGCCGAAAAGGGACAGAAAGGGAAGGTAAGAATTATGTTCCCACATTTTTTCCTGCTAAAAGTTCTTCCCCTTTCATCTGCGCACAGAAATGATAACATAAATCATTACTGGCGTTAAATTAAAAAAACAAAACTGCTCTATCAACTGATTATCCTGCCTTATCAACAGCAAAAAAAAAAACACGAGTTTGCATCAGTAAACATGACTGCACAGACATTTGCATATTCGCAGATGCATGAAGTCATACTGGAAGTGTCAGGGAACGGCCCGGGCTTGTAAACAAACTCTTGGCCAGAGTGTAGGCTGCAGATCTCGAGCGCTCTGATTTAAATGATGTGATGCAGTGAGGCCCCGCAGGCAGTTAACCCGGGCAGCTGATTGCTCCATAATCGAAAATGTCTGAAATCTAAACATTTCCTTGTTGTTCTGCCAGATCGGTCTCATCTTGAAATGCGCGGGTCATTGTTAATAACTTTTACTGCTCCTGTAAAAAGATGCCCGCCCATAAAAGTGCTAAATGAAACCGAGGGTGTGAAAAATATCCATCAGAACTTCTCTTGCAGATCTCACCTGCACCGACAGTGTACTCACTTCTCTGCTATCTGCCTGCATGGCTATCAATAATTAATGATCGCGTCTCTGCCCCTGCCTAGTTATATTCCACTGCAGGATAACTACCACTATAGGAAAGTGATGCCTGCCTCGAGTGCCCAGTTTACATTTTTTAAACTTTGTGTTTATCATAATATTTCATTATACTTGTTCCCACTGGAGTGATGAGACTGCAAGAACAAGCCAAGCAGACGGCTGGTAGCTGATATCTCTCCCCATTTTGTTTATTCACAAGAGGACGGGCGCATAAAAGGTGATTTATATTCCGGACAATGATAAGGTAAAGCCTCTTAGCAGCCCCTGCTCTCAGCGCGAGATAACCAGAGGCTGGATGTGAAGAGCATCCCCTCTAGTGCAAAAAACGTTGGCTGCCTCGGAAACTCAGTGATCTGTGAAGCTCCACACTCGAGAAGAATGATCAATACACTCCCATCTTACTATTTTCTCTCTGAAGCTCAAAGAAATCACTATCCCCTGCGCCGACACAGAGGAGGTGTGAAGCGAAGGCGGATAGCAGTGGGCGGTGAAGGTGGTCAATTCAATTATCCCTCTGTCAAAGCACATTTTCTATTCTAGACAGCCTGCAAACTGCAGAGGAAAAAGGAATGCCAAATACTTTAGATTGTGCTAAATATTTCTGTGACTCAATTACATGTCATCATCTTTATCAAAACCCCTTTTCATGTGAATTTAACTGATTTCATACAAGTACAATTTGAAATAAACGGGTGTTAGAAATCAAAATTCTGATACTCATTTCTCTGGAAGGTTAATAGGATACTCGGTGGCTGCCGATATCATCTTTTGAATATGTGCATTCACTTACGTCTCTTGTCGCTTGTGTGTGTCTGAGTCACTGAATGACATGGAAGGCTGTGCAGTGTGATAACAGCAAATACTGTGAAGCAGAGGGGGCGAGGTGCGTTAGCTAAAACCACAGGATGACAGAGTCAGACAGGAAGAAGTTTGGGTCGGTGACATGACCCAGACTCTGTGTCTCTGTTAGGAAATGTCAGGGGCACATGAAATCCGAGACACATGCAGGCAAACTTTAGGGGTTGATTATTAAATATAAAATAAGTCCAGACCCGCAAACAAAAATGTACGGCTGTTTCTAGAACTAGAAATGGTCTGGGCTGAGTCGCAGACAGAAATAATGGGGTAGCTTTTCTTACACCATGAGGGTGTATCAAGCTTTCTGCTTTGGTGATGGCAGTCTATTTTTGTGGATTATAACAACTTGAAATTATGTCCCTTTCCCTCAACCTGCTATTCTTATTTCAGTAAAAGTGCAATAGTCTGGTTTCTTTTCGTCTGACATGACGTTCATTTCTTTTCCAGATTTTTTTCCCCTGCAGTTGACATATCAGTTTGTCTTTGTGACTTGGAAAGAAGGTAAAGTTCTCACAAAATAACTGAACAACCAGCTATTATTAAGTCGGACTAACATTAAGCCATGCTAACATTAGCTATTATATTCATTATATTTAAAAACTGAAATAACACACTTAAAATACTATTACAAATACATTTCTTGTCACATACTTTTAGGTTGCTAAGCAGCAGTATTTTACTTTTGGGTAAAACAAATAATTGAGTTGGAAAATTAGAAACTTTTAAGTTGACTTGCCTGAAATTTAGTTTGCATTAATTTAAACAGTTGATCTAAAAGCAATCAGATTATTAACTACATCTGGCTTAAAGCGATTGTGTCAGTATAACTTGTGAACTTTTTTTGAAGTTGGTTCAATAATTCTCTTTTTTCAGTGTACAATCAAGGACAAAGTATCTTCTGGTGGAGACTTCTTAGTCATCATCAGTCTGTGAATACCACAATTTACTCTGTGATTTGAAAAGAAAAAGCTTTGATTTACTTTTTTGACACAATCACTTTCCCCTAGACTTTCTTGACTGCTTTTACTTTAATGATTTCGGAATTTCCCAGAATGCCCTTGCACAAATGTTTGAGTAATGGGCTTGAACGTCAGTCCTAATGGTGGGAATGGTTTACTCGCTGCAGGAGGACGGGCAATTTAAAATCTGTTTTGTCAGTTCTTCAGAATTTCTTGATAGCTAACATGAAAAACAAGCCAGTGAAATTTGAATGATTACATTTACAGTCTACCATTTTGCTTTGCTATTTTTATAAGCCAGTGGGAAAAATATTCATTAGGCTAATTCCCATCTGGCTTTTACTTGGAGGCGAAGAGAGGAAAAGCAGTAATGTTAAAGCAACATTTTGATGCTTAGCACTATTTCTGTTAAACTCATTTGCAGCTGCAGATATCTCATTGTGAGCTCTGGTCGACTTACCCAATATCACAAATATGCTACCAAATGAAAAAAATGAAACCAGATATGCAAAGTACAGCGATGCTTAACGAGTTTTTAAATGATTCAGGATGAATCTTTAAAATCCGTATCATCCAGTTGAGAAATGTTCTCATGGGAAAACACATGAGGGTGTGTCTGTTGAATAAGAGGGTATAAATCAACATCAAAGAGGAACACATGTTTTTATACAACATTGGTGAAAGCGTGGATAGTGGTACCCCAAATTAATACGCCTTTCCATTATGTGCAATCACTCAGCTGCACTCTGACTAACAAATGGGGTGGAAAAAGTCATACCGAGGTAATGATAATAATAATTGTAACAAATATCATACTGATGTTTGTCGATTTTCAAGCAGACGCTAATCTAGTCCAGGTTCCCTGTGCTCCATCATGGCGAGGTCAGCGGTGTTTAACAAATAATGTGGTGCACATCAGAGAGGAACACAGAGATACACAAAGCAGGGGGAGGACTGGTAATACATCTGACCGAGGAAGAGGCAGCTGTAAACACTGTCTCCCAATGGCTGCTCACGTAGCTCTTTTGCTTCCCCTCCACATTTATATTGTAAACACCTGTCTCTTCTCCGGTCTACTCCTCCCTCCACTCTCTCAACACGGGGACAGCTCATCATCCAGCGCAGGCTCCTCTGCTACAGTAGCTATCACTTCTGGCTACATCTCATATTGCATTCAGACACTGAGTAAAGCCAGGCTTCATGTGGCCCGAGTAAACAACATCTGACATTTTGGCTCAATCTCCAATCAAAAGCAGAGGGATGACACGAGGCAGTGCTTCCTACATACTATGAAGAGTTACAGTTAAATGTGCTGCAAAAAAGGAGTGGAACTGTTTGTGGTTCTGCATGGTTGGAAAGATGATTTGGGCTGAAACTAATGATTATTTCCATTATGGACTGCTTATTTTGTTCGGTCTAAGAAACATCAGAAAACAGTGAAAAATGCTCACCACAATATCCTGGAGCACAAGATGATATCACTGTCATTAAATGTCTTGTTTTGTCTGATCAACAGTCCAAAACCCCCCAAAATATTTAATTTATTACAATGTTAGACAGAAAAAGCAAGAGCAAACAAGAACTCGAAGCTTTTGCTTGAAAACTGATTTACAATTAAAGGTGCAGGAAGTGATTCTGGAAAAAGAAATGTGGTTGACTGAGTCTCATTCTCAGGGAGTCAAATACCAGCGCTTTGGGTTGGGAGCTATCAACCCAAAGCGTACTTGACAACCTGGAAAATAGACTTTATTATCTAACCGACCTGTGACTGGCCAGATTATTTCATCACAGGCTAAATTTTCCAAAACCTGAAAACAGAAAAATAGAGCCAAGAGGAAGAGAAATAGTGTAGTTTTTTTTTTTTTTTTTTTTTCTCAGACCACTTGAATTACAATATGCTGACAGGTTATTCTGGATTTTTTGCACAAGGACGCTAAAAATAAACTGCCTACACCAGCTTTAATGGATTGTCAAAACATCAATTAATTAACAAATTACTGCAGTTCAACATAGAGTGAGAGACTGTAGTTATAGACAATGGTGCATTGAGCAAGGACAACAAAATACTCAACCCCCAGTACTTGAGTAAAACTATAAATACTCCTGGTCAAATATTACTCAACTACACATTAAAGTTGCTCAGTCAAAATTTTACTTGAGTAAAACACATAACATATCAACACATGCAATTAGACTGAAGCCAACTGTAAGGAGTTCTCCAAGTCTGTTAAATAATTTACATTTCTGTCTGGCTGCAGAGGCAGTATATACATTAATTATGGGGTATTTTTCACCCCGATTAAAACAATCAAACATTAAACGCCTACCTGGAATTATTTCTCTTTTTCTAATTATAATAATAACTTGAGATGTAATTTAGTCTTTCTCCTGCTGTTGCCATTACTGAGTTTTGTTTGAAAGAAAGAGGGAGAGCTTGCTTGTGCTTGTTACAGAGCGCGAACACTTTTACATCAGTCCCCGTTGAGAGCGGGTACTATGATTGGTTTCCTTCTGTGAGGAACACAGTGTGTGACCAGTTACATTTTAGACAAGAAAAAACAGCAACAGCTGACTTTAAAGCTCTGCTTAGCCTAAAAGTAATGAGTAACGACAACCTTCCTAGAAATGTAGTGTGTAGTGTCTTTGAAATGTAGTAAAGTGAAAGTTCTAAGTTTCCAAAAAAATAAATACTCAAGTAAATGTAATTAAGTACAGTACTCAACTAAATGTACTTCATTACTGTCCACCACTGTCATTATACAACACAAGGTTGCATAATGAAAATAAAGTTTTAGTACATTAATCTATACACATTTATAACATACATAATTAAAATTAGAATGCAACAGTATAAAATATATTATGACATAAAACCAAACAATATATGCAGTCATTTATATACATGTATACATCTACAAGTTTACAGACAGGAAATAATCCTAAACATGTTTTTTTTTTTTGGAAGGCTGAATGTAAACGGCAGCAACAAGATGGTGATTAGAGATTGGTCGACATCTTCACATAAAAAGTTTGAAATCTGGGACACAGACTCTGCCAGTCAGCTGCAAAACAGAAAGTACAGCTGAGGCCGATGGGAATGTCATGAGTTTTGCAGGCATTTGGTCATAAATGTCAGATTAAATTTCAACCTGATGGTGGCGCTAGATGATAAATCAGGGTGTAAATAAATTAGTAGAACTGATCCAGAGGGAAACATGAATGTGTGTACCACATTTCATGTCAGTCCATTCAGTAGTTGTTGAATTTTTTCACACTGGGCCAAAGTGGACCGACTAATCCAAAAAGTAAACAGGATTTCCACAATTAGTCCTCCTGCTGATTATAATATGTAGCCTCTCAGGGTTTAATGCAATAATCCCTACTCTGATGTGTTTTTGCTTGATTAATTATGCAACTCTAATTTACAGATTTTTGAGATGATTGATGAGGAACTTGAGAAAATATACAGTTGACACAGGATGCATGGATAAAATTAGCATTTAGATAGATGTTCCTAGCTCAAACAAGTCTCTTAAAGATGCCCGGGCTATTTGGATATTGCATTTCAACGGTATAAAATGGCCTTAAAAATAGGAAAAAAGACACTATTTTTACCTGCTTAAAGCCTGAAGGCTATACAACACCTGGGTGTGTGTCTGTTTTTGTATACAGTACATGAGAGTGTTTGTATTTGTCTGTTGCCTCATTAGAGTGTTGCCTCATCCTGAAATTTTCACACACATTTAGGGACTAGCAGAAGCAGATCTGAAAACTTACAAGGTACGGTCTGATCTCTCACCCACGGAACATCGTTAAAAGACACGCAACAAAGCAATCGCACTGCAAACAAACATACAGTGGGAGAACCGCGGCGGCGAGGGGGTGTTGATCTAGAGACTGCAGAGCTAACAAGGGGTGGAAGGAGGACAAACACAGCACATGTCACAGTACGAGTAAACTAACACATATTCTGCTTTGCCTAATCTTTGGTCCTGGAGCAGCACGTCCACTGAGCAGAGACAGTAAAGTTAAGTCCAAGAACAAAGCAGAGGTTCTCTGATAGCGAGGAACGTTCTCCTATTTGCTAATCACTGCAGTCGGGAAACAAAAAGATCCCATCTGCAGCCGCCGGCAGTGGTTAATTGCAGAAACAAATCTCTCAGCAAACCATTCTCTTTGGTCTACACATAATGAAATTCTCCACCTAAAATTGTTTATTTGACTGCGCTGACCTCCCTCACTCTTCATTTCCAGTATAATGGAACAGCCTGCGGTGGGAAGAGTGTGCAGGGATGTGGATAATATCACAAGATTTGCCACTACTGCTGAGTCTGGTGCTGCTACAGCACGCGGTCACTGGAGCTGATAACCTAGGCTGAAAATATCAGTTTGCTCTTCATGCTATTAATACTGAACCAACATGCACTCCAGCAGAATTCGACAGATTAAGCAACGGCTAACTTTGAGCACAAATCTACAGCTACAAGGCAGCTTTTACAAGCTTTATCTATCTACGACAAAGGTCAATCTTTACAAGAAACTATAGTGTAAAGGTGATTTTTAGTACAGATGTTCTCATCACAACATGACATTTTAAGAGAATGAGTTTTCACTTGTAGCATTTTTGCTGGATAATCAGACTGAAAAAGGATTGGACTCAAGTTGAAGTAAAGATATTTGTGTTTCAGTGCAAAGCTAACTGAACGTCACCTCTTCTCCGCTTTTGAGTCTCCGTCTATTGCTTTTGTCTTGTTACGTCTGTTTTGCACGATATGCAGTGATGGACACAGCAATTAATCACGTTTTCTATGTGTTATTGTCCCGTCCATTTAGATTGAGATCAGTCTTGATGTTGGGAAGACACTGCACAATAATTTAAAATTAAAATAATCAATAATTCCTCCAAATGCATTAAAAATACAGTAATGAGCCTGTTTTGAAAGTAGAGTAGAAAGTATATATATTTGTGTTAAAGGGTAGGGAGTAAAAGCATTAAGTATCTGTAAAAGAACAATATCTGGCAATTGTGTGTCCAAAAATGAGTACTGCAGTCCAAATAATGAATTGGAGCCTTAGATGGCGGATTAAATAGTTTGAAATCCTCTTGTATGGTTGAAGCATGTTGTTTCCCCCCGAATGCTGCAGGAGTGCAAGGCAAGCATAATAACAAGTAAGTTGATCAGCTGTTGATAACTGTCAATGGTCTGTCAATGTAAAACTAAGCCAGTTATCCTGAAAAAAGCCCACTGCTCTGAAAATACACACTCTGGTGTTTGAGTTCAGCGACTGCCTGTCTTACTGCCTGCCAAACTCCATTAACATTTTGCTCAATTTAACCATTACAAACATCTGCTCCTTCTAAAAGATTATTAAAGATTTGTTACTACTCATGAACAGACACTTACTCTTTTGGCGAACATTCGGCATGAATCTGAACACTAATTATTGTAAAATGGTCAAATAATAACAAGTTTCGGGCCAGAATAGAAATTACAAAGGAGAAGCAGAGGCTGTAGCTCTGTTGTCAGAGAAGAAAGTATTTAAACTTTTATGGTAATTTAACAATTTATTACAGTAAATATATTACAGATATTTCCTTTAAATACAGTAGCAAAGTATTTGTACTTTGTTACTTTCCACCACTGGTGAAATCACTGGATACACTAAAGGTGCACACTTTGTCTCATTATAGGTACAGACTCGTTAGTCGCTCAGACTCAGCTTTATCTGTGCTTTGTTGCGCTCACTCCACACAACCAATGTGAACGAGGAGAAACAGTAAAAAGTCCTTTGAAAGTCGATGAAAAACAGCCAAATCTCAGGAGAAGCGTGGGGAGATTGAGCCAGAATGCTTTCCCTCGCAAATCAAAGCACATCATAGACATCCAGCAGCCACTGTTGCAACAGGTGTCTCGCTCCTCCCTCCTTGCTCCTCCCTTTCTTCTGCTTTAGCATGCAAATAAGCCTCTTCGGAGTGGGCTTGTTTACCAAGGAATGTCTCTAGATTACACCTGCATTTAAACAGGCGCTGTGCGGGACGTCTCTCAAATAGGCCACCCTCAGACGGATCCAGATACAATGAGCGTTTAGAGAGCACTCGCCGCTGAAAGGCAGCAGAGATAAACATTCTGCTCAATCTCGCACACTTCCCCTGCGATTGCCCAAGTGACAGGGACATTTTCAAGAGGAAGACTATCTGCTCGTCCACCTGTCGAACCACGGTAACAACATCGGAGGTGTCGGCTCAGTTAATTCGCTCCGTGGCTCCCCGCTGTCTTGACATGCTTCTAGCATGCCCATCTCCTGTCTGCTTTGTCCTCTAATTGTCCTCAAAACCTGGGAGTTTGGTGCTGGGTGACGGTGGAGTGACAAGTCTGCTGTAGTCCGCGTGGACCACACAGGTGATGCATCTAAAGAGCCCCTTCGTATTGTCAGTGTGTCACCGCAGGACGGCTGCCAGCAGACAGCAGGCCTATCTCGTTTAGACAGGAACAAATGAGGCAGAAGATAGAGCTAAAGCTGATCCGTGCCATCAGGACTTATCGCTGTGTCCAGAGGCCATTTCAACCCGAGGTCCACTGATTATACTCGCTGCTTCTGTGGCAATATTTGTGCCTCATGTGTACATGCTGAAATGTTGACTTTTCCATTATATATACAGTATATATATATTAAAAAAAAACACATTGCTTGAAAACATGCATCAGATTAGACTCTGGTTTCTTTCCATTTCTATGAGTTCATTTCAGAGAACATGAGGAGAGGGTATTATTAGTGCAGCTGCTGATGGGGGCCATTTGTTCCTTTTGAGCTGCTTGAGTTACCCCCTGTGTGCTCTGCACGACACTCATGTGATTGGGTATCTGCAGTATAATGAGTCAGTGTTTATGACATGGAAAAAGCTGGCTCAGGGGGAGGGTGGTTGATGCCACAAGCAAGGTTCTCTATTGTGTAGAAACTAGGGATGCACCTGAATCTGAATACATTATTCAGGAAAGTAAAAATAATACAACTCTACCTGAAGCTGCTTGTTCATATAAAAAAAAAAAAAAAAAAAAAATCCAAAATGTTACATATTTACATTAAGAGTCCTACTTTTTAAATTTTATCTAAGTATATTTTTTACACAAGGCCTCCAAACGATATTGTTCCCACCTTCATAACCTCAAAATATAACATCAAAAATAAAATTCTCTCCTCTGCATACTGTACAACTCACTGTGACTTTGCCTGGGAAAATGTAAATAGGCTGCAGGCTGGTTTCATCTGATTTCATGGAGAATCTGACCTGGTGGCATTAAGGATACATAAATTGAGACTGTTACATAACCAGCTAAAACCTATGTAGCAGCTTTAATATTGTTAATATTATACAATATTATAATCATATTTATATTATTATAATGTATTATAATGTTTGTACATATGCATACTATGTTAGTACTGAGTAAGATTAACACACCAAGAAACAAGCAACATTGGAATTTAAAATTATTTTCCTATATATGTTTGCTGTAAAGAATTTCTATTTCCTATGCAAAACAGACTCTTTTTTTTTCAGTTTATTGCCTCCCAGTTAAAGGGGCGGTGGTGGTGAAGTTAAGTTCAGTTTTTCAGCTGGAAATATATTTCATAACTAATTTTGTTCCAACATTAAATCAACTTGATGCTCTGAAGGCATAACAATCGCATTGCGGATGAATATTAGGTTAGAAAATACATTTTCCTGATTTATTGTGGCTCGCAGTACAAACCACACTAACGTCCAGTCTTCTATCTCATTACTGATACAGACACAAATAATTTTAGCTGTTGAACAGATACAGATACAGATACAGATACAGATACAGATAATGTCATCTTTGTGTGTCTCTGGTGGCAACTGGTCTGTTGGACCTCTGTCCAAGGGGACAGAGTAAGATGAGGGCACTTTGATCGATAGAGGTGACAAAGTTCAACATTGATCTCTAATAGGTAAATTAAATGCCTTGCTGAGATACATCTGTTAAGATTTTCAAAAGCTCCATTTCCGTTCTAATCACACGGTTACAGGCACAGGAGTTTTGGAGCCAATGCTGATAAGGATATTACAGAAAAGTAAAGAAAAAGTCTGACATTAATATTCTCTTACACTTATTGTTATATCCAGAATATAGAATATATATATAAACACACATTTTTGCAACACTTTTAACACTTTTAACACTTGTGAAAAGGATATGTAATAAATGCATACTTTATAGTTTAATAATAAGCTTTACAGCCTGAAATTATATCAGGACACCAAAATAGTAAACTTTCAACAGAATTTTTAATAATAATAATAATAATAAATACCTATGTTTATAAATTAAACCTGAATTAATGAAAAACATCAACTATACACAAAATGCTGCTAATAAAGTTAACAAATATAAACAACGTACATTATGTTCTATTAAAAAAGAATTCATATGCATATTGGACAACAATATTTGACCAATATGGCTACGTTTGGCCAATACTGAGCCAAAAATATTGGTCAACCGATAATCAGCAAGGCTCTGCTTACAGTTTGGTAATTTCACCTCATCTTACTTTACCCCAGGTTACCTGATTTACCGTCCGTGACCTGATTTTTCGAGACAATGTGACACTAATTCACTTGTGGAGCCCCCACTGTTCTTGTCAGCTTTAATCACACATTACTTGGAGCAGTCCCTAAAAGAAGAGCCGGATGCCGGCTTAAGCAGACAGGAAAATGACAAGAAATTAATTAGTAACAACTACTAAGAAAGAAAAGAGCAACTCAATAAAGAATGCATTTCCTTAAAAGATGGCGGCATGATGCCATGTTGTAAAAAATGCAAAATTGTATCAAGTTATGCATCAGATGCATCAGTGAGTTTATCCATGCCGCTAGTTAATGTTCATTTCTCTACGTCTCTGAGCGGTGACCGCTTTATATCTCCCGTGCCTATATAAAGAATAGGCCACATTACCGGTGAGTTTGAGACAAAGGTCTAAACTGTACAACGGGAAGGCACTGCACCAGGAAGAAAGGGCAACCTACTTTCTTCACCTATCACTCATCCCCTCTCAAAGACACTTTTGTTTGGCATGTTGCACTGACAATCAAAAAGAACAATGAGAGATCAGCAAACCACGCTGAGGTGTATTATCAGAATGACTATGATAAATGGTTAGATGCTCAGTCAGCTGGGCCAGTAGGTGAGATCTGTGAGTGACTGACAGTATTAAAAGCAAAGCCATTAACCGGAAACTTCTTTTCATGTTGGGGAAAGCACAAACAGCAAATGCAGCATTTAAATGAACACAAATTCAAAGCCAAGGGTATGAATATACATGGGCTACACTTTCCTGACCTTGACTGCCTTCTACATGGGAAGTCAAGTGGATGCATTATGCAGACACACAAAAATGTTGACAGCAAACTCAAGGCAGCTCTGCACCCTTCTGCAATGCCTCCGCACTCACCATCTTCGCTAGGAGGAACGCCGTGAATCTCTACAGCCTGCATCCGAGATGGACTCCGATATAATAAAGATCTGGATTCCTGCAGCTGCACTCTCTATCTCCCCATAACCAGCGCTGATGCAGAGTGAAACGGTTTCAAAAGCATATTGATGTTTTGTTTTTCATCCTTACCAGAGCACATCCTCTGCAAATAAACGTGGCTTTGAATGGAGTTATTCTTGTCTCACCAGTGAAAATGGAAACTGCTGATCACAAAGGAACTCCATGGGCGATAAAGCTGACCGCCCACCACAGTTAATATGAAAAACAGCCAGATTCCTCAGCCAGAGCATGTTGGTGATATTGGAGCCGCAGCTAAACCAGGCTAATAAAGCCATTCTCATGTAGGCCAGCGTGAAATGTGATTGCTTTTGAGAAAGATTTCTCACTATAATCACAGCCTGAGCCCTGTTGTGACTCATCCACATTAAAAATTGGTGTATTTCAATCTTAAAAATTAAAAAGATGGGGTGCATTATCTAAGAAATGGGCGAGTTGTTATTTATTTACTTCACCAAGTGTATCGAAGGTGTCTATAACGATCCATAGAAAAGCTTCTCTGACCCTGCCGCCCACTTCTGGCTGAAAAATGGCAAGACTACAGAGAACCCCCTTCATCTTTCTAACAGACTATGGAGGCATTAAAGACAGAGTGAGGGAACATGCTGCAGGACAGTATTTTTCCCTCCTCACATCTCTTTTGCAAGGTAAGCACTTCAATGAAAAATGAACTAGAGTCGGGGGGGAAGAGGCTTTTGAAGATGGCAGAACGCTTTCCAACTAAAGCAAACAAAGACATGCTTTTATGTGCCAATTACCGGCCTCTCAATAATATCGACGGAGGCCAGCAAACAGACATTTCAGCCTTCACATGTGAGATGAGGGCTGCCACCGTCCTTATCTTTATCAACAGGAGACTCCTGTCCCGAGCTGGAGTTCTGAAATCCTGTTGTTTGATGCTGCTGCTCATAAAAAATGCAGGTTTACTACATCCAGCACAGCTATAAATTATAATACAGCCACAGCATGTATGTATATGAAGACTATACACGTGTATAATGCAAAATATTTAGAGGCCTAGTTTGACTGTTCATGAATTATCCATGTACACATATACACAGACAGACTGTGATAAATAAGAAATAAATAAATAAATGATGGAGGTTCATTTATTCCTGCTACTCCATGGCTAATTATTCTCATAAAGCCCAGTACAGCAATAAATAATTTTAAGGTCCGTGTGTTATTGATGAATAATGCAGGAAATATACCTAAACTCTGCTGTATGTTCTTAGCGAAGCTAATCAGGCAGGGGAGCTCAGAGCTGTCGAGAGGAAAAAGCAACTTACTTATTTAGCGCAAGTTTAATTCTACTGTCTGTCGGCCTCTCTCCCAGCACACCTGCACTCACTTTTCATCTGTTCATCAAATACTTATTTATCTCTCTGCTTAAAACTCAATAATAAATATTACTGCAGCTGTATTACATGGCGGCTAATGCCAATTACTCCACAGCTGATATATACGTTGTTAAAGCGTAAGGCTGTAAATCCTGTTTGTAGCAGCATCCTGCGTCTACACTATATGCAGCAGAGTTCAGCAACCAGACACGTTGTGAGGGATACAAGCAGTTTTTTTTTTCTTTTTTAATGTAAACCTTCAGTCTCTGGTTGGATTACTTTTAAATACAACTTATATATTACTCAACTACAAGTGAAAGTTGCTCTGTCAAAATTTTACTTAAGTTGAAGTACTGGAATACTTGCTTGTAAAAATACTTAAGTATTAAATTACATTTTTAATATCAGTACCACTATGCTACACAAAGCCTATAGAAACACATCATTTTCTGACGTAACTGTATTAAAATCACTGCATAAAATTCCAAGATTTCTTTCTTGCTTCAAGGTCAGTATATACATTAATTATGTGGTATTTTTCATTTTGATAAAAGCAATCCAACATTAAAAGCCTACCTGGAATTATTTCTCTTTTTCTGATTATAATAAAATTTGAGATTTAGTTTCGTCTTTCTCTTGCTGTCACCGTTACTGAGTTTGTTTGACTGAAAGAGGGAGAGCTTGTTACAGAACGCGCCTGGATGGTGTATTTACGCTTTTACATCAGTCCCAGTTGACAGCGGGTACTGTGATTGGTCTCCTTCTGAGAGGAACACAGCGTGGGGGTAATTGCATTTTAGAAAAGAAAAAACAGAATTGTAAATAAAAGTCATGTAGTGGAAATGTTCTCAATTATTGGTCATACAGTCACAAGACGGGTTAAAAGACAACAAACTGCACAGCCTCTTTTGGTCACTATAGCACTAACAGGGGAATTTATGTCTTCAGTTGATTACATTTACCCATTTACCGCCCCAGAGTTCACTCAGACAACCTCCCTCTACACTCTTAAAGAGCGCTGTGATTACACCTGTACAAAGTTCTGCTCTGGACTGTCGTCAAGTTCAGATGGAGAAGATGTTTTGAGATTAGCAGCCACACTCATCTGGGAGATATCTGGAAAGGGCAAAATCGATCTTCTCACTGATGTGGCAGATACTTTATCATTTTGAGGTACTGCAATGTGTTTATTGCTGCTAAACATATGGCTTATTGGTCCGTAGCAGCTGGGGTTGGGTTTTAGGCTCCGTGATGTGCAGCCAATCCATAGAGGTCAGTCCAACAGAGCTCTTTTCTCATAAAAGATTTAGCCGCTCTTTAATCAAGTGAGCATTTACCTGATGAACGCACAATTAATGATGTGCATCAAATTATAGGCTAATAAGTGGCAATTAATCAAGCAGACACACCACCTAACTGAAAAAGAAGTCAGTAATTCCACACCATCCTCTGGTTTGTTGTTTTGCTAAAATGAAATAGACCAAATGATTTTAAAGTTTGTCCCCAGGAGTAAAACAAAAAATGACATGATGTGGATGCCAGGGGGAAGTGAGTGACTCACCTCTCTGGGAGCTGTCATCAAATATCAGCGTGCTCACCTCTCTTGCTCTTGGGAAGAGGTCTGTCCCCCCTCCCTCCCTCCCTCCGTCCCTTCATGCTTCGCTTCTTCCCACCCAGGAATACGGCTGCGTTTTGGGTCTGCCAGGCTGTCCTCTCAGAAGGGGACTGGGGAGAAAAATCTGGCCCACCCCATCTGTCCCAGTTTACTGTGCTCAAGAAAAGAGCGTGCAACCAGTGTGAGCGCACTCAAAGCGCTGTCAGGATGGAAATCTAACATGACGACAAGTCAAGCCTGAAATAGTGGAAATGTGTATGAAATGGAAGGGGCATTAATGGGCTGACCTCGACCATGCCGCTGTGTCCTTTGCTGAAATTATCACCCAACAAAACACAGAGATGGGGATTTGTGTCACCACACTGCACTGATGAGTGAATACACAGGCGCAAGGTGTATGTTAATAATTACTGTGGCTCACTATGAATGAATGAGATTATTCACTGAGGGTGGCGATGACCCCATAATCGACTTCTCAAATTAGACTCCTTTTCCTAACATCAGTCTGCCCACACCGAGCTCCACTCTGACTCACTCTTTTGTATTCAGCCGCCATCCCAAGTCACCCATTACTGAAGCCTGGGTGGCTTAATAAGAGAAATGGAGACATCTGTGCAGAAAAAATCACTGCTGACGGGGACTGCGAACGACACATGGCAAGTGAGGGGGTCTTGATCTTTAATTAAGACCTCCCTACAATAACAAATGGACAAAATTGGGCACAGACTGTATACAGATACATGCTTGATATATAGAAAAACCATTTTAATTTTAATCATAGCATGTTGCGGTGTTAAAGGGATAGTTCAGACTATTTTAAGTGTGGTTGTATGAGGTGCTTAACCATAGTCAGTGTATTTACAATGGATGTCAGTTGGCACAGCCCCAGTTTGGCAAAGTAGCAGGAGTTTGGGTGTAGGAGGCTAAGCAGTGAACTGCTGTGGACCGGGTCAGCAACAAAATGTACTTTAGCCACCTAAAAAAAAAACATCTAAAAAACAAAAATCAATATCAGGTCAAGCATACATTCTATTTGGAAGATTTTCACTACTTTGCTGTTAGACAGCCTTTCCAGATGGGAAACCACCGTTATACGAGCCAAATATCATGCAAAAACAGCAATTTCACCTCGTAGAACACAGGAGTGGCTGGTCTGCTGCTGTCACGATCTATTTGTTCGTGTTCTTGTGTGATTTTGGTGAATCTGAACTAAGCTTGAGGCAGTGGTAGATGAGCAACTCCCACTTTCTGCAAGGTAAAATTATTGATTTTTGCCAGAGGAGTCTGGTTGGTTTGGACAGAGCGATATCTGGCTTATGTAACAGCGATTTCCTGTCAGAAAAGGCTCTCTGACTCCAACGTAAAGCAGTGAAAATATTCTAAATATAGCATAAGCGGGTGGGACTTTTTTAAGTGGCTAAAAAGGTGCCACTTCACTCCACTTCAAATAGTCCAAACTATCCCTTTCAATAAAATTTGTTAAATGCATTAAATGAAAGCTAAAATTATAGCATTCATAAAAACAGCAGCTTTTGCTTGTGGTATATTCTGTCAACTGAATTGGACAAGATAAGGGTTAATGGATGGGGGCATACTGTTGCTTTTTTTTTGTTTGCTGCCTCATTTACATGGTTCATGTTTTGTGACACAGATGTAAACATCTTTAACCTGATCATTCATCATTTCTGGCAAATACCTGCAATTACTGACAGCTTTATCTTTTGGCTCACGCATTTCTCCCATGCAATGAAACTGTCAAAACCAAAAAGTAAGATCAGAGGCATCCGTCTGTGCCCCAGATAGAATACCAAAATGATGGAACGGGGCTGGTTTTACATGCATCCTTTTTTATATAAGACTTTGCATGCTGCAGGCAACCAGACTGCTTCAGATTTCTGATTTTCAGGACACATAAAACCCTGATATCTTGTGAAACAGAACAGATATACAAAGCAAATGCTCTTTCATGTCTGGAAATAAGACTAGTAATTGCTAATTGGTGTAAAATAAACAAGCAGAACCATTTGCTTTCGTCCTCGTCTGATAAGACTCGGGCAAGGTCAAGGGGACAGTTTAAAACGTAGCCGCGATAAGGAAGGAAGCGGATGAATCTGCATGCACGAAGAATGGCAATAATCCCTATTAGGTTTACACAGTCTGTCAGCCACTCACTTATCTCTGCTACTGTAGCAGTGAAGGATCTTGACGAGTTACTGCATCTTCCTCTTCAGGGAGAATATCAGAGCCGGTTGTGAGCACACCTCATGCACATCAAATAAGAGTGGAGCTCAAATTGGATCAGACATAACGAGAGCACTGCAACAACCTGCTCTGATGAAGATCTGGGTTTCGCTCTGAAAACAACAAGGTAGGCATCCATTTCAAATCACAACAAACAGTCTAATGCATCGGCTGATGGTCTGAATTGTACAGTAGATTGCATATACGACGTGAAATTGCCCCATTAAAAAAAACAGCAATAAAGACATGTCAGGCGTTCACAGACGATCATGTTTTGAGCGGATATATGCTGATGCGTTTCCATCTAGAAAGCGACAATATGTTGCATTTTCTGGCTGAGTTATAATGCAGCAGTAATCTGCGGCGGTTCAGCTAAATAAATCAATATGTGCTCTAATGTTTAAGGCATAAATCTGTCTCTCGTTTGTTGTACGTGGCTAACAACGTGGATGGGTGTGTGCCTCGCTGCGTGTCGGAGCCCTGCTGGAGATGTGTCCTGGGCTCATTACCATTCAAGCAGTGAATGCCTGAGTCCCTGACCCAAATTCAAGATGACACATGTAAAATACACAGATTCAAAGTCAATCTGCTGCTCATATTTTTGAAGCATTTGCAGTGCCCAGTGTGTCCCTGGTCTTTAAATGTTGTTTAGAAAAGGGGAAAGAGATAGATGAATGGAAACAAGCTTTCAAGGATGCTGTGTGGGTTGTTTGAGTGGGTTCATGGTGGGAAAAAGAATCAAGCCCGATTGAATCAATCGAGGCAGCGGCCCTGGGGAAATAGGTCTTAGAGTCAGTCATTGATGCGTCCTGAGTCTGCAGCTGATAACCTTTGGAGAACTTAGGAAGCTGGATGCAGGACACTAAACCTCATCTTCTGATGGAGTTAACTGCAGCATTGTGAGACATGTAGTCTTTCCAGGGAAGCAGCTTTTCTGCTGCTTCCAACTGCTTCACCAGGAAATCAAAACCTGTGTAGCGCTTAATGTGTTTTAATTTAAAACACAGTGTGTGCGCAGCTTAAGGATTTGCAGTTAGTTCATATAGACATCTCATATACTGTTAATTAAACATGAGCAACATAATCTAAAAGGAATTTAGTTTGCTCTCTGAAGACTAAGAAAGTGATATTCTCTAAGCCTCCTCAGCAGAGCTGGAGGTGGAGACTGACTGGGAAACATTGATTTCACTGTAATTTGCCTTTAGGTGTCAGAAAAAATGCTGAGTCGTTGAAGTAGCAAGCTAACATTCGACATTAATTCACTGCTAAGGTGCAGATTAGCATTGATTGGTCTTCCTGGGGTGAAAAGAGAACGTGAGGATAGATAGTTTGCAGTCCTGCAGCTGATGGACACATGTAGCACTGATGCATGTTTCATCTGCACTGTCTAGAGGTCTGTTTTGCTGCGCCAATATTGAATAAAAAGTGGAATAAAGTGGGAAATGTATGCAGCAGTGAAAAAGGCTAACAAAGCAGTACTAAGGGAATGTACATTCAGAGATATTTGTCATAGACGGAGACTGCAACAGCATTTCAAAAGCCTGACCAGACCAATTCACAGGGCTCAGTGTGTTTGTTTTATTGACTCACAGCTCCCCTACAAGTCCAGTGTCACTACATGTTATGTGAAATTTTCAAAGGCAGCTGGAAAGCTACAATAATTGCACTCATTTTCTAACAAAGATTAAGCCGAACTACTGCATTTTTTCCTTGATGGGTACCTTGCTTGGGCTGTTTCCAAAGAACTGATATGACCTTTCATGATCAATAACCCAAATATGTGACCTATGAGGATATTTTCTACTTTTCAGCTCATCATTATAAACACATTCTTGACCTCACAACACTCATGCTACCTTCCTTATTGCCTGAGGCGCACGATGTGGCGCACAGTCATTACAAAAGATCCTGCTTATGTATGCAGAACTAATGACACTCATCTTTTCCCATCATTCTCCCATTCTCTCTACCCTCAACGCCTCTGCTCTATATTTAGAAAAGAAAGATCTCTGTGTTTTTGCATGCCGGAGAAAAGAAAAGATGAGAAGTCTTTGGGTTAATGTACAGTAGAGTCATTCCTGATGGGATATTTCACCAAATAACACCATGTCGATGCGTGTAGAGATGATTACCGCAAAACCTCAATACTGCACTCATGTGATTCCCACCACAAGGGGTTGAGCTCATTACCATCATCAGTGCAAATTTTATTTTGAAGGGTCAGTCTAATCAATACATCTATGGATCAGAGCTGCCGCACACAACAAGGTGGGAATACAGCCTCTGATTGATTGACAAGCCAGAGACACAGCCTCTGATTGGCTGACAGACTCAACCCAAGGCATCTTGGGATTGCAAGTAGGCAGCTAACAACAACAATTGCTTTCATAATGGAAAAACAAAACAAAAAAAAACTACAGAATGACAGTTAGTTGTATAAACTTTGATCAACATATCTGATTGAGAGTTCTGTGGTCTTAGTTTGTTGGCTAACATTAGCTAATGTTAATTAGATAACCACAAGAATATTGTCCGTTTACAAAATTCAATTCTCACCAATTTCAGATTAACGTTGAAGTGCTTAAATAACATAAGCTTTGAGTCATGAGTTCTGTTTGTTTCATCTATAGGTTATTTTCACAATGTCTCCAAAAAGATGCTACAGTTCAAGGTTGCATAACAAAACTGAAAGGATACGAACACCACGGAGCTGATGTTGTAAAGTTACAATGCTTGCATTAGCACTAGCATAACATTAGCCTTTCCTGCACAGCTTACTTCGCAGCGAACACCCGTCACTTTTCCAGCACTTGGGAAAGAGCAGACAAGACTTTTCTTGGTCTTGAGAAGCTGCAGCATTTATCACCTGACACACTGTAACCTGTACTGTACATTTACTGCCAGATTGACAACTTTCTACTACATTTACATGAGCGGCATCAGCCGTCTGCTAAATGCTGTCCTTCACTTGCGTGCCGCACACACTCACACACTGCCCTGTTCTTTAAAACAGCTATATTACACTCATGACAGTGTGCTCTAATAAAACATTATTAAGGCATTCGTGGTAAACCACCATCCCACAGGAATATGTTGCTTTGTCACTGCGGTAAGAAAAAATCCATACCTTCACAGCCCTAACTACAGATAGAAAGTATACAGAGGCATCTCTGTGGTCTATCTGCACTCTGAATCACTGGTGTGCAATGTGAATGAGGGAGGGAACAAATGAATGAATGAATGGTATGCACTTAAGACTGAGGTTTTCTACAGTGTACAATTCCTGTAGCTGCTGTTATTTGATCTGTTCTCAGGTTACATGTCAGTACCACACAGCTGTCACAGTAGCAGCTGGGCTAAAACTGCACCTGCAACCCTGTTGCTTTATACTAACTTACTAGCAAACATGAAACCTAATGTCACAATTTCCCAAAAGGATTTATGTGACGAGTGATAACTTTACACTCGCACTGTGTCAGTGTTTTGTGAGGAAGGCTTGTTCAATCTCCACCTTAGTAAATTATTAACTCACTGAAATAAAACGCTGCAGTTTTCAGCTCCTCATGTGTCTCATAACCACCCTTTTTCAAAACCAAACAACAACTCATCAAGTCTGAAGCCCAGCCCATTCAAAGAGTGATAAGTGATGGGGTGGGAGACTTAACTCCCTTGCAAAAAGCACCGTCCACCTACTGCGCCCAATCGAAAAGTGCACCTCCAATTCTGCTGCTCTATTACCTCGACCCCCTAGAGTGAAACACAGCAGCTCGGTATCCCAGTTGATCTGCAACATGAGCTAATGAGCTCAGCGGCGCTACACAACACGGCCGGGAAATCGAAGCAGCCAGAGAGAGAGAGAGAGACGTGTAAATTAGAGTGATGTCCCCAGACGCTTTGCTGGACAAAGGTAGGCATATAGAGATATTTACTAAGCAGGTTAGCCAATCGAAATCAAGGCCTAGTGGTCCTTAGGGGATGCTAATTACAAGACTTCACATGATTAAAGTGCATATAAATATAGTGATGTTCCTTATGTAAATGTGTCAGACACATTCAAAGATCAGGAGCGGTTTAACGAAAACATCTTAAGTCTTAAGCTAATATAGAAAGAGTCTCCCCATTTGGTATTACAGAAGCAAATCTTAGGTCATCCTGGGATAAGAAATTCTAAATCCTCAATTCAACATCAGTTATCAAGTTTTCTGTCAGTTACCTAGCAGCTGACACTACTTCTCTCATCTTGTCGGGCTAAACAGCTTTAACCACTGATTTTTTATCATTGAAATATAGGATACTGAAACATGATAACAACGGAACAAAAACAATGATGGGAACTTATCTTCAAGACAGATGAGTTATAGTTTTTTGGGGGGACATTTGCAACAATGGTCTTAGTCAGGAGATAAAAGCTCAGCTGACATTGGAATAGAGGCGGGGTTGCACCCTGGACAAGTCACCAGTTCATCGCAGGGCTGACACACAGAGATAAACAACCACTCACGCTCACATCCACACCTAAGGGCAATTTAGAGTTACCAATTAACCTATTATGCTGCATGTCTTTGGACTGTGAGAGGAAGCCAGAATACCCGGAGAGAACCCACGTGGACACGAGCAGAACATGCAAACTTTATCCTAGTTAGGATAGAGTATTTAAGATTCTGGGAAATTACAATGCGTTTGTAATAAACTTTTCCTGCCTTCATTTAGGACAGGAACATTGACTTAGGAACTGTTAATCTACAATGGCTTTTTTCCAAATCAGGTGCTAAACCTAATTAGTATGGTTACCAAACAGTTAGATTGGATCTGCTTAACAAGTATCTGCAATACAGCCCCAGGTCTCGGGCTACATATATTCATTTCAGCATATTATACAGTTTAAATGCTGGATATGGATGATTCTGAGGACATATAATATTTGACTGCTTGTATTGACCGATGATTAAATTCACTGCCTATCCTATCACAGTCAGAGGTGTAACATTTAAGTGGACAGGTTGGCTGAGGACGATGCTCCATTCAAAGCTCCATCCTCCATCCTTTCATGTTAGACTGATGGAATTAAATGCACGTGACAGTGACAGCACAGCACATACAGCTTGTTTCATCATCTCGCGCAGCGCACTCAACCTTCATCTATTTCCCTGTGCCCCAATCCTTGTTTCACCTGGCAGTGACTGATGGAGTTCAGCTGTGCCTCTTGTGACAAAAGGAAAAAGAAGGGAGAAAAAAAAGAAAACTTTGTTAAAATACGCTCTCTCTTGAGTCATAAAAGATGACTGGTCTTTTCTTTTCATGTGCCAATATGGGGAATGCAAAACAGGCAAATTGATTCAGCATCTAACGTGGAGATCCCAGGGGGAAGAGACGGCTGGCGTGAAACGCTTTATGGAGTTCCACTCGACCAGACACGGACTTTCGCACCTCTTACAAACCACCTTGAGTCTGTCAATAGCTGTAGTCTTTGTAGAATCAGAGTGTGGGTACATCTGAAACCTTAAATGTCAAATTCAGTGATTAAATCGATAGGGAAACTAATCTTCTGTTGCCTCGGACCAAATGGTTTATAAATCCTGCAGCAATCCCCTAAGTAAGCACAGGAATTCATGAATGCTAAACACATTTGGTTTTCTCTCCTCTAACAAAGGAGCGGCTTTGATACTTCCACCCCTCTTGTACTTGTAGGACAAGACTGCTGAGCTGACACTTTTCTTTTAAATATGAATATCAAATGAGGCTTTAGCTTTTGATATGGCTTGATAATGGCACAGCTGGGATAGGCCCATTTAGCTACTGTACCATCCATCTCAAACAAAGGGAATGAGCTTGTGTGTGATGTTGGTTGTGTTTTGGCATCCTAGTGTTATGTTTTCAGGCCTGTTTTAAACATCTTTTTTTTCTCCTCAAAGGTGTTTGGTGTCACTGGACAAGATAAATAAGTGCAGCAGTGGACAATAAATTGAATCTTGAATGGAGGAGATTAACAGAGGAGGCTGCGAGTACAGAGAACACACTGCGGAATAAGAGGCTGAAATCCTTGCTCCCAGTAAGAACGCCAACACTGATATGCTCACAGTGCTTACACCAATAGGACTTAACATCAATCACCCGATCAGGCTGGTCAAACAGAGTACAACAGATCCCCCTCCCTGCTATCATGCACATTGTCACAGCACAAAGGCCATTTGCTTGGATGATTGTTGGCTTTAAGCATAGAGCCGTCCGAAGGAGCCGTGCTCTCAATCCGAACCGCACCACCCAATACTGCTCTAATCTGCCCGAAACTCCCCCTACAGCTCAGACTCTTCTAATCCCTCATAAGAAAGAGGAGCCAGATGGTCATGAACAACTGCTGGGGGGCCTGAGGATGAGCGCATGTATGGAGATGCCTAGAGTGCCTGCCGCTGTTTACCTTGTGCTTCAAGTTACCACTGTAAGCTCCGTGGAGGGAATGGTGTGTGGGCGGTGAGTGTACTCTCAAGGATGGCTGTGTGCTCCAGTGTGTGTCTGCACAGTCAGAAAGAAGAGACCCCCTCCGTACCTGGTGTCAGGTTACTGCAGCTCTCCATTCCCCGCCTTCAGTCCTGAGATGAGATGTCAGAGCTTCAGAGGCAAACCTCGCTACCAGCTGCAGTAACCTTGTGATTCCTGGAGTGTCAGAGGTAGAGCAGCGCAGTCCCAGGGGTGTCAAGATACAGCATGCCTCTCACCCTCCCTCCCTATATCCCAGAGTGCATAGGCACCCTGTCCCGACCC
Source organism: Lutjanus erythropterus (assembly GCF_056507025.1). Taxonomy (NCBI): domain Eukaryota; kingdom Metazoa; phylum Chordata; class Actinopteri; order Lutjaniformes; family Lutjanidae; genus Lutjanus; species Lutjanus erythropterus. The sequence goes on from NC_139329.1 coordinate 9,128,071, forward strand.
TTTGCTGTCAAGCGAACCCTTTATTCCAGGCTTCGCTAACCTTCAACCGGGCGGAATCCAGAGCGCCAGTTATCCGGCCGCCGATGAGCCTCGAGCTGTCACATGCTGATGGACAGCCCCACCAGCCTCATGCAGCATCCTCACCCCCTCATCACCCCACTTTTCTCCCATGTGACACTGATTAAACTGTAATTAAGAAGATCTAGTGGTGAGAAGGAAACAAGAGCATCAACCTGCGGGAACAGAAGGGAATATGCATGGTGGGTGTTCATTAAGTGAACATTACCAGAGTGAAAAATTCAATTATTGCACAGCGGGGGATGAGCTGCGCTGGGGAAAGTCCACAAGGTCCCTTTGCCCCCATGCACACACACAAAACCACACACATTTTCAGTATATGTTGACACACATGATGTGGAGAGAGTCCTCAAATCTCAGACCAAAGGGAGAGCTTGCGCACACTCTCAGGGTGGTTGTAAAACATTTCCATGGAGGCCAACAAGATAGGCTCCACATGAATCAGAGGCTACCAGCCTTGAAATCCAAAGCCTCTTTTCCACCTCCCTATTAGTGGTGTGCAGCAGCCGGTTATTAGTAGCAGAGTTTTGCCACTGAAAAGGGTTAAGCACAAATTGAGCTTAAAGGACCTGGGAAATAAACGCCTTCACACAAATCCCCCGTGACTGCCCCTCAAGAAGACGGCAGATAATAATGCCCTTATGACCCCTGACAAAGGGTGACCCATGACCGTGCACTGAGGCGGCTTCTGATCTATTAAACGAGCCAAGCCGGCTGGAACTGACATACAGGTGACTGATGGGGTCACTCTGTTAATGTAGAGTCTAATGTGGCCATGATCTATGATGTTATGCTCACAGCTCAAAGAATAATGAGGATATTCACCAATGAAAGATTAAATTACTGCTATGAATCTGCTTGATCAAGAATATATCAATGTGTGAGAAGATTCACGTGGGTGGGTTCTGTCTGTTCGGGTGTTTTAGTCCAAAATACTTATTTTTCCTCCATATAGTACGGGTGTCTCAATTTCAATTCTAAATCGAAAATTTATCGAACTTTCAATTTCAGTTTTGAAACCAAATCATAAAGGCAGGACCTGCAGTTCTCCCAGCATTTTTTTTTTTTTGCATGCTGTCATCTAGAGGCATCAATAATAACTTGAGACTGTTTCATACCCAGTTAAAAACTCCTTGTTGTACATTTAACTACCGCTTATAGCATGCACTTTTCTGTGACTGCGGCAACACGCTGCCACTGAGAAAGACTCACTGGCAACAACAACAAACCATCTAGTCTACATCATATATTAAGGTTGAGGTTACCCACAAGACCACCTTCCTTAAAGAGAGGCTGATGGATTTTTGCAGCTGAGAACTTCGTAGTCTAACAGTAGCCGTCATTGCTGGGAAAAAAAAAAAAAAGCTTAAAGTGAATCGTGACCAAGTTTTGGGAACATTGACTGTGGAGATGTCTGACAATGTCTCTTTCCAAAAAGCTTGACCCAGTTACTCCAGAAAATCCACAGAACTTGTGTCATGGAGCCATTTCATGTAGTAACTACTTTATTTCAACAGTAGAATCTACAAGAACTATTTTATTTCCACCAGAAAGAAAACAGTTCCCGTACATGCTCCTGCTCACAACAAGGTCACTGGATTATCTTAAGCAATCCTGTCATGATTTCTAAGAACAGACGCTGGCGCTAAATTTCTTTGGTACTTGGAGCACTAAGAACTGAGTGCTATCTAGTTCCATTATATTGGAGAGAAGCCAGACATTTCTCTACAAGTCTGCAACTCACACCAAAACTATCTACTTGGATCAATAGCACTACATGTAAGAAGAAACATATGTATTTTTGATTTGGGGGTTAACTGTCCCTTTAAAAAAATGTGATCAGAGCCTGTGACAGCATAGCACATGTGCTTTTTTATTTGACAGGACAGTGTGGAGACAGGTGTTGCTTACACTGACGATGTGTTGGAGGTCTGATGATGTGTTGCTTAAAATGTCCATCCCTAATTCAAACAAGGCCCGAGGCCACGGAGACATACAGTACTGACCGAGCTTAGATGAGCTGCTTACATCAGTCACTGTCTGCATTAATGAATCCGACATCGGCTAAGCTTTTCTTACCCTTTCATTCCCTTAAACAAACATTTACATCACAGCGAGGGTCACTGAAGAGCCCCTCAGCAATTTGTATGTCTTTGCCAATCACTCTCACCCTTGCCTCTGCGTACTGGGTAATGATATGAGAATGATATGGAAATATCTCCCTGCAGCGGTGGAGACGTCCACAGCTTCAGGCCCGAGCCTGGCCACTAGCAGAGCTGTCCGTTTGAGTATATGGAGCGGACAATGGAATGGATCTCGATTTGTGTGGTGCATGTGTACGTGTGTGTGTTCTCAATGCTGGCCTGTTCACAGCTGGGCTCAGGCTAATGCCCACTCTGTTGCCTCCACTGTGCCCCAGTTAGCAGGGCTCACAACCCAGTGACATGGTGGGCTGGAGTTGGTAGATTCCCCAGTGTTGGGATGTTTTTACGCTTCACGCTTCGCTGCATCGACACAAAAGACTTGGCCTCATAACCCATAAGCCCTCTAATCCATTCTGTAAACATTCAAGGGATGCCCACTTTTACAACAAATGCCCATGCATGGGTACACAGCAAAGCCTGCCACACGCTGGCCAGGTTTGTCTGAGTGGAATCTATTTGTGAGTAAATTTGGCAGGGAGAGCACTATTGCATTATCTTTTTTGTTCCTGTTATTAATGTAATTACCACAAACATGGATAATTACAATCACTTTTAATGACAGATCCAGCCATATATCCTGGTGCATCAAATCTGAACTTAACCTTTAATATTCCTCATTATTGATCACAGCCTTACCCAGGAGCAGACATCTCATTAAAAGAGAGAATAATAAAATTAAGCACATAAATCAGCTCATCTCCTCCAGAATCACTTGAAACCATCTGACATTCTCAACTCATATTCCCTCTGTGCATATTGCATTGCTCATCAATGTGACTACGCTGTAGAGACATATACTCTTTCACTCGCATGCCAAAAGCAGCATTTCAGTACCATGTTCTCTGTAAATCATATAAGCAACTGAATGAACGACCCTAATGAACTCACAATCCAACCTCTCCCATCAACTGTCACATACAAAAGAAGACCTGGTGCAATGCCACTGACTCTGTCATGACATCCAGGAATAGCAACATGCACAGGGCGGCACAGGCATAAACAGCCTGATGTAATAATTAGAAATGCATGATTGCACTGTCAACCATCACTTTGCCATGATGTTTCCTTATTAACATTTAAAGAAAAAAAACTTGACACACACACTGAGCCATAACATTTGCTGCCACACATATTGATTAAGATTAATGATGAGTTACTAAACCAGACTGAATCTGTCAGCATCATCTGAGGAAAGTCCAACATTGACTGCAACATTTGCACTTTTGCACTTCATGCAATTTTGCACATTTTCACTGTCTGCGCAGCCCTGCACTGAATTTAATAAGTAATATCTGAAATCAAGACTAAAGTCTGAACCTTCTGTGTTCTCTGTGTTCAAGTCCTCTGTTGCAGCATCATCTTTTTAGCCAAATCTCTGCATTTGTATCATTAACATCAGCTAGATCAGTGTGAACAAGTGTGATGAGAAAAGCATAAAAAAATGATGAGCCACTTACCCAGAAGATGAGGTTGAAGATGAACATCATATACTTCAAGCAGCAGAGGCAGCCTCTTGCCATGTTGCACTTCTTGAATTCTAAAAGGAACACAAAGGATAGATCCAGGTAAAAGACCACGTATTTGCTGCCTTTGGGTGAGCTGTACTTGTTGTTGGTCTTGTCTCCTGCGCCGGCGTCAGCTGCCGCTCCAGCCTGTCCCTGCTGTGCGTTTTTGCGCGGCCCCGTGGAGCCGTAGAATGCACCGGCAGTGAAGCCGCGGCCGCCAAACGGGCGGCCAGACGTGGAGGCTTGAGCGAAATCGGAGTCTCGGCTGTCTACGGAAGGGCTACGGTGAATGGCTGACTCCTCACTGCTGGACTTCTCCATGCTCTAAGGCTGCAGCTGCTGATGAAGGGCTCCCTGACGCACAGTCTACCATAGTCTCAGAGATGACAGGACAGGGCAACTCCACTGCTTCACACTCTGAAGCAAAAATTAAGACAAAAGCCTCACAGAAACACAACTACATCCACCTCAAGAAAGTCTTCAATAGAGAAGTGAGTAGAAGTGCACTGTCCAGACACATCTGCCAGGCAAGTGTCTTCTGCTTGCTGTCTTGGTCCTGAAGTAGCTGTGCAGAGGGGTCCTGTGAAGAGCATTACCCTCGCCCCTATGTCTTTCCAGGAAGAAGTTACTCCCTCTATCCCCTCTGGTAATATCACTCTCCTCCTGTGCTGCTTATTGCTGTGCCGGGCTGTTCCAGGGGGAGAAAGACCCCCGTGAGTCTCAGCTGCTCCACTTCCACGTTCTGCTGCTGACCTGTTAACTTTTCTCCCTTCCTCACTCTCCTCTCCTCTGCTCCTTCTCTGTCCTCCTCTTCTCTTTCTGATGCGCTCTCTCCTCCCTCACTCTGTCTCTGTCCCTCTTTCTGCCTGTCTTCTCTAGTGTACCATTCTGTGATCAGCGGCTCAGTCCTCCGCACTGCCTGCGCTCTGCTCTCCTAATAGCAGCGCTCTGGCTGATGTGCTATTATCGGCAGACGCAAACTAACGGCATTCCCTATCTCCCAACAAGAGCACTGCCCTCCTTCCTCCCCCAACTCACTCCCTCTCCTCCTCTCCCTCTCTCTCCCTCTCTCTCTCTCTCTGTCAACCCCTCCCCACTGCTGAGCTGACAGCCAATGCAGCAGCTGAGCCAGACCTGGGCTCCTCCTCTCCTCTCCACTCCCCCGTGTCTTTAATAAGCCCATCACTATGTTTGCTTTGACTATACATGTTCAGCAATTTCATCGTTTGCTGTCAGGGGAAACGAGAGGCTGGAGATAAATTTGAGAATATCAAACAAACAAACAAACAAACAGAAATAAAATGAAGTGTCAAGTTAATTGTAGATGAGTAAAGGGTTGTGTGTGGAGTAACAGGGTTGGGGGTGGAAATTGCTGACGGACTCTTTTGAATGCATTCACTGTCAGTCTGCTGATGACACATACACCCAATCACTATTTCACACATGCCTTAATAGCTCCTTACACTGTTTTAATTTGTAGTCTGTAATTTCACTCATTAATGCCGCCTTAAATAAAACAGTTAACTGTGACAGCAAATTTATCAAATATTTCTAAAAAACCCTGCCTGGAACATCAAGCGACTATCAGTAGCGTGATTACTGCATCTGATGTGGGTGTTGGCGACAGCACCAAGCTGCAGTTTGGTCACGCCGTTGCTCTGTGTTATTCATCACCGTACTGCCCACATCCATGTAAGGAGACCTAATTAACTGGCAGTGTCCAGGCTGGAATTGTGGCACCATCTGAGGCACGGAAAGGGGATAGTGGCTTTAAGATGCTGAACACTCCCGGACGCAAAGCCGGGGTCAAACGCTGGACAGCCCCGCTGATTCATATGCCAAGCTGACATGGTTTTGGAGAGCTTTGATTTTAAACTTATCTCCCCTAACTGCTACATGAGCATATCATCAGAGAACAAAGGCTAAAAAGCGTGTGAGGGTGGCTGCTGTCAAATTTCAATAATTCAAGTTGTGTCTGTCTGCGTGAGCTTGCCGGGGATTCGTTTTGACTCAGATGGCCATAACAATTGGAATAATAATAATATAATTGCCCTCGCTGACTCCCAGAATCAACTTTCCCCAGGACTGTCAAGCTACCGCAAGACTGCACATTGTTCTGCTGCAGTAATGGTCTTCTGTCAGCTGAGTGCCAGTGATGGCTCAGCCTCCAGACAGATGGAGGGAGAGTTTCAACTGAATGGTCTTAAAGGTAAATCCAGTAATACCCAATCGACACAGACAAGCTAATCCAACTCTCTTGAGTTTCACCATTGTGGAGTAAAAAAACTGCTTTTGGGAAGCACATGGACTGTGGTTCTAATGCAGGGATGATGAAAAATCGGGTTTCAGCACCAGGTTAGGGTTGCGACTTAACAGCAGAGTTCAAAGTGCAGCAGCAATGATTAGTCAATAAATCAATTAGTTGATCAGAAGAAAATTAGTTTTCCACTAATTTGCATAATCAATCAATCATTTTACAGTGTGTAAGATTTATGGGCATCTATTGGCAGAATATGGAAGAAATGGGACATAAAATTAAAAGCGTATGTTCTCATTAATGTACTGTTCCGTTTTTAAGTACCTCAGAATGAGGCGGTCCTCCTCCATGAGCTCCGCCATGTTGTACCACAATGTACAGTAGCCCAGAAAGTTTTGGGACCACCATAGGTTCTCATACACACTTAGAAGGGGAGGATGTTGCGAGGTGTTCGCAATCTTCAAGCGTACCGCCAGATACCATGGAATCCTACACACTGGTCCTTTAAGTCAATTTTCAAGCATAAATGTCAAACATTTGCTGGTTCAAGCTTCTCAGATGTAAGGTTTTGCTGCTTTTCTTATTATTGTGATTACTGAATGTGAATGAAGAGTGTAAAGAAGACTGAAGAGTGTGACAAACACACAATTTAAGGGAAACTAATGAGCAGTTTTGCAGTTTTTTGTCATTTTATTAGACTAATTAATTGATGAGAAAAATGATCGTCAGTTGTGGTCTTAATTCAAAGAACGGTGGTTTAAAAATTGCAAAAATATGCATGTGAAAAAATGTTTGGTCCTGCAGTATTGATTTAAAGCCAGCAGCCAGTTAGCTTGGCTTCACATCAAAATTTGAAACGGGGAAAATGTTTCTGTCCCGAGGTAAGAAAAAAAAAAAAATCTACCTAACAGCACTTCTAAAGCTGGCTGGGCACAGTGACTTCACCACCAGGTAACCAACAAAGCCTTCATGAAGTCACTGCTTCAAGCAAGGAAATACTCATAACTCCTGCAAAACCACAACTTTTTTTTAAGCTGCGACCAGCAGCTCTGTAGGTCGCTCCGCCGCTCTGTCAGCCCTCAAAAATTCCCCACCCTTTGGTGGCCATAGTTTCCCCCCTAGGAACCTGAAATTTGGCATGCAGGTCAAGTGTGTGTCAAGGTGTGTGTTTGTGTTCATGCCAATTGGCTAAAAGGGGGCGTGGTGATGGGAGTGGCCTATCACATAACTTCCAAATGGATTCACAGACGAAATCTTGTGCAATGCTAACTGGTTAAAAGGGGTGTGGCAGTGGGAGTGCCTCGTAACAATAGAGACATAATTTTAAATGAAAATACCATGGCAAACATTACAGTCAGCAGAGTTCTATTAGTAAAGTATTAGATTAGATTTGAACCTTGCCCCTTTTCACAACTCATGAACTATTTGTCTCTCTCAACTCTTGCAGGAGGCATCATTAGTCACAGCAGATAGATTATATTTTAATCATGTGAGTTAGCCCTGCTCTTAGACATTCATTACCTATTTGTTTTAGGAAGTCCTTATTGGACTAAGCAGAATTATTGTTTTGTGGGTGACAGTTTGCCTTGCCCCCTACACTTCAGCCACTCCCCCTTTCATAACTCATGACTTGTTGTTATTACACCTCTGATTTTGGCAAATTTAGCAAATCAGATGCACAGAGAGCTTTAGAGGTGCTAGTAGGCAGAAATTGTCGCTGTTTTTTAGAGTGGTTTCAACCTCCTCATCTAACTCTCCTCAAGAAATCCATTTAGCGTAATGAAACAAATGAAATAAAATGCAAATGATACATTTTTCATGAACTCTCGCAGTCAGTATTGCTGCTCTCAGGGAGAGAATCACATATTTTGTTTTCAGCTTTTCAGGAACTAATAAAAACTTTGCCCATTATTCATCTCGACCTTCAATTTTTTCAAGTTTTATGTGGCTTTGAAAAGCTTTTATTTACTGAAAGATTACAGAATGTTCTGAATTTCACACAATGTAGTAAGAAAAGCCAGTATTTTAACAGATCATTTACTACCTTCATGAAGCCTCACATGTCTTCCAGAGACAGATCTATTGTCTGCAAAAGGTGGCAACTCCACATAATTAAGGGAACTACATAATTGAAACAGCTGCCAGAGGTAGACACGTCACATTATGAAAATAGCTGCTCACAAGTTAGAGGTGACAAGGTTTTCCATCACTCCTTCTGTGAAAATATGTGAAAAGACCATCAGGCGCTTTCCGTCCAATGAGCTGCCAGGCGCTCGACTCAAAGTTCGATACAATCTACGTCACTGCTGCTCTCTCTGAGAGTTACACACATTTATCAGAGCACAGCGAAGCTCTTAGTGCACATGTTACTGATTCCTCAAGTAGCCCAAAGGACACATCCAAGCCCGTTCCCTCCGGAGTCACGCACAGATCCATCCATCGACTGAGAGCAACGGGGCTCTGAGCGCCTGCATTAGGTTGAGGGTAAAGCAGAGAGAGGGAAAGATACAAAGCTAGACTCGGGAGAAAAGGACGCATGTAGGATGACACAGAGGAGCTGAGGCTCGGAGAGAAGATGAAAAATCTGCAGAGCACAGCACAGCAGACCAGAGCAGAGCAGAGCAGAGCGGGGAGCCTGGGCTGAGATGGAGGGGGCGAGTGGGATGAGATTGTATTCAAACATTCTCTATGATGCTGAGTAAATCTGGCAGCTCCTTCAACATATGTGTGTCGCAAAGGCAGACAGGGCCGAAGAGATTAGAGTTCAGAGGGACCCGGTGGGAGCTCTTCACACAGTGCTTCACAAAAAGGTGGAGGAAGACAAACACTTAACCCAGAACCTGTATAGGGGCACTACGGACAAATAAAGAGCGGTGTCGACCAACGTCTCCACTACATAAATAAATAAGATTAGTGATGAAACAAATATTAGTATAGAGGAGAGGCTCTCAGTGTTTTGACTCCTTACAAGATAATAGAAAATATACCAGAAACCCCTTCATGTATGTACTTTGGAATAATTTGACAATCTATTTTTTCACACTTCTACTTAGTTAAGTACAAGAACAACAAAAAAATGTATTATAAAGACATTTGACATGTATTAAAAAAAATTGCAACCTGTCAGCGGAGAATACCAGCGAGTCGGCTTCTACAATTGTTGGGTGTCATGTTGGTGACTGGAGAGAGGAAGGTTGATATTTAATTCTGATTTAATATTTAATATAAGAGTTATACATTGTTGAGTTAACAGAGTCTATGAGCTATTTTAGATTCAAACATTAAAATATGATTTATTGAACTAAAAAGGCTTTTTTAAAAACTAAAAAGCAAGTATAGAAGATAGTCTTTGTGTTTAATATGTAGGTCTTTATGCATTCATATGTTTCATTGGCTATGTAAGAGGATATCCAATATGCTGCTGTGAAACAAAGCTTTGATTGAGGTTTTGAAAAAACACATTTAGTATTATTTCTTTAAACTTTTTTTTTTTTTAAATGATGATTGACTATTTGTTAATGTTACCAATGACTGATTGAGGAAGGTGCTTACAATTTGCAATCCTAGTTCATACCTGGCACTAGAAATCCTTTTAATAGAGTGTTTTCAAGGTTTGAAAAGTGCTTCAAACTGCTTCAAGCTGCTATTATATTACTTTCATAGTAAGTAGCATGACTGAATAGTTTGGTTTTTTGACAAAGAAATAAATTAAATTGGATATTGGCTCAGACAGTGTGTCACAATGTGTACTTAAAGAGAGATTACACATTTTGAAACATGGAACTTTGTTGTGTTGTCCTTTAATTTGTCACCCAACATAATTTAGGTTGTTTCGAGCACTATGACATCTAATGTGATGAAAAATGAAATGATGAAAGGTGAAGTAAAAATCCAAATAACCGTTTTGCATATATAGAAATGTGTAATTTACCACTGCTGAAAGGTGCCGGAAAAAAAATGCACCTTGAAAAGTCTCAAAAGTACTTAAACTTGACCTCTGAAAAGGTGAAGGAACCACGATTTTTGTATAATGATAATTTCAATTAATTTAATAATTTGCTAGAAGCACTGGTCTAGACAAATACATGATAAGAGTTTGAGTCATTATATTTGTATGTTGGGCAGTATTAGTATGCGAGAGCATCATGGTATGTGGTCTAGTTAACAAAGATGTTCAAGCCTACAAGCAGTAGGGGGTAAAGTGAAATTTGCTAAAAGTCTGTTGCTCTCTAATTACATACTTAAAGACCAGTGCAATTAAATCCTTCATTATGAACCAATTTACAGCCCCAAGACTCCAATATCATCTTTAAAGTCTCTCCTGCATCTTGAAATCTTAAAATATTTCATCTTTAAATTTTAATTAACTGCATGTGAACAATAACTGAACCTTAATTCTTTATGTTTTATGTATTCATTTGTTATGATGTATGTGGGAGATGCATTCTGTAACAGGACTAGATGAAAAGCATCCTTTCTCAAAGACACTTGGCCTTGACAGTTGTGTCTCTCTTGTTTGGAGTGCATTATACATCATACATTATACATGTATACAGAAACTAAATAAAGACGACGCACTTGATAAATATACTTCATAACTTGCTAGTCCGGTTTTTATGACTCAAGTATTACGTTGGTGGAAAATGCAATAAACAAATATTGTAACATAAAAAGAATAAATATACACATATTTTTCAGAGCATTGCTTTCAGTTAGATTATTATTTCTAGGCTTGCAGCATTCACTATACATTTGAAAGTAACTGGCAAGGTCTAGTGGCTGCACAGCTATCTATTTTTTATTTTTATTGAATTTATAGCCACTATCTTTATATACCTTTGCATTTCACGTATCATATAACATACTTCCTTCCTTCCTTCCTTTCAAGCGAATGTGGATTTTAGTTTTTTATATGAGAGTGTATCTTTACCGGTGTTATATTAAAGGGACTGCTGAAACTGTACAGTCAGATAACCTCCTGACTTTTGCTTTTATTACTAAATTTTTTTTTCCCACCAAAGTCTGTGGTCCAGTTCCAAGGTCTGCCAAAAAAAGAGACTTGTTTGCCAGTTGACTGTTACTGGTGGTAATGCACCTATCAAAGCTACTATCAAAGGAATATTGAAGGGAAATTAGAGTAATTTTGTCAAACACAACACAGATTTTCAAAAAGTAATGGTCAGAATTGAAGCATCAGTGTTCAGCTATAATTCAAGGAAACTAAGAAATAACTAGTCTGAATAATGTAGGTGTTTACTGGCCAGGGAAGGTCTAATGAAAGCCTGTAATTGAAATGCCTTATGGGAGGTGAAGGATCCTGTATTTTTGGAGCGTAAACCAACCTGAACTAAAAAAGAAGAAGAAGACATTAAATCAGTAACTAACATTCTATGCTCTGCTTGGTGCAGGACTTTAGTGCCACTTCTATTGAAGCTGATGGGAGCGTGCATGGAGAAGCATGCTAACACTCAACTTTTTTTTTTTTTTTTTTTTACCAAATATGTACATTCATTAATTTGGTCTCAATAGCATGATTGACACTGCATCTCCCACAAGCTTCAATAGGACTGGCACCAAAGTCTGGAGCATATAATGTTCATTAGTTCTTCTTTTTGTTATTTCCTTTGTATGGGTTAAACTCCAAAAATACAGGATCCTCCCATAATTATTGTTTAATAATGAGACTCCAGCTCCCTGCAGTGTACAGATGTCCCAATAGCATTTTTTCCTTCCTATATAGGACGCTATAAAAGTGTGTTTAAACCCAGAGACACCTGTCATTTATCTAAGGTGATGATGTGTTTCCTTGCTAGCCGCTAGTTGCTTTCACTTCCAGGAAAAGACAGGATACGTTGGATATGTCAGAGACTGAAAAAGGAAGTTAGCAAACGTGCCTCTGTTTAACATGAAAAAAACTTGTCCATGAACAGTTCTGCTTGAGTCACGTTTGATAGATTTTATTCGGAAATAGTGGTTGTTTAAGAATGAAGAAAAGAACTCCCATGATCCCACGCTGCCTTATGATCAGCAGAACTTACATACTGTGAAATTGACAGTTGCATACTACTGGCCTTGTGACATGGTTTCTGTCATTGCAGTATGGCCTGACTGAGATGAACAAAAACTGACATACAGGATGCTGTTGGGGAGTAGCAGGATTCCCAATTTGGGGCAAATAAATTATGAAATGCAAAGTATCTCCACAGAAGACATTGTGTAAGAGATTTCAAATAGTACTCCTAAAAAAAAAGTATACAGATCTTTGTGTGTAAAATTGGCAGAGTATCCCTTTAAATAAAGAATAAAAACCAAAGAAAGAAGCATCCAGCATTCCTGGCACCAACAGATTGTTCAGTCACAGGCTGAACACTGAGATTTTATTGGTCGATTATGGCAGTTTACCACTGTTAAACCAGGAGCCAACTGGAATTCTTCAGAAATAACATGTTTTAACAACAACACATTCCTTTTAAGAAAACACTAAACTGCTCAGTAAACCTCAGAATCCAAACACAATCTGCACACCATCAGCTGCAGCCAAAGGAAAGTTCCGGTGTTATTTATTATAGAAGACGATAGATGGACAGAATATGAATGGGGAAAGCTAAAAAAAAAAAAAAAGAAAGCCTGAAACTCGCTCATGTTATATAGTGCTTTGTATTATGAGCTGAAATATGCTTTTGATAAAGTGAGCTCTTGGTGCACTTTATCTGTGAAGCCTGGGAAAAAAAAATGACAGAGTAGTTTGTTTGTGTGAAAGCTGGGTTTGCTTGAGAGAATGTTTTTTGATATCATAACATAATATATGAGTTTGTCTGGTAAGAGTGCGTGTGTCGCTGTGTGTTTGTGTGTGTCTTTTTTAGTTTCTGGTCATTTCTTCAGAGGTTTGTTTTGATGCCTGCTTTTCTCAGATTTGAGATATTCCAAATGAATATTTGTTGTTGTCTATTTCAAGACTTAACTGTTTCCTCATAATAATGTTTTGTCATTATTTTTGACATTTTATAGACTGCATGAGTTGATTAATCAAAGCATAATTGACAGATTTATCTTTTATGAAATCATTAAATGTAATTTCTTAAATGTGTATTTGCCTCAAAATGTCACAGATGGATGTCTTCAACACAGTTGAGGTAATTATGCATACAAGAAGAGGAGGTGATCTACTTATAGAAATATGTCATGTTTGAAGGTGGAGATACTTTAAAGCAAATTATATTTAATTAATTTGATTAAATTTGTCTAATATGATCATAGACAGAAGAAGAAGTGGATGGAGCTTCTTCTTCTTCTTCTTCTTCTTCTTCTTCTTGCAAAACGAAGTGAGATCGTATGAAATCTTATGAAGAAAATGACCCTAATTCTCACTTGATTTATGACACCAGTAAACACATCATGGTCCCAATTTCTTCTTCCATAAAACATGATGTTTATCTTGTATATTATGGTCCCATTAAGGATAAAACAGACAATTAAGCAGGGCATGGTTTAGGATGGGGTTACCATGTGATTGACAAGTCATTTGCAGTGAATCTGTCCAGTACAACACGAGGCCCACAAAAGTTAGCTCAAACTGTCAAACTAGACACTGCTGATCAAACAATCATAAACTTTCTGCTACTACATTGTCAATGTCTTGCTTAAAATGTTTTCAGAAACATATTTTTGTGTACTGTTTAGCTGTAATACAAGAAAGATCCTGCATGGGAAGACCGCAACCAGGAGGCCATCATTATATTTTCAACTTTCCAAAAGAGCCTCCAAAAGCTCAGATCAAACTCTAAAACTAGACAGCATTGATCAAATATGGATCGAGATTATATTTCTACATCCTAACTCTCACCTAAAATGTTTTCAGAAACATATTTTAGCGTACTGTTTGGTTGTAATACGAGAAAGATCGTGACCAGGCAGCCATTATTTCCAGCTGAACGGGTGAGCCAAAACCAAGCACTGCACAAAGTCGCAGCACGTCACCTACCAGCTTCACACTCTTGTTGCTACTGTGCATGCTGTGGTTGCAAAAAAAACTGAGATGGCAAACCCAAAAAGCCAAACTCAAGGCTTCAAAACAGCAGTCCAATGGGTTAAATAACTGTGGCTCTGTCCACTAATTATTCTACTGACTATGAATTACCATGCAGAAATCTCCAAAATATTTACTTCTCTGTTGACGGAATCTGGCTCAAGTACTTTGTGCTTCTGTGGCTAATTCAGTGTTTGTGACCTCAGAAGTTTGTTTTTAGTACAAGACAGTTTAAATCAAGTTTCCCTCTTTAATTTGTTATATAAAAGTGGCTTTCATTCAATCACCTTTCTGTCTCCAAAACCTTGTGAGATGCCTCTAGGAGGAATTAAAATTTAGAGCCTCTATTTTTAGTCAAATTAATGAGTAGAATCATGTCTTTCATGGAGAAAATGTCAAGTTTTTTTTTTCAGGATCTTTGATATCCTGCCACTGTATGTCTGGATGAATGATTTACTGACTGGAATTGAATCATGACAGCCACACAACCACAGTCACAAGGTTATCTCACGCATGACAGCATCCCAAAAATAAAACACTGGCTCCATTAAAATGTCAATCCACAGAATTTTAAGGAAACGTGATGTTTTTGTTAAAAAATTGACAGCATAAGGGTGTAACTGTGGTGGAATGAAACTGATGTCCTCTGCAGGAGGGTGATTCAAGCGTTCAGAAAGGGGGACGGCTGCTTTTTGCAGAGATAAAAAGAATGTCTGCTAGATAATTAGTAGCTAATTTGCCTTTGCTCATATTACACAAGGAATTAGTGCAGCAGAGCTTTGACCACTCAATCTGAAACCATGTCGGTGCTGCAGACATACAGTATATGACATGCAACAGCACATGATCCTGGTGTGAATGTATGATCAAGGTCTGAGCATAAGGAGAGGATTAAAACTACAAAGGGTTTCATCCCACACAATATGTCACTGCCAATGGCCCTTAGATCTTCTGAACATTTGGCCGAGTCTGTTGCTGTGGACGCAAACAGACGCCACTGACAACATGACGTGTCCCATGTGCACCACATACTTTGTGGAACTTGAACAGTAAAAAGGACAAACTAATCAAAACAAGAACAAGAGGACATGTTTGTATGCCGTGATGGAGGGATGTGCTAACAAGCTATTATTTCTGACATCTGCCTGTCTTCCAAACCAAATTAACATCACATGTCAATCTGGTTTGATATTTATGGTTCTATCTTGCCCTTTTATGATGCACTGAATATTACCCTCTGAGATGAGGCTGGCCAGACAGAACCACCATTCCTCAGTCACTCTTGGGTGATTTGCAACCAAAAAGTCAATAAAGGTGTCTGGAAAGGGTGTTAATTAGGAATTTATGACATCACGCTCGCCCTCAGATCCAGTTGTGATTGCATGTGAGGGCTCCAGATAACAGCACTAAAGCAGGAAAAAAATCCAGCACTGTTTCTTAAAGTAAAATGCTCTAATCCACGGGCCTTACACATGTTTCAGGCCATGGACCCCTCAGCTGATAGAGAGGTGGACCCTAACTGCATTAAATATTTTTTGGGTCCTTGCTCATTTGCACTTACCCGTAGCTGCTATGTCAGCAGTTGTTGTAGCATGACTAATGTTAGGTGCATTAGCCTCACCCGCTGCACTTTCATCAGTGATTTTTGAGTTGAAGGGTATGTCAAAGTCTCTTGCTTGTGAAGTTACAAAATGATCCATTGTGGCTCACATAAGTGTTTGTGCACTCGGGATAATAACACAGCTAATTGGTCAAGTAACTGACCTTTCCTAAGCCCCCCCCCCCCCTTTTTGTTCTGTGCTCCATTAACAGTTGAGCGTGTCCTGTTTCCTGTACTTAGATATGCTATGTGCTCGACGTTGAAAAGAAAACCAAATTTTGATGATGGATAAAACATTTTGCTGGGCGACACGTAAAAGCGACATAGTTACATCTTAAGTTATCCAGCTGGCTAGCAAAATGCTAGCTAGTTAGCTAGCTAACAATTGATATGGATTAGCTAGAAAGAAAGGTCATGTTTTGCTAACATAAGCTATCACATGTAACTTGTTAGCTAACGATTCATGTGCATTAGCCAGCTAGTTAGCTAGTGTTTTGCTCCAAAATAAAACACTAGACAACAAGCTAGCTAATGATTGATGTTAGCTGGGATCACCTTTCTAGCTTTTTGCTAAATGAGCTAAATTAAGATGTGACATATGTCATTTTTACAGGTGCCCGGGTGACATGTTTTAACCATCTTAAAAATTTGTTTACGATGTAGACAAGGTAGCAGCACATGGCATCTAAGTGCAGGAAACAGGAAAGGAGAACGTTAACTGAAGTTCCAAAAGAGGTGGGACTTTTAGCTGGAGGTCAATGAATTCATTGTTATGGACAGGTGCTGCACAGTGAATTTAGCAGGTTGGTTACCTTTTGATAGTGTTGTGTAAATTAACAGCGCTGGGTTTTTGTTATGAATAGGCAGATTCATATTTGCTAATAATATGTTGAAATCATTTAAATGCGCATATTCATACATATCTTAATTTTTGAGGAAACAAAAACAAACAAACAAACAAAAAAACAAAGATCAAACAATAATTTGCAGGCCCCCCTGCAATGACTCTGAGGACCCCTTGTTGAACACTCAACACTCTGTTGACCTTGTTTTGGAGGATCGAGTTGTTGTGGACTGACCATTTACAAAGCGAGTCACTGTTCCATCAGACATACGTCATGCACTTGTATAAACAGTCTGGTATTTGTTTATTCATCCTCTCAAGTGAGGAAACCCCTGACAGTCACAGTGTGAGAAATGAACCTACTGCTGAGAGCTGGAGACACATGTTTGTGGCTCTTGACAGGATTTGAGTTGAAAAAGTAGCAGTTAGGATGCATCGTAACACATACAGACACACAGAGAGGTGCACACCGGGTGCCTACTCTACACAGTCAGCCACTCATATAAAATTAAATACACATAAAGCCCAAAAGCCCCAGCAGCCAGTCCTGCAGCCAAGCCCCAATCTAGACTTAATTCCCCCAGGCACGTCCATCAGAGCCGAGGAGATAAGGTGGGACACCAGAGACAGGCAGGGTTTTACAAATAAAGTAAGTATACTCCGACTACGGGATACTACATTAGCATTTAGATCAGAAAGTGTCTCTTGCCATTGAAATGCAACGTACTATCACAGTGCAGTAAAGTCCAGTTCAATAAAGGCCACTGCAGGGAGGTCAAACGCCTGTGATGTCTGTAGCGGTACGATATATGAATCCCAGAATAGTCGTGCAGATAAATTAGAAGTGGCACAGTTGTTCTGATAATGTTGATCAAAGGAGTGAAATAGCCAGTGTCCTAAGCTTTATGTAATATTTAAGAGAGCCATAACTGTGTGAAAAAAAGATGGAACGTCAGCAATATGAATCTTATCCAGTTCACTGGGAATGTGTGGTGCGAGTCACTGAATTCAGGGCTTGGTTATCGATTTACTGGCTACGAGTTAATTAAACTTGACTGGGGGGTGGTCTTTGAAAAGTAGACTGAATTTCTTCTTCAGTGCAAGATTTGAGATGATACAGTTCTGATTTTTCTAATATTGTAGAATAGCAGTTGTTCTAAAAGTATAAATAAATGATACAGATTCAAAGGCTGATACATGAACGCAGATATAAAACTTTAATTAATTCATCTCAAGCAGATATGAGGGAAAAAATAAGCAGCATTTTTTAATCGAACATTTAAATTAGTATGTGTGCTGGTCACTGATTCAGTATCACAAGAATCACACATTCATGATAAGAACATATAATAGCCAACTGTTGTCAAAATCAAAAAGGAGTCATTTCATGTAATGTATAACACATCCCATTGCATGTTGTTTCTTTAACACATTTGCTTTAATGTGACATATATTCTTTTCAGAAACCATCATTATTGACTTGATATGTGCACATAATTGCTGGATAAAACAAAAACACTTCACTGAAATTCAGGTATATGGAATGGTGCAATTAAAGGTGTCAGTTATCTCAACAGTTTTTGCCTCCTGCTGTAAGAAACAACACATTCAATGTGCAACAAAGCCTGTGCTCGGAGGATAGGTGAGATCACACACGACTAGCAAGCACTGTTAAAATGATGATATAATTGAAACGTGATGACATTCCTAAAATTCGCACCGTTATTGCCACATAAAAAGAGGTTAAAATAGCACGCACACCTGTGAACTAAAAAATAGCAGTACCGTATAAAGGGTTAAGGATGCCAGTATAAATTTGCCCTACAGTATGAATTGTGATTACATCATGCTGACTGGTTTTACCTCATTTTGCTTAAAAAAAAAAGTTGTCCCAAGATCTGTGGCAGGATTCATCATCCTTAGCCAACGTCAGCTAATCATGTGGAAAACATGAGTCCATGCTGCTTTATTTTGAAACAACTGAGAGCGCTGTGCTGACACAAAGCATATTAAAATATCACTTTCCTCTTCCAATTATCTTCACTTGGTTCATTTTGGTGTATCCAATACGGCCTTTCTGCTGACCTTGTTCTGTGCGTCCTGACACGGAGAGCAGGAGAGAGGCTGCAGCATGATAGCAAGTTGCACCAAAATCTTAAGAGCTGATAATGTTGCAGCTTTGGCAAATTTTAAGATACGCTGCAAGATGCTAAACAGTGTTTGCAACACAACAGTGCGCACAACAAAGACGAGGAGGAATTGGAAAAAAGACCAGAGCGACTTCCTTTGTACGGACATGGCTGTGGCTAAAATGCAGACAACGAGAAGAAAATGATAATCTGCAAATATTTTTGGACAACAGTGGTTACATGGGATGGTAATACTTGAGAAAAGGTTTTGTTTTAGAGGAGGGTAATAGTTGCCATAGCAGTTTTTATCCATACAGAAGCATTTATTTTGAAATTATGAGAAAGGAATATACACCATGAACTGTCAGTGCTTCAAATTATGCTGTGATATAAATTTTAGACCATACTGCCCAGTCCCAGCAGTAGCATCTGCTGCATGCACATATTAGTAGCTCTGCTGCTGCAGTATGGCTTAGATTACTGAGCCCAGGGGCCAAGAGAGAAAAGGGAGGCAGGTGATGGGTATTTTATGTGCTATAAGAAGTGAAAGAGAGATGGGATAAAGAGGATGTAGTTATCACTCCAAGTCCAAGTCATATGGAAAAAATGGCAACCGCAACGGAGGCAATGCCACTCACAGCTCAAGTTTCCATAACCTGTGGATGCTGCTGGCGCAACATAAAAACTATTTAAGGCTGTGAGGGAACAAGAATATATGGTGATCGGATGTTTCTTTGCTCTGGAACCCCAAAGCCATGTGGGTGAGCTGTGTTTGTGAGGCGCATAAGCAATCCAACACATACTTAAATGTCCTTCTGTGCTTCAGGGAAACAGGTTATAGGGCACGCTGGAGAACTTAAAGACAAACATGTCTTCTGGGCACTCAAGGGGGTTGGATAGGTTGAGATGAGATGTACAAGAAGGAAGGAGTGGGAGGGAGACAAACATACGCACCATTAGAGACAATCCGTCATGCAGCATGCAGTGTTTTGTGAACTTGTACAACTCCCTGTGCATCCTTTATGTGGCAGTAAAAGATGCCCTTTCTCTACATGTGCTCTCAGCATGGCTGTGGAGGGAATCGCTGTATGTTGTCTGTGGCACATCAGTCAGCAGCTCAAATCGGTGTATGATCTCCGTCTATCCATGTAGCGGGATTAAAGGGTCAGTCTCTGCAGGGAGGAAGGTCAACATCACGGTTTCATCTCTGATTCCTAACTCAGGAGAGGCTGGAGAACAGCTGGCGCCACATACAGCACCGTCATGTGTGGACATGAGCGCCAGTCGATAAGCTGATGAGCCCGGTGCCTCCCTGAAGGAACTCAAAAGAAGCTGCTGACACAGCGATGAGGGGTCAGATGGGGTTCATCAATATTTTAGCTGGCTGCTGCTGAGATGCAAACAAAGGAGGGGCGGGGCACGCTGCTGTGCTGAAGATGGAGGGTTGGACAGGAGGGAAAAGACGCAAGAGGAAAAAAAAAAACGGAGAGCGGCGAACTATCCGTCTCTCTGTTTTTCGTGTTACTCGGCTCTGCGGCTCCTGGCTGAGGATTCAAAGGCAAGGATGGATTAAAGGCACAACAGAACGCCTGAGGAGCTTTACCATTGTGCGCACCACAAAGACATCTCATCTCTGTCTTCCAGACTGTTTGTACCTCAGGGGCATTGATCACTGTAGGATCTTGAGCTGCCTATGACATATACCATCTTCCCATTAACATAATCTCATCATGAAACAATATTTGCGTGCCCACATGTAACAAACAAGAAAGGGAGATAGACAGCGAGTGGTGGGCGGAGAGTGAAACTGAGTGTAAAAAAAACAAACAAAAAAAAAGAACCAAAAGCGATTCAACCAACCTGCAGAGAGGAGAAGATGGCCCACAAGAGTTCAGCTCCAATCTGACCAGCTGGGTAGCACCTCCCCACAATATGGCTAGCCCTGTCTAGTCCAAGAGTGTGTACGTGTGTTTGAACTATAGGGACATGGGTTCTGGCCCCTGGCGCAGACACTGTCAATATGGCTGTGTGGTCATTCATGAGCAGCCGCTCTGTCACTGCCATCCAGAGAGAGCCGGGGCAGCAGACCAGCAAAGAGTCATGTCACAGTGGAGAGGAAGGGGGGAGCGGGGGGGGGGGCAGAGATAAAGGTAGCAGACTGTGGCAAAATGCCCTGGATCCCTTCACTTTTACAGGAACTGCCCTGCTGCGGATTAATGCCCTCCTCTAAAGAAGCAGCTGCCATGTCATTGTGTTTGTGCAGGGGGAAATCTCCAGATATGAATCAACAACTGCTGATAAAGCAACAGATAAAGCCTCACGCCATATAAAATCACAACACTCGTAAAACACACCAGTGTCTCAACACTTCTTTTTTTCAAAAAAAAAAAAAAAAAAGAATAAATCCCTGCTGCAGTCTCAGAGAAAAAGCATTGCTGTGAAAGCTTCTGTCTAAGCAGACAAGAATATGATACAGCAAAAAGTGGAAACAAACTAGAGCTGATGGATGTTTTATGTAAACAACACAAAGCAACGCACGTAGCCCCTTCACCTCCGTGGCTGGGGGAAGGAAAACAGCAGATGTCTACGGAGCTGCATAAATGGTGTGGAACAAGCCAAGAGGAGCCTCTGCTAAATACTGAAACATACTGCCTGATCATCTTTAAAAAATAAAATCACTTGCCAACACAATATCCCACATATCACAAACAGAAATACACAAAAAAAATCCACCCACAGAGTGACACTGAGGATATACAGATATATAAAAACATATGTTCACACTTTATTTTACAATACTCTAATGAGATGTAGCAAGTTGTACTTTTGACAACATTAGACAAAAACTAGAAATAATATGTTCTTTATGAGACAGTATTAGACCCCTATTAGACTTTATTAAGGGAGTATTTTGGGACATGTTATAACAGAACTGTACTGTAAACTAAAGTGCATTATTTCCCACTGTTAGACCCTTACTAGATGAGTTTAATTACAGACACATTACAACAGAACTATGCTGCAAACTAAAGTGAAATGTGCCTCTAATAAAGTCTAATGAGGGTCTAATAAAACATCTTATCCTGCACACATTATTTCTATATTTTGCCTAATTTGATGCATAGTATAGTTGGTTACATCTTTTAGTGTACTGTAAAGACCAAAGTAAGACCAAACATATAATTACAAAATGGACACATGCACCAGCCAACCCATAATGTAAACATACATACAGAGGAGAGCCCAATCTCTGTGAAATCCCATCTGGGGTGATAGGTTCCCCAAGCAGAAAATGGAATTTGCAGCCCACCAGCAACAACATGTAGACCGCATTAATAAAAACAATTCAACTCTAATGTTTACCAAATGAGAAAGTAATCTATTACTTTCAGTATCTGCAACCTTCCAAAACATCTGTTACGCACTCGGTAAAGACAGCATTTGCTTAGCTGCCAAATATTCTTAATTAAAGTCTGCAGACAGTAAGTTTCCCCAGAGTCCGAGCTGAAATTGGCTCCGGCTAGTTTTCTGATTTCACCTACTTACACATTTCGTGCTGACGGCTCCCAGTTCTGCACATTCCCTTTGAGGACTGATGATTATAAATTAACTCAATATCCTCGCACCCCATGTCATGCTTTTGGCAGCATGATACTGGAACAAAATTGCCTGTAGATGATTGAAACGAAAATAATTTTTGTTGCGCCACAAATCCCAAAACATAATGAAGGAGGCAAAAGCAATTTATGCAGAGCATTAATGAGTTGAACATTATTCATTGTGTGTCTTATACATATAAAAATACACTATGTAAATAAGCAGCGTAAATGAATGTATTTTCTCCAAGGAAATGATTTAATATGAATTCTAACAAGATTAGCCATGACATGCCCCAAAAACTTCAGAGGCGGAGAGGCCACTGAGAAGGAAATGTGAGCCACTCAGTCATCAATTTGACATCACTCTCAAGAGCACAAAGTCTCCCTCAAAATGATTTAAGGCCAGAAAATAGCTTTCCTCTGACCTATCACCCATGGCAATGGATTATAACATCCACTTCTCCTCCCGAGTGTTGAAATCATAATCTGCACACATCAAACAGGAACGTTGCTTCATGTAAAGGGAGGTTTTGCATGGGAAACAGCTTGCTGAGGGCGATGCTTATGCAGGAGGGCACAGAGTTCCCACATTATGGGTTTAATCTCACTTTCTGAAGCAAGAGAAAAAGTAGTCACATTTTATATACTTGCAAAAATGTGTGAAGGCACACTGGCGTCTATGCACACGCTCGCAAGATTATCACTTCTTTGAGACACCTTAAATAGTTGCTTGTTAAGCAGCCTGAGCCGTGCTACATCTGTTAATGTTCTCTGGCAGACTCAGGCAGGTAAAAACAATATTGTGCAGCTGTTGCAGAGGGGTGACAGTGGACCTCACATAAAGACTCCAACGCTCCCAAAGCACAGCTCCACTGTTACTCGCACACACACAGCACAGCAGGAACAGAAGAGATCTTTAACTCTGCGTCCCAGGATAAGAAGCACAGCCAGTCTGCCTGCTGAGTTACACTCCATTTAATGCACTAACTCTCTCTGCACTGTCTCTCTTCAGTATACGCCATTCAGTGTTCAGTAACTGTGTATTTTATGCAGTCATCTCTCTCGGCCCCTCTCACTAACACTCGCACTCACGCATGCTCTCTCTCTTGTCGTTTATTATTCACATGCTGACCTTCAGCTGAGTGAGAAAAACAGGCTCAGTAACTTCTTTAGTGATTCACATTCACATATAAATGAAGAAACTCGTCCTTACAGGGATAATTTACTCTATAGTATAGAAAGCTAATGATCATGCATACTGTAAAGTAGGGCTGGGCGATTTGGCTTACAATAATATCTGTATTTTTAGGCTATGCCACTATGTACGATATATAAATAAAACATTTTCTCTAAAATAACATCATACTGTAATAACACACCGTACATTCTCAAATAGTGCATAGTCTAGAATAGGATGCACTGCAGCAGATTTAACAAACAGTATAAAGGTAGGACTGGGCATTTTGGGCAAAACCAAATATTTATCAGATAACTCTATTGATATTGTGACAATATTGCAGGGGTGATTATTGGGGTTTTAATGTAGTAATGTGGCTATAATGTCTAAAGCTGGGCTCGCAATAGAGGAGTTTTAAAATCCTTACCAATTTTGAAATCTGGTTGCATCACATGCGTATGGAAGGTTATCCTGCGAGAGGAGAGAGCAAGATCTCACATGATTTCATCGGGAAGCAGATGTGATCAATGGAGTCAGACATGACAGAAACGGCTTGCTGTAGAAATGTTTCTGATTTGCAGAGAGAAAAAAACAAAAGTGGAAGGCTAAACACGTCTGGTTGGGAAATGAAAGAATGTTTGACGGGTTTACATGTCTTGTCTGTTCTTCAGCGAGAACTGGAGGTGAGATCTTAAACAGTCGGTCTTAATATCTGTCAACAGTAGTATACTAGCGAATGTTAGCTACAGGGGCTAAAATGTTTATCCTTGCTTGACAACACATCTTTTTCACTTCCATACTGACGTAAGTATCCAGATTTTAATTTGTAAATGTCAAACATGTTTGAAAATGATCAGAACGGCCCAGAAGTGTCCAGAAGCAGTTCAGGAGGGTTAAGACTGGATCTGTAAACCTCTCACATTACCAGATTATCTGGGCAGAACTTCAGTACCAACCGAGCTCCAGGCCTGATTTCTCCTCCGGTTCTCATAAGGGGTGAATTTGAGGAAAACTGTCCTGAACATCCTAAAGTGTGAGCCCAGCTTTTGTGAGAATAGAACAATCTCACAACACTTTACTGTAAGTCACTCTCTAAAACTAGGAAAAGACAACACTTATGCCATTTCAAACTATAACAATATCCAAAATCTAAGAGGGCATCCAGTCTCATATCATGATACAGATATAATATCGATATATGCCCAGCCCTGCTGTGAAGCCATTAATAATGCATTTGTAGAGGGTAAAATTATGGTCAAGCTTCCCTGTGGTAAAAAGGAGCCAAGAGTCATGAATCAAAATTCAGGATGATTCAAAAACTGACACTCGTGCTCTGCCTTTATCTGCCTGAGTGGCAGGTCAAATGTTAAGATTTCTCTTGACAGAACACATCATTGTCATGCAGTGACCTTCACGTTAACCTGCTAAAGTGCACATAATGTCACTCTGTGTGTTTGTGTGTGGCCCTTGTTTTTGCACACGGGCTTATCTGTCCGCATACGCCAGTGTAAAACGAGGAATCTGGACGAGCCGGACCCAGCCGTTCCTAATTCGGTTCGTCAGGAGTTTTATTTTGCGTTCAGAGCGTCCTCGGCTCCAGTCTGTCTCCACTGTGGTATTCCTGCCACATCACAGGTGGAGGCAAAGAGCAACTGCACACCGCACAGAATGTTAAAGTGGAGGAAAGCGTTAGGGGGAAGGGGACTGTCCTTCATTTTCACTCTTTCAACATAACACACAGTCATCATCCATTTTAACCAGGTTGAACCTCACATAATGACAAGCGAGCGCCAATATGTGACGGCTGAAGAGTCCATCGGATTAAAATATTTTGAAGGCATCCAGAGTGCAGGGAGTGGAAGACATATTTGAATTGTGCAGATTTCTCTGATAAGGCACCACACACATAATAATCTGGTATTCCTGATAATACTGCAGGCTGTTCACACACATAAAGAGGCAGCCCCAGCATTATGACTCATGCCAGTTTATAAAGAGGCAGCAGAACAAATAGGACTGGACTTAAAGGTCTTGCTGCCCTTTATCTAAACTACATTTCTGGTACCAGGGACAGCAGATACTGGACTTTCAGGTTCAACAATTTTACTCCGCTCTCTCCGGCACCGTGCTGCATCCACATTAATATTCATAATATCTGCTCAAATTTCATACCGCAATTCATTACACCCAAGCGGTTTTGTTACTCAAGGTGACTGCGGAGGGGAGGCAACGTGCAAACATATCCTATATTTGAGGGTTATGTTTGAGCAGATATTCACAACACGACACTTTCAACCTTCTGCTACAGTGTGGGGCTAAATGAAATTTAATGTGCTGTAATAGCTCATGCTGGTAAACATAATGTTTCATACAGTGGTAGACTCAGGGTGTTCAAGGGGCAGGGGCAAAAACTTAAAAAGGGCACCAGCTGCATGCAATGGGGGTACCAGCACTTTTTTTTTCCATTTATGATAAAACAGTTCCAATCCTTGGTTTGGATTAAAATTATTTTATTATGTGACATAAAGAAACTATTACTTATTTGTATCATACGCCATAGAGGGCACTTTATTATGTTGTTTTGGACATGGGTCACCCTAGAGGGCACTGCATCATATTTTATCTACTGGAAGGGCACTGCAGAGGACACTTTATCACATTGTCTTGGACAATGGGCCACCCCGGAGGACACTGCAAAATATTTTATCACCTGGACGACCACTCTAGAGGACACTTTATCATGGTTTGTCCATCGGGAGAGCACTGCTTTACATTTTATCCACTGAAAGGACATTCTAGAAGGCATTTTATCATGTACGCCAGAGGACACTGTATCACGTTGTCTTGGGACATTGGACCACGCTAGAGGGCGTTTTATCACATTTTCTCCATCAGAAGGGCGCCCTAGAGGACACTGCATTGCATTTTATCAACTAGAAGAACACTCCAGAGGGAATTTTATCATGTTTTGGAAGGGCACATGAGAGGGCACTTTTGTCCAGTGGAAAAGCACCCTAGAGGGCATTCCGTGACAATGTCTTGGACATTGGGCCACCCTAGAGGGCACTTTGTCACATCGTCTTGGACAATGGGTCACCTTACCACATCCTGTCCATCAGAACGGCACCCTAGAGGGAGCTGCATCAAGTTTTAGCCATTAGAAGGACACTCTACCTCAGGGGCATCCAAGAGAGCACTATCACAGCGTGTTCTCAAACATGGGGGCAACAGGGGGGGATGAGTGGGTTCATGCTCCTGAAACACTTAAACCAAGGAACTGAAAAATGCAGGGATAGGGCTCACTCTTTCACTGGGATGAGTATTACTGCCACGCATTCTAATTATGATTTGTCTATCATTAGTAGCCTAATTAATAGAAGCTATTTTTGCCTTCAGTCATCATTGTCTTCACCCAGCCTTTTGTTTGTTTGTTGTTGTTGTAATGGATTCAGCTGTTTTCAAGAAATCATCAAAAGGCACCCTCTGTGAGCTGCGATTGTCTCCACAAATCACAGTAAAGCTGACACATTCAGACAGGGAGCTTTAATGGATATGTGATACACGCTATTAAACAAACCTCCGGGCTCGTATTCATGAAGCTACTAGGAATAGAAGACCTGATCCGGGATGACTGTTGGGGGTCACGTGACTGTGTTCGCTCCACTGTAATGCATTCCTGATCTGAGTCTAGATTTAGGTGCCTCCTAAGCTCCAGGCGGGACAGAGTGACATTGAGGGGTTTGAATGTCGCCGTCACAATGACAAGCTGTATCCGCAGGGTGTCAACATCTGTGACAGCCGGGAAAATCAGGGTCAGAAGTCTTTCCTGTCTGATCCACAACTGCCTGCCTACAGCTTTACATCCTGTACCTCCATTTTGAATCCTGGCAGGCTCTGTGCCCGACACCACCCCTCTGACCCTCGAGTATCACCAACACATTTCTGCTTATTGCTGCACTTTTTCAAACACTGACTGGATTTGAGCGCCTGTGGAGCATGAGGAACATACCAAATAGAGCAAAGTGAATTAGCTTTGAACTGTGCTGACAAGGAATTGGAACAGAGAGCAAGGCCGAACAACGTCACCCATCTATAGCGGGTCTGACACACCAATCACAACCGATAACATCGAGAAAGACCATGAAGAAGACACAAAGGCAGAGCACTGTTATGCCAGAGGCATCTGCGATAATGAAATGTCCTCATTGAGTGCTCTCGTGTTATTTGTTAGTTTTCTTCAGAAATGGTTGCTGATATAACCAAGTGCACTGTGGGAGTCCAGAGTCATCCGCTATACTGTGTGTATTAAGATGCAGCATGAGTAATTAGTAAGTATTCTTCAAAAAGATAGCTTATAGGCATTTATTTTCCCATTCTGCTCATTCGTTTCTTCTATACAGGGCTTCCAGAGGGGCAAGCATAGCTGCAGGGCATAGTTATTTTGCTTAGTAAAACAAATGTGGAAGATACTCAATGTGACACTGATTTGATACGGCTCATACTGGGAAATGCGGGAAAGTGATTACTCAGCCAAGCATCCTGTAAGGAATTCCTGATACACTGGAAAAAGAGCAGAGGTTTTAATTCACGAACAAATGCTAGGAGGATAATCATAAGTATGTGCAACCAACACTAAAACACGTAAAACCCACCACATATGATGTTTTGTGGTCTGGGGCTGGTTAACCCTGGTTAAATGGAGGGCATCTGGTGATCTAAGGAGTGACTGATTAGTTCAGACTGAAAGACAACAGCTCTTAAATAACCCATAGTAGATGAAAGGAAACAGTCTTTAGATCTGTAAAGACACTTGTAGCAGTAAATATTTAAAGAGCGGGCTAATGAGCAAACTAGTCTTAAACTGTCTGTCTGTCTGACGCTGGTCATTTCCCCATCTAATAAACTACAATTAGGGCCAAAATTACCATAATGTATTTGTGCTTAAACACACCACAGGAAGTTTTTAATTGATGATGAAACTTTAATACTGATGTCTCTATATGACCTACATAAGCAATCCAAACCATCAGCAAGAGGATTGACTATTCTCTGTGTAGTTACTCTTAATGTCTGCCACCGAGTGGGATTCTTCTTGAAATCAGATGAAATGATTTATGACATGCGGACTGGGAGAACCTATGTTTACATTTTCCCAGGCAAGGTTACATTAGCCAGTTAAAAACAACAGCAGGAGATTTTTCTTTAGGCTATTTTATTTTTATGTTATATTTTGTGGTTATTAGATTGGAATCACTGCTACTTTGGTTCACAGGGACCTTGTATTTGCTTTCAGAAGTTAGAGTATATTTTGCACTGGAGTGTGAGGTTGATTAAGTGAGTGAAGTCAGTCCTCCACATGTCTAACACATGTAGTACAGGCACTATACTGTACACAAACTGCAACAGAAAGTCTCAGCTGTCTCATAAATATGTCATTTATAACATATTGAAAAACATTAAAATATCTGAGTGGGGGAAAGTGCTTAAAAATTCTGAAACTGTTGACACCACAGCCCAGATGATTTGTGCGTGTCTTCTTATCTGATGTCCACACAAAGAGTTTCAAAGAGACTCGGATGCTGATCCAGTGGTGTGTTTTCTTGCATCTCTGCAATGAAAACAAGTTCAAGTTCACAAGTGCCATTATGAGAGATAATTAAATAGTTTTGTCATAAATTTATGCTAATCAATGTCAACATTTATATGGATTAGTGTCAATTTATGTTGTCTTGTATACAAGTAGGCATTTTTGCTATGATCATATTTTCAGACCTTTCCTTTCATATGATGCTTTTTCTTCTCTCATTCAGAACCCAAAAGTTTGTTTATGTTGCAATTTTATGTGAGGCTGACCCACATTTTTTGGGTAAAATGCCTGGAATAATGATAGCAACTGAACTTTTAGTGTAACTCATTACTTGTTATAATCTGCTGACACACAACAGCCTGCCAGGATTGAAAAATGAAGTAAAAATGAACAAGAGAAGCCCTCATTATTTTATGTTAAGCAGAACTTTGACTTCTAAAGTCTATGAGGACACTAAGAGGCCAAAGGTAAACATCTGAAGCAGGATGATCCAAAGTGATCACAGCAAACTAAAAGGAATCACAGCACATAAGTGTAAGTGTCATCTCTGGAGATTGAGCCCTCGTCCACATGGGAGGATTAATGCATGGGTTTGAGCTTAGTGCCCTCTGGACTATGCCTTTCCCTGATAAGAGAAATCTGAGCTCAGCACACTGCGCATGCAGAGCCAGATAGAGTTGTGATTACAGCATGGACGAGAGCTCTCTGCCAGGACCCTCATTTAGCTGGCCCATCCCATCCATGCATCCACGCTTAACGTAGCCTTGAGCGCAGGCTCGGGTCCAGGCCCAAGAGATACTCATTACAGGGCTGGCACGCAGATCTCAGGCCCCCGCCAAGACCCAGGTATCGACAACTTTAGCAGGGCAAATGTAAGATGACAGAATAATATACCCCCAACTCTTATGCAACAATAGAGTTCTCTGATATTCCCCCACTGAGTGCCACTGCATAATATACCCAACCAGTACACTGGTGAATCACAGCATAAAATAATGGAGTTGTGTAGTTTTTGCTATGGCATGAAAGAAAGACGAGGCCTACTGAATATTGCAAAATAGTTCAGTTCAGAGAGTCAAGCGTTTCACCAAAAAGCATGTCAAGAAAATGTTAGTCTACAAACAGAAAGGAAAATGTCATTTCCTATTTTAAAATTTTTATGAAGTTGTCTTAAATCTACTATGGTTGAGGGTATAAATAATTTTCCCTCAGTCACAGCCTACAAAGCAGAGGCTTCTGCAGCATGTGTTGCCCTGAGGTGGCCTCATTTCTTTGACAATTTAAATACTTGTTCCATGATTGTATTCACTGTCATATAACAGTGGGTACATGGCAGCTGATTACTAATGGGTTAAAGACACCTATCAGCTGGCAACCTCTTCCACTAGTGATTCCCCTCCTAAATTTAGCTTGAGATTCAACACAGCAGTTCTCAGTGGCTGGATATTTTAGCTTGCGTCTACATTTCTTTTGGCTGACCAGTCACTGTGCTTACAATAGTCTTTAATTAACCAGTTAACCATATCGTTATACTCCAGTATCAGCGCTGTTGAATGGCAATGTCCAGTGCTAATCAAATTTCACAGACAGCCTCTCCAGCTCTATCTCATAAATAACCATGACATGAAGGCCAGTTTTACTGCTTTAAGTCATTTTTTGTATCTTTGTGGATAATCAATTGTTCGCTAAGCCCTGCTCCTTTAGTTCCTGGTGCTATGCTAAGCTTTACCCTCTAGCGTTCGATATACTGTATGCAGTTTACATGATCTCATTTGCCACTTGAAACTCTTAGTAATTTTTGAGACAATCCTTGATTTCAGACAAGGCCACACAAATGCAGGTTTTTACATTTCTAGCTAGCAGAATATATCAGCTGTTGCTTGCTATCATTAGCTAATGAACTCCGTGTGGGTTGAAAACCTCTCTCCAACTGATTCATTTTAAAACCCCTCTAAAAATGTCTACATGCATTTGATGGTTATACGCCAAAACACTGATGCCAAAGCCAACAGGTCTTTGGCAAAATGTCAATATCCTCACCAGCTGATGATTCATGCGGAGGATATGGAAATAAAAAGGCAGCAGTGTGCTTGTATTGCAAGGATAGCTGGCTAGCTCTTGTATTTTACTGTAATGATTAGGAAAATGTGAGATCAGATTGTTCTATTGTTCTAATATAACCCTCGTTTGGATGCTTATAGAAACACATACTTGGATGAGCAACACAGAGGTTAGATTTGCTTTTTATTGCTTGCATTTTTAAACAGTATGTTTAAATGATCTCTAGTGTTACTTGTGTAACAAATTTGGCTGGGGTAACTGAAGCTAAAACTCTGATATATTAACATCCAGGGCCAGAGACAGGAAAAACACAGGATATGCTCCTTGGTTTTGGAATCCAATTCCTGCACTTTTACTGCTGTGTTTTTCATTTTGGTGTGCTATCACCCAATAGAAACTTTGGCATTAGACAATGGTTGGCAATTGCCTTAGGCCCCAAGTTACCAAAGGCCCTGTAAAGTGAGTCAAAAGTTTTCGCAATTTAATTTTGACTTCCATGATCTTACTGCGCATCTGCAGAACTGATTCAGGAAGACAGCAGCCAATTTCTTTAAACAAATGGCACAGCTTGGTGGACAGACAATAGAGAGACAATACCCACCGTAGTCACATGCTGTTCACCCTGCTGCCGTCTGGCAAGAGATACAGAAGTATCCACTGCCCACAAAACAGCTAGAACCTACTTTACCTTCTCACCATGGTTCTCTAAACATAAAATATTTTCTGCATAGTAGAAATGAATAACTACTTCAGACAATATATTCTTATTGAACTACGTTGTGTGTGGGTAGGTCTGAAAAGGTGGATTGGCAATTACATGCAATACATTTTAAGATGGATATAAACTATTCTTCGAACATCATATCTAAATAAAGCAAATAGATGAAAACATGATATTCTATAGTCACTCAAGTCACCTTGATGTACATTAAATGGCAAAGTTTAACTGAGCCAAACACTTCCTTGGTGCTTCACTTCAGAAATCAGCTACTGACAAGAGAAGGGCATCTGTTAAGTGGCCTACTGCTAGCAGCTTTTTAGAGTGGCTCAATAGTTCACATCCAGCTGCTCCGCTCTGTCACTTAGACTCTCCATCTTCTTCCTTTCTTCCAATACCCTCAGCTACCCTCTCAATAAAGCATCATACTGCCGGTTAAAATAGACAACTCTGCTTCAATATGTGTCTTAGATGGACGCAACAATTTTGTGACTTCCTCCCTTTATGTTACCCATGGGTTTCTGAAGTGCTGCCATTCTCACTTGCCTTGCCATCGTGCAGTGACTTTGGCAATATGAGGTTCAGAACAAGGGTCACTTGAGGAAGCTCTTTTAGTGGAGAAGGAATGATATGAGCTCCATAAATTTATGATGGCTTGGGTGGGAAATAGAGAATAAGGAAATAGAATTTTCTATGCCCTGATCATCACTTTAAAGAGAAGCTGCAGAGATGCTCTGCTGATGGCGGCTGCCATTTAAAACCCACAACAACAGCAGCACTGGAAGCAGCACCTACTTTAAAACACAAAACTACAAGGTAAAGGCAGAGGCAATCTGTTGCAACTAGCCAGTAAATTCACAGCTGATAATGAGTAATAAACAGGCGAGGGAATGATTTGAAGTTATGGAGCCTTAAAATGAGGAAAATAAACAGGCTGACTGAAATGTATGCAGATTACACCGGTGAAAAAGTTCCTCAAAGACTAAACTGTCGAAATGTTGAGACTCAATAAAAAGCAAATCATTCTGTTAGTATGATGCAAGCTACAAATACACCTGCACTCTGCAAAACTATTCAGCTTGTTTGTTGCTGGTGACCTTCAATCTAAATACAGTCACCACTGACTCAATCAAACGAAGGTACAACCTTGTTATTATACACTCTGAGAAATAAGAGTTCCAATAGGGTTCTTCCTCGAGGGCTCATGCTCTACACAAAACCATTTGCCTTTGAAGAACACTTCTGAGGAAACAGTCAAAGGATTTCATTAGGAGCTATTTTCTTAATCTAAAGAATCCTTTTTGGAAGAGAATTTCTTTGAATCCTTGAAGGACTCTTTCATCAAGTGTCCTTTGTGCCATAATGTAAAGGGCTCTCATTAGAACACCCCAAATTACAGACATTCACTTTAAGCCATATGTGTCTCATACATGGCTGATAAAGCGAATAGAAAGTAAAAAGTGGCAGAATAACACTGTCAAATGATGCCTGATGTAAACAGCAGTGGACAGACATCACTTTTAACACAGGGGTGATGAAAAAACATGTAGAAAATGTAGAAAATGTCTAAAGTGACTTCGACTAACAGAAGCATGTTCAACATGTTGATTATCCTCATATATTGTGCTTTGGTGCTGAAGAAAGTAAACAGAATGATGCTGCTGCTGCTGCAGCTGCAGGAGGAGGACAGGTCGCTCGGTGCTTCGCCTGCAGCACTGGTGCGGAGCAGCTGTACTGCTGTGACAAGTCATGTCCTGTTTGTCGAGCTAAAGGGAGCCAAATTGTTGCATCTCTGTCTAAAATACTCCCACGCATTAGAGGGATGTGATGACGCATGATATGCAAATCGAAGTGTTTTTGTAATTGATGACGCTGATGACATTGATGAATCACCACAGCCCTAAAACAAGTTTTCAATTAGAACCATTGGAATATTTAAAAAAGGTTAGAAACGGTTAGAAACTCTTTGATGGGTTCTTGTTAGCATCCTCAGAAGGTAGAAAGGTTCTGTATAGAGCCTCCAGAGAGGGTTCTGAAACATTTGAAACCTTTCACAGATGGTTCTCGACATAATGTCTTATGTTGGGTTCTAGGCAGACATGGTTCCAAGTGGCACCTTTCTAAAAGGTTCTACCAGGAACCAAAAAGGGCTCTCCTGTGAGGACAAGCCAAAGAACTCTTTATGGTTCTAGGTCGCACCTTTATTTCTGAGAGTGCAGTCAGCCTCTCAGCAGATTTTGGCCAGGGAAGAAGAGAGCTGTAAGTGTGTTGGATGAGGTACAGTGCTCCTGCTGATGAGTAACTTTTTTTTTGGCCGATTAAAGGAGTGTGTGGCTGCGACCCTGTGCTGTGATACAGGTCACTGAGTTAAGTGGATGGCTGTCAGACATGCTCACTGAGGCCAAGGCAGCAGCCACCATCGCTGGCATTCAGTTGCAGCAGAAAGAAAAACAAATCATTGCTTCCTAAATCACATCTCCTTCTCATCCCCCCATCTGTGTCTACGCCCTCCTCTCCTAATTCCTTCTCTCCTGTCCTTTTGCGCTGTCCCAGCTTTCCTTCCATCCCTCTAACTTTTTTTTTTATAACCCAGTTTCTCACTAAAATATATCATCCAAGTTCAGTCTCTTTCTCATCTCCTCCAAATGCTTCCAGCATCCCAATTTCTCTCCCGACATCCCCTCTCCCCCTCCAGCCAGCTCTGTTGGTGTCCTCTCTGTTTGGAGATGAAAGATGGTGGTCCTGCTGTCTGACGGCTTGTAAGAGGCTGCTAATGTGTAAAGTGAGCACACACCACTGTGAGATGTAGTGGCTCTGGCTTACATTTAATGATTCATTATTCTGTGTTGCCATAACTCCACTCATTTTAATTATTCCTATGTGAATTGCTTGCTAAACAAACAGCATGTCACACGGTGTGCCTGTACATGAGTGCATGTAAGGGAGGAAGAGGAGGACGTGCCTCTTGTAACTCATTCTGTTTACTGCATATTTTTTACTCTTTTTGTTGAACCACTGTGTATTCACAGATTTGCATGTGCATTCATGTGGATTTTCCTTTTTTGTCTGTCTGTGCCTGGAAGGTCCCACACTGTCACATTTGGAAGGCTCACTTTGCCTGCCTCCTGTGTACTGTGTACACAAAAAAAAACCTTGCCTTTCCCTGCACCACAGCAAGTCACGCATGCTTTCTGCCATCTCTGCAGTCAGAGAGTAACATTCACAATGAATCTGCAGCCAGAGGAAGAAGAGGAAAAAAAAAAAAATCATTTGGCACATCATGGGGCTCCAACACCTCCACACGATTCCCTGGGAACAATGAAGCCCTAAGGGTTAGAGGGTAGGAAGATGAGGGGGAGGATGCTTCCCCCTCATCCCTCCTGTGATTTCCAGCTATTGGCTTCAAGGTGTTGCTGGCACTGCCTGTTCTGCATCAGAGCCAAATATTAGTTTTTCGCGGGGCTGCAGAAACAACGTTTTCTCGCACTGCCGCTGCAGACATCTTCGGTCGTTGCGATTTAATTAGTCAAATTTTCTTCCTGACGGTTCTGGGATGGCAGCATGTCAAGTGGAAATGTCTCGCAGGCGAGATTAGCGGTGCAATTCTCCAGTTAGTTTTAAATGAGGAAATTATCGTTCATGATTAATTTAAAAACATTTCATCCTGACATCCGGGTATGTAAGCGTTTAGCATACGCTGCATTTACTTGGCTTCACTCATCTAACCCTCTGAGCATTCCTCGGCTTTAAGAATGTGTAGAGCCGCAGGGTTTCTCCAACATTTTAACAATTAAAATTCCTGTGGAGGTGTTTTATTTGCAAAAGAGACATTGGAGTGATGAATGAAGTGAGAAACTCCTGAGATGTGCGCACATACGGTGACACACACGACACCAGACCCCAATCACCTGCTAACATTTAGAACAACACCTGTTCCCTGGCCTGCAGTCTGCACACTGGTACCCTGCATTAATGAAAAATGATTGGCCCCGCTCACAGTCTGTGTCACGTCACTTGCGGGGCTGCAGAGCACACAGAAATCTATGAACCTCTACAGATGCACAGACATGAACACAGAGGCAGTCTCTCTCTTTTTGCCCAAATGTCATTTTCACACATTAGCATATCTATATCCTCATTTAACAATGAACATGTTGTGCACGTGCTCTGAATACAAACGCATCTCAAAATCTGGGTTAAGAACTACGCTCACTTGACAAGGGATCTACGAGGCTTGGAAATTTGATACAGTGAAAGGATTTATGGTTAAATCTCATTTTTTTCCCCCTATTGCACACACTACCACCATTTAATGCGGTCTCCATCCGCTTCCCCAGTGTCTTCATTACAAATGTGGTAATAAAATGCAATACCAAATAGCAGGGATTCTGTATGCATGCCTGTGTGTGTGCGTATGTGTGTCCGCTGAAGACTCTTTCATATGAGACTGCAGTCAGCGTTCACACAGACTCCAGTCTGACACCATAGTTCCAAACACATCACAGCTAAACCACAGAATTACACAGAATTACATGACAGAAGGACAAAATAAAGTTTAGTTTCAGTCTCTGTTCTCTCAGCAATCTGTGAGACTGTTGGCCCACTCTCTCTCTGTTGCTCTCTCCATCTGACTCTTTTTTTAGACAAGTCAGATAGAAAATGTTTTAAAGGGATAGTTCACATTATTAAATATGGGCGTGTATGAGGCGTTTATCAATTGTCAGTGTATTATCAATAGTAGATGCCGGTCGAACAAAAGGTATTTTAGCCACCTAAAAAAACATTATTATTAAAAGTGTATGCTATATTTAGAACATTTTCACCACCTTATTTTGCTGTCAGACAGCCTTTTCTGATGGGAAATAGGGCTGTATATTGGCAAAGATCTGGTGATACAATAATCACCATACAGATGTTACAATTCAATACACTGTGATATACTGTGATACTGTAAGATTTTTGGAAATTGAAATAGGAGTTTAAAAAGTACTTTTTCATGCAATCAGAACAGTGAAGATACACAACAATGTTGCTATCAGAACAAAATACAGTACCACAAAATGTAATATTGCAGTATTCAAGTGTATTGATATTTTCTTGCACCCCTAACAGGAGACTGCTGATATGTAAGCCAAATATCGCTCCCTCCAGCTAAACTCCATTGGGGAAATCAGTCATTCCACCTCGCAGGATACTGATGCCTTGATCTATTAGTTTGTTTGTGTTATTGTGTGACTTTAATGAATCTGAACCATATTTTTAAAACACAGAGGTCACACAATAACACAAACTAAGATAAGAAGCTTTATTATCACTGTAAAAGTACAATGAAATGTTGTTTGGACTATGCCTATAGATGCCTTTTAAAGAATAAAGACTATACAAAATACAAAAAGTATATAGACACGGGTGCCCCATTTACCAAGGCTAAGTGCTATATGTCATCCCCCCACTTTTTCTCCCCCTTTCCTGTCATATCTTCATATGCATAAAAAAAACATAATATCTAGACACTCTACAATGTAATATCTAAAATACACAAGGATCAAGGCAGCAGCAGACCTGCTACTGTGTTCTGCTAGGTAAAATTACTGATTTCACCCTTGGAGTTTGGTTGGTTTTGACAGAGCCATATTTGGCTAGCTTTAACAGCAGTTTCCCATCGGGAAAGACTGCCCAATGGCAAGGTAAAGCTGTGAAAATTTTCTAAATATAGCATACACTTACACTTGTTTTTTTTAGATTAGACTATAAGTGGCTAAAAGACCTTCAGTTGTTAACGCTGTCCACAGCAGTTCATTGCTTAGTTTCCATGCTGGTGTCCCTCTCTGCTTTTTCTATCTGGAGGCGTGCCAGCTGGCATCTACTTTAGGTAATAAACTGATGGAAAAGTGCTTCATACATTCGCACTAAATAACCTATCCCTTTAACATAATAACATAAACATCAAAACAAATTCATGTTCAGTACAGCTGAGTTTAACTCAGGTTTCGGGAAAAAGGGTTGCAAAGCCAGCTGGTTTCCACAAACAACGGATATTGTACCATACCAGCTGTACGACATGCTACATTGTCCTAAGATGCACTTTTGATAAGACATGGACAGCAGCTTAAGGGTGGGTTGTCAATAAAGTAGGAAAAGTCAATGTGAAGGATAATCATGTTCTTATTTAGGTGGTGACAAACGATAAGCGACAGTAGTCTACAGGGCTGATGTGACAGCAGAAGAGTCAAAGAGACAAGACATGCTGCGGGACGTCCTCACCGAAGCTTACAGCTGATAAAGTTACCTGAACCCATGTTTGTCCACAGAGTTGGAAGGAAGGAGACACACAAATATGCACGTGTTTGTGGTGATGTTACTCTCAGACGGAGATTTTTTTATATATATACAAGGTGAAAGAGCAGAAACATCTATTCTCCCGGATGGCAAAATGGTTTTACATAACATGACGAGTGATAGCTTGTGACATAAGGGCCAGGGTAATTGTGACACTCAGGCTTCGGTAGGCCTGGTGGCAGTGGTGCTAAAATTTCCTCCGTGGTCATGTCGGGGCAAGGGCTGATCCACTTCAGCGGGCTGGCACAATCACAGGGTAAGACATGAAGTAAAGCAACTTGGGATTGAGCTTTTAGGAAAGAGAAATGTGCTTTCACCGCTATTACACCTCCCTCCCTCCCCTCTGCCCACCCCCATCGCATTGCAGCGCTTTCATGCTCGCAGGGGCAGGGCAGGGCGGATGGATAGATTCACTACCATTCTGTCCAAGTGCCAAATCTCATCTACAGGCCCATTACTCTGAATGATGGGAGCTGTGATTTAAAATAAGCCCTGAAATCAGCAAGGGTAACCCTGGCTAGTCTACATGTTCTGTAATTGCTGTCATATTAGAAGGCTGAATCAGCTATTTATGGTAATGCACAGCCCTTAAAAAAAACTAGACTAGGTCTAGACTAGTCTAGGGCCAGCTCTGCGTTGCCGCAGTCCAGCCGAAAAGTGATGGCAAACAGGAGTTCTACCGGGAGTCAAAAAATCTTTAAAAGCTTCAAAGCTGTGAGTTAAGACAACCACAGGTGGCTACACACTTTACCTCTAAGTGAGTCACTTACTTTAAAAGGTGAGACACTGTTCAAAGAGCAAAACATCTTCTTCCCTGGCTCAGTCCTTTCAGGAGTTCACAACAAATGGACCTTGGGGAGAACTTGGGACATGGATTCTTAAACAACTTAGATTGCTGGGGAGAAAAAATAAAGATTGCAATCCTAAAAAAACCTGTGGGGTGTCAGGCGGAGAGAGTAATCGCCAGACATCTTTTCAATCTTTTCAAATGAAAAAGAAGATAAATTCCCCTTTGGCTTAATCAATCACTGATCCTAATTAAACGGACTGATAAGATGGAGCCAATATCTGATGTGTAGAAGACTATTTCTAAGTCTTTCTCTGCCTCCACCCTTCTTTTCATCCTTTAGGTTTAATTAATGTACCTGATCTAATTATATTCAATTTATTTGGACTTTTCCCATTGACATAACAATGACAGACTTGTACTCTATAATCAGGATGTGCCCTTGTAACAAAAA
Source organism: Lutjanus erythropterus (assembly GCF_056507025.1). NCBI lineage: Eukaryota > Metazoa > Chordata > Actinopteri > Lutjaniformes > Lutjanidae > Lutjanus > Lutjanus erythropterus. Next base: position 9,167,436 of record NC_139329.1, read on the forward strand.
GATGATCTATCCACTAAAACTTTCATGAAGCATAGCATCCACTCCCAGCTCTCAGATACAACATCTCAGTTTGATAGTATGACTGCAAGGCAATAATGAGACATTAATGGCTTCAGAGATGTACGGCTCACTCTGATTCCACTGTTTCAGGCTATACTTGTAGGGTCGGTTCATTTTCCGGCTCTACCTGTTTGATCTATGTGAACCTAACCTGATTAAATTTTACGCTATGGACTGAACTGACATTTCTCTAGTACAACCCCGATTCCAAAAAGTTGTGATGTTGTGTAAAATGGAAATAAAACAGAATACAATGATTTGCAAAAACATTTCCACCTGTATTGAATTGAATACAATAAAAAGACTTCAAAATGATTAACTTATTGTTTTTTGTAAATATACACTCATTCTGAATTTGATTGCTGCAACATGTGGTACAACATGTGGGCAGCGTCTGCAGTACATGTAGCAGAATACACAACACAGATGAACAGATGGTGGTGAAGAGCTAAGTCGCTAACTAGCTTGTAAAATACATTGCTGGAACGTTATTATACAACCACCCCATCCTTTTCCCTCCACAGTATAATTGTGATATTAGCCTGTCCCTGACAGTTTGCTATGTTAGCTGGGTGGCTAGCCAATTACAGTTTGTCAGTGCAGTCAGTAACACAGCAGATAAAAAGGTAAGCACGGTGCCTCCCATTTGGGTGCGACTGAGTCACAAACACCTACTGATAAAAGTATTAGTGTTCCAGTATTTGGAATAATATCAACCAGTTTGAAAATGCTTACAACGCCCAATCTTAAATGTTTCAACTAAGAATAGCTCACATGAACAAGAATTTAAAAATTATTCCCTCCTTATCTCACACATAAAACTTGGTGTACAGTCCCACATTATATTTGCAAATGTAGACCTAGACCTACGTTATCTCTACGAACAAACAACTAGAATTCAAACATCAGGCACAAGTTCAATTTCAAGAACTTATAAATGAGTTTCAAGATGCTGAAAAATGAAGACTAAGGCAAAGTTGAGCGCACAATGGGTTGAGCAGATGGTTGCTGCAGTTCACAAGTTCAGCAGAGACACAGACTGGGGTTTACTTTTCAGAAATCTAACAAAACAAAAGCCAGAAAAGACCTCAAACATCGAGAGGATTAATCAGTTTACCCATCAGCCTGGATAGAAAACACTGGAAATTGACAAACTTTCAGCCTATTAGTGTTTTTCATGCTGGAGGAACATGAACTTTACCCTCACTTTGCTAACTAACAAGCTTGAAACCTCTTTCTCTCATGCATGCTGACAGCACTCTTTTTCATAAATAAATGAAGATCCTTTGTTTATTGAAGCCCATATCCAGGAATAACTCATGACTACAATTAATTAGCAATTTATTAGGATGTGACCCCATCTGCCTCCACACACAGTGGGCTTGATGCATGGTATCATTGCTCAACGTGTATTTTTTCCAATGTCAACTACAGATTCAGTTTCGTGCTGTTGATTCTCCACCCACTTATACCCTCTAACTTTTTACTAAGTAAAACAATCATCCTCATCAGGGAACGAAGCAGGATTTCTGCAGAGTTCTCACTTACCAGACACTGTAGAAGCCTGTGGTGGAGCAGGACAATCAAACCTTGGAGCTGAGCACTCAAAGATTCATCCCTTTGGACTGATACGAGTCATTTTATCATGCATATTTTATGATGGACCAATTCAAGAAAAACCAAATGTTTAAATGTTCAAATGCCTCAATGTACATAATTAGTTCTAGAAAGTTTCATACATTATGAATATATAACTATTAACTATATTAGGGCTGCACAATATGGTAAATATACATTTTATTGTAATTATTTTGACTGGAAGTGTGATTACATTACATTTTACCTAAATCTATTTATCTATGTTTCTGGCCTGTTAACTCAACCTAATTGAATTTATGTCTTATGTCTTATAAAGCTTCAAGATAATAAAGAGTGGTGCAAAAATGGCAGTAAAACTGGTCAGGAACATTCATTTATGCATAAATGAAGTCTTCCCAGAATTTAATGTTAGGGCTTATTGTGACACTCTTAAAAACTGGGGCAACAGGAATGTCCCCTAGGAGTCCTGTGTGAAACTGAAAGTGGAGTGCTGACTTTTCAGTTTTAGACTTATTATTATCAGTTTTCAGTCAGTTTTATATGTTTATGCAACAAAAATACTTGGTCAGGTTTAGGAAAAGATCAAGGTTTGTCTCTGCAAAACCCATAAAAACAATTAACCCATTACATGTAAATTTCCCATGTAATTTCATTACATAAATGTAATGTAAAGAGTTGCATTTAATACATTTTTTCTATCATGTTGAGTCAGTGTGCTTATATTAAGTACCTTCTGTCAGATTTGATTAAATTAATGCAAACTTTTACATAAACTGTGTTGGAATGTGACGCACAGCCTCCTAATGTGATCAAGTAAATAAAGTTTACTTCGAGAGAACAAGATTTTTAATGGTGAGAATCTTGCAGTAGGACAGTACTTCATTATTATGCTGTTTTCTCACACATTTTTCCTTTTTCCAAAAAATTGTGATTAGGTTCTGTTTTGGCAATTTTGATATTGCACTTGGCAATACGGCGATTTCAATAATACTGCAATTAACTGTGCAGCCCTACTACATATCTTGCTAATTACCTCTATAGCAGCAGTCCAAGCACCCAAAAAGGTTCCTACATTCTGTGCTGCCAAGTGCGTTTTGTACCAGAAGTGGATTGTGTGGGGATTAAATATGTGGCCTATGCTATACTCATCAGTAAATAAGTATTTCTCTTCAATGTCAATCTCTTTTCAATGTTTTTTTTTCCAGGAGAGATAGTATGAAACAGATAAGCCATGGCATTTTCTTGTAATCCTGCTTGAAACCACTAAGCTCGAGGTTTAGCTCTTGTGAGAACATCTGAGACACAAATGTAAGACAAGTTTGTAGAATAAAAACAAACTCTGCTCCACTTCGGACCAGACTGAAATATCTCATCAATTATTGGATGGATCACTATGAAATTTAGTCCAGTCATTCATGATAAATACCATTGTCTATGGTGATCCATTCATCTTTCTACCATAGCACCCTTTTTGGTTTTTAGTGAAATGTCTTAACAGCATACCATAAAATGGTATAGATATCTAATGGCTTAGATGATCTCCTGACTTTTCCTCTCCCGCCATCATCATGTTGACATTTAGGTTGAGTGAGTTTGTCCAGAGTGCATCTGCAGTAAGTACAGTACATTATTCCCTTATCACAGGCCCTGTTTGGTCCTTGTTAAAAGTTATTCCAGGAGTGGTAAATAGGTCAGGTAAGTAAGCATACTGAGGTAAACAAAAAAAAAAAATACCATTCACTCTCTGGTGAAGGATGACATCAGGTGTTTTATCATTTAGCCAAGATTGCCATGAAATATCTGTGGATTTAGCAATGCGATCGGTACAGGGTTGGGTATGCTCAGATTGTTACCCTTGATTTCACAATCTTTGATCAGATAATCTAATTTAAATGTACATCATTTACAGAGCGCACAGACACTGCTAACCAATTTCAGATCAAACAGTAAAAGTACACAGCGTTGATTAAATTTGAATCAAGATTACGTTACTATATTGCCTAAAATGTTTTCAGAAACAAATTTTAGTGTCAAATTTAGACTGACTGTCTGTGGCTGATGTTTTGTTTCTGGTTTCCAACAGAGACTTCCTAAACTCAGATCAAAGTGTCAAACTAGGCAGTGGTAAGCAAATACTGATCAAGATCCTGTTACAGCATGGCTTATTTCTCACCTTGTTTTTAGAGACATATTTTTGTGTTCTGTTTAGCTGTAATATGAGAAAGTTATTCACCAAGCTGCCATACTGAAAACGAATGCAGGGAGGATGGAGAGGGACTTGCATGGACAAACATGCACACGCTGTGGTCCTGGATAAAAAGGTGTCACAACTCCACTATGTCTTTACATAGCAAATGGTAGTTTGCTAGCATCTAGTGAGGCTAAATGTTGGATATTGAATCTTTAAGTTTCTGTACTAAAACTTTAATACCTCCTGCACCCTGTCCAGATGTGCAGAGTCCTCAGAGTAAACAGTCACTGCGTTCACTTTGATGCACTGTTTTTTTTTTTCCTAGCGAGGCACTGGGTGGTGGCAACACTACAGGCAGCTTTAGTCCCTGTGGCAGAGAGTACGTCTCCCTGCTTGGCTGCTGTGCTGTGTGAGACCTGTCCAGTATTGGGACCTCATCCAGGTTGAATACTCTCTCCAGCAGTGCGTAAACAGAGGCTGTGGACCAGCTCTCTGGGCACTTGGCACCCCTACAATCCTAACATTATGCCTCATTGCGAGATCCTTTCACTTGTCCTGCAGTGACTCAGTTAGATTGGCAGGCAGTTTCACCTTGCGTGCTCCAATGGTGACTACCAAGCAAGAGAATGAGCTCTGCTTCCTCAAGAGTGCCAACTGGAGGACCCAGTCTAAAGACTCTGTATTTAAATACCTCTCCAGGTCAGCTCTGGTCATATTAAAGGCTATAATACAATCATTGCCATTTCGCTCTTGAAAACGGCCGTGACCTGGTTGTTGAAATATCAACACAGTCCTTTGGCATGGCAGGAGGGATAATTTGCCCTCGTCAGCCATGTGCTGAGAGCCAGACTCACAGGGGATGAAGCAGGATTTCTGCAGAGTTCCCACCAACTAAATAGTGTGATGGAACAGAGGGACCAGACTTTAGAACTGAGGGCCTTTGGATTTATTTGACTTATTTTATGATGCAGATGGGTCAAGCAATGAAAACCTACTGTTTAAACAGAACAAAACTTTGAGGACGTTTTATATGTTCTGATTAATATCTATATATGTTACCAAAAATACCTCAGAGAAGTCCTTCATAGGAAAGACCCCCAAAATAGGTTCTTGCCGTCTGTGATGCCAAGTATTACTTTTTGTGCAGGAAGTGAAAAACCAGGTTCGGTTTTACATTAAGCCAAATATTGGACCATAGTGGTAATACTGACTTTTACCACTAGGTGTCTCGTGTGACACAACCACTGCCAAATGAAACATAACGACAGCCAACGAGTTAGAGTGGAGTTGCAAGTCAGTAAGTTTCCCACTGCACGTTCCTTAAAATATTTCACGGTAAAACCTTTGTTAAAGAAACACTAGACAGGCTTTTAACCTGAAACAGATACAGGAAGTGTCGAGGTTGTAATAACAGCAAAATGCAATAACTTTAATAGGGCAAATGGGGGCGGATAAAAACAAGGATTCGTACTTACCTTTCCATCTGCCTGTGACTGTACTGACGAACAAAAGCTGGCTTGCTACCTCGCTAACATAGCCAACAGTCATGGACTGGGTTATATAAAGTTATAGTGAAAAGGGAAAGTGATTGCTTATTGAATCTCCAGCAGTGTTTTTCAAAAGTTAGTTAGCAGCTTAGTCCTGCACCACCATCTGCTCAGCCGTGATGCGCACACTGCTACATGTGCTGCTGAGACTACTGGAGCGACTTCCCACAATTCCCATGATGGCTACTGGTGCTGAAACACATAAGCAAACTTAGTTGTTTTTAAAGTGTGCTGTCATGTGTGCTAAAATGGAAATATGACTTTTTGTTAGTGTTTGTAGTATCTTTACTGTACTCTCTTATTGTTTTAACCATGAGTGAGGTGGATGTTACATTTCTTGCGGTCAGCTATGTTTGGGCACCTGCACTGAATGACGTCTAAAATGTGACAGAGCAGTGGGCAAAGTTTTATCTCTGTATTACTTACTAGCAAGTTACAACAAATGCTGGCTCAGAAAGTTTGTATAGCAATCTGGACTGGCAAAACTGATTTGTAGCAAATGCTATGTGAGGAGGTTTGGTAATTAATGAGACAGATCTGTTGAGTCCAGATGGGACCTGTGCCAGCTCAGGTTAGTCTGAGACTGAAATTTTGCTCCCGGTCTGCACTGGGTCTGCAGAGTCGACATATTTTGGAAACGGCAAGGGTCCCCCATCTCACTAGAGGCAATTTGACTCCATTAATTTCTGTGCAACATGAAAAACAACAAACACACACTTGCAAATTGCCAGTTTGACAATCTATCGCCGTAAACATGCATTCTTCATTTGGATTTCGGTTTCATCGCTGTTCCCAGAATGGAACGGTCTCACATCAGTGCGTGCATTACAGTACACTCTGCTCGCTGTCAGTCACCTGACACCCACAGGGAGAAAGTGCGAGTCCCTGCCAGGAATTAATCCCTCAGAAACATGACACCTTGCAGTCTTATTGCGACGTGCACATCTTCCCAGTTTGACACAGTAAAGTCCATATTATAAATACAAAGAATAAGTGAGTGGTAAAACTAGCTGCAGGTGACCCGCTAAAACATAAAGACTCTCGCTTCATGTATATTGATTAGAATTTGACAAAACATTATGCTAAAGTACTGCTCTTCCTAATTGTGTGGCTTCTGGGTAAACTATCACTCATTTTTGGTTAATTAATAAACACCATTTGACCTGAGTACTTCACTGGTTGTATATCAAACAATCCTTGCAGCTATGACGGTTTACTCTCCACTAGTACCTGGCATCTATACTGTAAACATGTTCAAACTTCCAGCAAATTGACTTTGACTTTCACATTCCTTTCACATTAGCATGTTAGACAATGAAGGTCTTTTGTAATGGTGCTGAAAACCTGGTATGTTGTGAGTTGCATTGATGTTCAGTCATGCTGACGTTCAACAGTCATGTAGACAATACTGTTGTGTATAATAATGTACATTAACACCGCAAAGTGTAAGAACAGTAACTCATTTGTCATTGTGTTTGTATGGACATTATATGGACAATCTATAGGAAGTGCAGTCTCTTGTATGAATAGTCCCCCTGTTATAGAGTGCTGCAGTCATAAAACCCAGAAACGTGTTGTCATATTATCTCAGTTTTTTGAAAGAGGTTTTTGGTTATATGCCTAAAATAAGGTCTGTGGTCAACACAAGCTTTTCATGTTTTGTTCTACGGCATAAAACACCATAAGGCTTATTTTAATCCAATGGAAAGATCTGAACTTCTAGGTTAGCCAACAAAAAAATAGCTTAGCAACAGTAACTAAGCACAGTGCAGGCTCATCAAGCTTTGGATTTTTTTCTGAGCCCCCCAGGAACAGAGCTGGGCTGTGAAGTAATTTTGGTACAGTAGCCACACGGGATATTACAACTTCCATCACATGTTGCACACTGTACCACAATTAGCATTCTTCCTCACACATAATCACTGGAAAAGCAACAGCTGTAAAACGAGTCCTCTTTTCTGAGCATCCAACCCCACTGAACTGACTTCTTTTTATTATCTGAATTTGATCAGACCTTTGAAGGCCCAAATGCCAAATTCAAAGGTTAAGGAGCACATCATTAACTAACTAGATTAGTCTGTGGGGCTACAGGTCATGTTTAACAAAAAAAGCCCTTTATGACTAGCAGTCAGTGACTAGATAATGTATTCTACCCACAGACACCTGCAGACACTCCATGATAATGCTCCGTCTGACCTGAATTCAACTTCACATCTTGCTTGTTCCTGACCCTCAGTCTGGTCTTTGGCGAGTGAAACACATGAGCAACTGAATTGAGGTCAGATGACTGATAAAACCAGTCAAGGTGATTTCCATAAAAAATTCTCTTGGCTGCTTAATCTGCCTTCAAACTTCAGTCTTACATAATAGTTTTTATTACAAATCCGATGTGGTGGAGCAGAGCCAAAACATATCACCGTCTTAATACTTCCTGATTGCACTGCACTGTATGTAAATGCACCTGATGTGTCAAGGTATTTCATTTTTAATTTTAAAGCAGTTTCACTTGAGAAAAATAAACAAAACCGTAGGAGATTATTCATGATCATTAGAGGTGTGCTTGTGTTTGAAGAGGTAAATTAAAGCCCCTGACCACAAGCTAACATGTTCACTTCATGAAAGACACAAAAACACACCATCTCCCTAAAGAGCAGACGGAAGCAGGCTTAGTTCATATTACTTATTTATCACTTTCTGCCTTTGCAGACGCATTCATGTGAGGTTTATGAACACATAAGAGGGTCAAAAATGAATTACTATGCAAATAGAATGCAGTGTTTCCTCCCTTTTTATGTAGTTTACTCTGGTGTTTATGTAACTGTACCATATCCACTTTGAAAGAGAGTCCACTCTCTCATGTGTATCAATTACTCTGGATAATCACCAGCCTAAAAAACAGTTCACCATTCCTGGGACAGCAAGAAATACAGAAGACAATTTCATATCTGGACTGATCAAAGGAAAGAGAGAACTCCAGCACTGATCCTTGTAAAAATCATACTGCTGTGAAAGTGGTATGGTAAAAAATGCTGATATACAGTAAAGCTTTGAAAATACACCTATGAACATGAAATACACACAGATGAATCTGCACTACGTCACTTAGCTGTGAGCCTGATGACAAAAACAGAGAGGCAAGTGATGAAAGTCTCAGAGGAATGCTCCAGTCTGGGAAAAAAAATTTAAGAGCTAGAAACATTACAAAATTATCTATCAGGACATCTCATCAATTTGCTTCACCTCCGTCTCTTCAGAGCAAGGAGGCGGCATGTGAAAACAAAAGCTTTGGCTGAGGGAAGCGAGATCAGAGGTTCAACAATGCCCACGGGTTCGACATTAGAGAGATAAAGAGAGGCTAAAATGAGCTTCGGCTCCTGGGCGCTTTTCAGACTGTCAGACGGTTGAATTTTTTTGGTGACAGTTATGAGCAATTTCTCTCATTTCTGCTGCACAATGCACACCTATCAGGAGGTACCCTGCACCTACCAGGGCTCAATAGTCTGACTCACGGGATGTATTCTGTGGGTATAAGCCTTCCACTGGATGAATTGTGTCAGTCAGCATCCCCTGCATCCACTATCTTCCAGTGTCCTGGAAACAACAACAACCTCCGAGATAGCATCCTGCATGCTGAAAATGGCAAATTAGCACCTGGGATGCTAATGGTATGAATGAACAAGCCAACAGCTGTTATCTTTTCTTTTGCAGTAATTTAGTCATTTTAATTCCTGGGCTTTCCTCCTGATGTGCAAACGTTCCGACACTATTGTGCAGGAACACCATTGGTGCATCCAGGGTTTAGTGCTGCCCAATATGGTTGTGACTGGTTTAGTGAAACACAAATGTGAGAAACCAGACCTTTCCCCAGCGACTGGGCAAGTGGTAAAAAAACAGAATTAAACTATTCTGAAAATTGGTTATTTGTTAAGTCATTTTTCATGCAAATATGACAGAAAATACTATTTTCGGCCTCCCAGATATGTAAATACTGTTCTTCATTTATTGTCTTATTACACTGAATACTTTTGAATTTTAGACTGATAAAACAAGACATTTACATCCTGGATGGATGGACTGGGATGGACTCAAATTTCTGATATTTTATAGTCATTGCAGCCCTACATTAAACATTACAATTACTTAAGTCATTGTTGTCATTTGATAACTGCAACAAAATGAAACAATTTGTATGGGGGTGAGTAATAACTGACTTTGAGCAAGCAGATTTCTGGCCAATTTGCCTGAGTGAGCAAATGAAAAAAGCATTAACCCTGCACCTACAGCACCGTCCAAACTCTAGACAGTGATGCGGAAATTTGATGCATTCACGGCCCAACTTTTTCTGGCTACATTCATGTTAGGCCCAAGTTGCCTTTTTAGAAGGAAACATTTGAGGAGATTGAGTTTTCCCCTTGGAGCTCGTCCTCTGAGAAATACCGTGGGCCAATTGTGGATTCATCCCTCGCCACGACTGCAGCTTTGGGTACGAATGAATGAGAAAACAGAGAGGAGGAAAACACACAAACACACACAAGTAGTAGTGTACAGAATGCAAAGTGAACAGAGGCACTAGAAAAAGCAATATTTTGACATATTTGGCATGCGCATCTTTGTGGGAGAAAGTAAGCTGTGTGTGAATCAGAAAAAGAGAGTGAGGGGAAAAGGAGCAAGTGCGACAAAGAGAGTTTGGCAAAATCTCACAGGACAATCCTACGTCCTATATTGGGTACAGCAGGAGATCCCCTCATGTGATGATACAGACTGATCTGATTTCGCTGATCTGATTAGTGAAGAAAGGGAGCATTTAGCTAATGAAAGCCCGAACCTGGTGAAGCATTAAACTAATGAAACAGCCCTGCCCTGAATGTGGGATGTCTGATTCTGCAGCAAAACAATCGAGAGCAGCTCTCCCAAAACGCCGCCGCGAGCCTTGCTGTCTGCTTCTGAGTCAGCCAATGAGGGGAGCCCCATCTGATCTGAACTACAGAGCAGTGACTGATTGGCTGACTGCTGAGGAGACTGGCGGCAGGCCTGCTGAGAGCCCTGAGAGGAGAGCAGGTGTGTGAGTGGCAGGTGTGTGAGTTTAGCGTGCGTGCAGCGCTGGTAGGTGGTCGAGATGTAGAAAACGCTGTGTGGAATCATAAGAGCTGGTGCGCCATACACAGAGGCTCCGTGTTTGTGTGGGAGACAGACAACCAGGAGCTGTAGCACATAGCGTTAATGCAGAGAAACACATAGCGGGCCTCACTCAAGACCCACTCGTATGAACAGATTAGTCCTTAAGTGGCACAAACCAGTGATTTAAGAGAACTTGGCTTAATTGCCAATTTTCTCATACTTAAGATATATTCACAAGGCCTGTCAGAGAAATTATTAACAGTTTGCCTCCCTCCAATGGGAACCCAATGCACTTTGTAATAAGAACTATAAAGTCTCAAAGAGGGCACGCCACTGATTTTACACCTAAAGGTTGACTGAGCCGTCATTAGCATGTGAAAACACTTTTCTATTGACTTGAGCGTTTTAAAGTCTGATGATGTCATCAGGGTTAATTAGAGGCAGGGAAAGTTTCTTTGTATAGCACCTTTCAACAACACTGCCATTCAATGTGCTTTACATAAGACACAAAAGCCACTAAGAAAAGAAATACAAGGCAATATAAAAAGGCACATTTAAACAGGATTTGAAAGAGTCAAATTCAACGCAAGATAAGAATAAATTAAAAAAAAAAAGAATAAAACAGATAAAACGGGAGTTACAGTGCAAGAAAGCAGGACCACATTTAATTCAAAGAAAAGTTATAAAAATAAGTAAATTAATTAAAGAATCAGGAGTTGAAATAGACCTCCAGTCTTCTGGGAGTTCAGTGGTGAATAAAAATCAGAAGAGCAGAGATAAACAGAAAAAAACAAAACAAAACTGGACCTGGGACAACATTTCCACCACAATAGTACACGTGTTGTGGACTTTTGGGTGAGTTGTACCAACACTGGCCATTGCAGCCTTGGACCACAGCGACAGCAGCTGCTTTTAAAAACACTTTGCCTTCTGGGGGAACAGTCTGGCAAGTAGGTGATGCTCAGGATGGTTAACGCTAAGGATGAGCTGATCTGATCTGATCCATCAGAGAAGTGTATATATATATGTAAAGCTTTGAATGATGATGACCAATGAAAAATGCAGCTAAAAATTCTGTGATAAAGTTAACAAAATGTTGCAGCAGTATTGCATAACTGAGTGATGTTGTGGAATATGCATCCCTTCTTTTAAGGGAGTAGAATATTTATTTTACAGTTTGTGCATGCACAGCATGAGCAGCTTTTAGATGGCTAAGTTAAAAAAAGTTTATCCATTAGGTATTAATATATTAAAGGTATTCTTAACAGCTTAGTTGTTTAAGAGAGGGAAAATATAGGTATTGGATTGGTATCGGCAGATACTCGAGGTAATTATTGATATTGGACATGAAAAAGTGGTATCAAGCCATTTGTAGTTATCGCAGCATGGCTAAAGGGATGGTGATGTCTCACTTTGTGCCGCAGCAGTTCGGTGAGGTGGCAGTCACACACAGGTACAGGCAGGCAGTGTGACCCAGATAGAAGGATGGCACACTACATAATTTAAGTCACCCTTTAATCAAAATTCATTTAGACTAGTCACTGAAATGAGGAAAAACACTCACTTTCACTATATCACCATCATTATAATCATATTTTGACATGCTAACTTCTACAACTGATTCCTACGAAAATGTGCTTCTGTTTTTTTTGTTTTTTTTTTTAAAATGTCTCTGCATGTGATCGTCCTCTGTTGCAGCCAGCAGTACAACATCACCTGCTGTACAATATTCTCTCATTCCTCTGCATGACTGTCACACACTCCTGACCGCTTCCCATCTAAGTGGACGGCTTCACTTGAGCAAGATGTTTTTTAGCATATAACTTCATGTCAAACTGTTCCCTCTTTGTTTCCGTCACAGCACGGCACTGCTCCAATGACACACTGTTGGCAACTGCATTAATATTCTTTACAGTGACGACTGACACCGCTGAATTTGTTATGCTTTTGTCTGCTGATTTACGACAGCAGGAGTTGAAGATCAGTGGTGTGAAATTCTTCTTTTTTTACTCCCAGTAAGTGTTTTGTTAATGACACTTGTCCCCACATGGAGTGGAACAGGCAACATTTTATTTTGGGAGTGTCAGTATTAAATCTCACACGCACCTCTTCATGAACAGGTGCCTTTTATCAGGTAAAAACAAGCAACCCACCTCAGGTTTATTCAGTTATGAGGGTTTGGTGAACCAACATTTAACACTAACATAGAGAAACCAAAGACTATGCGAGATTCAGGATAAGAATATGAAAATCCAGTGCTCCAAATATATCATAAATCTTTCTTATTTTCTCTGGCCTCTCTGACCACACTGCTTTTCCTCTTTTTGCTTTGTATGGATGTTTTCACACTGCTGCTGATGTCTAAACTCCAAAGTAAATTCTCTAAAACTCTGTCCATGTTTTGTTGTGATTCTGAACCACACACAGGGGACAAAAGCCATCCAAACACACTGGAGCAAACAGCACATTCATTTCAAACTTGGAATCATTGAAAGCAACACAAATAAAATATCTACACAACCCTCCCGTTAACATGCATCAATATTACAGCCTTTTCAAGTGAATGAATCTGCCTGCTGTCTAATGGGGGTCTGCTGAACTATCACCAAGTATGCAGGCAATGGACCTGTGTTAATGAAAAGTTATTAGCAGCATTCTCCATTTAAACAGCACAGGCCAAATCAATTTGGAGCATTTTATTCCATACGCCTGAGGCTTTGTATTTAATCCACTGCCAAAGCTGCTGCACCCTGTGCTTGTTGCAGGTTTTCAGCTGCTTGCAGGTCTGTGGGCGATTCAGCGGGCTAACGGCAGTCACAGGACTGTTGTGGAGGTTATTCTGTAATCCCCAGTGGGAGAACAAATGCCCATCAGGCATACAAATGACACGAGAGAGTGAGAATAATCTTTTTTGTGCTTTTTAAACCGCTCCGAAAAAGAAACCCTCCGTTCTCCTTGGGAGGTGAAGAACTTGCTGTGTTAAAAGATCAATTTATAAAACATAAGTTTCAGTCAAGATAGCTCAACGTTACGGGAGACTAGAGGAGACGACAACATGAAAGTGCTCTCAGACGTACCGCAGACATACACGCTTAGAAATAAGGCTTTTAAAAAGGTTCTTCCTGAAGGGCTGAGGTTCTGCACAGAACTATTTGCTTCTGAAGAACCCTGTTTTTTAAAAATGGGGTAAGATTAAGGGTTCCATTACGAACCCTTTTCATACAAAGAACCTTTTTTGAAAGAAGGTTCTTCAAGGAAATGTTTTGTAATGTAGATATATCTGGAAAACACTTAAATGAATCATTCTACTTGTGTTCTGCCACAGCTGATTATGTTTTGCATCATCTGGCTCTCTGCACAACCCCCAGAAAAGGATTACAGGTGAAACCCTTGGAATTTGAAAAGGTTCTCAGTAGAACCCCCTGGGCAGGTTCTGGATGAAACATTGGAATGCAAAAGGTTCTAGGTAGAACTCCCTGGCTGGGTTCTAAATAAAACATTTGGGATATAAAAGGGGTCTTGGTAGAACCTCCTGGGAGGGATCTCGATTAACCATTGGAATATAAAAATGATTCTTGGTAGAACCCCCTCTGTGGGTTCAAGATTAAACCACTGAAATGTAAAATAGTTCTTGGTAGAACCCCCTGGGGTGAAACCTTTGTGACATAACAAGATTCTTGGTGGGTTCTTCTTAGCAGAGGAACCATTACAGCATAGAAGAGTTCTCTACGGAACCTCTCAGGGGGAGGAGTCTTTCACAGATGGTTGTAGGTATAACCCTTTATGGTGAGTTCTAGGTAGAACCCTGTTTAACGGTTTTACTAGGAACCCAAAAGGGTTTTCTTATAGGCACAAGCCAAAACACCCCATATGGTTCTAGTGAGCACCTCTGTGATTGAGAGTGTAGAGTTGGTGTATATGTGGAAACCAGCTGGACACATCTGAGGCTCGCCACTGATGTCGAGCTGCTGAGCTAATCTAAAAGTCAAACGCACACACTCCTCACTCTTAAATACTAATAGAGCACAGTTTCTCTGCTGAAACAATTCCCCATCGGTGCATAAGGAATGTGTTTCGCACGCGTCTGTGCACGTGCCTGATCTGTTTAAACACCGCACAAATAAGTAGATACACAGGTGTGGCCTTCACTGCGTATTACCGTGTGCATGTATATGAGGGCCTGGTGGAACACTGTAACAGAGGAAACACGACGCTCATCAAGATGTCTGGCCGTGCGGCGCAGAGACCACACCAAGCTTGGACCAAAGCCACTGAGCAGGTAGAGCCCATAAATCACTGTTCAGTCATTCCAGGGACAGACGGAGACACAGACAGTCTCCGCCTGCCATCACAGTACCCAGAACTCCCCTCACAAGTGCCTAAAGCTTTACATACACACACACACATGTATGGCACATGCACGCACATACAGGATGCTGTGGTCAACAAGGATACAGCACCGTCCACTGGGCCTGAAAAAGAAAAAAAAAAGTGGTTTATGGACCTAATGCAGACGTCAAGGGCATTGTAGTTTTGATTTACGGCGGCCCTGTGGCCGGATTGTGATGTATTGCAGAGGCGCGGCATTTTACATTGTGATGAATACTGTTGGGTGCGGGACCAGATAAATTCTGAAGACACTTTAGGGGGTGCTGTATGCCAGGCGCTCAGCCTCGAAGGTTGCCAAAGAGAAGCCAAACCATTATTTATAGAAATACCAGCAGGGCTATTTTTTTTAATTCATTCTCTCACAAGCCACAAGCCAAAACATTCACACAGCTTTTAAAAAAGGGAATGAAGGAGGGAAGGAGCACTTTTTTACAGCAGTGTAATATGAAGGAAGAAAATAATGGGTCCACCTGGTAGACAGGGATTCATGATTTGAAAAAGGTTGGGGACTAACAGAAAAAAAAAAATCACAATGGATTTATCACGGCCAGCTGGGGTTTCAATCCCAATGTATGTGGCAGCTCGCGGAAACACGGAGCACATACAATCCAAAGTAAAAGAAAAAACTCTGCAACTGCCAATTGGTTTTCCCTCTTCTGCTTCTCTTTCATTTCTCATCGCACTTTTATCCCCGCACTCCCCACTTTCATCTCTCCCCTTCTTCTCTTTCTCCATCAACTGTACGGGGATACAAACACATACAAATGTGTCGGTCTGCATCATGCTTTGGCCAGGCACAGGAGGCGGTGGAGGAACAGTGATGTGCACCGCATAGATACACCATCATAAATCTAAATAACTATAAAAAGTCGTATTTTAGAAGGTATGCATGCATACAGAAAGCTACACACATTACTGACTGATGCACAGCACGGAAATCTGTTTACATAATATCATAAATCAAACATCACAGGTAGAGTAAGGCTGAAGTGATCCGTGAACACCCACTTCTTCTGATATATGTGCTTGGTAATGCATATCTGCTTGTAGTCTGCTTATGTGGCGGAGAGCCTGTCATCAGAGGGAGATGATAACTGTGCTTCCAGTTTAATGCCATAACATGTGGTAATCCTCTTAATGCTGGGATAGTAGATGATCTCCAGACAAAAGGAGCCTTGGAAGGGACAAGCAAAGCCCACCGCACCTCATCCCCGTCACTCTAACTCTTTCTTCCCTGATGGGGACAGCTGCTCCATCAACGCAGAAATAACATAACACAACACGTTCTGTAGGCATGTGCGCATACGACGTTCAGTGATGAGAGACACCACCCCCTGGCATAATCTTCCTATTTATAAACAGACTGTGTAAAAATCCTCCCAGAGGTGCTGAAGGGCCTGGCAAACACCTGAGGGTGGAGCTCAAGTGGGACTCTCACTGTGTGGATCGACATCTGGCCCAACCCGTTTTAATCCCCACTTGTCACATATACTGATGGTTTGTCACCACCCCTTGGCATCGCGTATTGAAGCACAAGTTACTCTTTTGCGCCTGTATCACATGGTGCCAGAAAGTCTCATTTAACAAGTGTTTCACATTGTGAAATGCTCAGTTTGGTTAGGTTTATGCATAAAAACTATTTGGGTAGTCGGGCTGCACGATTTAGTAAAAAAGTCACAATGCAGTTATTTTGATTAAAGTTGCAATTGCAACATGATTAATGGAAATGATCAGTTTTGCATTACAATTTTCATGTCAATTGAAAAAAAATTAAATTGTGATGATTTGATATTTTTTGAGGTCTATAGCAAACAAACAGTACCTCATTATAATTCTGTTTTCTAACACATTTATCCTTTTTTCCCAAAATTTCAATTTGGTTCTGGTTCTGTGATTTGGATATTGCACTTTACCATATTGCAATTTTAATGTGATTGTGATTAACTGTGCAGCCCTATTGGTTGGGCTTAGGATAACATATTTATGATTACGGCAAGTACATTAGACACTGTAGTCACACAACAAAATAATGTTCGGTAGCTGCCAGAGACCAGCAGCAAAATACAAGATAAATGATAAAAAAAAAGGGGAAAAAAAATCAGTATGAATAAACAAGATGATTATTACAATTACAATTATACATGTTAACAACATTCAGTGTCAACATAGAGCTGTGCCTTTGTGTGGTGGATAACATGAGTGTGGAGGGCAGGAGGTGGTGTCACAAGTCCTGTCACAGACCTGCAATTAATATGAGCCTTTTTATTTGACATTACCACAAGCTTTAAATATCAGTGAAAGTTTACTGTTTCAGTGCCCTGATATGCCCTGACAAGTTTTATTGTTAAACTGTCAAATATCGTGCCTCCACTACATGTTGTAACAAGTTTTATTTTTGCACTAATATCTCATATCACATCTTGTGTGTCTTTCCACTGCTTTGTATGAAGTCGAGCTGACTCTAAAATTCATGACCGTGACCACAGTCTGTTCCCTTACCTTAACTACACTATAGCTGCCGTGCAAATATAATAGCCTACAGAATGCAAGAACTGAAAAAAATACTTGCATTGAATAAAAAATTGTGTTATTGAATGTTATCTGAGGTCTGAGGGTGCAGGAATCATTCAATATGTGTATTCTTGTCTTGACATGTGGCAGAGCTTTATAAGGTTGTTTCAGGGTGAGCCCTTCGTCCCCTCAGCTCACGACTGTAAAGAAAGCCTAACGCAAACAGCAACCAGGTCAGCCTCCTTTTGTCATAGATTTTTTGCTTGTGAGGTGAAAGGCTGCCTCTGATCTCCTTTGATCCGTGGCATTAGTGGCAATATTCAACAGCATCACTAAAAACAACCCATCTGTCTGTCTGCATGGTCTGAACGCAGACGTCCGGGATTCAGAGTGTGATCGCTTCAAATCTACCAGCCCCCCACGTATACCCCAACACACACACACACACACACACACCCAGTGAGAGATTAAAGCAGCCACAGACCTATATCACTATATAATCCTTTGTTTGTAAGAATTTCAGCATCCCAAATCACAATAGTGTCAACATCCTCTCCAGGATGGCATTTCATGAAAGGAATCAAAAGAGATTATATCGGTTATTATTATTCTACACAGAATATTACATTTAGATATACAATGGTGATATAAGCAGGTGTGTGCCAGCAATAAGATAAAAATATGAAGATTGCCTCTATTGTCAGAGGATTAGCATGGAGGTGAGCGTACAGTTATAGTGACAGTAAAAGGAAGATGGAGACGTGCCAACAGCTACACAGTTTACTGTAAAGAGACGTGAATCAGATTGTCAAGGTTGAGTTTTAGAGGGAAATAGAAATTACACTGAATGGATGAAAGATGTGTGTAATTGTCATATTCAAATATGCAGCAGGAGGCACACACACACACACACACACGCACACGAACACACAAGCCATTAGAGCGCGACAGAGGGCACCTCTACGGGAAAAAACACCCTGGATCATTGGGGGCTGAAATCTCATATTAATCCTTACTCACCCTTCCAGCCCTGCACATTAAACACCACTCCGCTGCACACACACACACACACACACACACACACACACACACACACACACACACACACACACACACACACACACACACACACACACACACGACTCCACGGCGGCTGCCCTATCACCTCACCATGGCGACACAGATCTGTTTAGACACCATGCAGAATCATGACCCCCCCCAACTCCTCTTACACAACATACACACACAAACAGACATACACACTCCATGCCTGGATATGAAAAGACTGCACTGCGCTCTGCTGCATCAACTACAAAGCTTACAAAATCACTTTACACACGGGACAATGGAACGCACGAGCAGATTAGCACTCACCATTACAGCTTGAAAACACTGTTTCTGAATCATCTCCGCCAGGAATGGAGAGAAAGATCAACACACGAGCGGACAAAACGGAGAGAAGACACACAGCTAGTGTTGCAAACAGGTTGCAGTCCAACACAGGGACATGATGTTGTTCCACTTTCAGTCCCCTGGCTCTGAATACCCTACGTATATTGGGTCTTATTTATTGAAGATTCAATTTTATTGAAGATTTGTAACATCCACAAACTTCTTTCTTCATCATAGGAATATTTCCAAAGTCATGCCTTTTCCAAGAGAAAGATACACAAATACTCACACATGTATTACTAGCGCTTTGGATTACTGTAATTCCCTTTTTTATTGGATTACCTGAAAAGTCTATAAGAAAACTACAGGTTGTTAAGGAAGCTATAGCCAGGATCTTAAAGGTAGATTAGTTAGTGAACGCACCAGAAAGATACTTTAATGCTGTGTCTCATTCCCAGGATGTCAAATGCTGATATTTTGGGTTGGAAAAGTGTCCTCAACACATCAAAATAATGAGAAATACAGGCAGAGGGCAGGGTCTTGGCTGATGCAACCACCACCACCACACATGTCTAGTCTCATTCTAACTAAAACAAAGCATGAATGACCTTGCTTCTCGCTGCTTTAGAGATATTCTTTCATTCTTTGTTCCAGTCAGATCACTCAGGTCTTCTAAATAAAAACATACCAGTGTGTGTGGCTTCTGTTTTTGGTCCCCTAAACTGTGGAACTCACAACCGTTGAATATTAAAATTGCAAGCTCTCTCTGTGTATTTAACTGTCTTTTTAATCTGGCTTTTAATTGGAAGTAATGTTTTAACCTTCATTTTTTAGCCTTCAACGACTGATTTTTACATTATTTTATCCTTGGTAAATCTCTTACTTAATTCAACTGACTTTTATTTATGGGTTTTTTTAAAATATCTTTAATTGGTGTAATTTAATTCTTGCAAAATTCTCATTTTACAGTTTTTATTTGTTTCTTACCGGTGTTGCTTTAATTTTGCTATGTCGAGCACTGGACACTTGACAGCACGCTGCATGTGTGTATGAAATGTGTTGCAAAGTTAAGTTGAGTTTTTTTCAACTTATATATTTACTCCTCACAACACATCATAAATCACAACAATCAAGATATAGCTCAACAAAATGCACTAAACTCAGTGCAGTCTAGAAGTACACACACACATACAGGAACAAAACAAAGATGCAACAACAAAAGAAAAAGAGGCAAAAAAATTCTCTCAAACAAAAGAAGAAAACTACCAAACACTCCGAGGGTGGGGACAGAGGTTTAGGTAGCCCATACTTTGTGTTCGGATACAAATATTTGCTCAAAGAGAGGAAAAGCTTCCAGACTTTCAAAATATTTTTACCGAGCCCATTGTGGAGTGTGGGTTAGCGTTATTGTTATTCTGTAAAAACGAAAAGAAAGTTGTCAAGGAAAAAAAAAGTTTCAAGTCAAAGCTTGAGACTTTGCCACCCATATTTTCCACTCATCCACAGTGTAGTGGTTGTTTGGCAGATTTGCAGTGAATCAACGCCAGTCGTATAATGGCAAAAATAAGAAAGCATCGAACTGTGCACCTGTAAGTGCAAACACTCCAGGAGATGCTCCAAATAATGCAATATCTGAGTCCGCCTGTGTCTCCTCGCTACAAGTATTAGAGACCGTTTCAACGATGGCCAACCAGAATGGCACAATATTTGGGCAGCTCCAAAACAAATGTTACAGAGTGGCTTCATCCAGATGACAGCTGGAGCAGATCTTATCTAATCCTGGGAACATCTTTGCTTGTTTGCCTCTGCTTAGTCTTATACTGCAGTAAACCACGTCTAATGCATATGGATGTTGAACACTGAAACTGCAGACTGCCATACATTGTCAAGAATTTAAAGGGATAGTTCACCCAGAAATTAAAATTTAGTCATTATTTTCTCACCCTGATGCTGATCGAAGGGTTAGGGTTAGGTTAGGTTAGGTTAGGTTAGGTTTATTTTTTTAGTCCATGAAACACTGCTGGAGTTTCACTGGAAAACAATGTTGCAGAATCTCCCAGACAATAGAAGTGAATGGTGAACAATTTTCAAGCGTAAAAAACAACAACAGAATAAATAAAAATATAAAATGTCTCTATACTGCTTGTCCTTGTAGATCCTTTACTTGGAGCCACGTTCACAAGCACACGCATGTTGTCTAAATTGGGTGAGCAAACGGCATGTCGGAACTTCAGTACAGTTGGACTACACCAGTTTTTCTTTTTTTTCAGATGTTTTTTATGTTTGAAAACTGGTCACCATTCACTTCCTTTGTTTGGTAGATTCTGCAACGTTTTTTTTTTCCTGTGAAACTCCAGCAGCGTTTTGCAGATTAACAAAATAAACCCGACCTTAAATCAGCATGAGAGTGAGTAAGATAATGACTAAATTTTCATTTTTTTGGGGTGAACTATCCCTTTAAGCCTTTAGCCCACTGCTCCCTAAAGGTGGTTCAAAGAAGGCTGGGCAAGTGCCTCAACTACTACCAACTGTTCTAAACTTTAAAACCATCGTCACAAATAGAAGTTGTTTTTTTCTAAAATGGCCTTCCTTAAGATAAGTTCAGGAGGTTGTACAGATTATATAACTCTTAACAGTACAAATAATACTTTCATGTACTGCACATTAGATAAAATGTAAGAAAACAAATGTATTGACTGAACAATATGCTGCAACCATTTCTGCACATGGCCAAATCTTACATACATCGCTTCACCAACCAAGGGTGTATTATGTGGGGAAAACACTAATCTCAAAGATATCTCAAGATATAGCATGTACAGTATATGAAGGCTAAGTCGGCATTATCGACAATTGCCAATGGCTTCTGTGATTAGGAAAATACAGACTCAGCTGCCAGTACTTGCAGGATATATTTTCTCTGAGCTAAAAATAGAATAGACTGAATTAGCCAGCAAACATTTACCTTTGCTTAGTGACTGTATCCATTTACATTCTCAGAATGTGGTCAGTTTTTCCGAATAATGGAAATTTGCTCTACCATTTTCATCTTGATAAGTTTCTCGACTGTCCCAGAATCTACAGTTTGCATATGAGGCCTGACTGCTGAGCGTCAGAGTCCAGAAATTCTATCCATTTCTATCAAACTCTGTATTGATGGAGATGTGAAGGGAACAAAGCAGTGTTGTTAGAAATATTGATAAAAATCTATAGCGAATATTTGAAATGCTTTCAATACTGGTTTTTCACAGTGTCGATACTCCAGCTGCACTTTCTCACTCTTTCTTCTCTCCAACAGTGATGTGAGTCACACCGCTGCAGTGCTCACACAGTCCTGCCTTCTCTCTCTTATTCACAGAGCTGTCTTATTTTCATAACTCCTCTCATTGTTATATCCATTGTCATCTTGTGGGCCTTGTTATACTTACCTTTTAGTAAAAATCACAAATTTTATGCCCTCAATGTTGACTCAATTTTTCCCGTGGTACTGGAATTTTTCACAGTATTTCATTGAAATGAGAAAATCCAGTATCATGACACTATAACAAAATGCTTCTTAACAAATAACACACACCTGAAGATACGCACAGACACATGAAAATGTCACACGGCTGTGTATTTTTTTCCAAAAGGTGAATAAAATTATTATCTTGGTTAGGGCTGCCACTTGCGATTATTTTCATACTGGATGAATCGGACAGTTGTTTTCTTAATTAATAGTTGTTTGCCTTAAGGATGTCATTTAATGGTGAAAAATGTTGACCAGTGTTTTCCAGAGCCCAAGGTGACGTCTTCACATGTCTTGTTTTGCCCACAACCTTAAAAGATATTCAGTTTACTGCCACAGAGGAGTAAAGAAACTTTGTTAAGAACTTTGATTTTTTGCTTTAAAAAATTACTCAAACGGATTAACTGACGATTGAGACAGTTGGCAATTAATTTAATAACTGATTAATCGATTAACTGTTGCAGCTCTAGTCTTGATAAATATCCCTTACACATCTTAACCCTTTTCTGAATCATGATAGGAAGGCTGAGTCTACAAGAGATGGTGGGAATAGTGCACCATAGCTCTCTACCCAAACTGCTCCTATACTGGTAAACAAACTGCCTTGTGAACATTGGAAACCAAATGAAAGTGTAAAACATTTGGTAATGCCAAGCCCTCATCTGCCTTCTGTCTCCTCAAATGTGATTTCCTAATCCTCGTGATGGATTTTTTCCCAGATAGAAGATGCGATGCATTTGTTCAGTTCTTCAAAATTGCATGTTACCCTCAGGTAGGTAATAAGAATGTGAATAAATACCAAAATTGAGGTGAAAGAATTTTCCTCTTTAACTTCAAAATGAAATCAATTAGTTTCAAGTACTTTCACTCTTCCCATTTTCTCAGTACTAATGGATGTTGTGCTTTATTCTGCCTCATTCTCATTCTGCTTCTGACATTCATAAAAAAAAAAAAGAGGAAGAAGAAGCTGCATTTGAAAAAACTGGCCTTCATTCCACCCACGTGTATTTTTCCTAACAGCAAAAACACACTATTATGAGCAAATAACACTAACTGATGGGTTAAAATTTATATTAGAGAGATAACAGGGATTGAAGAGTTATACCAATCTTTTATTCCTCGTATACTGAAGCTTGTGTAAGGTTTAAAAGAACTGTTTAAGATATTTTGTGCTCTTCAGTCAATATTCATGCATGTCTGTGACAGACAAGATTATCTCTGTCATCTTTGTTGATCCTTCAGTGGTTATTAAAGCTTTTACAAAAGGCTCTTGCTCATCTCAGCCTTGTTTTCTGTCAATACCTCCCTGCAAGAGATGGTGTTGATTCAGTAACCCGGTGCGCAAAATATTATCTGCTGCCAAAGAAAGTAACCTTTTATTATCAGTGTTTACTTCACAAAACCACATGCTGTATTATTAGCAGAAACATACAAGACATTTTTTATTTCCGCTAATGAGATGATTGGTTAAAACAGTGGGGAACATGAATTATGGGCTGCCACCACATGGGGAAAGATGGTGTGAAAATTGAAGCAGGTGGAAATATAAAGATATAAAAATACAACTTGCATGTGATTATAGGTGTGCAGGCTAATATGCATAGAGTGGTAATTGCATAAAGTGTTATTAAGGAAGGGACATATACAGTGGGAATTGATTGAGTTACACTTTACAGCCACATCCATCAATGATGATGTACTGGGTAAATCATTTACATGAGAAATGGAAAACAATGACTCATAAGAAACACCTTCATTTTCAAAACCAAGCTGAAGTTGAATTGAACCTCACTCAGTTTCCATCCAAAATCCATTATTTAAAAGTCCCACTTGACAAATGATTGATAGCGCAACATTAAAGCCCATGATGGTACAGGATACTAGGCAACGCGGATGATTTTTGCTGAAATTATCACAGTGGTACAGACTGTGCCCCCAATAATTCATAGGTATTGAATGGATTTCAGCGAGTGATTTTTATGAAGTTTTATCTGAGAACAGACAATTTTCTGAATGTGGGATTTGTGGTATGCCACAGATGATTTAATAGATTTATATATTATTTATAACCCCGATTGCAAAAAAGCAGAAGCACTGTGTAAACACAAAATTTAAAACAGAATGTTGTGTTACACCACATTTTCTGGTTACAACACTCATTAACCACAGTTCTGATCCGTCCTCCACATGGTTGCAAACCCCATCAGCAGAGGAGCGTTTCACCTGATTATGTTTACTTGCTCAGATTTTGTTGATTAGGTCCTCCTTCTGTGCTCTCTGTGCGTCTACCATGGCTAAACAGGCTATGTGGTTAAAAGGTTCTTTTCTGTCTGTCTTTATGATTGTTAGTCTGCACAGGGTCTTTTATTTGAAAATTAACCGGTTTCTCCCTGCCTTTTCTGTGCCTGATTTCCTGCCCATTCGATCCGCTCTGCACTGATGCAGCATCCGTCAAAGGTAGACTTTGCGTGTATTTTAAGTGGAGCTGAGAGCAGCTTTTGGGACGCACCAAGGTTCTGCTAGAGGAATCATGAGCATTGTGTAGAATGGCTGCGATCGGCTCCAGCTGACGTGGCAAAGCTGTAACACGACGCAGCAGCTTCTAATGGAATTTAGCTGTAAGCCTTTCGACACTGAGGATACTAATTGTTTAAGTTTTAATTCTTTCCCAGTCTTGTCAGATGGGACACAACTTCAGTTGCGTAACAGTCAGGGGTCTCCGTTGTCTGTGTTTTATGCTGCATAATGTACCACAGACTTTCAGGTGTAGACAGGTCTGAACTGCAGGCAGGCCAGTCTTGTATCCGAAATCTTTTACATCCACAATGTGTCTTGGCATTGTCTTAGTGAAATAAACAGGGACGTCACAATAAAAGAGGTCATCTGGACGGCAGCATATGTTGCTCCAGAAACTGCACGTGCCTTCCAGCATTAATGGGGTCACGTCTTTTGAAATGAAGACTCAACAGGCCACAGCACACTTTTCCGCTTTGAATCAGTCCATCTCAGATAAGGCTGGGGCCACAGAAGTCAGCAGCATCTCTGGATGTTGTTGTAACTTGCATTTGTAGATGTAGCTACTGATAAAAACAGGTTTTCCAGAGTGTACCCAATGTAGTAATATCCCTTATACAGTCGTGTTGGATTTAATGCAGCGCAGCCTGAGGGGTCAAAGGTCACAGGCACTCAGTGTTGGTTTTTCTGCCCCCCTCCGTGCAGAGATTCCTCTGGATTCTCTGAAACTTTTGATGATAATATGAACTGAAGATGGTGAAATACCTTGAAACTGTGTGTTGAGAAACTGTTGGACTATTTTCCCACGCAGTTTTTCAGAAAGTGGTGAACCCAATCCACGCTTTGTGAACGACTGAGCCTTTCCAGGATGCCCCTGTCATACTCAGTCATCATACTATCACCTGTTACCTGTTCACCTGTAGAATGCTACATACATCTGCTTTCTAAGCGTACCAAAACTTACTCAATCTTTTGTTGCCCTTGTCCAAACTCTTTTGGAAGGTGTTGCAGGCATCATTCCGAATGTGTGTGTACTTACAAAACACAATACAGTTAATTAGTTTGAAAATTAAATGTCTTGTCTTTGTACTGTATTCCACTGAATATAGGTCAAAAAGGATTTGCAGATCATTACATTCAATGTTTTTGTAATTGTAGTAGTAATTTGTGGCAAACTAAAATTGGACTTTTAGCTCTTGCATAAGTGATTTCTTTTAACACTGTTTCAGGACTCTGTTACCAAAGTGACTTCTCATTTTTAGGTGCAAACATAACAACATACCTCCTTTAAATGGTAATTCAGGTTTAAGAAAGTCCATGGCTTCCCAAGCAGAGCACAAAGGGCATATGCTTCAGTGCACAAACAGGTCATTTATCCATTAGTGTGGCTAAAAAGGTAGCAGACAAACAAATACAAATGGGCCTCTGTCTATCCATTATCAGCACTCCTTCTTTACAAGTCTCGTTGGCTTCCACACTCTGGTGAGGCTGGTGTCATGAAACGTTTAAACTGAAGCCACACAGAGACCCATCAGCGTGTTAAATGTGTGGTGGGAACAGATTTAGAAGATTTAGGGTAATGGAATAATCACTGTGAAGGAGCACGGCGGAGCGGAGTCATGCAAGACTAGTTGTGGCGACCTTGGGTTCCGTCGATACAATCAGCTGTGTCTATCTCTCGGAAAACAACACAGGGCTTGTTGCCTTTCAGACAACTTAAAATCAAAACCAATCTCAGTTATGATAACGATGTATGGATTTTATACAAGAGGCCTGTGTATAAAAACAATAACACTGAGGAAGGCAGAAAAATAGAAGTAAGACAAAGATCAAAATATCAGTGACTTAAGGTCTTATGAAGGAAAAAAGCATTGAAATCAGCTTCATTCACTTCCTTATCTTAGCAAGAGATACTGTAACCTTTGAAGTCATTTTACAGTCATTATGAGCTGAGCTGCGATATGTTCCACACATGATTATGATTTATTATTTATCCCTAAGGCTATGCGCGTACATAGAGTATATATGCAGCCGTTCATGTGCATGTAATTTAGTTGATGTGTATCAAAAGTGTATGCCATCTGAGTGGTGTGTAATTGTGTTGTCACTGAGCTGTGGAGAGAGAACTACTGGGATAGACAGAGGCACAGTGAGGAGTTTGGGGGGGGTGGAACGTGTGGGTGGCCATGGAGGTGAAAAGGTCAGCGCTGAGTGTTGTCTTCACCCACGGGTCCTAAAAGAGTATCTGTTTGTCTCAATCAACAAAGACTGTGGAGGAGTAAATGGAGGGCGGCTTTACCACTCAAGAGGCCAAGCACATGCAGCCAAACTGTTAACACACATATGTGCACACACACTCTATCTTTCAACTCTTATTTCATGCTTTCAGCATCTTTCTGTCTTTCTCGCTCTCTTCCTCTGTGGCTCCCGCACCCCTCCTCTCGCTACCTCTCTGAGTGGGATTTGTGATCTAAGATCAGTGCGGCCGTAATGCCCTTCTCAGTAGACTGACAGATGATACAGCCTGCCCTTTGGGCTCCAGCCGGAATGGCTACAGATCAATACCCGAGCTGGCTGCCTGTCAGCATTCACACAAACATGACCACATGCTCGCACGCAGCAGATGCACGCGCGCGCACACACACACACACATACACACCAGGGAGTCACGTGCGAGGCTAGCATCAAAGCCCATCTGAGCTTGCTGGTATTTGCCGGAACAGGACCTGGATGTGTGCAACACGGCAGGAGGGGACATTCCCGGGATAGTTCCCAGCCTAGAGGAGCAGCATGGCTGCAGGATGACGGAGCGGAGGAATTCTGCTCACAGATTCCTCTGGCTCCGCCGGCTGGTTAAATTAAGCAGTTTGAACGGATGTACTGGCTGACTGACCGAACAAAGCAACAGGTTGAAGAAATAATCAAGTGGTTGAAATGTCTGAGGTGTGTGTGTGTGTGTGAGTCTGTGTGGCAGGGTGGCCGTTTAACCTTTGTGGGAGAATGTGTGTGTGGTCATTTGTGAGTGACACCTCATTGTGCTCTGGTGCTAGCTGTGCAGTTGGTTGTGGCTGCATTAGCTGAGTGTGCAAAGTGCTACATAAAAGTTTAGATAAGGATTCATTCACTATTCTGTATGTATTTTAATCTTACAGTATTCTCATGTACATCAATTTAGCATGAGTATAATTGTGTATAACACTGGCTTTATTTTATTTTTGTAAAGAAAGTTATCACTATATTATCATGTATCAGTCCAGTGAATAATTTCCAGTGAGAAACTTCACTTACAGACTATTTTTACAAAGAAGAACAGATGACTGATAGCTGAACATCATAATGTCACAGTGAAGTTGAATTCAACCTTTTGGACATAAAATGTCATCACTTCATCATCATTTTATCCTATTAGATAAGGGAGTGAAATTTAGAATTATCATATGAAATTTTGAGTTTTGCCCTAAAACACGTTCTGTGAGGTCACAGTGACTTTGACCATCAGAAACAAATCAGTTCATTCTTGAATTCAAGTGGACTTTTGTGTCAACTTTCAAGAAATTCAGTCAATGCATTTGAGAGATATCGACAACTTGGATGACCTGAAAATAATGCATACAGCAGAGCTCGGTGATGTCTACTAAGTAGGTACATGATGATGTACATAGTGAGTCACTGCAATGGACGATGATATCATTGATTTCGTTTTGATGTACTTTCTTTTATAGACGACTTTATCATATCTGTGTTTGTTGGATATTAATCACAAATTGGACAAGACCATATGCTGTTTTTCCAAATCAGATGCAAGTTGCTATTAAAAGAAACTCAACCTTCATTTTTGTACTCTCTGGCTGACCTTAAAATACATATTCATGAGTTCTAAGGCACTTTTAAATCACAATGTTAGGTTGGTTGAGGGCTCCGTGGACGATGATTGTCAGGCATCGTGACAGACTATGGCATCATCCATCAGCCCAACCTTAGCCTCCAGCCACATCTGTCACTGGCGAGAAGTTTGAAATCACAGAAATGTTTCTGGATAACTAGTTTGAGTTGACTTTTTCCATCTTTATCGAATAAGATTTGGGGATTTATTACTGAGACTGGAGAAAAGGTTAAGTTGGACTTCTTTTGCAATAAGGCTCTGATGAGCTCTTCAGCATCAGGCTCCACTCAGGCACGGCCAGGCGGAATAATTACCCTCCTGGCCTGAAGAAATTAAGAAATCTCTCTCCCCTCTCTAACATCACTCTTCTGAGCTCTATTAGACAAGTGCAATAAACTGCAAATGCTGTGAAATGTTTGCTGGGCGCAACTTAAAGAAAACGTTGCTCACATTTATGTTCTCTTAATTTGTATTCATTCAGCAGACTGGAATATTGCATTACTATGAGACAACCAATTCATACGCCCTGCATGCAAGCACATACATACAGTACATAATCTTGCATTACTTCTTTTGTCAATGAAGATGGGAAACCAATTTCATGTCAAATGAAGGCTCTCAAACCCAAACTGAATTGCTCATCCATTCCAAATATACTTCTTTCTCTGCAAGCTCACACCATCTTTCTAAAGAGGGCCGATGTGCATTGACCTATGCAAATAAAGCGTGTCCAAGAGGGACCCTGTATTGCCATCATTCCGACGTGTATTGCGTCACCGATCCTCGCTACATAAATAAAAATGAGAGATGTATAAATAATGCAAACACATATTTGACACTCAGTGAATAACACTGGCACCCCCACGCTCAACTTGACTGGCACCTCCCTCTCTCAAGCAGGCGGTAATTTATTGTCTCCCGCTGCCATAGCAGAGTCAATCAATAGCCAATTAAAGACGGGCATATAAGGTCTCCAGTGGCCACCGGTGCGTGTGGTGCTGTTTGGCTGGGGAAATAAATATGTAAATGGTTCACTGGCGGAATAGCATCAGTCAGTATCTTTCAGCAAGCACAACAGGAGGGATATCAATAACCCCCCCCCACACACACACACACACACACACACACCAGCACTCCCCCAGTTTCTAATCTTGCCTGTACTGTGCTCCAAGGCCACTAGTGGTCAGAGAGGCCAGGAGGAGCTGTTACCTCTGGCTGAAGAGTGGTGAAACCTACTTCAGAGCGTCTTTGTCTGTAAATATAACTGAATGATCTGCCAGTTGAAGGGCACACACAAATAGAACGTACAGTACATATACACAATAATTATAGATGTACAGCAACATTCACACTGCCAAAGAACCCTGTTTCAAAATGTTCTCTTGTTGTTGTTTTTTTTCTCACCTAAATGCACATTTAATCACGCTGAACACTGAGCTCTTTCTTTCGCAGTCTTATTTTTACTGCACAGAAACTCTCTAAAAGCTTCCACAGCGAGAAAGGGACAAGCGGCAGGGTACGTCTGGTTCCAGAGATGTAGATTCAATCTCTGACAGTTCGAAAGAGACGTGAAAAACATCCACAGTAAAGCTGGAGATGTCAAAGCCAAAGCAGAACTGTAAACAACAGACAACTGAAAATACAACTGTATCCCTGCAGACAGCATTAAAATCATGGAGGACGCTGAAGTTATCATCTGATTTTGCATTATCTTGTGCGTCTATGTAAATTACAGAGACGCTTTGATATGCAAGCAGAGGCGGCAAGTGCTCCTTCAATTAAATACAAATGCTCTTAAAAATTATTACTTGTTAATACTTTTTTTTTCCACAATAGAAATCTTAGTTAAAACGTAGCATGATATGGAACTGGCATTATCACACTGCTATATTTAAGCAATTTAGTAGACTAATTTAATTAAAAATGTTGTTTGATCTGCTACAAAAGGGTGTCTGTAATCTGCTGCCAATGCTTAATTAAAGCAGGAAATCAATAACAAGATGGCATGATTAACAGTATATTGATCTTTCAAGGAGAAGTACACTTGATCATAAAAAAAGGGATTTAGTGAAATTAAGGCTACTTAAAACCATTAAAGTATTAGTGGAGCTCAGACTCACTGAGCAGTTGAGACCTGTCAGTAACTGTACATTTACTCAACTCAATTTTGATGTACTCTACTACATTAAATGACAGTTATACACAGCCTGGCAAAAAAAAAGTCACCACCTGGAACTACCTAATCAAATAGTTACGAGCCCTCCATTGGATAATTAGTGCAGTGATTAATATGTTTCAGCTGGTAACAAGTGATTCTCATTTTCATTCTCATTTCTTAAACAACCATGTCAGAAGACATATCCTGGGGTTGTGGAAAAGATATTACAGAAGTGTTACAGTTTCAGAAGGGTCAAATTATTGTCCTGCATCAAGCAAAGGAAAAAAGAAAAGAACTAAGGAGATTGATGAAACTACAAAAATTAGGTTAAGAACTGTCCAACACATTATTAAAACCTGGAAGGATAGTGGTGAACCATCATCCTCAAGGAAGAAATGTGTTTAGAAAAAATCTTGAATGAACATGATCTGAGATCACTTAAACGTTTGGTGAAATTAAATCATAAAAAATCAACAGTAGAACTCGCAGCTATGTTTAATAGTGAAAGTGAGAGCATTTCCACACACAGTGTGAAGAGAACTCAAGGGTTTGGGACTAAACAGCTGTGTGGCCTTAAGAAAACCACTTATCAGTGAGGCTTATCAGAAAAAAACAATTTGCTAGGGAGCATAAAGATTGGCCTCTGGAGCGATGGAAAGAGATCATGTGGTCTGATGAGTCCAGATTTATCCTGTTCCAGAGTGATGGGGGCATCAGGGTAAGAAGAGAGGCAGGTGAAATGATGCACCCATCATGCCTAGTGCCTACTGTACAAACCTGTGGGGGCAGTGTTATGATCTGGGGTTGCTTCAGTTGCTCAGGTCGAGGTTCAGCAACGTTATGAGGCCAAAAAATGATGTCAGCTCACTACTTGAATATACTGAATGAGCAGGTTTTTCCATAAATGGATTTTTTCTTCTCTATATTCCAGGATGACAACAGCAGGATTCATCAGGCTCAAATAGTGAAAGAGTGGTTCAGGGAGCATGAGACATCATTTTCACACATGGATTGTCCACCACAGAGTCCAGACCTTAACCCCACTGACATCTTTGGGATGTGCTGGAGAAGGCTTTACACAGCGGTCCGACTCTCCCATCATCAATACAACATCTTGGTGAAAAATTAATGAAACTGTGGACAGAAATAAATGATGCAATGGCCAATGCATGTCATAATCAAAGCTTAATGCAGTCCAACAAAATATTAGAGTGTGTGACTTTTTTTGGCCAGGCAGTGTAGTTCATTCATTTGTAGTTCATTTGTAGATTAAGAATTTACCTACCAAACATATAATCACTAAATAAAAAGTGATAAATTGGTGTTCAGTGGTAGTGTATACAAATAAAGTTGTGAAGTAAGTGTGCAGCCACAACTTGAACATGTTGCACATCAGTGCATAAATAATTATATCAAGTAATAATACAAGGTAATAAGATCTGAAAGTCTTCTCTCTGCATTATCAGTTCTTTTACTTCAGATACTTTTACCACATTTGGTGATTATACCTCTGTACTTTTACTTAAGTACAATTCTGAATGCAGGACTACAACTGCTGTTGCCAGGGGATGCATGGAGACATTGTGGAGTAAGCTGACTAATTTGTAAAAATATAAATTATGATTTAATCTAAAGCAGTTACAGTCACAACAATAAAACCTGAACACCAGGTGTTCAGACTGACTGTGTGTGAAAATTAATAAGCAAGTGAACAGAGAAGTGTCAACTGTAAGCTAAATGTAATGGATGAATGTTATTGTGATAGAACAGAAATGAACACAACAGATGACATAGATAACTACAAGTAACAGAGAATGGTTGAAACATCTAGCTATCTAGTAAATCTAGTATCTAGCATCTAGTAAACACTCACAAACAGTTCAATTGTATGAAAAAAATACTGTAAAAAATATCATACATAATTTATAGTGTTAAATAAAGTCTGGTTTAAAATTGCTTTAAATTAAAAGTTTTCAAAGTGGGAGGCTGGCCTCACCAGGGGGGCTTCACACAGTTTTAGGGGAGGCTCAGCAACTAAAATGAATGAATATTGCATTAGTTAAAGGAGATACATATACAATAAATGGCTGAAATGTGGCCATTTGGTAAAAAGATAGTGCAGAGATTCAGGATTAGAGAATTCTACTGTTTTTCCCACTTTCCCAGAGTAAGAAACCAATGCATGATGGGTGACATCAAAGAAAGAGTTCTTAAGTTCTTGAGTCTGAAAAAGAACAAAATGTATGGAACAGCTGAGGTAAAGAGCACTTATTCCACAGCTTGAAGCAGGACAAACTGGCCATTGAGAATCAGAGAACAGATCTAAAAAGTTCCTGTCACTCATGGAGATGCTTGCTCTAGACTTGAGGTGGTTCTAAATTTAGTTTTATGAACTAGTTTATATGAACTATATCCAAAGCATCGTACTAGAAACGAGCTCTCACATTTCAAATGCACACAAACATGCAAGCACTGTGAAGCCTACTGCAGGATGCTTGGGCTTCTGGGTAACAGAGATGCACTGTGGAACTGAGCGTGATGTGCACCTCACAAAACCTTGACCCCCTTCAGTGCAAAACCCCCGTGAATAATCTCCTGCAGCGGAACTTTACACCTCGATACGGGGCCTCTTGAACACTCATCCCCTCGCATGAATAGCATTGCAGCCTCTCTCACTCTCTGCCCATCTCTGTGTCTCGCTCGCTCTACATTCCACCTTCTGCTGGCTCTGCCACCACAGGCGCCGTTCAAGAGCCTGACAGTTCAGCCCCGCTTTGATCTCAAGGCACAGGTTATCTGTTACCCGGCTAATTTTAGTTAGCCCCTTTAAGCTCAGCTTCTCTTTGAAGCGCAGGTACCGTGCAGCAGGGAGTTGCGGGTAGTTATCGGTGTGGCTCCTCCACTTTCAGGAAGACGGATTCACCCTCAAGTCTATGTAGGTCTACTGTAATCTGGATAAGATTATCCACCTTGCTACATCTGTATCCGAATCAAATTGGCACGTGGGGTGGTCCCAGGCGCGACGGTGCGGGCTGAAATTAAAGAAACATTTGAATGTGAGTTTTTCCATCCGAGGGGGCTTGTTGAGTAAACAGAGCAATACACGGGAGATGTTCAGGGAAGAGTGCTATCAAATCCTCCTGGGTAATTAAAGGCTCTCAGTTTCATTTTGCTGCGATGTTAACAGATTGTCGTACCAGATGGAGGAGGGGTGTGGCATGCAAAAGGAGAAATCTTACCTTTCCTGGGAGGAAGGAAGAGAGACTGTCTGCACCTCAGACTGGGGAGGTCAAAAGTCTGCAAAAAAACAACCATGAATAAGTCAGTTTCCTGTCTTACTGTCTGCTTATGTTTGAAATATCATTCATACATTTGTGCCTTTTTATTTAAATACTCCTCCGTTTATTGAATCTGTCAACAGTGAGCTTCCTCAACAATCTTGTATTCCCAACCTCCACTCCACTCAGTCCCATGAATTATAATGTCCTAGAGAAACAAGCTTATTCAAACAATAAAACAGGAATATAAAAACTTGTATCAGAACAGCCTGGAGTTGTTATTAAAATTTGAAGAGCATCCACAATGCAACCTCGGGCAGAGTGTGTTTACTGCAGGTTACACAGCAGTACACTAAAGTTGTCTCCCTGTGATTTTACGGAACAGTCGGCCAGCTGGTCTGAGCCGTCGCTGAAGACGATAAAGCCCTCGGAGTGTGACCTTGCACGCTGCAGCACAAAAAGCCAACTCTCAACATGATCACGGGGCAACATATCGAGGTGAACGGGTGAACCATGAAAGCAAACCCAACTGTCCATTTCCCACCTATGTAGCGGCACACATATGCAATTCTCTTTCTGTATCTTTCAGTTCTGTCTTTGTGATAAACACCACTGAGATCAAACGCATGCAGGAGTGCAAAAACACACGGTCGCAAAAAGCAGCCCGGCCGAGGCAAGGTACACAGAATATCAAAGCGCCGTGCTCGCTCTCCAGCATGAATGATGGTTCTCCAGGAGCACCTTCAGATGAGAGGAGCAGGAGGTGTCTGCAGGCTGATTTAGCACCTCAATCTTGTACAAGAGGGGTCACTTTTCTCCCCACAGGATGACATATGAGGGCACAGCCGCTGCTTTCATTTCCATTTTATTGTGAGGAATTGTGGCTAAAGTTTCCCCTCTGTCTCTTGTAGAAGCTGCTGCATAAGCTCACCGAAGGATAACGGCCACTGCAATTGCCAAAAGGACTATCTGTGTGCAGCAAAGTCATGTTCTCTGTTAGGATGGTGATGATCAGGCCTGCAATTTCATTATTGTTGGGGCAATGCTCCTTGGCCTTTGGTGTTGTCGATTTTGTGTGGGCACAAAGGCCATCAAATAAAACAAGCTTTAAGTCCATGGAAATGATGTAATGAATTTAATTTAAGGATTAGGGATGAATATATTTTTATTCATTTTCTTCTTCATTTGTTAACACTAAGTACAGGGACGCTGGACAATAATGAGAAAGTTTCTCATTACTTTGAGATACCAACTCATTATCTTGAGATAATAAGTCATTATACTGAGAAAATTTCTCATTATAATGATTTAAAGCATCTTTTTTATTCATCACATTGGCAGAAACGGGTTCCAGTAGAGAGAGAGACGCTGCAACAGCAGCACGATGAAGAGGAGACGAGTCTATATAATGTGGATCTAGCTGTTTGTCACTGTTAGCAGAGACTCTGGTCTGCAGTGTAAAGCACAGAATTGTAGAGTAACATCAGGCTTTATGAGTAAAGGAAGTTTTTATCATGTTGACTGTGCATATTCACACACTGCTTTTTGTTATGCTCATCTTAATTGCTCTGTCTCTGCTGCCAGTCTGATGTTGGCCAATCAGAATCTCAACAAAATACACAGCGTCTAAAAACTAAGTGGACAGGAAGGACCATGATGACCATGACAGCTGTGAAATTCCTGCCCTGGTGATGGTAGCTTATGTTTTTAGTTCAGCACACTCGATTGAAGGTTTATCTTTTTGAGATTTGAGAAGAGCTGAAATATTCACTCACACCCAAGAGGAGGTTTGGGCTGAGGGACAATGCAAAGTCAACATCCATTCAAGCACACTGTCTGAGTCCTCTGAGCTTGATTGTGAGGGAGCCACGAGTGCACGCACACCATTGCTAGTCAGAATTGTTTTTTCCCCACCTTTTCAGCACCTCTTTTCACTATAAACACATTTATTGTATAAAGGATTTAAAGGCGAGGACAAGACAGAATGAATTGGCTTCAGGGTTTTCAATTTCTACCAAAAGATACAATGTCAAAAGACCTAAGGTCAGGTGGAGAGTGAAAAGCACTGTGTGGCTGGGTGGGCAGGCACAACAGCAGAGAGGAACAGAGAGAAGATAAGTGGTGAGGAGAGAACGAGCACAATGTTTGTGTGAGGACCGATAGATACCAAGAAAACAGAGAGATAACAAGAGGAGGAGGGGGGAAAAAAAGGAGAAAAATGGAGGGATCAATAGAGCGAGAACGCTGTACAGAATGAAATCAGAACAAACCAAAGAGTGACACAGCAGGCAAAAACAAGACAGTTTGTTCCTCCCATTAGTAGGCAAAATTAATTAAGGCTCCATTGACAGAATGCGGAACAAGACAAATATAATTACATTACATCATTACGAGCTTGCCTCCTTCCTGCTCCCTAGGGGACTGCGGACAGCCAACTGGACGGCCAACTCTAAACAGTGGCCATGGAAAAAAGCAAGATGGCTGTCAGCATTCATTTAGCAGCACGCTGGAGCAACATTTCCACACTAAGTCACGCTCAGGAGATAGATGTTGGTTTCTGGTCATCAGGCATCGCACAGCAGAGTTAGTAATGGTCCTATAGCTATAAACAGACTGTAATTTGGCTTGAGATGTGATCACTCACTCCCTATGAGCTATATTTACCATCTGTGGCCCTTTACCCCATTTGTGCCTGTATACAGCATGTGGAGCATGTGTGTATGAGCACATGTGCTCAGATGTGTGCAGCAACCACGATGAAAGCTAGTTATCCTGAGAGACATACATGACATTCTGTTTTACACTGTGGACACGCGCGGAAAGTCTCTGCACAGCTTTGTGGGTGTTTGCATGTTAGCATTCAAACACAATTCCTCAAGATCCGACAGGGGAGGAAAGCTGACCTTGGCATTCCAACACACACGGTCCTCTGTTCTCCAAGCTGAGACAAATCAAGAATCAAAAAGAAATTGAGTTTTAACTCAGGGGAACACTTTATGCTCTCAAAGTGTCTTTTTTTTTCTTCTACAGATTTTACGTACAATATGTGGCCTTGCAAGAAGGACGGCGAAAACAAATAACCTTGTTTTAATAAGAAAGCATTTGGAAAGGCGTTGAAACGGCGCTGCTGTGCTGTGTGCGGTAATGGGGTATCATTTGTCTCATGGGAGCGAGTGGAGCCCTGCAGCTGTGGCGTACACAGAGCTCACACAGCTGTGAATGAGGCGGTGTCGGCCAGCGCTGGCACACATCGGCAAGTCAGCTGAGAACGGCTGGCTCTCCGGCAAGAAACGCAGCGCTGCCGGACAAGCCAGGAGGCAAAACAGCTCTAGACAGTAATAACTCTGATAATGAAATGTTCATATATAAGGTAATTATTAGGACTGCCCTGTGAAAGTCGAAGATTCAAATCATCAGTCGGAGACCCCTCGAACAACTGAGATTCTTCAGGTCCAGTTGTCTTTTTTTTGTTTTCACTCAGTGTGCATTACAGTAACAGACAGAAGCTTACAAAAATGCACAGGGAGAACATTTCAGTGAGGAATTATACATTAGAGTAATAACAAAAGTGGCTGGTAAACAAGTTTCAGCTGCGTCATTGTACACAGACCAGTGCAACTGTGTGACAGGCCGTAAACTTTAAAAAAATCACCACAAACCATAAAACTAACTGTGATGGAGGCAGAGGAGAGTGATGGAAACAGAGCACATGTGACGCTCTGCTGTCAGCAGTCTAGGAAGGATGCTCTATGGTGCGCTGGGGTTTTGTGCATGAACAAGGAGGATGAAGCTTGGAACAAAGTTAGCTGGGTAGTTATACTGACGAAGAAAAGCGCATAACAATGACATGACTGAAAGTAACACTAATGGCAAAAAAGAAACAAAGCTGCCTCCAATGTAACCAAGTGTCTTGGGTTCATTTACCCGGGCAGGTTTAATAAGAAAATAATAAGCAGGACACTGACACATAGGGGTGGGAATCTTTGGGCACCTGCCGATTCGATTACGATTACGATTCAGGGGCTACGATTCGATTATAAAACGATTATTGATGCATCTTTATGTATATTGATGCACTTTTTCACAAACACATTTCTTTTTGTCTCACTGAATAAGCATTCGTCACTTGCAATTTTTAAAAACAGCGCATTTGTAATAAGAATTCATTTCGATTATATTTTATTAAACTATTGGAAATATGTGCAAACTGGAAAGTACCAACAGTAGCCACTAGTAGCCGCAGCAACAGCAGCCTGCCGTCTCCCCGAGTCCTCCGTCGGGTGGAATCGAGTTACGGCTTCTCATGTTTGTTGTGTTGCCAAAGTATTTTATTTTAGCTCGACACAGCTTACATATAACGTGGCTCTTGTCCAGTTTGCTTCCGCCGTCGACGTTGTAGAAGCCGAAGTGTTTCCACACGGCTGCTTTTAAATTAGAAGGAGCTGTACGGACCTCATGGCGAGGTGGCTGCCGGTCGGCCATGTTTGTTTTCCGCTGTGCGCGTGTCGCTCCAGGTGCGCGTCCCAAAGTGTCCCGGCGATGACGCGTACCGCGCTTCTTAGTTCCACATTATTTAGAAGCTTCTGTATCACTTTAATTAACAGATTTAAATAATCGAAATTTGGACGTTTGTGAATCGATTCAGATTCGTCCACGTCCGAATCGCGATGCATCTAAGAATCGAAAATTTCCCCCACCCCTACTGACACATAATGTAAAGTGCAGTGACCAGCAGCAACAGCTTCTGTTTATTCTCCCACATGTCAAATATGGAACCTTGCCTTATGGCAACTGAGGGAAAACATTATCTTAAACACAGTCACAAATCATGATGTTTTGATGGAGGAGGGCTCGGCCATCAGTGGCTGTCATCCATCTGCTCAGACCTAGTGTGGAAATCTGATGTTTTCATATGACAGATGATGAAGAAAGGCATTAAAATGTAAGTCTCACTGGTAAAACATACTAATGTCAGCTGACATAGGAATTTACTGTGGTGCACTGAACTGGAAAAAAGAACAAATCATCAAATCTTTGCATTGAACAGCCAAATCTGATTCGCCTGATGAAATTCTGAGTGGAGGACAGCCCCAGTATTTATTAAATAAATGTAAACAGTCATAAAACTGGATAACGATTGGCTGACAGGGATATCAGAGGCAATGCTGCTGACTTGCCTAATTGAACCGATTTCAGTGATTTTTTTAGGAAGGGATGCCAAAAGTCCATTCCATTCACTAAAATAAGTGTGAAGCACACCGTTTTGGCTTTTTGTGAGCTTCATTGCGCTTCCATGAATCATGCCATCCCAGGTTTTACACTTTATAAGGATAATGAACAACGTTCTGCAGAAAGCAATCCATCCATCCCGCACTCAATCTGTTATGCTCGCACAAATGCATCAATTGAGACATGCTTAATCTCTGTTCCATGTGCAGGCTGGGTAGGGGACAGCGAAATTGAAATGACAGGACGTGGAACGGAGCACATCCGAGTAAAATGAAGGTATCACTCCTTGGTTTGCAGAGCTGACAGGCTATTGATCGTTCCTTGGCTAAGCCTTGGGGTTCAAATACATGTCTAGCAGCCCAGCGTGTGCGTATCTAAGTGTAAAG
The DNA here is from genome assembly GCF_056507025.1 of Lutjanus erythropterus. Classification (NCBI taxonomy): domain Eukaryota; kingdom Metazoa; phylum Chordata; class Actinopteri; order Lutjaniformes; family Lutjanidae; genus Lutjanus; species Lutjanus erythropterus. The sequence goes on from NC_139329.1 coordinate 9,207,199, forward strand.
GTAGATGTAAGAAATCTAGCGTGTACTGCAGTTGCCATACTGCTGACTCTGCTGTGTTAACACAGCCCTGAGGGTAAACAAAAAGACCATCATCTATATAAATGACTCTGCATACCTTTCTCCTCCTTCGCCTTATTTCTATCTCTCTCCTGCCCATCTATCTTTTCCTCCACAGGACACTTGCACCCAACAGCTGTCCCTCCACATCAGTCTGTCCAGATCAATCTTTTTCTACCATCGTTCCCTCCCTGTATCCTCTGCCCATGACAAGGTTTCTCAGGCCACAGCCTCTCTACAGTGAGCGCTGCCCTGACTTAATCCTGCTCCACAGAGCCAGAGGGGAGAAAACTTTACTTTCCAAATCCTCGACAGCTGCGCCGGTAAGATCGGACTCTCTGCTCCTCATCTCTTTACATTGCCGTCGTGCCTCGGTCTCACCCAGTTTCGCCTCTTCACGCCACCGCTCACAGTGGGATGTGGCATGAAGGGCATGACGCCTCTGCCCAGGAATGCTGGAAAGGGGCCAAAACAGATCCCCTTCCACGGAGCGTACAAGCAGCATGGATGCTTGAGCAAACACGTGCGGCAGTGCAACACACACACACACAGATCCACACGCTGTTCTTCTGGCACCACGGGGATGTGAAAATGAAAAACGGAAAACAGGGGGATCTTGGGCTGAGGCAGACAGCTTAACTCTGGCTATACTTTTCTTTAGTCTACTGGACTTCCAGCCCAGCGCGGAAACCACGACTTCCATCAGTCTGCATAAGCTGCAGGTACTTATCAAGAGTGAATTGCTGTGTAATTCAAGACAGTGGGCGGCTTGGCTGAGCTCTGATTGCAGGCTGATGTGTGTGGAAGTCAAGTTGCGGGGCTGCGGGGAGTTACTGTAGGTCCTGGCAGCAAGCCAAACTGTGTGGCATCGCTGAGTGATGAGATACGCGCCTGGAGGTTCCTGCAGAAGCTGAATTATAAGAGGCAGCACAGAATTCAATGGACAGCTTTAACCATGCAATTACTTTCTACATCGAGAGTGAAAAAAGCTGTCAGCATAGCTACAGTACAGAGCACATCAATTGGAAACAGAACAGAGAGGAAATAGAGTTTGGGCTGTCAAGGTGATTGCAATAATGGGCTTGTTTCCATTTAGCTTGCTGCTACACCTTTAAATTTCCATTCTATGTTTTCATATATGAAGGCAGTAATCATCAGCTTCAACAGTCTATTATTTCACCATGAGTCGCAATTTATCAGCTCTTCTAAATAGTCAATTCAAAAGACAATTACTGCGTCTGGACATTCATTGCTTGTGTGTTGTGATGTTGCCCACATCGCTGCACACACTCGGATGCCACAGACACATGCAGGCGCTGTTAGGGAGGGTTCAGGGGTCAGTTATGGGCCAAGGTTCATTGCGTGCGGGTGAGGAAGAGTTATGACAGCTCTGCTCCATCTCATCAGCCCGAATGTCAACTCACACAGCATCATTTATCTGTGAAAGCCGAGCAGTCGAACACACAACGCCATGGGCGGGCAAATCACCAGCACGGCTACGCTTCTTTACCACTCACGCTTCAAAGAAATGACTGTAGAATAGGCCGCAAATTGAGCTGATGTGAAGTATGGGGCACCGCAAAATGTTCATAATATAGCTGGTCAGAGTAATATTAATATGGTTGGTCTGTATGTGAGGCGTGTGTGTGTGTGTGTGTGTGCGTGGCATTGCAGAATGCAGAATTTATGTGGTCTTTCAAAGAGCCAAGAACTGGAGATGGATGGGGCCACGAGAGCCAGATTAAAATTAAAATGAGCCAATTAAAAACTTCTTGTCTTGCACGACTCCCACAAAACAAGCGCAAGACACAAACAAGGACAGGGAATATAACTTAATTGAATGAGACTTTTATGTTTAACTGGCTTGAAAACTGGTTAAACGCATTTGACACCTTTATCTGTAATGAGAAGACAATAACCTTTTGTGTATAAGAGAACGCTCGCCCTTCAAAACAGTCTTGAAGTTTAGGTTTCCAGCAGAATATGTGGCGCCCCTGGAACAGATGGCTATCTCTTTGGGAAACATGTGGCTCAGAGCGAACAGTGTTAGAAGAGGAGGGATAAACTGTATGAAGGCCCTCAGGCAGGCTTGTTGTGATTATCGACGATTAGCCTCTCATTGGGCAAAGAAAGGAAAACAAATCTCCAAACATTAAGGCCAGCCTGTACACCCTGCAGCAAGGTTCTGCTTTGTCATCAAGACAGAAAGAGCTGCTTAAGTGCTAAACGCTTTCCAGTCTGTTTTCTGACACCTAGGGTTTGTATGCAATCCAATTAGACTGCCTGTAACAATACTGCCTTCTGAAGCTTATTTGTGTTGAGAAAATCTAAGAGAAGATGTTGATCTTGCTGCTTGTGGTTTTGTTAGTTGCTTCCACATTTAAGGGAGGAGTATCTACAACCCACTCTTTTCCGCTCCAATGTGATTCCCATATTTGAATTTGAATATCTGTAGAAAGAAAAAAAGAGTATTTCTTGATGATTATGATTCTTATGTGTAAGGTTACATGAGGCTGAAACTGAACTTTCAGTTTTGTGGTGAAACGTACCGTGTCAGTTAAGCTGATGGGCTGTTCATATTCAGTCATTTTTCACTATCTGGAAAGCTTGTTTAGTTTGTGTAATGTAACTTGTGTAATGGTGTCCTCCACCCCTAGGATTCTGGCATGTGACATTCATGTGTGTTGCAAATAGCACTGAGAGATGGCCCTCATTTCCCATAATGCATTGCTGAGAGTTTACCTTGGAACTTATTTCCCCTAACATAAGTGCCAGAATGAAGACGATGTTAAGTGTGACATTAATCTTTTAACTTGTGATGCGTAGATACCACGTGGATCCTTGAATCTGGATCGGAACACGGATCACTGATGTAAGTCTGACATCTGATGAGTGAAATACATCAGTATCAGCCCCTGATACCTATATTGGATAGGACCATCTCTATCAAACATTAGCACCTTACAAGTTCTGCACCCACATGATTTAGGCTCAGTGTCTTGTGCTGTAAACTCCGAAAACTGTGAGGAAGGTATGGTTCCAATAATGACATCTTGTAAGATAAGTATATTTGTTTTCAGGCAGTTTTCATCCTCCTTTTTCTTAATTCTCCATGGTCTCTGTGTCTGAGACGAGTTTATGTGTGGGAGTTAAACAAACAGATGGACTCTGAGGAGAATGCAAAATAAATGCAAAATAAAATCACAATGAAGCACGAAAAACATACTGAGTTATGAGAAGTGAAATGGGTTTAACTCATTTTATCAACAGAAATGTGCTGTTTAATGATGTGATGTGCAAATATATGAATCCCATTCTCTGGAGTCATTTGTATGGAACACATGCATCCAGTACATGCCAGATATACATGCCATACGCTCATTCTACATGCATCATGAGTCAATTAACAGCCCAGTGGTATTGAATAAATCCAACAACTATACAAATGTATTATAATTGCAGATCTGAGCTCCCATAGGGGGTGTTGTAAGCCTGCAGACTGCTGATGACAAAATGTAACCATTCATCCATGTTAGCTTGTCTACTGCTGCATGTCGTTCCAAACCCTCCGTCTTTACTGCTATCCCACTGCCACGTTTTCAGAGGCAAATGCCAATTTAGCCTACGCAATGTTAGCTGGCACAGCTAATACTTTGCTTTTATTTTTGCATATTTAACGCCAACTGTGAAAAAACATCCAGTCTTCTGACAGACCAAGCATCGACTCCCCAACCTGTGGTCCAATCCAGCAATTGCGTCACTGGTTGTCAATTCCTCGTTCCCCTGCAGCTAAGGCACATAATCTGTGCAAAAGGACAAACATTTGGACCACCCTAGTTGTGCTCTTGTACAAGGGGTGGATTTTGTTATTTTGCGGCCTAAGGCAAACACAACCATAGGGCACTGCTCATTCTCTTTTCTCTCCTCCTTTCCATCTTTGAATAAATATTTTTATGGTGTAGTGCGCCGAAATAAGAAAGCAGTCTCACAGCGTCAGGAGAGAAGTTATTCTGTAGTCTTGTGGTACGGCAGCACAGAGGTTGAAACGGCTGTGGCGGGTGTTGTCTTTTGGTATCCCCCTGCTTATTAATTTTCTTTGCACTTCTGGGATAGCTTTCCTTTGTTTTTCAAGTTGGCCACGGTCTTCCTGAAACGTTTCCACAGGTGTGCAGTAAGATGGCTGCATGGTACAAGTTAGCGTTTACTATGAGCACCAAATGGAAGGTGCCTACTCTCCTATGGCCCTTTTCCATGGGTCATCCACTGGGTTACCTGCTTGAAGGTGTTTCTCCATACGAGTCTTGATTCAAGTGGCTGTAAAATGCTGATTAACCAGGTTTCATTTCCTATATATTCCTCACAATAAAAGTCCCTCATTATTTTGCTATCTAAATGTTAAAAGTGGAGCATTCGGTAAAAAGTTGCTAGAGGCAGTGCCTTTTCTCTACAAGGCGGTATACTGCTGCAGACACTCTCCCCTCATTGGAAGAAAACTGAAATAAAAGACACTGGCACTCAGAAAAATATGATGTGGGCATAAGGCTTTAAGAATTCTGATGCCATTGTTAGTGTATGGATTTAAAAAAAAAAAAAAATTAACAAAAAGTAAAATAATAAGAAGAAAATAGTATATTATGAGGTGTTTTCTGGGCCCTGTGGTAGCTTAACTGCCAGCCTTTACCTTACAGTAAGTCCTCCTCTGTCTTGTACTGTAGGCTGCTTGCAGTGACGCTCATGGTAGGTGTAAGAAAATGCAGGTCCTACTGATCCTCGGACCCAACAGCATCTGCAGATTGAGGACTGCAGATCTCCTGAACGCTGGTCAAGGTTCCAAGTTACTCAACCTTCCCCCCTGTGGGCCAGCTTCTAACAACTAATCTCCACCATACCACTATCCCCTGTGGCCCTCGCCAACCGTGACTCTAATGCACAAGAGAAGGTTTAGAGTCTCAGGGGAGTCATGAGAGCAGATTATCACCTCAGCCTGTAGATAAACAGCAGTCACCACGTACACTCATCACCAGAGGTTTGGATTGGATCCAGGTCTGATGGCCCTAATGTGTGTGTGTGTGTGTGTGTGTGTGTGTGTGTGTGTGTGTGTGTGCCTACATGCCTAGGTTGACTGTGTAGATACGCTTTTCCCTGTGTTCACTGCAGAAGCCATGCCAAGTTGGCCCAGCAGGCCCTAGCTGTTGATCCTCTGTCCTCGTCCTAGAGGAATTTCCTTTCCTGATCCAGCGTGCAATCAGAGGCATCTGCAGTGTCCACTTTGCCAGAATTCTTCTGTCTCCCCGAACGCACACAGACATGCTACAGCATCTGTTCGGACACACTCATGCCAGGGAGAGGTGCAGCTGTGCGCCCATCAACTCAGACACACACATTTTTGGAAACACACTCGCCAGAGATCACTGCGAACGTTGGGGGGTGGGGGGTGGGGGGTGGGAAGTGAGCAAGTGCTCCAATTCTACTGGGGTGAGCTGTCATCACCCGTGACCTAACAAAATCCATCTCATCACTGACGAAAGCATATCGGCCAAGTTCACAGTCCTCTGCTCGGGACTTCAAAGCCTGCCTGAGATTCCAAAAAATCAGACACATTTGAGGTATGGTTGATTTAATTTGCCTCAGATGGGACATGTTACACTTTTGAATGAGACTATTCACTTACAGATTTTTTTTAATGAAATGCATAAACAGTTTCAATGTGAAACCAAAAGACAAGAAAATGCATCTTGTTTCTCCTCTGCTGAACATGCGGAGCTTCAACTCCTGTGCCCTGCCTTCCCTGACAGGGCGGCAGAGCAAGTGAAAAATGGATGAACAGATTCTGGATGAACGAAGAAAAGCATCAGACTGACACGCGATGTGGCTCATATCCTTCATGCTAATTTCCAGACAGTCTGTCTGCTCCAAGTAATGCCATACTGGATTTATAGCTGATAAAACCTCTATTATTTCATTTCTCTCCCCATGTTTTAAATGAAGGTAATAGACAAGCTGGTGGTTCAGTTTTAGAGAATTAAAGTGGGGGCCGAGTGAACAGGGAGGAGGGGAGTATGATAATTACGGACAGGGAACAGTGAGCAGCAGATGAAATATGTGCTCAGAAAACATAATTAGCAAAAAATGGTTGTCATACACTTCTATCCCTCTGCAGTGCAGAGAAGAAAACCACACTACAGACTGTCAAACACAGACATAGCAGAATAAAGCAATCCAACATTTTTTCCTCTTAATGCTCTACACATCTTGAGAGGGGATTATGTGCACAGAGGAGCTATAAAAAGACTTCTCACACAGTTTTGCAGTAGCGCCGTAGAGCATGGACAAAGAGTAGGGAGGAGAAGGCGGCTCACATTGATCACTGCTTCACCCACATTGGATTGGTCCACAGAGTGTAGTTATGTCATTGTGAAGATGAAATCCTTATGGGCCAAATAAACTCCAGAGCTTCCTTTATTTAAGCCTTCCTACAGTAGCTCTTTTGGGCCTATTTCCAGCTCATTTTCCTCCTTCAATGATGAATTACTGCTCATGTAAACATCACAGCACTGTGCTTAAAACTCTAAATTTCATGTTTTCTGGTTCCCATGCTTCTTGTGCACACATGCACCCAATTTCAGATTGATATGTAAAGGTTCTAGGATTTTACAGGGCAGATAATCTCTTAAAGGTAATAACAAACATATTTACAAGCAGCAACAAGAACAACACGAGGGAATTTCAAGCCAAAGTTGTGAGAATAAGGGAGCGGAGGTTTGGCAGTTGCAAGGAGACAATTTCAGGAGTACCTCTCAGTGTTACAATTGTTTGATTACAGATGTCGTCTGAAAGCACACCTCAACTTTTCAGAACTCCACACACACAAAAGGTAAAACTCCATAAATCTCCTGCAAAATGAGACTCTGCATTCAAAACAGTATTATGTCCTCTCAAAATGAAATGGTATTTTGTGTTCAAATGTACCATCATACGAGCAGACGTTTCTAAGAACCATTTGATCACTGATGTGCTCAATGTAAAACACTGATAAGAATGGAGAACACGAGTATGAATGGTCCATATGTATGTCCGTTCTATTCTTGTCAATCTAATATCTCAAGAAAGCTTTGAGGAAATTTCTTCAAACTTGGAACCGATATCCACTCGGACACAAGGATGAACTAGTTAGATTTTGGTGGTCAAAGGTTGTGGTCACTGTGACCTCAAGTCCATCCCATTCTTGTGAATGCAATATCTTAGGAACAACTGGACTTAATTTCTTCAAATTTGGCACAAACTTCCACTTGAACGGAAGGATGAAGTGATTAGGACTAATTTCACCCAAATGTCTAATGTGATAAAATGATGAAGTGTTATTATTTTGTAGGGGAGGGTGTTTCATGACAGAGTGCTACAGGAGCTGACAGGTGTATTTGGTAGTGTGAGTGAGCTAGTCCTCAGAAATTACTACAACCCATGTTTCAGAAAATTTTTATTAAACAAGCTTGAGGAAATAAAGAGACAAAATAGAATGTGTAGGGTGTGGGGATTTTAACTCTCATAATGCATTGAAATGAGAACAATTTAGTGTGATTAAACAATAGAAAGAAAAAAAAAGGGCGATGTTAGGAACCTAAGGGAACGTGTGCTTTCTAATAATATTGCACCAATATGTGACTGAAGGGTGAACAAGACGGAACCAGAGGGAGTGATCATTATGCAAAATAAATATTACAACATCACAACAAAAGACAGAGATGGGAATTGATGCGTCCGGTCGTCTGCTTCATCGCTGGGGTTGGGGTTGTTGGGATGCAGGATGAAGAATGGGAAGGGGTCATTTAAGAATTGGTAAAACAGAGAAGAAGAAACTGGTAACAGGTAGGTTGTGCAGGTTTGGTTGAATAGAGCTGTTTTGATTTAGGATTTTGTTGAGTTTTTGTGTCACTAGTAGATGTTCTCCACCTGGTTGTGTTTTGCAGGTGCTGAATGGAGGTTTGTCATTCACATGAGTTACACCTTGGACTGATACTCTCCACCTTATAAATACCTCCCACATACTGCAGTCTGGCTGTCTCTAGGAGAGATCCTCTCTCCTGTGGCAAGCACAACGATAGCATGTGATTCTTTTGTGCTTTGTTCTCCACGCACACAGCAGAAATTCTTTAGATGGATTATAATATTGATATAATATGGGCACCATGATAAAAACAGGACAAGGTATAATATTAGCTGCATAAGAGGCCATTCCAAAAAAGTAAAGACACAGGAAGGCAGTACCATAGTGGGATGGCAAATGTAATGAAGGAGAAACAGAAATAAAGCATTTAAATAATGAAAGGAACAGGTAATTATGATTCGGCGCAAACAAGCTCAGGCAGGGACTGAAGAAAGTAGTGTGATTCACATGGGAACACGTTCAGGTAGGAGAGGTGTTGTGGATGATTAAAAAGACGGGCAGTAGCCGGGAAATGGCTGAGCTAATGGTAAATACTTTTGTTACAGCTCCAATAATTTGTCTAAGGAGGGAAGCAGAGGTAGAGAGAAAACTGAATCTGAAAACATGGAGGCACAAAGGAGCATTGAGGATGAACAATATGTTCCATTTAATGCGGGAGAATTAAAGAGAGAACTGGCTAAAACCGTGAAGACTGCTCCAGCAAAATATTGAATATGTTACATCATGTTGGAACATTTAAGTACGGGGGAGGGGGGGGCAGGGACTGAAGAAGTTACTACTCTTTATTCTAAGGCGATAAGTGCAGCAAGTAAAATCTGAGTGAGCTGGAATCAATAATTATTCTGATAAGGAATCCTGAGAAAGATATCTGTGTATATATACATAATAAACATACAGTATGTTGATGGTTAAAGAGAGGCTAAAGTACATCTTTGAGAAAATAGCATACCAAAGCAAAGTGAGGAGAAGAAGGGGCACAATTGATCCAGTGTTGTGTCTGGTGGATGAGATAAGAATAGCCCAAATAAATAAAAGAGACAATGACTGCAGTGTTTTTGATGTTGAAACAGCATATGACATGTTGTGAAGAGAGGGGTTGCTTATCAAATTATAATGAACGGGAGTAGGGGGGGAGGGAAGGTTATCTAAGTGGAAGAACTATATGGGGTAAAACAGGGTCAGAGCATAAAAAAACATGTTGAAAATAGAAAAGTTTAAATGAGCGTTGTAACTGCGCTCTACGTTTTGATAAATGATAAATTTGTAAATATGCCAGCGGGCATGAGGAGCTCAGTGTTTGCAGATGACAGAGCTCTGTGGAAAAGAAAACACAAGATGGAGCTGAAAATTTAAAGTTAAATGTTCAGCAGAAAAACTAAAGTTATGTTCTTCTGGTAATATTCTGAAATTATATGGAGACAATTTTGAATGTCATTTGTTGGGGAGAGTATATTTTAGAAAAAGCATATTACATATGTGGAGAAGAAGTATGGTTCAAAAATAAGCACTGCCCGCTTGCCCGTGGCAAGTAAAATGACATGTCGGGCAAGTAAACCTGGCAGCTGGCTTGCCTGACTGGGCAAAAAATGCTTTTCCCAGCATCCATCACCTTGGATTTTGAAAAACTGGGATGTGCCTTTGTCATTGCAGCCCCAGATTAAAAATGGGCAAATAATTTCAGTTTTTGTTGTTATTTGATGACCACTAACAAAACAAGTCCAAGCCAAACAAAATACTGACTTCAGGCAAGTAGATTTCTGACCCAGTTGCCCAATGGGACGAATGAAAAAAAAAAAAAATAAATCAGAAGTAATATATGTCATGAGGTGTAATTGAAATGTATGTATGTAGCCCCTTATCAGATCAAGGCTGTATTATGGAAATATTGCAGGTCAGATCAGTATTATGAAAAGAGGTGGTGAAGCAAATTATAGTAACGTGCAGACCACACTGTTATGGAAAACAGGGCGTGTAGAAGCCTGTGTAAAAATGATATCAGAGTGTGGAGGACAGAAAATGGCTATTTAGTTTTATGAGAGCTACAGGGCCAATTACATGACTTATTAAAAAATGGACAATGAGGAAGACTATAGCCAGAAGGAGGGAGCAATACAATGCTAAGGAAGAAAAAGAGGAAAGCTACTTTTACATAGCTGCTATTTTGGGAAGGTGCATGCTGGAAAATGAAGTTTACCGCTCAAAAAATGGATAACCACAGGGCAAAAACAGGAACAGACTCATTTTGAGGACAACTTCAGCTTTCAAATGAGAATAGAATAGCACATTTATTTTGCATTTCAGGGTAGTTTTGGTCAGCAGAGAAACATTGTTGATACACAAAAATCTCTTCTGGTTATCCTCTTGTGAGTGCACAGTATTATTGAAAATTTTATTGCATATATTTAGGGTGAAAAGTGTTTTTTTTCTTGTTGCTATGATAGTGAAAGAAAATGTTCAAAATGCTGTTAAATGCCTATAAATGATGTACATTTGCACTCAGTTGTAATAAAATCAGAAGAGGGGTTGGGAGGTGCTTTCAAAACAACATTAGCAGTTCTAAACTTCTAATTAGAGCCTGACCAATACTGGATTTTTGCGGCCAATGCGAATACTAATCATAGGTATTTGGTATTAGAGTAAAAACTTTTAACACTTTTTTGCAATAATCCCTCAAAAGTGGTTCACACCTGTGACAAAGATATGTAATGGAGGCAGGCAGACTCATATCATGTCAGTTCAGCTTTGAGTCCAAGTGGTCATTTGTGCCAAGTGTGAAGAAACTCCCTCAGCCTGTTCTTGAGATATGTTGACAAGAATGGGATGACATGAAAATAGGTTTGCATTTGGCCACAGCTGCTACCGACGTGAAGCCATAAAAAAAAGATAGGTTTTTCCAAAATTGTGAATCGCAGAGGTCCTCCACATTACAGTCATGAATATGCACCGAAAAAAATTAGGCTGATCGGTCCAAGCTTAGTCCTGATGGGGGATTATAATGAATGTACATAAAATTCTGCCTATAAGGGGAAATAAATGATAAATAACTCAATAAAACAACCTGAATTATCTTCTTTTTTAAAGTTTTCACAAATGTACATCAGCTGTTATAACCCAAACCTGGACGGATGATATCAAATATAGAATTCAGGTTCTACTTCCAATTTCGCAGATTTGAACCTTACAAGTTTTTTAGGCAATTTTGAGACATAGATATAGATGTTAGTTCTGGTTGATGAGCAAATTGTGGATGCTGGCATCTACGCAACAGGGGGCACTGCTAAAAGGGATTAACAACCCTCACAATCTCCCTGCTGACAACAGGTGTTGATAAGCAAAAGAGATACACAGTATGTGTGTCTCTTCCTCTCGTTGATATCCTTTCTGTGTGTGCGTTTGTTTGTGCGGAAGAGTGCGGGTGTGCAGACGCAGATGAATGCCAATGTGTGACAATGTGCGATCATGCCCACCCCCCCATGTTTGTGAATGTTTGTGCGCATGTGGCCATTTTGGCATTGTTCTGGAGTCCCCCCGCAGGTGTTTAGATCTCAACAAATACCCACTGGTCCTTAGCAGCTGAGGCAGGGGGGCACGGGGCTCGCCCTGGCCTTCCCCTTCCCTCTCTCCTTTCATTCTCCGTGCCGCGCTAGGCAGGAAAGAGAACGCTGCCAACCCCAGGTGTCAGGCATCCGCTCGGCACTGTGTCAGCAGACATGGGAGATGAAGTGCATGCAGACAAGAGTGAAGGATTTAAGAGGGAGGGAATTTAAGAGAGCGAGAAAAGTGTGAAAATTGAGGTAAAAAAAAAAAAGCCCAGCACAAACCAGGAGGAAGTTAGGTGAGAAATGGACTCAAAGAGAGATTTAAAAAGGGAGAAAATTGAGGGTGAGTGGTGGTGAAGCAAAGAAAGAAATAGAAGAGTGTATTGCCAGTCTATAAAGAGAAAAGTATATGTGACCTATGACATGACTGGCTCCAGAGGGTTTTAACCGGTCTGCTCATACATCTTCAGTCTGCCCTTTCAAAACAAACAAATGCCACCTTTAAAAGAAAATTAGCAAACGTGTTTTTTTTAGATGCAACAAAACCCGATAAAAATATGCAATTGACCCTTTTCCCCAATCCCAGTGGACCCATTTCTGTGCATTTATGATCTTTTTTCTGATGTGCACTTGAAAGCTGAGGCTGAACTGCTGTGTGTGCAGGAGAGCAGAGAGGAAAAGGTTTTTAAAAGCTCTCAGTGCATTTGAAGCTTAAAACCAACTCTCTGTGGTTTGAAGTTTAGTTTCTCTCCAGCGTCACTGTTTGTACTTTCAGATTTCTGCTTCATTTTACTTTTTCATGTCCACTTTCAACCAGATAGGACTCGTGTTAAGTTACTGCCGATGAAAAGGCAATAGCTCCTGATTTTGCTGCTTCCCGAAGACCAAAGAGTGATATAGCGATAGTCTGAAGTCGGCCATCAAGTGATGTTTAAGTGTGACAATGAAGGATGACTGTAGAAGCAATTGACATGCGGCAAAGCGGACCTTGGCCTGCTCTTCCCGTCCCCCTTTGGCAAGTAGAAAAGTGACATTCCCCTGCTGTTTTTGAACTGAAGAACTGACCCTCTCCAAAGTTAGATTATTGCTCTGATTTTAATATATTTGAAAATAATAAAATTGTGGGTTTTTTTTTACTCTTTCAACATTGTGTGTCTTTTGCCCCTACCAAACTGGTTGTCAAATTGTGAACCTGCAGACCCACTACAAGTGTTGGCAGTGGGGGTGTTACAAAGTCATGCCAAGCACAACATGTATTAACAAAATATACATCGTCAAACCAGGTGTAAGGTTTCCAGTCACTGCCGATCGGAGCTGGAGCCATGATTACTGCAGTCATTTACCCCCAACTGAATGCAGATCGTACCTTTTCCTATTGAAGACAAAAGGCAGATGTTTGTGGGTCTTAGTTGGTTTTTGTCCAGTGGAGAGAGAGATTTAAGAAAAAGAGGAAACTGAGGGTGAGTGGCAATGAAGCCAAAAAAAAAAAAAAAAAAATAGTGTACTGGCAGTCTGGAACGGGGAAAAGTATCTGTGACCTCTGACATGGCTGGGTTGCACTATGCACCCGGCTCCAGAGGGTTTTAACAGGTCAGACATCTTAAGTCTGCCCTCTCCAAACAAACAAAGACACAGTCACCCTCCACAGAGACCATTACAGGTCTGCCAGTCTTCCCCTACAAATGGACAATTCTTACAAATTCACAGAGCACCACCAGACTATGCTTAATAAAAAAATCTGCAGTCAGACAGCACAGCAAAGACACATGGGAACAAATCTTATTTGTAGCTGTGTAAAAAGCGACAACTTCTGCATGATAAATGGAAGACACACACGCAACATCAACTTATTGCCATTTGTTTTTTGTCTCTCTCAAGTCTCTCAAAAGATCTCAGTGTTATTTAGGTTTGCAGCTGATGAGAGCTGAAATGAGATATAGCTCGAGGAAGCGTATCCTGGCAGAGACATTAATACTGGAGTCACTGCAGGATGGATACACGGGCAGTCTAGTGGTACACTTCAAAATTGGAAATTGAACAAATTATATATATATAAATATATATATGTTGTGATTCATTGGACGGGATGGAAGGGAAGGAGATACAAGAGGATAAGAGGGGAACTCACTGCACTGAGCTTGGTAGATAACTGCAAATTACAGTCCCACACGTACAAGGTCAGGTGATTGAGAGCTATATCATTTGATGATGAGTGCTGAGAGATTCATCCACTTCTGCAGCTGCCCTGTGACTGACGGAAATCCAGTTCTCAGGCAGGTCCACACATCATCGCACAACCTGTCCTCTTTCGCTCTGCCCTCATCTTTTCACAATCCAATCGCATACGGAATAACAGGCTAAGACAATCGCACAGAGACGACACATTTCAAGCCCTCTTTCTCAACGCCCCCCCAACTCTGCAGTTCTTATTTATCAGCGCGCTGACAGACACGGTGAGGAACAGAGATGTCTGGATCCTCTCCCTCTTATGGCTAAATCATGTTGTGGCTGGGACAGGTCCTCTCCCGCAGCTTTGATCACCCCTCAAGGACTGACAGAGTGACTGATGGGCCCAAGTCAGTCCTGCTGCCTATTCATCTCCCCCTGTGAGAGGAGGACAGGAGAGATAGAAAGAAAGCAGCCGAAAAAACAGATAGGGGGATTGCAGCGATGCCATGATAAATCCAGAGTGAGACTGTAAGCACTTTTGAATTTTCGCATGTGGGAGTCTGGAAAGACGGAGGTGGCTTGCAGCAGAGGATTTTTAATGACACGCTTCATGGCTCCAATTTTAATGTGCCCCGCTAATTATGATATTGCCATGTTAGCCCTTTCCAAGCTATTCCATGTAATGAGAAAGAGAGATGGAGAGACAGAGGAAGAGAGGAGGCATGGGTATGGCACACTATGTGTGAGTGTCATTCCAGTCTGTCGCTCAGCGAGGGGTAGTGATGAATTGGGCGCCTTGCCGTCTCCCTGGCACCTGGCCACTGTTTGTCCTTTAGGTGTCCTGGTGACCAAAATGTCTCTGAGCTCCACAGGGACTCATGAGGGGGGTCTAGTCTCACTGCGCTGTGCATTACTGTACCATATGTCTGTGACGGGGGCGGTTCTTCTTTCTCCAGATGTGCCTGTTTGTGTACATGTGTCAAGTCAATTTTATGCATATAGCCCAATATCACAAAGCACAAGAATGTAACCCCCTTTATACTACTATAGTCTTCACTGTAAAAATAAGTGTTTTAACTTAAAAATGTTAGTAGCCAGGCTGCCTTAAAATGTTAAGTGACTGCACTGAAAAGACAAGTTGAGGTAATTTTGTAATTATTCAAAACAAATGTACCTTTTTAGTTAAATTGGCAAGCCAAATTGATGAGAAAAATGGACACTTGAACAAGTATCAGTATGATAAGAAGTACATAAAATGACAAATTATTTTTGAGAAAATTTTATTCAGTGTTTTATTTTGGCCCATCTCCTGTCGACTAAAATACATGGCCTACCCAGCACTGGCGAGTGATCAAGAGGTTTTGGCTTCACTTTTGGGCAGCTCTAATGTAGTCCATCTCTATATATGTGAATGGTTTCAACATTGGCACAAAGACAATATGTGAAACCGCTGCCAGAGAATGTATTAAATTAAAAGTGTGAAAGGGGTAGTGACTCCATTCAACAGACCTTTAACACGGTGCGCAGACTTCTCATTATTGTGAAAAAAAGCAAACAAATCTTATTTTCAAGTACATTAGAGACACAGCAAGTCACATACGTTTTCTTCAAACTAAAAAAAGGAAAGGACTCTGGAGACTTTTAACTCTCAAACAATGCATGCTGGGAAGTCTGCTAATATACTGATCATGTTTTAGAAACTTAGAAAGGTGCAATATGACAGAATGTCAGTTTAAAACACTGAAAAATTAACTACAATCATCAACAGAATGTGATATCTACTGTACCGCCTGCCCTAGGTCTAAAAAAAAACTCAAGCTCCTAGCTGTGCAAACTCTTAACTCTTCCCCGGTCCTCCAAGCTACTGGTTGAAATTAGCTAATGGCAGCTATAGTTAGCAGCAGTTACTCTCATGATATACTGCCCCCTATTGGTTAGTAGTATGAATTT
The DNA here is from genome assembly GCF_056507025.1 of Lutjanus erythropterus. Taxonomy (NCBI): domain Eukaryota; kingdom Metazoa; phylum Chordata; class Actinopteri; order Lutjaniformes; family Lutjanidae; genus Lutjanus; species Lutjanus erythropterus. The sequence continues at coordinate 9,222,859 of NC_139329.1, forward strand.
GACAGGCAGCCTATTCTTACATACTGCACCTTTAACTTGACCAAATAAAACTTGTATGAGAAATTTTTAGTTTATTCCATTTAATTCCTTTGTGATTTTTTTTACAGTGTTGGTCACCAGGTGTGTGTGTGTGTGTGTGTGTGTGTGTGTGTGTGTGTGTGTGTGTGTGTGTGTGTGTGTGTGTGTGTGTGTATGTGTGTGTGTGAGACTGGTTTTCTCATTGGAAAAGATTTATTCTTGAGCCAAGTGTCACCTTCATCACTCTGTCTTGTTTCCTGCACATTCTCTGGGGTGACAGTAAAAGAAAGCCTTGGGGAAAAATACCTGTTGGAGCTATTAAGAAGAGGAAATAAATGAATGCAAAGGTGACTTATGGAGACAAGAAATCTCCTCAGACGTCCAGAGTTTGGTCTGGAACAACCCATTATGGGGGACCTCCTCAAAGGCAATTCGGTACAGGACCCAGAGCATAAATCACAGTGTTATAAAAATCCATTAAAATGCCACACAATAGTGGCCCCAGATGGTAGGCGATTGTATTGAGAAGTACACACAATACAGAACATGTGTGTTTCTTGGGGGAGGACCCTTCTGTATTTGTTGTGGGTGTTGCTAACGGAGTTATGGCGTTAGGTGCGTGACGGAGATGAAAGAAGTGGCGGGTGCATGATGACAGAAGGTGCACAGTGAATAAAGGCTGACTCAAAGTGTCAGGATCGGTCCTATCCCTCATCACTCACAGCCCACTTTCTCAACGCTGCTCTCCGCAAAATGCCAGGTCTCTTCTTCCACACCTGAGCGCTTAGCTTTAATGCATATTAATTCACTGTCTGGCACTGACACCCAGGCAGAGATTAAGGACCAAAGTGTTAAAAATAGGAGGGAGGTTTGCATGGAGAGACTCATCCCTGTGTAAAACAGGCTTACGCTTCAGATGATAACAAATTTAAAAAGCTGGCTGGGTCACGGTTACAGCATTTCATGCTGCTGATCAGTCCCTCCTGTAAATGGGACCAAGTGATCTGTCACAAAATCAAACAAGAATGTCAAAATTGTTTGTGAAAGACTGATGCCCTCTATCAATATTTAGCTACGATTCTGTGGCATCTTTGACTAATCTTTCAGTCTGTTTGCTTCTCCATTAACCTAAATATTTCTCAGCTTGTAAACTGAGAATGCTTTGTTTTGATCTCTTTGTTTGTTGGCTGAATTCACGGTCCACATCCCACTGTTTTGTATGTGTGGACTGCTACATGCTGGCTTTGCAAACTTAACTTTGATTGAGATAATAAACAGCACTGAACCACACTGGAAGCATAGTCCTCACAACCCGGGCAGGGAAATGTCTTATAAATAAGATCTTAATATTTTTAGGTTATTCTGTCATATACAATATACAATATTTAGGGCTGAAATGATTCCATGAGTAACTCCTGTGAGTCCATTACTAAAAAGCCTAAAGGCAAATTACTTACCTTGAGGCTGACAGCTATACAGTGTTTCACAGGTAGTGATGGGTACCGAAATTATCAAAGACCAGCGACATCAACAGTCTTTTTATCAGTGCTTTTTAAGATTTGGTGTAATTTATTATCACATGGCTGCGGCACAGCAGTTCCCCTTCTCTGTCTGTGTGCCGGTCGAGACAGTGAAATGAAACATGAAAAATATGTGAACTTGATACGTGATTGACCAGCAGAAACATGTTAACATGAATCCGCCATGGCTGTTTTAAACAAACAGCGTATTAACTTGGCTTATAGCAAACAGAAACAAGCTAAAACCAGACCTGTCTATATGTTGTCTAACTGTTTAACTCAGTTGCCCACGTATGTTCAAATCTGTCAAACTGTTGTAAACTGACTGCTGGATGAGACAAAGAGTCCCTCCTCTTTCTGCAGGCAGTGAATCACATCAGCATCAGAGGGAGGAGGACAGAGGACAGGATGAATGAGACTGACTGATGTCTCTGTTCTTCAATATTTCTAAACATCACTCAAAATGATGACATCTGGAATATGATTTACTTTAATGACATTTTATATTTGTTTCTTTACTTTGCTGTTGTAAATATTACCGTTGCTCCTCTAGTTATTGTTATTTGTAAAAATATTCAATTCTAATTTTAATTAGAATTGAACATTGAATAATAATTTTTATTCTTCCTTGTTCTGGGTTTATCCTTCTTTATAAATATATCATATTTTACAAAACTAATTATTTAGAAATGAAAAAGTGCTGATAAAACGACTGTTAAAGTGCCAGATTGATAAGTGGTATTAGTAAAGAGTAGTAGTAGCACAAAGTAGCACAAAGCGCTTACCTCCGCTGTTGATAAACTGCTGTTACGTGGATGCGACGCGCAGGTTGCAAAATCATCGGGGAAGAGAAAGGAGAAAATAGAAACAGCACAGAGGAAATTACAGGAAATGTCCAGTGTGGGATCAAGTGGAAAGTTGAAATCAAAAGATAACACAGTGTGGCGTGTCGACTGTAAAACAGAATTAGCTTACCACAACAGTACTTTGTCAATGCTTCAGCACCTCAACAGAAAAGATCCAGTCTATGCATCCAATCCACAGAGCCGAAGTTGTTCATGTAAAACACCTGTCCTATTTTTTCTTTTGTAAACGTGGTTTTAAATAAAACAAAAATATGTCATTGGATAAAATTGCAGAGCGTGCAATATTTCTTATCTGATAACTCGATTAAGCGTCAGAATAATCAATAGAATACTTACTAAAAAAATTGATAGCTGGCACCCTATATACACATTTTCTCTAAAATAACATGCCATAAATTTTCAAATAGTGCTGTAATCTGATAGCAGGATTGAGCGATATGGACAAAATCAAACATCACAATATTTTGGACCCAATGCCTCCGTATTGATATTGCAGCAGCAGTGTTGAGTGAGTCCCATGCATTGAAATTCAGGGAACTGGTGGAATTCAAAACTGCACAAATTATGCACTTCCTGGCAACATACAAAATTGCTTTTGGACAGAGAGGAGAGTTATAACTTGAGAGGGAGATATAATTTGAAACAATGTTGTGTTCGCACCAATCTCGAAATTATGTGCATATCAATTTGTGAGGTGATTTTGTGAGGGGGAAAAAGGTAAAAATATCAGTCAGTTTAAAAAGAGGTACAAAGAAATGAGTTTTTCGAAGAACAGAAATGAGGAAGGGGAATGTAAAGCATGTTAATAGTGATGTCGTTACTGGCTTTCTTTTCTCTTTTCACATTCTTGATTATGGAGTGTTGTTGATTAGGTATACATACATATATGTGTACATACATAGCCAGCCCCATATCATAAAAATATGAACACAATGAGATGTTTGATAAATACTCATCAGTTATGTGGATATAATGACTATGTGGGTAAACGCAAGCAGTAGAACAGGTAGAAGAGTCTGGTAAGTTCAGAACATAACAATCACTTTCATGTAATACAGCCTTTAAAAGCAGGAAAAGACAACACTTCTGTCCAGTCTTATATCAGCAGTATATTGCCCAGCCCCACAGACTGACCATTATGTAGTGCAGTCTGAGCGACCATCACTGACCACACAAGCACTGACTGCTTGGATTGTGTGTCAAGGTGATGGAGAGAGCTGGAGACGCCTAAAGAAAGACCCTACCGCACCTGCGGCTAAAGTGCTGAACAGACCAGAGTCCACAGTCTGTGTGGACAATGAGTCATTAGAGGGACTGTTCGGTCTCATGTGGTGATGATAGGGACAAAAGCAGAAGCAGGGCAGCCGATGATGAGCTGTGCGACTGTAGTTTCCACAGCAGGTTCTGACACCAACCCCCACAAGTTAGATCGCTCAGATCCACATGGAGGCAACTGAACCTGCCAGTGGGGAGAGTTAAAAATATATTATGATTATGCTCTTGTACTGTCATCTAACCACGTTATGTACTGAGAGCTGATCAGTCCAAACTGACACAGACAGTATGTCTAAAAAAAAAAAACACTTGAGACACTGCTCATTTATCTTGATCAAATAAACAAAGAAAATACAGCACTACAAGCTTGAGATCCAGGTTTAGTACTAATGTGAATAAAAGTCCTTGTTGGTGCATAAATGCATCAACACTCAACAGTACAGAGTAAATGCTGATGAGCATTGGGGAAAAAAAAGGCTAAAAGCCCTGATTCACCTAATAATATAAAAGTACTCTGGGCTGCCAAGGCTGAGGACACAGAAAATCAATGACATGGAGACATAATGTGCTGCCAGTAGTAATAGTACGTTTACACTTTATCTGTGCAATTTGCATGTCTGCTCTTAAAAACATTTGCATAAGGGTGAAAACATTAGAATTAAATTTGCTGTATGCTCTATGTTTATATAACTCACGTATCAAACCCGCAGGCTGAATCCCGCAACATAATGCAAAGTCATGGTCACTTATGGAACTACATGTCCCAGAATGCATCCCAGTTTTACTATCCACACACTGAAGGTGTCCAGCTGCTCCATGTCAGTATAAACTAGATAGCATCTCAAAATCATTACATCATTAAATATCATTTCCACAAGTGGCACTCTAGCCAAGTGGTTGGCTCTAGTAACATTAACAGTAGCAGCTGAGCAAAATGCCCAGAGGGAAGGAAATGGTAAAGCCAACTGCCATCATGTTTGCGTGTTAAGTTTTTAAATGAACTGTATAGCTAATAGTTGTGCTACACACATGGATGTCTGCTTGCCATTACTTTTCCAAGACTTCTGCTTTCAGAGCTAGTTATTAATTATTTTTTCCTAAAACCAATAATAATCAAACGTAGAGGAAACTGGAAGATGAACTCAGTAGAGTGCAGATCCCCGTCCAGGCAACATGTAGGTGAAGCACCTACTGCAATGCCACCACAACTGCCTGATGCAACCAGCTGAGATCTGTAAAGTTCAGCCAGCATTTACATGACCCCCACATACGCTGTCCCAGACTGAAACAAGAGTTCAGTTGTTGGTCATTTGCGGCCCCTAGTGGCCGGTTAATAAGAGTGAGAAGTCAGCTGTCAGTGGTCATATAAAAAAAAAAAAACAGAGCAGTCAAAAAATACAATTCCTATGATAACAAATAGATACACTGATATGGTCTTACATCTATAACCGGCACTATGTGGGTAACCATAACGCTCATTCAGCCTGAGATTAAATAGTTTGACACCCCTGGTATTATAATGCTGAACATTTGAATAGCATCATATGCTTTGGAGGGACTTATCAAAAATGCCCCGTGTTCTCTGCAAAACTAACTCTCACCTGGCTTTACCTGCTATGCAACTGCATTCATTAAAAAAATGATATTCGATTCCCAAGGAGAAAACTTATATTAATATTTGCTGCGGATGATGTAAAAAAGAAGTTACAGGGAAGTTATTTTGAAAGTTTTTCTCTCTTATTTTGATCCTGCCCCTTATAGACAAATTAACTGACAAAAAAAACATATTGTAGACGAGTAATAATACAACCCTTAAATTTGTTTTCCTCTCAGCCATTTGCCAAAAAGTGTCCTTCTTGAATCTGGGGGCTAGTTTAGCAAAAAATGCAGAATGTTTGCATCATCTGTTCATCACAAAAAAGGATTACAGGACATTACACGAGCAAAACAATCACGGCCATGTACTACAACAAAATGCAGATGGACTTCAGGATTACTTTCTACTTTTTATCTTAACCATTATTTCTTGAAGCAAATTTATAATCACTTAGTTCCAATAAGACTTTGCCAATATTCAAATGAAAATTAGATTGCCAGCAGCCAGGCTCAGCTATTGTTCAGGGCTGTCAGAAAGATCTGAAATTAAGATTCAGGCCAAGAAGGCAAATAGTCACCCCTGCCAAAGACAAATAAGAAGCAGGGAAAAGAAATAAAGCATGCTGTTGACATTGCAGTCACTCACACAACACGCACAGCGTGTCATCTAAACCTTGAGCCATTTCAAAGTCTGCATCGTTTGATTTTTCAACTAAAGAAAAGTGGGGAACATTTGGTTAAAACTGAATTATGCTTTTATGGCCAAATGCTATCTGCTTTGAACGGCTGAATCATTTGTGGCGTAGTTTTCAACAAACTGCACAGATGGTCTGCACAGTCTTTGTTATTCATGACGGCAGCCTTCATTGGAGATAATACAGCTATACCATAAACCTGCAATTATACACAACGAGCATTACAGTCTGCCAACGGTTAGGGAGAAAGAATACTGTGTGGATGATTGACCACAAATGGAAACAGTTTCGACTTATTAGAGCCTGAACACAAAGGTAATTGGCTCAAAGGACTTGATAACATTACGGTCAGATGTTCTATATGCTGAGGGATCTTTTTTTGTTTTTCAGGGAGCAAATGGCGAGAAATGATAAATGTTTGATTGTTTAGATGCCAGCTCTATGTGATAACAACTACTACAGAGGGAAATATTATCGCCTCCTGTGTACTTGATCTTCAGCAAAGCAATTAAAGTTAAATCCTGAAGATAAATGATCATAAAAAAAATAGAAACTGGTGAGGAGCAAACCTCCGAGCTGATTACGAGTTCTTTTTTATTTTTTATTGCATCGGTGAGGTACATGCTTTGACTCCTTTAAAGAGTCGCACAAAAGATGTTTTAACTTCCCCAGCATTTCACTTGATAAAAAAAAACATGAATACTCTGACATGTGATGTTTAGAAGCACACCTTAATCTGCTAGAACACTTTTAAGAAGAAAGAAAATGACAACAGGCTTTTATTTTGGCACATCACGTGTGAACTAGTGAGCTGCTGCATAAAGAGAATTCCTAAAAATAAAAACAATGGCTTCATATTTGTTTCCTTTTCAGATTAGTATCAAACCTCAAATCAGAAACCCTTCTTTATCAATAACAACATTACGGAAAGCGTGAAGCCTTTTCAATGACAACCATTTCAAAGTGCAGAACAACAGATTTGCATGGAGTCGGATACGCTTCAAAGTCATGATGCCCTCTTTTGATCTTCACCTGATATTGCTTAAAGAGGTATTAATAACGAGGCAGGGTGGGGTGAGGCGGCAGGACTCAGATAGGACTCAGTGCAGTGGGAGAAATGTGCGACGCATTTAAAAGGACAAAACCACTGACATTGAGAGACGCCGTATCCTGCTGCGTGTTTGGCGCCGAAAAATAGCTTTATTGAGGCTGAATGAGTGACATCAGGGGAGCATCTGTATATCAGTCATGATCGTGAAGGATCTATTTTATCATAGGACATCAGTTTATGACATGCGCTATTGCTTTTGAAATCGAATAGCTGCACAAGGCGACAGATGCTCCCCTATCAGAGGCTGGAAATAAAGAGTGGATGACTTATCTCCCACCCCACCCCCACTGACATCACAGTGCAATGAGATACATTTCTCACTAGGGTTGGGTGATACAGCTGAAAAATGTATCACAATAAAAGGTTTCATGGCAGCCAATATTGATAATTTTTAATTACTTTATTTTTAACCACTCTACGTTTGATTTTAACCACTTCATTTGAAATTTAAGCACTTGTTTTTGTTGTTATTGTTTATTTGCCCAGGCCTGTAGCTCACCATTTGGTCATTACGCCTGCTAAGGTATGGAGAAGAGGTGATTCATATTGTGATGCCCTCCGTGACTCTTCCAGAAGGATAGAGATGACCACAGAGGTGTAGCCAGAGAAGGCCCCAGAGCTGTGAACATCCCCCCCACGGCCTGTGGAGCTGCCTGCCTGCCTGCGGCTGTGGCTAAATTTACTCCCCCCTCCCCAAGCATCCCAACACATCACGTTGGGATTCTATTACTCTCCTGCGTCCCAGCATACAGATAGTCATGTGAAAGCCAGCCACAGGCCTCTGTGGCTGGCGGTGCCCTTCCTGCCCCTGCATTCAGCATTCAGTCCAGTTAATGCCATTACCCAGCTGCCCAATCGCTCTCTCGCACGTTCTCCGTCTCTGTATCTCCGCTCTTACCTCGCCCCTTCTATGGCTTGACTCTCAAATCCCTGCCCCCCCTTCTCAACATCGTTCCCCTCCAATTACAGCTCCTCTCATCCGGGAGCAGGGGTCAGCAGTGGGCGAGCTCAGGAATGAGACTGATGGCGGGCGACGGAGAGGGGAGAACGAACCCCGGCCAAATGGGGATCAATAAGGAGACAGGGCTGAAGGATGGCTCCCGTTATGGGCAGAGAGGTGGTGGAGGATGGGGGGTGAAGAAATGCCACTGCTGCCACATCAGGTCGGATCACATGGGTGATATCCCAGCACGTCTCCTCAGTTAATCGGTGGATGGCTGTCAGCAGCATGACACGAGGCTAGAATATACACTCAGGTGATGGTTCACCCACAGGCATGAGGGGAAGGTGCCCTGCCCTGCTGAAAATCATGTCCTGATGAACTAGGCGCTAGGCTGACGTCGTAGCCCGGCCGATCCAGCACGCAGCTCATCAGTTCTTACTTGGCCATGTATGAGAGTGTTAGTCGTTGAGCCTGAAATAGACTGACATGCGTCAATGAGGGCAATGGAGTCATTAGCTATTCCTTTTGAACAGCCAGCTCACTCTGACAGAGCAATACACAGGGGTAAGCAGAGATTTCTGAAGCCAGCTTATGCAAATTGCATAAACAGGTTCAACCCATCCCCAGGTTGAAAATGCACGGGAAGGAACAGAGCAAGAAGCTCTGTTTCTTTATATGAGGAGAAAAAAAAATAAAGAGATTTTGTTTGGAGGAGGCAAAATAGGCAGAGCTTTGCAGCACCATGCAGTCATTCTGCAGACATGGCCATAAAGCATGCTGCAAACTCTCCTCCTACCCATCCCAGCAGCCCATGACATCTTCACTCCCTCATGTGTGCACACTCACACACACACACCTCAGGGTCACACTGACCTCTAGTGGCGTCAAGAGGAACACAGGGCTCATGACAGCAGGTCACGACTGACGGATAATTTGTTCTTGAAGTAATTTTATCAGAAAATTGATTTTAAGTCAGTGACACTGGTCTAGTAGCTCTCAGGTGAGGCGGATAAATGGCCGCAGGGAACAGCTTGTTTCAACATCATGTGAATTTCAGTCTCAGCCTCCCTGCTTTGCAATTATCCACCAGTGAACACCCCCCTCTCTCTCTCCCCCTTCAGTCTTTCCATCCTTCCCAGCCTGTCTCTTTTTCTCTCTGCCTCCACCTCTCTGTCTCCCTGTCTTTCCTAACATACCTTTGGAAATATTCGACTTGAACACTATTGATTTTGTGAGTCACACCTACCACAAAACCCTGACAGGACTTATGACCACTCTATTCAGTGAGGGAGGGGCGGTCAAAATGTGACCTCTCCTTAGTGTTGTTTAATGAACTTAGAAGTTTGGTTCTGAGCGCAGCGCTAGATATTTTTAAACTTAAGAGCCTCGAGGGCTGGATAACATCTTAAAATCGAATTTCTTCAGAGGAACTGTTCAGGAGATAAGAGTTTTTTTATTTGACTCTGAAAGCTGTTTTACCATTCCAATTACGCCTGTATCCTGTAGAGCAGTGCTACTGCTTATTAAATCAGAAGTGTAGCAGGATGTTTCGAGAACACAGTAATCATGTGAATGAAGCAGACTGAAAGGCAGAAGTAAAGGCCATCAGTTATGTTAGGAAAATGCTATAAGGCTCAAAATTCACTAGATGGCGTACACTGCAAGGAAACATGTGCAGCAGTGCTGTTGTTCCTTTAACAATAAAACGGCTTACATGACTGCATATTTAAGTAGTCAGTTATCAACTAATTAATGTCCTGAACAAATAAAGAGATGAAGAACACAATACCCACAATGCAGGTGGTGCAGCAAAACTGTTCCTGTAGTCTGTTCCTCTCTGCTACAGACATGTGATGATTACAGTAGAATGATCTGTCTGCAATATATTTAGATTGTCCCATTTAAATTGTCCTTTGACTGGTACATGTCAACATTGCTGCCACAGAATATGCGACAAGGTTGTCACGGCACTCTGATTGAGGCTCTGTCTCCCCAGCCTGGCTTGCAGCCCCATTACTATCAAAGCTAAGAGAAAATGTGAGTATAATTATGTCAGAATGGTAGCGCTGATCTGAGGCAAAGTTGTAGTGATTTGTCAGATGATTCAGAGCAGAAAATTCGCTATAAGAGGCTGCATGACAATGGATGTCCCTGATTGAAGAGACCTGCTTCTTCAGCAACCATATGTAAGTAATGTATATGTAAGTAGGGCTGTTATTTATACGATAGTTTGCTTATTTGTCTGAGTCGAGCCTTACAGAAACATACAACATGCAATAGGACTTTGGTCATGAGCTTCCTGTTGTTCTCTCACTTCAGTGTCAGCCTCAATTTAGATTAAAGGAGAAATATGTAAGAACCTATTGATCAAAAAAAGTACTGCAGTCTACATAGTGAGTTGGAGCCATGGACAATATATGAAATAGGTTAAATTCCTATTTAATATACAATCTATGGTTGAAGCGGCTTGTTTACCCCCGCACCCTCCTCCTCAGCCTCGAAGCTCAGGCAGATTGACTACAGCTGCTGTGACAGAAGCTACAGGAGCGCAAGACGAGCGCAACATCATATTTTGACAGTGACAAGCAATGACGGGTCCTACGCTGCAAGCTGATCAGCTGTTTGTAACTGTCAAGCGTCTGCTGATGTAAAGCGAATAAAACCCATTATGCTGAAAACAAAAGAACATCGCTCTAAAAATACACGCTCTGGAGTTGGAGTTAAGTGACCGCCTGTCAGACTCCATTAATATATTGCTCAGTTTAACTGTTATAAATGTCTGCTCCCTCTTAAAGATTGTGAATGTTTTCCTGTGACTCATAGACGGACACTTACTCATTCAGCAACCATTCGGCATTAATTTGAACTCAAATTGACATGAAAAAGGCAAACAATGACAGTTATTTTCACCCCGGAATGGAAATTTCAAAAGAGAAGCTAACGTACATATCATCCTTGTGTTTTATGATATAGTACAGTGAATATATTACATATTTCTTCTTTAAGTCCATTATGTCTTGGTCAGATGAGGATTCAACACTCATTGCTACAGTGCTAAGAATCTATAAATTCATAAAAAATGCATGTCTCTTCAGCTGCTGTAGCATCCTTCTCTATGTGTTTGACAGGCATGCGGTGGCTTTAACAGGAATGGGTTTAATGACAAGTGGAGACGCACGCTGCTCGACAGCAGAGCCATTAGGTCATGGTTAGCTTAACTCACAATAGTGGCAGTGACACAATCATCATGAATATTAATCTCCTCTCCACTACAGTGAGATAGAGACAGAGCCAGAGATGGTAGAGAAACGCTCACAGGCATTGTTAAGAGCTCTCCACTAGCCGCTAAAACGTCGCTCATCGGTGACTCTAGAGGATTTCATATGCTATTCAGGTCCTCGCAGGAGACCGAGCCGAAATGCTGAACAGCCGCAACTGGCACACAAGCGGCGGGAGGAAGTTTGAAGAGGCAGAGTTTGAACGAGGTAGCGCTTTTAGCTCACTTGATTCGTCGGAGAATGAACGAAGACCAGTCATTACCACGTAGGCTAGCAAGTGCTGCAGTGAGCTCATGCAAGCAATAACAAATTTTGGAAAGTTTCGCAGAAGTTTTAGAGAATGTAATGAAAAGCGGAGCACCCACTCTACAGGCATAGACATCATCGACCATGATAAACTTTATGAGAAAGTTTCCTCCATTTTAATATATCCCATTAATCTTTCCTTATACATTTTATATTTTTTTCTTTTATCGCTCCTGCTTTGGGTCTTTAATCTCCCCCTAAATGGGTTTTGAGACACATAACTACAAACACTCTTTCCAATTGGAATCAAAGCAGCAGAGTGCACACGAAGGGCAAACCCTTTCTGCTGCAGAGGAAGAGGAGGATATTCAGTCATCTGATAAGACCAAAATTAGCCGGAACAGTTGTGGGAGATTAATACCTGCTCATCTGTGTCCATTCTGAGAGCTCATTAGGCACACTTGAAGATACATTTATTATAGCATCATCTAGAGTTGCAGGTAGAGAGCAACTGTAAATATTTCAAAGGAAGAATGAACGGCGAGCACACAGGACACTAAGAAGTTTCAAAACTATGAAAAGCTAAACTTGCTTTGACCCTGATGATCTTGATGTCCTAAATCCAACCACAGTCCTCTAGAATTACGATGGCTTTTTTATCATCATAACAAACTTTGTTAGTGCACACTTTTTAAATGGCACAGTTTACCCCCAAATAAAAAAAATAATGTTTGTTCTGGCCTGTAGTGCTACTTATCCTTCTAGACTGTGTGATGTCATGAGAGGTTGTGTCATAGAGGGGAAATGCATCCCCTCCCGATGGCTGCAGCAAGGACTACAACCCATCATGGCATCCATTAAAAGACTACAAAACCCATGGTCAGAAGGGCAGTCAGGACAAGGGTTGCTGCCCAGCTGAACAAGATGCGCTGACTGCCCCAGTGAGGGTGGAGTGAGAAGTGTGTGTGTGAAGGAAAGACAGCTCAGAGGCAAACGGAGATGAACAGTCCTTTGGTTTGGGTTAGAAAGCAGACAGTTAACTTCAGTTTTGACTGAAATATCGGTTTTGGTTTTGTTCATCTGCTGAAAATATGTTGTCCTGTTCTGAGAAGACTCAATACAGTAAATTTAAGTTAAAAAAGCAAAGCCTGGCTGTCTTCATTCCCTGCACCCACACCTCAAAAGCCCAAAAGAAAAGCTTCTCAAGTTTTGGAGATATCAGCTGTCCAGATGTGTGCCTTCTCACCAATATAATGGAACTAAATGGAACTCGGCTTGTGGTGCCCAAAGTGCCAAAATATACGTTTGAAAAATTTGAAAATACAACAGCAATGTCTCTTTCCAGAAACCATGACCTGGTTATTCATGATAATCCACAGGCTTTGTTGTTAGCAGTTTCATGTTGGAACTACTTTCTTTCTGCAGCAGAATCTCCCGAAACTACATTCTTTCTACTAGTAAATGCTAAAAAAAAATCAATTTGAAAAATTGAGCAGCAATGTCTCTGTCTGGGAATCATGACCCAGTTACTCAAGATAATCCACAGACCTGGTTTTGAGCAGTTTCATTTAGTTACTTTCTTTCTAGTAGTAAGAAATTAGTTCCAGTAGATTTTACTGCAGAAAGTTTTACCTGAAACTGCTCACAACAAGGTGTGGAGTAATGATTTCTGGAGAGACACGTTGCTGCTGAAATTTTCTCATGTATTTTTTGGCACTTTCACCAGTAGAGTGCCATTAAGTCCCATTATAGACCAGAAATATTGCCGTAAGTACCTTTGACAAACACTAAAATCACAGTAACACCTTTGACATTAGTGTTAGCATGTGACTTTCAAAGATCAAACTGCAATGTTATCTCACAAACAGGCTTAGTGATATAGTGATGTACCTTTTTTTTTTTTATAACAACACAAAACAAAAAAAGGTCAGCAACGTTCAGCCACATCTCTAATACTTTGATTAAAGGCCAGGATCCCCTTCGAACCCATTTGACCCTGCCAAAGCAAGGGTGTTGTGTTGTGGTCTGCTAACACAGCCATCAAACGCAGAGGCTGGGGAGCCGTGCTGTGAAGCGCAGTGAAGCAAAGCCTTGATGTTTTTACAGAAAGAACATTACTGGGGCTGTGAAAAAACTGTGCCCTTTTCCCTCTCCTTCAACCTCCGCTTCCTTCATCCACCCCCATTCTCCCACTCCCCCCTTTTCCACTCTCTGAGTTTACCGAGTGGTGTTGACTGAAAGCTCTCAACACTTTTCATTTCAGCTGAACCTGTTACTCCTCGCACTGAAAGCCAGGAGACGTCCTCGCCAATGTCACAGACTGGAGCTTGTGTTAGAATAAAAGCAAAACTTTTAAATAAAGTGAATAATTCAGCAAAAAAGCTTTGCATGTTTGTGATAAAAAGGGTATGGAGGCTAGCAGTTATGAACTTTCACACCACCGTGGGGAGACAGCTTGGGCCAGCTGTCTTCAGCTCTGTCATAATTATTGTTATCTGTTCTTCAGCACTTTCAGGTGTACTTTCTCACTTTCAGATGTGCAAGAACTGAAAGAAGCAACATTTTGATGCTGAGCAAGAGTGGTGGAAATACAGCAGAATGTGGCAACGAACAGCTGATGCGAACCAGAAAGAGATGCTCCGATCGATGAGGTACTGATCAGTATCATCACATTCTTCACAAATGATTCAATCAGCCATTGCCAATTGATTTCCAATCTGATAAATCTCCCATAACGCAACACCAGAGCCCCCCAGGGCTGTGTGGTCAGACCCCTCCTGATCACGACATGGAAAGAGCTCTTTTGTGAAATCTGCGGGTGACACCACCACCATCTGCTGGATTTCAAGACTTCATATTGGGAGGGAATCAAAAGTATCGCAGTGTGGTGCACAGAAACCAACCTACTGCTCAACGTCACTAAAACCGATCGTTGAATTTTGGGAAAAGGAGGCAAAGATACACTGCCCGGTCTACGTACATCAGTGGAGGTGAGGTGGAGCAGGTGAACAGTTTTAGATTTCTGGGAATAAACATCACATAGAACCTGTCATGGACAACAAACATGTCCATCCTGGTAGAGGAGGCTCAGAAATGGTGGTATCTCTTAAGGAAACTTAATCCTGTACTGTAGCATGTGTTTGTTAACTTCTACAGAGCATTTGAAAGCATTCTGACTGGAAACATTACAAACTGACGTGGGATGCGCTTGGCTCAGGACAGGAAAACTCTACAGTGGGTCATTAAAACAGTTCAGAATATCATTGGGATCCACCCAGTCAGTGTCAGTGATGTTGGGGAGGTGGGGTACCTGTTTTGTTTTGTTCTTTTTTTTTAAATTTTATTTATTCAACCAATCAAATCAGTCAAACAAAGATGGAATCTCCTCATATCCTTGTAAACTATGTAAAGCAACCACATGCCACTAATCCAGAGTTTTTCTTACCCTGGACATACTTTATTTAAGGGCTACAAGCTATAACTTTCAGAAAAATTAATCCTATTTTTTGATCTTCATTTAATTAATATTGTCAGTTTCCAACTCTGGAAAAGCATATGTGTTCAGAGTCTCACTTGCCAATGACACAAAATGAAACCCGAGCTGCAGAGCAGAAGCACACACATACACACACAAACCCACACACACACACACACTTTCATATAAAGGAACAGCGAACAATAAACACCTGCACACACAGATGCATTGAAAATATACACTTTAGGTTCCAGCTAAAGATTAGGACTAGTTTCAGTAAAGCATTGAACTGGTATAATGAGAGAAAAAAGGATTTATCTTATTAGACCAATTGAGAAAGAGAGCCAATTTAAACAGCAGCGTGAATGAATTCAGCCTGAATGTGAAGACCAGACTAATATTCCCTCTTGTCCTCATTGGACCCTTCTGCGGGGAAAAAAATGGTGGGCAGAATTTAAAAAGCAAAGTGATTAAGTGTGACAAAAAAAGCCTCTCCTGAAGCTGAGCATCTAGCAGGCCTCAAAGGGATTTATAGGGACAACCTTGGGCTATTAATTTCCCTTTTCCCCCTGGAGAAAAGGCCTGTCCAGACCAACCAGTCTCCATGGACGACCGCCTTTATAACTCAGAGCAAACTGAAGGGCCCAGATGTTACTGCTATTGAATCAAAAACAGAAAGAGAAATGTTCTGCAGTTGCAGCTGTCTGTGAAGCTTTTCTTTGTATTATGGATGGTTGAAGTGAGCTGTCTTTATGCCTCCATTAGAAACAGATAAAAGACTGTGAACACTTCAACAACTATGCCACACACACAAAAAAAAACATCTGGACATTAGCAGACATCATGCTCCTGAGTGCAGAACCCACAGTGCCTGCCAGAGGTCGCTGCCACACCGCACAGTCCACTACCATCACTGACCGGGTGAAGCCGAAGCAGCTGAGCCTGACTATGATCAAAGGGTTTGACCTGAGCCCGGAACATTTAAGGAACGCAGACTTTTTGGAGCAAAAGACCCTTAGAGGCTTCACTGCTGCTTTCTGCTGACGGGATACTTCGTCCTGAACAGCGTGACCCAGAATGAAAAGCAGCAGCCAGCTCACGCACCTTGTGCTGGCTGCTGCCAGGTGGTGCCTGTTTTACATGGATGGTCACGTCCCACAGTGCTTCCTTATTCATTTTAGTGCACCCCCCTTCGGCCTCAGGATGGCAGCATGCAAAAGGAATTGGCAGCTAATGCCATTCCCCTCTCTGACCTTCATATTTTAAGTGTGAATCTGCTCCGAGTTCCCAGAATAATGGAAGCAACCTGTATGATCCAATGCTATGCAACACAGCAGTGCTGCGATAAATTACACTTCATATTGAAATGTTCAGTGACTGATGAGATGCCTATTTTAGTTATGATGTATTTTGTGGACTTGTTGTACTGGAATGATTTATACTGAGGTGTTTCTAATACTCCCACTGAGCATTTTTACATTGAAAGCAAGTTTAAAAAATGGTCACCAGTGAAAAGACATTCAGAGCTGATTCAAAAGTGAATGACTCTTTGAAGATGCTGATTGAACATATTTCACTGGGATTTGCAATTGTAATATTTTTCATCATTTACAATGTGCAAATAACAGGCTGTCGTAGGGCTAGGCAACACACTGATATTTGATTATGAGACTAGGTATCACAATTGATTTTGCATATCGTTTTATTGTGACATGGCATAAGTGTTGTCTTTTGCTGGTTTTAAAAGCTGCATACAATAAAGTAGGGATGTTTCTGGTGACAAATTTCAACATTTTTTATTGATTAAATGCAAAATTTAATTCAGACTGGTCTAACAGTAAGAAAACACTCAGTAAACAGTTAAAATTGAGCACAATTTATTAATCGATAATGTTAAACACTGTCCGAAAAAATTCTGTGTCATAACATTACAAAATTTGTTTAACTGACTAGTACTTCTGGTGCCGACTAGTGAGGGTGGCGACGTTTAATTGTATAGTCGACTAATTGCACACATCCCTACAGTCAAGTGAAGTAATTTTATGAACTTTGCCTTAGTCATTATATCCACATAACTGATGATTATTTATCAAAAAATCTCATTGGGTTAATATTTTATTAAAGTATCAATAGTCATCCCTACAATATTGTTGCAATATCAAGGTATTTGGTTAAAAATATTGTGATATTTTCTCATTTTATCACCTCAGCAACTTCCACCCCTTTGAGTACACAACATGTCATCAGTCACAACCTACATGATCAGTAATTATTGATATTGACTGATAGTCTCATTGCGTTGTGTATTGTGAGATGTTAACATGCTGGTGCCACGTTTTAGCCAGCTGAGAAGAGATCTCAGACGTTCAGACCGAATATCAAACGGTTTTCAACTAGGAATCAAGGCCAAAATCCCGGTTGGTGTTCACGGGGTTCTGTCTGCACCACTGATTAGGTGCTGCAAAGTTTTACCAAGTATAACAGATGTTTGCTGGGTTTTTTTTCTACTTTGATTTATTCAGGGAGAGTTCAGCGCGAGCAATGCTCTCTTTTGCAGGAACTCCCTGATCACATTCACACATTCACACCTGGAAGCTACCAGTGCAGCCACAGTCTCATCTGCTGGCCACTGAACAGCTCTGCTGCAGCAGCTGGGTCCCAAACATGTTTCTCTAACCTTTAGGCCACCACTGCTTAGGAATTTTCCCTTTGATCTGCATTATTAATGGGCTCTTTGAGCCCTTTCAGTGGAATCAAATGAATGCTACTGTTGTACGAGATACATACCTCCAAGTTTAGGAAGTTAAAACACAAGCCAATCAATGGCCCCTGTTGATCCTTTCCAGTTAAGGTTTCAAGACAATCAAATGTTTTTTATAACCAGAGGCTATCTCAGCTGAAGTTTAGGGCCAAATCCATGTGAAGATAGCATATAAAATAACTGCTGCTCGGCTGAATCAAAGCACTTTCTATCCTGCAGCTGTCCATATGTGTTGCTGCTTCCAAATATACTCTAGTGTAAGTCCCTGCAAGCAGAATATGGCTTAACACAACACACACAACTGACCGGACAGCTTGATATGAAGTAACTGCCGTGTACATAAAACAGATCATTTAGATGCAAGCAGTGTGACAGTGTGTTCCTACTCAAACAGCTGTGCCATTTACAAATGACAAACAGTAAGCTACTTGCAATATTATCTTTTCATATTTCACACAAGTGTTAACACTCCAAAACTTTGACACAAACATTAGCAAGCTGAAAGATAAAGCGATGCAGAGCCACTAACAGTGTGAACAGCAGAATCGTGTGTAGTAAGCAGGAATATTATGTTCTCATGACCAATAATAGGTATGTTTGAAAACTCTTTTTGACATATGGCAGCAAATTGGCTCTTTAAGATAAACATAGTTAAAGAAGCAGGCGAATGATCGCTGGCACTTATGATTCGCGCTGACACTTACTGACCTTTGTGGTCACATGTTGTAGGAAAATTAAGGCTGCTTTTCCATGTGTGCCCTTGTGGTCCAAAATAATTTATGCTTATAACCAATTACTGTTCAGGACATGCTGGGAGTCATGCAGGTTACGTCCCTCAAATTTAAGGCAAAGGGCTTGTGCGTGTCGACATATGTGTGTGAGTGTGTGTGTGTGTGCATAAGGGGCTATTTCCTGTAGTCACTCACCCCAAGGTTTGGTGGTAGGCGGACAGGAAGCACAGCCATACCAGAGCAGCAAGTCAGCCCTGAACAATCGCTAATTTAGTCCCGAGAGTGTGTTTCCTGGAAGGTCTATTGTCTATATTCTTATAACACCCCCAAGCACACTGGGAAATACCCACAACTACCCACTACAAGAGATCACGGCTGAGCAGCTCGGCCCGCTCAATCCCCTTCCTTAATACGTCGTAATTTCCTAAATGTCCGGACTTCAATCTGATTCATGAGCACATCCACCCTTGATTGTGTTAAACCAAGTGACCCAAAGGAAAAGAGTTCATCAACATCATTTGAGAAAAATCTTTTGCAAACAAACAGTCAATTAGCAGTGATTGCAGTTTGACAGGGTAAAGACAGAACTGGGCCATCCCAGGGCTGAAAGTACAAAAACCAAGTGGAGTGGAACATGCCGTAATTTCTCACCGGCTCTGATGTGGTCGGAAATCGAGTCAGTTGTGCTCTCCGGCTCGCCTGTGACAGCCTGTCAAACAGAGGAAGAAAAACAGGGTGTGAGAACGACTCCTCAGATTAAATCAAATGCTAATTGTAAAAAGTCAGAAGGATAACGGCGTGAACAGCTAAAAAGTGGAGTGTTAAAAGGTAGATGTTTGGAGAAATGACAGAGCTTTGTAACAGTTATGTAGCTGGTGAACAACAGTAGCAGAGTGGAAAAATGAAAGCTATTCAACACAACAGCAGCTCCGGGGCCGTTTTACAGAAACCTCCTACCTTAAATATTATGTTAAGGTAGGATTTTTCCAAATTTGGCATTACGGAGGCAAATCCTAAATGTTTTATTGTCACCAGATGTTCCTCGCTTTTTAAATGTTGCAGTTTGCTGTTGCTGTTTCCTGCTGCTAGCATTAGCAAACTCCTTGAACTCTGCATCGTGTTGGTTCTTTAGACGTTTCATTGTTTGTGTTGAAGAACCTACTTTTCCTATAGTGGCATCATGTGTGAGTACATGAGCACAGTAATGCACTGATGCTGGTATCACTATGGGTGCATCCCTATCGCTTATCAACGTTTGTATCTGTTACCTAGCAACCAACGGTACATTTCGCCAAGCTAAACAACTCTGTAACTGTTTGTACGAAAAGAGCAAAAACAATGGGCACTTAACTTAGAGACAGATGAGTTATGACTTGTTCACATAAGACATTGTTTTTTTTTATTTCTGGACCCATATCAACAGATTAGAGCGTCCACACATCCGGCATGTGCAGTGCTGATCAGGCACGGCTGCAACCACACTTCATCTTAAAGATTCAGAGGCTCACCAGGTTTTTCCATGTGACATGTGTGAATCTCAGCAAAAATACACGTAAAAAATGATCAGCTGACAGTCAAAACAACAACAGGACACCTCTCACTACAGCTTCATTGTCTATATCTATATCCTATCTTGTCCAATATGTCACAGAAAAAACAGGTGCAGGCCAGAGGTTTTTATTCTTTTTCTCTTTTCTCTTTCAAACTCTTCTGCAAACTCAATATAGAAAGATGGGGTTTTCAGCAGCCGCCTCGCAGCATGAACGCAGCCTGTGTGGACAGCACAGTGTGCGCGAGCCGCAGCAGTTCAGGGACAGTGCCGTCACACGTAGAGAAACCCAAAGATGCTCTTTTGAGGAAATTTCCAACAGCGCTAACTCAGGAGACAAAAGAAAGAGAGTGGACTAAGATAGCAGACACAGTCTCCAGCGTATCCACCATCCTTTGTGTCAAGGTAATAAAAGATCAGCCATACAGATGAAATAAGTTAGCTAACACTATCACATTATCTACTGGATGGAAAAGTTAAAGTTAGGACAGCTTAACTGTAACCCTAAAGTTAAGAGAGTTTAGGAAGTTAGGATGCTTGGGATGCTGTAAAAACTTTCCAAAATCAGGTCCTAATGCTAATTACCATGGTTACCAAACAGTTAAGATAGGATCTGCAAGTTAGGAAGTTTCTGTAATAAGGCCCCGGACCCCAAAACAACTGTCAGTGGTTTAATGTGGATATTCACTGCCAGTTTATTAAACACAATGCTACAATAACACACAGAAATGACACACAAAGCCAGATGACTGCACACAGCTTCCTTCCTCATGACGCAGAGCATACTACTGACCACAAATTTAGCATCTGGACAAATCTTTGCCATTGGAGATGACAGTGTGCCCTGAACAGTCAGGAAAATTATAGGCCATGCCATAGCACTTCCAAGCATCCCAGTGATGCTATTTCTGACCACTATGCATGTAACTGACTGTCACAAGATAAAATAGTCTAAGTGCCTGATAATCATAGTCACATACAACTATTTTGGGCATGCTAAGATGAGTAAAATCTGTGTTTTTTTCATGCATTAGGGACCTATAATGAGCAGGATGCTGTCCAAGTGAGTCAGTGTCTATGTGGAAACTGCAGGTTGACAGTGGATGAGCTCACACTTAACCACAGACCACAGGCCACTGTTCGCTGTGACAGGCTCTGCACCAGACAGCCACTGCGTCTGCTTTCTTGTGGAACCCTCTTCCACATGACGACGGCTAATCCAAAGCCAGAGCTAGTGGCCTCTGAAGCCGCCGAGTGTGTCTACAACCTGCAGGCTTGCTACTTGCCGCACTCATTGAATTTCTGGTCAGGCAGACGCGGCACCACAAAGCCAGGGTAGGTGCTCCACTTAACATTTTCCCGTCCAGTTCTGCTGGAAGACGGATGACTGGAAAGAATTATGGATGGACAAAAAATAGAATAAAGAGGAAGAACAGGGGAGCAGGAGGGGAAATAGCCAAAAATAGGGGCAGAGGCAGGGAAAAATTGAAACAACGAGCAAACTTGAGCTGGCATTTACTGTACGCACTCAGTTTTCCTATTCCTTTTGCCAAATGCAAAGTAAACAAGTCATTTGTTTTAATTTTCTGTTGTGGCTTCAAAACTATAAGCTTCTCGGGTCCAGTAATACATTTCCAACCGCCCATGTGTGATAAAAAAAAAAACGTTTTCTTTCTCTCAAAGAACAAAGAGGGAATTACACTCCACCGCTTTTGTTTTTGGAGCCTGAACCTCTGAGAACATCTAATCTCAAATCTGTGAGCGGATTCATTAGGGGGCTGCGGGGGCAACAATTGATCCAAGATCTGAATTACTGCTCGAATCAACGAAACGTGACCGTACAACACACAGCACCACGATGATATTCACTCTTTTAAAGTCACCCTTGTTGGTAAATTAATGTTCTGTCTTACATATTTGACACTGATGGTTGAAGTATCAAAGAAACATGTCTGAAGTCAAACATCTGAAGCAGACACTTCAGACGATGACAAGAAAAAGGAGAAAAACATGCCACTGGACTGTGTATTGTAACTTTTCACTTGATGCAAGTTTGGCATTCGCATTGAGTTAAGACTGACCCTGACAGTTTGTCTGCAGAGCTGAATACGTCTCAACTCAAGGTTCACTGCGAGTCATGTCAAAGCTTGCTATAATTACATCATCTTGCAAATCACACAGTAGAGGCGCCTCAGCCACCTGGAAATCAATGCCTGACTTTCAGTTGCACCTTTACTAATTATTATTGAATACTTTCATCTGACATCTGACATAACCGTTTGACATGGGGATGCTTGTGAAGTTGGACTGACATCAGAACACTAACAGCACTCCGGATGAAAGATGGATCCCGTAACTCTCAGCGTAAATGGGAACAGTGGGCAGGTCTGAGGGACATCCCCCTGAGGTTTCAGCTGCCTGGATAAAGGCGAGAGCGTGAGAAGCTCCTTCAGTATATTCTTAGTGCTGCCTCTCCCTTCTTGCCTCTCCGTTCTCCCCTCTATCTTTTTTTAGGCTCTGCGCATCAATCTTTTATTTTTCAATTTCTCTGTGACACTGGAGTCTCCCAGCAAGATTTCACAACACTTAGGCTGCATAAAGAACTGAAACTGAATATCACTGCGACATCTCTCTACCCAAACACAACAATATACAGATGTAAGAAAAGAACAAAAACTTACTTACTGTTATATAGGTTGCGTTTATTAACTGAAATTGTACATCTGGGTGACTCTGAAAATCTCTGTATTTCCTTTACACCAACTTTAAATTCTTGGAGACAAAGGCAAGGCAGAGAAAATATGAGATTAGAGAGAAGAGCTGCAACAATTTATCGATTGTGAATCGACTATTAAATTGCCAACTATTTTCATTATCAATTAAATAAAATTCCACCTTGTTAAATGTGAAGATTGTGTGTTTATCTTAGTCCTTCATGACACTCAACTAAATATCTTTGGGTTGTCCACAAAGCAAGACTTTTGAGAATGTCATCTTGGACTTTAGCAAACACTGATCGACACTTTCTGACATTTTTTAGACCAAACAACTAATCGATTAATTGAGAAAATAATCATCAGTTAATCAATCATTATTGGTAACTATTTTGATAACTATTTTATAACTTATTTAAGTCATTTCTACAACACAAACAGAACATGTCCTGCTTCCAAAATATGAGGATGTGCTTTTTTTTTTATTTGTCTTTCAGATTGAATATCTCTGCATTCCCCATGGGCTTTAAGAAATTGTGTTGGGCATTTTCGGTACTTTCTAACATTTTCCAGACTAAAAAAAAAAAAAAAATACTCAGCAGACTAACTGATGAGGAAAATAATCATTAGCTACAGTCCTAATACATACTTTGATCAATAAAATAGTGACACCTACAAGAAAACTGTAGCCACAGGAAAATACAAGGGCATCTCCTTTTAACCACTATTCCCTCTTGTCAATTTAGCTGACTACAAGTGTATAGAATTAGAGTAAATCTGGTCTGGGCTTTGCATCGTGTAATGAGGTCTTGTGGTCACAACAGATCAGATGAGGAGACATCTGCCTACCTGTCTTTCTTTCTTTATTTCTCCCTGCTTAACTACTGTTCTGCACCCACTATGTTTATTTTTTTTCCCTCAAACTATCTGCATTTGAGCCTGCATGTGCCCCGTGGCCTGCCTGTCCGTCTGAGGTTATTAGGACTGAAATTTTACCCTGAGAAAAGTGCTGCAGTGCGGCCGGCCAGACTGAGCCAGACAGCTCTGTAGCCTCGGGAGGAATCCTCCACGTTCCAAACAGGAAGACTGAATCAGGGGAGATAAAACTCTATTTATATTCTCCCGGGCAGGCATCCCGATCTGATCGTCAAATATGATCACACCAGCAGCTACTGTGTGGGGTATGTGATGTCATGCATAACAACCATGTAATATGTGAAATTACAGTTATCAGTATTCATATTAATGGCGGTGTTTGTGTGTTGTTCGAGATGGAAAGAAGCACAAAACACTGATTTACATTCATGCAGCAGTTACAGATCTTTTTTTTTTTCTCCATGTAGCAAGGCATTCCTATTTAATAACATGCAGTCATCGCCAGAGAAGGGGATTGAACACACACACACACACAGCTCTGGATGCACACCAGCACAAATGTGGTGGTGATCAATCACTGAAACGATTTGGCAGCTATAAGCGCAAACACGAGCGGCATACAACTTACATCAATTACTGGGAACTTTCTTGCCATAAATAATTGATCTTGATTCCAAGAGCGCAACCACACAAATAAGATTACTAACTTTAGTAACTGCACTTGCATCGCACAACATATGGCCTTTTGGATCACATGCTGCAGTGGCTCTGCTTACATACTTGGCATGTCTAATACAGCCATGGGTGTGTGAGGAGGGAGAGAGGAAGAAAAAAAAAAACACATGATGGGGTCACAGCAGGTCAGGTCTGCTGAACAGGAAATACCTAATTGATGCCCGAAACCGCTCATGACCTCTGGAAGAAACAACAGTCCTGTCAGCCTCCAGGGAGACTCATGTTACAATGATGGTGATGCTGGTTGGTCCATCTGAACTTCTCACTGTAAAAATCCTTTGTCATGCTGGTGAATCGGCACAGGTCTGCAGTGACACTGTGTTCTCTATGAAGGCCTTCAGGTTCTGACTTTTTGTTCAACAACACAACCACAGCAGAGGGAAACCATTCACACAGCAGTTACAGAGTAACAAGTAATTTGATGCTTTTTCAATACCACATCTTTTACAATGATATATTATCTGTTAACCAGTTCCAGAGGTCTTTATTGCCTGACCTGGACTTTGGCTTGCAGCAAAAACAGAAAGCGGCCATTAAATTTTTCTGTACCAGAACCAGGGGGGAGAACATGTTTGAATACACGTTGAATACATGTTGCCAAGTAAAAATGGGACTGATCCTATCCAATATCAATATCAGAGCCTGATATAGACATAAGTCACTCATCAGATATTGGGCTTGTGTCACTGGTCCATGTTTCAATCTAATTTACACAATCCCACGTGTCTTCTGTTAGCAAACACAATACTAGGCATTGCGAATTATGAGATTGGTAGCATTTATCACATTTACTCTGTATTAGTATTTTACACGAGGGACACAGGATCCAGACTGTAGCTTGCAATTGTAGCTGGAATGTTGCCACCTCACTCATGGTACAATAAACCAGCACAAAAAATGGTAATTACCAACAGACCAAATCACCATGTGCTTAACAAGCACATTACAAACACTAACAAAAAGTGACATTTGCATTTTAGAACATGAAACGGCAAACTTAAACTCTAAGGAATGAATCATGGGACGTGAGGTCTGTCTTTAAGCCAGAATCTACAGCGCCCCACAATGGTTGGAGGATGCCAATACACAAGTTACATTACACAAACTACACAAGCTTTCCAGGTGAGGACACCTGACTGGATTGGGAAACCTGACTGGATGTACATTAACATCAACTGAGGCAGAACTTTTTACCACTAAAGTTCAGCTTCAGCCTAATAATAATAACAATAATAATAGTAATACTACAACTGCTAATAATAATAATAATAATAATAATAAAAATAATAATAATAATAATAACGATAATAATAATAATAATAATAATAAAGAAAAAAAGGCACTGATATTTGTATAGTATCAGTATTGGCAGATATCTAAATTCAGGTATCAGATTCAGAACTGAAAAAAATGGATCTGTGTAGCTCTATATTGAAGTTTAACCTTATGGTACTCTCCTAATGTTCTTCCTGGCTGGTCAAGAAATCAGCATAGTGACATCCTGCTAATCCACAATCCCCTCTTGTTGTGACGATAGGGTACCTGAATTTGAGAAACACATCTAGGAAAAAATGTCCTGATGTAGTTTGGATTTAATAGGGTACATTTAAACCAGGACAACAAATGTGTGGGAAAATAAATCTTGACAGATATAGTAATAAAATTCTGAGTGTTGATGAGTTAGTGTTTTTTCTAATCCCTCTTCATGAGAGCTTTTTATTAGCTTATGCTGCCTTAATGTCATGTGCAAACACAACTGTATGAGTCATGACCTCATGACCTCAACTTGGAAATGAACCCACAATTTAGTTTGAAGTGTTCCAAACTCAGCAATTAAATATTCTGGTGGGTTGTGATGATGATTAACTGCTTTTCAAACTTGCCACACATACACGCAAAGTGATTTTTTTCATGACATTTATTAATAAAAAAAAGGAAAGAAAAAAAAGGCAATGTTCTCTTGTTGCAATCTGCAGTCAATCAAAATACCAAACACAAACCACTATGTGGATAACTTTAATAGTAAGAAGTGAAGTAATCATGTTTTATTGGCTCATTGATGATTTGTTTTAGTGTAGCAAAAAGAAGATTGTTTCGGTATTTTTCATTATCTTTATAATCACTGTAAGCGCCATTTATCATTTAGGAAGTGTATTAACTGTTAAATTGTATTATTTGTTGAGTACAATGACATACTATTTAGATTTAACGTCAGGCAATAATGCTGAATATTTTGTAGGACTTAATTCCTGTTTGTTTGACTTCTGAGTTTTATTTTGCTAGTCTCTGCAGTTTCCGTTGATTTGTGTTGAATTGATAGGAAGTAGAATTTTATTGTGAAAGATCTGTTCTGTAAATAAATGAGGATGGCGGAGCCACACGGTTGTTTTACCGTTGGCGTTGGCGTTGCCACCGACCCGACTCAACGCGTAAAGCAGTCTCCTGTCGTTAGTGTCATCCAGAAGTGTGGTTATATTTAGAAATAAGTAGAGATGAAAGTGAAGAAATGTTAAGACCGAAGATAGCCACTACAATCACTTATATCATAAAATATTAGCTGCTATATCAGATCATGGATGGATGGATGGATGGATGGATGGATGTGGTAGGTGGCTGCCTATTATTTTTCACTTTGAAATCCCAAAGTTTATAGATTCATCATTGATCAGTCAGATCTTTAGGGTTAAATCTCACACATTTATTATTGAAAGAAAATAATAAATTACTATATTATCACAGATATGAGTTCTAATTAGAAAAAACATGTTTGGATAAAATTATTTGCCTAATAAAAATCACACACATCCAAAAATACTTGTGGAAAAACATTTAATAAGCAGCAGCTGCAGTTTGTTTGTTGCCAACAGTATTAGAAGAGCCGACAAAGGCTTATCATTTATCAGTTGAGTTATGTACCTGGGTATATGGCATGATATATAACAAAAAATACATTGCTTAGAGAAAAAAAAGTGATATAAATGTAAAAGTATCTATTTCAGACATGAAGGGCTTCTGAAGTTTTATAGGCTGGGTATAAGTGAAGTGATGAGTCATGGATTTACAATAAAAATGATAAAAAGTAAAACTACAACTGATGATGCCTCAGAGTTTAAATACATTGTGACTTGATGTATGATGGATAGAGAGACATAAGTATGAATGCACTGAGAATATAAAGCAGCCAGATGGCATTGCATGCATATTAAACAGTGAGCCTTGAGAGTAAACGGGAACATGCAAGCACACAGTGATGAGAACTATTGATTCAGCAAGACGCTAACAGTTACCCTGCGTCAAGAGGGGCCAAGTCTTGAGTTGAGTCCTCCTTAATGGATTATTGTGGCCCACTGATTACCCGGGAGGGACAGGGAAGTTGTTGAAAAGCTCCCACTAACAAGCCAGTCTCTGTTTCTCAGCACTGCGCTTCAACCACAGCCTTCAGTCAGGCTGTGACGCTAACAGAAGCCTGACTCTACCGCAAACCCAATCATCAGAACAAACCTCAGTCAGCAGTGGAAACTGGGATTTGACAGGGCAACTATTGTGTAAAACCTGGACATGATTCAGCACAGCGCTGCATCTTTCATGACACCATTTATGTCCTTTGATTGTTTAGAGGAGTTTGATTGTGATATAGAGGTTAGTGAAAACATCTGACTATAAATATTATACATCCACTTCCAGGAGCACTTACACTCCGGCCTGTAGCTACCACTTAGGACACCAAGTTCATGTGCTTTGTATCTTTTCTGGGTGTTTTAAAAAATGTATAGTCCTATATATATTTCATAAAACATTAAATTTAAGTGATGAATCTCTAAAACTACTCTGTTGTACCGCTGTGTTGTGAAAGGCTCCCACCATCTTGCCAGCTGAACAGCCCTGCGTGCGCTCAAGTTACACAGGAGACTGTAACCTACACGCACACACGCTTACAACAAGATAAGCCAATGCCATGTTTGAATACGTGCTGCAATTAAAGCACACAACTACCTTCAAGATCTGAGCTCACAAATATGAACTTATACACTTTCAAAATGTGACATGTCCAAACTTTTGTGCCCAGAATCAATTAGGAGTTCCTGCTCTGACATTTTCAGTAGATAATATTCACTGTGGGATGTAGGCTAATACACAATAATAAACTTACGCAGCACAACAGTGGTAATAAATAAACAATTAGCCTACCTTGCTACAGTCAGGCTGTATGTTATTGCCTACTCCAAAAGTGGCCCTTGCTGCAGGTTCACGATGATACAGGACTGCATCAGAGCATTAGCTAAAGCTTCTCCCTTTGTTCTACTATATTTTATATACTATGTTCCACTGACATGCCCTGTGTAACTTTTAGAACTTGAGTAATCCATGTTAGAACACCTCTGATTTGAGAAAAACCTTAAAAATCCCGCAGTTCTCCTCAGCTCAGTTTGTTAAAAAGCAAAAAAATATGTACTATAGTCTTAAAAAATTTAGTCATTGTCTATTGAGTCTTTACTGGGACTGATGACTCAGGCTGTCACAATAACCACATTACTGTATACCGTGGTAATGTGACACCTACTGAAGAGTTGAGCTCATTACTGCAAATTTTATTTTGAAGGGTCAATCTCATGTTATTCCATTATGCAATGTGTTTAAGATCAGAATCTCACACATACGCACACACTACAAGACAGGAACACACTAAACCCAAGGCATCATGGGATTGCAATTGGACAGCTAACAACAGACACAGACACACACTCAGTTCTGGAATATAACACTTCTGAAAGAGATACAATCACACTGAGGTACACCGCTAGCTTTAGCATCACCTTAACATTAGCCTTTCCTTCTCAGAGCAACTCGGGGCTGACTGCCTTCACATTTCCAGCAGTTGGGAAATAACAGAGGAGATTCTTGGTCTTGAGAAGCTGCAGTGTTTATTAACTGACACTATCACCTGTATTGTACATTTACTGCCGGGTGACAGCTTACTGCTAAGTTTAGTAAAGTTTATACTCCGCTATGAGCACCACTGTCACTCAGCCGGCCACTCACTGTCCCTCACTTGCACGCCACACACACATGCTATGTACTGCCATATTCCTTACAGAAGCAACACTACTCTTATGACAGTATCCTTCAATGAAGTCCATCCTGCAGAATTTAGGCTTGGGCGGTATCCAATTTTTCATACCTTCATACCATCTTTTCATTATATGGGGTATACAGTATTATGGCAGTATTTGTGGAAAACAGCTTAACTTACTGTACTCCACTGTATTGTAAATGTAGGCAGAGTTGATCATCACAGTGTCATTTTTAGTAGTTAGTCCCGTAACTTTGCTCCACTGCACTGCCATGCAGAGACTGACCCCTGGTTGCATGTGCTACACATTACAATGCAGCATCTCCCTATCAGTTTAATAGAAAGAGGAGAGTCTGTATTCATGATGGTGCTGAAAATCATACTGTGTGGATTTTTTTATACCCTGATATATCATAATACCATTATACCATTATACCGCCCAAGCCTAGACAGGATATGTTTCTTTTTCACTGCAGTCAGAAAAAATCCACCGTCACAGCCCTAATCATGACCTCAGTATTTCTAAAATCCCAGCAATGGCCCTGCTTATACTCTGTCTTGGCAAAGCTGGATTAGACTTTGAACACTACGAATGAATATTTGTTTGAGCGAACTTATTTCTTGGGAAGAATTGATGTGCGAACCGTATATAATTAGCATGGAAACTCTATGAGACATGGAGAGAAATATTAAAGAAGAGAGTTTTATGTGTGACAGCCAACCTCAAAAAACTAATTACCGCACACACTCCTGTTATTGTTATCTATTCTCAGGCTTCACGGTCATAATGGAAATCAAGTATCTCTGATATACCATTAGACAGGCCTGCCTGCCATGGAGCCAATTTCATGCTTACGAGCAATTCCCGAAGACTCATACTGTGGCACGTTGAAGGATCTGGACTGACTGCTGCTCTGTGTACATCCTCCTGGGAAGAAACCTAAGTAACACAATGCCAGAAAGATGTTTAAGTTACATACAGTATTCCTCTTTTTGCTGCAATGAGACACTAACAAAAGCCACACAGCAGCGTTCCCACAGAGGAGGGCTCAGTGAGCTCAGAGCCGAGTCAGTGTGGTCAGTCAGAAACATGAATACATGTCAGACATCATTCCCGACCACAGTATCTATAAGAACAATACTTGTGGAAACATGTCTCTCCGTCCAGAACTTTCACACAGTTCAGGCAAAAACCAGTGCCACCCTGCATGACCTGCTGTGGCTGCCATTTTGTCTTCTTCCCAAAAAGGATCTTAAAATCTCATCTAACCTGTCCTCACACCCACATTAAGTACTTTCACACAGTTCACTGGTGTCCCATTTGTAGCCCCAATCATGACCCTGAAAACTGCTTTCTGAGCGAGCTGAGTATAAGCCAGTCTATTCAGCATGCATGCTCGGAGTCCATCTGATTTGCATGTTAAATGGGATCTCTCAAAATATGTGAATGCAGGTGTCAAACAAGTGTAGGGCAGGGGCAGAGAGGGCCCGTGTTACCGCCCTCCGGTGGTGTTTGGAAAGAAGGTAAAGAGAGAAGGAGGGAAGAGGTTCGTGGGTCAAGCAGGCTGCATCATTTCAACAACTGCCAAAGCGATTTGTGGGCCAGGACTGGGAGAACAAGAACCGCCTGTGTGCATCACACGCCTGCCAGCAACGCCGGCGTCCTACAGCTATGTGTAGCCTTTCAAATCACGCACAGGAATTTTTCACGGATTTATACATTATGTCCAAATCCCAAATATTTACATTACCATCACGTACAACAAAGATAAGCAGAAAAAACTCACAACTGAGGCACAAACTTTGATATTAACAAAGTTTTAACCCGTCTGTCTGACAACAAATTATTCCGACAGTAGTTAAATGTGGTGAGTGAATAAGCAACTAAGGAATTTCCTTAGAGTAATTGCTTGTTACACTTCAGTAAATATCTACTTTTTACGCAGTTAACTGGAATTAATGAACTGGTGTACTGATTAAACATCATCTTCATTTTCTCTGAAATGTGTGTCACAGAATTTATTGGAAATTTTGAGTGTCATGAAATAAAATGTTATCTATAGTCTTGCACAAACAAAAAAGACGCCTTAATGGAAACAGAAGATAAAGTCATAATCTAATCTTCATATGAATATCAGTGTTTACTCAACATTTGTTCACACAGCAATTAAAATAATGCTTGTTTTTCATCCCCTTCCACTGAACTGAAGGCAGTCATTTCACAGAACTCTTCACTTTGGCCAAGTTCCACCAGAAATGATAGCTACAGCTAGCAGATTAGCTGTAGCCAAAAGTTCCTTTTTCACAGTGTTTAGACTTGTGAGAGCAGAACAAGCATGTTTTATTAATAACCTTTTTCACATGTGACAGACCATACTATTATACAAGCGTAATAGAGTAGAGACATTATTAATGTTATTAATTACACCTGCACATTTCCTACAAAGGTAAGTCAAAATCTCTGTCATGAAAATACATGTTATTTCCATGAGTTAGCTGCACAACAAAGTCTGTAACTTAATACCACTCTGCCCACTCGTACTCAGTCAGCTGCCAGCTACATAACGTAACCCTGGTCAGGGCAGCTTTATCCACCATGTTGGATCCAAAACAGAGCTCCTACCTGGTAAAAACAGTTAATCTTCCAATTAATCCTTTAGCACAAACTTATCACTGTAATATTCAATCCTTACTTTCTTAAAATATGTAAATAGGGGCCTCACTACAGGTTGAGCAGCAGCTTTTCCTGTTAAAAACTAGCCTTTCCTGTTTAGCTTGCCATGCATTTAGCGGTCACTGTAATTATTCTACCATTCTCTTGTGGCACAAAGATGTACTTGATGGGAGTTTGAATGACCCAGATATTGAAATATTTTTGTGCCACATCAATATTTTAAAAATGACAAGTCCTATACGTTTTACCCCACCAGCCCAAACTTTACTACAGTAAGTACTACAGGGAGTTTGTAACTCTCTTCAAAACAGTCTCAGTCTATTACTTATGCCTCTATATGACCTACAGAAGTTAACAGCACCAACCACGATTTGTGCAGCTATTACTGTAGAGTTGTTCTTAATGCCTGCCACCAGTTTGGATTCTCCTTAAAGCCTGTGTTTACATTTTCCCAGGGAAATTTGCAGTGAGTAGTATGTTAGCCAGTTAAAAAGGAGCTGGAGGAGATTTTTATTTAGATCATTTTAATTTTGACATTATATTTGTGATTATAACACTGGAAACACTACCACTTTTGTCCACAAGGTGGCTATAAAATTAAAAAAATATGAGAGTTCCTTGTAGTAGCTTTAAAGCTGTCCTTGGAAGCCCTTTGTGGAAAAACTCCACTAGCAATCATTTTACCCAAAGTTCCAACACTGAGCTGCAACAGAGAATAACATCCTGCCCCTCTTAAAACTACTACACTTAGAGTGGTTATGAAACAGTCTAAATTTATTACTGTTGCCTCCATATGACCCACATAACCAAACACATCATCTGAGAGAAGATCAGCTATTTCTGCATAGTCAGATTCAGCTTGAAATCAGATGAAACAAGTCTGTGTTTATATTTTCCCAGGAAACATCACAGTGAGAGGTATGTTAACCAGTTATAAAGATGCGGAGATTTTTATTTAGATAATTTTATATTTGACACAATATCTTGTGGTAGATTCAGTGCAAACACCACTGATTTTGTCCACAAAGCCTCCAAAATCAACATGATATGAAAGTTCCTTGAAGGAGCTGAAATTAAGAGGAGAAAAATTAATATCTCCTGAACTGCGGCCAAGATTTGTAAACACAAGTGAGTTAGTTGAAACTGTTCCATATTTTTTCATTATTCAAGCTCAGGTTTCTCAGTAGTAGCTGTGACTGTCATATGCAGCTAACAGCGTGCAAAGTTGCTCAGTGGAGCCTTCAACAAGCACTAAAATGTTCTTGTTTTATTGAGAGCGAGAGAATTATATTGTTCACACAGGCAAACATTTATAACCATCTTGGGTAACTGAGCATGACGAAAAGATGCTCTAAATGTCCTTGGCAAGAAGGCAAAAGGCTCAAGCAGATTTTAACACGTTGACAGTTTTGAGCCCACCAATAGGCAGTCATTTCCATTCCCCTCAACATAACACACCGAGAGCTTGTCTAGCTTGAACATTAAAGGTGCAATTTGCTGTGCTATATCAGTTTTTTTTGTCTTTGCAGTATCCCTGCATGCTTGGCTGAAGAATCTCATTTTGTGGCAACAATGTGCAGAACGAGCCAGTTATTCAACACAATACTCTGGTTCATTGCCCTCAATTGAAAAGCTTCACTACTTCTCAAAATAGCGCTCATTTTGAGATTTGAATGCATTCCTGCAAATAAAAGCAACTGAGATATCCATTTCTTCATTTTGAAATCAACAGCATTGCCTGTAAACAATTGAAAAGGCTGCAATCTATACCGGATAGTGTGATTTGGTATTCCTGTTTAGCTAGGCATGAAACCACTAAGGACACTTCAGGTGTTTACAAGGCGTCCATGTCTCGAGGTCTGGACTTGCGTCTGGGTGATACGAGTTAGTGCAAATAATTCATCGCAGAGTTCTGAGAGCTGTGGCCACTTTTAGCCAAGTGGCAGCTTGAGGATGTGGTCTATTAAATCTTCATTTACAAAAAGATGGTGAGGCTTGTTGGACTTTTAAAACAATCTACTTGACTTTCAATCACATGGAATTAATTGCTTCTTTTCACTGGCTAGTTTCTCTCACTGGGCTCAGACTCTTTCATAGAACATTTAACGGCTCCATCTTCAACACCCAGTCACACAAAAAACAGTCAGGAGATATGCAAATTAAACTGCAGGGCTGAAGTACGTTCTTGCTTTTTCAGAAGCATTTGGAGGCCAAGACCTAGAAAATAAAACTGCCTGTCTGTCCCACTATGCAGTTAGTGGACCACAGAAAAAATACTTCACTCTCCTTATATAAACATGAAATGCTCTGAGTAGCTTTTGTGTAAATACAAATAAACACAGCAGGAAATTGGGGAAAGCATTATAACTGCCTTGGAATAACAGGACATAAGCAAATATAAACTGAAGATAATCTTGAGGAAATTTATTCATTCCCTAATGTTTTCAAGAAAATGTCAAAACATGTCAAATGTAATGACAAGGCGAAAATATCACACCTTTCAAGCATCCACACCAGACCCCGTTTGTGACATGAAAAGGTTAAAAAAAAAAGGTTAAACCGTCACCCACTCATTGGAGCGTCATACTCGTCAAACTGCGTCTTGTGTCTCGTGTGAGGTGAGAAGCTACAGGACGTGCGAGCTCAGGAATGACTTCGCCAGAGGATCTGCTTGCAGCTCTCCACTGGGTAAATAAACACATGTCAGTCATTAGACTCTCCAGTTCTCTCATTTTCACTGTTTGATGGTCTCAGGTTCTCTGTTTAAGGCTTTCAATCTTATTGTGTCTCTTCAAAAGTTTCCATGTATGTTTTTAATGAAGAGTCCAACTACCTGACTATATAGACATGCTATACAAAGACACCCATTTCCAGTTGAGTAAGTCAGAGAAAAAAAAGTGATACAGCTACATCAGCTAACAAGAGAGGGGCCCTTTCTTCCGCCCGGCACAAAGCAGCGCACAGCGCAGCACAACTGACATAGCTATTTTCCAACTGATGCAGTTGTCATTTTCATGCCCAGTGCAGTAATGTCACAGCAGTCCTGCTGCTGTGGCTCATGCATAAATTTGCACAGCTTAATAGGAGGATGATTCTCCCTATTTAACCTCCTGCAACCTATCCTCTATTAATCATAATGTTAATTTTTTATGAGCCAGCCTGGGCACGACTGCCTCTTAAAGGGAATGTTAAGCCCAAAACACACCTAAGCCTTACTTTGTGCCTATTCTCGCAAAGCCAGACGTCCCTCTACAGTGCTCAGTGCTAGAGAGAGGTCTGGCTTCAAACATATACATTCTGCTATAGGGAAAAAAAACAACCCTCCTTGTTTGCATTTCCTTAAATTGATCACAAACGTCTTGGGTGGCGCTAAGCCCAAGAAGCAGTGATGGTGTTGCTGCAAAATAGTGTCAAGGGGGAACTTATTTTGCACATCAAGAGGCAAAGCCGGGCATTAAAATGACTGCCTCGCTGCAAAAGAAAAATTAATAGCTGTTTACATCTGTACCATTAGCGTCCCAGGCGCTAATTTGCCATTTTCAATGTGCAGGTTGCAGGTAAGAGGTTATTCTTGCTTCCCAGGGATTGCAATGCCACTTAAAGCAAGCGACCAGTTGGCATGACTTATACCTACAGTGTGCATCAGCTGAGTCTGACTACTTTACGCCCAGATTATGCACCATTTCACTAAGCAAAAGTGGAGCTGGACTGACCCTAAATGCTCTTGTGCCATGCATTTTAGGCCATGTGTGACAGATAAGCTAAATAGTGCCCAGAGAGTCCACAGCCATTCTAACAGCTCTGTACCTCGTCAAAGTATGCTTTGAGTTAAATGCTAACATTGGGAATGCTAATATGCTCACGGTGCCAAACCTAACATGTTGATATTACAGTTTACTATGTTCTTAAAATTCTGGCCTAATGGTGGCACTAGATTAAAAGTCAGAGGATCACCAAATCCATCCAATAATTAGCAATATAGTTCACTTGTCAAAATGCTGGTGGCACTAAAAGAACATGACTGTCGGTAGGTTAGTAGGATGGATCCTCTGGGAACCATGCACGTCTGTACTAAAATTCACGTCAATCCACCGTGTAGTTTTACAGACATTTCAGTCTGGACCAAAGTGAAGGACAGACTGACACTGCCATCCCTAAAACTGTGCCGCTAGCTTGGGAAAAAAACACACTAATGGTAAGAATAAGAAAAAGCCTGTTTAAGATCAGATCTGAAGAGCCTTGGTCAGCGGATGATTGCACAATTCCACCAACTTGTCAGAGGCAGTCAACCGGAAAAAAGGTGCAGAAGCATGTATGATTTCAACACATGTTCAGCTTGCCATAACATGACATGAATACAAATCAGGGTGAAATTGAAAAGGAAATGACCCATGAGACAGAAGCCTATATTCCACTGACGGTATAGAGAGGCCAGAGAAAACGCAGCCTTCGGTTTTTTGTGGCTCCAGATGCTCTGAAGTAACGACATCCAATAAATTTTATGCCCATCTGTGATCTTTAAATTTATCATAAAAAGAGAACATTTGGCAGCACAGGGAAACGCTTAGTGTTGAGTGTGGTGGCAGGTTCATATGGAGAAGTTATTTTTACCACAAACTTAAATTCAAATCAGGTATTTACTAGAGAAATCGCTCCAGTATTTATGTAATATGGCTTCTGCATGCGTCATTTAGTAGCCTGCTAAAAGTTTGTCCATGCAGAAATCTTAATTGCATTATTGGAAAGTGTGGTTACTCAATTCTAATAAACCAAATGTGTCTTTAATTTAGGGCATAAATGATTGGGTTGCATGAGATTTTCCTTTTAATGGCACTCTTTGAATTAAAGTGACTTACACTCTCAGGCATGTTAACTTAAGATTCTGCACTCTTCTTGATGAATGGAGCCACTCCAGTCCACCATCATCCCAAAAATTAATCGCACGTGGGACGAAAAGGGGGAGGATTCCCACAAACAAGCTGCATAAATGTAATGACTTCCAGACATGTTAAATAACAAGCGGAGACATCACTTAGTGCTGACCTCTTCCCCAAATTATGATTCACTTCGGATGAAAGGAAGAGCCGGGTTTCAAAACGGCATGCCACCAGCGAGCGGGCCAATAAGCATCTGAGGCTGAGAGGATCATGTTTAAAGAGTTTGATTGCCATGGTGAGGTCCTGATCCAAGAGGCACCGGGCTCTGTAGTGACTCACAAAGGTGCTTTTGATTAGAGCGTTGGCATGAGGCAGGAGGAGAGCTGGCTCTGCCTTGCCAATGAGGCTCTCTTGTGAACAATTAATCACAGCAGGTTCAAAGCTGGTAACGAATTACTCTTTTGGGATCTTTTTTATTGTATCAACAAGCATTTAGGAGACGAGACAAGACAGGACAGGCGGGGCCACCGCCGGAGTTGGGCCAACAAAAGGTGGCAGAATGGGAAATGCGCCATTGATTTTCTTTTCTCTCTTGTTTTCTCTCCAAGATCTCTGAGGTTGTTGCTACTCAGAGTGCTTCTTCAAGTAAATGTATTCAAGGATGTCTGACACGCCCTTACAACAACAGGTTGACAGGTTGGTTAAAGGGGTCATTTGTTAAAAGGGTTGTTCCGCTACTGATACCAGTATCAGAAAATGGCACTTTGACATTGCCTAAAAAGCTGGTACTGCGTCAGTATCAGCAAGTACGCAAGTCTAGGCCTGGACGATATAGCTGAAAAATCACGATAGTTAAGTTTGATAGTGATTGATATCGATAATTATTGATAATGTGGGTTGTGACTGAAGATGTGTTGTGGACTCCAAAGGATGGAAGCAGCTAAAGTGATAAAATGATATGTTGTATTATCACTGAGCGATACGATTTTTGACCGAACACCTCAATATCAATATTGTGATGATACTGTAGGGATGACAATTGGTGCTTTCACAAAGCCCAATTAGGTTTTTTTTTTATAAATTATCATACGTATAATGATTAAATGGGTAGAAACAAATAACAGAACAGCTAGAAGTATTTTGGAAAGTTTAGAAAATACATAATTTTACAGTAATGCAACCTTTAAAACCAGGAAAAGACAACATTAATGCTATATCATGATATAACGATATTCAAAATCTATCATGATATCTGGTCTCATATCACAATATAATATAATATTGATATATCAAACAGCCCTACGAAAGTCTATGCTTGAATCATCCACTTCCCCAAACTTATAGTTGAGAAGAATCAATTAATTGATTTTTTTTTTACATTTTAAGTTTTGTTTTGATTTTTCAGAATAGGTTACAGGGAAGAAAAACAATGGTATTGAAAAAAAAAAAAAAAAAAAAAAACGGTATTAGGGATCTAACAATACCAAAAATTCAAGATAAGAAAATACCACAATAAAAAGTTCACAGTACAATATTTATTGTGATATTAAAAAAGAAAGAAATATTTAGATCATTTATTAAATTAATTAAACGATTAACCATGTAAGACGACAGTAACTATCGTCATAGTCCGGTATAGTATTAAGACATTTTCTTATCGTAATATCAGGATATTCTATATATTGTTAATTCACCAGTTGGTAATAATATGAACTCCACTCCAGTGGTGACTTATGATGAAAGTGACTGGACTGAAGTGTGCTGGGAGGCACAGAGTAATGCGTGGCAGTAATTTTGTTGTCAAGGATTACTGGTTGTCATCTTGTCTGTCGACTGGTGGCCACACAGGTATGTCTTTGATCTGCAGCCTTTAATTTGATGGGTATAGTTTACAGTGTTATTTTTAAATGTACAGCATTTAGCCCTTTCTTACACACAAATTTCAAGGGACAGAAAACGATTTACACAAACGTCTATCATTTTATGCCCACCAGAGCGGTAGGGTATTTTACACAGCTCGATGCAAAAGAGCTACATTGCTTGTCATCAGAAATCAGAAAGCCCTGCAGAAGACATTTCAGGATATTTTTAAGTTCTCTCTCCACTTTAGAAATACTTCCACCAATCCTCAGGTTTCTTGCAACAGCCAGGTCTCCCAAATATTGCACCTGAAGCATTGCATTTTAGTTCTGCAACAGAGTATTCCACATAACCAACATGATAAGGTGAATGTGCTGTCCGGAGTGTCAAAATGCATCACTACACGAGGTGCCATGTTGACCATCAAACATCATTCAACATAAAAGAGGACATCATTCGCCTACATGTGCAGTATCGACGCCTTGTATCTCTACTCAGAAAAGAGTTCCTCATGTGGATTTCCAGGACAAAACAGTCCACTGTATGCAGGACAACACTGACTTGAAAGAGGATTAGAGGAGCAGATTTGAATGGCTATGATCGATGCCAGCCTCTGTCACACCTCATAAAAATATAAGCCTTCCAAAACAAACAGTTCACAACTGCTGTCCTTTTGCCTCTGGTTGTAAAATGGAGTAAAAAAATAAATAAATGCCAACCCTACTCCTAAACATAGAGTCACACAAATCGGGACATGACTTTAATGTGAAAATATACAATGACTATACAAAAGTCCTGTAATGAACAGCACCTTTATCAGCTGTCGAAACGTTGTTGATTCAACTCTGAGGTTATTTTAAAGGCTGTAGTTTGAGATGCTGTATTTGATTCTACTTTATTGTATCATATTGTTAGGATTATTATCCTCTATTAGATAGATGACAGATCCAAAGGTCAAATGTGACAGACTATAGAACTCATTGCTTCATCTGTCTGTCTTAAAGTGTATGTAATTTGTAAGATTTACTAGGGTTTACAGAATTAAGTATGTTTTCATTTGTGTATAACAGCCTGAAAATATCGACAGAGGACGCAGGTCCTCCACCAAGACCGCCATGTTGTATATTGGGTGGTATCAAGGTATTACAACCGTTTCCATTGATGGAAAATAAAAATATAAAATTAAATGAATTTATTAAAACTGGAAAGTTAGCCTACAGAGAAAAGAAATAATTGTCTGAGTTGTGGAATCATGAAAACATTACCACATATCTATC
Source organism: Lutjanus erythropterus (assembly GCF_056507025.1). Lineage (NCBI taxonomy): Eukaryota > Metazoa > Chordata > Actinopteri > Lutjaniformes > Lutjanidae > Lutjanus > Lutjanus erythropterus. The sequence goes on from NC_139329.1 coordinate 9,263,007, forward strand.
TTCAGATGACTTTAACTACACAAGCAGTTTATTAACCACCTGATTTTATTACCATTGCCAGTCAGCCACCACCAATTGCATGTAATCTCTGTTTTTCTGACTGATGTGTTGCTATACGCCTCGTTAAAGTGTCATTATTTGCTATTTATTCATTATACTATGGGCCAGGTATTTGTCATTAAGTAAGACAGATTTTTCTAAGTTGGGTAATTTCATATCAAGACACACAGAATTGTAGACTAGATAATGACACGTTAAAATGACTTCTATCACCAGCAGCTCAGTTTTTATACTGGTTTTTTTTTACACAAATACTGACATATACCGTATACTGTGGGAAGATGTCAGGAATATGATGGTATGACAAAATAGATACTGCAAAAACATATGTATTGCGATATTTGTACAGTAGCCCAGAACAGACAAATCACACATACGTTTTCCTATGTTTAGAGGGGGAGATTGAGATGAGGTGTTTGCAATGTGCAAGTTACCACTAGATATCACTAAATCCCACTCATTCGTCCTTTAAATGTGTTTTTTTAAAGCTAATGTTCTGAGGTGGAGTCTAGTGGTTATGCATCCCTGTTATTCACACACTAAATTGTATGCATTTGATGTAGGCATGTATTTCCTCTAATGTGAGACAAAGCATTCCTGTGATGACAGCTAACTTCCAGCGAAATCTCCAAGAACAATAGCATAATTTAATGTAATATATAAATGACAAAAGACTTTTCCCTTTCCCAGAACATGACACCACTTACACTGAATAAACTGTCACATTTCTACAGTGCAGTTAAATGGTTTAAATGCTGAAACCTGAGACATGACGTGTACTGTATTTCTCAGATATTCCGTGATCAAAGTCCTGTTTATACTGTACTTACTGGAGACGTCTTGTACAAATGATGGTCAAAATGGTCTGGAGCAGGATGAGGAGATCCACCCATTCCTGGACCAGCTACAGTCACACACACATTAAGAGAAGTTTTAACAGGCCACCAGAGTCATATACAATATATGACCAGTCAAATGAAACAGAAATCCCTTCCAAATTTAAAGGAAGTAATGACAAATAAAATCAGCACTGTTCCATCAAATATAATATATGGCTGCAGTAATGTGACCTGTTCCACTCAGAGGGAAACTCTACCCTACAGCTCTCAGCTGTGACAGCACACTATGACTTACAACACTGGTCTTGACTGAAAATGATTCATGTGTGTGGACACGGCCTAGATCTACAGGAATTTATGTGATTCAACGAGATCAAAATGTCATTAATTACAACCAGGCGCTCACTTTGTCCTCTTAAATCATTCAGTCCTGCAAAAACCTATAAAAATCTAAATAAAACAAAATGGCAAAACCGTAACAAGCTTGGGGAGAGCTGGACCTGCAATCTGAGCTCCACCGTTGCTCAACAATTTATAAATAAGTTAGTAGTGAGGAGAAATGTGTTTTGCCCCCAGCCACTTATACTGAAAGCACAAATAACCCATTGCAACATCATCTGATAAGACCGGCAGGAAAAGCTGACCACAAGCAAAGTTCACATTCTGGCATAAAAACACTCAAGGAGCCACTCACACTTTCTTACACACGTGTAAATATTACTTGCTATTCTGGTGTGGGTCAGTTGTTGCTTTTGAGTTGTTTACAATACTGGTTACCTCCCAGCAGCTAAATCTGGCCCATAACATAATGGATGTATAATTTTATTTAAATAAAATAGTGCTTCAAGTTATTAATTGCAGTATAATGGAATATTTTTTGTAATTTGCATCGTTTGTTACCATTCATACCACAGAACTCAGGCCCAATTTGAGATCCAGTCGCTCAGACCACATTTGGAGGTTGTTCAGACTGCATGAGACCACATTATTTTAGCAGTATATACACAGTGTATTCTGGGCCACATTGATGGACTGCTATTCAGCTGAAGTACATCATTTAGTTCACTGTAATGAAAATTAGGCATTTGGGCTCTCTTACCTGCTTCAAATGTTTGTGAACGCACAAGTAACCCCAGACTGCATTGAAAAATCATTTTATTTTGAGAGTTGCTGAGTGAGGGGAAACTTTCTAAGCTTTGTGAAGTGCTGTCTACAGCAAATTCTTAATTGTTTGGGCCTCCTTATAAATTCGGCAAATGTTATTCATGAGGTTGTTTCTTTCTTTGTGGAAAAAACTGTCTGTTTGTCCCAGCATTTTAATGGCTACTACTTTTGGGCTGCTGGTTAAAACAATACAAACATGTTTATAAGCATATAGAGGGAAGAGGTGAAACCGCTACCGCAAATTCTTAATAATTTGCGACTTCCTCGACAATAAATAAATTACATTAAGTTGTTTCTTTGCTTGTAAAAAACACTGTGTTGCTGTGAAGAGGAGGCAGGAGAGATTCTCCATGGTGGGCTAGGATGCACACTTTTACTTTTACTTTCTCTCTGACTCCGTTATTAATGTCTTCCTTTGTCATCTGTGATGTGAAAACATCAGATTTCAACACAGCCAGAAAAAATAAAAGTGCACATCCTGCGCATCGTAATAAAATCCCACGCACCAGAGCATCTCTCCTGCTGGGCTGCTGACAGTGCATGTAAAACATGAGTTGTTTAGTTTGGCACAGAACTAATAAAAAAAAAAAACAAATAGTCAAATCTTCATATTGAACGGCCAGTTGGACAGTAATGGACTTTCTACTGACAAGACAGAGAGTTTATTTGAATATACAGCAGGGAAGTGAGATCCGATCTGAAACGGTCACTCGAGACGCATCTGAAGACACATTGTGATGTTATGAACTCACATACTCAGAGCTTTGTTCACTTGTCATCAGATCACCCAGGACTGAAGCTGACCTTGTTTTCAATAAAATTCTGTTCAGATCCTTTTCTTAAATAATTTCCATATAACTGTCAATCATTAATAAAAATTGTGGGGTGGGGGAGTGAGCAACTTAGAAACATTTAGCGTACGAAGCACTCTACGTCTCTGCCATTGGCGGTTCCTGACTCAGAGATCGGACTTTTAAAGAATTCCCACACATCAGCTCACCAGCACAGACAAAGGCGACTGACATGGGCTGTAGCTACACAGGCTGTCAGGAGAGGAAGCCCTCTTAGCTAAAGTCAACAAGTATGATGTCAGGAATCCCACTCTGCGCTGACACAAGACTACAGAATACAGTGTGAAAGCAGGGTGGACAACAGCAGTCAAGACCTCACTTCCATGTGTCCACTCACTGCAGAGTCGTATGGAGACTCGTATGGATGGCATGCATTTGATGGTACAGAAGTACAGAAGCTACAGCATGATAGGTTCAAACCAGGCAGGAAGGCCAGCTACACTTTGTCAGAGGCTCTTGTATTGTCCTGAAAAAGTTCCATACATCAACTCTTCCATTAGGGCTGTACAAATAAACAAAGTATTATTGAATTTACAATATAGTCAAGTGCATTATCCAAATTGCAGACTCAAATTTTCTGATAAATGAAAAATGTGTTCTGTAGTACTGCAGAGATGTCCAGGCCTATAAATCTCGTTCTCCAGATGCAAGAAACCTGCTTGGTACAGACCCCAACAAATGTCACATCATCAAGAGTAACATATCGTACAGCCCTATCTTCCATGGTTAGACATTTGACATCATGAACATGAACAAAACAAATGAAATCATCTGGGCCGTAACGAATTTGTAAACAAAAGAAAATTAAATATAAAACAGAAAACATTACACAGAAAATTTAATATAAAACACGATGTTTCCTCTGCCGCTGGTCTCACAGATTCAGGCAAAGAATTCAGTTTTGGTGAGAGAAATCTGCTGCACATTCAGCCTGAACAGGCAGGATCCTGGCTCGGAAATAGACTTGACTGTAAACAACCGCTTGCCATTCACAGAGCGAGGTCAAAATGCAGGCACAGAATGTGCAGCCCACAGTGTATATACAGCCAGGAGCTGGAAATCTGATTGGCATCTCATGAATGCACAGCTGGAGTAAGGCCACACATAAAAATGGGTAGACTTGCCTGCAAGTAAAATAAGTCAAAAGAACAGTACAACATAAAACCACTTGGGCTAAGATTTCCCATAAACTTTAGGAAAATGAGATGCATAAAATCACCATAAGGATTTTTTAGGATGTTGTAACAGAAAACCCTTTAATCTTTAATTGTGTGCCCTTACTGAAGTCTTCCCTTATGGTTTGCTAGCATGTTCTTACCAACCATTTTCCTTTAAAAATGTTTAAGTACCTAAAACAGACTCTAAGAAGGGTGAATAAGTTATGGAACATAAGACAATGGCTGAATTTATGGTGATTCAAGAGGAGGATGAAATACCAAGATGCATTTTTCAGGACAGTCAAAACCCACTGGACATGGTGAGCGATGTACAGCTTGTTGGAAAGCATAAATGTCACGTTAGCACCAGCAACACTAACATAAATCTGTCTCATATATTAACGTTGGCTATATAGTTTTTTCGAAACTCTCTAGTTTTTGCCGACTCTTGTCAATCTGCTTTCTTGCTGTCACAGTAATATTCTTATGTCTGTCACCCCAGTTTATTTCACAGCATATTTCTCTCATGTATTCTGTCAGTTAGCTTACTTCTTTTATCTTCTGTCAAGTTTGTCTTTTTTTTTTCTTTTTGTTTTTTTTTTTTGTCATCCACAGTATTTTGGAGGAATTAGCTAACACAGGCTAACTACATGTATTTGCAAAGCTAGCTAACAACTGACAGTAATGCTGTCGAGTCACATTAAAGACTGAAGTGATGGTGCCCAAGTGGCTTGGTTGGTGGGGCGTGCGGCTGATGTGAGGAGGCTGTTGGTTCACAGCAGCGACCATGGGCTTGATTCCAGCCTGTAGCCCTTTGCTGCATGTCTTTCACCCTCCCTCTCACACATTTGCTGTCTATCTAAAGCTGTCCTGTCAATAAAGGCCAAGATGCCCAAAAAATGATCTTCTAATCTACTTGCAATAGCCTAAGCTTTGTCTGGGAAAATGTAAGCACAGGGTTGTTTCACCTGATTGCAAGGAGAATCCGACCTGGTGGCAGGCTTTAGGAATATTCATTCATTCATTCATTTCCTGCAACCGCTTATTCCGTAAGGGTCACGGGCTGCTGGAGCCTATCCCAGCTGACATTGGGCGAGAGGCGGGGTACACCCTGAATGCCAGCTTTAGGAATAATTATACAGAAACTGGCGATCTTCTTGTACATGGTATTGTTCGTTAGGTCGTACAAAGGCCTTGGTATTAAATGAAGAAACCAGTTAAGAACTTCTTGTAGTAGCTTTCAAGGAGAAACCAAAGGCAATCAGGCACAGGCCTCTCTGACACAAGACGCAAAGTCAGAATGAGTCATTGCACCCGCTGGTCTGCAGCACAGAACCGGCGATATCTCACGCAGACAAAGACAGCGATGCACAGCCTTGCTCTTCCTGTTGCTGATTTGCCCACAGGGAAGCGATTAAAGTGGCAGGGCGAAAAAAAAAGGGGAGGGAGACGAGAGAGAAATAAATGTTGATATAAGCAGCACAGCTCGTCCATTGTGAGGCCTGGCGGAATGAGATCTGCCCAGCACGGACGCTCCTGCCCCCCTCGTCGCACAGAATAGGAACTTTCATGAAGGGACGGAACAGAGAGCCCAGCTCTGTGGCGACTGTGTGGGACAGAGAGAGCTGAGGAAGTAAACACAGTCGGAGGCTCACATTGCTGCTTTTGTTTACCGCAGCAGAGAATCAGCCAGTGGGTCCCAGTGGGAAACCTCGTGACAAAGGTTATGATTGTTACTGTTTCAAAAAAAAGTCATAGAGAAAGCTAGCTGCTAATAGCAGCCTCTGATGTCAGCGTCGAGTTCTTCATGTAAACCGAGGCCTCGATGAAGAGCTGAAAACAATGAGATGTGGCCGACCGCTCAAGCCACTCATTTTTTCCTCTTTCGATTGTAGCTTTCTGGTGGGTATAGCAAGTAGAGTAATGAATACAATATTTAAACATCTAATCCACTGTAATCCATTGTTTGTAATTAAAAAGATTATGGTAGATTTATATAGTTAGAGAGCAACCAATGAAACAATTAACCATCAGAAGTTGGAGAAATTAATTAACCACAAGAGTGGAATTAAATAGGAACTGGACATATTTCTTCACAACAGTGGGTTACATTTTTGGGGGCACTGACCTCACGCCATGAGAGAAACAAGAATGTTTGGTCAAGACCTCTCTCCCCCTCCCATACATCACGTGAGGTTAAAAAAAAAAAGAGCTGCTGTTTTGATATGGCCCCACTTGACTTCAGTGTTGGGTGTAGGAGGTATTTGTCTTTCCTAATATGCCCACTGTGATTTCAACACTATGCCTGTGGGAGAGATATTCAATCTTAACTAAAGCATGTGATAAATTGCAGGCAGACGGTCATTTTTCCCCCCTGAAGACCATAAAGATTAGTCAAATGGGCTGAGAATGAAATAACTTTTTTTTTCTTTTTTCAATACAATCAGGCCTGAATTTGCAACTTTTTTTAATGGAGCAATATATAAAACCCAGGCGTTCAACTGCGGTCCAAATAGAGAGTTAGTAGGCTGAATCCCTATTTAATATATGATGTATGGTTGAAGCGAATTGTTTCACCCCGTCCTCTCCTCCCCAGACTTGAAGTTTAGGCAAGTTCCCTGCAGGCTGCACGGACACTTAGCAGGAGCACGAGACAAACACAACATTATATTTTGATGCTGACGGGCAACAATGAGTCCTACACTGAAAACTGATCAGCTGTTTCTAACTGTCTACTGTCTGTCAATGTAAAGCTAAGTCTGTTATCCCCAAAACAAAAGCCCACTGCTCTGAAAATACACATTCTGGAGTTTGAGTTCGGTGACTGCCTGTCTCACTGCCTGCCAAACTCTATTAACATTTTGCTCAATTAAATTAGAAACATCTACTCTTTCTAAAAGATTATTAAGTATTTCTTAAGCCTAATAAACAGACACTTATTAATTCGGCAGACATTCAGCCTTAATTTGAGCTCTAATACACTTGAAACATGCAAACAAAAACAGACAAGGCTGGCTCAAAATGTCAAAGGAGAACAGGCCGATTGTACCACTGTTGTCAGAAAAGTGAGTATTTCAACTTAGCATGTTTTCTCAATCTCTGATTACAGAACATTTTCACTTTATGATTAATAGAGTAAATACATCGCATAGCTCTCCTTTAAGACAACTACAATCCTAGTTGGGACTTGTGAAAGAGGTAAATAAAAACAGAATGCAATGACTTCCAAAAACTTTTCAACCTATATTCATTTCAGTGCAGTACAAAGACGAGAGATTTAATGTTCCGACCGACTAACTCTATTGTTTTGCATAATTATGCACAGTCATTCTGAATGTGATGCCTGCAGCATGTTCCAAAAAACAAGGGCATGTTTACCACCGTGTTACATCACCGTTTCTTTAAACAACACTCAGTGACTGTTTGGGAACTGAGGACACTAATTGTTTGAGTTCTGAAAGTGAAATTCGGTCTTATTCTTCCTTTATATACAACTTCAGGTGCTCAACAGTCAGGGGTCTCTGCTGTTGCATTTTGTGCTTCATATTGCACCATACATTTTAATTGGAGACAGGTCTGGACTGCAGGCAAGTCAGTCCAGTACCCAAAGTCTTGTACTACAAGGCCAAGCTGGTGGAACATATGCACATGTGCAGAATGTGTCTTGACACTGTCTTCCTGAAATAAGCAGGGACGTCTCTGAAAAAGACGTTGCCTGGATGGCAGCATATGTTGCTCCAAAACTTGTATGTACCTTTCCACATTAATGGGGCTTTCACAGATGTGACACTTATAATCTGAACGGTCCTTCCTCTCTTTCACCCAGAGGACACTGACGTCCATGATTTTCAAAACCAATCTGAAATGTGGAATCGTCAGACCACAGCACACTTTTTCACCAAGAGAAGAGAGGCTGTTTCTGGATGTTGTTGTATGGTAGGAGTCTTAAGTTGTTAAACTTTTTTTAAACTTAAAAAGTTTGGGTTGGGCTAAAAAACTAAAAAATCAACTGAAGTAAGCTGCCTCTAAATTTTGAACTGTCTCAACTTTTTTGTTTTTACAGTACAGAATATTTTAGCCTACTTCATAAATGAGGCTAAATAAATTAATAAGCTCTTGTTTTTTCTCATCAGTAAAACAATCTACATGATTTAAATGCTTTATAAAAGATTTACTGCAGATTAATCTTAAATTTTGCATAATTTCTTCCATAATCCTTTATTTTTAAGGGGACCCAAATAAAATCTCCTGTGACGCACCTGAGGGTCATGACCCAGTGTTTGGGAAATACTGTTTTACACAATGTCACAACCTTTTTTGAAAGTGGGGCAGTACAACCCATGGTGGTCAACATGCAGAGCTTCTCCACATCTGGCAAATTCATCAGTGGACGGGATGCACAACAAAACATCATTCACTTCTCATTTTCAGTCACCACTCTGCTTTACAGCAGCTCTTAAAAACAGAGGCCGACTCAGAGGAAATTTAACTCAGCGCTACAAACAACATCGTTGGAAGCACTGAGGTCTGTAGATGGAATTCACGTTTTCAGCCAGGTGATGCTAAATCATAAACACACACAGTCGTAGTGATCAGGCTCATCACAGCGCCTGTGCTCAAAAACACAAGCTGCACAATGCTGGAGAGAAGAGACAATCAGTGAGGAGCTCCTGTGCTGATGAGCATATTGTTGAATGAGGCGTGTTGCTCACACGGATCAGAGCAGCACTTCATTCAGCTGTTGCCTCTGAAAGGACTGAGAATGTACGCTTCAATTCCTGACATTCCTTCATGCTTATGTGATCAACTTATAATGAAATTCATACCTCAAAAGGTGTCAGCTCGGAAAGCGTGATGTTTCATAAGTAACACAAAACAGGAGCAGAGTAACATAAAAGGAAAATCTCTTACTTGACATGTGGATGTCCAGTCAGTGTAAAGTGGTAAATAATAATAATTGAAGCAATAAATTCCTCAGAGCATGCTATATTGATAGAGAATCCTGAGCTCTCCTGTGGAAAAATCTGTTGTTCTACCTGCATCCAGAGATGTCACTGGATGCAAGGAAGGACTACAGGCCATTTTGCATAGTTAGATTTTATGTTGAAGGGTTTATATGGAGTTTTTCAAACTTTCTCCATACAGATCATCATGAACCCTTAAATATAGAAATGACTCATTGAAATCGGTTGAGAAATGTAAATGTTATAGTACTTTTGATCCAGAAAAACTGCAGCTCCCCTGTTTATAGGTCAGTTTTTCCTTGTTCAATATGGTGGCGATGTTGGCATTTGATCCAAAGGCCAAAGCTGCGCCTATGTATATATATATATATATATATATATATATATATATAGATATATATATATATATATATACATATATATATACATACATATGTCTATATTTGTTGCTATTTTTGTATGTCGATATTTCTAGTCTCCATCTCTGACTATGTTTTTGCCAACAAAGCACAGTAATAGCTATCAGAACTGCAGTGATTGGATGGATTAGTTGTTTGCAATTAAACTCATCACAAACCATGATAATTAATTAATCTGTTTGGGTTTCTTCTTAAGAAAAAAAATGTCAAAATTATGTTATTCCAGATTCTCAAATGTGAATATTTTCCTGTCTACTTACTCCTCTGTGATAGAAAATTGATTGTCTTTGGGTTGTGTGCAAAAAAGACTTTTGAGGACACAGTAACATAGCTGTGAGCATAAGAAGCTCACATGCAATGCATCCTGGTACACGTAGGCAGTGCCAGCACAGTTTTGCAAGCAGGAAAACTCAGTTTTCTTGGTCAATATAGCACCAGCTGAGGAATTTACTGGTTCAAGTGACTACCATCAACACTGACTGGACATCCACATGAGAGGTGCCAAACATTCCCTTTAATTTGCTTTTAAAATGGAGGACTGTTATATTTATAATGCCTTTTCAGCACCACACAATAGACAGAATGAACAAGTAGCCTGATTTCTTTGTATAAGGCCTCGGTTTTTGCCAGTATAAACATGTTTCACAACAGTCATGTTGATATGAACTAGCTGGGCAAACAAGAACCTGTTCCATTTAGTGTAGCTGAGGCTTTCTAGTGAGCCAACGTGCTCAATAGCAGCACCCTGACTCTGTCTGACCTGAATGGAACAGAACCTTAAAGGGATAGTTCACCCAGAAATGAGAGTTAAGTCATTATCTATTCACCCTCATGTCAACTGAGGGTCAGGTTTCCTTTTTTAGTCCACAAAACACTGCTGGAGTTTCACAGCTTAACAGTGTTGCAGAATCTCCCAAACAATGGAAGTGAATAGTGACCAGTTTGCAAATGTCAAAAACAACAGAATAAAAGCATAAAATGCCTCCATACTGCTCGTCTGGTGTAATCCAAGTCCGCTGAAGCCCTGAATGCCAAGTTGACATGAAAGACATCATTTACATCATGTTTTTGCTGAAATCCTCACTTTAGATTCTTAACTTGGAGCCACATTCATGTGCATGCATACACCATCTGAAGTGGGTATGTGTGGTGTGTTTGTGTTAAAAGTCAAAAGCTTTAGTTTTAAAATAAACTGAAAGAAGTTTTGTTGACCTGTAACCTTATATTGGGATAAGTCCTTGTTTTTTCTTTTAGTTTTAAAAACTACTCTGTTTAAAGTTTTTATTTTGAAGAAGAAAAGTAAATTATCTCAACAAAAGATTAAAGGACGGCAAAACTCTTTTTTAGTTTATTTGAAAACTTAAGAATTTGATTCAAAACTCAAAATTTAGTGAAGGAAGCTGTCTTAAAATAGTTTTCTGCCCCCCCACCCTTTTTTTTGATGGTGTGTGTGTGCGCAAGTGAACACCATGTTGTAACTTTAAGAGACTTGGACTCCACCAGACGAGCCAAAATGAGGAATTTTATGGTTTTTTTAATTCTGTTTTTTTTTCTTCCCCACTTAAAAACAGCTCACCATTCACTTATATAGTTTGTTTTCCTGTGAAACTAAAGCAGCGTTTTGCAGACTAAAGAAAGAAACCCAACCTTCAATCAGCATGACTGTGAGTAGATAATGATATATGATAATTTTCATTTTTGGGCGAACTATGCCTTTAATTAGTATCCATGGCAACACCTGCATTTATCCCACTATTTCATGCAAAAATGGCTGCTGTGACAAAGGTCTATTCAAGCTTATATTCAAAAGATTTTTGGCATGAAACTCATGGTTTCGTGCTAAAGTAAGTAGCCTATACCATAAAATAATATGAATGGTAATATTATAGTCCTAACAGAAGTTCATAAAGAATATGAAAACCACTCCACACCCAGAAGTCAGCTCTGCAGACACATTCACTCCATTAATATCATAGGAATATTCCCACAGTCGTTAAAAATACCATAACTGGGTACCACACTCTAATATGAATACAATTTAAGGACATTATATTGTGGTTGTTTCATTTGAATGTACTAAATCATGGAGATGTGAAACGTTCCAGCTGGGGCAGTAAAGTATCAGCGGTGGATACATCATAAAAGTTGGACGCAACACACCGGGCTGTTATGTCATCACGTTACGCTGAATATGGGCCACACAGCAGCACACACCTCAAAGAAAAGAGGCTCTTACCCGGTAAACGCGGTCCCGTGGGGTTAACTTCGGCGTCCAACCTGTCGAGAACCAACCCTGGAAGAGGCAGAGACGAATCACGGCCGCCGCGCAACTTCGACTCAGCTGCTTCAGCGCAAACTTTCCAGCCGGACTTGTTTAATATTATTCCGCCTCTGTCCTGCCAAAAGAAAAGTGTCTGGGGCTGCGCTTTTTAACCCCTCAAAACACCGACTTTCTCTCCTCTTCCTGACAACTTTTCGGTGCCTGCTATGCGTCTCTGTTTGATGATGAGCTGGGAGCAGTGTTCTGGTTGGTCTAGGAGGAAATGAAGTTTGGCGAAGGAGAAGGGGCTGTTACTGACTCCTACAGGCGCAACAGAGCCTTTATATGAGAATTACAGCAGGGGCTGGGGAGCCCATAAAAAACTTACACCACTTTGATTTATGGAGATTAGTCTCAGAGGTCGAACTATATTATATTAATTTGGCAGCTGTAGAAAAGCAAGTTTTGACAGCTGACCACAGAGACCACGGCAATGTAAATATTATGAGCAATATGTAATTTCCTTGTTAAAAAAAAAAGAAGTTTGATGTGGTTACAAGCTGCCAGTGTTTGCTTTTAGGTTTAATCTTAAAGAAGAGATGACGAGCGTCAAATCCATCATTCAAGCAAGAGTTGTTTCATGTTTTTTCTCCCCGAGTCTGATTTAATTATGTCTACTTCATGAATCAGTACAGCAGCAGCCTGGAAACTCATATGTCCAAATCACAAACCTGCATGGTGTTTATGCAGCCATGAGGCATTTGTGTGAGCCCAAACTGTTCCTCTGGGAACATGCTGCAACTAGATTGAAGAAATGCACATGAACACACTCTGTTCCAGCGCATTTATTTTTGTTGGTATACAGCACGGGACAAAGTAAAACATGGGGAATTATGAAATACAAAAGTGCATTGAGTTGAGGCCCACGGCCAATTTAGTGGCATGGAGCAAGGAGCTTTTAAGAGAACCTTTAGTGGCTGTGAAACTTCTGGAAAAGGCAAAAGGTTACTGGAAAAAAAAGAAAAAAATATATATGCATAATTATGTGTGTGTGTGTGTGTGTGTGTGTGTGTGTGTGTGTGTGTGTGTGTGTGTGTGTGTGTGTGTGAAAAATGATAATGCCAAGACAACTGTCTTCACTGAAGTTTTTAGTTTTAATTCAAACAAATTCTTTTTTTTCTTTAGACAAACTTGATCCTTTAGTTTTAAAAATAAAATATTTCTTCAAAGTTTTCTTCACACTGAGCTGTGAACCTGACTTGTCATTACCAAGGTGTTTTTTAATGATCGCTACCAAAATTAATAGCCATTATTCACATTCACATTAATTTTGCTCAACAATTTTTCAAATACAAAATACTTTGTTCCTAAAACTCAAAAGTTAAAGTTTTTGAAGAAGGAGGAGAAGAAGAAGAAAAGTAAAATATCTCAACACTTAAGAGTTTGATTAAAATTTAGTTAAGAAAGTGTCTTAACATTATTAGTTTTCTCTTTTATTCCCCTTTTTTTTTTACAACATGGCAGCGCAACATGGCGGCCTCATTCTAAGGAAACAAAAACACAGTGATTTCTTTTCTCAGGTGATTATACACTAATGAAAACATTTATGAATATCATCCTTCATTTCTGCCATATTCTCCCAATAGATCCACCTACCTCTTACACACAGGTCCTTGAAAGCGTCTTATTTATGCTACTGCTGCAACCTTAGAGGCTCTTCAGAATATAATCATCTTATGTTTGTTTTCTAAAAAGAACACTTGGAGTAGCCGACTGCATGGGTGGTACAACTTGAACTCATCACTCATGTTGAGTGTCTGTGGATCCCCCTGCTGTCATGGTTACCCTGCCATTAACCGAGTGTTACTGAGGCAAATTTAAAAGGCATAATCATTACGCTGCACATGCTGGTCCCCTGATGGATGGGATCATTTGAGCAGAAAGCAGACCTGATGTGTTTAAACTTCATGTAATGACAGTACACTTAAAACCTCCTCTCTGGACTTGCCTTTTTCAGCATATTGCTTCATTAAGGAAGTAGCTTTACTTTTTATGCTTATTCACTTTCTAGCGAAAAAGTCTTATGAGAAGTTGGATACAGACCTTTTATTTTCATGATAACAGGCATAGCTTTACATAGACAATTTGTAGTTATAAACATCTGATCATCTACAGTGTAGGACTCATTGTTGCTTGTTATTGTCAATTTACAATGTGGTGTATGTCCTGTGCTCCTGCAGTACTCCTGCAGGGGGTACAACTTTCTTTAACCATAGACCTTATATTAAATAGGATTTCAACCTACTTAACAGACTTTACAGTCGATGACTCCAACTCATTATTTCGACTGCAATACTTATTTTTGCATATGCAATTTGCTCCATATTGCTCCTTTAATTTGTAAGTATACATCATCTGTTGTGTTGATCAGAAGTTGAAAATGATTTATTTTTGTGTTTTAAACCACAAGGTTATGATATGGGGAAATAAATTAACAAAATGTTCAGTTGTTCCAACACATTCAGAATCATTACTGCTTTTGTCGTTAAAATTTAACAGGTGGCTCGCTTCATGCCCCCAAAAATATACAGTATTTTTAAATAGTTACATTATTATCATAAATGTGCAACAATGAATCAGCTAATGGCTTCAACTGATGACCACTAGTCAACTAGGAAAATCTTAACCCTTATGATGTCCTGGGGTCATTTTGGACCCCAAATGAAAACTTTTTCTGTCTTTTTTTCATCAAATGGTCTGAAAATAACGGGGGTTGTTTAATACTATGATCTTCACAACTAAAACAAATTTAGAGTAATTTGATTGAATTATGAGTGTTTTTTTTTATTTAGTAATGTTCGTCGTCCTCTGGGGTCCAAAAATACCCCACAGCACAAGGGGTGCAAAGGGGCAAATTGTCATGCCATACTGCCCCCACTTTTTTTTTTTTTAACACTGTTTTATGGTGTCTCCTGTACCAAAAAATAATTTATACCCACATTTTTGGTTCATGTCAACATTCCAAGGTTTTAATAGCTTTTATCCGTTATATAATTGCTTCTCTCCCAATGGCATTGGAATTCTGACATCTAATGAACTGGGAATCACTGACGCTTAAAAACATTCCCAGCCTGGGTTTGGCCAGGAATTCTTCTGAGTCAGGAATGACAATTCCTACAGTTATGCATCATGCATTCCTCAGTTGTTTCCTGCAGAGAGTGAGGTGGTGATACTTTATGAAGGTTGCATGGCAGTGTGTCTCTATTACTGTCAGATAAAACAACAATAACTTCCCAACTGTACATCTTGATGTGGCCACTAATTTGCATCACAGCAGGGGCCATAATATGATCTAATGTGCCCTGGCCTCTGAGCAGCAGTAATATATACAGCATGGGACAGCAGCCCAGGTGGAGCATGCTGGGTTAATGACTTGATGGCCAGTGTGGGACTCACCTGGAAGAGAGCCAGACCCGCACTAATTACAGTACCTGCACGACCATGATGATCAGTGAAGCTTGCCCTGCGTTTGGCTCTCACCACGAACAAAGATGAATGCGCACAGCACTGCATGCTGGGGGAAAAAATGGATCCAGACATCTGAGAAAACTGAAATTCCTGCTCCGCTGCACCTTATGAGTGGTAATTTCTCTTTAGGCATCATTTGAGTCTGATGAGTCTGGCATGTAGCACGAGCCATTCATCACTGAAACTAAGAAGAAAAATCAGATTGCAGTTTCTCAAATATGTGGTCGGCCATCACTGTGTGTCTAGTGTATAAACATATATACTTCTCTGAGTTTGGATTGTTTGGCAGATGGGGAAACACTTTGAACAACAGCAGGGACAGCAGTTGTAAGACATTATTTCCATTACGGAGCTTGTCATTGTGATATGATTATGAGAGACGGATTTTATTCTCAACAGCTGCCAATTAAGTAAACACTTTTCTCAAAACATCTCCTTGTGGCATGACTTCATGCAGGATTAGTTTGCATGGCCTCAGTTGGAACAGCCCCTCAGTGGCTTTCAAACTATGGTACAGGTACCAGCAGGGGTCCTTGAGTTGGTTGTAGGCAGTCCCTGTGCAAAAGGAGTGATTGAATATTTTAACTTTTATCACAACAAGGGAAGAAATCATTGACTGCCTATGAAGACTTAATGTCTAACCCTAACAAAAATGTGGGTCTGTGGTCATAATGACCAGGCGCCTGATGTGTTACCATTGAATTAACAGCATACTAGTTCTGAAATATTCAAGCATAAATATTCAAGCATCTCAAAAATGTCTTTTGAACATCTTGTCATATGTTGAGTATGTTGAATTAACATTATCCACAGCATGGTTGGCCCTAATTTAGCAAATAAAACTCTCTTGCGTGTACTCTGTCTGTCCAATAACAACAGTAAATATGTTGTCAGTATATTATTTATTTGTTTAATCATAAATAAAAAATATTTGATTAATCTCATGTTGGTTTCCTGCATGTTGACAGGTGTCCAAAAAAAAAACATCCTAGCCAGATGTTCTGATACTGAACTGCATGTCAGCATCTAAGAGGAGTCATAGTAGTCAACATCTAGATATTGAATCTGATTTGCACACGTGCAGACACACAGATATTCTGCCCTACAAAGGAAAAAGGCAGTAACTTCCCAGTGTGCAGAACTGGGAAAAAATTAATTTAAAGTTTTCTTGCTATCATGCCAAAATAGTTGCAGGCAGATAATTGGATATGTGGCAGTTTTAAAGCTTTATATCAGGTTATTCTTTCAACATATTAATCCTGACCCCTGATTTGACCTTTCATGTATTCTGCCTTTGCAGAGCTTACCAAAAAATACTGACATAGAGACATCATCTGCATGTCTGGAAGACATCTTGTGTTTGCTCTGTGTGTGTGTGTGTGTGTGTGTGTGTGTGTGTGTGTGTGTGTGTGTCTGTGTGTGTGTGTGTGTGTGTGTGCCCTGTGTATTGCCTTGCACTTGTGATACTTGCCTATGTACTATGCAATATGTGTATAGACACCAAAGAACTCAATAAAAGATATACAGATCACAGATAAAATCTAAGGCATTCATGTTGCACCAATTTGTGCAACCTCTTCACGCTCCGTCCTTTGTCTTCATCCTGTCTCTTACTGTAGGCTACGTCACTGATATGTTTGTGACTCACAGACCACAGTTAATCTCCAGCTGACTCAGGCCACAGTGACTAATTCCACAAATGCACTTTAATGATCTTAATCAGACCCAATTAGGTGTAGCTCATTAATTTAAAGTCTGTCTTTCTCCAATCAGAGTGTGTTTGTTGTAGCAGCTGAGCCCTCTGTTTGGAGAGGTGGCTGGCACAGGTGGAAGATGTTTCAACTTTGTCAGAGCACAGACAGAAGAGGCAACCTTGAGCAAACTTGCAGTCAGGCACTCCAGTTCTCAGTCAGGCCTGACTCACGTCTTGATGTTTGTCTTGCCTCTGACTAAAGGGACACTAGGCTGCTTGCTGCAAGGCTGGGAACCGTTTGATTTTTTAATTATAGCTGTGAAGGGTATTGTACGGTGGCCAAAAGGGCAAACATGCTGCATATACAAAAACAAGCTACATATACAGAAACACGCTGCATATAAGAAAACAAATGCAAAAGGAAAACGCTGCATATCCAGTCATACAATGGAAATGTTCCAGGCCTCTAGGGGCAGTGATGAGCTTCCACCTACAAGACAGACAACGGACATATCAGCATATGGTATGGCGCAGATGAGGGAGTGATGTATGTATTCTTTTTCTCCTTTCTCTGCTTTTTCATAATACTGTAAAAGATTAAGGCCAAATGAAAAAAAACAGAAAGAAAAGAAAAAAGAATACATAATAACTTAACTTTCCTTGACATTGTTGTCAAAAGCATGTGATGTCAAAAGTAAAGTTACATAAAAAGTTAAGGTAAAAGTAGAATATTTGTAGACTTCTTAGGACAGCTTGCATTTAATTATACGCATACTGGGGGGAGATGCCACTGCAGCAATGGTCGCTCGTTAACTTCTGGTACTTCACTGTATTCGTCTACAGCTGGCGAAACATGTCAAGCGTGAGGAAAGTCAGTGAAGGTGACTAAACTTTCCCATTAACATGATTTCCATCAGCTTTGTTGGTTGCACAACAATGAAGAAAACAACCCATGACCCAACACCACTTTTGATGTGAGGAAAAACCCCTTGCAGCAGAACTTACGTACTGAGGATTTTTAACTGCTAGATGGTATCTCCATTCACTTCAGTAAAGAACACGCTCTTTAGAAATAGTTTGACATGACATTGTGCCACTGGCAAAGGATCAAAATCACAGTGAGACCTTGTTATTAATTATTCACTGAGCTTGTGCTGCTGCTACACCTCAACTGTCTAAACCAGTGCCCTTCAAACAATACAGCTCTATTTGCAGCTCAGTATCATGCACCTCACAGAACAGAGCGGAACAAGAAAAGAGCTGTCAGCCCTCACCAGTCACCGCGGGGTGGTGCACAAATGCATGAGTCAATAGCAAATGAGCTACTTCAGCAGGGAAGATTTCCTGCAGTGACCAATAGGACCGGATCACATCGAGGGACACATTTAGGTCTCCAACACAGTGTGTGGTAATGAGCAACCCAACAGTGTCGTCATTGTATGAGGAATGAAGTCCGGGACAAATAATACCAGATCCATCACTTTCTCAACCAGCTCTGCAGATCTCACACAGAGGAATACAAAATGTCAATTCATAAAAATAGTAGGGATCGGTTTTCTTTCATTTTCTTTTTTCCCTTTGAACGCTTGGCTGCCTCCGTGTCCATATGTCAGTGCTCCCCTCTCTGGGAGTGTCCCGCGGACCAAAGGCCCAAGGCTTTCCCTCAGTAGTTAAACCTTCACACTAACAGTTGATTGCAGGGTGGAAAGGGGCTTTGGTTTTATGGCTCAAAATCTCAACAGGGACCTCACCGTGGCAGCTCGTATAATATCCTAAATAGCTTTGCTCATATTAGATTACATGCTGCATTTCCCTGGTCTTAACATCCAGCAGTTTGTGAACAACGAGGCTCTATGCCTGCAGTTGACACTCCCTCAGAGGGAAGCTACTTTAAAAGCCATTACAGTCATACACATTCATCCTGGTCACAAATGAACCCTGAGGTAAGTGAAAATCGGTGCCCTTTTTATGCATTCGAGCTACTAAACACGTGTAATTGACATCCACTGAGCCAGTGTTTTTAATGCTGACAGTGAAGGCTGACAGTTAAACAGTAAATCAGTACAACGTGAACAGTTTTCCCAGTTCCTCCTGAAGGCAGCCTTCTGTGACACCACTCAAAATGATTGTCTACCTCATTCATTTTGCAGCGGTAATGAGGAGCCATGAAGACCAGCTGAGAGGTCAAGGACTTGGATCGCGACGTGGCAAACTGCTGATAAATTCTTCACCAGCCGCATGATTAAGCAAAAAAAGATTTGCTGCAGCTGCTCCTGGCCTCCCTCTGCCATCGACCCATTCCATCCGCTGTTTGGTTTTCATCATCGCACCGGCCACCTGCTCTGATCCTGCATTCGGATGCCAACTTATAGCTGGACAGACTGAATATGAAAAATGTGACAGCCTGCTGGCAGCAGTCAGACAAGCTGTTAGGTTTCAGTAAGCATGTTGATTTTAGCAATATTTTTATCATTTCAGTCAGACAGCTCACGTTTAGAATGTTTATTCAGCAGGAGAACATGACTTGAGTTTGGCGTCTAGGCTCCGACTTCATCTCTCCCCGCAGGTTAAGTTACATAAAGATATAAGGGGAGTGATGAGCAAATTCTTGAAAACCCCCTGTCAGAGCCTACAGGTGGATGCTGGGGTGGAGGTGGGGTAAAAGAGCAGGCAGTGACACTGTGCGGGGCAGCAATGCATGCATGCAGAGGGGGAAATGGGAGGTTTAGCAGTTTAAATAGACCGCCGGAGGAACATAGTTTATACTCCTGAAATGAAAGCATGAGAGAGCATAGCTACTCTAGTTCATGACCGGGGATAGAAGCGCTTGTTTAAAGAAGTTGTTCAGTGCAGATGTAGCTACATTGTCACAAAACACCATAATCTGTTCTTGGTCCATCTGTTGCCCCAGGGAGAACAAGCAATGACAACTGGGCAAAGCTCGTAAAGAGCAGGCTCAAGTTTGTAGTTGACTAATCATGCACACCCCCAATGAAGGACAGAATGCTGTAACATGCCATGCAAAGGCCAGAACCACCGACAGCGACAGCCTTTGTCTAAGACCAGTGTCTTTTAGATTTACAGAATTTACCAATACTAGCGAGCGTAATACGAATGTTTGCCCTGTGCTAAAGATGCTTGCATAGCAAACTATTGAGAGCTATACCAGGAAGTTTCAGGTATGAGGAAAGGCCTATGTGTGTCTGTTCTGAAAGACGTACGCCTTACTCCTGAAAAGCTTTAACTGGATATGCTTAACTGGCAGCAATGAGGGAAATACAACCACTAAGAATTCATCCTAAGATGAAAGACAAAGTTGCAAATGTTGTACAGAATCCAGCATAATGACTCTGGCAAGGTGACAAAGATGCAAAGGCTAATGTTGCAACTAAATGTTGATTTGACAGAACATTGAATACCATTAGAGAGGTTTATCAGAGTGAGGTCTGAGATTAGGGCAGACAGTTAATCATAATTACTAAAAGTGCAATAAGGCAGTTCCTAGTTGCCTGAGGTGCAATTTGTGTTGAATACAAAATGTGGGTTAAACTACTATTTTAAATATTGTCATGCTGCAGACACATCCTACCTACACAGCATATTTACAGACTTAAGAAAACATGTTTGTGCTTGGTACAACTCATTGCACAAATAACTCCAAAATAAATATATTTAGATGAATATGAGGAGAATGTAAATGCATCTTTATAACATCAGTCAAAATAGTCACAATAAAATATTTAAAAATATTAAGCCTTATGTGAAATAATAGCGAAATCGGTGTGTAACTCTACCCTGTGCTATGGGGATCCTTGGTATGTGGTGTCTCTGAACACACCAAAGGCAAAACTGAATTCTACCCAAGTTTCTCAAGTACAGAAGAATCCCAGCAATCTTAAAATCTTGTTGCAGATTAGGACCTGCATAACAGAAAGTTGACAATATTATTATTACTCATATTTTCTCCAGTAAAATAGTGATGTAATATCAATACATTAAACGGTAATATTTTCCTTGTTCCCTTTCTTTAGTTAGTATATGAAATAAAAAACGGAACAGATTACCTGTTAAAATTTGATCCCTCAGGGAAACAGAATTGCAGCTGCAGAGGGCAGGAGCTGAGAACACCTTGTTGACTTGGAGCTACAGTTCCCAGGGTCCTCTGGGGTGTGACGTCGGCAGTAGCGGAGCGTCTTGGCGCGCGTCAAAAGTTGCAGACGGTGACCCAGATTGTTTACAGTCCAGCAAAAAAGTTCGCGTTGATGATTTGGCATTCATGATGCTGAGTGTTGATGTTGAGAAGAGAGGACAGGAAGGCTGACTCAGCGGAGGTGCAGGGTTCTGTTCATGTCGGGCTTTTGGGGGGAAACTGCAGGAGTGGGAGAAGCTGCGTGGGAGCTGCATGCTCTTGAACGACAATGACAATCGTATGTGCAACAATGGCTGATTACCAATACACCGAGACGATGGAAGAGCAGGCAGCGACACTGTGCGGGACAGCAGTGCATGCAGGCAGAGGGGTTTAGCAGTTTAAAAAGACCGCCAGATTGGAAGGGTGCGTTTGATATTGACTATCGAGAGTGAGGTATGTCATGTGCAGCTCAGCTGTCTGCCTGAACTAACCCACAGGCATTGCCACATGAATGTATGACTGTAACTATGATTGCTTTTACAGTAGTCTCCTGTAAAAGGTACATTTATACTACATAATTATACACTTTTTTCTATTCATATTGTAAATAAAAAGTACAAATGTGAAGGTCAGGGTGATGGACAGATGTGTAGCATCAGTGGGAGACCAAAGAGAATTCTGCACAACCTCGCAATTCTGTCCAATCGCTGCAACTTTTTTGCAAATTTGACCAATTATAGTAGTTTGCCGCAAATTCCAGCAATCATAGCAATCCCCCGCGCTAAAATCATACATGTATGTCTCAATGAACTGACTCAGTGTTTTATTATTTGCTTGTTTTTATTTTGTCTGGCATACTGAAGAGGTTTATCATTGTTATTAACATTTCTCAGTGCTTTGTGCATTTACGTATAATTTTGTGCCGTTTTAGAGTTTGAGCTCCAAAAGCATTTTGCTTCTTTGTGGAATTCCCCCCAGGTGAACTCATTCATTTACATTTAAAGCAGGCTTTGTTAGAATTTGTGTAATCTTGAACCTTTTTGTTAAGGTTCGATAGAACACTCAGAACAGAGTGTGGTTTCATTCCCCCTGGAGCAACTTGTCTTTGAGTTTTAATGAATTTAAAAACAAAAACAAACAAAAGAATTAGAAAATTTCTTTTTTTAATTTATTTATTTTGCAATTTTACCTTGTCCCCACAATTTCTTTGCAAAAAACACATAAAGACATCACAGCATATGTCGCCACAACAATCCCCCCAAAAAGGCCACAAAATCCTGGAGGGACTGACAGTGATGCAGATCTTATTACTCCTTGAGGGGGTCACTGATGAAGCAGAGCGAAAGGGAACCACTGCCTCTACTTTGATAGCTGTACGTGAGCTTTCACCACAAGCAGAATGAAGTAGAAACAGCTACTTCCTATGTCACTTTATGCTGAATTTATGTGCATTAGTCACATTAAAATACCCTCTGCTTCAAGTGGACAGACTGATAAACCAAACTCTGTTCTAAAAGCGTTTTTTTATGGGAGGGTCATATTTCTTCACAGTAAAAACTTAAGTTACACCATCACTAAGACTGTTTTCTGATTCACGTTGATTTACAGGCAGAATCAGCACACAACATTTACTCAGTGACAACTAACTAACCTGTTTGTATTTGCCACAGATGAACACTGCACCTATTGACGTATGAAGTACCTCAGTAACAGAGTAGACAGTTCCTAATGAGTTTAATGCTGTTTGAAGTCTTCATAGTGCATGATGTTCATTATGTAAATCCCTTTTGGAGTAAAATAGATGATAAAGCAGAGTGTGCTTTAGGGCAGGGCAACCTTATGGTTAATAAGTCACTACCACGTTTCTCAGATTCACTCACTCCATGCTCATGTCCAAATATGATCACTTATGGCTCCAAAAAACCAAGTTGGCAACGGCCATAACACCAGACTTGCAGCTTCAAACTGGTAATCCGCAAAGCAATGAGTCATGGTGGATTTGCACTTGTTTCCACCACAGACCTGCTCACAGACCCTCTTTATTAACTGCAATCAGGACCTTTCCCTAATCCCAACCAAGCTTTAGTTGCCTATACCCCTAACCTCACCTTAGCCATAGTTTACTTTCCATTACCACAGTCTTTCCCTCATGTACTTTAGCTGTACCATAGCTGCCATGTGCAGAATTTTACAAACATTGACGCTGACTGCAGAATTGTACAATATCCATGTCCTGGTCCTGAAAATGTAGGATGCTATGTATGATTAATGCACTTTCAGGTCATCATTTTGGCTTTGTGACTCTTCAGTGTTTAAGTCATCCCAGCTCTGCATCTACATTCTAGACCTCTCATACTAATCTGAAGCTACATAAAGATACAGTATACAGACAGTTTGGGTGGTTTTAAGAACTGATTCCAGTGTTTTTATGCTGGAACTTACCTGTCTAACGCTTTCATTGACTTTATAATTGTTAAACTGATATCTGTAATGGGAATCAAACTAGAAAATTTGTTTGGGACAAAAGGTCACAAGACAGTGGACTTTTTATTCCGCTGTCATTCTAATGGATGTTCCAATAGTAGAAGCTGACAGTAAGGTACCAGTATATCCTTCTTGCTATGAGTTTGTTTTGGAGTGTACTTTCTGTCCTCCATGATAAAAATCTCGTAATGCAGCTTCACCAATGCAGTAAAACAAAAAACCTGAATTGACCTGTATTATACGTCTACTGATCACCTCTAGTTTAAAGCATTTAAGGTGAGATGCACTTCCTTGAAAATAACACACAAAGTCAATTCCAGGCTGAATGCAATGTGTATTTAGTGGCAGAGTTTGATTAGGGATAACAGGCCTTTCCCTGGGGAGAGGCTCTCAGGGAACCGTAAGCCACCATTAAACACCTGCAGGTGAGAGGCGGAGGGAGGAGGTTTGTTTAACAGTAATCCTCTGCAGGCTATCACAGAATGGTAAAGGCACCACTCTGCACGCTGCAATAACAGAGTTGAGACCTCCGTGAACGCTTGTTTTTGCAATTTTCCAACCTTCTGACAGGGACACGGAACAGCCATGGCTTTTTGTTCTGCTTATTACCGCACCGGTTCTACAGCGACGTCTGTTTCATGACTTACTGGCACGCCGATGCACGGCGGAGCGAAGCCGACTGACTGTGAGTGAGTTTAGACAGAGGTAACAACGGCATCTCAAGATATCCATTTCCCAACAACAGCCCTGTGAATGAGGTGCAAGAATTTCTCGGTGGTGTAAGCGACACAGACATCGAGCCGGTTTCCAGCCCTCCTGGTGTGATCATCAAAAGTAATTTGACTGGGAATAAAGTCTCAAACTCCAATTTAAGACGAGTGGCATTTTGTTAGAAAGCTGCAATCCCAGAAGCTTCAAATACATCTATATTATGTATGTATATAGGTTTTTCAGCAAGATCTTTGCAATGTATTTACATAGTTTAATTACCTCTATATATTACTGTTTGATTGTTTTTTTAATACTGGAGTGAAATTGCCTACCTATGCATGCAGGATTCATAGGAAATGATCCATTGTTACTAATTTGAATTTGGCCAGCCTTGCTGTTTATTGTGCATTCTCCTAACACTGTATCAGAGCTGTGTTAAATTACTGTCACCACACATACCACTGACTGCAATTGTCCATTGAAAATGTGCCTATATTACCTAAGTGTGCCTACATTTAAAGGTGGATAAGTTTTGAATATCACAGAGGGACATGGAACAAAAACGAGCAGTGACACTGAACTTTTAGATGAAGGGCTGCAAGCAACAGCCTGCAAACCTCCAACTCTTCTGCAAGGTAGCCAAATTTACTGCGCTCTGTTTTGGGGGAAGAAAACTGCTTGTGCTACGCGCAACATGAAATCAGGTCGTGGTTTGCTTGGCTGTATTAAATCGCGCTTGCTGTTGAAAAGTTGCTCTACAACTATATGATACGAAGTGCTTTAAAGTCCAGATGAAACAGCATTTCAAGATTATCTAGCTTCGGTATCATGATGAATTAAGTGAAACAGGACAGGGACATAATGTTGACAGGAATTTCATTTGAAGGCTGATAAGTGGGTGTCATAATCTGACATACCATGCAGTTGCTTGCTAGCTAACTTAAGCATGTGCTGCTAAAAGGTGAGGATTGATGGTTGGTATTATTGGTTGAAATTGGTTGGCTCTGTCTTATGTAAGCACACACCATGTTTTGTTTTATGGGAGGGAAATAACTGAATTTTGATATAAGAATGGACATAAAGAAATTTTCTGGGAAATATTGTTAAATAGTTCACAAAATGATTGGGGTTGTGATCAAAAAGGGTTTCATCTCATCTGGACTTTAAGCAAAGTTTTTAAGACACAGTAATGAACGGCGGACAGATCCACATGTTAAGAGTTACAGTACTTTGCCACATGGCAGAGATATAAACAGATTGAATGCAAATAAACACATCATCGTCCACCAACAGCCAGCCCTCAAGTAAACAAACATTCACTCTACCATCTTTGTGCAATTAGAGCGGAGGTTGAGCTCTCAGTGCATGAGACCATATGAAGATGCACTGAGAAACAGAATGACTCTGATGTATTTATAATGTGTCATATATATCAATCACCAGTGTTTTTTTGCGTTGAATAACAGACGACTTTGTGAGTTAACCCGTGTTGTAGCATACTCGAGATGCATTGCAATGCATGAGTGACATGAGTGGTTCGATTTAATGTTTAAATAATTGAGTTTGCGAGATGAATGTGACGTGTATTGTGAGTACTTTTTACACCATCACTCAGAGATGTTAAGACATTAACAGAGCCATTGAATTGCTAGTTAGGTTTCATATTGTATTCCAGGGAAACTGGAGCAAGAGAATGAAAATTGTGCCTTTTTATCTATTTGTTCACTCAAGAATAGATTCTGAATCAAATGATCCCCACTCCTAATGTAACATTTGCTTGATGTTTATTTCTAAACTAGCTTTACCTCTTGGATTTTGGTGAGGATGGCTGAGTGTAAGCAGCTGCAGATGGAAACAATCCGACCGGCATCCCCGGCTTAAAAGCTTAAAATTTTGATGCATCGGTAATCGTTTTATCATCAGAATCAGAATCGAATTGAATCATGAGGTACCAAGAGATTTCCACCGTTAGCAGATCATGGGCTCCCTGAGGATGTTAATGTGGCTGATCAAATGTCTGATAGATCACAGAGAATCAAAAACAAGAAATCAACAACAACAAAAAAAAGTTTGGGATTGAGTTGGTTCTAAACTTCTGCACTTTGTGAACTTCCAAAAGAGTGTAAAGTGTAAAACTGACAAGCTTTAGTCAGCCGAATCTTATGGCTCCCATGTATTGAAGCTCAGTGGTTCTGAGCCCAGGAGGTTTTCCACTTTAAGCCTCATCTACTGTAAAAGTATTTCCATGTATTTTCTGAAGAACACACCAGGAATCCCATGTAAAATCAGATTTCTGTCACGGCACCATGAAAACCAGCATTCTCCATAAAATGAGGTGGGTGTGTGACGGGGGAGACTTTTAAAGCTCGCACATTATAGTTACTATGGGAACTGGGAATTTGTGGTCACTCCGGTGGAGCGGTAATTAGTTGTTAAGAAAGAGGAACTAGAGGGAATAAGATCGAGAGGCGAGCAGGATGAATGTGTTCACGTGTTACAGCGATCATGTCTCGGGGTCAGGTTGAACGGTGAACCTGCCTTTTTTCCCACCGCAGGGCTAATTAAGAGTCATGACAGTTGCAGTTTACACCGTTCATTTACGGCATTCTCATGAGTCACCTGATCATTTCAAGCTCTGTCCTTTTTCTTTAAACGTCCACAAACAGGTTTAATCCAGCCACCATCATAACTCATCACACATCACTCATCTGTCTATTGCTATAATTAGGGCAGTTCACTTTTTTTTTGCATAAAATATAAGAAATGCTGCAGAGCCAGCAAATTAAACCAGAGCAGCATTTTCAAGATTGACCAGACACTAAAAATGAGATCATCATAATTATAATACCATATTTAAAATAAGCTTCCAGGCAGAATTTTTACTCTCCAGATAATTATTTACCAACGTCATCACCAAGCATCCACCTCTTTGTGCTGCAAATTGAGATATAATAAAAATGCTATAACTGTCTATGGAGCATTAAAAAGGGTCCCTTGTAGCTGACATCATCAAAGTCCTGCCAGTCTGTCTTTCTGTCAGTCCGTCTGTCTGTGGGGCCGCTGTGATGACTGTCTGAGCGTGCATGATAAGGAGCATCTGATTCCTGGCCATCTGGAACACAGGGGTGTACCTTGGCAGCCATGCTTCACTAATCACCCTCTGTAAACATACAGTAGTGTATATGTAAGCTGTAATGAGTCTGTTGCTACAGCCCGAGGATGGCAGCGTACATTATCCTTGTCTCTGATACAGATGGCATGGCTAGATAATCAGTTGTCAGAGCTCGCCCGAGGGCCGCGGCTGTTTAGATTAAAGCCTCACATAAGCGAGTACTCGGTGGGTCACAACCATAAAGCTTCTCAGTGGAAAAAAGACAGTTTTGGGGAAGAATTACGTAATATATGACTTGTCCAGATCAGTAGTTAGAGATTTGATGATAAAAGGCCTCCGTTTGCAGGCTACAACAAAGCATCTGCTCTGAATATTTGTCAGACACTCTTAAAAGAGAAAAAAAGTGCCTACTAGAACCATAAAGGTTCTTCAGCTCATCCCCATAAGAGAAACATTTTTGGCAGAATTTTAAATAAAGGTAATAAAGGTTCAACTTGGAATTCTGTCAGAAGGTTCTACCTAGAACCCAACCTAAAGGTTTATAACTAGAACCAGCTGTGACCCCCCAATAACGCACCCATGCTGTTCCACAGTACAGAGAGTCCAAGGTTTTCAACTGGAACCCACAAACAGTGCTCTACTGAGAACCCTTTCATATATCAAAGATTTCATCTAGATCTCACCCAGTGTGTTCTCCCAAGAACCCTTTTATATTCCAAGGGTTTCATCTAGAATCCACCTTGGGGGTTCTACCAGACCAATTGTATCCCAATGGTTAAATCTAGAACCCATCTTGGGGGTTCCTCTGAGAACCCTTTTATACTCCAAGGGTTTCATGTAGAACCCACAAAGGAGGATCTAAAAATCTGTTCTCTGAGGGTCAACAATTCTCGAAGAACTCTTTCTTCCAAAAAGTGTTCCTTTGATGAAAAGGGTTCATAATGGAATACCTAGCCTGACAATGAATCCTGGACAGACCTTTTCATCAAAAAAGAAAAGTAAATGGTTCTGGTTGGAACCTCAGGCCTTCAGGAGGAACCCTTTTGGAACCCTTATTTCGAAGAGCAGGGCAGAGTTAGCCCTTTTCTTCATTGTAGAACCCCCAGCAAGACTTTTCAGTTAATCTTATTAGGGCACAGACAGACTCCTAATAGCATTATAATGGCAGAAATACATTACAGTATAGTGCCTGGCAATTCACTGCAATAGGACCTAAAGAGATATTGATTTAGTATAACACATTAGGAACGAGGGGTGCTCAACTAAAAAATCTTATTAGGCTGAAAGAGAGCAGAACTGAGGAGTGAAAGTGTAATTCTTTAGCTTTAAGTCATTAAGATATATTACTGCAGGTTTTCAAGCTGATTGCCGTCACACTCAGGCTCAGCTGCATTGCAGCGTCGCCTGGAAGGCATGGATGAACATATCCTTTAGAACAGACCATCTTGTCATAAATCTTTTCCCCTGGCATGCTTGTTCCGATGCCAAAGTCAGCAGTGAAGCCACTGATGTGCCATTATCTGAGCCCTTTGCAGCCTCCATCAGACTGAGCTGAAGTAAAATAATGGCTGCTCCTTCTTTTGGGTGGTTGCTAAAAGGCACAAACCTTTGAAATGGTATCTGAGGTCTGAGCAAGTTGTAATTGGGGGAAACGGAAAACTACATTTTTCCATTGAAGTTCATGTAAAATAGGGCTGCCAGCTTTCTCCCCAACTAACATTACTAACTACGCATAATGAAAAGGTTTTGCATGTGACACCTGCTTAATGATGTCTGAGAAATGGGGAAAACGTGTACATCCCCTATCAAAACACAAAATTTGAAGTCCTAAGTCCTGCCTCTTTTCACTCCATGCTCCAATGACACATCAGTCAACCTTTATGTATAAATGTGTGTGTGTTTAGTATGTCACCTTTTATTGTTTTCATATCATTTTGGCAACCATTTTTGTGGTTTGTGTATGAGTATTTTTTTGTTTGTTTGTTTCTTACATTTATTTATATACACCTTTTTGTGCTTACCTGATTGTTTGTTCCATTCTTTGCTATTCACCTTGGTTATATGTTACATTGCTACCTCACATTTTGAAAAATAAAGTCTTGGGACTCTTGGGGAAAAAAAAACAAAGAAAGTTCAGCCAAATTGAACACAGTCTAAAGTTCACGTGGATTTATTTTGCCACGGCGAGTGAATCAAAAGGACTCCAGTTGGATAAATTGAATTTGCTGCAAAAATGTAGCTGCTTTAAATGCTAGTGTGACCAGACCTTTAAATGTTTTTGACATCAACAGAAATAGTTTCATCCCAACTCGACCAAAGTATGAGCTATTTGAACCTGAACCCAATTAGAACAAAAACATAACAGTTGCATACAATGTGAGTGCAGTGAGTGTAGAGTTGACGTCCCACACCTTATTAGCAGAACTGTGCAGTGTCAAGATGACAAAACACACAAAAAGAACAATAATTTTCATTAGTTCTTTTCTACTTCCTCATTATCAAAAGAACCCAAAACTTTGCAAAAGCACAAACTCAGGAGCTGGAGCACGACACTGTTACAAAAAGCAATTCACCATCAGCAGGTGGAGTTAGGGTGGGCCTCATCATCTCCTTTGACCCCCTCTAAAAACAGTCCACCTCCACACCAAAACAAACTGACAGTTTTGTAATGGGCTGCCACCACAGTCCTCAGGCTGCTTCCTCCAACAAAAAAGTGTCCTTGTCAGGCATGTGGAGCTCCAAGGAACAAATATACAGAACTCCAAATGCAAATACACTACACTAAGAAATGCTGGCAGGCGTGGATGATGTCTCTTTTGAAGTTGAATTACTGTTTCAGGCAGCAGTGAAATCCCTGTCACCATGTTTTCCATGCAAATGATTAATGACAATATTTTTGGTGCAATTAGACTACAAGTACAGTAACTTGTAGCACAATGAAATGTGTCTCCATTATTTTTTATCTGTTTGAGCCGTTTACATAACTGAAATCACTGACAGCTCCCCACAAAAGAGTAATCCTGCTCACATGACAGGAAACATTTTGATTATCCTGACAAAATGTTTTTGACTTTTTCTAAGAATGAGGAGTTGATATCTTCCACAGAAGCTGACATGTTTCTAGTAGCTCAAAACAGACAAACTAAACACTGGCACTTGATATGGACTTTAATGTTTTCTACAAGTTTCACAGATAGGTTCTCCTACACGCTTGGAGGTGGAGAGTGACAGGTGGTGTTGGCAATCTGCAAGCTTGATACTACTGAAACCTACAAACTGGTCCTTTAACCAGTTGATTCCATCGAGCATGGCACGTCTGTGATTAAGTCCTTTTTCCTTGCTCTTTGTGAGTCTACCATGGATAAGGAGGCAACATAGTTAAAAGGTTTCTTTTCTGTCTGTGTTTGTGATCGTGAGTCTGCATGGGGTCTTTTATTTTGAAAATTAACCGTATTCTCCCTGCCTTTTGATCTGCTCTGTGCCAATTAACGCAGCATCCATCAAAAACAGACTTGGCACATATTTGAAGTGGAACGGAGCGGAGAGCTGCTTCTGGGACGAGCCGAGGCGCTGCTGCTATAATGAAAATCAGGGAAACATGTTAAGGTATTGCATCATATTTTAACATGCAAAAAGGCATTTATTTTTATTTGCTGGGTAAAATGAACATTTAGTGGAACTAGCTTAGTTAAGGCAACTGTACTTTAATTTGTACAAGTTCTTTAGAATAATTATCTTGTATGCTACAGTTTGTTATGCTGAAAGATTAAAGTGGGCAAAAAGTACCTAAAAAGTGTGAAAGAAATCTGATACCACAAACCTTCAGATGATGTAAGAAAATTATGAAGTCACTAAAACCTATTAGAAAATAACATTTAAGACTAGATAAATAAAAATATGGTGTTACATTTGTATTTTGAAAATTGCCATTGTGGCTATAAATTTACTCTCTGCATGTTAGATGCAAATTTCTCAGTGACTGGAGGTTAAATGTCTTTGACAGGTTTATATACAGTACCTACTTTAAGGTGTTGTGCACTTTGCTGCACAATACAGCACAATTTAAAAGTTTTGTGCAACTATTTGCCTGACAGGTACAATTAATAGTTACTGACAGGGAGTATTTACTGCACGACGATTACTTTTACTTTTCTGATAACAGCTGATAATACTTAGTTTTACTCAAGTAAGGTTTTAACAACAGAACTTTTACTTGTAGTGGAGTATTTTCACAGTGTGATATTAGTATTTTTACTGAAGTAAAGGATCTGAATACTTTATCCAGTACAGCTCACCTGTCTGCTGATCACCTGGTACCTGGTGCCCAGTTACTGCTTGGTCAGGTCCATGTTCTTTACCTCTGAGCTTCTCTTCTAATGTTCTCCTCTCAAAAGATGCTATTCATTGTGATTTCTCTGAATTTTATGTCTCCATCCCAAGTAGCTGATACACTAGACTCATCCAACTAGCTACAAATCTCACTCTGCTGTATTAATTGTCAGATGTAGATTGAGCCACTTGCTCTCTCTCCAAATGACATATCAAGGGTTGTGATGCCAAATTTCTTCCTCTCCTTAATGGGAAATGAACCTGTGCAGAGTTCACTAAATAGCTGCCTGTGTTATTATTATTATTATTTTTTTGGTTATAATGGTTTACTGAACTATGTACACTATAATTATAAACCTTGACTGCAGCTATTCACATCAAATACATTTTGTTCAGTTTTCAAATAGCTCTGGCTATTCTGAAAAACTCTGAGAGGCACATTAATGGATGTAGGAAAATGACTGAAAAGGTCAAAGTAAATGTGAAACTGTTAGTGGATAAAATTATCAGGCAGTCTGATGATTTTAAATTAGAAAACAGTTAAAACATTCTGTAGTTTAAGTGTCTCAGATTTTCTGTTTTCTTGTGTTTCATCTCAAACCCAGTCTCTCTGTGTATTTTTAGACTTTCAGACTTAAGAAACAGTTTTACAGCGGCAGTCTGAACAAATGATGGGCATTCAGAGTCATTTCAAACATTTTACTGACGCATGATTTATATTTGATAGAGTGATGCAGCCGGTTGTTGTAGCTCTTTGAAGAGCAACAACTGTCAAAAACTGTCTCTTTAGTGGAGATGTGATGTTACACAGCGCTCTCTCTGTCACTGATACACACAGACACTGTGCCCTTTCTGTCTCTCCCTCGCTCTCACCTTAACTGTGACCATCTCATTTCCTCTCTGGTCGTCTTCATTTCCTCTGCAGCTGTCCCTCAGAATCACCGGGGCTACATTTAGGTCCTCTATTGGAGAGTTGATTTGGACGTCCAGATTCATGCAGATATCAAACACATTTAAAATCAAAATTAGTTGGTTTTCAAATGTGTTTTTTATATTTTTCTTAGTTTCTTCACTCTCACTGTAGATTTTGGGAAAAGACTACATAAAAACTACACATTCCTTAACATTTATTACTGAATTATTACACAATTCCTATACATTTACTGCAGTATGTTTTCACAGTCACTGTGTAATTACTACCTCCTTCTGTATGTGTAGTGTTGTGTCACTACTGATCATTTATTAAGCTTATTTTCATTTCTACACAAAGCCATTTAAATTATTATTAAAAAAGAACAGATTTACTGCTATTTGCCTATTCAGTTTCACGCTGTAGTGCATATAATTTGTTCTTACCAAACAAGAATGAACTCACACAAGCTTTGTTTCAACATTTTTAATAAATTGACAGAAACTGGTGGCCTGGTAGCTCAGTTGGCAGCCTGTTCTCCCCATGTACTGAGGCTGTAAGTTAAAGTCCTGGACCATGTTGGGTCATGTTCCATGGCAAAATCAAAATAAAAGAGATTGCACAGTATTTTTAACATTTACATCCACTAATACCATAATATCAAGCGACACAACCTCTCACTCTGTATCCTGCCAGACAATGGGACATCACTTTTTGCTCTGACAGCGATGAAAGATAGCTGCTGGCTAAAATGGATGACATAAAGACAAAATTAGCCAGCAGAGAACAACAAGTTGTGGACAATACGTCATTAAAGGCTAAGTCATATGTTGGGGAGGATTAGGGCGCTTAAAGACTGTGAGAATAACGATGTCAATGGCTTTGCTGCTTATAAAAAGTTTTCAAAAACTATTAGCTTCTGATAGCCGCAATCTAGGCTCGTCATTACTATGGAAACACACAGTTAGTTACAGGAGCACAGGCCCTGAAAGTGAGCGACCGTGTTTGTTTCCTGTCATATTTTGACAGAACTGACAGAAACTGACAATTTTTGTGGGAGCTACTGGTGCTGCACTTGTGCCCCCTTTGGCACACGCTAGTGTTTCTCTCATTCTGCAAATACGTTAATAACGTTTGAGGATGACCTCCTGAATGAGCACAGGCTACTGTTAACTGTCGACGTTAGTTAATATTGACCATGGCAGCTTTGATTGCAGTTTAGGAAAAGGCCTTCTAGTAACAATTACTGCTTTTCCAGTCCCAGTTGGCCTCACTGTATTGGAGGGAACTGTGTGCACCAAGAGATAAAAAACAAGCTCTGTGTGCCACAGATGTGTTTATATGTTTGCAAAGAACATACAACGAGAGGACAAAACTGAGGATCATTGTGATGACATTATGGCAATGTCTTTTCAGAGCTACATGAGAAAATTGTAAATGTGTTCATACAGTGTATGGTTCAAGCATTACTTTTGTAATATAGTTAAGCTTTCTCTGTGTACATTTGGGCTGTTGTT
This sequence comes from Lutjanus erythropterus, assembly GCF_056507025.1. Taxonomy (NCBI): domain Eukaryota; kingdom Metazoa; phylum Chordata; class Actinopteri; order Lutjaniformes; family Lutjanidae; genus Lutjanus; species Lutjanus erythropterus. Next base: position 9,297,137 of record NC_139329.1, read on the forward strand.
TTCAAGAAATTGTAACATTCCGGGTTTTATTATGTTTCCTGTTTTATTTTTTAACACTACCTCTTGTGTCTTTTCAGTTTCCTGTGTTTTCCCGCCCCTCATCAACTGCACCTGAGGCCACTCACTCACCTGCCCCTGATTACCCTCCTTGCCATCCCTGTGCATTTATACCCCCACCAGCTCCACATGTCTCTGCCAGATTGTCTCTATTGTCTGTGAAGCTGCTTGGTGTGGTTATAGGCCTCATGTTTCCTTTTGGACGTCGCCTATTTATTGGATTATAGTTTTGTGCCTTTTTTTCCCTGTCTGTTTTTTTGTTTGCCTTTTTGGACTCCCTGTGTTTGCCTTGTTTTGGACTTAAGTAAAGACAGTGGTTTTCATTTGAACCTCACTCTGCCTCCTGTGTGTTCTCTGCACCTGAGTCTCACTTCCCAGAGCTGTTACAGTACAATCTGGCCATGTCTGACTCAGCAGAGAACGATGCTCTCCGTACTGCTCTCCAGTCTCAAGGGCAGCGGTTGAAGGACCACGAACTGGCACTGAATAAATTGGGTGGCGGTGTTCAAGAGCTTCATGTACGCCAAGACGCCTTCCAGAATGCCATGAAGGAGCAGCTACTCGCACTCACAGCCCAGACTCAGCAGTTGTTAACGCTGCTGGGCAACCAAGCTCCGGCGGAGGCTGCCCCTACCTCTCCTGCTATCCCTGCACCCGCAGCCATGCCCGATCTCCAGCCTGTCCTTCGCCATGAACCACGTGCACCACCCATTGAAAGGTATGACGGGGACCCTGAGACCTGCCGCTCCTTCCTGACACTCTGCTCCCTTACATTCGGCCTCCAGCCGTCATCGTTTCCCACCGATCATTCCCGTGTTGCATTCATGATCACCAACCTCACTGGGAGGGCGCGAGAGTGGGCTACGGCTGAATGGGACAGACAGTCGCCAGTATGCCGCTCTGAGGAGACTTTTTCTGCTGCTTTAAGAAGAGTTTTTGGACATTCTACCCCTGGTCGTGAGGCAGCCCGGGGTTTGCTGGCTCTTAAACAGGGCAACAGCCGTGTGGCAGACCATGCCATTCGTTTCCGGACTCTGGCTGCTGACAGTGAATGGAACACTCAGTCCCTGTCCGACACATTCCTGCATAGCCTTGCTGACGACATTAAGGATCACCTCGCTCCACTAGATTTGCCCGCTGACTTTGATGCTCTGGTTGCCTTGGCTATTAAGATTGATAATCGCCTGTTTGCAAGAAGAAAGGAGAGAAGTCATGCTGAGAAGAGAACTCCAGCCCACTGGGGGCAGTCCACTTCCTGGTCTCCTACCAAACGCCGTTCCTGTTCTTCTGGGAGCTCCGGTGAGGAAGTTACAGCGCCACCTGGGGAAAAGGAGGAACCTATGCAGGTGGGCCGCACTCAGCTTTCTCCAGAGGAGCGTCAGCGCCGCTTTAGGGAAGGAAGATGCTTCTACTGTGGTCTCAAAGGACATTTCCTGGCAGCATGCCCAGTAAAAGGCCATGCTCATCAGTAAATGGAGGGTTACTGGTGAGCAGAACTTTCTCTTCAAGACCCTCCCGTGCACTCACCCAGGCCCGTATTTCCTCTCCTGTGGGTTCCTTGGACTTGGCTGCTTTCGTGGACTCTGGAGCCGATGAGAACTTCATGGACCAGGGCCTTGCTCGCCGGCTCCAGCTGCAACTCAAGCCTCTCCCCTCCCCCCTGGTGGCCCACGCCCTGGATGGTCGCCTCCTCTGTCACGTGTCTCTCCAGACTCCAGCTCTCACTCTCCTCATGTCAGGTAACCATTCAGAGACTATTTCTTTTTACATCATTGACTCTCCTGACCATCCTCTCATTCTCGGTTTTCCATGGCTAACTAAACACAACCCGCATATAGACTGGTCTACTGGCACTATTCTGGGCTGGAGTAACCTATGTCATTCATCTTGTCTCCAAACTGCTGTTCTCCCCAAGCCTGTTGACCCCTCCTCAGAGTTCCCTGATCTGTCTGGCATCCCTTCTGCTTACATGGATTTGAAGGAGGTTTTCAACAAGGCCCGCGCTACTTCCCTGCCACCTCACAGACCTTATGACTGCCCCATCGACCTTCTCCCTGGAACCTCCCCCCCTAAGGGCCGCCTTTACTCCCTGTCAGCCCCTGAGAGGGAGGCCATGAACACATACATCCAGAGCTCCTTGGCCGCTGGCATTATCCGCCCCTCCTCGTCTCCTGCTGGTGCTGGATTTTTCTTCGTGGAGAAGAAGGACAAGACTCTGCGACCTTGCATCGACTACAGGGGCATAAACGACATTACCGTCAAGAACAGGTACCCCCTCCCTCTCATGTCATCTGCTTTTGAACTGTTGCAGGGAGCCACCATTTTCACTAAGCTCGATCTCAGAAATGCTTACCATCTTGTTCGCATTAGGGAGGGGGATGAGTGGAAGACTGCCTTCAACACCCCTAGTGGCCATTATGAGTACCTGGTGATGCCTTTTGGTCTTACTAATGCCCCAGCAGTTTTTCAGTCCCTGGTCAACGATGTTCTTCGTGATATGCTTAACCATTTTGTCTTTGTCTACCTGGATGACATTCTGATTTTTTCTAAGAGTGAAAGTGAGCATGTCCAGCATGTCCGGCAAGTACTTCAGCGGCTGTTGGAGAACCAGCTTTTTGTCAAGGCGGAGAAATGTGAGTTTCACCAGCAGTCAGTCTCTTTCCTGGGGTTCATCGTGTCACCTGGAAGCATCCAAATGGATCCCACCAAGGTCAGTGCAGTTGTTGACTGGGCAATACCCTCTGACCGCAAGCAGTTGCAGAGATTTTTGGGGTTCGCTAACTTTTATAGACGTTTTATCAGGAACTACAGCTCTGTAGCAGCCCCTTTGCATGCCCTCACTTCTCCTGGTTTTAAGTTTCAGTGGAACACTCAAGCGGAAGAGGCCTTCAATACCCTGAAGCACCGGTTCACCTCCGCACCCATCCTCTCCATGCCGAACCCCAAACTGCAATTCATTGTGGAAGTGGATGCCTCAGATGTGGGGGTGGGGGCAGTACTGTCTCAACGCTCTCTCAAAGACAACAAGGTTCACCCATGTGCTTTCTTTTCTAGAAAACTGTCCAAAGCAGAGAGGAACTATGATGTGGGTAACCGGGAGTTGTTGGCTGTGAAATTGGCCTTAGAGGAGTGGAGACACTGGCTGGAGGGGGCTGAACTGCCATTCCTTGTATGGACAGACCATAAGAACCTGGAATACATCAAGACAGCCAGGAGGTTGAACTCGCGTCAAGCCAGGTGGGCCCTGTTTTTTACCCGATTCAACTTCACCCTATCTTATCGCCCTGGCTCCAGGAACACCAAACCAGATGCCCTCTCCCGCCAGTTTGAATCCGATCACTATCCCAGGGCCCCCTCTACCATCCTGCCCGCTGCCCGTGTGGTTGGAGCTGTGACCTGGGACATTGAGAGTGAGGTGAGACGAGCGTTGGAGGGGGCTCAAATTCCTGCCGGATGTCCTCAGAACCTTCTCTTCGTCCCAATCCCGTTTCGTCCACGGGTGCTGCAATGGGCTCATGCCTCCAGGCTGAGCTGCCATCCAGGGGTGAGTCGGACAGTCAGTCTGCTGAAGCAGCGGTTTTGGTGGCCTTCTTTAGTGGGAGATGTGGGGGAATTTGTCTCTGCCTGCTCTGTTTGTGCCCAGAATAAAACCTCACGACAGCGACCGCATGGGCTGCTTCATCCTCTCCCAGTGCCCCGACGACCCTGGTCCCACATATCATTGGACTTTGTCACTGGCTTGCCCCCCTCTGAAGGTAACACTGTTATACTCACCATAATTGATCGTTTTTCCAAGATGGCACACTTTGTCCCTTTGGCCAAACTCCCCTCTGCTAAGGAGACGGCAGAGGTCATGTTATCTCATGTTTTTCGTCTGCATGGCCTGCCTCAAGATGTTGTTTCAGACAGAGGGCCTCAGTTCGCCTCTCGGTTCTGGAAGGAGTTCTGCCGACTGATTGGTGCCACAGCCAGCCTCTCCTCTGGTTTCCATCCCCAATCCAATGGTCAGACAGAACGTTACAATCAGGAACTGGAAACGGCTCTCAGATGTCTAGTCTCCCAGAATCCATCCCGGTGGAATGAACAGTTGGTATGGATAGAATATGCACACAACTCACTTCCCGTTTCTGCCACTGGTCTGTCCCCCTTTCACTGTGTTTATGGGTACCAGCCACCACTGTTTCCAGACCAAGAGGGTGAGGTTGCTGTGCCGTCTGCTCAGGCCCTGGTTCGTCGTTGTCATCTCACCTGGAGGAGGGCTCGGGCAGCTCTTCTTCGGGCCTCAGGACGCTACAAGAGGGAAGCTGACAAACGACGCACTCCAGCTCCTCGTTACCGTGTGGGACAGAGGGTTTGGCTTTCCACTCAAGACCTGCCTCTCCGTGTGGAGAGTCGGAAGTTGGCTCCCAGGTTTGTTGGCCCCTTCCCCATCTCTAAGATCATTAATCCTGTGGCTGTGCAATTACATCTTCCTAGGACCATGAAAGTGCATCCCACGTTTCACATCTCCAAAGTCAAACCTGTGAAGATCAGCCCCTTGGTTCCCGCCTCCAAACCCCCTCCGCCCGCCCGGGTCATCGATGGAGGGCCTGCCTTTACGGTGAAGCGCCTGCTGGCTGTCCGACGCAGGGGAAGAGGTCGCCAATACCTGGTTGATTGGGAGGGATATGGTCCTGAGGAGAGGTCCTGGGTTCCCTCTAGGGACATCCTGGATAAGTCCCTCATAAGGGATTTTCATCAGCGTCATGCGGACCAGCCTGGGACGTCTGGAGCCGTCCATTAAAGGGGGGGGTACTGTAACATTCCGGGTTTTATTATGTTTCCTGTTTTATTTTTTAACACTACCTCTTGTGTCTTTTCAGTTTCCTGTGTTTTCCCGCCCCTCATCAACTGCACCTGAGGCCACTCACTCACCTGCCCCTGATTACCCTCCTTGCCATCCCTGTGCATTTATACCCCCACCAGCTCCACATGTCTCTGCCAGATTGTCTCTATTGTCTGTGAAGCTGCTTGGTGTGGTTATAGGCCTCATGTTTCCTTTTGGACGTCGCCTATTTATTGGATTATAGTTTTGTGCCTTTTTTTCCCTGTCTGTTTTTTTGTTTGCCTTTTTGGACTCCCTGTGTTTGCCTTGTTTTGGACTTAAGTAAAGACAGTGGTTTTCATTTGAACCTCACTCTGCCTCCTGTGTGTTCTCTGCACCTGAGTCTCACTTCCCAGAGCTGTTACAGAAATAAATCATACTGGTCAGTTTTGACTGGGAACACAAGTTGATATTTTGTGCCACAGTTTAGAAAATGTATCTGGTATCAAAAAAGTGACTTTGGTAAACATTTCAGTGAAGTACTCTGTGATAAATAGAACAATAGATTTCAGGTATTTGTTAAAGTCAAAATAAGACCTATATAATGTTTTTTTCCCTTAAAAAAAACAAGTGGTATGAGCTCAGGTAAATGAGGCCTTAAGGACATACACAGCAAATACAAGTTCAAAACTTGTAACTTGTAACTTGTTCACAAGAGCTGAAGTTGATAAAAAGCTCTAATACAACATTAGGTAATAATATATGTATTATTGTGGATTTATAATGGAGTAAAGTGATCCTAGTCAAAAATGACTGGGGACACTATGAGTGTTAGCTGAAACAAACACAACATGAGGGTTAATCCACACCTTGCAACAAATCAGAATTTAGATGTTGCCCATGATATAACCCAAATGGACATCTGTGTATCTGTATCTTGAATTTTAAATATTAACACATGGCTTGATGCAAACCTCACTGGTACAGTCAGTGCTAGTGATTACCTGCAGGATCACATGCACTAATCATCTCCCAGACTCCTTTGCTTACCATCATCAGTAATATCAACAGTGACTGATTGGCTGATTACACACATCATTAACCATTACTTACGTTTGCCAAACTCTTGTCAGCACATTTTCTGCTCCTGCTAGAGTAAACTGTATATTGATTTTGGAGCAGAACTGGACTCCCGTTGGACACTGTGATCACATGTAAATAATAATCTGTTGGCCATGCATACATGATACATGTGAGTTTCCAGTTAATGAAAGAAGAAAAATGAGTGTTTGTTGCCTGTGAAACAAGTAAATTACATGCAGGTTATGTATGAGTGAAAGTATGTAAATAATGCCACATGGAGTTTAAAAATGCAGCCATTCTGGAAATGTGATTTGTGTTCTGGTATCTGTTAACCTGTCTTCAATGCTAATTAGTGCAGAAAAGAAAAGTGAGCAATAACATTTGTATAAGCAGGACACTGCTCCTAATTTATACTGAACAACTGCGTGAGCGCAGTTTTCACCTCAGGACACAACAGATGTCAGCTGGATTCAAATGAACACACTTCTGGCACACAAACGAGGACCTGTGAGCAGACCCGGATTTATGCTGGCTTATGCACACAGTATTTACTTTATAAAAGATGTATCACACCACAGTATGCCTCAGAACTGGCTGGCACACTGAGATCTAGAAATCTGACATGCTGTTTGGTATTAGTGGAATCTAATAATCAAGTATGCTAAATTCACTTCCAAATTTTATTATATACAAGTACATAAACACATATAATACAGATGATCCAAACCAAATAGTAGAGATGAGGGGTTGTTGTAACACTGGGTCAGTTGTAACACTGTGTTGCTGTGCTATCATTAATATGATATGGATTTTCAGGTATGAAAGTAATTTTTTAAACAATTCATCATGAGCTAATGAGGATCTACTGATCAGTATTATGTATCACCTTACTTTAAAGTGTCCCGGTCTCCCCTATAAGTGTCCATCCAGGTTTAATAAGACTCTACTTCATGATTAAAGTCTATTAAAACAGACATTTATGCCATTTCTTTAATTGAAATGACCACATTATCATACGGATCAGGCTTAAGTCAGCTGGGAGTATGATACATGAAACAATCTCCTGTTGTGTAAACAGAAGTGATTAGTGAAGAGGAGAAATGTGAAAGACATGTGCTATTTTTCACTGTCCAACTAAGGTCTGTTTTTATGTCCTCTGAAGTGACAACACCATCAATCACTGGTGTGAGTAAATGGATCTCATTCATCAAAAAGTGATAAATGCGTGAAAAAATATCACAAATACATTGAAAATCAGAGCGTGATATTGGTATGTCAATATTTACCAGTTTGTCAGCGGCCACACACACACACACACACACACACACACACACACACACACACACACACACACACACACACACACGGTGCATTGTACCCATGAGGAAAAAATGTATTCACTCACGTCATTATGCACATACCAAATAACCTCTCTTCTCCAATTTTATACTTGTTTCCTTTGCTCTCGCTGCTGTTCAAGGTGTGTTCCAGTTAATGGTGTTATATGCAGAGAAGCTGTAATATTTTCAGACAGCAGAATGAGGTCCCTCTAGGTCCCATGCCAATACAGTTGAGGCCAACAGCTAGCTGACACACAGAGCCCACAGTATATTGTGTCTTGCATTAACATCTGCCCGCGGGGAAGGAAGTTTAATGAGCTTTTGGTGTTTTCTGGTTGCCTATTAACTCAGCTCTTCATTTGATTCTTTGTATCATTGCCCTGGCACATGCAAGTACAGCACCAGAGGTGATCTTTCATTTTTTTTACTCATTACTATGAAGATTACAATGCCCTCACTGACAGAAAGGAGAGCCCGGCTAAATTATATCCCTCTATCAGTGGAATGCTTATACCCAATGAGCACTTGAATAAATCCAATTAAACTCTGTTTAATCTCATAAATCGCTTATTGGGAATTGGTTACTATTATGAAGGAGCATTAACAGCAACAAAAGGCAACACAAAATCAATAACAATACTCACACCTCTTCTGGTAAATGTGGAACTGATCGCTAATACCGAGAACATGAATTGCTTCATCGAGGACAATGTGGAAGACGAAAAGTGGCATTTTACTTATTAAAGTCTTTAAACTCCAATTAAGGTGTCTAATTATCTGATCCTTCTGGAGTAGGATTAATGAAGCTGCTCAGCTCCCATCTGCTGGTGACAGTGACGCTGTGTGAGTGTGTGTGCGTGTGTGAACACAGGTTTATGTGTGTTCATGCGATAAAGGTGAGATTGGAAAGACGGAGCCGAGGAGAGGCAGAAGCAACAGGCCTCCCATCCCATATGCTCTCTTACATGTGGAAATCATCAACGGAAAAATACAAACACACAAATTAAAATGACTTTAGATTATCAGCGCGGCTTACAAATAAACCTGCAAAACCTCGAACCGCATTCGGGACATCATTATCATCAGTAGTTTCAATTTCTCACTGTCATCCTCGCAAGCTATTGGCCCCTCTCTGAGGAATACGATCTGATTGACAAGTGGTTCCATGTCCACAGAGATACTGGTTAAAAGTTTGAATAAAGCACTGAGCTCGGCTGAGAGATGCAGTGGCCTTTAAATGGATCCATGTGAGCTGAAGAGTTTCAATAACGAACAACAGGGACGACAGCCAGAGCGCATACCATCTACATCAACCTGATTAATCAGTGTGGATGGAGCCATATGGGAATGATTCCCCTCCAAGACAGTCTTTTATTTATGCACCATCAGCCAAAAAAAAAAAAAGGCCACACTGCTCACCTTAGTGGAACAAAATATTCTCAGTGAATGTTAAGAGAAGGTGAATATTTAAAGAAAATGGGCATGGTCCAGTGCTTCAAAGGAGTAGTTTGACATTTTGGGAAATAAGCTTATTCTCTTTTTCTGCCAAGAGTTATGATTCAAGATTTAATAGCCACATGTTTCTCAATCTGTGAAGGTTTCAGAGGGAAAAGGATGTGTTAAAAGGCTGCTTCGCAATACTAATGAGAACAGAGTCAGCTGAAAACTTTGACTGTGCATCTAAGCCTGTAGGATGCCGTCCGCCTAAAGCAGCACTTATAGATGCATCTGCCCATGGTTTTCGGTTTGGAAATGACTGCCCTGTCACCGAAAAATTAATATCAAGGATTCAAGAATATTTATTTTAATTATACAACACAGAGTTGTAACAAAATTAGGGTTGCATTTCCTTCATAGTACACACAAAATACATTATTCATTGTGTCAGGTTAAATGCAAACAGCAGCAACAAGACGGTGATGAATGACATCTTCATGTTGAAAGTTCAACATCTGGGAAACAGTGTGTTGCATCCTGTCAGCTTGGAGTGTGACCCACACCTCAGGTGCAACGCAGGATGCTGTGGAGCAGGTCTCAACAGTCTCTGGTTTCCTGTCGATTACGTCCCTTCCACTGTCGTAGCTGTACATTATCCAGGAGCAGACTTAAGTCCCAGCTGTAGCTTGGCTCTTATGCTCTTACCTCACCTGTGGTGGTGCATCCAGCTGATGTGACTGCATGCTCAAAAGATGGTGAGTGCATTTGTTGAATGTCTCAGTCTGCTGCTCTTTAATCAAAACCGCTTCTTTTATTTTCCAATGCCTACGAGTGTATGTCTGGCATAGGTGATGTGTGTTTCAGCTATAAAGCTGAAAAAATGAAACATTAAAGAAGAAAAGTAGTAAAGTTTGAAGGAGCTGCTGGACACTACGTCCTACATCCCTAGCTGTTGCCATAGTAGTAGTGATACTACAAGTAGTAGTGGTTGACATAGTATAATATCACTGGCCAGTGTCTCCATTTCCGCAGACTCACTGATGTTGTCGGCGTAGTATTTGAACCCATCTCAGTCAGCATGACTCAGCACATCCTGCAGTGTAGCTTCTGACAGGGAAATTCAATGCCTGCCCTCACTCGTCACTTCACCTTACCACTCTTCACATTGCGGTATGAGGAAGGCAGGGTGTGATCTGACTTGCCAAATGGTGGATGAGAATTGACCTTGTCACTCAATTTAAATGGAAAAAAAAAAACAAAAAACGGTGTTCAGTTACAGTAGACAAGGGGGTTGATCTAACCTTCGTGTCCTCTTACCAACACCTGTAAGGCTCTATAACTCTGCAATATACTTCTACATTTTGTCTTGCTTAATTGGTACACAACCAGAAATGTAAGTTGTGATTATCATAGGGAACTGCATGCTGGAACTATTTCTTTGGCCAGTGAAGTGACATCCCAGTGTTTGGGGTTCAAATCCTGGACGAGCCCCCTCTTGTCACAAACTGGTTCAATGCATTTGACAAAAAAAGACAAATCAGGTTAAACTGAGTATTTGAAGTATTTTATTGGAAATAAACCAATAATACTGTTTACAGAAAAACAAATAATCAAGCAAATAAACAAAATATCAACAACCATAAAGTGTGCAGATGAATGGCATCGGTAGTGAATGTGATGTATGGATGAGTGAGGAAAGTGTGTGTTGGTGTTGAAGGCAGTAGGAGAGAGAGAGAGAATAATGAGAACAGGAAGGTACTTACAGCCTCAACAGAGGCCCTTACAGGTGCCACCACATTACTTTAATGACTGGCAATGGCTGCCAGCTTCTGCAGGAAGAGGTCAGCACCACCACTAGCAGAAAGGCAGGGGTTGTACCACCACAGAAGCAAACAAGATTTAATGTCTTAAGTACTGTGCCTTAGCAGTGTGAACAGAGCCAGGGTGGCTGTTTCCCTGTTTCCAGTCATTATGCTATAAGCTACCTTTGGACTCTATCTTCATATTTAGCCTACAGACATGAGACTGGTGTTGGTCATCTCATCTCACTCTTAAGCGTGTAAGCACATTTCCCAAAAAGCCAAACTATTCCTTTATTATGATGATGCATGATCAGCTTATTTGCATACACATATTACATAAACATAAGACTGAACACCACCTGAAAATCATTAGTTTGCTGACCTCCCTTGGTTTAACTTTTCACTTTGCTGCAGTAATACAGGCTGCAGGTGGACTCCATTGTTGGATGTGTTTACAGGTGCAAAAGAAAAAGAACACAAGGAACACACTTCTGATCATAGACATCGATGTGTAGATTCCCCAATGACCACTTCAGAATGGTGGACGCCATAATGGTCCAGTCAAGACAGGCCAATAAACAAATACTTGTAAACAGGAGAGCTACCTTTTTAGTATAGAGTATAGATCCCCTAACTTTCTCCACATAGCTCAGGAACCTTACATTAAGCCAGACATTAATCTTGGCTCAATAGTATATTCCTGGACATTAATTAGTCAGGACCTATTGACAAAAGCAATCAGTTTAACAGAATGTAATATTGCCAGTGATTGACTAACAGAATGAAAGAGTAAAGATATTATCATGCAACAGTTTTATTTATTTTGAAATGCTTTATGCGATCTTTTAACAAATGAAGAAATAACCAGTGTTCTTCTAATCATTATGTATCTATTCTTTCTGCCTGTGACTGATTGAAACCTCTTGTGTTGTGTGCAACAGCACAGAAATGTCCCTGTTTGTCAAGAGAAATAAAACTGTGAAGTTTCTTGTTTGCTTCAAGTGACGATTAGCATCAAGAATGCTGCCAGCTGCTCTGCTGGCAGCAGAAAATCCAACTGTGGTCCATTTTTCTTAACTTTATTAGCAGTGTTTGTCTGTGGAATTTGAGCTGATGTGAATGATGATGTAACCCAGCACCTCTGATAAACCACTGCAATCCATCTTCAGCAGCATCTCAAACATTCATTTATTTTAGAGGGCAAACAGACAACAGGCAGCGGTATTGTATCTTCAATCAAAGTCAGTGTATTGATGTACAGAAAAACACTGTAGTGCAGCAAACAAAGCAGTTTTGGAGTGGCAATGTGAGGATGAGAGTGTGAAGTGAGTGTCGTCAGTTTTGTTCAGAGTTGTGCAGTGTAATTGGATAGATTTAACAGTGAAACACTTGTGGGTCCATCCAGTGAGGGAAACAGCAGGAGTGCTTTGACCTGGCCTTATGAAACATCTTCAGCAGACTTGAATGGGGTCAATGTGCCAAACTACTGAAACAGCAATCAAAGACATGACTCACCCACATTAATTCTTGACTATTTGGCCAAAGGCTGTACTACAATAAAACAAGTAGCCTAACAGACCCCCATAGTAGTCTTTGAAGTTGTGTTCAAATATCAAGCAAACAGTGATTCCAAGGTCTTATATCAGAGGATACAAGGTAGTTTTATTCATCATTTTACAACAAGGTTGTATAACAAGAATTTGTTGTAGTTTCATCTATGATTGACTGATTGGAATTGGCTGAAGAGATAAATAAAAAATCTAAAACAACTACTATACATAGAGGAGTGCTGAGGATGAATTAAGCAGTCTCAGAGCCTGAGGGAAGAAACTCCTCCTCAGTCTGGTGATATAGCTCTGGGTACTTCTTCTATCTCTTGATTGCAGCAGGGTGAACAGGCTCTAGCTGGGGTGATTATTGTCTATTGTATCCTGTGGGCACTAAGCAGGCACCTCACCTCTTTGATATGACTTACGCTCGGTAGATGGGCACCAATGATGCTCTGAGTTTTAATGACCTGCTGTGGAGTCTTCTTGTCCTGGGCTGTGCACTTCTGATGCCAGTTTGTGATGTTTCCATCAGTTAACCAGATCTTGTCTGTGAAGATGCTTACCTGCAGTATCCACCAGGTGTGAATCCATCGTGTTATGGCTGCACCACCGTAGCCGGAGAGATGCGCAGCCATTCTACACAACGTGTGTGATTCAAACATAGGCGTCGCGGCATGTCCCAGAAGCAGCTCTCTGCTCCACTCTGCTTTAAATATGTGCCACGTCCATTTTTGATGGATGCCGTCTCAATTAGCACAGAGTAAATCGAACAGGCACGAAGTCAGACACAGAAAAAGCAGGAAAGCAGGGAGAATCTGGTTAGTCTTCAAAATAAAAGACCCTGTGCAGACTCACAATTGTAAAGACAGACAGAAAAGAAACTATTTAATGATATACCCTGTTTACCCATGGTAGAAGCACAAAAAGCAAGGAAAGAGGACCTAATCAATGAATTCTGAGCAAGTAAACATAATGAGGTGGGCAAAACGCCCTGCTGCTGAAACACTTGTGACACACTGCTGGTGGGACTTGCAGCCATGTGAAGGATGGATCACCGTGGCACAGACATGCGGTGCTTGGTGGAATCAACCGTTTAGTCATCCAGGTCATGGCATTCATAGAAAGATTATCATGGGCTGGTACTGTGAGATCAGGAGCCTGGAGCTCCTCCTTCTACGGATTAACCAGACCTTGGCAAGGAATTTTGCCTGCAAATTTCCTTAAGAAATACAGCAGTTTCAGAGCATTCTGCTTGCTAATACTACCTTCACAATATTAAATGGTCAGTGGTACACTGTCAGATTTGTCATGACTAAGAACCAACACAAAAGCATAATAATAAGCACTAAACAATAACACTGCCATTTTAATAACATTAAATAAAAATGAATTACACTTAATGATTTGGTAAATGATGTCAGCTTGGCTTAAAGAAATTAAATACCATTTCTGGCATTTCTGGGTGCAAAGTTTCCCTAATAAAAGCTATTTTATGGTTCAGTCTAAGTTTTTTCTGTCTGCTGAATAATTCATTTAATCATGTCAGAACAGTAGTGGAACTGTAAAACAACAAGAGAAAAAGCATCTGACCACAGGCACATTTTACAACGCCGGGGGAAGAGAGCATTTGCATGATTGGACTGAGCAGTAATACTTTTAACAGCTAGAATGACAGCTAGACAGCTTGATTGCTTTTACTACACCATTATTACTCTCTTTTTAAGCACTTTAAACACTGACTGATGAAAATGACATTGTTGACACACAGAAACAGCTCTACTGATGTGATGACTGTAGAGAGGCAATGTTTATATCTGTGTCAGTCTCTGTGTGTTGCTTTTGCTAAACAGCCTGCGGTGTCCAGCAGTGTGGCGTGCTGGACTGTACCTGCTGTGTCACGGCGCTGCAGTCAAAGCAGGCTGCCCCACAGCTCAGGGCTGAGGTCCAGATGGCTGAAGGTTTTGTTTTATTGGAGCGTCCTTGACAATGAAAGAATAGAGGTAAGCCAGGAGAAAGTCCATTATCATTATTTTCCCAGAGATACACAGTGGCCATGGGTAGATAAAATAAAACGAGCACCTGTACAGGATTTGTCTTTGTATTTGATGGGATAATATTGTAACATTTTGGACTTATTGTGTGAATCTCCTTATTGTTTATGGTGCATTCGTATCTGCAGGCGGTTAGCTTAGCTAAGCACAAACAGAGACTTAATGAAGTTACAGCAAGAAATAGTGGGTTCAGTTATTTGTATGGCTTAAACAAACAAGATATAATGTGTTAATTATAGGCAGTTTACAGATGCTAGCGGGCAGATTTTGGTACTATGCTAGTCGCTTCCTCCCGTTTCCACCATGGATTTATTAAAAAAATACATTATGCATTCCCAGATGGAGCACCATTCATTCCTATGAAAGTTACTAAATGGGTCCATGTGCCAAAAAAGTCTGCCAAGCTGGTTGAGAGCATTCATGTAATGAACTGAATGGATGCAAAAAAAGATATATTAGATGATAAATTTTAAGGTGTTTTTGACACTCAGAATAATGTATTTATTTTAAAGCCATTCTGTTTGTTGATGGTGATGATCTTGTATGGGAAAAGTCTCGGGACTGACTGTGGTCACTACACCAAATTTGCATTGCAACCCTGAGCTCTTTACTGTGGGCTTGGTTTCCAGTCTTTGTGCTAAGCTAAGCTGTGGGGTCACTGATAGCCTCATGTTTACTACATAGATTTTATTGATATCAATCCTCTCATCTGACTGTCAAGAAAGCAAATAAATGTTTTCCCTAAGATGTTAAACTATTTCTTTAAATGAGTTGTAAAAGCAAATTTATGCAGAAAGGGATGTCAACATTAAAACTACTGACAGGTCAAGTGAATAACATTGATTATGTTATTACAGTGGCACCTGTCAAAGGGTGGGATATATTAGGCAGCAAGTGAACAGTCAGTTCTTAAATTTGATGTGTTGGAAGCAGGAGAAATGGGCAAGCATAATGATGTGAGTGACTTTGACAAGAGCAAAATTGTGACAGCTAGATGACCAGGTCTCCAAACTGTCAGGTCTGGTTGGGTGTTCTCAGTATGCAATGGTTAGAACCTACTAAGAGTGGCCCAAGGAAGGACAAACCGTGAATCTGTGAAAGGGTCATGGGTGCCCAAGACTTAATGATGAGTGTGGGGAGTGAACCCGTCTGGTCCGATCCCACAGAACAGCTACTGTAGCACAAATTACTGAAAATGTTCATGCTGCAATGATAGAAAGAAATCACTCACAGTTTGCTTTGCACTGGACTGTATAGCCACACAGTGCCATATGCACTACCAAAAGCACCTACCATTGGCACACAAGCATCAGAACTGGATTATGGAGCAACATATAAAGCTAGCCTGGTTTGATAAATCACGCCTCTTTTTCATGTGCACTATGGGAAAATGGCAAAGGTGGTGGAGATAGTGTGATGCTCTGGGTGATGTTCTCCTTTTTAGGTACTTGTACATAAATATACAAAGCCTCACAATGATATGTTGAAAAATATTACAGATAAAGCCTTTAAATTCCTCGCAGTGTCTGTCTTTCACCACATGGTCATGAGCCGGAATGGGGAAAAAAGCAGGTGAACTCAGTGTTACCTCACTAATGACCTCTGTGATCAAAGAAGGTGACATTTCCCTTTAAATATTTAACACATGGCTTATAAAGGGTAGGAATGTTCCTTTATGAGGAAAACCTATTCTCCCTGCCTGACCCTACAGGTTCGACTGTGCATGTGTTTGAGTGGCAGTAAAAACCTGGCTGTGTTGATGACTACCACCCCTGTGTGGGCTGTAAGTGCTGGTGGGCCAGCAGGTCGGACAGCCTGTGTTGACAGAAGAACGGCTCTATGAGTCCCTTGTAACAAAGACTTGTGGACCCAAAGTTGTTTCTCGGTTTGTCTGCTCACTGGGCTCATGTTTGTTTTTGTTGGTATCTTCCCAAAAACATTTACACTCTTAGAAATAAAGCTTCTGACTAGAACCATAAAGAATTCTATAGCTTCTCTCAACAGGGGAACCCTCTTTGGCACCTGGTAGAACCATTTCTAATGGTGCCACTTGGAACCCATTTAAAGAGTTCTACCTAGAACCTAACATAAAGGGCTATACCTAGAGCCATGTGTGAAAGGGTTCACCCCGAGAGGTTCTACAGAGAACCTTTCTATGGTGAAATGGTCCCACCCAGAACTCACTCTTGGCCCCTTTCCATTAAATTAGTGCTAGTTCTTGCAACAATTCTGTTCAAGCCTCTTGGATCCTTGGTGATATCTCACAATCTGGTTTGAATGGAACCACTGTAATCAAGGTTGTCAACAGAGGGTGTTGCACAATGACTTGTAAAATATGGCGCTCCCTTTGGTTCCCAAAGAAAACCTGATACTTTTTGGTTCTAGCTGGAAACCAACTTTTAAGGTCTTATCTGAAAGGTTTAAAATTAGGGCTTTTCCACCAACTGAATTGACCCTGTCCTGTTCTGGGACAAGCACCTAATTTTGAACCGTTTTGAGCATTTTCACCCAAAATGATGTGGTTTGGAAACTGAAAATTGATCCCCAGCTGAAACCAACAATGGCTAGTTTTCTTTGGGAACCAAAGTGGGCATGTTATATTCTACAGGTTCCCATGCATTGTGCAACACCCTCTATTGATGATGCATTTTTGGTTACAGTTGTTCCACTCACAACTGGTAAAAATGCAGGCTGCTTCACTTGATAGCACCAAGATCTTTAATGGAACCTATTTGAGAACCAGCTAATTTGATGGAAACGGGCCCAATAAGGTGCATGAACCAGGATGGGGCTGGTTCCATACTGGTGGAAAATGGCTTACCTGTAGGTTCTATCCATTCTTCAAGGATGATTTAGAGCCTTGAACTTTTTTCTTCAAAAAAGGGACTTTTGGATGAAAAGAGTTCTTAATCAAACCTTTAGACGTACAAATAACCCTCGACGAACCCTGTCTTCAAACAAGATATCTTCAGAAGAATGGTTCTGGGTTGAACCTCAGCCCTTCAGGAAGAACCCTTTTTTCTAAGAGTGTAGTCTTTCTCTCAGCAGCAGACAGTCTGCAGGCTTTCACTCTTTCTGTTTCTCTCTGTCTTTCTCACAACATTTATGGTTCCCTTAAACGGGATCAACCATAGAAAGAACTCTGCTCTCTCTCAGTCATAATGCTGCGAGACAGTCCCAGTTTTCTAATTTCCTGACATGAATTCTGATGACTTCTGCTGTGTGCAGACGCTCAACAGGCTGCAGGAAAACAACCTTGAAACAGCGCATGTTTCCAGAAATCACATCACTTTCTATTGTCATTTGGAGCTGAAATTAAAAAGCGTTACTGGCAGGCGATGTGACTTTGCCAGGGAGAGAGGGCGAGGTTAAACCTCCCCAATTTCAAGCGGTCTGACTCATATCACCTGGGTAATAACACAGGCTATGAGGCAAAATTGCTGCTTAGAGACTCAAGTGTTTCTGAAATCTCAAGCAGAGGCCTTTGCTCTGAAACATGTCTTTTCTGCAAGATCGCTGTAAGATCAGCCCAAAGGGAGTATGTTCAAAACTGAGAGTCTTGTTTTTCTCTACAACATATTTTCAAGTATATAATCCAGCAGATTTAAAGGTGTTCGTATTTAATGTTTCCATGTGACTCCTGCTGCAAAAATAGAGCTAAAAAGTAATTTAACATACGAGGAATCTTTTATTAGAAAAATGAGAAAACAGCTACTATAGAAAGAATCCAGAAGCCATAATAAAACATCTGTGTTTTTTCACCATTATTTACTGTAGACCACTGCTTCACATCAGTTTAATGAAACAGTGCAGGTTACAGTGAGATCAAGGAAGCTCTGAGAGCAAAAATAGAGCACTTGAAATGCATAAGTAATCATACCTAGTTTCAGTGACATATCACCTGACAAACTTTAAAGTACTGCAAGGAAAAGGTCCTTAAGGGCCTAATAAGGGCTGAACAGAAGTTCAGGGCTGTTAGAGAGCGAAATAGTGTTATAACTTCTAGCGAAGACTCCTTTTGAAAAGAAAAAAACAGCATGACAGGAGTCTCCTGAGGAGACGTGAGAGGCTGTGTGGCTCTCCTTAGCTCACAACCCACTAGCCACAGCTGCAGTTTTATCATAAACGTGTTTGTGTGAATGGATATGTATATGAATGTGTGTGTATTGCGCAGTATTCACTGTGGTACTGTGTTGTCAATGCATCTGTGCAAACCATGTGTTATACTGTCAAGAATACACCTGAGGCTTGCAATTAGACTAGATTTCCCACTGTTCCTACTGCTATAATCAGCATTATGGACCACATTAGAGTTATTTTTATTATATGCAG
Organism: Lutjanus erythropterus; assembly: GCF_056507025.1. NCBI lineage: Eukaryota > Metazoa > Chordata > Actinopteri > Lutjaniformes > Lutjanidae > Lutjanus > Lutjanus erythropterus. The sequence continues at coordinate 9,315,593 of NC_139329.1, forward strand.
TGAGCCCTTTGGGTGCTGTTAGAGTTTTCACGTTCTCACATCCCTAAAAATAGTCAGTCACACACCAGAGCGCACGCCTCCGCCAAGACCAATAGTCCACTATTCTACTGCAAAGCACAAACTTCATGGTCAATATCATTGCTTGTTTTCAAGAAGCATAAAGTTCAAACATTTTTCCTTAATATCTTGTAATGTACCTCAGCAAAGCATTTCAGCAGCAAGCTCCATTCAACTGTTGTTTGTCAGTGAGCTGCTAGCGGGTGGAGTAACAGCAAGTGGCTAGTGGTGTCTGCTAGTAGGTAAGCTGTCGCCAAGCAGCGTCCCCCTCACATTTTAGCAAACTATTAGCACGTAGGCTAGGTAGCAGCAAGGTGGCAACCATTGCTACTACCCACCACCTCAGCAGCAAGATGCATTCAATTTTCACTACCCAACTGAGGTATCGATATCGTACAATATCCAAATCAGATGGATTTATGTGAGAAAGACTCTTGAAAAGCCTAGAGCGAGAGCGAGAAGCACAAGCAAGCAGGACAAAGCAATACAGCAACCAGATATGAGTGTTTTAGCTTCATCTGTGTGTATTTAAGTTTCCAAAGAGATACTTTGAGGAGCTTGAAATTGATCAATATATGAACTGTTCATAGTCAAAAATATATTTAAATATAAATAAACTTCATTAAGTTACCTAATAAACTCACATAATAAATAAAACCTAAACAGCTAAAGTAACTTAACACTAAATACCATGTCATTATGACATGATGCGTCTAATCTTTATAACTGTGTGCCCCATTGTTGAGGATGCTCACACTGCAGGACAAGCAAACCAGTGCTGTACATTCCTCTCCTTTTAGTGTATCCCATGTATCCCGATGTATCCCATCGCTAGACGCTTCACCCCCTTCATACGCAGTTGTTCTTAAACATTTGTAGCATGTCCTGCCTGGTGCTGGAATCCTACTGAGCGAAACACAGCTACACTTTAAAATGTTTAGCTTGGCATTTTGACCGTGTTTTCGGTAGCTACTAGCTGCAGCACGACCTGTTGCCAGAGCCATGTACTGTGAGAGCTGTGGTAATTTTAACTAGCATTGGCAGGCACCTGATACCTGTGGATGTGAATTGTGTTAAAATGTTTTGTCATTACTGACCTTTACCACCATCTATTGATTTTAAGATGAATGCCATTTATTCCACCAGGGCACGCTTTAGCTTGCAATGTTAATGAAGGTGAAAAACCATTTATGTATCCACCCTGTGATTTAAGGAGTTCTTCCTTGGCCTATGCTAGCTCCTTTGACCAGGTTTCATGAAAACTGGGCCAGTAGTTTGTCTGTAATCCTGCTACAAACAGACAATCAGACAAATCGGCAAACAGACAAAAAAGCTGTATGAAAATATTACCTCCATGATGGAGATAATACATTTTTTTTCTAATCCAACCTCTAAATAGTGTATAGACTCTATTAAACAACGTAAAACACCTCAATATTTGCATTTTAAAAGTATAAGTGGTCCTAAATGTGTACTGTGAGCAGAGAGCCTCAGGAGTTTCTCCATAAACTTACACAGTCGCTCTTTATTAGGCTCAAAGTGAACCTGACTGTTCAAACATACAAGCTGCACACAAATGGAAAGACATGCTCATAATTCTACACTCACACACACATACAGGGTTTGTTTACACATGGGGCCTCCCAGATTGACTCTGATGAGGCGTAATGTAAATAAATTACAGAGCCATTAACTCCATTAACAAAATCTGATCCACAATATTTGATCTCACTGTGGTGCATAAATACATATCTGATTATTTCAATACGTTTTGTTTCCCAAGTAAGTTTCATGGCCAATATGTGATGGAGTACATGGTTGAGAGAACAAAGTGCTCGTGGTGAAGCAGTGATTCTGGAACTCATTAGAGAAAAGTGTGAGTCAAACTCAAAGATACATGTGAAACATGTGGAAACAGCTTTCTTCATGGTCACTGCTCTTCAGTTTTACCCTCGTACTCCATAATAAAGATATTTCATTCCCTTTAAAAGAATTGGTCTCCCTGCAGGCTAAATGGGAAAATCTGTGGGATACATTTAAGGATCATAGTGCTTTAGATAAAGACACAGCTTTGAGCTACAGAGACGTCCACAGCGCATCACTACGCTGATAAATATTCTATTCAACTCATTTATTGGATTCTTGCTTTTGAGGCACATGAATGGACTTTTATCATAAAATTTATTCCACATTTAAAGTAACTGCTTTTTTTCTTGTTCTTCTGACAAAGTTATTCCAGAAAAAAATATAACAGACACTTTTTTTTCCCTGTGCAGCCGTATACAAAATGGCCTGGTTGTGTTCTGGCTAAAGCATAAAGCTGTATACACTATTTCCATGAGTCACAAGTAAACTTTACACCTGAGTAGAACTATAATCATTAATTGTATATATTTGAGGTTTCTGTTAAAGAACCCACATGTCATTCAAACACTCAGGATTTTAAGCTGCAGCAGATTCACTGTAGAAACAGTAACAAGAGCAAGCATCCGGCCTTTGGTGTCCATAGTGTGCCAGAGGGATGTGCAGAAAGGAGTGGAAACAAGCAGAGGCAGGGGGAGACATCAATGGACCGGAGGAAACAGAAAGAGGAGGGGAGGAAAGAGGCAGGTGGAGACAGTTATAGACCAGAGGATGTAGGGGGAGACAGGGAGAGGCAGGGAGAGGCTGAGGGAGATGCTTGGCATTGCAGCTTCTTGTCTGCAGTTGCCCTTGCAGTGACCCGTTGGAGCCCTGCTATATTTATCAAGCAGCTGTATGATGTTGGCGTGCGCAGAAAACCAAGCAGTTCCAGGCGAGCTTAGAGTCAAGTCTACCATGGGACAGACTGGAAGCATAAACACAACCAAAGTGAATGATTTTTGATACTTTTTCTCTTGAAGCAGCTGCCCAGCACTCCTGAGGGAACAACGGATACCTAAGTTTCTTCTTATAAGATACACTGTACTACAGTTCAAAGTCATACTCTGACCAGAATCAGTCTTTTGAGTAAAAAAAACAAAAAAACACTCCATCTGTCTAGATGTGGCTGCAAAATGTTTGCAGCTTTGTTGGCAACTTGTATTCCAGATATGACAAATTATTTAAATAGCTTATATACTGTAGGTCTCTCAAAACAAGCAGTTGGTTGGTTCTCCAGCTACCTCAGTGATAGATCTCAGGCTGTCAAACACGATGATAATTGCTCTGACGTTCTGTCTGCTTGCAAGGGTGTTCCACAGGGCTCTGTTCTTGTTCTCTGTCAAATACAAGATTTTGGTTGAGATGTGACAGATGCTCATTTTTATTTGGATGCAGGTATTTATTCCTGTGCGTCAATTGTTGCTGAAGCCATTGACCACTTTCAAATGGGTGTTGTTCTTCAGTGGTCACTCTTGAGGGAAAGGTCAGTGAGAAGATTAACTCCCATAACTACCAGGACACCCTGATTGATTATTCACTTACTTTTAAGCCACATATACAGAGTTTGGTGAAAAAAGAAACCCACAAACAAAACAAACAGTTTTTCTTTTAATGACAAAAAAAAAAATAATTACACAAACTTGTTACTGCAATGTTTTTACCTGTTGTGGATTAAAAGCATCTTTTGTATAACCGTGCTTCTCAGGGATTAGGGATTATTGATATGATTGATGCAATTTACCATGCTTCCCTATAGATTCATCACAGCCTGTAAAGCCTTGAGTCACCACTGCCAGCTTTACACTCTTTAATGCAACCCTTCCCAGTTTAAAATAACATCTTTGGTCTGGACTGAAATATCTAAACAACCAACGAATGGATCGCAATGAAATTTGGCAGAAACATGTGTGGTGCTCATAGACTGAATTCTACAGACTTTGATTATCTTCTAAACTTTCCTCTAGTCGACCATGAGGGAACTATTGGATGGACCATCAAATCTGATAGCTACAATCATATCCCCCTTAGGTTCAACTGTAAAAACTTTTGTGATCCCTTAAAGGTCCAATATGTATAAACTGGCCACTTGTTGAATTCAAACTCCAAACAAATAGGGGGCAGCATATCACTAGAGTAACCGGCTGGCCTGGGGCTGAACACGGCCTCTGAGGCTGACACAGGCCATTTTGACAACAGGGAATAGAGAACAGTGACTCTGACTAGGACTCTGATGAAGACACAACAGATGGGGCAGAAGAGGCATGAAACAGGAGAGGAGTGAGAGGAGGTCACGCATTAACAGCTTGTAAAAACAGCATGTAGCCATGATATTTTCACATCTAACTCTGTGAGTTACGGGTTTATTTTGATCAAACCCTAGTTGATGATTAATGAAACAGTGAAAAGACTAAACTCTACAGTTTTGGTAAAAAGAGAGAAACTTAAATTTAGAATGTGTCTTATATATATTTTTTGTTTGTGTGAAAATAGGTGTGAAAATATTTCATTTTGGAGATTTTGGGAGTTTATTTTGGTTTAGTTATTACACTGGAAAAGGTAAGAGAGCTTGAGTGTAATGAACTCATTACTGTCTGATCATAGCTGGTTAGTGTAACCGGTGGACTCTAGCCTTGTCTGCGTTGTGTTTTGATAAAGAGGCCCAGACCGTGGATATCTTTGGAGGCGATCTCTGTTTATGTCTGACAGCTGACAAAACAAAAATCCTTTCAGTTTAGGCTGAAAAATAAACTACAAGAACTGAGAACAATGTCGCTTACCTCTCCCATGGAGTACAACAGCAAAAGGGGAGAGGTAGGGTGGGACATACTCCTTTATAGGAGGGGGGACCCCCAAAAGTGAACATAGGGAGTCTCACATATTCCACATATTGACTATTGGAGGCCTAAGTGTGTCAGGTAATAACAACTTAAGCAAATTTTGTGTAATTATAATACTAAATATTAAAAGTGCACTTTTGACTTTGTTACACGTATTACTGCTGTATAATTGACCCTGCTACATTAGCATGCTAACTTAAGCAGATATCGCTGCAACACAATACATACATGTCTTTGACATAACATCAGAACTCTTATTTCTTCACATTCTGTTGATCATTTCTGAGAAGTTTGAAATGTTTTAAACTGTAATTCTTACATGTTGTACCTTTAATGTTTTATTTAGCAGAACCATCATCATGTCAAAATTTTAATTTGTCCAGTGCTTTAATTTAAGACCAAATACCTGTAAAACTAAAGACCTCTCCATCATCCTCAGCTGTACTTTGTGTTAATTAAGTGTCTTAGTTATTGGTGCTAATTAGCGAATTGTTATTGGCAAACACATTAAACCTGCTGACCTTTTTAGCTCAGTTTTACAGAGCTGTTATCATTGCTGTAGGCTCTTATTTAAACTACTTCTGTAACATAATACCAGTGCACGTTTATGTAGTTTGCATAGTGTGCAGTGGTGAACACACACTGGACTGCTTTCCTCCTGTTCTTGTTCTTTAAATATTGTAGATTTAATTTGAAATTCACTTAAATCTAGGTTGTCCTGTTTCTAGACAGAGACATTGTGGTGGGACATTGCCAGAACCATGCCCTTATTCATCCAGCTCTTTGTAATACTGAAAACATTTCATCTATGGCTGATGAATGGCTATAAATAATTCAGCTTTTCCAACAGACTCTGAAGAAGCCATCATAAAATAGTAAAGGCAAATCTGGCTCAGCTGCCGAGCTCTGGATTACAGCTCTTATCACTACTTTGAATTCTTCCAGCACTGATATCCGTGGGCACATTAATGCAAGAAACTAAGAATGGAGCAGCATGAAATGGCGTAAATGAAGTAGATTCTAAAACAACGAGCATTATTCTATCTGCAGGCTGAACCTGCCTTCCATCAGTTCAGAAAACCTTTCCTTTTTTTGTGTGTCAGGCTTGAGTCAGGGCATCTAAAATCCACATTTGACTGCTGAAATCCTCATTCCAGTTTCACCTTTGGAAGCTTTAAAAACCTTTGGAAATATCTCCCTGTGGTGTGAAAAAACCGTGAGAACTGCAGCAAGCACGGATTTTTGTTGATAGCAGCAGCAGACTTGAATCTGCGTTATAAATGCATCTTTCAAGAGCCATCTGGAAACAGAGAGCAGATGGTCTCATTTTTCCACTGTTTGTTGTTTATAAAATTTCCAGCACCACTTTTGTTTCCATTGTACCAATTAGACAACGCTTCCGATAACCTTTGAGCGAACCACAGAGGCAGCCAGCCAGCACACAGGAAATGAAAACAGCCTATAAACCAGCAGCCCAACATCATTTTTACCCCTGCTCATTACAAATGTGTGAAATGCCACGTACAAGCTCAACAAAGAAAACAGTTTATCAAATAAATCAGTTTGGTCTGACTAGAAGTGTGTGTGTGTAAATGTACTGGTACTGTTTAAACATGAGAGCAAATTTATTTTCTATATATAGAAATGACTAAGCGACACTTGAAATACACAAAAAACAACATCTTCCTGTTCCCTTCTCTGCTCAGTCACCCTAAGTGACACATGGCACCGTCATTAACAAAGCGAATGGGACCAGGGATCCAGACTGCTGGATTAGTATTTCACCCCACATGCCAGACAATGAAAAGACAGTCTGAATAAACAGCAAATGGACAGCACACAGAGAGGAGAGAAACAGAGAGGGCGGGAGACAGAAGTGGCAATGAGAGTGGTAACAGAAGGGATAAAGGACAGATTTAATCACAATGTGTTTCCACTCGGCTACCAGGTGGTGCCAAAGGGAACGGCGATGGGTTGATGATGGGCAGAGTCGAGGCTGTGATGAAGCTGAGAAAAGAATCATATTCCGCTGTGGATGAAGCACATCTGAGCCTGATTCTGATTCAAAAATTCATCTTTTGATGGCACTCATCCTTTCCTGGATTGGAGATCACTGCTACACTGTTAGAGACATTGGTGCTAGAGAACCGCAAAAGGGTTCCTCAGCTTGTCCCCATAGAAGGACTATTTTTGGTTTCTGGCAAAACTTTTAATACATGGAATCCTTTCAGAGAGTTGTATGTAGAACCCTTCATAAAGACTTGTGCCTAGAACCATCTGTGATTGGATTCACCCAGAACTCTCTCCAGGATAGGGTGCTAACAAGAACCCACCCAGAGGGTTCTATCATGAACCTTTCTATAGTCCAAGAGTTTCAATCTAGAACCCATCCAGGGGATTCTATCAAGAATCTTATTATATTTCAAGGGTTTTTAACTAGAACCACTTAGGTGGTTCTACAAAGAACTATTTTATATTCCAATGGTCTTATTGAGAGCCTGGGTCTACTGAGAAGCCATTCATATTCTGTGAGTTTTTACCTAGAACCCACCCAAGGCATTCTATCAAGCACCCTATTGTACTCCAAGGGTTTTCTCTAGAACCCTCTTAGATGGCTCTACAGAGAATCCTTTTATATTCCAAGGGTCTTATCTAGAACCCACCAAGGGGGTTATACTGTGAACCCCATTATATTCCAAGAGTTTTTATCTAGAACCCACCCAAGGGATTCTATCAAGAATACAATTATATTCCAAGGGTTTTTTTTATCTAGACCCATTTGTCTAGAACCCATTCAAGGGCTTCTATTAAGAATCATATCATATTCCAAGTTTTTTCATCCAGAACCCACCTGGGAGATTATAGAACTCATTTATATCATGTATATCATGGTACATAGAACCCTAAATAAAAGAACTCTTATTTCCAAAAGGGTTCCTAATGGAACCTTTAGTCTTACAAAGAACCCTTGACAAAGACTTAGGGTTCTTGAGAAGCAAATGACTCTGGGAGGAATCTTTTGGAAGAACCCTTTTGGAACCCTTATTTCTAAGAGCGTACATAGGGATGTGTTTTGAGAACAACATTATGTCCATTTGATCCCAAATTAATTTTCATGAAATCCAATCATTAAAAGCATTTTGTGCTTAAGGCAGAGTTTCTCTTTCATGTCACATTCATACCGAATAATTGCTTTACACCATGTCGACCAAAATGAAACAATCTGCGGAAAGGTCATTGTTCTAAGGCCAGAGTTTGTGAATATTTTTTTTTCGCTGGACTGATTCAGACTGTGGTGAGCCACTCTTCAGTTGGCAGCCTGTGAATTGGCCTCACACCACCAACCCCAGAGTCCACCGTTCTTCCAGACCTCCATTCAACCCTGTCTTTCCAATGCTGTGTTTGTGTGGCCGCCAGTCATTCTCTTGGTCCAGTTTAAACCCATTTTGACCATGATGCAGTTTCCATCTGCACCTCCCTGGAGGGCTTTCTGCCTGTCCAGCAGTCCACAGCATTATCTCCACCAGTGAGAAATACATAATCACAACAAATACACTTTTGAGGTCAACTTTTGGCATTTAGGAAATGCAAAATACTGGAAAGACAAGCACAGAAAGAGTAAGGCATGGAGAGACAGAAAACGGGACTTTTGATTTATTTCAAACCTTCAAGCAGAGCAGCAGAACATCTGGTGAGATGAACAGACCCTTTCACTTTCAAATGGCCTGCAGGAGCACAAACATAGTCAATATTCTGAATTTATTTTATCTTTTTCAACTCCAGCACAGCCTAACAAGTCTCACCCAGCCAGTGAGACTAATGTACTTACATGACTTTTCCATCTTTTCCATGAAACTACTCTTTACACCTCCTTCTTCATACGCCCACAGTTTAGATGTGGGCTGGTTATGGGCAAAATAAAGTAGAGTCCATGGTTACAGAAATGAGTGATAAACAAAATGCCAACAGCTATTGTACAGTAATCTGACAAACACGCATGCAGTCATAATATCCCCAAATGAAGCGGGTCTCCGTTTCTTGGCTGACTAAAGGCGTTAACATTTAATCTGCCAAACACTCTGAACCCAGACATGTTTGTAATAATTGATGTAAGGTTAAGAGAGATGGGTGTTTGATTCTGGCATAAACAAAAACAGCTAAAATATTAACGTGTTGACACTTCACTTGATAGTGATCTTATTGCATTCTCAGCTGTGGATGAGGAGGTAGAGCGGGTTCCCCCTTCAATTGCAGGGTTGGTGGTTCCATCCCTGTGCACATGTTGAAGATCCCCTGGGCAGGCCAGTGCTTTGTATGGCAGCATGAGGTTCAAGTTTTAGTGCATGTTGTCCATTAAGGTACAAAAGCAGTATGTAAGTGAATTTAATGTATTAATAATGGAGTAACAACACATCTTCTTAATTGTGTAATAAATCACCAGGTAATAAATACACCATTAAGAATTACAAGACCATAGTAATACTGCAGTTTAAGTTAGGGTTTAGTTGACCTAATTCTAATGTGTAACCAAAAACATTAAATCAGCATTCATACAGACCAACAAGCTGTAAACACAACATTGGCATATTATCAAGTTGAGGTGAGTGTCAGCCAACATGCACCACCAGCAGACAGGCAGCAACAGGGCTGGGCAATATATCAATATTATATCGTATTGTGATATGAGACTAGATATCATGATACATTTTGGGTGTCAGTATATCATGATATGGTATGTGTTGTCTTTTCCTGGTTTTTGAGGCTGTATTACAGCAGTGAAGTGGTGAAACTTTCTGAACTTACCAGACTGTTCTATCTGTTGTATCATTTTCCTACCCAATTTATCAAAAAATCTCATTGTGTTAGTATTTTGTGAAACCACTTTCAGTCATCCCTACAGTATTGTCACAATATCAGTACTGAGATGGTCAAAATTATTGTGATATTTTATTCTGTCTATAACACCCAACAATAGTATTGTATCACCATAACCGCTTCCACCCTTTGGCGTTCACAACAAGACTTTGAAGATCAATAATTATTGATATCAACCAATAAGAAACTTCACTATCATGACAGATTTTGTCACCCATATCACATAGGCCTAGGCAGCAACATTAGCACATTTGGAGTTTGTGTTGTTTGTGTTGAAGTCTGATGTCTCTGTTTTAGCCTCCTGAGGGAAGCTATTTAGCTACAGAACACTCCACTTTGTTCACCAGCTATTTGCTAACTTTGTCTGTCTGCTGTTTGGCGCTGGACTTGTAGCACATAGTGGGCTTATCTGAACCGCCTTTGGTGAAACTGCTGCCTTCTGGGGCGCCCCTATAGCTCAGTTTGTAGAGTGTGCACCCCATGTACTGGGGCTATCAGTCCTATGGAGCAGCTGTCGGTTCAAGTCCCGCCTGCAGCCCAATTGCTGCATGTCATCCCCTCTCTCTCTCTCTCTACTCCATTTCTTGTCATATCTGCAGCTGTCATCATCAAAAATAAAGTCAAAAAAAGCAAAAAAAAATTATAGCTGCCTTCTAGCTAAAAAGAAGGTTAATGAGAGTGAACCACAGTCAAGTCTCACACTGTATCCTCACAAGAACTTGTCCTAATAAAAGCGACACAATCAGCTAAGTGTAAACTAGCTTAGACATTTAATTAAGGTTTACAACTGCAATAAAATTCCCAAATTGTGAATGGAAATCAAAGTCAAACCTACAGTTTTTAAAGTGACACCATACGGTTCTAACTTTTAAAAAGAGAAATGCTAAATCACACTTTAAACAGTGCTAACTACTGGCTTACAGTTTGAGACTCAATTCCCTTCACAACAAAACTGTGCAATATGTCAGATATATTCAGCTTGTAGCATCTAGTATTTGATAAAGCACAATACTCAGACACAAATAAGTATGTGAAGCAAGAACAGGTGGCAAAATCAAACTAGTGATCTGAAAGGAGTTAAAATGTGCTGTAGAACTAAAAATGGGCCCACGGTGCCAGAGGATAATTCTGTGTAGCTTCCTCATCACTCCACACAGTTTAAGCCCTTTCAAATTCGACATAGGACCAATTGTTAATATAGAACCTTTAATAATGCAGCTATAAATGTAAATGCAACATGAATTTGCATTTGTTTCTTCCAAGTAGAAGTGTATAAATACAAAGCATTTTGAAATGAATTTTTCCACGTGCTGTAAAATGAACCCTGTTGCTTCCTGCAGAGATGATAGAGTCGCTTTGAGAAATGCGGTTCGTGTTTCATTCGGGTTCATTAGAGCACGAGGCTGCTTGTTGTTTGTGTAGATGCAGCGTGTGACACTTTGACAGGTTACTGGGTTGTGTATGTGGGCAGCAGACCACATCTCTCTGTGCTCTGATTGTAACTTAGAACATCTAACGTAAGCTTTTTTCGCTCCATTCCTCACTCCAGCAAATCACTGCCTCGCTGTTAGCAGCTAAACACGCCGCTGTGGCCACACAGTATCGCTGTAAGTTATTCCAGTACGTATGTGATAAAAGTAAAGCTGCAGATTTGTGGGCATAGTGGTATAAATAGCAATAAATATGTTGTACTAGAGTCCTGCCTCTGTCAAACCAAATCAGATAACTGTGAGATGAATTATGGTGATGAAATGTGGCTGGGGAGGGTAGGGGGCAGGGGCCTTTGTCAGCAGATTGAAACTCTCTTTTTCACCATGATTAGGAAACTAGACTTTTGTCTGAACTGTATTGTAAACACCGGTATGATAGATGTTGAGGAAGCATTAAAGTTCACTTGATACCAGCGTAAATTTCTCCTGACCTCCCCCTATTTCAATAAGAAACCCTTTTAAAGGATTGTTTCACCCATGTCACTGAGTCATAGACGAGGAACACTCCAGTTTTAAGACCCACTGGAGCTCCAGGATCAAGAGCATGTCTGCTGCTAATGTGTCTGCAGTGCTACGGTGCCAGGAAATCTAAGTCCACATAGGCCACACAGAGCCAAAATGGCTGACTGGGGCTTCATTGATCATTATGGTCTAATAGCAACCTCAGAAAAGTATCAGGTAGATTGTGTTGTGCTGTAAACAACAAGCCTGCATAAGCCAAGGTATACAGTAAAGCAGACACTGTCTGTGCTGTCTTATCTAAATACACACTCCTGTCCTGTCCTAGTTAAACTAGTGTGTGGTCCACTGTTGGACCCGTGTTTGAGAAAACATGAAAAAAAGAGAGAAAATAATCAGCACCCTCTTGGATGCTCCTATGGTAGAGAAAAGACCCTAAAGTGGCCTATAGGGCATCTATCGGGCAAAAAATATGTGAGAAAGTGCCTCCTCTTCCCTTCTAGTGGGGAAAACTTAATTAAGTGCCTTCTGAGGTGCCCTTCTAGTGGAAAAAACATGGGAAAGTGCCCTTATAGTGCAATTCTAGTGGAGAAAAGGCAGTAAAGTAATGTCAAAGGTGCCATTCTATCAGAGAAATCAGGATGAAGTGCCTCCTTGGGTGTCCTTCCAGTGGAGAAAATGGGAAAAACATGATAAAGTGTCCTCTGGTGTCTATCCAGTGGAGAAAAGTGATAAAGTGCCCTCAAAGGTGCCCTTACAGTGGAGAAAACATGATCCAGTGACCCTTGGTTGCTCTTCCAGTAGAGAAAACCTGATGATGTAACTTCTTAGGTGGCCTTTCAGTGTACAAAACATGATAAAGTGTGCTCTAAGGGCACCCAAGATGGACTGAATCCAGGAATTGGAACTGCTTTACTATAAATGCATTACGACTTTCAGTGCGCTGGTGCTCTTGTTATTTTTCTTCCTTCCCCTCAGACAGTCCACCACAGGTGTGGTCCCAGACCCCTGGACATCTGCCTTCTTTAGTCAAGTGAATTCAATCAAGTGAATCCTAGTGGCCTAAGAAATATTTAGTGGCGAAGAGAAAGATACACCAACCTCCGAATCTTCAGATCAGTTTTCTGTTGACGAAAAATGCTTTTGCAGCCAAATCACACACAATACAGGAACGAAAACTGGCAGAAAAAATACACAAAAACACTTTATGGGACATTGTAGAGGCTGTCTTCTGTAATTACCTGTCATGGAAGATAACAGACCTTACAACTTTTTTTTGTCAGATCTATTTACCACACTTCAGACGTGCATCAACAGCAGCACAATGCTGGACAAAATTAGAATTCAGCTCTAACAAGAGAGGAAATATAACAGTGTGGCTGCTCAGATGGAGTCATTGTGGAGCAGCAGAGAGGCAATTAGTTCATGAAATGATTGTAAGCAAACACAGCGTATTCTCTCGTCATGTGCACGGTTATCTGTCTTGGCTTTTTTAATGATATGCCTTGTGCTGGCTTTATCCCCCTCTTCCTTTTTCCTTTATTACTCCCTTTATCTCAAAGCTCATTCTTCTCTTTTTTCATGCTGCCCCTCACCTTTCCCAACCCTTTATCTTCGCCTCAATCCCTCTCTCCCACCTGTCCCCCTCCTTAACACCCCTCAGCCCACTTCTCCCTCTTGTACCCTCTCAAACTAATGGAGCACATTACAGGCTGTCTAAAAATAGCCTCGCTGCAAAGTCAATTCATTTTTTCTTTCCGTCTTTCTCTCTTTCTCCCTTCCTAATGCCCCTATTTTTTCTCTTTTCCGTACCTCCCTCAGGAGGGAAATGAGTAACGGGGAGAAGGCTTGTCAGCTCATTTATCAGCTGGCAGCCCGTGTGCGGCTCTCTGTGCTATCAGGGCTGAGCGGCTGAGGCTGTGGGACCGAGGGCCTGAAACCGGGCCCCTGGCTGTCTGTCTGTCACGGTTCTTGCTATATGGCCATAGAGCTTGGGGGACAAGGGTGAAAATGAATGAACGGTCAGTGTTTATGGGGAGGTAACCATGGACATCACCTACTGGTCAGGCCAGGGGTCTTAAATCTCCGGGCAAAGCTGGCGGCAGACGCTGTGCTATAAGAGAATATATCACGAGGTGAGAATAGATGTGGCGCGGTGGAGCAGAAAAGCTCCCGGCAGATGCATGAGTAAGGAAAGATAACATAGAATCTATCCTATCCTTTGAGAGAAAAAAAAAAGAGATCATAGAAAGAGGGTGAAGCATTAAAGGGTTATTGTGGTTTATGCTGCATTGACATGGATTCAGGCAGACGGTAGGCAGCAGACTGAAAAGACCTTTCTGGACAATGAAGCCTCCAATCAAGCCCCGAGGAAGAGCCAAATTGTGTAATGAGTATGTCACATGATGCTCTGCTCTTCTCCCATAGACTTACATTGAGAAAAAAGCAGCTGTAAAATGGTGGATATGTTTTTATGAGTGCCGCATCCCCTAGGAAATGACTTGTTTCATTGTCAGAATTTGAGCCATCTGGTCCAATAATATTAGGTAAGTCGAGAAGAACCGCACAATTAAATCATATTATTCCACTCAAGTTAGCAGAGGGCTAAACTTAAAGTTATCCCCTTGGCTGAACAAAGTCTCTGTTGCGCTTGCTCTATGGGACGTACAATGCATAAGGACCTCCGACACTGTTGGACAAGTTGGTTGAGCTGCTCTCATAGAAATGACCGGAGCCTTTATTCAGTTTTTTTTTTAATACATCCATGGGTCTGACAGAATTGGCAGCTGATATGTTACTATATTGATGTTGTATTGTTTTGAATGTATTGTAGTGCAGTGCAAGTGCAGCTGTGTCGCGTTATGGCTGTGCTACGTCAGCTGGAGCTGATCACAGCCATCCTACACAACGCTTGTGATTCCATGAGCAGGGCCTTGTCCCAGAAGCGTCTCTCCGCTCCGCTCCACTTCAAATACACAGAGTCTGTTTTTGATGGATGGCGCATCAGTTAGCACAGAGCAGATTGAACGGGCAGGAAGTCAGACACAGAAAAGGCAGGGGGAATCTGGTTCATTTTCAAAATAAAGACCCCGTGCAGACTCATGATCAGTGGTGGACAGTAGTGAAGTACATTTACTTGAGTACTGTACTGAAGTACATTTTTTGAGTATCTGTACTTTACTGGAGTATTTGTTTTGTTGGAAACTTATTACTTTCACTCTTTTCACTTTTCTAAAATGCAATTGGTCACATGCTGTGTTCCTCACAGAAGGAAACCAATCACAGTAGCTCCTCTCACATGGGACTGATGTAAAAGTGGAAACACGTCATCCAGGCGCTCTGTAACAAGAACAAGCAAGCTCTCCCTCTTTCATTCAAACAGAAAGTGGTAATGGTGACGGCAGGAGAAAAACAAAATTAAATCTCAAGATGTTATTATAATTATTCATTATTCCAGGTAGCTTTTAAAGTTGGATTGTTTTTATCAGGGTGAAAAATACCACATAATTCATGCATATACTGCCTCTGAAGACAGAAAGAAATCTCAGTTATTTAACAGACTTGTTGAACTCCTTACTCCTCCTTCAATCTAATGTTATGATGTGATTTTAATAGTTACATCAGAAAATGACAATAACTGTCCTTTTTGTTTTTGATTGTATTTCTATGTTGAGGTTTTTATAGGTGTTTCTATAGACTTTGTGTAGCAGAGTGGTTCTACAAGCAGGTCAGTGCATCATCAGATGGTTTCAGAGAGTTACAAGCTTCTGTAAATGCATCGTGACAACAATACAGCATGTATTGATATTAGAAAATGTACTTGTAATTTGTACTTTTGAATACTTAAGTATTTTTAAAAACATGTACTTTTGAATACTTAAGTATTTTTAAAAGCAAGAACTCTAGTACTTTAACTCAGGTAAAATTTTGACTGAGCAACTTTCACTTGTAGTTGAGTAATATTTGACGAGGAGTATCTATACTTTGACTCAAGTACTGGGGTTGAGTACTTTGTCCACCACTGCTCATGATCATAAAGACAGACAGAAAAGAAAACCATTTAACCACGTCGCACAAAGAGTCGAAGCAAAGAGCAAATAAAAAGGACTTAATCAACAAAATCTGAGCAAGTAAACATAATCAGGCGGGCAAAACACTCTGAACATGCTGCTGGTGGGGCTTGCAGCTGTGCAGAAGACAGATCAGGACTGTGGTGCAGACGTGCCGTGCTTGGTGGAAATCAGGCGGTAAGTATGTGTTAACCCTGCTGAAAATAAAAGAAGTCAAACTGAGTAAGAAACACAAAGCACAAAGTACAAAGGCTCATACAAATTGCATTACTTTGTTCTAAACATCTAACGCAGTTCACAGACCAACTTCTTGGTTCATATTTATTCCTTACTTGCCATAGTGGTGTGTGCACACAGTTATGTTTAGGGAGAGACTATTGTTTTGGTTAGATACTGCAAAAGTCAAGTAACTAAGCTTAACCAACATGTTTTTGTTGCTGAAGCCAAATCACATATCCAACAGAGGACACAAATCCCAGTCTCCTGCAACACCATGACCACTTCCCTACAGCTTTTATGTGGTAAAAGAATTTAGAACTTCATTGGAAATACACTGCTTATAAACATACTCCAAAGTCCAATTAGTTTTCTTTCAAACAATGGCCAAAACTACAAAAATACAACCCAAGTTTTACTATGATGATCCTTTGTAAAGCAAAGATTAGTTTTTTACTGAATTGATGAGCCATGTCAAAATATGAAAAATAATGCTAACCACTTGGAATGAAAGCATCCGTTATTGCGTGTAAAAATAAATAAATAAATAAATAAAACAGAAGAAAAAAATGGAAGAAAAACTCATGTGAACACCCTGCTTCTTTCCAATGTAAAAAAAATCATGGCTGAAATACCACAGAAGCCTGGAGAAGCGACAGCAGCAGCAGAGGTTAATGATGCTAATCGCAGAGTGATGGCTGACTCATTACAACTGTCATCCAGTGTCTCTAATGAGGCTGAGAGTATCTTACACCCGGCACAGCTTCACACTGTGTCAACAGAAACTAATGCACTCACACACACAGACACACACTGCAAATAAAAGAGAGGTTTTCTCCTGTAGCAATACTCCAGCACAGTCCAGCACATTAACTTGTGTCTTGGGTCAGTGGGAGAAAGAGTTTCAGTTTTATTGCGTAAACCACTGGTGGCTGCGACCACAGTGCAAGCAAATACCTCATGACAGCGGAGCAGAAACAAATAAATCCAATACGTGACAATGAGAGCATGCAGCTCCTCGTGGCAATAAGACGTGGTTAAACAAATCTGTTCATGTTAGACGTGCAACGACACACATGCACGCACGTTCTATTTTTACGCTGCAGTAAATTCAGATTAATTAGAAGAGTAAAGATTGGAGAACTCCTGGAAATAGTTTTATGCAGAAGATGGAAATTGGATTCCCTCCTCCTCTCCTCCTCCTCTTGATGGTGAACATTAAAAAGCACTCGCTCGTAATATGAGAGTTGATCATTATTGTCATTATTGTTGTGTGACAAATGCTCAGTCATTGCGAAACTGCAGTTGGTAAAGCATTTCTGTGAATATTGCAATCTCTTCACTAAACTACTGTACTGTACTAAATGAGCATGATATGTCAACAGAAATGAAGGAAACATGCTAGGTTGAAATACAAGCTTCTCTGACAAGAACGCTACAGCCAGCATGTTATCCTTTTAAATTAATGCTGAATGTTTGCACAATGAGTAAGTGTCTGTTTGAGAGTCATAAGAAATCATTTTCCATCTTTCAGGATGAGCAGATTGATCAATATGTTAATGGAGTCTGGCAGACAGTAAGACAGGCAGTCACCGAACTCCAACTCCAGAGTGTGTATTTTAAGAGAAGTTGGCTTTTGTTTTCAGGATAACAGGCTTTACATCGACAGACAACTGACAGTTATGAACAGCTGATTTACTTACTTACTGTGCATATTTTTCATTTGAGGATTGAGCGGTAACACGTTTGTTTGTTGTCCTGTTCTCTTGTTGACTTTAGTGTGAAATCAGGCTGTGATGGTGCCACTCCGGCAAACAGACATGACTGTCGCAACAAATAAGCCACTGTCATTCCCTCACTTAGACTACTTCTGATGGATTTGTTCAACTTAGCAAGAGTAATCGCAACAGCGGCCATGAAAACAGGAGGAAATCTGTGTGTGTGTGTGTGTGTGTGTGTGTATGTGTTCACAGTGAATGTGTGTGAGGCAGTCCTCAGTAATAGAGGAGATGAGAGAGCATCTGCAGTGCCCTAACTGTTCCTCTCGGCAGACGGCGGCTGCGTCCTGTGAAACGATGCATCAACATGGAGATGACACCACGAACATTACGTTCTTCACCATCGGGCCTTTTGAGCCACCTGCCTCCTTCCAACCCAGTGGCACCTGGCAGATGCTGCAGTGGCCAAAATGCTGCAGAGGAAGTATCACAATGAGCAGATGCAATAAGAAAGAATGAAAAATATTCACCGGCTGAACCTACTGCAGGCTTACTGAATTGAATGTATTTACTGTAAAAGAATAGTTCAACATTTTGGGAAATATGTTCCTCCTGAAATATGAGAAGATCACAATCGTGTTTGCATGCTAAATATGGAGCTACAACCACTAGGCAGTTAGCTTAACTCAGCAGAAATACTGGACACAGAGAAACAACTAGCTCAGCACTGTCAAAGTCTCATTTCCAACATCTCTAGGGCTCTGTATTTATCTAATTATATCTGGTTTGTTTAAGTCTAAAAATTACAATTTATAGTTTTACAGAAGGTCTAAGTCAAGCTAGCTGTGTCCACCTACTCCCAGTCTTTAGGGCAGAGACATACTTGCTTTTAACTACAAGTTTGCGAACGCATGACGTCTGTCTCATGTACCCTGCATCCATTTGGAGCGTCGGTTGTGCACGTTGTATGTGTCTGCAAGATGCAATACATGCATGACCAACAGGGGCAGTGTAGGGGCAGAATGCAGTGACAGGGTCAGAGGTCAGGAGATACATTACCAGCAACAACAATGGTGGAAAGTTTTGTGGACAGGTTTATTTAACAAGTCCGCAACTAACCTCATCTTTATGACGTATCGTTGCCACAGCAACAAGCAGGCCTGCCACAACAGCTGGCAACAGATAAGTTCAGTTTTGGAAGCTGACGTCGACTCAGGTGGAAATAAATAGAAACAGATTCGAGACCGCTATGTACGTGCACAGCAGAAGATGATGGAAAAACAGAACTTCTTGTTATTTATTTTTAAGGGCAGTTCATGGTCTGAGTTCTCTCTTGTGCCCTCTAGTGGTGTTTTGCAGTAGCATGCATAGACAAGCAGCCAGGCTGTGAGCAGTTCGCTTTGTTATGCAGCCGGTCTTATGATAAACTAAGCTTACAGTGGACAGTTAGCTTAGTTTAACCGTAGCTTCATCTGGGAATCCGTTGAGTCTGGAATTCCCTTCCTACTGATTTTTCTTCTCACTTTGGCAAGTATATAACTATCAAACATGTTTTATATTACATTCTATTTTACAAATGTCTTTAAAACTATTGAAGTAAAAAGTAGGCCCAATAATTAACTTAATGAACTCTGCAAAAACCCTGTGCATTATTAAAAGCACAATATGTAAATTCTGCTGCATGGGGTCATTAAAACAGTAACAAAGGATGAAGTGTGATGACATTGTAAAGTTGTGTGGGATCATGGGAGTTTTCTTCACTTTTTCTTAATTTAAGTGAGAATTTCAGTGTGTTGGCAGCATATGAGATGAGGATATAATGATGGTTTTAGTGAAAACAGTGCATATTGAAACAGTAATCCTGGATTTCAGTAGTTTATTAATGGATGCTTTACATCTTCAGAGATGAACTCAAACAATGATATCAATTTGTGAAATATTCAATACCCATTTTCCCAAACACAAAGGTCTACTCTCCACACCTGGTGTGAGTTAGGATCTATTTCCTCAAACCACAGGATGAATTCAGATGCAGCTTCAAAGCTTTTCTCTGAGCTTTAATCACATTACAAACAAAGTGCATCATCCTGAGCAGGTAGCAGGGGAAGTGGAAGCACTCAGTCTGAGCGCTTTGACTGAGAAATCACAAGCTCGCCGTGCATCGTCTCCTTCCTCCCTTACAGTCAGATGGAGTTAAACCTGATTAGAGAAGATTGGTAAGATTGGTTAGAAGCCACTGATGGAGAAAGAGGCCTCGGAGCTCCTCTCTTCCCCGTCAGCACCACTTTCTAATTAACTTGTGAGAACTTGTGTGTGTGTGTGTGTGTGTGTGTGTGTGTGTGTGTGTGTGTGTGTGTGTGTGTGTGTGTGTGTGTGTGTGTGCGTGCAACACCAGCAGGGTGGGCTGGTTATTCAGTCTAGACTTTACTGAACCATCTTTAGTGGCGGGATAAACTCACAAATGGGGTTTTGTCTGTTTGTGTTTGCATGCATGTTTTATGTCCAGTCCAAGAAGGACTCATGCTTGTGTGTGTCTTGTGTGTCTGACAGTTGTCCAGACAACAACGGGCTACGTCCAGATGGCAAATATGTATTTGGAAAAGAACTGTGGTTGTCTTACTGCACCGCTTTAAAGCCTTAGAAAACCAGCCTGTCCCTGAGTCTACTGAAGGACGAATGGGAGGAACAGGCTGATCAGTCTCTTTTCGATCAGCCTTTCAAATATACAGGAAAGAAAGTGATGTAATACCCGCTATACAGCTGTCACATGAAAGACTCGGATTAAATAAATCAGTGAAAAGTAGGAGCACTTTACCTGCCTTTTGTATGAAGTATAAAGTATGACTGCTCTTCAAACAAAATAGGTACTGTGACGCACACAAGAAATGAATCATGCATTCATCAGTGCAGCCCATTTCACAGTTTTGTTATGAATGCCTCTTTTCAAATACAAATAGGAGAGTGTGTTTTGTGTTGCGGGGTGCATTTGGAGAACAAGCAATGTCTGAGGTTGAAGAGGTTGTTGGAACATCAAATGAGAATGGAACAAAATGCAGAAATGTTGCCATAAAGGACCTGTCTGTAGGATTTATTGGCATCTAGTGGCAGCCAGGGGGGGTGCTATGAGTACTTTTGTCACCTAATGCTATGTTTTGGCCAATCAATGAATAGCTTTTGTTAGGGTGATGATGCACAACAACATAGGTGTCGACATCGGAAGCTTGTGCGTAATGCGTCCTAGTACATGCAGGCACTGATGGTACGGCTCTGCAAGCAGGAGAACTTACCTTTCCTGGTCAATATAACACACACTGAGGAATTTAATGCCTCAACTAACCACATTTACCCTCAACACTGTCACTCTCCTCTTCCAAGTGTTTAGTAGAACCTCCTGTGGCCATGAAACTCGTGCAAAACGCAGAAGGCTGTATTCAGAACTAGTGTTTGGTTTTTCTGTTCTGGGTTACTGTAGAAACATGGCATACACAGCTTATTTTAAAGTAACAAGTAACAAATGAATCATACAGTCCCTTAAACGCCCCATGCATGTCATCAACATCTAAAGAAATTCAAAGCTTAATAGACCCGCTGTGCCTAGTTACAGTTAAACTATGAGTGACGAGTCCTTATTTCAACTAACCCACAAAAATAAATTATTTCATTCCATTCAAGTTAGCAGAGGGTTAAACTGGAGGTCAGCCGGCTTGACCAGCAGTAGTCTCTACTGTGCATGCATTATGGGTACTGGGGTTTGTGTGGGCTCAACTCGTAAAACTCAATTCAGTGAAAAGAGTTGAACATCTCATCTCTACAACAAAACTGAGTGAAACTGTCATAATCTGTCGTCCTTTTTGTGTTTTTTAGTGACATGTTGATTGATATCAGAACACTTATTGGTTTTCTGCACTCTTTGCAAAAATACTGTAATATGTAGCTTCTTATATTAATTCAACCATCAACTCTTATTGAACTGGTCAGAGGATCAATATCAATTTTAACTGAGAATCAAAACTGACAATTTTATGTAAAAACTTGCAGAACTCAGTATTGAATCTCTGCCTCGTGTCAAGTGAGAAGAAAACTTCCCTCCTATGGCTGTGAACTGTGTTTTGGAGGATATCAAAACACTTCAGAATATGCAGACATCAGATAAGAAATGCCTTTCCTGTCTTGGCTTTGTTTTTTTTTTTACAAGGTTTAGGATGAACTTTTGTTAAATTCATCAAGGACAGCAAACTTAAAACACTTTGGTGTTCCTGTCTATTCTTAAGGCATGGAGACTGCATATTCTTCAACGTCCTTATCATTTTAACCTCCCAATTCCCAAGTCTCGCTGTGAAGGACCAAGAAACTCTAAAACTGTCACCAGAGGAGGAAATAACTTATTTTTAGCCACTTGAGGTCAGGTATCCTTGGAGCTCCCACCATTGATTCACAGTGTACTCGTCTTTTTATATGAGAACACTTATCTGGGAGGATTTGGGCCTTTATCATTGAAGCCCGTAATGCCAAGATCAGATTTGAGGGTCATGGAGTGGCATCTTGATGCCTCAAGATGAATGACCGGCTTTCATGTAAACCTTTTATGTGTCTGAGAGCCTTAGCTGTCCACCAGAGAGAACAAAAAGAAACACAAAGATGACATTTTGAACTGTGCTATAAAAATCTTATGTGTTATCAAAAACATCTAGAGAAACATTTTTAAAAGGAGCATGTTCTTTGAACTGAAACTTGTGCATGCTTGAAAGTGATTCCTCTTTTTCAGTCAATGTCCAAATCAACTGTCTTTTTCTGTCTGAGCTTTATCACTGAAATCTCAATCAATGAGGCCTCAGCACAATGACAGCAGCAAAGCCCTGAGCCTTGTTATACAAGTGCAGGACTGCAGCAGACAGTCAGAATCACAGACGGCCTTCGTCAATGCCCTCTGAGGCCCCGCGTCTGTACTTCTGATCCCCCTGATCTGAATGTCAAATCCATAATAAGGTTTGCTGTCCATCATCCACTGTCATCTGTAGTCATCAAAGTCAGGAAGATAGCAGCCAGGTAGCTCTTATCTTGCTGGGCCACAGCTGGGCCCAGATAGACAGCCACCATCTTCACTTTCTCCACGGGCAAACAGAGACCCATCAATACACACATCAGTGGCGCTGTCGCTAACCGGGATTTATAATCTCCACTGTCAAAACATAGATTCAAAAGTTTGGCAAGTTTCAGGGAAGTTGTGAATCATTGCTTTAACTCATGTCTGGATTTATTAGACTCATAAACCCAGAGAAAAGAACATTCAGAATGTGTAATTGTTTTTCTTCAGGAAATGAAGTAGAATATGTAATAGAGCCATCATTCTTCCACTGTTCAGATGCCTAGTCTAATAACAAATCAACATCTTTGCTTGTCCTTTGGACAGTGGTGGACCGTAACTAATTACATTGACTGATGTATTATAACAAAACTGCACTAGCTTGGTAGATGCTAATATGCTCACTAGCTAAAGACTCAAATATTTCCCCCAGGATGAGACCAAAACAGTGTCACAGTCACAGTATATCTTTTTTGACTGAATCTCAAGTGGGATTGGGTAGTGTAACTTTTAAAAGTAACTCGTGACATTATAAGATTACTGCCAATTAAAAAATAACTTATGCTTTAGATCAGGATAAGATAAGGCCTGAAGACTTATTTTGGGTGGGTGTCAAAGTATATTTTTGGCAGCTTTTATTGTTTTATCCGTCTAAGAAAGCAAAACCATCCATGATTAATTAATGGACAATCTGCCCTCCTCCTGTTTAATGTATGCCTACTTATGCAGTTTTTGTGTAAAAGCCTGTAAGTGCACCTGGTTGGTGCCGATGTCACATGGTGGTTTTGATCGTTTTAATTGGCTCCATTTTTAATGACAAGCCTCCTCCGCATGCAGCTCTCCTACTGCTGTGAAAACCGAATCCCGCAGGTTTAAAAAAACATCCAAAACGTGAGTCACATTTTTTTTTTGAGAGACTTGATAAACCATCCTGCTGGTGAACAGATCAAACACAGACAGGACAGGGAGAGAGAAAAGAGACAGGGGAAACCAGGGCGGTTGCAGCGCCAGAGGTGTGTGCATGTGGGAAGAGGAGAGATGAGTGGATTCAAGTTTGTGACTAAACATTAGAAGGGGATTATTAGAATTCCAAAGATGGAGAATTATGTAAAAAATAAAACAGTGACATATGAAATAACCAACTAGGAATAGGGTAATATTTACTTAGAAATATATCTGACATATACCCACAAACCTTTAAAAAGGTAAAGACAATAATCTTGCTGTTGTATTGAACTGTTTTTTGGGGTAGTTATGATTATGGAAACACTTTATATTGCTGTATTATTATCACTATTCATATAATTATTTAAATGCTTGTGCAACCTTTAAAACTATCCAGTATATAGTAGTAATAAGGTTTTCCACAAAATGCATTAATATAATAGTACTTTGGGCAGCACTGTTGGTGTCCCCATCAGGAACTGCTCTTGAGACATTTTTGTTTCTTGTCACCCCCAACGGTGAAATTGAAATATCCACCTTTGCTCCATCACCGCCTGTGCAAACTTACTGTAGAGTGAATCCTTTCTTTCTCAATCAAGGATTTCCATCTCCAGTCTTACTCGCTACTGTCACCCCCTCTGAGAGGGACCTACCCTCCCTGATCTCCAACCTCTTCATTCTCATCCTGTCTTCACCCGGGCCCTCTCCAGTCGGCGCTGTGCTCCCAGGAGCACCCGCGATAATTAATCAAGTCACATAGGAATGCGGTTATTGCTGCTGGAAAGTTGGCTAACGGAGAAACAGTTTGGGTCTGCATTTTCAAGCAGTCTCAATCAATCTGTCATGTTCCACAGATGTGAGAGCGTAATGAATATGAATCGGTGCTCCAGAGTGAATGAGTTTTCAGCCTTTATATTGGCAGAATGCCCTCAGGAAGATGTCACCTGCAATGAGCCATTTTATAGCCCTCCTCATTCCTGCATACCAAGCAGGGCCAATTGGTTGTTAGAGCTTGATGGATGTCAGTATACATTGTTTGAAGTTTTACACCGTACAGGGTGATAATCACAGCCTAAATTAAAGGTGATTAACTTTCTTTTATACCAGCTAAGACACCACATGTCAAAATTCAAAGGCTGACGTGTTTTTGAACTTACACTGTTTACACCTGATGAGCCATAGCTATCCGATCTCAAAAAAAGCTAAGAGTGAATGCACTCAAGAAGCTTTCAAGACGGAGATGCATTCTAGTCAGATGTTGAAAAGCTGTATCCATGTTTCTGTGCATTTAGTCCATATACACTCTTGTTATTCTTATGCTACTGTAATTTTTGGAACAATCTTATCTTATCTCTAGTAATCAGTCTGCAGAAAGAGCAACTCACTGTCTGATTTTCCAAATGCATCAATAATCTGTCTGCTTTGTCCTTGTGATAACCGCAGGTAAAGTTACAATTACAGTGAAATTAGCCACTGTTCTCCGTCTCATTAAGGAAAAAATGACTCCAGCCGTTTCTATGCATATGGTAAAATAAAAGGCACACCAAACAGCTGAAACATTGATCAGTTCAACCACTGAATGATCTGTGTGTATGAGAGAACACTGATCTGTATTGGAGATAGAGTGGCATGAGATAGAGCCAGTAAAATGATAAACCTTCATGAATATGATTCATTCATATGTTTGTGTTAGGTCAGTCTCTTTCAAACTCTTTGTGCCCAAGCCACACAAAAGGAAAGACAAAACTGAACTGACCCTGTATTCATATTGATGCAAAATGGCCTCAATAACCAATCTAACCAACAGAAGCAACAAGTACTAGCCAATCAGAGGCAGAATTCCTGTAGTACACTCTAGCAAGTCCCACCATCAGGCAACATCATGACCAGCAAAAACTGGGGCTCGCTTTGAGGGAAATTTTTAAAGGTATTTATCTGAAGTATAGAATTTTCTTCTGTATCAGGAAATGAGTGTGTGCAAAGTACTGATATAGTAAATTACAAGTTAATTTGTAACTTTTTGTGTAGTTGCACAATGGTTGTCAGAAAATCCCACGACACACCTTGGCTTGTGCCATGGCCACACTGTTGGGAACCATTGTGTGAGATTATGGATAGTCTTTAGCTAAACTGCTGTAACTTGACAGCTAAAGTGCAGATGCCATTCTTCTTCTGGTGTTTTTGTTACCTAACAGCATCAGGTGCATTATTATCACCTCCCTGATTTACATGTAACCTGGGAAAACAAACACTTGTTTTCTGGCCAGCAGAGACGCTTGCTAAGTGTAAATGTGAGTGTAAATCTCATCAGGATTGTATGCATGTCCACACAGGGCCTCCGAAAGGAAGGTGGCTGTAATGACTGCTGCATTTAAATGTTTAGGTTGTTGCATTTATCAGACAGGGGAAACGTGTCAGGCCTGAAAACACAACACCAAGGTTTAAATCACTGCAGGCTGGTGCTAAATGACTTCACTGGCAGTCATAACAAACATGGTGAGTGCCTGCAGTTCTGTCAAGCTCTGATGAACACATGAAACGGTGTTTCATAGCTTGGCTGTGGGGTTTGGAGGGATTTCTGCACAGTTGCACAGACACATACATAAACCTACACACATGCACAAAAAAATGGTGCCACATCACACCCCATAAAGCCTACAAATCATAAATGCCAATCTTTCTACAATGGTTCATTAGAGGAACTCTAAATACTCACTAAATACTTATTTTTCTGCCCTGTGTACATTATATGCATACATTATAGGCTTTTGGCAAATGTAATGCATGAGATGTGGCTGAGATCATTGTCAAACAATGTTATGATTTACTATATTACAGCGTGATAAAAATTCCAACTAAAACTGCTTTATTGATTATTCTGAACTTGCATAAGTTAAAACATTTAACAAGAAGTGGATCAGACAGCTAAACTTTCAGTCTACAGCAGTGTTTTATTTTGGGTTTAAACTTTCGTGCAGGCTGTCATATCATAGTAACACCTCTTCAGTGTCTAAATGTTTGCAGCGTAGCATTTGGATGATTTATATTCCTTCTTCACTACAGTTTTGCTTTACTACATGAGTCTAAAAGGCGCATTGTACATCATTCTGTGCTCCAGTCTCTTTCTAATGAGATGGAGAACAGTGATGATGGAGCGCACAAAACAAACAGCTGTGACCGAGCTGCACACACACACACACGCTCAAGGACAGCTCTTATTGAAAACAAGTGAGCGATAAGAGCTTCATTATGAAGGCTACCAATAAATAACAGGTCAGTGTAGAGAGGCAGTTATTCTACCTGAATAGATAAAAAAAAAAATATTGAAGAGCCTTTTTGTTTTTTCAGTATTTCAGATATGAAGACTGATGAACTGTCTTTTGCATCACCCATCTCATCCAATCAACAAGTTGGAAATAATGAAACTGTTATCTGCATGGCAAAACCATACAGCATTACTACCCATTGAGTGAGTGTGTCTAGTTTCTCTATTGTCCCACCCGTTATTTAAAAGGCCAGCCATTTATCTCTGTTGGACACATTATCTCCTCAGCATTTTAAAGATCCCAGCTTATTCAATGCACAGTCCATGCAACACACGCTCGCACAAATCGAACTATTTCATGCATCTCAATTCAGAAAAGCATTGTGCTCCCACCGCGGAGCGACTCAAAAGAGCAGAAATGAGCAAAATAAGTTGTTGGTTTGATGCAACCTATAAAGAAAAGTTAGATTTGAAAGTTGAAAATAGTCCTGATGGGGGCTTTAGCTGAGGGTTGGACCTTGTCCCCCCTACTGTTTATGGTTGATAGTTGGAGAGCATCAGGTTTAGTGGCATCTCATCTTTTTTTTAAGATGTGGCATGACTCTGCTGAGCTCATCATGTACGTTATTGAGTGGTCTGTAGTTCAGTATGGTGCAGTTCACGTCAAGTCCAGTGCCTCCATGTCCAGCACTGGTCCCGTGGTTGGGAAGTGAACTTCTTGGAGTCTTGCTCAAGAGAACAGAAGAAATCATAAGAAGAAAGGCAGATGATTTTATTAGTGACAGTCCTATGGGCTGTGTGCAAGACTTGTTGTGAAAAGAAGAGCTGAGACTGCAGGCAAAATTCAATTTAGTCTATACTTTCCAGTAGTGTTGTGCTACTCAAGGTTGTTTTTGGTCTAATAAAGAAAGGCACGCTAAGTATAAGTAATGCTAACTAAGCTAGTATGCTAAGTCATATTTTGCCTGTTATGAACAGTAACAAGACAAGCCGCATAAAGCTATGTAACTAGGGATGTAACAATTCACTCATGCATCTGATGCATCAGACTTTAATGTGTAAGATATAAGTGCATTGGTTCAGACGGCCTGTATTGATAAAAAGCTGAACGTGAATCGGAAAAGAAATCAATGCAGCACTGGCGTATCGATACATCTCATTAGGACATTGATATGTTTTATTTTTGGCATCAATGAACTGCCGCTAGAGCTTTCCTCCGATTTCTTTGTCCCCATGCCTCTGCCTGCACTGCTCTCGCTGGAGGCCTACTGCCTCGGTCATGCAAAACAAGCGCTCCTGTCTCTCCTCTTCATTTCCTCCAAACAGACTGCTGAAAACAGACAGTGAAAGAACTGACATTGTACTGCGTCACACCACCAAACTTTGGCTTGCAAGTGTGGAATAAGTTTTGGGTTTTGTAAGAAAGATGACAGACACTGCTGCAAATCATTTATGCAAAACCTATCTGACAGCAGAGTACAGAGCCACAAGTCTGACCCACAGAGACGTCATGTCACTGTGAGAGCAGGTAACACGGAGCATCACTGTTCCTCCACACTAATCCAACCCACAGCACTCTTCATATGAAACACAGCATAATGTCTTACTGCCAAAATGCATTTTTAATAGTTTGTTCACAAATTCTCATTTAGGCTACAGTATCTTGTTTACACATGAGATTCATAATAAGATGTTAACACCACTGTAACATCCCCTTCTGTCTGTCTCTTATGTTACAGGATTTAATAAAACCATCAGGATTTCTTTTTGCAACTAATAGCACACTACAAACTTTAATTTTTTTAATTAATTGAATAAAAATGTAAAGATTCACACACTGCATCATCTCATATTGAATCATATTGTAATGTCACAAATCATATCGTTGAACATGTATCAAGATGCGTATGGAATCGGTCTCAGTCAGTGAGATACACACCCTGTTATGTAACTAATGTCAATGCAGCAGAATGATATACGCAGCATCTGTTTTAGGTGGAAGTGGGCCGATACTATCTTGCTCTCCTACCTACTCAGCTCTATGAAGGCAGGTAGCTATAATCTCAATGCACTCTGATTTTTCGATGCTGAAGGCACACCTACTTCCTGGCTGCTAGCTTCCTGTTCACCCTGCTGCGCAATTGTTGCAGATTTTCCTAATGTGGACACAAGAAACTGTTTTTTATGCCTCATGGCATTGTTTCCAGTTGTATTGTAGCAGCAACCAGCAGTAATCTGGAGTGACGCTGGTGCTGCAGAGTGAGCCACCCTGACCATAGCGCCTCTCTATTTAGCTGCCTTCATTCGCCGTTGTGTCTGTTTCTGCAGCGCTATTTTTGGCCCAGTTGTAGTAGTGAGAAATATCTGATTCCAACATTATATCATGAAACTAGTTTTCCTCCACATACAGTGATATTTTAGTGTGAGCTTTTCCCTATGGCTAGTGAGAAAACAATGTGGCAGCCATCACAAAATATGACGAGTTTTGTGTCATCTGATGGAATTTTGCAGCTGGAAGCAGAGGGATATTTTTGGAATTCCCACACTAGTACCATAGGAATAAAGCTGAACATCTAAGTTTGGTTCTGTGAGGCAAAGCTAACAATATAATGTCCAAAGGGTAATGTGAAAAATCTTCCTTGTGTACTCTCAGCTATTTAGCTTTCTCAGTCAATGACCCATTGAAAAGTTTATTTAGCACCCTGCCATGTCGGTCCCATTGGGGAATGGATGCTTTTTCATTAATACAGGTTCGCTGTCTTCCTAAAATATCTTTGCAGTATTGAAATGAGCCAGTGGGCCTGTTGCTGGGTTCTACAGTGGCCCACTTCCATGCAGCTACTGCTGGGTCATTAAATATGGATCCTCTCCCCAGAGAGTGTCACAACTGCAGGAACTTGTGGGAGAGAGGAAAACAGGGGGGAGGAAGAAAGAGAGCATGTGCTGAGTGCAAGAAAACTGCAACAAGGCACAAGCATTTAACACTGTGTTGCCTGGAACATATCAACAATGTACTGTAGTCTAATCATCTACATTTACTATGAACTTTGCTCTGGATTTTATTTCACTCTCTCACAAGCACAGATTCTTAAGAAATCCATAAAAAAAACTTTACCTTTGTGTACACTGCCAAGATATGTCAATCTCACAGTCACAGGGTTTATGTAGGTCTTTAGTCTCTGTTTCAATTTCCTTCCCTTGGCTGCTTTGTATCCTCATAATGACCGCAAATGATTCATACTTAAACAGTCAAGGACAGTTTCATTTTTCAGTCGTTTTCAGTCAGTAGCTATATAAACTATGGCATATGTCACCTGTATCTTCTTCACAACAACAGCCTCGGGATACCACATCAAGATCCTCATTCCCTGAAAATCTGTCATACTCCTAGACCCCGATATTGTTGGATTCTAGGCCGAACGATGTAGGTCACGCCCCTAATGCCCTCCTACATGGCTGTAACATCTCACCTCATCGCTCAGAATGACCTCAATTTCTCACAGAGTGTGATAGTGGGAGAGAATGAAACAATGACTGCTGCAGTTTTGCTCAGAGTGACTTTTGAGCACTTTCTTCTGGGAGAATTTGTTGTTTCTTATGGTGGATTTTCTTTTTGAAAATTGTTGTATGATGATGTTCTTCTATTTTTTTTCTCTGGTGGGAGCAGGCCTAAGAAGATTTAAGATCATGTTGCAATTTCTGATGTATCTATTTCATGTCTCCTAAACTTCACCACAAATCCAACAGCACGTCTGTGAGAGGTTTGCAGTTGTAATTGAAGTAAGTGTTTTTAATAATGGATATCAGCAGGCTGTGAGTGGAATTATGATTGGCTTGTTCCCAAGTCTTTGTGGGAGTTTGATAGAGGATTGATAAAAGTTTGGCCCTGATGGATGTAGGGAGTAATTTAGTGGCTAATAAAAGCAACACCAGGAAACCCCAAATTCTGGCTCACCAGATGCATAGTGTGGGTGTAAGTCTTGTCATTAATCACTTGTTTCAAGTGGCATTGTGTCATCCACTATCTATGTTTCTAAGTCTTTGGGAAACAGGAACAACCTCTGAGCTGCAACCTACACAGTGAAAACGGCAAATTAGCACCTGGGACGTTAATCGTACTCACGTAAACAAGCTAACAACTGTTATTCTTCTGCAGTAATACAGTCATTTTAATGCCAGAGTTCCCCTTCCGACATGTAAATATTCCAACAAAACAAGTTCTCCCTCGACACTATTTTGCAGCAGCACCATCGCTGCATCCTGGACTTAGCTCCACCCGGGATGTTTGTGATAGATTTAAAGAAATGCAAACAAGGGCAGAATGTTTATGTGTGGGGCTAGACTTTTCTCCAGCGCTGCGTGGGGTCTGGCTATGTGAATTGACGCCTAGCTTAGCACAAAGACAAGAAGTAGGTCTAGGTTCTCAATTTACACAATTATAGGATGAATCTGCATGTGTTAGCTGTACATAGTGTATAATGGTGTGTGTGTGTATATGTCTCCATCTGCCTACTATACCTCTCATCTTCTTTACTTTTAGGTCAATAAGCTGTCAACAAATTTAATGTGTGTGCAAGAGATGTAAGTCAGGAGTGATGAGGAGTATTTGTATGAGCCTATCTACTGATGTGCAAACATAGACTGTATGTGGCTGACTTTCCTGTTGCTCCCATGTGAGCCTACTCAAACTGCCACCTTGCCTCATCAAAGTCAACACGCGACAGTCAATTAATTCTGTCGGCTCCATTTGATGCATTTCCAATGCAGAGACCTATCCCACAGAGTGCTTGGTGGAGCGGCTGATAATGAGTTGGAAACACAAGGCTTTGTCTTTGAAACAACACTTCTAATGTGAGCAAAAGTCTGTGAAAGTATGATACACGCAATTTGCCAAGTTTTCTGTCCCCGGAATATAAAAATACACCAGCATGCAGCTCGTACTCGCAATCCCTCCAGCAAAGATCAGTGAATTCTGTACGGAATGTTTGATCCAGGTCTTGTTGGAAAGGCATGGAAATGTTAATCTGGAGGTTGCATTGTAATGCTATCTAGCTTCCATCATGA
This sequence comes from Lutjanus erythropterus, assembly GCF_056507025.1. Taxonomy (NCBI): domain Eukaryota; kingdom Metazoa; phylum Chordata; class Actinopteri; order Lutjaniformes; family Lutjanidae; genus Lutjanus; species Lutjanus erythropterus. Next base: position 9,347,574 of record NC_139329.1, read on the forward strand.
TACCCAGTGTAATAACTATGCACGGTATTCTGACTCTACACCATCAGCATCATTCTTTTAGGGCCATGCAATGCTTTGGCCTCTTTGGCTTCTGCAAACCTCAAACATCACCATGACTCATATAAGCCAGAGTAAACAGTTTATCATCAGAAGCCAATCACTGTCACCAATCCGTGACTGCAGGATATCTAACAAACCAGCTAAAAACACCCTCATACAATCAGGCAACATTTAGCCACAACAGAGAGAAAGAGCTTAATAGGGTTCTTAGTCAACCTTTTGATCTGTCAGTCATCTCATCATACACTGCGTTGCAGTGGGCGTGAATGAGGGCTACATCCGTTCTTATCCTCAGCCTCATTTCACAACACTGAGGTCTAATCAACACAGAACAAAAACGAGCCAAACAACACAGGCACCACGCTAAAAACAGCAACAGCGTTTAACTGTAGTGGGTGTGAGCTTTTTCTATCTTGTTGGCTCACCACTGATTATTCAGTGTTTGTTCTAACAGTAACTGACAGCAAACACTGCAGATGATCGCTATGCTGGCCTTCAAGGGAAGCAAGTTTGAAAAAGAAGCAATAAGGTCTACTGTTGCTTTGTGTCTTATCAGTGTGTTGGAGGGAAAGCGAGTGGGAATAACTAAGGCCGGTCTTGGAAACTGTAAGGGAGAGATTGATTAACTGTGGGAAGAAAAGCTATTAGCAACAGAGCCTATTAGGGTTTGGAAAAACAATCCACTGATGATTAGCAGTAGCGAGGTACCATGCTTACCTACCTCATTGGGGCTTCCTGGGTATCTGTCCAACATGTCTGACTTTGACTGTTTATACAAAGACATGCAGGTACAATCTGACTGTTATGTGTGTATTCTGTCACACTTCAGAACCGCCACAAGGTACCTAATTGTCAGTTTTTTTCTTTCTGCCAGCAGCCCAGCAGTTTGTTTAATCTGTACAAAAACTGAAGTGTGAAAACAACAAGTGGAAGTTTTACATGGGGTTATGAGCTGGACTCTTTCTTGGCCAGGACCAGCAACTTCCTGATGCCTTCACTGGTTGCCTGGAAACCTCCCAGTGATGACAAGACTTAACAGAAAGTTTCTGGTCTTGAAAACACAACAAATGAGATATGACTTCAATGCCTCTGAGCAGATTTGCAGATTTTGTTATTGTTGGACAGAGCTAAGCTCTTTTCTCATGTTTCCAGTCTTTAGCTAACCTAAGCTAATCATCTCTTGGCTATAGCTTCATATTTACCATACAGACATGAGAGTGGTATCAATCTTGTCATCTAACTTTTAGCAAGAAAGTGAATGTAAACATATTTTCTAGACAGTTAAGATCCTTTTTCCTTTTTTTTCCATCCATCCATTTCCTTCTGCGGTAGTAGCAGATGGTATTCCAGACACCCCTTTCCTCTTTCCAGCTTCTCACGGTTGACAGTGAATTCTGGCATCCTGATCAGTTGCCTGAACCACCTCAGCTGGCTTCTTTTGACGTGAAGGAGCAACACCTCTATTCTGAGCTCCCTCTGGGTGTCCAAGCTCTGCAACCTATCTCTAAAGCTGAGCCAAGCCACCCTACGCATGGAGAGACCTCATTTTGGCTGCTTGCATCCTCCATGTTTTTCTGCTGGTCATTACCCAAAGCTTATGACCATAGATGAGGGTTAGAACGTAGATCAACTGATATGTGGAAAACTTTCACCTCAGTTCCCTCATCACATTGGTCTGGCACCCTACCAACACTGTCATGCTCCATTTTACTGTCACTCATGAACAAGAGCCGGAGATACCTAAACTCCTTCATTTGGGGCAGCAACTCATTCACAACCTGAAGGGAGCCATCCACCATTTTCTGGCAGAAAACCCTGGCGTCAGACTTGCAGGTGCTGACTGTCATCTTGGCCACTTCATGCTCGGCTGCAAACCACCCCAGTGCATTGTTGAAGGTCATGGTCTGATGAAGCCAAAAGAACCACGTCATCTGAAAAAGTGAGGAAGCGGTTCTGGGGTTCTGAAACCAGACACTCTCCTCAACCTGGCTGCACCTCAAGATCCTCTGAAAGACTTTCACAAACATGACTGGAGACAAGTAACAACCTTGGTGGAATCCAACACCAACAACGTGTTCAACTTTTCAGATAGTATGGATTCAGCTCTAACTTTGCTTATAGGAGGACCAGATGGCTCATAGCAACGGCCCTGATACTTCTGCAGTACTCCCCATGCTGTTGAAAACCTTTTCCAAGTCCACAAAATACATGTAGATGGTCAGATTTCCATGACCCCCCACAGCAACCCTGCAAGGGTAAAATGCTGGTCTTCTTTTTTGCACAGCACCATAATCCTCCAGTGTGTCAAAATGGAACCAAAGCATATTTCCCCAAATGCGGAATGATTGCTTTAAAGATATCAAGTCCGCTCTAAAACTGTATTTCCTTTATGAGCTCCTGTGATTTATGATCATGAAAGCAATTATAATCTGTACAACTTCACATGCATCGCTGTGGACAACCAAAGAAATCTCAAAAGCAGACTGTTGAGAATAAGAAATAATATACACAAAATATTTTATCAGTTTGGATGAAGCATTTAAGAGCTTTACATGTGAAACAAGGTACCCTCTGCTAGCAGAGTTTATATAGTAGTATGGTAATCATTCAGTGGAAGCTATTTGGATCTAAATCCACATTCAAATCAATGCCTTGAGGGGAGAGAAAGGCAACAGATGATAAACATAATTGAATGACATATGAGGTACTGCCATATGGTATGATAATGGTAGAGCTGCTGATAAAGGTTGGAAAATGCTCAAAATACAGAGAATGTCTTCACAGAACTCACACACTTGCCCTCAGCAGAATATACCCACAACAAATACTTAAGGAACTTCAAAAAGGAGATGTTTTTTCCTCCGGGGCTGGTGAGGTGTCTGCAAGTTACAGTTAAAATAGCAATTTTGAGGTGAATGAAGTAGAAAAGTGGACATTTTTCACATGGACTGTTGTGACATTCTGTAGGTGGAGATATAAAACCCGCTGCATGGTAACTGCTGCTGAATATGACAGCCTTGTACACACACAGATGCTTGACACTGCACAGAAAGTCCAAAATGAAAAACAGTCTTGGTCAGCTTTGCTGTCTGATATTGTAACATGGACTGGACACTACTTTATTTCATTGGCAGATGAACTAACAGAATATGACATCAAAGTAAAGCAACTCCATCGATGTTTCATTATGAAGTCAGCTTTCATCTACAACCTCACATTTGTCATTAAGTCATATTTCCAGGGAATGGCAACGTTATAATTCAAACCAGCAGCGAATAATCACACTCCTCTAAAATAAACTGTAAAAGAGGCAGCAGTTTCAGCAGTTTGATGACGGTGATTTTCCTTATCTCAGAGAATGAATAGGCCAGCCTGTACTAAATGAATATGTGGGAAGGATAGGAGCACAGTTTGTCCCTCTCTCTGTGGGATAGAGACATATTTGTCAGGACTTTGGCTTCCATATTCCCTTGGCTTTAGAGATTTCTGTATTATTAATCACTACGTAGAGTATTTCTGCGCTTCCAGAAAACATTTGAGTTTCACAATCAAAACTACTACTTGGATGTTGACATGAACACTATTTACAAGTCTGAAACTCGTAAATTAACTAATTCTAATATGATATGAATGCAGCATAATGTTGCTACAGAAACAGTTTATTTATGCTCTATTCTATTTTTTTTTTCTTTTATGAAAAGCCAGACAAGCTGGCAAGAAATGTAATAAGACTCTTGGACAAATATATAATATATTTACTGTCCTAAATCGCCAAATAACTATGATATGTCATCAGAGATTAAGGAGTCATGCTTGATCAAAGTTGAAATACTCAACTGTAGCTCATATGTTAAATAGGGATTCACCCTATTTAAAGGTCCAGTGGGTTTCGGGGGATTTATTGGCAGAATATGGTGTGAAGGGAATATAATATTCATGAATGTTTTCAGTGGTGTATAATGACCTGAAAATGAGAACTGCTGTGATTTTCTTGCCTTAGAATGAGTTCTTTACATCTATCCCAAGTTCAATGGTCTATGTTGTTTTTCCTAGACACTTGGAAGGGGAAGGTGAGTTGAGTGCAATCTGCAACCTCACCACTAGATCCCACTAAGTACTATGCATTAGTTCTTTAATATATCATCTATGGCTCCAACTGGAGCTTTTTCCTGGGTTTTACATAGTACTCCTTTAACTCTAACTTCCTTGTTGTTACTTTCCTCTGTTGATCATACAGTGCATTTGTCCTTGCACATCACCATTTTCTTTAGCTTTTTAATTAGATAATCAGGAAAATTGTTCACATTTCAGAACTTTCAAATCTACCCAAACCTCTCACAAAAAGCAAAATTTTGCTGGAAATTTCTGTTGTGTTTATACACTGTCTGACCAAAAAAAAAAAAAAGTCACACATTCTGATATTGCACTGGACCACCTTTAGCTTTGATTACAGCACACATTTGCCATGGTATTGTTTCGATAAGCTTATGCAAAGTCACACCATTTATTTCTGTCCAGTGTTGCACTCATTTTTTCACCCAGATCTTGTACTGATGTCGGGAGAGTTGGACCACTGTGTGTGACCACTCTTCTCCAGCACATCCCAAAGATGTCAGTGGGGTTAAGGTCTCAACTCTGTGGTGGACAATCCATGTGTGAAAATGATGTCTTATGCTCCCTGAACCACTCTTTCACTATTTGAGCCCGATGAATCCTGCTGTTGTCATCTTGGAATATGCCTGTGCCATCAGGGAAGAAAAAAAATCCATTGATGGAAAAACCTGCTCATTCAGTATATTCAAGTAGTGAGCTGACATCATTTTTTGGCCTCATAACATTGCTGAACCTCAACCTGAGCAACTGAAGCAACCCCAGATCATAACTCTGCCGCCACAGGTTTGTACAGTAGGCACTAGGCATGATGGGTGCATCACTTCACCTGCCTCTCTTCTTACCCTGATACTCCCATCACTCTGGAACAGGGTGAATCTGGACTCATCAGACCACATGACCCTGTTCCATTACTCTAGAGTCCAATGTGTCGAACAGTTCTCAACCCAATTTTCATCAATCTCCTTAGTTGTTTTCTTTGCTTGATACAGGACAATAATTTGACCCTTCTGAAACAGAGTAACATCTTTTCCATGACCACAGGATATGTCTTCTGACATGGTTGTTTAAGAAATGAGAAGCTACTCAGCTAAGTTAGGGTTAAATAGCTTGTTACCAGCTGAAACCTATTAATCACTGCAGTAATTACCCAATGGAAGGCTCTTACCTATTCGCTTAGTTAAATCCAAGTCGTGACTTTTTTTTGGGGGGGGGGGGGGCTAGGCACTGTGCTTTTTGAGGACATCAATACTTGAGGCTGGAGAAATAGGAATCCATGTTGGGAAAGAGATGTTAGGATGGAATGAAAACGCATATTTGGATTTTTCTGCCGAGGTAGGCAAGGGTTAACTGTCTTGTTCTCGATAAAAGCTCCTGTTACACTACAAATGTAAGCTTGTACAGAATATCTGCTCCACATTTTATCAGTGCCTGAATTCATGTATGAAAAGTCATATTTGCTCTGAATGAACTCACAGGAAACTTATATGAAACGACGAGAACAGTTCCTTCACCCAGCTGCCGAAGATGCACAGACAGTGAACTCTTGAATAAACAGGCATGGGAAGAACAAACACTGAGCCAAAATCACACAGGGCACAGGGGAGAGGGTGCGTGAGGTAGTGAAATACAGTTTGAATATTTATTAAACCTGACTGAACTGAATGAATAAGTAAAACAGCAAATACAAGAGTGCTAATCTTTTTACAGCTGCCCAAGCTGAGTAAGAAAATGTAAGCACATAATTACACAACAACTGACAGTTGCTCCTGTAGCTTTCACTGTACATGGAAATTAATGAAGTCCAAGCCATTTGCTGCTTCTGTTACTTTTGCTTGTTTCTAAGTGTGCAACTACAATTCACAAAGTTCATGTTCGAATGAAAGAGGCAGTGTTGCCTAATTAAGCTTCAAAAGGCTGGAGTGTCCTCTCATGATAATGACTAGCTCCTTATACACACACATAGAGGCGAAACACATCCCCTCACTACATCAGAGGAGAGGAAGCAATTATTGTAACTCTGGACAATGGACTTTTACCATTGATCTTAGTTTTGCTCTTTTATCAGAAAAAAAAGTGACAAGGTATTTTCGGCAGCAATCAGCCGTGCAATGATAAAAAGACCAGCAGATACACATCAGAGGGAGGCAAAATGAGGTAATTGAAGTGATTTCAGTGCATCTCAGATTCTGATCCTCTCACTGTGAGACTGAGGAGGAGCGACAACCCGGTGAGAACGCCAAGTCATCCATTGCCATTGTCGGAGATGATACTGCACATTATGGGAGAGTAATTAGGCTGAGATCAAAGAACATCTCAATAGTAATCTCCCTGAATGCATGATCAGTTGTCTGTGTGGTGAAATATTGATCCTCATGTCTCTGGCAAGAGCCCAAAATTCACAGGCTTTGTCAGGTGTTTTTAGGAGTGTGGCTCTAGGGGACGCACTGTTTGTGAGTCCACCACGTTGGTTCAGACAGAAATATCTTTTAGATGGACTGCCATGAAATTTTGTACACAAATTTAAAAAAAACACAACCAAATACAGAAATGCTTAAAGTAGAACAAGATGACAGAGGAAACTGTTTCCAGGGGACTTTAAAAAGTGATGAACATGAGTTACATGGCAACAACAAGCATGTCCCAGTTGTGTTCATCCCTTTTTACTGTCCCTGGAAAACAGTTACGCTGTGGTTGGGTTATTTCACTGTGTAGAAAAACAAATGACATCCCCATCATTCTCAGCTTTACTTTGTCCTAAGTGCTAATAAGCAAATGTTAGAATCCTAACACGGTAAATAAGTGGGCCTAAATAAGGGCAGTGGGCAATGTGTGTTTGTTTTGGGTAGTGAGCTGTCAGACAAATGGGTTTTAGGTCCAATGGGCCATTTGCAGTTTTGCACATAGCATGACATGGCAACAATAGCATGGCACCCGTCACAGAGCCATTCACTAGGGTTGTTCCAACACTGATACCAGTATCAGAAAATGCCTCCTAAAATGCAGCACCAATCAGTTCCCACGTAATTCATTATCGTATAAACGGGATGCTGCTACTTCACAGTAGCCCCAGCGTTACCTCAGCGTCAAATTTTGTTTCTTTGGAGCCTGTGTCAGGAGGAGGAAAAATCCTTGTGTATTCGCCGATGCAACAAACCTGACTGGTTAAATAATTTTTTTTACACACACTAGTGTCAGATCAGTACCTGGTATCGGAGAGCATACAAAGTTCAGGTATTGGAATTGGAAAAATGGTATTGAAACATACCTACTGCTAACATAGACTCTTATTTGCATTAATGTATTGTACATGCCTATCTGTGTGGCTGTCATTTTTTTTATTTGCCCGAATAAATATCTGCATACTGAACATGAATATGTTTGTTAACATAACGCACGTGCGTTACAGGTGTATTTATGTGTTTGATGGCATTAGGTGTGGTCAACAAAAAGCTAGGTTTCTATTCTGGTGCCTGCTTACTGCCTGGTGAGTGTCTGCCTACCCTCTCTGTTGAATAATGTAACAAGTGGTGAGTGGTGTGGGTGGTAGAGAGGGATGGCCTCTACTCAAAATAGACTCTAGAGCAAAAGCAGAAGACTTCAGAGGCGAGATACAGTAGCACACGCTTAGTTATGAAACAGCTCTGACAGCAGTCTGCAGTAATTTACAAAGGCCAAACCACTGCAGTTTGGACAGACTTCTAGGTGTTATAACTGTTCTGACAAACCATCAAGAAACAATCCTGGGTCAAAAATCATACAGGTAGAATCAGAGCTGTTCATAAATAAACCAGAAAGATGGTTCATTGTTGTGTCTCATTCCCAGGATGCCAGATACTGACGTTTTGGGTTGGTAAAGCGTCCAGAGCACAGACAAATAATGAGGAAATAAAATAATAGAGGCAGAGGGCAGGATCTCTGCAGACACAGGAGCCAGCACACACTTCTAGTGGGTCATTAGTGTTGAGTGAAAGGGATTATGTTCAGGCAGATATTATATATTGTCAGTGTGGCTATTTGCACTCAGGATGGAATAACAAATGGGGCTATTTGCACCCTGGTGTATACAATCTTGCATGGCAGAGACAGGTGTCCATAGCCAACAATGCTATTTGCACCCAGGGTGTAAATAGCCAATACGGTTATTTGCACGCATATAGAAGAGAAATAAAACAATCTCCAACCAAGTAGTTTTGTTGTCTTGTTGTCTTAAGTTATCGAGTAGTTTTTTTTTCACAACTTAACCAAGTAGTGTTGTTGCCTAAATGTAATCGAGTAGTTTTGCTGCCTAAATCTAACAAGTAGTTTTGTTTCATAATCTAAGCAAGTAGTCCATCCATCCATCTTCAACAGCTTATCTAAAATCAGGTCGCAGATGTAGCAGTTCCAGCAGGAGACCCCAGGCATCCTTTTCCCAGGCTACATTAACCAGCTTTGTCAGGATCAAAGCTTGGGATATGACCAGGGATGCCGTGTCATTCCCAGGCCAGGGCGGAGGTATAATCCCTTCACCTAGTCCTCAGTCTGCCCCATGGCCTCCTCCCAGCTGGACGTGCCTGGAACACCTATCTAGGGAGGCGACCAGGTGGCATCCTTACGAGATGCCCAACCACGTCAACTGGCTCCTCTCTACGGAAAGGAACAGCGACTCTCCTCCAAGTTCCTCACAGATGACTGAGCTTCTCACCCTGTCCCTAAGGGAGACACCACCCACCCTCCTGTGAAAACCCATTTCAGCTGCTTGTATCTGCGGTCTCGTTCTTTTGGTCCCTTCATGACCATAGGTGAGAGTAGGAACAAAGATTGACCGGTAGATTGAGAACATCGCCTTCTGGCTAAGCTCCCTTTTCTTCACAACGGTGTAGTAAAGCGAATGCAATACCACTCCTGCTGCTCCGATTCTCCACCCCATCTCATGCTCCATTGTCCCCTCGCTAGAGAACAAGACCCCAAAATACTTGAACTCCCTGACTTGGGGTAAGGACCGAGTAGTCTTTTCGCCTAAACCTAACCGAGTAGTTTTGTTTCATAACCTAAACAAACTGTGACTGAAAACTGTATAATAATAAAAACAGTACCGCTGACATACATTTTCACATTACTGGAAAGTCTTTCAGGGCAGGATTCAAAGCCCAATCTCCCACACGAAAAACCAAATTCAACCACCCCAACTTTGTATCAGGAGTGAATAAGGAGGTCACGTATGAATAGCTGAACAGCTGTCATTTGCCCATTCATACCCAGGTACAAATAGACCCTTCATTGTGTTTCTAAGTCTATACATTGTTTGTTTTTATGAAATTATTGTATATTATGCCTTTAAATTGCACAAGTAGCAGAATAATGGAATATTAGCAGGACCTTACAGTGGATTACAATGAGTGTCATTTTTATCAGAGAGATAACAGCTATGCGAAGACAGAGGCATCAAAGAAAAGAGTGTGTAGGCCTGTGCGTGCGCATGTGTGTGTGTGTGTGTGTGTGTGTGTGTGTGTGTGTGTGTGTGTGTGTGTGTGTGTGTGTTGAGGTTCATCTCTGGAGTGAGCAGAGCAGCTGAAGCATTTAACAGGCGTGCAAACAGCAGCCAGCCCTGATGATATTGCCCCTCTGGCCAGTGAGGCAGGAGTGGTCACTTCCTCGCACTCTCTCTCAGTGTGTGTGTGTGTGTGTGTGTGTGTGTGTGTGTGTGTCTGTGTGTGTGCAACCTGAGCACACAACGTCCTCGCCGTTCAACAGAGAGTGAACCAACTACAACTTTCTCTGCTGGGCGGGCGGCGTTCAGCACTTTGTGAGGACGGAGAGCGAACAAATGGAGCACAGAGGAGTCACATTAAAGCTGACGAGCAAGGGGGGACGTTAATGGCGGCGTGCGTTAATAAGAAATTCGCGGGCACGTTTTGAGAGTCATCAGATTTCTGTGCATGTACTCAGCGGCAAGTCTCTCCACTCTGTGTGGCAGCAGAGGATGCGGGACTATTTTTAGAAACAATGTTGCGGTGGAGGAATCAATCAAACTGGGACTAAAACAGTGTGTTCATGGCAATCTGCTGCTTTTAGCGCTGCAAGCTTCCGAGATTCCCATCTACGCTCGCTGGGTCATGGGATAGGACGTTGCATTTTTTTTTTTTTGATTTGTCTTGTCTCAGCTGATGCAAAAATGCCTTTTCCTCTGATGCTCTCCAGGAAAGCACACCGGTGGACTGCAAACTTTTGCGCCATGGAATCCACTCCACTTTATGGCTACAGTGGCTGCAATGCTTTTGGGACCTTTTGTAGTTTTGTGTCTTTTAGAATTCCTAAAGAACATTGCAGTCTGGGATGTGAATGAGAATTAACTGAATGATAAAGAACTGAAACGACTCTGGAAATCATCTTCTTTACTTCTGTCAGGTGTGAGCACGTTCTGCTGGCTCTTATGGGAATTAAGCACTCGTCCCGCTGCATGCTCCTCAGGAGAAAAATGGCGGAGTCTGAGAGCAGTGAGGTAAGTGTGAGAGACACCTTTTGATTTTTTTTCCGAGTGCTCAGTTTTCCTGAGTCCCCAGTGCGTCCTGCAGCATGCGTCCTACCTCTTTTTTTGTGCAAGTAGAAGTTGCAGCTCGGACAAGATGCAGGAGGATGCTGACTGTCCGGATTAAAGAGACAGCAGCAGTCTGAGTGATGTATAGGCTCCATCCCCCCCTGCAAGGATGTTTAACCCCCCTCCGACAAAACAGGCATTTTGTGCAGAACAGGCAAGTGAGTATCTCCAACATGGAGCACACTTGAAAATAATCATGCAACATCTTGCTGGTGTCATTTTTTTTTTTTTTTTTTTTTTTGAGAAACCGTGTGGCTGCCACGCAACGTTAGGGTGTTCTGCAGAGGTTTCAGTATGATTTCAAAGAGGATCTGTTCTCTCTCTCCTTCTTAGACCATGCACATTGATCCCTCTGCCAGTGTCTTCAAAAAAAAATCTATTTAAACAAGGAACATAGTGCAGGCATGATTGACCGGGACGGTGTGTTTTAGCTGCTGCCTGGCGCTGCGCTGTAGAATCACTTGCGCTGTCCAAGGTACTGCAGCAGCACCTTGCTCATGAAACAGGGAACGCTGGGACTTGATGTGTGCAGCAGTTTTGAGACGTGATGTGTCAGCCAAGTACGAATCTGGCATTATTGGCTCCCTGCAGGGCCCGAATGGGGATCCCCAGCGTGCAGGAAATAGTTTAGGCCTATCCTTTTTGCCCCCCTCAAACTAAACTCTGCACTGTGAAAAAAAAGTCATGCAGGAATTTAGTGGAATCAATTAATGTAAAATAAATAATAGAAGTTTGTTTGTTCTATTTTAACTTTAGTAGTTATTTTCAGAACACTTCAGCACTTATAAACATCCTCTCTAACATGGTGTCTTTTGACATGAAGTGGTGAGTTGAATGAACTGAATTACATTAAGTTTCTGAAGAAACATGATCAGCAGACTTCATTACATGCATTGTTTGAAACTCTCCTGTCACTGTTCTTTTATATATAATTTGAAAAATTATATATATAGAAACTTGCCATGTGTCTAATGGAGTCCGATTAAGGTATCGATCAACTGATATTCAGGCCCGATACTGGCCTATCACAGCTCTGTCAGTCTATATCAATATTTGGATATACAGTATGTTTTTCAATATGTGCTCAAGTGAAATTAAAAAACTACACAAACAAAACCCCATGCAAATTCTCTTTATTTGTTGGCTTTATAGGAAGAATTTTAATGTAGCACATATTTGATATATTTTCTTAATCCAGATTTAATATATATACATACATTTTGCTCTATTTGCTTTTTATTTACTTACAGTTATTAATAGTAATTAAAAATACCCATGGACGTTTGTATCGGTACCTTGATGTCATTTTGCCTCCATTACATAACTTTGTCACAAGTGTTTTTGAAGGATCAATGCCAAAAAGTTGTGTTTTTGTATATGTGTAAAAGTATTATTAAAAACACTGTGAAGTATGATGAAGGTTAGTACACCCAAACACTTAAAATGTCATTAATTCACTGGGAGCAGTTTTTCTGTTCCGATGCTGGAACTAAGTCGCTCCAACAGCAGCTTCAGCTGGAGGTTTTTAGTGTGAAATGAAGAACCGACTCTTCAAACTGAGAAAATAAAATTTGTAACATCTCCACTGAGTTGTAGGTTCAACTGAATAGTTTTCTCAAGTGCAATTGAATTTATATCAAATTAAAGTTAATTTATTTTGATTAAATTACCTCAACTTGTCATTTCAAAATAAGTCAACTTAAAATCTTAATGCAGCCCAGACACTATTTTTTTTAGTTTAAAACAACTTGTTTATTTTTACAGTGTAGCCTTCAAAACAGCTCAACATGAGCCTAATGTTTTATTGCGTCCTGTCCCTACATCTGTATTCACACTGTGACTGGCTACTGAAGGAGCACTGCTGATTCATCAGCAAGTAATGCTTAAAAGATTCATACACCCTGTGGAGATGCAGACAACCTCATGTTGTTTCATTAAACATTATTCATTAAATAAAGTTTCCTCAAAGTGAGCTGCCCTCCTCAAACTCTAAACAGTTTGATGAGTGTGCTCTGAGGGCAGCAGGCACCTGATACATTATCGCGAGAGGACAATATTGCCTGGGTGGACGTATGTCTGTCTTCTGCTGCTCTCTGCTCTTATGGAATATTTGCATCCGCAGAGGCACCTAAGTGCCGTAATGGCAAAAGACCAAAGTGCATCTCTTTCCTGGCTGTTATGGGACTTTTTTTCCCCATGAAATGAGCAGTTATGATGCAGGTTTTCCTTGAACTTACCACAGTAAAATGCCGTCCTCACAGCAGGACATCACACACCATAAAAGATTACACAGGAACTTAGTGGACTCTCATTGATTTCACATAAATCATTTTTCATTTTATTTTTATTTTATTCCATATTGAAATGATGAGTTGAATGAATGTGTTGTACAGAGTTCAATCAATGCATCCAATGAAGTTATGAAAGAAGCATGATCAGCATATTAGTAGACTTCCCAGCATGCATTGTTGGGGAGTTAAAATTCTCCTAAGACTCTTCTTTTTTATAGTTTGAAGAAAATATATGATGGAATCGATCAAGTTTATTTGACTAGACAAATTTGTTTTGAATTATAACAAACCTCAACTTGTTTTTTCAAATTTATTCAACTTAAAATTTTAAGGCAGTTAAAAAAGTATTTTTTATTTTTACAATGTAGTCTTTAAAGGTGAAATGTGTAATATATTTACTGTAATAAATCATAAAATGACCATGATTGTTACAATTTGTCAACCATGAACAGAAGAAGGGATCCAAATGCTGACTGCTGCAGGAGTGGCTGGCTTCAATATTTTAATAAAAAAACAAAACACGCACACACACACACACACACACACACACACACACACACAAAAAAAAAAAAAAAAAAAAAAAAAAAAACTCAGAGAGCTGGCAATGCTGAATCAAAGGCAACCAAAAAAAATCAAAGTCCAGGGAAAGTAATAATCCTAACGAATCCATGCAGGGAAGAGACACAAAGCAACAAAAATCCACAAGAAAACACAAGGACATTGACAAATTGATGAGGACGAACTAGCAACTGAAGAGGTTAAGACACAAGGTTAAACATACTAGGGAGGGAGAGGAAAACAAGACAGGTGAGGGCAGTCAAGAACAGGTGAAAATAATCAGTGATCAGAAAGAACAGGAAAACATACAAAGACAGGAAGGAAATGCAACAAAGACACACAAGACAGGACACACCAAAATAAAACATGAAGTGACTGAAAAACCCAAACTATGATAATGATATGTCACCAGAGATAAAGAAACATGACAAGCTGAAATACTTTGACGTTTCTATTTCAGCCTGTCACTTGTGGTGTTGTTTTCCCATTTAATTAATGCTGAATATTCACTCAGGGTTGTCAAAAATCATTAATAATCTTTTAGAAGGTGCTTATAACGGTTGAACTGAGCAATATTTTAATGGAGTGGTAGGCAGTAGTGCAGACAGTCACTGAACTACAACTCCAGTGTGTATTTTCAGAGTAGTGGGCTTTTGTTTTCAGGATAACATGCTTAGCTTTACGTTGACAGACAACTGTCAGTCATAAACAGCTGATCAAGTTATAGTGTAGCACTCATCATTGTAGCACCATGTTACACTCGTCTTGCGCTCCTGCAGAGTTCCTGCAGCCTGCCTGAGCTTCCTGAGTCTGGGGAGGTGCAGGGTTCATCCTCAACATTCAAACAGGTACAAAGTGACTGTGTGTCCCCTCATACAGACTGTGTAACATAAGTTCCAGTTGGATGTCCTTCTCAAATAGCAGTCCTCACCTCCGTGTGAAGGTGAGGATCTGGCCTGAAATAGAAGCCCAAATGTGTTTATCTGTCTGGAGGGTCAGAGGCAAGGACATGTGCCACCCTCTCCTTCCTGTGTCGAGACATCTCAGTTACACTCACTGCAGCTGCTCTCCTCTGACCGTACTGCACCCCAAGTCTGCTTTAATATAACCCTTAATGACAGCCCGCAGCGATTTTGTTTTCCTGCGTTGCAACTTTTGGAAAGTCTTCATCGATTCTGTATTAAACTTGGCAGCTTTAATCACCTCTTCTGTGGCCCTGTCTTGTAATTATTGACTCCTGGAGTACTGGCTTGGGGCCAGCTGTTTATCAAGTCCTGCTTTTTTGCTTCACTGATGTAATTTTTTTTTTAGAAGATGCCAAGCTTTCATCTGCAGTCTTTACACCTGGGAGTGTATGCATATTATAACAGATTAGTGTAACTATAGGTCAATTGCTACACATTTGTTTATCATTTCTTAATTTCCTCATACAGAAAGTAATAAGTAAGACATGAATAAACACTCATTTTCAGGCAGAGACAGTAAAGTCTCAGTAAAAAGCTTGTGAGAAAATAATGTATGTATAAGAAAAGAAATGGGTTAATATGCTGCACTGTATTGAAGCGCTCCCTCTTCAGATCAACATCAGGGCTTAACGGATTAAGAGAAGTTCAACAGTTGATCTTTCCTTTTTAATTACAAGTCCCTCACAATGCATGTAATCTTTTATGTAACAACAAGTCGACAACTAAACTTTGCAGAGCAGAAACATTAATTCTCTGTGGTGTTGGTATGCACCTGCTGTTTTTGTTTAATGAAATACTGGTACATCAGTTTAATGTTATTTAGGTTGGAGGGTAAAAAGCTAATGTTATTCAGTTTTTATACAGATATCAACAATACAGTTTATATTCATCAACTTCAAATCCATTAAAGTCAAGAAGAAGGAAGCACCCAACTTACTATTACTTAACAACAGACCTAATTGATATGAAATATTAAGATAGATGCAGGTGTTACTAATGATATTTAAGATCCCAGTCCATTTAGTGTAGCAGAGACTTTCCAGTGAGCCAGTGTGCACATTAGCAGCATCCTGACTCTGTTTGACTTGAGTGTAACACAATCTTCATTGGTAACACCTGTTTAACCTACTATTTCATGTCAAAATGTCCACTGCCATTCTAGCTCCTCAGAGCATTTTATAATTTACATGCAAGTTTAACTTTTAATCTGGGTCACGGTTTTGACACGTCCTCCACACGGCTGCACGTCCCACCAGCAGCCTTTCAGAGGCGTTTCAGCAGAAGAGAGTTTTGCCCAGCTGATCATGTTGACTTGCTCAGATTTTGCCAGTTCGGCCCTTTTTCCTTGCTTTTTGTGTGTCTATCATGGATAAGTAGGCTACATAGTTGAACAGTTTGTCTTTTTTATGATCACGAGTCTGCATGGGGTCTTTTATTTTGAAAACTGACAGGATCAATCACTCTGGTGTTTCTGTGTTGACTTCCTGACTTGCTTGAGGTGCTCTGTGCAGACTGACGCAACATCTGACTGAAACAGACCCAGCGTGTGTTTGAAAGGGAGTGGAGAGCCGCTTCTGGAAAGTGGCAATCTGATGCTGGTGGAATCACAATCACTGAGCAGAATGGCTACAATCAGCTCCGGCGAACGTAGCACAGCTGTACTGCAGTGCAGCCACGCCTGGTGGAATCATTGGCATTAAAATGCTAGTATGCTGAGGTTCAGTATTTACCATGTTCATCATATGAGTGTGTTAGCATGCTAACATATACCTGAGGCTGATTAGATTTGCAGGTATTTAGTTATAAAATCTTTACCTGATGATGGCTTTTGAGGTATAATCAGAGGATCACCCAAATCAGCAGGATTCACTCACTGGGGACCATGAATGTCTTTCATAAATTGTGGAGATACTTTTATATCAGGACCAAAGTGGTGGACTGACTGACTAACAGCTAGCAAAGCCTAAAACCCAAATGCAATGCATCTTTAATGAATCCCTGGTATGTGGCTGACCCCAGGCAGCTTCAGTGTGAATGCACCATGTGGTGGCCAGTTATTCTCCCACATATTCGTGGCCAGTCTGTGACTTTTAAGCTCAGCAGGAGAAGAGAGGACAAAGATTAATATGATGGCCACTTTAAAAGGATATGTCCAAGAAGGAGAAGAAGAAAGGCAAGGAGGAGGGGGAGAGTGGGGACTGACAGAAACCTTATAGATGGTGTTACCAGTGATACTAATTAAGGCTGTTAAAATGTCAGCAGCAGCATTTGTCAAGGTGTGCTGCAAAATTTGACTGTGTAAATACAAATTTCAGGCAAATGCATGAAAAAGCAGTAACACTAGAAAATACTATGATGAAAGATATGTTCCAAGTAGGTTTTAGACTGCGCCTACACCTGAAACGCAAGACTTTTCAGTTTCTCTTTCTTTATAAATATACTGTTGTTGTAATACTGATTGTAATTCCGATATATTACTGTCAGTTGTATAAAACACCTCCTATTTTGGTCCATTTTGCCAATTATTTATCATTTATTTTTAGAAGACTGAAAGTTGGAGTGAGAATAAACACCATAATGGCTTACTGGCTGCTGGGCGTCCAGTTCTCCATCTCCGTCTCACTCACAGTCCAAACACACAGAAAACACACACATGGCTAGAAGTTCCCAGCTGGCCTCAGAGGTGATAATCAGGGCATTATGGGTGTACCTTCTGTGCCGAGCAGAGCTTTCTTGCCATCTTTGCCTTCTGCTGACAGACAGACTGACTTTATATCAGTGATCACAGTACCCTTTAGACCCAGTGAGGCTCTCTGGACGCGGTGAACTCACCAAACTGCTTCATGAAGCAGCAGACTGACAGATGAGCTGAGAGGCATGAGAGCAGATGAAAATGTTGAGGGGAATAGCCAAGAAGTCGAACCCAATCGCTGCTGATGAATGCAAATACCACCCTGTGATATTGTTGTTGCCAATTCGACTAACAAGAGTCCTTAGCCTCAATGAGCCCATTTCTCCTTTATCTCTGTCTTTCTAGCAACCACAGTCACAGCCACAGCCAATCCGCATAATTCCATCTCAGTCGGCACAGCCCACCTCATTGCCCAAGCCGGTGCCTTCCATCCAGCACACCGCGCGGCCTCCTCTGCCGCCACACACGCCCCATGCCGCCAGCCTCCCGAGCTGTCCCGGGCGGGGCAAGATGGCCAAGTTCCTCAGCCCAGAGGAGATGACCTCACGAGACTACTACTTTGACTCATATGCACACTTTGGTATACATGAGGTACGTCCTATCACAGTGAGGATCACTGGCAAATGTTATTTCTGTTTTCTTGTTCCTGTGTCTGTTCTTGTCTGGGATAATTAGCCAAACAAAAGCCATGCATGATGACTGTTTCTGACGAACTACTGGAAAATAACGACTCTCAGGAACTAAAACAGGGAACTGAAAATTCAGTTTGGCTATTTTCTTGTGCTGCCTGCAGTTAATACTTCATCTTGTGGAAAATGCACCCATTTCTCATCGGATGATGATCACAACAGCTCCAAATACAACTACACATTTTGCAAGTGTGTAAATTCAAAAATGACACATTTGACAAAATATACCCATACATATCCTGGAAAGGTCTATCAACGCTGTCAAAATGCTGAATCATCTATTGCATTGTAAAACTGGGTGTAAACACAGCTATGTTTGGAGATATAACAGATCAAAATTGACCCAGGAAATGTCCCTGCAAGATTTAGTTTATTATGTTTGCTTCCCCGCTAGTGGCTTAGATAATATAGTTAAATTGCAGACTCTCTGTTTGATGTTTTCTGTGGTTTTTCAGACAATTGTTTTGCCCTCAGATCTCAGCAATGAAGTCTGTGGAAAAAATGTCATCATAACCAATAGGAGCAATGGCTTACACATGCAAGTTGTAAAAGTTGTAAAGATGTTTTCTTTCTTTTAATTTTCCATTAGCCTTAAACCATTTCCCCATGGGATTTGGCCAAAGTTTCCATAGTTCCTAACTGTCAACAACTTAAACAGGCCAACTTGAGCCTTTATCATACCCCAGGATGGACATGGACAGCTTTGGATTTTACACATGGACAGGAGACGAGCACATGCTTCAAAACATACTACAATTGATCCTTTCTAAGTCCCACCCCTTAATAACAGTTGAGCAAGCTTGGTATCGGGCTGAGCCTTAGTCAGCTTTCTCCTTTTCTGTTTTTTTTACATTAGCTACCAAATAGTTTGTCAACATTAGCTAACTTAAGATGTGACTATATATATGGTTTTTACAGGTTTCTGAGCCCCAGCTTTAAACCATCTTCAAATTTGGTTGAACCAAGCACATAGTATTACTAAGTACAGGAAATAGGACAGGAGGAAGTTGAGTAAGGTGCCCACTTGCTCAGGTGTCATTGGAGTAAAAAGGGGCGGGACATAGGAAGGGTCAATTGGGGGACTTCATTCCACACATGCACACTACCTCCTGACACCAAAAAGCAGACCTCCTTCATTTGTTGTATTTAGCCCAACAACACGTGTTTGTGACCACTTAACAAGACTAGGGAAATACAGTACATCCAATGCACAAAAAAACGAGTGTCCAACTTGTTCTAGAACATTTTCAGTTCTCTTAGGCTTGGGCAGATGCCCAAATTTACATTATGTGGACCCTTGCAGCAACGCAGACATGGAAACCATGAATTGGCCTTTATACTTTCTGTTGTTGGTGGTGTCCATGATGTTTTTCTTTTACTTTTTTTCTCTCTTTTAGATGTAATTGTTTCAGACTTGTCTTTTGTGCATTGGTAGGACATTTTAATGTTGATCATGTGTGACATTGTCCCTGAACTGGGCCTTGCAGGTAACTCATCCTCCTGCTCTGTACTGCCCCAACAGCCTAGAACAACCAAATACTACATGTCATAGACAGTTAGAAGCATAGTCGGGGTTGCGGTCAGCCAATCCCATCAAAGGACATGAGATATGAACCCAGCCTGAGAGAAATTTCTCCCTGCTTAAGCTCTACACCCCGGTGGTCTTTATGGAGAGTGACGGAGGACTGGAGCAAAAACCTGTGACTTTTTCAATCTTGAACAGGCAGCCATTTCTAATCTAAGTATTTTTTTTCTTTCTCAGTGGCTGGGCTGCACCAACAAGGACATTTCAATAATCACTTTTGACCCACTGGAATTGTGTGGTGGTGACTGTGTCTGCAGATAAACTTCCCTCTGCCTGTATTTACTTTTTTTTTTTTTTTCTTATTGTTTTACTGTGCTCAGGACATTTTACCAGCCCAAAATGTTAGTACTTGACATCCTGATGCATTTAGGAACAGCTTGGACAAATCCTACCGACTCTACAAAAAAAGAAAAGAAAAAAAAAGATTAAATTTAAACCTCAGTTTTGTTTTTACTCTAAACCTATACATTAAATTTAATTCTTAAACTCCAAATTAGAATGTTATCCAGTATTACTCTAAACTTAGATCGGGGGTTTAACTTAGCCTCTTTTTTTCTTTTTACATGGTTAGAGCAATATAATCAAGTTCTTCAAAGAAAGTTAAGGGACAGATTTAAACCAATTAAGTCTTATGATCCGTCTTTCTTTCTCTTCAGTTAATCCATTAAAACAGTCTGCCACTTGCTGCCAGGCTCCAGTCTCTGTTTCCTTACTGTGCTGTTAATCTTGTATTATTTGGCCATATTGGTCCAATAATTCATCCAAAAATTATTTTTAAAAGGAGAAGAAATTAAAACTTCTCTACTGAGCCATCATGAGTAGGTTAACCAACATTTTACCCAGCTAGCAAACAATGCAATGTTTTGCTAACCTCTTAGCTAGTTAGCAAACAGTTTTGTTAATTTACTAGCTAGCCAACAAACAGTGTAACATGTTGTCAACTTTGTAGCTAGTTAAAAAACACTAGCATTTTGTTACATTTTTAGCTTTGGGTCTCCATGTCTCCATATATTGCACATCTCTGATCTGAGATCTGTTGCCTCGCTTGAAAATAGTTTCTCTCTGTTTCCTCCTGGTAAATCAGCCATCATGTTGACGAGTTTGCGTGCCAGGCACTCTTGTTTCTTAAAGTGATGAGAGCTGACCTCTGGTTATTGCATGCTTGGCCTAAAACACACCCATGAATTAATCAAGGCACTTGTGCACAGCTGATAGGTGTATTCAGCTGTGCGCCGCTAGCTATAGAGGCAGGACAGGGGAGAACAGCCCTGCGGCAAAGGTGGATTTGGGCAAGCCTTGAATAAAAAAAATCCATTGTGCCTTTGCACTTTAAACATGCACTAAGTGTCTTATATTTCCCCTATACAATATGTTTCAATCTTTCTTACAGCATTAGGAGCAGGAAGAAAGAATTGGTGGCTATATAAAAGAACATGTTCTGAGTGTGACCTGTGAAATGATATTTTTTTTAAAAAAATATTTTTGTAATGTAGGTCAGGTGTATAATTGTCATTTCTGAATTTTCTTCACACTCATACATTCATACAATCCATAAGACAGACAGACTGGGGAAAGATGCAGACAGGCTGAGCTGGCAGGCTCACAAGGTTTATTCACAAACACCAACTATGGATTTGAATATATAACCACACAGCTGAGATGTAATAGGGTAAGATCAAGTGAAGCCTGTGTGTTATTTGTCTCCGCTCCATTGCAGACACCAGGGCACATCCAGACCCCCGTTGTCCAGCCAGTGTTTCTAATTCAACAAAACAAATTGCGGCTCTCTACAGGGGTTAGCTGTGTCATCATCTTCCTGATATTATTTGTCATATTCTAAACCAGGAGATGCTCAAGGACGAAGTGAGGACGCTCACCTACAGAAACTCCATGTACCACAACAAGCACGTCTTCAAGGACAAAATAGTGCTGGACGTCGGCAGTGGGACTGGGATCCTGTCCATGTTCGCGGCCAAAGCGGGGGCAAAGCACGTGTATGGGGTAAGACGTGATTCCTTTCAGTGGAGCGTTATCATGCTGAACCATCAGTCTAATCACTGTGGAGCCCGGCCTGACAAGCTGCTCACACTGTGTGCATGTTCTGTATGTGTACGACTGTTTCCTCTGTGGACCTGTATGGATGTACATTTAACCATTTTTCCACCGGACTTCCTATAATCTGAGAGGAATATCTTGTCTGACGGGCAGGTGATAAAAATGTCCGGCCTCTCAGGCATGTTGACAGGCTGAGCTGTAGAGATTTAAGGGCTCTTTCTGTTATCGTGTACTGGTGCAGAAGTAATTGCTAGTCAGGGCATGTCTGAGAATGCATGCTGGATACACACCGCTAGTTTGGTATAACCACGTGGAACTTATTTTTGTACCGCGGCTGCAGACAGCGTATATATTTGCTTCAGGGGAGGGATGATTAACTTGGAAATGCCAAGAGACTTGTTCTGAGCTACTGGTCGGCATTATGTGTTTACTTGACTTCGCCTCACGTCTTGTATTTTGTTTTCCTTTCCTTTTCTGCCGTCTCACTCCATCCCTCTCTTTGCTTTCTAAACTGGTATATCGCTTCGGTTTGTGCTTCACGTCTCTCTTGCGTTACTGTTGTCCATCTGGCAGAGCTTTATCCACATAAACATGACCAAGAGTTCAGGGGTTTATTTCACCCTTGATTTAGATGCTCATAGTTTGAGCTCAGCACCAAATCCCATCACCTTTATCATACCTAAAGCTTATAAAGACCCACGTGAAAGATGGGCTCGTGAGGTGGAAGGACTGGGCTCTGGGCCAACAAGAACACCACTCTGTCATATGGACCTCGTTACATAAAAAAGAAAAGTGTTAACCTCTATTCTGGACCCACAGAGTTCCCATAAAAGACTTCTGAATTCCACATCAGAGCCATACAACCATAAGCCAACATTTAATATCTCACATTTATACCACATTAAGCATTTCTTAAAATCAAAATGAAATTCAAGTATATTTTAAATAACAACAGATACTTTAAATCAATTAGAAATTTTCTGCTAGTATTTCTCTTCTGCCTTATTTGCAGCAACAGTTTTGCCTTTTGCTGTAATATATTTTTTATATTCTCCATTAGTTCTTTACTATAACGTCTTACTAATCTTGACTGAAGAAGATGGAAAGCGATCAGAGAATCAAACGATGCACCAAATGCCCCGTTTTATGTGACTGTGCACAAAGCCTGAAGAAGAAAGCCTGGGTTAAGTGTGTATAACCACTGATGTGATACCTGTTATCTCTGACTGGGGTTTTAGTTTTTGTTGAGGCAGCTCATGCACAGAAAGCCTGTTTTTTTTTAGCTTCTTTTGTAGTACAGCCCTCTGATCCACACTGGCCTGTAAACACATACAAGTACAAGCACTCTAACTTTTCAACTGATTTCAATGTTCTATGTGGAGTAAGTTCAGAAAACAAAACTCTTTTTTCCTACTCCATGTCATAAACACTCAAAAATAACATGACTCCTCTTGAAATCGAATTCGAAGAAATTTAAACGTTCTAGTGCTTTTATTTAGAAATTTGGCAGCTCCCCTGTTTGAATGTATGTGTTCAGAGGCCAGGCAGTGGGTCAAAGTGGTCAATGCAGCGTTGACGTATATATATGAGAGGATGGGAGGATGTGGCTGAGTCTCCAATAGACCTTCCTCATGGAAGCCATATTGATATGAAATAGGCAAATACAGGTGCTACCAATGACACTAATTAAGGTCCGTTTATGTCATGTAGCAGAGCCTTTCATGCACAGTAGCAGCAACCTGACTGTGTTTGACCAGAATGGAACAGAACCTTAATAAGTATCAATGGTTACACCTGTGTTTACCCTGTTTCATGGCAAAATGGCTGCTGTGGAAAGGGTCTATAACAGGAGCATTACTGAGAGGAAAAAGACAGGCAGAATGACAAAGACATCAAGGTGCATATGTGACATAATCTACTGACATTTGAAGCAAGCGTTAGATACTTCCCATTAAAAACAGTTGGCAACAGTGAAGAGGTGGCAGACACTTTACTCAGAATTTGATCGACCGTAAATGGACCAAAATATGTTGAGTTGAATGCAACTCCAGCTATTCACAGGGGCACAGGGAGGACTCTGGGGAGATACCCATGATGCTCTGTTTCTACTGGATGTAACAGTGAGCATTTGATAAATGTTAGCTAGTTGAAAGTTGATTTTATAATCAGCCTTAAATTCTAATAAAGTATAAAAATGCAAACAAATCCCAAAGTAGGATAAAGTGAAACTAAAATAACACTGACTAGTACATGTGACTTTTGTCTTTACTCCCATGCAAAGAGCCATGACACCTGGGCGAAGTTATAAAATCGTACTTGCTGTGTCTCCAGAGAGGAGGACTATGTGGGAGCCCACAGGGATGACTGCAGTGACAGTGACTTTTCCTGACACCAGTGAGAGGTGCGGGAGGCACCGTGTGAGGGTGTGTTGACTCTAAACACGCCGCGAGGCCTCAGTCCTCCCACTGAAGCATGACTCTGATGGACACATGGCTAATGGCTGTCTCCTCTCACGGAGATTCGGAGGGAGATGAGGAATCATTGCCAATTAGAGGGCTGTCATCAGAAGCCCTATTATCACACACCAACAGCGCAGCAATACGCACACGCACAGATATTCCTGCATACACACACCTGGTGCAACAATAGACTTTACTGTTTGTTTATGCAGTTGACTCAGCCTAGTTTTAATGGGCAGGTGTACCAGTGTTGTGTGTCTGTAGGCCGTGGGCGTCACCCGCAGCCTCCCGACCGGTCCTCCACTAATAGGCAGCTGAGAATAGGGCTGCTCCAGGGAGGCAGCGCTAATGTGAATTCACTGCATCCTGTATGAATGCACAGTGGGGAAACTGAGGGTGAAACCTAGCTCGAAAAGCAGAAATATTTTCTCTCCTACACATCGATAGTCAGTGTATCAGTATGCAGTAGATGCCAGTCAGCACGCCCCCAGTTTGAAGAAGCTCTAGCATGGAAGCTCAGCAATGAACGGCTGTGGACAGGATGACTAACAAAAGCTATTTTAACACACTTATAAAAAAGGGCGACTTGACAAAATCAGTCTCAGTTTAAGTGCATGGTATATTTAGAATATTTTCACCACCACCGTCAAAAAGCCTTTTCTGAAAACTGTCGTTACATAAGCCAAATATTGCACTCTCCAAACAAACCAAACTCCATAGCCAAAATCAGTCATTTTACCTCATAGAACACCGGGGCTGCTGGTCTACCACCGTCTTAATATGTTAGTTTGTTTGCATGATTCTATGACTTTAGTGTTTTAGGATAGTGTGGATTCACCAAAGTCACACAATAACACAAACAAACTAACAGATCGAGGCAGTGTCACACCAGCACCTGCTCTGTTCTTTGTGGTAAAAATGACTTATTTCCCCTATGGAGTTTGGTTGATTTGGAGAGAGCAATGTTTGGCTTGTATAACAGTGGTTTCTCAGTGGAAAAGGCAATCTGACGGCAAACTTTAGCAGTGAAAATATTCTAAATATAGTGTATTCTTAAACGAGACTTTTCTGACCCAGTCCACAGCACTTCATTGCTTAGCCTCTGGGCTGGTGACTCTCTTTGCTTCTGAGGGTCATACAGAACTATTTCTTCCTTTCATGTATACATTTATATTCCTATATTGTTTTTTAAATTTAGTTTTAGATTTTTTATCATATTCTATTCTGGATTTAATTATATTTGCATAGCATGTATGTGTGGCATGAAGGACCTAGAACCCTACATCAAATAATCAAACTATCCCTTGAATTTGGCCATCCCACAGTTGCTGATAAAGCACATTTAATTGGTTTCTACCTCTAGGATAAAAAGCCCCCATAGACCTAATTTTGCCATGAAGTCCGAGGCACAGCTGAGCTCGTCTATTTTTCAGCCTGATCTCCCCATGAGGGTCCCAGCCTGGCTTTACCTTTTTTTTTATGATCCAGAGCACCTAGAGTTCATTCAAGACTCTACTTGATTGCGACCAGATGGATCCCTTGCAGCATGAATAAGTCGGCACACCTCGAGTCCCAGATTGGGTGTAACAGAGATTACGCTCTCAGGTGAAAATCTATACTCTCAGACTGCCTGATGCTGCAAGAGGTCAGTATTGACAAATGCCTCCTGCTGAATTATGTTCTTATTTTGTTTGGGAGCTGCTTACAAGAAGTACCCAGAGTTTATTCTGATGAATGAAGGGGCGGTACTATGTTGTAACTCTGTTACTGCTGGCACTTCAATAAATCATTCAGCTTTGGTGGGCAGAACAGGAAGTGCAAAATATGTCAAGCAACTAGCGCAGGACACGGAAAAAAGAGGACAGAGAAGAACAGGCACAAAAGAAAGGCCATTGATTTGATAGAGATGCAGGAGAGAAATTAGAAAAAGAAAAACGCAGTGGGGTACGGATAATTTAAAAGAATCTGAAGTGTCAAAAGAGTAATGAAACTAGAAGTTGAAGGTCCCGTTGGAGTTAAATGGCTGGTTGCAGTTGAGCAGCAACTAATCTTCACCCTAATTACTTTAGGTAAGATGCTCTAGCAGTGTTTCAGGGGCCGGCACAGAGGCTGCTCACCTTCTAATTTCAATCCCCTCATATTCTTTTATCATCTGCCGTTTTCAGCTTGACTCTAGGACACTTCTTGCAGGGCTAAATGAAGATCAGTGCATTGTGTCAGATGATAATTCCATTCTTTGCTAGTCACCTGCTGCTGTCAGGCTCACAAGTCGCAAAACATACTTTAAGTGATTTAAAAAAAAAAAAAAAACCCTACTCATTACTATCAAATGCTGCAGACAGGAAAAAAAAATCCCCTGACAAAATGTCTTTACAAACTCTGGTTATCTTTTGTATCTCACCTCCACCCTTTTTCTTGAAGTTGGCAAAGAGCCAGCGAATCAGTTTTTTTAAAAAAATTGCCGTCTTTGTATGTCTATGTAAAAAAAATAAATCAGCGATAGGGAGTCCCCTTCAACTGAAACACTCTTTTAGGTTTGCTGGACTGGACTGGAAACCATCCACAGAGAGATACCAGGTGATGACCTTGTTTTGTACCCCAGAGAGCTCCTTATGGTGGCTGCAGTGCCAGACAGACATTCACGCTAGGAGCATTGACTCAGAAATAAAGATTAAAGTCTGGACTTGTCTTTATTCTTTAAATCAGACAAAGAAGTGGAGTGTGTGCTGTGACCATGAGTAAAGGGATTGCTGCTGCCTGTAAGGGCCACATATGGGATAGAAATGATCGTCATTTTTCCACTAAACTTAGTATTTAAAAACAGTGTCATTTGACTTTAGCAGTGGTAGCAGTGGTTTATACTACACTACATTTATTTTACAGCTACATACTTTTCAGATTAAGATTTCTCATAGCAAAAAATACACTAAGCTTGTAGAATACAACACATTGTTAAAGATGAAGCTGGTTGTTTCCAGTCATTTTGGCGTGTGACCTCTCCAAACGAAGCAATGTGAAGTTGTCACATTCCAGATGTTGAGGAGTTTTTAGCAGTTCCACCAAAAAGCCATTTCCACTCTAAACTTCTCCAGCTAATTAATTTGCAACAGCAAAAAGTTTTCTACTAACATAATGAGGAGATGTTGTTAAATAATGTTCTTGGCAAGTTTGCAAAACTGTTAATATTGATCAGTAAAATGTTTTCCACCAAAATAGACAGCCTCACAAAATACTAGCCAGTCATAGTAATTATAGAATTATTCAAAATTCAGCAGTGACTTGAGACATGAGATTTATTTATTAATATTTAAAACCTATGAACACCCACGCAGGTGTTTTCATTTGAGCTGGCTGATCAGAGTTCTGCTCAGGACTGTGTGGGCATGTAAAGACTGTAATTAATTAACATCTTCCTGAGTCTTGTGCTCGCTCTGCTCTTAGGGTGGGACGAATTACACCTTAATCATTCTTATTGGTAGATGAGATCTGACCAAGTAAATTCCCATAAAAGCTCCGCCTTCAACCTGAGCGGAGATGTTATCAGACAGAGTAACTGAAAACATGTGTGAGGTGTTCAGAGGCTTTAACCAAAATCACAGTATTTCCCTAACGCTAACCAAAGCACTTTTATTGCCTAAACCTTCATAAAGTCACAATACTTGTTTACCTTAATTCACCATAATTCAGGCAGCTATTATGTTGTCACCATATAGTTATTATGCAAAAAAATGTATTCATACACTAACGCAATTCCTAGAATACAGGGCTGACCTCTCAAATTGTCTAACTGTTCAATGGCCAAAGAGGTAAAATTGTCCTTTATTTCCATAAACAAAGCAACAATTTCTTTTTACAAAACTTTCCTCCCATTAATCATCTTTTGATCCCCAGATTTATATTGTGGTCCTATTGAGGGGGATTACTCCCTAAGTTTAGAATCACTGGACTAAACTACCTAACTTTATATAAAAATAAAACTACTTTCATCATGACAAGTAAGAACAGTTGAATAATACATAGATATATATAGATATATAGATAGAGAGAGAGAGCATATTTGCAGACAAGTCTGGCACCTGGTATAATGAACTGGTAGATTCAGATGTAACTGGCATATTCTCAGGCTCTGTTAGCACACCCTTTTGTCATTTTTGCTGGTATCTGCTAGCTTTTTGTTTGCTTGTTTATCTGTAATGAGGTTTTATTTTGTGTTGTTCACGTCTCTGTCTCAACTGTACTGAAGGGCTGCCTGGGTTAAGGACAGAAATATCTGTCTTTATGGACTTAGGTCAGTTTTACTCCCTTTTGCTTGGTTGGATAGGATGTTTTCTGTTTCAGGTTTCTTAAAAAAAAGAGGACAGCGAACACGTCTTCCTAATTTATGAAGTTGAACATATGTTATATTTTCCCGTCAAAAATATCAAAAAAGTACAATGCCATATACATACATATAATAAATAAGAGTACTGGCAATTTAACACTCCCAAGTACAATGTACTGTTAATGCTTCTGTACTTTTACTTAAATAGGACTTTCATGTCATGTAGGACTTTTATCTGTAATGGAGTATTTTACTTTGCTGTACTAGTACATTCACCACTGGTCTTTAGACACTATCACAGAATTTCTAAAATAAGAAAACATTTAGATAGACTTCAAATGTCAGGATTTGAACTATGTAAATTAGTGTCCTTAACAGACGGGACTAAAAGGGTTCATGTCAGTTCATCAAAATTGTGGATTTAATGGTTTATGTTAAGAGGGGGTGTTCTTAGGCTCTCATGGTCAACAAATACTGACTGAGTCTGATAAAGTAAAGCTGAAGAGTCCTTCTATCTAATAGCAACAGAAACAGTTGGTCTTTTATCAGAGGCTTTCCAGCCGACATCAGTGCGGCAGTAACATTTAAAGTCTTCTGACCACATTACAGGCAAACTGAGGACAGGTTATTGCAGTTGCAGGAGTCACTCCATTAAAGATATTCTTCCCAAAGCATCGCAGACCTTCATTTATGGTCAGTTAATGAGTTTTTCTTTTCTTCCTTTCTTTTCTCTGCCAGATTGAATGTTCCAGTATATCGGAGTACTCGGAGAGGATCATCAAGTCCAACCACCTCGACAGTGGTAAGAGCTACAGCTGTTCCTCTTCTCTCCATCCTGATGACACTGCGCTCCGTCTGCAGAGAGGGGAGACGCAAACCTGGTTACAGTCGTGACAGACGTAGCGAATACAGAGGAGGGAGGGAAGGCTGGCAGATATGCATGAGAAGGAGAAGAATAAAGAAAAGGTGGTCGTGGGTATTGCCCCGCACAGGATTTTGAATGATCCTTCTGCAAGGACGGTCTAAATCTGGACCTGTGGTTTATCATTCCGTACTGCACTGCAACGGCTCATTTGCATTCATTTGAACAAACATGCCTCCAACTTATGTAACTTCAAAGCACATGGTTTTATCATAATACTCCTACAACTTTGCAAACAAATTTACTGACTGTGCATCCATTAAATTGTAGCTTCATAAACCCTCCTGTCAGCCAGTGTCCTGTATATCTATAAACCTATGAATATCAAGTACGCTCAAGTAATTGAGAAGAGAGTTAACATTGTGCTCTCTCTCAGTTTTAGACAGTAAATAAGTGGGAAGCAATCACCAGTTGGAGTAACCGGGTTCACATGTCATCCTGACAGACACTCGCATCACCAGGGAAAGTCTTCAGTAACTTCATGCAGAGGCAGAACAAACAAAGCTGAAGTCAGCTAATCTCAGGCAGGGCAAAGATCCAGCCCGCCATTGTAAAACCCAGCTAGGCTGATTTCCATAAGAACACTGTGGCCACCATGTTAGCACATACTGATGTGTCAACACTCTTTCTTTCTTTCTTTTTGCACCGAGTGATATAATACAGTAGGGGAATCTGGGGAGTGTTGTAACATTGGGTACTTGTAATTCTGTCAGTTTTACCAATCAGAAGTTTGCTACTTTGATTTCTTCAATATACTGCATTCCCATTTCCTTTTTGAGCTCACAGATGTCTCTATGAGCTACAGTATGGATTTTATAAACAAAAAACTGATTTTAAGGTGAGAAAGTAAAAGCTTTTTTGCCTCATTTTATTTGACAATGGTTTGATTCACATAACCTAAAGTAGCAGTTTCTCTAGTTTAATTTGATGCTTTGAACTCATACCACCCTCAAGCCCTCGTGCTAAAACAGCTAGCTATATATTGGCTAACAGCTCATTAAAATGGTGAGAATTTCTGCATCGTATGCATGAACCACTTTGCAAACTCCAGGCATAAAGAAGTGTGGGTCATGTGTATGTGCTGTCAGTTCTGAGCCCACAAAGCCTACAGCCCAGGGGCAGCCATCTACATTTGCCACAACTGTGACAGTCACAGAACCCACATGCACATTCAAGAATATACACAGTGTTTTTGTCACTTTAAATTGTTCACTTCATTTAAATCTTAAATCTATCCCCACACAGTGATACAACTCACCCCAGTAGTGGGGTAGGTTGTAACTATGGAGCTCTTCAGCTCACTTTATCTGTGAATGTGTAGACATATATTGGTGCTGTGTATCAAAGTTTGAGAGGTATGGTACAAACAACAACTGATATTGCTGATGCTCAAACAAAAAGTGTTACTGCCATTCCTGGTCTCTCCTACCTCTTTCATGTTTTTACTGTATGTGTACTTCACATTTACTCATTTGCACATTTTTTAAGCATTATCATTCCTAAATTATAGTCTTGTGTGTTGCAGTGATCACCATCTTCAAAGGCAAGGTGGAGGAGGTGGAGCTTCCTGTTGAGAAGGTTGACATCATAATATCTGAGTGGATGGGCTACTGCCTTTTCTATGAATCCATGCTCAACACTGTCATCTTTGCCAGGGACAAGTGGCTGGTAATGATGTGTGGAGTGTGTGTTCGTAAATACGAAATAAATCTGTGTAAAAAACATGAAATAAATCATACATGTAGTATTGTTTGAGAGATTTAGGCTGCAATTTGTAGTTTAAAAAATTGAAAATGTATTTATTTTTAAATTATTATTAAGTGTGTTCTTATTAATGAGCTACTGGGACTGTTGTCTCCATCATAGATTTACTGGCTAAAGTGTCATTTATGCTTAATGTTAGATACAGATATGGATGGAGCCTTCTGTTCATGACCCCTCAAAATTATTTTGCAATCCCTGGTTGGAACCACAGCTGCCAAATTCTCCCTGGGGGTAAAAAAAAAATCTGCAGTATGTGTCTATGTTCAAAAGAATAGTTTGTATGCTATGCTGCAACAGCTAAAAAAAGAAATAACTTACCAAAATTGTTAATACAATAAACTCAAGAATGCAATAATTATTAGATTAACAGAAAAAGCATACATTTTACATACATATTACTGGAAAATAATATTAGTAGTCTTATAGTTGAACACAGTGGGTGAACTGTTATTTTTAACAGGGGGAAGGCCCAGTAGGAACACCCTACACCCTATTGATGAGAAGAATGTTTTGTTTGCATAACCCCGTGACCCATCACTAGCAAATGCAGATGCATGAACAGGTCTTTTGGTTCTAACCAGTAGCTCTAAAGTTTAGACAAAAAATATTATAGATAGGAAAGAAAGGGGAGAGAAAAAGGCAAATCTGTCTGCCACACAGCACTGATCAGCAGGTGATATTTCAGAGCCATGGTCAGGGCAATCGATTATAACTTTCACAATCCAGATAAAAGATAAAAGAGTCAGGCAGACTATACTGACATAGTCAACTAAAACCTTCTACCCCTGCACTCTCTGCTGCTACTAGGGCAGTGGTTCTCACACTGAGGCGGACTTCACTGGTGGGGTGTGGATGACCAAGGGAAAAATATGAAATGAAACTAAGTTGAAGGAGTGTGATTTATGTAGGAAAATAACCAATCAAGAGTCTGATGATGCTCTTGGGCTGACCTTTATCTCACTAAAAGTAAACTTTTTTACTAGTTGCTTCTCCACTTCATTATTAAAGGAGAAATCTTTAATGTATTTACTGTAATAAATCATAAAATGATCATGAAATGTCATCAGAGATTAAGGAAACATGCTCGCTTCTCTGACAAAAACACTACAGCTGTGGTGCCCCCCTTTGAAATTTCTATTCTGGGCCAGAATAACTGTTTTTGTTTCACTTTTGTTTATGAGTGGTAAGAAATCATTGTCGAGGGAGTAGATGTTTGAGTATTATGACTATTTGGACAAAAAGAGTCATTTTTGCATGTGTAATTTCTATATAGTGCTCCTTTAATGATTTATTTAAAAACAATTAAATGGGGCTTGAACTTTTTTTGGGTGTTTGAGAACCACTGTACTAGGGGATGCAGAGGTGGTGTTACAGGTTAACAAAGGGGATGCATTTTCATCATTTTGCCAACAAGGGGAATGGAACCTCCCCAAGCTTTTCAGTCTGCACACAAAGGGAACAAGAACACCTCCATAATTCAATGAAACACTAACACTGTAATGTAGATCTTTTAGAACGTTTTCAGGATTAATTGCTGAGTTATTTCTTTGTCTCATTTGTCAAACAGAAACCGGGTGGATTAATGTTTCCTGACCGTGCCTCTCTATATGTGGTGGCCATTGAGGACAGGCAGTACAAAGATTTCAAAATACACTGTAAGTTCACTGCGAGAGTGTGAATGTGGGGCTGAAGGGACTCGTGCTCTACCTGGTGTACTCTGTGTGTCGCTCTTGGGTGGCTATAACCAGGACGATGTCTTTACATTGTAAATGATCCGTGGATGTAGAACACACCTCCTCCACACCTCTGCACGCAACCTTTCCAGCTCCGCAAATGATTTTGAACTTTTCCTCAGGCATAACACTGGGGGCGATAATTGATATTATAAGTCAACAAGCCTCTCCATCTCTGTATCATCCCACTCTAAAGCCGACAGGAGGACTGTGGGCGATGTTTTGCTGCTGGACACAAAGCAGGAGAACAGCGTCAAAGTCAGTGTGAAGCCAGTGCACAACCCAGATGACAAAAGGCACGCAAACAGAACAATAGCCAAAAGGCCTCCCACTCACACTCCCTCATACATCTGGGAAATTACACAAGCACGCTGCAGCAGATAATATCCTGAGACTCATATCACAGTGGCTCACTGTACTGCAACACTTTCCGGTGTCTGGATACTTCAGTTCAGTCTGTGACAAGTGCACATATTGAACACAAACTTCTTTCTCTCAAGGCAGATGGCCCAAGATGACCTTTAGACTGAGTTAGAAGTGGCCTCCTGAAGCACTCCAGTATTCTAAGAGCATCCTTTGGTCATTAGTGCTACTCCGGGCTGAACACTGCCTTTGTTAAGTGGGCAGCGAGAAATGCAAATACAGTACATTACAAAGTCCCCCAGGGTTTGTGACCTGTTCATTATCACCAGCTCTCCAACTCACTCAAGTAGCTCTCTCCGTTTGGGTCATGATAGAGATGTTTTCTCACACACTATCTTAAGGAGTTTAATGAATAATGTATGGATGATTCAGCCAAAGCAGCAGCAGCAGCAAAGAATATCCGAAAGAGGGGAGGCTGCGTTCAAGGAGGCTCATGTTTACAAATCAACCCCAGAACACAATGTGACTTTTATCGGTCAAAATAAAAGTTGTTCCAAAATGACGGGAGGTCTGACTCTGGTCTTGTTTTACAGCTGCAGCCCAAATGTTTACACTATAAAACTGAATGAACTGAATCAAAAGTTGGAAGGAAGAAAACTGTGTCACATGTTTGCAGTTTACAAAGACTAACAGAGAACAATGCTGCTGCTTTTACCAGGGTGGGAGAACGTGTACGGCTTTGACATGACGTGTATCCGCAACGTGGCCATGAAGGAACCGCTGGTGGACGTAGTGGACCCCAAACAGGTGGTGACCAACTCCTGCCTCATCAAGGTTAGTAAAATACTGACAATATTCTGACACCATCTTGGTCACCAGCATCACCGACTACAGTCCCAAAACATTTTTGAGTAGTAGCAGAAGAAGTAGAAGTAGTATTGCCAGGTTAGCTAGCTAACTGGATTTCTGTATAAGTACAATTAGCAGTTGGTTACCTGTAAATATTTATTTAAATTAGATGTTGAGCTCCTGGATGATGACAGTATTTTCACAATTGAAGGCAGAACCTGCACTGTGCTGTGATGCTGTTCCCTTTTCTGATTTAAAGACAAAATAATGTTGAAATTTGCACCCAGAAAAGCTTTTTTCACTAGAGGCCACAATAATAATAATAATAATAATAATAATAAATAAAACAATGAAAATTTAAAATTGTAATCCTGATAATAAGCCCATATTTTATTAAAGATATTTGTAATCTGATTGTCTTATTTGTATCTTAATTACACAATACTGTTACATGTAATCTTTTACTTCCCACGATGAAGACCCAACAGTGCAGATGAGTAGATTCAGAGTGCTGCTGTTGTGTTCAGAGGTTGCTGCCACACTAACAGCCAATCAAAATGGTTGAAGATATGGGTGAACATTTGCTGCTCATGGGAAGGGTTTTACTGGAGGGTCAATAATAGATGTTCATATTTCCATTTCATCTGGGCACTTTAAGGGCTTTCCATCCGTAGCGGTGTAACAGCTGAAAGTTTATTCTTGACAGCAGTTGAGAAAACCTCTCAACACATTTAATAGCTTTTCTGGAGGTTTCAGTCATATCCCTACAGTAGGTCCAGTTCAACCAAAAAATAAAATTCTCTACTCTCTATCACACACCAATTGAGGGTCGACTTTAGTTTTTTAGTCCACAAAATACTGCTGGGGTTTCACAGGATGTTTGGGAGATTCGACAACGCTGTTTTCCTGTGAAACTCCAGCAGTGTTTTGTGGAATAAAAACTAAACCTGACCTTCAATCAGTATAAGGATGAGTATATGATGACTGAATTTTCATTTTTGGGTGAACTATCCCTTTAAAGGGAAAATTCTGTGTTTTACATGTGGATGTCCAGTCACTGTTGATGGTAAATAAAGTAAACTGACATGGTAAATTCCTCAGTGTGTGCTATACTGACAGAGAAAGCTGAGTTCCAGTGCTGCAAAATCTGTTGGTTTTCCTGCATCTAGTGATGTCACAGTGATGTCACTGGGCGCAAGAAAGAACTACAGGCTGTTTCATATTGGATTTATAGTCTCTACCTCAAAGTAGACGAGATGAGTATTTTTTGTCACCTAACTCTATATTTTTGCCAACAAAATAATAGCTACAGGCTAGGGTGGTGAAACATGGTGACATGGGCATCAGAAGCTTGTGTGCAATGCATCCTGGTACATGTAGGCACTCGCACTGGCTCTGTGAGTCAAGTTCAGCTTTCTTGGTCAGTATGGCACCCACTTAGGAATTTAATGCTGCAATGGACTACATTTACCATCAACGCTGACTGGATGTCCTCACATAAAGTGCTGTATTTTCCCTTTAAAGTTCTCAGAAAAAAATTGAAATCTGAACATGTGCATTACCATGACAATGGGGCAAACTCCACCTAATGATGAAGATAATGAAACATGATAAAAAGAAAGAGAGCAGCTACTTAATGGACCTTTTCTTAACATTTTTATTACTGATTATAACCAAGGTATTAATACGTCATTATCACCATTTAATATGCCTGTTAACTTGTTATCTGAAAAATGTATACTAAATGATCTGACCATACTGTATGTAATAAGTAGTGATTATTCTATACAATGTCAATACATTAGCAGTTGTCCCATAGAGAATGCTAAGTAGGTGATTATTATAAACTATAAGAGATGATTACATGATTACAGTGATTAAACATACACATACGTTAAATATAATTACTCAGTGACATTGACTGATGGGTAAACATATTGTCTGACATGCTGCAGGCTGGTATGAGCACGACCTTCATGTGAGGCTGTTTCCCTGTCTGTGCCTCTCACCGTGTGGATTAGAGACACCGGGCTGCTGTGCCATGCATGTCAATAGCAGCCCGTCTCGTCCTCCTGATTGTGCTCCTTGTCATGGTGACCTTACGACTGGCGCTGATTAGACAGCCCTGCCCAGTCTCACCTCTGTCCCGCTGGAATATTGCTTTTTGATCATTACCTCGACTCCAGTGTTGCTTTCTTCATTGTGCTGCTGATTGTCAAGCAGCCAGTTTTTGTTTTCTTTGATATCAGACAGCCTTTCATTTTAAATGCAGCGAGATATAGAGATCGGTCTCGAGGGTTTAATAAAAATCTCTATGAAGCTGATGGGAACGCTGATTGTCTTCGGATTTTGCAAAAAAAAGAAGCAGCCTTACAACAATGATACCCCGCTGACAAGCTTTATTGTCTTTAAATGGATTACTGAATGACCTCATTAAAGTTGTATAGCCGAGGAGCAACACACACAGGACCTCATGTTATTAAACTGCTGCTTGAAACTTTGGTAGCAATACTCAGTGTAGCTCATTATCAAGTATAATCCTGCAGAAAATAATTAATTTAACATTAACAACCTGCATGATAGTGCTCTTAAATTTTATATTTTGCCTTTAGAGTAATTGCAGGGGGGGGTAAACATTGCAGCGTGTTATATTGATGTCTCAAACTTTAAAATGTGACTTTGAGAAGTTTATCCTGCATGACCAGTGTAAATATCTGGAAAATGTGTTTATGGGGGTGATTATTTTCTAAAGACAGCAGGGGGAATCTCACATTAATATCGAATAGTTTTTATTGCCAGCAAACATAAGGCTCATTCCTCCACAGCAAATGTGGCATCTGGCACCAAAGCCAGCGAGCAAGCAGTGAATATTTATTAGCACTGATGGCACATGAAACAAGATTATGACACCTCTGCCTACATGTTTACCCTGCGGCTTCAGGTGAGCTGCATTCCCCTCTGTTACTCAGTAATCAAAGCTAACATGATATGTTGGCTCTGTGCCGTTCGAACGACAGTAAACCAGGATGCAGAACAACATGTTCTTCTCTGAATGTGGCCTAGTGGGACGATGGGATATCAGATGTCCTGTTAAACTGACTGGATCCAGGGGACATTTACAGATTCGGGGTTGCTAGCACCATGCATGAATAACACCTGGAGCCTGACAACAGTAAGAGCTCCCTGATGACCACGGGTCTCCGATCTTTGTCCTACATACATAAGGACTACCAGCCTCTTTCTGGAAGGTTATTAGGTTCTTGGCACAGTCCCAGTGGGGTGTAACGGTGACCCTTTGTCTTTTTGTAGGCTGTAAATCTTTATGGTTTTTTTGGTCTCCTTGATGTATTGCATGTGAAATTGCATATAAAATTTCCTGGATTTGTTTCCATGGCATTTTAAATTGCTGTCAGATTACAAGATCACTAATTGATCATCTGAAAAAAACACAGTAAGGGTCTGGTTGAGGTCAGTGTACCCCAAAGGAATAGTTAGATATTTTGGAAAATATAGTATTGGCTCTTTTGCCAATAGTTAAATGTGAAGCACCCTAAATCCTAGAAATGAAGCTACAGCCAGCAGCCAGTTAGAATACTTTATAATAGTGCAAAGACTGGAAACAAGGGGAAACACCTGGGTTGGCTCTGTCAAAGTAGCAAAATTGACCATTCATCCATTCATTCATTATCCATAGCTGCTTA
Organism: Lutjanus erythropterus; assembly: GCF_056507025.1. NCBI lineage: Eukaryota > Metazoa > Chordata > Actinopteri > Lutjaniformes > Lutjanidae > Lutjanus > Lutjanus erythropterus. Next base: position 9,385,271 of record NC_139329.1, read on the forward strand.
TCATCTAAGGGTCATGGGAGGGCTGGAGCCTATCCCAGCTGACACTGGGCGAGAGGCGGGGCACGGCCTGGACAAGTCACCTGTTGATCTCAGGGCTGATACACAGAGACAGACAGCCATTCACACTCACATTCTACGCACAATATAGAGTCACCAATTAACCTGTTATGTTGCATGTCTTTGGACTGTGGGAGAAGGCCGGAGTACTTGGAGAGTACCCACACGGACATGGGGAGAACATGCAAACTTAACACAAAAAGGCCCAGAAAGGTTCTCCCCCAGGGGAAAACTGGCAGGGGAATTCAAACTCAGAAGTTTCTTGCTGAGGCAACAGTGCCAGTAGAACTAACTAATTAACAAGTTATATCTTGTTTAATCCACAGTTGTTTTTTTTTCAGCACTTACTTTTTGTGTGTTTCTGTTTCAACATATTAAATTTCAACAAACTTCTCAACACTGGTACACATACTCTGCAATAAAGATGATTCTGATTCTGATAATAATTTCTCAAAATGTCAAATTGTCAGGCTTTATTTTTGTTATCCAGATATTTGAGGAGAGTGTGTGTCTGTACTCCTACAGGAGGTGGACATCTACACAGTGAAGGCTGAGGACCTCTCATTTACCTCAGCGTTCTGCCTGCAGATCCAGAGAAACGACTACATCCATGCATTGGTTACCTACTTTCACGTTGAGTTCACTAAGTGTCACAAGAAGACTGGTTTTTCCACTGGTAAGCTGCTTCATACTGTCTCATACTTTACATACGGGGCACGCTAGGTGTATATGATGTGCAGCTTTAAAGGGATGGTTCTGGATTTTTTGGAGGGAGTTGTTTAAGGGGCTTATCCATAGTTGGTACATTGCCTATGTTAAGTTGCTGGCCATCCAGTTGGAGAAGAATGTAAAGTAATGTACTGCTGTGGATGGGGTCAGCAGCATAATGTAATTTAACCTCCTTTAGCCAACATAAGAATTAACTATGTTTACAATATTTTCATAGTTTTATCTCAGCCTTTTGGATGGGAAAGCACTGTAATATAAGACAAATATTGTACTTTCCAAAGCTCTTGATTGGTTATTGGTTGTGTTACTGTGTAACGTCTCTGCTTTAAGACTTTAGTTCAGATTCACCAAAGTCAAGATAGCTCAAATAAACTAAATTATTCATTCAGTGGTAGATCAGCAACTCCCATATTCTGTGAGTTAAAATAACTGTTTTGCCAAAGGATTGTGGTGGCTTTGGAGAAACCAATATTTGGCTGATATAACAGCAGTTTCCCATCAGAAGAAGCTGTCTGACAACAAGGTAAAATGCTACAAATATTCTACATATAGCATACACTTAAACTGATATTGACTTTTTAAGTGGCTTACACAATATTGTTGCTTACCCTGTCCACATCAGTACAGTCAGTACATTGCTTAGCTTCCCTGCTGGTACTCCTGCTGCTTCTCCAAACTGTATTTAACACACTGGCTATGGATAAAGTACCTCCTAAAACCCCACCTCAAAAAATATCTATTATCCCTCTACAGCATTAGACATATTGTATGTATTATGGTGATGGAAATTACAATCTAAAAAATCATTAGTCTTCATTTTTATTACCAGCCTCCACAGAGATATGAGTGAAGTTTCAGCAGTGAAACAGCACACCCCAGAGGTCAGATTCAATACCGTCCTCAAGACCACTTTGCTGAAGCTGTGGGTGCTCTTGGGTCTTTATTAAAACGTGCTCCTCCCTTGATAGCATCAGTGAGCCCTGCAGTGGTGAGATTTACAATGTAGAGGAAGAAAACAAGGACTTAAAATCCAAAACACTTACACCTGATAACAAATTCACCTCAGTGTGACATGCTGAAAGCACAGACCTCTGAACAAGTAAACAAAAAAGAGTTTGATATTTTGCTTTCTTGCTGAGAGTTAGATGAGAAGACGATTCTTATCACAGTTAGACAAAGCCGTATCTATCTTCTCATTCTTTCTCTTGGCATGAAAGCCAGTCATTGACTTTTCACCATAACAAACCAAGGCGCAGTGGTGGGATCAATGAAAACAGGTGCATTAGGTGCATTACTGGAAGGCAGGTCAGCTCACTTTATTCAAATTATCAGTGCTAAAATACCCTCTGCTGCAAGCGATCTTTCAAGTGGGCAGACTGTTAAACCAAAAGCAGGTGTTTTATGACAGGCACATATTTTTTCACAATAAAAACTTTAGTCGCACCATCACTACAGGCACAGTCAGCACACACGTCATCTACTCAGTAACATCATTAACTCACTTGTGATGAAGTGTTTGCCACAGTCGCACACTACTCATGTTGACTGACTGGCCCAGCACTGGTTTGCACCCAACATACACGATTCAGACCGCTGGATTCTAATAAATATTCTCAAATAATTTATTTCAAAGTAGTTTGGGGTGGACATGTCCCGTCCATGCCCTGCACCCAAGACAACAAATATTTTACTTTTGAAATTTAAACATCAACTCATGTCGGCAGGTTTCTTTGCCAAAGGGTACCTAGAGCATCTGACGTTACACTGTAGTGACTTGTGGGATCTACTTCATGCTGGTAGCAAACACTTGATATGCCAGGGAGTAAAGATGAGGGAAAGAGGGAGGATACTGCAGGAACTAAATTACACTGTACTGGCCAGACAGAAATCATCCTCAGGTAAACATTTTATGTGGAACCAAATGCTCCAGAGGGGCTGAAATCAAGACCGGAAATGGGCCTCAGTTGGTGGACAGCTTCACTAGGTATTAATGTAGCTGAAGTTAAATGGGGGTATCAGGCTCAAAACATCCCAGGTTATTGTGTTTCATCCAAATGCTAGCTGGTTACTTTGCCTAATAGGATGAGAAGTTTGTGAGTGTTCCACATTAGATTTAGAAATACCTCTGCTCACTGATCAAAGACCATTTCTAAGACTTTCAAGACATCTATCACAATAGTAAATGTCACTGTCTTTTTACCCCTAGTCCAGCTCATATCAGTGCTGGACTAGAGTGAATTAACAGAAGAGTGTTGTGTCAAAATCTGTGTGTGACTGACCTCTAGTGGTAGTGGTAATTACTGTATATATCTGTTGGCCCTTTGGTAATGATAATTGTAACAAATGATAATCTTTTATCAACCACATTATTGCATTACCAGAGTCTTTTCATAAAGAAATTGATCTAAGAACTTCATCTTTTTTTTCTGCAATACCCACTTCCCTTCTATTGATTTTCTGGTTGTCTGTCAAGGCTTGGCATTAACTCCCCGTACAGTCCTGAAAGACAGTTGTATCAGACACACACAGACTTTTAGCCAAGGATAAAAAGGCGAGCAGGGGTCAAAGATCACACTTCATGCTGTGCAGCAGAAATGCCATCTACTGAATTAGCATAAGCAACCCAGCTAGCTTGTCAGCGTCTTTATTGAACTATGCCCAAAAAAACTGAGAGGCAGGCCTGTGCAGCAGTCATGCTGATTGGCAGCTCCTTTTATCTACAGTCTCACAAAAAGCTCGTCTGTAAAGGCAGAGCTACCAAGCTGCACCAGGACAGCTGGCAGAAATTCGATTTAAGCACCACTGACCTTATGAATCTCAGCTGAGCGATCGCAGCAATGGTCAGGGCACTGAGGAACGCTCACTTTTACTTTGGGGCCGGGGTGTCAGATTTTCTGTGTTGCCATTCACACACAAGCATATACACACACACATGAATACATTTGAAGTTGCACCAGAAACTCAAATTGGAATGGTGATGAAGGAAGACTGACTCGAGCAATAGTGGAGAGGTCAGGAACGCAGTCATGCATCTCCTGCCCTTTACTTCAGCGCTGTCATCTTGAACTCAAGTGGAGCTACCTGCTCTTTTTTGCACCATCGCTTCATGACAGGAAGGACACAGGCTCGCTTCCCTGTCTCTGCTCTTTCCCTGTACAGTTTGTGTTTGTTTTCTATCTGACGTTCATGTCAGGCAGATAGGAGACTGGATTACTGTCTCTGTTAGCCCCATGATGGACTGACAACCTGTGCAGGGTGCCTCTCTGTCTTCTGCTCAGTGTAGACATCACATCTGTGGTAGGTCTAATCCTGAAGAAGGTTAACTATATAGAGAAATAAGCTAATGCATCAGTGACAAGGGGATGACATTTTACTTACTGTTGCCTCGTGTCTGAGACAGAAACAAGTTGTTGGTAGCATCTTATTAGCCAACTTTTATGAACAGTTAAAGCTACTACAAGGAGTTTTTAACTGGTTATGAAGCCGTCTAAATTTGATATTGCTGCCTCTGTATGATTGACATAAGCAAAGCAGATGATCAGTTAGAAGTTTCTGTGTAGTTATTCTTAATACCTGCGACCGTGTCAGTCTCCTTGAAATCTGATGAAACAAGCCTGCGGTAAATTTTCCAGGCAGAGTTATAGTGAGTTGTACGTTAAAGTTAAAAAGAAGCAGGAGGAGATTATTGCTTAGATAATTTTATTTTTGACATTATATTTTCTGGTTATAACACTACTGCTTTTGTCCACAGGGACCTCTGAAAACAACACAATATGAAAGTCCCTTGTATTGGCTTTAAATTCTAACCAGTGTCTTTCTTAAAGCTACAGTCAGTAACTTCTAGAAAAACTTTTTGTATTATTTTCTGTCACTATATTCTGACAGTAGTACACGAGACAGATAAAATCAGCTTCCTCTCACTTTAAAAAAACTAAAACAAAAAACAATCAGCTGGCTGTGATTGGTTTTGTTAAGGTGTGGTTGATTCTTGCAAATGCCACATATCGTCTGTTTCATGTACAAACTGTAGCTTTAACTGCTAAATAATAAATACTTTACTTTTTAAACAATTAATGAGAATTAATGAGAACAACATTTGGGTTGCCGTGTTGTGGAAAACCCCCAGAAATGATTACTAATGGGTTCCTCAAATTCCAGTGAGTCAGCAGTTATAAATGTTAAATCGTTAACATTAATACCAAAGGGTTTTTTCACAACCTGGCAGCCAGTCAACAATTCTTATTAATGGCTTACAACTGATCTTTAAAGCATCAGTAAATCATCTATGAACCATTACTAAAGTCATTAACAATAACTCTTATCATCAAGTGGCATCACTTCATGTTAAGATTAAAATATCTGGTGTTGATTTTACAAGTGTTTGTTTTTGTGATTGTGATTTTGTCCCAGCACCAGATGCTCCATACACCCACTGGAAGCAGACAGTGTTTTATCTGGAGGATTACTTGACGGTACGGAGAGGAGAGGAGATCACTGGCAGCATCGCTATGAAGCCCAATGAGAAAAACATAGTGAGTGCTGTACAGTCTAATACTCACATTGTGTAACAAGTATATGGGATTATAACACCAGTGGTGATGACATCTGCCTTTAAGTGATAATATATTACATGTGAACTCATGTTTAATGGTGATATTTTATATACAGACAGATATAATTATAATACAAGCAGTGTTTCACAGTGTGATTTGAGCTCTTATCTTTGTATCATCATTAAGAAATGACTCATTTCCTGTGCTCCCTGCTCACAGCAGATTGTTTTCTCCTCAGTGTTGGATAGCGGTCAAGCAGGCAGCCGCACTGCAGTGACTTCCAGACAAACAACAACAGATTCTATTGTTGACCTTGTCAGTGTCCTCTCCTCCCCCTCTGGCACAGAGAAGCAGGGCTCTCTTCCTCCTGTTGTCTAACACAAACAGCCTGTGCTTATTTAACACCTTGTTTTGCTGCCGGTTGGGTCAAACTGTAAAAACTGACACTTCTCTCTCATCTTAGTTTTTTTTTTTTTTTCTCTGTTTCTGTGATGTATTTGCTCAATCATTACTACTTCTTTCTCTCTGAAACCATCTTTCCTTTTTCCCGGTCTTGACCTGCAGCGCGACTTGGACTTCACCTTCGAGCTGGATTTCAAAGGACAGCTGTGTGAAGCAGCCATAGCCCACGACTACAAGATGCGCTAAATGTGACCAGGGGACCTCGGTGCCCCAATGAGTACAACCCCCGAGCACGAGAGGGAGACAGAGACACGTCTCCCATGACCCCAGACGACGTAAGCGGTGCATAGAATAAGAGAAAAGACCAGGCCAAAGATCCAGCAGAGGTGGCCCCACTGACAATATTACTATTGTCACTCCAGTGTACAACGACGGCAGGAAGTTACTGATGCTGACTGTTAAACTATTCTGAATGTAACACTGACAAAAAAGAGGCCAGGAATATTTTCTAGTCTTGATGAATGTTATTGATTATTGATGTGCGTATATGTGAGATGGAGTGATGTACCCGTGTGTTCTGTTCAGTATTTGTTTTCTGAAGTAACCTGTACCTTATGGAGGGATTTTTAAATTACAGCAGAGATCATTTAATTAATTACAGTATTGTCCATATTCTTCTATAGGTAGCCAATCAATTTAAGGTGTAATTCTTCTGTCATTTTATGTACTGTAGGGAATGATTATCAGAGACACTTTCATTTATAGTTGTGTCAGTTTAACAGTGTTGGAAAACTAACAGCCAAGGACAAACCTGCTTAGGTATGTGTATGTGTGTAATGTGAAAGGTGTTTGCATTGTCAGTGTACTAGTAGCTTCCTGTGTGATAGAAGGTGTCGAAGCTCGCGCTGTTGCACAGCTTGGACTCCAGATGTGTTGTCAGTTTGAGCTGTGTGATGTTGACATGCCAATACCATACCCTTTCCCATCCTCAATGCCTTGACCAATGCCGAAGTGTACCTAGTTCTGTTCCGCACTGCTGCATTTAGCTTTTTTCAATAGTTGTTTACTGTATATAGACGCTAGCCACCTTCCTTTCACTGGTTTGAGATTTAGATGTTAGTTAGTTGAAGCACAGGCTGAAGCCATGACACTTTAGCGCACATCTGGATGTGATCCACATAAAGCAATCTAATGCCACATATCTTAAGCCTGACCCTTTTGGAACCTCTATAAACTTTCTTCTTTCCTGTTTCCTATACTTAGATCTGTTTTAGGGTCATCTATGTTTAAAAGAAAATTTGAAGATGTTTAAAAGATGTTGTTGGGGCACTTGTAAAAGTGACATATAATCACATTTTAAGTTAGCTAATGTAAAAAAAGAAAAATTTGCTATATAGCAGCTAATCTACATAAATCATTAGCTAGCTTGTTACATCTGATAGCTAATGTCAGCAAAATACTAAAGCTAACCACCTAAACCTCACAAATCATTAGCTAGATAGTTAGCTAGCATTTAACTAACAAACTAATTTCAGATGCAAGTATGTTGCTTTTACAGGTACCCTGGCTCTTTTCACCCTCTTTTCTTTTCAAAATAAATGAGCCTCGGACATAGAATATTTAAGGACAGTAAACAGGAAAGGAGAACGTTGACAGAGGTTCCGCTGGGTACCAAGCTTACTCAACTGTCATTGGTGCACAGAGCAAAAAAGGGGCGAGATTCTCCTCTTCCTGTAAAAGCAAAATCTAGGGTCGCATCATAAACTAGCTAATTTCAGCAAGATGCTACCTAACTATCTAGCTAATATTAGCAATATGCTAGCTTACTATCTTGAAAATGCTTGATGTAGATTAGCTACCTTGTTAGCTAGCATTTTGCTTACATTAGCTAACTTAAGATGTGATTATATATGGCTTTTGCAGGTCCCCGAACAACATCTTTTTAACACAGACCAGCCTAGTGCATAGCATATCTAAATAAAGGAAACAGGAGAGGAGAAAGTTGACGGAGGTTCTGGTGGGTACTAAGCTGCTCTACTGTTATTAGTGCACAGACCAAAGGGGAAGGACTCAATTGGCTCTGATCTCAGATACCAAGTACAACAAGTATTTCTAATAATGATAATGCCTAATCACTTGCAGTATCCCTGAACCACTATCGTTGTTTGAACATAATGAGTTAAGAATCATAGTTCTTGTAGCATGCATACAAGTTTCTTAAGAACTATCACACGATGTGATAGAGTTTACAGTCTGTATCTCAGTCTAAAGCTTACTGTATTGCACAAGGTTACAGTGGGACACAATGCAGTGTGTCGATGCTGTTCCACTTCACTTGTGCTCTTAAAAAGGTCATTGCCAAGGTATCCACTGAAAGGTTTTCTTCAGTCAAGATGTGGATCTGGGCAAAGGTTAACTTAAAAACATTGAAAACCTCACATTAATGCCCCCAGTTTAAGCCTCAAAAATCATCTAAGGAAAACAATACAAAACACAGTCAGCTTTTTCTTTGAAAGCATTTGGTTAAACATTAGATTTTCCAGATCGTAATTATATGTTTTATGATATTGTGGGGTCCAGAGACAGCTGAGAGCCAGCCTCAATTCCCCTGTCTTTACACAGAGGCCCAGATGAATCTGCAGGACTGTAACCAAAATGTACAGTATGAGCACTTTTGGGGCGATGGAGAAAACTAGATATTTATGAAGCATGCAAGTAATGCTAGTAACAATCAACATGAAGAGCAGCATCAAACTGAGTGCTGCCATCTCAGAGCACCGTTTCTCTGATCCTGTGTGTTTTTTACAGGGCGCTCACTGGTACAAATAAGCAATACAATCTTATGAGTCATTAAACACTTACAATCAATTACACATAACAAGACATCTTATTCATTTAGAATAATACTTGCATTAAAAGAGCATCTTTGGAATTTGTCCAGTTACATATTCTGATGAAAATTTGGCTGCTCATATTAAACATAAACCTACTTTGCCATCTAATTTCTTATAAGACATAACAATTCTGATAAATTGGCATGTTAGTTCCTCATGTATTACTATCTTATGAAAACATATAATGAATATGTTGTTTCACATATTGTCATGTCAACTTCAAAAGTGAATAAACAGCAATGTCCAAACTTGTCCACTGGGTGATGCTATGTAGCTTTTTCATGTCTTTGAACCAGGAAGAAATGACTGACACACCAGGTCCTTTACAAATAATATTAACATGAATAATTATTTATTTATTTGTCTTCTGCTATTTACATGTTTATACATTAAAGTGATGTGCAAGACACTGGCAGTAGTGAAGCACTATTTACTATAGTGCAATATCAAACAGTGAAATCTGAACTTTTTACCCAAACCTCCCATAACATATACAGATTACATTATTTATATTGAACATCTTATAGTGACACTATTTTCGTAAAATACTTGGCACAGTGGCAGTTTAAAGGGACCATGACCCAAAATCAAAAATACATATTTTTACTCTTACCTGTGCTTTTTATTCATCTAAATTGTTTTGACGTGAGTTGCACAGTTTTGGAGACATCAGCTGTAGAGATATAGGCCTTCATTCAAATATAATGGAACTAAATGGTACTTATCTTAATTAATTCATTCATTAAATAATAAAAAAAAAAATCAAAAGCAGTTCACATTTACAGAAATCATTACCTGGTTAGCGCTACAGGTCAGAAGAAAAATATGTATTTTGGATTTTGGGGTGAACCGTCCTATAAAGAGATATGAAATAAATATTTTCTGTACTAAACTTTGTTGGGGAAAAATAATGTTCTGTATCATTTTCCAGTTAAAAAAAATAAACAAAAAACTAAATGCTCAGGTAGCCTAACAACCTTCAGTACTGTAACAACAAAAACAGCACAGAGTTAGAGATTAATAAGAATAATGTACAGAATAAATAACACAAACATCTGTAAAATAAAAAAAACTATGGAATATGACAGCAATGCAACACATACTACATTTTAAGCTAATAGTGTTCAGTCTTTCCAAATTTAACAACACAATCATACAGTACTTTTGTTTAGTCAGGCAACAAACACAGCAGCACATTACATCTGTACTGTGCTGCTGTGTTGTTTTTACTCTGTCCACCAGGTGGAGACACTAACACCCGTGCAATGTCCTACAACGTGACACCACAACTAAACTTGTCCCTGAAGGGTGCATGAACACATCTCTGACCCTGTCAACTACTGAACACCAAAAGCTTCACTGAGGCAGTATTTACTGCAGGGCTGTTTGATAATGCATTTCATTTTACAGTTGTTCATGTTATTGTGTCCATGTTATGTTTGTTTACAGAAGATGAAGAACAGCTAAAAAATATCACACATAACACTGAATGAATATATTATTACGTAGAGTAAAAAGCCCACGTGTGGCTGATAAACTGCCTTAGGGGAAATAAATATTTGGGAGCTACAGTCAAACGCAGAGAAATATCCAACATTTAAAAAGTTAAAATCATAGTTTGACTTAGTTTGAAGTAAATTTGTTCAGTTGTTTTTAGATGTGCGAAACATGATATAGTATTTATTCTGGTGTTGGGTTTACTCAAAGTGCTACAAGGTGGAAGGAAGACAGTTGTGCTGACGTTCAGAATACAGTGTCCTCTGTGACATGTGTGGTCCCACCATCACATAGTTATGTTAGTAAAGGGTAGTGCTACTCGTTGAGTGTGTGTGTGTGTGTGTTGCTGTTTAACTGTTAGCAGCAGGATCTCTTCTTATCTGAAGGGCTGCTGACCAGTTGGACGGTCTTCTCCTTCTCTCTGTCCTCTTGCTCTTTCAGAGTTCTAGGACACATGATGAGGCAGAAACAAACTAATCAGTTCTGGCAGGACGCACTACTGTAAAGCTTTTTATATTTGCAACAGTGCATTGTGGGTATTCTGCACAGGAGTGTCAGTAATAGCGGACTTAGAGACAGTTTTGACAGAAATATAGATTAAATAAGGCCACGGTTGGATCAGATTACTTTGAAATGTAATTAGTTACACATTATATGGTTATTTTTGTAATTAGTGATGTAATCTAATCTGAATATTTTTTGGATTATTTCAAAATTAAACAATGAAAATATTGTTCCCTGTACTAAAAAACTGGATGCAGCCACATACATTTGAGTTCCACAAATATATATATATATACACACACACACACACACACATATATATATATATATATATATATATATATATATACACACATATATATACATATATATATATATATATATATATATATATATATATATATATATATATATATATATATATATATATATATATATATATATATGTGTGTATATATATGTATGTATATATGTTAAACATCTCAAAATATTTTCACTGCAAACTGAAGGAGCAACATGAAGCAATTCCAAAAGGGAGCTGGAGCTATAAAAACAGTCTGAATCAGTATTTCATCCATATTTAATCACTGGCATCCTCACACAGAAGAGGCAAATATGCTTTACACACTGACATTAACATTTGATTATGCATTGTGTTTGGTTTTCACTTCAGCTTTCAGTCCAGGGCTGGCTGATTAAAAAAAACAGTCCTTTGTGTGTCCAACACAAAACAAATGAACCATTTGGCTCTCTATGATATGCCTTGTTTCACTGCAGAAATAATCCCACTTTGAAAGCCGCTCAAGCGGACAGCTGCTCAGTAAAAATAATTAGTCACAACACAATTACTGTTTCTTTGTTTTTCTCTTGCATAAACTCACAAACAACAAAGGCCTATTTCTGCTCACCTGGCTAAATGAACCATGGACTCCACCACGTTGTGTCCGGAGCATGCACTGCACTCATAGAAAGTCATCTGGAAGTCCTGACAAAGAGGCAAGCGATGAGGATGGCACAAAAGAGAAATACTTGTGACTGAAGCAAGCGGCAAGTCTGAACACATTTCAACTTTTTGCACACTGATCATTGTATCATCATGTATCATCAGAAAAGTAACTTCTGCTCTAATAGCTGGAAAATCACAAAGAAAAACATTTCTCATGTAACAATATTAGCTCACATAGTCACCACAGAAACTACAGTACACACAACAGATTAAATGAATAAAAAACACAATAAAAAAAACCCTCAGAATCATACTGGAGTTGTTGGTGTGGACTGGTGGGTGAGAAACAGACACTGATTTGTCCACTAAAAACCTTGAGTTTGACATACAGAGCAGAACAGACCTTGGCTAGTCTTTCTCCCACTCCTTTCTGAACTTGTCTCTCCATCTCCTTGTCTGTTTTATTTCCCAAGAGCATGATGGGGATGTCCTCGCCTGCGCTCTCCTATGAAAAAAGAAAAAAAAAAAGAATATGGACTCAAAGAAACCTTGAGAAGGTTCTTTGTCTTTCATGGATTAGGCGACCAGATTCCCTGCTGCTACTGGCTCCCTAGTGGGAAACCAGCTAGTAGTGTACAGAAGCATGTAAACAAATTCAGGAACTGACCTCTATTTGTCCTGTATTTTCTGCATCATAATACTGTGAAAAATATACCCACTCTGTTTCCTTTAAAGGTGCTGCTGTATACAATACAACAAAAACAAAGACATTTGTTTGGCAGCTCTGTGTGCAGCACAGGGTGACTGTTACTGTCTTACCTTTACACTCGTCAGCCACTGTCTGACTGCTGTGAAGCTCTGCTCAGCTGTGATGTCATACATCACAACCACACCATCGGCCTTACGAAAGAATTGTTTTGTGATGCTTCGATACCTGCAGGAGGAGGAGAAGGAAGTAAACAAAAAGAGGAAATTTTGGGGGGGTTTTTCACTTGTGCTTCAAAAGTCCCTGAAAACTCCCTCTGGGCTTCACTTGTATTTAGACAACTTATAAAAAAATACAGGAATAATGTCTTCAAATGAGAACTTGTTGATGTGAATTAATTTCAAAACACTGATCAAAACCCTTTATCTTACAGTAAGTCTGTTACTGAATGAAGAGGGGAAAGTATGACAGAAGAATGGTAGTGTTTCAGTAGATTATAGGATCTATTTTCTTTTCAGCTCACGTGTTGATGCCTCACCTCTCCTGTCCTGCTGTATCCCACATCTGCAGTGCCACCTGGCTGTTGTCCACAGTTATTGTCTTAACACTGTAATCTATACCTGCACACGCAGACAGGAAATGTTAGTCAGCACATTCTGATTTATTACAATTATAAAATGATACACTTTAACATTGCAATTATCATTTAGACACTTTCATACACTGCACATTAGATGACAGAATTAATGCGTAACATTTCTACATCAGATGATGTTAACTTACATATTACATTTTGTGGAGCAAATTAAAGAGTTGAACAGAGTTGAACAACACAACTACACAGAGTAAATGACCATAAATGATTAAATGAGCCTGTGGTCATTTATATTCACTGTAGGACTGATATCAAGTTTTTTTTTTTTTTTTTTCAGCTGAGAAAGTAACCATTTAGATTCCAAATATGTGGTCAGATTAACCAAATAATGCCTATTTGGAAATGAACTGTTTGTAATGATATTTCTCTGGTGTCCCAGAATTGTCCAGGTCAACATATCTTTGCGGCCCAGATGTTATTTTTATTGTCCTCAGGACAAGACATCCCTAATTTCAAGGGCTGGCCTTGACAGCAGTCTTGCAGCACTTTTCTTTCATTGCTGAACTGAACATCAATGTGCTCAGCCTCAAAACAAAATGATGATGTTTGCAAGACCAAAACATGATGCTTTTATACTTGAATTAATTTCTCATATTGGCCTTGAGAGAGTGTGTCACCTTGTTTCATTAGATTATACACTGCCTCACCAAAAAAAAAAAAAAAAGAAAAAGTCACCACCTGGATTTAAGTAAGCAAACTGGTAAGAGCTTTCCATTGGATAATTACTGCAGTTATTCATATTTCAGCTGGTTATTTAACCCTAACTAATGCAGTGAGTAGCTTCTCATTTCTTAAACAACCATGTCTGCAGACATATCCTGTGGTCATAGAAAAGATTTACAGAGGTAGAATGTGTGACTGTTTTTTTGGCCAGGCAGTGAACTCAGGCAACAAATAAACATACATATAAAACTGCTTTAAAATATCCTAAATATTATTTGATTTTTTAAAATCATATGTGTGTTTCCTGTATCCTTCTTGGCCAAAAAAAAGCTTTCCTCTAGGACCCCCTCGAAAATGAGATGCTACATCTCAAGGGGCTATCCTTCAATAAATTGAAATTCAAATTCTGTCCTGTTTTGTTGAGGTATTGGTTGAAATTTAAAAAATAGAACTGTTGTACACTCGGTCGAATTGGATGTGTGCTATCATTCACCTTTTGTTGCCCTTCTTCAGTTTGTCTCTTGTTTGAAGTGATTAAAAGTGTTCAGATATTACATTATATTGACATTATTGAGAGTGGTACTGTACAGCACAGTAAGGAGACCACAGCATACAATCTAATAAGAATCTCCAGCAATAATGATGAGCCAAATCACAAGTTCACAACAGTCTTAGAGTCTGTCCTCTCACTGCTGACACTGCAGCATTGTTGAAATCAACAGCTCCATTCAAGTGCTTTGTAAGCAAACACATTCAGTGTCTGAGGTCAACCACAGGGCCGGGTATTTCTCACAGGAACTGACAAGTGTGCAATATGCAGCTATGTTGTACGTACCCACAGTGGCAGAGGTGCCAGGGTGGAAGGAGTCATCGCAAAACCGTCTGAGGAGCGATGTCTTTCCAACACTTGAGTTCCCCACCAGGACGATCTTGAAGAGGCGGTCGGGCGGCGAGGGGCCACCTTCGTCCTGAAGAATCAGGAAGTATGGCAGCAGAGATTAAAGGAAAGAACTCAAACAATTAGTTAAATGGCTGATTCCTCTTTGTGTAAGGGAGTAACATAAAGTCGCAGAGAAATTCAACATATATGTCTCATTTGTATCACTACTTCCTGCTTTACATACAATATCACTCCATGTCCACATGCTTACATTTATACTGGTCTCTTTGCCTACAGGCTGACCCCTCGGAGATGTGGGGGTTTCCCTTTTTTCCACAGCTCCCTTGGACTTTTGCTGCTGTGTAGAGGACACAGGCGGGTAAATATCGCTCATCATCAGGTCTATATTCTCCTGCCTGTCTGAGGCTTCCTCTCCTTCGCTGCACTCCTGCAGTGGGCCTTGGGTCTGACAGTCATTCTGGAGCAGGTGTGGGAGGTGGTCCTCCTCGATGGAGATGATCCTCTGGAGGTGCCCTCTTTTCTCCGCTGTGTGAGGGCATGACCCGTTAGCTAAGTTTTGCCTCACAGAACTGGTGGTCAGCTCCTCATCCTCACTGCAGATACAGGGTAGCATTAATAACAACAATGCAGATCCAACACATTTGATGACACAACAACAGAACATTTACTGTACAAACTGTGACTAGTGTTCCATTTGACACAATCTTGACAAATACATTGTCTTTACCTTTTGAAGATATTTGTGTGTCTCACAACATTGATTAAAGGCCTCTGCGTCAAACCTGGTGATTTCTTTGGTTTCTGCAGACATAAAACATCAAGTTTTTTATTCATATTGCAGCATGAGATCAGAGTTCAGGTGGCTATTCTGGGCTCTGGTGATCACTCTTCTTTTAATATTTAAAAAGAGGACTTGCCTGATTCCAAATGTCCTTTTCATCCCGTAAATGTTTGTTCATTTCCCTGGATACAAGAAAGAAATGAGGATATTAAAGACAGAGTGAACTTTTACACAATTTTATCAGCAGACCAGCCTTTTACACAATTGTTTGATGTGCTGTCAGACCACGAGAAGTCTGAAACATCCTGCTTTCCACCAGGTATATAGGAAAAAGTCTTTCCTTAGCTATTCATGATATGTCAGTTGAATCCCAGGACCACAATCTCTATCGGTGACAGTAGAGGCCTGTAGAACAAGCTGCTCCCAGATAGAAATTATTAAAACTAACTGACAGAGAAGTCCAACATTTCTGAAAGGAGCTTAAAATGCTTGACAAGTCTTCCATCCAAATATGTTTTGAAGCTTAAAAACTAATCAGTCCTGCTTTGCTCTGTGATAGAGAACTACAAATAGAATCATTAACTGAGGTGTTATAAATTAGTTTGGGCTGAGTAGTACTGTTTTGTTATATGAACAACATTTTCACTCAAGGGAAACTACTGATGTG
Organism: Lutjanus erythropterus; assembly: GCF_056507025.1. Classification (NCBI taxonomy): domain Eukaryota; kingdom Metazoa; phylum Chordata; class Actinopteri; order Lutjaniformes; family Lutjanidae; genus Lutjanus; species Lutjanus erythropterus. Next base: position 9,401,226 of record NC_139329.1, read on the forward strand.
AAAATAGACACCATTTTTCAAAAAGAGTACTGACTTTTCAGATTTTTCAGTTGTTAACTTATGAGTGAACTCTGCTAAAAAAAATTACCAAATCACAAGACAAATGTCTATGTTAGAGTTGTCACAATATCATATTTCCACTACATGATTACTGCGGCCAAAAGAGTTCAATATAAAATGGTATCACAGTATCTATTGAAAATCCTGGGGGGGCACTGCAATCAGTCATATTCATCCTTGTCTGTTTATAGTGTGGTTTTTTCTACTTCTTGCAAATGAACTCAAAATCCAAGTGTAGGGAGGTGGAGAAATGAAGGTGGTGGACGAAAGCAGAAAATAACAATTACACTTAATGGCTAGTGAAAAAGTATTTATTTAGGAGTTGTTCGGGGAGGAAGACAAAGTGAGAATGGAGAGAAACTGAAATGATTTAAGAGCATACAGTGTGTTTAAGAGGTCATCAAAGTCATCATCAAGACCAGTATATCATGACAACCCTAATCCATGACATAATTCTGGACTGTGATTATTGTTTCTCAAGTGTGGGCCAGTGCAGCTGAACGTCTAGATCTGTACCTCAAAAGGTCCAGTTGTTTGAGGAGGCTCGCTCGCTCTCGGTGCAGTCCCTCAGTCAGTCTGTATATTTCCCTGTGTTGAACAACAATGCATCCTTTATTACAAATACTCTACAACCAAACCATGCTGTGCTTACACTTTATTAAAAACTATGACCCTGAGAAAAGAAAAGCGAAATGAGAATGAGTGCGTATAGCACAGACACCTTGTCTACTGTCTACTGTCTTCAAGACACAGGATCACTGAATCTGACACATAATCCTCTGTTTATAAAAGGATGTAGATGCACAGTACATGAGAGAAACATCAGCTGAATCATCTTAATGAGCAAGATATAGAGAATTATTGTAGGTTAAAGTAATTCAACTACCTGTCGTCTGTCAGCATTACTATGTAAATCACCTTAATACTTTTACAGCTTGATGACAGACATCCAAATTTGTAAACATCAGTCAGCACATAATAAAAAAGTCAACTCTTGCTCGCTGACAGTATAAACTGTGTATGAAGTATATACCATGAGACAGAAATAAGGGCTTGTGCTACAAAGCAGTCTGAGTAAGTAAGATTAGCCACAACTCACATCTCCTTCTCCTCATGAAGCCGTGAGGACTGCTCCTGCAGCACACCCAGCTGCTCCTGTGCCAAGATCAGCTCCTGGCTGACGTGATCCAGCTCCCGTGCTAACTCGTCATTCGTCTGCTTCAGCTTCACGTTCTCCACCTTGGTCACATGTTGTTCACTGTGAAGCTCCTGGCACTGAAGCTCCAACTGGAGGTAAACGAAAGAGATACTTTGAGAGTTCTTTGGTTCAAATGAAATGTCGTGGCGCTCCACGCAAGGATCAGGCCCATTTAATGAGGCAGCACTGGCCCTTCATTAAATATTATCAAATTATGCGTATTATTCAATAATCATCCCTACAGTCAGCCAGTATTATTCACATGTATTAATAAGGTCCTCGTTAATTACATTCACATGAATACAATCTGTAACACTTAAAATAAGTTTATTAATTTACAGTCCCTGTTTTTAGGTAAGTAAAACGGTTGTATACATGCACACAATCTATTCAAAACATTGTACTCTCAGCTCTAAAAATGCATGGCTGCAACGATCAACAATAATGATAGCCCGCTTGCCTGGGGCATGTAAAATGCCAAATCTGGCTAGTAAATTTAGCAACTCACTTGCCCAGCTGGGCACATGATGAAAAAGAATTTAAAATAAAAAAGAAAATGCTGTTTTGCAGCCTGTCAAATATGGAGATTTCCTGTTTTTTTTCTGTTTATTATCTTATCAAACAAAATATCTGTGGGTTTCAGACTGACGAAACAAGACATTTACAGACATCATCTCAGACTATGAGAAACTGGATGGATAAAACAATTTGTACAGGGGTAAGTAAAACATTTGACTTTGAGCAGGTAGATTTCTGACCCACTTGCCCACCCAGGCAAGTGAAAAGAAACATTATTAGTGAACCCTGCGCTGTTAAATGTACAGTGACCTGACGGCATGAAGCGAAGATACAGTCCCTTCAAACAGCTGTCTGTCTTGAAATTATTTCTAGCGGCCTGTTTTTGTAACATGAATTACATTAACATACACAATAATGAACACAACCACACAAAATGTTTTTGAAGCTGTGTCAGCCTTTATACCACTATCTGGACTGTATGGAAGACTGCTCTCCATAAAAAGGAAAACTTGGTAAAGGGCTGACATATTAATTAGAGGGGCTAAGGAGCTGTGAAGAGAAGAAAAGTCCTTGTTGGCATGACCAGAATGAATTTCAGTTTACTAATTAGCCTTAAAAGCCTGAGTGCAAGTCTGTAAACGGAGGAGTGACAGAACCTATTAACATCTAACAGTGTCTATCATCACAAGCTGCTGTTGCCGCTGCAGAAGAAACTTGCTGAAGAAGCATTGATTAGATTGCATTTGATAAAACTGACAAATAAACAACTCCATATAACTGAGTGCTAAAAGAAGGTTAATGCTGCTGTGCAGATCTGCTCTTTTACGATAGGGAATGAGTTTGCCAATCAATAGCTTTCTGTATTTATAGCATTCTGTTATCTGTCATTTTGTTTAAAGTTTAGTTTATGTGTAAGTATACTACTAGTAGTAACTATAGAATAACTATAGAAAAACTTTGACAGTTGCAGTCTCAGTCTCAGTCTCTCCAACACTAGTCCATTGATGGGCATTGACTCAAGCAATTTTTATATGTAACAATATCATAAAATTACAGGGTGCAGTATAAAATCTTAAAATCAGTCCCTATAATAATTGGAAGCCTTCTACTTTCCCTGTGCGATAACTGAAGTGAGAGTGTGTGTGTGTTCACAGACTCTGTGGGAATACTGCATTGCACCCTGGGGGAAAAGACGTTAGCTACTTCACACACAGTCACCCTTACCCTTCTCTGTTTCTGAAAGAGCTGTTCCAGCTCCTTCTCCTTACTGGACAGCTGCAGCTCCATGTCTTGACTGCGAGACAGAAACCGCTCATAGTCCTTCATGTAGGGATAAAACAGGGAGGCAAAAAGAAGATGTTGATGAGGAACAAGATTTATTGTATTTGATAGAACTAACAACAAAGAGAAAATAATGGCTTAACGTCACTAATAGGTTTGTACCTGCAGCACAATCCTGTCTTTTTCGCTTTTTATTTGCTGCTCCATTTCCTCATACAGACGCTGGATCTCATTATCATGTGTTGCTGCTTTCCTGTATGGACAAAGTTCAGATGTGTTCATGTGCTGTGTACAGTATGTACCTCACAATATGGATGTGAAACAACTAGATCAACGCACTGTGACTCACAAAGTATAGTTCTGAATGCCCCGCTTGATACGTCAGAAGAAATAACAGATCTATGAAAGTTATTATTAGAGCACAAAGCGTAACAATGACATGACTGCATGGAAACAAATGGCAACCTCCTGGGTGGAAAAGCGAAGCCAATATATAAGAGCCAAAAACTGTACTTTATTGGCCACTTGAGGCTGGCTCCAAAAATGAGTCAATTCCCATAGAGCCCCATACTAAAATGCCAAACTTTACATAAACATGTTTATAGCCTGGTGCAAAAAACATTTTTGGTCTTCATGGCTGATGTCCCCAGTCATACCAACCGTACAGGGGTAAAATGTTAAATAACTCACTCATCACGGATGATCTGTCCACTAAGTATTTTACTGTCTACGCAGGGAAACAGCTTCTTTCAAAGATGGGCACACACTATTTAGGGAGCTACTTCACAGCTCAGGTAAATGCTCCTTAGTGGGAATTTCAAAATGTAATAAATGCGTAATAACCTCAGAACTGTCTACTTTGTCTGATAATCAAATGTACAAATATGTCACCTGCCCCTGACCTTTTGAGAGCACTCTCCATCTCCCTCTTCTCCTGGTTGGCCTCTATGATCTGGGATGTCACTCTGGCCAGGAAGTCCTCAAAATTGGATAAAAGGTGTGGTTCATCCCGGCGCAGCTGGGCCCACAAACCGCGCACCTCAGCAGGGCTGATGGGGTAGAGGGGAAGTGCAGGATTGAAGTAATTTCATGAGGTTTCACAAGAAATTCACTATTTTTTTAGGAGACAAATAGAAATAATGTGGCAAGGACATGGATGAAAATTCTAGCATAGCAACAATTCAGCATAATCACATTCAGTACATGGTGACGGCAGCTCAGGCACCTGATCATAGTGACTTTAAGCAGAACATGATGTTCTTTGCCTTGAAAAATACATTTTTTATTACAGGAAAAATGCTTTTGTGTGCTCCAAGGTCTGCAAACCAATTCACTGACAAGAAAGCCAAAATAAAACACAGAATAGAAACACTGATTGAGTATTGAGATTTGCATTAAAATGAGTTTACTGAATCCTATGATGATGGAAAAATAATTACGTAATTATGTTTCCACAAGAAAGCGTATCATGTTCCTGTAAGTTATGATAAGGTAGGGAAAGTCAAACAAATCCCTGGAAGAGTTTTCAACTGCTGCAAACAGTTTTCCTTAAACTCTGGTCAGCATCAATATGAGTTAGTGCTGCACAGACTGATCTGATCTAAAATTTCGAGCTGACCAGGTAGCCGGAAGCCAACAGGATGTGTAAATCTGGCATCCACCTCCACTACTGTTTACTTTTATTGAGCTGGAGTTATTTGTTAAAGGTGAGTCTGGTCATGCATTTCATAAGATCATGTCATTAGATAACAAAGGAAAGTGTAAACAGACCTCAATAGAGTTACTGATGACCAGTTAATATTGTGTGAGATATCAACACAGAGGAAGTTAACTTTAACATTAAAGGGATAGTTTGGATTATTTAATGTGGGGTTGTATGAGGTACTTACCTATAGTCAGTGTATTACTTACAGTAGATGCCACTTGGCACGTCCCCAGTTGGGAGATGCAGAGGTTAAGCAATGTACTGCTGTTGACAGTGTCAACAGTGTCAGTGTTTTTGGTAACTTAAAAACCTGACAGGAAGCCGCTGTTATATAATCCAAATGTTGCTTTCTCCAAACCAAACTCCATGGATGAAATCAGTCATATTAGCTTGCAAAACACCCAAGTTGCTGGGCTGCTTGCTGCATCGATCTGTTCATTTGTTCGTGTTATTGTGTGACTTCAGTGATTCAAAACTATCCTTTCAAAACACAGAAGTCACACAATAACTTAAACAAACTAACAGATTGAAGCAGTGGTAGACCAGCTATTCCTGTGTTCTGCAAGGTAAAATGACTGATTTCACCTGTGTGGTTTGGTTGGTTTGGTGAAAGTGAAATTTGGCTCATTTAATAGCGGTTTCCCATCAGAAAGGTCTGTCTAACAGCAAGTTAAAACAATATTTTTAAATATAGCATACACTGAAACTGATTTTTAAGTGGCCTTTTTTTAAGTGGCTAAAATACCTTTTGTTGTTGACCGCGTCCACAGCAGTTCATTAATTAGCTGCCATGCTGGTGCCCCTCTCTCCAATCTGGAGGCATGCTGACCAGAATCTACTGCATCTAATACACTGACTATGGATAAGTACCTCATATTACCCACCTTAAAATAATCCAAACTATCCCTTTAATGATTCAAACAGGTTTGTGAAGCCTTTTTAAGTATGGCTCTGGAAGTGAAGCTCTTTATGTTTAATGCTAAGTTTCTCTGTTTCAACACAATCCTGTTAAACAGACTTGAATATCTAAGCACAGAGACAGAGCACAGAAGCACAGATTGCACAGAGAGGGAGCACAGGAACAGCTTTGCTTGAGAGTGGAAACTTCCAACTCTTGTTTAGTTTGCACAGCTGATTGTAGTCTCAGGCTAAATCACTTGAAACAGAGTGTAGACTCACAGGAGGGGTTAACAAAGCAGGCAAAGATATGAAGTATACCTAACAACAAACACTGTAATCACAAGCACAGCACTTACTCTTCAAAGACACTGTTGGCTCCGAGGCTCTCCATAAGCATGCTAAAGTGTTTCTCCTCTTCCTCGTCGTCTCCTCTTGCCAGGTTCTCCTCCCACCGGGTCTGGTACAGGACCTCTGTCGGGCTCTTACAGGGGCTTTTCTCCTCCATGCTGTCTTCTACAGGAACCTTTTGGCCGAATAAAAACTCACCTACAAAAATCAAGAGCTTAAGCGCACAATCAGAACATTACACTACGGCTACTGGTGATACAAGTAACACTGTTTTAAGCAGAAACAGACTGGAAACGTACTAAAGCCGGAGGAGAACTCGTCGAGCGTAAGGTATCCATTGCCGTCGGAATCAAGGGTGTCAAAAACGTTCTCCAGCTCCTCCGCACTGAGAGGGAGACCGCCGTGCAGCCTCTATTTAACAAGACACAAAACACAGCTGCTATTGCCAAGAACAAAGCCTCAAGGACATTAACTATGCTGTAGCTATAACAACTGCTACTTTGGACTAAGGACAGTTATTTGTGCTGTGACTATTGTGGTAATGAAGCAGTTGATGATTCTTCTCCAGATATTTTTACCAGTCAAAAAAAGACTAAATTAGCCCTAACAACACAGGATGTAAGTTTCCAAATAACCTCTTTCTCATTCTTATTTTAACCAGAAAATGTTTAATAGAAATGCATCATCTTCAGTAACACAGTGCCTCGCACTCATACAGTTTAAAGGGATTATTAAATACGGCGTTGTATGAGGTACTTGTCGATAGTTCAAGTATATGTTGTATTTAGAATATTATTCCCATTTTGCTGTCAGACAGACTTTTCGGATGGTAAACTGCTGTTAAATAAGTTGAATATCGCTCCCTGCAAACCTACTAAACTCCATAGCAGAACACAGAAGTTGCTGGTCTACCACTGCCTTGATTTATTAGTTAGCATGTGTATTGTTTTGTGACTTTGGTGAATCTGAACAATCCTTTTTAAACACTTTAGTCACACCATAACACAAACAAACTAACAAATCGAGGCAACAGTAGTCCAGCATCTTCCGTGTTCCGTGAGATAAAATTCTTGGAATTACTTGCCTATGGAGTTTGACGGGTTTAGAGAGGGCAATATTTGGCTTACATAACAACAATTTCCCATTAGAAAAGGCAAAGTAAAGCTGAATACTGATTTTCTTTTAGGTAGACCTTTTTTTAAGTGGTTAAAATGTTGTTGCTGACTCTGTTTACAGCAGTACATTGCTTAGCTTCCTTGCTGGTGACCCTCTCTACTTTTCTAATTTGAGAGTGTGTCAACTATCTTCTACTGTAGGTAATACACTGACTATGGATAAGTGTCTCATCCAACCTCATGTCATAATCCAGACTATCTCTTTAAAACATGAACACCTGGGATCATCCCAGTGCAGCTGCATACCTCCATGATTACCCACTGGGCAGCTCCACCAGAACAGAAGTTTGCTCGCTAAGAGCTTTATAAGAGAATATATTTGACTATTTGAGAAAGGAGTAGTGGGACATGACAAAGTGAGAACCTCCCAAACAAACCCTCTGACCATGACAGTAACTGCTGGACCATGTACAAGAAAAGCCAACACAGCCACACCTCTGTAAGCAGCTTGGTTTTTATGCGTGTTTACACTGCTGCAAATGTTGACCGAGGCCACCTATACAATCCAGGGGAGGGAGAGGGAACGGGTAGCATCTGTGCAAGAGATCAGCTGTTCTTGTAAAGGGTGTTATCAGGGCAGAACATATCCCTCATGTCAGCAAACAGGAGAATTGTAAAGCTAAGCATGTTGGCAGTCATGGTGTGAAACGTACTTTTAGTGAGAATATTGTGACAAAAGAGTGCATTTAAATGTAAGCAGTACCACTTATTTAGCTTGTTAGATGATCTACAATCTTCAAGAGATGGATGGAAAGTCTATAACAAACATATGTATATATACAGTATGAATACTGCTTTAAATACAGATTGTACTCATTAGTACAGATGGTAAATAGAAGTGGGAAGGACAGGACCACAGTCCTGCTCACCATCTAATTTCCACCCCATTATCATAAACGCCTGATCAAAGGTTCCCCTCTATGTATTTATGCTCCTCGGAGCGAGAGCCTACAAGTGCTTCATCAAAGGATTAGACGCGGCAGGGATGAATAACCAAGGGGCAAGTGAATCTGCACAATAATGTGAGTGGAGGAGTTGCATGACAAAGCTTCCGCGTGGCTCTCTGTGTCTCACATCTCTTTTATGTCCCTTTGAATAAGGTGCACATGTCCTCTCCATGTCCTGTTCAGCATCAATAATGAGCACACAGACTGTTCCTGCATTTTACGCTCATTCTGGATGAATAAGGACTTGTTATCTCTAAAAATGATGGAGTTGTGAATGTGCTGTCCTGTGCACTGTTGGAAATTTGGTCCACACGGTGCTACTTTGTCAATCAGAGGTCTCCACAAGTGATTAAAGTTAGTAATAGTATGTTTCTATTGTTTTTTGCTGACATTATTTCAGTTACTTTTATGCAACAAAACTACTTTAAAAGCTCAGTCACACTGGTCACTCTTGTATCAGCAATCTCACCTGCATGTCGCGTCGGGTGATGAAGCCCTTGTTCTCGATGTCACACATCTGGAAGAACTCATGGGTTTTCTCCAGGATAGTGTTTTGTCCCACGTCCCCATTCTCACATTTACCAGTCTCTTCGCCACCGCTTCCTTGCCTCCGCCACGCAGGTCGGCCCCCCGTGGCGGTGGCAGCGCTGGTGAGGGCGCAAGGAGCGGTAAAAGCTGCCATGGTGTTTGAGAGAGTCTGCTGATACGAGAGCGTTTCTCGCGTCCTTCACATGAGCCAGGTGGAGACGGAGGTGAGGAGGGAAGAGATCCTGGAGAAGTCGAGCTTCAGGCTGCTCTACGGCAGAGGCTCTCACCAATGTCACAGATTGTCATCTCTTAGCAACCGCCTCTTTAATAAGTCGATGAAACCTAGGAGAGAGACGGGAGGAGAGTCTTCAGTTAAATAAGTGCAGCCTCTTGTCCAATGAAAAGAGTTACAAATACTAGGCTATTACTGCATCAAAAACATGTTACTGTACAAAAGCATAAAGTCTGTAAAATGGAGCTCTGTTTGAACCCAATAAAGTCAGAAAGAGACTTGAATAAAGTACATATCACTATCGTTTTAGCACATTTATAACTCAATAACACCTGTGCATTAAAAGAATACTTAAGGGCACCTCAGTTCATTTTTTAATTAAGCATACATTCAAAATAAAATAAGAAACAACCTGCAGGTTTCATTAATGTTATTTCTGCCTTTCTTTCACACATATTATCAGTCTGATTTTAAATCTACTGTGCACGTACACCTAAATCAGCCGCCGCTCCTCTCCCATACTTCAGAGACGATGACCCTTGCTGAGACTAATGTCATCTGACAGGTAAACCCAGAACTGAAAAGTAAGTTGTGGTATGACAAGTTGGGTCCTGTCTTCCTGGAAATATTGACTGACACAACTCCCTCACTGGTGGGTTTCATGCAGCCTACAGTTCTATGTGCACTGGTTTGGAAGACTGCCTTTCACAGGCTGCTGTGAGCTGGCTGCGTTGATTCATGAACACAGACGTCAGACGGTGTTTGTGTGTGTGTTGACCCAGGCAAATGTAGATGTGTGGGACTGGTATAAGACAAACAGACAGGATACAGACGCGCGTGTCGGCAGGTAGAAGGACAGAAGCGAGCACAGGATCAGACATAATACACACACAGACAGACGCACACAAACACATATTTGACCTTCTAACTTTTGTTCATAAAGCTCACTGAAGAATATTAAACACATTTCTAAACCCAGTTCCAGAACAGTGAGGAAACAAATAAAAAAAGAAAATAAACACAGAATCCTTTTCAACCTATGTTAAATTGAACACAGTATAAAGACAAGATATTTAGTGTTTAAACTGATAAACTTAATTTTTTTGTAAATATACACTCATTCTGAATTTGATGGTTGCACAACACATCAAAAAAGTCACGACATGGGTGTGTTTACCAATGTTACATCATCTTTTCTTTTAACAATACACAATAAGCGTTTGAGGACACTAATTGTTGAAGTTTTGAGAGCAAATTTCTTTCCCATTCTTGCTTGACATAAAAATTCAGGTGCTCAACAGTCAGGGTCACTGTTGTTGTATTTTGCATGTCATAATGCACCACACATTTTCAATGGGAGACAGGACTGGACTGCAGGAAGGGCAGTCCAGTAACTAACTCATACTATGAAGGTATGCTGTAACTTCAAGATGTATCTTTACAGATGTGACAGTTACCCATGATGCCATGAGCACTAACAGACCCCCATAAGATCATAAACGTTGGCTTTTGAACTTTGTGCTGATAACAATCAGGATGGTCTTTTTCCTCTTTAGCCCAGAACAAAATATGCGTGATTTCCAAAAACAATTTGAAATGTGGGCTCATGAGTCATTTTTTTCACTTTGCATCAGTCAATGTCAGACGAGCTCTGGCCCCAGAGAAGTAAGTGACATTTCTGGATGTTGTTGATTTATGGCGTTCTTTTTGCATGGTCGCGTCTTAACTTTCATTTGTAGATGCAGCAACAAACTGTGTTTACCAACAGTGGTTTTCCACGGTGCTCCTGAGCCCATGTAGCCATCTTTAATACAATCATGTATGAGTGTATGTTTACTAAAATCAATAAAGTTTATCACTTTAGACATTAAATATCTTTGTCCTGTATTCAGTTGAATACAAAACATGTGTAAATCATTGCCTTCTGTTGTTATTTACATTTTACACAGCGTCCCAGTTTTTTGGAAGTTGGGATTTGCTATCTAAATATGATTTTATGCTTTGTATCTCTCACTCACATGTAGCTATATCAACAATAAAATAAACATTTAAAAATGATTTGTGCTTATTAGAATGTGGTTTTCAGACAAGCGACTGAAACTGGTGCAAATATTTCGTTCCTCTCAGCATTTCTACAAAATTACCATGGTCTTTATGAAATATGTGCAAATACTTAACATGTTATGCTTAGAGGTTTGAGCCAAAATAATGTGTAACATGACAAACCTCACGAGGAAAGTCACCAGCGCACAGTGAGTGACAGACAAAGCTGAAGCATGAGAGAGGAAATAAGAAAGGGAACTAAGGTGAATTGCTGTTTGGAAACAGCGATGTAGTGTTCTTGTCCACAGGCAGGAGATAAGACATACTAACATTGTGTAATCTTTACAGACTATCCTGTTGGCTGGAAGCCAAGGAAAGTTTTACGGCTCTTTTGTTAAAACTTTGTGAGTTCAGACAGGTAGCCAGTGATACAGAGTAGAAGAATATCAGACAAGAAGAATATTCAGATGGAAAAGACATTTTGTATAGAGATGGTCCTCATCTGGCACATGACCAAACTCTAAATTGACTTCATTCCAATCAACTATAAAGTTTAAGTAATAAAATAATATTTGTACTTAAACTTAACTACTTTTCATGTTCCCTGACACTTGTAAAAGCTGGAGCTTACTGTTTTGCATACAGTTATCTTATCTGTTTTAGAGTTTGACACGCAACAGCTGTTAGAGCCACAGCACATACTACTGGCTGAGCAATAAGCTCAAGTTGAAAGTAAAACTGTGTATTATGCAACACAAATTAAATAAAACGCTTAAAATGAATGGTGTAGTCCATCTCTTTAAATTGATGATCATGTCGACAGATTATCGTGCACCTTTAGTCCTAAATAATCACTACATTCAACAAGAAGAGATACAGTGTGTTGGACATGAGTTTCTCTCGTCTACCCGAATACAGAGGATGCACAGAGCTCTTAAGTTACATTTTGAGCAGGCACTAGCGTTGTGGTCAGGACCACAGAGAGATTCATTTAGTTTGTGGTCAGAATGGGTTTCTGCAAAAGAGGCTGCTTTTGTTTTTTTCCCACAACTTAAAAAAGGTCACAAAAAATGATTTAAAAAAGCTTATCAATGAGCCTGTCAACTTTCAGTGTGATACCGTGGCACAAATAGAGATATGCCTTCTGCTATTAATATACAAATATATGGCTTATAGAAGAAATAACTGAAAACTACTGTGTAGGCCTAGCTGTGATATGTCACTGGGCCACATTTATTTCCAGAAAACAGCCATTATGTGTAGATGTGCCCCAATGAAATAAATAGATTTAAGGCGTCTATGATAATATATGACAATCTTACTTGAGGAAGAAATATTGGGGACAGTTTTGCAGTAGGGCTGCACAATTAATCACAACTGAAATAAAATTGCAATATGGCCAAGTACAATATGCATATCACAGAACCAAATAGATTTAGCAAATCGTGCAGCCCTGTTTTGCATCATGCTGCTTGTTTCTGTTTTCTTTTGTATTTGTCCTCCTAAAAGTAATATTTTAAGAACACAAGAAATCTGAACAAGTTGTTCCAAGATTAACCAAATATGTGTCTGACCGTGTCCGTCTTTTTTAGTAACAAAGCAGCCAAATTAAAAACGTACCCCACTTCCTGGAAAGAGGTCACGGCCATCTCTACGTATAACAACAATGAATCATCCGTCACAGGTTCCAGTTTGACAAAACACGTGTAACAAGATAAAAAAACGGCCACTTCCTTCTCTATTCACAGTTTCTCACACTGAAACTTCCTGTGACAAATAAAGTCTCCTTGACAATAATATGTTACTAAATGTTTTACACAAATTTAAACGTCAGCTGGGAGGGACTTCCCTATAACTTAACATCTCTAGTTGAATTAACAGCAGCAGTAAAGAGCAGCCCGTCTGCTTAATGAAGCTAAAGTGTCCATTGGTATAAAGTTGGGTTTGTTAGTGAAGTGTTAGGAACAAAAGTTAGTTACATACCAGTGAATGCAAAGTGAAATTCAGCTTGGAGGAATTCATTGACTCTGTGTTCAGTATCAGCCTTATCCGCTTTAGGTGCACCTCACTGTTAACAAGGCACCGGAATGTGACTGCAGCTCTGAGTGGCCAAACTTTGGGGGAGGGACTTCAACTAAGTCGTCGTTGGTAACCATAGCAAAACTAACAAGGAAGTGCGCGCTGGAAGAAGAAAGGCTTTCCCTTCTCTCTCTCTCTTCTTACTCGTGTCAGTAGCAAACATTCATCATCACAGAAAAAAAAAGTTTAAATACCGTATCGATAATCTTAGACTTCAAAATTAATTGGTGGAGCTTTCGTGTTATGGATATCTTAAATTAAATGTGTATTTATACACTCAACAAAAGTAGAAACATTTGTCTCTGCTCCCATTTTTCATGAGTTGAAAAAGTTCTAAGACCTCTTCTGTGCACGCAAAAGTTTAACTTCTCTCAAATTTTGTTCACAAAATCAAAATAAGAGGCACCTCTAAACGCACAATTTTTCTCAGTCATTTATTTATTTGTTTATTTAAAAAGGATCCCCATTAGCTGGTGCCCGTGACACCAGCTAATCTTACTGGGGTCCAAAATCAGTTCATCATATCCATCATAAGCATATACAGCATCACATTAGTGTCACAATATGTTCTTCACATGTGCATGTCAATTATTGTGTGTGAGCAGAGGTAGTTCAGGAGGAATCTTCATCATAAATTAATATCACAGGCCAGCATCAGAGAACATGAACTGCCCTGCTCTGCCTCTGACTGGCACAGCCTGATATTCTTAGCCTAACCCTAAGAAATCACTCCTTTTATCTAAACCTAGCCAACTCGGCCAGTGAGGCAACAGTTACTAGCCATCCAGAGATATAATTAATGAATAATGGGTCATGACTTTGCCCTTCTGGAAAAAAAAAGTGAACGAAATTTGAGAATAAATAAACCATAAGTGTGCACAGAAAAAAAAACATAGATCTTTTACTTCAACTCATGAAAAATGGGAGCAAGAAGAGTTACATTTATATTTTAGTTTAGTATATTGAGTTTATTTTTGTTTCTTAAGTAGGACTTGAATGTCCTTCATATATTTTATTATACTGTGCACTGGAATGTAGACATGCAAGGAAAGTTTTTGGGATACTCTGAACACATGAACACAGCATGAAAGCAAATGAAGAGGAAAAACAGAAAAACATCAAATTATAAGCCCCTCTTAAAGGGAAACTGTTTATGAGAGTAATGCAACAAATGGTCCGTGCCTGTGCCCATGTTCAAACATAACTGGTGGAGGAAGTATTCACATAATTAGCGAAAGTAACAATGGACAATTTTTACAGCATAAATTTTAAAAAGTCATAGCAGGGAAACCACAGGTGAAATTAGTAACATTTAATGGTGCCTTTGCTCCATTTGGTGTGACAGCAAGACATATCAGTGAGCTCAGCTTGTACAAAGTGACACATTGAGATGCAGCAATTATCAGATTAATTAGATAAAACTGTGCTTTTTTCTGTTTTTGCATGTTAAAATGTCTGCCATGACAATATGATAAGACAGTGCTCCATTACAGGTACAAATCTGGCATAAAAAAACAAAAAACTTGAAAAGTAGTAAGTTTTACACAGAGGACATTTTGAGATGCCACACTATGTAAATGAATAATACATCAGTTTTACTGATGAGAGGAAAAAAACAAGACCTTGTTAATTCAACCTAAATGCACTTGTCCTATACTGTAACAACTAAAAAGTTGAGAACTCAAACGCTTAAGTTTTGAAAGACTTTTACCAACTAATACTGTTTTGTTGAGATAATTTATTTTTCTTCCTTATATAAACTTGAGTCTTTGAGTTTTAAAAATCTCTGGAAATGTATTTCAAAAATTATTGAGTGAACTTGTTCATGTGAAAGTGAATAATTATGCTTATTTTGATATTTTTAATTAAAACAATTTCATTTTTACAAACCCAAATAATGACAAATGAGGTTCACAGCTCACTGTGAGTTTGAGTTGGGCTTAAAACTCAAGAAATCTATAACTTTGAGTTTCCAAAGTTTTTTCTAAGGTTTGTTTTGTGATTAGAGGGAATGGAAACAATAAGTTACCCTGTTAACTCAGACTGAATGAAGTTATTTCTCAAATTGTTGTGCAGGTGTAATACCAATGATTTCTCAGATGGGGGCAGTATAAGACCTGTTATGGATTCATTGAAATTAAATGAATGCCATTTCAACACCAGTTTTCCACTATAAACCAGGAAACCCATGTTAAATCAGCTGCTTTTTAAGTTAATATTATTCCTATTAACCTTCCAACATACTGTAGCAGGTTTTATCCTGTCCATCTGGACAGATATAGTCTAATAAATGGTGCAGATGAGCCCAGCCTGATAACAAGTGGGTCAAATCGAAAGGGGGAGCTTCTTATAATGTACCATAAAATGTGTCTGCTCTGCTGCACAGCAGCCAAGCAGGTGTAAAAACTCTCCCAGGCCACGTCTGTTGCAGTTTCCCACTTCACTGACTGAAAACTACGTGGATGTTCCACATGTGTGGCGGTGATGAGGACCCTTGAGCTTTGACTGTCTCCTCTTCAAGTTGTTTTTGAAAGGCTGATTTGCAGCCAACAGATGCATGTGGAGTAATTCTCCTGGTGAGATTTCAGAGCCAGCTGTGTTTACACTTTGAGTAACGATCTTGGAATAGCACCCATTTCTTGCATGCGTAGAAGCAGACAACAGCAAGAAAATGGTAGCTGTAATTCTTTATTTGATCTCACTGGATTTAAATTCTATGTTCAGTCAATGTGATATTTAGATACACATATTTTCCTTATGCAGAGTGCCTATTTGAACCCAGGTGAGAATAATCACTTGGCAGTTATCTAGCTATTCACACACTACACCCTTGGTCTAGCTATAAATAAAGCAAAAAATAAAAAATAAAAAAATTAGAAGCTGCAGTGAGTAGATGGGTTAAGCACAGGGCTGTCCTATTGGATAGTGTGATCAGAGTCCTAGGACTTTATTCCACTTTGAAATTAGCAGTTAGTTGACGTATCATTTACATTTTCTAAATTACTTTTTCAGTTTGCAGTTGCAGTTTAGGTTTGGGCTACAAAGTACTTGGTTAGATTTTTTTTAAATAAAACTACTTGGTTAGCTTTAAGAAAAGATCACGATTTGTCCTTCAGGTGTAAATAATCACATTGTCTGTTTACACCCAATGTGCAAAAAGCATTGTTGGCTAGGGACACTTGGGTGCTTGTCTTTGCCATGCTAGGCTATATACAACTGGCGTAAATAGATACATGGGCTATTCCATCCTGGATGGAAATAGCGTCTGCCTTCATTACAGCTACACAATATAGAAAACTACATTAGAACCCTGGGTATTATTTGTTTTGCAGAACTTAATCAAGTGTCTCTTAAAGGTTTTTCATGAATGCTATTGTCCTTCCAAATGCATCATGTACAAAGATCTCATGGGGATAGTCCACCACTGCCACGCTCTAAAGTCCAGCAGAGATGCACTGCTACAAGTCTTCAAGGGTCGATTTCAGCCAGCAGAGAGGAGAACCAGAGCAGCAAGAAAGAGAGGAGAAGGAGGGACATAGCGAGGTTATGCAGCCAGTGTCACCACACTGCTCTGGTTTAAGACCTTGGAAGGACTGACATCACACTTGGAGAGGTTCATTCTGCTTCGCATCTGAGAGTATGGGAGGGTGTGTGGTTGGGGGCTTGGAGTCATCTGTGGCACTGCTTTAGTGGTCTTTCAGTGCCTCTACGATCACGCTATGTGGCTACGATCAGAGATATGCCAGCGGCTGGGGATGTGGCTGTGCGTGTGGACACTTTCTTCCATTCAAAGACACGGCCTCTGCTGTATCACTGTTGATCTATGTGGCTTTGGGTTTGGGCTGTAGCTGCCTGAACGTGATCTTTCGTGCTTTCGGTCTCAGGTTTCCTGCCAGGGAAAACTGAAGAACTCATTTACATTTTTGTGCCGCAGCACAAAGACTGTAAAACTTTATGAAGAGTACTCGATCCTTTGTCACTGGGCCACTGCACTGTGGGTAAACAATTGAAAACTTTCATGTAGGTCAGACCTACTTTGAAGGGTTGTTGTCACCTACAAAGCCTCCAAATTTAGACCCTTTCTGACAGCCATGATACAGTGTGTCCGCTTTTATTTTCACCTCGAGGTTCCCAACTGGCCCTCAGGCTTCATTTACTTCACTGCCCCTTTTCTTAAGGTTCACTGGCAATTGTTGTGTCACAGTCTCAAGATGGCTCCAGCCTAATTGTACTTTTTTCCAAAGAAATTACCAACAGAACTAAACTTAACACACAAACAAACAAACAAACAAACAAACAAACTGACTTAATTAATTAAACTGTGATTGAACTGTGATGTCTAATTTGTAATTTCCTGGAATGAAAGCCTCCACTGAGGTTTCTTACTAGAACCCCTAGGTGGCACTCTAAAGTAAGTTAAAGCTTTGAAAGACTCCAGCTCAGCACCTGTGGACTCTATTTGTAGCCAAAATGTTCACACTAATGAGGTCTGGATATGGACATAGAGTATGTCATGGCTAATTTGTCTCTGAAAAGTAGTAGAAATGGTTTTATGAATGGATTATCTAAGACCTTCCATAATATTATCTGCACATTTCTGCCAGAGAAGGAAAACACTCCAATGAGCAGTTCATTCATGGTATCTTGTGTGAAAAGGAATTATTTTTGGAAAGAAATGCAATTGCTTCCTACACTGGTTTACTGGGAGAGTAAATTTGAAATGGAAAATGTTGATTTTTTTTTAAGATGTTGTCTGGGAGTTTAGGTTAATTTGCTGTTACAGTGAAAATCCACAAGTGGCATACTTCTGTCACAAACAACTCCATCCTTCACGGTCGCCCTCTGTATTCAAGTATTTTTACATAACAGCGATGACAGATCTGACCAGTCTGACTTATTTTCCAAGGATGTGGTGATGGTTGATTTGAACTCATGTGGCAACCTGGCTCCTGACTGTTGCCAAATTGGAAGCATGGGGTAGTGTTCATGCAAAATAATCATACTGCTGCTATCGTTTCTTATCACACAAAGTCTTATTGTGCAAGACATGCTATTACACGCTCCATTTACAGGATGGCTGCTGATACAGTGAGGGTCAGAATATTTAGCCTGATGTGTGACATAATGGAAAACTCTCAGAGCTGCCATTCTTGTGTCACACGTCCATCCCGTTCAGCCTGTGTGGATCTTATTATGATGAACGTATTACCTCTGATTAATTGGGGCAGCTCTGATGATCACCAGTGTTGAATATCTGTTTTCCACCTTACTGTACATTTACATCAGGGATTTCCATTCAGCCTTGAAACTGAATTCACGTCATTAGACGTGATTGCATATAAGTACCACTTGCCATAGGTCCCTCCCCAAGGGAATATGGGAACATGTGTTTCGCATTGTTTCATGGGTTCTTTCATGTGTTCACACCGACCACAATGACTTCACAATTTATCTCACTCCTCTTGTGCACCTCAGCAGACTCTCTTGCAGTTTGCCTTCAGATTATATCACCTGAAGGGGGCTACACCAGTAAAGCAAAGGAGTAAATAACTGATAAATTAACAGTTTAGTTGGAAGAGTGTGGTAATATAACCCCTACTTTGACATTTTTGGAAAGATAATTACTTGCTTTGGACAGTTCAGACTTCAGAGAGTTATATCTACATAGCTTACAGGCTAGAAGCAGAGGGAAACAGCTAGATATGTCTGTGAACAGATCAAACAAATGAGATATAAAGTAACATGTTAAGTGGTAAAATTTAGAGATGCTGGTAGGCACACTTATTTAAAGAAATGACAGAGACAAGCTAGCTGTTTCCTCCTGCTTCCAGTCTTTACGTTAAGCTAAGATAACCACTTACTAGCACTAATGCTGTCATGGTGACAGAATCCCCATGCGGTTATTAAGGTTGGCTCAACGTTCTTTTGTTTGTTTTTACAAACTACTTCATGTATGACAAATGAAGTTATTTAGTGCAGCAATGCAAGGTGTAACTGTGTATTTGTGGATCTCACCTCATTGCACATTGGCAACTCAATGGTTTGAGCAAGCTAGCTGCTTGGTGCCAGTCGAAGTTACACAAAGTTGCATATGAATCCCTGCAGTTTGCAGTCTCTTTTTCACACATAGCTATATTATTACCTCCAGGGCATGTCTATCAGGTAAACTTAGATACAGCAGTAGCAAACTGCATAAACTTTCACAAAAAGTCATATAAAAAAAACAGTTGCGAGTATCCGACCTACTACTCTCGTTATTTAGTTGGCCTTGCATGAAGTTTAAGACTGTCAATATTACAACAATAGTGAAACATTGCCCCAGCTTGTGGTAGTAGCCACATTAGCCATGCAACATGCTAATGCTGAGTTTAATAGGTTTAAGTATATTAACATTAAAACAACATAAAACATGACAAAACTTCCAAGTTGAAGATCGGGTCACAGACAGCCAGTATTGATCAATTGTTAAGCTTGAACCATTTCTGACCCTCACATTGCTAGCTGAAATTTTTGAAGCACTGATTCATTCAACACACACTCAAGAGTAAAACAAGAAGGGCCTAGCCCTTAGATCAGAATATCCTTTAGTTGACAGGGCTCATTCCAGCCTGATGAACTGCAATCTGAAGGAACGATTGACTTTTAGACCTACAATAAGATGCTTTTATTTCTTAAAAGAACACTTTAGCCTTGCAAAACCATTTCCCCAGTTACTTACCAAAAATGTGGTGTTTGAAACGTGACCCAGCTGCTTTTTCCAGCCACTTCCATAACCTGTGAAAGTGAAAACATTGTCTTTTTATCTTTTATTTGGTTGAGGCTTTCACAAGTCCCACAGGAGTCAAATTCTGGACACAAAGGAAGAAAAAGGCCAATTTTCTGGCCTGTACAGCTTCAAGATAAATGCTGCTTGGAGAAATTATTTGTGGGTGTTATTTCAATCACGGCATGTGATTAAAGTGGACCAAACTAAAATTTCAGTTTATGAACACCCTTCTTGACACACCCTTATGATGGAATTTCACACATATATTACTTTTTAGATATTGTACATATTTTGCTATTATATTGTATGTAATGGCGCTGTTTGTTAACTCTCATCAACCTTGTCTTACCTCACAAAATCAATTATTCAGTGACTCATCTGCTACAATCACTTATGACCAGTATGTTTCCAACCATTTCCCCCTCATCTCTGGTCCATTGCCCAGTTGTAAATGGAAAAATTGTGGTATTGGGTTATTAGAGTAAGATGACATCAGAGGTTTTCCCTTAAAAATGGAAATTTGACAGGTCCCCCCACAGTTGTCCATTACATCTGGTGACAGATAAAATGAAACAGGCAGTAGGTGGATAAGTGAAACGAAACATGCTCCAGCAGATCTGGCAACAGAGCACATTTTATAACTTAATCTGAATACAATGCTGTAATAAAACAATTAAACACCTTTTTACAAGTATACTGGCCCTTAGATTTATATGTATCCGGTAATAAAACTGATCGCGCACCATTTTAACAACCACTTACTTTTTTATCAACCTAGCCTCAACCTTTGACTTGTTCTACAGAGCAATATGCAAGGTGATACATGTGTTAATACATTTTCAACTCCATCGTGTTCTTTACAAGCCTGACCATTAATACATGATTGATTTATGAAACTGATTACCAGTCAGATGAAATAAACCACTTGTGTCTTTAATTCCTTACACGTTCCTCTGTTGTCTGTTTCAAAGTGTACTTACTAATAAATAGAGAAGGCCATATAATAGGAATCATCTTAGGGTCTATCCAGGACAAACAGTCAAAGAATTCGATAGGGTCTTGAGCATCACCAGATCAGAATCACACTGGTGCAAAATAAAGCATGTGTCAAAAGGAAACCCTTGAAGAGGTGAATAAGACGAAGTAAAGTGCATGTCAATATAGCATGCAGAGTATACCTCAGACTGCACTGCACATCTTGAAATGGTTGCGAAGTTCCCCTATAGTCAGCAGTGTCTGATGTGTCTGTGTGCAGTGGCACATGTTATTTGGTCAACAAACCCCAGGATGTGACAGCCTGTTCTTTAAAATTAGGTGTCTGTGAGTGCGGCGTTAAAAATCTGTCATATTTCTGTGTCCGAGAAAGAAAAATGAAAGTGACAGGCTGCATATATGTTTTCTTGAATGAATTGCTTGGCAACTTTTAGCCCAAATAAGCAGTTTATAAGCTGCTCAGGCACTGGGAGAGAAAGAACAAACTGTTTCTGTAGGAATTAGTGATGACAAACAATTTAAATTATTTTACAAGACATAACATGAGAGAAATAGTACTGGAGACGTCATAATTGTGATTGTAATAATGTGTTAATTAACTGTTAACTGTAACTGACAACTCTTTGATGCCTTTCGATTCTGTGTTGAAAAAAAATCTGACGTTAAAGCAGCCATGATCAATATTTTATATGAACAATAGATCACATGAATTCTTGTATGTGAAAGAGGTTGCGTGTCATGATAAACCCACAGAGAATATCTTGTGCTGTACAGAGCTTTATAGCAACTTTAAGAAAATTGTTCTGTTTTTTCCGGTGCTCAACTTTTGGTTTGGCATCATTTTTGGCCACAACAAGCAGCTGTTCCCAGTAAAAAAAATCAACTGTGCAGCACCACACAGCAGACAAACAAAGTTAGCAACTAGCAAAGTGAAGAATTTAGCCACCTAAGAGCCAAATACTTTCACCACGGCTAAAAGAGAGTTTTTTATTGGACTTGCAATCAGCAGGTGGCCAGAGAATGACTACAAATGAATGCATAGGTTGCTCCCTATCTGCTGGATGTGTACATTAGCAACTGTTTGCTAACACCTTAGCTGTATCAACTGAGAACATGATAATATGTCAATTGTGTGTTCACAGATTGTCTCTGCTGCTCCCAAGTGGCAAAAAAAAAAATCTGTTGTTATTACAGGTTTAAACAACCAGTGTGTAGGATTTAGTGAAATCTAATGGTGAGCTTGCAGATTGTGAACAACTCGTCTCACCATTCCCTTCCAACCATGAAGGAGAACATACAGTAGCCATGAAACTCAGGGGAAAAGAACCTGACCAGTCCGTTTTGGGCTGTAGAAGCTTGGTGGACCTGCACCCTCTGTAGATATAAAAGGCTCACGAAAACACACCAGTTCTTATTTTCAGATGATTATACACTGATGAAAACATACGTAACTGAATATTATATTTCACCTCTGTCATATTCTGCCTCTAAAGCCACATAAATCTTATGCACTGGACGTTAACACTGTAAAATGAAGGTTAAAGATCAAGTTAAAAAAAAATTTAACAGAAAAAAATAGATGTGAGATTTTTGCATTTTTATTTTGTTCTTAAATTCAGCTGAAAATTTTTTGAAGGGTACTTCTAGGGTATGTGTTTATGTTAGGCATGGAACATTATCAAGCATAAATGATTCTTTTATCAATCATGCTTCTTTCTTGAATGATAAATACCTGTGAACAAAGCCAACAGTCATTTCCAAACACTTAAATGATAAAGCCAGTGTGTTCACCTTTTCCAAGGCTATAATAGTGCTACAAAAAACAGATAAAGCTTTAGCATTTGATGATTTAATTTTTTACAAAAACCTGTTGAGGGGAAATCCTGATATACTGATGCCCACATATCACATAATACATAGCCCTTGATACATTTGTATTTATGTTATATTTTGTTGTCATGGAAAGAGATTTTTTCCTACTTTTGAAAAGCCACATTATACAGAATACTAATGAAACCTCTGTGGTTTACCTTGAATGTGAATGTGCAATTGGATCGCTCAGTTTCTGGAAGTGAATTTCATCACATCTAGTTAGGATTTTTCTTTTTTTGTAATAGCTGCAGGAAAACATCAAATTTACTTTCTCTCCTGTGAGCAGTGCCATAATGTAAAGTGGTTTCAAAGCTCTCGCGATAAGTTTACTATCACCCTGACGCTCTGCAGAATAAGAGTGTGGTGAGAACTGTATCCTCCTCAAGGGATCAGGGGGCTTCATTTTAGAGCTACAGCTTCTTTTCCGCAGCCAGGCTCCTACTGATACTTTCCATCCTGGCCCTCCGTCAGCACTCCTGCCAAAATGCAATCTTTTTCACATAGTCTGCACACGGGAGAGCACAGCTCACATTCTTCTGCAACCTCAGAGACTTTGAGCTGGCGGCAGGGGGGTAAAACAGCTCTGACTTCTTTGGTTTAAGGGTGAGTTATTGAGTGCAGAGGTCATGTATTATGGTTACACCTGATCTGACTCAATGCCAGCATTATATCTTGTACTTTTTAACTATTAGTATTAGTAACTAAGTATAAATACTTTGTTGCAGTAGGTTTTTTAGATATCTGTACTTTCCTTGATTATTCATTTTTCTGACAACTTTTTACTTTTACGCCTTACATTCTCGAAACAGGCTTGTTATTTTAGTTTTGATGCATTTGTGGAGGATTATAAATAATATTTATTTTGTGTCATTGTGCGCTGCTTCCCAACATCAATACTGATTTCAACCTAAATAACCATCTCACAAGATTCCTTGGTGTAATCATCAGTGCACATCACGCACAACAGATGTAACAAACTTAAAACAATGTAAAAGATGTAACAAGATGAAAAAAGATGTAACAAAACAATAAATGATGCAACAAAACATTAAGTAACATATAAGATGTAACAAGACAAAAGAGATCTAACAAGACAAAAAAGTCCAAAAATGATGTGACATGATGAAAAAGATGTAACAAAACCAAAAAATAATGTAACAAGTCAAAAAAAAAATATAATCAGACCAAAAGTGATGAAACAAGACAAAAAATTATGTAACAAGACAAAAAAAAAGATGTAACAAGACCAAAAATTATGTGACAGGACAAAAACGTAATAAGACCAAAAATTACATAAGAAGACAAAAAGACGTAAAAAGACCTAAACTGACGTACAAGACCAAAAAGATGAAAAAGACGGGACAAGACGAGAAATTATGTAACAAGATGAAAAGGATGTAACAAGACCAAAAATTCGATAACAAGACCAAAAATGATATGCAAGACGAAAAAGCCATAGCAAGATGAAAAATACTTAACAAGGCTAAAAATGACGTAACAAGACAAATAAGACAAAACGAGACCAAAAGTTACATAACAGGATGAAAATGATGTAACAAGACCAAAAGTTATGACACAAGACCAAAAAAATAACAAGATAAAGAGACATAACAAGACAAGACAAAACGAGACCAAAAATGATGTACAACAGCAAATATACAAAAAAGATGTGACAAGACCAAAAATGATTTAACAGGAGGAAAGAGACGCGACACTCGGCCATAGAGAAAAGGTGAGGCTCAGTTAGCTTTGCACAGGGACAGTCACTAGAAATGTCCTTCAGAGGGAGACTTTTTGCTTTTATTCTTTGAGTACATTTCAGAGCCTGTAATTTTTCATTTTTATTCAAGTGAAGAAGTTGAATCAGGTTTTCTACTTTTACTATTTTTTTTACTCAAGTATCTATACTTCTACTTGAATAAAGAATGCTTGTACTTTTGCCACCTCTGATTTTAACCTGGAGTCATGAGGACTGTATCTTTAGACTGTCAGATAGGACATGCAATGAGAGAGACAGACAGAGAGGGAGACACTGGACCTCCCACTGATAATCACCGTGATGAATGGGCACTGCCTTCTCACTGGGTGGCTCGTCTTGTCTGCTCCGACCAGAAGGCAAAATACCACAGAAGTACCAGCCACGTGTTTGGCCAGGACCTCTGAAGGCCGTGGCATCAGTCAGACTGAGGGCCACGCCAGGGGAAAAAAGGTTTCACAACCTCAGTCAAGGTTGAGCAGAGCGGCTGATGTACAGCAGGTTGTTATTTTAACCAGCCTGTGGGAGGCTTGGATACTTGGATTTCTGGGCGCAGGGTGACTTTCATTGCTCTGTCAGATGTGAATTAGCACAAGAATCACACTCGAATTTAGTAAATGTTGATTTAAAGCTGATGAAATGGTCTCTTCCAAGTTTTAATTCATTGAGCCTAACTAGAGCTGAATTTCGTTGACGTTATCCTTCATGTGTCCCATTCCTGCACTAGATTTGATAGATATCCCAACTCGTATATCTATCATACATCGCAGCATTCTGTGAAGTCAGTCTATTTTCCAGAGAGCTCTTTTACACCAGAAACATTCTGTTATTCGTGCGAGTCAGTGATTTAAGATAGCTGTTCTTTGGCCCAACTGAGAGCCTGAAAGATAATTTAAAACAATTGGATATATTAACTTTTGGCTTAGGATGTAAATGACTGGACTGTAAATGTCAACCCACGAGCCATAACTCAAAGATGTTTTCTGGATGAGCTTAACAGTGGTGGTATGTACAGTATTTTATAGATGAGAGAGCATTACTATTAATCCTGGTTAATGTTTCAGCTTTTTTTGTTGCTATCGGAAGCCCTGAAGAGGTCTTGTTCTTGTCCTGTTGAATATTTAGTAAGCCAGATTCCTGCCAGCTCCACAAAATGTTTCCAAGACAGTTTTTAGGGTTGACAGATGGTGGCACACTTCTACTCATCAGATTTAAGTAGGTCATTATTTTTTTCTTGGATTGGGATCACAGGATGGTTATGTCTCAGAATTTTTATTTAAAATGACATAATGGGAATGTTATTTTTAACTTCTTAACTTATTTGCCATCTCCACTGTTGGGCAGGTTACTTATGTAATTCATTACTAATATTACTTATAGTGAAGTAATTAGGCCTATATTACTTTACTAATTACCCAACAGAAATAGTAATTGATTGAATTAGGAATAATACCTAACAAGCTGCATTTGTAATGAATGACCGACAAACCTCCACTTCACATCAGGTGGTTCTTACAATTCTTCATTACATTTATGAAAAGTACAGTCTGTCAGGTATTATCTCTTACTTGCACTACATTATGTGACTAATGTCTTTTGTTAGTTTGCATAGCGCCTTCAAGGTGCCTTCCTAGAGCGCAAAATTGATCCAGCCCATACCGATGGTCAATATACAGCACGATTGTCCAATCAAACATAAATGAGCCCGATCTGGCCTATCAACTGTGTTTGACACAATAGTAAAAGGCTCTAGCCTTTAGGTGCAGCTCTGGCCCATACATTGTAGTAGAAACAAGGAGTGTTGTAGTTGTGAGCACCTAAACCAAGACCAAGTCATGAGGCCAGAGTGTACTAAGACCAGGACTAGAACAGGACCAAAGCAGGGCAAGACAGATTCGAGATCAGGAGTTGTCACATGTCTAGCTCTCTCACCCATATGATGGCGCTGCATCACAGTGTGTAGCGTTTGTTGGAACTGACATTACCTAACGTTGATGCAATGTAAAAAAAATAGTGTATATGTATATGTTAGCTAGCTTTATGTGGCCTGTCTCATTATTGTTCACAAGCAAAAATATTGTGTTGCATTGCAGAATTTACACACTGTTGTGTTTTCTTGATGCTGTTTTGCATATAAACTCTTTGAGGATTATATACATTTTATTACGGAAGATTTGGCTGAGATATCCTCCCAGACAGCCACAGCTTTATTGGAGTGTGTGTGAAGGGGGATGGAAAGAAGTGACAGCGGGTAACGGTAACAAAAAATTCGAATTAGAAATGACTCAAGTTATTGGTCAGCATTTGAAGCAGCAAGTTTTACATCCAATCACAGTAGTGATGATAACAAATAAATCCTACAATGCTCAAACAGTTTAGGTCATGAAATAAAGTCCTGAATCCTTTTTTAGGTTGAGACAAGACATGAGTAAAAACAGTCAATTTCAAGCTGAGATCAAGACCTTCGAAAAGTGACGTATCAAGTGATATTAAATGACAATCAACAGCTAGCGTAATGTTAGCTCTGGTGACTGGACACAGCTGTCCTGAAGTCCCATTCTGACAGTGAAGCTGTACTCCAAAGTGAGTCCTAAGTGACTCACTCCTAAGTGAGTCCAAAATGTAGGCTTATCAGTAGTTAATGATAACAATTTAACAATTTTGGGTTGTCTGGAGTCGCCTTTTTCATCTTTTAATAGAGGCTAACCTCACAGTAAGTATCTTCTACATCTTTATCCCTTAAATCTGGCTAGCTAGCGAGGTTGACATAATGTCAGGGATCCTTCGGGGACGTGTTGAAAAGTTGCTGTTGGCAGGACAAAATATTCTGAGAATAAAAATGTCCGCATTTGTGCCATGGAAGGAGACTTATCCAAGTACTGCTGCAGCGAGGGATTTGGTGCTCCATGAGTCACTTGTTTATTTCAGTTAAAGCAATTTTCAAAACATAACACTTATATGGTCTGACCTTTCAGCCTCAGGGGGTCTGCACTGTCTCAGAATATTACATTCAAATAGGGATATATTGTGAACGGTATGGTTCTTGGTCAACATTATACAGTAAATTCAGTCCAACTAAAGCTGTTTTGATGTGTTTTACGCCTGTCAAAGTGTGAAGTGAAATGAGAGCTGCCACAGTTCTCTATCTCCAACCCAAGCCACTTAGCTACAATTCCAGTCTGCCCTGAAATAAATCTAACTATAGTGCCTTTCTCTAGCCCACATCCTGGAGCAGTTGCAGATGTCCCTATGAATAGACTGCGTGTGAAGTACTCTGGTAGTTGTTATGGATTATTTGAATAGATGACCATGTAGACGTCTGCATGGATTTACTGAAGTGCGAGTTTTACATGAGTTTCTACTCACTTCTTACAGTTTTCTCATGGGAACGTCGATTTGAAACAGGGTTTCGTGAGTCATGAACGCGAACCCATTTGTTCTGCAGGGAAATGCTATAGACAAAGAAGTGTTCTGTGCACAATTACTGAGCCATTCTGAAAACAATAACAAAGCACCCATGACCATGATGTAATATCAAGAGAAATTCACCCAGTTAATGAGCCTGTCAGACTTTCTCAATTCAAGAATTATAGAGGTTTTCCCTACATTACAGAGTGTAATGTGAAGATAATCTAATGCAATCAAGGCTGCAGCCAATAGAAAAAAATAATTAGGTGTTTTGCGTTACAGATGTTTATATCATTCATATTATATTATTATATCTGCAATAAGGTTTAGTGCAAAACTATGATCAAAGTTGATTTAGTACAATTTCTGGTGACACCACAATTCAATTTGTAAAATAAACAGAAAATATTCTGGTCTCAAAATAATGAATATCCAGCTATAGTCATTAGGGGTGACCAGGGAGTGTTTTAACACTGGGCTAGTTGTAACACTGCGTTTAAGCAAACAGAACAGTGCTGTGGTGATGTCATCAATATGGTACTTTCCTATTTTCTTTTTGAGCTTACAGAAGAAGTGGCATGTCTCTCTGAAAACTGTGGATTTTGGGACCCCCCAAAAAATGATTTTCTGGTAAGAAAATATCCAGATTTGTTTGGCTGGTGTTCATTGGGTTTTAGATAGTATGATTTGACTTACATAACACAAAGAAGCAGTTTCTCTAGTTTAAGTTGATGCTTTGCATTCATGCTACCCCTCAAACCCACATGCTCAAACAGCTGTAATTGCGGCTTGGGGTGGGGACAGTTGTAACAGTTCTTTAAATGATGATTTCTGCACTGTGAGCATGAAAAAATCTTGCAAACTACACGCAAAAACTAGTGTGGGTCGAGAGTGTATGTTGTCAGTTCTGGGCCCACAAAGCCTGCACCCCAGGGGCACCCATCCATATTTTCCACAACTGTCGCAGTGATTGAATCCTCATGCACATTCAGAAATATAGTCCACACGCATAAATAAAGATTTAGAAGAAATATGATGAAATATGTTTTTTGTCACTTATTACAGCAAATTACATCTATCCACAGCTGGTGTTACAACACACCCTGATAGTATGGTAAGTTGTAACAACAAGATTTTTTGTACTTGACATTAGCTCACATAATCTGTGATTGTGTATTAAACATATGGATGAGTTTTATTTGTAGTAGACAAATGTGAGTACTGTGTATCAACATTTGAGCGATCTAGCACAAACAACAACTGAGTTGCTGATGCTCTAACAGAAAGTGTTACTGCCATCCCCAGTCTCCCCTACTAATAACCCTATTTGACTTTAATGTTTGTGGCATGATGGTGCAGCTTTAGTTCACAGTACAGTCAAGTGGTTTTTCCACCTGTGTGCCAGTCCTTGTAACTCAGACAAGTATGTCCACAAATACTACAAGAAATATATTAGGTTTATGTGTAACTGACAGAGCAGAAATCACCCGATCTGTTGCTAATTTGACGTTCATGTTTTTCCATGCTAAGATTCCACCCAGTGAAACCTGCTACATTCCTTTTCTCACACTGATCCAAAATATCGAATGATATATTCCAAACATACTGTACAACTGACCTTGAAATAGAACAATTGAAATTAATGTAATAAATTTCTGCGGGGGAGAAATATGTCCAACTATGCAGAGCACATACACATGACACCCCTGCAACAAGTAATCACCGAAAATGAAGTCATTTATTATCCAAGATGGATGACATGTTCTTGACTTCACTTTCTGCTCCTTAAGTTTTGCTAATGGCAGAGCAGTGCTGGCCCCTCTCAGCGTATTCATCATTTTTGAGTGTTGCTAGTACAGGGAGCACTTTGGAACTGGATTTAAACAAGCTCTGGTTCTGGCAGAAGAAGTGCTAACGCTGTGAGGAAATAAACTCCAAATGAATGATAATCTGATGGCGGTGGAGGAGTGTTTTGGCTTCAGTCAATCAGCAGAAATTCTCTATTTCACTGGAATCTGGAGGAGCCAAAAGAAAAAATAAAATAAAAACATAAAATCTCAGAATCCAATATGATTCTTCTCCAGCAAGACCAGATGTCAAATTCATGACATCTCTCGTTCAATAGTAAATTGGTGGACTTGTTTGTTGTGCACCTCCATTAATCCCCTCTGTTCTGGACTATTTCATCCATTACATAATGTGATTATTGTCTAACTCACTATTACATCTTTTTCCTTTCAGCACCCATCATAAAGTCCCATAAACTTCTAGAGACAATGGAAAAATAAACTTAGGGTGTCTGGAAGTTGAGATGTGAAACAGATATATTCTCATTCCTGTTTCCTGAAAGCTTTTCTTCACATTTTCCATGATGCAGCACTGATTATGATCAATCATTCCCCCCTTGAGGTACATCTTGACAAAACATTAGAGAAATAATCGTTTATTATTAAAATAATACTGTTGAACAGATGAAAAGAATCGCCTCATGGGATGAGTTTAGTCCACTTTTTAAAGGTAGAGTAAACGCCTCTGAAGAAAGACGTTTTATTGTTGAGTCTCTATTACTCCTTTGAACGATGACACCAAAAATAAACTGGCTACAACAGCGTTTCTTTATCTGAGGGACTATTTGTTCGTCATCTGCCTCTTTTTTTTGTCATGATGCTACCCTTCCAAAACATAACAAATAAAGAAAAAAAGAATGACTTTGAATGAAAAAATGAATGAATTTAGAATGAATTAAATACTATTTCTTAAATTGTATTCAATAATTCAAGTGAGTACATGGCTAAATGAGCAGGGATATTGATCAAGTCAAGATTCATCAAGTTTTGAAAGCTACAGTAAAGTGAAGTGAAGTGAAGGAAGTGGGGGGCATTTCTGCATGACATGATTTGAAGGCCTTAGGCGCTTGCAAATCAGAAGTTGTTTAATTGCCACAACTTAATTCCTCAATGAGCCAAAGTAAATCACTGATCAAATCTGTCTTTTAACCCTTTTAGCAAATTCCTCCGTCAGTCACTTTATGGTTCAGCATCAGCGCTGGGTTGCTGGACATAATGCCATCTGTCTTTAAGCTGAGGATTACCTCATCCTCCTCACCTCAATCATACACCGAGCACACTGATTCAATAAATAAATTAAGAAGGCATTTGAAAACAAATGCTCTTTTGTGGCTAAGGAATGAGAGCACAGCAGGTCATTTTGGTTTTGTTCCATCGTGCCATATGTTTCCAGTTTTTATTGTTTTGGTTTTGAAAAGCAAAGGCTGCTGTCAGAAAAAAGATAAGAGCCATCAAGCTGAGCGAGAACCCATGAATCAAACCTCCTCTTTTCCAGTGTATGATGAAGTATTGTATGAATCTGCGCACCACATGGTCGATAAATTCTCCCGGACTATACCTGGATGAAAAGGCTTGGCTGTTTTCTGCATGCAATTGCTGTCTCTTTCTGGATATAGAGGGGTCAACTAGACGAGGCTGTAGAATAAGATTTGTTATGCTAATTCAAACATTCTTTAATGCTTGCATAATTGTTTACTAGGCAGCTCCTCTTTTGTTCTGCAACACACAGATTAGTGTGTTCTGATTTGTTCCAGCCTCCATGTTGTTTTGTAGGCCTGAGATGTCCTCTAGATAGCTTTTTTTAAGATGTGATGAGTTGTGCACATGGGTGAGTGTTCTCCAAAGAACAATAATATACAGCACAAAAACTGTGAGATAATTGTGCCCCTGAGGATGCTGCATTGTAAGAACAACCAGTATTCAGTTTGATTCAGCATCACAGTAAATAAAAGTACAAATATTTGTAGTTGAAGGCTGTTTATTGCATAAGCCTGAAGCAGGGCCAGATTGAAAACATCCATCATGATGATTATCACTGCTGGACTCTAACTGACCTCATGTTTTTTAGTTTTTCATACTGAGTTTTATGAAGTTTTTCTACATTAAAAGTGTATTTTAAACAATAGACATTGCTTGTGCTTTCTTAGCAGAGATGCTGACAGTGACACTAGCTTAAACACTGGTGGAGTACCCTTTGAGTAGATAAAACGTGACCAAGTGCCCTCTAGAGTCCCATTTCAACAGATTCTTGATGAAGTGCCCTCCCTCTGGAGTACACTTACAGTACATAAAATGTTATAAAGTGCCCTCTACAGTACCCCTCCAGTAGATAAAATGTGAAAAAATGCTCTTGAGAGTGCCTTTCCAGTAGATAAAATGTGATGATGTTCTATCTAGAGTGCCCTTACAGTATATAAAATGTGTTAAAATGCCATCTGGAGTGCCCTTCCAATGGATTAAATATGATTAAGTGCCCTCTGGAGTGCCCTTCCAGTGGATAAAACATAAAAAAAAATATGCCCCTCCAGTAGATAAAATGTGAAGTGCCCTCTAGAGTGCCCTTCCAGTAGATAAAACATGATAAAGCACTCTCTAGAGTGAACTTCTAGTAGATAAAATGTGAAAAAGTGCCATCTAGAGTGCCCTCCCAGTAGGTAAAATGTGATTAAGTGCCCTCTACGGTGCCCTTAAAGTACATAAAATGTGTTTAAATGCCCTGTAGAGTGCCCTTCCAGTCAATAAAAAGTGATTAAGTGCCCTTTAAAATGAACTTCTGGTAGTTAAACATAATAAAGTGCCCTCTAGAGTGCCCTTACAGAACATAAAATGTGTTAAAGTGCCTTCTAAACTGCCCTTCCACCAGATAAAATATGAAAAAGTGCACTGTAGAGTGCCCTTCCAGTAGATAAAACATGATAAAGTGACCTCTCAAGTGCCCTACTAGTGGACCAAATGTGAATGCATCATGACTTTTTGCACAATGCCGGTGCCCTTTCTTTTTTGCCTGTGCACCTCAGATAGCTTGAGTCCGCCACTGAGCTACAGAATTGACCTAGACTTTTTTCCATGCCAACCAGCCTTACAGACACATAATTAAAGGCCTTAACTTTGGTTAGTAGGAGCTTTAAATAAAGGAAAATGTTCAAAAAGACTCTTCACTGCTCTAATAGACACATTAACTCCTATTTAAGGAACATAGTCTTAAAATTTTTTGTAAATCATTTCTTACCAAAACAGGATATTATGTTGCAGCTATCATGCATGGGTGGGTCATTAAAAAAAATGAAAGTCTAGAGGCTTTTAAGATGTCAGTCACTGAAGGCAAAAACCTCCTTCAGTTTGAAGCCAATGAGTTTCAGATGGGACTGTAACTCTGAGACGATGTGGCTTTTCATGAAGTCCCTGGAGAAGGGAATGTTTTGGTTTGCCGTGAAGCTCGTGTGGGTTCGCCATACACATGACAAGTCGTTGTTGTCTTACTCGAGGCTGTCATTACCATCTGAGTGGATCATTTGGACTCTGAATGTACTTAGCTGTGACAGACTGTAGAAGTGTCAGTGTTTAATGGTCCCTGCTCCTACGCATGGAGATTAGAAAGAGCTTGTTCATTAGAAATTCAAATGCTGTTACATAAATCCATTAGCAGAAAAGGAATATAATAATAAACATGACAATATCTGAATGAGGTGCAAATACTAATGTCACATGAATAGGAAAAAATCTAATTGTTTTTGTTACTCAGATTAAAAAAAAAAGAAATAATTGAAATGGCAAACTTTCGATTTCTATTTGAACAGCTTGTCTGTGTGGCCTCTTGAATGAGACTCCTGTGTCTCGTCACATGTATTCATTTATCTGGTCCCTTGTCTGTCTAATAGATATCATAGAAAGTTTTACAATAGAATTTTTGTACTACAGAATTTTACCTAATTGAGCATTACATAGCTACCTGGGTGGGTGGTTGGTTTGGTTTGTTTGATTTTTTGCAGTTTTTGTTTGTTTGTTTGTTTTTTTTGTTTTGTTTTTTTTGTTTGTTTTTCCTGTTTTCATTGTGATTTTTTAAAGGCAGAGTCAATAGGATTTGTCTGAGGTGTTCAAAAATGCGTATCAAAAATGTTTAATAGCTTAGACGCCACTGATTGCTCTGAAACGGTCATGATCCTGTCGTAATCCAGCACAACTGGAGTGAACCAATGGAATATTGATTCTGACAACTGTACACGCAACAACCAGACATTTTGCTGATTTTGGTGCTGGTAAAATGCCTAATTCAATGTTTGCAGCTTAATAGCTGTCTACATGAGTAGGGGGGACCGCTAGTTCCATTACCGAAATCCACATGCAGCTTTTTGATGATGTCGGCTGAAAAAACGGTCAATTAAGTTGAACCAACAACTCTTAACAGCATTTGAACAAGGTTAGGTCAAAGAAAAAAAACATATTTCTGTAATGAAATGTGTATCTTGTTATGCAAAACATAAATGAGAGAGTAATCTCCTTTTATGTATTGAGCTCTTGTTTTTGTGAAAAGCAGGCATTATGAGTAGATTTATTGTTCCCTGACTGAAACAATGTGAAGATGTAAGAGTTGAAACCTTTTAATTTTTATCTTTTAAATGCCCTGGTACGG
Organism: Lutjanus erythropterus; assembly: GCF_056507025.1. NCBI lineage: Eukaryota > Metazoa > Chordata > Actinopteri > Lutjaniformes > Lutjanidae > Lutjanus > Lutjanus erythropterus. The sequence goes on from NC_139329.1 coordinate 9,435,513, forward strand.
TGACGAGGATGGAATGCATCATTATCAAAGCAAAGTGAAAAATATGGCTCCTTTCAAGTTTCAGTTATCTGTCATCTGTTCAACACTCAAAGCCAAAGTCCAATGTATTAATGGATCACATGTGAACATTTTCTTTATGTTTTATGGCCAAAGTTTACGATAGGAGGACTGTTATGTGTAAATAACCAGGATAAATGATGAGAGTGGCTGATGTGTGTTACATCTGGGTGTGTAGTAGAATGAAACTTGGCCCACGAGAAGCTCATCTGCTAAACTCTCAGACAAACATGCAGAATGTGAGGTGAGAGGGTAAATCAGGTCTGGGCATCTGTTCATGAGGGAGCTTTGCACAAAAGATACCCAGAGCAGTCTGAAAGATTTTCTCTGGTTTTATTTAACTTTTTTCCTCACGTTAGTCTGCTTTCTACTAAACATATGGATAATTTCCGGATGCGCCACTGAAAATAGTCTAACTTGTGTGTTTAAAAGCCTTTTTCTGTGCCTTCAGCCAGGCTCTGAACCAAACGCTAACCATTGTTTACACATCCACTCCCACAGAGGAGCTGTATAGGAAAACACAAAAGAGTAGAGACACACATATAAACCCCTACGGCTGTTACTTTGCAAAGGTTTAGTGTGAAATTAAATTCTCCTAAACACAGGAAATTGCACCATTTGAGCTAGATTAAATATATACACAGCTTTACTTGTGATGTATTGCACATTCAGCTAATGAGAGAGGGGACTACTGATTATGAGTCATTACTTTCTCTCAGCAGGAGCAATCATCTGAACTCTGATCTGTTAGACACAGAGCCCCCACCTCTAACTGATTTTTATTACTGAACTAAATATTATGCAACTGGGTGCACAAAGCATCTTCTACAGTGGGTTTGATATAAGGGGTATTATGAAGAATAAGAAGATGCTTTGTTAGTCCCACTTGAGGGAAATTATTTTTTTTTTTTTCATTCCATTGTTAATTATTTTACAGGGAGTTTTTGTAAGGGTTACCTCTACTTTTCAGTCTAAATAGGTCACTTATACACATGCTAATGATAGTTTTGTCAGCAAGCTGGCAGTTACAGGGGTGCCCTGCCATTAATCCGACTGCCCATTATACTGAAACCCCAATAGTCCAAGTTTTGGATCAAAAGCTTTTTTCGTCCCACAGCCTGTTATCCTGAAAATGTAACTTAAATACATAACATAGCCGATGTATAACATACTTATCTGACCCCAAACCATAATCTTTTCCTTAAGCTAACCAAGTAGTTTTGTTGCCTAACCCAACTGAGCTGTGACCATTTCACAATTTTAACAATGTGTTTATTATTACCATGTAACCTGACCCTGGTTACCATGAAAACGAAGGTCACCTGACCTTTGCGCATCAGAATGCACAATACAAAAAGACATTACAGGGAAAAAAACTCCAAATGAAACGTGTATTTTCAGAATCGGGTGGGCTTTTGTTTTTGGGATAACAGGCTGTTGGACAAATAGGCTTTTGGTCCAGCACAACATGTGGATTATTGGGTTTACAGCCACTAAAGGGTACCTTGTACTTCAGCATGAGATACCAATGGGCGGTGACAAATCATTGGAATTTGACAACTTGAGATGAGAATGGGTCGGCTGTGCCAAAGTACAGCCTCACAGAGCTGCTCTTACATGGCTCTTACCTTGTACTTGGAGTCCACGATAAAAGCAAGTCGTGAGCAGCGCTCCTGAGGTGCTGAGTGGTCTTCACCAGGCTGATATTAGAAATTTGTTGGACAAAAATTGTCTTCAAAGAGACCTCTTAAGGGGGTTACAGGGAGAAAGCAGCATTGTTTTATGACAATTTATGATTGATTCATTCATTTCATTACCCAACCAGCAGGCAGGGATGATCTACAGTGAAACCTCGTCATTTATTACTGTTAAAGGACCAGTTAGCAGGATTTAGTGGCACCTTGTGGTGAGCTTGCAGATAGGCTGTCGAAAAAATAAGTTTTTGGTCCCATGAGACATTTGGATTATCGGGGTTTCAGCATAACGGGGCATTGGAACAATGGGCAGTCCTTGATACAGGTGGAAAGTTACTTTGCTGACTTGAATTATTGTGTTCAGATCACTTGAAAGATTGATCTTCACCAACTTATGTAGTTTGCATCACCACTCAATTACATTTCCGTACATACACCAGTCAGTGAAGGTATCACCGTTCATAACCCTGAGTTATTTGACATCGATTATCCGTGTTGGAAAAGCCACCATGACCCCCGTCTGTTCCTGTAACTCCACACCCGGTGTAACGTGGTTGAGGGGTGTATGGGGAGCAATGTGAGAGGGCTGTGGGAGCACACTAAAATCCACAAGTGAGAGAAGAATGTAAGTTCAAAACTGTCTCGTACAGGTGGAATATGGTGCAAACAATTTTGAGACAGTGTTTGAGGGAGGCTATTACTCTGCACATTGTTAATTAAACCGACATACTGGCATTTTGCATGACATAAACAGGCACAAGTGCAGAAGTGGTAATCCTTTTGTTTTTGGAAGATAAATTCTAATTAGAGAGCTAGAGACACGTGCATCATGTCTGTGCATCCAAGTGAATCAAATCCGGAGCACGCGGACCCATATTGTAGATGACTTTGTTGAATTTAGCTTGTTTAGCAGAGGATGGTGTGGGGCTGCAGCAGTACTCTACCAGATGTTGTTCTTTGATTCCACAAAGAGATTATTAAAACATACTTTTCCACCAGGGTTTGGTGGCTGCTGTCAAAAATGTGTCTAATGAAACTGGGGATCCTGGGTTGTGTTATTATTTATGTCATGAGGTTTATGTTTCCCACAGAGAATACACGATTATCTGCATCAACAGTTCTGAGGTATTGAAGCCCAGGGAAAGGAAGGGCTACTTGATTTTTATTTATGCATCCGAGAGTTATTCAGTGCACCCAATTAACACCAACGTGTTATTGTGAGATTAATTTCGGCTCAGCAGATGGCACACATTCATCACTGGAACTCATTCTTTAGAAAGTTTGTTGCTGGCGAAAAAAAATCTATCAGAGGCTGTTGTATTTTTACACTTGTTTCCATTTTCAGTGGTCATTGGTTTTCACTTATCCAGTGAAATATGTCAACAATTATTTCATGGATTGGCACTAAGTTTGACACTGACATTTATGGTTCCCAGATGATAAATCTTCATGATTCCTTGACTTTAACTCTAGCACCACCATGAGGTTTCACTGTGATTTTTGGGTGAAGTGTCTTGCACATCTGTTGGATGGAATGTCATGAACTTTGGTTCAGGCATCCACGGCCCTCTCAAGTGTAACTACTTTTCTATTATGATCCAACGCAGCAAAACTAATGACATTCCCCTCTCCTTTAGTGCTCATTATGTTTATGTTAGCATGCTAACACACTCAATGCAGACATGATACATGGTAAACAACGTACCTGCCGAAACATCAGCATGTTAGCATTGGAACTGTGTCTTAGCATGATGACATTACGAATTACCTCAAAGCACTGCTGTATCAGAGCGTTCTCATTCCCAACTCGTCAAATATTGACAATTTAGTCTCCGGCCCTCGACAACTCATGCAGATGTGCGTGGCAGCCACTGAAAGAGAGAGAGAATGTAAACCCATCTGCAGCTGTATGAGACGCACCAGGTTTTTGTATCTCAGTATTAAGAGAGAGAGATCTGGAAGAGGTGGAGTGGAAGGATGACTCAAACAAATACCAAAATGTTATTAAAAGTTTTAATGTACATAATTTTACCCACATCACATAACCTGTGTTATGTGGCTTTTGCCTTTGTGTCATGTAACATAATTTAACTATTGTAATTTTTGTGCCCAAACCCATTCAAACTGCAACTGTTTCTCAATGATAACCACATGTTAAAAAGGCTTTCTGGCAGCGTCTGATACAGCCAGTACAGGCTACCTGTGTTTCAGTATGACACACCAGTGGACGGTGACAAAACAGCGGTATTTGACGAGAATGGGCTGACTAACGTGGCTGAACTTGGAGTCCTTGTTAAAAGCAAATCGTGAGCAGCGCTTTTTTATTGGACAAAAATTCTTCTTATAAGCATGTTGTGGAACTGATAGATGATATAATTGGAAATGTGGATTTGTCTTATTTGTTTTTGGTCTGGAGCTGCAACGATAAATCGTATTAATCACCACCTATTTTGACAATTGATTAATTGTTTTGAGTAATTTCTTTAAAGAAAAAAGTTCTCATTCCAGCTTCCTAAATGAGAATGTTTTTTGGTTTCTGTACTCCTTAAAGACAGTAAGTTGAATATCTTTGGGTTGTGGACACAAGAAGACATTCGAGGACAACATCTTGCACTTTCACCATTTTCTGACATTTTGTAGACCGAACAACTAATCGATGAATCGAGAAAATAATCAACAGATTTATCGACAATGAAAATAATCATTAGTTGCAGCCCTGTTTTGGTCACTTGTCAGGTTCCTCTGCACAGCAAAAGATACACAAAGTAGAAAGTCCTTCATGGTTATCGCCCTTTAAACCAGTTTCATGTGGATCAACATAACCATCACAGGCTTTAATGTTTCTCATTTAGGAACAGTACATTCAGACCAGATTGTACGTTTGCAGGTGTTCTGATCATCATGTCAGATGTTTCTTCGTGTGTATCTATCCTTCATTTTTTACGGCTGATGCTCTCATGGATTTCATTGTGTGGAGTTTCCTGTAATGCAGTAAAGATGGTTAATCTGCAACAAATCAACTCCGCAGCTGAAACCTATGTAGGTAGATTTTTTTTTCATGTTACAATTGATGTTTAGGTTGAATCATGATTCATCAATTGGCGTTTCAACCTTTTATAACCCAGTGAGGATGAATATTCATACTGGAAGGATATGCTGATGGTTCGTGTTTGTGACAAGTCACCTCAGCCATCTGCCAGCTTTCTGCATACATAATACAGCAGATCGCTTTTCATGACTGCAGCCCAAATCACAGGAGAGCAGCAAACATCACTAGTGACCCATTACAGTTTAAAGCTAGCTCCTTTTGAGGCCACCAGATGAGACAGAAGCTTGGACCCAAAGGGAATTCTCCTTGTCACATCATTGCTTCATAAACAGTCACACCTGGGCCCTCAGTCTCCAAACCTGCTGGGGGAAAAGCTGCACCTCCACTTGTGTTTTCCTGAAGTTCATGCATTATCTCATGTCCCCTAAGAAAGTCTATTGCTGTGGGGGAGTGTGAGTGGTGAGTTATGGACATGATGCAACACCACAGAGAGGTGATGGCTCCCACATGGCCTCTGATTTAAAGTCCCTTCTCAGTCTGCTGCATTATTTGCATGTCAAATAATCCTCTTCCATGGGATTTGGGTCTTAGCATTGCAAGGCTATGAACAGTAGGTGGCTCTGAGTGTAAATTTAGAGGCATTTTGAGTTCAGGCCTTGAATAGTGTGTGAATAAGGGCAACGGGGCTGTTACTGATTTGCACATGTTCTCTCTAGATGTTACAATATCAGGAGGAGTTAATACTATAGATGCATCTTTCTGTAGCAGCAATTAAGCTTCACAGACAGGAAGTTTTTTGTGTAAACAAGCACGATGCACAGCAAACACAAAGCACAATCTATACATTTTCAATAGACAAATGACATTGATATTAAATGAACACATCGCTGAAACCATCTCAACAAAAACTGAACATTAATATGTTAATGGCAGGAGTCTGGGCTTAGTTTTACACTGTCAGACATGTGGGCAGCCTGTCTTGCACTCCTGCAGTGTTCCTGCAATATGCCTGACTGAGGAGTCTGGGGAGGAGCTTCAGCCATATTAAATAGGATTAGGATTAGGATAGGATTCAACCTATTTAATAAACCATCTATTGCTCCAACTTGCTATCTAATTTTGGATGCGCAATTGCAATGACTAAACTTAATCAAGTTACTAATACTCAGAAAATTAAGGTAATAATTTGCATGGATATTTCTGAGTAGAAATGAAAAAATAAGGACAAAGCAAATCATGTTGATTGTGTTCAACTAGTGAGTTATACTAAGTTTCATGAGATTTACTCAATAATGGCTGAGTTAGAATTAAATAAAAGGATTTATGCAAATTGTAACCTTAATTTTTGTTTTAAAGTTAGGCCGGTGTATTCTTTTTTCAAACACAGCCAAATTACAGATGTGTATTTTCCACTTTTCTCTTTAACTTTGTCCTGTGAGAGCAATAGTAATGGTACGTCCACCAACCCAGCCTCCAGCAGTAGTGTCTAATTTCCACAACTGCCTCCACCGCTGTGGGTTTCAATACAGCAGTCTTAGACACAAGGGACCGCAAATACCATGCAGTCTGAATTGTTCTGATGAGAGATAGTCCACACTGTATACTTGCATGCTGATGAATATCGGCCCTGAGGCCTGCACATGGTGAAAGGAGTGCATGGCAACAGCTACAGATCAAAAAATAGCTCAAACAGTAGCATATAAAGCTGTACTATGTGGGGGTTTCCTAAAGAGAACCAAACCAAAACAAAAAACAAAGTATAGACCCTCTAAATCATCCCTGTGACCCACTAGTAGCATGTGGTGGTGTCTGCACAGACCATGCACTCCGTATTATATTTTTTCTCACTCTTTGGCAGTGGTGTGCAGCTCCCAGCCAAGAACAGCACATATATTGTGAGGTCGGACTCTATAAAATCTCTTTCTATCTCCTTCCTCTGCTCTCTGTCTGTGAGAGCTGAAGAAAGACAACTACATACAGAAACACACACACATAAATAGAGGCAGAGCTTGTATTCACACAAAATCTGGTGTTGCACAGAGGTGTTGACGTGTCTATTTTTGCTTTAGAACCTAATCAAAATCATGTTCTATTTCTTTGATTCACAGCTTCGGTCTTAGTAAAGCACTTTGTTTAGCCGAGGAGGAAGGGCCAACTTTGAATGGTGCATTTAAAAACAATGCTGCATATTCCACCTTTAAAGCAGCTGTAATCGATATTTTCATTTCACAAATGTGCCGAATAACAAAGAAAAAACAATGTGACAATGTGAAAGGAGTCACTCGTGCAGAATTATCACCTGAATGTGCCCTTAGCTTTATAGAGCTTCATAGTGAGCTTTAACTCATTTATTAGCTGTCTGGCTTTAAGCTGTTTTGCTTTATTGTCACAGCTCTCATAGCATCGTTTTCAGCTGTTTTCAGAGAAAAAGAGATGCTGTCCACAACTTTCCCAACACCAGACAGCCAACAGACAAAGTTAGCTATTAGTTGGCAGTGGTGCATGTATGTAATTGCAGACAGCAATGCCATATATCCATATGTGTTTTCTACATAGTTTTTGAGGTTTGACTGGCGGTCATTTAATTACATCCTGCACCCTCTTCACCTACTGTTTATCTCAATGAACCAGCTCCTAATAATTGCATTGATAGAAACAAGCATTCATTTGCATTTTCTTTTGTAGATTTTCTTAAAATTATATAATAAAATGTATATTTTGATAAATATAGCTACTGTTGTTCTCATGACTTGTTTTTGCTGCTTCCAAGTGATATAAAAAAGAGATTGCTGGGTTAATGAAGACAATAAATGCTCTCAGTCCTGGACAGTTAAATTGTGTGAATACTGTGTAAATGTTCACTAAATTCAATACTTTTCCACCTCTTGTCTCTCCATTTGGTAGAACACATTGTAGATATTTTTGACTTTATACTGGGGCACTAACTGATTTAGAGAAATGATAGATAACAACCTTAACAACATGGACACAAACTACACAAATCATGAAATGTAAAGCTATATCAAGGAAGTGCATGTTTCACATTAAATAGATTGGAACAGCACTGGACTGGACTAAACTGAACCTGGTTTTTAAACTGGTTCAGACGTGTTTAACTGTAGAGTTGGGCGGTCAAGATTTTTCCAGAACTGCTTGGCACCAGGTGGAATGTTGAGCCAACCAAATACATAAACCCACACATACACAAGCACAGACATAATGAAGAGGTAATACATCTGTCAGTACAACATTTGCAGTAATTACAGAACCCATTGTAAAGGCTTAATTACTGCAGACAGGGCATTCATCTTTGCGTGTCCTTTAAATGCCAACTGAGTCTGCTCTGTCTGTGTGATACAACCTCGTCCCTGTGCTGCTGAATCCTGACGGTGATGATCCAGATCAGATAGGTCAGCTCACTTTAGGAGGCATTGTTTTGACCTGGCACTGTATCCCATTAGCATCTGATTTAACCTCAGTTTACATCAGTGTTTGGTCATCATCACCAGAGTCTCATTGATTTGATCTTCTCATGATAATAATACTGTATACAGAAAAGAGATAGGATGCACCTGTCTATCGTGTTTGTCACATGAGCTGTTTGCTGACACTGTTTATTTGTGTCCATGTGTTTTTTCTTTTCTTCTTTTGGCATATTAGTCTTTTAAAGGTTTGTTTCATCCAATTAAAATGTGGGTTACCACTCAACATGTTGAAAAGACAGATAAACTGCTTAAATAGGCGATTTGACATGAATTAATTTGGGCACTAATTATTACTGCTTCTCTACATGTGACTTAAAAAACTTACTTTATTTTTAATTCATTCATTTTTGTCATTCCAATACACATTTTCAGTGAATTATGGAGATCTGTTTGGACGATGGGGAGGAATCTTTCCTTTTTTTTTCTTTTGGTATATTAAACATTATGCTCACTATAACTAAAGATTAGGTTCATGTCATGCATTTATCAATGGCATGACATGACTTCGATAAATATTTGATCACAAAAATAAGTACATAAATAGACTTAACTTTGTTTGTAACTCTGTTATTTCACTTTCTGGCAGCAATAGTTACCCATTTCTTCCAGTTTTTCAATTTCACCATGGAAACCATCAGTGTCTACTCATATCTTTGATATGTCAGACTGAAAACACCAGGGGGCTGTTTCACCAAAGCAGAATTCAGAAATCCAATATAAGACAATAATGTGGCTTGACCTAGTCAGTTCATCCTGGCTTTGTAGTTCACATTTTGTCATATGCCTACAGTATATAAATCAGATATATAACCAATAATGTTCACAATTCTAAAATAACAAACTTAACTAAATGTACCTGTGTTTTTTTCATGCAGGCTGGTAAACTAAAGCAACAGACATAAATAAGACCATGGAATAAGTGTGAAAAAACACACTGAATGATGATGATCAGAGTGATGACAGAACACACAGGGAACCAGGATTAACCAAACCTGGCTGTGAGCCTGGTCTGCACAGATTAAATCTCCATGGAAACTCATGTGGTAATTTATGCCAATGCTTTCAGAGTCCAGGTAAATGATGAATACCAGTTTAATCTCCTACCTTGGTTTTGTGAAATAGCCCTTAAGTGGAGGTGATTCTGGGATGTTTTGTCCATCAGTGCAAAAACATCATGAAACAGCTTTCCGATGCCAGCAGCTCCAGCATCTCTACATTCATTTGTTACTCTGCGGGCACCCTCTAATGTTCACGTTAACACAGCTCTGCTTTCAGAAAAGCTCCGGCCTCCGTTGCTGTTTTATTTATATGACAGTTCAGAGGCTGTATTTTGAGCAACCGTCTAACATCCCTGCATGTGTTCTGTTTTGGTGCGCCGCCAGCACCCGCACCTGTTTGCTTTTGTGAAAATGTGAAACACTGAACTGCGAAGCATCAGAGTGCGACGCAGCTCGCTGACGGGAGAAAGCGATGTAAACGAATATCTGCCTGACACACACAAAACTGCGAGCTGGTGAAACCCAACAGCAAGTGTTGAATCGAGCTCACAGAGTCAAACTCGTCTTTGAAGCGTGGAAACGTGATGCTCAGTTTTGCAGAACTTTCCACTCCTAAGTCTTCTCTCTGTTTACTGCACAAGACGACCCCTCCCTTCCCATTGTGTTTTCTAGAAACTCCATGCATGTGTGCACAGATGAGCCTGTGTTTGTACAGTGAGATAAACCGGAGTGATATCATGCTTGGGCTCTTGTACATGGGACTCGTGCGAGTGCGGTCAATGCCTGCGAGAGGGGCTTGTGTGTCAGAGTGTGAAGATGGGCTCCAGATGGCTGGATGGTGGAGATTTATGGATGAACAGTGGCTTTGTAATGTGAGTGTGTGGGATGGGAGAGAGATGTGTGACCTCAGTGCTGCTGCTTCCACGCTGCGACAAGTCCGTCTCCGTACAGCAGGTTTGGACTGGACGGTCTCTGCCAGGGACTGCCTGTCCCCGAGCTCTTCCCTGGGACACTGAGAGTGGGAAAAGAAACACTTCTGGCAATGATTATGATCCCTGTGAGAAATAAATCCTCCATATTCCACGGCCTCACTGTAGTTTTTGGGTGTGAATTTTACTGTGTTGCTGTGGAGCAGTTTAACTCAGCAGTCCTGGGGCCATATTCACATTCTGAGAATATTCTCAAGGAGCTTTTAACTAATCTTAAAATGTTCTAGCAAAGGAGTCCTAGCTTAAGAGTGAGCAGTGAGGATGTGTGGTTGACCCCATTGCTAGGTATGACACATTCTTTTAAAAGGTCTGATTGGTTGACCCCCTCCCCCCAAAGGAAAAAAAAAAAAACATTTAAGCCATTCACAGTTTTTTTTTTTGTTGCTATAAAAATTCTCTTTTTATCAGAGTTTTGTGAGCTTGAGAGGTGTGAGCATCCAGTGAGAATGAAATGAACACACAATAAGAGACTGTGAAAGTACATTGTTTGTGTGATCATTCTGTCACAAAAGTTGCAGTGGACCCAAGTCATCAATGCTGCACTGTTGCATGTTTCAAATATCTTAATTTTATGATCATCTTCATTTGTACTGTTTATTATTTTTTATTATTAATATCATTAGTAGACGTAGTACTGGTAGCATCATCATCATCATCATTATTTTTATTATTATTGTTGTTGTTGTTGTTGTCTCTAATGAGATCAACTACAAACATTATCCCTGCACAATCTGATCTGTAGGGTTTCATTAATTCAATAACTGTCATTCCACATTTGGAGAATATTTCTCCTCTTCTTTTTCTTTCTTTCTGCCATTTTCTCCTCAGCTTAAAAAAACTCTTAAGCCTCTCAAAAGTTCTCATCCCTCCTCCTAACAGTTTTTCACCTTGGGAGCTCTCTTTAAGCCTAAAAGATGTGTGAATAACTTTTATCTTTACCAGGATCTACCTTTAAAAAAAGAATTTTCTTTGGATATTTTGTCACTAGGAGAAACTCTTTCAGCTTGGAAGCTTCTTGAATACAGCCCCTTATTCTTCTGCCTAAAAAAGTACACCTGCACTCCGTCTCATTTCCTTACCCCCTCTCTCCTGCAGGAGGTGCTGTTTTCCCAGCTTCAGGAATATTTCCTCAGCTCTGTGGACAAACCATTGGTCCTTATCATCAAAGCATTTAGCCAGAGGCTAATTGGTTTCTCACAGGCTTCAGTCCACACTTTCTGGGATGTTGCATATGGGTGGAGTGTGTTCAGTCCAGCCGGCTCGCCACTTCTGAAGGGGAGCGGCTGCACGAGGAGAGAAAAAAAAGAAGCCTTGATGAGATTAAGCGCTTCAAGATGTTCGAATGTTGGTTTAAAGCTGAAAGAAAGAGAGAAAGAGAGGGCACTCAGGGCACAGCATTGTCACATCCTGTTGTTTGTAATGGTGTGCGCTCTCCCACTCTCTCATACTCACGCAAAGCATCCACATACACAAAGGCAACACTGTCTTTGCGCGTCTGGCAGTAGTAAACAAACTCCATCACTGCCTGGAGATACATGAGAAAGAGAAAAAGTCAAGAAAGAGTGTTGGAAGAGATGCACTTGACAACTTCTGCTGGAACCAAAAAAAGACTCTTTATGGGAAGTGGAAAGTGGAGAACTTGTTGCACAAATAGAGTGGAAAATGAGTCCTATTGGCTGCCAGAGGTCTTCTTCAACAGCTTAAACACATTAGTTACCTGCTCCAAAGGCATAAAAAGTTTCCGTGTCATATTAATACATGGCAGCACTTTTGCATTCATTCATGGTTTCAAAGCAATGAGATATTGTGCAACAAACGCGGCTGGGTTAGTTAATTTTAGGCACGCAAGGCAGCACACTGCGCACATATTGACACAGCCTGAGGTGAGACCTGGTGTCCTGGTCTCCGAACTGCCAAGGATTTCTAAAATAGCATGCATTTTGTCTCACTATATTAAAGTTCATTCTCCCACTTTGTTCCAGTAAAACTAAGCTAGACTTATGACTTATTTGTGCTTGGTTCTCGTAGTGTTATTGCATGCTGAGAGTGAAAATGACTCGGACTTCGGAGCATAAGGCTCAGCCACACGCATGCAGAGACTGTGAGTGACAAGCCCAGGAAAAGTCAGCTAACAGAGCTGGAAGTAGCAGTGATGAGAGCACTGTGGATGAAAATAAAGTAGGCTCTGCCAGTGCGGCTCTGTGAACAGGAGCATTCAGCTTTCTTTGTCAAAAAACAAGTCCCTCCCCTTCCGGTGGACCACCATGGGACCTTCCTATGCAAAAAATATTAAGGGAGAGACAAAAACATTTTTTATAAAGGTCATTTTACAAGTCAAGAAAGTTGCTGGTTGTTATAAAAATGATTACAAAGACTACACACCAACATCACCTTAGCCACTGAAGCTTCGATGCTTGTGTGTTTTCATATCGAGGTGTTGTCCCACAAGTTATAAGTTACTCATCCTCTCACTTCCAGGCTGATAAAAGGACCAGGAGTCATAGGATAAAACAGTATAAAGCAATGTTGGTGATGGTGACATGTATTGTGTGAGACAAGAGATGAAGCTCACTGAGCGGTTTCACACAAAACTGAGCCACAACAAACCTAGGTGACTTTCTTGTCTTGTCTTGTGTCTTAAATGGACAAATCATTTGTGTAATTCGTGGCACAGTTCAAACAGGAGCAAAAAATGATTTGTCCTGTGTGGACAACTGTGTCCCAGCACACTGGAAGGAGAAGGACTTCATGTCTCTATGTAGCACACACTGAGGAATTTATTGCTTCAACTGACTACATTTACCATTAACATAATGGCCAAAAGTATATGGACAGTCAAACTTGAGTGTGTGTGTGTGTGTCCTGCCTGTCGAGCTTCATGACCTTCTATAATAATAATTATATATACACAACAGATCAGTATTTGGTTGTAATGTTGCACACTGAAACAAGCACTTGTCTGTCTCCCCTATATCACATTGCATTTTATTACTTACATCATTCATGTTTTAACATATATAGGCTGCCTATACTTTCTTACTACAATATTATTGCTGGAGTTGTACCACTGAATTTTATTGCCACTCTGCACAATTCACTTATATCCTAATAAATTGTAGGTATATAGCTTTATAATTTATTATCCCTAATTTCTTAAAATTTATTTTTGCTTTTATTAGCCTCACCCAAACCATTAAAAAAGCATAAAGTCACAAGCTTTTTAAAGAACTTTTCACTTTTGATAGAAGTAGGACAAAGTGTTCTCCTTCTTTTTTTATTAGAATGTATTTCTTATTATTCTTCCTATTATGAAAGCAATTTCTTAACCTGAACTTTGCGTAACCTGCACTAAATGATGGCAGCAAAGACAGAAAATTGCTTCGATGATTTGTTGTGTAATTATCTATGAAAAATTCAAGGCTCGTCTACCCACTGATCATCATCATCATCATCATCATCATCATCATCATTAACCTGATACTGCTTCCAGGCAGGCAAAGTCTGGAATCTGCAGCCCGCCATTAGTGTTCACAGCAACAATCTCAGTGATGAATTAGTGACACTCAGACCTTTACAGCAAACTGAACCCTGCCACTTTCAAATGGAAAAATATTTACAATCTATCAGTAAAAGACAGCTTATATTAAATGAGGACCAATTTATGTGTCTGATAATTGTTCAGGCATGCCTGCTTCATGGCCATTGGTTTAACGGTTTAGGTTGCATTTATCAACACTGTGACCATTGCTACTAATCCAAACCATCACAGACTCTATAGTGTAGCTCTCTATTACCCAGAAACACAGAGGGAAATGTGACTGATTGTCGCACTCCGGCGATTTAGTACTACGCTTTAATAAAGCTGGGGCAAGGAGACAGACATTTACCTTTTTTTTTTTGGTCAAAATTGAAGCAGCAGAGGCAGAGATATCCTGACTCTAGTTTGGAGAAAACGTTGTAGCCCGCAATTCCCATAATGCATCTTTCGGTAGGCCCCAGAGTAAAACCGACCCCCATGTGTGAAATGAAAATGTGTGGAGTCGCCCTTTAAATTGACACACAATATATTAGGCTGCATGTGATGAAAAATGATGCAGCGTGTTAACGTTAGCAGGTCATTAATGTGTGGTGAGTCATTTTCAGTGCATCTGTGTGTGTTTAGTGAGAGACAGGCATCATCACAGCACAGGAGGATAAGGGTCTATAATAAAAATGGATCTCATAACTCATAAATTCAATGTTAAAGTCAACTGCTGCTCATCAGTTCCCACTGTGAAATATGTTGAGTAAACATTAGAACTCAAGGCTGTGTGCTTCCAGTATTAAAGAGATGTGTGGGAGTTATATAAGGTCATAAAATGTCCTTCTGCACTTGTGAGTGAATGTTTTGAGGAGCAAACGTGTTGGCAAAGCCTCCATAGGACAAATGATACAGATGGGATGCTGCAAGCAGTCTGACACTTGCAACTGGAACATTTCATTGATTAACAGATAAGGTTTTGACCTGACATGGATCTGTTGAAAGCATTAGAAAATTTATTATTAACCCCCTTGTACGCAGTTTTCATGAAGATTCTGGCATTCATCAGTGTTTTCTTATGTGGATATTGGCATATTATTTTAAATATTCTACAAGGCATTATAGTCTTTTAAAATAAATAACCAGTTTGACTTTACAGTGTGATCATATATAGTTTACAAATAATCTCAAGAATCACTTAAAAAAAAATCTAACAGGTTTCCGTGCATCTTTTTTTCTTTTTTAATGTGTATTAATTACTTTAATTGTCTCAGAGACTGTGTCCAGAGTTGAGGCTGTGTCAACATCTGGTTTTACAGCTGTTGCTTTTAGATAAAATGTAACCTCAAAACTGCCTTGATTCTGAAAAAAACAGCTTACCTTCTGATTGTAACGCAGGTGTCTTTGGGTCTTATCTAGATGATCTATAACTCATGGTCCAAATCTACTCTGCTATTTAAAAAGTGCCGGATCATGGATTAATAGCGGATGGGCTGGAAGTGGGTGAAATGATGAAATGTCTCCTTGTGTCCTAACAGCATGTGTGCGCTTTTACGCACGATGCTTAGCAGCATGAGTGCTGTGCATGCATGCTGTGACATTAGTGCACATGGAAACATGACTATGTTATTTACTGAAAACAGCCTCTCTAATTATTAAAGTAGATTGAGAAAGAATCCACTCGTACAGCGATAGAACACAATCACCTGGAAAGCTTGTGCTGCCCAACATCATTTAAAAGATGATTTAAAGGAAAAATCTGTAATATATTTATTGTAATAAATCATAAAATCAGAGATTAAGGAAACACGTTATGTGGCTGGCTCCTCTGACAACAGTTCTAAAGGTGGAGTCCTCTGAAATAGACTAATTGTATACGTATGAGTCATAAGAAATCATTAGTAATCTTTCAGGTGTAGATGTTTATAACAGTTAAATTGAGTTATATTCTGGCAGACAGAGGGCAGGCAGTCACTGAACTCCAACTCCAGAGTGTGTATTTTCAGAGCACTGTTAATGCTCCTGCCGTTTTCCTGCTGCCTGCCTCAGCTTCCTTGAGTCTGTGGAGGAGGGGGTGGGGCGAAACAACTCTCTTCAAATATAGATCATACTGCAGTAGTCATATTTGGACACGCAATGGTAACATACTGCTCCTCTAATGCTATTCATATTTTCTTTTATAATGATTTTGTTATTAATGTCTGCTATGTGTCATGTGACTCTCCGATATATATATATATTTTTTTTTTGGTCTAAAGTATATGTTGTATCTAATTATGAATGAAATTTGGTATCACCTACTATAAGGTGTTGAATGAGAATCTTGTCACTGGACATACAGTCAAACAGGGTGGCAGGGAAATTCCCTGTGGGAAATTCCCCAATGTAACCACAATGGGCAGTTCACTTATAGGTGAGTCAAAATGCCACATGTTACATGACATCAGGCTGCACATTAATATTGTTTACATGAGATGTAATTTTTACAAGTTACACACTTTATTGAAAGAAAATTGAATAAAATGAAGTGAAAACAGCCAGTCGATCACAGTACATAAAAAGTTTAAATTCTTCTTTGAATCACTCCCAGATGTTCGGGACAAAAATAAACTCAAACAAACACACTGACCTGCAAAACACAATCTCCTTCAAAATTGAAATGCTGCAGAAAAATGTCCAAACATTATCAAACCACTGTTTATCACCAGTCAAAATATTTTCCCCAACATCCTCCACATCTGTCCCCTCCCATGTCTGCCGCGCCTGGCTGCGCCGTTGAAAGGATGTGCAGATTAAAGGGCCCATTAGAGCCTCGGTGACACTGGATCCTATATCACAGGGGAGTGTGGTGGAAGGTTCGGCGTAATCCTAGTTGACGATATAAACAGTTTGAAATATCGCGGCGCCCGAAGCGCAGCAAGGACAAAAGACATCATTATGTGTGTGGAGGAATTTCACTCATGGTCATTATTTGTGATATGAGGCTGCTGAGCTGCAGTATCAGAGCACTCTCTGTAATTTCAGATGGGAGCTGGAACCATTTTTCTCTTCTCATTATCTCTCAGGCTATGGCGATGAAGAAGTCTGTGTATGGACTGTGCACTTTTAAATATGTTCTGTCTTTTACATTGTTACTGTCTGTCACTGGTTCAGTCCTGATTAACAATAATGGGCTACTGCACTTATCACATCAGTATGCTAGAAGAACACCACGGTACATTTTAATATCTGCTCTAGGGGCACATACAGAGCTGATTTTCATTTTTAAACGCCGGGCCAGAGATGGGCCGCTTGCTTGCTTTGGGCAGTGGGAATAATAACAATCAGTGGCAAATAGTATCTTCTGCAACTCATTCTTTCTCACAGAAAACCAGAAATTATGACGGTGGAAAATAGCCTGCTGTAACATTCAGTTAGAGCTCCGTGAGATGCCAAAATAGCAAGGGACCGAGTCGAAAAAACACATTTTTAGTTTTCTGAAATCATTCATTTATTTTTTAACGGGCCAATCACATTAAATCATCTCGCACAGTCCACCTACGTCGGCCGACGTCCCCATGTATATGCAACATTTAAATCCAATTTCATTACATTTGATGGAAAATATGTAGAGGCTGCTTGTGGCATTGTGGTATTTTGAGAGCTCAGCCCTTGTTTAGTATCTGTCATCTCTTCGTCTTGCTTTGCGTGTGTTGGCAAACATGACTGCACTAAGAGCCCCCTGCTTTGCCGTCGTCCTCAGATTGTTTTTCAAAAGTGCACTGCGGAGCTCAGACTTGTCAGATAAGATTTGATGGGTTTACATGCATCTTGTTTTATCAAGACTTGTCTTTCAGGCTTGATCTCATTTTCAGTCTCTCAGCTCGCAGGGGTCACATTTTCTACATTCTGCTGTTCATGTGTGAGCTGTGGAGTAGCAGCTCAGCACAACACAACAACTGTGACTGAGATCTGTCAACACCGACACTGAATTTGGCACAGCTTTTTTTTTTTTTGATCTGTCACTTACAAATATAAATTGCATTTTCTGTTTGATCAGGGCCTTGAGTAGCGTACATTACATATATAATGCCAACATGGAAACGACAGAATCATTATAGATCCCAGAATTCAAAGTATATAGTTCAGACTATTTGAATTGGGGTTGTATGAGGTACTTATTGATTGTCAGTGTATTACCAGTTTGAAGAAGCAGAGAGGAGTACTAGATCAGAAAGCTATGGATGTGGTCGGAAACAAGAGGTAGTTTAGCCACTTAAAAAAATCCTACCTAAAAAAATCAGTATCAGTTTAAGTGTACACTGTATTTAGAATATTTTCACTGCTTTACTTTATGATGAGTCAGACTTTTCTGATGCAAAAATGCGCCAAATATGATTCTCTCCAAACCCACCAAAGTCCATAGGCAAAATCTATCATTTTACCTCACAGAACACGGGAGT
The DNA here is from genome assembly GCF_056507025.1 of Lutjanus erythropterus. Lineage (NCBI taxonomy): Eukaryota > Metazoa > Chordata > Actinopteri > Lutjaniformes > Lutjanidae > Lutjanus > Lutjanus erythropterus. The sequence continues at coordinate 9,453,747 of NC_139329.1, forward strand.
TGCTGGCTACATCTGTTAGCTGGTTTGCATTATTGTGCGACTTCACTGTTTTAAAATATAGTTTGGGTTCAACGATATCATGCAAAAACACAAACTAACCAGATTGAAGCAGCTAGCAACTCCTGTGTTCAGCTAGGAAAAAATTACTGATTTAATCAATGGAGTTGAAACAGTGATACTTCGCTTATATGATGGCTGTTTTCCATTATAAAACATTGTCTGATGGTAAAGTAAAGTTGCGAAAATATTCTAAATAAAGTGTAAACTTAAGTTTAAGCTTTTGTTTAAGTGGCTAAAACACCTGAACCTGTCTACAGCAGCTCATTGCTGTTCATCCCTCTTTGCTTCACCAAACTGGGGACGTGTTGTCCTCCATCTACTGTATCTACTGTAGGTAATACACTGACAGTAGACAAGTACGTCACAGAAGCCCACATCAAATAATCCAAACTATCCCTTTAAAGCTATGACACATGGATCTTATTATGTATTTAGGAGGCAAACAGCTGATTGTTTTGTGTGCTTTTCCCCACTTGTTTGTCCCTGATGACACTCGTCTCTGTTCTTTCATACATGTAATGACAATATTACCAGTGTAAAGGATGTTGGTTTTCTCTGATGTATAATAACACATAATCCCCTAAACCACATTATGGACAAATTACAGCCCCAAACAGAGGTTACTGTGTGTCTTCTTCATATCAATCCAGCCTGAAATCCTGGTTTGTGGCTCCACTTCAGCACTGAAGCACCATTTGAATATCTGGCTCTGAAGACTATTGGAGCTGAGAGGAGAAGAAAGCAGCTGGAGAACAAAGAAAAACGTTGGAACCACTTGCCTTTCCTAGCTTGCGTGTTGTCTTCACCACTGAAACTATTCCACTACGTAGGAAGCATGAGAGTGCGGCCCAACAATTTGTCAACTGTGTGTTGTCTCCTGAGAGAGAGCACAAAAGTAAGTCGGAGCGACAGTGAGAACAGGAGAGTGGGTAAAAAGGAGAGAGAAAGAGAAGAGGGATAGAAAGAAATACTTCGAGAAGTGTTTTGGCAAAAAAAAGTGAGAGGGGGAAGACATTTGTATGCACGGCTTAACGTTGGCACATTAGCATTCAGTGACTAGTCACTCTCCAGTATGTGCTCACCCCACTATAAATCAAACAGCATGTTTACAGCGTAGGAGTGCACCGACTGAGGGGTTATTGCTGATGCAAGGCACACCATGAGACCACTCTGAGCGCTTCACATTTCATTTTGATTTTATGTGCAAAAGACGGCAGCCTAAGCTGCTTCTCTGTGCTAATGACATTCAGGAGAACATCTTGATAAAATTGATTTGACTGATAATTGGCATCCAACAGACAATAAAACCCCCTTTTGCAAGGAACATCTCCCAGTAATTCATGCAATTCAATCAACTGATTTTCCTCCTGAGAGTTCCCGCTGATAGCATCTATGGCTACTCATAGCTAATGTCAACTCATTTAAAAGTTTAACAGGAGCTTACTGTTACATCGTGCAGAGATTAGGGAAGTCTTCCAGTCTGTCCCACAGTTCCTCCAAGACACTGAATGGATTTTGATGAAATTTTTAAGGATTATTGGTCACTACTGAATTTTCAAAATAACATTAGCCTGCCAGAGGCATGGACCTACCAAGTTACAGCTATCTGATAGCAAGTATAACCTGCAATAACTTCTTTTTTATTCACTTAGGGTGGCAGAAAAAGCTACAAAAAAAGTCACACGCTACAATATGTAACACTTACACATTAAAACGTCTACAAACGCTCAACATGTTATATATTTTGTTGAGTTGTATACTCACAGTATCCCAAATGTTGCCAACAATTGCTAGCTAGTTCCTATAATTTCCGGTTAAACACTGGATATGTTGGATTCATTGGATACATGAGAGAGTAAGGAAGGAAGCTGGCAAATGTGACTAAATGCGACGTGACGTGATTTCAGACCATCATCAAACTATGTCTTGTTCTTGTTTTAATGAATGGAAGAGGACGTGAATTAGTGTCACTGCTACTTCTATTTACCCCACTACTTCATGTCGAAATGGCTGCTGTAAAAAAGGTGTAATGACGGCCTCACTCTCCTGTTTAGGGATGGCTGTCAAGAGCCACTAAACTGGTCCTGGTTGCTGATTGATCAGTGCCAAGATATTGATAAGCTCCAGGACAAATGGTGCTGCTACCTGTATTTATGAAACATTAATTCACTTTAATGTACCCATTAGTGAGTGTGCAGTCAAGAGAGTGTGTGTGTGTGTGTGTGTGTGTGTGTGTGTGTGTGTGTGTGTGTGTGTGTGTGTGTGTGTGTGTGTGTGTGTGTGTGTGTGTGACGTTACACCTATGAAAGTAGCAGTGGAGTGCAGTGTGTATACAGTTTACACTTAAACTCCCTGAATAAATACTGCAACTCCTCAGGACCAAGGCTAAGTTCCCATATCTTGCATGCTCCTGAAGGGAGTTAGCTCCAGTGTTAGGCTAACTTGAGGGGGACTGAGCTTTAAGGTGAACCAGTTATTCCCATGTCAGTGACGAACTGCTTGTTTTGCAAAGTTGCAAACATACAAGTGCAGTGTGTGTGCAGTTTAGGCTACTTGTCAGTGAATATATGCAACAACCCTCAAAAACCCAAGAGTGTTAGCTGTGAAGTTAGTGACAACTTTACTAAAATTAACCCAAATTATGGGACGTATTTCACAGATAAAAGTTTGGAGGAAGTATCACTATCGATTATTGTATTGATACTACTTAATACTCATGAAATCCTGATGATTCATGTCCCTGCTGCACCTCTAAAGGTAGTGCAACTTACACCTTTAACATTTTTATTGCCAATTGGTGACTTAATGTAATTTCCAGCATGCCTCTGCCCAATTTCAACTTGAGCAAAAGTCTAATCAGCTACATAACATGTGCAGGACCTTTAAAGGGATAATTCACCCAAAAATTAAAACTCAGTCATTACTTACTCATCCTGATGCCCATTGAAGGTCAGTTTTCAAGCGTAAAAAATAACCAAACTAAAAAGCGAACATAAAATGCCTTCATACCACTCGTCTGGTGTGATCCAAGTCTCCTGAAGCCCCAACATGCCAAGTTGACTTGAAGACATCATTTACACCATGTTTTTAGCTTGAATCTTCACTGTAGATCTTTAGCTTGGAGCCACATTCTTGTGTGCATGCAAGTGAACAGCATGTCTTGGCTTTAGGAGACTTTGATTACACCAGATGGATGCATTTTATGGTTTTTATGGGTTTTTTGGTTTTGTTTTTTCCATTTGAAAAGTGGTCAACATTCACTTCAATTGTTTGGGAGATTCTGCAATGCTGTCTTCCCGTGAAACTCCAGCAGTGCTTTGTGGACCAACAAACCAAACCCAAACTTCAGTCGGCATGAGGGTGAGGAGATAATGACTGAATATTCATTTTTGAAAATCTGAAATTTTTATCCCTTTAAATAAGATTGAAAAAGTGTAAAGGCCTTTCACTTGGAAAACATTTTGACCTGTCATAGTAGGTAATTCACGGGTGTATTAATGAAATTGGCTTAACTGCAATTACCTGCTTCAGTATCAAGGTTCTGTTAACTATCAAAGCTTACTGACAGACATGATTAACACCTGTGCTTTTCCTGTTATGTCTGTTGTAAAAAATGAAAAAGCTGTGTGTATAATTGCTTGATTGTAATTTTAGAAAAGAGAGGCATTCCTGAACATGTTTCCTTATTTCCTTCCTCTGGTCGTCTCTGTCATTTGCAGAAAATGCAGTTCATCCAAACATCTGGCAAGCTGCAGCCAAGCAAAGAGACTCATGGCCAGCGACCGTGTAATTCTGTCTTAGTCTGTCTCATGACATGACATACAAAAATACACAATTCCTTAACTTCAACGAGACTTTTATTCATAGCAAGCCCTCCTCTGGTGTGCACTTACCAGAGGAGTCAAAGCTGAGAGCGGGAGGAGACCTGAGCTGACGTTTAAAAGATCCCTCGGCTCGGCTCCCCTCTTCAATCCTCTGCAGAACGCATTAACCCAGATCAGCTGCGCTTCTCATCAGAGGCACTCGGGCTGAGCCAAGTGTTACACATCAAAAACAACTGGGATTGATGTATAAACACACACTCTTATAAACAGACACACTCGGTTTATGTGGATGTGCAAAACATCCAGACACACACAACCTGTCTATCTGGCACTTGCGCTGCAGAGTCAGTACCCTACTTTTTTTTTTTTTTTTAACACACTCTCACAGCTACAGCACTGGGAATCACAGCTTGCTAAGGTTGCTGGGACAGGTTCAGTGTGTTCATTAAAATGACTGTAAACACCCTCTCATCGAACATATTTATGGATAAAAGTGATGATGTGCTAGCCAAGCTGAAGCAGCCCACTGGGTCTTATTAAACTGATCATTTAAAGGAATTATAGTGCAGGTTGTTGCTACTCTCTAAGAGCTACTACTAAGCTACTACCTGCCCTTACAGAAAAAAAACACATGAACTTCACACATGCAAAATCACATGATCACATTTTTTCACATGTTAAACATATTCTTTGCACACAGGAAACATGGGTTTTGGAACATTTTATGTATGTACAATATATGAAACTCATGTAATATTCCCATGTGAAACACATGGATTTCACATGTGGAAAATCACAGGTGAAATTCATGTGTACATGTGTTTCATGTGTGTTTTTCACATGTTAAACATGTTCTTGGCACATGGGATACATGTGGTTTTAATATGTATACTCCTATGTGAATGTCACGTGTGGTAACATATGTGTGATCACATGATCACATGTGGAAAACATGGGAAATTCATGTATTTTTTTTCTCTAAGGGTTAGAAAACTTAGTGTCTGGACTGCCATAAAATTTTAAGTTGACTGAATTTGAAAAGACAAGCTGAGGTAATTTTGTAATGATACAAAACAAATAAACTTTTTAAGTCAAATAAACTTGACATTAAGTCAGTTGAAGTTGAGACAACATGTTGAATAAGCTTAAGATATTATGTTGAACCAACAACTGTTCATCACACTGACAGATCTGATTTCCTTTAACATTCTCTCAGCTTTTAAGAGTGTTGGAGCTCGTTGTTCCAACATTGGCAGAAAGACAAAAAGTGAAACTACTCACTGTGAATTTACCAAATCTCATGAATTCAATACTATATGGTTACTATACTGTATGCAGTGTTTTTTTGTGAAAACAAGCGGCGATAACTTATCTTAATGCTCGGAAGTCTGCAAATATGCTGATCATGTTTCTTTGGAAACTTGATTTAATGAGTTGATCAAACTCTGTATAATCCAGTAATTCAACTCTATGTCATCATCAACATTTGAGTTAGAAGTTTATAAGTTCTGAAGTGTTGTGAAAATAAATTCTAGAAATTTTAAGCTTAATTAACTTGAAAAAAACCTTTAACTTTAACTTTAACATGTATTTACATGGAGGAAAGATTAGTTGATGTCTCTAAATTTCTGTCAGATTTTTTTTTACAGTGTACATACAAATCAAACAGAGTGTGGTTTATATTTTCACAGATGAAACTACTCGTTTTTTGTGTATAACTTTAATATTCCTTTATAACTAATGTTTTAGCAATCTGTGTTTTATATCTGTCATTTATAGATCAAGGCAGTTTTATTGACTCTTTGTTGAGGGATAGAGTGGAGGGTCCACTAAAACGTCTTCAAGTCTACTTCCAAGAAAAGCATCATGTCTGCTTGCATCAAGTATCTGATATTTATAATATTCTGAAGCAGAGGGTCATTTTGCCCGATGGAAAGGCACTCAATAAAATGCCGTATTTCCAAAAAGTGTCACATTTTTGTAGATTTTCAAGGTTATACAAGGATACAGAATGAGCTGGAGCTTGGATTCAGTTGCCACTTGAGTGGGTTATAGAGGCAGAGGTTAGGAATAACAGAGGTTTCAGCGATTGTCTCCAGAGTGGAGACATTGATTCATCCGTGGAAAGACCTTGCTCCGGGTAATTTCATTATGCAGATGAGTTTGAGTGCTCCTGTGCCTGTGACCGTGTTGGAAAGGACACAGGCGGCGTGCGGCTGGCAGGATACGTATGGGCTGGCAGGGTTGCTTATACACCACCACCACCACTACAGTGGTCTTCTGATCAGTTGCAGTTATCCCCTTTCATTGGGTTAACAGGGAAAAATGTCATTCTGAAAGAAGCCACAGCATTCCTCTTACAATGCCTGTCTGTATCGCATAAACAGATGGGAGTTCTTGGCTGTGCTGAGCTTTAGCTTAACTTTTTTACTTCAGGAGCTATTGTTTTTATTTATAGCAGGCGGCTGCTGTGTTGGCATATTCGTCCTGTGGAAAATTTGGTACCTAATCAAAAAGAACTTGAAGTTACTGAACCTCTCATTGCTAATGATAACAAAAATTAAAGTGGACATTTAATATAACAGGTTTCATTCTGAGTGTTGAAGTACACACAATGGAAACGTTGGCTTTCTGCTCTTTTAAACAGTTTTTATTGTTCTCCTTCCTTTTTTCTGTCTTTGTGCCATAAATAATCACCCCCACTCCTTCATGCTTATTAAAACTAACACTGTAAAAAAATCATACAGGAATTTGGTGGAATCAACTCATCATTTCTCATTTACTTATTGTTCAAGGTGTAACGTGAAGGTTTGATGTGTGGTAGTTGGATCCCTGGTTACACTTCCTTGTTATGGGTCACATGTCTCTTAACTAACCAATGAGAAGTTAGAAGGACTTGGACTGAGTGTGTGTGGGAATTACAGAGGCACATCCAATCAATTATTTAACTGTTTTAACAAGGCTGCTGCAAATATTTTAACATGTAAAAATGTAAATAATAATTTTGAAAATAAATGTGTAAATAGTTAATTGTACAAATATAAACATATTTTTAGCAAATTACTAAAATACATGAATTAACTTAAATTGTAAACTTTACAAAGGTATTGAAACTTTTTTTTTGAAACTTTCAGAGAACTTGCATGACTATCTCTATCTTTAAGTTTCTTGACTTTAAATGACGTGTTGAATGAATGTACTGTACGGAGTTCAATCAAGGTTTGTTGGAAATGTTTTGTTTAGATAAATATAAAGTGCTTCAATTTTACTATTAAAAAGCTGTGGGAACTCTGAGATCAATGGGTTTTTCATCATAGTAATCTTTTTAAGATCGGATTTAACAGACCATATATCACAGGTGCTTTGTGATCTATCTTAGTCAGTTACGAACTTACCTCAGCAACCCTCTCACTCCAAATTTGCCAGCAGTTCACGTCAGCTCACTTCAGTTCCAACAACCAGACAAAAGGGAAAAAACAAAACAAAAACCGTGTGGCTTTTTGTGTGACTGTTTTTGTGTGGCTATTTTGGTCTTGTTCTGTATTGTATCTTGATGTGCTCCTATGTATGTACTTGCTGTGATGACAAATTTCCTCCAGTCAGTGACCTATCCATCTATCTACTCAAATATTTCAGAGCAGAGAAAACTGCTACTTTTTCCATGATTTTGACCAAATTTTATATACTTAACAATTTTCTAAATCTTTAAAATTAGGCTGGGTGGTTAATAACACATTTCTGTGGTTTGACAAACTCATTTGTTGTTGCTTTACACAACCTTCAGTCATTTTAACTTTTCATTTTAAGGCAGTCCAGACACTAACTTTTAAGTTTCAGTGTAACCTTTTACGCTGCTGTGGAATCCGTACACTGATCTTTTTGAACTCCACATTGCACATGAATAATTAACAGTGCACATTATCGTCAAGGCTGAAATCTATCCTACGTATCAGTTGAGGTGGGCAGTGGTGTTTGGATAGAAGGTAAAAATCAAAGTTATTCATCCATGGCTTTACCCACTCAACTTTGCTTTAATTTTACCTGGCAAATAACAAGAATCCACCTCAGAAGTTATGACTTAAAAGAGTAAAGGCTGGGTTTCTTCCTTGCCTGCAAGATCAAGACTTTTCCACCACCGCTTGGACTTGAGAGAGAGACAGCAGCATGGGTGCCGCTGCAGGGGGCATCGGGATTCAAAGCAAGACGCGGATGGACTTCTTTAGATGGTGGTGGTTACTTGAAGAGAAAAAAAAAAGCAGTGCAGCTCGTTTAAAGCAGCCAAAGAACCTTGGGTTATGTACCACTGATTTACAGAAGTTCATCCTAAAGATAATAGCAAGCTGCAGTTTGGTGCTTTGATAATTCACTGGATTCTCTACTCACTTCTCTGCTCAGAATTTAATTGCTTTTTAAATTGGAAATGTTGTTCTCTGCGCTCCATCGCACACTGAGATGTGGTGAAGGGAGAATCATGTATGTATGAGTGTGTGTGAGCAGTTATCTTAATGTATATTTAGAAGGACCAGGTTCAGTGTAATCTTCTGAACATCACATAGCAGCAGGCAGCTTGAATCTCCAAAGACCAAAGCTCCATACAGCACCTCCAGTTCCAGTTCAAAGTTAATGGACCTGCCATGTGGATTGACTAGCTAACTCCCTAATGAAAAAGAAAACGACGAATTATATTAATGGAAATGCCACTGCATCCTGTTTGATAGAGACATTCTTCTTCCACCTCCACTCGATCTGTCCGTCAGCATTATGTCCTCTATGGCTGCACCATCAGCTCCGAAGAGAAAAGTAATTTGCTGATGATAATTTAGTGATGAGTCAGCTGTGTTGAGACAAATCAGAGTTTGAAACTTATCTTGTGTTTTTCCTGATTGCTAGAGAGTCACTTTTAGAGTACAGTTTTCAAGGGGACACAGTTCACTCGAGGCTGGCTTGTCACTCCTGTGTGCACCTGTGTGCATCTCGAGGCAAGTTATTACCATAGCAAGTAGAATAAGAGGACGGAGCCATCAGATGCGGACCACTGTTTAGAAGTCTGCGAGTTTGGCATTATGGGGGTTGACAAGTGCGGATGATGCACCGTGACATGGCCGTTGCTTGGTTTTGACTCCTTCATTCAACAGGAAATCACCGGCAGCTTGCCTGCCTGCAATCTTTCTTAATTACAACAGTACACGAAAATATATTTCTGAAAATATTAAGCAAGAAATAGGCAATATAGTAACAGAATATTGATCCATGTTTAATCATAACTGCCTAGTTTGAGGGAGGCTCCCTCAGGAAACCAGAAACCCAGCTGCAACTGCGTGGTTGGAATCTGTCTCATATTACAACTAAACAGAACACTGAATTATGTTTCTGAAAACACTGCAAGCGATACACAATTTAGTAACATAATATTGGTTCATATTTTATCAACACTTGTCTAATTTGACAGTCTGATCTGAGTTTCGTGAGCCCTGGCTGTGAGTTGAAGTTGGACAGACTGACTGACTTGTCAACCTAAAGAATACTCTGCTTTATTATCTGTTTTACTCTAAATGGGATCGTAGTTTACAAAGGGAGCATCGTGCTGTATAGAGGAAGATTTCAAACTAGCAATTTAGATCATAAATTCATTAGGAAACTGTTGACTAAGGTAATAACTCAAATGAGAAGTGCGATGATTTTCTCAAAAGACTACACTCGATTGGACTTCTTTTTGTAACCAGTGGAGTCGCCCCCTGCTGACCATTAGAAAAAATGGAGGTTGTAAGCAGAGGTGGATTTAAGGGGGTGGCTACTGAGGCTCAAGCCCCGGATATTTTCTCAAAAGCCCCATATCTTTTATGTTTTGAAAATTAAATTGTATAAGTAATTTCTCTCAGTCTCATTCTGACAGCACTGCGTGTGTGTCACTGTGCAGTACTGGAGTCTAACAGAGAGGCAGTAATACGCTGCCAACGAGCATGTAGCCTCCTCAGCCTGCCCTAAAGAAGAGCTGTTCGATTCTCACTCACGCGTACCCTCCAGTATGGACATCCACAGTTTAAAAAAAAAAGCCAACGGCACCGCCATCCACAGAAAGCCAACGTGCAGTGTGTTTCTAATCTGTAGCTCAGAAGAGATAACCATGTCGTGTGTGAACATGCGTTCATATGCACATGCACATTTTCCTGCAGCAGCCTCTGCGGAGACCAGTCTGTCTGTCTGTCTGTCTGTCTGTCCAGACCATATATGGATATGATGATACTCCTTTGAGGTGACCAGGAGTGTAAAAAGTATTCAGATCTTTTACTGAAGCAAAAGTACTGTCACACTGTAAACACACTTAACTACAAGTAAAAGTCCTGCATTCACAAAACCTTACTGAAGTAAAAGAATGGAAATATTATCAGATAAATGTACTTAAAGTAAAAGTATTCATGTTGCAGTAAAATGTTCCCTGTCAGTGTTATTATGTCTGATGTTTCTGTATTAATATTATTGCTTTAATTTTACTGCTGTTTACTGTTGTAGATGTTTAAGATTGGGCTCATTTTAACTACTTTAGAGGTCACTGTAGCTGGTTTCATCTACAGCAATGCATCATGGTCTATAAGACCAACCAATGTCTGTAGCGTCACTGTCCTGTAAGAACCATGTAGTCATTAAACATCCTTTTTTCAGCTTTGTGGAATAAAAAGAACAGTATTTGCCTTTGGGATGTAGTGTAGTGGCATAAAGTTGGATAAAATGGAACTTAAAGTTATTTCGCTGTACGTAGAAGCAAAAGAAAAAAAAATTGGCTGCAGTCCCTGGGCTTAGCCCCAGATCTCCTAAACTCCTAGATCCGCCCCTGGTTGTAAGCCACTTACACGTTTCATTCACTTTTCAGACCTGGAAGCTCCGTCCTCTTATTCTTCTGCCTATAGTTACTATTATTAATTACATGCTGCTTTATGCTGCTTTATGTTTCCGTGTTTGATATTCTGCTGAATATCTGTTCCTCCAAAACACCCACAAAGTAGTATGAGCCTCTTGGCTTTGTGCGAAGCCATACTTAAGTGTGTCTGCGTTAAGCATCACTTTCTGCTTTTACCACACTCACGTTTCGTCTTCTTTTTTTTTCCATGCAGAAGTGATTTGGCCCTCAGACGTGGCTCTGAACCTGTAATTATCTAACAGCCAGAACAGTGTCCCTGTAATTCCTTCAAACCGTCCAGGATCCAAAGACATTCAGGGAGGTCTTCCTCTGTCACACACATCAGGCAAAATCCCCCCAGCACCCATTTTCCTTTTTCCTCTTCACCCACATGCACATGCACATGTTTTCACTTTGCTGGACACTTCACATGTGTGAAATTGAGACCTTATCATAATGTACACCGATTCCCTGACAAATGTTTCAATACAAATACATTTAACAATAAATTATATGTTTGTCTATGAAATATTCAACTATATTAATATAGAAACGGTAAGTAAGAAAAAGTTGTTTCCTTCAATCCATCGTTCCTCATGTCTTAATGTTGGTCACAAAACAAGTCAAATTGCACCAAATTCCTGCTCAAGTTCACACAAGGATCCAGTGGTGGAAGAAGTTTTCAGGCTCTGTATTTAAAATTGTAAACTCTCTATACATCACAGCATATAAATGCACTTTTACAGGTAAAATCTTGTCATTAAAGTAAATATTATCCACAAAATGTGAAGTAGAAAAATTAAAAGTACTCATTATACAGCAGAAAGGCTGGATTATTATTTCAAATGCACTGACAAGTAAGAAGCAGAATATTGTAGTTGATTATATCAGTTACTTAATATCCTGGTTTCAGCCGTAATCATCATAGATTATAGATAATCATATTTCACAGTTGTGGTATGTAACATGTTGGTATGTTTGCATACAAAAATGCAAAACATTTCATGGTTATAGTTTCTCAAATGTGAGGATGTGCTGCATTTACTTGACTAAAACTACATAACTTGTGTATTTGGACTATTTGCACATATATAACGTAACATACATGTTACATAAAACCCCTTAACTTTTATGAGTTGAAGTACATTTTTCTAATAATACTTAACATTCTTTAACTCATACTAACATTTTCAATGCAGGACTTTGACTTGTAGTATTTTTACAGTGTGGTATCTGAATACTTCCACCACCATAAGCTGTTTTGTGTGTGTTGTCTTAATGTGTAAAATACAGGGCCACAAGTAATGATAATCTTCATTATTGATTATGTTTATTATTGATTATTCTTCCTGTTTTTGCATTTATTAATCAATGAAATGTTTCCTGTGTTCAAAACCCAAAGACATTTATTTCACAACCACACAAGACAAGCAAAAGCAGGACATTTTTATAAATGATCAAAGGTTTAAAGAGTACTGAAAATCTGTACTCAAGTATAAGTACTGTTACATCGCTAAAACTTTCTCCAAATGTGTGCTGCTGCAGTGTTATGGCTTGTTTTCTGTTCATATGTCCTGACTTTCATTGTCTGTTTGTGATCAGATCACCTTAAATGCAGATGAAAGTTTTAATTCAAATTGTACTCAGTATTCAACTATAAAAGTAATGTATAATGTGTACTCAAGTACAAGTAAAAGTACAGGCTTGAAAATCTACTCATAAAAGTATAAATACCCCCAAAAAACTACTTGATTACAGTAATTTGAGTATTTGCAATGAGTTAATTTCACCCCTGGAAATAATTAGCTGGAACTAGAGCATTTTTTGTTGAAAAATTACATAAAAAATACTTATTATCCAAACACCTATCAATTCATTTTCTGCTGATCAACAGCTCTAGTGCAGTAATAATTAACTAAATAGTAAAAACTGCAATATTTCCCTAAAAAAATGTTAAGTAGAAGTATAAAGTGCCATCAAGTTAAACTAAAGTGAAGTACAAGTACTTCAAATTTAACGTAAGTGCAGTACTGCTGCCAGTGATGTATGAGGATGACAGAGAGACGTGTGTAAGTAAAGCAGTACAGCAGTCCAAGCACGTAACATAATTGCAGAAAGTTTTTGAGCATTTGATCATTTGTTCCTCTGTCAGATTATTATCATTTTGCTTTGATCACAGAAGAATTTTTTGTTTTCTTTTCTTCACGTATAATGCAGTTAGACATTGCAGCACATGTGCATCTTTGAACCTGGGGGCTGGATCATTCATGTTTGGTTATTAATCAGCCCTCAGTGAGCCATAGACTAGAAGCAAAAAAAAAAAAAAAAAGACCCTTGTGCTGGCCGGTAGCTCTGATCAGTCTAATTAATTCCTGAAATGTGTTACATGGCAGTGTCCTGCTGCTGTCCTGTGAAAGGCTACATTGAAGTCTGCTCCGACAGATGGGGTCTGTCTATTCAAACAACCCTCAATCAATATGCAGTGGGCCAGCTACTTGCTTTGTCTGTGAAACACTTTTACATTTATTTTTTTTTTTGCTCCTTTCTTCACTGCTGGTCTCTTACTTCTTTATATTGTGCAATATCCTCTGTGGAGCGGAGTCCAGGAACATTTTGCTCGTCATGAATGGTGGGCGACTTTGATTTTCAAATGCTGTATATTGTTTTTGGAAATCAAAACATGTTGTTCATCTTGAAGCTGATGATACAAGATCCAATCTAGAAAAGCATAATAACTACCAGACATTAAACTCATCATGGAAAAGAACACTGTTGTTTTATTCTATCAGTGCTTTAAACGGGTCATTTTGGAACGTTGGGATAATAATTCACAATCAATTGAGACGATTTTATTTTTATTTAAGGACAATGCATTAAGTTGTGCAGCAGAGACTGAAATAAAGACTGTGTCCTCACAGACACCATGCACTGTGAGCCCTCTACTGGTCACTGTGGGGCCAGCTCATCTTTTAGCCTGCTCAGACTTAAATCAATAGAAAGCAATTACTGGAGTGACAGTGAAGAGAGTCTCACAGTAGCCACTGTGATGAACATGTCACCTTTTCTTTGCATCAGGTAACAGAACAGGTTGTCCCCTCATGATGTAATCAGATCAAAGTGTCTCTACTCTGACAGGATCCAGTCACTGGACTGACAGACGTCCACTCACAAAACTATGATTTCTACTAGTAGCGGATTTTAAAGTAGCTTAAAATAAACATCTGTGAATTGTCCTTCTCTTTTCAGTGAACAGAAGTCAAAGCACATAAACAGAATGTTTCTTTTATAGCTGCTGTTTTCTGCAGCTGTGATCATTTCTGTGTAGTTTATTGAAACCAGATTAGTTTTATAATAAAAGTTCACTAAATCATTCACAAGACACAGGCTGATTTTACATCGCTGTTGTCCTTTATACAGCCTCTAGGATTTATGTGTCTTAATTATAGAATAAGATATAGGCCTTCAGTGGGGTAGGCTGGGGACATTTGCAACTCATGACAGTTGCAACAAGTCCTCCATCAGCAACATGCGTGATGACACTCACTGAAACTGGTGAGTTAGACCCTCTCCCCATCAGGAAGACACTCAATATCTGCTGCTCGATTTATTTTTAAAAAAGCAACTTGTTTTTGAAGTATAAAAGTAGTTATTTTATTACATTGTCCTGATCTTTTGTACACAGATAAATCAAAACTCACTAAGTTTAAATCAAAACAGACTATACAAGCATATTTTTCAACATAAACTAGTCATTGTTGCAGTTTTGTGCAATAAATACATGCCTTAAAAAAGTTTGTTGCATTGAAAATTGTTCAATTCTTCCTGTCTCACAAATATAGAGGGATTGAATAGCATCTTGAACATCTGCACGTTAACTCAAGTTAGGCCCATGTTTAACACATAGTTACTGCATCAATATTACTATAATATTTCTTAAAACAATGCATATTCTTTTAGAATACTAGATTATTGAAACAAAAAGTAAAAGTAACTTAGTGAAATATAATTTAAGAGGTTGCACACAGCAAATCACAAACCCAAATCACGCTGCTACTGTCCCCAGGATTGGGTCAGTGACAACTTCTGACTTCTTCCATTCAAATAAATATTGTAAACAACATGTCATATGCACTCATCTTTAAATGGTATACCATAAGCCTATACCATAATGTACTATATGCTATAGTTAGTGGATGAGGAGAGTGGCACCTCTGACTGAAATAATATTCAATCATTACCCCTAGGGAATGAAATAATAGTGACATTAAATAAAACTTTCATGATTATGCTCTAAGAATCCATACCAGATGTCCTTGAACGTCACAGTAAGGACCACCTCCACATTATGGACTACTGTTAGTGACAGTAAGTGACCCTTACCGACTGGTCTCAGCATCATGTAGTGTGATTTATCCTCGTCTCAGTTGGTGGGGCAGTGCGCATGCGCTTGAGATCTCCCTACACCACATGCGTTTGGACAGCGGCTGCGTCAAGACACCAGTGACACTGAGGGCAGGAACGGAAGTGAAGAAGATTTCTCTCAGTATAAAAGCATAAATATACCTCACATAAAGAGTCCATAGGAAAATGGATATGGATAGAAGCTCCAGTATAAATGAAGAGGTTTTTTATGGTATGTAGTCTACTTTTGTTAATAGACTTTTTTTACAGCAGCTGTTTTGACATGAAACAGTAGGGTAAACACAGGAGTTACTAGTGATGCTAATTAAGGCTCTGTTCCATTTATTCCAGTCAAACAGGGTCACGTGCTGCTGTTGCACTGTAACCTTAATTATGAACAAGTAACACCTGTGTTTGCCCTACTGTTTCATATCAACATGTCCATTGTGAAAAAATGTCTATTGCTGAATTAGCTGCAAAACATAAAATGTCAGATAATACTGTCATTTTAGATTATTTTATTTTATTTTAAAAAGGCTGCAGCACAGTGAATTCATGCACATATGGAAGAATTATGTTCAATCATAAGTAATGGAAAAAAGAAAGTAATTCAATTCGATGTGAGCTAAATGGGATAATTAGACATGGATATCAGTACCCAATACCCTTAATGTATGGATTAAACAGCTACAGTCTGTTATGGTGAAGTTAAGCATGGTTTATTTTTAACGAATTATATTGGCATCACCTTATGGGATCTTGTATTGGTAATGGTATCATATTTTTTTTTTTAAATTAAACCTTTTCCCTTATTTGTTTCTGTGCTCATTAGGTAGTACATGCCTTTTTTTGTTGTAAAAATTAAAAGAAAACTTTCTTATCATATTTTTTTTTTTTCAGATCCACCTTGGCAATGAGCTTATATTGCGCATGAAATTCGAGGTTTACGGGCGAGCTTTATTTTGAAAGCCCAGCCGGATGCGGTAGGCGATCATTACGTGTGACTTGACGTCGGTCCGTATCACGACGTTGATCCAGCAGCGGCCGCTGAGCATCAGATCCTCCTCCTGCGTGTCGGGAGGGAAGGCGTGCGGTGCGGTCTGCTGCTGTCACACATCCACTGAAGGCTGCTCGTCTTTTCTTCCTGCCCTGCCAGCTCCCAGCAGGATAAAACTGCCCTCCAGCTCACACCAAACATGGGTTAGAGAGACAGAGAGCGACCTATGGATTATCCACTTTGTGCACTTCAGCGAGGATGATGGGGGGGGAGACGGACTTGTTTTCGCAGAGACATCCTGACAAAGACGGGGACTGAGAGGGAACACAGATCGCTGCTCCTCTCTGCCTCGCTTCGCATCTTTCTCATTTTTTTCCCCTTATTTTTTTTGTTGTTGTGCTCTTTTTGATTATTTTTTCCCCTGCGTGCGTGCGAGACAGAGAGATGTTTGCAGAATTGCTGTGCGGCGCCGTGGCTCTGGTCCTGTATGTCAACACTCTGGGCGCCGATTTCTGCTACGATGACAGGTACTTACTGAGTGAATGAATGACATGCAGCCCCGTGATCCTAACACCACTGTCTCCACCGCACCTCCTCTCTTATCCACTATCAGTTCACAGGAATAATAACGGGCTTTCATTCATTATGTTGCCATAACTCTGAATGAGCTGAATGTCATTGCAGCAGCACTGTGAGCTCAGCTTTTACATTTATTAGGGTTCGTATCATTGAAAACAGTTTTTTTTTTTTTTTCAATTTACTGTTTTCAAGGTTCGAAAAGTGCTTGAAATTTCAATTACAGTACTTTCATAATAAGTCTCTGCCTGACTGAATAGTTGGCTTTTAGATAAAGAAATAAAATGAGTGCAATACTGGCTCTGTCAGATTGTATAGGCAGTCAACATTTTGAAACTTTATGTGTTCTGCGTTTTCCTTTTTTCGATGATGAGGTGAAATAATCATTTTGAGTATATGCATGTGAACAGTCCTGGAAAGGATGAAAATGCACCTTGAAAAGTGCTTAAATCTGACTTTGGAAGAGATGGAAGAACCCTGATTAATACAAAGTGTGTGCCTGAGGGCAAGAATCAATTTATCAACCATAGGTGGTGTATCAGAAGTGGTGTGGTGCTTTGAGGAGCTGTGGAGGGATCGATGCTCTGCTCCTGCCTATTCTTACCTGTAGTGCCAGTAACTTGGAGAGCACTGTAACACTTCTCCTTCTCCTGCAGAAACTTTTTCTGTTTTTGGTGAGTTTACAGTGATCATTATTTGGGCCAATTAGGGCTAATCTGTGAATCATTTTCTCGATTATTTGATTAGTTGTTTGGTCCATAAAAAAAGGGGAAAATGATGATCACAGTTTCCACAACCCGGGGATATTTGTTGTTATTGTCATAAAAGAGTAACAAAATCAACAAATCATTTTTTGAGAGGCTAAAATCAGAGAATTTGGGTAATTCTTCTTAACTGACTGTCAAAAGCTAGCAATTAATTTAATAGATGACAACTGATCAACTGATCATTGCAGCTCTAATCATGATCATACAGTGTTTCCACACATTCCTATGATACATCCTGCAGCAGTAATATCTGTCTAGGATCATTTTCCTAGGATGAACAGTGAAATCAGTACAGGCAGTGTTGAGTCTCCAGAGTCTGGACTTGTTCTCTGTCTCTGAGTTGTGCTGAGGAAATAATTGATCTCTGGAGGAGAAGTCTGTCTTCTTACTCCGCTCAGCACCGAGCATCGTCGCCAAAAGCGCCCCAGCCTGCTGAAACTTTGAGCAAAGTATTTTGTTATTAATTCACTTCCAAATAGGCAGTAAGTTGTCACCCTCCACTTGGTTTGAACAGGCGAGCTCAGTGCAGGCTGGGTTCGGCGGGGTAATGCATTACTCATAGCTGGCCTTTTGATATTTGATGGCTGAATGGTTGTCAGTGCCTCAGGCTCATTAATGCACCATCGATGCCTTGATGTAGGTCAGAGGCAGGGTTGTTTTCCTGCTGCCATCACTGTGCAATCATTTTACAGCTAATACAGGTTGATTCATACTGAGATCATTCTTATAGATGCTCTTGACAGAATATTGTGCAGCTCATGATATTCTATATGTCCTTTGGACCAGCAGTTATGTGTTGTGCAGATATATTTATTATTTACAGGCTAAAAAAAACATATAGACTATACTTTCATATTTGGTATGGAGCTGTGTAAAGTAATATTAACAAAAAATCATGATATAGCCATTTTTTGATCAGGCGACACTGTTAAAGACACCTTCAGTAAATAAACATTCTGATAAAATCTGGAGAATAAAATAAAAAACAATCAGACTGAAATATCTAATATTGAAAATTCAATATGGTGTGCATTCAAGACATTTGTAGGACAGATAATGATATTATTTTTTAGTTAAAAAGAAGCAAGAACTAGATAAAGAGTTTGACAGCGTGGAAAAAAACAATGAATTGTCTTCCAAATATCATGAAGAAGCTGATGCCAAAAATTGTAAAAACTTAAAATTGAATATGAGGATTTTTTCCTCAGAAAAAGTTCAAGATATTAAGCATCATTCCTATATAATCTCTTGTACATCAGCAAATAAAATTGCAAATAAGTGAGCAATTTAGTGAAAGGGGTAATTAAAAAGGAACACTGTAGCACCAAAGAACAGTTTCCAACATGCCAACAACAGAATACAAAATAACTCATCTATAAATAAAAGTTTGCATATAAATCTGATAGAATAACAAAGAATTATGAGCCAGTGTCCTTTTAAAATCAGTCAAGTTTAAATGTCTGCTGACCAAACAGAGGATCTGAGGTAGGAATAATATCAGAAGCTAAAAACATGGTGGATAACAGGTGTTGTGCAGCTTTACAACACACTCAGAGAAGTGACGTAACACTACACAAACAGTCCGTATCAGCTGGTGCTGTACTGTATTTCCTTTACAACGTCTCTGACTGCTCTGTATATAGAACATTTCCTGTGTTACACATTCCCCGAGGCCTTTTTCATGAAAGTCTGATACTCCTCTTGCAGTGGAGTTGCTATGCCGTTGCACTTTGTGCTACGGTCAGGTGATTCTCGCAACTCCTGTGCAAGAATGATGGTGTTCTGTGTCCATAAACCTGTCAGGGAGTGGCCTCGCTGTGCAGAGGTGAGAGGCTGCTGCTGCTGCTGCTGCAGAGCTGGCTGCTGTGTGGCTGCCAAAGAGCCGCCAGCCTCCAAGTTTTTAATCCAAGAAAGAGAAGCCAAACGCTGATTATTCTGTGAAGAGATGTTAACATATTGTTGTTTATTACCACATGAGGTTTGGTCCAAGTGATTGCAGGCTTTTTATGAATAGATGATAGATTTTTCGAGCTTTTTGTCTGACGTGCTCTGTCTCTGAAATGTTTTCCATCGCAGGCTATCTGTCAAGCGGCGTTATCTGTTTTTAACACCATGTGTTTGGTTCAGGCTTGTAATTAGCAGCCGTCTCCCGGTCCCCTTGGGCTCCACTTGGGGGAGGGAGGGGGACGGAGGAAGGGAGGGTGCGACAGAGATATGTAATTTTGTTAAGTAAAACAGCCTTGGACACGCAGGCTGATCTAACTTGCTAATTCTGCTGCTGCTTGTGTAGTAAAAGAGGCTGATGTGACTCTGTGATGGTAAAGAAGCTGTCATCGTGGAGAATCCTGAATGTGTGCCTGACGATAAATCAAATTGCGAGCTCGCTATTACCCAGCAACCCTGCAGCTTGTTGGGAGGATTTACTTCAGCTGCAAGTCTGACAGTAATTTATGGATCATTCAGATAATGTTTTTCATCAACTCAAAGGACATCAGCATTACAGAATGTAAGAAAAAACAAAAAGATGTGTTGTTGATGTACTTATTTGGTGAGCATTTAAAACTAAAAGGAAACTCTTCCATTGAATATTTGTGATAAATAGTTGCAGAATGATTAAATATGGATATTTTGTCACAGTGCATCATTGATTCCTCTCTGTGAGAAGAAAGATTGTTTTGTCCGTTCGCTCCTGGCTGTGAAACCAATGAATTGACTTAACTCAGCGTAAAAAGTTAGGAACCAGAATGTATTTGGGTGCGTGTAAAATGGCTAAGGGCTGCAGAGCTGATGTAAAAGACACCTGAGGATCTGCAATCGATCGGCTGGTAGGAACGGCAGTGGAATACATAATAAGTTGCTGCTTTTTCTTTCTCGTTTATTCCTCTCATGGGGAAGGGAGTGTCGAAGGAAAAATAAAAGAAAAAGGGCCTCTGAGTCGCAATGTGCTTATCAAAGGTGAGTCCTGGTTACACATTAATTTGAGTAAACTTTATGCGTTTCATGCGGGGTAACCAAGGCCATCGGGAGGTCACAGTTAAAGGGAAAAAAAAAGTTTACATGTTATCCTCCAGGCTGTAAAGAAATAATCCCATGCAGTCAGTCACGTCCCCTCCCCTGATAAAAAACAACAGCCTGGAAGAGTGGCCGGCTCCGCGGTGCCAAATCGCCCCGGGGAGCTTTTCCTCTCCCTCCCCTGGACATGCTCATCATTAACACATACACAGCTTTGACACCTGCACTGGAAAATGGGAATCATACGTCATGCAGTTCATATCTCTGCCGCTATAATCTACAGTTAGGGCTGAGTGAAGGAATGGGAGAGCCCAGATAAATGTCAGAGGAGAAATACTGGTGCAATATTCTATGACTTGCTGTGGGCCTGCACGCCAGAAACGTGCAGTGTAACAGCAAACTCTGGTGAAGGCATCGGTGCATATTAGCTTGACTGCAGGTGGCGATTTTTGTCATAGTCCAGCAGGGTTGGGTACGTATTTGAAATGATACGGTGTTGATACCAGTGCCAGGAATTCAGTACTGGTACCCTTTACTTTCTCCCAAAAACCCGTCCCGAAAACCTTGTGCCCGTCTTTGGGGTTCAGAAGATGATGATGATATGTGATATTCTTCCTGTTAGGGCTGCACAATTAATCACAATTGCAATAAAATTGATATATGGTGAAGTGCAGTATCCAAACCGCAATTCTTTGAAAAAGGGAAAATGTATGAGAAAACAGGATTATAATGAGTTACTGTAGTGCTGCATAGATGACCTGACCTTAAAAATCTTGTTCTCCAGATGAAATAAAACTTTTTTGTTTGATACAGACTTCAATAAATATCACATCATCACACTTTTAATCTTTTTTTTCAGTGAACATAAACATTGTAATGCAAAACTGATCAATTCCACTAATCACAATCGCAATTTCAGTCAAATTAATGGCAATACGACTTATTTACAAAATTGTGCAGCCCTGCTTCCTGCTAAGTTGTTGCTATTGTAGTACAGTAAGTTTAACCAAGCTTAAACTGGTAGGAGTGACACCCAAAAAGGCTGCCACTTTCTCCATTTAACAGCTGAAAACACTGAGCTGTTTTCAAGGCATATTTGAGCCTACACACACACACACACACACACACACACACACACACACACACACACACACACTGGGTTTATGGATTACCGTTCACTGTCAGGAGCTTGACGGATGTGATAAACTGCACCCGCCTCATTTCTCTGCCCTGGTGCGATGTCGTAAGGTGTGACTGTGTGAGGATGTGTGAAGGTTGCGGGTCACGCTGAAGGACGCAGCCTCCCCGGGCATGGGCGATGATTTATAACGCTCAGACAGTTGGTTAAAGGCGAGTCGCCGCTCTGCTCCCTGCCCCGAAAGCTTTATTAGAGAAGTCAGGGATTGGGGGCAGAACCGAACACTTCACGCTGATGTAGTTTGATGTGAGCTCGGAGTCGATGACGGCAAATACAAGCCACACAGCTCTTTAGGCGGTGACTCATGTTGTTTAATGATCATACCAACCGGGTTACGGGAAAAACAAAGCAAAAAGTAGTGAATCTTTATTTATTTACTGTTTATGTTCCTTTCATGTTTGCTTAATTTTATTCAGTTTTTATCATGGATCATCAGCAGAAAAGTAGCCTGGATGCACTCTTAGAAATAAGGATTCCAAAAAGGTTCTGCCCAGAACCACTGCTTCAGAAGAACCCGTTGTAAGAGTTCTTTTTAAGACTGAATGTACCATTACTAAACCTTTTCATCTAGAAAACCCTTTTTGAAAAAATAGTTCTTCTAGGATTGTTGATATATCCTTCAAGATTTTTTTTTTGTCAAGAGTTTGTCAAGGGTTCTTTGTTCTATAATATAAATGGATTCTCAGTAGAACCCCTCGGGTGGGTTCTAGATAATTGTCAGGGTTCTTTGTTCGATAGCATGAAAGGGTTCTTGGTAGATCCCCTTTGTAGGATTTAGATAAAACCTTTTGAATATAAAAGAGTTCTCAGCAGAACACTCTGGGTGTTTTTTTGTTAGCACCCTAAAGGTGGGAAGATTCTCGACAGTATCAGTAGAGAGGGTTCT
The DNA here is from genome assembly GCF_056507025.1 of Lutjanus erythropterus. Taxonomy (NCBI): domain Eukaryota; kingdom Metazoa; phylum Chordata; class Actinopteri; order Lutjaniformes; family Lutjanidae; genus Lutjanus; species Lutjanus erythropterus. The sequence goes on from NC_139329.1 coordinate 9,476,363, forward strand.
CTCATAGAAAGGTTCTCTCTCAAACCTCTCATAGCAGGTTTTGTGGGAAACATTTCATCTCTCATATGATGGGTTCTTGGTAGAACTTTCTGAAAGGGTTCCCAGTGAAATCCTTACAAAAGGTTCTACCAGGGACCAAAGAGGGCTCTCCTATTGGGGCAAACCCAAAAAATCCTTTAAGGTCCTTGTTTGCATTTGTTTTTGATAGGTTACTTGATAAAAATCCTCACAGAGCGTTTGTTAACAGACTGAAGGCTCTGTGTGGTCCTTGTGGGGTGGAGACTGTCCTGTGTTGACCTACCTGGCCTGACGTGGACTCCGTCTGTGGCCACGGCTGCCTCGTCCTTGGCACTGTGTGCGAGCGCACTGATCTGGAACCCGACTCTCATGGCCGATGCTGTAGGACGGGCTGGTTGCGGTTATGTTGAGGGCGGCAACCCGGCAGTTTGAGCATCTCCGCTTTTTTCCCCAGTCAGGCTTTCTCTGTCTGCGCCCTGTAATTACCGTCCTGCCTGCAGAGAGGGACTCACGACATGGTTTGGTAGACGTAGCTGCTCCGCCGTCTCTCCCTCTCTTCCTCTCTTTTTCTCTGTCTGCCCTTCCCTTCCACAACCCCCTGAAGCCTTTCAGGCCTCCAGCTCCCATCATCCAACGGCTGCCTCCAGATGGTCCCGTTTGGTGAGCAGTTTAGGGTTTTTCTCCCTTCTGCAGTTTGAAGGGGAAGGTTTGAAGTGGATTCAAATGGAGGATGTTGTGTTTGCTTGTAGTTGCCAGGATGGAGACATCAAAGTTCCTGATGACACAGACGGTACGTAATAGAGTCTGTGAAGATGGCCTAATGAAAAAAGCACATAGTCATATTGTCGTATATTTTAAAACGACTATAAATCAATATTTATTCTAATAACAATGGAATGGTTATGAGCAATGTGACAGGGTTTGCTTTTAGAAATGAGCAGACAGAGGTTTATATCTGCACTATGCAGTCCCCGTTAGCTCTGCAAGGTTTTTGTAAAGGGGTTTGTTTGGCCCCCAAATTTGACATGAAATGCATTTTGTGTTAATCATTAAATTAATACTTTCACTTTTAATAGCATACATTTAATACACTATACGGCAACGGCATCAAACTATAAATAAAATCTTATATAAAATCTATTGCAGGTTTAAATAATATGATAAAAATGACTGATTTGTGGCTATTCAATGTGCAGCGCGTCTGTTGTCTTGAGGAGGAAATTTTGATGTCCTTGCATTTCCTTCCTCAGACCAACAGGGAGTGTAATCTGTTGGCAGGAGAGGAAGAAGATCTGTCGGAGGCATCCTGCCCAATCTGACTGGCCCCACACTTTCTCACATATATTTTCTCAGACGACGGGATGTGGGTGTTTATGATTTCTTCGCAAAATTTACAGATCATGCACAATCACTGTGCGCCAACCAGAGACTGTTCAGGTTCCAGGCACTGCTGTGAGTCAACAAATTTGGATGTTAAAAGTTCTTGGTGATTTTCATTCCAGTGCTGTCCTCGTCTTTCTCTTTAAGAATGCTAAAATATCCCAGAAACAGTATCGAATCTCCAGCCATCTAGGCATTTCACAGAAATGGATGAGGCTCTGCCACTATGAATATGCCACCACTTTGACCATCCTTACTTTAGCTGCACCAGCCCGGAAACATCAGCTCAGTGTCTGACCACAGATAGATTGGATCTCCATTTCCCAAACCTCTCATTTTCCAACAGATAGCCGATGAGGGTAGAAATTGTTATTTTCACCCTTGCCACAATTGCAAGATAAGCTAGCCTGGCAGAAATTCATTTGTTTCTAAAAATACCATTAATGAGGGGTTCTGATATGTTTGTGAGTTGCTTCCCTTACCCACAAAACCCTACAGAATTACTTGAAGCGTTGGAGTCTTGGATAGAGTGAGTTCATATTTAGGTCAATAGGAAACAGCTGACTAGATATGATGCTCCCTCTTCTCCCGCACTGTCATCAGGCCCAGAATAAGACTTCATTATATTGTAACTTGGTTATTGAATTTCACCTCCTAAAGTTCATTTAAAAAAATGTTGGCCTTTGTGCTGCCGTGCCTGTGGTGTGGGCAGAAAGGAAAAAATCTGAAATACCTGCATATTTGGAAAATGTGCAATAGAGATTAAATTTGAGAAAGTGTTTTATTGGTGCGCTTCCTAACATGTAAAATGTGTGGAAACACACACATTGCAGCAGAACACTGCATTCCTGTTACTTAACTGTGAACTTCCTTTTTCTCTACCTTTCCATTCTGGGTCACCAGGTTTCTCAGCGACTGTCAAAACAGTTAAATTAGCTCATCAGACTGCTGTGTGGCCCAGATTGGAAAGGCAGGTTCCGTGCGTGATCTGCGTATTGGTGGGTGTGACGCTGCAGGCTTCAGCCAGCTTTCTCTTTCCAGCAGCTCGTCACTGCTCGGGCGATCGAAAGGTTTTTCAATTGAGGTTTTTTCCACGAGAAGCTGAGGAAATATCAATTATTTCTGGTTTGTGAAAATAGCAGTAATTTGCACTCGGTGAGGCCAACATGTCAGCTGATACATAGTTGCGGTTCAGATGCCAAAGAAATGTTTGAATAAACAATTAAAAGCGTGACTGACAAGTTTATTAGCCAGACTAGTGGCATGGTTCTGTGGATGGGAATGCAGACCGGTCAGTTCACCACTTCGATCCAAACTGAAATATCTCCCCAAATATCTGGTGATGATGATGATGATTGTTTCAGTGCGAGAGAAACCCCAGAACTTACTTACTGGACGTTTAAGTGCCCATATTAGGCCAAAGTTATAAAAAAGGTTAAGAATTAAAAAAATCCTTTCCAGATACACTTGTATATGTTATGTATTTGGGTGAAAAATCAGGCAAGTTATAATAATAATATAACAACTAACAACATAACCAATATTGCATTCACTATTATAAAGTTACAGTACACTCTATGCTGTAGCTAAAGGTGTGAAAACACTGGCAGGTTGTAGTGCAGAGCATAGTAGCTCCATTAAGCAGTAGTTCAAGTGTTTGACTTCTTCACAGTAATCCTGAATGACATTTTACACAGGGAACATGCTCCTTTGACGCCACCAAACACCCCCAACCTCCAGATCCAGATGATGTCTAGACCCTTGAGAAACAAGATACCCGGGAGTCTTAAATACCTGTGATAGCTCGATGTGGAGCTGATTACAGCATTGAGCTGAACCTTCCTTTGATTACTGGGGCAAACTGAATGGATCTGCCATCGGCTGAAACTAAATACGTGTAGCAGCGGGGTGAAGGGAACTGAATCACTCCGCTGATTGCCCGCTTCAGCTGATTGTCATTTGTGATTCTCTGCAGCTCTCGGTCACTGGTCTCACTGTGGGATTGAAGGCTGCTCATGAGCAGTCACCATGCCCATTGTTTCTTGAAAGCCCTCGCTGTGTTCCGGCCCGGCCAGAGCAAGCTGCTTCAAAGCAGCATTAATCAGGCTCTAATGCTTTTAAATCACCCAACTGGTATGCAGTAGGATGAGAAATGGGCCACATGTCGATGTCGGGTGGCTGCCTGGTGGCGGATTGAGACATTAGAGATTGTCTTCGCTGCACTGCGCAAGGCGTTAACCTTAGCCCTCTTTGGGTATTCTCAGTGCTCCTTGCTTGGCTATTTAATTAAAAGCCAACAGATTATCTCTCTTAATACATCATGTGGTTATAGCAGCACACACACATACAGTATACTGCACACAGAGAGACAGACAGACACACACACAATATTAATCGCCTTAAATGGGAATAATGTGTAATACTGGATTGAATCATCCAATAAGCAAATCCTTCGCATGGTCAGAATTGCATGGCAGACATTCAACACAGCTACTCAATCATGTGAGAAAGGCATCAAAGCTGCCAAGGAATACACTGAGTCAAAATGCTGGTTCAAATGTGCTGTTTGACCAACAAAAGGAGATTAGTCCTGATGCATCTGGCGCTTTCTAAAGACAGTACTCTGAACGCGTGTCGTGATCAGTAAATGCTGGCTATAGGTTATGCTCCCATCATTAAACATGACTCTCAAATGATTTGACTCTGCGGGGCTAAGTTGTTAATGGGTCTAGACAAGGGTTTGGATTTCGAGGGCTAATGCTGGCTGATGGCTCTTAAGCCGTGGCCACTCTCAAGCTCTTGGCCCTCTTCATATTAATGGGATTAACAGGGCTGTGGATGAGAGGGGGCACGACGTGTAAGCAGAGAACCCCAAGCCATTAGAAACAAGAACTCCCCTGTCCCCCGTATCCAACAGGGATGCCATAGTTTGCCCTTTTCAGTAAGGAAGAGGAGAAGTTTACCCCTCTTCACTGGGCCTCTCCATCTCGGTGGCCTTATTCTCAGACAAGGAGCACTGGCTCGTTTCGATAAGGTTATGACACAAGTTGGCCGGTTCGGGGGCAATGCCTTTGTCCATTCTAAGACGAAGGGGCTGTGTGGTCCCTCTGTTCTCCCTGGATCCAATGAAGGAGGCCATTTGTCCACAAACAGAGGGGAATTAAGCCCTGGTTGTGTTGGCCTGTTGTTTATGAAGGACAAAGAAGCAAGACCTCAGTGTTCCCTGTTTGAACAGAGCAGAAAAACTGCTGCAGCTTTGCGGACCAAACCTGTCAGAAGCAATTGGGTGAACTCATTATGGTCGTACGTGCTCTGGTTAGCATTTTCAAGAGGCGAGACGGAGGAAGGAGGGCAGAGGATTCACAGTTAGTGAGCTAACAGAAGCTTCTTTGTGTTATGAATATGGCAAGTTCAACTTGTTAGTCTTCGATGGCGCGGAAAGATGATGCATCAGTCAATGCACTTGGGAAATGCGGCCTGACAAGTTTTAGAGCTGGTTGCCAGGCTGGAAACCAGCCATCAGCATTTGATTGCCAAAGCTGACAGAATGGTTGCCATATTTTTGTCCTTTATAATTGGAGCAATTATACTCTGGTTTAATTATAAGCAACATTTTAGCAATGAAAAAGTGAAAGCAAGAATGGTTGAACACATGTTACATAACCCCGATCTACTTGTTTGTGCTGTCACTGTGAAAGGTTTGTTGGTTTTTGAGAATGACTTCTAAGGTGATGAAACTTTCAAAAATAACCTGAACTGCTGCATCCCCATTCCCATTCATTTCCCAGGAAGTCTCGGGACTTTTGAGACTGTTCTCCCAAGAAGAATGACAGGAAGGATCATTTCAACAAGTGCCCATAAAAGACCTGTGGTAGTGGCCGAAGTAATTATGACGGGAGCACAGGATGTGTCTGGAGACGTTGTTTTAAAGCAAAGCAACATATACAGTCTGCATAGGGAGGAGGTCAGGGTGGATAGTTGGGTCAACAAAACATCGGACCAAAATCATTCCCTAACCTTAAACACATGTTTATAATTGTAACCATAACGACGTAGCTCCTCTAACCTTAACAGCATAGCAATTTAAACCCAAACCATGATACTTCCCTAAACCAAGTAATTTTTGTGTCCAAGCCTATAACCGAACTTTAACCACAGAGCGTTGTCACGTCATAAAATTACGTATTTAATTTTCAACAGAGATTTGTGACTGTTTTATAACCTGTTACTGCTCATGGGGTCATTAGAAGATGCTTTCATATGTCGTTCCATATGGCACTTACAAATGATGTATTTTGTCATTCAATTTGGAATATTTTTGGGACTTTTTACACAGTAGAAGTGGCAAAATACGTACTAAATGCAGTGGCTGACCGAGGTCTAAATCCTTGTTGCCTGGTGCAACCTGGCAAATGCTATTGTTCCAGGGGCATTATCAGCAGTTGAGATAGGGGTGGGCAATATATCTTTATTATATCGATATTGTGATAAGAGACTAGATATCTTCTTAGATTCTGGATAACATTATATCGTGTTATGGCATAAGTGTGGTTGGTGTTTTCCTGGTTTTAAAGGCAGCATTACAATAAAGTGATTTTCTTTTCTTTTATTTGCCTTTACCCACCAAGTTTTTATATAGATGTTACTGATAATTATTTATCAAAAAACACATTGTGTTCATATTTTGTGAAAGCACCACTAGTCATCTCTACAATATTGTTGCCGTATCGATTTCAAGGTATTTGGTAAAAAAAAATATTGTGTTATTTGATTTTGTCCATATTGCCCAGTCCTAGGTTTTCCCTTTCTTGTCAGGCTCATGTTCATTCCTTAAAGGAAGGAAGGAAGGAAGGAAGGACACAAGTGTTGGAAGTTCTCTGACGTGTGTTATTATTGTGGTTGAAGTGGTTTTCAAATATGATTACAGTATCTGGTGTTTCCTAAGTGTGGTAAGTGAGTCAAGTTGAGCACAGAAAGGCTTGTGGTCTGGCCAGCTTAGCCACTGTGGGTAACCTGTCGCTCCCCTCAGACTTGTAACACTGGGACACAACTAAACATGCGCCCTTTGTGGCCTTTATTCTGGTGCTGTGTGCTCTCTGCAGTCATTGAGTTGAGGTATCTGTGGAGGGGGGACATTACTGCACACTTCTGATGAGAGAACGGAAATAGGGAGCGACGGGTCAGGTATTGTGCTCCGCTTTTCTTTATTTGCGGACTTGTGAACAAGCTGACAGGGCAAATTGAGGACTGAATTCTTATGGACCCGAGTCGCCTCCTCCCTCTCTCTTCCCTCACTTCCTACCTCTGACCAGACCACAGCAACGGAGGAAGCACATCTTTTCACAAGCTGCCCCTAATTGATACCGTTGAGCCCTGGGAACCCAGTGCGTGGTTTTAGTACTCTGCAAAATGCGTGCAAAGCACAACAGCCTGCAGTGTGCCACCCTCTGGGACACCACAGGTTATTTACAACCAGACAACCAGTCTGGCCCAGGTTCTCGTATAGTTTCATTTAAGTAAGTTTAAAAAAAAAAATACCCACCGCACTTGGATGTGACCCTTGCCAAGTCTTTCATCAAATAGCTACAGTGAGAGAGGGCAAGAGTTGAATCCAATCCAGGGCTGTAATCTCAGCCTTAGGGGGCTTTTCACTAAATGCTTGTGTGGGTTATGAAAGAATGAAACCAGATATATATGTAGGTTAGGTTCCTGCTGTTGGTTTCTGCTACTGTTCCTGTCTGTACTTTTGCTTTTCCTCACCAGCTACACCTGTAAAATATTCAGAGTTGTTAAAAATCAACTATTTTATTTTTAATTAGTCATGTTAATTTAAGGTTTTGGGCAATATATTTTTTCTCATATATGTATGTGGCATTAGTGAATCCAATCAAATGTGGTGTAAATTGACAAGTCATAATGTAGCTTGTCATGACTCGGTGAGGCAGACAAGTCTGACATCTCCCCAGATGGAGAACAGCTTGTGCTGTATTGTATTTCACAGACAGAGCCAACTCCCTCATTCGCTCTCTTTCTCCCTTGCTCACTCTCTGTCATGATGAATAAAATCACGCTGGTGACAGATTGATGGAATCATGATGGTTTACGGGGTTGATTTCAGTGGTTTATTTTGGCTGAGCACTGACCCTGGGTATCTGTGGCTGTCGTGTTTCTCCTCATCGCTGACCTTTGGCATGTGCGACTTTCCCCCTTTGGCTATTTTGCCAAGTGAGGTCTTCCTTTTACGGCAGGAGGTGGATGCACACAATTGGCCTGAGTTTATTTTAGATCCCGAGGAGGAAGTTTGGGTTGGGAGAAAGTGTGCACAACTGTTTTTCCTTTACCAGCCCCTGAGGTTTGAGGATCTGGAGAGAAGCGCTGTCAGCTGCTCTGACAGAATAATGAGACTTCTTAAATGCGCTCTCAAGAAAAATAAATTTTGCATCTGAGAGAAATTGAGGGTATGCAAAAGAGTAAAGAGCAGAGCTGGCAAGAAAGAAAGAATGACTGATAGAGCATTATGGCATTAGATGGAAGGTCTGATCCCTGATTGTTTAAGTGCAACTGTGAAGGTATCGAAGCGATCTGTTTCAGTCTGTGGTGAGCACATGTTGTCCTGACTGTGAACTCCAGCTGCTTAGGGTCTTACAACATTTACCTGATGAGATGTTAAGAGGGCCCGAAACCACACCGGATCCCCCAAGTGGCTCCTCTAAACGTGTCCAGTCCTTACAGTAGACACATTTCTCGCCACCACCTGGTAGAAACATCAGCGGCTGTTTTAATTAGGAAGCAGTTTAAAGGAAAATCCATCCACGGCCCTGCTGGCTTCCAAGCTTTGTTTTCTTTTGCGTGAGTGACTGCCGGGGTCCCTGATGAAGACCCTAACCCTCAGACACATGAGGCTCATGACTGTTCAAACAAACTGTCACTCAGAAACTTCAAAACGTCTCTTTGTCTGCCAAAAAGATGTTGACCTTACCAAGTCTTTTAGCCTCATGGTTAGGCTTTAAGTTCCCATGAAATGGCTAGCTGAGTGCTTAGTGGTTACGTGTTTCCTGTAAAACAGGCTGCTAGGGAGGGACTTGACACTGATTGGTGTTTACAGTAGCCAATAGTGCTGTGTGTTACACCCTTGCCCTGCAATGCAGCTAAAGGGGTTCATGGATGTAACACTAGGAGGGACGACAGTCATATCAGCTGACTCTTCCTGGACTGAGAGCTCCCAGTGAACACAGCCAGAGTGGGATCAAAACAGCCTCTGAGACCAACAGAGGTCAGTATGACAACAGCAAAATGGCTACAGTATGGACGTGGTTTTCTTGCTGGGTTTTTCCAGCATCCCGCGTCTGGGTCACGGCTAACTTACTTTAGCAAGAAGCAGAGTAGGAAATTCTGTAAACCACTTTAATGCTGTGTTCCCTGTTGGCTATGTTCGTCCATGTGACCGTCCCTGTGACTGGCCGTGTTCACTGGGATGCTGCTGAGCCCAGTCGTGTTGCCCACTAATGGCAGCTAACAGTTACGGTTAGCTACTTTAGCAGCAACAAACCTGAAGGCATCTGTTTATCAAGAAAACTCTGAAAATATTTTCTGTTTTCCCCTGTGATAACTGCTTAGCTTCAACTTTTGGTCATTTACTTACAAAGACAACAAATGACCTTATTGTCATTGTTGGATCAGATTCTGGCCCAAAGAGGATATACAGTATATATGTGATAAAAACACCTTATCATCAATTTTTGACCTAAATATAATTTCCTTAGTTCCCTTCCATCTATTAATACCTTTAAAAGTCTTATACAAACCGCTCCTTGACTTGAGATGAAATATGATTTGAACATTGCTGGTATGGCCGGTATGTTTTACTGTTTTCCTTGTGTTGTTTTTTTACGTACTGTAAGTATTCCAAGTTGTGAAACTGTCTATGAGAAACTATGTGCTGACCAGAACTCCCTGGAAGAAGAGGTCTAGTATTGCAGTGGGACTTTCCTGGCTTAAACAAGGATAAATTCAACTTCTTGGGAACTTTAATGTTTTATTTTATAGAAACAAGCACTGTTATCTCAAAAACAGACAGTTTGTGCTTAAGAGGATGACGCTTGTATCAAGAAACTGGTCGATTTCAGTCTGGGAAGAAGTGAAAAGATGACTTCCTGCTGGCAGATTTCCATCATTTGCTGTAAAGGAAAATACATTATCAGCACTGAACACTACATTAAATGACTTGCGCTGTGCTTGCACTGCCTCCGCTTCTCATTTGGGCCTACTCTGAAACATTTGCTAATGCAGTGCAGCAATCACTCCACTTGATTGATGGGGCTGATGACTCTCCCGTATGACAGCTGAGGTAACGCAGGCAGGCCTCGGGCACCTCCAGCGTGGGCTCGCGCTTTCCCTGGAGACATGGTCCCGTTGTTTGGAGACAATGGACCTTGATTGGCGTCTATGATTATGTCACCTCCTAAACCGCACATCCTGCAGCTTGCATTCTCATTCTCCTCAGGAGCTATAGCATCCACCACTGGCAGCTCATTGAGAGCTTATTGATTTTTAGCAAGGGAATAATCCACCGTAGTTTCCCGGGGAGCACACAGATGAATTGGCCCTTATTAGGTGAATAAGGATTTCATTTATTTCCTCCTGCAATTTTTTTTGCAGAACCCATCTCATTTATTCAATGAAGTGTAAATCCATAATGGAAAATGAATGAGCTATAGGCCCATGTCTGTTTCCTGCAGTGACACAACTGTATACATTTGTATGTAAAATATATTCTCTGTGGGAGTAGTTAACAACCTAAAATGGGTTAAAGGGATAATTCAGTTTATTTGATTAGGGGTTGCATGAGGCACTTATTGATTGTCAGTGTATTACCTACAATAGATGATGGTCAACATAGCCCCGCTTTGGAGAAGCAGAGAGGAGCACCAGCCTGGAAGCTAAGCAATGTACTGCCATGGATAGGTTCAGCAGCAAAATGTATTTTAGCCACAGTTTAAAAAGGGTCCACCTGGAAAAAATCAGTATCAGTTTAAGGGTATGCCATATTTAGAATATGTTCACAGCTTTAAACCTTGATTTTCCAGCAAGAAACTACTGTTACATAAGCTAAATATATATCTCTCCAAACCAACCAAAATCCATTGGCGAAATCAATAATTTTACCCTACAGAACATGGGAAATCTACCCCTGGCTACCCCTGGCTTGATCTCTTAGTTAGTTGCTGGTCTTTCATTGCACCGACCTGTTAACAAATTGAGGCAGAACTAGAGCAGCACCTCCCATGTTCTGTGAGGTAAAATAAATGATTTTGCCTCTGGAGTTTGGTTGGTTTCAGTGAGTGAAGTCTGGCTTCTGTAACAGCAATTTCAGAAAAGACTATTTGACAGCAAAGTAAAGTAATGAAAATATTCTAAATATAGCATAGACTTACACATGTATTGACTTTTTTTCAGACTGGACCTTTTTAAGTGGCTAAAATACCTTCTGTTGCTGAACACAGCGGTTCATTGCTTAGTTTCAATGCTGGCTTCTCCATATGGGGAACATGCCAAACACATCTACTGTAGGTAATACACTGACTGCACTGCCTCATACAACCCCACATCAAATAAGCTTAACTATCCCTGGAAGTTTAGTATCAAGATTTACTTGCATGGGAAAGTAAAACCTCACAAAAGCATATGTGTTTTGTATGTGATCTAATGCATGTGGCCAACAAGCACAGTTCAGATTTTTGGAGGAACTGATGATGTATCTCACACTCCACCGTTGGAGACCCTTGGCTGTATGGTGATGAATGATGGATTCAGGTTGTCACAATGAACAGATGAGTTGGCGGGACGCACGCCGGCATGTTTGCCTGCGCAATGAGCTTTTAATTTGCGGTAACATCTCGCCATCAGCAAAATAGGAGACTTTTGAAATCAGAAAGTCAGACCTCTCTGGAAGAATAAAAGAACCGTTTCCTCTCTGGACTATAAATAACATGACAGACTAAGAGATTGCTCTTTTTTGCAAAAGGTTTAGAAATTAAATTTTCAACTTTTCATGCAGAAAAAGAAACAAAGGGAATGTGCAATAGAAAATCAGTTAGATGCATCTGGGAAAAAGCTCTTTGACATGAGGCATTGGTCAGAAACATGATCCTTTTTATGTTGTGCCAGTACCCCTCGACCTATTTAGTCAAGTATAAAGACACTTTACAGCTGCCTCTATGGCTAGTTTATTAATCTTTATTGTATTTATTTATTTAACACACAACATTATCCCTCATTCCTGTTTGGCTGTGGTTAAACATTTGTTTTTTCCAGTGTAATTGGCTGTTGTTTTCATGGGTAGTTTGTGTTTCACACTAAATTGCAATCTTGGCTTTCACTCTGTGCAATCACAGTTTCCCATCTGAGAGCCGTGATTAAGCCACGCTCGTTCTCCCCAACCTGCTTAACAAAACAAGGCAAGGCCTCCTTTTGTAGTTACTCACAAATTAATATTTTCGCTGGAAATAAGAATATTTTAAATAGAAATTTGAAATAATGTCCTGTAAAGCACTTCCTCAATACATTACCCGGGTTTTTGTCTCGACAGTCGTGTTGCCAAGGCCTAATAGTTTTACAATACACTGTCTGAGTGAGCATATTGTTGGACAGGGCTCATTCGGAGCGGTGCCATAATCACATAATCATCATTATGAATGATCTCATGGCATTTATTAAGAAGACCTCTGGTTTCCTTCAAGAAACCAGCTCTGCTGTCTCACATCATGTCTGATTGATGGAGTAAACAGCGAGACTTTATGAAATATTGTTTATTTACTCTTGGAAGACACCTGTGGTCAGTTTTCTTTTCACGGTATTGCATTTATAACCAAACCAGTTCATCTCTATTCAGATATCTTTCATCATTGTGAGCAGGGGGATCCCTGGCCTGAGATTAAATGGTAGTGAGTGGGACGCTGTGGGAAGTAGAAACCAGAGCCACAGGTCCGCTGACTGCTCTGCGTAGCCTGGTTTTTATGAGCATCACAGTTCCTGTGTTGTCCACAATAATAAAAACAGATTTTTTATATGTGGTTCTTCAGGTTCCTTCATCTAAACCCTACGGACAATAAATAATAACATTGGCAAGGGTACCTCTTCTTTCATTTTCGTAGTAAAACTCTCTAACAGATGCATGATGCTTCATGCTTTTCCCATATAAACCGTTACAGCCTTAAAATAGATTTGGGATGCATTAATTAATAAAACAGAGGATCTTCCCAAAAGCTTTAATTATTTGCAGATTTGTCCGACTTAGGAGGCTTTCTGTGTAACTGTCAGTGGACTCCCCAAGGGTGAGTCAGCTGCTGCAGCAGTGCACGCCCACAGTCTGAACCAGATTAAGAGTTTAAACCTGTTAGTCTCCAGTCGAGAGGCTGTTAAACTTCTCTTAATTTAGATCCATACCTTGTTTTGCAGAGGAACGCATACAAGGACAGTGCAGGGAGAGCTACTTTTCAAACACAATTCTCTACAGATTACTGAATACATGCACTGGAATGTAATTTGTAATGTTGTCATATAGATTACCCAGGCAAAGGAACATATACTTAAGCTTAATTTTTGAATACTTCAAAATCATCTCGCTGAGTCTCTTTGTTTGTCTCTGAATGTAGTTAACACTTGACTCACAGGAGAGATCCCTTTACTGATCTTATGTAACATCAACTACATGTTGAATGAACATGCCATATTTGTGGCTAATTAGCGGCAATTCAGCTAAGCTAATAATCCAACTAGTTAGCCAAACTAACAAGCCAATCAAGTCAGATTTCACTTCTATATTGCCTAAAAACACCATTCAATTGGTATCAGTGAACTTTAAAATGTGTACAGCGTACGACACTGTCTGTCCTCAATGTTAGACCCTCACAAGGATGACACCAGCATGTGAAAAAACAACTTAAAGTTACCTCCATGTTGTAAGATGTAATTTCAATTTATTTCCATGCCAAAACATGCAATTAAAACAAAAACAACTGAGTAATTGTTAAGGAGTACAGTTACTCATATTTTGTACTTTGTACATATATTCCGTTACTTCCCAACCCTGTCCAAGACGGTGCTAAAGTTTTCTAATTTTGAAGAAACTGGACAGAGTAAAGTACAATGATTGCTAGGTGATTCGTGACTAAACTCAAAGCTGAAAAAAAAAAAAAAAAAACATGAAAAGAAAAGGACTTGAAGGCAAGGTGCATTTGATCTTAATCAGAGAATTCATCAAAAGAAAAGATGATTAACATCAAAGTGCATTAAAAATGGTCAAACATCTTGATCTTACATTTTGTATTGACCCCAGCTGGAGATCCAGAGATAAAACCCAGCTCTGCTCCGTGAGTGCATTGCACAGTGTTTTCACCTCAACACAGTTACACTTTCTGACAGCTCTAAACCTTTGAGCGGAGGTCACATGCATATTCATAAAGCTCGGCACAGCTGACCTGATGCCTACCTGGATCTTCAGCTCTACACATTGTCACGTGCCCGCAGATACTGTAGTGTGGGTGTTGCTTTGTTGAGGACAAAGAGCGAGGGCAACGAAATAAGGTGCAGCTGCTCTCTACATAAATACATCATGTGGATCATAATGAATCCAGAGTTGTCAGTCTCTGCGCACTAAGTAAACACTATCCATCAAAAGACTGGGCGCAGTATGACAGAGCCTAATGTAAAATGTGGAGCAGCTGAGAGCCTTCACCTTGTCAATCCAAGAAAGCCCCTATGATGCAAGTTTAGCTGTGTGTGGTGCAACCTTTGGCTGATCTATGAGTCTCTCATCCTGCCAGCTTTGTGTAGTAGCCAACATTAGTTTTACTGGAAAACTCACCTTAGCTTATCACGAGACTGCATACTAATATGTTGAGCTACTTTTTTCATTTTCCATTATTTATTTATTTATTCTTTACAGAATACAGATTAATGATGCCCTTATTAGCAAATACTTAGGAGGTCAAGCACACTTTATTAGCAGGGACACACAGTATGTTGAATGAAAGCAGAAATATATAAAATCGCACCTGATGTCTTATGGTGTTTACTTTAAAATATGCAGCTTAAAGAGGCAGTCTGACAAAGCAAAAACCACATCTGCTGTCTCAGTCCTTCAGCATTAATGGCTCAATCTCACTTAAAGGTATAGTTCAGATTTTTTGTGGTGTTGTATGAGGTACTTATCTATATTGAGTGTATAAGCTGCATTAGATGGCGGTCGGCACACCCCCAGTTTGGAGAAGCAGCAGGAGTACAGGTGTAGGAAGCTAAGCAATAAACTACTGTGGACAGGGGTCGTCAACAAAGGGTGTTTTAGTCAGCTAAAATAGGTCCAAATAAAAAAAAAAATCAGTTCAAGTGAACGCTATATTCAGAATATTTTCACCACTTAACTTTGTAATGTTTTCTGAGGTGAAACCACTGTTATATAAGCCAAATATTGTTCCAAACCAACCAAACTCCATAGGCAAACTTAGTAATTTTAGCTATTTAACATGGGAGTTGTTGGTCTACTCTTGCTTGGATTGGTTAGTTTGTTTGTGTTATTGTTTGACTTTAGTGTTTTTAAGGGATAATTAGAGTTCACTGAAGTAACCCAATTGCAAAAACAGACTAAGACATCGAGCCAGGAGTAGACGAGGAATTGCCATGTTCTGCAGGGTAAAATTACTGATTTCGCCTATGGAATTTGGTTGGTTTAGAGAGAGAGATACTTGGCTTATAGAATGGCAGTTCCTTTTTGGAAAATCAAGGTTTAAAGCTGTGAACATATTCTAAATATGGCGTACACTTTTTTCAGGTGGACTCTTTAAAATATGGCTAAAACGGACCCTATCCATGGTAGTACATTGCTTATGTTCCAGGCTTGTGCTCCTCTCTGCGTCTCCAAAGTGGGGTTGTGTCGACCACCATCTACTATAAGTAATACACTGACCGTTGATAAGTATCTCATACAACCCCACTTCAAACAATCTGAACTATCCCTTTAAATCATTTTAAAATGGGCCTGCTACTATGGACAAACATGCTGGCATATCTCCAGCATCATTCAACCAAATACCAGAGATCAGCATGTACATGACAGCTCGTACTTGCTTGCTTTATTTTCTGCAGCTTCGGTTTGTGTTATTAGCTCAGTTGGTGAAGTGTTTATGGCTGTTGGGACTGTGTTTATTTGAGCAGGGTTTAAGACTGTTTATTTGGGACCAGCTTCTGCAGGATACAGTAGGCCCAGTCAGATAATTGTGAGATTTATGAGTAGGATAAAACAACTAGCTCAGTGTTCAGCGGTGTTTACTTCAAGAGTTTTGCTACAGCTAAATCATCTGCTTTCTTACAGATAACCCTAACATGATTTTGCCTGGCTCAGAATGAACAGAAAATACCTGCTGATTTTCCCTGAATGCTCTCTGATTGTGAGGAACTGCAAGTATGACTGACGTTGAGAGCGAGCGCAGAGTAATTATCCTGCTGTTTTTTTACCCACTTTTTTTTCCCGTAAATAGACCGAAACAGAGCCATGTGCGTGCAATATCATGCATTATTCAAAAGTAATAAACATGATCCTCATTAAAAAAGCAAACAAGCGAAAAAATCCTTAATAGTAACATCCTGATCCTGCCTCTTGTGGTATATTAGTAGTTTAAAGGCTGGTGTTACCCTCCTTCTCCGTCACTCAGTCCTAAGCCCATTCTTTATTACTGAACATCTAAACCTTAAAAGAAAGGTTTAATTTAAAAAAAGATTTCCTTAAATATCTGGGCACTGTAGTTTTTAGTAAACATTACTCAAAGACATAATCATCATCATCATCATCTTCCCTTTACGGCACCAAACTGACAAACACAACTGATGTAGGAGCATCCAATCTGACTGGCAGTTACACAGTCCCAGAATTGTCAGTAGGCTATGTATATTGTCAGACAGGTACAGGAAGTAGTACCATCACCTGCCCCCACCCCTTCAAGTGGACCGTACGTCCATGTCATCGGTCAAGTCGGAAAGTACCAAATAAAATCAAGTCATCGAAGGAAAAAAAAGAAAAGCTCTCCCCAAAATAGTTCCAACATCCCTGCTTAAAGAGGAGTAAATAGTGCAACTGTGGAGGACTACTTTCAGTGGAGGATTAATATACAGTTTTGGTGTTCTAATGAGGAAAAAAGGCTGCAGGTATGTGCCTGTGTGATTGAAATTAAACTAGTGTGCCCAAGTTTGTTGTAATGATGGAACACAGCATTCAGTGCAACAGTGTGGCTCACTGATATGTTTTTAATAGATTGTGGACAGCAACGGCAAATAAATAAATGTATCCAGCTCTGGCATCACAGACAATATTTATTTGCGGGATCAAAGCATCAAAACATCAGTCTGCTCATCCATAAAAACCATGTTCCTCTGTTTAGACCACATTAGTCCTTTTGGTTAAAAAACAGAGCTGTTTTGGTGTCTGTATTTTGCTTTGGCTGTCAGTTAGCACTGGTGGAGCTTCATGGCGTTCAGCGAGTCAAGCAGTATTGGCTGACTGAATTCGAGACCAAAACCAGCGGCCGGTGGTGGCCTCCAGTAGAGCTAACCAGCGAGGCTGGTAATTGATTTGTTAAAGCGCCCCCCCCTCCCCAACTGGCTTGGTGAAATGAGATGACAAGGCCAGTCCTGAGGCGTAGTTGAGTGGAGCGCGGGATGGGCGGGGGGTCCATGACCCACAGGAAGATCAATACTACATGATGAGGGTGTGGAAATGGTGCCTCAGCTCTTTGTTCTCATCCGGGCCTTTGCTACAAACCAACCATCTTGCCACACTACACTTGTGATGTTATTACAAAAAACATATCTCAGTGACACAGGCCGTTTGGTTTTACAGGCCGTATGTTTGACCATGTGGTTTTCCAGGCTACAGGCACAGAATAATTCTATTTAACTACCCATCATTGTAAGTGATATCAAGGACGTAAAATGCAATGTGGATCCCAAACAAAAGACTTTTTATATACCCTGACACTGAGTTTCACTACAAAGAGAAGGAGACATCACACACTTGTGCTGTGTTGTGTTGAGCTCAAGTCCCACATTACAGATGGTTGCGAAGATTTATAACCTCAGTTCGGAAAGAGATGAGCTCACATCTTTGGGATGTAGGCTTGATTTTAGCATATTATACCTGATGTGTGGTGGAAAATGGTGTCCATTAATTCCACCAAATGCCGGCATTTGCCTGGAGCAAGGCCTAAATAATTTGTTGGCATAACATGAATAATGCAAGTGATGGGCACTAATGCAGAGACAGTGTTTTTTCTTGGGTTTTGAAACCATCTGTAGTGCTTCATTCATCTGTTTGCATGTACAGTATAGGACCATACCATGCAGTGCAATATTTGGCACCACTGCCTTCGAACTTTGCTTTTCTCAGCCAATAGAGGGGATAGGTCAATTGCAAGTATACTTTTCAGGTCATAAAAATCCATATACAAGTATTTTTCTTAGGGGTTTAGGCAGAATTCTTCACCCTCAGGAAAGGCAGCTGAAGGTTTGGAGGGAATAATAGCTCACTTTGCACCTCATAAAAACCTGTGAGCACACCTCGAGTGCTGCTGAAGGCCTTTCGCTGAAGGTCCCTCACTTGCAAGCCCTCAGAGCAGTCCCTGAGGATTATAGAAGTGATGAGGAGGGCAGTACGGAGGATGATGCCGTCCTTCACACCTCTGATGTGTGTGTTTAGCCCCCGCTCCCTGCATCCTTCGCCATAAACCACTGTTTCAGGGTGATAGCAGAGTGACAGAACATCATGAATTCCTTCATTTTTTTTGAGTGATAGTTGAGCAGCCTTTCCCTGCTGGCTCCTCTGGATGGCCACAGCTGCCAGTCGACACTCCAGAGTGCTAAAGTGTGTATGTCTTTGCCACAAATGCAAGAGTCTGGCTTGAACCCTCGGCTACTGAGCTGGACTAAATGTGTGCACTGTGTGGTGTTTTAACCCAGTTTGCGTGACTTGAATTTTTAATATCTGCTAAGCTCCAGGAATGCACTCTGTTGCACTGGAATAACAGGCATGGAAGTAGAGTGGGGTCTCTATTGCATCTGCTGCAAGTGATTTCATTATTCTGCAGCACTTCACCAACACTCACAGCTACTTTTGGACAATGATAAGAGAATGAGCTAGAAATGAACTTCAGTGGATGAGGTATGAGCGGATAAACTGACAGATTAGCTCTTTGTTTCGTCCTCGGTCCCAGCTGATCTGTACCTGCTGTATTGGCTGGAGCTGTGAGCCATTTGTTTCACTGGCGGAAATTGTTGTCAGTGGAGAATTAGTCTTATTGATTATCCGAATTGGGAACAAAGCTAAGAAATTAGCACTCTCCTATTTTGATCTCTCTGCTAAGACCAGAATTAGCTCAGATTCGTGTGCTCCGACGGCAGTTGCCTGGCCTCACTGTTTTGAAGTAGCTCGCCTTTGTTGCTTAAATGATTTGTCTTTTAATTTGTATGTCAGAAAATGCAGCTCTGTGAGGCTGTAATCAGTAGCACTGCTTTAATCGCCAAAATGTTAACATGCTGACAGTGACAGTGCTAAGATACTAAAATTTAGCAGGCAGTATTTACCAGGTTTACCTTCATGTGAGTCTAACCTGCTAGCACGACGATATTTGCTGACTAGCACTTCACACAAAGAAATAGAGAAATTGTTGGGTATATAAACCATTTTTTGTTGCCAAACATGATCTTTTTTGTGGGTTCCTGAAACACATTCTCTAATCCTAGCTAGCAAATTTTGTTGCCTTGTTTCTTAACCATGGCTGAAGAAAGTATGAGCTCTTCTGTATATGTGCGACTGCTCTCTCTCCAGGACTGTTCACATTAACCAATAGGACCAGACTGGCTGACCTCTACGTACTCAGTCGATGGATGGACCGTCTTTCTATGTTGCACCAATGCAGAATGATGCTTAAACAGATGTGTTTCTGGACTTACAACTAGCTAACAGACTTGTGCTAAGGGAATTAGCATTATCTTAAATGTTATCCATAGCTACAACAGGAAATATTTTATTTAACCTTCTTGATATGAAGTGCGCGCTATACACACAAGCACTTTTAATGAGTAAAACCCCTTCATGGGGAAGCTTTGCTGCCCCAACTGCTGCTCTTGAATATAGTCTGTATTATCAGATATGTTCTCTAAAGATCTTTGGATTCTCCCTCATCCATGATGGTTGCCTCTGTCCAAATCTTTGCACCTAATCATTTTTAACCACAGTTGTCTTTGTTTTATTTTTCGACTGGCAGTGGCAGCTGGTATTCGATAAAACTTCAGCGCGGACCCATTACTCTTTCGTTTCTGACATGTAACACAGCGAGCATGACATTTTCGCTTGGTTATGCGGCCTGTACGAGGTGTAGTGCATCAGTTTTGCTTGGCTATGGTCCTCAACTGAAGCAGTGGCGGTCTTACAATTTATGCTCCAGGGGCTTGGAATATATGTAGCAAATGCCAAACGAATCCAGTCAAGAGATTTTTTGGTGGTGCTTGAGATAAAGTCAGTGGATCACCGAAATCTGTAGGATTCATCCATTTGGGACCATGAATGTCTGTGCAAAATTTCATAGCAATCCATTCAGTGGTTTAATTTAAGTCTAAGTCCAACTAATATTGCCATCCATAGAGCCAAACTGCTAGTGTGGGTTAAAAAAAGTATCCAATAAATAATTGTGATATCAGTAAGATAAATGTGTTGCACTGCACCTGCGTCGTAAGTCAACATCTAACAGGGAGATGGACTAGGGTATGCAGTATGTTGCCAAAAATGTTTGACCTAATCGTAATTCTAGATTATATATGGCTCGCTAGGCAGCAGGCTGGGATGAATCTTTCCTCCCACTCTTAATTCACCAACTTCTCCTAGGTCAAACAAGCCGGTAAATCTTTCCTCTGAGAAGGGCCGTCCTCCTCTGAACTCTGTTATCAGTGATCTGACTGATCTGACGCGAGCAGGTTCACATAATTAAACCCCTCTGCTTTGTTCACATCTGCATGCAGCAGCTCACATGGCACGTCTCTGTCCCTCGGCTTCAACACGTTCCGCCTTCCACTGTGTCCCTCCTATCCTCATTAAGCATTCAGCTTGTCCCTCATCAGTGAATTAAGGGCTCACTAGTGCTGATTTGCTCTGGCAGTGCGCTGGAGATGACAGTCTGTCTCTGTCATTCGTTCATGCGCAGATATGTAAACACAAACCCTCGCTCAGCTTTCTGACACTGATTGGAACGATACTGTAGGATTTGCGGAGCACCTAAGCTTAGCAGTTAACAGACTGTTCCACAAATAGCCCATGGAGACGTCACAAGCAGGTGTTGCTCTGGAAGCATCATGTCACATTTATCCAACAAAGCATTATGACTACTGCATGAGGGGAAAAGCTGCTAGCGGGATTATTATTTTTCTGTTTTCACTTTCATGTCCAAATTCCATTATTTGCCTTTCAGTATTTTGTGTGAATTCACCTGGTTTCTGTATTTTCTGTATTACATTTATTTTGCTGAACACATGTCTTAACACATGCTTACGTCAGCATATTTTGTGATGTTTTGTATTTACCGTGAGCATTCAAAAATACCATATAAATCAATTACTGTCTGTGGAGATTAGTGTCAGTCTGTCCACCACTTTGCCCTGAGATGTCCCGAAATATCTCACCAACTATTTGATGCATGATATCTGGTACAGACATTCATTTTCCCCTCAGTGTGGACGCTAATCATTTTGCTTTAGCAGCATCAACTGGTCAAAATTTCAGTTCATCCAATACTTGTACATATGTTAGCATGCAAACACGCTAAATAAGATGGCAAGCATCGTCAACGGTACACCTGTACCACATCAGCACACAAGCATAGCGCTCAACAGCGACTCAACAGAGTTTTTTAATTCATTAGTCTTTTAGTCAGAAAACAGTGAAAAATACCGCTCATAATTTTACAGAGCTCAAGGCGTCATTTTAAAGTTGATCATTTTGTCCAACTAACAGTCCAAAAGCCAAAGCTATGAATAAAATTGAAGCTGTAAATCCTCACAACTGAGAATTTCAGAGAAGTAAATGTTGCTTCATAAATAACAATAAATCATTTATCCAAATAGCTGACTGGCTGAATTGTCAGTCAATTGAATAATCATTTCAGCACTAAGCAGCTTATAATATAGATTATGTTGCTATTCTTGATATAAACTGCTACACCAGGTGAGCAGGGATGGAGGTTTATTCATTCACACAGTGGTCTTGAATATTTCATCACTACTCATTTTCTGCTGTGAGTCAGAGGATCACAAAGTGGGGCCAGTGTAATTGCTGGGCACCTTGCTGCTTTGGTCATTACCACCACAGCACTGGTAGCAGGATGAATATACACCTTCTGTCAACATGTTATTTTTGGGATTATGGCTTCCTCGCTCCTTCATGAGGAAATTGGGTTGACACAGTGAATTTCTTTCCATTTAAGCAGCCTTAATACTTAATGCTGTTTTGTCTGCCCCTGGGGCCCGCTGAGTGCGCTTTGCACTTTTCTGGGGCTGGCACGGATTCTCATTACCCCTGGAAAAACTTCCCGTGTTCATGTAAAACAGTGTAACCTGATCCCGAGACTCGAAATAGTTTTGCGGGAGACTCAACATCCTCCTCAACAATCTGGTGGAGACGATGCTGCTTCCCGAGAAGAGCTGGAGAAATAGAAAGCGGCTCAGCCAGCAGACGATGTAAAGAAACAGCATGTGCTCGTTTAACACCTATAAATATCTGAGGTGAGGTTGGCATAATCTGTTCACTCTAGTGAGAGGAATTCTGGGTAATCAAGGACACATAAGGTCTTGCAGAGTGGTGCTACCTCAGCTATTTTTCATGTGGCTGACCTCTTTCCTACACTGTGGCATCTGTACTGTAAGTGGAGTTAAATTGTGTGTGCTGAGGTATGATTTATGGAGGTAAAAAAACTGATGTCTTAACAATAGTTCAGATTATTTAAAGTGGGGTTGTATGAGATTCTTATTGCTAGTTACTGTATAATTTACAGTAGATTCCGGTTGGCACTCTCTCTCTCAGCAATAAAAGTATTGCTAATAAAATAAAATAAATAAAATTAAAGTATTTTAACGACTCAAAATGATATTGCTATTTTTCAGGTGGACTTTTTTAATTGTACTCTATATTTAGAATATTTTGACTGCTTTGCTTTGTTATCAGACAGCCTTTTCTGAGAGTAATCCGCTGTGTTTTCTCCAAACAGACCAAAGGCAAAATCAGTAACTTTACAATGCAGAACACAAGCGCTGCACCTCCATCTGTTAGTTCGTGTGCACACAAGCATTCATTTCTATTTTCTTATGCAGATTTACTCAAATCTTGGTTAAAATTTGCAATACCTTTGGATGGAAACACAGCTATTACAGCTCACTTACATTTTTGGCTGGTCTATAGACTATTAATAAAATTGCAGTTCATCTCATGGTATGTATGATGTCAAAACTGAACCATATAGAAATATCTGTAAATTACTGGTTTACCAATCTCAGCTCTTAAGAAAGAAATTGACTTCCTGTGTCTGACATGTTTGTATTTAAAGCTTATACATATGTGTTTTGCAGCCATATTCTGATCAATTCACAAAGAGATAATGTGCAAACGCTCCAGTCAAAATAGAAAAGTTTTAAGAATATTAAATGTTCTTACTTGGATTTTGACATTTAAGGTGTGAATGACCACTTGAGTATTTGCATTAGAGTAGTAAAAACAGGCTGCAGGATCCCCTCATGGCTGCATGACATCTAGATCTAGTAAAACTGTAGAATGGAAAAAAAGGAGGATAAAATGATCTTTCTATGGCAGGATTAAAATTAGTGGAATCCACACTAACTCTCCTAACTGGGGCTGTGCAGACTGGCATCTACTGTAGGTAATATACTGACTGATGGATACCTCATATAACCCCATTTCAAAAAAATCTGAACTATCCCTTTAACAATGGGCATGTACAGTACTAATGTCTTTGGTTTATAGACATAAAAGTGGAAAAATACAGTACAATTCCTGTAGCAATAGAAACCAGTAAACCCTGACAACATATACTCCATCAGAAGAATGAGATGGCAAATGTTTACAAGACATCATCTGTTGTGTGTTGAGTCTTACTCCCTGGCGAGATGATCTATTTTTACCCATAACTTGTCACGCTGGAGCCACCCGAACAGAAAATCAAACCCGCCGGATAACGGGCTTTTGAATCCTTTAGGACTGGTGATAGTGATTGCCTTCTGCGTTCATCGGTTTGCAGTCCAAATTCAACAGTGTGTGTTTGTTTGCGCATATTGGGGCTGTGTGTGTGAGCTTGTGTGAGTAAACGCTCGTGTGTGCCTTTTTATGAGCTCGTCTGAGTGATTTCCCAGTGAGGGTGCGTTTTACAGCCGGATTCCTCCAGGATGAGTCTGGCTGTTTGATAGAATGGCCCCATGGCGGCCTCCCAGTCTCTAGCCTAATGAGCATCAAGTCTAACAGGTGGTCCATCAGAGCGCTGAGAACAAGAGAAATTAGGCTGTTTGTATGTAAGCTGCCTCTTTGCTGTGTGGAAAGGCTTTTTATACAACTAAGTGCTACTTTTTCCTCCATCCGGTGAGGAAATGGAATCATGAACACAATATTTCTTGGAACAGCGATCAGCAGCCCGTGTGGTTTATAATGCAAGAGTTTGAGAAAAGCTTGGAGGTAGTTGACGTCTCACACACTGTCTGATCCCCATATGAAGAACTTACAAAACAGAGGCACAATTTATAAAACTGGAATGAAAAGAGCTGCAAAAGTGTTTACTGCTTCCACTTGCACTTCCAATTTAAAAGACATGAGTTTACATGTTTTGTGAACAGTATATGCATATTAAGCAGTAATTGTTTGGATGAATTATTCAGAAACCCAGTGTTGTATGAGATAAACATGTACTTTGCTGACAGCCATCCTTTTTTTATATGTTAATATTCTCTTTTTTTTAACATTTTTTAATTTTAAGTTAGGGCTGCATGACATGTTAAAAAAAAATCATATTGCAATTATTTTGACTGATATTTCTCTACCAAACAAACATATTTTCTTTCATCTGAGGAACAATATTTTTAGGCCAGGGCATCTCTGCAGCACTACAGTCCTGAATTATGATGCTGTTTTGTCAAACATTTTTCCTTTTTTGAAAAATTGTGATTTGATTCTGGTTATGCAATTTATATATCTCGCTTAGCCATACTGTGATTTTGATAATATTGCTATTAATTGTGCAGCCCCACTTTAAATTAGAGCCACTGGTTAGCTGATATTATCAGTATGATACTGGACTAGCACAACTATATCAGTCCACAGTAATTTTTTTTAAAGAACATAATGCAGATTATTTTGATTTTATTTTTTTTAAAGGCAGCATTTTACATAAATTTGGTCCTTTTTCTTCTTTTCTTTATTTCAAATTTGTGTTTTTTTTCATTATTTCACTTCTTTATAATCATTAAAAATACCAGTAAAGGTTTACTGTTTCAATGCCCTGATGTCCTTTTGGATGATATATAAAGTAAGAATAACAACTGATTTATCAGTAGCTAATTTTTTGTTTAATCTCTAGCATCTCCAAAAATCCACTTTAAATGGACCCTACTTCAAATGCCGACTTGCTTGCATACACAAACATGAATTCTCATTTGTAAATGAATGTGATGTACAACCAGACTCATGTTCCCTCACTATTATTCTGACTGATATTGTAGTTGCAATGTGATGTGTGATATCAGAGGTAATGAAAAATAAATAAAAAATCTCACATCTGGTGTTATCATCGGGGCAGAATTTCAATTTGTCCACAAATACTCCAATAATAATAAAACGAATAACATTCCCATCAGCCTCAGCTGCTCTTTGTGTGTTTAGTGCTAATTAGCAAATGTTATGCAAATTTGTGGGCATGTTAGCATGCTGACGTCAATGCTTAGCTCAAAGCCGCTCCGTGCAAATGTACTGCCTGACAAGTAGAGCAAGAATTCTGATGTACTTGAAGTTTATCTAACCAGGATGGCCTACTCTACTGGGATCAGAACTCATGTTTGAAAAGGCTTTTACCCAGAATGATTCATCACTGATCTAACTTTAACAAGTGTTTGTTCATTTATCATTCATTATATGTCCATAACTAAGAGGCGTAAATACAGAGCATTTTACTTGCTACCATGAAACACAGGGGCAACATCTTATTTTCATTATTTGCTGAATTCAGTTCTGTTTCATTCTGAGTTATAAGTCTTGAAAGGAGAGGAGAAACATGAAAAGAGGTTTTGCTTTGCTCCCAGCTGTAGTTGCTGCTGTGGTAAATGTCTGAGTCATGATGAATAACTCGACTCTTCATGAGTCTTCACAGTTTACCGCTTTATCTGCGTTATGTGAAACTTCTTTTTTCGCAGCCAGGTCCTTATCTCAAATTAAATTACACTCTGCTATACTAAGAATTAATTGGGTTTAGTTAGGTTAATTACTTCAATCATACTTAAATCTAATCATAATAAGATCTATATTTATGCTAATGACTCAGCCGGAAAAAAGAAAAGATTATATGAGCTTTGGAAATTAAATTGTGTTAAAGGGATAGTTCGGACTATTTGAAGTGGGGTTATATGAGATACTTATCGATAGATAGTGTATTGCTTACAGTAGATGCCCCAAGTTGGGAGAAGCAGAGAGGAGCACCAGCACAGGAGCTGAGCAACGTGGACAGAGTCGGCAACAAAATGTATTCTAGCCACTTAAGAAAAGGTCCACCTAAAAAAAAATCTATATCAGTTTAAGTGTGTGCTATAGTTAGAATATTTTCATGGTTTTAATTTGCCCTTTGACAGCCCAATCTGTGAGGAAACAGCTGTTATATAAGCCAAATATTGCTCTCTCCACACCAACCAAACTCCATAGGTGAAAACAGTAATTTTACCTTGCAGAACATGGGAGTTGCTGGTCTACTGCTGCTTCAGTTTGTTTGTCTGTTTGTGTTGTTGTGTGACTTTGGTCTTTTAAAAAGCTCAGATTCACTGAAGTCACATAATAACATAAACAAGCTAACAGATGGAGGTAGTGGTAGACCAGCAACTCCAGTGTTGTGTAAGCTAAAATTACTGATTACGCCTATGGAGTTTGGTTGGTTTGGAGACAGCAATATCTGGCTTGTTTAATCGTGTTTTCCCACCAGAAAAGGCTGTCTGATGGCAAAGTAAAGCAGTGGAAATTTTTTAAATATAGTGTACACTTAAACTGACAACCTGTTTTCATATAACCCAAACTATCCCTGTAAGGCTAAAGTTTAAATTCATGTACATGTTGTTTCTAGACCTTTAACATCATTGCCTGTGTAAGAATAATAAAATGTCAACTGCTATCTGTATATTTTTTTTTCTTCTACTTCTTTTTGTGCTGCTTCCAACTTTCCAGTGTCCTCTTGTCCTTACTTCATTTTTTCAGCTATGCTGTAATCCTTCCACAGCATGACCAGCATACAGTATGTTGGAAACAAAGAAGGAGTGTTTAGCATGAATGTCTTTTGTTTGGGTGTGAGCTCATTAAATGATGGTGTGTTAGAATGCATGGGCTCAGGGTGGGTGGGGTTGGGTACGTGCCCCCACCCTCTCTCCTGCTGCAGCTGACTTTTAATGGAATCTGATTTAAAAGCTTGTGAATAATTCCTTTGGGGTTGTGGTTTGTAGGTCATTGTGCCATTATGGTTTGTTCCTGGTCTGTCTGAGGGAAGATGTATGTGTGTGTGTTTGTCTGGGTGTATGTCTGAGTGTGTGTTGGTGGGGGAGGGGGAGCGAGGCTCGGAGGCTTCCCCTGCCCGTCTGGTCGAAGCATCGTAGCTTCTTTCTCCGTACGGCTGTAGGTGGACACAGAGTGAAGCCACCCACCCCCTCAGGCTTGACCCACAAATCCCTTCCTCTGGGCAACAAAGGGATTATGGGAGAAACAGACTAATCTACTTCTGTGAATTTACTTATGCAAAGTCTTTGCCACACAGGCTCTGGCATCGGCCTAATCATAGAGAGCAAAAGGCTGTTTAAAAGAGAAATGCGTCATATATTTACTGTGCTAAAGCATAAAGTGACCGTGATATGTCAGAAAATGCTAAGGAAACATGCTAAGTTGAAATATTCACTTCTCAGACAACAATGCCAGCATTTTCTACAATAAATTTCCATTCTGCACCAGAATGACTGTTGATAGAGAAGTTCTGATGCACTTTTTTCCAGTCCCTATCCGATTCCAATATCTGCATTTGGATATGTGCTGATACCAAAACTATACTGATACCAGAGCTCTTTTTCATCTTGATTATGGTTATGATTATGATTATAGTTGTTGATATTGTTGTTGTTTTCACCATCTGGAAAGCTTGTTAAGTTTGTGTAATGTAACTTGTGTAATACCATCCATCAACCATTGTGGGGTGCTGTAGGATTGTGACTTGTGACAATCACACGTGCAGCTGACTGGCGGAGCGACAGCCCTCGTTTCCAATGACGCTTTGCTGAGAGCTTGTTAAGTTTGCTATTTTTTACATAGTGGCTTATGTTGGTAATTGTCATTTTTCTGCTGGCTTATTATTACTTAATGAGTTAAGTGGCTAGTTAATTTCTTCATTCCAGCTGCACCATGCTGAAATGTGTTTCCCTTGTACTAAATGTTAATGCATGGCAGATGTAAAAAAAAAAAGCTATTCAGCTTTCAGCTCACACTGCTTAGCATATTATTTACCAATAGAACATGTGAAATTAAGATGTGAATGCAAATATGCAGAGATGCAAGTCCGATACCTGATGAGTGCCTTACATCAATATAAAGCTCCAATACCGATATTGGATCGGATCAGTCCCAGCTAGTTTTTGATAAACTTTTCCACATTTATTAAAGTTAATATTAATTCTGAATGTTGGCCGAATGAGTAAAGTTCTGTTTATGAGTCGTAGGAAATGATTATTAATGTTTTAAAGACAGCAGATATTTGTAATGGTTAAACTGAGCAATTTGGTAATGGAGTTTGGCAGACAGAGGGCAGGCAGTCACTCAACTCCAACTCCAGAGTTTGTATTTTCAGAACAGTGGGCTTTTATTTTCAGGATAATAGGTTTAGCTTTATATCAACAGACAATTAACAGTTATTAACTACTGATCAACTTGCAGTGGAGGACTTGTATAATATTGCTCTTATCTTGAGCTTGTGTAGGTTCAGTGTCCCTGCAGCCTGAAGGCAACCTGCCTGAGCTTTGAGTCTGGGAAGGAGAAAGCAAACAACTCCTTTCTATCATAGATTGTGTATTAAATTTTAATTATAATGAGAGTAACTTGGATTTATATAGTGCACACAAGGCTGAGAATACAAAAATAAATAAAGAAAGAAAGAAAACAAAACATGGTGTAAGCGTTGGTGAACAAGTTTTCAGAAGTTTTTTGTAAATGTCCAGATGCGGGGCATTTTGGATCTCTGCCGGCAGAGACTTCTAGCGGATGGGGGCTGCCACACTGAAAGCTCTGTCACTGAAAACCTGCAAGCTGGTGTGGTTTCATCATGATACAAAATTATATCAGTTCTTTGGACGACAACATAATATTTGTCGATATGACAAAGTATGCCATGATAAACTTTTGATTTGATTCAGTTCAGGGGTCTGCGATCGATATTTGACGATATCATATGTCTATTTAATTTGTTTTTATTATATCATGTATTGCTCCAATTCAGTATTTGGACTGCAGGTGGGTGTTACATATTTCTTCTTTAATCATCTGAAGCTGCACTTTTCTGTATTTTATGCTCTCTCTGCAGAGCAAAGAAAGAAAACGCTGTCTTTCCAAATCTGAGAGCCTTTGTTTTCTTTATTTGGGATACTTGAGAAGGAACACTGGGCTTGTAAGGGGCCACCTGCAATAACAAATTACTCCCCAGTGTGTAGGAAACATCCAAAAGCAGTACTCCGGATGATTTTTGTCTTGATTTATTAATATTCTGCATAGGCCTGAGGGCTGTGCATGAAATATAGCTGGAGGTGTTGCGAGATGAAAAATGTACCTTTGTGAGGGGCTTCCCAGCCAATTATATTCAGTAGCACATACCAGAAATGACAGTTTGTTACTTGGACAAACGTTCGAAGAGCAACTTTCACCTCCGAATGGTATTTCTGGCCAGCTCAACTCAAACATCTTTGATCTCTTCTCTCAGTTTATATCTGGATGTCGTGTCTTTATCTGCTGCTGAGGTGGGAGTGGAGTGATGGTGAGTGAAGGAAGCTGAATAAGGATGAACTTATCACCTTGCCTTCAGCCAGACAGATCGTGTGGAGGGTTTCACCATAGCTGGCCCTGCTTCACTTGTTTGAATGTTCCTGTCTTGATGGTGTGATACGGCATGTCCCAGGCTAATTCAGACAGTCCGGGGAGAAATAAGCCGAGGGATTTTCTGCAGTAAAGGTTAGCACGCCGGAGTGGCTGGCAGCAAAGATAGAGTAAAAAGCTTCTTGGCAGTGATCACGTTATTGTTCCTCCTCAGACTCCCTAGACATGTGGAAATTAGCCTACATGTTTGCGCATACAGTAAAATGATTGTTTCCCCTCCATGTTTGGCCTGATGATGAAAGATTGTGTGATGTTCTTGAGGGGTGATATTTATCTTAGAGGAAGGAGAGCTTTGATTTTGCACCACAGGAAGAACATGTGGGTTGTCTTTGTGCTGGATTGTGTTTGACTCATTTCCAGACCAGATCCCAGATGCTGGACCTGGGTGGTCACACCCATAGCCATGTTGCGCAACGCCTGTTTACTGCATCTCGTTTGTTAACCAAATGTTGTTTCTGCGTTCTGCTGGTTCTGGAAAAATTAACCCTACGCATCAGGGGCGTTTTAACTGGTTCGACCACACCATTTAACAAACAAAGGCACTGAACTGTCATCGTGATATTTCCCCTCCAGATGTTCTAATGATGGTCTCATCAGCTCTCACCACCTCTGTTTTCACTGTGTGTGCACAATGTGAGCCAGATGGGTTTTCATCTGAGGGTGAAGCAACAGCATGGATGTGGGGACACACTGTATTATCATTCTGGCTGGAAAGTAAGTTTTGTTCTTAAGATGACCCTGATTTTTCAACTCCTAACATAAAGTAAATTGACTTTTTGATGATAAGAAACTTATTAAACTAGTCCTCTTGGGACAGTTTCCCTTACAGAGGCTACAGTTAATCAAGAAGAAGGTAGTCCTCACCTCTGAGGTCTTTTCTCTGGCAAAAGTGAAATGAAGAAATACCTGCATTAAAGCAGAGCCTAAATTCTTACATGCGAGCTTGTCTGTGCAGATAAATCTGCATGTTTGTCAGTCAAAAACACTCTCAAGCTCTCGGTTGCTCCTTTTCAGTCCATTTCTGCAGTGAAAACATTGACTCATTTTCAGTTTGTTTACAGATAATCACCTCACATGAGCTGTCAGACACTCCTAGGTTAAACTGAATTAACTGAGAACTTTAAGGGCTGACTAAGTTTGTAAGACACACCATAAACAGACTTACATAAACGTGCTAGCCAAGCAACATTGAGGCTACAAACAAAGATAAAAAAGATATCTGCTTTTGCAAATATGTAAACCTCTACTCCTCGAATACAAATTTGTTTTTGCAAAGAACTGTAACCAAGATGCATACAAAAAGGGATGTTTTATAGTGTAAATGTGTAAATTCCACCCAAAGTACTCAGAACTTTTAGTCCCAGGAACTACTATTCAAGGAACTAAAAGGTTCTTTCAGCTAGTTCTTGTCTGCATTTCCACCACAGTCTAAAGATCTTCAAAGTTTGGCTGTTTTACATAAATTTGATGTGTTGATGTGTCGAAGCACAAGGAACGAAAAACAAATTTGCAGCTGCAGGTTTTTAAAAAATCATGTCCCTGCCATGTTCCTGTAGTGGAAATACAGCTACACTTTTTTTGTAAATTACCTCAAAAAAGACTGCAACTTCTTGTGATTGGCTGACATATACACTAACATTGATATTTGCAAAACCTAATATCAGCTGTTATATTGACTTGTTTTTTTGTATAGCTCTAATTAGAAGCTACCTGAAACCTAATTATGTAACATTGATTGAAAATAAGTGAAAATAAAGCAATCATTTATGTGTCTTTTAAATAAAAGTAACAAAACTGTAATCAACTGTGAGGTAAAGTTATTCATTTTAAATGAGGAGAGCATGCAGATCTATTGACTTTTAATGGCTGATGTCCATGAAAGGTTCTTGGTGGCTTTTTTCAGCCTGAAGGATTCTCGCACAGGCTCAAGTGTCCCTGCTCTCTCTGTTCTCTTTGTGAAATGAATGGCTCTCTGGTGGCTTGTTGATCTTGTTACTCACAGTGTGAACGCACTGTTGGACTGACTTGTTCATTTTATCACTTAAATGCTACCATGAGAGCAGTCAGGATTTTAAAAAATGTAGCTTTTACAGCTGCGTAGTATTAACCATCATATTTTACAACAGTGATACACCAGCACTCTGCCCAGCAGCAGAAAGCATTCTCTGTGTTGCAGTTTATTTAACCTTATCTGATCTGATTTCAAACATGGCCTGTTGCATGGAAACAGGAGTACTGCTAAGCTTCTCCACGCCACTCCCAGGCATCCATCACGGACTGCAACAAGCTGCTGAGTGCTGTTTGAAGCGTGCGTGTTTATGCGCCATGCGTGCTCAGTGCTGACGGATCTGTAGTGACAGTTGTGAGATATGGCCTGCTGGACATCCAGGACAGGGATTGTAGTGTCTGATGAGCCCGCCGCTCTCTGAACCCCTTTCTCATCTGCTGTTGGTGGCGGATAATGCGGCTCTAAAGCCTCTTGTGTAAGAGACCTGGTCACTGAAGACGGGGCGGGAGGGGACAGGGAATGACGCAAGTGTCCTCCCGTTCTTCCTTCCATTACCCCTGATCTCCGCTCCTGAGGACTTGGGAGGTCAGCGGGGCAGAGCCGCTGACCCTAATTCCTCAAGGAAAGGTTTCCTGAGAAGAATCACCGCCTGCCTCCTGCCCCCCTTGTAGTGGCTGACCTGGAAAGAGCGCAGAGAGCAGCTGACGTAGACCGTCGGCCGCGTGTTTGTGGAGCCTGCAGATGAGCTGCTGATGGGCCTGAACTGCCTCCCCGCTTTTTTTGATCTGATGGAGGACGTGGCTCCATCTGTTTCCTGCTCCCGAAGGCTGCGGCATTCGCAGTCAGATCAGATGAAGACAAATGAATAAACGGAAGGATGAGTCACGGCTTTCTGCTCGTGTTTTGACAAGTCCTTCTGCTTGAGTGCGTGAGGCTGGAAATATTGACATGTTTGTTGAATGACTTTGAGGGTGGTTGTGTGTCAGGCGTCATTATAAGCAGATAAACACAAACAAAAGACAGTTCTGCTGACAACATTTCTGTCTATAACTGTTAACTGATTCAACATTGCCGCGTTTACGCTGCAGGGTTCCATTGTTTGCTCCGTCAATAAACAAGCCAGCTCAAAATGTAGGACATAAATACTTGTGCTCCCCTCCGGAAGCCATTTGCTTTTTAGCAGTGCCTCCCTTTTTCTTCCATCTCGTCATCCACCTCCAAACCCGTCCGTGCCCTTTCTCTCGCCCTGTCTTCCTCAAACACCTGTCAACTCCATTGTCCTCCCCTGAAGAAGAGTAAACCCAAGCAGGCATGCTCCTGCGACCTTTTCAATGGCCCTCTCCCAACAGGGCGGGTGCTTTTGTTCCTTCGAGCCTTTCTTACCAGGTTTTGGGGCAATCAGCGAGGGGGCATCCGTCTTCCCATTGAGGGAGGCGTGGCGCTCGCTGCTTGCTGGGTGCGATAATGGACCACACATGGTCGTGCTCCAGCGGCTCTCCAAGACCTGGGGGCCTCGGTGCGTGGGCACAGGCCCCGGCTCTGCCTCCATCTCCCTCCAAACTGGCCCAAAAAGCCCTCTTCTTCTTCTTCTTCTTCTCAGCCTTTTGTCTGGGGCCCTTTCACTTAGCCTGAGCTCTGCCGGGCCTCTTTGTCCTCCTATCTGGGGGCCCGGTGCCTCAGCGTCCACTCCCTCAGCTTTGTTCACTCCACCTACAATATGCCACCAACAAGTATTCCAGAAATGCGATGAATGCAAGTCTTTCTGTCAGCGTGAATGTGCCTAAGTAAAGAAGGAGAAAAGGGGTTTTTGATTTCATGTTGCTCAGGAGGTTTTCGCTGACGATTTGGGCAGTTTATTGAGCCGAGCTGATGATGTGAATAAATTCATTGGGATACAAGCTATAAAAGAAATCCCGGCAATCCTTTCTGTACTTTCAGAGAAAATTAAATAAAATTCTTGCTCTAAGGAGTTTAATTAACATTTTTCCTGAATGAGAGTTTGTTGTTTACGTGGCGGAGTTTCTGAAACTTGCTCTGAAGGATACGCAAGCACTGTTAGTGAACTGAAAACTCATGCATGCTTTAATTGCATACAATCCAACAATACAGAGCAGACCTCAGTCCCAGCAGCAACCCCCAATGCAGACCACATGAATCCAAGAAAGCGCTTTTTTTGATCAAACCTGTAGACATATTTATCATACTTGACTGAATTAAGGGACCAAAAAAACAGGCGTCAGAAGTCTGGATACTACACTAAAAACTTAATATATGTCCCCCTGTCTCCACGTCCACTAACATGTCTGACTTTGCAACCATAAATCTTTATATCTGAGCCTTATTAAGTTTCCTTTTTCTTCTTTTTATCTGC
This sequence comes from Lutjanus erythropterus, assembly GCF_056507025.1. Lineage (NCBI taxonomy): Eukaryota > Metazoa > Chordata > Actinopteri > Lutjaniformes > Lutjanidae > Lutjanus > Lutjanus erythropterus. The sequence goes on from NC_139329.1 coordinate 9,510,605, forward strand.
AGAGTGGAGCTTTTTGATGTTTGACGCACACGTCAGGAGGTTTCTTTCTTCTTTCTTTCATTATATTGGAGGCTTTGCTAATTTAGAAAACTTCTGTGAAGGCCCTTAGCGATGGTACCACCCTGACACTTTATTAACATGAGGCATGTAGGATGGTAATGATGTAAATTTAATGAAATCCCCATCCTCCTTTGACAAGGATTTCATTGTAACCATTTTATATTGAAGAAGGGGATGTCACTTAGCTTGCCTCATGAAATCAATCTCCAGTTTTTTCTTTTGGTTTACCATAAGAATGGCACTGATTTGTTGCTGCCTGCACAGACCTGCAAGAGTGAAGCGTAACATGCAGCTGTTATGAGCTGGTCCACTCAAGTAATAAGTCCTCCACACCACATGGTCCTTTGTTGTTTTGCCGCAAACCAGAAAAACAGAATTGGAAAACTTCAAAGGCAAACGGCTACCTCTTGGGTAGCCTTCGCAGGGGCCTTGAAAAAATCCTGTTTTTTCCTGTTCCACTCATTCAGGTCACCATGCTGCCTGTAGTATTTGACACAGTTTTTATAAAGTCCAAGGAAGTTTTTGAGATTTCAGTAGGTTTGGGATCTTCCATCTACAGAGCTGAACTTTTTATTGCCACTAACTCTAAATCTCAGTGTTGCTACACTTTATAACCCCTCATCAAAAGGATGAGCTTCAAAACCTCAAGGCCAGTGTGCTCCCCTTGCATCCACATTCGGACAACACAGTGTTGTACAATTAAAGTTGTAATTCCTTCATGCTATACACAACATACACCATATATACAGATAATTGATGTAATTCAAAACTAAATGGCATAAAATATAAAACAAAATAAAATAAAACAACATGTACTGTCATTCACATATACACGTGTACATCCACGAAATAATTCTGTAGTGCATTTTTTTGACTATTCGTCATGTTGAATGTAAACTGCAGTACCAAGATGGTGATGATAATATGGTTAATACCATTACTACCATATAAAATATGTTGTCATCTGGGAATTCCACAACTTTAACTGGGTTTGAGCATGAAGCATCATCAATGTAAACAGAGTCCTCCTCCTCTCGTCCTGCTGGAGTCTTTCGTGTTGCATCCCCTCAGCTCAAAGCTGGTCCATCCGTCCAGTGCAGCAGCTTCATTCGATTTTCTGGATATTAGCCAGGAGCAGCTTTTAAGTCCCAGCTGTAGCTGTAGCTGTTGTTCACCTCCACTCCTCCTGGGGTGGTCTGCAGCGGTGCGTCCAGCTAATCCGACAACGTGTTCGAAAAATGATAACTGCATTTTTGGTTGTCTCCAGGTCCGCTGCTCTTTAATCCAAAACCCCACACTTCATGTTCCAATGTCGGCGAGTATGTTATGTCAGAGGTGATATGTGTTTCAGCAATAGAGCCAAAAAAATCACGTTTTCTCACTTTCTCAATTCTCACTTTGATCACAAGCCTGTCAGGGGAATATTGAAATTGAGCAACTCTCCCTGCGGAGTCACATGACTCTGATCATTTACGCCAGCCAATTACGAACAAGAAAACAGGCAGCTGTCTGTTTAACAATCAGGCCTGCCCTCAGGACAGGGGAGCTATAGATTGCCTTTGTGTGATACCTGCTCTCAGAAGACTAGACTCAGCCAAACACATTGATTGCTGTGCGTTTTATCCAATTGATTCTGTTCAGTTCATCCCACAGTAATTCTAAGCTAATGATACAGCTTCATTGACACGTACGTTATATCTGATGTTTGGTATGTTTTGTCATTAATATTTGTTTTTTTTTTAATTATGCATATTGTAGAATGCAACATTTTATAAGCCCACCATTGCCTGTGTTGAACAAATGGCTTTGAAAATCCAGTAGTGCTGACTGTTGCAGTTTATGCTGTATCTTAGTTTGGAATTCAATTTAAGCTGACAATGGAAACTGAAGAAAATTGCCTCTGAATGTTATTGACTCAGGGGGAGAGATTCGCTGGGGAAAGTCTTTTGTGGTGCAGTGACAGGAGTGACAATACAATACAGAGAAGACATGAAGACACAGGAGGAAACATTACCGTTAACGGAAGAGGAGATTTTGCATTTTGGGCCATTTCAAGGCACAAAGACCTATTATTAGATGCATGCACGCAGAATTTGTAAAAGTATTTTTTTTTTCTTCAAATTGATGTTGCAAGATTTGTGTTCCTTTATTATTAATTTATTTTGCACCTCAGCAGTGAAACTAATCTGAATTGTGCACATACTTTATATATGAAATTTCAGCTGCATAGTTTTACACTGTCTGAAATAGGGTTCCAAATTTTGTGTGCTTTCCTTAACTGATAGTGGAACTTGTTGGCAATCAATTGATTAATTATTAATAATTAATAAGATACAAAGCACATATCTTTTTCTCAGTTTTATTTAAACAATTCTAGAGGCACATTAGTTACGTGAAACTTTAGTTAATGAAGCACACCTAGTTTAAATGAACAGAATAATAAAAGCTTCTGCTCAAAACTGCTGTTCTTGTCCTCCCATCCTTATTCAACAAATGAACAAAACAGTGTCAAATGAGGCACAATTGCTGCCATTTCTGGACTAACAAGGCAGATCAAATCAATTATGAGAAAACCCGCAGATAAATGATACACAGAAAATACATTGTGGGTTAAGAATTTGGTAATTAAAAAAAATAAATAAATAATCAATTAATCATTAATCATTAACATCACTAGTCAGAAATGGAGGACAGATTGTTGCCATTAAAGAAAAGCTCTGTGTGACAATAGCAAGTTCTGATTTGAACACAGGGAATCCATTTCTGTCGGATCAACATGTTTACTCGTGTTGATTTATGTATTTGAGAGATTCTACACTTTCTAAGTGGAAAACTAAGTGAGGAAATCCAAGGTCTGTAAAAAGCACAGGCACTGGTTACGGAGGCGGTGCGGTTTGAGTGATTTGGTGGCCATAAAATTTCAAATGCGTAAATGAGCTCCTTTGCAAAAATGCAAATTGACACCATGTGGAAGACAAAGCATTAAAAAACACGTAAGAGGCTATTTGGGTTCCTCTTGGTCATGTTTATAGGTTTACAAGGCAGTGCTGTCTCACGCAATGGCAGGCCGCACTGGAGATATTTAGGTTGCTTATGCATTATTAGCAGGCTTCAGGCCATGGAGATGGACCTGATATAAAGTTTTGCTTTCCTCATTGTTTCCTTCCTATTATATTCATTTGTTTCTCTCTGCTCAGAGTTCGACTCTGTCAGTTGCACATTAAAACAGTGTTTACTGTACAGTATGGCTGTAGCGTAAGCATCAACCCCCTTAAGGCTAATTTTCTGTCTCCAATTTAAGTTAAAATAATAGCAGATTACCATCTTGCCTTAACCTGATTTCCTTACCGTGCACCAGCTCACATTGGCCCTGACCATCTGAGTGCAAGCAAAAGTTAATGAGGCGGTAATATCAGCGATCAGTGGTACGTCAGCGCAGTCCGTCATACAAGGACTGAACTGATCCCTGAAGGAACACCAAACCTCCTGTCCCTCCACGTTTACACCGACCGCCTCCGCACAGTCACATGGCTGTCGATGGGGGCTCTCCATCTCTTTGTGAGTAGGTTACATGTGCCTTCAATTAGGGCCTGGAACTGCATGGAGCCCAAATGGGAGATGTTAAACAGGCAGTGTGAGAACACTGGCCTGTTGTGATAGTATCTAATGAGATCACTCAGACCCTCATCCTTGAACGCTGCCATTCACTAATGTAATGATTCTTCGTGTGTGTGTGTTATGTGTTCCAATTCACTAAATAAGCGTTCACGCATGCATTCTGGGTGCTGCCTTGTGGTGAGCAGAAAGAAGCTACAAGAAGTCTACACTGTAAAAACAAATTTTACTTTAGCGTCCTGGCTGCCTTAAGTTAATATTTAATTTTGTTATGATTTTACTCATATATTTATTTTTAGTCAAACAAACTTGGTATCAATTCAGTTGTACTTGAGATCACATGTCCAAAAAGTTAAGGATATTGAGTTGAACCAAAAAGCCTCAGAACTTGAAGTTGAGTGAATTTGAAATGACAAGTTGAGGTAACTTTGTCATGATTCAAAACAAATAAACCTTTTAGTAAAATAAACATTATTTAAATAGAGTTGTCCTTCAGAAAATATGTTCAGTAAGCTTAGGATATTAAGTTTAACTATAAAGTTAATGTCTGAGCTGCCTTAAAATTTTAAGTTGAGTGAATTTGAAATGACAAGTTTAGGCACATTTGTCATGGTTCAAAATAAAATAAACCTTTTAGTCAACTAAACTTGATATAAATACAGTTGTACTTTAGAAAATATGTTCAATCAGCTTAAGATATTAAGTTGAACCATAAAGTTGATGTCCGAGCTGCCTTAAAATTGAAAGTTGACTGAATTCAAAAAAAGTGGAGGTAATTATGTCATGATTCAAAACAACTAAACATTTTTTGTCAAATAAATTTGATATTAATGCAGGTGTAATTCAGAAAATTACTCTTCTGTCACACTGACAAACACACAGACAAATGTGATTTTCTTTTACAATTTTCAGTTTGAAAATGTAGTTCTTCATTTCACAATTTTTTTTTTTTTTTAAGTAGAGTAAATTCATAATGTACAGTAAATTCATGATCTCAAGTCAAAAGACTTCACATTAGATGAACTCAAACTTATAAGGTTTATATTAAGCTGTTGACGGTATGATCTGAGCAGAGAACAAAGTAATCAATTGCTCTGCTGGCCTCCAGCTGCTTACCTTCTCTTGCTGCCTTTAGCTGATTGGTTCTCTCTTGTATTTGTTTGTGTTTGATTGATTGCACAGGCCTTCTAGAAAATGGCATCTAATCACAACGCCTGCAGGCCTACAAGCTCCCTGAGTCCTCCTGCTTTTAGGCAGCGTCTTCATATTTAAACAGAAGAGCCTCATAGCCTTGAGGAGAACTGGGATGAGACACAGCTGTTTCAAATGCTGGACATATAAGATGGTCGGGGCACTAAAGATGTCTTCTCCTTTCTGCTCCACTGGCATCCTCAAAGGCTCTTCCTGCACCTAAGCTCCCGTGCAATAAACATCAGTGAGCGGAGGCCTCTGCATTGATGTGCCATGATTCAGGCTCATCCTTTCAGGGCTGCTGTGCCTCGTAAAAGCCCCTCCATGCAAAAAAGGTTCGGGAAGAAGAATGGCAAATGCTTGACAGACAATCCATTCACTCATTCGCTGCTTCCTTGCGCAGACGTCTGAGCTCCGGCTTGCACAGGATTTTTCCATCCCTCTCTGCTGGTCCCCTCCATCTGGTGCGGGGGTCTCACTGAACCCAGCCATGGGTCAACATGCTCCGAGCCCAAACCAGAATGCTTAAACGGCCCAGTGGTGGGGCCAGGCCGGATGGGTCTTGCACGCAAGCCCAGAAAGAGTATCCTCCCCTGCATTGATCGGCCTCTCCATGTGAAAGAGAAGCGCTCCAAACAGGAGAGGAGGAACAAATCAAACAAATTTATTACCACATGGCCGAAAAGGTCAGAGCGTGACAAAAGGCCTCCTGTTGTGAGGAGGAGTGCAGTGGAGTGGCCCCCCTCCAAACAGAGCCTGGGTGACTACCGCAGCATTAGACATGGGTCAGACCGAGGGAAAACATAGAGGTAGAACTAGTCTGAGAACAAAGACCTTCTTCTTGTCTGTTGTTGGACTGTGACGTTTATTTAATAAAAACCTGTTTGGTTAAATTTTCCACTTTAGTGTTAAATTGGCTTAATAGCCTAAAAAGACACTGAAAAATTTAATTTTTTCAATTTGGTGACCATAAGTGACCATTATAAGAAATGCAACTAAATATAGACAGTCAAATTCATTAGGATATTAAACTGTATAAGAAATGTACTTAATATTTTTCTAGCAATCTGGTTGTCAGCTCTTAATTTAATTGCATTTCTATCTTTTTTTCTAGCAACTATCAAGTGGCTGCACAGGTGTGGCTCCAGAGATGGCAATGTCAGTCTGTGGGTCGAGTGGTCCCTCAGTCCAGGCTGAAATATCTCAACAGCTATTGGTTGGATTGCCTAGAAGGTTCATCCAGACTCCAGACATTCATTTGACCCTCAGGATTAAACGGATAGTTCACCCAAAAATGAAAATTCAGTCATTATCTTCTAACCCTCATACAGATTGAGGGTTGGATTTATTTTGGTAGTTTGCAAAACACTGCTGGAGTTTCACAGGAGAACTGTGTTGCAGAATCTCAAACAATGAAAGTGAATGGTGACCAGTTTTCAAATGTAAAAAACAACTGGAAAAAAAATACATAAAATGTTTCCATACTGCTCGTCTGGTGTAATCCAAGTCTCCTAAAGTCCCAATGTGCCATTTGCACACTGTCACACACACACACACACACACACACACACACACACACACACACACACACACACACACACACACACACACACACTTCAGACAGTGTGCATGTGCACGCGAATGTGGTTCCAAGTGAAGGATCTACAGTGAAGATTCAGGCTAAAAACATGGTGTAAATAACATTCTCTCTTGGATTTGGATTTACACCAGACGAGTAGTATGGAGGCATTTTATGTTTTTACTCTGTTGTTTTCTTACATTTGAAAACTGGTCACCATTCACTTCCATTGTTTGGGAGACTCTGCAGTGCTGTTTTCCTGTGAAACTCCAGCAGTGTTTTGTGGAATAAAAAACTAAACCTGACCTTCAGGTGGCATGAGATTGAGTGGATAATGACTGAATTTTCATTTTTGGGTGAATTATCCCTTTAAGATGACTTTTAATCATCAGGTCATATTTTTTTTGTCCAATGAGCAAATATTAGTATGCCAACAAGCTGAATATACTATTTCTTTAGTAGAGTTAGGCTGCCTTAAAACTTTAAGTGGACTTTTAAAAGTCATTGTTATGTAATTTTGGTTGAAAACAAATACATTTTTCTCAACAAAAAAATGATAGTAATTCAGCTGTACTTGAGAAAACATGTTCAGTAAGCTTAAGATATTTAGTTGAACCAAAAACTCTTAAGTCACACTGACAAACAATGAAAAAAAAATGATTTCCTTTTACACTTTCCCAGTTTGCATTGGCATAAACTGCTCCCAATGAATTTATTAAATTTTAAGTGTGTCGGGATTATAGTTTTGCAGTGTTTTTTTAACTATTGTGAAAACATGATTTATCTCAAAAATGTATGAGACACTCAGCAAGATATTTATGTTATGTCAAGCTATAAAAAGAAGTGTCTTACGAGAGTTTTAACACTGAAACAATGCATGCTGGGAATACTAGATACGTAATGTAATGAGTTAAAGTCAGGTCAACGGTAAATTGATTCAGCTCATTAGTTCAAGTCAAAAGACTTCAAGTTAGAGGAATGTTTATAAGTTCTGATGTGTTCTAAAAAGAAAATACAAGAATTTTTAAGTTTAATTAACTTGAACAAATACAACTTATATATTTACATTAGTAACAGAAGATTTATTGGTTCCACTAGATTCCTGTGTGATTTTACAGTGCATTATAACATTATACCTGCTAAATATCTGTATATTAGCATTCAGCTCAAAGCTGCTAGTGTGACTATAGACTCTTTGCCTTTCGTCCATTTTTTTTCTTCCCTTTTCTGAGCAGACAGGTGCTTGTGTGTCAATATGTGGCTCCAAATGAATTTCACCCTCCAGGTGGGAACTTACTCTTATGAAAACCATCTGAGCCTCAGCCGTGGAAAGTTCTTACCTCTGACTGTCCACCACACTTCCCCAGTGATGCAGTCAGATAAAGAAGGAGCTATAGGGAAAGATACAGTGCAACACTTTCTGTTTGGACAGAAGAAAAGAGACGAGTTAGCGCCTGAGAAAGAGAGGGGTGTATGTGTGAGAGGCCTACAGGGGTGACCCAGCAACTCTCCGCTGTGTCTTGCCACAGCCCTGCACATGCTGACAGATTTACTGGATACAATAATCAGAGTGTATATCAAACTGCTCAGCTCTGCACAGGCAGCTGCTGTAATTGGCTCCTTCACCTGGACTTGAATATAAACATCACACAACTTAACACTTGGCCTGAACATGTGACTCGGACATTCGGTGATTTGCTTAGAACGCTCCTTCAGGGATGAACCGTGATGAACAAGCCTCTTGCTGGCCAAAGTACATTTTTGGTGGCCCAAATGTAAACTACTGTAAAAACAATAAAGATAAGTCAGTTTAACCCAATTTAAGACAGGCTTCTTTAACTGTGACACTTGTATTGATTGTTACAAATGAAAAACCAGCTAGTTGTTGGCTAGTTGAATAGGGATGTTTGTGGAACTGTAAAGTAGTGTTTGTGGTGACTTGCAGGATGGGCCACCTACATGGAGTATTTCATGGCCAGAGAATAACTTTTTGTGGCCACGGGCCATTGGGCCCATGGTTGCTGTTAAACCCTGTCCTAATTTGGACAGTGAATTAAATTTTCAGCCATGGTGTTCTAGCCTAAATAAATATGATGTTTCCATATTTATTATCCAAAGTTTTTTGAAATTATACTTTTGGATTCTCCAGCTTATAAAATATCATGCTGGTTTTGCTTTGATGTCTGGTTGGTCAGAAAGTAATAGAGACAGGCTTCCAGAGAGCTTTATCAAACAGGGCACTGGCCCGAAGGCCTCTGCTGGACATCAGAGGATTGAGCAGGACTCATACGTGCCCCTGGCAACTTTACACCATGGTGGGATTCAGTGCTCGGCTGCCAGGATTCCTGCTCCGTCAGCCTGGTTGGCTGGACAGAAGTGTGGCTCACGGGTTGGTTGGTTTGCTGCCTGGTTAGCTCTGGGGATCAGCATTCAGGTCATGCCCTACTGTGCCCACCACGCACAGCACAAAGGGCTGATCAGGGATGCTAAACAGCAGGCACGGGTATTCAGCGAGCTAAAACACACTGCAGTGCTGGATGAGCCTGTCCCGCTCCAGACTCGGTGTCTCAGTGTCTCAGTGTTTGCTTGTCTACTGTGCCATGAAATGGAGTGAGTGTGTATGATCGTGCCAGTGGAGCAATGCAAATACCCTCCCTGAAGAGAAGACCTATTCCACTTAGTTAGGGAATGCTGCTGATGGATTAGACACAGTGGCGCAACACTTTTAGTGAGCCTTTTGTGAAATCTCTTTCTGTGCATTTTATAATGCATGGATATTTGCAATGTAATAATAAAAAAAATACACTCAGCAATTCACCATATTTACACAGCGGCCATTGTCCTCTGCTCTGACGTCATGCTCAAGGTGGGAAGCTCAAATGCTGTTATCAAAAAGATAGTGATGTTACTGCTGTGTTCCAAGTTTATTTGTCATTTCCACACGCAGAGTAATACAGGAAAGAAACTGCAGTTCTCACAGGTGCTAACACAGACATGTAGAAATATAAAAATAGAAATGCAAAGATACAGGGAAGCAAATGTATAAAAAACATAAAATATGCGAGATGTATTTATCAGAGTTATAATATCATTAACCTGTTACTGTTGGATAATGTTACATGATATGAAATGAAAAGCAAAAATTAATTCTGTAATATCAGTGGAAATATTCATTTAACCCTTTCATATCTTATCATGTTAACACCATCAGACAGTAGTGTTAGGTAGGAAGTGGCTGAATGCTACCGTAGCTAATGGATTATCAAATGTTATTTTAGCTTGGAATATAGCCCCACATACATCCAGATATTCACTGTCGATTGTGTGTTTTCAGGAAGCAGGGAAATGACAATCAGTTGTCAGATTTCTTATATTTATACAAATTCTAACTTGAGACTTGTGAGTTATGGTTAGGGAATGTGATGTTAGAGGAAAACGGCCACCGTGTGAATATGGTTAATCCTCAAGATAATGGAATACATTGATTCTGTTGTCACGAAGTGTATTTTTCTTGAGTTGTAACTTGACAAAAACTCACCTGAGATATAAACTTGAATATTAAAGTAAACCAGGGGCCCCTATCTGTTAGTCCTCTGCAGGGGCCACTGGTTCGAATCCTGTGTGCAGCCCATTTTGCTGCATGTCATCCCCTCTCCCTCTCTCTACCCCATTTCCTGTCATATCTTAAGTCTATCAAAAATAGAATCTTAAAAAAAAAAAAAATGAAGGTGCCAGCAGCTCAGAATAAAGGATCAAATATGTCTTTTTAGACTGGCTTTGCACCACATCTGCCTGTATAGAGATTTAGAGGAAGGGATTAAAGGGAAAATGGCTACTCTACACCAAAATATTCAAATGATTCAAACTATCATGTGTAAGAATATTGAAAAGAAGAATGGTTTCTTAGGAGCACAGAGTAGAATCAGCCCAGGTCCACCCCTAATTACAGCAGTCCCTGACCTTTATCCTCATTGTCCGTACCACTATCTCCCCCATCGTTACTCTCCTGCCTTTCATCAATTACAATGATGGAGGGAGGCATCAGGTGTCCACAGCCACGAATAATAGTGTGATACCCGCCCTTATTTTGCTCTCAGCAACAGTGAAAAAAAAACCCACAGTACTGCACAAATGACTTGTTCTGTTACTGTAAATGAATACAAAATTTGTTAGTTTGACTGGACAAAGTGTCATATATGTATATATATATGCGCGAAACGGGGGTTATTTTCTGGTCTATGAGTTTTTTTGTTTTTTTTTTGCGCTAATAACAAAAAATTTGTAAGAAATACTACAAAAATTCTAAAAAATATGCTCCTTGAGGCTTTTTTCTTTTATCAAGGGCTTTTATTGTAGGCCTACCAATCGTGTATGTCAAATGGAAGAAAGCAGCCATTCATTCTTGACAATAGGGATTTTACGGCGCTCTCAGTGGTGGCGTGTTGGCTACAGCGAGCTGTTTGTCTTCTCCAGCCTTCCTCGTCTTTCACTGACTGCGTTGCCCTCGTGTTGAAGCTAAAACATCACAACATTCAGCGACACTTTGATACTCGAGTTATTAATTACTTTTCAGCCCGAGGATGTGGAGAGAGGAGTTCTGAATTTAAGCCAAAACAAATTTGGTCTTTTTTCTCCATGTTGAATGGATCCTAGGTGATTTTTTTGTGTGTGTGTGCGTGTGTGTTTGTGTGTGTTCTCCCTGGCTGAGCTAGTCTCTCACTGTTAATGCTTGATTACATTTTATCTTGTTTGGCGTCCACCACCAGTGGCTTGAGGGTCTCATTCATGTCCCACGTGCTTTCAGACGCTATTTGTCCCAAAATAGTAAATTTTCCCCTCTTATTTGGCAAATTACCCCCCCCCCCCTCCGTCTTTGTGCATTTCATCTCCATCACCGTCTGCATTAATAATTGATGTATTCAAATGAGCTTTTTGAGAGTTGGATTGCTTTTCTGTTGCCACTGAATACATTTATCACAGCACCCTAAAGGCACAAAATAGGACATTATTTATCTTTCATTTCATGAAGAGCTTTGAGAGCAGAAACATGTTGTTAAATAGTCTATTAAAATCATGGTATTAAGACATTCTTTTTGATTTATTCCCTCATTTATATACCATTTTAGTAAAGAAAACAAATTAAAAATGTACTCTTGGCCACAGGGAAAGACTTTTTTCTATATTAGGTAGGCTACCATAAACACAGTGGAGGTATGCCATTAATGACCTGCTAGAATACCCATGGGAAGAAACATTAGACAAAAGAGCTTTCCGGAAACACTGAGCGGCTACCCCGGTGTCTCCATGGGCAGTCCAAAAATACCACTGTGCCTCTTTCAGATATTGAAGCTGTGTGATGACATATATTTGGCAGGCCTTCGGTCACTTTCCCCAAACTCCCACCAGAGTTGATTTTCTTTTCGCATGCTGTCACAAGTGGAAATCTTTATGTGCCTCGTCGTATTTTAAAGGGCCGACTTTCTCCTCAGTGCTTCGACATCCAAACCGGGCACTAGTTAGTTCTGAGCTGATGTCACCCGCTGTGGAATCAGTGTGAATATTATTAATTGGTTTCCTCTCTTCCTCATGTTTGTCTTTGTCTGTCCCTCTTGTGCAATAGCCAAGCTCAGACACCAGTGAGTATCCTGGGGGTAATTTGTCTTACTAGTGTGTTATTCTTTTAAAAACTATTGGCTCAAGATGGATTGATTTATAATTTGCTTGTTCCTCCCAGTCTGTTTCTGTGAACATTTGTGCAATAAGTCTCAAAATGCAAATGAATGTGAGAGAAATAGACTTTGGCTTCTGAAAAGGATTACGAAGCAACACAGTGGAAAGTAGTAGTAGTAGTAGTAGTGGAGTGTTGTTGTAGAAATATTTGCTCCCGAGGTTCAACTACAAAGATCTAGAGTCATACAAAGGTTGCTAGTGAAATTAAAGCTTTGAGATTTTTTTTTTTTAAAACCATGACTGAAGCCTTTCCCCAAACCTTAACCACATTGTTAAAAATGTAACCAAAGACTGAACTGCCAGTACATAATCCTAACCTAACAGGAACAGACATTTTGAGAAATACGCTTATTTTACTTAGACGAGGAGCTCAATACCACTATGGTAAATATGAAGCTGGAGCCGACAGCCACTTGGCTTAAAGAGAAACAAGGGCACTATTTCTTGATCGTGTGTAGATGGGAGCCCTAGATTTCCACAAGTTTCACAAGTTGTTTCTTTGTTGTGCATGTTTCGACAAACTAATTGTGTTTTATAATATGACAATACTGTTAAGATCTACTTAAGTATATAAAAACTCAGTTAAGGTTAGAGAGAGACCATGGTTTGGGTTAAAATTATTACTTTCACAATTGCAGGGCTGGAATTACTATCTACACATGACCAGAGGTTGGAATCTTTTGGGACCTCATGATTCAGATTCAAAGGGCTACGATGTGGTTGCAGAACAATTCTCGATGCATCCTGATGCATCAAAATTGTAAGCTTTTAAGTCAGCGGGATTGTATCCATTTGCGGCTGCTCCAATCAGCAATCCTCACCAAAACTAGAACCATAATTGTACCATGATGTACGTGGTACAATTAGGGGAACTTTTGTCTGATTTCGTACTTAATCGAATCAATAGAAAAGGGGGAACAATTTTCAGGCTCTTGCTCCAGGATCCCTGAAATACAATATGAAACATGACTGGCAAATATATGGTCTGCAGCCTTTTTATTCTGTCCCCACCAGTGGAGAGCACAGAGAGCTCCGCTCTGAGGAAGTCCATCGCCTTCCAAGTTGCACGGCAGGTACAGAGTTTTAAAGGCGAAACACACTGAGCAGAGTAATTTTCTTCAGCGCAGACTTTGTTGAAGTTGTTTAATGCTGCAGCATGTGTCGCTCAGCAGCTCTCCTTTGTTACAGCTGATCACTGCTCGGCTCCGTTAGTTAAGATGCTAGTCTCTCAATGATAGTATAAAAAGTGCTCATGCTCATCTTGCAAACATGGTTATTTAGACATCAGATCAAAACATGTTCTTCTTCTTTGGGGTTTAAGGTAACTGGCATCCTTTATGCTGCATTACTGCCTTAAATCAAAACATGATTGCAACAGCTACCTTTTGAGAAGATGAAGTACATCTCTTCCTGTTAACTGCTGATAACTCTAGTATGTGTATGCGATCAGCGGTCTCAGTGCTGCATTGCCCTCTCAGCTGTTTCCCTCCCTTTCAAGTGTTTATGCTAAGCTAAGGCAAGCTAAGTTCAAGCTACACTGGCTGCTGGCTCCAGCCTCATATTGAACCAACAGATGTGAAAGTGGTATTAATCTTCTCATCAAACTCTTTGCAAGAAAGTGAAAAAGCAATTTCCAAATGTTTAACTCACTTTTACTTGAGCTCAAGTTGTTTTGCATTCTTAAACTCATTCAATACAAGAATGCTAGACCTGCTGTAAGAAGGTCAAGCGCTTTTCCACTGTGTGATTTGCAGACAGATGCCCGGCGTATGCAGTCTTTGGTGAGATTAGTTTGCCTATTTTATTGTGATTTTCCTCCAGGTTTTGGAGGACTTTACAATGGTTTTATTCCAGTCATTTAACTCACAGCTTCATCTCACATTCATTGAGTAGTTGCAAAGGATAAACCCGATGACATGTCCTTGCTTTTCAATCTCCTTTCTAATATCCAGTCTCATCTCCTCTGTGTGCCCACTGCTCCACAGAGCCAATTTTAGATAGCCTCTTTATGTGGGATCCTGTAGTCACTGGACCTGCCTATTTTCTTCCACCCTGCTGGTACATTCACATTATAAGTGAAACTGTTCGAGAGGTGAAAAGGTTACCTCTCATGTGATTATTTCTCAGCGAAGGAGATAAGGAGATAGTGGGAGCATTTTTCATGGAAATGATTTGAGCTCAGCAGGAAGGGCTCAGGATACGCCTACAAAGGAAATTGTTTTTACCCAACGTTTATAATTACATGGTCAGCAACTGTCTTTCATTAGCTGCTTCTTTATGCAAATGTTAAAAACATAATAGAATCATAAAAAAAGGGCTCTTGTCTTGGTCTAAAAGAAAAACTAATAATTTGATTAAGAATAAGGAATGACGTAGACAATTCAGAGGTTTTTGACAAAGTGGGAATAGTCTGCACTGAAGAAGAAGAAGAAGAAACGAGGCTGTTTTCATAGCACTTTCTGAAGTGCTGTTGGAGTGAAAGTGATCTTTTTTGTGAAGCTGTAAGAAGAGTTAGTCAGGCCTTTGATATGAGAAACAGACACAGGGCTGTCTTTGTTTTCTCTGTTCGGCAGGATTTACACGTCTTTGTTTTGATGAAGTCATGTAACACTTTTGTAAAAATATTGAGTTGATGAAATGTTGTAAACATTTTCAGGGTCTCTGGGTTCACCAGCTATTCCAAGCTGCTATTAGCTGCCTTTTTCTTTCTAGGGACCCATTTTTTTTTAAACCGACAAACCATCGTGACCCAAATCAAAATATGCACATCTGTGCGCTCCACCTGTTTTCACATTTGAACCTATTTTTCAACTACTGATCAATCTGGCAATAAGTTTTTCACTAATCAGTTAGTTTTTTTTAATCCATAAAAAAAGTGTCCTTAAATGTCTTGTTTTATTAAAGATGAATTGCAGATATAAATCTTTGTATCTGAAGGAGTGTGCATAAGACATGACATTGTGTCATTACATTGTCATAATTATGTCATGACACCTGTTAAGAACATCAGTCTTTATAAAGGTTTATGACTGTTAAGTGTCATTAAGTGTCAGTCGGTCAATTATATATATTTTTTGTTACCATAAATCTAAATAAGGACAAAACTTTCCGACTTCGCTCTCTGTTTCAGTCTCCATTGTGACGTGCAAACAGATTGTGACAAATGGACACACATGATTGACGTCCAGACAAGTTGTGGACAAATTGAGTTTGGCAGCAAGAAGTAGATGCTGGAGATGGAGTAATGGGAGGGAGAAAAGTTTTTCAGGGGCTTCTGTTGTTAGTGGCCACATGATCCCTGGGTTCCTCTGGGAGTCAGCGGACAGGCGTGTGGTTTGGGGGGGAGGAATGTGCCCCTGGCTGGAAAAGGTTTGCAGTGCACGGAGAGGTCCTCCCTGCCTCCAGCTCTACTGAGAAATGAGCCCAGCCAGCCGCAGAAACTCAATCCACCACTCCAGCTGGCGTCTTAGCTGGTAGAGGGTCTGATCATGATGGAGACCTGCAGTGGATTAATGAATTGCCATAGATTGGGAAGACTTGACCATGACTAGTTGGACTTTGATGGAAATGTGTTAAATCAGCTGTGGGTGTATCCCATTCATCCCATTCAGTAGTTGTTGGGTAAGAGGTTACACTCTGCTCTTTCTCTCGCGTTCCTCGATTCTGTGCTTGTCAGCCACAGTACGTTAGCTGCTCGCCTGCCTGGGGTGATATAAAAGCAGGAGACAATCTGAGAGGTGAACCTACTGCACAGCGACTCAGGAAGCCAAGGCTGTAAATGCGCTGGGCTTTTGAGCGACTGGCACTGGCTTTCGTCTGTTCCCTCGCTGCCAGAAAAATCTGGTGTGGTTTCGAGGCAATATCTAATGTATCTGGTCTCACTGGCTCCAGCGCACAGTGCAATGGAAAAAGAGCGCACTTGTCTCCAGAATGGCTTTGAGATGTAATTGAACCGTAATGCCTCTTATGTGAGCATCTTGCGGTGGAATGAAGATCTCACTTGACAAATGGGCCAGAGAAAATAAACTGGCATATCTGAGTCATGAAGTGGAGCGTCGGGCTACCGACTCTTAAGCCTGCTGGTGGAGAGCTGGAGCCCCCGTCGGTCCGTCAGAGAAGCTAGAGAAACCCAATCATCTGTGTGCTGACATCCAAGGCATTTCTATTATATCCCAGCTGATTATTTCTGTGCCCCTTCCAACATCCTGAGGCCAGGTAGTATTTATTTCCCTTAGATCCATCATACAATGGGCTGAGTCTGCTTACTCTTCTCAGGGAGAGGCGGTTCATTTTGTGAGTTGATGAATGCTGCAATCCCCTCTGCGCCTCACCAAGCTCCCTGTGAGCTTTCTGGTATTGAGAGGTGTCAGTTGCCAAAGTAAAGTGTTTTGCTCAAGAGCTTCACAACAGCCGAGGGAGCCGTTCATTACTCTTGAGTAAACTGCTTTTTTGATTCGTTCAGTTGTCTCGCATTTATGCTTATTTTATTCACAGATTAAAAAAAAAAAAAAAAAAAAGTTGAGACCCACCAATCTACATTTTTTCAGTTCTGTTCTGATTCCAGTATCAGAATTTGGATATCTGCCGATGCAAAGGCTTTACCAAAAATTGCACAAGACTGAAACTGAACTTGACTTTGGTGATGAATAGTTTTGTGTCATTTGATGTTAATCCACATCCAGTCAGAGTTTTCAACAACTGGAAAATTTGTGTAGTTTGTGTAATTTGGCATGTGTAATGGCGTTCTCCAACCATCGTGGGGTGCTTTGGGACTGTCTTACATGTGCTGCAGATAGTACGGAGAGGCAGCCCTCATTTCCCATGATGCTAAGCTTCAAGTTTTGTTTTTTTTTAAGTTTGCTATTTTATGTTCCAACATGTAAATGTTAATTGCGTTTGTGTTTGTTCAGAACATGGTGGTTAATGGCGGCTTATGTTGGTGGCTTTTCTTCATTACAGCTGTTTTTCCAAGCTAGAACTTGTGTTTCCCAGGGATTATATAGTAATGGAGAATTGATGTGTAAAGTGCTATTCATCTTTGAATTTGCAGGGCTTTGTATTAATAAATTGAAAACCCGTGGGGTTGTGGAGTCTAGATTGAACATGGATCGGTGATAGCCTGATATTGGATTGTACTTCTTGTCTCGTGCTGTCTGTGACCCCCTCCCACCTTTTCCGTGCCCATTTCTGTTTGAACTAATTAAGTGCGTTAATTGTGACTGCCGTAAGGACACATTACATCCTGGTGCACTTGGCTTGTTATCACGTGTCATGTCCCATCTATCACACCTTTAATTGCGACACCTCTTTTGTGCTGTTGCCAGCCTTCTCTCTGCGGAGGTTCATTCTGTTGCCTTCAAACTGTCTGCACCACGTTCTCCCAGGGAGAACAGCGGAGGCCCTGTCAGATACCTTGTAACAAGGCAGAAAAGAGGAGAAAAACATTTAACACTGAAGGGAGAATCATGCTTTCATTTTTTTCCTACTTTGACCCCTGCTGGTCGACCCCCTCCCCAGCCACTGACACCCACAGCTTGTGGCTGATGTAGCATCATTAGGTTAGGTCACGCAGGTTCATCCCTGACAGAGGGGAAGTCGTGGCTCCTTACTTAGTGGCCATGCCTGCCAAGACTGGCTGAAACTACACATTTGGTGTTTAGAAACCATGCTCCTAAACATGGACATATCTCTTTTTTGCACCGCTGCTTCTTCTTCCCCTGCATGCAGCAGACAGACTCTGAGCTGCCATGTCGATTGTCACCACAGGTCGCCCTCTCTCTAAGCTGCACTTTGCCAACATGGCGTTCCCCTACTGCGTGCCAGCATTTGTTTGTGGTTTAGGGTGTGGTGCTCTTGCTTAATCCCCGAGTCCGCAGCTGTAAGAGCTGTGGCTGTGGTGGCAAAGCTGCCCAGAGTTCGAAGCTCGCCCTCTGATTTTCTGTTTGTGAATGCCACATGACCACACTCCCGGGGTAAAGCTGTAAGCAAATGTAAAGTTTCATTTCATGGCAACCTATATTTTCTGCTTGGTCCACACTGGTAAAGAATAGCTGTGCATCCTCCTCAGAGAGTCTGCAGTACATTGCCAGAAGAAATACTGTATACCATAAACACTGTCTCCAGACGGAGCACTTTTATTGAATGTGGCAGGGCGGTAAAGTGGTCAGGCAGGGAAGCTTTGTGACATTAATTGAATTGACAAAAATGTCAGTGTTCAGCGCTGTATCATTTATTGATTTGATCTTTCTATCTACAGTATCATCCTCCTCTAATCTGTTGCTGTTCTCTTCACAGCCGTGCAATCAAGACCAATCAGGACCTGCTCCCAGAGACCCCCTGGACAAACATCTTCTACGATGACTTCTGGGGCACCTTACTCACACACAGCGGCAGCCATAAGTCTTACCGACCGCTCTGCACCCTCTCCTTCCGCCTCAACCACGCCTTGGGCGGGCTGGAGCCCTGGGGCTACCACCTGGTTAACGTGGTCGTCCACGGGGCCGTGACAGGCCTGTTTACCTCCCTGGCTCGCCTGCTGCTTGGAGGAGGCCTGTGGAGCCTGCTGGCCGGCCTGCTCTTCGCCTCTCACCCCATCCACACGGAAGCGGTGGCGGGCGTTGTGGGCCGCGCCGACGAAGGCGCCGCCCTGTTCTTCTTGCTGTCCCTGCTGTGCTACATACGGCACTGTAAGCTGCGGGGCCACGCCGGGCCCTGGCGGCTCGTGGCCTGGTTCCTGGGTAGCCTGAGCTGTGCTGCATGCAGCATGCTGTGGAAGGAGCTCGGAGTGACCGTCCTGGCTGTATCGGCGCTGTACGACGTCTGCGTTTACCACAGGCTTAAACTGCGACAGGTCATCATGCTCCTCTACAAGGTAAACAGTTTGTGTTTGCTCTCTGATGCTACTTTTTCACTTGTGTCTGATTTATCTGATCTCCTACACCGGCACCCTGACTCACAAGAATCTGGCAGTGAAAAGTTAATAGTGGTGTGTGTGCCTGTGTGTGTGCTAAATGTGTGTGTTTTGTTTTGTTTTCATTAATAGAATTCAAAGGAAATTTGCCAATGTGTGCACAGCTGTGTCATTCAAGTCAGATTGTTGTGTTTTCTGGTAAAAGCAAGGAAACACACATGTTGAGAAAGGAAAGCAAACAGAAGGCAGCAGAAGGCATTTGATCCCATCCCATTTATACCCATCCATTGATGCATAATCTGAGATGAATGTAAATGATCAGAATAATGAGTATCATTATGGTAATGAAGAATCATAAAAATAATTGATAGGAGGCAGTTTTATTGCTGAAATTTAAATTCTTATAACCTTTACTCTTTCAGCCTCAGGAATAAACTCATTCTAATGCTAAAAAAACCCACAACAAACTGGCTGTTACACATTTTACGTCCTTCAAGATGTTGCCTGTTTGAATCAAAATCTGTCCCTTAATGTGGCTCCACTTTAAACATTCATATGTCCATTTCAGGAGAAACTAAAAGAGAAACTAAATTGTAAACATCTAAATTAAGAACCAATATAACTAACAAGAAGCCCATAAAAGTAAATTCAAGGTGAGAATAATGGCTAATCAACCCATTAATGTTTATTATTTTGAAACTTGATGATCAAAAGTGAGCAGTTTGCCTCATGTAACACATGTGCAAGAGTTTTCCTTCTTTTGTGTGCACTGTAAAAATAAATGATTTGTTTTAACTTAACAAAGTTAGTGTCTGGGCTGCCTTAAAATTTTATGTTGACTGAATTTGAAAAGACAGGTTGTGGTAATTTTGTCATGAAGTAAAAGAAATAAACTTTTCTAGTCATATCAACTTCATATTCAGTTGTACTTGAGAAAACATGTAAGAAGCGTAAGATATTAAGTAGAACCAACTCTTCAGACAGACTGATGAACATTACAAACTAATTCAATTTCCTTTTACATTTTCTGTTTGAGTTTTAACTTTAAAACAATGCATGCTGGGAAATGTGCCAATATGCTGATTATGTTTCTTTAGAAACTTAATACTTTCTACAGTACATTTTCTTCAACTAATCATTTCAAGTCTAAAAAGAGAAATCATGTTTGTAAGGTCTATAGTCGTCTGAGAATAAATTTTAAGTTAAATTAAGTTGAATAAATAAAACTTGGATTTGTGTTAACTAAATTCCTGCATGATTTTTTTTACAGTGTGTACTGTGCATGTACTGATATATGACTGTGTTTGTGTGTGTATGTGTTTGTGTGTGTGCCTGTTTGCTTGTATATTCACAGTGCACACTGTGAAAGAGAAGAAAATTAAAGCATTTTTCAAAAGAAATAGCTGAGACAACAAAAAGCGATGGCCATTTTATATTTTCTTGTCGCTTTTGAAGCATCCAGCCATTAAGTAGCCGTTTTCCCCAACAGCTCCTGTCACAAGTATTTACTGTTTGCTGTCTAGTCAATGTGACACCCATGACTCTCGACCCATCATAACAAATTCAACAAGACGAGTGCACAAACGTGACAAAAGGGCTCCAGAGCGGCCAGTGAGACTGTGGCTGTCCGGCACACCCAGAAAAAAAAAAAAAAAAAAAAAAAAACACTTAAAGAAATGTTACGTGGCGAGGAGGGATAGAGGCAGGCAAAAACTAAGAGAGACAGACTCTGAGATCAAATTAAAGAGAGAAAATGGTTAATTGAAGAGCAAATCCAGCCTCGCCCTTTTACTGCTCAGCGTAGTGTGGAAGTGAAAGCGTGAGGGCCTCTGCTGCTGTCTTCTCTGCACTGTCCTCTCATGATTTAAGTCTTATCTGACTCCCTGTGTCCTCTGGAGTATGGCCCATCCATTGCCGCAGGCAGACAGGCCTTCTAATGGCTTGTCAGGCATGGCTAGACATAGAGAGGAAACAGGGCCAAAAGGGCTGGAGGAGATGATGCCTCATAGCTGACAGTTTTTCAGCTTTTTGATTGAAAATCCACAAAGCCTGCTGATCCAATTGTCTTTGGAAAAAAAAATGGACTGGCAGATAGTTACACTCCTGGCATGGAGTGAGCCCCACAGATTTCTTTCATGGTTTGCCATCGTGGTTAACTAACTTGGCGTGCGTCTCCAGGGGCAGATGTGTTCTGCTGCAGCGCGGCGCGTCCGGTGGAGCTTCTGAATTCCACAGTGTTGTGATTGTTATGTCGGTGAGAGTTTTTGACCCGACGCTCATTCAGTGGAGATCGTAAGAATGATCATAAATAAAGTTTCAGCTCACAGTGCGTCACGTAAAACTGCATAAAAATGTTTCTTTTAAAAGATTTAGAATACAATGGAAGTCAAATATTTCAGTAAAATAAGTGAGGCAACGAGAAACTACATAAAAGCGACTCATAGATATTCTTGAAGAAATTTATAGTTGCAAGTTGCATATCGAATGTTTGTAGGCAGACTGGTCAGTAATCTTAAGTGTTAAAAATGGTCAGATTTTATGCAGTTGTGTTCAGTGACCTAAGGTAGGGGTACAGAGGGAGAGACAGTCAACCAAGTATGGAGGTCGGTTGGTGCAAATAATAAAAGTAAAAATGCTCATCACAATTTTGCAGAACCCAAAATGACGTCTCCACGCTGCTTATTTTGTCCAGCAACAGTCCAAAACCCAAAGACTCTTTTTTTTCAAATTTAAGAAGCTGGAGGGAAAAAATCTTTGAACTTTTAGCTTGAAAAATGAAATGATTCATCAATTAGCAAAGTAGTTGCCAACTAATTTTCTTTTGACTGAATAATCAATTAATTGACTGATCATTGCAGCTGTACTTGTAAATTAGTAATAGATTGTCAAACAACTTTTGAGTAATTTTGAGCCAGAGTAAAGCTGCTAAAATGGGTGCAATATGGTCTCTTTGAAGTTTGTTCTTTTTCTGAGGTCATCCAGTTCAGAGAGCATTGCAGTTTCCCAGAAGATAGTAAAAGCTAAAGCATAAATCAACCTCTTTGCATTGAAAAGTCTCCAATTCTTTTTTTTTTTTATCCTTTTACACAAGATTTTAAGGCCTCCTATAATTCTTTTTATTTTATGAGCAAGTTAAGTTGATTTTAGTTTTGTCAAATCAAGTCAAATTGTATTGATATAGCCTAATATTGCAAATCACAGTTTGCCTCAGGGGGCTTTACGACACTGTTCTGTAGACCCTCAAAAGCGTAAGGAAATCTCCACCCTGAAAAAAATCCCTTTTTAACAAGGAGAGGAAAAAAATAAAGACACCTCAGGGAGAGATGCAGAAGAGGATTCCCCTCCCAGGATGGACAGGCGTGTAATTGATGCCATGTGTACAGAACAGAGCAGCAAAATCACTTTAAATACAGAATCTAATGGCAAAATTTCTAACACATAAAATTTGAACTGTACAGTCTGTAAGGACTGTGAATCGAGAAAGACATTGAATCTGTGGTGTCTGATCCACCTCTCCACCATAAAGACTTAGAAGAAGACACAAGATCTACAAAATTTTGATGACAAATTTTCTGATCTTTTAAATTATAACATATAATATTTGCAGCCCAAAACACATTTGCCTAAAAAACAGTTCAGTCTACGACGGCCTTTATCCTGAGTCGTGTGTGATTCTCATGTCATTTCTTGTTAAAGGAGTCAGGAAAATTATTTCCTTTCTTCATATTATTAATAATATTAACCATCTTATTTTTATTGTGGAAAACATATTATTCACCAAGGAACCTCTGAATGAGGCAGTGTTTCTTCAACAAAGGCTGTAGGTATACTATATATCCTCATGTTTAACATGACACACTGCAGCCATCCAGGCTGTCTCTATATTACACACTTAAAACACACAGAAAAAAAATCAGTATCAGATCCAACAAGTTTTAACCGAATTGGACACAAACACCGTGAAATGACAAATTCAACAAACCAACACATTAGATAGTCTGAAAAGAAGCAGCAAAGAGGAAAAGTGAGGCTCCAGCTCTCTCACAGTGGGTGACTCTGCATTGAGGAGGCAAATGCAGCACTGCGTGGGTTGTCAGGCACTCTGGGAAAACACTCTGCAAAACAACTAACTGTTTTTCATTCTGCTGAGACCGTAAAAGAGCGTATTTTTCTGGAAGTGAGGCTGCCATATATGGCTCGCTTTTTGAGATGACAATTGTCATTATCGTAGCGTGTCATTTAGTCGCACCACAGACAACATAAAAGGAAGCACAGACAGAGAGCTGTCATCATCACTTCAACCACATTAACTTGGGAGGTTTCTTTCACATAAGACTTGTCTGTCTGTAGTGTAATGGTGCTCTGTGATCATACATTCATATGTATTGTAAAGTGACCCGGTCTGTAATCCTCATGCTAACAGCAGCGTATGCATTCATCTTTCTCTGTCTCTGTGGAGAGAAGCAACACTTTGACTGATGCGAAGCAAAGGGAGTTATTCCTCAGGGCAAGACGAACCTCCAGCTGCCTGCTTGAACGTTAGTTGTGTGCAGAGCTGAAAATGATCCCAGTGAAGATAAATACACTTCCCTCCATCAGGTTAGGGCCTGAGATCTATCAGGTGCTGAAAACTCAGACCCTAACTCCCAAATCTGAAGCGTATGAATGGGAAAGCGGCCGCGTAACAGTAACGTCGTGTGATGAGAGGGAAACGTGGCATAAAAGCACAAAAAAAGAACTGTCTCAGCTTTGTCCTTGTTTGAGCACATGCAACCTCAGAGTCCGGCTTGTTGCGTGACTGACAGGCCACACTGGGCCGGCGCTGCGTTTTTACCACCAAGCTGGTTATCTGATTGTGGCGCACAGTCAATTACATTACAGTTTTATATCTGCTGCAAATCTCCCATTGTGTCATTACGGCTTCTGCGTGCGGTTTGAAGGTTGAAGGCAGTCGAGACTGTGAGCTTCACTGTAATTCCGTGTAGGTCCATAACTCATTTCATCAAGACTTTAACTGCAGACTCTCTGCATACAAATCAGAGGGAAGAGGAAGCAATGCATGGATATTATCTTGATTTATTGCGTAACAGATCTTGGAATAGGTGAATCATGTGCTACTGTTAGAACCATATCTATGGTCAACAAAAATCAAAACACAACACTTTTGTTTTTGCTCCCATTTTTCATGAATTGCAGTAAAAAAAAAAAAAAAGACTTCTTCAGAAGTTTTTTATCTAAAACTTGTTTCACAGACTCTGTGTTAGTGAGCACTGAACAAATTATTAATCCACATGACAGGTGAAGCATTGAGATGCTAATTTAACAGCAAGATTATTGCAGCGGTGTGTCTCGGACTGGTCAAATTAAAAAATGTTCTAAAGTTTGCAGTTATATCTTGAAAAAACTTTTTTAGCAACATGTCTGACAGAATGAATCGGTCAATTGCCAGTTACACCCAGAATGGCATATATTACTGATGGAAAGTACCTGTAGTGAAAGGATTAGCGAACCTAAACTACATTACATACATCATGTGACATTAGTTAGATTTAGGCAATGAAACTACGCGGGTAGGTTTAGAAAAAGGTCATGTTTTGGATTAAAATAACTATGTTGCATATGTCACCTGACTGAAGTGATGTCACTCATGCGACAGAAGTAACGCCCATAACAAATTTTAAATTACTCAAAACTTTAAACAGCTCTAAAGTTTTTGTGTCATGACTTTTGCCCTAGTCTCTTGGGCAAAAGTCTTGTGGGGTTTTTTTTTTAGCTCCATCCACCCCACCTCCTCCATAAGTGAACTTTCTTGCTCCTTATAGGCTACTTCTCCGTCCCTGCCTGCTTACTACGCCCACTAGAGGTCACCGCCTAAGAATAAACAGTAGAATAAGCTGCTTGCGGTGGCCTGGTGGCTCAGTTGGTGTAGCTTTCGCCCCATGTACTGAGGCTAAGTCCTCTGTAGCAGCAACTCCCACCTACGGCCTTTTGCTGCACATATCACCCCACTCGCTCTCCCCCTTTTCCTGTCATATCTTCAGCTGTCCTATAAATAAAAGCATAAAAGCCCCAAAAAATATTTCCAAAAAATAAAAAATAAAAAAATAAGCTGCTTACACATTCAATCAACACGCATGTTTCTGGCTGTGTTTTAGGCAGTGAACTATGGTTAATTCACAGAGGGCTACAGATGGCCAATTTTTTTTCCCAGTAGGGCAAAGTCATGACCCGCTCTACTCTGCCTCTGAGTAGGGCAGGTCATGACTTCGCCCTCCAGGGGAAAACATTATTTGTAGACCTAAGTCAAATCGCTAGAATTTAGTGCCTAAAAAACAGCATAAAAAACTAAAACTGCACATTTTAAAGTTGTCTTTTATTGTGAATCATGCTGTTTCTCTATATATCAGGTGAATGGATGAGCTTGGCAAATGTGATTTTAACAGATTTTAACAATTCTGTGGACAAAATGAGAAAGAAGTGAACGTTCTGTCTGCATAGAAGGGCTCTTAGATTTTATACTTCAATTCAAAGAAAAATGGAACCAAAAATGAAAATGATGCATTTATATTTTTGTTGAGTATAAAAATAAACCTAGAAAATAACAGCTTCTTTAAGGATTGTAACAGCAAAGAAATAAGTGTGTAAAAAGAGACATCTTACATTAAAGCATGCTGTATTTAAATTAGGTCAGAGCATATTGTCACTTTGAATAGACTATAATTCGTTTGTGTACTGTGCATGTGTTTCTTCTCGCAGGCTTTTGTCTGTGTAATGTCAGCTTCAGAGCTTACATGGATCCATTTCTTCCATTCATTCAACAAATTAAATTGTCCCTGGGCAACACAAAATCCTTAAAAGGATTAGACAAACACATGCCAACTTTATATTCTCTAAAAGATTCTGTGAATATTAAACATTAGAAACATTATACAGAGCACCCAGTGGAAAAGCTAACGCATGTTTAAGTCCGTTTCTGCCTGCGTTCATGTGAGCAGCGCAGGAGCTCCTCTGGCTGAAAGAATCAAAGAGAAAACAGAGACGATGAGAAGTGAACAATAGTGCCCAGACAGTAATTGAATAAGCACGTGTTGCGTTAACGGTGACGCTGGAGTCAAAGCTCTTGGCATCCAAACTGTGGGGAAAGCTTTTATTAAGAGATCTGGTGCAACCTTTGCATGCTCGAGTGACCTTTCTAGGAAAAACACAGAGCTCTTTAGGTAAATCTGAGTCTCTCAGAAGCACTATTAAATAATCTTTTTATGAATATACACTGTAAAAAGTCACACAGGAATTTAGTGAAATCAACTAATCTTCTCTCATTGACTTAATGAAATATACATATTGCAGTTGTTCAAGTTAATTCAACTTTAAATTTCTAGTAAAACAATTTAAAACTTGGGTTGTTCTAACTTGAAGTCTTGTGCCTTGAAATGATGAATGTTAAATAAACATATCATACTGAATTCAACCAACTTATTAAGTTTATTAATTAAGTTATAAAACAATCATCATCAGCTTTTTAGCTGACTTCCCATGATGCATTGTTTGAGAATAAAAACACTCCTGAGAGCCTCCTTGTTTATAGTTTGAAGAAAACTTGTATGATTGAAACTTTAAGATAAGTCATGGTTGGTTGTTTTCACAATTAAAACATTGCGAACGGGGCTGAGCAATTAATCAAAATTTTATCCGAATCACAATATGGCCTGTTGCAACAAACATGATGAGACGAACAAAATGGTGAAAATATTTTTAAATTAATGTTTGAAAGCCGGTAAAACTCCAGGAGTGTTTTGTGGACTGAAAAACTAGTTCAGTCAGCGTGTCATAGATAATGACTAAATATTCATTTTTGGGTGAACTATCCCTTTAAATATTGTTGCGCTGCAGAGATGTTCTGGCCGACAAATCACATTTTACAAGCTTAAGAAAACATCTTTGTTTGGTGGAAAAATCACACCATAATTATTTCAATGTTTTTCAATGAAAACGAGAATAATTATCTAAAAATTACAATGATATTTAAAATCACAAATCACATCACAGTTGCAATAGCAATCAAAATCATCGCAATTAGATATTTTCAGGTTGTGAGCCGACATGTCCTTCCCCCCCTTACACTTCAAATCGAATAATTCCAAAATTTATAAAACAACTTGCCCTTTAAAATTCAGTCAACTTACAGTTTTAAGGCAGCCGAGACACACTGTTGAGGTTAACAGTTTGTACATACAAAACACCTCTTTCTTACTGAATATTGCAATTTCACTTATGATCCCCCATAATCTCCTGTATACCTTTCCCCCTTCCTTTTCCTCCCTGCAGTCATTAGTGTGTATGTTTAGTGTCGAACCCACCAACACTCACAGTGTTGATAACCGGTGCCAGCGCTCTCTAATTAGTTCTTTCCAAGACTTGTCTTCAAACGTGGAAAAAAACAAAAAAACCCTGTCATTAAATTGTTTACTTAAGCTGACCTTTACAGTGGTGATATTCTCCAGTTGCCTTTGTGCCTGATTAAAGCATTTACGGCCATGTGTTCTTATGTATTGAGCTACTCCCAGGCAATGAGTTTATAGCATTCAAAATGTAACATAGTTGGCAGTGGAGCGGGTGTGCGGTGTAACCACAGTTTATGTGGAAAAAACGTGCTTTTTTACGAGCCTGTTTCCTGCACAGCATTAGTTAATAGGCTCATTTTCAATAAGAGATAGTGAAACACAATTACAGATAATTTAGTTGAGGAAGGAATGCTTTTTAATGTGATCTCACGGTGTTTCTTCCATAGCATAATGCAATTAATTGTCCGTCCTGAGGACCTGGTGCTCATTCTTTTGTTAGCTGACCAGTAAAATACATGTTTGGATGATTGAAGAAGTGAATGCAAGCTCCAGTGATGGGAAAAACAAGACCTGTTTGGCCCTATAATTCAATGTAAACATCTTCACTACAATTTTACTCCTTTTCTTTTGATGGATGGCTTTGTCCAGCCCACATAATGCTAGTCTTTGTCCACATTTTTTACCCAGAAAGAGAAAGTTTCAGTGAGCTCTTTTCACACTTAACATGCAGGTAGAGTGTGATCCAGAGGCCCTGAGGGGCCGACACTCCTGACATGACCATGGCCAGAACAACCCTTTGAAAACACAATACAGAAACCTGACGCTTTGACAGTGCAAACTGGATAAAGAGGATAATCTTGGTGATGTCATGTCAATGCTGTACATCCATCAGGAGCTCCTGAGTACACAAGGGCTCAAATACGTCTTCCGAGAAACTTGAGACATTCCTCTGCAATCGCTTTTGTTCATGTCCAACATTTGATGACGTAGCCACTGGAAAATGATTTCCAAATCTGGGACGAGACCCAGCTGGCCCTCAGTGAATGTCAAGTGCACACACTTTATCTTTTCACACCTCCCGTTTTCTGTTCACACTTTGGCTATTAGCACAAGGTCAATGCTCACAGCATGTGAGTGTGTGTGTGTGTGTATGTGTGTGTGTGTGTGTGTGTGTGTGTGTGTGTGTGTGTGTGTGTGTTATGTGTCTGGAGGGTGACGGAATTGACAGAGTTTACTTGTGCTGAGAGCTCAGGTGTCGCAGAGCTGGTGAGGCCGGCGAGGCCTGACCTCGGTGATGTCAGATGTGGAGGAGTTCAGGTGGGGCAGATGTGAGACGGGAGGTCCCTCCGAACATGCGTATGTATGCAGTGCATGTTTACACGCCAGTGTGTGTGTGTTTGGGTGAGCTATAGATTCTGCATACAAAATGTGACATCCATACATACCCTGGCTGTGTGTTAGATGAGGTAAAAGGAAACACAGCCCAGCCAATACATTCTTACCTGGGGCTCCACAGATGCTCCTCCATGCTCTAATGGCTCCTGTCACTGTGTGATGGATTGGGCCTGGTGGGCTCAGGCAGTGCCCCCTGCCCTCACCCACCTGCCTCTCACATGGGGATACACACCACCGCTTCTGGTCTGGATATGGAGATGGGCAGTTGGAGTCATGCATAATGGAAACACATTTACAGAAAAATAAAAAGTAACACATAAAGGTTTGATCTCGTTTGACATTTTTAAACATATGGTTATTTGCCTTATTGCAAAGTTTTATTAGAAAATTGATACCACCCTCATATCTGTTCAGGAAATATGGAGCTAAGGCTAATAGCAGAATAGCTTAGCTTAGCACAAAGAGTGGAGATGGGGCAGTAGCTAGCTTGCTAGGGAATCGAGGCTCCAAGATGTTACACCACCTGGCCAAGAAATTGCACCGCACCTAAAACGTAAAACCACAAGGTGACATTTTTTAATTCGATTTTCACGGATTTAGATGTAATTTCTTAAATAGTGAGGCAAATTTTGTTATCTTTGGACAGAGCCAAGGTAGCTGTTGCCCCCGTTTGCAGTCATTACACTGTAAAGGCTGCAAGAAGCCTGCCTTAAAATTTTAAGTTGACTGAATTTGAAAAGACAAGTCAAGGTAATTTTGTAATGATTCAAAACAAATAAACGTGACTTGTACTTGAGAAAATATGTTAAGCTTAAGATATTGTGGTGGTTCTTCATCGCATATGTTTTCTTCAAACATATAAAAAATAATATAAAAAAAGAAGGGTCTCAAACAGTGCATGCTGGGAAGTCTGCTAATATGCGAGCATGTTTCTTTTGAAATTCTATTTAATCAGTGGATTGAATTCTGCACAGCACATTCATTCAACTTATTTCAAGTTAGAAGTTCTGAATTATTTTAAAAATAAATACTAGAAATTTTAAGTTTAATTCACTGAAATAAATAAAATGATTTACACTTAATGAGAAAAGATAAGTTGATTCCACTAAATTCCTGTATGTTTTTTTGTGGTGTATGCTAACAGAGTCTTGCTCCAGCTTCATATTTAGCAAATTTCCCAAAATGTTGAGCTGTTGCTTTAAAATTTTGTTTGAAACTGTGCATGAAAAGTGCTGCTACTTCATGTCTTTTATTCTGAAGACGAGCACGTGATTGAACGAGTCTGCATGTCTTCGCTTTGGGGTAAAATGAGGCAAGAGCAGCCGCAGTGATAGAAAGTGACTTGAGCTGGGTTTGCTTCAGCCTCCCGTTCATCAGGCGTAAGTGAACCTGACAGGCAGGGTGCCAGCGACAGCCAGCACTGTGACCCTGACTTTGTCTGCTGTGAGAAGATGGAAATGGAGAGAAAGAATGGAAACTCCCGAAAACAAAGCTTTGTGTTGGTATGAAAAACAAATGTGAAATACAGCACAAGGCCTCAGATATCAAACATTGTCCCTTGCTTTGCTTCTCGCTGAAAATGATTGCATGCCGCGTTCTTTTTATAGCCAGTGTGTCTGTGAATCGATAGTGGCATGTTATGTAAGACCTCAGTCGAGGAAAGGAATGTCCCACAGCAACAGTGTCCTGCAGCATCTCGCTAATGCATGCATTGGGTTGTCTTACTGGAGACATGTATAGATTTGCTGGTTTGTCTGTTTTCTCAAACTCATTAAGCTCTCATGAGGGATAATCGATTCACCCAGAAGTATTACAGGAAACAACAGACTCAGAGTAAAGAAACTCACCTCATTTTAATTAGCTGAATATATTTTCATCACATCTTGTCCCTCTCTGAACACTCCTAAACTAAAATCAGACCAAATATTTCAGCACACTCTAGGATCAAGTGATTTTTTTACATTTAACGTTTTGCAAGTATAGGACTTCAACACCAGTGAAACATAGTTTGGGCCTTTGTTTCAGTTGCTGACCATACTTCCTATTTATGGCTCCTTTTTATGGTCTCAGCAAATAAACTGGCATGTAAAATCAGTCAGCCAGAACTGCATTACTGGAGACTTCCAGCTACTGTACCAGTAAAATAGCAGACTGGTGAAAGCCTTTGTTAGGCGTCATGTCGCACAGTTTCAGATTGGATGTACACAGGGGTGTGACGGTAACTGAATTACAACAGTCACATGATGCCTGCTGCGGGGTTGAGCTCATTACTGTCATTGCTACAGATTTTATTTTGAAGGGTCAGTCTCAGCGTGAGTTTTGGATCAGTGCATGGATCTGTTAATACACCTATGGATCAGCGCTGCCATGCTCGACAAGTCAGGAATACAGCCTCTGATTGATTGACAAGCCAACATGCTAACTGAAACAATAACTGTTTTCAAGATGAAAAATATTAATAAACCACAGATTCAATGTTTGATTTTTGATCATGACCAAAACTGGATTACAGCTTCTGAAATGAATACGATTGGACCAGAGCTGACGTCGTACAACGCTAGCATTAGCATTACCCATGTTGTGGGAATATGTAGCCTTTTCACTGTGGTAAAAAAAAAATCCATGATGTCACTTGGAACAATACTATTTGATTATGCACAGAATTTTAAACACAGTACAAAGTCACGGTTGTTCACAAACTCAATTATTTTTTAGACAGATTTCTAAGTTATTGTTATGCAAAACTCAATAAAAAGGATTAATGTTAAAACTGGAACAGCTTAAAGCCTTTTGACAGGTTTACAGTACACTTGGGAATGTTCTCATGTTAGTTGTTTGTATGCTTAATACAGTTAATACAGCATTTAGGAATCCTAGTCAAAACAAGCATACAACCAGATATCCAATAAACTATAAACTGCTGCCAAAATCTCTCATGGATAAGAGAAATGAAATCATTCAGATGTGGAATGGGCAGACGGCCACTTTCAACAAACAAAGGAAAGAGAAACAAATGTAGGGCTCTCTGCAAATTCACTGCTGCATCATCTCATCACGCCCTGCTGGGGTTAGGGTTCACAAAAGCTCCTCGAGGCGGAGCGGTTCAGTCTATTACCTGAAAAGGTCTCAGTCCCAGCGAGAAATTCCCCCCCGCACACACTGCTACAAAGGACTGCTGCAGTTTCCAGCAGAGGTCCCATCATCACCGTGGGCGCTCCCAGCACAGAGACGAGGAGAGGCGAAGAGAGACGGAGCATGTGCGAAGGAGACGGAGCAAAAACGCGTTGAAGAGGAGGCAGAGAGACATTAACGTACAGGGCAGCGAGGGGACACGGGGGAGGGAGCGAGAGAGAGAGTCTGCTGGAGACATTTTCAGCGCGCAGTGCTTCTGTCAAATGGTGTGTCGCTCCCCATGAACCATCAGCCACTGGATGCTCTATTTTAGGATACACAGACTCATATACCAAGCTGATGTTATGGCCCTTTATCAAACACAGGATATGAATCAGTCAGAGAGGTTTCTCTCTCTGTGCATATATGAAACCTGCGCTGGCACTCACTGCCCATTTTGATTTTTCATTGGTTTAATAAGTTTCACATTCAATCTGTGTTTAAAGGTCCAGTGTGTAACATTAACAGGGATTTACTGGCCAAGATGTAATATGATAATCATACATGTGTTTTCATTAGTGTATAATCACCTGAAAATAGGAATCATTGTGCTTTGGGTACCTTAGAATGAGCCATTTACCATATATTGTATCTACAGTGTGCATGGGTCTTCTTCCATGTTGCACCATTATGTTACCAAACACTGGCTCTGGATTCAGCAGGTTTCACAGCCACCATAGGTTCTCCTCCATGCTTGAAAGGTCGGAGTGACACGAGGTGTCTTAGGTGTACAAATTTGGGGAAATGTATTGTTCTTTTGCATTAGTCTTACAGTAATTTTGACCATTTATCCCACCTGTGTAGTACATAAGTATCACCTTGGAATTTCAATCAAGGCAAGGCAAGAACATATACTTTGATGAACACTGTTTGCTGTTTTGCTGTGACTAAAAGCAACACGGATGTGGCACCAAAAAGACAAAATATTTCAGGACATTGCATAAGAATTTTTAAAAAGGTCATGAGTTGCAGCCTTAGTGTCAAATGAGTACATAATGTATGTAAGTAAATGTGAGTAAGCATGCAAACATATACCTGGCTGGCCACACTGATATCATGTACTTCCAACATGAATTATTCATGTGATTAGTCAACTATGATTTTCATTTTCCTTCACTTAATTTGTTTTTTTCTATTTCTCCTTTTAACACCTAGCCCATTCATGTCAGCTTTGTAACTCTGCCTTATTGCTGTGTAAAATGCATATGAGATCGAAGAACCTAAAAAGTGCAAGACATGAATATTTAAAATTTAGATTTTAAGTTGATTGTTTCCTGCTGTTTGAAAAGTCCATGTAGTTTTCATGATGGACACTGGTGTACAATGTGGAGTCAGTGGGACATATGTGACACAGTTGACACATAAGGATTGTGGGGGAATTTCAGTTTAATTCAGTGTAATTTTTTGTATAAAATCTAGTTTTCTCAGGACACATTTTAAATAGAGCAGGTGACTGTGCTCTCATAAACCCATTTATTCTCAAGAAGAGCAAGCACTGTGGTGAAATTTTAACAGGTCAGAAACCTCGAGGGGATCCAGGCTGTTAATTAAGTGCGAGGGCCATCTCAATGCAGAAATTTGAGTTGCATATCAATTCAACATCGTCCAGCTAAGGCAAAAATAGATACAGTCAGGCTGCAAGACTCATGTTAATGTCTGGTGCAGGGAGGGACACTGTGAGTCTTTTAATGGCTATTTTGTCCAGACATGATTTTCTGATCAAGAATGTGCTTCTTTTTTTGAGATGAATACAAAGAAGACATTGTGAATTCTGAATAACAAATCTGTGAGCAGATTCTTTGGATTCATTCCAGCTACTCCAGAACTGTCTTCCACTCAGTCCTTCTGCATGTTTTTTATTTATCCTTTGTCTCAGTTTAATTAAACTCTGCTCTTAGATTATATGCTTTTTCATACTGTATACCACAGCGAGCGTTGAAGTGAAGTGATGAATGAGCAGCCAGGGAGCTTTCTTGCAATGTGAATTTCAGATTGTTGGGCATGCTGATCCCACCCTGAACGACTGAGAGCTGCTCTTCAGCTGTTTCCCCCCCTCAGCCCCGCTCTTACTGTTCTCTCTAATTGTTTTCCAGTCTCACTTATTTAGCTGCTGAGTTGCAGTTTTTGTGCTTAAACATTCAGTCGACCGTGTAGACTAAATGGACCCTGGCCCACACCCAATTCTAATTTCTCTTCTGTGACACATTGGAATGATTATCACAGCGGTAAAGCAAAGCCACACGGGACAATCCACCGGTTGTAAACATGGATGCAGATTGTGGAAAGAATCCTGCACCATAATAGGATCTGTGAAAGGAAATGTCAGTAGTATTGAGAGTCACATTGATAAAATCGTGTGTGATTAAGCCTTGAGAAAGAACATGTTAACTCAGCCCAAAACTTCTCTTCAAGACACATAGTATAGGTTTACTGACTGGCTGTGAAAGCCTCTGTTGTTGAGTTGAATCTTATTGATTCAATGTAGAAAAGGTTTTGTGTTACATCTCACCATCCTGTAGCAGAGTGTTGCTCCAAAAGGAGACATACAGGTGCTTGATTTCTGTGCCAGCACATCTGGGAATTCTTCTCTCAATCCTCAGATTCGTTGGTAATCTCGGGGCACACTGGTGTAGAATTGAGTTATCATGCCCTTGTGTGAGTTCAAGGCTGTATGGAGGCTCGGAGACCTTCAGAGAGATGTCTGGCATGCCTGCAACATTAACGGTTTCTTCTTTTTCTGTTTGATCTCTTCGGCTCTTTCTCTCCATTTTCTTGTCAGCTCTTTTTTCTGTCAGTCTCTCCCTCCAGTGCTCTTCATATTTCTCTCTCTGCAGCCATTTTTGATTTACCGTCCCTGCTGAAAACTACAAATTAAAGTAATTCCAAGTTTCTTCCTTGACTTTTATGATTCTGTGATGATTTTATGAGGCTAATCTGTGTTTCAATTCCTTTACAAATTAACTAATGCCCCTTTGGTGTTCCAAATTAATTCTACCTGGAGCTCTCTGTTTTTAATTAGATTTCTTCAAGTGCCAGAAAATGAACAATATTGTCTGTTTTCCTGATACTTTCTTAAGTGAATTGACACTGACATATTTTGAAGTTGCAGCTCTTATTTTAACTTACTGAGTGGACAGAGGACGGTCCTATTATAGTTCAGTATTCACTCTCTTGTAGCTCAGGTTTTGGTCTCCACCAGCTCCTGATGGGTATATCTGTCTCTTAGCTGCCAGTACATTCAACAGATAGTCCCTAACTGTGTCTGTTTTCTGTTTGGTGCTGAGCAGGTAGTGGTCAGTGAATTTTTATGGTGCAGCTTTTTTGTTGAAAACAGCTGAAAATGATGGGCCTCATGCAAGAACATTTTCATATTCTTGTCTTAAATTTCTCTTACTTTTTTCATATGAAGTGGTCGTATGAACACGCCACGTCTTATTCAACAAACATACATAACTTCAGAAAAATGTTTGTAAATGTGTAAATGATCCACGTGCAAATATGCACATTTAACGCCCCAATAATACCATATATGGTCATGCTTCCTGCTCCATATGTTCAGGAAGTGTTTATTCATGTGAATGGCATCAAAGAGACAGAAGAAGAAATTTATGAGTTTGGAGTTTGATGTCCTGCTTTCAGAGATCCATAAAGGAAAATCTGTCATTTTAACAGCGTCAGCAGTGAAATTAAAAGACCTGCTAAAGCCAAGAAATGGGAAAAGCGAGTGCTATTAATGGGTGAAAGAAGAAATGTCTCAATACGAAAATGACTTAAGTGAAAAAAAACAACTCGCCACACCCATAGTAAAGAGCGATCAATGACTGCAGTGAGAGGAGAGGGTTAAGGGGAAGTTTACATCATGGAGACAGAGGACAGAATAAGTGAGGATGTTTAACTGGACAAAGACTTCATAAACCTGTATGTGCAGATGTGTGACCAATACACCTGACAGCAGGTAATAATAGATCATTGATTAAATGATGATAAGCTTAAATTCACAATTCTATTATAATTTGAAATGTAGTCAAACAGGATAATGTCGACATAATTATGAAGTGTAATTTATTTTTCAAACTGACTGTCTTCAAATTAATGAAATATAGAGTCCTTAGCGAAAAAGTTCAGTTTGGATAACAGCAGACTGACTGCACATAACTCTACAACAGGTCTGGACCACTCGTAAATTGTGTTTGTATCTGAAAGAAAATTCAAAATACAAGAAAACTGGTGAATGTGACAAGTTCTCTTAAATCACTCGTACACACCACATAAGAACAAAACTGTTCGTACGAGTGGTTCTTGCATGAGGCCCAATGCTGTGAGAGCAGCAAAACTGAACCAAAACAGTGCAGTTGTGAGCCGGACAGCAAAACAATGAGCTGAAACTCACTATAAATTTCTGTAATGCCAAGGGGAGCTGCAGATTTCTTTAATTCTCTGTAGACGCATCACTACGCAGCAAGCGACAGCTTTCACATTGTCACATTGTTTTCACATTACATTTGTTGTAAAAATACCAGTTATAGCTTTGTGGCTGTAGTCCTGTTTCTTACAAAGACACACTCACTCTCACACTTCTCACATCTTCAGATTGCTTTTTATTCATCTGCGCAAAAAAATTTAAGGCCCCTCTGGTAAAAAGTGGAATGTTATCATTCGGTGACTAAGCTCAGACTGAAACTTGACCTTGCCTGTTTTATGGTTGACGCTTGTTTCTGCTGTTCGTCATCGACCCACACCACAAGTCATCTTTTTACGTTTGCTGAGCTTCTCTCGTGCTTGTTACTAGCCAGTATAAACAGCAACAAATGGCATGCTGTCACTGAGATGTGGTGGTCAACCGTAACGTGACACACCAGGGAGCTATTTTCAAAAAGTGGTTCAGAGGGAAAAATGCAATCTGAGCAATTTCCTACATCCAGCATCTGACATCCCTCTGACAGCATATCTGCTTAGCAGGTTGGGGACCCTCACTCTGGCTTTTTGTGTGGCTCATGCATGCACGTTTCTGCAGGAGCTTACTGCCTCTGTAAACCCTGCAGTACAATGGCTCTGATCTCCCAAATGCATAGTAATGACTGGGAATCCATGCATGGACAAGACTAATCTAGTTTGGATACGACTGGCAATATGCAACTGACAGTACGCCTCAAAAACAAGTAAATTTTGATGTATTTTCTTTCTTTCAGTTTATCACTAAAGTCCTCGAGAGTCCATGAGCATAAAAAGCGCTTCCCTTCTACCCACATCTCACCCCCTCTGTAGAGCTTGAATCAGCATCTTGTCACAGCAAATTTGCAGTAGTGGTCACACAGTCTAGTTGGCCCTCGCAGAACAAATAAATACGGGAAACGAAGGACCAGAAATCAGGAACTCTCCGTTTATTTTTCAAACCATTACTGTGGTTTCACTCAATAAATATCCCTTAAGAAATGCTAAGGGCTCTGAGTCGGCTTTGGTTTTCCATTGTCATTATGTCCTTATTGTTTGGTCTGCCCAACGCTTTTGCCATTTCCGAATATGACTTCAGTTTGTATGGACCACTAATGAAGATAAATTTAGAGTTGTTTCATTTTCCTTAATGAATTGTGATGCATGACCTTGATGTGGCTGCGTGTAACCCAGCAAATACATCTTGAAAAATAACAGAAATTGCATTTTTCTTGCCACTTCGAGTCAGCGGGTCGAGTCGTTGAACTTTAAGTGGGTTACTGGATAAACTTTTGGAAAATACTGTGTGTTTTTTTCCTTTCCCATATGTTTTATCAACTCTAGAGGTTGAAAGTAACTAAGTACAAATACTTTTCTTTTACTGTATTTAAGTTGAGTTTCCAGGTATGTATACTTTACTTGAGTATTTATTTTTCCAAGTACTTTGTGTTTTCACATTTTATCACAAATATCTGCCCTACTTTGTAAAGCAAGCTTCTTACTTTAGTTTTAATGCGTTTAAGGGGAGTTATTGATTATTTTTATTTTGCACCATTGTGCATCCCAACATAAACACCAATTACAACCTCAGTTTATGGGACAACAACACAAATGATGATTCCTTGTTGTATCCATCAGTGCATATTACGCACAACAGACATAACAAGAAAAAAATGTCTTAACAAGAGAAAAAGGACTAAAACATAACAAGACAAAAATGATGGAAACAACGTAACAAGACAAACACAATATAAGTAGTATGTAGAAGTTGTAACGAGCAACAGCATAACAAAACAAATATGACTTAAAAGATGTAAGAAGACAAAAACATTGAGATGAGACAAAAATGTCTAAAACATAATATGACAAAAACAGACTTAACAAGACAAAGTAGACAGCGACAGAGAAAAGGTGAGGTTCCAGTTAGCTTTGCACAGAACTGAGGCTTCACTTTTTCACTTTAATTTATGCAAAGACAAAGTTGAATCTGTACCTCTACTTCTACTTTACCAGAGTCTTTTTTCACTTACAAATCTGTACTTCTACTTGAGTAAAGAATGCATGTACTTTTGGCACCTCCGATCAACTCAATTTTCCATAACCACTGAGAACTTGGCAAAGCGGAGGATTTTCCATTGATTAGCTGTTTATGTATCTTCTGCCTCGGGCCTTACTTCGTCTTCCTCTTGCCTACCTTCCATTTAAACTCAGCCTGAAGTTCAGGTTTCATCTCCATCCATAAGCACCCTCTGCTTAACAGAATGAGGTCTTCCCTATACCGTTATGAATCTATCAATGTCCGACTGCCACTGGTGACAAAATAAATGTACTCTGATTATGGCACAGGCAGAGGGAGACCCTCTCTGACCCCTGAAAAAAAGGATCATCTGGCTTCAGCGTGAAAAGAAGACATTTTGTAGCATGACTGGGACATTTAAACTAAGTGTGTTTAAAGAGAGACAGGGTGAGACGAGCTGGAATGTTGAGTGAAGGTTTTGAGGAGAAATGGATCCTGTGTTGGTTCAATGATTATGGTTAATAAAAGCTGACCAAGAGAGCATGAGCTGGCGTGTTTTACGACGTCTCGGTCGGAAATTTTCTTACTCAGATTTATTTGCTTTCACCATGTTTAAATTCCACCTCTTTTTTTTTTTCTCGGCCTTTGGAGATAGGCAGCAGCGTTGTTCTTTTTCACATT
This sequence comes from Lutjanus erythropterus, assembly GCF_056507025.1. Taxonomy (NCBI): domain Eukaryota; kingdom Metazoa; phylum Chordata; class Actinopteri; order Lutjaniformes; family Lutjanidae; genus Lutjanus; species Lutjanus erythropterus. Next base: position 9,549,727 of record NC_139329.1, read on the forward strand.
CAGCTTAGAAATCTAACCTGTCACTGCCTTTTATCCAGATTGGCACCACATAATATTGTGCATTGCCCTTCTCGGTCTCCTTCCTGTTTAATCCTGCCTCCTTTGTGGCCTCCCTTATTGCTTCAAGCTGCACGTTTTTAATTCTTTAATGTTTCACAGTCAATAAAAGCACATTTTTTTTTTTTTATCTCCAACTCATTCCTGCTCATCACTGGCCTTTTTCCAGGGCTTTGCTGTTTCTTAGGCAGATCCTCCCTCCCTCTTCCATCTCTGTGTTCTATCTATCAGCCAGCCAGACCAGCTGACTCTGTGGGTTTTCTGATGGGTTCAAACGGGTTAAATGCTTTGATCATGAGCAGTGCGAGGCGGGTCCGCTGTGGAGTTTGACTCCGTGACCTTTCGCACCATGTGGCCCCCAGTCCGGCAGTTGACCACTTGACTTTAAGTAAACTATGCACAGCAGCTACACGCAGTCTTTATGGAGGGTTATCTATCCTAAAGTGATGACAGGGCTGATGTAGCTTATCTTAACTACGTGACAAATTGAGGAATGTGAATTTATTGCATGTGACTTGAGATGATTTACGGTCTGATTTGAACCTCTGTTCATACAGTAGACTGTGAAAAATTGTTAAGAGACACTTCTTGGGTGTTCACTGACTCTCTGAGGCAAGTAAGTGCATCTGTCTCCTTTTACTTTTACATTTATTAAAACTCAGTGACACATACTTGGATGAATAGTTTGACATTTTGGAAAATATAAGTCACTTTCTTGCCAAGTGTTGGATGAAAACATTGATTCTACTCACATATCTGTACAGTAAATATGAAGCCAGTGGGTTTTCTTTGCTTACCTCGAAATTCTGGTAACATGTTAAACAGCTAGTCTTTAAAAGGTTACTAAATAATTGTGGCTATTGATGCAATGCTATTAGCCCATTATTGGCATAAGCTGTACTGGTCTATACCTGTATCTGTATATATTAGCACTGAAGAGCAAATCAACATTTTTTCATGATTGCAGTATGGCCTACTGCAATTTTGTCAGAGGCGCAGTATTTGTCAAGGCAAAATGTGTGTCAAAATACCTTTTTAAATCAAATATTGTTGTTCTGCAGAGGAGTCCTGGCCTATACATCACTTAAGAAAACATCTGTTCAAAACAGACGCCTGAAAAAAAATCACACTATAATCATTTAACATGTTTTTTCCATGAAAATGAGAATAATGACTTAAAAATGATCATTCCCTCTAATATCACAAATCATATCGCAAAATCTTTTTTGTTCAGCCCTGCTATATATTTTCTGATGTGTAAATATGAAGACTTCTTTAACAAATGATCATGCAGATTTTATGTGTTAGGTTTAAAGGGCATGTTTTATGTATTTTAGATTGAAGCTTTATCTTAAGTTAGGCTTAATATATACATATATTTTGCTGTATTTGTGTTTATTGGCTGATGTATTGATATTGGACTTTCTTTCTGCATCATTTCCAAAAGTCCATGAATGATTGGGCTCTACTATTTTTTTTTTAATGGATGGTTATGTGCTGGGCAGTATCGAAGATTTCACAAATAAGATACAATATGACAGTTAATCAGCTTTATAGACAGTGATAAACAGATTTTTTTACTTTCAGACAGAGCCACGCAAGCTATTTTGCTGTTGCAATTGTTTGTGCTAAGCTAAGCTGACTAGCTGTTGGCTTTAGCTTTGTATTCATCTAAGTTCATTTCACAACTTAACTGAAAAAAGAAAGGAGCAAATTTTCTAGTCAGAATGTTAAATCAGAAATTTTTAGCCAGAATTTTTTTTTCTCACTAGTTTATTTCTTTTATTGCAGCAAGAAATTGGCAAAAACAAAATGCAACAGCTTCCACGTTCTGTGCAAGAGCAAATTGTCAGGCATCAGCTTAATCACATTTTGAAAACATGAGCCAGCTGTTGGTAATCCATAACACGTTGTTAGGAAGTCAAACAGCCAGGCTCTTATCTTGTCATGCCTGCTAACAATCAGGTTTTTACACCCAAAGGTTCTTTACTGTCTCAGAGGAGGGGATCACAACAGCTGCAGCTGATAAGAAGCAGAAATGATAGGTGGTGAATTTGTGGTTCATCAACCACAAGCTTGATTCGTCAATCCAGCCATCAAGGAACAAGGACACAAGCTGAATCTGTATCAATCCATCAAACCTGTACAGGCTGTATAGGGCTTTTTAAGGGGATCTAGTGTTTTTACCAAATTTTCTATTTGTGTGTGTGTGTGTGTGTGTGTGTGTGTGTGTGTGTGTGTGTGTGTGTGTAAAGGCTTTGAAGATGGTTATACTCCCTGATTGGTACCCTGAGCTCATTTTCACTTCCATTACAAGTCTATCAATGCGAGGCAGGATCTTGATGAAAGGCCCTCTGCAGACAATTGATCTCGGTAATGATGAAGAGGAGGGGATAGGTCAGACGAGCCACTTTCACAGGATTTTCTCCTGAGGTGCTCGCTGGAGTGTGAGCCAGTCACGGCGTTGCAGTTTGATGGGCTAGTTAGATGTGTCGTGTGATGGATTGTACTTAAAAAGCCTGTGAAAAATGGTAAGGTGTGCATCAGCCAATTATGCAAAAAAGGCAGCGTGTACCCAGAGAATAGAGCACTTTATCCAGACTAATTAATTAAATTTCTCTCTACATTATTTTTTGCCACAACACTTCTTTCACAACACCCTAGCGGATGTTTAAAAAAAAAAAAAACTTTTTAGATTGAGTTTTCCTCTCAGTCAATTCAACCTAATCAAAGTGTAGAGGAGAAAAAAAACACAGGCACAGGCACAAATAGGGATTCAGTAATTGGCCTGTTTTGCATTTCATCTCCAAGGATATTTTATTCACACGCTTGCCTTATAAAGGCTAAATTGTTTCAATTCTGAACTGATTGCGCCTGAAAAACAAAAGAGAAGAAAAAAAAACAGTGCCCTCATGCCTCCTACGGGGTTGTGCTAAACTACTTATTTCAAACTAAACTGGATTATAGACAAAAGACACAAAGCTGGAATGCCTTGGTTTTCCTGCATAATAGAGCTATAGCACCCGGGGAGTCGTTGCCCGGCTGGTAATTGAACTTATGCTTTTGAATGGTAGACATATTAACTGCAGGCATGTTAGGGAGGATGCATATGTTTGTTTATTCAAGAGATAATAGACCTGGGGTCCATGCTGTCCCCTCAGTAATGCATCCTCCAGAACATCTCTAGAGCACTTCCTGTTTGCTTGCTGCTTATATCCTCTGCTTTCAGATTGATTTTTCCTTCGAAAGTCAGAGCAGTTGGCAAAGTAGGCCAAGAGGAGGAGCAGCATGGTTACAAATGTGTGCTGAAGTGTAATCAAAAGATTGTTTTATGTTCTCAGTGCTGCCTTAAGACTTTATTCTGCATAGAAGAATCCCAATGTGTGAGTGCAGCACAAGAATGCAAATGAAACACAGCCTCAGCCCTACATATGGATGTAGTTAAGGTGGTTGTGGTGTCTGAGTAAATGTGCTGCGTCTGAGAAGAGTCAGGATGACATATGTGTTTGTCACAGGGCCAGGTAGGAATATGTATGGTCAGCATCAGAAATTCAGAGTAGAGGTGGGACCGATCTTATCCAATATTGGTATTGGAGCCCGATATTGACCTATTATAGTCAATAGGTATTGCACATCAATCCACATTCTGATCTAAAATTCAACAACAACGTAAGTTTCCCATACTTCTTTCTATTTGTAAACACTACGCTGAAGCAGTCTGGATTTAGAGCTGAATAATGCCTTTCCCTGCTTTTGCGTTTATTATTAGCGCAGTCTAATGTTACTGTGCTATGATACAGCTGGAGAAAAGAAATTTACTAGCCATCTTGCTTTTGGTGGGACAATAAACCAACACAAAAATAATAATTAGGAACATAAATCGCCATAAACTAGCACATAGATGCATTACAAACACATCACAAACACATCACAAACACATCACAAAGGATAGCAAAGTAGCATTTGCATTTTGGAGCATAAAATAGCAACCTTAAACTCTCAGCAATGCATTATGGGAAATTATGCAAATGAGGGCCGTCTCTCATCCTATCAGATGCACATGTGATTGTCACAGGCCAGAATCCTGCATTGCCCCACAGTGGTTAAAGGACGTCATTACACCAGTTACATTACACAAACTACACAAGCTTTCCAGACCGAGGTTCATGTTCAGCCTCATGTTATGTTACTACTACGACCATTACTACTACTGCTAACAACAACAACAACAAATAATCAAGAAATGAAGGAAAGAAAGAACACTTATATCGGTATAGTATGGTATTGGTAGATATCCAAATCTGGTTAAGGCAATCGAATCATAACTAGAAAAAAGTGGATCAGTACATCTGTACTTCAGAGGTGTACACACAAAAACTCTGATACGCTCATGCCAACTCATTGCCCTGTGGACGGTGGTCTTGTCACAGCAGGAGCAAAGCGGCTTTGCAGAATCAAAGGCACTGCAAAACTCAGCCATAAACAGCACAGAAATGAGCTCAGAGGAGATCAGGGTGTTGTCTGGCACAGTGCCCCGTCCATATAGCACCCAATTTTGGATGACCTGTTCGTTCCAAAAATAGAGGAAAGCTTTTCTTCCAATCTCTCCTCAAGAGTGCTCTGAGTTAACTTTGAGGTGGTGTCTTGAAAGCCTGTGCTTGGGCCAGAGAGGCCACTTGAAAGCCTGTAGAAGAGCTTCGTAAATCCAGGCTGAATCTCCCTGAAGCAGTGATATAGATGTATTAACACTGCTCAGCAAGCCTCTCTTGCAAAGTCTGCACAAAGTCCGGCCCCCGAGCCTCTCGGACCACTTCAGCCCACTTCATCTCCATGTAGAGTTTCTGCTCACCTGCTAAGATTATACAGTGTCCACAGGACCTCTGCTCCTCTGCTCCAGTGATTTTAGGATTGACTCAAAGCACTTTCAAACTTGGTGTGTAAGATTTGGAGAGGGTGATCTTCATCCGTCCATCCATCAAATTCATGTGAAGTTTAGATTACAGATTTTTTTTTAGACTGATACTGTAAGTGCTGATGTTTTCTGATTGTTATACTCTTGCCCCAAAAATTGTAGCAGCTAGCCAGCTAGCCTGGCTCTGTCTGACACAATGTACCTTAATGGTTTAATTCGAACAAAAAACCGACTGTTATGCTAATTGTAAGCTAGCCAGCTGCTAGCTTTAGCTTTATATTTAGACTGAGAGTTGTATCAGTTTTTCCATCTAATTCCCAGCATTTTCATGTTCTTATTGTTATGTTTAACCTTTATAAAAGGATCTGTTTCATCTCATCATTATGGTTGTGTTAATGTTTGTTTTTAGCTTGCTCCTGTGGTGAATCCCACAATCAGCAGGAGCGTAGATGTTGCATTCCTCTATGTCACTTAAGAGCTAATTAAAATGATATATGGTATGGTATTAACCTTTGTTCAACAGGAAGTTAGGCTTATTTACTTCTATTTTTACTGGACCACTTGAACATAATTCTTTGCTTCATGGCCCATGTGCTTTCTGTTGTAGTTCACTTGAACTGGCACAGTTTCAGTTGCTCACAGTGAATTTTCACAGGCCAAAACCTCACTTTGGTCCCATTTTTGGAACCTTGCACCATGTTATCAGTTTTTATGATAGATGGTAGTACTTTTTTTTAAATAACATTGAAATAATTGTGATTATTCATCATAGACTCCAATTTTTAGTATTCAGTGGCTTAGCTGTGGTCTTTTGTTTTTATGTTAGAGCATTATTGTCACAGTTGGTTTCCAGCTGAAGTAGGTTCATTATGGGTAAATGGTTAAACTAGTTTATCCATTAGGTCTCTGTGCAGTGCCTTTGCTTTTTAATTTAGTGTAATTTAACAGCATCTGATAATATTTCTTGCTATTCCAGCCTTCTGTGTATTCATAATTAACCTATAACTAACCTATATAAAATATCTTTGGGATTTTGTGTGTCTTGTCTTCCTCTGGAAGTCAATGGGAGCTGACCGCAACACCTTTGGCAGTTGCTCAAATTAATGAGATATGGTGATATGGATTGAAATGATGACCTTTTGTTGCCAAGCGACTGAATAACTTCCTCAGCAGTGTCCTATCCTCATGAAATAGTGAAGCCCCGCGGGTTGTTGTCAGGTCTCCCCTAAAGCTTTTGACAGAGCTGACCTTATGCAGGTTGTTTTTTCATGTTAGTGGTATTTTCAAAAACTGTTATGAATATTGTATACCAATATTCAGCTCCGCAGTGTTGTACTTTAACCACAAAATGGACTTGGTGCTCTTAGAAGAGTGACTGACTTTTATGCTGCAAGAGCATGATGAAAGGAACCACTGAGGAGGAGTTCATATTTCACTCTTAACAGCGCAACGTGTAAGATATGGCCTCAATTTTAAATTAAAACGTTAAAAAAGTTAACTGACATCATCACTAAGCAACAGTTAAGACACCATATCATCATTATTTATAATGTTGAAGAGATACCTACTGAAGTTAGCATGCTAACCAACTAGCCTGGCCCATCCTGTCTAGTAATACCAGTTTGTGCCTTTTTGGAGTTTGCTACTTTCAGCAGTGGTCTTTGCTGATACATAAACAAAACAAAATTTCAAAATGCCAGATGAAATGTTTCTACACTGAGATTCAGGTTTATGTCTTTTATTGAACTAAGAAGAGCTTGTTCATAAACACACTTCAAACTCACCAAATAGCTTTGTCTTTCCACTGCTCTAAATTGCCAACTCCGGTTTAGTTGAAAATAAAACCGTAATGCATTGAGATAGATGTGAAAATTCTGGCTTTCCGCTGCCCCCCATCCTGATCACTGAGTGGGGAGCTCAGAGCCCTGGCTGGAGCCGCGGTAAATCACCTAGGTACAGTATTCTCTGTCGTCAAACTGGCCTCAGTTAATCTCTGTGTTTGGTCCTGGTCCAACAGGGTTCACTGAGAAGCTGCTGAGCCTGGTTCTGTTGCCTGTGGCGTAAACACAGGCCTCTTGCTACAGGGCTAACTGAGCTGGCAGCAGCTAGTACCTGCTTGGCTAACCATGGCCAAAAATAGGTACAGAAAAGAGTATAATGAGCAGCAGTTAGCAGTTAGTCTGATTATATGCTGCCCCCTATTTGTCTGAATTTACTATCGACAGTTGACCATATCTTATACGTTGCTCCTTTAAGTAAACACTGAACATAAAAACCTGTTGCAGTTGATTGCATTGCAATGTCAGGTGTTCCTGTTGTGTTCACACCCTCTGTTGCACCATGGCAAACATTATAATTAGTTGTTTGCAGATAATTACGTTGATCATTATCATGGTGTTGGCATGGTGTTAAATCTGTGTTTACAGTCTCATTCAGTCTGAATGTGTGACTGCAGCTCTTCACATTAGCCGTGATCACGAGCGGATAACAAAGCTTTCCCCCCCTGCAGTCAGATGTCCCCAGAGGTCCCAGAGGCCTGTCTTGACAAATGCAATCTGTGAATGACAGCGCGGCAGGTGAGGAAATCAATAGTGCGCCCCCAAAGCAGTGGTGGTATGAAGTTCATGGTCACAGATGGGACATTAGCTCCTGAGCCCTTTGGCATGTGGAGACGGAGAAAGATCACATCACATTAAGTTTGAATAATTAAACATCTAAGACTATGATGCCCTGGATATTTAGATTCAGACTGCTGAGACTAATGGCTAATGGTTCAAACCACTGCTGCATAGTTCATGTATTGATAATTAATGTTTTGTTGCATTCTGTGGCCCTGAATTATTTCCCTTTTCTGAGAAATGATTCAAATTGATTCTTCAGGACACAAGTGGGCATAGCAGTTCATGCTCCAGCTGCTGAATTTAGAAAAAGAACTAAATTTGGTTTGGTCTAATTTGGTTTGTTGGTTTTTTGGACATGAGCACAATTAGAAAGGTCAGTTGGTCCCCACACTGGAACATGCTTGCGGGGAAATATGTCCATTCATTCTTCAGTGCTCTGCCAGCGAAGTATTAAACAACCAAACACACTATAAATATTTCATACGCATTTCCACACGGCATTTGGGAAAGTGTTTAATATCAAGTCTGTAATATGATGAATGGACTTCATATAATAGTGCTTGTTTTGATATGTCTGTAGAGGCCATGGAAGAAAAAACTGTGCATGAATAGAAGGTTATTATTTAAGGTCGCTTTCATTTTTAAACAATCAATGAACTGACTCAGTGTGAATAATCTGGATTTAATAAAAGTTAATGTGTTATTTATTTTTCATGGTTGGTTTAACAAGTGGTTTGAAGAGTTTGTTGAAAAAAAAGATCACAGCAGCCAAAACAAAACTTTTTGATGAAACACATATCAAAGCGACTCTACACTCTCAGTGTAAAAAGGATTCCAAAAGGGTTTTTCCTGAAGGGCTGAGGTTCGACCCAAAAGTATGTACTTTTGAAGAACCCTTTTTGAAGAAAGGGTTAGTCAAGAGTTCTTTGTAAGACTAAGGGTCCCTTTAAGAACCTTTTTCATCCAAAGAGTTCTTCAAGAATTGTTGAAATCCTTGAAGAATTCTTTTATTAAGGGGTCTTTGTACCATAATATAAAAGGGTTCTTGGTAGATAAAAGCCATGGAATATGAAAAGATTCTCAGTAGTTCCCCCTGGGTGGATTCTAGATAAAACCCTTGCAATATAAAAAGGGTTCTTATTAGCAGCTTGTTAGCACCCTTGGAAGGTGCAAAGATTCTGGATAGAACCCCCAACCTCTCAGAGGGGCTTCTGGGTGAAACAGTGGTTCTAGGAATAACCTTAATGTTGGGTTCTAAGTAGAACCCTCTTAAAGAATTCCAAGTGAAACTTTTCTAAAAGTTTCCACCAGGGATCTCCTATGAGGACAAGCCAAAGAACCCTCTATGGTTCTAGTTAGCATCTTCGTTTGTAAGAGTGTACTGAATCAAAACTTTCTAAAGTATACTTTAGAAACGTTTCGCTCCAGATGACATTACACAGCTGCACTGTCGTGACCATGTAGTAGTCATTTCATTCTTAGAGTAGAAGTGATTTAAGATCAGGCATCCCTTTGATCAGTTTCCAGTCTGTAGCCTCAGGTCAGAGTAAACTTAAATGTCCAAGACTCATAAATATTCCAACCACCCAGAAAACTACATTTGGCTTTATTTTGCTGTGTATTTTCTCCAACAGTTGTTCCTTTCCTTTCCAGTGGATTGAGGGCTGATCCCCGTTTCTATGTTTTCTTTGTCTTTCAGAGAAAGAACGTCCACCTGCTGCTGAATGTGTTTTTTCTGGCAGCCTGGGGAGCCGTCCTGTTGGCCTGCCGCTTCTACTGGATGGGCAACAAACCCCCCAACTTCTCCAACTCCGACAACCCAGCGGCCGACTCCCCGTCGCTCCTCACCAGGATGCTAACCTTTTTCTACCTGCCCGCCATCAACTTTTGGCTTCTTCTTTGCCCGGACACGCTCAGCTTTGATTGGTCAATGGACGCCCTGCCTTTGATCAGGACCCTCGCTGATTGGAGGAATTTGCATACAGTCGCCTTCTACTCTGGATTGCTCTTGCTGGCTTGGTTCAGCCTGTGGACACACCAGACAGCTAAGGGCAAGGATGCTAATGGCAAAGCGCATCATTACACCAATGGCAGAAATGGGAACAGTAATGGACACAGTTACCAATATAATAATCACGAACATGTGAACAATTCCCACACAGACGCTCACATTGATAGTGCACAAAATGGTACCAAAAAGCACTATGAGAGCAGGACTCCACTGCCCACCACTGAAAATGTCGTGGTGTTCTCTCTAGGCCTGTTGGCGATCCCTTTCCTCCCTGCCACAAACCTGTTTTTCTACGTGGGGTTTGTGATAGCGGAGAGAGTACTGTACATCCCCAGCATGGGCTTTTGCTTGCTGGTGGCGGTGGGGTTGCGGTCGCTGTATGTCCGTCTGCGTCGCAGGTCCTCCAGGGCCATGTTGGTGTACTGCAGCGCTGCCCTGGTCCTGCTTTTTGGTGTCAAAACTGTTTTGAGGAACCGGGACTGGCAGAATGAGGAGATGCTCTACAAGTCAGGGATTTATGTCAATCCTGCTAAAGGTAACGCCCAACTCGGGTGCACGCTCAGTATGCACACAGATGTAACTGCTCTAATATGTGCACACACACGCTTTCATGCACATATTCCCTCACCAAAACCTCCTTCAGCCATCATATTTGGTTGTCTGAACAGTGAGCAAGCTTTGAAGCAAGGTTTTGAAGTTGATAATGTGTGCTGTCTCACTGCTGCCGCCCTGAATAATTCAAAGTAAAGCTGCTTCAAAATGTCGTCTCTTCATCACTCAGCCTTACCGCTGAATATACAAGCACTCAGTTGAACTCACTGTCCCAGAAGTAAAATGAGACTGGTGTGGGTTGTACCACTCAAGGCTAGAAACACTTGCTGTATCTCTTTATCACAGATCTTATACCCAGCATGCAATCTGTTTAATATGCCCTTGCTCATTTGGAAGGGCACCATCAGCAACTCTGATTGGCACCTTTAAAGGCAGATAAAATATTCAGCAGCCTTCACAATCAAGGTCATCAGACACAGATTCCTGTCCAAAGCAAAGTTCTCAGAGCTGCTTAGGAGGGAAGCAGGGCCGGGCACTCGCAAGGCAACAGCGGGACGCGTTGTGTTAGCTAATTTCCCTTTCAGATTCTGCAGCAGAGCTGAGGCATGACAGCTGTTTGTTTTGGCAGGCCATCAGCCCAACACAGCAGCGCCGATGTCCCCGACTCACATTCATTATGGCTACTATGATATTTGAACAGAACCCAGCTTCGAACACAGACGCACTCATTGGATCGATTGAACGGTGAAATGTCAGGATGCACAAAGCTTTCCTCTGAAAGAAACTTCAGGAATTAATCTGTCGAAAAACTGGATGCACTGTCAAATGAAGGGGACTTGGGGCTGTTTTTCTGCTTGTTTATTCTGAATAATCCTCCAGGAGTCCATAGATGTTATGATTTTCAACAACTATATACTGTAAATACATTGCTTAAAGGCACACTGCATATTTTAGCACTATAAACACATGTCAACAAAAGCACTGTGAGCCAGGCCTTTATCTTCTGATTCAATATGAATATAACATGAGATGCAAGAAGACACAGTATCTTTAAACATACTAAAATGTTCATGATAACGTGTTAACTTAATGTGATAACTAGGACTTCTCCCTGAAAGGCAAAGATGCAAATCATCAGTGAGAGACCCCTCAGTGAACTGAGTTTCTTTTTTTTTTCTGTCAGTCAGTGCGCATTACAGTAACAGCATAAAACAGGTAGGAGCTCACAAAAATGCACACAGATAACAATTTCAAAGAAGAGTTACAAATAAGTTAGAAATGCTTATATTAGCTGTCGCACCTATTAATTGAGAAGGTGAAAGGAGTGGTTGGTAATCAAGTTTCAGCTCATGTTTCTTAGCGGCATCATTTTACGCAGATTAATGCACCAGGATGACAGAAATCTTACAAACTGAGTCTCTAAATCACCTCAAACTGTGATGAAAGCAGAGAAGAGTGATATGCTAATGATGCTCGCTTGTTTTCTTTCTGGCCACAACAAGAAGAAAAAAGGCAGGAGCTGCAACTACTAAATTCTGTTTTTTCCCCAGACACTTCTTTTTTTTTGGGGGGGGGGGTTGGCAACCGTAGCTAGCCTAGGGAGACTAACCAGACTCCTTTTGCAAAACTGTATCATCATTTTTAATTAATTTCTAATTCATGGTGTGAGGGAGCATGGAGCATGCAGGGAAGGTTATGGCGGACCACAGCGAGAGAACCTCTACTTTGCGTGGGATTTTATTAATGAACTATAGAAGGACGCACACTGTTACTCTCTCTGACTGTGTGAAAATCTGATGTTTTCCAAACACAGGTGATGAAGAAAGGTTAAAATGCTAGCCCTAATTATAACATAGAATGTTTAATGTTATAATGTGATAACTTATATTGTTTCTTGTTATAATGTGATAAGTTTGTATGTCATAATAACATAAAAAACTTTTCACGTTATAACATGATGTGGTGCTGTATAAAATAACCCTGAAAAACAGATCAGTTATTATGTCACATACCAATCGGCGAAGGCTACTCTTTTACATACAATTATATTTCCTTTTTGTTCTCACTTTGCACAAAATGTACAAAAGCTCTTAGCAACCTTGTTTCACCTGTCAGTTACTGCACTCTGCTATTCAACACTAATGCCATTAGCTGTGCAATAGCACTGTGGTGGTCCTCTTTTCAGTCTCACTGTCATAAGAGTGACTGGTGGGTTTGGCACGAACCCCCCCTGTTGTGTCAGCTCTCTTCACCCATAATGCCTTGCCATACCAGCTGCAGCAGAACAACATTCTCTTTAGAGGTTAAAAAACATTGAACTCAAGCGGCTGTGAATAACAAAAGAAAATCATTACTTGCCACAGAAATGTCCTCTCCCGCTGCTTTAATCTAAGAGCTTTTGATGACTGTGAGAAAGTTGTATTTAAGAAGTTTTCTTTTTATCCTGTTCGATTAACCTTTTTCTTTTGTTACCTGTCAGCATGGGGCAACCTTGGAAACGTCCTGAAGAGCCAGGGCAAGATGGAGGAGGCTGAACAGGCGTACAGAAATGCTCTCTATTACCGCAGCAACATGGCTGACATGCTGTATAACCTGTGAGTTATCATATTTTTGTGTTGTAATTTATCTTTTCTTATCCTTGGTGCTCATTCGTCTTTGATTTCCTTTAGTATGTGTTGATGTCAAAGCTTTTGTACTTGACTCTCTTTGTCTCCGCTCATGGCTGGTTCAGTGACTGAGGAGTGTGTGTGTGTGCACGAACAAATGGGCGAGTTCTCCGTTTACATGCGTGCGTCCATTGATCAGAGCTGTTCTCTCTGAGGAAGTGCCTGTTGTCTTGTATTCCCCAGAGTGCTGTCTGTCTGACAGGGTTATTAATGATGCTGTTTGAGCCTGAGGGGGAAACGCAAAACATCCTCAACCAACACTCAGAGTGTGCTCAAATGTCTGTGGTTTTACTCAGATCTAAATCTTCCTCGTCAGTTTAATCATCTGCTTGTGTTCTTGTCTAATCATAACAGAGGCTTTTTTTAAAGTTTCGACATCTTCTCACAGTTTTTTTTTTTTGTTTTAAACTGCCTGCAATGTCTTCTCTTTTGTCCCTTCCAGTGGTTTGCTACTCCAGGAGAGCAACAAGTTCTCAGAGGCTCTCCACTACTATAAGCTGGCCATTGGAAGCCGGCCAACTCTGGCTTGTAAGTACAGCTCTTCTTTTTTATTGACAGTCTCCAGCTCTTGTGGTTGTGGCTGTGCTGTGTCCAGGCAACAGTGAACACAGGCTGTGGTTATGTGAAGGGAGACGAGGAATAGGTGGCAAAGGGCAGCGGGTATCCAACTGAATTCAACATTCAACACAGCTGTCGGACTGGCTTTCAAAGCCGAGTCGTGTCAACAGATCAAGCAACTGCATGATGTCATTTATTATGAATCCAGGCCATGACGCCCTCATTTCATTTCACCGCTCCTATGTTCAGTACGTCTACTTCTTTCTCTCAGTTTTAGTGCATCTCTCCTATAGGTATAGAAACACACGATTTCATGATTTGACATGTGTCTGCCTGTCCTCCATGTTGGAGAGGTCAAGATCCGCTACTGAAGAATACATGTGCATTGACAGCATACATTTTATATAAAGATGGGTGACATGTCTCCACTTCCTCCGACTGTACAAAACTGAAGCCAAAATATTCTGGATATGGGAGCTGGGATCTTTGGCTGGTGATGTCATTTCGAGTCTGTGTAGTATCAGAGTCAGAGTTGGAGTCGGCACAGTCGTAAGCAGAGCTCGAGCTTGATGTGTACATTGACATTTCAGTTTGAACCATGTCCCATCGGCTACTATAAAGGGGGCGGGGTTTGTGACATATACTGGAGCCAGCCACCAGGGGGCGATGGAGATGTTTCGGCCTCACTTGTCATCCATCTTTATATATTTCAGTGACTGATAGATGCAGATTTGACTGCAAAATCGACTGCAACTCGCTTAATCCTGACCGGATTTTCATGAAAATATTTTTTTTTCATAAACGTGTACTTCTGTGTTACGATTAAATTCAGTTACTTGGGTGATCTAATCAGCTCTATGCCTAAACATCGACCTCCTGAATGGCCACGACTTTCGCTGGGTCATGCAGGGTCTGACCAATGAACAGGCGACATGAAGTGTAAATCAATTAGAACTTCAACTTTTGTGGGTTTCTCCAAAAAGTGTCAGTGTCAAAAGTGAATAAATGAAGATGAAAATTATTAATTTGAGATTTGCAGTGTTTATGACATTGTTTGTAATGGCAACACTGGATAAATTTTCTTCTCTTAATTGGAGTCTGGGGAGCAAAAATAGTCTTGTTTATTTTTATTAATGAATTGATTTAAATATGAAATCTTTATAATATTAACAAGCAACCAGGCAGTTTTATAACTACATAATAGATATAGAAAGCTACAATTTTAGAGAAAGTCACAAAAAGCTGAAATTCTAAATAATTATCTCCACCAGGTGTGTTTGTGTACATGCGTGTGCGAGTTACCCTCAAACCTGAAACTTCTCCGTAGCTAATCTTGCATACTACTTGACTCATCAGCCTTTTTTGTGCACATTTATGACTGCTTGCTGAAGGACCTTGACAAAAACCTTAAAAATGTTTTTTTATGTCTCCAGGCCAGGAACAGCCGTGGCCAGAGGCATTATGGTTTTGGGTCATCCTGTTCTTGTTAACATGCTATTTCAAGAACGCCTTGAGGGAATTTCTTCAAACTTGGCAGAAACGTCTAGTTGGGCTTATTAAAGAACTGATTAGATTTTGGTGGTCAAAGGTTGCTGTAACGTCCATCCCACTCTTGTAAATATAATATATCATGAATGCTTTACATTACATAGTGCATGTATTTATAATCTGTTACAGTTACTGAGAAAAAAACATATATTTAAATTAGTTACTAATAAATATGTTGGTAATTACAAAGAGTTTAAATCTAAATATTCTTCTCAGGTTGCCTAATGAGATCTGCACTCTGCATGAGTGCACTCTTCAAGTCTGCACTTGATGTGGCCACTTCATAGTTTGGATCCTTAATGTCAGTGGGGAAGTTGTGGTTATTCAGAGGGTTAATGTTAATTGGATCATCCTTTTCTGAGGTTTATAACAAACCAAATTCCCAGAAAACTGGTTCACAATTAAGCGAGTTATAGTTGATTTTGTAGAAAAAAACTTCCTCTTTCAATATGGCGACCTCACAGATGCATAGCAGAGACATATAGCAGCGGACAATGAGGTATCTACGTTTCTATATGTGTGGTCTCTCCCTCCTCTTTGCTCATTACTCTTCCACTCACTCCCGTGAGCATTCACCACGATCTTCTTGCTTTTCCTGGAATTAAATTTTCCATACCGTGTCATCTTCAGCAGCTTCACTTCCTGATTAGTACAAATCGCTCGCAATCTTACCTGATCATGCAATAAATTAGCTCCCCATTGTTCAAGGCATCAGTCAATGACAGATAAACAGAGAATCCTAAACGTCTCTTCCTTTCTTCCCCCGGATTAATTATAGACCTAATCAAGATCCCGGTTAGACTAGAAAATTTCCATTCAGCGTGCAATTATTCAATCTGTTATAGCCGATAACAAGGTTAATTAATTACCTTAAGCAGAAGACATGTTGAAGGCAGAATTAGGTTGTGACAGTTAAAGTGTTTTTCAAGGTTACACATTTCTCACTGCCTAATTGTGGGCTAACTAGTGCAAACTGTAGCATTTCTTTATTTAATATGCAGTGCTATCCTGCTCTGTGATAAAGTGCTATTGATTTCTGTCACATTTTCTGCACACGGAAAATCAGTTTAGAAGGCTGATGAAACTGGATAAAACTTTCTTTTGTCTATCTGTGGTTTTTCTTATCTGTTCCGCTTTCAGTCCAGGTCCATGCAGTGGAAAAACGTCTAGATATTGACCCACGAATGCAACACAACGCAGGACAGATAAGGCGATGAGGTGTAAGGATGTGGCGTAACATAATGTGAGCTTTTGAGATAACGAATTTCAAGGACAGCAGAGGATGAAGATAACATGTTTGATTCTCAGCCGCCCCGTTTGCCTTGATTATACATCAACACCCTATAGAAGAGCCTTCCAGATTGATCTGCTTTGTTCACTTAATTTATCCAAACAGCCTTGCTTGATAGGGAGTTGTTTAGAGAGGGAGGTCCACAGAGACTAATTACTCTCTGGCTGCATATTGATCATTAGATGCTGTCTTTTACTGCTTAAGAAAAAGTTTAGCAAGTATCCAAAGTACCCCACAGGATGCACGCAACTGTTAAGCATACAGCAAAGCATAAATACAGTCAACAGTGTTGTTATATTTAATCTAGAAATTGTTATAACTCACCTTTTCAGCATCTATGTGGCTTCATGTCAGTGAAAGACACTTATGTCAAGGAAAATCACCATTGTGGGAAGATGGTTGTACATAGATGTGACAGAAGAGGCTATTTTCTTTTAGGGAGATCTCAAAGAATCCAAGCTCTGTTCTGCCAGGAGAGCAAATCCCCTTTAATAAACACATACAGAAAGATTGACACAGTGGTGAATGGGCGCTGATGATCACTCCTTCATCTCTCCCTGCTCAGTTCCACAAATCCACAGTCTCTGGTATTTTGGTGTGTTGTTATAAGCTAATGTTTCATATGTTTTCAGGGGCTGCAACTAACTTATTTTAATAGTTGTTATTCAGTTGATTATTTTCTTGATAAATGGTTATTTGTTTTAAAATGTTTTAACATGCCAATCAGCTTTTCCCAAAGCCTAAAATAATGTCCTCAAATGTCCTGTTCTACTCATAATCCAGAGATATAGTTTGTTGTCATACAGGAATCACGAAAAAACACATTTAAGAAGCTGAAATCAAAAAACACCATAGAAACCGATTAATTGATTAATCATTGCAGCTCTAATATTTTTGTTTGATTTGTATGCCAGATAAAAAAAATTGTATGCAAGTTATGTTAATGTTATGGTAGATTTATAACAGACTGGAGCTTCTTATGCATAATGAGGTTAGTCACAAACTAATGTTGTATGTTAGCTAAACTCAAGCTAACTCTCAGCATGTTCGCTAGTGTGATTATTTTTTGATGATCATGTTTGTTGTGAAATATTTTTGCAAAAGTTACTGACAGCCATGAAATGCAGTTTTATATAAAGGCTTGGTTGTAGCCTGCCGATTCAATGAATTTTAATTATTTCAATTATTAATCCGTGGAGGTGAAGGAAAAAGCTTCTCCAATCAACTGATACAAGCTGAACTTGAGTGTCCTGCCTGAACTAACACTAATTAACATGTTTTGGTTTCTTCCCAGCGGCCTACTTGAACACCGGCATCATCCTGATGAATCAGGGTCGCCTAGATGAGGCCAAGCGCACCTTCCTGACCTGTGCTGATATCCCAGACGAGAACCTGAAGGACCCCCACGCCCACAAGAGCTCCGTCACCAGCTGCTTGTACAACCTGGGCAAGCTGCTCCATGAGCAGGGGCACCAGGAGGTAAAGATCCAGACTGCAGAAACATATTTCATATTTTTCTTAGAAAATGCTCAGAGATACACGTATGTTCCAAAATATTTTAGCGTCATGGGCGTTAACATTGAATTCACATAACTCCCGTAATGTATTTTAACTTAAAAGCACCAGTTTACCATAATGGTTATTTTATGAATGAACTTATGTACATATTTTTGTTGATAATGCTATTGAATGTGATAAGAAAGCCAATATGTTATTTGTCAATGATATACCCATATACCCAACACATTAACACACATAAAATGCAGTATGTCAACATGATATTCCTTCATATATTGCTGTTTTATTTCTGAAATGTTTTTTGACCCCAAAATATGAGATATAAAACATGGAGTTTAAATTCACATCTGGATCTTATCCATGGTCAGAGGTCGAAACAGTTGACAAACACAACTCACAAACAACTTATAATTAAAGGTAGAATCAGTAGGACTGGTGAGAACTGTTCACACCACAAAAATAGTTTATTGTTAAGTCTCATTCCTAGGACATCAAATACTGAGATTTTGGGTTGGTAAAACATGCCAAAAACAGCAAAATGATAAGAAATACAGGCACATGGCAGGTCTCTGCAGATACAACCACCACCACCACACTTCTACTCAGTTGTAAGTGACAATAGAGATTATGTCTATACAGATTTTGCATATTACACTGTGAAAAAAATCATTTTAAGACAGCGTACTGCAGTAGATTTTTGTGCCTTGAGCCTAACTCAAACTCTTAAGTTTCAAAATAAACTTTAAAAGGTTTTGCCAACCTATAATCTTTTGTTGAGATTATTTACTTTTCTTCTTTAGATGAACTTGTGTTAAAAAAAAAACAAAAAATGTGAGCTGTGAACCTGCTTTATTTGATTTTGGTGCCTGAAAATGAAAATATTATAATCGTAATTCACTTTCACTTCAGTGAATTTCCTATTTATCTAAACAAGAAAAGTAAATTATCGCATCGAAAGAATATTAGTTAGTAAAACTTTTTCAGAACTAAATAATTTGAGTTAGGCTCAAAACTCAGAAATCTATTGCAGTATGTTGCCTTGAAATTTTGAGTTTTCTCAACTTGGCACAGCACTCTCTCTTCAGCAGTTAAGGTCACCATGGCAATGATGTTGACACTGTCTCCATGAATGATTTTGAGTTACACTGTATTTTCAATTTCACTGACAATTTATTGATTAATAGAA
Source organism: Lutjanus erythropterus (assembly GCF_056507025.1). NCBI lineage: Eukaryota > Metazoa > Chordata > Actinopteri > Lutjaniformes > Lutjanidae > Lutjanus > Lutjanus erythropterus. Next base: position 9,568,647 of record NC_139329.1, read on the forward strand.
AAAAAATGCTACACATCGGGACCTCGGCCCATACTTTGAGGGGCAGAGTAATGCAGCCCACTGTTCTTCCATATGTTTTCAGTCATAGTTAGTGATGTTTTTTTACTGGACTGCATCATATTCATACCATGTTGAGTGTTTCTGTTATTCTGCTTTTGTACGAAAACATTATAACCACCACTCAATATAATGTAGTCCAGTATACCACCATTAACTATGACCTCAGTAACAAACTGTATTTACACATTTCCAACAATGTCAACACCAATGAACATTATAAATGTTCTAAAGGGAGACTTTGTGTCAAAGCTCATGTATTGAATTGCAATAGATTTTTCAGGTGCATAATACAGTGGCCATACAGTGAGTGTACTTTGGCTCATATTTATATGTATTTTGCAGCATACCTGTGAACATACTCCTCTAGCAAACAGCCTGATCGCTAACCAGGGAGTTCAACGAGTGCTTCTTTACATAAAATACATGCTGGAAAATGTAGAACCGCAGTGAATTGAGATAAAACGCAGACACTTGCCTAAGGAGCTTTTGGGGGACACTGAGAAAATGCTCGGTTTTATATGGACGTGTTCCAAAATTGCCTGTGTCATAGGGGACGCGTTGTTTTGTGCAGATAATCTTCAGGCAGTTTCTCACAAATTCACTCTCTTTCGTGCCCCTGAAGACCTCCAGTGCTGGCTAAAGTAACTGGTTTTTCCAATGCTGAACATTTATATTGTACACAAGCACTGATGCTGCTGATTCAATCAGGACTGAAGCAGTAGTACTGCAGATTCAATAAAGCCTTTTATAAATTGTTGGCATGCTGGAGAAAGAGAGCAGCCCCACTTCCTCCGACCTCTAACCGCAACATTTCCTTCAGCAATAAAGTAGTTCCAGCTCCCTCTACCATTTAAACTCTGAGGTGAAGCGCTGTACCTCCACTCTATACATACCACAGTCAATATGTGACACCGCTCTAGTCGTCTTAACAGCCGTGACAATGAGGATAGACCCTTTCTGCTCGACTCTGTATGAACCAGCCTCCTGGCGACCCCCAATTCCACGCTGTGTATTCACAGTGTCGGGGCCCCGGCTGCAGGGGAGGAATGACTAGTTACTCCAGCTCCAGTTTCTGTGGCGGGGTCTCTTCGCTCGCTAATGCAAACATCCCCCACCTTTTTTTTAGATTTTTTTTTTTTATTTGTCTCATTCACAGGAGGCCCTCACAGTGTTTAAAGAAGCAATACAGAAAATGCCAAGACAATTTGCACCACAGAGCCTCTACAACATGATGGGTAAGAGCTGCTTTTGTTTCAAGTTCTAAAGCATAAAATTTGTTAAAAATTTAAACACACAGTGGAACTGAAAGGTTACCTGCTATTTTTGGAGTATTTTAGGACAATTAATGGCTATACGTGTTAAATATTTGTGCTGCTTTGTTGTTTTGACTTAAAATAAACGTGTGTTTCATCTGGACAGGCAGTGTTCAGTAAGCACAAGGGATTTCTAAGTGCAAGTAAAGCTTTTACACTGGACATCTGTTGAGTCTTGGCTTACCATTACCTTAAAAAAAAGCAAACTCCTCTATTGGCAATAGAAAAGTAGTCAGTCGCCTATTTTTAGTGGGTTTACCCACATTTAAACAATCTGCATACACGCTTATTTTGGTGTAAAAATGGTGCAAAACCACTGCTTACAGCCCCGTCAGCTGTTTCACACTTCCATGTGGGATAACACCAAGTGTGGAGCATGGATATCCCAGATGTTTTGGAATTTTCCCCAAAAACACAGGTTAAAATCACTCATATTAGATTATATACCATTAGAATAAATTTATTTTCAACATGTTAAAAATGTGCAGAGAAGTGGAGGTCAAACATTTGTCATACCTCTAGCATTATGGGAATTCAGAGGATGTTAACCCTTGGCTCAGATTTCCAGTTGTGTTTAGGTTAAGCCAGGGCTAAGATGTGCTGCAAAAAGTTTTAAGAAGCGCTAGAATAAAGTAGATTGTCAAAAAATGTGTAAATCAGTTGTTGCATTTACATGGACCCTAATATTCCACAAATAATCAGAAGCCCAATCAGAATAAAAGTGCCTCATGTAAACACCTCAATCCTGAAAGATTGGTCCAATCCAGCTGTATCAACAGGAATTTTCAATCAGGCTGAGAGGGCTGGTGTGAACTTCCATAATCTGTTCGACAGGAAAGTAATAACCATATAAATGCTTATTTTGATTATTACTTTCTGGTGGGAATAAATCTATTTTTTCTGTGGACGTCGGGCCCACGTGGGTTTAGGTGATGTGTCACAAATGAGTTTCCAGGATGGACAAAAACAAACGGAACTGGTCAGAAGCAGATGCATCTTTTCTGGTAGAAACCTTAAAAGATTTAAAGATGCTGAGATTGTTCCCAGGATACGATGTGGGTCAATCTTGAAAACTACACTTCTTTTTTTTCTTTCTCTACTGGCTGTTGGCAACATGGATGTACCAAGGAGAGGTGGATACAGAGTTAAAGGCAGGCCTCTGTTCATTTCTATGAGAGCTACTCAGTGACCCACAGAGCAAGTGTAATAGAGACTTCCTTCAGCTGAGCAGCTAACTTCCAGTTTAGCTCAATTGAATGTGGATAAAATGATTCAATTGTTCAGCTTATCGAGACCCTCTAAACGTTCTCAGACCGGATAAGAAAATTCTGATATTGAAACGAATCATTTCGTGGGGGTTGTGACACTCAAAAAAACTTATACGTCATTTTACAGGTGCTTCTTTCACAATGTAAGTCTATGGGGGAAAAGTCTTTTTTGGCTGCAGTGCATCCCTTGACATTGTCATTACACAGTTTGGCCGCTATGTCAAATTGTCGTCAGTGCCCAGCGCTCTTCCTGGGAGCTTGGTTGGTAAACCAGAAACAACTTCTTCTATTATATTTCCTACAGATTAGAAGTGAGCGGAACCACTTTGTGCTTGTCAAAAAAGTTAGATTCTGATTAATCCTTTGGGGCATGTTAATGCACATGCTTTTATCACATCACTTTATTTAGCATCCATGTACACAGTCAAAATTTCTAGTCTGAAAGATTGAAGAAATGTTGTCCGTAAACAACCTGTCAGATTGACATCAAGCAAACATGTTTACGCTCATGTTTGAGACCTGTTCTGACCAGACAGTTGTAAGGTTTATGATATCATGTTAATTAGAGTTAATTTGCTTTTCATTACAGGAACAACCCAGCTTGTTATGTTACAGCTGTAGAACAGCTGCTTTCAGGCTCATTATATCCGCTTTCTCTTTGTTTTTTATGTCTCCGTCTCCCTCCTGCTTTCTCTCTCTCTCATAAACATGCAGCTACTTACTGTGCACACACACACACACACTGTAATCCAGACTAGGTAGTGCCACAAGTTCACTTATGTGTTGGCAAAATGCAGTTTGACAGAGCGACTGAGATTATGTCAAAATGTTGATGAAAGCTCCAGTCACCGTTAAGGAGCAGCGCCGCGTCTGTAACCGAGGCACCGAGCCAGAGATCTGTGATTTCTGCAGCTTAGCGTTGTTTCCTCGCTGAACTGATTTGCACATTTGGCACACCTGCTCATATGTATTTCCAGTTTGAGTCGCTGTGCAGCTCTCATGCTGTTTGTCAGACGCCAAAGAGCAGAAGCTTTCATCAGAGGCAGACCTGGGTGGTAATCTGCGCCCCGCTGGTCTCGCTCCAACACCCTCTGGTGGGCTGAGGAATGTTCCGCTCCGAGGAGCTGGTTTTCGATGTCACTTCTAATTGCACATTGAAGTTTGTGCTAATCTCATATGGCGGTCGGCTGCCAGGAAGGACAGACAAGTATTTTGGCTGCTTTTAACCCCGTCAACAAATAAAGAGGTCATGTCAAAGAAGACCTGTGCCTTGGGTTTATGGTAAATCTCTCAAATCCAGATATTTCTGTCCATCAAACACAAATGGTTTATTAAGCTAAAGTTACTTACTATTCTTAAAAAAAGCATACAGAGCTCTCAATTCTCCCTCCTGACAAATAGTATAAATCTCATGTTAGCAAGAAAATAATGACAAGCTGGTCATGAGAATAAAGGCATCTTTAAAAGATTTCGATATTGCAGTAGTACACCCTTAGAGATCAGGGTTCTAAAAGAATTCTGCCTGAAGAGCTGAGGTTCTACCCAGAACCATTTGCTTGTGAAGAACCCTTTTTCAAGGAAGGGTTTGTCAGGGGCTACAGGAACCCTTAGTCTTACACTTAAGAACCTTTTTCATCCAAAATACTGTTTTGAATTCTTTAAATCCTTCAAGAACTCTCGCGTCAAGTGTTCTTTTTTTTTTTACTATAATATGAAAGGGTTCTAGGTATAACCCTCTGGGTGGGTTCTAGATGAAACTTTTGGAATTTAAAAAGAGTTTTTGAAGAATCCCCTGGGTGGGTGTGTTGTTTGCTAGAAACCCCAGAGAGGGTTCTGGGTGGAGCCATTAAACCATAGAGTGGTTCTCTGTAGAACTTCTCACAGGAGCTCCTGGGTTACACTTTTCATTGATAGTTATAGTTATAACCTTTTATGTTGGGTTCTAGGTATAAGTCTCTGAAAGTGGAACCTTTATAAAAGGTTCTGTCAGGAATTGAAAAAGGTTCTCCTGTGAAAAAAGGTCAGAACCCTTCATGGTTCTAGTTAGCACCTTTATTTCAAGAAAATATGGAGACTGATGGATATCAAGTTTGGGATATTGTCTAATCCACTATTTTGTTCCATTTGATGTCAGCTGTTGACAAGAACATTTTTGATTATGTAGCGACAATATGATGGATTTCCAACACTTAAATGTGAAACATAAGGCTGCACTGATGGATATCATCTTGAAAATATATTCTCACGTATCATATGACATCTCGGGGGAAAAGTCTGAAGTCTGGCGCCCTTCGATGAATTCGATGTCTTTTACATGCCTATGGTATGTTTTAAATAGGTGTCATTACACGGCGTTATCGCTCATTCACAGTAAAAGGAGAAAGTGTTTTTAAATCATTAAACAAGTCCCCGAGTTGTGATTACACATGTGACACCTGTTGCTTATCACAGTTTCCGATCAGGGAAGCGATTATCCCTGATCCCCGTGGAATTTAAGTTTCATTCCACTCCCGTCTGAATGACTTGTCCACTCGTTCGGAATTTAAACCTCATTGCCAAGTTCTAGTGAAATTTAAAAACAGCTAGGAGACACTCAGCCTCTTCCCCTGAATATGTTATAATGTTGATTTTCACTGTGTTGTGTCCAATTACCAACTGATGTTGTCAGATTCCTGCAATAATACAAGTGTTATTGGATGGCTATGAAAGAGAGGTTATTGTTGTTTCAGGTGTTAGCAGGCAGAGGGTCAGAGCTGGTGCAGGGGGAGGTATCAGATGATGTCTGACAGATCAGACAGAGTGAGGGAGTGGGTTATAGACTCAATAATATTCTCTGAAAGTTTGTAAGCCACACACTCAACTGAAGCTTAAACCACAATGTCCATTATTTATTAAGTTTTGCTGTTGAGAAAGAATTCGAAAAGAGGTCTAATGATTTATTGCAACTTGTTTTTGCAGCACTCTAACAAATGCACGTTCTAAGGTTAGTGTCAGATTTACATATGTAAAAAATATCAAACAACATGGGGTTTGAGGCTGGATTTCAAGCACCACTTGTCTAACTGTAATGGAAACCCTCAGCTGAACAATGGGAAGATGTGTGATGTCTTAACCTCTGACAGCTTGACCCCTGACTCGACCCTCGCTCTGCTCTCACAGGAGAGGCCTACATTAGACTGAACAAGCTGACTGAAGCTGAACACTGGTACAGAGAGTCCCTGCGAGCCAAGGCGGACCACATTCCTGCTCACCTCACTTACGGCAAACTCCTGGCTATGACGGTAAGTCTTTTTAGATTTTTGTGTCGTCCTCCCTTCAAGGCGAGACTATACTACTTTTGAAAGAAGAACTAACAAATTCTGTCTTTTTTATGAACTAAAATATATAGCCTAAATGGTATTTTTCAGCAAAACTCAAACACTTAGCTAAATTAAATATCTCTAAGGTTTTACATTTGTGGCAACCATTGAGCTGTAGCTTCACTTGTGTAGCTCAGGGTTAAATAAGCTGGATTTATACCTACAGAGGCTCAGCAGGTATGCTGTAGGGTACAAACTAGTAAAGGTTGGATATCAGCCAGTAGTATTGAAACTTCTCTAATCAAATACCTGCATTTGATCTTTTTTGTACCCAGATCAAGAAAAAAAATACTATATGTTCACAGCCAATCACTGCAAGCATTCTTCAATTTTAATGCGATTTGTGGTCGGCCCATTAAAACAGCAGCTACAACCCGTACAGTCTGTGGTGTGGTGAAGTCGAGCACAGTTTCAGTGTGCCAGGATGTCATCAAAATGTTGTAAAGTATAGCTGTACTACACTCCTGTGGTGTCTGATAAAAAATAAACTCATAAAATGTGGAAGGATTATGTTAGGAACGCTCCCACTGACATGATGGCAATGATGTAGAAAATTGGTATTGATGTCACTTTAAAAGTGCTGGTATTGTAAATTTTGTAAAAGTGTAGCTGACACGCGCCTCCTCAAAACAGGGCTACAGTCTCCACATTGGGACTGCAAGAACTGTGATCGGCTGCTTGGGTTTTCTTTTACATGTTTCTGATGCTGGTGAACTTTGAGAGTGAGGACAACATAAAGGAAAAGAAAAACTCTGCTACTCTCGTCTTCTATTCAGTAACAAGACAGGGAAAAATAATAATCAACCCTGGGTCAACTATAAATCCATTTCTGCAGGTCCGCTGTATTCACCTGGTGACTTTCTGGTCTGAAATCTGTCTTGCTGTCTTCTACGTTTGACCTCGCATCGTCTACCGTCTTGCTTCCCTGAACCTCTTTCGTATTCTCTTGGTGTGCTCCCTCAGTTCTTTTCACTTTCTTTTTATTATACTCGCTTTCATCTCCAAAGGCTTTTCATCTGTTTTCTCCAGGTCTTTACTGATGGTCGTAATGTTCTGAAGTCTCTACACTTAATCAATAGTGTGTGGGTGAGAAAGAGAGAAGAGATTGGAAGTGAGCGAGCTTGAGAGAACAATGAAAGGAGGTGGTCACGTTTCATGAGATGCCTCTGTCTGTTGGGGGGAACAGGACTGCTTGATTAAAAACCTTGTCCTGCCATTTTTACTAGGTCTTAAAAGAAGGCTCAAAAAGCTTAATTCGCAACTTTGAATCAACAGCAAATCAGATATCATGCATTTGGCATGTTTGCAACGTGGCTCTGCTTAAAATTAAAATCTCTGAACACTGTAAAGAAAGAAATCTACGTCCCCCTAGCATTTTCCGTTTTTCCTGTTTCAGAACTGATAACCTCTCAGGGTCACACACCTGTGTTTGAATAATTAAAGAAACTGCCATCTTTGTAGGAAGGTCTCAGAGCCAGGAGAAGCTTCCAGAATCCCAGAGTTAACGAGGAGGTGGTCATGTGTTCGGGTCAGCCAGTCATCCGTGACAGATCGCAGCTAGATAGGCGTATTTGGAGTAGAGCTGACCGAGAGGAGCAGTAAGAGCCGAAAAGGACTATTAGAAGAAAAATAAACAAATTTGAAGAAGAGTTGCACAGAAGGTCAAAGGAAGGGCGGGAGCTCTCAGCTGACACCCGTTTCTCCCACAGCCTGGACCCTAATGAAAGCAAGTAAATGTGTTCAAAAGCCTGGAGCAGTGGGATCTGGATTTCCACAGAAAGCCTACAGTCTCCCCAGCCCTGTCCCTTTTCATTTCCTTTATGGAAACTGTCTTTTTCAAGTTCCTTTCATTTATTCCAAAAAGAATTTGCTTCATTTCCAAAATTATTAGTTTTTGTGCTTCACTGTGTGGAGGAATTTTGCTCGAACATCGCTTACTGAAATTGAAACTGGAAAAACCTTAATTTTTCCAATATGTCCAACCATTTTTTGCAGAAGTGGAAGCAAGTCTACAAGTAAGTCTCCAGTATTTGCACTTAAGTCCCCAGTCAGGTCCAAAGTCAAGACAGGCAAGTCCTAAAGTTGACTTTCAAGTCATCTTCAAGCCATAATGTAACAGTGAGTTTCCACCCTCATTTGACTTTTTGCTTCCTGCAATTCGACTGCATAGTTTTTGTCCATGCACAAAATTATCATTCATTATCATTTTTCCAACTGGAACTCAGTAACAGATAGTTTCTTCAATTCTTCATGGTTTTCTAATGCAACTTGACTGGATAATGTCAGTTTGGTTCAAACAAAGTTGAAAGAATGAATACTGTACATGTTAGTATATTCAGGAAATGAAGGGAAATTAATTTATTTGTGGAGTCACCACTTGTGGGAAGGTATCAAGTATTAGGTGTGTAGTAACTCAAAAGGCTTAAGTCCAAGTGAAGTCACGAGTGTTAAAGTCCAAGTCGGGTTGCAATTCATGACTCCAAGTCCAAGTCAGGTGACTTGAGTCCACACCTCTGCAGTTTTGCATCCAAACTTAATCAACACATTAAACCTTAACAGCTCAGGAAATATGTGTATTTACTTTCTCACAGAATTAGATTAGAGGATTAATACGGCTCTCAAAACTAAGAAAGTATTAATCTTCTCATCTAACTCCACTGCAACAAAAGAAAAATGTCAAACTTTTCTTTTAATCTGAAAACTGTGTTAATTCGTCATCCTGGGTGTCAAACATTTGTGGTTCAATAATGCCATTACGTAGTCTGTCCTGGGTGAAGAAGTCTTGCGGTTGTAGATCATTGAGTGTCTAAATTAAATTGAGCCCCAGCATCACACGGGATTGATTTTCGCATCTGTAGTCAGACTGATGGTCAGCTTAAAGAACAGTTCAGCTGACAACATGGATAAAAGTTGCTCGTTAAGCTGACACAAATTCCTCTCTGTACAAAAGCCACTGGACATCAGAAGTGATCTGAAACCACAGTCTGTCAGCGAGGACAGTCTCTGGGAACAGCACAATTCTTTAGAGGAGAGTGTTAAGACTTGGTGAAGTGGATTCAGGGGAAGGATTCAGTGGGCCGTGAAGAGAAAGTCATTTTATTTAAGAAACTGTTATTGATTTTGGTGGAAAGTAGAGCTCAAACCTGCAGGGATGAATATCTGTAGGACTCTGACTGTGATGGATTGTAGAGGGGTTTTGAGCCCCCCTGATCCTGTGAGTGCAAATAATGCCATCAAAGAAGGGAACTTAGTTGTTTAGACAAGCTTAGAGCCATGATCCACAAGAAAGATTGAAAACTGAAGCATTTTTGGTTACACTTAATTTTATAGTACACTAATAAACTGTTCTTTGTATCAAATCAGACAAAAAAATAGAAATGAAATATTCTTTATTAGACAGTATTAGACCATTTATTAGACCATTATTAGTCTTTGTTAGAAAGTATTTAGAGAGACATTACAACAGAACAGTACTATAAACTAAAGTGTATTATTCTATACTGTTACACAGTTATTATACTTTATTAAAGGGTAATTACTGACACATTATAACTGTACTGTAAACTAAAGAGTATTAGTTAGATATTAATCAGATGTGTTTTAGAGGGTAATTAGGGTGACAGTACAACAGAACTGTGCACATCACATTATTTACCCACAGTTTTACAATAAGACTTTAATTTTTGCATTTATTGGTAGATCTGGTTCACATATTGTTTTTAAATGGGGTAGTGGCAGATATGTGATTACACTTAAATTAATAGTTCAGTTCTGTAGTTACATGTACATATTACCCTCTAATCCACAATTTCCACCAGGTGCAATACGACTGCCCCGCGGCGGCCGGAGCAATCCATGGCCATTCTAGACGATGCTTGTGATTCCACCACAAGCACTGCGGCGCATCTCAGAAGTGTCTCTCCACTCCACTCTGCTTCAAATATGTGCCAAGTGTATTTTTGACAGATTAGCAGAGAGCAGGTCGATTGATCAGGAAGTCAGACACAGAAAAGGCAGGGAGAATCCGGTTGATTTTCAAAATAAAAGACCCTGTGCAGACTCACGATCATAAAGACAAACAGAAAAAAAAAAAATTTAACAGCGTACCCTGCTTATCCATAGTGGAAGCATAAAGACCAAGGAAAGAGGACCTAATCAACAAAATCTGAGCAAGTAAACATAATCAGGCAGGCAAAACACTGAAACGTTTCTGAAACACTGCTGGTCGGCGCTGCAGCCATGCGGAGGACGGATCAGAACCGTGACATAGACGTGCCGTGCTTGATGGAATCAACCAGTTAGGAAGTCTAATAAGGGATAAATATGCTTTAGTTTACAGTAGAGTTCTGTCCTTAAATGCCCTTTAATAAGGTCTAGTAAGTGTTCAATAAAGGGTTTAATACTGTCTAATAAAGAACATATTACTTCTAGTTTTTGTATGTTGTTTGTGTGACCAAATTTTTAAATGCAAAATTTGTTGACAATGCAAAGTTTGCATTGATGATTTTGGCTGTGGCCTTTGTGCCTGATGACAACAGCATTTAAGCATGATCAAAACCAGTGCAGGAAGTTGAGCTGCCCACCAGCCCCCCGCCTCTTTCATCCCCTACCTCGGCACTCCCTGTGGCACCGCTGTGAGTGATGAAGACGCTTCAGATACTGTCAGGGGTTTTGAGGTTCAGATCCCTGCGGGAGAGGTGGAGAGACTGCAAGATAAGGCTTGGCAGCAAGGTCAGGCAAAGGTGAGGGACGGGAGGACGGTGGAGCTGAGCCGGTAGCTGGGGAGCAGAGAGCAAAGACTGATTTGTGGATGAGGGGAGGACAAAATAGGAGCGGAAGGGAGAGTTAATCACACATATCAGTATCGCCCTCCCGCTGCGCTGACCCCTGCACACCTCCACTGACGCCCCAGGGATCAGGATGTGCTTCGAGCTCTCCGTACACACAGCAGGTCAGAGATGGACATGGCCGCCTTGATGCTTGCAATATTAGATTCAGTCATGTACTTGTCATTTCCTCAGCTAATACAACACAGGCTTCATTCATAATCACCCCGGCGTCCACAGAGCCAGAGCTACATCTGCAGTTTATCTGATGTTATCAGGAGATTTAAGTGTGTGAGGCACGCACCACTAAGCTCAGCATGTGTGTGACAAAAGAGAGGATATTGTATCCACACGATGAGCTGCCTAGAATGAGAAGTGGATGTATTTAATGGGAATTTGGTTTGAAGGGTGGTTGGCATTTTATTATTGACTTCCTATATCAGTTTTGTGCTTTCCATCCCCTCCCCCAAGTGAGTGGCCTCAAGGTGCTTTTAATTCTACAAAAAGGGAGTTTTGTCATGTCATGAAATGTGGAAAGTGACAGCAAGCAAGCTGGCTGTGGGTCCCATTGATCCTTGTTTTTGTGTCTTCCATTAGCACTCATATCACATACAGCAGTTATTATTTTCTGCCAGTATACGTTCATCTTTAGGAAGAAAAATCCTGGGCTGCAAACAAACTACTAAAGATACATTTGTATTCCAAAAGTCTAACTCCTTACTGAGAAAAAAAAATTGGTTTGCCCTCATAATCCCTCGCTGCAGAGTGAGCCAAAATATATATACAAAATAAAAGATATAAAACATATACAATCAATAGAAAAGACAGTATTTGCAGTGCAGGAGAGGAATGAATTCTGGTAGGTTTATTCAGAAACCGTACCCATGAAAAAATAGCATTATTTCTCAGCAAAAACAAACAATACAATACATTTAACACCAACTCTCTATATACTCAAGATACACAAACAAGCATAAACAGGAGAAAAGAACAGAAAGTAAAGAAACAATAAAACAGATTTAGAATAACCAACAGAAACATCTTACGATGAGGTTCAGGGTGGAATGAAAATTTTCTTTAACTGCGCCTTAAAAGTTTGCAAGCAGGAATTCAGTAACAATTTCAGTGTCGGATTCAATGAATTCCATAACTGTGGACGTTTACAACAAAATACCAGGCCAAAGTCCAGCCTCAGCTTTACTTTATGTTTCGTGCTAATTTGCAATGCTAACACTCTAAACCAGTGATTCCCAAACTTTTTCTGTGATGCCCCCCGTCAGAAGCCATAAAAAGAAGCTATATTATGCTTAATTTCATCTTTTTTATTACTGACTGTAGCTGTAGGTTGCCAAGCATGTGCAATACACTGGCTATACTCCTCTTCCAACTGGGCAGGCAATATCATGTTGCAACATATAAGCAGAAGATTGGCACAGTCAGAGAGAGAAATTTCAGTTAAATTACATTTGACAGTAAACAAACCTGATCTGTACACAGTAAAGGTTGGGCAGCAGAGCTTTAGCACAAACCCTCACTGAAAAATATTGTAGAATAAAGAATGTTGGAGTAGTTACCTTGGCAAAGAAAAAAAGATTACAAGAAAACTGAGCATCAGTGCTGCTGGTTGGGTTTCATGATTATTCACAGAGAGATATAGGAGAGCCAAATGAGTTATAATGCACAAGTTTGAAGATGAAACAGAATGCAGTTCCCAGTTTAAAGAGGTACAACAGTGAAGTAATATAACAAGCAGTGTAACAAATTGCCTCTCTAGGGATTAATAAGAAGTGTAATAACATTTCTTTTAAGACGAGTAATGAGAAATGAGCAAGTTTGAGGTCCGAGCTCACTAACTGCCACATACTGTAGCTTATTCTGGGCATGTTATCCATTAATGCACTTAGATGTGTCATAATCCAAATCTTCCATCCACTCGCAACTGCAACCCATTTCAGTGTGTGAAAGCTTAATTCTGAGGTTTAACAAACAGACGTAGGCCTCTGTTATTATAAAACCAGCTGGAACCTCAAACATACACATTCCTACATCTGCGAGTACGAGTATAAAAATACACAGAGATTATGCTTTTCAGACTGGAACTGTGATCACCACTTGGACACCATCAACTCTATTAAACATATACTTAGCACGTGCTTGATTTTCCGCAGCATCAAGGGAAACCTCGCTCACGTATTTACATTAGAAAATTATGTATTTATTGAATCCACAGCTCTCTGAAAATGTATACACTCGACTAAGTATACAGTCATTAATAGTGCACTGTACTGATTGGACTTGAGCCCATTCTCCTGTTTGATTAAACTGAAGTCATTTGTTCAAATAGATTATTTGCACTGTAAAAAATCGTACAGGAAGTGGACTTAACTCATATTTTCTCCATAACTTCTCTTTTCAAATTCAGTAAACAAAAATTTGCGGCAGACACTAACTTTATTAAGGTTAAAACAAATGTTTGGGGTTTTTTTTACAGCGCATGTAAATAACCTCAAGTAAGTTGCTTTTTTTAACTGTGAGTTCATATGCATTATTTGTCCTGGCTTATGCAATATTTATCTTTTTCTTTGGCATTTTACCGCACACCTCTGTTGGTACAACTCCACTTTAACAATTTATGTTATTATTCATGCAAAGGCATTCAATTTTAATGAAACACACCCTAATGGTTGCATTGCTAATGCTAAAACATCAGCTTTTATAGATGAGTGCACATTGTTAATTGTTGATCAGATGGCATCTGGTGCCCAACTGAGAGCAGGGATGTGTCAAAGTCCCAGCTGGCACTTCTATTGGCCAGCTGCTCTGTTCTGTTTGAGCTGTGATTGGTTACGTGTCACAGTCTAACGGACCTGAGGGAGCTCTCGAGGTCCACAGGGCTTCAGCGAGGCTTCCCGTCATCATGCTATGCTCGCACGCCCAGTATGGATTCTTTCATCTCTCTAAAGGAACAACACTGTACACACAGTAAAAAAAATCTCACTGTGTGTGTGTGTGTGTGTGTGTGTGTGTGTGTGTGTGTTTGCTATGCACCTGGGTGTGTTTATATGACTCTAAAGATCCCTGTAGATATATCATGCTCACTATTTCTCTCTCAGTCTCTTTCCTCTCCTCTCCTTCCCACCCTCCTGCTCCGTTTCTATCCACCGTTCTCTGTCTTGCTTCACAGTGGTCAGCCCACACACACCGGCAATCTGCGGTTATGCTCTGGAAGTGTTATTTGCACAGATAAAAGTGTGTAATGAATGAGCCTTTGCCCCTTCTGCTTCGCCGTGCCAAGCATGACAATGTGTACTTTGACAGGACGACACATGAGCTTGAAAGAATAACACTCATGGTCCATGTGTTTCATGTCTATTTATTAAGATTTATTGTTAAAGTAGGGCTGCGGTTTGGAGGGGGACATTAGGTATACACAAAGGTATTTTGGCCCTTGAGCTGAATGTGGTGTTTTCATAATGAGTAGTTTGGAGGAGCAGTTGAAACAATAATGACACTGTGTTTAATCCGTCTCTCTCAGGGGCAGAAAACAGAAGCGGAGAGGTACTTCCTGAAGGCCATCCAACTCGATCCCACAAAGGGAAACTGTTACATGCATTATGGTAAGCATAGATTTGTATTTTTTTTTTCACTTTCAATTGGACATATCCTGACTTTATTCTTACATCCTCAAATATTTTATTTGGTAATTTAACCTATGCACTTTGTGCACTTGCGTGCACAAAGACAGGAACTTCCACACCTTGGCAGGTTGTTCGGACAACAGCGTCGGCTGACCCCATCCTCCAATCAGCTGTGGTGTCAGTCTGTACGTGGTTAGGGGAGGATCGTAAAAAGACAGGATGATTTCCTCAGATTGTTCTCTTTTATTTGATGAAAATATGGAACGTGACAATTCCAGCGTCTCTCATCTCACATTATTTCGATGCGACTAAACATGACTTGAAGTTGGACGGTAAAACTCTTGGATATAATTACTGTCATACTCAGACTGAGTTTGAATAAGCTGACAAGTTAATTACTTCCTTCCTTCAAAGTCCTTTAAAATCTTGTCTCTGTGAAACAGCATGTTATGATGAAGTGATATGTCCGCTTGCTGCTGTCATCGCACTAGCTTGTATTTGACATTTAAAGCGATCAATACACCGGGCTAATGGTGGATTTTTGCATTGTCTTTAAGTACTGTATGTCAGAGTTGTCACATTTAAAGGTTAATAACCTTGTTTAAGATGAGATGAACTGTATTGATCCACATAAAGAAAGAATGTCGTTGCAGCGGCAAAGAACGGGATAAAAAATGGACATGATATTGATAAATGATTAAAGATGGAGAATCCACATTATGCAAACTATTGGCTCAGACACAAAACATCCATTTTACACCTCTTTAATCTGATCAGGGCAGGGTGCAGGTAGTTTACATACTCATATTCAGACCAGAAGCAATCTTGGAAACATTATCCATCAACTTTTACTGCATGTTAGTACCAAAAACACAGAGTCCTCCTCCCCTCGTCCTGCCAGAGTCTTGCATGTTTTGTCCTTTCAGCAAAGATGGAGGCCATCAAATGCAGCACACCTTGCCCGTTTTATATTCCTGACTGGACGTTAGCCAGGAGCCGTCTTAACTCAAAGCTGTACCATCGCTCTTATCCCCGCTCACTGCCACTCCACTCCATGTTCAAAAGATGCAGCGTGTATTGTTGATCGTCTGAGGGTCAATGGCTTTTTAATGCAAACCCCACGCTTCATTTTCCAATGACCACAATTGTATTTCTGTCACAGGTTACGTGAGTTTCAGCCATAAAGCCAAAAATAACAGTTTATAAGAGAAAAGTAATGAAGTATGAAGGAGCTACTGGCCACGCATCTACATGCACAGCTGTGTATGTATATTCAATGCCGCCGGTCACAGCCACACACACATACACACACACACACACACACACACACACACACACACACACGCATGACCTTGGCATTAACAAGAGGAGTGATAGATTTCAATAACAGGGTAAGAAGAAGAGAGGCAAGACTACAAGGAGATGAAAGCACTGAGCAGCTGATGGTGTTACCATACAGCAGTGGACTCTTCAGCCCTTTAGGCTAATTGCAGCTTGCACACTACTGTTGAAAGATGTTAAAACTACCAGTTAAAATCTCACCTCCAGTTGCTTGCTTAAGAACACTCAACAGTCTCCCCAAACATTTTCTCATCCAGACTCCGCTTTTGTTTTTTCCCTCACTGCAAAGCCTTATTACAGCAGGTTGTTGCACCGTATCAGTGTCTGTTTTATTTACCTTATGGCACGATCATCTTAATAATATCCTGTAGCATCTGATGCACCATTATTTTCAGTTATTATAGGGCAGTGGTTCCCAAACTGAAGGAACCACTCACTCTTTCTCTGCTGTAGTCAGTGTGGTATTTTGAGCATAGGATTTAATTTTCTATTAAAGAAAAGTTATAAAAATGTTTGCGTATGCTCTCAATGATTACTCTTGGAGAGAGAGAGAAAAAAATGGCATCTGCCAAAATTCAAATTGGCAGGTCAGGCTCAGAAACAGCCAAGAAAATTGCTATTAGTGCTGCTGGATGTTCATAATTTGATTTTTTAAACTTGTCTGTCCCACTGTGAACTGGCCATGTTCTGTGTTCAAAACGTAGTCTTCCAGTATTCCCTCAACAGTCACGGTGACACATGATGAATCACAGTATCAAAGTCTGTCTGCACAGACCACCATTGTAAAATATTGAAAAAAAATATATAGCAGGGCACTGGCATTTATTGATGCAGGGACTGTCTGTCCTTTATTACTCATAGCTTTGATATATCATGAACCGTCCATAACTGCGGAGGTGTTTGTACCCTGGAGCTATTTTACACTCAGTCCTGGTCTGAAGTCTCACTTTACATCTGTCTCTCACCTCAGGCCTGTATTCATGGCTTCAGTTTCATCCACAGTTATTAAGGAAAATATGCTTAGGTTCACATAGTGGTTTAGCATCCTGGTACAGTAGTGGGGCTAACCAAAGTCAACAAAGTATTAATTCCTCTTTAAACCTGGCCCATACCAAGGGGTCCACCCTCGGTTCATGACCTTGTCAGGCTTCCAGGGTTCCATCTCATTCTGTGGGTTCACAGAGGCTGACTGCCAACACAGCCACACCCATAATAAGACACAAACCTCCTGCGAGATACATTTTCATTTTAAAGAAACAAATCTAACAAGATTGGCTAATGTGAACAAATGGGTCTGAGAGATGGCCAAGGAGAGATGGTATGTTCACTCGTATCTAGTGTTTCAGCGTTTTATTTCAGGGGCAGACCAGGCTGTCCCTCTGTCAGGGCCAAAGGCAACACTTGCAGACTGTGTATCCCTACATGCGTCTGTGGGGATCCCACAGCGTTTTAACAGCAGCGCTGTTCTCTCCTGCCCCGACAGGTCAGTTTTTGTTGGAGGAGTCGCGGCTGCTGGAAGCGGCGGAGATGGCGGAGAAAGCCGCGCGCCTCGACAGCAGGGAGTTTGATGTGGTCTTCAGTGCAGCCCACATGCTCAGGTGAGTGTTTGATTAGATTTTTTTTTTTTTTTTTACCATTTGATGGTTTCCATGGCTCCAGCACTTGTACAAAGACACTGAATATATTTCTTTCTTTGTAGCTGGGATGGGTGGGCCACAGTTTTCCACTGCTGAGCAGAAAGGAGGCTGTGTTTGAGAGAGGGAGGTCTACTGTCTGCATGGTTTATCCAGGGGCTTACATTACTCCTCAGCCAGTGTGATTTACTTGGCTGTACTTGGTAATCCTCTTCTCTCGCTGCAGTGCCAGCCCAAGAGCTGCTGGTTTGTCTTAGCGTGCTGTGCAGCTATGCATCTTCATATGCTCTCTCTCACTCTGTCTTTACCTCCCTCCCACTCCGTCTCACTCTTTCTTTGCTGGCCTCGGCTCATACGTGAAAGTCTGCTTCCAAATCAGTGCTCGGTTCAGCTGATAAGCCTGAGCAGCCTACAAGCTGTTGTGTTTCTGAACGCACGCCATGAGTAGAAATTTGTAAATACAGCCATGTGCCAACTTACAGTATGCTGCCTCATTGACTGAATAAACCAACACAATTATACAGTATGACCCAGTGTAGAGATTTCCTTCTCTAAACACTTCATGGGTAGCTCAGGACTTTTTGAATTACAGCTACTTGATGAAAGGAAATGGTTATCTTTAAAGCTATAATATGTAGCACATTAAAATGTCAAAATCGCTCGGCAGATGTTACATATTTGTTAAGATTTGTTCTTACATTGTTTCCAAATGTTTCCAACAATGTTCAAACAATGTTCACAGAGAAATCCATCATTTATTCAAGGTAACAGTGTGCTTCATGCAAGCTGTTGCTAGCTTGTTCCTAGTTGCTGTAACTTCCAGGAAAACACAGGACACATCAGATGACGTCGGCGAGTATGACTATTGTTAACATGAAACTTAAATATTACCTCATCCATAAACATGATTTCTGCCTGAGTCATGTCATATAGCTAGTGTTTGTTTAAAAATGAAGATAACAATTCCTATATTCTGCTGCATATTGTATCTTTAAAGGAATAGGTTGACATTTTGGAAAATGCTTATGCTCTTTATTTACGAGAGGTAGATGAGAAAAATCAGTACAACGCTCATCTTAACTGGCTTAAATACTGGAAGCAGGTAGAAACAGTTAGCCTGGCAAACGAAAACCTAAATGTAGAAATGATATTTTGAGGTGGAGACTTCACGTGGTTCAGAAAGTTATTGCGGGCAGCTGAATCAGAGAAACTGTTCAGATCATCTGACAAGTTGTAATTCCAAATTGGAGAAATCTAAAGAGTTTCTGGGTGAGATAATGTGGCCCACATGGTGAAAAGAACTACAGAGGTGTCAAACCTGTGGTGTAATGTCTGCAAGAACCGAATGATTGATTGATTCACAGAATAAAATCAGTTTCGAAATTGAGATTCCCAAGGAACAGGAATACGAGTAGCACAAATTGTGTGAGTCTTTACCTCAAGTTAGCAAATGCTATGCTACAAAACACTTAACAAGGACAGGATACTCCTCCATCATTAGAGCAAAGTAGCCTAAGTAAACCAGAATATTCACGAAACAAGAAAAGTGACCACCATCCACTGACTACCATCTAACATTAGCTTCGCTCAGTGTTTTCTGCTGGTAACATTTATCCATTTATAAAAGAATCAGAATTGAGAATCTATAAGAACTGAAACTGATAAGCAGAATCAGAGCTATTAAAATCAAATTATACCCACCCTACATAGCAGTAACATCCAATAAAATCCAATTTTAGTCTGATATGATCAGCTAATTTAACAGGAGCTGTACACTGTTTTAATCAGGTTATAGAGCACTTTAGAGGTACTTGTCAGTGGAATTTGTTCCTTTAAAGAAAGCCAGGTTACTGTTTCCAGTCTCTGTGCTGAGCTAAGCTAACCAGCTGCTGGCTGTAGCTTCATATTTAGTATACAGCCAGGGGAATGGTATCAATCTTCTCAGTTTCCTAAAAGCTATTCCTTTAAGACCATTAACCCATGTCTTGAATCACCAGAGTCAAATAAAGCTGCTGTTTCTTTACCCAAGGGTACAGCATTACTGTACAGCCCTACATAAGATTTTTACCCAGCTGCTAGATGCATAGCTTGGATCTTCACCACCAGCAGCTTTCAGTATTGAGGGCCTCTTCCAGGGTCCAGACCCCTGGCAGCTAAAGAGGGCTTCAAGCAGTGCTGGGGCCAAACTTTCCTCCGCCTGCTTGGCATGGGGTCCCACTCTTCCACAGCTCAAGTTCTTTATGTGTTTGTCTTGGACGCGGACGTGGAAAGGCCCTCGGTTGGTGGGGACACAAGTGAATCTACACGGGGGAAGGAAGAGATTAAAAAGAGGGGCAGACACTCTCAGATGTGCAAATGTCTCTTTATTACTCTCTTGGGCACTTGGTTTTTGACAATTTTGCTTCCAAACTAATAATTTTCGTCTGCCTCCTTTGAACATTTTTTTGTTCAACTAACTCTGGTTTATAGTGTGAATTTAGGACAGACATGGTTGGTTAATGGTGATTCCATGGGGATGTGTTTGTACTTGTGTCACATCCCTGTGAAAATACTTGCGCTGTGACATCATTCAGTAATGTTAAATCTGTAGATATTCACAGGAAAAGCGAAGTTCTAAACCAGTGATTCTCAAGGTGTGGTCCAAGGGGTCTGTGGCATTCTGCTAAGGCGTCTGTTAAAAGTTTTGAGGTTAATTTGTTTAAAGCTACCGGCAGGACCTTTTATATTTTGAAGACTTCTACAGCCCCTTGTGGATAAAAGTGGTAGTGTTTCTACAAAATATAATGTTGAAAATAAAATTATCTAAAGAAAAATCTGTTCCTTCTTTTAGACTTGTTTCATCTGATTCAGGCAATAAAAATAACTATATAGAAACAACCGATCTTCTCACAGACAGTCGTGTTCGCTTACGTAGATGAAATTTTCTTTTCTTTTTTTTTTTTTTTTACAAAAGGCTTCATACTTCAACAAATAAATTGTTTCTAGGTTATGTTCTAATTTAACAAAATATAATTAGAGTGATATTTTTACTCCCACCAGTCAAGGACACATCACCTGTTACCTTGGAAACAACAATGTGATCACTCAGAGAATAGTGGTTACGAAGATGGAAAGATTTCTCAAACAAACCGCCAAGGCAACAAATGAATTAAATGAAAAACAAAAAACAAAAACAACTACAGGGCTGAACGTTAATGTGTTTTTTTTTTTCATTTGCCCGGTTGGGCATCTACATACCCAAAGTCAGCTTTTATTAGCCCCGGTGCAAATTGTTTTATCAGAGGTTACTGAATAACAATGACTAAAGTTAATTATCATGTTTAATCTAGAGCTGCAACTTCTAAACAATGTCAGGAAATAGTAAAAAATCACCACTTCTTTGAGTTTCAAGATAACCTTTAAATGTCTCATTTTGTTAGTCTAAAACCCAAACATAATCAGTTAAATATTATAGTAAACTAATAAACATGGGAAATCTACAGACTTGAGAGGCTGAAAACAGCATTTTCTGCCATTTTGCAGGAAAAATAGCTTTTAGTGATTAATCTATTATCCCAGTAGTTTAATTGTTTAATCCTTTTTTTGCCAGATTTACTTGGCCAACATGAGATTTTGCTTAGTGTTGAGCCGTGAGGCAAATACAATGATGAGCATCACTAATGTGCCTTTATCGAATTGGATGGGCGGCCAAAATGTCTTCGGGAAAAAAAATCAACCTCTGCTTAAAAAAAACACACTGAAGCAGTTTATGCACTCATAGTACACCTCATAGATTCCCATCCAAACCATGTGCCTTACAATACATATTGTATATTAGCATATCATGATGTTAGATATGCCAATTTGTGCATATATGACTGTTCCAATTGGATAAATTAGATTAAATTGATAACTTTATAATGGTAATAAATGGAAACATTGGTAGCAACTTACATTAGGTGTACTGCACATACAGTACTTCCCTTAGGGAAGATGTCTGTGTTCAGTGTACCATTCTAACCAAGAGAAAAAATGTAATTCTGTGCTCAAAACAGATGGGACGGCTGCAGCTTAAGCACAAATATCTGGCTGTTGCTGAAAACGCAATTTGTTCATGCAGTCATTAGTATCCAGCAATGTCACGCTTATAAGCAATACTGTCAGTGCTGTGATTTGTGCATGTCTGGGGTTAATAAAGCATCTCCAAACAACAGGATGTCAGGGTAAAAAGATCAGTGGTTGAGTTGCTGATTTGAAATATGGTCAAGTACTTTTTTCCCTCCAGGGATTTTTTTTTTTTCATTCATTCCTACTCCATTTTCCCATCCTTCTCCTTCTCTTTATGTCTGCGCTCTTGTAGCCTCACACTGACTCTTCCTCGGGTTTAGACCCAGGCAGCGGTTTACATTCTTGGCCTCCATTGTCTTCTGCACTCTCAGAACCCGCAGGCAGACAGCCCTAGGAGGAGGTCCCGCTGCTTCTTTGGCCATGGCGTGGCAGTTCTCCAGTTCTCTTCTGATAATGTGTTTATAAATGTGATAATGATATTATAGAATTAGATTTGTGCTGTTTTTTTTACTCATAAGGTTGCGCTTTCTAAATATTATGCTGGCAAACAAACATATGGTTGTGGTTGGACGTGAAAGCCACATTTATAATCTCAGGACAAATTCAGCAATTCCAGTCGGTGTCTGGATCGCCTCTGGAATGTAAAATGCTTCTTTGGAACAGCACTGGAAAAATTCAGTTGTGCTAAAATAATAAACAGCAGTGGCACATTGTTCTGTGTATGTTAAATATGTAAGTGGATAACCTCTTTTTTAGATCAAAGTGATGATTTGATCAGTGAATGATGAAATGATGAAATATTTATGTTAGTGATCTATTCAATAAAACTTTAAAGGACCAGTGTGTAGGATTTTGTGGCATCTAGTGCAGAAAGAGCAGATTGCAACCAACTCACATGCCAAGAGTGAAACTATGGTGGCCGTAAAACTGAACAAAAATCAAAAAATAGGTCCGCACACCAGAAACTGCTCCTTAAGACTTCTTTAATAGTATCACCACATGTGACGTTTCTGGCACCAGGCCTTCATCAGACATTTTGAGTCTACAGGCCGTAAAACTGAAACCAAAAAATAAAAATGCAAAAGGCCATATCCAAAGCCAGTGTTAAGTTTGTCCGCTCTCGGCTACTGTAGAAACACGGTTGTCCAACGTGGCAACCTCTGTGGGAGAGGACCCATGCCCTCTGTAGATATAAACGGCTCATTCTAAGGTAACAAAAAAACACAACTGTTTTTATTTTCAGGTGATTATACACTAAAGAAAACATATTATGAATATTAGGTTTAATTTCTGCCATATTTTGCCGATAAATCCCAGTAAATTTTACACACTGGACCTTCAAATATCAAATGCCTTTTCCTGGTGTTAATGAGTTTAAAGTGTCAGTTTCTAATTGACATGATATTGGCCCACATCTCCTGGTGGACTTAAAAGTTACAATTTCTATGCATGTGATGTTTTACTTTTTAGTTTTACTGTATTATATCAAGCTGAAAACATTAATTATGTAATCACTGATCAGTGAAAAATAAAAGAGTAGACCACATAAGACAGTGTCTTTAAAACCAAACATAAATCCTACTTGGGCCACTGACCTGGGAATCCTTAAATAAAAGCTTTGCCTTTTATCTGGAACCATGTGGATGATGATCCCTTAATAGACTGCGACAGCCTAAATGAAACTGTGGTTCCAACGGCCTCGCCTCCTTTGATCATTACGACTTAAGGGGCACCACAGCCAGCCGTCATTGACTCTGTCCTTGACTTTGTCAAAGCTAAATTGTTTGCAATGAGACGATTGTTGCCATCAGTGAATAGCATGCAGCTGCAGACCATAAAGGTGATTTTTAGGATAGCGGAGTATTAATAACAGGAAGTGTCTTGTAACAGAGGAGCTTTGACTATAACAGTAGGCAGAGCAGGGGGTTATGAAAAGACGATAAGAAGCATGATGTAGGACTTGACTTCATTCTTAGAAATAAAGGTTCTCTTCATTTTGTGCCCTTAGGAGAACCCCTCTTGATTCCTGGTAGAACCTTTTAAAAAGATTCCACTTGGAGCCCTTTTAGACAGCCCTTTATAGTGGGTTCTAGCTAGAACCATCGCCCACAATCTCATATAAGAGGTTCTACGGGGAAACCTTCTATGGCGTGATGGTTCCATCTAGAATCCTGTCTGATGATTGATCCAGAACCTTTTGCTAACAAGAACCCACCTAGGGTGTTCTACCAAGAACCCTTTTATATTCCAAGGGTTTTATCTAGAATCTGCCCAGGGGGTTCTACAAAGGACCATTTTATGTTCCAAGAGTTTCATCTAGAATCAACTCAGGGGGTTCTACTGAAAACCTTTTGATATTCCAAGGATTTTATCTAGGGCCCACCTGGGGGTTCTACCAAAAACCATTTTATATTATGGGGCAAAGAACCCTTAACAAAATAGTTCTATATGGATTTCAACAGTCCTTGAAGGTAGTAGCCTCATCCCTTCACGGAGAACCCTTTTGGAACCTTTTGCTTCTAAGAGTGTAAAGACTTACTGTCCTCAAGAGCAAAATATTGCAGCATTTCTGTTTCCAGGGAGTCATGCCGACAAGCCATCTGCCCCAAAAATCCTTTTTGTCGCAGTGTGACATATACAGCATGTTTTGGTGCATCTGTGCCATCTCCTCTGCTGTCTTGGTTGTTATGATAACATGACTGAATGACTTTGTGTTTCCACGCTGTTTGCTGTCCCTCAGTGTCTCAGTATCCATCCTGCATGTCCCCCGCTAGCTTTAAAGTGAAATGTACAGTGAATTTTCCTGATCAGCGTTGCTTTGTTGATGAGTTTTCCTGAAGTACCCAATAAGCCAAATGTCCTGACCTCAAGGTTCAATTAAAGCAGAAAGTGCTTGCTGCGCACTGCTCGGCACAGATGCTATCGAGTGAAAGATGCTATCGGACGAGAAACCAAACAGAGATTGGATCGGACTCTCTCATCCCTCATGCTGTTCCCTACTGTTATTTTCCCAGTGACCCCTGAGTGCCAGTAAACACACCGGGTTCAAGGCCTCATCCGAAGCCAGGAGCAATAAAGATGAGTAATGATCGCCTCTCTCTGTTTTCCCTTTGCAGACAAGCCAGCCTAAATGAGGCAGCCGAGAAGTATTACGGACAAGCAGCGAGCCTGAGACCCAATGTGAGTACAACCACAAGTAGCTAATTATCCCCATTACTATTTGGACGTTGTGTGATGGGTGGCTTTCCAATATTATTACTGCCCGCTCTGCCTTGTCACAACGACCTTCATTGTCAGTGGATCTCAGAAAAATTAGGTTTTCACTAAGCTCACAGGTTTGTTTGTGCATCATCCATCACCGTACTTCAAAGGCCGGGCCAGGGTAAGTAGATTGAAAAGAATAATGATAATAACACTCGGTCAGGGGACTTTGACAGCTTGAAAATGAATGGGCTCCAGTCTTTGAGAGCTTTGACAGGAGGGGTCGAGTTGTTTAAGTGAGGTCCGCTGAGGGAGCAAAATATGTTTGGCATGTGGTCACCCTGTTTGTTCCTGCGTCTTGATTAGAAGAAGTCAAATTCTGGATTAATGATCAAAATATATCTGGATAATGTTATACAGACAATAAAGTTTGGTTCTGCATGCAAGAGCCCCACTATAATATATACAAACAATGACAAACAAAAAGACAAACAACAGCTTGAGTATAACAAAAGGATAAAATTTAACATTTCCACAGAAACCATGAAATTGAGCTCCTATCCCCTTTGTTGTGCTCAGTGTCGATCTCGGGTTCAACTTGTGCCAAAAAATTGTTTATTTTCAACATCTAATTAAACCCAGATGTAAGAAAAATAATGTTCTCATTGCTTCAGTTCAAATGCATACATAAATTATGTAAGAGAACCATTGAGTTTAAGGTGAATTGTGGGAATGTTTCCATTAATTCTCTTTTGTGAGTAGCACAAACTCCTCTCCATGCTGTGAGGCTTTCATGTCTAATCGATGCTCAGTTTTTTTTTCTCTCTGTTTATAGACGGTTGCAGAACCTTTGGAGTTAAAGAAAGGTTTGGAAATCTTAAAGAGACAGTGTGTATTTTTTTTTTTTTTTTTTTTTTGAGAGGATAATGGTATGAGTCATTGGTAGCACACCTCACCAATCTCAAAGAAACCTTTTAACCCGCAATAGCTCTCAAAAACAAGCTAAGTAGATACTGTTTCACTCGTCTTGCATAACCTCTCTCCACAGCGGTCAGTGCTGGAGAGAGGTCCTTCTCCACGCGTGATCGTTTTGCTTTAGGGGAAAAAAATCTCTGGATGTTTTGCATTGCTCTGCGCCAATCACAAGCCTAGGATGCATTGATGGTGCTGCTTCAAAATAGAGTTGGGGGGAGGGGGACTTGTTTTGGTGGAACAGTAGTACGTGGGGATGCGAGACCTGGCATTAAAATGGCTAAATCGTGGCAAAAGAAAGGGTCACAAACTGGGAGGTGCTAGCTTTTTTCATGTTTGTACCATTAGCTACCCAGGTGCTAATTTGACATTTTCAGCAAGTAGGTTGCTAGCTCAGAAATTGTTGTTGTTTCCCGCAGCGACAGTGGACTTTGAAAACTCAGATAGCAGATATGACAAATGCCATTTGAATTGTAGGTTTATACCCACAGTCTAGTCAGAGTCTAGTAGTCAGACTACTGTTTCACCAGTCACAGCTTGTTCTACACACCACACTACATGGTATGTAAATAGGTGTGTAACCTAGCAGCTATCTTAGAAGATAACTGAGTTACAAAAGCAATGTATGTCAATTATGATCTCAGTGCAAAATACCCACGAACCTACAGGATCTGCCTGCTACTTTTTATTTGTATTTGTGAATGCAGGGTAAAACCAAGCATCAAATATATAAAAATACATCTTCTGTGGTGGACGGTTGATTTATTTTTCATCTTGTGTTGTTTTGAGCTGTGCCACTTCTTGTTGAAACTCACCTTGAGCAAGAGACCAATCAAGCCTGTTTTTCTAGGACAATTTCTGTATTTTGTCCAACAGCAAACAATATTGGTTTGCTAGTGGTTGTTTGTCCATTCATTGGCTGCTTATCCCTTTTAGGGCCATGGATGCAGGACCTTTTCTAGCATGCAGTGTTTACAAGGATGGAATAACATATTCATACCATAAATGTCTTAACACTGAGAAATATGGCAAGGCCATTCAGCCTTGTTACCTATTCAGTGTAGTATGTGAAGGACTACATTAAAAATGTCTCCAAAGACTGCTGACAGGACACGTTCTGCACCTCGTGCTGCAACAACTCTTTGTATCATGAATTTCTAAAACATAAAGATTTTATTTTCTTAAAATTTTCTTGCAACCTTGAAAACCTTTATGTCTGTTACATGAAGTCTTCAGGACAGAGAGATGAGCAGTGGGCTGCAGAGCACAGAGGCAAAACACAATGACCAACATTCACTGCGATGAATGGCTGCCATCTTCGAGTTTGGTTTTCCGTTCTCTTAACACTGTACATCCATGACTCACATTCACACCGCAGTTCACCTCATCTGAAGCCTCTGGACCCTTTGGGAGTTCTTGTGAAGAGACAGGGGTGACCACTGTCTTGCGGCCCCCTGACACATCTGTACTTCTGCAGAAACGTCCCGAGGATGTTTGTGTTCCGTACAGTTCTATTCCAGGGCCAGATCCATGTAATTTTCACATTACTGTTTTTTGGCATCTGTAATTGTACAAACACGCATTTGCTGTCCACATCCAAGCACAGAGGCACTTTTTTGCCCCTACTTGGTCACTTTTGCTTGGATGCCTTTTGCCATTTGTATTGCTTACATCTGGGGCACAATTATAATTTAGCATCTTCATCCATCTTCTTTACCATAATCCTTTGTTCTTCCCGATGCGACTTGACTTAAGCCATGTACCCTGTCCATCTTCATTTGTCATTTCATGCTTTACTGCAGCTTGACTCTTCACTTTCCAAAGGCACTGGTGTTTTAGATTAAGCCCATCTGTTTGCTCGCTCTGAGTGAGAGCGGACAATTCCCTCCATTCAAAGGATTTAGTACCCTAGTCCTACAATTCCCTCTATCTAGACAAGCTAAATCCTATCGGATGCTGCGTTTGATTTGGTTGATCTCCGCACCCTATGACATCTGTCCTTTGAAATTTCCCCATTCCACGTAGACATTCTTTACCTAAAATGCCAATCTGAAGTCATTATGGTCAGGTCATTCCCCAAGTTAGCTTCACTTTTAACTCTCACAGTCTTTATAGCACATGTTGCTTTATGGTCGAGGCTAATATGCTCCACATCTGGCCTTGCCTCTGCTGCTACATGCCAGTTTTGGGAAGGGTAGGGAGGCAGAGAGGTTACAGAGCAGCAGGAAATGAGGAAAAAATGAAAGCTTTTGACAAGGGAACATTTCGCAGAGTGTTGCAAGTGTTGCAAGGGTGAGGAAGAATGCAGGAGTAGGGGTATAAATCACAGAAGTCTTAGCTGTGTGAAGTAGGGGGAGAAGGGCTTGGGCGAGGAAAGGTGGGAGCCTTCAGGGGAGAGTGGAGGAAGGAAACGAAACTCAGGAATTGATAAGTTTTGCATGGATGTAGAGAAAAAGATCTTTCAAGTCTCTGCTGCAACTGCACTCAGAGGAAAACCAGGAGTCTGTTGATCTCGAAAGGCTTTCAGTAGTCTGTTTAGGTCAGCTTCCCATAAACCTTCCACTTAGATCAACAAAGGTTTTCAGTTTGTATGCTCAAACCCCAGAATCATGGTTACCCATCTTCACCAACCTCTCATCCATCTAAATCCACCTCTTTTCTTGACAGACATTGTTTTTGACTCTGGCACCAAAAGCTAGTTCCCCATTGGCCATTTCAACAACCAACCTGTTTCAACAAGGGAAAACTCTCAATCCATTGTATTATGTGAGAGAAACTTCACTGTGTTGCCATGGACTAAAAAGAATGATGCGAGAAGCTTGAATTGTCACGGAAACATTCTTTTGTGCATGTGCCAGCGATCAAATCCTCATACAAGATCTGGGACAGTATTCACAAAGCTTCCTCGAGCAACAAGTTGTTCCTAGTGATGAAATTCTGAGAAAATCTTTGGAATTGTGACTTTTTTTAAAGAATTTCCCCTTAAAGTTAAGAGCAAATTCTACTAAAGATAAGTTATTTATGAAGAATCTTAGCCTTAAAAGAGCTCCTAAGATGAAAAACTGTTAGGTGCAGGGAAGGAGGACTTTAAACAGGCTTAAGTTTCTTAAGCGGAGGAGAAAATGGCAGAAAGACAAAGACTGAGAAGTAAACCTATACATCAACAACAACAATAAACAATAATAAACTTTATTTATATAGCACTTTTATGTTACAAGGTGTTTCATAAAAGAAAATATAACAGTATTCATGGACATATTGGGCTTCCCCCCTTAATATCAAATATATTAAGTACTAAAACAGCCAGCATGGTAAATAAACATAAACAAATAAATATAACAGAATTATAACAACTATCAGCATGTGAACGATCTACTATGCAAGTATGACCAGATTTTCAAACTTTTTCTAGACTACTTTTAAAATCTGGCATACAATTGAATGTTCTTTAAATAGTATTCACATTTACACCATGTCTTTATAGAGACTAAATTCTGTCAGTTTTACTGCGCATTCTTTGCCCATTATCACTAAGACCATTTTGTTCTTTTTTGGATCGGCCAATCTAATTCTTTAAAAGCATGAGTCATACCTAACAATGGGCCCAACAACACCTCGTCACCAAAATAAAAGTTTCTGTCTCCTTCTTTTGTAAGAGTTGCTCTGAGAAGTTTCCTAAATCACTGCTATGCTATCAGTCCTTGCCAGATGTTTGTTGTTTGTTTGTGAATACAGCCCCAGATAGAAGGGTATTCATTGACCATTGTCAGTCATTCATTTAGTGACTCCAGAGACTTCATTTACTCTGAGTCATGATATCATATGAACAGACGGAGGTCAAGGATGTAATTTCTACTTGGGATGGCGGAGACATATTCTCCTTACTTTTCAAAATCCTATTTTTGCCCTCCCCCCTAACTTTCCAATATCATGTCAATTAATTAATTCACCAGAAAACCAATGAACCTGTCCGACCACCAAATCCAGATGGGAGCAACTTCTGACACCACACTAAAATTGGCATAATTGGCCAAATTTCATTTTGTGACAACAGTCATAAGCATTCATAAAGACTGCTCCATGTTCATGACAGGTGTCATGACATTGTTATGACTGTGTAATAACAGTCTTATGCACATCCCTTCAAAAAAAAGTGTTATCAAAAATCATTTAGCTGTTAAGACTCTAGAACTGACCATCAATTAAAGATAATACAGTGAAAAGCAGGGATTTTTGTAGTAAAGATAGAAATAGAACAATATTCATAGGGTTTAAAGAGTCAGCATAGAAGTGGTATTTTATGAAGCACACTAACAATATGATTATTGTGTTTTATGTAACACACACGCTTCTGAATCCAGACGTATACCATTAACTGAGGCAAAGGAATAATTGCAATTCACTTAACACTGCATCATCAACTCTACTAAATGGCATTAACACTGCAATTTACAATTTACAATTTCATTTAGCAAATGTTTTTATCCATAGCGACGTACATCGAGAGCTGAAACAAAAGCAAGGATCTAGTCAGGAGAGAACATGAGTAAGTCTGATAGGCCGTAGGGGCCTACAGGCAGTTCAAGAGGCAAGAGGCCAAACTGACATTATACACCTACTTGTCACCTGCGTGTTGTTGCTCTAACATTTATGTGCGGCCCCTTCGCTGTCATTTTCACATATGTCCTTATATATAAACCATTATATTTTGGCTAACGTTATCCTGAGTTGTAAAAATCCCCAAATTGCAAATTGATCCCCCAGCGTTATTTTGTGGTTTGACCCTCAAATGGCAGGTCAAACTGAAGGTAATTTATAGTGCAAACAGCCTCACAATTACCCTGACCATTAAAGACAGACTCTGGCAGCTCCTGTGAACGATAATTGAAACACAGAGAAAAAATGTTGTTTTGGTAGGGGATTAATGTAATTGCACAATATGCAGCGAGCGTAGTGAATTGGTGTCCAGTAACATTAATGCAGCACCTTTGGGGTCAGTCAGCAACAGTAGAAGTGTTGTTCATGTCCGCTTTTATTTTGGACTGGAGCATCTGTAGCTTGTTTTATATGTGTTGAGGGAAGAAGTAACTTCTCTCTAAAGGACAAAAGGATTATTCCTCTCTTTGATTTATTCATCAATTTTATTCTCCCTATGAGAAAAGCAGCACGATTGGACATATTGTTCCCATTGAAATTCTCATGCATGGAGCATCACTCATCCGACCTTGACACTGGAAAAACAGAGAAATGTTTTGAGAGTTTTTTGAGTGTACTAGACAAGCCTGGAACAGTCTCACAAGAGAGGGCAGTTCACACAATCTACAGCATGGACAAAGCAAGATAAATTACCACACAATCTGAGAGTGGTTGTGTTTTGAACCTCTCTGAAAAGGTATTCTTAATGCAAGGTTAACTAAAGTGTTTAGGCTGAAATGCTCATCTGTGGTTGCTTGCTTTATGTTTAAAAACAGTTTGTATTTCAGGGTGTGTTGGGCATGTTCTTTAATGTTAAGATAAATCCATTAGGTGATTTGGATCTTTTTATCTTTTGGATTTTTATGCCTCTGTGCCAGTGACAACCGAGGCTGGAGGCATTATGTTTTTGGGTCTTCTTGTCCGTCCGTCCCATTCTTGTGAACACGATATCTCAGCAACGCCTGGGGGGAATTTCTTCAAATTTGGTACAAATGTACATTTGGCCCCAAGGATGAACTTAATAGTTTTTGGTGGTGAACTGCCAAAGGTCAAGGTCAATTTGACATCAAATCTGATCCATTCTCGTGAACACAATATCCCAGGAACACCTGGAAGGAATTTCTTGAAGTTCACCCTTGACTCCACATGGACCTGAATTATGACTGAATTTTATACCATTTTATTACCAATATGTAGGCTAATAAAATAAAATGTGGTGTGTAAAGAGATGACATTTTATATCCAAAAGGTCAAAGATCAACTTTACTGTGACATCATAATTTTGAGCTCTCTATCAGTCCTCTGTACTTTTTCTCACTGGAAATTATTCACTGGAATCATACATGTCAATATAGTAATAACTTACATTTAGCCAAAAATTGTAGTACAATAGTGTTTTCATGACCCATCACCCAGGCACACAAAATAGGATATTTTTTTCTTTGCACACAGTGCTGGTAGAGAAAATGTCACTGAACATTGGTTCTGGTCTGGTTTTGCTGTAATTCTACTATATTTATAAGCCATGTAGATGGAGATGGCTTTTTATGTTGTTTCATAGTCTTTTTATGAGCTGTTCAATTTATTTCTATGCTTTTGCTGTTGTAGCAGCGTTGTTGTTGTAAATGATTCACTTTTCTACACCCTCATAACATTTCTTGTAACATTAATAGAAAAGCACTCTTTCGTCATTGAAGTGTTGCTCTTAGAATTACCCTTGATTAGTTAATAGGCCATGAGAAAAAAAAATTAAGGCTTGTGGTGCAACAACACATCAGTAAATGTCATGATGCCATAATCATGTGCATTTCCATGTGACAGTGATGCATGAGGAGATAATTATAGGGGAAAAAAGTCACAAACAGTTCAGTAAAAGCAGATGATCTGCCATTTTTACTAAGACTGTTTTATTTGAACATTCCTTGTTTCCTAGGAGATACAATTACCTAAATTACAATAATCTCGAGCAGTAAAACAGTAGCTTCTCTATATGATTAGACATCTTTTCCACACTTCCAACTAAAATGGAGATCAGATGTGGTCCCTCCCTTGGCCTGGATACTTCATGGTCTTACTGTGTCTGCACCCCGGACACTTTTCCTCATGACTCACCAGCCCGTCACACTGATGATGATTTCGCCCCTTGGCACCAGCAGGAATATACAATATATTCATCTGGAGCCACTTCAAAGTGGTGGCTGCTCCCTCTGACATGACAAGACACAAGGGCATGGAAAGCAGCATGGTTACCAAACTCCAAACACAGTCTGGGTGAGCTGACAAACAGGAACCAACAGTGTGTTGGGGTCTGTAGTGTAGCCTCACAAGATGACCAAATGCTCTTTTACAGCAGCTGTAACTGACAGTTATAAATTGCTGATCAACTTACAGTCACTGCTATTGCTATTGTCAAAATTTAATGTTGGACTTGTCACGTGTTCAGTGTCCCTGCAACCTGCCTGAGCTTCCTCATCTAGGGAGGAGGGGACAGAGGGAAACAACTTGCTTCCACCATAGGCTGTTCCACCCAGTCGCTATTTGGACTGTAGTACTCATTTGTGAACACTAGGATTTTGCATATATCTCCTTTGAAGTATTTTAAAGCTTTAACTTTCAGAAATAACATCTGTCCAAAGTTTTTCTGTTTGGAAATTGCCCAGACAACGATTTATTGGATGTGGCTCAGTGATTCAAAACATTTCTGGTCAAACCACATTCCTTTTCGAAAATATTTATCCCAGCAAAGTGTGAATAGATCGACTTCATTTGTATTATTCATCTCACAAAACATCCGCCCATAGTCTCTGATGTTGTAAAATGTGAATTTTTCATTAAATAATTCTTTGGTCTAAAGAAACCATTGGTGGTGAGTAAAATAGCTCTTATTGCTTTCATGTCAGCTCGCTCTCAGCGGCTGAATCACTGTGTTTATACTCATTGTACCTACTTCTCAATAGCAGAGTAGAGTCTTGTGTTACTATTCTTGGACAGAAAAGACAGTGTATCTTTGGAACAAAGCTTTAAGCTACCCTGAGGTGCACTTAGTGTGAAACTGATCTAATCCCAAAATGACGAAAATCTCTCTTTTTTTTTTTTTTTTTGGTTTCAGTATCCTGCAGCCTTGATGAACCTGGGGGCGATCCTCCACCTCAACGGGAAGCTGCAAGAAGCTGAAGCCAATTACCTCCGAGCACTCCAACTGAAACCGGATGACACCATCACCCAGTCCAACTTGCGTAAGCTGTGGAACATCATGGAGAAGCAGGGCCTGAGGACCACGAGCCCCTGAGCTCACCCCGCCCCGGCCCGCCCACCAGCCATCTGCGCGCCAGACCTGGGGGGAAAGGACGGCCTACATGCTCCGCGGTCGCTCTCGTCATCCGGGAGAGATGGAAGGGACTCAGGGAGGATGTTTGCTCAGAGGGGCCATGACTGTGCCGCACAGACCTCCTAATAACTCCTGAGCTCTGCATACACCTCAGGCCAGCAGCTCTCCTCAGAAGCATTGCTCACAGTTTGGCAGGCGCTACATGGTATTTGGACTCTTTAGAACTTTCTTCAAAATTAGTGCTCTCAAAGGAACCACAGTTTTTTTTTCTTTTTTTTTTCTATTATAACTAGAGCACTTGAAGTGAGATAGGTACATCGTTCAGCATTTTCGGCAAATTAGGATATTTAAAAGACGCAGTTGTAGTTCAAAGTGGTGAAATTTGTCCCTAAGCAGTGTGAGATAAAATATAAAAGAGAGAAAAGAATCTCAGAGCACTGCACTGAGGGTTATTTCCCATCACCATTTAATAAAGTTCCTGGTTAGATCAGATGTTCCATCTTGATAATGAAGAAAATACGGCACTATAAAGAATTGGAAACCATCCAGAATCACCCAATTAATTATGTAAATCAAGTTTAAATCGCTAAAATCTCCATTCACGTCCTCAGTGGGTCACTTTGTTTTGCTAATGAGATTACACACACACTTCATAATGAAGATGAAAATTAGCACCATTATCGCAAACCATTTATAGCAGATGTCCTGATATTTGAAAAAAAAAAAAAACTTGAAAAAGGGAATTTAATTTGGTCGCCATGACAGCACAACAATAGCCTCTAAAAGCTCCATGAAGGCTGGATTTTGCTGAACACAGTATGTTTTGGCAAGAAACCTCGAAAGCAAAGGAAATGGGACATATTGTAATGCCTTATGATAAAAGGTGTGAATCTTCTTTAGCAGTGTACAGTAGCGCACATGTGGCGTTTTTACCACTATTGCTTGTTCTGCACTGGCAAAGAGGCTAAGTCACCATGGTAACTTGTTTGTCGACTACAGTAAGAAGCTATAAATGGAAATATTAAGCTACCTTCCCATGGAAGTCACAGACAACAAAGAGGCAGGTACGGCAGTTTCATTCACACCTTCCCCTCACACGCCTGAAGCTTTCACGAGCGAGCGTGCAGAGCCGAAACAGATGAAAGAGTTCTTCTAACCAAATACAAAAGCTATGCCGATGCACACCTTTTCAACACGTAACAATGCACAGACATAGCACGTCTGAGGGAAATGTTTTAATGCCTATTGTTTTTGTTGGAATAAAACTAATTTCATTGTGTTTGTATAAATGAATCCTAATATATACCGACATTGTGTACAGTATACAGAAAATCATGCAGCAAAAAAGTAGCCAGACTTAAAATGGAGGCTCAGACACTGAGCAAGTTTGGTCCCTCTCATGAAGTATTTCCCCATATTGTCAAAACTCAGTCTTAAGGTTTCATTTTGTACATATTCTGTGTAATTAACATCCATTTCTTTGTTTGTTGTTGTCAGCATACAGTAAGTGAAACGGCACCTTCCTTGAATATGTACAGTGTTTGTGATCATTTGTTTGTTATTGGCCACAAAACTCCTGATCTCTCTGTGTCCTTAGTTTATACGTTGTAAGTTTATTGCTTTGTTTTACCCCTAGCAACAGAACCAGCTGGCACTGTGTTTTTACATGTAAAATGAAGGACCTTAGCGGATATGATGTCCAAATACAGTAGTGTGGCCCATTACACAATCCTCAACTCCAAAAAAAAGTTTGGATGCAGAGTAAAGTGTAAATAAAAACAGAATGCAATGATCTGCAAATACTTTTCAAGATATTTAATAGTCATATTTCATTGTTTTTTTGTAAATACACACTTATTCTGAATTTGATGCCTGCAACAGGTTGCTCCAAAACATTTATGTACCTTACAGCATCAAAGGGGCTGTCACAAATGTGGCAGTTACCCATGATGCCATGAGCGCTAACACACTGTTAACAGTCTGAGTGGTCATTCTCCTCAATTTCCAAAAAAACAATCTGAAATGTGGACTCGTCAGGCCTCAGCACACTTTTCCACTTGGCGTCGATCCATCTCAGATGAGCTCGGGCCCCAGAGAAATCAGCATGTTTCTCGATGTCGTCTGGACTTTGCTTACCGACAACAGTTTTCCAGAGTGTTCCCGAGCACATGTAGTATCCTTCATACGATTACGTGGGTTTCTAATGCAGTGCTGCCTGAGGGGTCAAAGGTCACAGGCTTTTTGGTGTTGGTTTTCAGCCCTGCCTCTTACGTGCAGAGATTTCCCCAGATTCTTTGAATCTTTTAATAATATTATGGACTGTAGATGGTGAAATCCCTCAATTCCTTGCAGATGTGTGTTGGGAAACGTTGTTCTGAAACTGATGGACTATTTGCCCACACAGTTTTTCACGAAGTCGTCAACCTCACCCCATCCATGCTTGTGAACAATTTCAAGGATGCCCCTTTAAATCCCACTCTTGATACTGCCACCTGTTACCAATTAACCTGTTTACCTGTGAAATGTTAAAAACGGGTGCACTTTCCACAACTTCCCCAGTCTTTTGTTGCTCCTGTCCCAACTTTTTTTGAAACATCTTGCAGACATCAAAATCAGAATGAGTGTATATTTACACATTTAGCTTATCAGTTTGAACATTAAATATCTTGACTTTGCATTGCATTCAGTTGACACAAGTCAAATATAGAAATTTGCAAATCCTTGCATTCTGTTTTTAATTATTCTGTACACAGCATCCCGACTATTTGGAGTTTGGGTTTGTACATAAATACAGAGCAGCACCTACAATGGAGGATACAAAATTGAATATATACATAAGTTGTCGTACTCACAATGGTGTCAACACTGTTCTGTTTGTGACTGTGATGGTCACCAGTGATGTGTTCAGTAAAATTCTCACAGTTCACGTTCATCCCTGCCCCCACACCTCACCTCACACACCCCATCGTCAAACAGTGTGCTCATTTTCTCCTGTGTGTGTGTATATAAAGTGTTTCTGAACAAACACTGATAATTGTTATTGCTTGAGTGAAGAAAAGAAGAAAAAAAAAGACATTTCACTCTGTGTCTCTGCTCAGGGATCTCAAGCAGTGGGTTATTGCAGAAACTTGTTCACAGAGCGTTTACTAAATTAAAGATTTATTTTTGAAAGTTGTTGTATTTGTATAAATTATCAAGATTTGTAGCCTTTTTCTCCTTTTTGTAATATAAAGATGAACAATGTGCCAGAATAGACTTTTTTTCTTCCCAATGTTGCTTTTTTTTCCACAATAAATTTATGGTGTTCCGCTTTTGTTTTGGTTCCTGTGCAGCCATTTTTGAAGTAGATTACATTTCAGGTTACTGTATGCTTCTAACATTCTCCACCATCCAAAAACACACATCCCCTTCACACTGTTGCTACATCTGCAGTTTTAAGTCACATTTCCTTTGTATGCATGTGGGATATCAGACTTAATGGGGTGGTCTTGCATGCTGTGGAACAGGCTTTACAAGGCATTTAAAGTTCCCCCCTGCAAATTTGCTAAAATGTGTCATAAAATCAACTCAAGTGGATCTCCTCCACTTTGATGTTGGAACAACAAAGAAGTCATGTAAATATTCCCATATGGAAGGGGTAGCACAGTGACTACATATGGCTGGTGTGTTTCGATTACAGCCGCCCCCACAATTCAGACCCTGCTGACAAGCAAAAGGCCCTTCCCTGAGAGCGAGGCAGTCCGCCTTGTGATGTTTCTCACATGTCTACATGGAAGGTCTCCTCCCATGATCGGGGCTCACCGTGGTGCCCAGCTTTCCTTATTGGATTGGAATGCACAGAGGCCGCCTGCACTGTCCGGTCCAGTTTGAATCTTCTCCTCATAGCACAGGTGTGCCTCACTTATCTTGACAAATAATGAAATACTGAGGCTTGCTGGTTTGTTGGGTGGTGAGGTCATGTCACAAAGGCAATGTGCTTTCGTTTTTTTAGCTATAGGCCTCGGGAGGCATTCGGGTTTTTTCCCATATGATGTTAAATATACCGCTGTCTTGCAAATTATACGTCAGTGCACATGGTAGTTGCAGCAGAGGCAGAGGGTAGTGTTTTAGGAATTTTGGAAAGTGCAAGCAATTTTGCAGATGCAGCCTTTGTCCCATCCTAAAGCATTTTTCAGCCATGCAAGCAGCAGAACTCTTGGGATATCCATTGTAGGTGTATATCTGCTGGTCTGTCCAAAACTGAAATATTGCACCAAGTTTCTGCCCTTAATAGGCCATCTTTCTGGCCTTACACCAAATGACATTTCAAGTCATTCTACTGTTGCAGACAAATTTCCAATGCTGTAATAAAATCATGAGGGTTTTACCTCAGTTAATGTGCCCCCCCAAACAATCTGTTTTTTTGCCATCCCAGCAAAATCAAACATGTTTCATATTAGTTATCAGATATCAGGGTTATTGGTGTTGTGGAGATTCGATCAAGTGGGACATTTTACGGCCTCTTGGACTTTTCGAATAATGTCCCATCAAAACAACAGCATGGCACCAAAAATATAATAAAATATTAGCTGCTGAAACCAGCTTAACATCAGCATATTAGCATTGTCAGCGTGAGGATTTTAGCACACTGACATTAGCATTGGCTCATGGCACCACTGTGCTTGCAGACCTCAACATTCAGGTCAAACGTGAGTTGAAATAGATGCAGTTGTTGTCTGAAAGGGGTATTGGTTTTAGTGAAAATACAAGCCGCTTCACAGACATGGTCTTTGCCCTGTCCTCAAGGATTTTTAAAATACAGTAAATGGACCAAAATGTGGGTCATGCAGTTTCTCCACATACTTAAAAACTCTCTGCACAAGTCTAGCTGTGACATGTAATTGCAGACATTACTCTTTCCTGAAATGAACTGAGCAGATACATATCGGCTTATTAGTTTATTTGGATCTCATTGTCAGTGGCCTTTAAACAAACCGTGTGTCCTCATTTGCCCTTGGAGAGTTTATGCAAAGCATATAATTTTGTCAGTTGTTATTAGTGCTCCACGGCTTGATTTAGAGTGGTAAACTGATGATAAACCAGTTCAAGGATCTTTTCCCATTGACACCATCATTATGTGCAGCAGAAAGCCTGCAAATCATCTGAAGGATTACAGACTAATGTGAGGTGACATCATCATCATACCCTGAGTCAGTGGTTCCCAAAGTGGAGGGCGGGCATATAAATATTAGTATCGACATTTATTAATATATCAATATTTTTGATATATTGATATACTAGAATTAAATGAATGGAATTCAACTTGAATCCTTTTTATCATTCCCTTCGCCACCCTTGGGGTGCAAACTTTTTTCAGCTCCTGAAGGGGAGGCATGCATGAAAAAGTTTTAGAACCACTGCTCAAAGTAATATTGTACTGATTTAAGTTTGAATCTAACTGAGCAAGTGTTTCTTTGAAAATAGAAATCTAAGAAAAGTGTTGAGTTTGTAAAGTGAGACATAAAAATACTTTCTTCCCCTGGAGGAAATCACATCTTATGCAACTTGATTTCCTGTTCCTATATCAGAATATTCACCTTTATCTTATGGCATTAGATAAACCCTGGATTCCCCATGTCCAGCACCCAAGGAAATCAAAAATGTCTGTCTTCCACTCTGAAAACTTAGTGTACTTCATTGCTTTATATAACTTCTCGAAACCCACAAGAGTTCAAGCTGGGAGAAAGGAATTTTTCTTATTAGGCTGTGATCTGGCAAATCTGCCTGCTGTTATCAAGCAAATATTTTGTGATGAACTATCACCACTTTGATCTGAAGTGCCTGAGCCAGGCACTCCCAGCTTCTTTAGAGTGGACGGCTCTGCGTGATGCTGTCAAGTCCTCCCCTCTGGACCCAATATCCATTGTTATTACTTGACAGAAGAAGCATTAAGATGAGACTCTGCTTCATATTATTGAAGTGTTTTGATGTCTAGAAAGGAAATTGTCTTTCTTTGGCATTATGTTATTTTGTAATATCTGCTGCTACCGTAGCACAGAGGCTACGACTTTTAAATACAAAGTGTTTATTAAGACATGGCAAAGTTCACAACGTACAGGATTCTATTGTAGGTAAGTAGGCTGTAATGGTTTTGTAAGCCACACATTATTTTGGCGTTATCGTGTAAAAGGAAACACGTTGCCAATATTCGGTCAGCTTCTCATCGCCGTCTCACCACTATCAAAATAAGATGTAATATGAAGTCATTTTTACGTGTGCAATACTTTTCTCTTGGCAGATTTATTCAGGAGATTTCCACACCCTGACCTCAAAGCAAAGTGGGAAATTTATTTAATTAAGTTAGTGGCGTGATGATGTAAGTCTGTTGATTGGTCCACGACTGGTCCAGACAGGTTTGGTACAGATAGGCTATCCATCGCGCTCAGAGGATGACTCAGAATGACCACTGACCTAAGCGCCATGTTGAGGTTGACATTTAGTTTTGAGAGAAATTTGGTTGAGACATTCGTGTTCCCATCTGGACGAACTGTTTGAACTTTGGTCATCCGTGAATTTTCCATTTAGTGCCACCATCAGCTCAAAATTTAAATCTGTCCATCTGACATCCTATTCAGCCTTTTATGATGACTTTTTTTTGTGTGCATGCTAATGTTAGCATGCAAACATTCTCAACTAAGATGATGAACCTGCTAAACATTATCTGCTTTAGCATTAGCATAGCTTTGTCATTGTGAGCATGTTAGCATCCTGGGGTTCACATTTAGCTCAGAGCATCACATGAGCCTAACTACAGCCTAACTTAGCAGCTAGCATGTCTGTTGACTTTTACTCTTGTTTGTTTGTAAATGACCAACTTAATCAAGACAACAGCACAGTGATGGGACACTGTTTTACTAGAAGTGGATTATGGATTTCCCTCATTGCAGAGGTGAGTAGGAGCCTAGCAGGTTACAAGTAATGCACATATTTATATATAACACACATTTTTTAAGGAACAAGTACTTGTCATATTCCTTTTCCTTTTTAGAGATAGTCTGTCTTTTGACCACAATGCAGTGATGGTGAAGCAAAGGGTTTTTCCCCAAACCCTTTGGACTGGTTCTCTACTGGAGTACTTTATAGCAGTTGAATGAATGTTGACATGCCAGTGTTTTGGAAAGGCTCCAAAAAAAAAGACACACCACAGCTTCCCCACCTTCCAGGTCAAAGACTTTTGCTCAAAAGCCAGCTCTTTTGTTTTCGGGAGCCATCCGACACCAACCTAAACTGAGGTTAAGAGACAAGATGGAGCTTGCCACTCAGTAGAGCAGGGACGGGCGGTGGCAAGGCCTCGGCTAAGGGACCCTGGCTAACTGCTAGGCTGCAGCTCGGTAAGCTAACCCGCCTCTATTCTTGAAAAACAGTCCATTTTTATCTCTTCTGTACACTCCAGGTTAGGGCTAGTATCATTTTCTTGTAAGTAATGTCACGGGGCTAGATAACAGTAAACCCTAAAAAATATGAAAATGGAAAGTAGCCTAACTTGTATTTACCTGTCGTAATTTATTAACTAGGAACATTTTGAACTTTTACTTGAGTGGGTTTCTCAAATGGATCCCTTGAGTCACTTAAATGGAATTAATTGTACTTTTACTTAAGTATAGACTTTCAGTACTCTACCCACCACTGCCTCTTCAGCACAAATCATATTGCAGAAATAAATGGTAACAAATGCAATAAGCATTCTCGTCACATAGTTTGGGAAATGCAATTATGCACATATGCTGGATAATGCATTTATTCTAATACCAAGCATAAAGACGTCACAATAAAAGATTTACACCATCCAAACCCTTCCCCCTCATGAATCCCGATCCTCATTAAGTTTAGTCCAGTAAAATAACAACACATTCATCAAAATGACACTGTCAAATCCTCTGCCTTCTGGACTAGATGCACATGTAGATATTATCATTGAAATTATATGTGTGTGTGTGTGTGTGTGTGTGTGTGTGTGTGTGTGTGTGTGTGTGTATGTGTGTGTGTGTGTGTGTGTGAGTGAACTCTGGCCCACAGCAGGAAATGAACACACAGGGTGGTTCTCTGTCGTTTGCGTCATAAATCTTTTCTTCAACACTACAGCACTCTATATTTGGTTTTTAGCCTTCACACCAGCCTACTGACAAGTGTACACGGTATAATATGTGTTTGGAAAATGTCCTCTGAAAAGTTTGAAGCTGAAGTTGCTGATGCATGTGATTCCCAGAACTCAAAGTTCGAGTTTTGCTGCCAAGGCTCACCCAAATGTCAGTACAGACATGTAGGAATCCTCCAAAAGCCATTATGGGTTCTGACTAATTGTTGGCGAAAGACTGCTCTCTCTATTTCCCTGTTTGGATTTGATCCCCACATATGCCAGCTTCCACACAGGCTTGTGTGTGTGATCTTGCGTGGAGGGTCATGTGTGCTTGTGCAGGTGTACAGTTTTAGCATGAAAAAGGAGTCAGAGACACAGCCCAGAACCCCATCTCCCCAAAATGGCCACCCCTGAGGATTTACAGAGTACTATTAACAGCCAAACCCTTGAGACCTTCTGAACACACCATTTTGTGTGTTTTTTTTGGCAGCTGGGACCTACACATCTCAGGAAACGGCTCCATTTCTTTATGTCTGCACTGACAGAATGTACTTTGTCTTCTTTCTTCCCTCATTGATGTGGAGAAGCAGAACTGCAGTGTTCTCTGAGGTGGAACGGCGCAATGTGCATGTAGAATTATGTGTATGCGTGGGTGTGTGTATGCCATATGTGTGTGTGGTAGCCAGAGAGGAGGCAGGTGGCCTGTGCGTATCACAGCGTCAGGATTGATTAGTTCCAGAGACAGAGACAAGATGTGAAGATCCAGCAGCATACTGTCAAAACAACAGGCTCTTCTCCAGACAGCTGGGTTTCCATTCAGGCCATCGCAAGGGGTGCATGCATTCTGAAGGGGGGAAGGACAATATTTATAGGTGGGTTGTGTGCGATCCAGTGTGGGCTCAGAACTCCTCTGGGCAGTACTTACTGCCGCTAGAAGATCAATGTCATGCAAAAGAACGATAGAGAGGAATTATTCATTTGACCTACAGAGAGGTTATTCCAGGTGATTTAACACACAGTGACAGCCAGAACAGAGATCCTCGATTGTATGAGCAGCAATGAAAGCGAACAGATTGTTTTATCTAACTTGGTTTTATCAAAATTCTTCAACATATGTGATTAATAACAAATCTATCCCAATGGGTAACACTTTACAATAAGGGTACATTAATTAACATTAGTTAATGGTTAATAAGCATTAACTCACAGTTAATTAATAGTTAACTAATGTGTAATAATTCGCTAAAGGTGCTCATGTTAACTATGGCACTACTTCATACATTACCAAATTAGCAAACATGATAAATGTACGCATATAAGAGAAAAAAGAAGCTCAGTTTTATCTATTGAGTGCCGTCTTGCCGTACCACAACCTGTGATGTCATGCGGTTGGTTAGCTTGGCTGCGTTCATCAGATACAGTAGAGACAATTAAAGATGGACTCAGTGGA
Organism: Lutjanus erythropterus; assembly: GCF_056507025.1. Classification (NCBI taxonomy): domain Eukaryota; kingdom Metazoa; phylum Chordata; class Actinopteri; order Lutjaniformes; family Lutjanidae; genus Lutjanus; species Lutjanus erythropterus. The sequence continues at coordinate 9,611,895 of NC_139329.1, forward strand.
AGAAGGAGACTGGGGAGCCACAAGAGAGAAGAGGACAAAGGGAGACTACTATTGTTATAGATGCAAAAAAAAAATACATTTTACAGTATTTAAAGCCATGAACGAACAGCCCATTTTACTAATACACCTCTGAAACGGAGCACAAACAGTACTGCTTTCTCTTGAGTGCCGGCTAGTGTGTAACACAGATAATTGCTGGCCTTAGAGCCTCCTGCACACCACTTCAACACGGAGAGAAATGCAAAGCTTGACAGGCCTACTGCACCCTAGTTATAGTTGCTAAGCTATGATTGGACATTTGCTGTTTGCAGGAGGGACTTAGGGTCAGTTGGGCAGACAATGGTCAAATCAAGTGTGAACCCACCATGATGTCACTCATTGTTTTGTGGACTACTGTTTTAAAACCTCAAGTTTGGTATTATGGAGGTTGCCCTCTTGGTTTTGTGCCACCAGAGCATAAGATGAGAGTGTAGAATTGGTGGGAACAGTGGCCGCATGGTCACAATCTTTCTTGTATTACAACTAAGCAGTACACAAATATATGTTTCTAAAAACATTTTATGCAAGATATAGGCAATCCGGTAGCTTAATCTTGATTCATATTTGATCAGCTCTGCATAGTTCAGCAGTTTCATCAGGCTCACTGAGAATGACTCGTCACCCCCGTCCTAAATCATGTGCTTTATTGTCTGTTTCACTCTAAATGGGACCATAATTTACAAAATGAGCATCATGCTGTATGGAAGAAAGACATGGAACTACCAACTGACACTCAACTCATTAGGAAACTATTTAGTGATGTTATAAATCAAGTGAGAAGTAGGGTCTATTTCTCATAGGACTACATACAGTCGGACTTATTTTTGAAACCAGTGGAGTCACCCCCTGCTGGCCATCAGAAAGAATACAGGTTTAAGACACTTTGGCATTGACTTCACTTTTCAGACGCAGAAGCTCTGTCCACTGTTTAATATACTGCCTACAGGTCATTGGTTTTTAACCAATAAATCATCAATACGATTTATTGTCTATGTAGTGGAATAGCATAAGCTGTGGTGTTTAAGTAGCAATGACTACATTTATTGTGTTTTCACTCTCATAGTCTGTTATTCACAAATTTGAATCCCTTGATTCCCACCTTTCAAGGTTCATATTGCCAGCATTACATATGATAACTGAGAGAGCTCAACACACCACAACTTTAAAAACACTAACCATGAGCAAACAATGTTTAGTTTAGTTTGAATGCTCTAATTGCATTATTATGATATTACTGGTGATACTGGCTGTAATATTATTTTCCAATGAAGGCAGCATAATCACCAGTTTTAGTATCTTCCCCTCTCTGTTTGTAGCTTGTTCCTTTATGCTGAATATTGTCAAATTGGTGTTTCTTAATTTGTTTGTATTTTCTTAGGTTGCAGTGCTTTGAGCTATTTCAGCCACCATACTGAAGTGTGTTCAGTAACTATATTACATTCCTTTTTTTGTGAGTGCGTTGTCTTATTTTAGCTGGTTTACCAAACTTGATTTTGATGGAGAAGGAAGGTGTCGTGTGCAGGTGCACCACAAGCTCAACCATCACATTTCATTGCAGTGATTTTGGGGCTATTTCAGGTTCACACTCACATCCAATCTGAATGCAGATGTGTTTCTTACTTACTGTACCTGCTGTTGTTGCCAGAGGCTCCCTGCTCCAGCCTTCCACCTGCTTCTGCTCTCCTCTGCTCTGTTTGTATGCACCTTGGATGGTGTTTACTTAATACCCACTGGGGCTTATTGGTATGTTATTTATCATGTGTCGTGTTTTCATTCACATTATCCTGGTGTGTTGCTGCAGCAGGGAGTCTTCTCAAGAGGTTTTCCGCTGTGTCAAATAGTACTGTTATCTCCATTTGCCTTGCGATGCAAGTGTTTCTGACAGAACCGAGCTGATCCACACCCACAAGACACCAATCTTTTCAGTCATCTGTCTTGCTGTCAGGTTGCTCTCACAGCACGTAATGAGATAAAAAAGAAAGTGTGTGGTCCAAACAGAAAGCGTGAGGGGAATACAGCATCTCTGCATGAAGCATTACAGGGACACAAGACCAGAAACAGACAATACTTTGACATTGAAATAATGCAGTGGAAGTTGGAGGCAGATGTTTTGGAAGAATCACATATTTTGTCTACAACTTGTTTAAATAAATCTTAATGTCAGCCAGAGGTGGCAAAAGTACAAAAAAAAATCTTTACTCAAGTACAAATACAGATTCTTGTGGGAAAAAATGAGAAAAAAAAAAATAAAAGTACTGATTCAACATCTTTACTCAAGCAAAAGCGAAAAAGTTAAGGCTTGTAAATGTACTCAAAGTATAAAAGTAAAAAGTCGCCTTCTGAAAGACATTTCTACTGATTGTTTCTGTGCAAAACTAACTGAACCTTACCTTTTCACCTTGGTTGAGTCTCTGCCTCTTGTCTGTTTTGTTTTGTTACATCTTTTTTTTACTTCATTTTTCATCTTATGTGTTTTTCTTTTTTTAAATGTCATTTTTTACCTTGGTATGTCTTTTACTTTTGTTCTTGTCTTGTTGTCTTTTTTGCTTTTTATGTCCTTTTTGTCTTGTTACGACTTTTATGTCACTTTCCATCTTGTTTCCTCTTTTCCATCATTTTCATCTCGTTATGTCTTTTATGTTGGTTTTTGTTTTGTTATGTCTGTCATGCATGATATACACTCACGGATGCACCAAGCAATCGTCTTTCCTATTTTTCCTGTCAAATGCACTCAAAGTTAAGTAACAAGCCTATTTTGAAATGTATTGAGTTATCAGAAAAAGAAAAACGTAAATTTCCGACAACTGAAAATTCAGCACAGTAACAAATTATTTGTGTCTTTGTGTATCTGACCTCTGATGTCAGCTGATATTTTTCTAATTTAATCAACACCAAACATAACCTAAATTGTGCTGTTCCTTTTTCATGTGACCAAAAAGATGACATGTCCAATATCTGCTGTTGTCAGTTAATCAAGTCTGATGTGTTGTTTAAATTAGCCTGAAGTAAAGGAACATGAACTCTAATCTGCTGTTCAGAGTTGAAATTGTGTGGCTTTTTTATCAGAACCTCCATTATGGCACCAGTTGCAGGGGATTCATGAACAGCAGAGTCTTTTTTTATGTGGGCAGGTTTCCCATCTGTCTGCTTGCTGTGGCCGTGATGATGCCCTGCCCAGTTCTTCATCGCTCTGTTACACAATCTGTGTAAACCTCCAACTGATGCATCAGAGAGCCAAACATTACAAAATAAGCACAATATCTGAATCCCAGCGGTAGTCAGCCTCAATCAGGAAAGGCCGACATGAATGGAGAATGACATGATTTTAAGAGGTGACTGAAATCAGTGAAGAGGCTAGAGCTGCAGAAAAGCTTTTATTTCATCTCACACAGAAATGATCTCCTTTGGGTGTATGCGGCGTAGAGAATTTTGGATTGACGCTGATGTCTAGGCTGGTGGCGGACTAGAGATGGACTGAAGAACACATTGACATTAAAGGTGGTGGAGTGGGGACGATAAAGAGAGTGAAAAGTAGTATTACCAGTTAAAGTCTGACTTCATTAGAGTGTGTGAGGGAGCAGTGGAAGATAAGGGGGAGTGTGTGTCAGGAGAGATATTAATTATGATTCATACACAGCTTATTTCTATTAGAATCCCTTTACACACAGCAGCTCCTGGAATCTGTCGACCTTGTAGATACGGGAGCAGGAGAGTGTTGGTCTCGATACCGAACAGCAAATTACACAGAAATATGTCATCCCACAAAGTGTGTGTATTTATAATAATTACTGTTTACAATTAGAGTGCAACTCACAGTTTCTCTCCTCGAGCCTCTGTGATTTCTCCCACACAGCTTGAGTTTGACATTTTTACAGCACTGTTTTTCTTGTTACAGATTCACGTTGAAGGGGAAACCATGTCATATCTATACAGTATAATCTACAGAGTAATATAACCCAAGTACGTGGGTTTATATGCTGCAGCTTTAAGGTACAACATATATATCTGTTGTAAAATACATGCTGTCACTGGTATTCTATCAATACTGTTGGTGCTTATCGACAGGCAGTGTATTACCTACAACAGTTACTGATTGACACCCCCTCAGTTGGGAGAATAAGGGGCACCAGCACAGAAGCTAAGCAATGAAGAATCAGTTTAAGTGTATGCTGTATTTAGAATATTTTCACTGCTTTACGTTGCCATCAAACAAACTTTTTCAACGGGAAACCACCATTATACAAGCCAAATATCGCTCTCTCCAAACCAACCAAACTCCATGGGTGAAATCAGTAAATTTATCTTACAGAACACAGGAGTTGTTGGTTTACCACTGCCTCGATCTGTTAATTTGTTTGTAATGTCGTGTTTGTTTGTTTATTGTGTAACTTTAATAAATATATATTTTGGATTCACCGAAGCACGCAAACAGATTGAGTGGCAACACTCAGCTCCCATGTTTTGCAAGGTAAAATGATCAATTTTCCCTATGGAGTTTGGTTGGTTTAGAAAGAATGATATTTGGCTTGTATAAACATATTTTGATTAGAATAGGCTGTATGATTACAAAGTAAAGCAGTGAAAATACTCAGTATTCAGTGGCTAAAATACCTTTTGTTGCTGATCCCGTCCACAGCTTAGCTTCTGTGCTGGTTAGAGATGCGTGGGCTACAATCATACATGTGGGCACATGGGTAAAACAGAGCAGGCAGGTCAGTTCATAAAAATTAACTTAGCAGATTAATGGCAGGTGGATGAAAAAAAATATAGCATTAATAAGGAAAATATTAATTAGATTCTCTACCATGTAAACACATTTTTAGCTTAATTTTTCAACAGGATGTCACTTGAGCAGAGAAGATTCATTGTGCCTGTTGCAGGGTCTCTAAAGACAATAATTGGTCTGAGTGGGTGGTGGGTGGATGATTTATGTAAACATGTGGAGATGTCAGAGCCAGTTTGCGTGTCTCTAGAGCTGGTACTCCTCTTTGCTCCTCCTGCTAACTGGCCACACGTCGCCGGTCGATAAATACCTCATACAACCCCACTTGAAAAAATCAGACCTATCTCTGTAATGTAAATCAGCTGAAAGACAAAATATGTCAGCGCTCTGAATGCTGAATCTTTTCTCACCAGTGATTTCTGATCATACTGATACTGTCCCTCACAAAATGAAATAGACTATATGTCAGGAAATCAACCGACTTCCATGATTTCTCAGTTCATCAGCTCATATTGCAGACTGTGAGTTCATTAGCCATGCTGGTCAGTGCTTGCTGATTATTCTGCCTTCATCTTTTGCTGTTTCCAACCATCTGTTGCGGAGTCATTTCCAAACACTCCATCAATACATTTTTGACAGCTGCTGCCATTTATTTCAAGTAGACACAGCTATACTTTTATGCTCCTAATCATGTTAATGCACTTCTCTCTCCAGAAGAGTATATATATCACAAATTGAGACCTGGATGGCATTTGGGTATTTAAAATGCTACACTTCACTGTGTTAAGTAGATATTTATAGAGAGAATTCTTTACACTGAGCATTAACACACTGCAGTTCTCTACATATTACTTTGCCCTGCAAACTGTCTAGAGCCAAAATACAGTATGTGGTTTGACCAAGAACCAACACACCTTTCTTTATCCTTCATCACAGATTTAGATGCCTTGTGAGCGCACACAGATTGACATCCAGCCCAAGATTTTGGAAAGAAAGATGTATTTTAAGTGTGTGTCTCAGTTTCCCAGCCTTCACTCTTGATTAAGCTCATTATCTTGCTAAAGGGAGCTCTTGCTATTTTTTGCAAGAGTGCCATCAGTCTGCTCTTTCTTGGCCGGACCCCCCCTAAAGCAGAGTTGTCCAGCTTGTTATTTATCCTTAGCGCTGCGGGAACGGCTGATTAAGTTCCTCAGAGACCCATTAGAGCAGGCAACCTGTCCCGCTCAGCCACTGCCACCATCCATCATGCAAATCTAGAGCACGAACATGGCTCTCAAGTCTACCACAGTCTGCTTTATTATACCCTTATGTCAAAAACCAGTAAAAAGTCTGCTGCTAACAACTCTGGACACTTCCTTTAAAAAACTCCCATAATAACAGAAATGGGACACCGGTGGGCGAGCGTGGAAGGAGCAACAGGTCTCGTATCAGCAGGGATCGGTTTGCCAGGTTTGACACCCGCCCCCCCTCCTCCGTCCTGCCCCATATCTTTTCTCCCTGCGGTAGCTGACCCAGGTAGCCGGGTCTTGGACAGACGGCGGGCTGCTGTGTGTTATTCTACCCTCGGCTCTGGTGAAGGAGGTAATTTGCAAATAGGCTTCAGGACGTTCAGCACCAGGGTTCCTGCCTGGAGGCCCCCTGACAGGTCCGATATGGATTCCAATGGAAAATCTCTCAAAGCTGCGGTCTGGACATCTACCAGTCGGCCTGACTGAGCTCCACAAGAATCCTTGGGGACGTTTATTCTGATAAAAACAGTATGTTTCCCCCTTTTTTGATGTGAAATGTGAAATTCACACACTGATTAGTGTGACTGTTTACCACAGAAATTAGAGTATACTCTGGGAACACACTAATCTGTCCCTTGACATGAAAAGATTATTCAGGCATCTGAGAAATGCTATACCTTTTAAAGCTGAAATCAATATTTTGCATGCTCTTGTTTTTATCATCAGCATTTTCGTCTTGGAAGAAGCTCATATGACAGACTCTTATTGATAAGGCCTCTGGGTCTGTCCTGTCAGAGGATGGTCCTTTCATGCACAAATCATTTAAAGCTAAAAATGTTTGCTGATGAAGTTAAAATAGCTGGTTAAGTTTTAGTTTGTTACAATGATGAAGTGTTTATTTGGCTGAAATACAATCAGTGCTGTTAAAACAATTAACAGGCACATCCACATTTCAATTCATTGTTTGCCAAGACACGTCTGTGTTTTTCATCTGTTTAAGCAACCTCAATGCGCCTCACACACATGTGCAGTCTCTCGACTCACACGCAAATGTGTCTTCTGTCAAGAAATCCCCCTTTTTTCCTCTTACGCCAAATGACTTTTTTGCAGATCAGCTCTTTTTCAAACAATGCAGAAAGCCCCATTACATGCCTGATTGTAATTGATGCCTTTGATTGTGTCAAGCTCCGCCATCCACAGCCATGCAGCTATAGCTCAAGGCCACAGACCTTCATCACAAGAGGAGAAATCCCAAAAACAGCACGCACTGCTGCTTCTGTTGTGTATCAAACCAGACAGAGGAGAAACCAAACAAAGTCTCCATTGAGACCAGCGGCAAAAAACCCGAATGCTGTTGGTGCTTGTTCATTTACAGCAACAGTATAAGAATGATGAGGAAAATCCTCGTAAACACCCTCTCAGGTTTGTTACAAATGAGTGGAGTGTAGACGTGCAGTTTTATCACTGTAAAAAAAAAGGAAAAGTAGAGAAAACTTTAAAAAAGTAAGTCTCAACTTAAACTGAACTTCTTAATTTAACCAAGCTGACACAACAAATTAGCCTTTAGTAAACTCAAAAATACTTTACAGCCGGTTGCCTTTCTTTAAGTTTTGTCTTATTTTCTTTTCTTTAAAGTTCACCTTAATTGCAATCCCACAGTAAAATGCATGGTACAATGTAGATTTATTCCCAAACATAACACAGATAATAGATGGGTTATCTCTTGAGAGACAAAGTGACTTAGTACCTAACATCACATTCAACAGTTTGTGTGAGGAGTTTATGACTCTGCTGTTGTTGGACACCAGTTGAACACTTTTTTTCCCCTTTGGAGTAATTTCATATTTTTCTGTCTCAGCGCAGAGGGACTGAATAGTAATCGTTTTTCATTCATCACATCAGTCGTCAAATGAGTGGATTTGGTGTGTTATTCCATTCTAGTGGGAAGAGCAAAATTGGAGTTCTGGAAGTAATCAGAAGATGTTTATATATTTGGCAAAATGATATTCACTTAATGCTGAGTATAAAATGGCACTGAGGCAACTGGTGGTTAACTGCTTACTATCGCAGCCATTAGGCTGTCAGTTTTAAACCAGTCATATTTCTTCATTAGCTTGAACCGCAGTGCTTTACTGGGCTTTGAGGGCTTTTAATGATGAGAATCCATCGGTGACTGTGCACAGCACCATGACCAGCTTCCCCCCAGTCTCTGTTTTAACAGTTGTCATGAAAATTTAAGTATTTACTTTATGCTTTATGCATCTTTTGGGGACTGTGTCCACCATACCCAAATGCTGATGCTTACAAATAGACAATAATTACCCATAAAATAACATCTTCACCAAGGTCTCTTCACCAAAGCTATCTAACATATGAACAGTTAGAGTTCACTGAGTTAAAATGGTATATGTGCTGTATTTGTACTCAGAATCAAATGTAACATACAGTCAGGGGTGGAAGCAACTAATTACAAATACTCAAATTACGGTAATTAAGTAGTTTTTTGGGGTAGATTTTCAAGCCTGTTACTTGTACTTCAGTATACATTTCAAGATGTAATCTACTTAGTCCCCGTTAAAATTGTAGTTGAGTACTGAGCTCAATAAAGTGATCTGATCACAAATGGACCAATGAAAACAAGGGCATACAACTGAAAAACAAAATAAAATGCTGTGGCAACACAGGTTTGGAGTAAGAATGTTAATGATTAATCATTAATTGATTAATTGCTGTTAATAATTTAACCAGTTAAAAAGTATTCATGGATATTTCATCAATAGTTGTGGGAGTAATTGCTCCTACATTGTTTTCTGGTGGCGCCATTTGTTGACTGAGGAAATTTACAATTTAAAATGACAACAAAATGACCGTTAAAAAGGCCAAAAAAAATTAAAAACAAGGGGAAAAAAGTACTTTCTATCATTTAAATTATTGAGTGCAGATTTTCAGTATTCTTTCCACCACTGCATACTGTACATGAGCACAAAACATCCAAAAATGACTTTAGGTCTGTTGTAACTTTATGAAACAAATGTGCTAAATGTCATGGTTTAATACACTGCCACTGACACTCTGTGTAAAGTGACTTTTTGCAGTATAAACTCTGGCATTATCTACAGTGCTTTCTCATCCAAACGACTTTTGCTATTTTTGTGCATCACAGGAGATAATGTGCTCTGACACTTTTGTCAAAGCAAAATGTTTTCAGTCACTTCTTATCAGTCAACGTTAGGAGCTTGGATATGGTGTGTTTCAGTCAGAGCCGATGTGACTCATCTCGTCAAAGACAATGAAAAACGATCATTCTGAAGGACAAATATGATATTTGTATCCTTCAGAACCACTGGAAGTTAATTACTGCCATGTTTACAGGGGCACACAAGAAAGCCTTTATGTAACAGGGGCACCACAGGTTAATTTAGACTGTAATGAAGTAAAGAAACAAATGTAATCAGATGCACATTGATCACTCATTACAATAATGTTAAGTATACAGATCCTCTAGTCTCCACTGATTGGCTGCTTGTCAAAGCAGATGTGAGTGTGCGAGTTAGAAATGCTCAGGAAATTAATTAGAGGGATTTAGATGAATTCAACCTTCCCAAGGGCATGTAAACCCAAATCATTACTGGTCACACACATGGAAGTGGATTTCCTCTTGATTTGCAAAATAAACAGGGAAATTGCCTGTTTCTTGGTAGGTGACACAAGAGGTCAGATATGGCTTAAGTTAAACCTCTTTTATTGCCTTCTGTTTTGAGAACTGAGAAGGAGTTTTAAAAAAAACCTGTTGTCTAAATAATGTTGAGATATTAAGTTACATATGTTATAAATTCTGTTGAGTTGTGTAGTTACATCTCAAATCTTTAAACCTAGAAAAATCTGTAATATATTCAAGGTAACAGTGCATTTTCTGCTGGCTAGTTACTCTCCTAGACTTTTCATAGGAGTTTTGCTGGAACATCTGGACGTCAGGAGGCGAGCCCTGGCCTTAAATCACCGTAAAAAGAAATGGAAGAGCTGCTAGCTTTTGTTTGCATCATTAGCGACCCAGGAGCTAATTTGCCAACATTTTTAGTGACTAGGTTAGAAGTTGTTTTTTTTTTTCCGGGGACTTTGAAAATGCAAATAGCACACGTCACAATGCTGCCTGAAACAAGCGACCAATGGTAGGCTGTGTACATCGATGAGTCAGACTACTAGCTGCTAGCTGCTAAAACACGGGATACATATGTCGGAGAGTGAGGGAGGAAGTTGGCGACCAAAGTAAACAACTTGAAAAAACTTAAATATTACGCCATCCTTGAACATGATTTCTACCTGAATCATGTCAGATAGATTCTCATCAGCTATGATGTTTTTTTTAAAGCAAAGAAAACAATTCCCATGATCCCACACCATGTCACAACATCATCAAACTGCGTCTCAAGTTCTGTTTCCTGTTTTTAACTAAAACAAGACTGAACCCTGTTTTAATATGAGTTTTGCAGTAGCAGATTAGTTTCAGACATTCTGACTTTTGATTTGATGTTTTATGACTTAAATTGTGGAGATAATATCTTGGAAATTGGTTCAGCACGCGCGTTAAATTTCATTCAGCTCCAAATACTCTGTTAGTTAGAAACATGCAGCAACTTTTTGCATCTCAGCAGGATCCCTTCAGCTTGTCCAGTGCAATAGCCCAGCCTTTGGAAAGACACATAATGTTTTAATAACAGTAATCTGTACTAAAGATGGTTCTTTTTAGGCTCTCTGTCATCATACGGTGCCACACACAGAGCATCTTTGATGTTTCTTACACTGCTACAAGTTGTGGCGTAACCCCTTGCTGATATTTTGATACTATTACATTGAAATTCTACTTTGAGCTGTCAGTTGGTCAGGGGATGAAAGGGCCTGCAGGAAAAAAAAATCTGTTTAAAAGTTAAATCCTCGCTCCATCAAAAAGAAAAAACACTGCTACCTCGATTCACTGTGGATCCTTAATGGTGTTTTTCCTCCACAGGAAACTGAGGCTGCCTGCTGAATTTACAAGCAGAGAATTTTAGAGTGATCCCTTTTTTTTTAATGCACCAAAACATGCAGCACCTGAAACAAAGAGTTTCATTGTGTGAATGCTGCTTTGTAATGAGCCCAGGTATGGTTTGACTCATAGAACAGCTCTTTGTGTGATGGACACCTGGAGGAAATGGTGAAGGAGGATGGAGGTGGTGCAGAAGCAGAACTGGTCCACAGTTCAAAGACTCCAGTTCTCCTTGTTTTCTGAATGATTTACTGTGTGATTCATGGCCCTGCTCAGACTGAATGAGTTACTGGACAGTATGTAAACATTAATTATGTGAAACCGCATTGGTCACTCCAATTAATTTAGATTATATCAATCAAGAAATCAAAGCCGTGGCACTGCAGGCATCCAACAATCCTTTCTTGACGTATGCGCCACTCTGGTTGCCAGACCTCTGACCGGACAACGACGTCCAGTGAACTGTGAGGAGCTAAAAATGCTCCCCTGCAATTACATGTTCACCACAATTTCCTGGAATTCCCAAGAGATCATAAATCACTGTTGGGTCAGTCGACTAAAACACTTGTGTTAATACAACATCAACAGTAAATGACCCTTCAAATGAACATCTGCGGGCCATATTGGGGAGACTTCCCTATTAGAGCCAAGTGCAGGAGACCACATGTGAAAGCTGATGGTGATGCACAACTGGCTAAACAAAAAGGTACAGGTGACAGACATAAAAAAAAAAAAAAAAACAACAACAACACAAGATTTAATACTGTGCTACAGTTGCAGCTACCCTGCCTTGTTCAGGGGAGTTGTTAAAATAGTTGCTGAAAGAAGGTGGGACGTTTCGTTTCTTCTGCCTTCTCTTTGTTTGTTGAGGGAATTAATGCAGTGACCTTTTGCTCATAACCTTAGAGCTATCACCACGACAACAGTTCAGTCAGCCAACTCACATGGAATGTAAATGGGTCAAGAATATGTTTACAGTTGATATTTGGCTCCACAAATCAGGTATTGGGGAAAGACAAAAAGGAATGACTTCTTCTTTGGGGAACTCACAGCGTACAGGTGGATGCTGGGGAGAAGGTGGGGTTATGAAATGCTTCATGAACAGCAGCAGAAGCGGCAAATGGCAGCGTAGCATTCAGGTGAGCAGTGTGACAGCAGGCATGGGAGCAAAAGTGAGCAGGGCACTAAAAGTAAATCACCAAAGATAGCATTTGTGTTGCAGTGAGAAGACTCTGTTGTCTATATTGACAGATGGGATTTTTGCACTGGCACTTTTGGCTGCGCCGAGTCAAACCATGCAGTGCTGATTTGCATTTCCATTACCACTTTTAATGCACCAAGCTGTGCTGAATCGTACCCAAGATGGACCATCTCTGGAGCGGGGGCAAAGCACACCAGCTCCACCTCCAAGTGGACTGTGGTGCCGAGTCAAACTGAGTTCAGCCAGGTCAGCACATGTACGGAAAATGATTATATTCTATATTGTTATAGTTAAGTGACCATGCTGGAAGTCATGTAACCTTAATGTTGCAAAAAAAATGCTCATAATCAGGGAAATTTGAGCTTCACCCAATGTGATAGATACCTGAATCTAACAAACCTAAACACCCCATCATTCTAGTCTGAGGTCCCTTAAATCATTTAGGTCTAAAATACTATGGAGTGCTGAGGTGCTACACATGGCATGTACAAGCCCATTGTAAAATAAGTAAGAGAAATCTTGGATAAGAGTACTAAAATATTCTTACACAAGGCTCAATATCTCTTTTTCTCTAAATCAATTTTGATTTTCTGTTCTCTAAACCTGGCCAAACAATGTCACAGGAATGCAATCCTACATTGGTGTAGTATTCATTTAATCATAGTTAATTTGGGTAACCCCAATATATCCATAACCTTAACCATACAGACATTTTTCAAATTGTCAGTATATTGGACATTAAAAACATTGGCAATACATGTCTGCCAGGGTTTTGCAGAACAGTCTTGTGATAGACTTGTGATAGTCTTGTCTGCCAGTTGGGTTGGAACATTATGTTATATGAGAGTAGCAATTGACTCATGCTGACTGCCTGAACTAGCTCGCAGGCCTTGTTTCATAAACACCAGCACTGCATGTGAGTGGTATGTGTCCATACTGTTTGCTTTTATGAAAACAAAACATTGCAATCAGTAAAACATGATCCAAACCATCTTCTGTTCCCGATCCAACTCAAATGGTTCACATTTTGTAGAAAAGATTATAGTGTAAATCTGTAAGGTAAACACAAACATTCTGCAGTGCCTGCCGCCTCTGTGTTTGGCACTTGTGAGCAAACGCTTTCTTCTGGGGGGATAAGTTGCGTGGCAGACGAGAAAAAGAGGGAGCGAGAGAGAGAGATGTAAGAGAAACAGAGGTGAATTGTGCCAAAATATTGTTTCTTTATTGTGAACATGTTACAATGTTCTAATATTGTTTTCATGTTTTGCTTTATAACATCTATTTTTCCTTGTTATACTGCCACCATGTCAGCCTCCTCTGCTGCCTCTTTACATGTGCCTGAGGTTATTGCGGGATAAATTAACCAATCACAGCAAGATTACCTTACAAGTGAGCAAAGCGAGCCTTGGAAAATGTCCAGGGTAGAGATCTTAAGAGCTTTGTTTTGGTCAACAAAAGAAGCATGAGCTTCTTTTAATATTCAGTGTTGAGCCAAAGTGCATTGCTGCTGGTCTGCAGACCTTATGTAAGATAATTATAGATTTTCAGCATGTAATCATCTCTTCTAATCACAAGATAGGCCTCTACACTTTAGGCACCATACTTAAACGCAATTACATTAACTTTCTGGTCAAATGTTGAATTCTTGGGAACTTGTTTACATGCAAGAAATGTGAGCTGGGGTTTTGTTTATGTATCGCAGAGGGATCTTAACATTTTACCAGATATAAGAGCGGTCTGAGCTCAGGGCAGGGAGGCAAATGTTGCTGTAGGCTGGTTGTGGTTTTGGGGACTGTTGTTTCTAAAAAAGGATGAAGGTAAAAACAGAAACCACCTTATTTTCAGTTGTTGGGGTTAAAGGTATTCAAGTAAAATGATCCTCTTATGGAAGAAAACAAGAAAGAAGACGTTCATAGCTGTTCATTTTTGCCGAATGGAACGCAATAGAAGGATTAGTGAGAACTATTTTATGTAGGGTTGTATGAGGTACTTATCCATAGCCAGTGATTTACTTACAGTGGATGGCTGTCGATATGCCCCCTGTTTAGAGAAATGCATAAATCTATGTACTGTTGTAGACATGGTCAGCAGCAAAAGTTATTTTAGCCACATAAAAAGGTCCACCTAAAATAGATCAGTATCAGTTTATGTGTAGGCTGTCTTTAGATTTTTTTCACCGCTTTACTTTTCCAGTAAGTCACATATTAATACAAACAAACTGACCAATCAAGGCTGCGGTAGACCAGCAAATCCCAGGTTCTGTGAGGAAAAATGACTGATTTCACCTTTAGAGTTTGGTTGGCTTGGAGAGAGCAATATTTGGCTTATGCATAAGTTCAGTCTGGAAGACTAGCTTTCATTCACAACTCTTTCCTGCTCATTCTCAATCAGCTGATTAGGGTGTTCACTTGTCAGTTAACCAACCAGATGTAGCTGCTGTCTCAATCAGGCAGTCATGTTATCACTGACAGTCTTTCAGATCTGTTCTCCTGCCTGCTGCTGCTGCCGCCAGCTGTCATTTCAGTGTGGAATCATTGCGACCCTCCTCCATCCTGTTCGCCCCCAGTTCTTCATAACCGGGCCCAGGTTGAGCTCATCAGATGTTCACTCACTTTACCACCACCACCAGTGTCTGGACTCCATCGGGGGATTTCCTACATTAATCTCAGCTTCACTACCTCCTTATACATGATGACATCATGATAGGGTCTAATTGCCAAAGACTTTCCACATTTCTCATCCAGACAGTGCACATTAAAATGAAGTATCTCATGATTGAAATATAGTGGCCGTTTCCCATCAAGAAAGGCTGTCTGATGGCAAAATGTTTAAATATACCATACACTTAAACTAATATTGATTTTTGTTCAGGTAGACCTTTTTTTTAGTGGCTAAAATGCCTTTTGTTGCTGACCCCGTCCACAGCAGTTCATTTCAAATAGTCCGAACTATTCCTTTAAAGCATTATACTTCCTGCAAAAAGAATTAGTGTATATTTACTGGTTTAACCTTCAGATATGACTATAATCAAGCATGACTTACACTGTCAACCAGGCTGCAGTCTACAGCATGCATCCCTTTGCATTAATCAAATATATTAGCTCTCAGTCAGTGCTCCTCACTTAACAGAGCACACTTGTCTGCACCATACTAACTGACATCATCAAGAGTTTGATGCTTCACCATCTGTGTCTTATCAAATGCATCCTCTCCCTGGATGACTCCTTTCACCGCTCATAATTTTTTCAATAAACAATCCCAAAGGTCGACATGGGGGGAAAAAAACAGGAACGCATGACACAGGTCTGTTTTGGTAATCAGCTTTACCAGATGTCCGCGGCTTTGTACCAAGAAAGAAAACGCATTTGGGAAATAAATGCAGCTTATCACTTAAAAGGCTCCCGGTGGGCAGGATGCTCCATTTGTTCAGAACATGAAAAAAGTAAAACCGATTTTCATTGCAGAGAAGCGCTTATCCATCATGCCACGGTATGACAGTGGAGACTGTGGCCCTATAAGCTGATGTGCTAGATCTTCCTGTTTCATTTCTGTGATATTTGCCAGAGTTTAACCTTGGATGGGTTGTGGGTATATTAGTGAGAGGATCAGCTACATTTAAAGACAGCTTTTTATGTGTCTTTGCAGCAAAGTGTGATCAGCAGAACAAAACCTCCAAATAACAGTGATCATCACTGGTTGAACTGTGAATGTCAACACATATTTGAAAATAGGGATATTGTCAGTAATCTGATAATCTAATAATTTCAAACAGACACAGTGTTTGCTTTGGCAATTTTTTTTTTTACTAAACTTGTGTGTGTGATCTTTTTTTTTTAACATACACAACAAAAAATCTGAAAGCTGACAGGAGCTGAAAAATGTTGCAAGTCTTCTCCACATCACCAAGCATAGAAAGACCATAAATAGTATAACTACAATATGTCTAAACATAAAATTGCTGT
The DNA here is from genome assembly GCF_056507025.1 of Lutjanus erythropterus. NCBI lineage: Eukaryota > Metazoa > Chordata > Actinopteri > Lutjaniformes > Lutjanidae > Lutjanus > Lutjanus erythropterus. The sequence goes on from NC_139329.1 coordinate 9,628,072, forward strand.
TTACATTCACTGTGCGCCTCCTTAACAGTATGGCATTTGATACAGACAATGATGTTCCCCTGGATGAGCATTGTGCCCCATGGGACCTTCATTCATTCATTCATTCATTCATTCATTCATTTTCTGTAACCACTTATTCCATAAGGGTCGCGGGTTGCTGGAGTCTATCCCAGCTGACATTGGGCGAGAGGCGGGGTTCACCCTGGACAAGTTGCCAGTTCATCGCAGGGCTGACACATAGAGACAGACAACCACTCACACTCACATTCACACCTACGGGTAATTTAGAGTCACCAATTAATGTAGCGTGCATGTCTTTGGACTGTGGGAGGAAGCCGGAGAACCCAGAGAGAACCCACACATGGGACCTTACTTCAGAAAAAACAATAGTCAATGGCAAGCGACAAATAATTTTTTGATCCAGTTTGAATTGTGCCATAAATTACACATATGATTTTTGTCAATTTGAAAGATAATTTTACACTTTTCTTAGTTAGTTTGATGTGAAAGTGCTTAATGAACTAAGTGTCTTGTCTCAACAATGTATATCACCAACACCAACATCACTGTCCCTATCTTAAGTGTTTTATCCAGCGACTCCTGGACCTTTCAGCAGCCGGGAAGTGAAAGAACAACCAGGACACCTGATTTGTGTGACTATATCCTGGTACGAAAACAATCCTTAGCATTTATCTCACAGCACAACTGTGTACAGCCTCACAGAGCTACTAAAAAAAACCCACAGATATCATAGCTTCAGTGACAGTCTTTAGCTTTTGGAGTGAAAAAGTCATAATGTCAGTTGCGCAACTTCTAGTCTTTCTTATTATGTGTCATCATAGTTTTATACTTCCAACAGTTTTACCACAAACGGCAAACTGTCCACTGTCTTAACTTGTAAAATTATCCTTTAAATTGACAAACATCATAACTGTTATTCATGGCACAATTCAAACAGGATCAAAAAATATCTGACATTACTAATAAAGCAATGTATACACTCAAACACATAATTCCTTTTGTTTATGTTTGTTTGATTATGACCCACTAGAAGTGTGTGGTGGTGACTGTATCTCCAGATACTCTGCCTTCTGTCTGTATTTCTCATTATTTTGCTGTGCCTGGGATCCTAAACAGAACCTAAGACATTGATATTCAACATTCTGAGGATGGAAAAATCCTACTGGTTCTACCTTTAACTAACGTTCATATTGTTTCCGAAGTAACGTCCCACTGTAGTCCACCAGAGGGGAAGCAACTTCGCCTCTCTGTACCTGCTTAGCATCAACATGTTAGCGTTGTCACTATGAGCACTTTAGCATGCAAACGTTAGCATTGATCTCAAAGCACGACTGTGTACAGCCTCACAAAGCTACTAGACTGTCAGTCTTGTTATGTACCATCCGTCCCAACTATAATACAAACTCTGTCTGTGCAGTAGATGAATATAATACCATATCTTGGTCTGGAAAAAAGTTTGCTATTGAACATAATCCAGACAGGAATTCTGTTATTTGGCAACACTGTTTAACAGCATACAAATATAATTTTTGGTTGACAGGGTTGTGCATTTGTAGTCAAAACAATATGGCTGTTTTCCTCTAAAATACTGAATTAATCTGATGAAGGATAGCAGCATTATTTTCATATCAATTTTATTTGGAATCTGTGACTACATTGTAAATGCACCTCTGTCCAAAGGACCTTTCAGAAAATAAGCTATTATTGCCTCAAGGTAAAGTATGAAGTGCCAATCTAAACCACAGAGCAAATACTTAATATAAAATAAAATCACTGTGAAGCAGAATAATGTGGTGTTAAATATTATCATAGTCTTACCAGCTAGCTATTTTCCAAATCCATCTTTTTTGGCCTTTCAACAAGGGTTTGCTGCTCTGAGCAGGCCGAAGCACGACAAAATCAAGTATCATCACTTTTATTTTTAGGCCGCTTTGGAAAATCCATTTAACACCCAAGTTCAAAACAAATCAGGCTACTGAAACAATTCAGCAAGAAATTATCAGACTATTTCAGCATTAGACATTTACAAAGCTTATGGATATAACAAAACAATGTAGCATATTGGCTCTTCACCTGACAAAAAGAAAAAAAAATTAAATAAAGAGAGAATGACTTATTGCTGAAAACAATCATAGCATATATGGACATTTCTTTTCTTCACCCACACCTGGGTGGTTATAATCTGGCAAAAATCATAACTCTCTTGTCATTCATCATAGACTGCACCCTCCAACACAAGCACAGCAAAACCTTTTAGTGTGTTTGGTTTTCCATAAATTTGAGACCACATTCCCATGTGGGCATTGTTCGTTATGAATAGATTTATGCATTTGCAGCCTCTCTGATGTTTGATACGTTGCAGAAGGCTGTTAAACTTCCACACCAGTGAGAAAGGTCAGAGAATCAGTTTTATTGCCGACCGAAAACAGAACATTTCATTATATAAAATATGCATACAGTGCGAAATCCTCCATGTTCCTCTAAAAACACTAGCTTTGACCGATTGTGACACTTGTTGCATTATTTATCATTCATGAATAATGAACCAAACATCACAACAACCCTGAACATCCCTGTGAGATATCAGATAAAAATGTATACAGTGGATTTCAGGGCAGCAAGAGAATTATTAATTTGTCTTTGTGTAGCTGTTTGCACAACCACAAACTGCATGAAAATAAAACTTGAATGCTCTAATTGAAAGCTGAAAATTATTAAAATATTTACATCTTGTAAACTGTTCATGTTCAACTGAATTGCATTGCACCCAACTTTGCCATTTTCCTGACACTGCTGCTGAATAATTATTCAACCATGCCGGCTGAGGAAATGTACCCAGTAATTGCTTTTGAAAGAGACCATTTACGCCTCCATGAAAGACCAGTTTTCAACCAAGTTACATTAATACTGTTGGCTTGTTTTCATCTGAGAGTCACCAGACATTCTAGGATGTGGACTGTTGAGCAGCTTGGCCATGATAATTAGCTGCTGTGTTTCCCTCATTTCATTGCTCTCTTCATTTAGCCAAGAGAGGAAATGGGAAAGTGAGAACAGCCCCAAAAAATCCAAAGAGTGCTTTTGAAAATGTTGTTTTATAATTCTTCCTCCTAACATCCGTGTCCATGGTGTCTTAAATAAAATAAATATTCTTAAAAGAATAGTTTTCTGTTTTCATTCTTGGTAAATACTCAGCTGCAACCAGCAGATGTTTAACACACATAACTTTCCATAAAACCAACTTCAGTTTTTGATTTTAAAAAGAGAGCTATAACATGTTAATTAGTGAGCTTTAAAGGTGCTTTTAAAGTGCTTTAAAAGTGCAACATACAACATTCAGTCACACTGTATGTCAGCAAACAACTATTTGCTGTGTAAAGATATATTAGAGTATTTGCATCGTGAGGAGACAATGACTGAATCTCTGTTGGAAACCAGAGTCAAAATGGTCGCCACATAAATACAGTAGTTCTTGTATTACAGCTAAACCGTACACTAAAATATGTTTCTGAAAACATTTTATGTGAGAAACAGGCAATGTAGTAACATTATTTTTAAACGTATTTAATCTAGTTTGTTCAGAGTTTTGTGAGCAGTGTGTTTTCAGATGACACATTTTCCCCAAGTTAATTGAGTTTTTGAAGTTAAACAGACTTTGTTACCTTCAGATAGAGCCAGGCTAGCTGTTTCCCTCTGTTTTCAGTCTTTATGCTAAGCTAAGATAAGCTGGCTGTAGTTTCATATTTAGCCTACCATACAGACATGAGAGTGTTATCAGTCTTATGTCTCAGCTCTTGGCAAGACTTGAAATGGGGGGAAACAGCAAGCCTGGCCCTGTCCAAGGATAACAAAATCAACCTGCCAGCACCTCTAAAGCTCAGCAATTAACACATTATAACTCATTTGTTCATCCAGTTTTGTGCCAGGCTAGTTTTTGGCCTGTTTTCAGTCTTTTTTTTAAGCTAAGCTAAGCAGCTGCTACCATTAGTTCATATTTTCCGTACAGACATAAGAGTGGCATCATATCTTCTTATCTACCTCTTGACAAGAAAGTGAATACGGAACTAAATTTCAAACTATTTCTTTGAGTGCCCTTATGTCAGTATCACTCAGAACAGTCTTGCAAACATCTTACTGTAGTGAAGTGAAAAAGCTTTACTTGTGTGCTCTTTACATTGTGCATTTGTTTCTTGAATGCAGTTGACACTGCCTGTTGGGAATCATGTACAGCCCACTCACTAGGTTTCTCTCTGTGTTGAAATAAAGAGGCGGCTTTCACACTTGTCATTCCTTTGCTAATTCAAGATCAGCCTTACACTCCTAATTACTCACTCATTCATCCTCTTCACACAGTCTTTCTTCCATTCTGTTTCACAGCACCAGCATGCAGGAATGCAGGGAGAGCGTCCTCATTACGGAGGAGACAGCAGTTTGGGAATAGTTCTTCAAACATAAGTTTGGTCACCGCTTTTACTTGGAGAGATACAATCGACCTTGGAGTGTCCCTGTGGGGAAAACACTAAAGCTGAGTTATGCGGTTGAGTGTGGGAAGAAAAGTGTAATAACTTTCACCTGAATGCCTCCACTCTACCAAACACCATGGGTTTGTCATTCACAGGCGTCAGACCCCCCTGTATTCAGAGAAGGAGGCCTGCAGGGATCTAGCACTAATGAGGCAGCAGGCATTTCTCTGGCTCGTTACAAACTGCTGTGTGTGAAGCCTTTCTCTTGACTAGAAGCTGCACCCAGTACCAGCTACTATTTCTCAGAGTGAAAGGGATTCACAATTAATGATGCAATTATGCTAATGGAGTTGCCAAGCTGCTCGTTTGCCTCCCCTCCTACTAAGTATCAATCCTGTTGAAGAATGGGGAAAGTGAAAGCATCACTGCTCAGACTCAGAGCGTATATTTGCCCCTGAATCTGAGCTTTCCTGAGAAATGGCAGCCAGTGAAAAGTTGATGACAACAATTGGCTTGGAAATAACAGAACTCTTGTTTATTGTCACTCAGCTTTTCATGCTAATGTTGAGAATAGCCTTGGCAGGCAGGTCCACGGTATTTTCTTGAGGTCCAATCAAGTTTTGGCCACAAAGTGATGCGTTTAATATTGACAGTATGACATCATTCATGTTGCTGCAGCAACAGAGCATAGTATGAGCTATTCTGGCATGAAGGTGCTTTTTCCTTCTGTCGAGCAAGGTCCAACCTTTCCAGTCCACCTTTGAGTTGTATTTGCTTGGTTGTGGATGGTCTGATTGAGTCCATTTTCTTGTCATTCATGGACACGCTCAGTTATACTGTTGGCTGTGTTATTCCTCCCACACAACCTTGACATCCACTGGTCATAAAGACGGTGAAAAGACATATGACGGTGGGAAGGACAAGATTTTTTTCATACAGTGACAAATGGCCATTTAATGGAAAGAGGGCTGCAATTGCGCTTGAAGTTGCCATAACAGTGGCCACATTGAAAAACCAAAGGAGTGACCCATATTTTCTCTGGCGTTTCTACTATCATGTAATTAAGAATAAAGATTGGTTTGCTTCTCATGATTCCGTCCAAAACCAATGCTTCATTTCATTCAGTGTTTAGTTAACCTTCAGAATAGCACCAGAACTGGCAACCAGCGGTAACAGCAGACTATGCAAACTTAACATATCAGCTTGCAAATTGAACCTATTTACAATTGCCCACTCAGTGTGTGAGCCGGAGGCATTGCCACTGTTAAAGTAACTTTTAATGTGTTTGTCAGAAAAGAAAACATCTCTTGGTTTTGTTCATGTATTTAACAAAACTATATGATTTTAACATTCTGTTACCTTAATTTATCTTTTTTTTCTTCAGCTGTTTATCTTTCCCCAGAACATGAGTAGTTTGCTGGGCAATTGTTGAAATTGATCATGTACATAAAGGGGAATTCCACTAATTTTACAGAAAGTGTTTACAGGTCTTAGTACAAAAGTTAGCAAGTTTTCTGGCTCCAGTAGGAAGCGTGTGAATTCTAATTAATCTCTGCCAGGTTTAAGCCTGGAAGGGGCAATGTGATCGCTTGCATTTGTGTGCATCTTATCTCACATCCTACTGGACCAATCAGGGTGATTCACAATTTTTGAAAAGCCTTGTAAAACATTATGCGTTCATGCCAGGAACAGCCCTGACATGCAGAGGCATTATGGTTTTTGGTTGTCCCATTCTTGTGAACGCAATATTTCAACACCTTAAGGGATTTTTTTGAAACTCAGCAAAAGTGTTCACTTGGACTTAAGAGTGAACTGATGAAATTTTGTTCAAAGATAAAAGTAACTTCACATCCTTCCCCCTGGTGTGGATGCAATATTTCAGGTTTGTTTGGAGGGAGTTGCTTCAAATTTGGTACAAATGTCCACTTGGGCTCGAAGATCAACCACTTAAAGTTTGGTGGTTAAGGTCAAAGCTCGCTCTGACCTCACAGAATTTGTACACTAGTTATGACAACCCCACCCCCACCCCCCAGTGTCAAATTGGGTACTTGCATAACACATTGAAGTCTGCAATCAAACTGTCTGCCTGGTTTGTGAGAAATGAACTTGTGGCCTAAAAAGACAATATTTCTGTTTGTGTTGCATCGATTTTGATACTGTCTTTAAATTGTTCATTGTGAGCCTGACAAAGCAAACTGCTCTAATAATCATATTGCCACAGGTTTGCAACAGTAAAGAACAATGATGTCTGAAATCTTCCTCACTTTTCTGTTTATTCTGTTTCTTTGCACAGAGAAACATAAAATCACTCGTTTTACAGTACAATAGCTCGTTCTAAGTGTGTACCTTGTAAGTGGTTAATAGGGGCTGTTATATATCAGGATAATAAATACCCCTGTGTTAAGAAAGTGAAAATGTGGCAGCAATTCTTTTGTCTCCTTTTGTTTGCAAGTGTTCAGCTTCATTACCATAAGCTGTAGTCAGTTGCTATTGTTCGCCGTCTTGGCTTTGGAATCATCTCAACTGTTTGCCAAGACGCTCACAGCTTGGATACATGCAACTAGTGCCAAGCTGGTAATCACACCTTATAATGAGGCATATAAAATCAACACTTTCATGAAACACCTAAAGTACCTGTTTTGTTATTTCTATCAAGTCTAGCATGACTTATTTTTCATTTAATGCAACGCTGGCAGGAAATGATTATTTAAGCATATTTGACTGTGTACCACCCAGAGTAAAAACAACAGTACACACAGTGCAGCCAACCCTCTAAACTACAATTCATAAACATGTAGATGGTGATGCTCTGGGGTGGTTGTGTTTTGATTAAACTGAGAACAGCAGTAATTGGAAATGTTACACCTGTGAGTCCATGCATAATCATATTACTTCTCATGCCAAGATCTTTCCACTGCTCTTCATTTCATCAGAGACAAACTGTATTTGTGAGCATGGAGACATGTGCGTGGTTGTCTTGCTCCGCTGTGCTGTGGCTTGCACGGTTGAGTAAAGGTTAATTATATAAGCAATGCACAGAGGAGTCCTGTGTGTCAGCTGCAGATGGAATGATAAATTAAAAAGCTATTTCGAATGCTCTATAATGTTGTAGCATTCACATTTTGTACTAAAATTCTATGGCACCCTACCATTTTATTACACTTTGATACAAAGTGTTATTTAATTTCCTCTTTAACAAGCTCATTGCCAGGCTCCAGTCAGCTTTACCAACAATAACTGTCACATTACACGACATCTAAAATCACACTACACAACCTAAACAATGGCTACCCAGAGCCTGACAATCACACAGTGGAAGAAATGAATACTAAGTAATGGTAGACAATCCTGTGTGCGTGTGAAAAGGTTTGTAAATGCGGGGGGAAGTCTGCTGGCGGTTCCCAGGAGATTTCTCCACCGTGAACAATGCCGTGGCTGCCTGAGTGTTTGCTCTTGTCAGTCACCTGCCAGATGACGACAGAGACGAACCAGCCAACAGCAGCTTGAGTCAACTCCAGACTATGATGAGAGACGGAGCTGCCTCCTTCTTCACCCAGCTGCTTCCAAACTCTGTGTGAAGGCAAAGTAGGTTACGTGAGAGTGATACAAAAAAAGCAAAAGGGGCTTGTAACATTCATGCTGTTTTTCTGGATGAGATGTTTTTGCAACGCCATGCAGATGGAGGTACTTTTTTTGCCATTTGATAATCATTCCATGCTTAATTCAAATGTCTGTATGCCTTATTTTCTTGCAGTTTGTCTTATAAATCTTGTCACACTTTGTTTTTTTCATGTTGAAAGCATCATTAATGAATTGGAAACAACCACGCTGAAATCGTAATGACTACAGTATTTTGATAAGCGGACTAGAACAGCATAGAGCACATTTCAGAAAGTGTTCCTGACGTTCAGACCTCACAGGCGCTCCATGTTTCCTCACAGAGTGACATTTCATATGTTTGATATATTGGAAGTGGAAAGCGTAACACAACACTTGCACAAACAATTAATGTTGTAAATATAATGTAGAATATGTGGATAAGCTTCCACAGATGGAAACAGTTTACAGGGATACAGTTTGTCACAATTTATGTCAGAGACAAAGACAGACAAATTAGTCAGATTTCATTTATACACAAATGATATGTAAGAATAATATAATAAATGGTACCTCTTTACAATTAGATTAAATAAATATGTATAAATGGTTGATAATTAGGTCATTAATTAGATTGTAAACACTTTGTAAATCATTAATAAGGTGTTACAACTCATTAGATAAAAAGGGCAGTAGTGATCTTTTGCTTGCTAAATAGTGACCCTACATTTATCTGTAATGTTAAGCCTCAGATCTCATTGCTTACTTTGCCTTCTCCATCACTAGCATTCACACAGACTACGACAGATGCCTGCAACCTGCGGCTCTGGAGCTGCATGTGGCTCTTTTGCACCTCATCAGTGGCTTCCTGTGGCTTTGTCAAAAAAAATTCAGCTGAAATAAATAACGAAGGAATCATTGTTGTAGTTCTGAAATGATTCTTACATTGTCCAATTGTAAAAATGTATAGCTATACACAGAATATTTATGACAATTATATATTTGTTTTTATTATTTCATCAATTAAAATATGCATCACAGCCTCAGTTATGGCTCAGTGCACGTTCTTCTAAATTTTGCCAGTGGCCAGTCTTACTTTACTGTAGGCAAGCTAACGATGCCAAATCCAAAAAAGTACAATTTTCTGATGAAAATAGTCACGGCTCCAGACAGTTTTTGTTTTTTTGTTTTTTTGGCCTTTAATACCAAAGGTTGCTGACCTCTGCACTAAGGCTCTAGCAATATTGTTTACTTTGATATTTTCAGCATGCAGTGAGTCATTATTATTATGATTTGAATGGGTTTAAAATGAGGCTCCTTTTGCTTATAAATGGTACCAAGTCATTACTAAATGGTGATGTATTGAAAATGCTAGCAGCACATTAGAGAGATTAATTTGTAACTGGATCTTGCCAAATAGTGAGCCCACATGAATATAATAAAACTGTGTTATAACTTTGTTTATTGTTTATTAGTCCCACAAAAAAGTGTTTACAGCCTAATTAATGACAATTTATAAATCATTTATGAGGGTAGTTTTATTGTAAAGTGGTACTTAAAATAATATAACTCTTAAACCATCGATATAGCATAACAAAGCAACACAAATTTGTCTACTATATGTGAAATCTTAGACTTTTATTCTTGGAAATCCATTTAATAGTTAATATTTTAGTCTGGACCAATCAACTAACTGATCAAGTGATAGACACAGTCATCTCTCAAGCTTTTCCATTAGCATAGGAACCACAACAGAGCACTCATTCATTCATCCACAAAAATCCAATTTTCTCCTCCTTTATGTGACCTTCATTGTATCATGTATATGCCAGACACAGCACCACTGACATGACTGGATAAAAATTTAAGTCGAAGGGAGATGAAAGGCTTATTATTCTACCATTACAGCCCTTCAACTCAGTAGCCTGCAAATCCCACCATCACAGCAAGGCTCAGCAATCTATAAAATGCGCATTTTCTATCTATATTTAGATAATATCATGATGAAATATCCCCCTGGAGCTCTGCTCTCCTTAGCAACAGAACAATACATTATAGGAAATGAGTGCTGTTTTCACTTAGTGGCTTTCCTTTTCACATTTTCATATTTCTTTTTTTATTTGACCACCTAATTTACATTACAGTGGCAGTTCGTGGCAGGACTAACAAGGAGCCTTCAAAGCCGCTGCCCAGGGCTGCTATTCAGATGTGGTCCAGTGTCTGACAGATGAAACACTGGTCAGTCCCCAGTTCAAATCCCTTCTCTATTGTAGGGAAATGCTGTGGGCTCTGGCAGTTGCTGAGTTGCTGAGCAAGCTCCATGTCTCCAGGTCTGTTACAGCTTCACATAGCACCGCTCACAGTTAGAGTGAGTCACAGAGAAAGGATGGCGTCTGGGATGGTTTCATTCATGGTGCGGACAAAATTTTTACTCTGCTTGTCATTAGACTTGAAAAAACATTTCTACCACATCTTCCTGACGGTAAAAAGAAAGGGTTTAAAGGGGAGAAACAATATGAAAAATGATTTTATGACATTCTAAATTACAATCCCCAAGTTCAGATGTTGCAAAAGCTTTTATTTATGTTTTACTCAGCATCCCAACATTTTTGGAATTGGGGTTTAGACAGTTTTCCTTTGATTCTCTGTAAATTCTGATCTTGAAGCCACATCAAGCCAGTAGCAACAGGTGTATAAACAGGAATAAAGAGCCCCTCAGAGTGGCTTATCACTACGTGTCCAGAGTAAATGAGCGTCCCCTGCCCATCCTTTCACATCCTGTCCTCCTCACACTGTGACATTTCAGTCATGTCGCCCATAACAGAATGTCAACCTGGGTGCTGTATCCCGGGCCATTAATCTCCCTAATTGAATAAAGATGAAGAGAAACCACTGTGATGAGAAAGGGCAGAAGAGTATCTGGGGTGTGATTTAATGACCCGAGTGATTTATGGCGGAAGACAACACCCCGTTTAGGACTGTGTGGGTGGCGTGTCAGAGGACAGCTTGCAAAAATGCCCTTTCCACAGTTCTCCCTGTTGCACTCGAGGCAAACACCCCTGCTGCACCTCAGCATCGTAAATTTCAAGCCGAAAGAGAAGCCCGAACCAGTGTGAGGAGGAGAGTTTGTCTCGTTTGTGGAATACGTAAGTGGTCAAACCTCAGAGGAGAGGAGAGGAGAGGAGAGGAGAGGAGAGGAGAGGAGAGGAGAGGAGAGGAGAGGAGAGGAGAGGAGAGGAAAAAGGAAGGGACAGAGGTGGGACAGGAAGAGGGATAGGAAAGGAAAGGAAGTAAAAAAAAGAAAGGAAGGGAACTGAAAAGGGCAGGAAAGGAAAGAAAAAGAGGGGAATTGGAAAAGAAAGTAAAGGGACTGGAAAAGAAAACAAAACAATAAAGAAAGTGATAGAGAAGGAAAGGAAAAATGACATGACAAGACAGGACAGGAAAGGAAACAGAAAAGCAGATGAAAGGAAAGGAAAGGAACTAGAAAAGAAAGGCAGGGAGCTGAAAAAGGAATGAAAGGAAAGAAAAAAGAGGGGAATTGGAAAAGAGAGGAAAGGGAAGGTACTGGAAAAGAAAAGGAACCAGAAAACAAAATGATAGAGAAAGAAAGGAAAAAGAAAAGAAAAGGTTGCCAGGTCAGTCCTTGTGGGGCTTGTTCTGCTGAACGCAGCATTAACTTGACAAATTAAAGGCAAAGCTTTGTGGAATATGGTCTCTTTCAAGGCTCATTAGTGTACAATCACAAATTGTTTCATACACTGAGTTAAGGTATATGGCTGCCGGAGTGGCTACTGTAAATATACTGTTCGATTAAGACGTCAGCACAGCATCAGCGAAAGGGCAGCAGCGCAGCATTCCTGGATCTGTCTGATTCTTTTGATTGATTTCATGTGAATTATGAAAATGACTGGCACAGTGCACTCTCTAGTTTAAAAACCATACAGAGGAGGAAGTAAGCGTGCACACACCTGTTTTTAAAAAGCGAAGCCTCCTTCCTCTTATTCCCTTACATATTTCAAAGGGAGGCTAATGACATTCACAGACACAGTGTGATTACATGGCATGTTAACGCTCCTGAAGACAAAGTCATGTCTCAGGCCTAGAGGGGAAATTTATTTTACAGCAGGGGCAGCCTGACACAGATGTTAACAGAATCACAGCCATCTGCCTCGAGGTGGCCGCCACCGTATGCCCCCGCTGGCAAGCCGTGCCATGTTGGTGCAAAGTCACACTGTGCCTTCAGCTGTCAAGTCATTTATGATGAAGCAAAGGGTTAAGTGTGAACATAGACACACATACACACACAGCTGGACAGACACACGGTGGTATCATAGCACACAGACACACAGACTGAGGCTCCTCCTCGTCATTTTTACACCGTCTTCACGCTGCAATCTATCACGCAAAACACAATGACTGCAGGTTGGTGATTAATGAGCTTCTCAACATGTCTGAGCCTCCGGGTGCTATCACAGAACGTGCGCGGGTGTAATATTAGATCCTCAAATATAGCAGAAACGCTGCCATGAGTGTCTTTGCTGGAGTATTTTTATACAAGCCCCCGGCTGACTGTGTGGGCTTATTTCAATATCTGTGAATTTGCCTTTAATTCATTTATTGTTCCCATTATTCCAACCTCAAGACATCTGGGCTCAGCCAGGGAAGCTGAATATACAAGAGTATGTTGAAATAGAGGCATATCTTTCATCCTTCAAGTTCTCCAATGTGCTCAAAAAACATTTTCAAAGTAAATTCGGGGCGCTACCCCATAGTGACTCTATACAAACAGAGGATCAAGGACCCAGGATGCACCAGGGATTTGTTGCTGTGGCGAAGCTGGCAGAATCCTAAAAAAAAAAAAAAGAGGAAATCAGCAACAGCTGTGACATTAAGGGAAAGGCAGGGCACTATTCTTGGATGACTGGCACTAAGAACATAGTCAGCCTATGTTGAAAGTTGGAAAGAGGAGAAAGGAGCCGTGATTTCTGATTTATATAAAAACGGGTGTAACAAATGCAGACAGCTGGATGGAAACAAATGAAGCAAACCACCTGTGTAGTCATGTCTGCCTCATTATGGCCCTCATCTGTTTCACGAACAAAAGAGAAGAAGTCAGAGAATCTTCACATGCACAACTTCTTTCTACTGGAAATTGTTTGATGTCTCATCAAACATCTCAAGGCTTGACTGCTGCTCTGAAGCCCTCCAACACAGTAATTGCACCTCAGTGGCAGCTCTTCCCTGCAGCTGCAGGCTCCCACTCTGCAAGTGCACATGTATATGGGCCCCTTATTGCCACATTTACATAAAATGAAGAGAGGAAGACCAGACTGCAGTGGACGAGACAGCGAGAGAAAGACAGGAGCGCCCGAGAGGATTTATTGAACTTTCGGAAGAAGAAAGGACACATAGCTTGCATTATGTTTACATAATGTCTTAAAAGGTGATTTGTGTATTCACACACTGCATGAATATTGTATTATGCTGCCTCTCAGAGAAATTGGATTCAATCTGTCAGGCAAATTCATGCTGGTGACAGGCCAAGGTTACATGTTCTCCCAGTCATTTAATGCTAAAATACTAAAATGAGTTCCAGCAGAGTTTAGTCTCTTCTTTTATCTCGGGTTAGATTTTAAAATGATGTAAATTCAGGGAAAGTGTGTGAAATTGAGCAATGATAAAAAAAAAAAAAAATGCATCTTGCAGAAATGCTTTAGTAGTGACCCTGAATTCATAAGTAAATTTAAAGTTGAAAACATCAAAACCAAGAACAGTTGCACTTGTTTAAGTAGAGTTGTTAATGGTGCATTAACAGTAACTTCCTCTATGTACTTAACCTTCCTCTTACTTTAATGCAGGGGCATCACTTGCACTGTGTTGAAAAGTGGTGGGTCCTAAGGGCTCAGATGAAATAAACTTTTTTTTTCAACATGTGTGATTTTATGCAATGTAATGGTGGAATGGTTAGGAGGTCAAATTATATCATTACACCTAGCTGGGAGATTACTGTTTTGTATAAAATGCAAAACAACAACAACATGAATAGCACAAGTTAACAGTTATAAATTACATCCAAAGCTGCGACACCATGTCTCATCTGCACCAGTGCATGTCAGTCAGCCCAGTGGTAATAATATCCAACATCAACACACTAAAATATTAAAGAACTGAAGGAATTCCTGGTGGTATACATCTAAAGCAGAGAAACCCCCAAAAAACGTTACCATTTTCTTAGATGATAATGACATTTTTAGACAGAAAAGCCTTTTTGGTCTTAAGTTGAATATTTTTGAAGATCCTAATAGGCAATGTGTAGCCCTCTGCTGGTACGAAGAAGAAATGCATCATCATTTTTTGTTTGGGGAACAAAAAAGAAGTGTGTGTGTGTGTGTGTGTGTGTGTGTGTGTGTGTGTGTGTGTGTGTGTGTGTGTGTGTGTCTGTGTGTGTGTATACAATATGATTTGTAGGACAGACCCACCTTTGATGACATGTGTGTAGGTTTCCTCAACCCAGAGTCAAAAGGATAAACCACTTGGGCTTTGAGGCATTAAATGAATTAAATACCAGTGATGGTTTGAGTAATATTGGATTTTTATGTCCCTCATCAAATCCTCATTTTCTTTTACTCTGCTTAATTTTCCAGTTTTGGAAAAGGGTCAAACTGCAGTCCGTACAGAAAACTGCAGAAAACTTTTTGGCGCTGCCTTCGGTATCCCTGTGCAGTGTTTGTGGGAGGTTAGGCGGTTGCCTCATATACTGAAGTTACATTCAGCATTTTCAGAGGTCAAGTACTTTACCATGCTGTGCCTGGTGTTACGCTTTTCAGTAGCAGAGGGGCACTGCAAGGATAATAACCACAGAATTTATCAGTATAATCACTACAAATATCCTAGGAACATTTTACTGCTGTGTCATAATGAAAATAATACAATAAATCCAAAATAATGCATTAAAATGACAGTTTAAACTGACTTTTTCCTGTTTAACCGACCCTATACAGCAGATAACACAAAGAACAGATATGCACTTAAAATGCCAGCAGAGTTCTTACTGGTTACATGTTTCCTGTAAAACAGGCAACTTGGGAGGGACTTGTGGCAGACCACAACAGTAGCCACCAGGAAGGAAAGCGGTTCTGTTGAATCTTCCCAGACACCAACAACAAAACAGCCTCAAAAACCAACAGAGGCCAGTTTGATGAGGCATAGGATGCAGCACAGTTGGTTTTCTTGCTGGGTTTTGCTCCCAGGACCCCGGGGCTGAGTCATGGCTAACCAAGCTAATGGGGTTAGAGGTTAGCTAACTTACTTTAGCAACAAGTAAAGCAACTTTCCATCAGGAAGCTCTGTAAATGACCTGGGTACTGTATTCCCTGTCGGTCTCAGAGGATGTGTTTGTGCCAGTGACCAGTTGTGGTCACTGGAAGGCTGCTGAGACCAGCTCTTTTGCTCACTAACACATACTTGCCAACCTTGAGACCTCAAAAATAGGGAGGATTTCTAAAGCAGAAGGTTCTGTGGGTCCTCTCACAGACAGATTTCCTGTATTCTGCTGACTTTTACAGAACATTTTATGGCAAACACACGCCTGCAGATGACCTATAACTGACACTTATGACAATAGCATTTAGCCTTACCTTGTCCAGTTTCGGATTTTATTACGATAAATTAATCTTTTACAAAGGTTTTTCTAAGGGTATGTTAGTTAGGCTGCTCTTTGAAAAACAATGTGCCCCTTTCTTTAAAAACATGGAGGGTTGGCAAGCGAACACTTACAGTTTGCTATTTTAGCAATAAGTAACCATCAGAGAGGAAAACAGAAAATATTTTCCCCACGAAAGATGATCCTGTTTCACCCAAATCAGTTGCTAAAATAACAGTAATAGTAGTGCTTTTGTACAGTCAGTCCCACTCCCCAGACATATATTCCAGTCCAATGTTTCATTGGATGCAAAATTACTGTATGCCTCCAAGTGCAGGATGAATCGTCAACAGTTTTTAATTGTTTTACAGGAAAAGACCAACTCTGAAATACTATTAAAAATACCAGATAATACCTCTGAAACATTACTTTTATCATTATTATAACTCATATGTGATAAAAACACTTAAACATCAATTTTGACTCCACGGGAAAAGATAAAAATATAAGCTGGGTAAATAAGCTGAAAGAATTCCCCTGTAAAAGGTAATGATACAGTACAGTCTCTTTTAAATGACTTTTCTTGCCCCACATAACATAATTATAAATTCTGTCCTACTTTCATGACCCTGTAAAAGTCAAATAAATGTAAAAAAGCACCCTATTTAATCCTGAAGGTTAGCTGAGGCCTCCCTCTGTGATAACGGCAGCACTCTAACAAAACTTTATCGCTCCTTGCTCAAACAGTGCTCTGTCTGTGAGCAAGGAGCGCTGTCAGGGTACATTTGTACACATGGAGGTTATACGACCATAAAGTGTGGAGGTGGAGAGCAAACAAACCATCTGTTTGGCAGTAAGGACAGACTGATAACAGTCAGGGCAATGACGTGGATCCCTTTGCCTTTTCCAGACCTCAACTTTTATCAGCTCATTTTGCATTTCTGTAATCAAACTGGTCACACTTTATTTTACAGTACACTTAATAAAATGTAACAAGCTGTGCTTTGTTTTAAATTAGACAAAAAATAGGGATAATATGTTCTATATTAGACAGTATTAGCTCTTTATTAGACCCTTATTAGACTTTCTTAGTGGGTAATTAGGGACACATTTGTATTTACATTTCCTTGATCTCACATGATCTGCCTAGAGAAATAATACACTTTAGTTCACAGTACAGTTCTGTTGTAATGTGTCCTTATTTACCCTCTGATGAAATCTAATATGGGTCCAACATTGAGAAAGACTACACTTTAGTTTACAATACAGTTCTGTTCATACCTACCAACACTCTCCTGTATCTCAGGGCCGTCTCCCGGCATCCTAACATTTTGTTGTTTGTTGTTTTGTTGTTTCTCCCTGGAAACTCTCATAATTTGCATGGCCCTTAAACTTAATTATGAATAATGGTCATAAACTGATCCATAAGTTCTGTTTTTTTGTTTGACACGGAGGTCTGCAACCTGTGGCTCCAGAGCTACATTAGGCTATTTAATCCCTTTGGTTTTAGCAAAAAAAGAAAAAATATGGAAATGAATAATCTTTCAACTTTTTTTATATTTTAATTTGCATTTGGACAGCATGGTGGTGCAGTGGTTAGCACAATCGCCTCACAGCAAGAAGGTTCTGGATTCAAATTCTCCAGCTGGCGGAGGGGCTGGGGAGTTTGTGGCAGGACCTTTCTGTGGGTTTGCATGTTGTCCTTGTGTCTGTGTGGGTTCTCTCCGGACACTCTGGCTTCCTCCCACAGTCCAAAGGCATGCAGCATAATGGGTTAATAGGTAACTTTAAAGTACCTGTATGTCTGAATGTGAGTGAGTGGTTGTTTGTCTCTGTGTGTTAGCCATGCCATGAATTGGCGACTTGTCCAGGGTGCACCCTGCCTCTCGCCCATTGTCAGCTGGGATAGGGTCCAGCCCAAAAACGTCTCTTTTGATCATAAAGGTTGCAAGACCCCAGGTCTGAAATCGCAGTACAAGTCTGTTATAATGTGTCCCTAATTACGCTCTAATTAGCCAAGCCTAATAGGGGTCTAACAAAGGGTCAAATACTGTCTAATGAAGAACATATTATCTGCAGTTTTTATCTAATTCAATACAAAATATGGCTTGTCTTATTAGTGTTCTGGAAAATAAAGTGCGATCATCAAACTAAACTCTGACTCTTGCTTGTGCTAGAGTAGCAATCTAAATTTTGGTTTTAGTCCCACTGCAGATCAAGCAGAACCCTTAATACTGGATGTCTAATGTGGTAAGCTCATCTGAAGTCGTCCCTGGACGTCATGCTCACTGAGTAAGAGGCTTTGAAATATTAGGAATAGTAAGATAGTCCAACAGTCACAGTAGCTGAAGACTCCAGCATGACAGGCCGCGTCGAAAGGCCTAATCCCACTTTCCACTTGCACCCATCCATCAATCTGTAATGATTCATAATGCTATAATCTGGTTCTCCTTACCCCTGTGTCTCTCACACTCTCTCACACACTCAGTAACACTTTGTCATGTGTAAACTATAATAAGATTGGATAACACTTTTTCTAACACACTTTCCCTGTTGTTTTTAACTGTTGAATTATGTATTAGTACATACAGTATACTGTATGACAGAAATAGAACCGTTGTGGTGCTGTTGTCTCCAGCAGACGAGTGCAGAATGCTCTAAATTATGGATCTATTCATCCTTTCTTGAATTATGGAGCTGCTGAACTTTTTTGCATTGAGAGATAATCATTGTAGTTGTTAAAATATTCCAAAAATGGAGACAGAAACCTCAGTGTTGCCTTCTGATGTGTGGCTTTTTTTTTTTTTTTTAATCTCAAACTTATTCAGTTACTTATTCATTCCAAACTTTCAGACTCCATGTTGAAAAGAACAAAGTTTATCTCTTTTGATCAATAAAAAACACCAAGTATAGAGAGGCAGAAGTTTGTGCTATCTGTGTCAGCACATATTACGTGACCCTGAAATCTGTTGTGGGAATAGAGTAATATTCCAAGCAAATAAACAGGATTTTCTCCTCGCTCAACTTTATGAGTGTGTGTCAAGGCTCCCATCCTTCAATATTCTATAAGAGTGAGAGTACACAGAGGGCCCGCCATCCTTCCTTGAGTGGATTAAAAAGAAAACTCCCATAAGATGAAGATGAAGACAGATTCCTTTAATATCTTTGTCACAACACAAGCAGGACACCTTGCCCTCAGCCTGCACTATGCAGGTCTCATAGATATTGTCCAGTCAGAAATGATTACGGCTTTCTGGTTAGCAAGGCCAGAGAGGAGATGAGGGAGCAGCTGTCAGTTCTCGCAGGGCGCTGGGACGATCAATCATTTGTTGTGAGGGTGGAGCAGACATCCAGAGGAAAGCAATAAGCACAGGGATGAGATCCGGATCTTTAGTTTAGCAATAAATAATTCATATTTGATACAATGCAACCAGATAAACCCTTTGGTTTGGTTTGGTTACATACTCATGCTGTGCAGACAAGAGTTGTTCACGTACTTCAGTACTTTATTTTTCAACTCTAGACAAGTGCCCATGTAGGACTTCCAAAGATGTCCAAAATGTGAGGGAATTATGTAGAAAACGATATCTTTCATTTGATGTAATGGTGCTGCCAGACTTAGGTTTGAATTCAGTATTTTCCTACAAGTGTGATGAAAGCTTCAGTGAAGCAGAGAAAAAGTATTCTGAATATAAATGTGATGTTGCTGTGGGCGTTTCATCTAATTTTAAAACTACTCAAAGAGTCTAGTGGTGGCCAAAGTCAGTGTTGTTACTGAACTAGCCCCTGAACTAAGTGATATTTTTAAAAGGGCAACTCTAAGGATTATAGACAAATACAAAATTCATGTAAGCCAAAAAGGAAGCAACCATAGAATGAAACAGTAGACATAAAGCAAGTGACAAAAACAAGCAAAAACTCAAGATGAGCTGCAAGCGGCGTTGAACGGACCCTCGTATCCTTTTGGTCGTATTTGTCCCAGTCAAAGAGGCTCTGAATTTTCATGGCCTTCAGATACTGCAGGAAGGAATTCAGAGTCATGTTGATGTGTTCAGGTCGGGACTCATAAAACATGTGAAGTTTGGTGCGAATCTGACCATTTATACAGAAGTTATAGCAATTTCGGGTTTCATGGCGCGACATCAAAACTTAACGTCAAGCTGACCAAATCTTTTAATTGCTGTTAATCACAAACTAATCTGCATGGTACACACCTATTTTGAAGTCTTACTACTATTACTTCTGTAGGAGGAGTTTGTTAAAATATGATGTGTGAAACGTGTAGCAGAGCCTGTTCTGGCCAAATGGCTTGACCACGCCCATCGATAAGACTCATCTCACATGATCAGGCCTGGACTGTTAAAGAATGTGAAGTTTCAGGCTGATTCAACCATGCAGTTAAGTTTAAGCAACTTCCTATGTTTTGGTGAAATGTCGACCTTCACTGTGTTGTCAGGGTAACAACACAAAACAAAACACAAAACGTCACAATCTTCACAATATAGCATTACCAAGGTTGCACTGAGGTCAGTGCTCGGGCCCTAATAAAATAATGTTACCATTCACCTTTACTGGGAGTGTAAGCCTCAAAGTCTCAGAAATACACAAAAATGATCATACAAATATAAAACCAAAACTTCCTTATCAGGTACAGCGAGTGAAATACTTGTGTGAACTCACCCTTTAAGAGGAAGCTAGGAGATTTGGGGTTGTTATGTTCAAAGATCTCGCTAATGTCTTAATCTCCTTTCTTATTTTAATGATTTTTTTAAATCATTTGCACATGTCATAAATAAAACATCTGATGGCTATTTTTCTAAATCAAGCCAATAGTCCCACAGAGCTTACATTTACTGTTAACTCAAATCCAAAACATGTTTTATGGAAACCTCTTGGAGCAAACACAAAAACCAGCTCTCCACAGCACTTACAAACCAATTTCTTAGCGTCTAACTAATGTTTGAGACATTCCACATGGGTAATGCGGTTGAAAACATCTTAAAGGAGCTCTCAGGGTGAGAACAGAGTGGAAGATGTTAAATCTTATTCCTCCACTATAATTCACGTATGACACACACAGGACAAAAAGAGAGAGGTTAACCTCTCAAAAACAAGCCTCTTCCAGCCACAAGAATGCGACTGAGCAGTGTGTTTTCAATTATATGAAACCAGCTCGACCATAGGTTACTTCATTTAGCTGCCTGTCCTGGAGTCGACATAATTCTTCTTTTCAATGAATCACAGTTTAGAAAATAAAACATGCTAATCAGACAGCCAGAGAGACTTGTCACAAGTTACTAATTTTCAGATCAAACTGGCTGTGTGGATTACTGGAGTTTCTTACAAAAATAGGCTCACTCCCTCAAGCAAAATCGACATTTTTGTGGGGTCTGACAAAAGAAAACGCCACAGTAACAATTATGAAATCTGCACTGCAGTGTTATTACATGCTGTGGTGGCAAAGCAATGAATTGTGTCAGCAAGACAGCTCCAAAGATGCTTCAGAAGTATTTGACATCTTGTATTGACTAAAAAAAAAAGAAAAATATTCGCCAGTTTTTCATGAACAACATATTTCATCACCATCCATAAAACATGTGGAAGGCAAAAACACTGTAAAAAAAAATTAAAAAGTGAGAAAACTCAAGACAACCCAATTCAGATTTTAGACTCACACTCTTAAAGCAGAAATCTGAAATATATTTACTGTAATAAATCATAAAATGGCCATGATATGTCATCAGAGATCAGGGAAACATGTTATGTTAACTCAAAGATTCAAGTTTATCTAAAGAAGAAAAGTACATTTTCTCAACAGGAGGTTATAGGTCAGCAAAACTTTGTTTAGTTTAGTTTACGAGTCTGATTTTGTTTCAAAACAGCTTTTTATGTTTTTTTTTTTACAGTGCACAAACAATAATGTACATCTGTAATCATGGGAATAAAGTTGGGTGGGTTTTTCTTGGTGACAAAACTTGGATTCTTAAAGTTCTCTGGATTGCGGTTGACCAAGTCTCCCAAAAGGCGCATAAACCCAACAAATCTTTCTCAGGCTGTCTGTGTGTGCCAGATAGAGATTTGTTTAATTATTCCCCATATGAAGGGACCGGTGAGCACAATGTGTGTTATTATGCTCATCCACTGGGTGCTGGTTTTCACATTGTGCCCCCGTGCACTCAGGTTTTTCAGGCTCTGTAATTTCCCCCGGGTCTCTTGAACATGGCTGTCAGTTTGACTCTGGCTCATAGTTGGGAAAGTGGCCACCTTCTCCTAGGCAGACATCTCATACCCTCTTGCCTTGGCTTGGAGACAGCAGGGCTCCCGGTTCCCAGTCCAGCTTCCTGCTCTCCATGGAGGGCCCAGCGTGGTGTGCAGCCTGGGAATAGAGGTGGAGAGGTTGGAGCGGGGACAGAGAGGAGGGAGAGGAGGCCGAGGGGAGAAGAAGGGGGCACATTTTGAAGGGATATTTCCTTTCACGGCTTCCTCTCCTCTCATTTTCTCCTTATTATCAGGATGGCTGGTGCCAGACCTCCAGCTTGATCCAGCTGAGGTGAGAGATGAGATACAAAGTGCAGACAAAAAACTGAAAGTGGCAGTTGATCATTTTACGAGAGAAAAAAAATGTCAGCTCCTGTTCTGGGCTTCTGCTTTTGATTAAGCTTTCCATGGTTCCTCCTACCAGGACGGGTTAAAGAAAGAACACTAGCCTCCTTTATTTGAGAAAATACAAACAAGTTATTTATTCATCTGCCCACCCTCCCTTTTCTAAACCTCCTCTGGAATAATCCCCAATTCTTCATCAGACGTTTATTCCTCTTCACATCTCAGCATGTGTTGCACCTCCTTGACTTCAGCTGCCTTGCTATTCACAGAGACCCACACACTGTAAAAAACAACAACAAAAAAACAATTTGTTTTTTACTTAAAAAAAAAAAAAAAAAAGTTAGCTCCCAGGCTGCCTGAAAACCAAAAGTTGACTGAATTTGAAATGACATTTGAGGTAATTTTGTAATGATTCAAAACACATGAATTTCTCTGCTCAGATAAACTTGATATTAATTCATTTGCACTTGAAAAAAAAAAAAACAACAAGCTTAAGATATTTACTTGAACCTAAAAAAACTAAAATGCTGATAATGTTATTTTAACTTAATTTAATGTGCTGACTGAACTCTTTCGTTTGTTTCAAACCAAATGACTTCAAGTCATGTTTCTAAGCTTTAATGTGCTCTGAAAATAAATACTTAGAATATTGAAATCTTGGAAGAACTCAAACATATAAAAACATGCAAAAGTTGTATATTCACTTAAAGTTAGTGAGAAAAGATCAGTTGACTACTAAATTCCTGTGTGACTTTTTAGAGTGCACAGGCCTCTGCACTGCTACTCCCACACTCCCACAGCCTTGACGGCAGATAGAGCTTTATCTGATGTTTAATTTACAGTGCAGTTATACATCCACCAGCAGGCTACTGCCCTCCTCCGCCACACCACAACCTTTGTTGGCTGCCTGTGATGATTTGTGCAGCCGCAGCCAGCACTTTTATATACTGCCAAAAAAAGAGCTGGGCAGAGAATAAAATTGTGCTACGGGCAAAAGCAAGTCTGCAGGACTGCAGAGAGACTGAGCGGTTTCTCTGCCGCGGGGGTCCACGGCACAGTGGGACAGACTGAGCTTCATGCTCACATAGAGACATTCCAGACGTGCACGTGCATCGCTACGGAAACCGTCAAGCTCTTTTCCCTCTGGTTTCATCCGTCTCAACATGAGCAGTGACTGATTTGATTGGACATTAAATTCAGCATACATTTGCTGCATTAAATCAGTTTTGGTTACCACCTGTTGTTTGGAACAGTAGTTGCAGTTTAATCACAGACATAAACTTCTGGGTCTGACAAATGAAGCCAGTGTGGAAATTTCTTAAACATACATCTCTTCTAATGACCAGCAGGGGGCGACTCTCTTTGTTGCAAAAAGAAGTCTTGATGTGATGTTCATTTTGTAAGTTATAGTCCAGTTCACAGTAAAAGACAATAAAGCATGGTAAGCTTGAGGGCCTGGCAACCTTGTGATTGACAAGTCCTCTGGTTCTCAGGCATAGCAATCCATATCATGCCTAGCTCCACCCTCTCAGCCAAATATGGTCACTTGTGGCTGCAAAAAACCAAGTCACCACTGTCCATAAATGCCAAATTAGAGGCGTCAAAGGCAGGAGTCCACAAACCGATGGGTGGCTGCGTCCACATCTGTATTTATATCCAGTCTATGAGTTTAATACTCAGCAAACATTCACTGATCATCATCTTTGCCAGATATACAACAGAAGAATGATTGTATGTGTTTCCAGCACAACCAAACAAACACCCTGCAATATTTCAAACTGATCCTTTGTGAAGAAAAGACAAAAAAAAAAAAAAAACACTGTTGTCTTGGTTTGTACACACATTTTTTATTACAAATAC
This sequence comes from Lutjanus erythropterus, assembly GCF_056507025.1. Lineage (NCBI taxonomy): Eukaryota > Metazoa > Chordata > Actinopteri > Lutjaniformes > Lutjanidae > Lutjanus > Lutjanus erythropterus. The sequence goes on from NC_139329.1 coordinate 9,652,258, forward strand.
AGCTGCAGACTTTCTCATAATAAAAGCCACACAATGTTTTGCATGTTGTGTTGTAATGTGGGATGATCTGTTTTTTGTTTTTTTTTTACAGGTTTTGCTTAAATGTTAATCAAAAGTCAATTTGATGTAAAGAGAACAAACAGCAAGGCTGATATCAACATGCTGACATTGCATTGGGTTACACGCGTGTGATTTCCTGTATGTGTACAGCAGGTAATATGAACCCAGAGACTGGCAGGATCAGCAAATACCAATAAAAACTATAGAGGTAATTACTGAACATAAATACACCTAAAGGCTACAGCAGGAAAAAAATGGGCTTTGATTTCATGGAAATCTTTAAGGGTAACTTTTTCAACCTCAGTGAAAAATAACATTGTCATCTTCATTCAAACTCAACAGAATCCAAATAAATTTCAGAATGTCTTGGCTCATCTTTCCACTGCTCCAACAAATACCAGCTCTTGTTTGGTTTAAATAAAGTCTGTATTCACTGAGGTCGAAAAGTACCAAAGTTGTCCTTTAAGGATTATAACTTTAAATGACTTTTGTTTGGCTGTGAGTTAAAGATAGCAACAGTTGCAGGTAAGAATTAACGCTGCCAAACCTAATCTTACCCTCACACTGCCTGCACTGACTTTTTAAATGGAGTCACAGCATGCATTTCCTTGGCAAATGGTTTTCCTTCAAGTTCAAACCAAAGCTTCATTGCTCTGCATTTGCCGCTCTGTATTGAAATAGATTGTATGTTAAATCAAAAGTGACTCTCAGGAAAACAACAGAGAGAACCTGCTGACAGCCTCTGTATAGACAAATAAAGACTTTATTGACCCAGTCCCTTTTACAGTCCGCTCTGAGGCTTTATAAAGGGCTTTTCTCTCTGGGCAGCGTTAATGAGGTTTACCAAACTACGCTACCCAAAGGTATTGTGGTCTGTCGTACAGCTGAGAAACTCTAATACTCATGTATGTGTGATTAATAAAATCTTATGGGGAGTATAATGGATAGGGTAATTGCATCTGGGGCAGATGGCATCAGCCACAAGACAACAAACATAATTCTGATTCAGTGTACTGTACATTAGCCTGGGAGACACTGATATATGACTGTTACTATACAGTAGAGCTCCTGCTAAATGTTGAGATGTATGTTTACATTGATCGTAATCAGTGATATTTCTGCAGCCACTCCCATTTCCCCTTCGCCATAAGTCACTGTCATGCGTGTTGGCCGTTTGTCCCTGAATATACACAAGTGGAAAAGCTCACAGTCAGGGGGTCATATTGAAGCAGCATAAGCGGAACAACTTTGAGACAGTGATATTTTGCAAGAGGCGCAGCGACAGGACAGCTCGGAGGAGAAGGAGAAACCGGAGAGCGCGCTCATTATGCTGCCGTGACCTCTGAGGTCAGGGACAGGAAGGAGGCCGGCGGACAGACTGGAACTGAGGTATTTTTCTGTTTTTAAACCAGCCACAGATAATGAGATTTATTGTCTTCTACAGGAAAATCATCTCAGAACATCTCGTCATACTTTATTATTACAAGTCAGAGCTTATATTCAGGTTATTTATCTATTTTGAGAAACCACACATGAATTATAATGTGATATATATGATAGAGGTCACTCTCCCACCATTGCCTAAAATGTGGGAGGTATCTACAGGAAATATGGAGCTGAATGAATGTGATTCATTTGGTAACTATAAACAAACAGAAGCAGACAAGGTTATCAAGAGTCAGTCTAACAGAAGTTATATAGAAAGGAAATGGCATTTAAGTGCTAGACAGAGAGAGAGAAGACTAGAAAAACAAGTGATGCACTGTCTTTAGTGTCTAAACAGTAAAACAACATAATATAAAAGAGAAAAATGTATGAAAAGAATCCCACAAAAAGACCAAAACCAAAAATGTGAGAGTCCATCCATCTCTCCCACTGGTTACTCCCAGCTGGTTACATACCAGTGTTTTGTCACCGCAACTCTGCGAGTCATACAGACATAAATACAATACCCAGCTGAAAGAGACACATCAGGCTTTCAAGTGACTTCATCTAATGATGCATCCACAATTGGGGAGGATGGATGGTTCAAACTCAAGAGACCGGGATTCATGTCCTAGATGAAACTAAAAAGCTATTAAAAGTTGTAAGGTACATAGTGTTGCATGTGAACCTACACAGTGAAAAGAGCAAATTAGTACGTAGGACTCTAATACTATGAACGGAAAAAGCAAGCTATTACCCTTTACATTTTAAAAGAGATTTGTGTGATATATTTACCATAATGAATCATAAAGTGACCATGATTTGTCATCAGAAATCAAGAAAACATGTTGAGTTGAAATACTCATTTCTGTGACATTAGGGCCGCAGCCGCAGCCAAAATAACTCTTGTTGTTTGTCCATTGCACAATAATAGTCAAATTAATGCAGAACGTTCACCAAAACAGTAAGTGTCTGTGTGTGAGTTGTAAGAAATCATTAATAATCTTGTAGAAGCTGTAGATGTTGATAACAGTTAAATTGAGCCATATATTAATGGTGTCTGGCGGGCAGTGAGACAGGCATACACTTAACTCAGAGGAGTATGCTTTTGTTTTGAGGATAATGGGCTGGCCTTTACTTTGGCCGATAACTGACAGTTATAAACGTTGATCACCTTACAGTAGAAGAGTTGTCCTTGCTTGTTAATGTCAATTTATGATCCTGCACTCCTGCAGAGTTTCTGCAGCCTGCAGAGCTTTCCTTGAGTCTGGAGGAGAAAGAAGGTAGCAAGAAACAACTTGCTTCAACCATAGATTGTATATTAAATAGGATTTTATCAAATTAACATACATTCTATGGCTCCAACTTGCTATTTCAGCAGCTGTAGTCATTTTTGCACATGCCACTGCTACATATTGCCCTTTTAACGCCAGGGCTCGCCTCCCAACTTTGATTGGAGGTTTTCTGGGAGCGTCTCATACAGCAGCTAAAGTGTACCTTGTGTGCCTGTTTGAGATGCAGAAGGGTGGTGAAGAAACATCAGTGTCTGACAAGATGAGATGAAAATGGCTTGGTGCTCAAGCTTAACAGTGCATGTGGGATATGTCACGATTTGTCTGATGAGTTTTTAAATAGTTTTTGAATAATAATACAGCTTTATTTAGAGATACATCAGGCTTTGGATACACCAATGAATGTGTTATTTTACAGCAGTTTGTAGGAAAATGCATTACAGTCCATTCTTCATGCATATGGACCATATGAGTGAGTGTGTTAAACCAGTGTTAAGTTAAATATGTTTGTGAATAAATTTAAATAAATGCACGAACTACATTTTTGCCCTCCTCTCTTGTGGTGCTATACAAAGAGCCTGGAGATCTTTACACCCACTGAAAATGGAACCGGTGATTTACAGTACAGAGTCACAGCAAATGCCTTGGAAACATCCTATTGGTTTGTGAACTGAAAGTCTGTTTTTTATTGCCTACAGTTGTGAATAAATGAATGTAAACCGGTTGCACCTCCCGTGAGACCAGACAAGCAAGTCATTAAATGTGATGAAGCTTTGCTGGAAGGACGGAGGGGAAAAACGAGGAAGGGACAGAAAGGGGAGGGCAGGAGGAGTGAAGGGGGAAAGGAGGAGATGGAGGGAGGGAGGATGCAGTCTGCAGAGAGAAAACACTTTAGTTTAATTAAGACTAATGTGCATCGGGTAAGAGTCATCATGTTTGGGGAGGACTGGTATGGAGAGTTCAGCACAGCAGGAGAGCATTACAGTGAGTTTCACAACAGATGAAGCATGGCCAAATGTAATAAAGTGCTTGATACCTGTAGTGTTGGATCATGTTTTGCTACATGCAGCAGGTAGTAAAGGTCAACAGCTATACTGGAGGACAATTAAGACTGTCTTAAAGGGACAGTTTACCCCAAAATCAAAAATACATATTTTTCCCCCGGCCTTCCAATGCTGTTTATCCATTTTGGTGTGAGTTATTGGCTGTAGAGATGTCTGCCTCCTCCCCAGTAAAATGCAACTAATTCAAGTCCTGTTTTGCCCAAAATGACCAAAAGAATACATTTAAAAAAAATCAAAACCAGTGTCTCTTTCCAAAAATCATGACCCGGTTGCTAAAAAATAACTCACAGACCTTGTGAGTAGTTTCATGTTGGAATTACTTAATTTCTGCAGAAGAATCTATCAGAACTATTTTCTTTCTGATGGAAAGAAACTACTTCGTACATGAAACTGCTCACAACAAGGTCTGTGAATTATCTTCAGTAACGGGGTCATGATTTTTGGAAAGAAAAATTGGTTTTGAATTTTTCAAATGTATTTTCTCAGTGCTTTGAGCACCACAGGACTTTTGCCATTTAGTTCCATTATACTGGAGGGAAGCCAGAGATTTCTAAGGCAAATATCTCCAAAACTCTGCAACTCACACCAAAAAACTAGATGGATAAAGAGCAGCACAGGCCGGGGGGAAACTATGAATTTTTGGTAATGGGGTCATTTTCCACAATAAATTTGCTAGGGTTAAAATGCACGTGTTTGATATTGAAATGCATTTCTAACATCAAATTTGAGTCATCAGGTCTGTGCTGAACAACACAGAATCATTAGTGGTGAAGCTTTTTTTCCACTATATACCGTAAAAACCACAAGCTTTGTCTGCAGCTGTGAAATTTCCCAACTTAGTGGAAAGAGTCGGGGTGAAAGGGTGAGACTGCATTGTTATTAAACACATGGCGATTGTAATAATGATATAATGAATTTAAATTGTGATGGATACACACATCTTATAATCAACATTGGGCTCTGAGTGAAGCCAATAAAAGCCGAAGTCAAAATCTCTGTGAAAATCATTAACAAAGAGGTTTTCCAACACGAATATCCTCATAAAGAGCACACAAATCAAAATGACTGCAGCACTGAATGTTTAATTTTTTACACTTAACATTTACTTCTTTCAAGCAGTTTTCCGTGTTCCCCCTCACCACTTTTCCCTGAATTTAAACAAGAATTCACAGTTATTTCATTTGTGTCAATATAACTGTGAAATATGGGTCATAAATTAAGACGCAAGGAATGGATAAAGTAAATATTTGTGGGCTGATGTGTTTTTGGTTTTTTTTACAAGGACAGAGTGTTAATCTCACAGGATTCTCTGAACTTTTATCTCAAAAACGTGAAATTTCTGCCGTCTGCTGTTATTTCTACAAAATAATTTTTATAGAACCGAACTGAAATGGAGAAAGTGGTATTGCTGATTGTTGATTTTCCCATTTCTTGGTTTGATTAAGCTAATTTGCCCCATGATTTTATAGACCATATTATCTATTATCAGCTAGTATATCAATGCTGGTCTGTTGAGTATCCACCCCTTTGCTCCAGACTGATATATCATAAACTACTGGGTGAATTACCATGAAGTCAATCAATCATTTGGTATCATCATAGGTCAAATTTGTCAATCGTCCAATACTTTGCATTATAAGTAGTGTAAGCCCTTTTGTTACTTAAGGAAAATATAAGAGAAATACATTCCTGAGTTTCTCAAATTCAGCAGGACCAGAAGATTTCAGTTGGGTTGAGTAACTCAATGACCAAATATCTGCTAAACTAAGTTTTTAGTTCTAGCACACTAATGATGATGAACATTATACCTGTTTGCGTGGGTGCTGACTTGGGTTGAATCCAGCCCAAGTCGGGGTTGGTTTGTGTCGTTTCAGATGGTTCTTATCATGCTGGTGTTTGTTCAAGTGTAAATTTTTGTTTGTTCAAGTGGTTTTAATTAGTTATTTGCTTATATAAATCGGGGTTTCATTCCATGATTGACAGCTGAGCTCTGCTTGTGTTTGAGTCAGACAGCTGTGTGGGCGGGAACTCGATACCGCGGCTCCAACACTAGTCACTACTGCACGGACTCTGGCTCACCAGAGAATGACGTCACCAGCGCAAGATGGCAGCGCGATATTTAGGTTTCAGTTTTGTCTGGTGGGAGGAAGTGGAAACATCATCCATCTTTATTTATGGTCACTGTTTTTTTTTGCTTTGCTTCAGGATTGGGATGAGTGTTGTACCCCCATTTTTAACTTTCTGTTGGGCATGAAACCCAACACCTGCTTGACTTTAGCATGTTAGCATTGTTATACCATGCTTACATTAGCATTTAGAGCCTCACAGAGCCGCTACAGTAACTTGGCTGTAGACTCTCAGTCTAGTTCCCATACTTTTCTGGATGGAGACATTTTCATCAACCGCTGAATGATATAAATGTCTAAAGTGAGTTGAAAGCAGTTGATTTTATCAGTGGCTACTGTGTCAGTGTACTGTTTTACTGCAGAGATACTGTCAGACACTGTGAGATACTGTCAGTAACCATTTCCACAGGTTTCAAGTTCTCAATTGTTTCTCCTCTGGTGCCTCTGACCAGCAAAGTCTCCAGCGTGTTGTGGTTTTAGCACACAGACAAAAGAAAAAAAAACGATGTTTACAAATGTGGCAAAACTTAATTCCTTTATTTATTCATTTTGTTACCCACTTACTCCATTTCATGGTCACAGGGGTCTGGATTCTGTCCCAGCATGCACTTGGTGGGAAGTCAGGTTGTGGCAAAATTTGATTTAAGCACCGAAAAGTCTGGATTTTATGGCCGTCTTTGTCTAAACAGACGGTGAAACTTGCGTAACTACTTCCTCCAGACTGCTTCAGAGACATATTCTACAGTAATTTAGTAATGAATACACAGCACTTAAAACGGGAGACATGCTGACATTGTCCTTAAATCATGTAAATGATTATTAAATCAGCTCTATAATTAAATATGTTTTACATATGCTCAGAGACACACTCAGACAAGACAGGAGAATACACATGTGTGACTAATTTCTCTGCTTTCTCTAATTCATCCAAATCCCCCCTCCCACAGTCTGAACACTTAATAAATGGAGTTTGATGCAAATAAAAAAGAAAATGTGAAGTAACGAAAGCATTGGTTTGACAACAAAGTGACACAGTGATCCTTAGCAGAGGGGTGATTTATGTGATCTAGTAACACATATCCACATGTGTATACACACACACACACACACACACACACACACACATACACACACACTCATCAGCTGCTGGGAGGCAGCCCAGGCGAACTGTGGAGCCCAAACAGCTGCTCACACATATCACCTTTCACTACCACACCAAAAGAGTAGCTCTCTGGGCCGGCTAATGTCCATGTAGATACAGTCAGAGAGGAAATGTCACGGTTCCCCACAGAATGTTAATTGAGCAACCAAAACACATACACTAGGAGCCAGAACAACACACAGGAATCCTTTAATGATACTGCAGTGAGGAGCTACTCCCTCCTTTTAAATTACAACGGGAGATAAAATAATGAAATGAAAGTAATTGCATTGTGTATAGGCTAGTCATCAATTTACCACAAGAGAAAGACACAGAATAATTGGCTTCATTTGTTCATTTTGATCCACATACGCAATGTAGTCTAATAACGTATAATCTTCATGATTACTGGAACCTCGACAATCTGGCCTTCAGTTTATATTGCATTATATTTTGAAATCATTATCCCATGTAGTCCGCCCACGTAAAATTCCACCCACTTCAAATTGTAGCAAACAACCTTTCCAAGTGTACTGATTAATGAGATCCTGCAGCAGATGAGGCCATTACACAATGAAATCATTGCTTTGTGTGTTTTCTTTGTTACCAGACAGTGAAGTTTCAGTCTGTCATCAGTCTGTTTGACAAATGAGATTACAAAGTGGACAAGCTGCTTCATCTCTATTAATTTACACGCGCAAATCGTGTAAATGATCAGGAATCAGATATAGGTCTGGGGCTTCTTTATCTGAAAGGAATCTGTTTGTGTCTCACAGGTGAATGAAGGACAGCTGTGATAGTGGCTATGTGCTGACATCACTTTCCCACTGAAACACCCTCCCTCAGTTGGACTGAGTGGCAAAATGTCCTACAGAATGAGAATGTGAAGATTCTCACCGTATTGTGGACAGCTACGTTGTGTTGTGTTGCTTTAACGCTCGTTGTCGTCAAAAACACCACTTGTGTGTAGAGTTGGTAAACGTGGTTCATCAAGCTGCTTTTTAAGGATAGAGTTAAATTGAACTGGAGGCTGGCTAATGGCAAGAATAAGTTATTATTCTGTTGTTTACACAGGAATTGAGGGGGAGACTGGATACGAAGATGCAAAACAAAAACTAATGATGGGTTGTCGTGTCACCAAGTAATTGCAGCGCTGAAAAAAACTGAGGCCAGCTCATCTTTGATTTTTAGCAAAACAAGTGTTGGATGTCAGTTTCGCTGGTTTCCACCAAAAATGATGGGCTGCAGTTATACCCATGGACACACAGATAAATCGGGTGGGGCGAATCATAAAAACTAACATATTATATTAATGGTGGGTGGGTGAAAAGGTAAGTTACTTCCTCTGAAATGTGTACACATTTTAAGCTTTTTGACAGGCAGTCAGTGATGAGCAGAGTAGACTCACTGTATGTGTTGCGGGGTCCTTTCTCGTCACACTAAATTCATACATGAGCCTACATGAATGTTTTTTACGACGCACATTTCAATGCCTTTCTTTGTCATCTGTGATGTGAAAACATTACATCACAATGATGCAAACCTGACACCCACAAAGCCACGTTGCAGTGCCTGGAATCCAGCTGTTTCTGTGAATTGTAGCGTTCCATTTGCTTCTCTTTTCTTCTCTTTCTTATTTGCTTTTGGCAGTCTGTAAAAAGATCGCTCTGTTTGTACACTAAATCGCACAACAGCTCTTTCCCATTTTAGATGTGTATTTTGCGTTTTGTCATTCACGCTGAGCACAAACTGTCACTCGTTTCACTGTCGCCCTGTAGTTGTAACCGCTGGGATTTCTGCATACTGTGACGTCACGTGCATGGCCTCTGTTCACATCTCCTCATTTCAATTCAGTTTGAAGCCCGATGAAAATATTTATATTGTCTCTTTGTATGATTCATTGCTGTGGATGTCTTGTTCCCACTGAGTCAGCACTGATCTGTCTCCTGCCAGTACTCTAACACAGCAGAGTTGTCGTAACAATGAGGTCAGGGATCCTGTTCTTACGATCACTGTGTTGCTCATACCCTTGTTTCCACCTTTTACAAATCATTACTCACATTGTTGACCATTCGGCTTTTGCAACCACAGGGAGACCTATTGTCCACAGTGTCCATCTGTTAATGTTTATAATACAGTGTTGCTGCCCTACTAAATCATTATGTACTCTGTAATTTGTATATTATATTGTTTGCTTTGTATCACTTGTACGAGTTCTTGCATACACAGGAAATATGCACACTGTACCGCGTATGAGAACGGCTGATTTGAGCGAGTGAAGGATGAATGTGCAGCTCTTTGCTCCCTGAGGCCATGAAATTTAGCGGGTTACTCAAGACGGTCATTATCAGGAAGTATAACAAAGACCTAAATACCTGCTTACAAACTAAACCAAACTCTCTCTTAAGTGCGTGACACGGTTAGCGGTCAGACCTCAGAAGGAGTGAGCCACCCACCCAACATTCCCGTAGACAGGAAAGTTGTTTTGATTGGGACTGTATTGCATGTGACGGAGGAATTATCCCTGAGACTGCACAAATCTGATTCCAGTAAAACAATGAGTCCTGCCACGAGGCCAGTGTAGTCATCCAAGTGCAGCATTTTCTTCATTAGTCATCTACCTTAAAAAGGCTTTGGTGGAGTTATAGATTTTGTTTTCTTCAGTATTTGTTTCATGATACAGTATGGAGAATCAACAGAGAATGAAATACTGCAGTTTGAAGACTAATATGAACTGTATGCACTGCTGTCATACGTATGTTTTTGTAAATTTAATTTGTGAACTATTTTTGATATAATAATGACTTCAAGAAAGAAACATTTTAGAGGGCAGCTGATATCAGTTTGCTAGGCAACAATATGAACAATTGGCATGACAAAAAAGTGTGATGAATGGATCCAGGAGGATGTTGAGCAACTTCAGGGGTCGCCGAAGACACCTGAGCCACAAAAACTCTTCTCTACCATGGAAACCTGGACGAGGACAGGCCCCACAGACACACAAGAGACGAAGCACAAGCATACTATTCACACAGAGAGGGCATAAGAACAAAAACACACAGAGAGAGTCAGGGAGAGACAAGGACAACATGCGCACAATGAGAGGCTGAATCTCCAGAAGGACGAGCGTCCACATCCAAATATTGCATCATTTTATGCCATAAAACTGTCTACATGCTTCTTAATACAAGATCACGGCATTAAATTCAAATCCTTTTGCAATTATTTTTGTATAAAAAATGCATTACAGAATATTGTGTTTCCCTCTGAGGTCCAACCAGGATTCCCACACACAGGGACATGAAACATGACTGCAGCCGTAACCTCATCAGTCTTGCTGCATTAGAGCCGGATCCCTGCGTTTAGCACTGCCCGGGTCTCTGATTTCATTACAGATGCTTGATTCAATACTAACAACTCTGATGACTTCAGGTCAATTACTCAATGACAGCGCTGCAGGCAACACCATCAATCACCTACAACTAACCTTCATCTCATCTCCCCTGTACGCCGCAGCTCGACCTGTCCTGTTCACTGTTACAGCACACTCCGAGCCCCTTTCCCCCCCTTTTTGAGCTCAGCCTGCCTGATGCTGTACATACCGCTCACTCCAGCGTAAAGCATGAGTGCCAACTGCACAGCTGCGAAAACAATCATTTTACGTTTATTTCCCAATTCTATTGGCTTAAAATCATTTTGTGCTTTGCCTTTGCTCGTACCTGTGTGTTATCTGGGTGAGCTGCTTTCTTGTATGTGACCAGGTACTGAAAAGAGACAGTCATCAGATTGACAAGATAAGGCTTCTCTTTTGGCAGCCCAAGGTCAGACTATACCTGTGGCACACAAACAGAGATGTTGTGTTAGAGGCAGTGGAAGAAAATATATAAAAAAAAACTGTCTACAGTCACACTCACAGCTCTGTGAAGCTGTACTTGAACTAAACTGGCAAACCGGCATGCTAACAAGTGCACAATGACAATGCTAAGATGCTGATGTTAAGCAGTAGCTTGAAAGTGTACCATGTTCACCGTCTTAGCATGTGAGCATACTAACGTTTGCTAATTGACACTGGACAAAAACTACAACTGGCTGACAGGAATATTATTAGTCTTGCAAATATTTGGCCATGTCTCATGAACTAAATGGTACATTCCAGTTCACCAGGGAAGTCAGAATTTCCAAGGGTTCCGAGTTGGAAATTTCACATGGAACGCCCAACACCGAAACTGAAGGAATCTCACCAACCCCAATGCCAAAATCCAAGATGGCTTCACTGCACTTCAACAGTAGTGAAAGCTGTGGTAATATACTTTTGTATACTATACTGGCTAACACTTTTGAAGAAGGTAGACAAAAACTGAGCAGTCACTAGGGAACAAATGAGGAACTAACATGCTAGTTAACCATTAATTAATGAGCAACCTCAATCACATTTTGACAGTTGCTTATGATTAGTTGATCATTAGTTAGTTAATTTGTTTCTCATTCGTGTCCTCATTAAATAATCATTAAGTAATCATTATCAACCCTAAATTATTAATGGTAGCTCATTAACAAATAGTTAACTAGTAGTTAGTTCCTCATTCATTCCTCACTCATTTTTTTCATCAACTAATCATTAACAAATATAATTTGATTATGGGTTACTCATTAACTAAAGGTTAACAAGCAGTTAATTCCTCATTCATTCCTCATTTGTTCGCTAGTAACTACTCAGTTTTTGTGCATTTTATTTAAAAGTGTTACCACTGTACACTTCTTTAACATGTACTTATGACCTATACTGCAGCCAGCCACCAGGGGGCAAGTAAAAAGTTTTGGCTTCAGTTTTGGGGAGCTCTAATGTTGCCCATTTCTATATATGTCAAAGAAATGCAGTCAACCCTGGTTATTCCCAGCTCTGCCTTCCAACATAGTACTGTACAAATTTAGATTTTTATCTGACGATCAGGAGATTACACAAGTTGTTACAGTTTGAGGGGGACATGCCTGAACCAAACAGTATGGCAAGCTAGCCAATAGCTGTTGAGACATTTCACTAAAAACCAAAAATGTCAACCTTGAGGTGGAGGAAATGTCAGTGGCACTGATCCTGGAGGGACTGTGAGAATCTGTAGAAAATTCCTTTGCAATCCATCCTGTAGTCGCTGCGATATTTCAGTTTGACCCCAAGTGGCGGGTTGCCCTTTATATGCCGTGCCACTAGCACTTTCAAGAATTTCCCAGTTTGGCACGGCTGAAAGGAGGATGAAAATGGAAAAAGAAAGGAAGGGAGAGCTCAGGTTAAGTGAATTACGGGGCAAAGACAGAGTGAAGTAGACGATAAAAGCAAGAGGGGTCTAATGGAATCCCCATCAGGCTGTGAAAGAACTCGTATAAAAATTCAGTAGCTTTAACTGCAACTTCTGTGAAACTCGGGTCCATTTGGATATCGACCACCCTGTGAATAAACTGAGGAAGCATAAACATCAGCCTCATACCGTCTAATGAGTCCATATTGACATTTTATTGACCGTGTGTGAGTACATTTGAAAGTGTGTGTATGCATGCAGTGTTTACACACCAGCCTGACTCACCATTTCCTTTCTATTTCTTTGTAATATTTTCTTTTATAGGCACTAAAAGATTAAAAGGATTAAAAGAATGCTTTTGGCCAATAGGGTGAGATGCAGACCCACTTCCCAGCTCCCAGCAGGACCCGCAGTTATAACCGAGGTAATGGCCTTGAACTGCAAGAGTCTTTGCAGCCTGAAACAGAGCCCTACGGTCACTTGCCCAGACTATTGAGCCATTAATACAGCTTAACTAGGAGAAGGAAGTGGAACCAAACTTGCTTCAAAGGGGTGGAAGTGATCTGGTTGTAAACTGAAGTATTCTCTGCGCTGTACTGAAATAAAAATGATGTTTTTTGCATGTGATTTTGCGTGATGTGTCTGTACTGTGCATCTCCATGTTCTCCCTCTGATCTATAAGGAGTGCAGTAGATGGCAAATCTCAAGGTTGAGGCAGATGAGAGGAGGCGACAAAAGCTCAAAGAGCTTAAGAGGATGTGGAGGAAGAGGCTGGATAAGTGAAGAAAGGAGCAAAAGACCTTGGATTTACATAAATGACTATTGTGGATCTGGCTGAGGATTTGCAGACACGCACAGTATATTCTAATAAAAGTACGCACACACAAACTCAAGCAAAGACTGAACTCAATGTGAGTGATGGGGGGCACGTTCGAGGCCTTGCCACCGCAGACAGCTCATCTGTCGTCCTCAGAGATAAGAGGAGGATTCAGGCAGGATGGGTCCACAATGTGAGGCATGCAGTGTCTCTGTCTCCAGGCTGAGCATTCAAGATGGAAGTCTTTGATTAAAGTGAATGAAATGAGCAACAACGATAAAGCAATAATGCAGAAGTAGATGTTCGGGGATTTGCTTGAGGTCATTTTCTTTAAGTTCTCCAAAGTATGGAAGATCAGGACTGACAATACTGATCTGAAAAAAAAAATGTGTGTGTGCATGGTACTGAATATGAAAAAAAAAAATTTTTTTTAATCTGATTTGTATTTTCATGTTTTAAAATGTGTGTTTTTCCAAAAATACTAAACTTAATAGGCGAGTGTTTTTGTAATCTTACTGAACATGATCTTTAGTTGTTATAATGAATGTAAATGCTAAATGGATTTGGATGTTATGTAAGTAAATCATGCAGGAATTCAGTGAAATTGGCTTATTTTTTCAATAAAGGGACAGTTCACCTTATAATCAAAAATACATATTTTTATATATAAAAAATCTAATTGGATAAACAATGCTACAGGCCAGGGGGAAAATGTGCATTTTGGATTTGGGGCTGAACTGTCCCTTTAACCTAAAGTAAACATGCAAGTTGTATTTATTAAATTAATTCAACTTGAAATTTTCAGTATTTGTCCTGAATGTACTGTGCAGAGTTCCATCAACTCATTAAATGAATTTTAAAAACATGATCAGCATTTTAGCTGAGAGTTAATACTCTCCTTACACCCACTTTTATATATATATATATATATATATATATATATATACATATATATATATATATATATATATATATATATATATATATATATATAGTTTTAAGAAAACATATGATGAAAACTTGCTGTGTGTCTTAAATATACTTTAAGATAAGTTATGGTTGTCAGTTTTCACAATAATGAAAACACTGCAAAAATATTTTCTTAAGTTTGTTTCACAGAAAAAGTTTATTTTTGGTTTGAATCATTACAAAATTACTTCAACTTGTCTTAAACAATTCAGCAAGTTAAATTTTTACAGCAACCTGGACACTAAATTTTTAAAGTTTGTTTTTAATAATTAAAATTTGCATACAGAAGTCGAAATTATGAGATAAAAAGTCATAATTATATTATTATATTTTGTCTCATAATTTTGATATTTTTTCTTTCAGTGGTGGAAATGGGCTTCCATATAGATGTATACAGCATTGAGAAAAATCAACTCTATGTTTGTGTGAGAGTATACTTTGTATATAAATACTCTACAGATTTCTACCATCTGTAGTTTATTTCTACACAAAGAACTGTTTAACCTATTTTTTTTCTCTCTTGCTCTGTCTGCCTTTGTGCCCCCTTCAAACCAAAGAGAGAAAGAATACCATCTGAAACAATGCAGTCCCTGTTTTGATGTCCTGATAGGGCTGGATATTTGTTGCAACTTAAAACCAAAATGCAAAAACACAGGTCATTTGTCAAAGTACGGTAACTGTGCTCAGTCCAGAATCCAGAGTCTGGTCTGTTCCCACAATGCTATTTTTGGTTGCGATTTGGATGCAGACTGTCCCAGAAAGTCACGTTTTGACTGCAGTCTGTGGGGATTTTGAACTTCTCCCTGCAGCTAATTACAGTCGTGGCTATGCTCTTATGCTCTGTGTCTATGAGGAACAGATGGACAATGGGTTTGACAATCTGACTCTGTGACGCGTTACTGCACCAGCAGCAGATCTGGTCAGGGAGGGTGTCCCAGAAGTCAGAAATTATGAGAAGTTAGTATCATTTTAAAAACAGGAGGGTGGCTGAACGGATCATAAACTGGGTTTGGCCTGCGGACAGCAGCATACAATACTGCTTCTGCATAGTGCTGACAGATGGTCTGTGGAAAAGCTGGGATGTCTGCAGTACCAGGCTGTGAAGTGGCAACTGCCCAGGGTATGTGGATGCTTTAAACGGTATCTCCAAACACTGGCAGAGAAAAAACTGATGTGTTGATATGAAACTTATACATATGATATATTGCCAAGATTGTGCGTTAAGAGAGGTATTCAAACTTCACAACTTTCCTGAGTTCAGTGGAATTTTAGACCCCAAATCAACCAATTTTGGTACATTCACATCAGCAACACATTTCATATTTTTCATATTAGTGCCCTTAAAGTAGAAGAAACTTAACTAAAAACTCTGATTTGGGTTTTCCTGGGAGGCAGGCCAACAGGGAGGTGTTAAAGTGGGCAAATACTGCCATCTTGTGTGCAAGTCTAGCTATTACAGGCTTTAGAGGTTTCATTGAAATGTTTAAGCTATATTCTTCATCATTCAAATTTGTGCATATTCTGATTTTTTCGGTTGATTTATTCTGTAAATATAGCACCTAATGCATATCTCAAAAAATGTTTGGGCAGGAGCACTACCTGAACTCATAATGAATTTGTTTGACGTGCTGCTGTCATGCCACGACAATGACAATAAAGGCATTTTCATTACTTTCAAAGAGAGTGCCTTGGAGTTTTGTGTATTTTTGTATATCTCTTGCATGTGTGTCTTGGGAGAGGGATCACTCCTCTGTTGCTCTTCCTGAGCCTTCTTCCAGTTTTTTCCTGGTGAAAGGCTTTCTGGGTATTTTTTCCTCAACTGAATCAAGGATTTAAAACAAATACAGATTTTTGAAAGCATGGTCAAAAACAAAGCAGCATGAGCCAGCACAACTAACACTGTATCCTACATTTCCCATAGTGCAATGACATTAGACCCTTTCTGCCTGATAAAAGGCCACGTCTTGTGTGAGTGGCCAAAAAAAATAATGTTTTTCTGACATATCAGTATTGGGCAAGTTACTTTTTACTTATTAGTCCTTTACTCCATCTTCCCTGCAAAGTCCAAATTTTTTTCTCAGTTTTATGGTTGTACTGCAACCTGGGTAACTCAGTATTTGGATAATAACTAGAGTCTATGTTTTCTCCTAAAAGTCCAGATTATTACTGAATCAACCCTGTAATATAACAGATACCCAGTGGTTAAAAACAAAACAGTACAATATCTTAGCAGAATCTCAAATTATTACCTCCTTATTCCATCTAGCTTCCCAGTAACTACATATATTCTGTTTGTTTAGGGCTGTAATCTAAAGCATTACCATTATTTTCAAAGATTGTTTTATTTCTGTATTTGTTGTAACTTTCTCTGCACCTGTATTATGCAATAAAACATTCTGTTATTTTGAGATATGCAGCCGTGTTGTTCATGTCACTCTGCAGTTTTTACAGTAAATCACAGAGTATTTAAATGTTTGAATAATCACTATTTAAGATTTGCATGTGCTATCACTCAAACTGTGATCTGCCTCCCAGAGTTTTGTCAGATGTTTTCATTTTTCTCCTCTCTGTCTCAGACAGCAGACATGCTGACTTGTCATGGCAGGAGAAGCACAGGTGTTACTAATAACATTAATGATGTCTCTGTTCCATTTAAGTGCACTGGGCCATGTGAGTGAGCCAGCGTGCACAGTACTATGGCCCTCACACTGGCACAACAAATGGAATGCAGCCATAATTAACGATATTAGTTACACCTGTGTGTGACGCGTTCAAGTGCCTGCCATGAGAACGATCTCTGCCATGTACAAAAACACCACATACACACATTCTCCCTCCAGTATAAAAAATGTATGGGGTATTTATTGGCAGAATATTGCAAAATCACCACTTGAAAACAAGAATTGGTGTGTTTACATTACTTTATGAGCCATTTATATCTACTGCATGTCCTCTTCAGTGGCTGTTGGGAGAAGTTGGCCTTCTAGGCTTTCTGCCAGGAAGCCTTCTTGAGTAGGTTAAGGGGGTAAAAAATATGGTTTGGGTTCAAATAACAAGATTTCTGCCGGAAAGCCCTTTCTGCCTTGAATATACATAATGATGTCAATCATGAACATGTGCTGTTCCACAGAGGCTGCCCTGTTGAACCGCCATGTTTCTACAGTAGCCCAGAAAAGACAAACTGAACTCTGGCTCTGGACATGTCCCTTCGCGTTTTCAGTCATGCAGCCAGCTTAGGTGCCGCTAAATTGTACATAATGGTCCTGTAAGCAAAAGCAGCAATACCACCATGAAAAAAATATCAAAACACTCCATTACAAGTCAAAGTCCTGCACTTAAATATTAAAGGGACAGTGGGAAACTATTTTCAGCAAAATGTACTAAAAGCATCAAAAGTAGAAGTAGTATGAGAATGTGCTAGTAGTGCAAAAAAGCACAGTCAGAGTGACATTGTTATAATACTGAATTATTACATTAACTTATAGGCAGCATTATAATCACACGCTTGGTGAGGGTGGAGCTAATTTTAACTATGTAGCAAATTTATTGAGTCATTTAGTCTTCATCTGCTGATCACAAGTTGTGGACATAGAAAGTAACAAAGTGTAAGTACAAATATCTCAATGTACTTAAGTACATTACTTGAGTAAAAGTTACCGTTAATTTCTCGCTGTATATTTAAGGGACCAGTGTGAAGGATTTAGTGGCATCTAGTGGTGAGCTTGCAGACTGCAGAACCCACAAGTGCAGAGAAGAACTTGTGGTAGCCATGAAACTCAAATGCAAAAGGCCCCATCTAGAGCCAGTTTTTGGTTTGTCCGTTCTGGGCTACTGTAGAAACACAGGGGAGTAACATGGCGCCCTCTCTCACTCTCGGCTCATTCGATTGTAACAAAAACACAACGATTATTCTTAGATGATCATTAACTAATGAAAACAAACTGCCATATCCTGCCAATAAATCTTACACACCGGACCTTTAACACTAAATATCTCACTCTGTACTGTGTTATAACTCGAGCCTGCGCAAAAAATTGTGCAGGATTTAACAGCCAGAACTACTGTGTCAGAACTGTGGACACCTTCCTTTTCTGTTATGTAACAACTGCTATTAGTCCAAAGGCATGTCCTGTCCTCCTGTCTTAAATCTTCATTGTCTTCAGCACAGCCAACTGGCTCTTTGTTAAGGAAGAAGTGAGAGATTATACACATCAGTCTTTAATTACTGACTCATTATCAATGACCAGCTGATCATCCACTTATTATAATCAATAATACAAATAATACAAACCCACTCCTAACACAGGGCCGTATCCTCTGAATCACTCAGTAAGTGCACCAATTTAAGAGAGGAAATTGTTTGGGGTACAGCCTAGAATAACATTTTCATTTAATTTGCCCATTGAAAGAATAATATGTTTGTTCAAGTTCTTGAGCTGTAGTTCTTGGAGGTTTTGCAGAGGCCACAGTTCTGCTGCCAGTTTCAGCACAGTCTGGGTCTGCATTCCTCTGCAGCAGCACGACAGCCACATCTGAGCCTGAGACAAAGCTCTGTCCCATTCTGACTTCTGCAGAAACATCTGGGCACTTCAGGGCCAGATGTATGGACATGACCTCCACATGTCACTGTGTGCTGTGTTCACATGTTGGAATCAGTTTGTACGCCCAAATGAAATGAATGAATGCTAAAATAGTGTTCAAACAAATAAAAGTTATTTTATACGGTTGCACTTCTGGTAACTGTTCCTCAGGCTTGTGGAGAGGGTGGACCGTGCCAAGCAGTGAACAAAGTCTTTCTTTGTGGTTTCTGCATATTTTTTTCTGCCCAGAACCCGGGGTGCGTGCATTGTATAATTAGAAATAATCACTTAGCAGAGTTTCATGTTCATAGAGTGTGAACTTTCCACATTTGCCCTCCAGAGGACCACAAACCGAGCCGGTTGCCGGTGGTCATCCTGGCACCGTCACAGCCCGCTGAGGGACCACGCTGTTTGTAAAAACAGAACTAACTTTGGCTTTAAAGGTACATGAACAGAGCTCCAAGTGGACAATAAACATGGTATCACGCCCAGTCAGTTCTGCAACCCACAAAAAGAATCAAGGCAGCAAGCTAAATAAGAAATAAGTAAGAAATAAGAAAGCAACTTGTGTTTGACAAATAGAAAATGCTTCACATGACAAGCTGGTTCTGCAGCTGAGCAGACTGTAAATGACAGTGACAGATAATGACCATGTATACAGGACATGGTTCCACGGTTTGCTGGCTGCAACTGAACTATATAATCATTTAAATTTAAAAGTAGCCAGTATGACTGGATGTTGAGTTGCATTAAAATACAGCAGTGGGTTTTAAGTTTTGACTTAAGGGTTAAGGGCCATACACAGAAAAATTTAGTGGTGACATCACCAATTTATTTGTGGAGTTGAGTTTAACATAATGGGGGTTAGGTTAAGCTAACTCAGGTTGCTTCAAACATAGACCCCATGTCTGACCACTGCAAACAATCCCAAGGCACTTTAATTCACATGCTTTGGGAATGCCCAAAGTTATCTAACTTTTGGAAATTAATATTTGATATGCTTTCCAAAACTATTGGTAAGTCCTTAGAACTGTCACCCTCCTTTGCCTTATTTGGCACGGTGACACAGAAGCTTATCTTAAATCATTATACACTAAGCCTTTTGTCTTTCGCCACATTGGTGACCAGACGACAAATTTTGATTAGGTGGAAAGATTGTAATATTGTGTTATATGTCAATATTAGCACAGTGGATTAGGGATATGTTGCATTTTATTAAACTGGAGAAAATAAGGTATACTGTCAAGGGGGTCAGCTGACAAGTTTACACTGATATGGCAACCCTTCTTGGGCCAAGTTGATATTTTAGGTTCTGATGATTTGATGGATGACTAGCTTTCAGTGTGTCGATAGGTAGCTAGGAATATTGGAAACAAAATGCTGGAAAGATCCCTAAGATGCCCCAGGTCATATTTTGTTGTATGAGTATGTCTATGTATGTTGGTGCCCTAGACAATAAGGAGTCCCCTTAGAACTTATTTATTTATTCTTTCCCTTATCATCCTTTTTTTAACTTTTTATTTATTTATGTATTTTAACTATGACATTTTTCAGGATCTGTATTTTTCTTCTATTTGTCTACCTTTCTTCCTTTATAGGTTAAGTTGTGTACCTTCTGAATGTTACCGTGGGTGGGGGGTGGGGGGAGTTCTACCTATTATAATGTTGTTGTGTGAATTGTCAAGGCTGTGTTAATGAAAATTCAGAAATAAACTTTGTTCAAAACATAATGGGGGTTGCCATCTTGTTTTTTCTTTGTTTTTTTTTTTTGCAACTAGGGCATGCGTAGCACCACCAAAAACTCGGGCAGTGCTTGGTTTCTGCTCGGCAGTCAGCAGGAAATACTGGCGGTCTGCCTGTTCGCATTTTCTCGTATTACAACTAAACAGTCTCTGAAATATGTTCCCGAAAACTTTTTAAACAAGAAATAGGCCATGTTGTAACAGAATCTTGATCCATATTTGATCAGTGCTGCCTAGTTTTTACAGTTTGATCCGAGTTTCATGAGCCCTGTGTTGATCTCAGTTTCCTAACTGTAGCCCCATATTTAATCCATATTTGATCAATACGCTCTCGTTTGACAGTTTGATCTGAGTTTTATCAGCCTTGTGTGTTGTACAGGACAGACTCACTGAGAATGACCTGTCAATCAAGTAGCCCTGCCCTGCTTTATTGTTTACTTTACTCTAAATGAGACCACAATTTACAAAGTAAACATCATGCTGTAAGTCGATTACATGAAACAAGTGATTGAGACCGTAAACCTGTTAGGAAACTGTTCAGTGAGGTCATAAATCAAGTGAGAAGTAGTGTCATTTTCTCATAAGACTCCATACAATCTGACTTCTATTTGC
Source organism: Lutjanus erythropterus (assembly GCF_056507025.1). NCBI lineage: Eukaryota > Metazoa > Chordata > Actinopteri > Lutjaniformes > Lutjanidae > Lutjanus > Lutjanus erythropterus. The sequence continues at coordinate 9,673,377 of NC_139329.1, forward strand.
AGCCAGCAGAGTCGCCTGATGGCCATTAGACAAAATGACACATGGACAAAGGACATATAAATTAGTCCAGTATGACTGGAATACTCAGATAAACAATGCATAGAAGAAATATAAACCTCGAGGAGGACTGCTGCCGCTACACATGAAAAGGATGTTGATGATAGGACGGGGACAATGACACCTGTTAGTGATGAGAGCAGACAGATTTTTGTAAAGGGTGACTCTGTGAACCTGATGATGACAACCAGCTGAAAGCACTAAAAGAAAGAGGGCGAGAGAGAGAGAGCGGGAGAGATCAGATGTGGATGGGAGGGGAAGAGAAAACAGAGCGCAGAGGACGCATGGAGTAAGAGAACACCAGTGATGAGGACGGTGCACAATCCGATACTGTGCAAGGCTGCAGATGCACAGTAAAGAAACGGGAAGAAATGCAACAGAAAACCATCCTGGGTGCTAACAGGCAGAGACACAGCAATAGGAGTTGCATGCAGCCGTCGTTGTAAGAGTGATCAGGCCACCATGCTGCCCTGCAGGATGCTCATTGTTGGTCTTCTCTACTGCTGCATCAAAACAGGTGTCACACAACTTCAGACTAAAGGTAAGACTTGCAAACAGTTCAGTTTGTCATGTGCCTGTAAGTGAAGTAAGTTTTCATTCGAAGATTATTTTGTTTCTACATGTTTCTTCACAGATCAAAAGGAATATTTAGCAGCAGTGTTAATATTTGTTCTCAAGGACTATAAAAAATTGATAATAGATTAATCCCAATAATGGGATAACTGTGTGTCTGGGCTGCAGCAGAATTTATGACAACAAAACATTTACTGTGTTAACAGATGTTTTCTTTATGGAACAGTGATTAAATGAACGAGTGTTCCTTGTTCCTTGGTATAGCTGTGCTGCTATATTTAACCAGAAAAAACAGCAACCCTCGTCTTTTTATTTTCTCTGAAAACTCTGACATTTTTAGTGAAAACATATTAGGAAAATGTTCAACAAGCATAGGTTTGTAACAGGAGTGACTTCATTGTGTGTATTGGACATGAGAATATTTTTATCCCACACATTTTACTGCAGTCTTCCACCATGTATGCTAACTGCTCTGTCTAGAAGTGCCCATCTTCAAAAAGATTAATGTAAGAAACCCAACTCTGACAGGGAAGAATGCAGTATAATATTATATGAAAAATACATTAAAAGCACCATCTCATTCATATGAAAGTCCTGAGAGGCAAGTGAAAAAGTTTTTCAAGTTTTTGTCCATTTATGAAAACTGGTAGAAAAAAATGTTTTGGCAGAAAAAAATTTAAGGATCAAGTGCTTGTCGTTGTAATACTAATTTCGACCACAAGACGCTGAACTTCACCACTACCCCATGTTCTAAATAGAACTAAAAATATTAAAATTTATGTTAAAATGTTTTCGTCCAGGTAGCAAGTTACACAGTATTACTGTCATGTCTTTCATTTGGTTAGAAATGTATTTTAGTCAGCATTAAATTGCTATTAGCATTAACTGTACTGTTCACACTTAATACTAGTCTGAAGTTAGCCATTAGCCCACTCGCTAATGTATTGTTCATGGTTGACCAAAGACTACAACTTTGGTTAAGTTGACTGCATATTAGTTTACTATATTGTAAAGGGACACTTCACCCCTACATTTTGATATTTGCAAAGGGAATAGGATCATTTTGTTACGCTTTAGAAAGGTCATTCCCACAGCATGGGGCGAGGCCCACTGGTGGGCTGTGAGGGCACTGCAGGTGGGCCTTGAGAGGCCTTGAAAAATATATAAGCAAAACATTGCTAAGTTTTAATTTTATGAGTTTGAATGAATGACTCTGATGTTTTTAAATCAGAGATAATAAAACGAAGCCATGGGGTTTAAATTCTGTGTTATTCTTCATTTAGCTGGACTAGTTTTACAGGTGTCACACTATATCTGGTGACCTGTCAGATTATCACAGGAATGTCACTTATATCTCGACACTGGTACAGTTAGTCTCGTGCTGAGTTGTGATTAAAGGCTTGAGTGATTTCAAATTGGGCCGTGGTATTCTTAAGTTTGGGAATGGCTGCTTTAGACTATTTTTTCACCTGTTCATAAGTCATATACAGAAAAGAAAATTATTTAGATCAGGATCACCAAATTTTGTTTTCCCTTGCCTCTCAGGGTTTCCACACATTATACGGTATAATGCTGAGTCTTTCAAGTTACAGCACATTTTATTCTATGCACACTCATAGTCATCTGGCAACTACAGTGAGCTCAGATGTCATCTTCACCTGTTTCTAATATGAAAACAATCGTAGGGCTCAAAACTGACCTGGCAGAGGAAACTCATGTACCTCAAGTGAATGAAAAGCTTTCAGCTGAGATATTCAGTCCTGCACTGGTCAAGGAATTACTTTTGTCTAATGAGGTGATTGTTTGTAATTTGATAAGTGTTACTGAATCTACCACTCAGTGATAAAACACTAAGAAACAGTGATTAAAATGCACTGAAGACAGTGGTACAACTACTCTGATGGTAGCTTTCTTGATTTTGGCTGTTGACACTCAGCTCCACTGACAGGAAGTACAAGTCAAAATTCAAGAACAAAATCCAAGCAGCAGTAAAAAACCACTTTATCATAGAAATCTGGAGCCACCAGAAGCACATATTTGGCCTCTGTCATCCCTTTGATGCAGAGTTCAGCTGGTTAACATATGAGCTATGTGTCCGATTTACTGATATACCCTCCCAAATAAAAACATGTTGCAGTGCATTTTGATTGACTAAAGTGGATTCCTTGAAGTGTAAACATTTCTTTTTAATTCTAATGTTGATGAAATAAATATTTCATCAGTATGTTTTACAGAAATATAAATTTATTTAATCACAGTGATTTGAGGGCTCACCAAAAAAGAAAAAGGAATCCATACCAGTACTATAAATAGTGCCAGCTCTTATTGGCCTTATTGAACTTAGATTAATGAAGATCATTATCTAAACATTATGGCTGACTTGTTTGGATTATTCGATCCTGCAGAGCTCTATTAAAATATCATTATCTTGTGCACTTGCTGAGTCTGTCATAAACAAGTGTATAGCAAGAGTGAAAGAGTTGGCACTTGGTTAATTGACTCTGGCTTAGACATTTGATGGGTTTCTTAATTGTGTTTCCAAACTCCCCTCTCATTTTATGCTACAGTATACTGAATCAGCTGGTCACAACATCTTTACCCCAGACTAGACTCCAGCGAAAACTGCTTGGCTTTAATGGATTGATGGATTGATTGTGCTGCTGCAGATTAAATAGATGACATCAAACAACTCATTCCAGTTCAGTCACTAACACTATCAATCACTCTACTGCTGTCTCCAATTCTGCATGACTGTCTGATGATGATTTCCTCTTTTTCTTTCCATCTGTTCTCCTTTTCTTCTACCCATCATTGCAACCTGTAGTTTATCCTTTATACCATATGAAATGTAGACTGCCTATGCTCCAGACTTTACACACATTACTAAAACCTGCCAGCAAAGAATGTTGGAGATGCTGGATAGTAACTGAAAACAGTGGTCTGAATTTCTTTCTGTCGGTCCCCTCTTTCTTTACCCTTTAGGCATGCTAGCAGCATGGCTTCATGGATGGCAATGCTGGTCCACCACTTTGGTCCAGAATGAAAAATATCAATAACATCAACATCCCCTGACCCCCCTGACTTTTCCTCTGGCTCCACCAGAAGCCAATTTTAACTTATCAAGTGAAGCTGTGTTTGCTAAACATTAATCATGATAAACAAATATCTGCATATATGAATGACAGCTATGTGGGCAAAGGACAAGATCTGGTTTGCATCCAAGTAGCAGTAGTTGGATTGTCGCGTTTGAGCAAGCTTTGGTTGCAGGCGGGTAAACAGTTCATGTGGAGAGCAAAAGAGGCAGAAAGCATTGGTCAAAATATGATATCTGATGCCAGTTTAGATTTTTTTTACATTTATACTTCACTACTATTCATGCACTTAAAGTTATTAAGCAGACCACAGTCCTGCACAGGTTCACCCTCACCTGCAAAGCCATGCACCAGAACCAACCTGTTACCCGCAAACAATCCCCAAGTCATGTCTGGCTCCACCTGGACACGCTAATATAAGTCCCACGATCCACCCCGTAAATGAATATTCACAGTCATTCACTTGTCTCACACTTGGGTTCTTGGAAAATTATCTGTTGGCTGATGGAAACTGCACTCCTGCAGCTTGTGGCTATCAAAAACTATTACTTTTTGGCATTTTTTAGAAGCAGCAAATCTACTGACAACGTTATTCTCAATCTGATCACACCAAAGTTCTTCAAAACGGTTGTTGTTGAAGTACAAATGTTAGTTTCTGTACAATTTGTGACTGTGACTGTGTAGTATTCAAGGTAAAATGCATCATGGTTATACTTCCTCAAGCTGTAATCACAAACAAATAAGTGGAAAGGCCTTGTGAGCTTTCTTTGGCTCCACAAGATCTGTTGTGGTTAACAACCTGGCCAAAGTCATGGGTCTGAGGAATGCTGTGAAAATGAGGCTGAAATGCTAAGCCAGTATACTGCATGTTGGAGTCATCTGGAGCTTGTTGTATAATCCGTGTGTTACTCCGCCTTTGACTCTTCTGCTGCCTTTGAAGTCTGAGGTCACATTTCATTGCCTGCAGCGAGAAGTCATCTGTAAGGTCAGAGATTGCAGAGTTGCATATCATAGATTAACTGCAGTGTATCGTGGTGAACCTGGGTCTCACATGTACCAGTAAAACACGTATTTCATGGCACCTAACAGTTTAGAGACTGCTTGTCACAGGGATTTCCAACTTAACAGATTCAAGAAGCCTTTTGGTTCCATAGCAGTAAATCACAAGACAAAAACATGTGATGAAATCTGAAAAGAAAGGTTTGCTAAGGAAACTGTTTTTCCACCACCGCTCATTCTCACTGTCTGTCTCTCTTTACCCACAAGCCCTATTCCCAGCTGCAAGCAGAATACAAGGGGGGGCAGCAAATGTGGTGAACCCCACCTTCCACAACTCATTTGATGATGTTCATCTATTATATGAGGTGAGACAAATATATCTTTAAGTGGTCGCACTTTATTTTACAGTACTCTAATTTTGTCTTAAAGAATAAATTAAAACTAGAAATAATTTGCTCTTCATTAGACAGTATTAGACCCTTATTAGACTTTACTGAAGAGCATTTCAGGACACATTACAACAGAACTGTACTGTAAACCAACTGACTGCATATACTTATTGTAATACTGTGGATAGATAATGTGATTTGAGCAAAGAAGTAGGCATCAGTCTAGAAGAAGCAGATACATGATTTCACTTTAGTTTACCGTCCTAATTACACTCTTATAAAGTCTATTAAAGGTCTAATAAAGGGTCTAACACTGTCTGATAAAGAATGTTATTTCTAGTTTTTTCTAATTTCCATTTTTTTCTAGTACAGATTCTTATGTCTTACTAGTGTAGTAAATAAAGTATAGCATCTGTAAATCAGTGTTTGAAGTGTAAAACCACTAAATACCTTCAACAGTGATCATGTCTTCTTCTTCTTTTCATCTGCTAGATGCTGCTGGTGGGCGTACACTTTGAGACCAGCGGAGAGTTCACAGTGCAAGATGCTGAGCTGGCTTCCCTCCGCAAGACGAGACACTTGCAAGTAATCTGTGAGGAGATCATTCCCAGGAAGCTGACGGACATATTTAAGCTCATCTCTGACCTCTCAGATCATACTGGTCACCTTCACCAGGACGATTTTGAGCGAACCCTTATGACGTTGGTATACACCGTCCAACAGATGACCAACTCCACTAATGAACACCAACGAGATGTGTGGGGAGAGGCTTTTGTTAGTTTGTACAAAGCCATCAAGCAAGATCTGATAGGGACAAATTAAACAGATATTGCTGTTGCTACACAAAGGCTCCATGTTGGACTTTAAGTTCAAATGAAATGGCTAAGAGAGTGCTCACTGGTGGTATGTTTCCTGTAAATCAGGCAGCTAGGAAAGGACTTCTCACAAACATTGATTGGCGTTTACAGCAGCTAATAGCGCTGAATGTGTGTTACGCCTCTCTTGCAATGCAGCTAAAGTGGTCCATGGTTGTAGCAATAGATAGAAGATCAGTCCTATTACCTTACCTTTCCCAGGCTGGGATGTCCCAGTGACTACCGTCAGACCACGACCAAAACAGCCTCTGAGACCAGCGGAGGCCAGTTGGATGACAGGGAATAGGTTACGGTACCAACATAGTGTTCTTGCTGAGTTTGGCTGTGAGCAGCCAGGGGCTACCTGAGCTAATGGCAGTTAGCTCGGTTAGCCCTGGGGTCTTGGAAGCTAACAGCAGTTAGGTCTTAGTAGGTTGGCTCTCAGGAAGCTGGGAGCCAAACCAAGCAAGAACACCACCTCAGTATTGTACCACTAATTGCCATTTGTTTGGTGGCTAACCGCTAGCTGCTGTTAGCGTGGTTACCCCTGGGGTGCTGGGAGCCAAAAGCAGCTGTATTCCCAGTCAGTCTTGCAGGCTGTAATTGTCCTGTGATCAGTTGTGTTCAATGGGAGGCTGCGAAGCATAGTTCTGTTGCCCGCTAACTTTAGCAACATATTAGCTGCTGAAGTCAGTGTTATCTGTCCATCAGGAAATCTCTGTTATTAAATCACAGTGTTGAAGCTGAGCAGCCAGAGGACATCAGAGGGAAAGCCAGAAAACATCAATTAAAATAATTGTTTCCCAAATCAGTAAATAAAGTTATAAAGTTGTTCTTTTGTAGAGTGAGGCCTGCTCCCCAGAAACACTCCAGTCACTTAAATTCCTACACATGTAAACACATAAACATTGATTTTGACTTCATAAGAACTTTTACTATGCGCAAAAGAAAACCTTTCTTGAATAATATTCATTGAGATCAGTGAGTAGTTCTGATTTGTCCAGTGAGGAAATGTTGCATATTGTATGGTGGCACTTCATAAGGACCCCAAGAGAAAAGTTCTGTTGCCACAAATAGGTAAAGTGCATGGATACAATTATAAAAAAAAAAACATTAACTGTCACAGCAAAGTTAATTCAGACATGAGGTACTGTATATATATGAAACTATACATTAGATTAATGTGCAGAATGCGGCAATAAACATCATGGATCTACTTACATTCACATGTCTTTTCAGTGTTTGTTCACTAGCACCTGGCTGTGCTCGCATACTCAGACTGACAAGATCAAAGAAAACAATAAAATTTCAAGCTCTAAAACAAATAAATCATTGTTTATAATCAACAGTGCATGCTATGTGGAAATGTTAGATTACTGTACAGAAAAAATGTCTTCAATAGTATATATTTATATCAATGTGAACTTTATATAATTAATAATTTACAAAAATATCTACAAAAACTGTAGATACCTAACTACCTCCCTAAAGGAAGTCCATATATTAATCTTATGCAAGATGTCATTTGCAAATGTCACTCCAAAAGTTTGTAACCAGGTGGTAAATGCCGAAATTGAAGTTTATATGTAAGACTTTATGTCTTTATAAACTTTCCACAGAAAATATAATTTTCTGCTTCAGCAGCACTTCTGTAGATATCAATGTTGGACAGCAGGGGGTGTAGTTTCCCCCATTTCTGTACTCGTTGAGGGGTCAGGATACTCCAGAAAACTAACAGAAGCACAACACCGCTGCGTTGCAGGGAAAAGTCACTGCTGTTGACTGTGAGAACAGTTAATAATACTGTTTTGTTTAAATATTGAACACAATATTGCTATAACCTGGTTCACTAGTGTATGATATACTATTTGAAAGCCACATTTTGTGAACTTGTTGATAGATTGCAGATGCTGGTGGAATGAAAACTTGACATGTGGGCCACCAGAGGTCGTTACCTGTGAATTCGGAAGGAAAATGTTTGTTGATAATGCTCAATATGCTCATTAATCATTTTATTTTCCTTATGTGTTTACCTGAATGGAGACAATTTGTTTATTTTATGAAATTAAGCAGTTTATCAGGTTGATATGTTACCGACAAGTACTTTAAGGTGATTTTCTAAGGCAGTGTGGTGACTGTTTTGTTTTCTCTTTCCAATAGAGAGCCTCTGCCGTATTTGTGCTATATCTGTACTGTAGCTTTGCTGAATGTGCACTGTAGTTGTGCTGTATTTTTGGGCTGTAGTTATACAGGAATAGTACTGGATTCCTGTTTTTTCCTTTGCTTTGAGCAATCCCAGTTCATTTTTGTACTTGATAAACAGACAAAAGTAATTAACAATTAAGCAAAACCACAACAAAAACTGTATCTGAAGTTGAGTGCGTGATTTACCCCGGCTTCAAGTTCTTAATGAAATTCTTTGCACCATGTTGTTACAGTACAGTGTCTTTAACAAAGGATTGGAGGTCCAAACCGAGCTGCCTCTGATGGTATTGTTTTTAGAAAATCCACAAAATGGCATTCTGATGTGAGTACAACAACTCACATCGGAGCAACTCCAATAATAATCTGTGAAGGTTCTGGATGTTCCAGCGGCTGCTTCGGCTCCAGGGCATTAGGATCCGCTCGGCATCCTCTCATGGTGCCGGGCGCACCGGGAGGGCAGAAAGGTATGTACTGGAGCCAGGAGGAAGCAGAAAAGTAAGAGCTGATGCCAAAGGGAAGGTTGTAGACTTCTCCGCTCTCCAGTGTGTTACTGGAGTCGTCCTCATGAGCCTTGTTCCAGGCTAAGATGCCTCGTTCATGCTTTGATCCTGTTGGACACATGATAAACAGGTTAAACCATACAGCCCTCTGAAGGAATGACAGCACTGACTCTGCCTTCATGTTATTTACTCGCTTAGCTTGTTTGTGTGTTTTTCACAAAGCTTGAGAATGCTGCACCATGTTCCAGGAATATTTCTATCTTTAGATAGTCTTACAGTACTACTGAACTTACAGTACAGTACAAAACATGATGGCCCAATGTCCAAGACAATGTGATGAAGTCCCCTCAGGGTGTCTTTAAAGGGGACAAAACATGATAAAGTGCCATCTAGGGTGCTTTCCAGTGGACAAAATGTGAAAAGTGCCCTCTAAGGTGCCCTTCCTGTGATGCAGTGCCACATCAGCTTTCCTATATGCTAGAAAATTAGTTGAGTTCTCTGTGCCTCTAAAGGGTTAATTACAGAGGTGTTGTAGTTGTTGTTCTTTGAGTCACATTAAAAAAACAGTTTTAGCTGGATTTTTTTGCTTCAGACAGCTTAAATAATATAATAATATGATAAGTTTTTTCAACTGATTATGCACTAATTGAAAACATACAGTAACCCACTCTAAATATTATGCACTGACCCTTTAAACAATTTAAACATAGTAGCAATAATAAAATAAATAACCTGATAATATAATTAGATGAAAAAAAAAAATACCTGGAATTGTGTTGTCCAGTATGAAGCCAATGAAACCTCCTACAAACATACTGGTTGTCAGAAGGACCAGCAGCACCTGGTCGAGTTCAACCACACCTGAATGCAACATAATGAAAATGATTAAGTAAAAGTATGATGCTTTTTACGAGTAAGATTATAGCTAATTGGAATTTTATTAAAGCACCTGTGGAAATAGCTTGAGGATTCTTTAATATCCAATTAGGAATGACCAGACCAGAGAACATGGAGAAGCCAAAAACGAAGATGTTTCGGGATGAATTCATATCTGCATACTAATAATGTAAGAGAAACAAAAAACATGGGAGAAAATGTTAGTACGAATTTTCATGCAATATTTAGGTCAAAAAAATTTTTCACCAAAGATGCTGAAGGTTTAAAAGTGTGTACCTGCAGATTAGAAACTCCTGCTGCGGAGATGACACCAAACATGACCATGAACATCCCTCCTATCACGGGTGATGGGATAGTGGTGAATATAGCTCCCACTTTACCGAACACACCCATGACAACCATCAGGACTCCACTGGCTACTATCACCATGCGACTGCCAACCTGCAAAAAGAAAAGAGAGAAATAGAAAAGACCTCTCTTGAAACTGTCTGTATTAATACAACAGGACCAACAGTGTGTAGGATTTAGTGGCATCAGTGGTGAAGTTGTAGATTTCAACCAACTGACTACTGCTTGCCTCACCCTCCCCTTCCAAATATGAAGGAGAAGCTGCAGTGGACACAAAAATCTAGAAAAACGCAAAAGTCCATGAAAGTTGACCTCTGCTCTCTGTAGATATAAGCTCATCTAAGGTCACAAAAACACAATTTCTATTTTCTGGTGATTATACACCAATAAAAACATACTTATGAATATCATATTCCATCTCTATATTTTGCCAATAAATCCCCCTAAATCTTACACACTGGACCTTTGATATTTGAAATGAAAACATTTGAAAATATGTTTTAATGTCATGCAATATTATTTCTCATAATTATTATAGAATATTACATTTAACAACACATGCAATACTAGAAAAGTGCACTCAGTAGAGTGCAGCTCTCCATCAGGCAACACAGAAAGAATATTTAGATGTAATCACAAACATTTCAGTTAGTAACTGCAATTTAATTAGACAACGGATTTCAATTAGATTTGTTTTATAATTTAGTTACATGTAACTAGTTACAGATGTGGAGCCATAAAAAAAAAATTGTTTTTTCTCCAGCATGCAGTCAAGACTGTACACAAAAATATTAGGCTGTATATTAGTTTATTTTAGTTTTTTTAATTATTTTACGTCTTGTGGTTATATGTTAGGTACTGTTTCGGGGGGATTTTTGGCCTTTACTCTTCATACACTTCATGTAGTATATACTGTATGTGTCAGTTTGAGTAAATAACTTGTAAAAACTTGCCTGTACACGGAGGCTCATCTTACCTTTGTAATACCGAGGGCTCCAACATTCTCGCTGTATGAAGTGGTACCATTCCCTGTACCCCAGGCTCCAGCCAGCAGGCAGCCCAGTCCCTCGATGCCAATGCCCCTGTTGATGGCATGTTTAGGGGGAGGTGGAGCCCCAGATAGCCTGGCACAGGCGTGGTAGTCCCCTACAGACTCTATCATGGAGGAAATCACACCAGCTAAGATACCAACCACCCCCGCCAGGCTCACAGTCGGCATCCCCCACTGTCCTGAGTTTGGATTCAAACATAAGAAAACAAAGAATGGCAGTAAGTACAGCCTGCAAGACCTTTTTCTATAAAGTCATGTCAGATGATAGTTTGGCAGCCTCTTACCTGGGTATGGAAAAGTGATCCATGGAGCTTGGCTGATAACATCTCCCTTTAGATCAGTGCGGGCCATGTGCCCATACTGGTTTGGATCAGTCGGCAGTACATTGTAGATTGTCAAAATGTGGCAGATTAGCCAAGATAATGTGATTCCAAGCAGAACCTGAAGACACATATAAAGAAAATCACATCATCTATCTCAATCTCAGAGATAATTATTGGCAAACAAGATAGAGGTTTTGTTTGATACATACTGGGAGAATCTGAAAGATGTAGACACGGGACATGTGCAGTTTTTTATCCTTGCTGTACATAGGAAAGGGCACAGGAATGTGACGGAGGTACTGTGAGAACAGGGTGATCAGTGCTGTGGTCCTGTGTGTGACAAAGACAATGATTTAAAATTCACAGAGTTAAATAGAACTCCACTCCTTTGTAGCTAAGCAAAGTAGAGCAGCTCAGCAGGTTCATTGGCAAGGAACCTTTAATAAGCTTTCCTGCTCTGCTGAGAGATTAAGGTTTTACACAGATTTCAATGTGATTATTAAAAAAAACAGATTTAACAAACCTACATGACAAGTTTGTTCAGCAAAAACTGGCATGACCTTAATTTTTTAAAGAGATCTCTCTTTGGATAGCTCGTATTACAGCTGTCCTAAACTGACTCCATGCAACATGATCAGAAATTTAGAAAAACTAAGTCTTAAATTGAAAAAATATATATACTTTGTAAACTTGAAATAGTCTACAATTTTTTGTACTCTTTATAGCAGACTCTCAAACCCTAAAAAGACACTTTTTGTGAATTGCACCCACATGGCAGACATGCCCCAGTGGTATCCTGCACTGTTACCAGCTGAGTCAAACAGGGACAGTCCGATGAGGGAGATGGTGGGAGCGATGGTGAGAGGTCCAATGAAACGCATGAAGAGGCCGATGAGGCCGGAGAAACCAACAAACACCTGGAAGAGTGAGCCCACCATAATGGAGCCCTGCAGCTGAAGACAGACAATAGATAACAAAGTGAAAACGTGGCATCACTCTCATTACAAAAGTGTCTGTAATGTTTTTGTAAAAGAAATTAACATACGTTGTTATCTTTAAAAAGAATGTCCTCGTTACATTTTTGTTACGACGTGCAAATCACACACTGGTTTAAAAGTAATCTCCAGTATCCACCGCAGTGGCACACAATCTGAAGTTCATTGCAGAGGCAGTGAAGGGATGCCTATCTCATTTATCTTCACTGATGAATTAAACTGATTTAACATGCTATATTGCTTAATTTCACTCTTATTATTGCGGGTGTTCTGACTACCAGTGAGCTGCACCCACTTCAAACAGAGAAAAACCTCAGAGAAAATTTTCATTCACAGTTCAGATTGTTTTTACCTCCGTTCAGACTCACTATCATTTACAAATGCTGCATTGGCACAGCCTAAACAACCATAGCAACTGCAGCTCTGCATTGCTAATGCTTTAACATGTGGGAGCCCCACGAACTGCTCATGCTCTGCCAGCTACTTTTTATCAAATACACAATATCTGAGTCATGAACACCTTCAGCATAGATACCTATTCTGTTCACTGCATAAATGATACAGTCAACTAATCTTTTATCTCTCTATATATATGGAAGTTTAATCAGCATATTAGCAGCATATTAGCAGACTTCCCAGCATGCATTATCTGAGAGTTAAAACTTTTTGTAGTTCAAAGAAAACACATATGATGAAAACATGCAGTATGTCTTTAATACACTTTAAGATAAGTCATGGTTGCTTGATGAAAACACTGCTGACATGTTTTCTCAAGTACAGCTGAATTAATATCAAGTTTATTTGACTAGAAAACCAATTCAGGTGACTCACAAATTTGCAGCAGTCACACACTAACTTTTTCAAGTTAAAAAGACAGGTTTCTTTTTACAGTGTGCTACTCCATCCTAGCCCCAGTTAGCACCCCTTTTTCGAACAGCTGAACTATCTTGGAGCGTAAAGTTTTTAAAGAAAGCTATAAGTTGTACATGGACGGGCCATGTATGGTCATTGAGCTCTTGAGGACAACCTGCGTCTCACTGTAAAAGCCTCCTGAGGATGTTATTGAGGACTGTTGGCACCTCTTCATTTGTTCAGCGTGCTACCCTGTAAATTGTAATTAGACAGATCAGACGGTTTACTTACTGCTCTCATTCGACTCTGCCACACATCTATGAATTCGGGGGAGGAGGTGTTGACTAGGCTGGCATTTTGGGTCCAAGCAGGACATGTCCACTCTGGCATGGACAGCATTGCCATGGAAGGTGCCAACAATGTGAAGGTACCACCTTGGAGAATGGGCAGTCTGACAATAAAGACCAATGAAGAGAAGGCAGTAAGACAGATATAATGTTAGGATAAAAGTCTTTCCACATGGGTCACACATTATCAAATGTCATCAGGTCAGATGTTGTGTGACATAGCTTGGTATAACAAGTGAATTAAACCCTTAGTTTTTAAAGGACCATTGGGTAGTATTTAACGGCACCTAGCTGTGAGATTGTGTATTGCAACAAACTGAATGCCGCTTGCTATCCTCTCCCCTTTCCTAGCATTTAGGAAAAACTACAGTGGATGCAAAACTTGCAAAAATGGCCCTATTTGAGCTGCTGTGGTTTGTTCATTCTGGGCAGGTGTAGAAACATGTCAGTGCAACATGGCAGCCTCTGTGCAGAGGATCTGCTCCCTCTGTAAATATAAAAGCCTCATTCTAAGGTAACAAATACACAACGTTTATTTTCAGGTGATTAGAAACTAATGGAAAATTAATGAAATGATATTCGATGTTTGCCATATTCTGCCAACTAATGCCCGTAAATCTTACACACTGTACCATCAAGAAGAGCACTAACATGGTTTCATTTTCTTTACAAAAGTACAACTCCTGTGTCTACAGTCCCTGTTTGTTTCACCCACATATGATCCTCTAAAATCTCTGATTTAAATCATGTGAAGGCGAAGAGAGCGGCTAATTAGGCCAACTGCTGTGCTAGAGGTTAAGTGAGTTAAAGTCATCTGCGATGTAATAATCCTCATTATGCTGCTCACTTCACTGCCAACAATTCACATCAGAATGTAACAGATGCCCAACATAAAATTTCCGATGCAACAGGCACAACAGTCTCTCACAATCAGAATAGTCAGGAGACGTTTATTTGTGGAAAACATGGTAAACTCAGGGGAATAGTGAAGACACATATCTTTTGATGGGAGTTTATAATGTTTTAGTCCTAAGGGACACATATCATTAGCACTGTTTTCTTTTGACTTCTCTGGAACAATAAGCTATTAAACACACCGATTGTTCTCCTTACAGCTGATCTCCAGGTATTTGGAAAGAGACAAGAAAGCATCAGTGGTGCTAAGCCGGGGGAATGTGGATTTAGCAAGAACTAGATTCCAAACATAATAAGATGGAAATTCCTTCACTAATCCCACTGTGACACCAATGTTTAGCCAGGCTGATTCTGTGCAAGCATAGTATATGTTCAGAGCAACGAAACATGGTTAGAGTTTGTAGTTCTGCTGAACAAAATGAGCCATGACATCATATCTGTGTTTGTATCACTGAACACGAGGGATACTTCACGCTGAGTAGTTTTGACAGTGAGAAGAGTGCTGCTTGTCTTGATTTTTTTTTTCTGTTGGATTCTCTGTTCTGGCATCTGCAGTAACAGTGAAGAGGTTGTATCATGTTGTGTTATATTATACTGTACATGCATTTGGTACCTAAGTAGAAATGCTGTGGCAAGACGACCAAACACAGTTTGGTAACATTTATTATAACAGTCAGCACAGTTGGGTACCAAAGAATTACATGTAATCTGGATGAAGTAATAAAAGCAGAAGATAAAAAAAAACCTCCAATAATCAGCCCAGATCACATTTTTTAAAATGTGTAATTAGTTTGTTGTTACATTGTTTAGGTTTTCTTTCTAATATTTTTGATTACTTTAAAATATTACATTTTTTTTTTTTACAATTTTTCATGATAGCCAATACTCTATTAACTTGAGAAAAGTGCATCTGATGGATGAGGGTGTTCTTTTTTATTTGCACTGAAAATAGTTTTAAATTATTTAAAGAGAAAAACAAATCCCTTTGGAACTCAAACATTTGTGGCTGCGTCCAATTTTTTAGTATAGGGTGCAATATTTCCAGTGTTTGATTTTGAAGTCATCCAAAAGTATTCAGACAAGATCACATTTTTTGTAATCCAATAGATTACATTACTAATTACACAAATTGCCATGTAATCTGTACTTAACCGTGACACTCAGGCATCTTAATATGTAATTCATTCTTTTGGACTAACCCTTTTTCTCATCACAGCTGAAAATGCCTGAACATTTGAAAGCATCTTAATATAAAAGCTGTACTTTCCCTCTCATAATCCCTTTAATAGAAACTGTGCTACTTACACAGCAGAATATTCCATTGTTCATGGCTGCACGCTAAGTTTGAAAGACTTCAGAGTTCAAAAGAGGCTAAAGCTGAGAGGATGTTTTGTTCTGGTTGTTTAACACTACTACACAGTTTTAACTGGTTATGAAACAGTCTCAGTTTAACACTGATACCTCTATATGACCAACATTAATAAACAAGACCATCGGAGAGAGGACTGACTGTTTCTACATAGTTATTCTTAATGGCTGCCACCAGATCAGGTTCTCTTTGATATCAGGTGAAGCAGTGTTTACATTTTCCCATGCAAAGTTGCAGTGAATAGCATGTTATCCAGTTAGAAAGAAGCCACTTTTGTCCACAGGGGCCTCCAAGCAGTTTGGTTAATTCCACTGTAATGATAGTTACAGTTCTGTTGTACTGCCCCATTTCTTATCTTATCAAATGAATGAATGTAAATCATCCTGAGATGAGAAATAGAAATCTATTCCCCAAAACCATCCCTAATGAAACTGTACATCCTGCAAACACCTTCCTGCTCATGAAATTACTTCTCGCTTACTTCCTTACCTAATGCCGAAGGTAACTTGCAACAGAGTGCAAATACCAGAGACGAAGAAGATGGTACTGATGAGGTGACTTTGTGAGAGGCCATCATGCTGCAGACACAAGCCCTGAGACAAGATTAACGGGATGGCGATGATACCTCCAAATGCAGTCAAACAGTGCTGAGAGAGCAAGAAAAATATCAAGAGACACCTTTAGATTATGATTGATGTGGGCAAGGAAAAAAACATGCCAGACACAGTTTCTGCCATATCCACCATCCACTGTGTAAAAGCAACAAAAGCTGAAATACAGATTAAACAAGTTATCTGACATGTTGATTGTATTATACCTGACAAAAAGGTCATGCATCAGGTGATATTGTATGGTGCCTAAATGTTATATATTTTTTAATGCTGTCACATGTTTGTACGTGACATTGTTGAAGAAAACTGGGACAACTTTGCGGTCATCCTAAAGTTAGGAGAGTTTATTTTGGGAAGTAATATATGTTTCCTGAGTTCAGTTAGGATAGGAACATTGAGTTAGAAACTGTTCATCTGTCAAATCAGGTCCTAACCCTGATTATCAGGGTTAACTGTCAGCATCTGAAAGTTAGAAAGTTTATGTAATATGGCCCCTGATTGTTACATGTTTATAGCACACTGAATTGTATAGTAGCACTATCAAGTCTGTGGAATATGTGTATACTTGAAAAAATGTGCGATAGATGCTGTAAAAACGATATATGTAATGGTAGATAATGTCAAAGAGAAAATAATTTTTTTTAAACAGGCAACTACAACTGACTCAGGACTTCCAAGGGAAGTGTGACTGATCTCAGCTGCTAAAAGCAGAAAATAAACTCTCGCTGACTTAACCACTTCTCAACTGTATCTGAAGCAAATTTCACAATCAGGCCTGCATAAGTAAAACCAAGTCTAACCAAGCGTGAAGGAAGCGTCAAACAGAAGCTCTCATGTGACACTGTGGTCATATTTGCATTGTTGTTTAACATAAAAAATTACATTAATCGGGAAATGATGCTAAACATGACCTTAAAACGCTTTTGTTGACCTACCTGGATGCCTAGAAGGATGCACAGGTACCAGGGAGGTACATCTGTCACACAGTATGCTAGCTTGTTGCTATCTCCCCCCACGGACGTGTCCATTTCCTCTTCATGTTTGGTGTCTGGTAGATCACAAAAGCGCCCTTCAAGCTTCATTTAGTCAGACGGAAAGGCAGACAGATGTTAATTACTGATACGCATGACATGATGGCATGCTGCAGATCTATATTTCTTTATCGTGGCAGTAATTCATTAAATGGGACAAATCTCAAAACAGCAACAACAACAGAATACTTAAACATGTTTAAACTTTCATTCAGCAACCCCATAAAGTTTCACAATTCCTATTAAGGGAATGTGGTTCAATGCTTTTCAGTTCATAAGCCATAAAATTAAATGATTTGCTTCAGATATTAATTTTCTTTTAACACAACCATGACATCACAGGGTAGGATGAACACAAAAAGCCGCAGTCACAAGAGTAACTAATTGTAGTAGTAGGAATAGTAGGAATGTTTCTCTTCAGTTTCTATGCAAGAATTATTTCCTGAAGCAATTATACTCATATGCATTAAAGTATTTCTAAATGCTTTTCATATTTAAATATTCAAAATTTGTACTGAAATCACACACAAAAAAAAACATTTTCTGCTTCTGTTTTTCTGACTAAACAGCGTGCCATTTATCTTTTCAATAATGTGATTTAAGCATGGAGGAACAAGAATGTAAACAAGTGCATTCTTATGTGTCCATGACACTACTCTGCATGCTATTCTGGTGTCAATTATTAACTGACCACAACAGCTACTTTCCCACCATGTACTGAACGACAACCATGACACATGTACTATATTATCCAGTCCAGTTATTTTAGGAGAGATAGATAACCAAGTAATACTAAAATATATGATCCAGATGTGTTCACATTCACATAGTTTAAAAGTAAAACACTTGAATTGTTATTTACTCATAGAACTACTGGGATGAAACTAATGGTTGAAATAATTAATTTAAACTTTATAACAATCAGGAATAGCTTCATGAGAAAATTTAAAGTATGCAGTCTTTTCAAAAGTTATACTCACTGCAAATGCATAGTTGTCAAGGCCGTTATTTTCCTTTTCTGGGGCCATGTCAGCTTCAGCCTACGGGCTCAGGTGGTGGTCTTCTAAACCCGAAAATAAAACAGAAGAGTGAAAAAACATGAGTGAGACTGGAGGGAGCAACATCAAGAGAGGACTGGAGAGTGTAATAGAGAAGGCAGAGAGGTGGGACTACGGGTGGGTCGGGCAGTAACACAGTTCAGACATGAGACTGCTGCGCTTGTTGATTGAAATGAGTCCCACCGGCAGCTCATGTGAACCCAATTACAACAGTAACAGCAGCTGACCAACCAGCATCTGGAAGGCAGCAGATACTCTGTCTGACAGGGTATAACATTTTTTTTCCACCTTCATCTGTCTCTCTCAAACATGCTGTCTTTGCTATCTTGCGATCAAGAGAAAGATCTTAAAAAAGAAAGAATTCCTTGAGCGTGGCCTATAGGGAGCAGATGGTTCAAGGCAGTACTTACTGTTTGCTCTCTCCTGTTGTTTCAGACAGTCAAGTAAAAATTTCTCCACTGAATAGTTGAAATGTCGTCTTCAGGACATAGCTCAGTTATGTCTTGCCTTTTCCAGCCTACTTTCCTTCTAATTTTAACACCAAATATCTGTTTTGGGAGGGCAAATCTTCCTAGCAATCACATGTTGCCAGACTATCACATGGTACAGAGCTGTTATTGATTATGAGTAAAATGTCCTGTAAATGTTAACTTAATTTCCTAATTTACCGTAAGGCTCTGTTTGCCCTGAAATGAGATTATTAGTCTAAATTAAGAGTTTGATAGCAGCCTGCATCTTCTTAATTAAGAGGGTCCAAATGAGGGCATTCGTTACAGTAAATGGCAGGAGAGGAAGCTCAGATTGTCACACTGTTGGCATCTGAGTGTATTTTCTCATCTCATTCTCTCATTTGTGACATTTCAAGATCCAGGTCACAAACTGGCAGCTGTGTGATGCCAGGAGGCAGAAAAAGTAAGCAAAAGGTTATTTGAGAAAAAAAGACAAAGCTCAAAGTAGCACCTCAGCAGCTTATTCTCCTTAAACTACTGCTTCTAATGCCTGTCTCACACGTAAGTCTGCATACTGCCGACTAGAACTGACTACTACATTTTTTAAATACTTTCATACGTTAAAAAGTATATTCATTACAGTCAGTTGCCAGTGTCTGTTGCAAGAAATGTACATGTAGGATTATTGTCTCATTGTTGCTCATACAGTATGTCACAAAAACTTCTGCATACTTAAGAAATGAACATATTTTTGCACAACACTTTCCCTAATTGTAGAACTCATTCAAGAAATAGAGCATACAAAATTCTTCTATTGGCCTCGCCTGCAGGTTTTACAAATATAAATCCTCCATGACTCAAAAATTCATGATGGAAAAAGTCATATTTTTAAAAAAATTGATTGAGATGCCAGATGTCCTGTCAACAGTTTCACAGACGTCTCTTTTATATGGTGATCTATGGGGAAAATGCCTTGTCGCAAGAGAATTTATGTCTGCATTACTGCAAGTGGCCACTGGGTAAAACTGGAGGGAGGAAGTGTCAGCAACGACATCATATCCAAGGTTTTCTTTATACATCTATGAGCCCTGTGAGACTGAGCTAAATGCTAACATCAGCATGCTAACATGCTAATGTTAAGTGGGTATCTTAGTTTAGTGTATTAATATGCCATTATTTGCTAATTAGCATTAAACACAAATCTATAAAACATCTGCAAAACAAACATCTGCAAAACAAAGTAGCGGACATGATGGTGACGCTAGATGAAAAGGTCCCTGAAGTTCACCATGGTGGGGACGGAATTATCTGTGTACTGTGTTAGGTCAATCATTGTCAAGGCCTTTCTCTGAAAAACCACAAATGTCCACCTCAGCGAAGCGTCACTTTGTCATGCCACTGTTCTGACAGCTCAGTAGTCCAAAAAATGGCCCACTGGACTGAAAGCCCATTTTGCAGACAGCTTGTAGCCTGAAAACAAACGGACATTGCTCTGAAGTCCCATTGAAAATACATACTCCCCACAGTAATTAGTTAAGATTTTTGCCCCTAATAGACTGTCTTTCTGCCCTTATACCAATGTTGGAATAAAATCATGATTTTTACCAGAGATGTGACAATTAACCCTAAGCCAACTGCAGGCTGTCTGTCATGTAGGATTTCAGTCTAATGCAACATTTTTGGACTATTGGTGTTTCAGAATAAAAGTTTCATGGCAATCCATCTAAAAGTCAATATATTTTAGTCTTGACCAAAGTAATGGACCAACAAGCCAACCAAGCAACGTTGTTATTTCTGGAGCTGTGCAGTTAGCACAGCTAAAATTCTGTCAGAAAACTTTCAAATAACCTGCATATGAGACCCTCATACTGTACGAAATTGAAACTGAAAAAGATAATTATCCTGTAATGATCCTGTAACTACTGTACAGAATTTAAAAAAAATTAAATTGCAGAATGGTGTGAGAAAGCTCTTGTCTTGACTGTCCTGGATTAGCAGGAGCTTGAAAATTCACCAAATAGAATAGTTAAAGGAAATTGAGCTCACATGAAACTCGCAAAGCACAGAGAGAAGCAGCGCTAGAGACATCATGAGGTCTTCTGCTCTGTGTGCATGTGACTGACTGCATGCAATAAGGATCAATCACATGTCAGGTAGCAAAGGCTTGAGACTGGCACCAGTATTCTGTTGTGTTCTCCAGTGTAATGACTTTATGAAGGCTGAATTAAGCCACAGTCGTTTTACAAATATGATTGTGAGCTATTTCATTAAATGTATTGTGTCCTCACAGCCTGTGGTCGAACGGGGAGTAAAAAATCAGCTAAGCCATTTTTGTCATCTGCTCATTTTCTCATGAAAGCTCTGACTACCTTAACACGAATCATCTTTGTGAATGTGCGTCTAATCACCAAAGCATAGCCAAAGATCTCCTTGTCATTGCCAAATCACAACCTTTTGTTGACCATGTCACTGGACGCTCACGTCTGAGTTTATGCGTCAGAGGCACATGATGATATTAAGCCACAGACTTTGACTGCTCCATAATTAAATTGGGTGAGCGGCGGTGAGCAATCAGTCACTGAATGGACAGGGATTGGTTTACAGAATAATGTGCTGCATGTGTTGAAATTAAAGGAGAGAATGGAATTCCTGTTCATTTAAAGGTCTATTGTAAAATTTAAATATGAATTTAAAGCTACTGAAAAATCAAGCACAGATTTTCTCTTTCTCAAAATTAGTTTTCAGTTCCTGTATGTGACAATTGGATAAAATCTATATTGGAATCTTTGGAATACTGGAGCACAAAAATCAATATTTTAGTTATGATTTATTTACTAATTTATTGGTTTATATAACAGGGACAATACACATTAAAAAATATGCCAGAGTGCCAAGAGGTTATTTTTCATCTGAAGTCCCCTAACACATGTTACAAAATCACCCTAAAAAGCAGAACATAAGATTAAGATGACTGATTAAATTTGTTGAAAACGGCAATTTTATTTTCATGACTTAAAAAAAATATACTAACTTCAATTTTACAACAATTTCACTTTAAGTTTATTTTGACATAACAACAGATCATTTGACTTCATGACAATGAAGTCGTTATTCTTTCTGCTGAATGCTACATCGCTCGAGGAGAGGCAACATGGGAGACTATAATATCATTCATAAAAACTGCCTAAATCAAAATATTTTGGTTCCCAGAATGTGGTTTCATCTGACCCAGAGTCTCATTGCATCCCTTGACTCTTTTTATTGTAATAAAAGTGCAACGGAGTGCTTTCCATAATTACTTGCAATAAGATTAAGCTTTGTTTCCACATTTGTATGTAACAGAAAGCGAACCTTTTATTGCTTAGCTGCCTCCCTTTGATTGGAGTATATTCATTTATTCATTGTTTTTTTTTTGTTTGTTTTGTTTTGTTTTAATTTATTGTTAGAAAACTTTCATTTTTTGAAAAGACACACATAAATAAATAAAAAATGAGTAGATAGCCTATTAAGTGCTGTGTGCAGAGAGTTCAGTGACTCTCAGACGTCAGTATGGCTCTGTCCCCTTCAGCTCATTAAGGTCCCTCGGGTCAAAGATCCAGCTTGTGTCAATGAGGTTTTTGATTTTTAATCCCTCTCTCATTCTTCTTAAGTCAGCAAGCATGTGTGAAGCCATCAAGAGGCGTTGCTCTTTTTCAGCATCCTAATAAATCATGGGACATTCTTTTGTAGTTATATAACAACTCTGCAGTCTATTAACAGAAATAAGCCACCAAACTTCTCTAATGCTCACACTTTTATCACCTCAGTACTGTGTTGTCAGTTAAATTAAAATCGTTAATCATTCTAAAAATCCTTATGTTTAGGAGACGGTCTGTAGATGTTGATGCTGTACAATAAAATCTCCATAAAGCCATTTATAATCAGGGCCACGTCTGGCTCTCTCCTCTCTGTGTGCAGAAATCTTTAACCCCGAGAGGATTTCTGGAGATGGTGGCAGAAATTTTTTCTGACACCAAACTGTAGCATACAGCCCCCCTTATTCCTTGCTTTTATGCATTAGTATACTTGTTTGGTAACTTTCCTGGTTGTTGTTTCTGTTTTCCCAACTCTGCATTTCATCTTTAATTTCAAACAGTTGTGTTCTCCCAGTTTCATTCACCACAGTCTCATTGTTGTGGTCAGACAAGTATTTTAATTTCTTGTTTTAACTGAATGATAATAATTTGTCTATTACTCTCACAGACTTCATCTGTTTGGTCATAGTGTAGTTTTGCTCCAGATGCTTGTTCATACAGATGTAAGTGACTGTTTAAACCATTCATCTCAGCTTGACACTGATTTTATCAGCATAAACAATTTCTGTTCATGCCCTACACATGTGCCTGTGACCTGGCTGTCACGTTAGTTCTTTTATTGAAAGAAGAGTGTAAAGGATTTAGTGCCATCTGGTGGTGAGCTTGTAGAATGCAACGAACTGAATACTGTTCGCCTCAACTTCCCCTCCCAGGTATTTAGGAGAAGCTACAGAAGATATATGGTTCATCAACATCTCTGAAAATGCTTTTCATGATCAACACCAGTAATGTAAAAACCTTTGGCATCCTTAGGTTTATGTGTTCTCACCTGTCCTTTTATACAAGTTTGACTATAATTTAATCTAAAATATAATTTAGTGTGTTCATAACTATTTTAGCAAATGTTTCATAATCAGTATTTCACCACTGTTTAATACAATAAACAATAAACAGAGATTAACATTTAAGAGATGTACCTACATTAAGACAGTGCAGTTAACATTTGTCAGTAAAGTTAGGATATAAAAACTTTGTACCTTTGTGATGTTGATATATTAAAGGTGTACTTCAGTTATTTTACACATGAAGGTTGAGTATACTACATGGGCAGTATATTCACCCTGGCTCTGGAGAAGTTTTCTAAAATCTGATATAATGATTCTCACTATGTCATTGGGGCTATTTTCATGCACAAGACCCAGACCCTAAAACTGAAGCAGCTAAATGGAATTCAGCCATTATTAATGTTATTGTTTACACTTGTGCTTCGCCTACTATAACACTGTAACATATCCTGTTTCCTCTGCCTTTACGTATTGCTATGCTGAACCTAAAAAGATCCTTTTTCCTCATCTGTAGCCTATTTTCTCAGGGTGATTTGGTATCATATACAGTTTTTAAAAAACACCTTGCACATGCAAACAACTTTTTACGCAGCAAATATTTTGACTTCCTGTAGCAGGAAAAGCACAGGTGTGACTAATATTATTATTAGCAGTAACTAATAATAAAATGCACAATATAGACATTTTTCACAGCAGCCATTTTGACATAACATGACACACCAGATGGTTTGTTACACAGAACCACCGTGGAAGTTGTCCTTAGAAACTGTTTGGGAAAGGGCAGGCACTTTCAAAAAACACTTGGCTGTCACATTTAACATGGGCTCACTTAAACCAATCAGATCAAACTCGTCAGTGCTGTCCTTTGCTCTTCTTTCAATGAAGAAAAACTCTCCAGTTCTGATATATCTGATCCTATCGAAGTATCTACGCTAACCTCCCCGAGAGCCGCCACTGTTTGTTGAAGACGAGTCGCCTGCATGGATGCGTCTCGCTGTTGTCACACCTAAAACCACGACTGTAGCTGCCAGCTGGACGGAAGCTGCACATCTCCTAGCAAGATGGATTCAATTTGGATCTTGTGAATCCAGCTGCCTTGCAAGGTAGATTTTGACCTGAAATTGTGGGCTAAACTCACGTATTATCAGTGACACTAATTAAAGTCACAGTCCATTCAGGTCAAATAGAGTCTGTTTGGCGATTGGGCTCACTGAAAAAGGCTCTGCTACACTAAATTAAACCAGACTTTATGTTCTTATTTCATATCAATATGGCTGCTGTAAAAATATACCTGTGCTTTTCCTGCTATGAAATTTCAAAATATCTGGTAGCACAAACAACGTCTGATCTGTGACACGATGTACAGGAAGACACAGTATTGTTACAATCTTACAGTCAGGGAAGGGGTCCAAAATGAATGCCCTGAAGAACCACCACCACTAGATGGAGACATACTAAACACATAAGACATTATCTCCCATTATCTTGTGTTCTCGGTGTTTCTGAAAGGTGAACTAAGGTGTGAGAGGGCATTGTGAGGCCAAGGTGATAAAGTTTAGCCTTCCAGTAACTCTGGTGATAAAAAAGAGAGGCAAAATTTTAAGTATGTATGATAGCTTAATGTTATCTAGGTGATAATAACTAGTACAACTACAGAACCACACAGATTTTGTTTGAGCTTGGCCGCAGAATTTGTTTTCATGCTGGTTTCACTGAAAGCAGTGAAACCTCAGACTAATTGTTACAGCTCAGTTCTATTAAATGGTGTGTGATAAGAGGAGATAATAATGTCAATAACACATTTACAATGAGCATGCCATAAATTAAAAGTTCTTAAGGGACAATGAAAGAAAAAAAAAACTTTGACATCAATGGATGCTGATTGTGTAATTTTCCTAGAAGTATCCAGTCACAATGTGCCAGTTGCTCCTCCCTAATAATGACCATGTGATACAGGTCAAACACGGGCTGACAGCAGAGGGAGGACAACCTGACTGTACCTTCCTCATCTTACAGAGTGGAGAGGCGACAAATATACCAGAGAACAGAAGAACTATAAAAAGATATCTGATGACCAAGGTGCTGATGGCGGGTGATAAACTGCTGGAAATATGGAATAGAGGAAATACAGAGAAAGAGTCCTACATGGGTGAAGAAAGGGAATCTCAAGCACAGAAAAAATTATCCCATTCGATTGAAGAAATACTGAGGAGGCCCACATGTGTCAGAAAAGAGAAAAGAGGTCACCGTAACTGGTCTGTTATCAAGGAGAACACCAGAATATCTAACCAGCTCTCATGTTCAGGTAAGTGTTAAAACTCTTTAGACCTCTCCCAAGTGCTTCATCATAATTTTAATTGATTACAAAAATATTCCTATTAATTTTGGAATTTGCTCTCTGTCAATAGAAACTCCACAGATCAGATCAGAGTCTCCAAAAGCCACCACACACTGCATGAGTGAGTACTCTGATTTATGAAATGCAAGAAAGAGGGATCAAGAACAACTCAGCCACATGTTCATGTTTAAATGAGGATGATGAGGAGGACGATGTCAGTGACAATCATTTGTTTACAGGTCAGAGGAAAAAGAGGCAGACGAGGGTCACTTTCACACCGGCCCAGGTGCAGGAGCTGGAGAAAGTCTTCCAGCAGAGTCACTACCCAGACGTCAACACCAGAGAGCAGTTAGCCTCTCACCTGCACCTCACTGAGGGACGAATACAGGTGGGACACACCAGACACGCTGATCATCATTTGTGATCATTAACTGCTGGTTTGACTTTTACTTCTACAGTTTGCACGGGTGTCCATGAGTGATATTTTCTGTTTGCTTGATTTTACCAAGAGCAAACATCATGTTAGATTTGTTTAAATGTTGGATATTATAATATTAAGCATATTAAAGTGAGGTGATATTAACTGTGACTCTAATTTGATAAAATTCAAATATGCACAACAGTAACAAATTTGATTTCCTTGTCAAACCTACGTCATCATTTATGATTAAACCTGGTAAATCCAACAAACACTGGTAACACTTTATTAACCCTTTATTATTATTATATAAGTTGCAACTTCATAATGGCCAACCAAATAATGTTCATAGATGCACTACAGAGTATTTATCAACCATTTGCCATCAACCAAAGTGTTAAACATCCGGTCCATCTCTCTGTGTAATGATTAGGTTCACAAATCATTTTGTAATAATTAACAAGCGCTATATATTGTTTGTTCACTGTGAAATAATTATTAACAAAAGCTTAATTAATTATTAATGTACTATTAATTCATGATGGTTTTATGAAGTGTTACCCAAACTCTGATCAAGCAAAGCCTTTTTTGCAACTGATTTATTGCTGACTTTTCTTTTAAATTTTAAAGGAATCAATGAATCAAACAGTGTAAAGATTTTTAACAATTCAGTGAATGTTAGATTGATAGTACTATGTGGTCTTCAATGGAACAGTAGTAATGGTCTTTGGACAGCCTCTTACGTAAGGCATCACCTCCCAAATGATAAATGACATATAATAGTGTGCACTAACAACACTGATGATTCATTGATTTACACACAAAAAACACACTTGGGCAATATGGACCCAATGTGTGTCAATACAGCACCAAAATGAGTCATGGTTTAACTTTACCCAGTGCTGATCGTTAGAAAACTACACGAGTCCATGAGTTGTTTTCACCAAGTGTTACACTAAAATATGGTTGTGAACTGGAACTGAATTTGTTACTGATTGTTAGTAATACTTCTATTCTTTTGCCATTTTGAATGTGACTAACTAACTAACAACCATTTGTGACTTTTGAGCTTGTTGTCTAATAATCACTTTTTAAAAAAAGAACAAGGCTTTTTTGTTCCGATAAAGAACAATAAGATTAAATAAAATTACACTAACACTAGGTAAAAAAAACAAAAAACAAAAAACATTTAACCCATTGAATTTGAGTGTGTATGATTTGTCCTCCAAGAGAAGTGATAACAAAACAGGTCCTTCTTTCCTCTGCTACACATACAGTATATGACTACATTTCAAGTATATATTATATAAATTTATATGAGGTGTTCTGTTTGTGCTTCAGATTTGGTTCCAGAACCGCAGAGCCAAATGGAGGAAGGCTGAAACACTGAAGGATATAGAGATGATGAATAAACAGCACATACAGTCAACCAGTCATCCGCTGCTTTATTATGAGGTAACACAAGACTACATTTGTTTTTTTAAATAAAAATACATAGTACAGATGCACTATATATTTTTCCATCTCCATTTTTGTCCCTTATAGCATGTTTCATACATTAAATGCAACACTTGCAAATAATAAAGAAAGTAGGTGTAGATTGTTCAGTCTTATTCCCAGTATGTCAAACAAGGATGTTTTGGGTTGGAAAAGTGTCCAGAGCACAGCAAAATAATGAGAAAATAAGAAAATGTTGCATATTATGCCTTTAAACAGTTAATAACAAAACATCAAAAAAATAAAATACATTAAAATTACATTTGAAAAAGTAGACAGTAGTAGTAGTCCTGTAAGAATGACAAGTAGTGTCCATAATCAAATCCTCACTGATGAAATAAAAAAAAAGAAAGCTGATTTTTTTGTGTTGCAACGGAAGTTTTTTCAAACATTCAGCCACATAATGTGATACTGGAAAATAGACTGGTGCAGTATCTAATCAAAACTGATCACACTGCATGACTGTCACAGGTTAAATGATCGACTGCTGTGTTGTTTCTTGGATAATCTCTCATGAGTGTGTACTCTCCTCTCCCAGCTCTTACAGAAGCCCCCGCTGCAGGCAGCATGCTGGCTGCCGTGCTGCTTACCTAAACCCCTTCAATCAAGGCTGTTCCTCAGAGCGACTTCAACGCCCGCCTTCCTGACTTACACACATTCCACAGATCACAGGACTCTGTATTTTGACCCACTGGGGACAGACAGATAGCACCTTTTCATACTACAGAAAGATCATACTGAGACTGTAATCTGTAAGTTATGATAAGTGTTTGATGATTTAGCTTTAATTGACCCGTCCTAAGTTCCCCTTTTTTGGTACCGTGGTGAGCTTTCTCCTTTCCTATTCCCTGTAGGCTACTTATGAGTTTGCAGATGTTGAAATGAAAAACAAATTTTGATGATGGTTCAAAGATATTACTGTGGGACTTGTAGCTACATATATTGACATTAAAGCTACTAGAAAGAACTTAAATATTTTGTTTATTTTTGAAGCCAGTGTGGACAACAGCGCTAGTGTTTCCACCATAATAAACACATATAATCAATCAATAAAATGATCTATAAAAATATCACCCTGCTTTTTTTAAATGGCCATTGTGCTTTGCCCGTTTGTTCCATCTGATTTCAAGGAGACTCCGACCCGGTGGCAGGCATTAATTAAGCAATATCACATGAGAGGGAGTGTTGTTGGGCTGAATATCCGCCAACACAAATAATTCCGCAACTGGATGGGAACTGGGCCGTTGCCTAACCACACATAAACATGTTCCTGCACATTAACATTAGCTTGGTAACTACTTTGTGTTTACATTTCTGCAGTAGAGCTCTGTTAATGGATCCACAAACCTGCCTCAGGGCTGAATTCAGCTCACTCTTCTTTATTTTTACTTTTAGAAGCAGACCAAACAAATGGACAGAGACCGCTTTAAAAGGTTGGACTCAGTCTGCTTCCAAACAGGCTGGTCCAGTTTGTTTGTGGTCTGAAAGCAAACGTACCAACCACAGGTTTTTATGGTAGCAGATATCTGACTTTGATTTCAAAAGCTTAACTACTAATGAACCTATCTACTGATTGTGAAATCTGCTCAGGAAGCAATTGTATAATTTATCTGTATGAGCCATGTATATATCTGTGCAACCACATATGGATGTGGGCGTGGGTATTTTCCCTGATCAACGGAACAAAAGCTGTTTAAACTCCTGTGCTTTCAACTCCACTCACTTTGTCAAATTTAAAAGTATGACAGCAATCCCACAGTAATAAGCCCTAAATCATATAGAAGACGTCTCCTGACTCTTCCTGTCTCTGTGGTCTCTGTCTGTTAGTCACTGTAATGTTAATGAAAAGTGGAGTGATACATATAGTTAAAAGTCCTGGTGATGTTGTACTCTATATAGACACTCATGGAATGCCTCTTGTCCAATCAGATTACTTGGTCAGAACAAACTGTTGTGTAAGAACAGCTAAACAGAAATAGACGCTCTTCTTGCAGGTCTCATTAACTCATGTAAGTCATATAGAGGCATCAGTAAAAAACTGATACTGTTTCATAACCAGTTAAAAACTCATTGTAGTAGCTATAAGTAAGTAAAAATGCACCAGCTAACTTGACTAATCTACATCAATTGATAGCTAGCGAGTTAGCAAGTGTTTAGCAAATCACTAACTAACTAGCTAACATAAGATATGCCTTTTCTTTTTCTTTTTCTTTTTTTTTTTTGCAGGTTCTTCAACATCTTTTAACCATTTTCAAAATTTGTTTTTCTTCAACATAGGTGAGCAGAGCACACTAGATTGAGGTAACACCAAGCTTGCTTAACAAAAGAGCAAAAAAAGGGCGGGACGTAGGAAGGGTCAGTTGTCAAAATGTGTTGTATATACTGTGTTGTCAACCTGAAATAAAGTTTGCGTGTTATCAACTGAACCTTTCTTTCTTTCTTTTCATTTTCCAATAAAGTTGACATTCAAAATGAATATCCTGGCTGGCTACTGAAAACAACAAGCTGACTTTCTTTGTAATAAAAGACCTTGTTTATCACAGCGTCTGCACTGATTTAGCCTATTTGTACTGATCAAGGTTTGAGGACACTCGGTACTGCAGCTTGCTTCTTGGTAGAGAGCTGTATTTGTTCTGTGTTATTGTGCAGTAGAGCATTTTAATTTTTTCATGACACCACACTTCCTTGTCAGAGATAAGATACAACGCGCCCATAAAGTGTTCATCTGTTTGACTCTCTGACAACCTCTCCTTATCTTAATTTGGCCTCATAAGTCGGGGTTACTGGCAGGTCAGCTCAAGACTTTAGAGAACTTGTTGAATATGGTCAAAGGGGAAATACCAGCTTAAAGTGTAAACCCTATACACTGTATGTGTAGATAATGAAAAATACATGTGTGTATGGATCTTTTTATTCATCTTTATATTTTTTTAAACCAATATTACATGTTAGGCTACTGTAAATGTATCTCACAACCCTCCCTGTCATAATATAAGTACTTGTAGTCCAAATGCTTCTGTTGCTTCCATTCATATTGAAATACACCTCTTGTAACACTGATATCCATCCATGAAAAAGCTGTGACACGGACATGACCTACTCCCACCTCTCCTTTCCAAGAAGTGTTACATAGGCCATTTTTCAAATAATTATCAATTATAAGACAGATAAGACAGCATCGCCTTCACTATCAACACCATAAACTGATTAAACTTAACAAGCCTCCGAGTGTGGTTAAACTTTTCACCCCGGTCATATCCTCTTTTATTGCATCTGTGAGATACTTTATCTCACTCCTGGCTGCAGAGGCAGGGTTAAAAAGGACAAAACTAGTTGGTGGAGAGCATCAAACAAAAAAGCTCTACCACTTTTGTGTAATTGTAATTTTGTCCTAGTGTAGGTTTTGCTATTTTTGCTTTTACAAATTGGCATCTATTAGCATCAGATGAACAGATGAGATAATTCTCCTTTAGATCATATGTTCTGTGATTTTGTAATATGATCTTTTCATAAAAAGGGTTAAGGTTTAAAAAAGGTTTTACCGCAAAAATGATTTTCATGACATGAAAAAGACCTTACGTTAGTTGTCACTGTTGTAAATGTTTAAATGATTGAAGTATTTACTCTGATAGTGACATTGCAACATCACTAACGTTGTTGTCAAAAGTGCCATAAATCTATCTACAAACAGTTATTGAAGGGACTGGTCAATGCTGCTTGTCTTGTGCTTTTTTTCAGCTGTCTGTCCTCCTGGTTAAGCTCAGGACTGGCTTTGAGACCATAAGAAAAACCCTCTTTGACAGGACTATTGTGTATGAGGAACATGATGATTCCATGACAGTAAAACACATCAGCAGAAGCTTAATATTCTTTTTGAATATTTTCTGTATAATTAATATAACATCAGTGTCTCTAGTAGTCAGTAATGCATTTAGACTGGTATTTAATAATGACTATGAGGAAATGTCAGTTACATACAGATGGATTTCTAATGCTATATTCTGACAGAAAGTTGACACACCTGGTGGATGAATGAGATGTTTGAAATTCATACAGCCTCAGCAGTTTTCTTCTTTTTGCTTCATGTACCTTTATGTTAAAATGGCTCCAATAACAGATTTTTTTTATCCACTTGAGGGCAGCAACAAGCTGTGAACCAAGTGTTAATCTATCATCACCTTTGAAGTTGATATGGCAAACTTTATTATTTATTGGCACATCAAGCAGTCATGGAGCAACATTATCATTTCAGCTCTTTAAGTCCAATATTCCCTCTCTTCTAGCTCTGTCTTTGGTCTCCACCAACTCTTGAGGGAAATTCACATTTGATACACTTTTACATGATTGTAAAAACATGCATTATAACTGACATCTTGGTTTGTCAAACACAAATGTAACTAATAATATTAGTCATAGATGCATGCCATTTAGTTGTAATCAACAAGTGCATGCTTTAACGCACTCTTCCTGCTATCACAGGTCAGTGTTTGCAGTGAAAGGGGTCTATAAGAGAGAAAATGATAGTGCCCATCCTTTGAGATTTTGTTAATTTTATCAGAAGTACAAAAAGGAAGGTGGGCATTACATACAAACATTAACAGCACTGAGGCCTGCAGGCAGACTTCTCAATGTTAATGGGTCTTTTTTTGGTGGCCTTGTAGCTCAGTTGGTACAGCGTTCACCCCATGAACTAAGGCTGTGAGTCCTCTGCAGCGGCTGTGGGTTCAACTCCTGCCTCGGGCCGTTTGCTGCATGTCATTCCATCACTCTGCCTCCCCTTTTCCTGTCACATCTTCAGCTGAGGGTGTTGTATACTGTACAGACTGTGAAGCCACTTCATTGGCAAATTTGTGATTTATGGTATAAGGCAATGTAAATAACACTGACTTAACTTTATTTGACATACTCTATTGTGTAAAAAATGTATTCAAAGTGAAAGCAATTCTTTCACTAAATCACCCAGTGAGAAGTGATTTATTTATGCCTATGCATAGTGGCATTATATAGTTACAACAGACTCCAGTGCAAGTTATTATGATGGGCCCTAGTGCAAACTAGCTATTAGTTCTGAAGCACACACACAAACACACAAAACATTAAGCAGATTTGACTAACAATGTGTTGGACTTTAGAGTTTAATATGACAGATTTTGTGCCTGAACTAGCTATCATATTAGTATATTGTCACATCACAAGCCAAAATAGACACATGACATTGGCTAACAACCACATATTACAGAACAAAATACATTGAATATTTGTGTTTGACAAAAATGCCAAAGAAAATAATATTTTTAAAATGTAATTTAATAATTAGTTTTAACAGTATATAGTTTTACTGCAGAACTACTATACTAGTTTACTACTAGAGCCTATGTAGAATAAATATATATATATATATTTTATAGATTGCTAATGACTATTTTCCCAAAAATGCATAATAAGGAAGGAGAAATGTCACATTTTTTTCTTTGATTAATTAAACACATTGTTGGAGAGCCCAGTCTTTCTAAGGTCCCCTCATCCCATGGGAACCAGAGTTTCAGCAGTAGACCTTTTTCACCGCAGCGATATTTACATGAAATAGTAGGATAAAAGGAGGAGTAAAAGAACATATATCTTAGAAAACATTAATTTAATTTCATTTATTAGGATCCCCATTTGCTGCAGCTGTAGCAACAGTCAGTCTTCCTGGGGTAAATGGGATGTGATAGGCTGCAGCTCTGATTTTGGGACGTGCAACCTATAGTTTGCATGGACGGAGTGGGAGTTATTGGATGCTATGCCTGAAAGCAGCAGACAGGTGGCGCCCTCGCACCCATGAATAAGCAGAAATGATGTTTTGCTGAGTGTCACACTGGAGGCAACACTGACCTGATTTTAAATCGCAAGGTTTCTCTCTGTGTCGGGCGCTAAGGTGTCTTCAGTGTGATCTACCTGCTGTCAGGTGCTGTTGACAACACCGTCAGGTAAATGTAAATATTCTTTATATGTTTATATTTCCACATCCTGCCTGCACTGGCCGTGTCAGGAGAAGGGGGCGGATATTGAGCATCTCTCAGCCTCCGCCCGCCTCCGCGGCTCTGTCCACAGCGGTGGAGACACGGTGGGATCCGCAGACCGACAGGGGGACACGCAGAGAGGGGCGATGGCCGCCGATGGAGGATGCGGGGAGTCGGTGGATCAGTACCGGGCCGAGCTGGAGCGGCTCACCCAGGAGCTGGCCGAGGCGAACCGGGAGAAGATCCGGGCTGCGGAGTGCGGTCTGGTCGTGCTGGAGGAGAACCAGGCGCTGAAGCAGAAGTATGTGGAGCTGGAGAGCGAGCAGGAGACTCTCAGGAAGGAGTTGGAACAATTACAGGAGGTAGGGGGACCTGCTTTATTCACACACACACACACACACACACACACACACACACACACACACACACACACACACACAGAACCAAACGCACTGCAGTCAGTCAGATGTGATGAGCTGCACCGCCCCGGCAGGGTGTCCAGAGTCCACCACCTAACACTAACATGCCTGATGAAGGTGTTTTTTGTGTTAATATCCACTCTGTGTGTATCTGTGACCATCCAGAGGAGTCAAAGTGGGGTGTGTGAGCCAGCAGGGGTCGTAATGTGCTCTCCAGGGTCCAGAGCAAAATTAGTTTAATCACTTAAATTTAATTTAGTTGAAACTTCTCCTATTGGAGGGCGCATAACAGAGTATTCCTCCAGTGATAATAGAATTCACCTTGTATAAATAGATTATAATGATAAAGAGTGAATAATTGATGCTGTTTCTATGCAGGCAACAGTAGAAGACACATTGCAAGCTCAGGACTCTTGCTACACAATAACATCCCACACCATTGTGTTTCATTGTTTCGAGGTTCCTTCCCTTTATGTGCATAGCAACAGTCAGTACTTTTAGGCAACTCTTCTGGGACTCTCTGCCTTTTTGGTTCTTTGCCAAGTTATATATTCTTTCTCAGAAATGCTCAGTAATTGGATCTTCACACTTGTCCACTACAGTTTGTGAGGTGACTCCATTGTCCATCGATCTGAAGATAAGGATTTCTACAGGCCTAAAGAATGTGCTATGAAGGTGCAGGTTCTTAGATTACATTTAATCCTGCACCAAAACACGGTGCTGTTGATAACTTTTCAAGTCCACATTCCAGAGATTTAAAGTGAAGAAAAGTGCTGTGTGGTCCAGCCTGAATAATGAATGCCGGCCGTGTTCATACATTACATGCATATAGCAGCAAGAAGTGGATGCTGACAGGGCTTCACAGCTCAAGGTCGCTTATGGAGATGCTCTGGAGCCAAAGGACCAAGAGAAGGAGGAGCTGAAGGGTGTGTTTTTGTTTATGTGTGTGTGTGAGACAGGCAAGGAATAATGAACAGTGTCATCTCTAATTTAGAGTTGCAATGATTATTAATCTATTATTAATCTAACTAGAACTACTCTGATACTCTGAGTATTTTTTTTTTTAAGAAAAATTCATAATTCTCAGATTTCAGCGTCTTAAATGTGAATGTTTTCTGGTTTTGTTATTGAGAAACAGTGATCGAGAGTTTTCACAGTTTTCTGACATTTAAAACAAATAACTATGAATCAGTTAACGGAGAAAATAATTGGCCAATTAGTCAGCTTTGAAAATAATCATTAGTTGCAGCCCTAAATTGATTTGTAAATCAACAGAAAAAATCATATCGGCAACTATTGATTTTACAGTTTATTTATCCTGCAAGCCATTTAAAGGTCCAGTTTGTAACAGTTATTGGCGGAAAATGGACTATAATATTCATAAGTATGTTTTCAACAGTGTGTAATCACCTGAAAGTAAGAACTGTTATGTTAGAATGAACTATTCACCTACCGAGGGCGTGGGTGTTTTGCAGGGAGGCCACCTGTGTCTACAGTAGCCCAGAAAGGACAAATTAAGCAATACAGTCTTTTGCATTTTGTGCAAGTTTCATGGCCACCGAAGGGTAGGGTCAGACGAGGTGTTTGCAATCTGCATGCCGATTATCTTATATTATAAAATTTTCAGCATTTATGAGTTTTGGACGGTTGGTCTGAGAAAACATTTGATGACATTATATTTGGCTTTGGGATATTGTGATGGGAATTTTTCGCTGCTGTCTGGTGTTTTATTGACCAAATGATTCAGTTCAATTGACTAGTGTGTAATATTTGGTGGTGTCTAGCGGTGAGCTTGCAGATTGCAAACACCTTGTCTCACTCTCCACTTCCAAGTGTGTCAAGAAACTTGTGTAAAACACAAACAGCCGCATCTAGAGGCAGTATTTAGTTTGTCTGTACTGGGCTTCTATAGGAACACAGTGGTGCAACATGCTGGACTCCCTCTCCCTCTCTAGATACAAAGAGTCAATTTAAGATAACAAAGACACATCAATTATTATTTTCAGGTGATTATGCACTAATAAAAACAAACTTATGAATGTTAAGTATTATCATATTATTTAGTATTTCTCCCATATTCTGACAAAATCCCTCCCAGATTTATTGTTAATCAACAAAATAATTCTTGATTGCAGTCCTATACAGTGTCTGTTATTCTTATCGGTACTTTAAAAATGAAATGAAAAATGTGAAATCAATGTTATGAAAGCCAAATGATCTGTTACCTCTGAATTGAAATGAGAAAGGATGTACACTCATTCTTTATGTCAAGGATTATCAGGGTATCAGGGCTATCGGTTACCTACTTCATTATATCGCCAGGCGAAGTAATTCATTTATCCTTCATTAATCCTTTTCAGGCTTAAACAGTTAAGACCTTTGTTGATTCTGACTCACATGTAGCTGATAGAGTAATGAACCTCAGAAACATGAGCAATCTAAGCTGCATTTATCCCAGACTGTAAGACTAACATTACATATTCATGAAATCAGAGTTTTTTATGAAAAAACATGAAAAAAAATTATCCAGAGTAAACTATTACATCC
This sequence comes from Lutjanus erythropterus, assembly GCF_056507025.1. Taxonomy (NCBI): domain Eukaryota; kingdom Metazoa; phylum Chordata; class Actinopteri; order Lutjaniformes; family Lutjanidae; genus Lutjanus; species Lutjanus erythropterus. The sequence continues at coordinate 9,710,152 of NC_139329.1, forward strand.
TGTCTTAAATAGGCTATAAGTCTTAAGAATAATATTTGGAAATAATAGTAATAGCAATAAAAATATATTTCTAAACAAAAAAAAATCATAAAAGGATGGATGCAAGAAATAAGATCACTGAAAGCATCGTCATGTCAGAGATGTAAAATTACACTCCATCAGTGGATATTTCTTGTACCGTTCAACACACATATAGACAAATTAAAAAACCATGATAACATCATATGCTGTGCCTGTATGACTGGCAGCCCTCGCCACATTACATTATTCATACACAGTTATGTAATGTATTTACATCGTCCACAGTCTTCCCAGTGTCCTTTTATTTCGTTGCTTGACGAGTTGAGTATTTTGTTTTGACTCGCATTCAGAATAGGAATGATCTTTGTGCAGATTACAGCAGAAACTTAAAGTGGGGAGACAGCCTGATACAGCCGGCAGCAGAGCACTGTCCAGCTGATGTCTCGCACTTATGGATTATTGGATGATGTGGCGGATGATGGGGGGAATATGATGAGAGGGAGAGACATAAAAACTTTGGCTGTGGAGGAGAGAGATCGGGGGGGTGAGATGGAAAGTGCACAGTGAGAGATATTAGCCATGTTTCTACTAGCAACAAGACTTTTGATGTTAAGGTCACTGTTTGAGTCGGTTCTTCTTTTTTTTTTGGAAGTGACCATTATGTCATTGTTAGACTACCAAGTTTTTATTTGTAGAGATCAACAGATTATTGGTTTTATATTCTAACAACTATACATTTTCATATTCTGGTTTTAAAAGATAGTTTATGTGGTATCACATGTGATGTAACGGTTGGTAAGCCATGCTGTATAGTCTTTGAAGTGTTGTTTGTTTTTCTTTGGACATGTGCCAGATGCCACAAGTAGTCGGGGTTGGGTGGAGAGAAAAACAAATTTTGGGAGAATCATTGATTCTGCCTTTTGATTCCATTCTTGGAATAGAAAGCTCATTTTGATCAATTTTTCATTTTAATGTTGAAATAGAGACATCTCTGTTTCGCAGCCACAGCAGTTTATGGTGTGTGCTTGGAAGAGGAGGGTGAGACGTGGTCCTCGGTAGGTTGCAATCAACAACCTCACCACTAGATGCCACTAAATGCAACACACTGGTCCTGTAACACAATGAGGTTTTTTGATAAATATTCATCACTAATGTGGATATTGGGGTTGAACGATTTTGAAAAAAACATCTTAATGCGATCACTTGGACTGACGCTGCAATTGCAATGTGATTTGCTAAATTAAAGGTAATGATCATTTTTACATCGTTATTCTTATTTTGATTGAATGTTAAAATGACTATGGTGATTTTTTTGGCAGGAATCAGTACCAAATGAAGTTTATAGAATCTTATTTGTAGGACAGGACATCTCTGCCTCACGACATTCACAAGTTTTTTGACGTACATTTTGCCTTCAACCACTTTACCATATCAGGATAAAATAATGGCTAAAATCTAGATGATATCTAGTCATGATATCGATGTAACTGATATAGATAGAAACAAAGAGGCTCTACTAGTATTGTGCGTGGATCATGTAGTCATTTAACATACTTTGTATCATTTGTAAATCCTGTGTTGTAAAACTTTCTTTTCATAGCGCTACAAATGTCAGCTATTGCTCTGCTCTTACAGCAGCAGTGCTCTCTGCTGTGATCTGTCATCTGTTAACATCTGCATCCTGTCTATTCTCTTCCTCTCTACCTGCCTGTCTGTCTGTCCGGCCGTTTGTCTGTCTCTCTGTCTTTGCAAGAGGGAACATTTTCCGGAGGTGATATTACTTCCACAAAAAAAAAAACCACATCATTCTGGTTCCTCTCCGTCTGTCGAACACTTCCATGAATATGAAAGTGAAAGGCAGAGTGCAAACCTGCCAGTACAATAACATCACGTCCACTCTGGCTGCGCTCAGGAGAGGTGCATTATACAAAAGGGCAGGGAAACAGCAAATGGAAATTGGAATTGCTTCTGGGACTGAGTGGCACAGCCTGACTATCTCATCCTGGTTGTTTATTCTTATGAAAGACAGAAAATCCATCACACAGTCTGACCACGCATTTTTTTCTTCTATTTGAGAATAGCATCTTCTGTTCTGTCATCCAGTCAGTGTTAATTTCTGTTTGTGCCCTACAAGCTGACTTCTCTATAATATATTTTAAAATAATCACTTTGTGCATTTATTTGCTAAGTATATGACATTGTGTGTGCATATGTGCATGTACAAGCCGGCCAGATTTGCATGCATGTTCCTGTGTACTGTGTTTGCATGTGTTCTGTGAGGACACATATGTCCCTTTGCACTGGTTATCTGCCCTCAGTCCAAGTCCCAGCTGGTGGAGAATAACTGACTGGAGTACTGACTGTGCTACTCTCTCTCTCTCTCTCTCTCTCTCTCTCTCTCTCTCTCTGTCACATACACACACACACACACACACACACACACACACACACACACAACTGAGAGACTGCAAACAAAATCCACAAGGGACACAAGTGCTTCAGCTGCGATAATAATGGACTCAGTAGATCTTGCTGTACAAAACTCTGGACATTGTGTTTTGTATCTGGCTGTATTTAATATTAACCACAATGAAAAGACAACACAAGACCAACATCCTCCAGGGGACATTTGGGCTGCAGCTATATATATTTGCTGTTTAACATCATGTTGACATTTGCATTTGCATAAACATAGTGTTAATTTTTTGAGGACGCACACAACCATCACTTCAAATTGACGCAGGATATGCGGGGCAGCCATGATGCGTATAGATGCATAGATGTGCATACATGGAGTTATAAGCAAGTATATCTCCAGCCTAACAATTACTTTCATCAGTAATTCGTATACTGATTACTCTCAATTTCCCAAGATGGCATTTTCAAATAGCTTATTTTGTTCAACCAGTAGTCCAAAACCCAAAGAGATTAATTTCTGCAAATTGTCCCTCTTGTATTTTCATCATTCTTGCTTGAAAAATGACTTAAAGCTATAATATATGCTTTAAAATATCTATACACCAGACCTATGGTATATATTTAAGTCAAGTCAAGTTGTTTACTAACATTATACCAAAAGTGTTCTGTAGAAGTTTGATACCACTCTCATGTCTGTGTAAGTCCATCAGCTTAGTTTAGTGTAAAGACAAACATGTTCTCAGCCGGGAGTGGTGAATCCCCGGAGTCACGAACACAACATCTTAGTTAGTGATCTTTAGATGTTGTGGTCGTTGTATTTATTTATTCATTTATTTATTTATTTTACTTTAGACGGAGCCAGGCTAGCTGTTTCCCCTACTTCCAACTAAGCTAAGCCAACCCCTGCTGCCTCTAGCCTTATGAGATTGATGAGATTGAGATGAGATTGGTATTAATTTCGTCACACAGTATGACATGATCCCATGCTTCCTCAGGTACCATGTCTTTGTCTGTCTTTTGTTATAGTTTTAATGTGAGAGAGACCCCTAGTGGCAGAACTTACATATTGCGCATTCAAATTAAAATAAATGCCAAATGATTTTTAGTTAATTGACTAATCAAGTAAGCAAGTGACTTATTCAGTTCAGCTCTGGAAATACAGCACTATGGATCTAGTATGCAGACAAAGATGTGTTTAAAAATTCCTCATAGTGTCTTTGTCTTCTTAATTCAGAGAAAAAAAACCTGAATCCACAGCTGGTGCTCTGCAGTTTTTTCTCTTACTATTTGCACAGTACATTTTTCTGAAAAACCTGCATGCGTCTCTTTGCTGTCTGCAGGGCCCAAGCAGAAATAGGATGTTAAGAGTGTGTTTTGGCTCTGAAAGCAAGAGGCATTTTCTTGTAGTGTCCACTCTTCTATATATTTTCCCTTCAGCCAGCTCTTTCACTCAGCCTCCCTCCCCTCTCGTCTCTCTCTCTCTCTGCCTGCTGGCCCCATCACTCTCTCGTTCCTCGTATCTCCCTGTGTGTGCATGTACTGTATGTCTCTGGATAGCTGCCTAAGCAGTGACGGAGACACGGTTACCCCCCTGGACTGGTTTGTTCGTGCTGTCTCTGGGCAGATCAACCTCTGATAGGACACAGTAAGAGGCGGAAGCAGGAGGATGCCGCCACTGTGGAGTGGAAAGAGCAGCGTGTTCATATGGCTCACAGTGATGTTTTCATCACACTGTCAACAAGGCTTGAAATCAGCTGTACACTGAGATCACTGGAAAAGCAGCCTTGCAGTCAGTCAAGTCATTTTATGTGTGATTATTTCTTTTGTTCAATTAAATAACATATTGTTTTTTTCCCCTGAAAATTGCACTATAACAATAATAGGGCAGTTAGTCTCTGGAGTCTTCAGTGCAAAGAAAAAAACTCTTTTCACCTTGAACATATCTCTCATAGATCTGAAGAGGAGCGTGAAAAATAAGTTAGTCATTTCAGACATTGTCATACCTCATCTTTTCAGCTCTTTTTAGAGTCCGCATAAGAATTGACATTTATGATAAGTCGAGAACAGGCAAATCTCAGGTCAGCTCTGTTCTCAAGGCTGTAGGCTGAGGAAGATGCCAAGAGAAATCTACATCAGATCCTGCACATGGTAACTTGAAATACCTAAAAAGAAAGACTCAGTCATGATTCATCGGGTCCTCATGAAATCTGCAACTTCGAGACTGTGTTTTTATGCATCTGTGTTTTCATCCCTCTCCTGTACACTATTCTTGGTAGTGTTTGCACACATTCAACATTTATGACTTACAGTTGCTGCCGTTGAACTTGAATATTGTGGTAAACATGAAACATCTTTAAGTTTTGTCAGAGATTTGGTTTTATTTAGTATAAATGCTGTTCAAAGCACTGGCGTACACTTATACATTTTCAGTGATGTTTGTTTGATTGTCAGCAGTATTGCAGAAAAACTGCTGGCCTGATTTTCTTGAAACTTTGTGGAAGGATGAAGCACAAACCAGTGAAGAACCCGTTAAACTTTGCAGTGGGTTTGAATCGCAGGGTGGATGCAGAAATATTTTTTCACTTTTGTTAACATTGTAAGATGACATGCCTTTTGCTCCACTCTCGTGTCTCTAGCTACATTTGTTGCTCATCATAGCTTACTTTCGCTTAGCATAGCTCCGCTTAGCTTAGCCTAGCTTAACATACAGACTAACTAAGTTCTAAGTTGTTTGTCATGTGTTATCTGACATCTGACATCCAAAGTTTGAAGTATTTTTCACAATAGAAAGCCTAGCCTTTTTAACCATTTTACAGGGAAACAGCATCCCCCATCAATGGTAGCTGAATGTTTTCCTTTTTTGCCTTGTGGTTTATTCTCTTTACTGTTCTTAGCAATTAACAGTATGTCTGACATATGTATAAATTGTTTTAGGGCACTAAGTATATTGTATCAGTATTGTTATAACAAGAATTATCATTTTTATTCTAAAAGCAATAAACAGTTACTTATGTCAACTTCATGGTAGAAATGTCACATGAGTCAATTCAAACAACATATTTTTAAGGCTAATAAATGTATGACCCTAGTGTGAAAGCTAAAATAAATACTTGAAAGGTGTAATATGTTAATAAGTGAGCTTTACGGGTTCTGTTTTTTACATTTAGACAGAGCCAGGTCAGCTATTTCTCTCTGTTTTCCATCTTTATGCTAAGCTAAGCTAACCCTTGCTGCTGCTAGCTTTATGTTTAGCATACAGATAGCGTACAGGTATCAATCTTCTCAAAATATCAAGCTACTCCATTAAAGGTGTGTTTTATCTTATCAAGAAAAAAAAATGAAAAAATGACCCAGATGACACTGCAGTTGTCCTGGTGTGTAGGTACGTAACAACATGTTTTCTCGTGTGGCAAAGTATGTTATAATACTGCATTATTCTCAAGGGTCAGCTGTCAAATTTACACATAGCAACACACACTCAGACTGTACTGTAGATGATTGATTTTCTGTCAGTTCATTCCCTCTGGGATTTTCTCCACAGTAACTATCTGCATAAGTCAAGTTAATATCATGCAGCTTCACGGTCCTCAGGGACCAGTGACGAGGGTATGAAGCTGCTGCTTGACTTTACCTCCTTCAGAATGAATTATGAAGCCCAGTGAAGGACCTGCGCAAAGTCACACTGGTTCTCAGACCATCTGCATCTCATGCAGCAAAGGACCAACACAGCCAGAGTATATTAGAGATGAGCAGATACATTTCTAGAGGGTTTACTGGTGAGTTTAGACTGAGGCAGCAGAATTGTTAGGATACATCTGGTGTTTATTTCCTCAAGGTGGTGAGTCAACATTGAATAGAAGGATTAGCAAAACCTGAATACTTATTAACATTTATTAACTTTTTAAAAATGCTCGGTACACCCTGGTGTGTTTGACTGGGCCTCCAATTCAGGGACAGACAATCAGAAAAGTGAGCAGCTGTGGTTGTAAATCAGTCCATCGTTACTGGGAAGAAAGGATGTATAACAGGTTCCTCTTCCCTCTCCTCCCTCCTCCTTCTCCTTCTGTTTTCTTTTACATTAGCTGGGGTTCGAAGGATGGTGGTAAACATGGATGGAGGGGCTCAATCAATACCTCCTGAGATGGTGTTCCTTTCTTTAGGTTGTGCTCTAAACCATCAGCCCACCCTACCCCTCCTCATGTCCTGTGGTGCTCCCCCCCATGCCTCTGCCCCCCTCCCACGCTCCCCTATGATCCCTCCCTGGAGTGAAGTGGGAATTATGCATCGATTTCTGCTCTGTGTGGTGAAAGCGCATCATGTGTGAGCTAAGCTGCGCACTATTGTGTGTACTGTAGCATGTGTTGTGCAAGTAAATGCATGTTGATGAAATGTTAATGTAATTTCTTCAGTGGTTGGGTCAGAGGAAACAGCTATAGAGAATCAGTCACTTACAAAGCTTTTAGAGGAAATGATACTGTAGAACGTTGCACTTTATTTACACTATACCAATAAGACTTAACAAGCTGTTCTTTGTATTAAATTAGACAAAAATGAGAAATGATATGTTCTCTATTAGATTACACAGTGTTAAACCATTATTAGACTTTATAAGAGAGTAAATAGGGCTACATTACAATAGAACTGTGCTGTAAACTAAAGTGAAATCACTTATCTGCTACACACTTTCTTCATTCAGCTGTCAGAATTGTCGTTGTAGCCAAGACCAGTGGCTACTTCTTTGAGGAATCACATTATCAGCCTACAGTCAGTCCCTCCAGGACCAGGACTCAGGTTTTTGCAATGAAATCATGGGAACAAGTGAAACCTGCAAAAGAGAGTTGTGATTTTTTGGTGTAATATAGGCAACTTATTAAAGCCCCCTCCATGACTGTTGTCTAATAAAGAAGTGTAGCCATATTGTTCTTTCAGTTTAACTGACATTGTTGTTTGTTGGGAAAGAAGGTGTGTCCTGCTGCAGGTTTGCTGGTGTTGACCTGTGACCTCAGCAACAGGCTCAGGGATGCAGTTGAGCATATAGATAAGGACCGGTCTGCCCTTGTGTTCGGCCTCTGGTGTTTTGTATGTGGGAGGGTTGATATGCAGGTGTTTTGTCAGGGCCTGAAGAGAAGGTCATTTGTCTTTGTGGTTGAGTCACACGTTGGGACCACTTTTCCTGCATGAGTGTGTGTGGCTGTGCCTTTTGTTTTTTTTCCTCCTGTCTCTGCATGTGTAGCAGAAGAGGTTAAAGAGGGAGGCTGGGTGTGGATGTTATGATTGAGACCAAAGAGGGAGGGGCGACAGGATAGAGTGGTGGTGGTGGTGGTGGTGTTGAGGGTTTCTTTGTTGTTTCAGGTTTTTATGGTTGTGTTGAATTGATGGAGAGGATGGGAGGTGGAGAGAAAGTGGGGACTGATCGCTGCTTATAGAATGATTCAGAATCAAAAATACTGCGTGATTTTGCCCGGTTATTTGAATCTGATTCTTTTCCGTTGTGCCTGTCCACAACCTCATGATCCTCACATGAAAGAGAGGAGGACTTAATGAAGCTGTTCTCTCTGCAGAGACCCTTCAGGCCTGCCCAGCCCTGCATAGATTATGTTTTTCAGAAAGCTCCCTTTTTGCTGCAGTGAAATACAGTAGTTGGAAAGAGGGAAGAGGGAACAGGACTCCCCTGCCTGCAGGCTGCTGTATTGATTAGTCGTCTACTTTAGCTGTGTGTGCTGCAAACTCTGAAACCATAGCAAAAACAGCAGCCTGTCCTCTCACAGGGAAAACTTTTGTTTTTGCAACTCAAAGGTCTTCCTTGTGTGAATAAGAAGTATGGTTGTGGCATCTGCTGCCTATATTTATTTTTATTGTTAACAAAAATTAGATTAGCGCCGTCGAGCATCGCTGACTTCAGTTATTCTGCCTTGGTTGTGTCTAGACAAAAGCAATTTAGTTCCAGCTAGAGTCTTCTTTCATGCTTATCATCTCTGCATGTTGGGTAAAGAGAAGCCTCCTATCTAGATGACCAGAGGCCATTATATCCAGCAACGATGTAGAGGAAGAATCTTCTGAAGTTCCTGCCTCTCCGGCCCTCATCGCAATTAAAGTGCACATACACACTGGCATGCATGAGCACACACATAACCAAACATGCACTTGTAATGGGAGTGTGACACAGGATCAGGGTCAGAGGATCCATCTTTGTCACTTTTACCCTGTTAGGGGACGTAGAGGAGTAGGCAGGCATTAAATCATCCCATAGTTAACCCATTTAATTAACCCTGTCCTCCATCACAACAGAGCTGATGTCAAGTTAGGTCAGACAACCGAAGGAGCTGAGAAGGAGGATGTACACAGCTGTATATGTTGTTGTGGTCAGGGGTGTTTCGGGGGCGGGGGGACAGGTCATCGGGGGCACTGGCCACCCCAAGATAACAGCCAATCAGAACACAGGGGAATTTTTTTTTTTTACCTCAGCCAATGATTACTGCAGAGTCATTTGAATAAATGCAGATTGTAACCTTCCCACTCAAGACAAAATCCAGATGTTAGTGGATGTGTTGCCCAGTGTAGGGGGGCTTTAGTCTTGTTGCCTTATAAATGAAGAAAACAAATCAGTTATCAAGCATAACTGGTGAAATTAGCTGGTAAAGAGGTTGATTTATAGAGAAAAAGTATGGAACCAAATTAAAAACAGAGGAGAGGAGAGAGAGAGAGCGAGGAGTTAAGACTTCTGTGTGCCTGATGAAATGCTACTGCTGACATCATCTTCTTAGTCTGTATTCCCACAGGTCTGCAGGATGAGCATGGAGGCTCTCCTGTAGCTGCACAAAAGCACTGAGTCACCCAGAGGCCCCATGTGTCAATACCAAGAGGGTCAGTGTGTGCAGGCCGGCCTGTCCATTGTACTCTGTGTTTGTCTGGCTCGGCTGAGTCCTCTTTATCAGCAGAGACCCACTACAGAGAGAGGAGACAATGTTATCAGTTGAATCCGTCTCCTGTCGCTGTCTCTCTGGCTGCCTCTCTGGGTGCGTCTGCTGGCACCAACACAGAATAACAATCAGTCTGCGAGCTCTCAAACACCTCCATCTTTTTATTTCTCTTCGCCAACCTCATTACTCTTGCACACTCGTCCAGCCCGTCCGGCCCGTCCGGCCCATGGAACAGCACTTAGTCAAACAAAGAGCTGAGGGACTGTAGAAAGGAGGGAGGGAGGTGTGGAGCAAAGAGCAGACAGAGTGGGTGGATCGACACACTCCCCACATTAGCGCTCTAATTCTTCTTCACCCCAGGCAAGTCCCTGAACGTTCGCCTGACTGAGGAGATTCAGGACTTAGTTAAAGATCATAATGGAAAGGGTCTGATGTCATGTAGGAGGATTATGATGGAGGGAAGAGGCACTTAAAGGATTCTGGACAAGGATGGATAAAAATATTTGAGTGGAAATATTTGACCTTTTGAGAGATTAGCAGCAAAAAGAAAGAAATTGACAGGGTTTAAGAATAGCAAGGGCGTAAAAATGATAAAATAGGCCGTTTGTACTGCTGTGTTAGACCTGAGGGACCATGATAACTCAAAGCTTTCATTTAGCTGTGTTTGTTCTGTTAGTTCAGTGTTCATGAATCTATGAGCCTCAGTGAATCACTGTGTTTATCAGGTTGTGCCCTGAGGGAGAGGATGTGTCTGGGACACAGCTTTACTTTGTTATTGTGGCACTTATTCACTCACATAGTTACACACCTTCAGACGCAAAAATACCCACACTGCTCTGTAATGTATTTAAACTGTGATTTGGCTGCTGGACACCTGACTTGAGCAAACCTGAAATGCTGTAACACTGAGGACACATTGATATTACACGTTAAAGAATGTGTGGCTGACTGCGTAAATTTCTGTATTGTATTTGTCATGAGCTGAAGCTGATCTTTCTTTTCAACTCATGAAAAAGCAAAAGTAGATTGTTCCTCATACAACTAAAACAAATGGTCAATTAAATGTAGGATCAGTAGGATTTGTCCAAGCTCTTTGCACCGGCAAGATGGTTTACTTGTTTCAATTACAGATGTTTTGTTGTTTTAGCAACAATTTTGATAACTGGTTAATTGTTTCAGTCATTTTTAAAGTAAAATGCCATAATAAGAAGTTTGTGTTTTTTTTCCACCATGGAAATAGAAATCCAAAGAAATCTGGGGCAATATAATAATAATATAATAATATAATATTATAATAACTAGAGGATTAAGTCAAGTAAGTGTCAAGTAAGACCATATTAGGGTACATACATTGTTGGTTTGTCATCTGTATTTTATTTTATTTTATTTATTTAATTGACAGGGACAATTCACAGCTCCTCAGCTGTACCAGAATTAACTGTAAGCTAATTTTCAGTATTCTGTATTCACTGGACAGGACACAAAAGAACAATATCTAAGACTAATACCTAAGACTGTGGTGTAAAAATACAATGTTAGCTCAGCTACTTCATTTATGATTGATGATCAGTAAATAACTTAAAGCTGCTACAATGAGTTTTTAACTGGTCATGAAACAGTCTCAGTTTATTACTGATGCCTCTATATGACATTCATAAGTTGGTCTGTGAGATTTGCTATTTCTATACATGTTTGAATTGGGTTTGTTCTATATGTTATTCTTAATGTGTGCCACCAAGTTGAATTCTCAGTGAAATCAGATGAAACAAGCCTTGTTTATATTTTCCCAGGCCACATGAGCCCCCAGTAAAATATGAAAGTTCCTTGTAGTAGCTTTAATTATCATGAAAGATGTGTTCACTGTACTCTGAAATGTGATGACTTGTTGTTTTCTCTGTGATATTTCATTTTAAATTGAACTGGAAACGTCTTTCTGCTCTTGCTCTTCCTTCCTTGTCTGTCTGTGTCAGGACACTGTCTGTATTAAAGTCTCGACTGGTCTGTCTCACTCAGAGCTTTTTGTTGTTCTCCCTTCCAGGCTAATGGTGCTTGTTCTATCTGCAAATGAATGGCAGGAGTCACGGATGAATACCAGTGAAGTGCAGGACCATTGTCCTGTGGCCATGTGTATTTTGTAATATTTATTTGTGTGCTGGGGTGGCCTAAAGGGTAGGACATGTGTTTTTGTGGTCGACTTGCTCTTGGTCTACTGCAGGGCATATTACCAAACAGAGAGAACACTACATAGTTACAGCTGGTACAGTCTGTGCACTTTGTTACTGCTCGACAAAGTAAAAGATCCTGTATGCCTCTTTGTATTGTGACCGTAGATTATGAAAAAAATACACTGTGGAAGATATAATGGCTTATCATGGAGCAGTTAATGGCCCACAGTTTAATTTCACACTGGGTCAGTGTGCTGAATTTATGATATAATGGACAGAGTTAGCAGGAGAGAAGAATATAAAGCTGAATTTGAGGAGAAATAATGGGACATGAAGAGTCATTTGGGATCAGGCAAACAAATCGTACGCCCAGCTGCCTCTCTGTCTACCAATTCAATGTCCATTCAGCCAGACACAGACTGAGCACACTCAAGTGATAGGCATTCTGGGAAATAATCCAAGCTTTCTTCTTATCATGAGCAGACCTGAGCCAAATTGAATCACTTTAACAATCCACGTCTCTTTAACGGAACACAGCCTGTCCCCTGGCAGACCTTTCAGCGTCATGTACTGTACACATTGTGTTGGTGAGAAAGCGACAGATGTGATACTATTACGGATTTATTGTAACCGGCTGGGATTTTCCACTATAAAGCACATTAAGGCATTTTTTTCAGCTCTTATCCTACATTATATATTTTTTTCCTCGAGTGCCAGTATAATAGCATATTGTTATGAGAGGAATAATAGGCTTCATTGCGCTAAATAGCATTTCTGTAAGGAGGAACAGAAAGCAGGACATTTCGCATCTACCCTCCTTACTGTCTATAAAATATTCATATTATGCTAGCTCAGTGTTTATGTAGACAGTAATTCATTAAATAGAGGAGCTTTAAATGGTGCAGTAGAGCATGCCTGAGCACTCAGCTTTATAATGATAAACTATAAACATTCATGTGGATTCAGTGGAGGGCTCCTGGTGATTTAAAGCACATGAACACATAAAACTTTTAGTAATGTACACAATATCCAGTGATTATTATATAATTTCAGCTTCACAAAGGACAAAAAAAAACTACATTGTGTATGCATAAACGATTCAGATTTTACGTGTGGCTGAAATGTCCCAGTTGTAATTTTTTATAATGTGATTACGTCTAATCGCTTGCTTTATTTGTTAATTGCGTTAGTGTGACTGACCTCCATTCTTGCTGGGCTGTGATTACCCAGCTTCCCCTCATTGTGAAAATGTGCTTGTGTGTTTTTATAGATGACAGATCTCTTGACTTGGCACTTTTCCCCGAGGCCGAGAAGCACATGGGGACGATTCTGTGCCCTTGCTAAAGGGCAACGTGTGCCAGGGCAATGTTTCCCTTAAATCTACTTCAGTGGCTCATCATGGATGTGGCTCTGAAGTACATCACAGTTTCTTTAGAACAGTAAATATACTAAGCCAAATATGAATTGTATGTATTAAATGTCTTTTAAGATGCACAATATGTTAGTTTTGCCACTAAGGGTCTCTCTCATTAAAACAATCACAAAAGATGTAGTTTGATGTTGTTGTGAAGTAGCGTGGGATCATGGGAGTTATTATCTTCAACCACCATAGCTGATGAAAATCTATCTGAGATGACTCAGGCAGAGATCATGTTCATTAATGAGATAATACTAAAGTTTTATTTATGTTCCGTTTAGTTATGTGTAGTGACTTCCTTCCTCACTCCCTGATGTGACACTGTTATGGTAAATAAATTACAGATATCTGACATCATCATTATTATTATTATTGTTATTATTATTGGATGCTAGAGTAAATATAACTTCTGTGTGATGCTTAATAACTTCCATTTAAAGGGGCGCTCTTTTTAAAGTAGGAGGGAAAAAATTACCCAGGTGATGTTATCAGGGTTATCTTACTTTAGGCTTAAATATTTTAACAGGAAGGCTGCATCACAAACAGGAAGTGTGTAGTTTGAAAGGAGTGGTCTTATAAGAGGCAGGGACAATCTAATGAAATATGCTGTTGAGTTGGATTTTGGGAAATGTAGGGTGTTGTGTTGTGTTTTTGTCGTTTGACTCAAATTCAGGACCATTCTCCTTTTTTAAATATGTCTCTGGTGAGTCCCCCAACCAAATCTGAATACATTATTTGGGAAAGCACAAATAATATGTTGGAAACTGATTTTTCTTTTATACTTTTTAAGTTTTTAACTTTTTCTTAACTATTTTGTTAGAAACTACAACATTTGCCTGATTTAATGTGACATCTGGCATAAACCACACCCACTTCAGGTTGTCTCTCCGAGTACTAATACAGAGACAGATAATTTTGTTGCTTGAACAGATACAGATACAGATAATGACCATCTCTGTGCAGCTCTAGTACTGAACAGCTGGAGTATAGTTATATATAGTAATATATAGTTGTTGGTATTCAGAGACACTGCAGCAGTGAGTATTTCTATTAAAGAATAATCATTCAGAGGATTTGTTTTAATGGACATAACTAAAATTTGCAACATAATGTGAAGGTTATTTCCTAACCAAACTGTAGAAACTGCATCATCAGTTTAATTTGTAATTAAACTAACAGGTCACAGAGACTTTGTGAAATGGAAACTCAACTCTCTCCTTCCTGTTCGGCTGTGTGCAGTCAAACATGTATCTGTCAAAAGGAGTGAGTGAGTCAGGTATAAATCTTGTTGTTTTGTCCACTAACCTCAGGCTGATGTGTGTATCTTTATGTCATGTGTGTGTTGTTTTGTTTTGACTGGTGAGGCCAGAGACATCGAGTTGTCCATACGTACATCTGTCTGTCCCATTCTTGTGAACGTAACGTCTGAAGAATGCCTTGATAGGATTTCTTTAAATTTGGCGCCAACATCTACTTGGACTCGACGATGGACTGATTAGAATTCAGAGGTCAAAGGTCAAGATCAATGTGACCTTGAACATCCGTCCCAGTCCTGCAAACATGATATCTCAGGAACACCATGACAGAATCTCTTCAAATTTGGTACAAATGTTCACTTGGACTCCAGATATGCGTGAAGACAGCATGTTTCTCATTGGAAATCATTTACTGGAATCATGCATCACTATAGTGATCATTTCAATTTTGCAAAAACTACACTTCCTTTAAAATCTACAGTACGCTACACATGATGATGATGATGACATAATGAGTCTAGACAAACATGGATGTAAGCTGCAACTTGGCTGATTCACAGAGGTATTCAAGTGTGAGGCAAATTCTAGTTTTGTTCCTGTTGGTCTTTGTGGTTTTTTTAATGGATTATTTGGCTCAGTCTCAAACACTCCTGCTTTACAACTGATCATCAGACAAAGTGACTGACTTAAATATGAACAAATGATCTCACACAGTTCCTGGCATGCAGGAACATGTTCCAGCAATAAACAATCTCTCTGTCTATCTTTCTCTCTCCCTCGTTCTCTGTCTACAGTATTTATCTTTCTATCTACCTATGCGATCTCACTCTCTCTCAAACACACACATTTCCACACACACATTTCTCTTCATGACGACTGACAGCTGTGTGGCTTCTCAGCAACAGGCCTGCATGTCTCTCTCCATGGTACTGAAATCCCTGATGTGGTTGGCTGTGCCGACCATCTGGCCAGGACACAACAGTGTGTGTGTCTCTTTCTGTGTACATGTCTGTTAGTATGTGTGTTTTTCATAAGAATTTTCCTTCTTATGACTTGACTAATACCCTCAGCTCCGCTCCCCCCCGTAATTTATCAAAATATTGGAATAGCGGACAGAGATTAGAGCTTGGCACGCATTCTGCTTGATTTAAATCATTTTCGGGATCTAAATTTAAGGCTGCCCTCTCTCAAATTGAGCAATAAAATTGGTGCACTTCTCAACTTGTACATTCATAAAATATGAATGGGTTGGTACAGCTAATTGATTTTGATCTCACTTTAATCCACATCTATCATGGTACAATTTAAATCTTCAGTCTAATTTAATTTTCTCTCACATTATGCATCAATTAATGATTGTATAGTGATTATCAGATAATTAAGGATAGCACAAGAGGGCTACCGCCATTATTAATACAGTAGCTAATCTAGATCATTTAATTAAAATACAAATTAATTCAAATTTAAATACACAAGGACACATAAATAGATCCCTTGTTATTCTGGCCTGTGTCCACATTTCTCCTCTGTTTGAATTTAAACCCCACCATCTAGCATGTAGCATTTAGCTCTCAGCTTTGCTCTGTAACCTTTAAATTTTAATCAAATCTAGACTCCCTGCTAGCTTGTTTCTACGGTGTATTCAGCTGGTTAGACCTGGTACATCCCCATAATTAAAAATTTGGTGGAGAGTAATTAGTTTTGTAGAAATAGCTCACTCAACTTCTCCCTCCTGGGTGTAAAAATAGACTCCTGCTGTATGTGCTGTACACACACATACGAGATCACTCACCCACAGGTCCTCCCCTGACTCCTCATTAGGAGCTGGAGTGAGACAGGGAAGGATTTCAGGGTTGCACAAGCTCCTCCTCTCACACTGGTGCAGCAGTGGGTTTGTTCCCTCTGTCTGCTTCTTTTTCCATGGCCCCAGGGGTGAATATCTATAGAAGGGGGCTCTATTGTCTGGACTTTATCCACTGAGGCACAGAAGGCCGAGGAGCCTCAAGGTTGAATGCATTATGGGGTTTCCAGTACACAAAACCGAACAAGCTGCCAATGAGGCTCCATATTAATATCATCCCGAGGAAATGGTATTAAACTTTAATCTTCTGTGCTGTTCTTCACATGTTGTCTGACTTGAATAACTGTGTTATGTTTGCCAATTAGGACACAGATACAGGCCCGTTGCACATCCATCACTATAATGATGCAGCATGCAGTATTGTCAGTGAAGTTCATGTCATTAGCCTGAAAAATGCAGAGGTGTCACTGTGTTATTTTTAGCCCACCAGAAGCTGTGGTGCAACAGCGTCAGGAGGGCCAGTGCATACCGTGCTCCGTTGTATGTAAATGCTCAGCCTCAGCCATCAGTGTCGCTCACTGTGACTTCCTCTAAGAGGAGCAGGAGGCAGATGGAGCGGGCAGACTTGGAGGAGCACGGCTCAGCCCATGGAGGAGGCTTGTTATGAAACCATCTGCCTCTCGTTGCACATCCAGGGCCCACCGATTCTGAGCAAAGGATGAGTTGCTGCTGAATCACCGGCTGCAATCAGGACGGTCTTCCTGTCTGTGTGTCTGTCGCTGTGTAGTTCTGCTCTGCCACACACTATCAGGTCTGAATACTGAATGAAGTGTGTCTGTAGAGTTTTGAAAGTAGACACAGAGTTCTTGGAGAGATTTCATGTTTTTTTTAATTTTGGTATTAGGCAAGTTTTTGCACAGTTGGAAACAGCTTGTCCTCTTCATTCAACTGTACAAAACACAAAGTGTAAAATAAGAGTTTCTGTTTTTTATGTGGGGACTTGACTGAAGTCTCTGTTAGATGCAACGTCGTGTCAGGTCATTCGTCCGACTAACAGCCAAGAAAAAAAGCCTGCACATAAACTTAAGTTTTGTTCGTATTAGAGAGACAAGATATGACGTGTTACTTAGTGAGCTTTAGATTTACTGGTTCATGGATTTTGTTTTAGACTGTGCCAGCCGAGCTGGTTCTCTCTGCCTCTAGTTTTTTATACTAAGCTGAAGCTAAGCTAACTGCTGCTGTCTGATGCTTCATATTTAGCATATAGACATAAAAATGGTATTAATTCTCTCATCTAACCCTCAGCAAGACAGCCATTAAGTCACCAACTATTGAGTTAAGACATGTAACAGCTATGCATTGTTTAGTTTGACATATTTTACTAAATTTTGCAGACATATTCCTCAAGCTAAGAAAGAAAACTCGGGCATGATTGTAACATCAAAATATTTCAAATAATCCCCAGCCCTTCATCTTTTGTACTGGCCTCCAGTCACAGTACAGTATGACTAAGAACCTGTAAACTGTTGCATTTTACTTCTAGTCAACTCTGTTCGCATACTTTGCACTTTAGGTGAATCTTTGTTGTCTCTCTCTCGACTTAATGATACTAGTGCATCAGCGGGACACTATGGGTCCAGATTTTTCGTTTGTCCTCCTGCGTGGCCAAGCTGTTGCTGTGAGGCCCGCTCGGTCGTTGACAGCCTCTTGTCTGAAGCAAGAATGCAAGCTCATTCAGTCGCACAGTGCTTAGAATTAATCAGCTGTTTTGTTCCTGAGGCCCTCCCTCTTAATCATTCACTACAATCACACTGCGCCTCCCCGGAGAGCAGGAGAAGGGCGCGGAGGCGAGTGAACAAGAGAGTGTGAACATAAAAGAGGTGCAAAGAGAGATGCAGAGGGAAAATGAGAGTGAAATTTCATCTTTTTTTTTTGCTGAGTGTTTTCGAGTCCTTACAAAGAAAGTCCTTACGGACAGTACTTATGGTTGAATAGCTAAATGTTCTGTTTTTACAGCTGTTTTACTGGACTGATTATTACTGGCTCTTATTCACATGCTAAATGTTACATTTGTAATTCACAAGGAAAACAAAAGCGTCTTAGGATTTGAATAAATCCTCCTACCGAGGGAATCAGTGTCTCTCTGATTGAATAGCTCTTTATTTACCTGATTTACAGCATGTAGATGTAGTCTGACTTTACATTTACATAAAAAAAGTGTGTGTATCATTTTAATTAATTTTAGCTTTTTGGCCAGTGATCTATTGTTTAATCAGCATTTACTGTTGCTCTGCTGGTGGCTGGTGATGAATTTTCAAACAGAAGGTCCCGTGTGACAGAGGGAGGGGGTCAATAAAGCTAATTAGGTGGTGTTCAAATCTCTCTGCCGGTAAATTGGCATTTCTCATTCACTCACACGCAACTACACACTAATTTATGTTGCTTCAGTTAAAACTATAGCACAGCATTTTGGGAAGTACACTTATTTCAACCTGTTAGCATAGCTTAGCATAAACAGAAAACAGGGAAACAGCTGGTCTGCCTCATTAAGTAACAGGGCTGGGTGTTGACAAGAATTTGGCGATATGATAGGCGTCATGATATAGAGACTGTGATTCAATATACAAAATTTTCATCTAATTTAAGGAAAACTGCCTCATTTTATATATCAGTTGTTTAATCTGTGCAAAAAAAGTCCTTCTTACCATCATAAGCAACATATTCCTGTAGGATGGCAGTTTACCATGACTGCTTTTCATCGGACAGTATTGATGCATACTTTCATAAGAGCAGCACAGCACCTCTAAAGAATAAGGCAGTGCAGAAATTTGTGCAATGTGCAAGTGAGGGAGAGCGAGCGGCAGAGCAGAAACTTAAACTTAGCATGAAGTTGTCAGTGTGACAGTAAATGTACAGTACAGTCGACAGTGTGCCAGTTAATAAAAGCTGCAGCCTCTCAAGACCAAGAATAGTCTGTTATTTCCCAACTGCTGGAAAAGTGACGTGGTTAGCGCCAAAGTAAAATGAGTAGGAAAGGCAAACAGATACTAGCACTATCTCTACAACGTTGGCTCCATTGCAGTCATATCCCTTTCAGAGGCCTTGTAACCTTGAACTGCTGGTCAAATAAATCTATAATGGTAAATCTGAATGTCTTCTGCGGTTGTTTGTCCCTTTTTCTGTCTTGAAATCAGCTGCTGATGTTGTTGTCCTGACTTATGTGTGACACACTGATCCTTAGGTGTATTAATAAATCAAAGCGCTGATCTCACCATGAGACTGACCCTTCAAAATGAAGTTTGCGGTGATGACAGTAATGAGCTCAGCCCCGCTTAGGCATTACATGACTGTTCACAAGTCAACCCCTCCTCTCCGTGCCAGCACTCTTTATACTCCAAGATCTGGACTAAAGTAGATTTCTGGCTGTCATAAATCGCCCCTGTCCAACAACAGGACCTCGATGTGCTGCAAGCTGCTCACTTAACCTGTTAGCTCATGAATCAGAAGTAAATAGAAAGATGAAAAATGACCTAGAAGAGTTAAACAGCTGCACACTGGAGCTCATGTCTTCTCCAAATAACAGATGCTTGTACCTTATAAATGATTCATCTCGAACCGAGAAAATGTTGTTATTATGTTGAGGGAGGATTGGGAGGACTCTCTGTGAATTATTAATACTCAAGGCCAAAAAATATGGATCCCTTATGATTTAGGAATGCATCGGTCGGGTAACTCTGTCCAGGAACTGCGTCTTGAAGACTGTGATAACTGTGCAAGCTGTATTGTTTACAGTTTCATGTGGCCATTGTAAACCATAAAATATAATTCAGGGCAGGCAGTATTGATCCATTGTCACAGAGGCCACTGCGGGCAGCATGGCCTTTTTTTTTCCACTGGTCTGCTGAGAAAGTGAAGGATGGTTCATAGTATTTATCGAACCACTGAGGCAGCTGCTGCATGTGTGTCGAGGAGTGTGTGGTTACGAGAAATTCTGGCAAAGTCGTCAGGGAAATAGTGCAGATTCACACACAGATACAATAGATATGATATGTTATTCTCTTAACCTTGCCCGAAGTAACTGTATATCTCTGAATTCCAATGTGACAACCGAGCTTTTGTGCATTTGCTGCAGCAGTAGTTTGGTACAATCAGAGTCGGCCACAACTAAGCACAAAAGACCTTTTTTGTTTTCATATGATTACCACTGACAATAATATATCACAAAAAAAACACAATATTATGTTAATAGGCTGACTAGCTAATACTATCATTTAAAAAAAAAAAAAAAAAGAATTCCAGATTCCTCTGTCAGACCTGATGTCATGCAATAAATTTGCGTCTGGCAATTTGAATATAAGTGCAAATTAACACCAGATCAGTCCTGTGTGTTTGCTGCCCTTTTAAAATTAAAAACTGTAGAAGGGGAAAAACATGCCAGCTGACATACAGATGATTTAAACCATTGTTTCCCAACCTCGGGCCCAGGGCCCCTAAGGGTGTCCCCAAAGCTTTGTCTGCTCTTAAGTTTTCAAAATTAGATTTGCCCATGTTAACTAAAGTCACAATTTAAAAAAAAAAAAGATGCATTTTGTTGTCCTCCTCCTGCTCTGTCATTATAAATCATTATTCTTTTAGTAAGGCTGAGTGAATATAAGCCTGCTCTGTTGGGTTATAAAACTATTTTTGTCAGTAGACATTTGAACATTTGAATGAATGAATCATTCTTCCGTTGTTGTGTGTGCATTTGAGCGGGCAGGGGTTTACAGTATGTGAAGGCAGCCCTGAGGCGGAGGGGGACCCCTAAATCGAATTCTGCACAGGGCCGGCCCTGGGTACAGTCTAGTATGGAAAGCCTGTTTTGCTGTTGATGCGAGCTTTGATTTTCTCAATCAAGCCTTGGCTCCTTTATCATGACAAGTCAGCTCTCAGTGCCGTGAAAACCTGTGTCAGGAAAATGGGAACAGTGTGTCTATTGATCACAGTGAAACATCATCCCACATAGACAGAAAGCAGGTATCCTTGAGGGACAGAGTGCTGTCAGTGGTCAAAAGTACAGCAGGGGTACGCCTAGTGGCTGTAACTGTGAAGAATGTGCCGGATTTACTCTACATGCCAGTGGGTGCAAATCCCTCACATGGATTAGGATGTTGATGTTATATGACAGGATTTGTATCAGTGTCATTTCAATTTTGACTTTGCAAAAGATGGTTGTTGGTCGGTTTATTCTTCTTTTTTTAATTATTATTATTTTTGCATTGGTTCTGCTCTGTGCCCTTCCTCTGACGTCCCTCCTCTTCTTTGTCCCTAGGCGTTCGGCCAGGCTTACACCAACCAGCGCAAAGTGGCAGAGGATGGGGAGACCAACGAGGAGACGTTGCTGCAGGAGTCCGCCTGTAAGGAGGCCTACTACATGGGCCGTCTGCTGGAGCTGCAGATGGAGGTGACGCAAAGCCGTTCTGTGGCATCCAACGCCCAGGCTGAGAACGAGAGACTCAATGCACTTGTGCAGGAACTACGAGAGGTGAGCTGGTCACCAGTCACAGAGTCTGCTGCAAAGGCGATTTATCAATTAATGAAAGGAATCAGCCCAGTAATACTGTACATGTGAAGAAACAGCATCATACTATGACAGTAAAACTATTGCATTTGGATATACAGTCATTTTATTAGTACCATAAAATTCTTGATGTTTTTGGATAGATTGCAGTATTTTATTATATTAATTTTGAATACATTTCAGTATTGTTTTTAGTAGTGTATGATGTAATTTTGTGGTCCACTCTAGAATTGATTTATTTTTTATAAATTTAAGGATTTGCTGGGTTTGTTTTGAAAGGTGTAGACACTGGATCAGGGTCCTACATGTTTTCCATTTCAAAAATCCAGACTTTTCCAGACTTCACTGTAAATTGTCAGACCATGTTTGACATGTGTACAAATAGCTAGATGTTTAGAATGTAAAAAAAATAGTTACCCAAAGATCATAGCTGGGTCCTGTAGTTCAAACAAAAAAACAAATCAATCAACACCAAACCCAGAGAAGTTCAGGGTTGGGCCAAAAACATTGTGACTCACGTTGCAAAGGATGCTGTGACAAGACTACAGTGCTTCTGCTCTTGCATATGGTGCACTATTGCAGCCGCCTCCACTTGTACAGTTGAAAAGGTATGAAAATTTCATATGACAAATATAGTGACCAAAATTATCACAGTTATCAATATTACCATGGTATTGTTAAAATGTGCTGAGAATATTCAAAAATTGATGTTAAATACATTGAAATAATTTCTCTGAGTTTTATATTGAAAACAATTTGAGATAGAATCACGTCCTTTACAATGTCAGTGTTTTAATTGGTGCAAAACAGAAGCTTCGTTGGATGACATTCACCTTTCAAGCATCTCTGCCCAAAGAGGAAGTAAACTAACTGGTGCTACCTATAATCAAATTATTTTTTATATTATTAGACCCACAATATTTTTAAGTTTCTTTTATAAATAAGAACCAAAAGTGAGTTGAATGGCTTACTGCAAAGGTTAAATCACAGTAATGTCTTTGTGTTTATTCACTGTGTCCAGAGAACTGACCGCGCTCTCTCACACAGTGTAAACACTTTGGCTGCACTGGCTGTCTGCTCCAAAGGTCATGAAAAAACTCAGCTTCTATGATCAATTCATTTTGTAAATTCTGAATTTTCTACTGTAGAAAAGCAAATAGGGGCCATAGTCTTGAAACTCTTTTTTTATACTCTCTCTTCTTTTTTGCCCTTCTTATCCAGACCTGGAAATTACTAAAATCAAATTCCATACTTTCCCCACTCAGTATAGAAACTCAGCTGAATTCATTGTGTGTATCAGATATAAAAGAAATAGTCTGCAGTTTAGTCATTGGTGAAGAGGTTTGAAAAGGATTGAGGAAAAATCTGTTAAAACAAACTAAGTAAAGATCTAAGTCATAATTGTAATGTCTTGAATTTTAAGAAGACTGTTTTCCACATTCCACCTGGCTTTACTGTACGTGAGACCAGTGTGTCTGATGAAGGCCAAAGAGTCGCAGTGACAGGCAGAAAGGGGTCAAACCTCACACAGAGAAAACAATATGCATGTGCGCCCATGCAAAAGCATGCGTTCATGTATCCGTACATGTCTGCAGCCACTGTGTCGGGCAGCGCAGGAGTTCGAGCGGGGGTCAGACGCCGCGGCCACGACCCCATTGTGGGGGGCAAATCCGGTGCTAAGCTGGGGAATAAGTGAAATGCCCTGAGCTCGGCACATGTGTGAGCCACGCTGCTCTCATCACACAACCAGCACTACACACACAGGACGCACACTCTCATTCACTGCAGCATATTCATCAGGGAGTGTTGTTACTCTCTGTACGTGTTGTTTTCTGAGCATGTGTTGAATGTCATGCACAGCAGGTTAGTCAGTCCAGATATTCCATATTATATTGAACAAAATCAATATTTTCCATTGAGGAGCTGATGAGTTGTCATTCACATACACACTTGTGATCTGTTTGCATCGTGATCATGGCTCTTTGATGATGCATTCATCAGATGGCTTTTTGCCTCTCTTTGAAATCCTCATTAGCATGTGTGATGCCCATTAATGAGGTGGAGTTTACTTTTCAATCAGCAGGAAGCAGGTGTTGCAGCCACACTGGGAGCTTCATTTGTCACAAGTCGCATCTAATCAAAAAGGTTCTTGCAGGTTCCGACCAACTTTTCGCAAACACTATTAGCATATACAGATTTATCAACAAAAAACTTATGGGAAAAGTTTACTTTAACTAGAGAAAGTTTGCTCCTGCTGTTGTTAGTCTGCAGTCTGTAGTCGGAACATCATCTGCAGTCTTAACACGAAATAAATTTCATGACCCTTCCTTGGTCATCTTTCTCCTTTCCAGTACTTAAATATGCTATGTGCTTACATTGTCTACGTTGAAAAGAAAAATAAACTTTGAAAATGGTGAAACAAGATATACTGAAGATATACTATATAGTCTTAGTAGTATGTAGTCTTAATTTAGCTAATGTTAGCAAAACGCTAGCTAACTACATCAGTTGTTAACTAGCTAATTAGCTAGCATTTTGCGACAGAGCAAAATGCTAGCTAATTAGCAAGATAATCTACATCAATCGCTAGAGAGGTAGTTACATCTGATAGCTAATATTTTCAAAACAGTAACTAACTAGTTAACTAAATCTACATCGATCTTAAGCTAGTTAGTTAGCTAGCTTTTCTTGCTAACATTGGCTGACTTAAAATGTGACTACGTAGCGGGTTTATGTTGTTTTTACAGCTCTCCCAGCAGCATCTTTTACTATCTTCAGAATTATTTTTTCTTTCAAAAGAAGCTCAGCACACAGCATATCTAAGAACAAGAAACAGGAAAGGAGAAACTTGACTAAGGTCCCGACAGGTACCACGCTTACTTAACTGGCAAGGGTAAAAGGGGGTGGGACTTAAGAAGGGTCAGTTCTCCCGGAAGACAATTGTGACATTCGCTTAGTCCAAACAGCAAGTCACATTACTGCACATTTATCCTCCATCCTGTGTAAACATTTTGTACCTCTTCACAGCGACAGGGGAGGTTATGATAAATGAATGCAAGATGGCTGGACTTCTGCCATATCTGCCTTTGTATCATGAATCCAATAAAGCTGTTACAGTCCCAATCTGTGCTGTGAACTCCAGATCAGGGGTGAGTCCCCCAGCTCTGCCCTTTGGCGGGCTCACTGCCAGCGTTGTGTGCCGCACTGTCCCTGACCCTGGCCGCTGTAGCCCCTGATCAGCTACGCCTCTATAGAGCCTCACTGACTGATAATTGGCTTGTAATCCTCTGCTGTTCATACCCAGCTCAGTATAATTCCCCACATTGTCATGAATATGTAATTGGACAACATGTAGCAAGGGACAGTCATTACAGTCACAGTTGTTATTTATAATCATAAGGTTTGTTCTTTGGCTTCTGTTATCTTTTCCTGGATTAGTATAAAAATATTTTCACTGCAGTTGCAGAAAAAGCTCTACTGTACTTTTCTGTACTCTGCAGCTGAGGCTCCATTAGCTTCCAGAATATACTGTAGGAGCTGCTGTCAGCCACTGTACAAATCAAAGGGTTCAGTGTATCATAATGGTCTTTAGTTTCAGTCCAATTGCCAGTTTCAAAAGCACCAATTTCATCCACCCCTAAACACACACAAACACATACAAATTCTAAGGATCTAGGGATTCAAAGTACTGAAGAGGCTGTATGTGTTTCAGGTTTCTTGAGTTGAGTTTCTTAATCCTGTGTGTGTACCCACCCACCCCTGACACTGTCTCTGGGTCAGCACTTCTGCCATATGCACAGAGAGCTGCAGGGGAGCTGCAGGCAGCTCTGCAGTGAGAGAAATACACACATGCACAAAATGATTTTGTATCCCATACTAAATATAATGCTTTAAGACCAACAGCAGTTGTGTTACACTGTACACATTAAGTCATGTCTGTGTTTAAAGATAAGAACATTGTTCAACTTGTCATTTCTGACTTGAAAATACATCTCCCTTTTTGATATGCATGTCTGGAAAGGTTGACTTGTATGATATTGATATTTATTAAATAAGATATTTATTACTTGTATGAATGCAGACTGACCAGTTAAATGGAGATTAATAACAATATAAGAGAGAAATCTAATATATTTACTTTAATAAATCATAAAATGACCAGGATATGTCATTCTTTCAAAGTTCCATTTCAGTCCATAATTTGTGTTACTGTATGTCTGTTTCATGTTAATTAGAGTTAAAATGAATGCTGAATGTTTGCTGAATAACAGTATTATAATGGTTATATTGAGCAATAAGTTAATGGAGTCTTGCAGGCAGTCACTGAACTCCAGCTGTGTGTATTTTCAGAGCATTGTTCCTGCAGCCTGCCTGAGCTTCATCGAGTCTGGGGCGGAAGGGGTGGGGGAAACAACTCGCTTCAACCATAGACTGTGTATTAAATTGGATTTCAATCTATTTTATATACCGCTTATGGCTCCAACCTGTTATTTGTACTGCTGTGCTCACTTTTGGACGTGCAGTTGTTACATATTGCTCCTTTAAATGACAAAAAAAGAAAATAGTAGTTATGTGAGCGCAGATAATTTTGCTGAGGTCTCAATATATTCCCACTGCTGCCGCCTACTGTACTTAGATTTATGACTTTTGTGGCCGGTGCATTTCTCTAATCGACAGTTTATCTGGTCCAGCATATGCTCATGTTTCTATCTGTGCACAGCAGGTGACCCGGAATAATGTGCATAATTTCTGGGAGGTTGCTGACTCATTGCATTTAACACAATGAAATAGTTTGATAAAGTATCAGCACGTATTAATAAAATTACATTATTACTGCTGCATTAATCATCATTATGACACTGTGCATATCATCCGATCTTAAGCTGACAGAACAGTTGGCAGGGATTTAGGTTATGAACTGAATTCCAATCCTCTTCCTCCTCATCTTTCTCCCTCATATCTTCTTTCTTTGCTCCAGAGTAACGAGATGCTGGAGCTACAGAGGAGCAGGATGAGGGAGGAGATAAAGGAGTACAAGTTCAGAGAGACCAGGCTGCTCCAGGATTACACCGAGCTGGAAGAGGAGAACATCACGCTGCAGAAACTGGTGTCTACGCTCAAGCAGAGCCAGGTCAGTATGAAGACCCGCATCACATTTCACTCATACCTGTAAACTCTTTCAAAGAATTTCTCAGTTGCACACCTGCTCATTTTCTCACATCACTTTTAATGATGAGACACTGACTGCCAGCTCAGTTGACATGAATCACTCAAACTTGATTTCCCAATATTACCACCAAAACCACCTTCGAATGTGGTTCTCTATATTTTCACTGTCAGTTCCAGAACAGTACAGTATCTCCTCTGGTTGCTTTTTGTCCTTTATTTCCCTTAAGGATCTAAAGTATCCCCTGTCCAATCACACAGAGTGATACATCGTCAGTATTGGCTTTAGTCACAGTTTCTAATACCTGCATAGGGCTGGAGTAGATTAAGGTCATAAATCACTTTAGTGATTTAGGTCTTACTGCAAAGGTTACATCACAGTTTTACCTGAAATTAAAATGAATGCCTTTATCTGCTTTGTAATCCAATCCATATTTTAACCACATCACCCAGTTGTATTTTTAGATTAAATGCTGTTTAAAATGTGTTATGTTCCCCAATGTGTGCAACAGTAAAAAGTAACTCAGGGAAATAAAAAGGCAAATGCGCAAACAAGGTTCTTTTAATTAACAAATTAATTCAAAGAAAACACTTAAATGTTAAAGTATCAGTTTGTCTGACATACAAAAAAACACTTTGTACAATAAATCAGTTTCCAGACCTCCTTCTTCAATCCCAGACAAATATTATACTGTCACATTATAAATCTTAAGCTAGTCAAAGGTAGTGTGTTGTTTGATTTGACTTCATATTGCTTGGCTCTTATTTTAACTGGAGGAAAACAATTTCTATTTATGTCTAAAGTGTGCTTTTCTTCTTTTTCATGCCTGAGGTTGGGTTACATAATCCTTGACTAACAGGATTTTGTATGTTAGATTCAAATGAAGTAACTAAATTAAACATTTTCTGATATTTTCTTCTCCTGACCTTTCTGCTTCTCCTCAGGTGGAGTATGAGGGACTGAAACATGAAATTAAAGTATTTGAGGAGGAGACCGTTCTCCTCAACAGTCAGCTGGAAGATGCGTTACGTCTGAAGGACATTTCTGAGGGTCAGCTGGAGGAGGCCCTGGATGCCCTGAAGAGCGAGCGCGAGCAGAAGAACAATCTGAGAAAAGAGCTGGCCCACCACATCAGCCTGAGCGACAGCGTCTACGGAGCAGGGGCCCATCTGGCGCTCACGGTCACCGGCGTCGAGGGCCTGAAGTTCCCAGAGGAGACTAATGGAACGAACGGCACCAATGGCAGCGCCATCCCTGCCGCTAATGGCAACAACGAGGACAGCAACCGCCGCAACGGCCACCTTCACACAAATGCCGGTCTGGCTAAGATGAATGGGGACTTCCGACCAGGCTGGAAAGGAGAAGGTCTGCACCCTGTGCCGGACCTGTTCAGTGAGCTCAACTTGTCGGAGATGCAGAAGCTCAAACAGCAGCTGCTGCAGGTGGGTCATAAGAAAAGACCTCACAGCAAGGTCACTAAGAAATCCCACAGTAAATCATATTACCCATAATAACCCAAGTCACCAGGGTTGACTGCAAGAAAGCACAGCATTCTTTGTTCAGTGCTTGTGTATCACTGAATGTTTCTTTTAAAGGTCAGTACTGACTTCATATTGCTACTGTCTGGAAGATTTCAGTTGCTTTAAAGCTGCTTTCAACACAAACTGCAAGACAATTTACTGCACAAGAATAAAACCAGCAACACACAGCAGGGATGTAAAGATATGTCAAATATCCCAAAAGAAAAATGTCTTGTCACTGTTAGAACTAACTAAATAACAATAATAACTAAATAACAATAATAATAAACAAATAACAGTGACAATATCTGCCGTGATATAACAGTTAATTATTTTATTTCATTTTTTAATTTTATAAAAGGACTGCTACTGACTGCTGCATTGCCAATTTTTTGGACACTCTGAGGTCACGGCAGGCTACTTTTATTTTATTTTATTAAAGGAGAAAACTGTGATATATTTACTGTAATAAATCATAAAATGACCTTGATATGTCATCAGAGATCAAGGAAACACGTTAAGTCATCAACGCTGCAGCTGCGGTGTCCTACTTTGAAAGTTCTATTCCGGGCTGAATAACTGCCTGTTTCACATAACTTAGAATCAAATTAATGCAGAATGCTCGCCAAATGAGTAAGTGTCTTATGAGTCTTTATGAGTCATAAGAAATCACTAATAATCTTGTAGAAGGCGTAGATGTTTATAACGGTTAAATTGAGCATGTTATGGAGTCTGGCAGGCAGTGAGACAGGCAGCCCCTTAACTCAAAATCCAGAGTGTATGTTTTCAAAGCTGTGGGCTTTTCTTTTCTGGATAGTGGGCTTTACATACAGACATCTGTTATAAACAGATGATCAACTTCAAGCGTACAACTCGTCGTTGCTTGTTATTGGCAATTTACGGTGTTGTGCGTGTCCTGCGCTCCTGCAGAGCTCTTACAGCACTCCTGTAGCCTGCAAAATGAAATTTTAACATGTCACTAATAGTATAATAATAATATTGCAATAAATATCATATCATTTGCTTTTTGCCATGGTACAAATGTACGTTGTATTATCGTACCTTATCCGTATACAGTGCATTAGAAAAAGGTTGATTAATCCACTTTCCCACCGTGCATTTCAGTTTTTAGTGTAGGGACTGAGTGGTGTTATCTATTGTCCTGCTGCATTCTGGTCTGTCTATGTTTGTTTGGTGCATGAGTTGTTCGTTGCTGCACTGATGAAAGAGCAGCCATGGTCACAGTTTGCCATCAGTAACAGCAAAGAAATGATGAGGTGATAACAGTTTGGGAACAAGAGAAAAACAGGAAAAACACAACATAATGCTTCACCGACTGAAGAATACAAATAATTGCAGTGAAACAACATTTAAACAATATAACGGCCCTAATAAATCTCTTGCAGTGCACAAAAATAAATTCAAAATTGAATTATTTTGGCAGGGACAGAGCGTAAGCAAGTTTTGTACATGTGCATTTGAGCTTGTATGAACTGTAGCTTGTATCATGTGTTGCGTATGCCTCCATATGTTATGATATCATGTTGCACTGAAGCCAAGCAAAGCAGTAGAGGCAGTGCATGTGCGTGTGCTGTAGCGAGCCTTGTCAGGGAGATTAGCCACCAATAGGCACAGGGAGCAGATGCAGAAGCAAGACAGAGACAGAATCTGACTATGTCTGCTTTTAGTGTAGAGACAAGAAGACAGAAATAGAGCTCTAAGACGAAGGGAAAATGCACAGTATACTTACATTTATACCACAATTAGTTCCAACCTTGCCCTGTGATAAGCTACATCCCCAGAATATAAATATAGAGCTTATATAATGCAGTTCAGGAACTGTCTTTCTCTTACAGTCACTTATGCACTGAGTCAGCTGCAACATGCACACATAAACAGACATATAGGAGGAATACATAAATGCTGACTTAGAGATTGCAGGTAGATCAGATTCGTGCACAAAGTAATTAGTGCACATTTTTTTTCCTAACTGAGCTCCTAAGGGAAATAGAAAATTAGACTAGCTGCTGCTCTATTAGCAGTGTGCCTTTCTCTGTAAACACAATTACTCACTAATCAATTTTCTCTTTTGAGTTAATTATTCTGGGAAAGATGTTAATGCCAGAGGCACCAGGCCTCTATATGCTGGTTGAATTTTGTAAAATCAATTTGTCTTTCTCAAATTGAACACGGCTGAAAAAAAATCACAATTGCATGTTAGTTATCACCCTATGCATTAATTATCATTGATTTTTTTTAAATATATCTATGAAGAGTTGGATGAATAAAAGTTTTATCCTTTCAGAGCTTATGAGATTGGGATTACTGATCATGAAACAATTGAGCAACACTTATGTCAGTTCCCATTGTCCTTAACAGCAGGTTTTGACACAAGCAAGTTACAACACGTCATTCATACCTTTGTACTGTCAGAAATACGGGTCAACTGATATGATATTCATTGACACTGTTAGTCTATTTGTTTGTTCACTTGTTGCCTAATAATGATGGTTGCATGTCTTTATGTTTATTAGCCCCAGTGTTATGGAGCTGTGTGAGTCATACTGATTGTTCATTTGCATAACTGAGCCTGCTATACTTTAGCTTTTATCAGCAGCCTCTGCATGTTGCTGATATTCTATCCTAATGTTATTGCGAGGAAGTGCTGTACATTCATAGGCTATGGCAATGAAGTTTGCCATCATTGGTTGTCAGAACTTGAATATCACACGCTCCAATCTGTTAACACGACAGCCCACATCAGTACAGAGTATCATAATATCTAAATATTTAAATTGATAAAAGTTAAAGGCCTTAGACTTAAGGGGATAGTTCACATTATTTGAAGTGGGGTTGCATTATATAGTTATCAATAGTCAGTGTATTACCTACAGTAGATGGTGATCGCCATGTCCCTGGTTTGAAGAAGCAGCAAGAAACCTGGTGTCGTAAGCTAAACACTGTACTGTTGTGGACATGGTCAGCAGAAAAACGTTTGTTAGCCACCTAAAAAAAGGCCCGTCAGTTTGAGTGTCGCTATATTTAGAATGTTTTCACCTCTTTACTTTGCCATCAGACAGTCTTTTCCAGTGGGAAACCACCAAATTTTGCTCCCTCTAACCAACCAGAATCCTTTGGAAAAATCAGTAATGTTACCTCCCAGAATACAGGGGTTACTGGTCTATCGTGAATTATACAAACAAATTGACTGAGGCAACGGTAGAGCAGAAACTCGAATGTTATGCGAGGTAAAATGACTGATTTCACTAAAGGAGTTTGGTTGGTTTGGAGAGGGATATATTTGACTAACATAATGACAGTTTCCTGTCTGATGGCAGATTAAAGTAGTGAAAACACGCTAAATCTAGCATACACTGATATTGATTTTTTTAAGGTGCTGAAATACATTTTGCTGCTGACCCTGTCCACAGCAGTCCATTGCTTAGCTTCCATGCTGGTACTCCTCTCTGCTTCTCCAAAGCGGAGGCTGTGTTGATCTCTATCTGTCAGTAATACATAAACACTGTCATGTGTTTTATGAATATGTACTTCATTAAACATATTAAACACATATGCAGTATGTATTTTTTATTGTAATGTATGTAGTTTTGTCTGTCTTCACTCCCTCTCATGTGGCAGTGTGTCCTCCTGTCCTGCAGGTGGAACGTGAGAAGACATCACTGCTCAGGAACCTGCAAGAGTCACAGACACAGCTGCAGCACACGCAGGGCGCCCTGACCGAGCAGAATGAGAAGGTCCACCGGCTCACAGAGCACATTAATTCCATGAAATGTCTCAATGGAGACAAAGAGCTTGATGACCCACAGGAGAGTGAGAAACCTGACGGGGGGTCCTCATCACCACCAGCCAACGGTCACCATGACCCAGATATCCATGGATTCGAGGTCCTGGAGTGTAAGTACAAGGTGGCAGTGACTGAGGTGATCGACCTGAAAGAAGAGCTCAAGGCCTTGAAGGAGAAGTACAACCAGGCTGTGGAGGGACAGGGGGACAGCCACAGTGACGACAAGGTCCAGGCTCTGACTGAACAGGTTTGTCACTGTTATATGTCCATGCATTTTAAATAGAAGTGTGGGTCAACCTCACACAATTGCGATTTTATGTCCTTAATGTGTTCTGAATGAGACAATAAAAGTCTCAAAGAATCATATGAAGGGAAAATTTTGAAAATCCTTTAAATATGATCTTACCAAAGATGCCTTTTTAGTACAGGAAGGGGGAAACCTCACAAATTACACAAAACAAAATATTTATTACTCATTAAAATCTCTCTATGACATATAAAAAAATTATAAGTGGTCATTCCACTTATATTTCCTGTAATTAGTTCAATCAGCATCACAGTATCAGTATGCTGGTATGCAAGGCAACATAAATCAGCACCACATAAATCAAATAATCCATATAACTGATTAACATAAATTACAATGATTTAAAAATCATTTAAAATAGCACATTTATATTACATTCAACATATTTGTGACTGCCAAATTTGTACTACTAAACATAAAATGTTGAAAGTGACACACATAAGCTTAGACACGTTAGCTTTTAAGTCACGACTGCCCAAAGTTGGCCTGCCATTTGGTTCAGTTTTGCACAGAAAAAAAAGAAAAATTCAAAAAATGCCAATATAAATCAGTACTTATGCAATTATGAGGTAAAATGATCTTTAAAAATAAGATCCTTAATTAGGATTAATTATTTTTCATAATTTGAGCATAGTGGGCAGAATGCAACTTTGCCCAGGAAGTCAGTATGTTGAATGAAATTTGGTTCCTAGCATCATTTTTTATCTTAACAATAAAATACAATACAATATATTTTTGGCCCATGGTCCACCTTTAAGTTTCATTTTGGCCCCCCAATAGAAGAAAAGTTTTGGGCACCCCTGCTAAGTAAAACTATATTTTGTCAAGATATTGCACTAACCCACTTGGTAATTTTGATCTGCTTATGTGTCTGGTAAATTGTGGCATCAGTATCTTTCAGTACTTCCCCTACTTGGATTTCTTAAGACTTTTGATGTTATAAATTACATATTTAGAAAACAAGAGCAGTTGTTTTTATTAGTGCATCAATGTACCTAATATCTTTTTTATTTGATGATATTGACTGTTGTGCATCCTGTGATGTTGCAAATGTCCAACTTTTTTTTTCCAAGCAGGTAACTAATTTGGAACGTAGTTATCGTGAGAGCCGGGAGCGGATGGTGAGCCTGGAGGCAGAGCTTCGAGCAGCCACGAGCACAGCCACAGAGAGCCAGAGCATGCTGAATGCAGCACAGGATGAGCTGGTAACCTTCAGCGAGGAACTGGCACAGCTCTACCACCATGTCTGTCTGTGCAACAATGAGACACCAAACCGCGTCATGCTGGACTACTACCGCCAGAGCCGCGTCACACGCAGCGGCAGCCTGAAAGGCTCAGACGACCCTCGAGCTTTGCTCTCTCCTCGCCTGGCACGGCGCCTCGCTGCAGCATCTGCAGCCTGCTCCTCCGAGCCCCCGCGCAGTCCCAACGACTCCCCATCCAAAGACGCCCATCACAATGAGACAACAACCAACACAGGGGACCCTCCATCCTGCCACAGCAGCCCCACCCGCAACCCTACGGGCTCCCCAGTCATCAGCATCTCTCCATGTCCATCTCCAGTGCCCTCAGAGGCAGGTGGGGACCTGCGGAAGGAGCCCATGAATATCTACAACCTGAACGCCATCATCAGAGACCAGATCAAACACCTCCAGAGGGCCGTTGATCGTTCACTGCAGCTGTCCAGGCAGAGGGCTGCAGCCAGGGAGCTGGCACCGATGCTTGACAAGGACAAGGAGCTGTGCATGGAGGAGATACTCAAACTGAAGTCCCTGCTGAGTACCAAGAGAGAACAGATAGCCACACTCAGGCTGGTGCTGAAGGCCAACAAACAGGTGAAAAAGGATTTGCATTTATAATTAATATACCATGAAACTTTAATATCCGTGCAAATTAAAGGAAATTATGTGATATCTCAAATCAACCAGTAGTTTATCCTCTTTGTGTCAGAGATACAGTCCAGACTTTATCTGAATTAGGCCTACATGTTGTAATAAAACTATCCACATTGCAGACGGCGGAGGTTGCACTGGCAAATTTGAAGAGCAAGTACGAAAATGAAAAGGCGATGGTGACAGAGACCATGATGAAGCTGAGGAATGAGCTGAAGGCTCTGAAAGAAGATGCTGCAACCTTCTCGTCTCTCAGGGCCATGTTTGCCACAAGGTGAGAGGGGAAATATGAGGCCACTAAGCTGGGAGAGTGAAAATTTTAACTTTTAAAGATACCGAATTCTCCCTCTAAATCTTTGTTTCTTCCCTTTGTCCTTTCATGTTGCTCTCTGTAGATGTGATGAGTATGTTACCCAGCTGGATGAGATGCAGAGGCAGCTGGCGGCAGCAGAGGATGAGAAGAAGACGTTGAACTCCCTCCTCCGTATGGCCATCCAGCAGAAACTGGCCTTGACTCAGCGGCTGGAGGATCTGGAGTTTGACCACGAGCAGACCCACCGTGGCCGCGGCGCGAAAGTACCCAAGATAAAAAGCAGCCCACCCAAAGTAAGTCGCAGAGGCGCCCTCACAGCTCCCTCCAGCCCCACCAGGCTCCACAGCCCCTCCATTATCACAACCCACACCCTGACCCTCTGTAGTCCTCCGTCTATAGAGCTAACCGCCTGTGCGTCCGTGTCTGCATGGACTTCCGACACACTTTCCGAAACAATCCAGACCTCAACCCTGCCTGACATCAGTTACCCTAATTTGTCTCTGGGCACCGAGCCCATCATGATAGACCCCGATTGGCTAACCTCAGAGTTTAGACGACTCATTCATTCAAGACAAGACATAGTTCACCTGTCTCCATCTTACAACACTAGTAGCCCCCCCATCTCAGTGTCTCCTCACCTTCGGCGAAGGCGATGATTCATCATCATCTCCACTCCCGGCACCAATATCTGCTATGTACACAGTTCCCAGAAGCCTCTGTATTAGGTGGGATACAGAGAGGATGAAAAACTGGTTTCACATTTCTATGGTTTGAACATGCAGAAATACTCAGGAAGAAGGAGCCCCTGACAGCTCGCTCCAGCCTCAAAACAACTGCAAAACTGCACTGAACAGCCTTTTTGTTATTGTTAAGGTTGAGTGAACGTTGTGAACACCCATACGAATCTGATATCAGGCATCTCTCTCGGCATCTGAATATTTGCTGACGTAAAATGTGACATTATGTATCACTCTGGTAGAGCACTGGGAAGTGTTGCAAAGTGAAAACCAAGCAAAAAATGGCTGCAGCATTTGCTTCAGTATACAGTGACTCACAACACCCCCCTGTGGCAGAATCTATGAATGTTATAATCTTATTTTGCATATTTATTTAAATGTAAACTATCTAATCTATTCCATTAAGACCTTTTTTTCAACTATTATCTGTTGTAAAATGATATTTCCTCAAGTTAATCCGTGCATGCCTCATGTTGTCACATCTAAAGGTCTGTCAAAAAGCATTTGACAGGCTTAAAGTGTGTTACACGGTTAAAGGGATAGTTCAAAATATTTGAAGTGGGGTTGTATGTGGTGCTTATCAATAGACAGTGTAATAACTAGAGTAGATGCTGGTTGGCAAGCCCCCAGCTTGGAGAAGGAGAGAGGAGTATCAACACAGAAACAAGCAATGAACTGCTGTGGATGGGGTCAGCAACAAAAGTTATTTTAGCTACTTGAAAAAGGTCTGCCTAAAAAAATCAATATCAGTGTATGCTATATTTACTATAATATCTTCAGTTTGCCATCAGACAGCCTGTTCTGGTGGGCAATTGCTGTTATGTCAGCCTGGTATTGTTGTCTCCAAACCAACCAAACTCCATAGCCAAAATCTGTCATTTTACTTTGCAGAACACGGAAGTTGCCGGTCTACTGCTGTCTCAATCTGTTAGTTTGTTTGTGTCATTTTTGTGTTATTAGTGAACCCAAACTATCCTTTTGAAACACAGAAGTCACACAATAATGCAAACAAATTGATCAAGGCAGCGGGAGACCAGCAATTCCCATGTTTTGTAAGGTAAAATAATTTATTTGACTGAAAATTAGAGTTTAGTTAGTTTGGAGAGAGATATTTGACTTATAGTATAATGGTGGTTTTCCATCAGAGAAGGCTGTCTGATGGCAAAGTAAAGTCGTGAAAATATTTTAAATATAGCGTACATTTAAACTGATATTGATTTTTAGCTTCTGTTCTGTTGCTCCTCTCTGCTTCTCCATACTTGGGGCGTACTGACCGGCGTCTACTGGGGTTAATACACTGATTATAAGTACCTCATACAACCGCACCTCAAGTAATTCGAACTATCCCTTTATTGTGTTGTCCAGAGTAGTATGGAAACCAGTCAGACCTCCTCTCTGTGCCTCAACCTCATGTCGATTCTGTTCAATTCTCCTCCTACTCCACATGCAGTAAACCAAATCCCGTTTATTCCTTCGCTGATGGCCAAACCTCTCTTGCAGTATTTCCAGTTTTGTCCACTAGATGGCAGTGTGTGAACACATTTCCACTCTTTTTCCTGTCAAATGCTGCTTTGACCTCAGTCTCTGTCTCCCTGATCCTACCTCAGATAATCATAGAAATCATGTATACATCAAGAGAAACAGCTTTAAATTAAGATATTAAGTAAGACAAACTGACAAGCATGACTGGTGTGGACTTTAGCAGCAGGTATTCTGGAGTTGAGCAGGATTTTTCCTTGTTGTGTCTGTCCTCCTTTTGTGCTGTAAACATCAATACAATATTGGATTTTGGAAGTGTGTCTCTGTAAATTGTGTCCATGTCTGTCTCTTAGTGTGCTTTGTGTTTTCCTCTGGTGTTGACCTGTATAGAGACTGGTCTTGTCAGTGTGGTCAGATGAGACTGGTTTAAAATATTATTCACACATTCACATTATGAAAGCATGTACTGTAAATAACACACAGAGGAAGCAGTCACTGAAGTTATACTCTACTATATTAAGTATTTTCACCTGCTTCTTCTGCTCATATTTCTCCTCTTGCTCTGATTTCTTT
The DNA here is from genome assembly GCF_056507025.1 of Lutjanus erythropterus. Lineage (NCBI taxonomy): Eukaryota > Metazoa > Chordata > Actinopteri > Lutjaniformes > Lutjanidae > Lutjanus > Lutjanus erythropterus. The sequence goes on from NC_139329.1 coordinate 9,747,500, forward strand.
CAGGCTTCTCTTCTCTCTCATTTACATTGTGAAACACCAGCACAGCATGAGAATCACATTTTTTCTGTATTTCTCAAGTAAAACTAAAACCCCAATTCCAGAAAAAGTTGGGACGTTGTGTAAACACAAATAAAAACAGAATGCAATGATTTGCAAATCCTTTTTGACCTACATTATATTCAAAACTGCTGAATGCTCTAAAAACACCTGCTTGGAACATTAAATAATTAAACTGGTTAATCGGTAATAGGTGACAGTATCATTATTGGGTATTAAAGGGCCATCCTCCAAATGCACACGTCATTCACAAGCAAGATGGGGCAAGGTTCACCACTTTGTGAAAAACTGCTCGGGCAAATTAAAGAGGAAAAGGACCATGCAGATTGTTACCAACACTAACTTCAAAAGACAGCATCTGTGATGGTATGGGGGCATGTTACTGCCCATGGCATGGGTAAATTGCACATTCGTGGACGTCCCATAAATGCTAAAAGGTACATACAGGTTTTGGAGCAACATATACTTACTTCCAGACATGTTTTTCATAAACGTCCATGCTTAATTCTGCAAGACAATGCCAAGACACATTCTGCATGTGTTGCAACAACGTGGCTTCATAGTAAAAGATTTCAGGTACTAGACTGACCTGCCAGCAGTTCAGACTCCCATTGAAAATATGCAGTGCATTATGAAGCACAAAATACGACGATGGAGAGCACGGACTTTGGGGCAATTTAAGTTGTCTATCAAGCAAGAATTGGAAAGAATTTTGCTTTCAAAACTTCAATTATTGTTCTCAATTCCGCTTACTGAGTGTTGTTAAAATAAACGATTATGTAACACGGTGGTAAATATCCCCTCATCATAACATTTTTGAAATATGTTGAGGGCATGAGTGTATATTTACAAAAAGAACAAGTTAGTCAGTCAGTTTGAACATGTGTACTGCATTCAGTTTAATATAAAAATCATTGCATTTTGTTTTTATTTACATTTACACAACACCCCAACTTTTTGTAATCGGAGTTGTACAAGAAAATAATTATCCGCCACATTATGTACAATAATAAGCAGTAGTGTCATTAGAACAACTATATATAGACCATACTCACACTAATCAGTACTATGATAGCAGCAAACCAGTAGTCTCTTTCTCTGACAAGGCCTTCCCCTGTCTTGTCCTCCGTGTTTTCTCTGTCCTTTTGTCTAACCCTGAGTGTCAACCACTCTGTATATCTGTCTAATTTATCAGTTTCTTGTAGATTGTCAGCAGCCTGCTGCCTCAGTACCGTCACTCTCCCCACAACTAAGGCGAGGGAGAGCCTCCCTAGCCCGCAGGTAACAAGCAGTACAACCTGCTAGTAGTAGGCTCATTTACATTTTTCTTTCTATCTATCTTTCTATCTATCTATCTATCTATTTATCTATCTAGAAAAATGTAGTTGCAGCTGATCACGTTCTATATACTGCACATAGACTTTTGCACATATTTTTATATTTGCATGCTTGCACCATAAATTAAGTAGCAGGTAATGGCTGACACCACTGTATTGCATAAATAATTAATAAACAGTGCTTACTCTGCGAGAAGGGATTGTTTTTCACTCTGCATGCAGTTTTGTTTTATAAAAATCTATTTGCAAAGTTCAAGATTAACCCTGAATGTAGTTTTCTCTCTTATAGACCTTATTCATGGCAAACGTTTTGACCTCTCATAGCAGAAAAGCGTAGGTGTGAGTATTAAAGCCATGCCAGTTAGCAAGTAGCTAGCAGTAGTTGGCTAAAATTATTACTGCCACTAGTTACACTTGTTTTTGACAAGTCAAGACTGTTACATAAATATCGTAATATGTTGCCAGTAATGTTTGAGTTTACCAACAGAATGGGCAACAAGCTGTGTCTTAATTTCATGAATGAACTGAGACATTCATACAAGGCAACTAGGAAACTGCTGACAGATCTGAGGCCATGTTTGGGTTTAATGTTGTGCTGGTTAGCCTTTCTTTCCAACCCTGTTTTGTTCTGTGGATGTTCTCACCAGATACTTTATCTTGAAGTATGATGTGAACAGCCTTGCCCCTGTGTCTGGGGTGGTTTTAAAGGAATATTTCGACTTTTGGGGAAATATGTTTATACTCTCTTGTCAGACATTATATGAGAAGGTTGCTACTACTGTCATGTGTGTGAGCTAAATAGCCTAACAGCTTAACCTCGCACAAAATTTGGAAGCTGGGGAAAAGTGTTCACATACCTCTGTCCAAAAGGTAACCCACATCTGTCCTGGGCAAAGAGTGTCCGTGACATGGCAGCGCCTGACTCGGCTTATTCCAAAAGTGGGCAAAGAGGTTGAGTGTTGGTGGAATCTAGGCAGCTGAATAAAGGGGCTACCTAGCAGCTAGCCATCTCTGGTGGCATCCACCTGTCAGCCAAAGCAGGCACATCCTTAGTTATGCACTATAACTGTAAGCGTTAATACGATTTCAGTGGGTGAGTTAAATAAAAAAAAAATCACCCCTTGTACAGTTGTCGTGAATGTGGAAATCAGCTCTGGCGACCAAATCTGTCCTCATGTTTTCTTCACTTCAGTCGGTGGTTGCCACTCGGTCTTAGGGTGCACCAACATCCTGGAGTCACACCTGGTTGCCTAGTAACCTCGCAATGACAAAAGAATACAGGAGGTGAACTCCAAACAGATTCTGTTACCCTTTGACAGAGCCATGCTCTCTGTTTCCCTGATTCCAGTCTTTGTGCTAAACTAAGCTAAGTGGCTGGCTTTGTATTTAGCATACAGACACAAGAGTGGTACCAGTTTTTCTCATTTCAGTTGCTGAAAAGAAAGCAAAATGTATTTCCCAAGAAGTCAGTATGTATGTATGTCAGTATTTTCCCCTCATCACATGTTGCATTTTTCTTTGTTGATTTGGTGTAACCAGAATTCCTCCAACAACTGTTCCTCTCCTTTGTAGGCCACAGATTCACAGTCTTTTTCACTCAGTCTTATTTATTGTCTCTTCCTGTCTCTCTGCATTCTTTCAGTCCTAAATATTTGGCAGACCTCCAGGAACATCATGCTGTCCTGTCCGGCAACAGTAGCCTTCTCTCCCCCTGCGACCCACGTAACTGTCTGGCCCAGCAGCCCCAGCCCCCCGGCACCTAATGTTGCTGCTCCAGCCCAGGCCCTGGCCTCGGTCTGGAAAGAGTCGTACAGAGACAGAGACACTCTAGACGGGGGTTCCCTCAGATTAAGTTCCCCCAACCTGGCAGTCCAACTTGGTGCTTACTGAACTCTGTGACCCCCACCCCAAGCTCTACACGGTCCGGCCCTCAGCAGGCCTCCTGGTTACCTGGGTCGCAGAAGAAGAGCAGAATGCTCTCTTCTCTGGAAGTGACATCCTGTCCTGGAAAGGACTGAACTGAGGCGCAAAATGCCAGAGTGACAAATCACGGGAAAATTTTCCCTTATTCGTATTAGTATTTATTTATAATTTATTTACTCTACTGGTTATTTATTTACATATTGATTTGTGACAAGTTTCTGAGATATTTATTACTGGAATGTTTTTTTCTGTGTTTGTTGGTCGTTCTCAAAGATGGATATCAAGACCTGTTTTACTGCTGTGGTGAAGACAACCAAAAGCAAAACTTTGTCAAAACTTGCCTAACCATATCATACGGCATTTAAGGTGTTAGATTTTGTCAGTATAATAATCCAAAAGTATGTATGCCATTTTTACATAGGAGTACACTGGGTTTGACATTGCAAACAGACTAATGAAGGTAAACATTTTATTACAAGAAAATTATTTCTTGTGGTGGTGATGATGGGTGATTTCAACAACCTTTCTAACGTCATTATAGTCTTTCTTGGGATGCTTGTGTTTTTTTATACAAAGGATTTTTTTTGCAAATCATGTGCATAAAGACTATTTTATACCTCCTATTATTTTTATTTATTTTTACAGCAGGCTCTAGCGACGTGGTTGTGACTGGTGTAGACAAGAGGCTGAGTGTTTGAGATCAGGACTAGGGCTGTTGGCCTGGGTTTTTGCCTTTTGAATTGCACAGGTTTAAGTGACCATGGAGTGAACTGACCTCCATCTTTTTAACTTTAGTTAAGAACAGAGGATTTCCCCCAAAAGGTGTGCCTCTTCTAGAGTTACCATCTCTATAATGTCAACATTGTACTCTCACCATAAAGTATTCTCTGTCTTATCTGTGATCTCTTTCACTTTATCAGTCACGACCTCAGAAAACTGTTATTATCACCCTAAGTTCCTCCTACAGTGACAGTGGCAGAAATGTTAATTGAAACTGGTGTTTTCAGTATCCCCGGCTACACTTGTCTGTCATCGTAACATGTCCGTGTTTAACTGTCTCTTCATGCTTCTTCCAAACCGTATGCAGTAACTGTCCAAGCACAATTATGCACTATGCATTATAGCAATACAGTAGCACCGGTCATAGACTGATCTGATTAAGATTAAGCTTTACTTAATCTTTCAACCATTTCAGTTGCCATGAACTAACCAGCAGGCTGACAAGAAAGGCAAGACAGCAGGCGTGTCCCCAATTTTCTCAAGAAAATGAGGACACAGTTACAGCACTACTGTCAATTTCCTTTGACGCAATTGCGATATTGTTTCTTATTGAAACACTGTTTTAGGGTCAAACCGAGATGGATGTAATGTGTAGCATTTGTTGCATAATTGAAGTCACATCTCCCTGTCTTTATACCCTCATAATCTTTAACTTTATTGTTCTCTTTACAGCACTGAATACATAACTTTTGCCAGATGGATATGAAATGGATAAACTGAAACTACATAGCCAGTATAGTGTTGTAATGACAGAAAAGAAGCATTTCTGTTACATCAGCGATGAATGCGTGGACTCTTTCTGTTCCCTGTGTGTACGTTTGTTGGATTTGTCCTTGTTAACAGTGTAGATTGTTACGTTTGCAACTACAGAGTGATGAAAATATTTGTGGTCCAAAAGTAGCTTCTGAACCCACGCAGGCTCATTGGTGACCTAACTCTCTTGGTTTGTTTGCACAATATAGTATTGGATGGAGAGGGACTAATTCAATTAAAGAAAAAAAAAACCCTGGTTTAAAAAGAATGATAGCAGTAAGCTGTACTGCAGTGGGTTTTACAGTTTCTCCACCATTTAAAACAGTGTTCAATTGGTTTCACAAGTAAATAAAAGACCTGCCCTTGGATTTGTATGTGACTTTGTGTTTGTGTCTGTTTCTCTGTTTCATCATTTTAATGAAGAACCTTCTGCCTCTTAAGTTTCCAGCTGTATTGATGCACCCATACAGACATCACACAATAGATCAGGAAGAAGACCAGGTGGAAACCAATAGGGGGGCTGTGTACGATCAATGTTATGTGAATTCCTGGATATTAAATATGTATTTGGTCCCACCATCCCAATGGCAGAGGCAGCACTTAGCACTTTATTGGACAAAGAAACTACTATTGGATTGGGAATCAAATCTCCACTCGAGTGCTCAATACTGGAGCCCCCCAAGGCTGTGTGTTGAGTCCGCTCCTTTTCATACTCTAAACCCACAACTGCAACCCCCAACATGCAGGAGACTCTTTTGTGAAGGTTGTGGATAATAATGATGATGATAATAATGATAATTAAATAATAATTAATAATAATCTTTATTTATAGAGCACTTTTCAAAATTCACATTACAAAGTGCTTCACAAAGGCAACAAAATAAAACAGACAGGATCAAGAGTCACACAGCAACAAAAAACAGATAAAATAAAATGGCACACTGCAAAATAGGAAGGTAAAAACATTTTTAAGAAATAAAAACAGTGCACAACAGTTCAAACTTCAAGTTAAAAAATCAGGAAAGGCTCTCCGATAAAAGTATGTCTTAAGAAAAGATTTAAAGGAGATCACTGACTTGGCTGACCTGATTTCCTCAGGCAGTTTGTTCCAGAGCCTTGGGGCCCTGACTGAAAAGGCTCTGTCCCCTTTAGTTTTCAGCCAGTCATGAGGAACAGACAAGAGACCTCTGCCCGAGGATCTCAAGGAACGTCCTGGTATGTAAGATACTAACAGGTCAGAGATGTATGAGTGTGAGCGAGAGCTTTAAAAGTCATCAGTAAAATCTTAAAATCTTTTCTAAAACATACAGGGAGCCAATGTAGAGACGCTAAAACAGGAGTGATATGATCGAGTTTTGAACATTCCTGAAGTCTGTTAATAGATTTTTGGTTCAAGCAGGTAAAAAGGCTGTTGCAGAAATCCAGGCGTGACGAGATAAAAGCATGTAAAATGGTTTCTGTGTCTTTAAAAGATATAACGTATAGAACATATTTTTGAAATATTTCTTAGATGAAAAAAACATGACTGCACAAGCTTTGTTGTATGATATTCAAAATTTAGGTTAGCATCAAACCACACTCCCAGATTCCTAGCAACAGGTTTGATGTGGTCTGTTAGGGGACCAGCAAATGGTGGGATTTGTGTGATCATTTGCTGGGGTCCAATCAACACGATTTCAGTTTCATCAGAGTTTAGCTGGAGAAAATTTTGTGACATCCAGTCCTTTACTTCAGACAGGTAGTCCTTTAGTGAATCAAGCATATCAAGGTCAGAGGATCTCAGGGGTCGGTACATTTGTGAATCATCTGCATAAAAATGGTAAGACACACCATGTCTTTGTATAATATGCCCAAGAGGAAGCATGTATAAAGAAAATAAGATTGGCCCCAAAACTGACCCTTGAGGCACACCATATTTAACACACGCAAAAGATGAAACGTAATTGTTAACTGAGACGCAGAATTTCCTGTTTGATAGGTAAGATAAAAAACACTATAGTGCAGTCCCTGCCCAGCGCCTCAGTCTGTCGAGGAGGATGTTGTGGTCGATTGTGTCAAAGGCCGAGCTCAGGTCCAGGAGAACAAGAACTGCGCATTTGCCATCGTCAGCAGCCATTAAAAGGTCATTTGTGACCTTAAGCCGTTTCAGTGCTGTGGAACTTCCGGAAAGCAGACTGAAATTTTTCAAAAGTGTTATTATTTTCCAGTGCCGATAGAAATTGCTTGGACACTATTTTCCCTAAAATTTTTTAAATAAATGGCAACTTGGATATCGGTCTGTAATTTTCAGGGAGGGACACAACCGGTAGATAGGGAACTGTTAAAAAGAGAAAGCAAATGGAGCTCAATAAAATCCATTATTTAAGTAAAAACTTTGTTGTTATCACATCAAGAGGGCTAGAAACACACTCATATGTGATACTGTATCTAAAAGGAAGTTTCCTCACTGGCCTTGCTGACCGATGAACAGATTTAGTCTTCAGTTTATGTGCTCTGTCACATCAAATACTTCTCAGTCACAATTATGAGCCAAACAACTATGATAAGATCATATAAGAGCTCGGCCATTGAGACTGTTTAACAGTACAGTAACAGTTAGTGAACTGCCCAAATCATTGATCAATCCAGCTTGTCTTTTGAAACACAGAAGCACATAAAATAAAATAAAATAAAATAAAATAAAATAAAATAAAACAATGAGGTTCCCATAATCATGAATTTGATTTGTTCACAATTATAACATCTCATAATTGTGACGTGGTGTTCTAATTTTGACTAATCACAATTATTATCTAGTTATTTTGGTAACTTTGTGACCTAATATCTTATAATATATTATTTTTTACTTTTACTTAAATCATGATTTTGATATATATTATCTCATGAGTAACTGCATCTCAAAATGTCCAACTATCACAATTCTGCTTTGCTATCTTATAAATTTTTGTCATCAATAAGAATTGCTATTGACTTAAATGAATTATATCATCCAATAAAATCACATTGCCATAATTCTGATTTATTATCTCCAATCTAATAAAAATAAAAGATGATCAAACTCGTGACACGTGATGATTTTTGTTATGATTGATTATTATGATTTTTTATAATTTTATTGTTGTCATTTCTGTGTGTACGTGTGTGTGTGTGAGTGTGTGTGTGAGTGTGTGTGTGGCTCGATGGTAAACAGTATGGACATTGTGCGGCTGTAATAATAAGGAGGTCTGCTCCACCAGTACGCACTGAGGGGAGAGGAGGGCGGTGCTTGGGGAAACACCCCCAGCAAGGTGATATTCTCAAGGAGAGAGTGGATGAAGTCGATCCAGCTTACACATGTGCTGCTCCAGCTGTTTGCTTGATGTTATTTCTGACCCGCACAGGCGCACGTGGGCCCCCATCGCCCCGCAGCTGGACGGAGTTTGCTGCAAGGAGGCGGCTGCGTTACTGTGTGACTCATGACAGATAAGTGTTTGCGGTCACTCTGAATGCGTTTCACTTTAGTGCCTCGATGCTGGATCGGTCGTGGCCTCAGAAAAAAATGGAGGGGTTTAGCAGAGTCGCTTTTCGCAGGAAACAACGAAGTCTGGACATTGAGGGACCAGAAGAAGCAGGTGAGTGCTTAATGCATGCTGGGACACCGAGTTCATAACGAATACATGACATACTATCCCCAAACTACAGCAAGAGCTCCTCCCATGCAGTACATTATGGACTTTTTCTTTCTCACCTGTGGTCATATTAATTTATCAACTCCTGATATATATTTTTTTTTAAATCAGAGTAGACCAAGGGTGTAGGTTTTGTTTCTACATTGAGGGGTGCGCATATTGAGAGGCCCTCCCTCAGGAAATTTTGAGCTAAAAAACACTTCTTTTCCTGCATTTTTTATGGACAAATTTGTGCCTTTCCTGTATCAATTTGAGGTGAAAATGTCTATTTATGTTAAGGAAAATGCAAAATTCTGGTGACCGTTTAAAATATAATAATATGGAATAATAAAAATGTAATATATCGAATCAAAGATCCCAGGCAAGCAGTTTGTCATAATAAAAGTCCTCTGCTGTTTTTATTTGGGGAGGGGGGTGCATGTGTTTGAGGGGGATATGTCTCCTGCATCATCTCCAAAATCTCCACCTATGAGCTGGACTGATTTCGCCTGTCTGAGTTCTAATGAAACTTTCTTGTGTATTCTCCTGTGCAGCTCTGTTTCAGAGCAAGAGTAAACATCTTTAGAATTATTTCAAGCTCTTAAGTCTTAAACTGGCTTCCTGGTGACTCAGTGTTATGACTTGGTCGCTGTTTCAGGTCTTGTCATGTGTTTTTGTCAGTCTGGTTGGGAAAGCATGGAATGACCAGACTGTAACACACCTACATTATAGCCCGTATTTACACACCACGGCTGACTTGGTGACGCTCAGCAGGTATGAAGGTCTCAAAGGCAAGTTCCAACCTGTTGTGTAACTATCTACATGCTGGAGGGCACTTTTTTTTCACTAAGGAAAACACCACCTCATTAGAATAAGTCCTTGAACGTAGTCTGCTCAGAATGCAACTCTCAAGATAAAGTTATCTGACATGTTTCTATGAAATTATGCATCTCAGTTTTAGAGCCTGACCAGAAACAAGTCTTTGAATCTGTTTCCATGCAGGCGTCCAAATGGATCTTTGTGGAGCTGCAGCCTGGCAGCTTAAACTGAAAGTATGCCCAAGATTTAGTCCGTTTAAACGGTCTATATTTCTCAGAAATCTGGAATCCAAACACATGTCAGCGCTCCTGCAGTGTGTGCTGTCTAGGCAAGACTGAGACAGGAGGAGCCCGCATGGCTTTGTCTTATCTTGCAATTCTGTGGAGTTCCTGTGCAAACATGCAGCTTTGGATGTTGTTGCAGTTTGATGAGAACTTTGCTCTCTTAGGGCTGACAGTGCCGCCATTACAACCAGGCAAGGTGTTTTCAGCTCATAAGGTGTGTGTCTCAGTCAGCCCCAGTCACATATCTCAGGTAGTGAGCTGTACTTCAGGAAGTGAGTTGAACACTGCAGTCGATTACCCAGAGATGTTATCTGTCAGTGAGTCACCGTGTGTTTGCAGTACTGGAGTCAAATTCGTTTTTCATCATCGTATTGCACAATGTAACCAGCTTTGGCAATACATTGTTGTACAATATACTGAATACCTTATGCTCTATACACATCTGCTTTGGCCATAAGAAAGTATGCAGCAGTGAATCCAAGGACTGAGGTTTATGTACAGGGCTGACTGATGTGGAATTTCAGCCAGGAGCTGTGATTGTTTAACACTGTTTGAAAGGCTGTTTGCTTCAAAGGATTAAATAGATTTATGTTTTCTATGACAGATGCACACCTTCCTCACTGCTGCAGAAAATGTCTAAATGGTAGTCACATCATCTTATTACTGATCTGTCGTGCTGTTTCTGTAGAAATCAAACTGACCTTAACATGAACTGTGGTTGATTTTAGAAACTGAAAGCCCTGAATCAAAGAAATGAGTATAGCCTGATTTCCCTGACCACAGTTAAACTATGGTCAATTCCTTCCATTTCACTGGGTTCAATGCAATTCTTAATGATCCAGCATTTTTATTGTGGCTGGCTGATTGCTCGTGACATGGACCACAGACATGAGTCCAGTAGAAAAACAGTATTATGCTTATAATGATCTATCATTTACTTTGCCTCTGTCTGTTTTGATCCATGCCTCCCGGCCAAATGGTTTGGAAGCAGCACGTCATTAAGTCTGTAAGTCTGTTGTCCTTTTAGCCCAGTCATCTTTTTTTATAATCTGGAGTTTGGCCATGTTGGAAATACTCGATGTATACAATGAATCCAAATTCACGGCCGTGCCTGATGATTGCTGGCTTCATGGGAAGAGTTCACAGGAACGCCTACTCTTCACAACGTTGTTCCCTGGAAATTCTCTGAAGGCTCTGAGTGTGAAACTTACCATGTAAGCATGTTAACAAGTTGTGACAGATTAATTAATTAATCCAAAAAGTTGTACTAGTAGACTGTTAGATTTGAACTCCTTAAAAGTCTTAAATATTTAGTTAAATGTCCAAAATGTTTAGCTCAGTTGATCACCTACCTTTCACAGTGCAAATGATGAGCTGATACTGTGCCTCTCTCCCCATCCAGACACACTGTGGTTGTAAGTATCCAAATCTTTGTAACATTTAAGGTCTTTGGCAAAAAAATTAGGTAGTTCACTGTTGGAGAGAAAATAAAGGGCAAAACTGCTGGGTTGTCATTCCCAGACGATTGAGGCTGCTTGTATGAATCTTAACCTCTTATTAACCGTAGATTCATAAAATATGGTGCCCTTTCCTGCTGTTCAAGTCCTCCCCTGTCATGTTGTCCTGAACTTTTCCGGCTTGAATTGGATGTTCAGCGTGTAAATCCATTCTGATGTTTGCATCCCAGTACCTCTTAATGGCCGTGCATCTGGGTCACATTGTAGCAAACACTCTGTACATTCTGACAGCTCTTTTTGTAGCAGGGCTGGGATAAGCAAATGTGCAGTAACTGCCACAACGACTACTAAAGTGACAGAAAATTGGTTTCCAAATATTTTAATAATCAATGAATCATTTCATTAATTTTTCAAGCAAAAATGTCAAACGTGCTTGTTCTATCTTTGTAAATGTGAAAATTTGCCTATTTTCTTGTCATTTATGATAGTGAGTAAAGGGTCTTTGGATTTGGGACTGTTGGTTGGACAAAAGTAGCAATTTGACAATGTCACATATTGTGATGAGCATTTTTCACAATGGCGTTTTATAGACTTAATGATTAAATAATCAGTAGTGAAAGTAATGTGCAGACTAATGCATTATGAAAGTAACCGTCATCTCTTTGGATGCCGTCATACACTTCAAACAGGTCTATTTGTTTTTATGCCTCTCATGTGTGAAGCCAAGTTTGTAGTAAGCAGATACAAGCTGCCTTCTCTTAAAAAGATTGCAGCGGCATTGCTTCATAAACATCACACCCCAGTGCCCAAGGATCAATCTTATTATAGCTCACGCGTGGAGTGAAATTTATTGTGTGTTTGTAGCACAAATAGCCTGGGAGCATGCAGGTTTGAGCTGGTGTTATGCTGTGAGGACAGCTGTATCTGTCTACAACAATGAAGCTGTTTGTTTTCTGTCTGCCCAGATAGAAGCAGTGGGACTGTATGAATCAGATGCTGTGTGGCCTGCTAGCCTACCGCCTGTGCTATTGTTCTGCTGAACTGGTGCCCATTCATCCTGAACTGAACCCTCTCACTGTCCTCCACTGGCTTTAACTCACTACAGGCAATAGTGGCTCCCTTGTGCAGCTCAGTTCATGATGACTTAAAGATGATTACCTTTATATCATGCATTGCATGATGATAACATTAATATAAACTACCTATAAATCATACTTCCAGTTATAGAGAGGCATTGGTTCATGTGTGATGTCTGAATTCTAAAAAGTCAGTTGGAAAGTTTTCCTCCCTGGTTTGTTGTTATACCAGCAGAGTTACAGCCTTTAACCCTTACTTTTCCCCTTCTAAGGCCTTTTTAGGTCACTGGATCGTATTTAATTATATTAAACATGAAAAAAAAACTTTTTTTTTTGGTCAACTCCAGTCCTCATCATGTATAGCAAATGTGAATTCATTTTCATAATTTAAACCCTCTAAATGTCAGTTTATTTACATAATGCCATGTTCTTAACACAAAATAAGAATTATTTTCTATTTGATGAATGCAAAGTGTTTTGGGTGTTTTTGTGCGGGGATTATCAGTCTGTGATATGTCACTGATTAACAACACTGTTTTGATAGATTATTACTTTTTGTGTTATTACAAAAATCTATAAATAAATAGCAATTCTGGCCCTGGCTAAATTTATAACTTCTCAGGTGCACCTGCATAAAATAATGAAGGTGCCTGGCTGCCTTGTTTACATTCTGCTCTGCAGGGATTCACTGCTTGTTGGTTCCCAAACTTTTATCAGGTCAGTTTATATACAGGGATTTTTGCTCACTTTGTTTTTTATCTTTTCACTTCAAACACTTGAATCAAAGAAACCATTGATTTTACAGACCACATCTCTCATGCACCCTGAGCACCACGCTGAGCAGAGGGTTCATCTTCTCAGAATAGAAATAATGCAGAGACAATAAAGGATTTATAAATGTTCAGCTTCATAAGTTCAGAAAGTTTAACCAAAAGCATATGCCTTCCTAACTTCAGTTCATACTGTTCTAGAAACTTTTTGCGCTCTTTATCAGGCCCATTCAACTAGCAGCCTGCAGACCAGCCTTAGTGTGCAACAAATGCATTAGTGTGAAAGAATACAACATGATGAGGCACTACAAGTCAGGTCAGCAGAACAATATTTTTATATTGGCATTTGAACAACTGTGTAATGTGAAAGGTGTAGCTTGTAGTGACAATCCTGCAGAGTATTATCCCTCAACTGTGCAGTTCCCCTCAGCTGTTTAGTGTCTTTCAGCTCTTTGTTTTGGTTTTATGGCCCAGCACCCAACAGCAGACACAGTTAGCAACTAGTTGGAGAACATTGTGAAGAGACTAGCAGCTAAACAGATGGATATTTGTCTCAGTTCAGCTGGTGAACACTAAAAGGAAGCTAGAGAGGGAGAGTGATTATTGGACCTTGCACTCGTCAGGTGACTGGAAACACAGCTCTAAATAAATGCTTATATTGCTTTGTATCTGACAGGTTATTTTCCTAACAGGTTCACCTATCAACTTGTCTCCACAGCTGAATACTGTGCTTTGAAATCAGTTAGTGTTAGTTTAAATATGTTAAAATATTAAATTTAAACCGAACAGTTATAATCCTAAAAGAAGGTTGTCTTTTGACAGTGAAAGAGCAATAAAAATGAGTTTATAGTCTGTTGCTGTGTCTCAAACAGTTAAACATTAATTAGTGTAGTACTGTATTTCATTCAGGTCCTAATTTGATTAAGTCTCAAACTGTGCATCAGCAAAGACATTTTGTGTTAATTTGTTTTTTGTTCTCATCACATTTTTGTTTTATTATCTGTAGGTCCCCAAAGCCAAAGGCCTTAAAAAATATTCAAAAACTCCCTTTAGTGTATTTTTATGTTTTTTTTAAATACATAACTTCATTACATGAATATTGCTTTATTTTCTTATTTGAAGTTTATGTTTATGTCTCAGACTGAATTTTAATGTGTGTGGAGGTGTGGAGGAGATTATTGGTTTCCTCAGTTGATAATTACAGTAGGTGTGGGCTGCACTCAGCAGGAAATGACCGATATGTGTGTGTGTGTTTGTGTAATATTCCTCATCTGTTGCATGCACATGCTCTTACAAGCAGCAGCATTTAGGGTCACGTTTGAGGAACTTCAGTTTGCAAAAGTTCCAGTAGGTGGAGGTAAAGGCGCAGAGAAGTCTCACTCATTGACCAGGGATTGGACCTTCATGCTCAGTGTGAGATGTGGACACACGCAGAGTCATGTCCTCCTTTACAACAAAGCAGCCATCCACCTACACCATATCCCGGCATGACACTGTGCTGTTGCTCCCAAATCAATTAGATGAGTTAGACAGTTATCAGTTTTGTTAGATTGTTTCTTTGAAACCAACACTTTCTTCTACTTGAAAGCTGATTATTTTGCTTATGCCCTTTTTATTATTTAATTTTGACTCATTAATTTATATTTATATTACCAGTGAGCAGATGATCAACTGTGGCGACTTGTAATGGAAGCATCTGAAAGACAAAGAGGAAGAATAATATCTGATATTTTTCAGTCATCAGATATCAGACTTACGTCACTGATGCATGATTCACATTCCAAAGGCTGACATTTTTATTAATCATAAATGCGTAATAATGCAATTTTAATCCTATAGCTAAAATGCAAATTAATACATAACTGGTAAATAAGCAGTTCTTCAAAGATATCCAGCAGATGCCATATTTTTCTTTGTCTCCCATAATTCTATGAGTTTGATGTAAAGACAAAGCTTGCACAGGACCATGAACTCACCATGACCTAGCATGAGACAGGGAATCTCGTAGTAGTTGGCTAAGTTGACATGTTCTTAGTTTGGAGATATTCTAATTTTGTGTCAAAACACAGAAAATAAACTTGCTATCTGTGTAAAGTCAACATTCTGAGGGGTAGATGCTACCAGTTTAATTAATCAGGCATCATATTGATATCGGCAGATATCCAAACCAGGTTTTGGAATCAGATAAGATCTGAATAAAGTGGACTACTCTAACACAGACACACATATCCTGTGATTCTGGGAAGACGGGGGGGATTTCTCACAGATGCCTGCAGGAAAAACAATGAGATAGAGAAAGGAAACTAACAATGAGCTACTTTTAGACTGTTTGTATAGAAATGTGTATTTTTCCAGAAAAAAAGAGGGTTGGGGTTAAGAACAAAGTCTGTTGACATGTTGGGAACCATGTGTTTGTGCACACGCATCTGTATGTGTCACACACTGTCCAAGGCCAGATTGTCCTCTAATGGAATCTTTAAATACAGTATATATATTCTTATTTTGCTAAACATTATCAGATGAGTTTGTTATACTGCAAACATGAAACAAAATCTGAATCCTAATAAGTCAATAGGGGTTGAATATCTGCTGTGTTTTTCTGTCCATGTGCCAGCCAGAGTTTCCTGACTGTAGTGTGTGTCATTTCCCCCTCCTGACTGGCATTGTTAGGCTGTGAGGTTCTTCTCAGAAAGCTACCATACTCTCTTGTTACCTCACAAGCTCAGTCTGAGCTCAGAAGAGGAGAATTCAGACCTGCTGGTCTCAGGATAACCAAGAGGAGCTTGGAGGAAGTAACTTTACAGAGAGGAAGATGTGAAGCAACTGTGCAACCAACCTTTTTTTTCCCCTCACCTTTGCGAAATTAAGGACATCCCATTTGCAAGAGGACAGCAATATGTGACAGTGTTGGTGGTTGGATGACTCGGCTGCTTCTGCAGTGCTGTCTGTGTGTCTACTCTGGATAGTATAGTATAGAAAGTCTCAGCACAGCTTCCTGTCAGGGGGTCTCTTCTGCCCCTGTGTTTACTGGTGGAGGTAAAGGAAGGAAGGGGAGAAAGTACTAAACAAAGGTATATTTTAAACCACCGTTTCTACTCGGGAAGTGAATTTTTAGAGCTAGTTATTTGTACTTTTTCTTGACCTCAGATTTCAAAACGCCTGACTTTCTCCCTCTGCTGTTTTTGTTGTGTTCTGTCCACCGGCGTGGACACAGCATGGACTGGCTGGTCGCTGCTTACTGGAGATCCCGACACGTTGCCTTGGGTAGGTGATCCTTGCAGGCTGGACAACACAGTGAGGATGAACACTGTCATTAGTTGAATATTACGTATGATAGAAGGGGATCTTGGGTTGGTATTTCCCCTTTTTTCTTCTTTTTCAAAATAAAAGACACTGGACTGACAATGAAACGACGGCGCAAGTACTGGTTTTGGAGCCGGAACGGTAAAAATGCAAAGATGTGTCTGCTCTGCTGTTATGGTAAGATTTGGAAACTCACTATTTGGATTTGCACTGAAAGATCAAGGATGAGTTGAGATTAAAAAATGCAAATTATTCTTAATAAGTGAAGAACAATGGGACACACTTTATTATACAGTACTCTAAGACACAAGAAGACGTACTTTGTATCACATTAGACAAATATTAAAAATAGTATGTTCTATATTAGACGGTAGAAATAGCCTTGTTAGAGACAGTACACCCAGTCATACATGAATAAAATATAA
Organism: Lutjanus erythropterus; assembly: GCF_056507025.1. Lineage (NCBI taxonomy): Eukaryota > Metazoa > Chordata > Actinopteri > Lutjaniformes > Lutjanidae > Lutjanus > Lutjanus erythropterus. Next base: position 9,764,131 of record NC_139329.1, read on the forward strand.
CAAGCCATACTTTGTATCAAAATAGACAAAAAGTAGTTCTTCAATAGACACTTTTTTAAAGACCCTATAAGAGGATAGTTAGGGATACACTACAACATAAATGTACTGTAAACTAAAATAAAATCACATATCTGCTACTTAAAACACACCTTCTTTGTCAAAGTAGCCAAGATCAATTTCTACTTCTTTCATCAAGTCACATTATCTGTCTATAGTATTACAGTAAGTCTGTGGCATCTCCCATAGACAAAATATTCCTCTGCCGCTATGATTTTGGCTTTGACTCGAGAGATCTGGTTCACATAATGTTTTTTAAATGGGGACGTAGCAGATTTGTGATTTCAGTTTAGTCTGCAGTACAGTTCTGTTGTGATGTGTCACAAATTATCCTCTAATAAAGTCTAATGAGGGTCAAAGAGTGGGAAACTTGTACAGTTCTGATGGAATATATAAGTTTGTATATCATTTCATTCAAAGTACGGCTTGTTTTGTCTTTTCAGTGTGCTGTAAAATAAAGCATGATCAGTAAAATGTTCTGCCCTTCCTCTCACAAACATCATCATCTTCTTACCATAAAACATTCCCATGATTTGTTTTGTCCCTGCTGCTCTGTTATCCTTGGTTGCCTGACATTTAGTTAATCTCTATTTTCTGCTAGCAAGCAGGATTCATTTTCTAATGTTATCATCTGGCTGCCTTCCCACACAGACCATTTATTTGCCACTGTGCTGCTGTTCCCCCTGACTGTGTGGTTTCTCAAAGTGCCAGGGCTGCACAAAACAAGAGCAAATTATCTGAGAGGATTCTTCCCCTCCGCAGTGTACACCTGTACTTCTTATTTTGATCAGGGTTCGTTAGGAGCCAGTGGTTTACCAGTGTGAGTTTTGGGAAAGTGCATTTGTAATGCTTGTCAGATACAGTGAACATGCTTGGAGTGAGTGTCTTGATTCACTGAGCCGCAGCATTGGTTTCCATGTGGACTGGCCTGCTGCTGCGGAGTGATACAGCAGAGTGTGATGGAGCATTTAAATCCACCATGCTGGAAAAAAAGACAGTTTTGTTCTCAGAGGCCTGGGAACCGTTTCCCCCCCTCTCAAGACCCTCATCCAACCACTCTGGCCTTTTGGCACCGGCCCTGACGGCCCATTACCCAACTGTGTTTGTGTTGTGTGTGCTTACATGCAGCATAGCAGGGCAATGAAAGTGTGAATATGTGTGTGTTGTAGCGGTGCCACCCCTCAACTGTGCACCTTTCCTAGGGTGGTGTGTATTGTCGAGCTGGGGTGACTCACCGCTATTTAATAGCGGACGAGAGGAAACACTGTGAGACATTCTGCTTTCATTCTCACTGCGGGAAGGAAAAGGCTGGGAACACCAGCAGGCCTGGGTCCTTTCACCACGCTCATTGTTTCAGCGTGGGAGAGGGTGTCACAAGCAGTAGTAACACAACTACTCAATATAAGTGCTTATACATTAACATGTTTGGGTTAGTTGATTGTCTATTTAAAGGGATATTATGCAGCATTTTCCTGGGAAGAAAACAACATGTAGACTCATAAAAATAGTCACTCTAAATAATCTTTATGACCTACGACCTACTGCTATGACCCACTAGAAGAGTGTGTTTGTGTCTGTTTGTGTTTTCTCATATCTTGCTGTGCTCAGTTTCAGGGCTTTGTTCCATTTGGTGGTGGTGTGGACACCCCAGCCAAATACAGCATGCAGGTTTTAAGGTTGGAAAACTTTTCGACCTATGTAGGGTTGTCCCAAACACCTGTCTTTAGTCTTTGAAACTTCAGCAGTTATTTGATTTTTTTTCCGATGTGTCACTAGAACAGGGGGGTGTTGGTTATCAGTCAGTGTAAGGACACGGGTCAGCGTGGGGACACAGAAAGAAACACAGCAGCAACTTCAGCACAAGCTTGACACAGACCACTCTCTGTCCCAACCGGGGAGGAGGGGCCAACTTAGAATGGTACGGTTACAAACATTACTGCCTATTTTACCTTCAGGTCTTCAAAAGGCAGTTCAAAAAGGTTGAGAATGTTTTCTAATCTTGCAGAAAATTATTTAATTTTCTTTCTGAAATGAACTGTTCCTTTAAGATGGATTATACTCACTGCTGGGGGGTGCAAGCTTCTTTTACTAGTAATAAGCCATGGTAATAAACATTAACAAGGTGGTATTGATCAAATAAAATAACACAGTTGGAACTTTACTGATAATCTGTCAGCATTCACTGATCACCAGTGCAGACATAGTGGTATGTTGGCAGTGTACAGTGTATGTCAGCAAGAAAATACTGTGCAGAAATGCCAAAGATGTGATCAAGGTGGTTTTGAAACAGTTTTAACTATTACATAATTTGTCCACCAGAGAGCACTGGGCAATTTTAATTTCAACTGCACAGTGTCCTGTTGGCAAGGCTGTAACCACATTGTTTAATACCTCAGTAATGATACTGAATTGATTTTAACAATAATCTTAATTACTACAATATTTAATCAACAAAATGGATGATGATATTGTTTCATATTATTTTATTAGAGTGTAAGTACAAATTAACAGCAAAACTACTAATGACTACAATGCATTTGCATATTGTAGCTTTTGCCAAGCTAGATGCAGAGCTTAAAGATGTCAGACCTTCTGTCTAGCAATAGCCCAGAAAAGCATCAAATTACAGCTCAATCTGTTTTTAAATGTTATACAGACATTCATATGCTCCAAATGAAGCCTAATGCTTGTTGATGACCTGTCACTGCTTTCATGGTCCCTGTAGAATTAATTATTTTTAATGTTTTTAAGGAAGCCTTTGATTTTTTTTTCTGTGGCACCTCCATCAAATCAAACTTTAGCTTTAACACCAACAATATCTAAATGTATAGGAAGATTGACATTAAATGCATGAAACACATTTGTGCTCACTTTCCATTTGGGATGCTCCATGAGTTTTCCCTTTCACACCATGTTTAGGTCAGAATAAAGGCAAACTTTCATTCATGGTCAAAAGGGGATAAAACCTTTTAATCTCTGCTGCGTTCTGGACCACTCTCAGGACAGGGTCTGTATTTTCAGCCCGAGTTCTAGTGAGACACACAGGTCTGTTCCGTCCACAATTATTGTGTTGTATTATGAACCCTGTAGCCTTCAGAGGCCTGACTGGTTGCTCTTAACACTGTTACTTATTAATTTCCCCTGTGACTTCCTTGTGTGTTCTCTGCATCTCTAAAGGAGCTCAAAGCTTCAGATTCAACAGCACAGTACGTTCTAACAAGACCTGAGTCTGGGGGCTGAACTAGACCATCTAGTGGTCAGGTGAAGATGATGATGGTGATGAGCTAAATTTAGTGACGATACACTTTGTCTCACACTGTTGTGGTGGTTGTCAGCCTCTGCTTCCTGGAAGACAATGTTTTTCTTTCTCTTTTCGATCATCTGTTTTTCTGTTTTGGTATTTACTCTTTTCTCCCTCAGGCTTCTCTCTGTCTCGCTCTACATTGATCCTCGGTCCTTCTGGCATGCCTGAGTCTTGACATCATGCTCAGATTGTTTTACTGACGAGGGACAACAAGAGCTGTGTGCTCACACACTAACAGACACCTTGACAAATGAATTTGTTGCAGAGATACGCACAATGCATACACTCCTACATACAGCACATTTATATTCTCCAACATGGTAACTGGAAAACTTCTCCTGCGTGTGCACCCATACATATTCAAGTAAATTAGTATTTACAGTCCAGCAGTGCATGATTCGATGATCATCTTTGTGAGCAAATGCTAGTCTCCAGAGCTCGTTCATTTGCTACAGGGCTGAGTGATCAGAGAGAGGTACCTGACGTGTGGACTGTCAGCAATGGCTGCCAGTTCATTGTCAGCCTGTACATGCAAGAAAAAGGTTTCACACCTTCTTTAGACCACAGTCAGATTGTGTGGTTCTACCTGACTGACAAATTGCACACATCAAACACAAGTTTAATGTTGTTTTTTATCCCTTCCAGGCATAAAGCAATCACTTGCGTGTGCGTGTGTGTGTGTGTGTATGCGTGACTGACTGTGGGCTGTCTGCAGCTATTCTCACACACCATTCAACCCATCAACCTATTTTTGTGGACATTTATGACTTTGCTAGGGGACTTCTGTGACTCACAATTTTTGAAAAACCTTTGTGGATAACAATGCGAAAAAAAAGTATCTTGATTTCTCAGGTGTTGAATTAATTCACAGGATTATCCCAACATTTCCAGACATTCTGGTTGTTAAATCTATAAAAAGAAAAAAAAAAACTATGCAATTTAAATTTAAGAGTTTAAAATTAGATAATGTACAGCGGGACATTGTATGAAAAAAGTCTCTCTGGTCACAAGTGTTCAAGTGACCTGTTATTTCGACTGTGTCCACCTGAGGGCTTGTTGTCACCAAATGAACCAAAGAACAGAGTGCTCTCTTGTTGTTCCACCTATCAGGAGCAAATATGAGAGAGTGGCTTTTAACAGCCAGCTGCTCAAAGTCACTGTTCAGTGGTCACAATATATTTTCAGGTCAACATTGAACTTGTTTTATTAAGTGTGATTGTGCAAAGAGTGCTTCAAGATACAAGGTACAAGGTGGATTCATTTATCATTATAACACACAGGGTTGTATAACAACATTAAGATCTGGTTCCCTTTTTGCTACTCACAAAAATTTTGCATGATGAAGTGCTGAGGATTAATTGTTCAGTCTCACAGCCTGAAGCTGTTGCCTGGTGGTACGCCAGCAGATGCTTCTGTATCTCTTGCCAGATAGCAGCAGGGTGAACAAGGTGGTTGGTATTTTCTTTTAGGGTCCTTTGGGCTCTGTGCAGGTACCTCATCAATATCACTGGTGATCAGACGATGAGCACCAATGATGTCCAGTTTTAATCAGTTAATTTAATGTGTTCATTTTTAGTGCACATCCCTTACCAGTTTCCTACATGCAGTACTTATGCTACCACTACCTGCAAAAATCTGTGCTTACCAGCACTTAGATGTATTAACTCCTTTACATCCTAAAAGCATATGTCAGTGCAGTGCGACTGTCTGGTTTGTAACTGTGGCTTCTGTCAGTACATAAATCAAATTGGAGCCTCCTACACTGCTTGTTATCATTCAGAACAGAGCAGCCGATCAGCCCAGCCTCTGCTGAAATGTGATTGCCCTGTTAGAGTTAAATGATGTCAAGGGGAACGTTGTCAATCCTGTTAGCAAGAACGTGATTTGTGAAGCACGCACAGAATATGTAGTGAAGCAGGTAGAGTAGAAAGGTGAGTACAAGCAGGAGGTAGCAATCTACCTCTGAGTCCATACAGTAACTTCACACAGGACATTTATTATCGTTGTATAACAAATTTGTGCAACAAAATTAGAGATGTAGTTAATTTATGCTACACACAAAATACAACATATCTAGGTACAGAAAATGATTTAAATTCAAAATGGAACAGGATAAAATATCAAACAAAATGAAACAAAACAATATCTTCAGCTATTTATATATAAACATATGCACATATATGCACAGGAAATAATTTTGCTGTGCATTTTTTTTAAATTTGTGTCAGGTTGTGAACAGCAGCAGCAAGATAAAAAGTTCAGCTCTCATCTGGAAGACCCTGTTCATCAACTACGACTGGTTTGAACTGTTTATGCTTCTGTTTCTGTGTTCGGATCCATCATCTTGTTTAGTGTTACACACCCTGACAAAATGTGATCATGGAGACACCTACTATCGCAGGAACTACCACAGAAGCGATTCTAAGTCTAAGATATGGCCAGATGTAATAATCCAAATGTGGACATGTTGATGAACAGGCTGGTGGGATCCCACTTGATAAACTTGAGTCCTACACTGTAAGTGTAGGTCATCGCCTTGACTTGATAAACTGGCCTCTTATAAGGTCAACAACAACCATTTAATCTTGCTAAAATAATGAATATGTGTGTGTGTTATGCACACACACACACACAGATTCTGTCACTGATGCATTCTCAAACATGAAAATAATGAAGTACTTATCGCTCTCAGTGATCGCTCTCAACTCTTATTGTTAATTCAGTGTGGATTATTGGGGGATTTATTGTGTGTGTTTACCACGAGGTAAGATGAGAAAGATAAGGTGGATAATGAAAGCAACCAAGCGTCGTCTTCTGTGATGAGATGGTTTTCAAACGCTCTCAGTAAACTAATTGTTAAATCAATTCAGTGTCTAGATAAATGCTATTGTCTGGCTGTGTTATTATCTGTCTGCAGTGCTGCTCAGCACCGACTCTGCACAGTCATCTGTGATTTTAGCAGGGTGTTGGTTGTTTCACGGGCAGACTGACAGCAGGGATGGCATGGTGGCGTGTGTGCCAGGTTGATTACGGGAACTGATCCAAGGTGGGTTGTTCTTGTGATGCAGGGGCAGATGTTGACCCGTGCCCTCATGACAGATGTGCCCTAATGCTGTAGAGATGGAGATTCAGCCTCTGTACCTTGTTTGCTGCATATTTGTAGCTTTTGTTCTTGTGTGTGTGTGTGTCTGTAAGCACGTGTGTGTGTTAGACAATACCCATCATTCATCATTGACCTTCATAATGTGCGTGGTGCACCGGGAGGAGGAGAGAGTCAATGAAAACAGCGAGGGCTCAAATGCTGTGTGTGCATGCCAAATGTGTGTGTGTTTGTGTGTGTGCATTTTAAGTGATGTGGGTTTAATTAATGATGTGTGTGTGCGTGGGGGATGGCCCGTGGTTGTATGCTTATTGAGATGTGGTGGGTAATGGCCCGGAGCCACGCTGCCCTACACCCCTCTCCTCTTTTCTCAGGCCAGAGACAGAAGAAAGAGATGGATGATGGAGGGAGAGGTGGACGATGCTAAGAGAGCAGTAGGTGGATGTGATGTGTGAGATGCAAGGGGAGTCCGTGAGGTGTGTGTTGGGTGGGGGGGATACCAGCTGCAGTGGTAAGAAACTAGAGAGGAGTGTGAGGTGGGCAGCGTTTGTGTGTTTGATGAGTGGGAGGAAGGTAGTGAGGCATAAGGGAAGAGACGACAAGAGGAAAATATATGCACATATATTAAGTTGTTACACGCTTGAAAGCGGGGTTACAAAAAAATGAAAGACTATTTTCAATGCACCGAGATGAGGTTTAAAAGCCAGATGAATCAATCAATTTTGAATCCTTAAAATTTTAAATGAATTGTAGGTGTCAAACACTACTGACACAGCTGAGGAATGCAGAAAAAGCTGAGCGGCTTTGACAGGTTGAATGTGTTCTCCGTTCTGCAGAGCCAAACAGGAGAAAAGAATATATATGTCTGTGCTGTCATTTGAAGCTTTAGTCTTAACTTTACTAATCAGTATAATAATGATCCAGTGATTTTGAGTAATGTTTAAGGGACTTGCTTGTGGTGTAAGGATGGTTGGTCGATTAATCGATTAGCTGTCAACTGTTCAACAATTTCGATCATTTATTAATCGTTCTGAGTCATTTTTTAAGAAAAACTCTTCAGATTCTCTGTTTTCATCTTCTCAAATGTGAATGTTTTCTGGTTTCTTTAGTCCTCTGTGACAGTTAACTGAGTATCTTTGGGTTGTGGACAAAATAAGACATTTGGGACTTCACCTTGGAAAATGATTGTCAGATTGATCGATAATGAATATAATTGTTGTTGAACATTTTAGTATTTTGTGCCCATGCTTTCACAGTGTTGGGTCACTCTCAAACCTATATCCAGCTGCAGCAGGCAGATGTTTGCAGCAAAAAACACTCTGACGATCCATCTCAATGCTAAAGTTAGCGACGAGCATGGTGAGCATGAGTGGGGCATTTAGCCGCTAAAGAACCAGCCAGCTATTTCCTCTCAGGATTTGATCGACAGCAAACCAGAGCTAAAACCAGACTAAATAACAGACTTGTGTTCATCAGGTGCCTAGAAACACTCCAGAACTCTAAAGTCATGGTAACTTTATTCAGTGTTAATATGTCAATGCTGTGTTCACAGCTTGATCCACTTTGCCCAGTTGACCAAAATAAATCAATGAATGCAGCTTTTTACATGTGTTTGACTGACCTTGGGTTTTGTTGTTTTGTTCCTTTTTACAGCATGTTTTTTTGTAGAGTTGAGTTGTAATACAGTTTTATTTAACTGTATTAACTCCTTAACATTATGAAAGTCAATATCAGTGCAGTACAAACAGAACTAGTTCAATACTGTTTTCATTTATTACACTCCCATTAGTGAGTATGTGTTATTACCCGTAACACAGTATTAAAGCAATAGGAAAACAGAAACTGAAAATAAATTATATCAACACTAGAGTGAGGGAGAGAAGGAGGGAGGAAGAAACTGCTATTATGTTGTCCCTTGAGCTTGATCCTATAATGAAAGAGTGTTGTTTAATGTGCTCCTGCTAATTTCCTGAATCTCCATGAAAGGAATGATTTCAGAAATTCAATGAGGATCACAATGGAAAATAGGCTTAATCCATGTCTAGAAAATGTCCATTGCCCCAAACATTTCTAACTGTCTGAAGACAGTGGCCTTCTCACATCCTGACAGAGGATGTAAAGTTTGTCTGAGTGTGGGGAGCAGAACTCCCAACAATTAAATAACAATTGAATGGATTGATTCATTCCTAATTTTTGGTTTGATAAACATGATTGTAAATTATAGGTAAGAAATTAAATTATAAATTCAATTAAACTTCTATCCAAAGCAAAGATGCAGGTCCAGACTGCTGCAAAGTGAAAGATAAAACTTTTCCTCTGTTCTGCTAGTGCGTCCAAACTATCAGAGGTATGAGGACGTCTGCATGTCGGGACATGAGAGCTTCAGCGTCACCCAAGTGTGAAGAGCAGGGTTTCATATATTGTACAAATAAGGTGCACAAAACATCCAACGTGGTTGTTTTACCTGACGTGTTTCATTAGTTTTGAATTTTCACTGGATACCAACAGAGGGAGTTTAAATTAGGCACAGTGTGTGCGTGTGCGTGTGTGTGTGTGTGTGTGTGTGTGTGTGTGTGTGTGTGTGTGTGTGTGTGTGTGTGTGTGTGTCTGCAGAGATACAGAAAGGATTCTTAAAGCTGGCGTTCACAGTGTGACAACAGATTGATCTGTGGTTGCAAAGCAGCGAGGATGGGCTTATCTGCTACCAAGCAGCGTGTGTTTTAAGTGTTTGATTGCATTTCTGTCTGTGTGTGTGTGTCTGTTTCTGCTTTCATTTGTCTGCCTCCTCCTGTGCGTGTGTGTGTGTGTGTGTTTGTGTGTGTGCACAATCTGCATGAAGTAGCATGAATAAAATCTATGGGTTTGGGCTGTCGTCACGATGGTAGTGTCTGTATATATACCTGTGCGCTCACGTCATATTGCATATCGTATGGAGAACACAAGCCCATTGCTCACTGTCTGAAAATCAGTACTTCTGTTGAGTGTCACCATGGAAACAATAGGCCATTCTGCTGCTGCTGATAATCAATGAATGTGTTGGCTCAGAAGAGTTTCGATTCGCTAACGTAACATTCAAATGTTCACCACTCCCCAGATGTCTGGCATTCTTCTTGAAGTCACTTCCTGGTAAAAATAGTACTCAGCTCTCCAACAGCAACCACTAACAAAAAAACCCAGATGTTATCCTTTTATTTTCACACCAGCCCTACTATTACTGTGCACATTTTTTGATACGGCAGTAACATATTTGTTCCTGCATAACCTCAATGAGGCCGAACGTTGCTGGTTCATGTGCTGCCAGATTTCTCTCAGCTCCTACTGTGCAACAGTCTCACTCTGCACATTTTTAACTTAATTAGCACCAATTAGGTGGAAAGCTGACAGGGACAGTACATTAGGATACTTGTAAGACTTGAGTTTGTTAGCGGGTTTCTTTTAATATCCCCACTTGTCACATGTGGTTAAGACAGCAACTGCAGTGCATATATTAGATCCTGAACCACTGTGTCTGTAGCATTAGACGTTATCACCATATCAGATTAATTGGTGGATTTATTTATTATCCTCTCTCTCAAACTTTCCTTTATTGAGTTAAAATCACAGAAAATCCATGCAAACAACTATGAAAAACTGAATACTTGAAATTCAATATGTAGATTTACAGCATATAATGAGAGTAATTACATTACACTAATCCCAGTAAAAGAACAGTTACTTTGACTGTCTGGAAGCTGCTGCTAGGTGAGGAAGCTTAGCATCGGCGCAGTCAGTCAGTGTACGTCATGATCAACATACACACATATATACAGACAGTTATATTATCCTCTCTGTAAATATTACATGCTTGTCAGTAAGAGTTTCAGATTAGATTTAGGAATAATATTTCTATACGTTTCTGGTTTTTAATATTTAGAAAACACAACAGTAACTGAGAAAACATTCCTGTCAGACAGTTACAGCAAGATGCATGAGAGTAACAGGAACTCACTTTCATAAGGAGGAGCACCAACATCATCTCTTTAGCTTCCAGCTGGTCACTGGAAGAAGCTTGTTGGTCTTCAGGACTTTTGCATGGCTGCAGGCGGTCAGTCACTGGGGCTAAGCTAATGTTGGCTGTTGAAGATCAGTAAATATTTCCTAGCTGTAGGCTGCTTGGTTGTTTTACCAGAATGTCCTGTTTTACTTTCTACATGTGTTAAATATGTGTGTACATTTGTTAAGTATGTTATGTGCTTTTGCTGTTAAGTCATCAGTAAAGTCAACTTTTTAACGAATAATAGGCATAAGCACTAATATTTTTAAGCAATGGTCCACGGGCCACCCCTAAATTTGGTGGCCCAAATGCATTTTTGGTGGCCCAAATATAAACTTATTTAAAAACAGCACAAATTTAATGCAACATAGCACAGCCTGTCCACTTTTCCAATGAATTATGATGTGGTGCTTCCATGAGGGATTGTTTTGGATGAAAAACGAGCCTTCATGGCTAGTTGAATGAACTGGTAGCGGACACTACATTATATGTGTCATATTCCAGCCACTTCTGATGCCATTTCGTTTTTTCATTGCCAGCCTTTCGTGTTTCTGGTTCTTCTGTAAAGATCATGTTATTTCAGTGACAGGAAGGTGTACTGTTTGGGGCGTTTCCCCTGAAATCTTATTGGTCACCCTAAGTGCCACACCATTGTCCTCAAGTATGATTGGTTATCTGTCCAGTGAGACCTAAGTCTCACCTCTCATTTGGTGAATAAATAATAACTCTTAAAAATGAAACAACTTATTTTCCATGGTGGAATGCTGATGATAGAGCTAAAATGGAGGGGCAATTCATTTTTTAGGATGTAAAGAATAAAATATAGAAGCTTAATATTACTCTCTATAACTCTATAACTATAATTCTCTTAATAAGCAGTAAACAGAAATATAATAAGATACTTTAAGGTTAGTAATTTAACTAGATATGAGAAACATAAATTAATTCTTGATGCATGTATTGTAGCATGAAGAATGTGGGTGCACATGCACATTCTTCATGACTTGTCACACCCTGAATAAGTCAGTGGACTACTTGTGCCACCCCAGCCCAAAAAAGCAAAGGTTCACAGTATAGAGGTTGAATTTACTTACCTACATGGATTATTTGGTGGTAACTTTTTGTGGCTACAAGCCAGAGGGCCATGGTGAATGTCGTACCCTGAGTAATATGTAATCAACACTGACCATCAGGTCTACACCCCTCATTAAAACACAACGAAATGCTGCGTGTTGTATCTGTGTTTACAATGGAAATGATAGTTGGATCTTATCTGTAAATAATGTCCAACTCAATCCAGAAAGGAGTTTTATTTTAGATGTTCTTGCCTTTTGTTTGAATTTCGTTCCTGTCCTGTTGCTTATTAAAGGACAGTTTTAACAGTTCTGGCTTCTAGTCACTCTGAAGCGGTGACCCTCTTCAGAGTCTGCATGTGTGTTTTTGTGCAAGTGTGCATTTGTGTTCATGGCCGCAGGCTTTGCAGCCCTAGAGCAGCAGTACTGACCTGTTGGTGGTAATGGCTTTGCAGTAAATAACCAGGAAGAAACCGAGCGTGCAGTTATTTCTGTAGCACCCTGATTTCCTGCATGTGGTTTACACACATACACATACACACACTCAGAGTCCACAGAGACATGCAGACAGCACACACGCTGCTGCTGATGGTGAGGTCTGGACGCAGTTATTGCTCTCTCGGCCTTCCGGTCACTAATTACTGTGTTGTGTAATGAGGTCTGCACCGACTCACAGTGTGTATCAAGGTGTGTGTGAGACTGAGAGTGTGCATATATGTAGGGTGTGAGCAGGTCGTTTCATGTAACTGCTGAAAGGATTTCATTTTAATGAGCATCTGTGCCCAGCACTGGTTGTAAAGGGTTAAGATTAAAGGGTGTGTTGAATCCTTGTACTGAGAATCACCGCTGAATAATACTGCGGTAAAATGTTAGAAATTGCAAAGTGAATAAAAAAGTAGAGCGATGGAGATCAGTGAGAAACAAGTGGTTTAAAAAGGGAGGTGTCAAGTTAACAGGAGACAAAGAAAGGAGTGAAAAGAAAGATGTAACGATAGAAAGGGAAAAAAAGAAAGGAGGTCAGGACTGTGACGGCTGCCAGTCTGAATTAGAAAAGAGTCAGGCAGGCTGAAGCTTCTTGACATGAAGGCAGTTTCTTCTCAGCTGAGCGCCCGAGGTGTGACTGTGTGTGCATCGTATTTAACCAACAGCATGTTTCTTCACACTACTTGTGAATATAACACTTTTGTCTGTGTGCCGCTGTAACACTTTGCAGTGCCTGTAGGTCATTTTCACAGACACAGCTGACAATACGAGAACAAGTGATTGGTCTTTCTCACCATTGTCAACACTTGAGCCACTCCACCCAACCACAACAGAGACCTGCCTGCTCTGTAGTCCAGTGTAATCTGCTGATGAGCGCAATCGTGAGGGACAGTGGCCTTGGATGGACGATGGAGGTAGAAGACGCAAATTACGATACATCTACTGCATCTGCTTATGAAAAACCTCTCTTGCAGCCCCAGAAAGGTATTAACGTAAAATTCATTTTTGGTATTTTCTTATTCTTTTGCCTCAGCTGGCTGCGCATGTAGTTCTCTACGGGTCGGTGACATTAACTGACTACGTTGGCTTATGAAATCAGCTTAAAACCAAAAATATGGAAGAACATGTATTCTCATCAAGCTAAAAATAGCTTGTTAGTTCCTGAAATGGAGTCATTTTAGAGGCTTTCACAAGAGCTGTAAGTCTGAAACTTGAACAGGACTTTAGAACTGAGATTAGTTAGCAAAAACATTCATGTCGTAAGTTTTGACAAGGCAAAGTTGTAGCAATTACAAGACTTAAAGAGTCGCCAGCCATGCAAGTGGCTTAGCGAGGTTGCCTGAAAATTCAGAGGTTTTTTTTGTGTGATCATTGATTTATGTAGATAGTAGTTTTTCTCTTCATACTGCTGGCACTGCTGCAACTGTGTAATAAATACTTTCAAATGACTGTTCATCATAATGTTACACTGGAGATATGTACAACTAAATAGTGCTGAAACAACAACAAATATTTACTCATTGGGGGTCTGGATTTTAAGATAAGATAAGATAAGATGAACTTTATTGATCCCACACCGGGGAAATTCATTTGTCACAGCAGCTCAGCAGTACAGATAGAGTGACAATAAGTACTTAAAAATATAAAGATAAAAGATAAGATAGATAAAAGATAAGATTTTGATATCTGTAAAGCAGCATCCTCCAGCCCAAATGGGCCTGCAAGGCAAACTATTAATTTCCATGTATGTGTGAAAGTCAATATACAAATTGAAGGATAACATGAATAGTTTATATGCACATCAGACCTCAGATGACAAAATCAGTTTAAGTTAATTAATTACATCTTATTGCATCGGTGCATAGACTTGTTTACTCGCTGATAACTGCATTTTAGGCAGTTTTGGAGGCTGATATCGATACAGGTATTGGTATTGGAACAACCCTACAGTACGGCAGGTATTGCATAGTCACATATATTGAATACTTACTTATTAGACATATGGATTGAATATAATGGTTCCAGCTTTGTGTAAATGCAATTAACTTGGCTGTTACAGTATTTTTTGAATATTATTATAATGGTCAATTTTTAAAATACCTGAAAAATGAAAAATGCAGCTGACTTGCGATTAGCCTGTGAAGACTTAACTCGGACTTGGCCTAGATGACTTGAAACATGCTTTGATAAAACTTGGGCTTGACTCAGACTTGTCAGGGGATAAGAGATGTGCCATAAAATATTGTACATGATAAAATCACAGCTTGCTGACGTCATGACGTCGGATAGTTATGCACAGCAACAACAAACACGGCTGAAAGCAAAAGTGACATCGTTACTGGCTTTTCAGTCAGGTGGTTAGTGTGGTTACGTGGTTTGGAGTAAGAGGTGCAAGAGGACTGTAACAACAAAAGAGGGAAATATAACAAACTTATTTTATTACGCCAAGCAGAAGCACCTGATTTAGTTCAAGGGGAGCTCAACAGCTGTTATGAGTTCTACACCAAAAATATTTTTCAGTATTTTGTCATATTGTCATTATTGCAGAAATAGCCTGAGATATTGTAATATTATTTTAGGGTCAGCCCTACTTGCAAATTGACTTGGACTAAAGACCTTTACAGACAGTTGTGTCTCTCACAGCTTGGATTTGGATTAAAAGGATATCCTTTTTGTTCTTTTTGTAAATATTTCTCTATAAACCCCCTCCTGGGAGTGTGTAACTACTCATTTGGTTGTCATGGGAAAAGAGTGGGTGGCCTTTATTCCCACTTCTCTCACTACCTCCAGCCTACATTGTGCTGCTCAGTGTGAACCCTGGAAAGGAGGAGTTCAAAGACAAATGATAACAGTGATTCTATCAGCGTATACTTTCAGCATCTTCTTTATACTGCACAGATCAATTCTTCATCATGTGTCTTTCCTGCACCCCCCCTCCCTGCCTCTCTCTTCCTGGAGGGGGTTGTTTTGTGTCACACTCAGCACCTATATCTGCCTCTGTAGCCACCAGCAGCAGCAGGGACAGCAGATGAGTACGGCCATTGGCTTCTTCCCCTCTCACTGGCCCTCCCCTCGTCCAAACACAATGGGGCCGATTGTCCATGCGACACACACACTCACACACAGAGGGGGCTTTACTCTGTGTCGCTTCCCCCGCCATATGCCCCCATCTCCACTGGAATGTGATTATCTTCACTCGCTGTAGAGAGGAATGAGGAAAAGGGTAGAAGAAGAGACAAGCATCACAGAAGGCGAGACAGAAGGTTGAGTGAAAGGGCGAGCTGGTCTGTCACTGAGCGTGCAAGAGTGTCTGTGTGTGTGTGTGTGTGTGTCTGAGTGAGAGAGAGAGAGAGAGAGGGAAGGAAGGGAGGATGCAACCAATGCAGCGAGGCAGCAGTTTAACAAGAGCCTGAACCTGCCAGCGTGAGCGACAGATCGCAGAGAGGAGGAGGGAGAGGTCTTTCACTTCAGTCCAGCAGTGGATTTTAATTTCTTCACTGGTCTGTACCTCGGTGCTCTCGCAGGACACAACAGCCTCCTGTCAGGTTAGTGCTTCTCTCCTTTTCAGACCGGTTTACCAGTCAGCAGCAGAGCGCTCTATCCATCCATCGAGTGCACAATGCAGCCGTGGGGCGTTGGGTTAACAGAGCCGATAGACAGAATGTGGGTGGTTCATGACCACAGAGACACTGAAACGCTGTTTGCTATTCTACGCACACACACAGACACACACGTCGCCTGCTGGGGCTGATGGTTAACAAAGAGGGGAGCACACATCACAAAAGACAAACCCGGGATCTCACCACAGGATGTTCTTCTGGCGGGTGCTGTAGCTAAGTGTGGCAGTGGTGGTTGTGTGTGAACTGTGTGTGTGTGTGTGTGT
The DNA here is from genome assembly GCF_056507025.1 of Lutjanus erythropterus. NCBI lineage: Eukaryota > Metazoa > Chordata > Actinopteri > Lutjaniformes > Lutjanidae > Lutjanus > Lutjanus erythropterus. Next base: position 9,780,064 of record NC_139329.1, read on the forward strand.
GTGTGTGTGTGTGAGGGAGCTGTGGGTACTCCAAGTGGGAGCTGTTCTGGCTGGAGGGGACTGTTCATTTTCTTTAAGGCGTTGTTTACTGAGCCTCTCAGCTGCAGGCTGTCTCAGGATATGCACTTCAGATCTCAAACTCACACGCACACACACAAACACACACATGCTCATACACGTAGAGGCTACTGCTGCTGATTTCAGTTAACTGTGTTTGCCATGATTGCCGTAATCGGCCTCAGCTGTCCTCAGAGAGCTGTGGGAAAATATGCAACTCTGTGCGTGTGTGCTGAAATGTGTGCGTGTGTATAGTGGTTTTCTGTTCCTGAACCCACTGTAGAGAAAACTATGATTTAAGTCACCTTGTCATTACCGCTGTAACACAATCTCTTGATGATAGATGTAATCCTAGGTGCCTGTAGCTGCTGCACTCTATCAGGACTCCTCACATCAACAAAAGAAAAAGGCTTTGTAAATATTATTTAGAAAATAAATTGTTGCATTAATGGCTTTTTTATTATCAGACAAATAAAAGCCTCATGCTTTTTTTCTCTCTCTGGGCTTAATCTCTCCACTTCATCTCTCCACTGTCTATGTGCACTCTCTGTAACTCATTTGGCTAGCTATCTCTGCAGTTAAAACCATTAACTTTATCTGCAGCAATATATTTTCTGTAGTGCTTCCTCCACTCTCTGAGCCTGGCTCACTCTTCAGGCAGGCAGGCAGTGGCAGGGGTGTTATCGGATCCTGCTGTTTGTGCTGCGGTGGAGGCAACCATTCAGTGGCCCTTACACTAACAAGGTTCCTCGCTGGGCCTGTTTGTGATCCCACTCAGGGACTTCCTCAGGATCAAGGAAGTCCTTGCAACAAATCCAAAAGCTCAGGTGGAGACAAAGGCAGGAGGTTTCTATGGCTCAAATATAGATCAGCAAGGGGGATTTTTAAGAGGAGACGTGCTGTTGTAGCGCAGGATGCCTAGATCAGCTGGATGCTGATCATTATCGGCTAATCAGTAAAAATATGAGACTCGGAGATAAGGATCTTCCACCTTGCTGATGAAATTATTTCTGGTGTAAAGCCCCTGAAAACTAGACCTACACCTGTATACTTTCCTGTATGCAGCTAAGAGCAAGCACTGGTTGCGGTGATGGAGTCAAGCAATGTCTTCACGCTAATATAACCCTGTCCCTGACAACCGTCATACCACTTCTGCTTGTCCCTAATGTTTGCTATGTTAGCAAGGTAGCTAGCCAGCTATAGTTTGACAGCAGTGGCTGAGGTATGAAGCCTTGTTGTGATTCGCTCCCGTTTGCTCTGTTAAAGTTACTTTATCACACTGTTAATATGAACTCAACACTTCCTATATCTGTTTCAAAGTAAAAGCCCTCTAGAATTTCAGTGGATCAAAACCCCTTCATTCCTTAGCAAGGCTTTTATCATGAAACACATGCAGGAACATGCAGTCTCATACATGGGCTCATTATGTTCCACTTGGGAGCAGTTGAGTAACCCGCAATACCTAGTGGTAACATCCGGTATTACTGGTCCAGCTTGGGTTAATATCAACCTGATCACTAAGTTCTACTATATTCTTACCACCCCTATGACCAGGGTTCTTACGAGTGCTGGAAAACTTTGAAAAAGCTTGAACTAAAGTACTTGACACTGCCTACAAATTGTGGTTGCTTCATAATTTTCTGACTAAATAGTTAGCTTTTGTGATGAGGAAATGAATATGTATCGAAATTTTACATTTACAGCTGTAAGACACTGGAAAATCTTGCAAACGCACCTTGAAAATGCTTGAAAAGACTTTGGAAAGGTTGTAGGAATTCTGTATAATGTAATCAGCTGACAGGGCTTACAGACAATTGAGAATCGGGATTGGCAGCGGTAAAACATGATCGGGGCATCCCAAGTTGTCACAGTAACAGTTGTCATGGGCCGCTGGGGTTTGGTTGTGCATTGTCAAGAAGCGCCTGATTGCTCACTAGACGCATCTATCTGTCAAATTAACAGCTTTCATCAGAGAAAATCGGCCTTTCAGACATTAATAATTCAAGTGCCAATATGTGAGCCAGCAGGATTATAGTTATACTGTTAAAATAAACAGACTCGGATGGATGAGTGGGCAAAGGCATTTGTAGATTTACAACACATTCTTATCATCACCTCTCTCTTCCCTCACATCTCTCCCCTCATCTTCTACCTTATGTCGTCGCATGAGGTGGTAAATAACTGAGAAAGAGAGGTTACATCTTAGCTTAGAGCATCGTTGCAGGAAACTGTTATGTAGTCTGCAATGGCCAGGTATGTACGAAAGAGTATGGTGTTTCTAAAGAGAAGTTAAAAAGAGGAAGTAGTGCAAAGAGCCTCACCGTGGTGAATACTAATGTACACACAAGGACACAAACGTTACACTTGGCCTCCGAGAACCCACACTTCCTCACAGTATGGCTTATTCTTGCATTTTTTTAAGCAGGTATCTGTGCAGAAGTGTGTCTCTGTGCTTAAAGTCCCCAGTGCCCTGTATCTAACTCTGTGCTGTGCTCCGTCAGCAGCCGCAGCTTCGTCATTGTGGGATTCATCCTCCTCACCTTCCCTGCCACCTTTCTCCCTCCTTTACTTCTCGGATTATTTTGTTGATTTCTCCCTCCTCTCTTTCTCTAGACGCTACAGTCAAAATGCTGTGTCATGGCTCTGCACCGGCATCACTGGTCGGGTTTGTGGCAGCCGATCATCTTGGCATTTTTCCCCCTCTCTGTACAGTGGTTTGTCTTTCTGCTGAGCCTCCCATGACACGGACAAGAAATGCTGATGCTGTTTGACACTTTATTCCACGAGGACGTGTCAGATTAAGTGCTGTGTGCGATGTGCATGCAGACGCACAGAGAAGCAGATGACTCGGTTTACGTGCACTGTGGGTTTAAATACAGAGGGTCCAGATCCAGTTTAAAAGAGGATTTTTTGACAAACACGGTGTCAGAAATGAGGAAGAGAGAGGACATAATTCCAGTTTAAATAAGGAGAAGTTTGTTTTGTTAAATGTTTAGTCGTCAGTGTCTGTTTCTCTTTCTGCCTCATTAGTGCCCCAGCCTTGGCTTCAGGCTCGCCTGCAGGCTTGCTTTCAGGATTGCAGGCTTTTCTGTGCATTCCAGCTCTGCACTGAGAATATGGGCTCCAGTGCCTCCAGTCAGAGGGCCTCATTCATACAGAGCACAATGATCCTGTTTGAGCCACAAGTTTTTACCCACGCTGTTTGATTGGCATTATATTCAGCATCTATTTACTTCATCCATAATGCATTGAGTCAGATCTGCTTAGCATTAATGAATCTCTGTTGCTTACTGTTTCTTCAATGCAAGGGAATCAATTCAAGGAGATAAACAAAGAGACATTTAAGACAGATCAAAAGGAAGAATTTATTAGGAGGCTTTTAATTTGAGCCAGGGGTTTGACATTAACCATGGCAGTATGGCTCCTTGCCACAGAAAGTTGCTCTGTGGCCATCAAGTTTTATCCCTATACCGCAAGCCTTCACCAGAATAACACAAACATCCTGATTCCTCTGCACCTTTTAGTTCAACGTTCTACGAAAACAGCAAACAGCAAGTGAATGTACTGTACTGTGCTGCCGGTTTCCTCAACAAACCAAGAAGTCTAGCTAGTTCTTCAGGGTTGTAATCAATGCCTTCAGAAAACAGCACATCACAGTTCATGAGAAAAGTGGACAACACAAATCTCACAGTTAAGGAAGGCTGTGTTAAATTAGCTTTTCTGTATATTGTTTACATTAGTTTACATTTGGGCCACCAAAAATGGACTTTGGCCACCAAATTTATGGGCTTGGTGGCTCGACCTTAAAAATATTAGTGTCTATTTCTGTGAACTATGATATGTTGAATGAAGCACCACCCACTTTACTGTGGCTTCTTTAAAGGTCCCTCTCAAAATGAATACTACTACTATACTTTTCACAGAGGCAGACAAAAACAGGCTCCTCATTTTAGCCGGCAACAAGTGACTTTGCAGACTGAAATGCCAGATTTTATCAGTTGTAACTAGCTTGCTAATTAAGGGTTGAACATGTCATTTCCAGCTGACTTGTTATGTTTCAAGTTGACTCATTTAAGAAATCTGTATAAGGGTCTTTAACCTGATGGCCTCACACGTGATATTGATCTAAAAGACTGAAGTTAAAGCTTCACACTGAAACACTGAAATGAAGGAACAGCTTTGTTTTTGTTTTTCATTGTGGAGCTGGTTAGCTCTCGTCTTAGGAAGGAATGAAGAACAAGGAAAATCTAATATTAGATTCTTATTTCCTTCTCACATAACTTTGTTTGAATGCTTTAAATAGTTAGACAAGCACAAATAAGAGTAAATCTTTTCTTTCAAACTGTGTGTTTGAATTTTAATGTTACAGAAGCTTTTAGGATAAAGAATATACAACAAACATGTTTGGCAAACCTTAACACTATCATGGATAACAAGTTCAGCTGGAGTTACTTTATTGTACACAAATCTAACAAAGTGCAGGACAGCTAATGTTATTTAAAGCAATAAGATGGTGAAAATGAAATTTCACTCAATATCTTCTCACCCCTGTGCTGATGTGAGGATGGGTGAAGAGCTCCAGTTCACAAAACACTCCCGGAGCTTCAACAGAAAACAGCGTTTCAGCCAAATCCAGTACAATTGAAGTGAATGGTGGCCAGTTTTAAAATGTAAAAAAAAGAACACAAAAAACCCACAAAATGTCTCCATACTGCTTGTGTGGTGTAATCCAAGTGTCCGTAAGCAGTGACATTAAAATTTGACCCAAAAAGACACCATTTACACCATGTTTTAGCCTAAATGTCAACTGTAGCCTCTCAGACCTGATCAACATGCACAGGCCTAAAGAGGGTAGGCCCCAGTTAGCAGAACATGCTAATGTTTGCACTTCATGTTGCAGCACAGAAACATCCATTTCTTACACTTCTACGCTTGTATTTCTGGGTTTTGGAAATGCTTCGTCCAAACTTTTAGTACTGCTCTGACTAACGTGCAGAAATCCAAATGTTGACAGGCCGGGCCATGTGTTGACTAAGTTAAAGTTCTGGAACATCAGTTTCACTCACAGTTTTTACTGTATTTTCAGTGTAAACAGTCAAATACATAATCATCCCCATAAACCATTTAGAGTCACTGAAATCAGCTTGTGAAGTACTGTCTACAAAACCGCGACCTTTCTCAAATGTCACGTGCTGTCGCTCCTCCCGTGTACAAGGCCTCTGTTGTGGCTGTGTGCCTCTTAGTCAGTGCACTAGAATATAACCCAGTGCATTTCATTGTTTTCATCATCGGACAGCATGAGTTGCGGCCAGTGTCAGATGAGTAATATCAGCTCACTCATTAGCATCACTGTGTGAGAATTTCTCATGGGGTTATTTTTGGATGTGGAGCTTTATTTTTAAGTTCAGGAAGTCATTTGCTTTCACTGGGCAGATGGAAATTTAAATGGTTATTTCTGTAAATGTTTGCTGCTTGGACATTGGATGGAAACATGGCCTGATTGTCTGAAGAAATACCCTTGAGGCATGTGGCTCTGTGGGGTTCAACTTGACTGAATTAATACAAATATGAGAGTGCAGCTGCTGTGTTTGAGTTTATTGCTTTTTATAAACACATTCTGTTTTTTTAATCTTTTCAGACTGAAAGAGTAATGGTCTTTTATGCTGGATATAGGTCACTTTCACATATCTGCTTTTAATCTGTGAGACATTTCAAATCCATTTGGTTCAGTCTTATCATAAAGGAGCATGCTGTGAATAAGTGCTGTTGTCCATTTATGAATAGAGCGGTCTGCTGGGGCCCAGTCAGACGTGCTGATTGTGTGGACAGGATATTGATTGACACATTTGGGAGCTCCTGCCCAGCAGCTGTGATCTGTTTTCCGCGGTAGAGACAGGCAGGTCACCGGGGGCTGGAGGAGGAGATGGAGGGAAAAGAGGGAGAGAGAAGGTGATAGAGAAGGAGGCAACAGGCTGCTAGAGAAAAGAAAAGAGGTACAGTGAAAAAAAGGAAGTAAGAGAGATAGAGGAAGAGTGAATGACTGCCTGTCGACATTATCGCATACTCTAATTTTCAACAATCAATCGCCTTTTCAGTGCCCGGTGATCACAGAGTCCGCTATCTCTGCTGTTAAGATCTCAATTATAGGACTTCCATCGCTCCATTTCTCTCTGCTAAGAACTCTATTTTTGTACCAAATTCACTCAAGATTTCATACTTTCTTTTATTAGTTATGATCACATGTGTCTGCCATGTGATATTCAGAGAAGGTTTTAATATTCAGTTATGGTTAACCTTTTACTGGATGGTAATTATCACAGTAAACGGTCTGTCTTACTTTCCCTTTCTGTCTTTATGTATTCCCTTAAGTATGGACAGGAAGTGTTTAGGATCAGGATCGCAGCACGCCCAGTTGCCCACTTGGCCTGCCCTCATTAGACGTGGGCCAGGGAGCATGTTCAGATCATGCTAAAAGCTTATCTTTACATGCTGGGGCCACGTAGGAAGCATGCTGGGAACCTGAAAGTAAATGGCCAGCGTCTGCACATGATGTACGAATTTTTATGTGGCACATGTTTAAGTTAGTGGAATGTGAGAAAGAGCAGAGGGGAGGGGGGCGTACAGAGAATTTTGTAACTGAAAGGAAGACTTTATGGAGGACTCTTAGCTGCATTTGCTTAGGACTACCCACAGTCCACTGATCTATTTTACTGAGAACTAATTATACTGCTGCTAAAACGACGTCTAACCACTAGATCAGTGTGTGAAACTTTTGGTTTTGAAAGGTTTGTGACAAGTTATCGCCTTAATGTGGATATGAAATGTTGGCATTTTTCGGTTTCAGTTTTTGAGGCATGAAAAGGTCAAAGTATACAGTATTTCATCAGAAAAATGCAGCAGTTACAGCTGCACTAGCCGCTATTTTCATTGTAATAATGGGTCAAATGAGAGTGTGTAAAAGTTGCTCATAGTGACTCACAAAGAGTTATCACCAGCTTTACAGTTCCCCTCAGCTCCATGGAGCTCTATCTTTTAGTGTCTTTTTACTGCACATCTTGGTTTTTCAATTCCTGGAGAATTTATAATTTGAATTTTTTTTTTTTTTATGAATTCACTTTCATCAAACACATTCCCATACAAACAGGGAGCTCTACATCGTATGCCACCAGCTTCAAATGGCCGACAGGTAACTGGTGGACCTAACTATTTCCATCAAGAGTTGGTAGAGACCAAAAAAGAGCAACAAAGAAACTGAATATTGGACTTGACCACTATGAACATCAAGTGTGATAATTGTCAGTGTTGTGTTTATAGCTTGTTGGCCTGCTCCCAAGTGGAAAAAAACTATTAATACTGCTTTATGTGACTATAATCAATATTTTTACCATGTAACTGATTAACCCTGAAGTGGGTTGTGTGCCAGGTTTTTCCCCCAAGATGGCAACGTCATGTTGTGTTTTCATGTCATGCATGTGTATTTTATGTGTTTCATTAACACAGAAAGAAGGCCCTGATACTTGCCACCAGCGTCCTGTACAGCTTTTTGCCTCCAGGATGTTAATGTCAAGTTATATGTCATTCTTTCTCTGTATGTATTTGTTCATTTTTTAGGAGTTTAACCAGAGGCAAACCATACAGCAAACATAGCAATAGGAATCATATCCATACATGGTTAGTAAGATACAGCTGTTAAAAATAATGTATTCTTTTAATGCACTGGCATTGGATGCGTTCAGGTATCAGAATCTGTATCGGGAACTAACTACTTAACACTTAACTACTTTTGTGTGGAAAAAGGGGTTTCTTGTCGTAACAAAGCCACAGTCATGTGACTCTGCAGCTTGTTATTTGCATTTCCCAGTGTGCAACTTTAATGTTTTGGTTCACATTAACCAAACTTATAGTGGCAGTTTGGGCCACAGCAGCCAGCTGTTTTCAGCTAAAAAGCTCTTAAAACCCACAATATGCTACCTGCCCATTACCAAACAGCAGACACACAGTTAGCATCTAGCTGGTAAAGCCAGCGGAGTATTAAGCAGCCAAAGAGCCAGATATTTCCCTCGGGAAATAGTTGAGACCAAAACGAATTTGCTAAAAGGAGAGTGAATATTGGATTGATGTATGCCAGGTGGGAACCAGCGCTCTAGACCATCATAAATATGCTGTTGCTGATTGGCTTATTCTCTGTGGAAGAATTCATCACAGAGCTGAAATGTTAGATGGAGACTAAACTACATGGCATGTCCATGTTTGCTCCATGCGCTGCAGACGGGGGTCTTATCTGGTTGCCTTGACCACATAAAGGCTTTACAAGGCCTTTTAATTTTCACTCTATTATGTTTGTGGCAGAAAACCATAACTCTTTGGTAATTGTCCATTACACGGGGACAGAAAAGAGGGAGACAGACGCATCTGGTCTCATTCAATAGCCAATCTCCTCAGTGTCAAGCATGAAAACCTCGGCCATGTGCTCACACACCAACACACGCAGAGACACGCACATGATCACCAGCATGAACCTCAGTATGATTAAAGGGGTGTGACTTGGCATATTAATACATTCTCCCCTCTCCATTATTTATGAGTTACATTTGAATGGTAGTTATCTCAATCTAGGGCAGCCATGCAAATGAGGCCGGGGTTACTTTGCATTCTTGTATCCTTATGGACAGAAACCGCTTTTTTGAATATATATTTAATGGTATGTATTTCTCATCAGTTTAGGACGATAAGTGCAGATCCCCCTCTTTGATTTATGTTTTTTAATTTCAGAATCTCTCTGGAAAATCCATTTTTGCTGCAGTATATCAGGGCTAATATTGAGTTAAAATTAGGCTTTGAGGAGGGAGGTGTAATACAGTTAGCATGTGATAAAGTACATTTAGGATGCACAGGCACAAATAGGCAAAAAAAAAAAAGATTATGTGGTTAATCATAGTATAATGTGTTTAATACTGTTTGGCCGCACTCCAGATGTTTAAATATGAACTGCTACGGCTGGTTAATTTTTATTTTCTCACTTCTCCATCTACACCTCCTTCCTCTTCTCACCAGTGATTTAGTTTTTTGTGCCCCCTCCGTTGGTTTGTCACCTCTTCTTTTTCTCCGCTCTCACCCCAGGGTGACTTTGCCCTTGGGTGGTGGCCAACCCTCAAAACATTATTATGGAAATGGTTAAAAGTGACCGTGAATCAACATCTCGAAGGACGACTCCCTCCTCCCTCCTTCCCTCCCTCCCTCCCATTCTCTCCCACACCTGGTGACTCTGGTTTCCAGGGAACCGGTTTGTACAGTGACGGAGCAGGCACTCCGAGGGTTTGATGGGTAAATAAAGACATGCAGTACCAAACTGACGGGGAAACTTAAGTCTAAAGAAAGGAGTGTAATTTCCTCATTGATGCTGATAAAACTGTGGTGAAGAGACGCAGTGAGATGGATCGACACTGTGTTGTTGACAGGAGAGGGAAATCCCAGCTGTACTGGAGAGGAGCGCTGAGAGGTACAGTAGACATCTTTTATTTGGCTTAACAGCCAGGCAACTCAAAAACACTGAGAAAATAATACAGTTTGTTTTGGTTTCAGTAAAGAGATTCAAGATGAGTTGTTGGTGAACCACTGAGAAAAAAAAAACAGGAGGAAGCGCTGGTTTTAACACAGAAACCCACACAGACACAGGTGTTACTGTCAGACGAGTGGATCCATCAGTGTGGGTGCAGTCACCTTAAATATTTTAAATATGCAGGGTTTCTGTTGATGGGAAACCATGTGTAAAATTACTCATGACTTTGTTAAAGGTGTTTTTTTCTTGCTCAGTGTCGAGAAAATGTGAAATAAAATAAATAAATTAGATACAACTACAACTATATTTATATCAGCCTGTGAGACGTTCAGATAAAGTGCAATATGTGAATTTACTTGTAAAGATAAATGTTATTTTGGGTTGAAGGAGCTGTCTGGACATGGTGTACTGGTGTAACTGGTATCTCTCTAAGTTTTCAAGTTTGCAAAGTTCTGTTTAGAAAGCACTGAGAGTTTCAGAGGGGATTGAATGTTTAATTTCTTCATCTTGGAAATTTGTTCTGTTTTTTTAATGTTCTTTGTTCTGAAACCAGTACCAAGTATTGATCGGATACAAGTGAGTTACAAATTATAGTTATACTTTTAACAGCTGTATACTACTAATCCTGTACGGATGTGATGCGATTGCTGTCAAAGAAAGAATGCAATAGAACATGACTTCAAAATCCTTGAGGCAAAAACGTGCACAGGACGCTGTCAGAGTATGTTTCAGTGCTTATAAATGACATGGTATTGGACCCGTGCATAGACTTGCTTACTCACAGAGTGATGTGACATGAACCATTGTCAGTATCAGTATCAGAACAACCCTACTTGTTCCTGCTGAATGTGTAAATGTTTAAAAAAAGTAACAACTAAATAGTTTCACTCTTGTCAAAATGCAAAGTAACTCAGGAAAACACTTTAGTTTTAAAATGTTACTCAGACGGATATATTTGTTGGGGACTATTTCCAGCTGCGGATTAATACACATTAATACACACATACACATACACATTGGTCTTGTATTGAGTATTTCTGGTGGCAGGATAGTGTCTGTGGGAGTGTGTAAAACATGTAACTACAGTCTGACATGTTAATGATGAAGCTAATGATGATTTAAATTTTGACAACAGAGGTCAGAACAGAGTCGGGCAGAACAACAAGTTGAAATATCATGGGAATCTTCAAAAGGCCAAGTGCAATGTCTAAATGCATTATATATGAAGCACTGTGGTGCTACAGAGATGCCATACAAAGTATATTCTCCACACTTAGGGGATCATACTTGCTTGCAAAATCACATTAATTTAATTTGTTGACTACAAGATAAAAGCAGAATATCATCAGACTTATCTTTAAGGTATGTTTTGGTTAGATCAGATATCTGTCTGTTGTTTGGTCTGGTTGTAGTAGCAGAATGATGTGTGTATGAATTTTGTTTTTTCTCTCTGACTCTGTGCAACCGGTGCAGAGAAATAACTTCCACTGTCGAGTACTACCTTCTTTCTGCTCTGGTTGGCATCCGGTTCTGTTAAACACAGGGCGTCCATAATCCATTCCATGTTAAATGGTCCAAGTCCTAATTTTTGGATGTGAATTACGAAGCAGACAGAGGTGCTGAAGAGTAAAAGAAAATCTGTGCAGCGGAGCGACTAGGATTTCATCTTGTGTGTCGACTGAAGGTCAGACTCGGGTCATAACTCATTTGGCGTCTGTCAGAGTCGTCTTGTTGCCCCAGAGCAGGTAAATGTAAACAGAGAGAGATCGACCTGTGATAACTGCTTTGTTTACACCTCCTTTCTATAGTAAACCACTGTGTATATGCACACACACACACACACAGAGACAGTCTGATGATCTGATAAATGTCGCAGATCATTTACTTTATCTGTCAAGGAGAACTGTGATTTGATCGGCCCCTACCATTACAACTTTAAAACACAAACCACCAGTTTAGAGCAGTTTTATAATGATGGCAGAGGGACCCCAGTTTTGTTATGTAATCTTAGGTTGTTTCAGGAGAAGCTAAAGCCTTCATTCAAAGAGCTAATTGGATTGCCGTGAGTTTGACTGCTAAATGAGATTTTTATTTTCCGTGACTGCCATCACTGGAGGATTTGCTGCAGTTTGCCACCTGGGCTGATGCGTGTTTAATTCATGATGCTAAGTAGAAGAAACTGAACCCCACAGACATACAGGAGGCAGATCTGTTTCTTAGTTGGCAGGTTGTGTTCGACATAAACCTGACGTGACATGACAGAAATACATTTATAGTCACATTCACCTGTGCAGTCAGTGTTTACTGTAAGTGACAGTGAGGCTGGTGGAAAAAAACACGGACATCAATGAAGAAAATCGACCCAGCTCTCTCAGTTCCTCAGCTTCTCTCTCAGGATCAGTCATTTCATTAGGACTCATTTTTTCCCCCACAAAGCCTGAGGCATCTTTTACTTCAAGTGGATCATCAGCCTGTTGTTGGTCACTTTTAGAAATGTTTCATAATCACCGCTTCAAGGATGCACTGTGAAAGAGAAGAAAAAACTTGGGAAAACTTTCAAGGCAACTACTTTCACTCTTAAGTTTTGATTTAAACTAAACAAAGTTTTGCCAACCTATAATGTTTTGTTGAGATAATTTACTTTTCTTCCTTCAATAAACTTAAATCTTTGAGTTTTAGAAACGTTACAAAAATATGTATTTCAAAAGCTGTTCACAGTGAGTTGTGAACTTATTTTGTTATTATTTGGGTGCTTGAAAATAAAATGGTTGAAACTGAAAATATTAAATTACCATTATTCACTCTAACTTCAATGAATTTACTCAACAATGTTTTAAATACAGATTTTTGGGGGGGTTAAAACTCAAAGATTCAAGTTTATCTAATGAATATAAGTAAATTATCTCAATAAAATATTATGAGTCAGAAAAACTTTTTCAAAATTTAAAAAATCTATTGAATTTAGTTGCCTTGACATGTTTCGTTTTGAATTGTGGATGCAGCAGTTTCATTCTGTCGAGTCAAGTTGGTGTCCGATGTACATGTTGATATAAATAAGTAATTTCTCACAGTTTCTCTTTTGTGCTGCAGTCAGAGTGTCCAGAATATAGAAAATGAAAAACAGGAAGGTGACCAGCAGGATGAGGAAGTTTGGGGTCAGGCAAGTAGCTGGACCAGTAAAGTCTCCCCATCATAAATCATCAGTGAAGTAGGTTTCCCCCCCACGCCCATGTCTTAGAGAGGCATTCATTCAACCTTTATATCCGTCTAGGATGTTGTCACTTACTGTATGTTCTGGCAGAGTGGGTGCCAATTTCTTCTTGGAGTGTGTGTTTGTGTGTTTTCAGTGCTGACAGAGTAACACACACCCCACTTCAGGAAACAATAGACATATGATGACTCTGGTCACATGGCTGAGATTCTGGGCGGCGGGGGAGGTCACAGTTATTGAGGTAGTGGGATGTCTCTGTGGAGAAGTGTCTGATATTTATGTAATGCTTTTGATAAGCTGCTTATCTGTTATATTCTGAATAGGGAACTTATATAACAGATTGGGGTTCAACTAATGTACTGTACACACACACACACACACACACACACACACACACACACACACACACACACATATAAACTGTAAAGTTTACATATACTGTGTGTGTGTGTGTGTGTGTGTGTGTGTGTGTGTGTGTGTGTGTGTGTGTGTGTGTGTGTGTGTGTGTGTGTGTGAACAGCAGGCAGGCCTGTCATGAGGAGTCCAGATGGTGGGTGGAGAAAGCCCTCCTTTAATCCCTGAGCCAGGATATTATACCCCCCCCACACACACACGCACACACACACACACAGACTCATTTATACCTCTTCTCAACTGTTTGCACGGCCCCTTACTGAGTTTGCCCACTTTTCTTTTACGTGGCAATATCCACACTCCCATCATGTCAGTCTCAGTTCAGCACTGCTGACTACTGTGCTGAATACCTCCTGCGAAATAAAGTTTGGTGCATTAAGAGAAATGACAAGTGATGGATGGATGCTCTAGTAAAAGATTAATTTGGTGACAAAATGTGTGTAGGTAGACTCATACTGTTTTTAGCACTATTCCAAACATTGCAAACATTTTGTCATTGCATCCAGCACATGCTGATTCACTGGATAAGTGGAAACTCAAACTTCTGACCCTGATCTTTAAGAATCGGGGTGCCATTAAATTTGGTACATCAAATTTAATGGCAGTTCTTCTATAATAATAGAATAGATATTTCCTTTTGGATCAAAGTGGTGGACCACTAGAATGGCTACAAATAAGACAACAGTACATTTTTAATGGAAATGTCATTAAAATTTTAAATATGCAAAATATTAACTACAGATACATCAAACAAAACTATATTAAACTTGAAATGAGAAAACTTTCTGCATATTGGCGAGCTACCTGCTACTACTGATATATCCTTCATAACCAAGTATCAGCTGATTATATTCTTCTGCTGGCTACATGAAAAAGTTGAGGAAGGAAAAGAATAAAACAGATTTCTCATGGCTGTGATGGGGTTTTGACATCGTGTCTGATGTAATTTCCAGCGCAATGAGTGGGAAAAAAAAGTTGAATGAAGTCAGCTCAACTTGAATTTGTTCTGTCGTACAGCTGTTGTATTGTTCTGTGTGTCACTTGCACGTGTTGCTGCATGTCAGCAGCCACACTGATGATCCTGCAGCTTTGATGCCTCGTAGTAGATCAGACAAAACATGGGGTTGTGTGTGTGTCTTTTTAATTGTGACTGACTTATATCTATATGTGTGTGTTTGAAGGGGGCTCACTAATACTCATGCGAGTCCATCACTTTTTTTACGATCGTTGATTTTCTCTTTAATCTTTTATGTGCATATTAAACGGCTGTGTTGAAAGACTGTTAGCTCTCCCCACAGACGATGCCCTACATATCACAGACAGACTAATTAGGGTTTCCATCTCCAAGGGGCGGTATATTCCTCTTCATTCTCAAAACAAACACAAGTCTTCTCCTGATTTTGATAAATGCAGCTACCAGAGGAGCGCTCCAAAACTCAAATGTGAATATCTCCAGTTCCCGTGCACGTCCAGCTTATTGTCTCAGCTGCTCTTTAGCCAGACAGCCTGTTGGAGATATAAAATAGCATGGCATGCTTCCTCCCGCCTCTTATTCTTCCTCTCCTCATTTTCTTCTCCTCTCTAGTGCGGTGGTCCCCTTAAATAAAACATGGGGTTGCCTAAAACAGCTTAGGGCTCCTGCCTCAGATGCGGGTCGAGTGTTAAAATATCCTCCTTTTCCCTCGATTGCTTGTATTTCTTTTTATAGTGAATCATGTGTAGGGATAGGGTTGATTAACCGATAGATGTTTGGTCTATAAAATGTCAGAAAATGGTGAAAAATATCAATAATTGGTTACCCAAAGCTCAAAAGTCCTCAAATGACTAATTTGTCATTTAATAATCAATTAACGGCACCTTTTTAGATGGTCTCTGTAATAAGAAAAATGTCCTTTCAGGTATCAAAAAATAATTGCAAACTTATAAATTTCAACATTGTTAATAATTTCAAACATGTTACTCACGCTGTTATTTGTGTCTCAGCTGAAGTACATGTGATATCCTTCTAGTTATGTTGTTGTTGTTACCACCACTGTATATACTACAATATTTCTTATGTTAATACCATGCAGTTCAGGAATATTGTTTAATATTAAGGTTTCAGACATACTAATAAATCTCACACCCAGTTCTAATGTGCTAAATAGCATGTAGCCAAACTTTCGGATGCAGCCAGTGGTTGAGTGTTGGCTGACGCCAATAAAAAAAATATCAAGCTAATGTCAATGAAGACAGTGAAAAAAGCTCACTTTAGTCCAACAGCAATTTCAAATGAGTTAATCAATTATCTGAATACGGTGATTAATTTGTCAGTGACTCACTTTAAAGTTTTGTTGTCCATGCAAGGTTAACTTTTTAAGCCCCGGCTGCAGGCGTGCTAATATTACCTGTACACTCTTCAGTTTTTAGATATATGTTGTGTTTGGTTAGACGTGTTGCTCTGGCCAGCTTTACACTTACAAGTGTTATCTGCGTCGAACTTTGAAAAGTTTAACCTCACTTCTGACCGCTTTCGACACGTCATTGTCCTGACTCACTGTGTCTTGCACAAGCTGCAGGGTTAATGTCGCTTTCTCTCTCTTTTTCTTTCTCTCTAAACTCTAAGTTACTCTCTCACCCAGATGGGCTCCCAGGTACGGCAATGTGGTACCAGTTGGTTTGACATGAGTTGGTACTTTGTAGTACTGATGTAATTTGGTTGGTAGCCTTAAAAGTACCAAATTCAAGGGCACCCTGATAGCTCAGTTGGTGCTTCATGCATCCCATGTATTGACGCTATCAGTCTTCTGCAGTGGTCACGGGTTTGATTCCAGCCTATGGCCCTATCTTTACCTGCACTTTGGCTGTCCTAAATAAAGGCATAAAAGACCCAAGAAATATCTTTTTATAAAAGTACAGACTTTTGTCCCCAGCCCTAATCATGTTTTTTTTTTCTTTTTTGCAGAGAAGAAAGACAAAACTGTCTGTTTCCAGTCCAAGAACGCTGATGAGGAGGCCTGCGTGGCGGTGAAAATCGAACACTCCAGAGGTATGCAGCATCAACTTTACCTGCCTTACAACCACCTTTCTGCTCTTTTTATCTTTTCCCTTCAAATGCAGCTTTTTTTTTTGATGATTTTGGCACTGAAAGCTGCTCTGGGCAGTCAATTAAAAACTATTCACTGCTCACTTGTGCATAGATGAGAAGAGGGGTGTTCATTTCCTGTGGTTTCATGTCTGACTGTATTTGTGCTGGTGTTGACGCACTTCTTCTTTTTTTTTTTTTTACCTCTTCTTGATCCTCATCGTGTGATGTGTGGGGGGTATAATGCTGCTGCAAAGCCGAATTAAGATGCAAAGCTTTTGTTAGTCGTCAGTCACCCCCTCTGATTCACAGCAGGAGACCTGCACGTATTTGCATTCAAAATCAATATCATGCCAAGAGTTTCTAGTCTGGTAGTCCTTTCTAAACTTACCCAAACCAAGCAGAATATTCTGATTCTTTTAAGACAGTCAGCCGCAGTGAAGTGAACTGTAAGACAAGGTTGATATGCAGAGAGGGCATGTGGGATGGTGCTGTGGAGGACAGTAAGAAAACTCCTCCCTGCAGCTCACAGCTATGCAGGGGTGTGAAGAAAGCTGCTGCTCTCTGCTCTATTTTTATATCAAACGTGTGTGTGTGTGTGTGTGTGTGTGTGTGTGTGTGTGTGTGTGCGCAGCTCACAGTCTGCATCAGTGTGATGAATGGGTGCTTTCCTTCAGCAGCCCCCAGTGACTCTCTGTTTTTCACCTTTTCTCATTTTCTCTCCTCTTCATGTGTGCTGCCTTGTTCTCTCCTGTAAATCCCTCCATCCTTTCACCACTCTTCCATCTGGCTTTTCTTCTGTCTTCTCCGTGTTTGTCTGTTTTCATCATGCCCCCACTCCTCCTTCCTTCCTGTCCGCTTCGTCCTATTTTTCCTTGGCACTGATGGAACTTTTTCTCACATTTTTCCTTGATCTCATCGCCTTGTACCCTGTGAAATAAACACCACTGTGTCCAGGTCTCTCCCAAATTCCCAGTCTCCACCTCCCATTTTTCCCATCTCTTTTGCCTCCTAGCACACCATCCTCTTTTCCATCACAGCCCCCAGCACTTGTGTCCCCCCGTGCCTCCTGGTTCAGAGCAGACTGGGGTTCTAATCTCATGCTGGCCCTTGGATTAGGGGATGAGACAGGGTTAATCTGAAGAAAGTCTGGATAGTTGAACAGAAACAGCTAATCCCCCATGCCTGGTGGTTATCTGTCACCCTGTCTCACACACACACACACACACACACACACACCCACAGTCTGTGACAGCATGATGGACACAATGAACGCCTCGTGTTACAGAGCAGAGCCAGACATGTACTGTAAATACACACCCTCTAATCTCATTGAGTGATGTGGGGCACCAGAAATGGTTAGAAATTGGGTTTTGGGTGTGTCAGTTGATGTGTGACTGTGTCAAGAAGGTGAGAAGCCACAGTTAGTGTCACTGTTCCTGTGTAAGTATGTAATGTTCCTGTTTCCACAGAATCTTTATTTTTCAGTGATTACTTTTAGTTAATGGACCAGTGTGTAAAGATTACTTTTCGGGTTTTTTTAAGCCTTTATTTTATAGGACAGCTTTAGATAGACTGGAAAAGGGGAAGAGAGGGGGGAATACATGCAGCAAAGGACCACAGGCTGAAATTGAACCCATAGCCACTGCTGCTCAGGACCCCCACAGCACATGAGGCACGCTCTCAACCAACTGAGCCACAGTGGCACCCATAATCTAATTTCTTAAACTTAATGTAAATGAGAAACCTGGTTTCCTTAATTGAGGTTGAGAAAGTTTTAATAATTGAATTGTGTGGTTACACGGTTAGATAATGCACTGGAGAACTTGTCCTTTTATTAAGCCATCAGCCCAAATACTTTGACAAAAGCCATCATAGGATTCAGCTTTAAATATCACCCAAAAATCAAGGGCAGAAATGTAACTGTGTGTTTAATAGTAACCAAGTGCCTTTAAACACATTTCCTGTACTTCCTGAATAGTAGTCAGTGGATTTATTTGGAGGTCAGAGAGCAGGTGTCACACCAGTCAATCCATTCTGTTTGAGACTCCGTTGAGACCCTGCTAACAATAAGGCTGGAGATGTTGGCAGCGCCACGTTTACTGACACAAACTGACAGTTGCGCTACTGAGATGTGAGCATGAGATTGCAGTTTTGGTCACTATTGCGCATTTATTCAGTGTTTTTTTTCAGTGTGGGAAGATGAATCTTTAGCACTTTGAAATACAAATGTTTGCCTCATTTATCTGAAATGTTAAGAATTTGATTATGAACTACTGCAGGGCTCTAAAAGTAATTGGGAAGGAATTTTTGTCAATGGAATTTCTACTGGTCAAACTGGTTTACTAGGAGAGCAAAGTAATGCCTGTCATTCCTTCTAATACTGCTCCGCTGACACATGAGGCACGTCAGTGAGCATGCAGGTGACTGACAATGTGCGCACTGTGTGTGGGAATATGTACATGCAAAATAAGCACACCTACATACCTTTACATACAGACAGATAAGAAGACAGGAACTACTGATGCTGCATCATGACTGTTAGCCTGACTTAAATTAAGCCTTCCTGTGTTTGCTTTTTTGTGTAACCATGTGATAGCTCAAGGTTGATATACAACACTGTCGAACAGCAATTACTCAAAAGCTCTGCACAGAGGGTATACACAGGAACATGGAGAAGCCTGACTCGCGGTTCCCTGTGCTGACTTCTGCAAAAGGTACACCTCGTTCTGGTAGTAAGTAGCGTGTTCCTGGGATCTCTTGCTTCATTTTCATATTTAATCTAGATTTAAACTCATATGTTATTAGTGGATTTTACCAGATGCACATTTCACATGACTTTTGCACCGACTCACTCAGTTTGTGGGCTGTTTTTTCTTGGTCGTCTCAAATATTTGCACATGAAATGTGCCTGAGGAGAAGTTGATGGGATGGTGGTTTGAAATAATAGATTAGAGGCTTTGGGCTTCATTTAGATTTTAGCAGGCAGATGAGAGAACTGTTGCGTGGCACTCTTAGCTGCTTTACTGTGGTGTTTGTTAATCATTGATCAGACTAACTGACTGATGCCAGGCGTAGATGGAACAAGAAGTCTAACGGCTATTACACAAGCGAGTTCGTCCTCTACTAGTGGTCCTATTTTACATCAGCGCTCTCTGATTAAAACAAATGTGGTCAACAAGTGAGAGGAACCTGGAGAGCACTTTAATCAAGGTACCTGCAAGGCTTGTGCATGTACGGCTGAATTCCATTTCCCTGACTGATATATTGCTGTTCATTTCTACATGTTAACAGTCAAGAGAGTGGTCTTGTTTGTGGACTGACGATGGTAATGTTTGTAGATTTGTAGGGTTTAAAGTCTCATACTGGATTGCACAAACAAAGATTAATTTAATCTAAGCCTAGTTCTAATCACAGTTTAGCAAAACTAGGTTTAAAGTGAATTAGATTTAGAGTTAAGCAGAGCTCTGTTGCACAAAAGTAATCTCTATTTAGTAAATCCATGTTTTGTCAAATTAAGGTTTCCCTTTTAGAAATTAAAACTTAAATTTAATCATGGAAATCATTATGCTTCTGTTCCCAAATTAAGTAAATAAATACAAAATAAATCAATTTCAGTGCTGTCGGGGCTTAATAAGTGTAAAAGAAGGGGGGAACCTGTATTCCTTGATAAAATGTCTAGCTAACTAAATAAAGAAAAAACTATATTTTGTTTGCTGGCTAAAATGTCAACAAAATGTTACATTGTTTGCTAGCTACCTAAATAAAAAAAAAACTGTGTATTGTTTGTTAGCTGGCTAAGAAATTAAAACATTACTTTGTTGCTAGTTAGCTAAAAGGTTGGTTAGCCTAGTCAGCCTATGTATAATGACTTAGCAGAGAATTAATCTCAAAAAGGAAGCTATTGTAAAAGTTAAACCTCCTCAAGATTAAGTTTAAAGTCAATAGTGGACCACATTTTAAACTGAAGTTCATTTTGGTGCAACAGAAATCAATTGAATCTAAACTTGGAGTAAAAGTTAAACTGAGGTTTAGAGAGAGGTTTAATTTGGTACAGCCCAGACTAAATGTGCAGATCCTGTGGGTTGTGTGTTGTGAACCTCCAGATAAGTGTGTGTGTGTGTGGGTGCGCACTCAGTTTGTGTGCCTCCATGCTTGTTAAAAGCCACTTAAATAGGGGGTGTGTGAGTGAGAGTGAAGGAGGAGTCTGGTGCTGCTCTGAGAGTCTCCTCGCTGAGCTGAGTCACACAGCGGGCAGTGCTGCCTGGGAAGATTGCATGGGACCTAAACTTAGTGCTCTGCTGGGACACGCACACTTTCACACACACAGCGTGGTCTCTAACTGAGGATACACTGTTTTCCTGTCTGTCTCAAGCACAGGGTGAGTTCATTCACAAGGATTTTTAACTTAACGAGTATTTTATTCTGTCTGTCTGCCTGATTCTTCTTGGGGTTGTCCCTCTTAAGTGTGGTTTTCTCTTTTCTCACTTCATGTTGGATGTTATGTCTAATCTTCGATTTTAGATCATCCACAACAGAACACACGGTCACACTTTGGTAACTGCTGGAACAAACTTGCACACTCTCAGGTTGACCTGCTCTTTTGTCTGTTGATTCATGTGAATGTTGCAATGTTTACTCTTTAAATCTTGCTGAACCTTTGATAAAATAAATCACCTACGTATGTAAACATGCTCAGACTGATCGCCGCACTCAATAATTTCTACCCTTTTGTACTTCAACCAAGACTGTGCATAAGAAGGATTTTTGACAAGATACTCTGAATTTGGCTGTTTTCTTCAACTCACTCAGATTGCTTCAGTCTGTCATGTCTCCTGACGTTACTGTAGCTGCAGCCTTTAATATGCCAACCCATTTATAAGGAAAAAGCAGAATTTGTAAAAAGTCCTCTCAGACATTCCCTGTGATATGAATGTCGTGCCCGTGGGGACACAAGGCAAGAAGACAAAGCCTCGGTTTCAAGTGTTGTCAGACACTCCTCTTGCCAGGAGTCCTGAGCTGCTGAGCGTCAGGGTGGGGACACACTGCAGCACGCAGACACACAGGTGTGCCTTTTGTTTTCTTCACCAAAGTATCGGCACACATTTTGCCAGAGGGTGTTGGGGAGGAGAGACAGAAAGAGTGAGACAGTGACACGTAAAAGACAGGTCAAACAGGACTGCTGCCAGGTGACAGCACTTTGAGGAGGTGGTGATGTCATGAGCACATGTTAGAAATGTCCTTAACGTTCACTTAATGGTGTTTGACAGAGAGGCTGAGTGGAGATTAAGTGACTGACACACCTGTCCGCCTGCAAAGACAGTTGTTTATTACTGTTCTTATAGGACAAGAAACTGCCTAAGACTTTGCTGCAGACTTTGTGTGTTGAACATTGTTGAAAAGGTCATCAAGTCTGTTTTTATGGGTGGCGATGTTGGTCTGTCTGTCAGTCAAGACTGTTCCAGACTGAAATACAACTGTAAGATGGATTCCTGTAAAATTTCGTGTCGGTGTTCATGGTTGTAGCCACAATGATTTTGACATTTCTTGTTTTCAACAAAATGCCAATATTAGCCATGAAATTTGGTACAGATATTCATGGTCCCCAGAGGCTGAATCCAAATTACTTTAATGATTCCTTGAGTTTTTCTCTATCACCACAAGCAGATTGACATTAGGGCTGAACAGTTCATCAACATTGTCTCAAACTTGCAACATGCCCCACTGCAATTTTCTGATCGCAGAAGGCGCAATATTTATGTGACAATTTTTTTTATTATTTGTTGTTGTTCTGCAGAGAAGTCCTCACCTACACATTATATACTATAGTCTAAGAAAACATCTTTTTTGGTACAGATCAATTTTAATATGTTTTTCAATGAAAATGAGAATAATAATGTAAAAACTTATCACAAATAGATTTTTTTTCAAATACTTTAAGCCCTGGTGCTTTTGTGTGAAATGTCATGTAGTACAAAACTCAGTCTCAGTCTTTTTGTGTTTAGTGCTAATTAGCAAATGTTAGCATACTAACACACTAAACTAAGATGGTAAACATTACATATACCTGCTTAACATTAGGATGTTAATGTGAGAATGTTAGCATTTAGCTCAAAGCTGTGCATAGGTAGCCTACATCCTCACAGAGCCTCTTACATGATGGTAGTTCTCTGTCTTGTTTAGATTTTTACAAGAGCTTTAGCTGCAAGAGCATATAACCATATAGAGTCTGGCAGGTGTTGGAGCCGACCATTGTTTTTATTCATGTACACAAATGAGACATTTGTTGTCCATCAGGCTAACAGAGATTCCCACACAGTAGGTTAAGGAAGTGGGAACTGAAGTTCAAAACATTAGGATTCATCATTCGGGGACTGTAATTGTAGAAAATTGCTCAGAATGTTATGGAAATCCATCCAACAGAGTAATTGTTTTGTTTAAGTGACCAACAAACCAAGCGACCTTGCCATCCCAGGGGCCAAACTATTTAAAGCACAAGTTGAAAGATGATTCACTATTTTTGGACACTGTTTGTGTTTTTTGTTGCAGAGAAAGATATTTGTGTCGGAGTGACACATTCCTCCAGCCTCCTTTTCTGGCTTGCAGTAAACTCATTCCTCTACCCCTGTGATGTGGCAGAGCCGGAGGGCTGGACCTTTAATGCTGTAGTAGTACTACTGCAACACTGACCACACACACACACACACACACATACATAACACAGTGAGCTCAGGTAAACTTCACAAAGTAGATTATCTGTGCTGATTCTCTTTGAAGAAGATGGATCTGGCCGGATGTTTTTGGAGAGATATGACATAGTGCCGTCTCACTGATAGGCTCACACACTGGAGGAAGATTCTGTTCTTGTTTTTAGATAAGTGTGGGGAGAAATTTGTGAAATCAAAAAACACTGAGAGCTTTGCAAACCAGCACAAGTTGTTCTGTCTCATCTACACTGCTACTGACACCTGACCTTTACAAGAGCATTTCTCGTTTTCACGCACTCGCTGTGCATTTTTGGATTTATTGAGATAGAAGCTGATACCTTCAGGCTCAGTCCGCTCTGGAGTGAAATAAACGTTGCATCTTACGAAGGTAGTGGGCTAGTTGCCATGGCAGCGAGTCTCACCATCCTCCAACAAGGACAGAGGCAAAGGTCGAGTCTCCTTTTGAGTTTGTCAACTCCTCACTTCCTGGATTGCAACAGTGCTGAACAGTGCAACAGTGAACAGTGCAAAACAGCTGTTTTCGGTTTCTATGCAAAGCAGGTCGACTGTGTAGGTTAAAATCAGTTATTGTACCATCAGCTGAGTCCTTGTCCTGCAGAGGTTCCTCTTCTGTTTGTTTCATCAACATCAACAAGTCTCAGATCCAGACAACAGGGCTCCTTCCCCCGTCACACAGATGGAGGAGGAGAATCAAAGTGTTTCTGCAGGGTGGTGGCTGGCTGCTACTAATTTACTGTACACGGCGGTCTGTCACTCGTGCCAAGTCGGCTTTAATGAGAAGATGCCAGAATGTGTGTGTTACCAGGAGCAGCAGTTCCCTCTGAGTGCTGTAGTTCTGAGAAAGGAAGTAGAGTTTGTCCTGTTTTTACTGTAAAAGAACTGTCTCTTTCATTGTCCTAATGGTTCATACACTGGGAAAAGAGAACTAATGATGCAAATTAAAACTACTTAAATTGGTCACACACAAATGAATTGTGTCTGTGTTTTCACTTTAACTTAACAAGTTATATGAATACAGTTGTTATAGTCAGATGTGCTACAATCTGATTACTTTCAATTTGATAGTTTGCATTAACACAGCCTAATTTGAAGGCAGATCAACTTAAAAGTTTCCAATTTTCCATCTCAGTTATTTGCTTTGGCCATTTGTTTTGGCGTTTCAGGGAAAGTCATTTTTTGTTGTACCTTAGTGTGTAGTTTCAGTTTGTTAAATATAATGAATATATATAAAATGTTACTTAATGTTAACCTGACCTAACAATAGCTGGTTTCGTTAACCGTACAAAAACTTGAATAACACAATTTAACCAATTCAGGTTGATCATTTTAGAGCTCATATAATACATTATTTGATAATAAATATGATTTTGTCTCGCATTAGACTTCCTGTCTGAGTCAACAAGAGAAAATGACGTTTCAACTGCAGGGGAAAAAATCTGGAAAAGACGTAGATGTCAAGATGTCAGACGTACAATACAAAGATAAATCTAACTGACACGCTTTTACTGAAATAAGAATAGGAGATTAGTGGAAGAGGATGAAATTTCAGGTTGTTATAATCCACAAAAATAGACCACCACTCAAAAATGACATGACTTCAAATACTGAAATATACTTTTTACAGTGTATAAGAGCTTAAAGATAGTTGATCTTATCCTAACTTGAAATCATTTTCTGCACAATTAAGCCAAATATGTTTGAAGAGTTATCTCTGGAATGTGGAATATATCTCTTTTTACATCTGACTTTTCTTATCTTAAACAGTAACACTTAACATACCTGCACAAGTGAAAGTCTCCAGCGCAGAGGTGATTTACAGCTGAGGGACCGGTGTTTGACACAGTTAATAACAACTCAAGCAGACAGAGCCAGGCTGTGGAGAGTGGACCCCCTGCAATCTTCCAGGATAAATGCCATATGTGGAGTTCCAATCTGCAGGCAGAGACTTCATTTTTAGCCATGCATGTATAATATGGTGCAGAACTTGTTGCTGGATGTTTTCTTATGATCTCTTAATGTGGCCATGAGGGGAAGCCAAGCACGTAATCAAGAGAGATTCCTGAGGCCGCCGTCGGGATTGATTGGTAATTTTGGGGCCGTGTTTAGAAAGTCTGCTCTCCCAAACACAGCGTGGGACTGTTTCCAGTCAGACTGTTGCTAGAGCTGTTGCCTTTAATTACGGTCAGGCTGTAAAAATAGAAACTGTGACTATATGATTCTGTGGTTGTTGTTTTGTTTTTTCTCTTTCTGTTTCAGGATTGGTAAAGATAAAGATCACTGTAGAGAAAATAAATAAGGGGCCCCAAGTGGTTACAATAAACTGCATCTGGAAGGGTACACCACATGTATAGTAGCCTACATACGGTTTTCACTCAAATTCCAGTTGTTCACATATTTTAGCTAATAAGTATTTTCATTATAAGTTAATCAACTGTTTATTTTTTTTTTTTATATAAATTTTCAGGCATGTGTGCATTATTGAAAAATTCTTGCAGCTAATCTCTCATACTATTGGACCGATCAGCCTGATTTTTTTTTCTTTCATGACTGTATGCTGCAGGACCTCTGTGATTCACAATTTGTGAAAAAAATTTTTATTACTTTTAGTACTGTTTCAAGTTCTTCACTCAAAAGTGAAAAAGTACAGGCTCTGAAATGTACATCTGTTTCAACTTGTTATGTCTTTTTTTATCTTGTTACGTCTGTCGTGTGTGATTTGTACTGATGAATACATCAGGGAATCGTCCTTTGTGTTATTGTCCCATTGAAATCAGTCTTGATTTCTTTTTCTTTTTTAAGGGGCTTTATAGGACAGTTAGAATTTGTAGAACAGCTGAGGACATGACAGGAAATGGAGAGAGAGAGAGTCGGGGAATGATATGCAGCAAAGGGCTGTAGGCAGGAGGCGAACCCACTGCTGCTACAGAGGATTCACAGGCTTGGTTCAGTGGCTTCCAAGCCACCCATTGTTGATTTCTTGAAAAGGAGGAACACAGTGATACAGAATTTAAAAAGATCAATAATTCTCCTCAAATGCATTAAAACTAAAATAACCAGCCTTTTTTGAAAGTACAGACATTTATGTTAAAAAAAAAAAATTGAGTAAAGAAAAAAGTTGTTAGAAAAATAATCCCTCAAGTAAAGTACAAATACCTGAAAACTAAACAAAGTAAAAGTAACAAAGTATCTCTGCTTTTTTACTTTCCACTTTTATCTGAATCTTTTAAGCTCCTCTCTACAGCTATTCGCTACACACGCTGTTTATCCATACAAGTTGGCCAAGCGCAAAGCTGCATTGATTTCTGCATCCAACCCATACATCAGTGCCACTTGTTAAAACACAAACACCAATTTAAGTGACCACCTTAAATGGAAACTAATAGCTTGTAAAATAATGAGAGCACCTACTGGCCCCTGGCAATTTACTGCCATATATGGGCATTTGCCGTACTAGGCCGCGCATCTAAGTACACGCTTTTCTCATGCGTGTGTGTCTCTGTGTGTGTGTGTGTGTCTTAGAGAGCTGTGAGGTCAGAGAGGGGTAGATTTAGGCTACTGTAAACAATGCCAGTCACTCCATTAAATCAGTCTGTGTGCTCTATCTAAACACTGACGCTGTACCATCTGTGGCCAGCTGGTTGGCTAACATCCTCGCTAGAGCTGATCATCAACTGGATCATTAGCTGGATAATCAACTGAACTGTCTGACACTCTCTAATATTTGGCCTCCAGCTGTTTATCATGAATGTATTTGCAGCAATGAATATATATATAGTATGCCTCGTGTATTCAATATCCTGCGACTGATGAGTTATGACAGGAGCTGTCTCTCAGTCTATGAGACAAACTGAAGCTTATGGATGGTTTTTGGAGAGGCTTCAGCTGTCTAGATGTCTGCCTGTGTTGATTTAACAGTTTTAATTACTTACACTCCAGTGTTTACAACATTTCCTTTATATTCGCTGTAAAGAAATTACTATTTTTTGGGGTTTTTTTGTTGTTGCTACATTCACAAATGTTTCACAAGACAACATGGCATTTGTATCAATTGTATCAAAAGTCCCACCCCTTTAATTAAGGGTTAATTAGAATGGGGTATCTTTTAAAGGGTTTAAGCAGTGATTATCCAATAGTGTTGTTTTTGCGATACTGTTATTTTTGCATTGTATTTATTTCACATAGCTCAATATTTCTCCTTTCTCCTGCCACTTCAATACTGTCCCTATCTGCAGGAAAAAAATGATGCTGTCAGCGTTTACTTGAAGCATGAGATTTCTTGTGATAATCTCTGTCATCGCTCTTATTTCATTTGCTTACAGTAAATGTTGTGATGTTCTTGTTGTAATGGACATTCTCTCTCTCCCCCTCTCTCTCTCTGTGTCTCTTTGTTCTTCAGCTCTGGGCAGCAGCCCGGCGTGCGAGCGCAACAACCCACCCAGTGTGCAGGCGTGTCTGAGTCGGGCAGGCGGTGGGACTAACAAGAGCAGGGGAGGGGTCAATGGAAGAGGCCCTGGCAACAGGCCTCGGTCGCTGTCGAAACCACAAGGTACATAATGACAAGTCACAACAATTCAGCCAGAGCGGGAGCGCCAGTGGACACAGTGTATGATTCACACCAGACGTCATTGCAAAACTATCAGCATGCACATGATAATTGTCTCAGAGTGACCTTTCTCCGGCTTTCACATTGTTCCTCTGTGCTTCTTTACTGTGCAGAAACGCTGTGTTCTCTATAAATTCAGCCATGCCCGGGGACTTAAAGTATATTAGTGGCAGAGGAGGTTTTCAGATCCTTTATGTGGATCAGTGCCACATAATTTACTTGCTGATACCAATACCAACATTTCAGACTGTATCAGATGCCGATACTGACACAGGTATTTATATTGGAACAACCCTAATTCAAAGTACTAATATTGCACAGAAATACTCTGAAATACAAGTAAAACGGCATTGTACTGCACTGTAAAATACTGCATTGAAAATATTACTTAAGTAAATGTATGAAACTGAAGTAGGATTTTATTGTTGTAGTTGGTTGAAGTGGAGCTCATTTTTAATTGTTTTGTAAAGGGCTGTTTTCTTTCAGGATTAATCAGATTATTTCCTCCATTAATCGATTGATTTTAAGGTTTGTAAAAATTCTGAAAATAGCAACAAATGCTGTCATAATTATCCAGAGACCAAAGTGACACCTTCACAATTTATGCCTGTTTTTTGCAACCAATAGTCCAAACTATATATTGGTCGTCTGATATTTGGCCTGTCACAGCTATATCAGTCTGTATCAGTATCAGTATGTATGTTTTCCATTGTGCACCAATATGAATATTTTTAATAATGAAAAAATATTGAAAGGAAAGGCAGCAAATCTTCACATTTGCAAAGCTGGAACCATGAAATGTTCTTGTTTTTTGCATTAAGAATAATTTAAACCAGTATAAAAATAGTCAACTAAAAAGCTGTTATCAGCTGTTATATAGTTTAATTTATAACAAAATGTGGTCATGTGTAATATTCTCAATCTCAATTTGCCAAGTATCTAGAAAGTAAAGCTGCCAAATAATTGTAGTGGAATAAAAAAAACAGTATTCATTTTAGTGGAGTAGAATGAAAACACTCAACTAAAGTACAAGTATCTCAAATTTGTGCTTAAGCTCAGGATCAGGCCACCACAGGCGGTCAGTGAAAACAGGAATAGAGTTATATAAGTTGTCTTGGGATCAGTGAACCCTGTGCCTCGTTCCTCTTTTGTTTGACCTGAGTAAATCATTCTACACAGATAAGCTCTGTTGTCTCTGCTGCTGTAATTCATGCAGGGACTTCAATTCCTAACTCATGATCTGTGGGAAAAAACTGCTCAGTTACTCTGTGCTCAGCTGGGTTACTAGTTTGTTCCTCTTAGGATGTTTAATTCGACGCAGTGTCAGTTGGGGTATCTTATACCACCCCCTTCAGGCTGAAATCAACATTGCAGCGATGTTTTCCCTACCAGCATCCAAATTCAGTCACTAATAATAATACTAATAACAATAATAAGGACTTTACAAAACATAAAAACAAAAAAGTACATCATAAATAAAGTAGAACAGATGCAGTAAAGTGAGGTATGAGAAATTTAAAGTAAATACAAACAGAAGAATATCCAATTCAAGAAAAGGCAAATAAAAAATGAATATTCCAAATTTTCCTCTGTCTTCTCTCCAGTGCCTCCAAAGCCACCACATCTCCAGAGCCCGGTGACAGAGCTCTCGTCCCCGCTGGGCCGCATCCAGAAACCATCGCTTAGAACGGTCATGGAGGGAGGAGGAGGAGGAGGAGGAGGAGGAGGAGGAGGAGGAGGAGGAGGAGGAGGAGCTGTGAACCGGGATAAAGTCAGGGAGAAACACTCCAAAGTCTCAGACCTCATCAGCCGCTTTGAGGAGAACAGGTAGGGGCTCTTTATTCCCCGGTGCTGTGTGATGTTCCCCTTCATGGAGAAAAACTATCAGGAAACTATACAGTGTAAAAAACAAAAGAGGAATTTCTCATTTTCATTCAATGCCAATCTATTGTGTAATAATATTCAGTGAAAGTGGCTCCTCAATATCGCTCTTGCTTGAGAATTTTCCCTGATCACTCTTACAATGACAGATGACTAAATAACTGCATCCACGTCACCTAATGGCTTTTGTAACAAAATTATTCAGGCTGTTGTAATCACGGTGACGGAAAACTTTGTCTTTCCTAACGTTTCCTATGCCGGTTATTTCAAGGATGAAAAGCAGAAGTCCCTCAATCAAAGTCTTGAGCCTGACTCATTGATAGTAGCCCAGACGAGAGCTGTAGACAGAACAAGCTGAGATTAGCCTGTGCCCCACAAGCCAAGCGTTAGCCAGGGGATGAAAGGAGATTTGTACAGGCGAGGCGAAACACGGCTCCTCATTCAGTTGTGGGAGAGGACTCGGTGTTGCAAGATGAAGCCCGGGAGAATGAGGTAGGATCTCTTCGACTCACTCAACTTTAATGTCTCTACTTTGATCTTGTTGCCTCGCGGTGATGTGGTGATTTAAGCATTCTGTTGGCTTTTACACAAACTCTTCCCTGCTGAATTTACTAATTCTGATTCAAGAGTAAGTTAGAAGTATCCAAAAGGCTTACTAATGTTTCACCCTTTTTTGTGCGTTACATCTTGTTCTGTTGTAAGCTTTGATTAAAGCTGGGGCCTTATCTATGGGAGGGAGGCCTGTTGAAAGAAGTGAGAGGCACAATAATGGTGCCCTTGTCCCAACTGTTCATACAGTAGAGTTCAAAATATTCAGTCTGTAGCACTGATATGCCCGCTAAGATTTCACCCAGTATCTTCAGTCTAGTATTCCAACTCATCTCTGGCCTGGGATCTCTGAAAACAGAATGACAAAATCTAAGCGGAATCCCACGCCTTTCATCACATTTTCCAGCCTTGAAGTGAGGTTAATCAGAGCAAACGGGTGTATCTTTTTCATTCAGACTCTGCGGGGGCTGTGGGGATTAGCCCTCTAGTGGCCCTGGAACAGAAAAAAGAGAAAGGCCCACAGCTTCCGAGAACAGAATTAGCCTACTAATATACTAATCTGGTTCACATGGCACTTGGCTGCCTTAAAGGCACCTTAGAGGACTGCTGGCACATGGAAAGCGAAGCTGTTCTTTAATTCTCGTCTAGTTCAGCCTGTTTTAAAACACTGTCATGCACTGGAACATTTTCAGTGCTATTTATATGCAAAGAGGAACTGCGGTGCGCACCTACCTACACACACAGTAAAGTTGTGTGTGTGTTTTTCAGTTGCATCAAACAGTATCTGCCAATCGTGGTATTATTCAGTGTTCCTCTGAAGAGTATGGATGGTATTGTTTCACATCCAAATGTCTCAGGTGGCCGACAGCCCAGAAGTGATTCATCTGTGTAGTGTTTCACCAGCCTGTTGTTGTTCCTCTATTTATACTTACTTCCTGTTTCTATCGGACAGTGACAGTCGGTGCAATGCTGAGCAGCGCTGAGACTGTGTGGGTGATGTTTCTTTGCATCGGTAAAGGTTAGATACAGATATAGTATCTCTTTTCTGCAAGAAAGGATGATGCTCGACGGGGCAGAAGGTTTTCCTAAATCTGATTTGTGAGAGCAGCAAAGCTGAGCTAAGACACAGTAGCTAGTGTACTGTAAGACTGGAGGGTAATTTACAGGGAAACAGCTGGACACACTGCCGGTACAGGATGTCGAGCAGATGAATGGTGACATTGTACATGCACATGTGTGTTTTTCTGTCTTAATCTAGCTTCCATTCCTGCGCTGTATTTCAAATTGTCTTGTGCAAACTGTTTTTTCCATCTCATTCATGTTGAAGCAGACAGTGAAGGAGACGTCACAGCACAATATATAATGTGGGTTCTCGCTTGGAAGTAGGACAAGATCTGTCTCTGGGGAGGAGTGTTGTACCTCTCCCCCTCCTCCTGTCCTCCTCATTACTGTACCTCCATTCCTCCTTTGCTCACACACACACACACACACACACACACACACACACACACACACACACACACACACACACACACACACACACACACTTCCTCTGCACTACACCAGCTCTCAGCAGCCTCATAAGACCAAGAGAAGTTTGTGCATCTCTACAGTTTTATTTTTAACTCTCACACTCACGTGCAGAAGCTCTCTGCTTACCCTCGTGTCTCACACTCCCTGATCAACGCACCGGCTTTGAGCAGCTCGTGAACACTGTAATCTATCTTTTCCTCTCCTTTTTTTTTTTTTGTTACTGTAGCTCTCTCTGTGTTCTTGCCGTATTGACCGACTTCCTCCTTTGCCTTTTCCTCTGTTCCTCCAGCAACCCAGAGAACAAGAGAGACGGCTCGCCGCTCAAACAGATCAGCAAGTCGTCCAACTGCAGCCCAGCTCACCGCGCCCACCAGAAGCAGACCGAGACCGGCGGGATTCAGGATAACCATTCCTCTGTGCCGCAGGATGCCCACAAACTGGCAACCAACGGGGTGGTGGTAGCGCAGATGGAGCAGGACAAGGAGAAGGAGGACAAACAGGAGAGGAACAATGAAAGTGCGAGGATAGAGACTGCCGGGCTGGTGAATGGAAATATGGGGGACGGGAGCGCAGAACAGAGTGATGATCATTCACCTCCACACACAGACAGGACTGGTACAGAAAGCCACACTCAGAATGAGGACAGTGGGTCTCAAACAGAAAGTGAGCAGAAGAACGAAGAAGGGAGCACAGATCAGAAGGTAAGTACCTGCACCCAAGTTCTCTGTGTATTTCACTCATTCTTGAGAATTGAGACAAACCATTTTGGGAGTTTTTGTTTTTCACTTTTCATTATGCTGGAAAAATATATTATAAAAGATCAAACTCGTGGCTATTAAATGTTGTAATGGGGTCAACCTCCTAGTGATTAAATGTTGTATTATATAGCATGTGTTGCAGCTGAGGACTCACACAGACACAAAAAGGCATAGTACTGTAAAATAAAACGGCCCATTTGCTGCATGTCATTCCCCCTCTCTTTACCCCCTTTCCTTATTCAAAAAGTATGATGTATTATTTGAAAAGCTGATGCCTTGCAGAATTGACAAAATGTTTATTTTTTTTGTTTCACAGCATAGTTGTCATGAGTAGCCATTTTATTTTTTAAAGTTGCTAAGAGTTATCTTAATGCTAATCAACATACACATTATTAAAACATAATTCTGTTTGGTTTTTAGGGATATTATTTCATGAAATTGTTGAAAAATAGAAAGCTTACCAGCGCTTGAGCAGTATTCCACCTTTTTTCAAACTAGGAAATAAGACAGGGGTCCTCAGGTTATAGCTAACCTTTTTATGCCTGATTATGATTATTATGCCCGAAACATTTTAAAAAAATACATGCATTTGATATATACAAATCTTGAAAAAAAAATGGAAGTACAGTAGTAGTAAAGTAAAGTGTTTTTTTTACTTGGTAGAACATTATTTGTTTCACTTCTCAAGCGTGGGTGATTTCCAGCCTTTGTGTATTTAGAGCACGACAGAGCCGTCTTGTTGTGTTGACTCTGCAGTCACTGACGGTCAGCATTTATTTACGTACTGGGCTTTCAGTGAAATTAAATCTTCTGAACTAATTCAACTCTGGGTTACTCTAACACTGTAAGGGTAGAGTTACACGTGTGTGTGTGTGTGTGTGTGTGTCTCACAGAGGTTATTATCTGCGAGGGCCGAGCAGATGTCCAAAGCTTGAGCAGCTGACTTCGTGCCTCAGCAAACTCCCCTGTGGGAGCCTGTGGTGCCTGCTGTTGTCTACAGATTATAAGTATCTCACGTTCAGATCAATCTCCATCTTCTCTCTGTTGAAAACAACAGCAAGCGTAAAAACATATTTTGACTGGTCTTGTTGTTCTTACAGGGACCTTTGTCAAGTTGAAACCTAACTTTGGTGAAGAACTCGATTTTTCTTTTTTCTTTCTTGTTCAATTGAGTCAATCTGGATTCAATTTGAGTTGCTTTGCTCCAGTTATTGATTTCTAATCAGATCATTTTTGTGCTGTTTAGAATTATCTTGAGTATATTTGCTTTATCTGTTTGTGTATGCTTGTTTCACCTTAATTAAAAGCTCAAATTAATGTATGATTTCTTACGATTCATCAACAGACACTTAACTCATTCAGCGTAATGTATGTCCAAATAAGTAAGAGTCTGTTTATGTGTCATAAAAAATCATTAATATTCTTTTAGAGGGAGGAGATGTTTATTATGGTTAAATTGAGCGATATGATCCAGCGCTAAACTCAAACTCTAAAGTTTTGGGGCAGTGAGCTTTTTTTTTTCAAGTTAACAGCCTTAGCTTGACAAATAATTGACTGCTATAAACAGCTGAACAACTTACTGCCCAGGACATGTTGTTGATTGTTATTTTCAATTTACAATGTTGTGCTCGTCTTGCATCTTGCAGCCTGTCTATGTTTCCGTGAGTCAGGAGATGAGGGGGTGGAAACAACCAACTCAGTTTCAACCTATTTAATATACAATTCATGGCTTTAACTGGCTGTCTGGACTGCTGTACACATTTTTAGACATGCAGTTGTCACATAATGTTCTTTTAAGGACATTTATCAGACTTCACCCAGGTCCATCTGGAACATCATCTAATAGACCTTTTTCACAGCAGCCATATTGATATGAAATAGTAATAACACAGGTGTTACCAATGATACTAATTCAGATCCCATTCCATTTAGTGTAGCAGAGCCTTTCCAGTGAGCCAACATGCACAGTAGCAGGACCCTGACTCTGTTTGACCTCAATAAGTATCATTGGTAACACCTGCGTTTACTATTTCGTGTCAAAATCGCTGCTGTGAAAAAGGTCTGTTGTTAATACTGATGAATCTGTGTGAACTGTAAGTAGCTTAGCTGTTCAAGGCGGAGCTCGTTTTAACTACTTTACATCCAGTAAAGTAATTAAGTCTAGTGTTTCCCAGCCTAGGGGTTGAGGCCCTCCATAGGTCCAAAATATATACCTGAGGGGTCTGCCACGTAAATTATTGTTAGTTAGTTGGGATTTTTTTTTTCTAATATTTACATTTTTGTGAAAAAATGTAAAATGTAACCTATTTGTACCTGGAGCGGGTATGTAAATGAAACCGTCTGAGAAGTTTCACTCTTTGGTGGAAGTGCTAACAACTCATAGCCAGGGGCCCCAATTACACACCGCTTTTCTTCGCAAGTAACAAGTCAAAGAGAGAGGGGACAACTGGTTTTATCTTTAACATTACAGTGAATTTTAAAAGCATATCATAGGCTCTTTTTTGTATCTTAGTGTGAAAAGTAATTACAGCTATCTAATAAGAAATACATTATTTTAATTTGATTTAAGTCCAGTGCTTGAATAAATGTTTTTAGTTACCTTCCACCACCTGGTCTTTTATATTGTTCACATCAAATTATTCCACTCAAATGCATTCAGCATAATTCTCCTTTGACCAGTGTGTATTTGAAAAACATATGAATTGCATTTGTCTTATTCTGAAGTATAGTAAGCCTGGAGAAGTCATTTCTCAGACACTCAGCACAGAATTAGCAACATCATGGATGTGCTGACAAATGAATTATATGGGTGTGTGAACTTGATTGCTCTTGGGCTGCTCGGACCAACATTTGAGAGGAAGATTCTGCTTCCTTGCGGTTGTGCATAGCGCAGAATTTTCTGCCTCTGGCCATGGTCATTGTGGCGGTAAACTGTCCTGCCATACACCATTTCATCACGTCAGTATGCATGTGTGATGTTTTGTTGAGTAGACTTTGGGGATACAGTTACAAACAAAACTCTGTTAAACATTTTCGTCTCAGGCTGATTTGGTGTCATTTCCCTTATTCTATAATTTCAATTCCTGCTCTCAGAGCCACTGCTACGCCGCAGCCCAGCCCACCATCAGCCCAGTTTTATGGACACACACATCAGTGCCACATTCTGCTGTGTGCAACAACAGCATTTAATAACACAAGGCTGCGCTCAAATAGCAGAAGAGTCATTGAGGCAATGAAGCCGAGTCAGAACAAGAAATGCATGATTTGCAATGAACATTTTCTCATTGAAATGCAGAAAATACAACATGTTGTTCCTCAGATATTCACTCTGTAATGATGGGGTGAATTTGGTCTTAAAATGAGACCAGTGATCTGAACCAAACAGGAACTTACAGAGAGACAGGAAACAAATGACAATGATGTGGGAATGAATAGTTCAAATTCATGCACCACAGACAGTTTGTTGCACACTTCTGCATTAATTCCACCTCAGATTAACTCCAGTCACTGTGTCGAAAAAGCTCATAAAACTCCATTTTCCTTTATGCTTTAGATGACAATGTCAATTACTCATCATTAGGGAAGTATTAGACTGGAAACAGTCATTATACACCTTGTGAACTATGTGACCGTCCTGCTGACGTCGCTGCTCAACAGAATAAGATCACTTTCACACTTGGCTAATTCATTTATGATCAGACGTTAATGTAAGATCCCCACACATGTAAAACCTCACAGTAATGTGCCCTGTGATTTCAGGAGACAAATGAACAGAAGCTGTTTAAGATCGCCAGCGAGCTCTTGCAAACAGAGAAGGCCTACGTGGCGCGACTGAACCTGCTGGACCAGGTGAGGAACTGCTCCCGTTCACTTCTGTTTTTCTCTGACCACATCACACAGTAGCTGACGTTGGAACAGCGAGGCATGATAAGTGCACAAAATGTCACCTTTTCACTTTGCAGTTATTTGTCACTTATCGGTTCTATGTGGTGTACGGCTCTCCAGGTATTCTGTGCTAAGCTAATGGAAGAGGCAAATAAAGGGACATTCCCCGTGGAGGTAGTGAAGAACATCTTCTCCAACATCTCCTCCATCAACCTCTTTCACAGCCAGTTTCTGCTTCCAGATCTGGAGAAACGTATGGGAGAATGGTAAGCTTCAGCCTGCAATGAGATGATAATAAATGCAACAGGGTTCTGTATCAAACCTTGGCTTCCCTCACATTGTCTCTTTATACTGAAGCCAACTAGAGCTGCAACGATTAATCAATTATTTATTGACTGTTAAAGTAGCTGCTAACTACTGTGACAATGCCTAAATTGTTGAGTAATTTTTTAACAAAATTCAGCTTTTTTAACAATTTCAGTCTCTCAGCTATGAATATTTTCTGGTATTTGTATTCGTCTGTGACATTAAACTGAATAACTTTGGGTTGTGGGCAAAAGAAGACATTTGAAGATGTCACCATGGGCTTTGGGACAAAGTGATTAATATTTTCACAATTTTCCAACATGTTATGGACCAGACAACTAATTATTTAATCAAGAAAACAATAAACAGACTAATCAGTATTCAATACTGGATTTTTTGGGGCCGATACCAATATAAGGGGGAATAAATTCCAATATTGATATATCAGCTGATATTTTTTCTATAGAATCTAATATACAGAATATCAAAATTATACATAAACATACTTCATACCTCAAACATGGTTAACACTTTTGACAAAGATATGTAATGGAGGCAGGATATTTTACAGTTTTACAATAAACTTTATTGCCCAAAATTATATCAGGGCACTGAAAAAATAAGATTTCACTGTCAGGCTCTAATCAATCATGAAAAAATTCTTAGTTGTAGCCCTAAAACCAAAACTTAAACTCTGATAAAGCTGCTGCAGCTGATGATGATGAGGTGGTGCCAGACATCTTTACCTTTAGATTTACTTTATATCCTGTAAATAGATTTTAAATCCTACTGTACTGACAACTTCAGGTCTCCACATTATGGTTCACCTCCTCCTCTCCCTCCCTGCAGGGAATCCACACCTCGCATTGGAGACATACTGCAGAAACTCACACCCTTCCTCAAGATGTACGCAGAGTACGTGAAGAATTTCGACAAGGCCATGGAGCTGCTGAAACAGTGGACTGATCGTTCGCCTCAATTCAAGGCCATCATTCAGGACATACAGGTACCACCAACCAAAATGCAGGGTGGAGAAATGCACTTTTATTTTTAGACAAAGGTTGGAGGACACAGACTCCTGCTTAGTGCTGCGTGAAAAGCATATTTGTTGTCCTGTTTTTGTTGACAACTAGCAGGGTTAGGGGTGGATAAATATATTTCACGTACACAATTATGCCACAAAATTTAGGAAGTGATGTAAAATCGACATTTTTTGGTTATTTCTGGACAGAGTCAAGAGGTCTGTGGCTGTCTGACACTTCAGCATCACATGTTGGAGCCGGTGCAGAGAGTCCCTCGCTACGAGATGCTGCTTAAAGACTATCTGAAGAAGCTGCCTGAGGACGACTCCGACCGACGAGATGCAGAAAGTAAGTCGACATACCCAAAATTCCTGCGCCAAGGAGTATTTCACCTGGGCTCTACTGCTAATGTAACCAATCTCCTTTTTGTCCCCAGAATCATTAGAAATTATCGCCACAGCAGCAACTCACTCCAACAGTGCCATACGAAAATCTGTAAGTACAGAGGATCTAAACCAAGACGTGATCTGTCTGACACATCGACACTCAACTAAAACAAATGTCCCATCCTCATTTAGGAGAATCTGAAGAAACTGATAGAGATATACGAGATGCTGGGTGAGGAGGTGGACATCGTTAACCCCTCTAACGAGTTCATCAAAGAGGGACACATTTTGAAGCTGGCGGCCAGGAACACCTCAGCCATGGAGCGGTACCTCTTCCTGGTGAGAGACACTGTCAAGCACAATAACACCTTCTTATCTAATGAAGGATGCTGCGGGGAAGTATGCTGTGGCGAGACCTCGTCTGCACGAGTCAGTTGATACAAGTGAATCATTTCAAGCCAGGAACACCTCTGTGTGAGGATACATGGAGGGCGCATGAACTGATCTCTCAATTACTGAGATTGCCAGATGATGTGATTACATCCTGGGTGTTTGTTATTAGCTTTAGGCTGAATGTCTCCCATCTGTGTAATTCAGGTTACCTGCCGTGTGTAAGAGGAAGAAAACACTGCCATTGTACATGTTCTGCCATCATCAATCAACGCTTTGTGTTTCTTTTGCTGCCAGTTCAACAACATGCTGCTGTACTGCGTGCCCAAATTCAGTCTGGGAGGCGCCAAGTACACAGTGAGGACACGGATTGGCATCGACGGCATGAAGGTCCTGGAAACGATCAATGAGGATTACCCTCATACCTTCCAGGTGTCAGGGAAGGAGAGGACACTGGAGCTACAGGCCAGGTACGTTTCCTGCAGAAATGGAACATGTAATGCAATAAAAGTTTATTTAAAGGTCCAGTGTGTTAGACTTTCAAGTACCTGTTGATCCTAAGCCCAACCCCTTTTTGCACTGTGCTCCAATAACATTTGAGCAAGTTTAATACCCAACTTTTCTGTAGTTAAATATGTGCTTGGCTCATCTATGTTGAAAGGAAAGTTGAATGTAGTTAAATGATGGCGACATCTACATCTCAAGCTGTCACATCTCAAGTTAACTAATGTTAGCGAAATGCTAGCTGACTAGCTAGCTAAAAATGATATATTGTTATGAGATTGTCTAGCTAGTTAGCCAGTATTTTGCTAACATTAACTAACTTAAGATGTAAGATTATATAGTATGTGACTTACAGGTCCCCCAGCTACATCTTTTAATGGTCATGTATAATCACCTGAAAATATGAACTGTGTTTTGGTTACTTTAGAATGAGACGTTTTTATTTACAGAGGTCGCAGGTCCTCTTCAAAGGAGGTTGCTATGTTTCTACAGTAGTTCAGATTGTACAAACCAACACTGGCTCTAGATATGGCCTTTCACCTTTTTGTGCACCTTTTGTGGTCACTGCACTCCTGCAAAGGGAGAGTGAAACGAGGTGTTTCCAATCTGCAGATTTGTGGCTATATACCACTAAATCCTATACACTGGTCCTTTGAAAAAACATTGACGTCCCTCCCACATGGAAGTATAACTGCATGTAATTTGTACCACATACAGTATAATTTCACATATATATGGAAGACCAACCAAGAGCCATATTTAAATCATGCACATCTTTAAATAAACTCCCTGACCACAGCTAAGTGCTGTGTTGGTGTAGCTTGGTGTTTTAAGAGGAACAGGAACACTGTCACATAAAGTTAGGGTTTATACTTTTTCAGTGTTTTAATGTTTGTTCTGGTTTGTTTTTCCTCCTCAGCTCAGAGCAGGACAAGACAGACTGGATTAAGGTAAATACAGGATATATATTATTTTCACATTTGATTATATGTGTGTGAAGGTAATGTGGAGTGACTCGCGCTGTGTTTCCTTCAGGCTTTCCAGGCGACCATTGAGATCTTCCAGCAAAAGAACGAGTCATTCAAAAACGCGTTGAAAGAGGTGGAGGAAGTGTCGGTAAGTGTAGCGCCAGAGTTCTGCACCCGTAGTGAATCTACTGACACATCTCTGCACTGTCACGCTGAGTGTATGTTTATATTTGAATGTACAGAACGCAGAGCTGGGGAAGCGCGCCCCTCGCTGGATCCGTGACAATGAAGTGACAATGTGCATGAAGTGTAAAGAGCCTTTCAATGCTCTGACGCGGCGGAGACACCACTGCAGGGCCTGCGGCTACGTAAGTCATCTCGATGGTGTCATGTCATGCATAATGCATGTGCAGAAGGTGAATGAGAGAGCATCCATAAGGACAGGGACTTATTCAGAGCTCACATTGCAGTTCAAATGTGAGCAAATGTTGATTTTTAACACCAATAATTTAACTTCTACCCTCATTACTTTACATTTACATTTTTGATTGTCACTCTTGATTGAAAAACCCACTCCCTAAAAGTTTTGAGATTCTGATCCAATACATTTGGGGGATGATGTTTCCATGTGGACTTTCAGTCAAAAGGATCGAATGCTCCTCCATGTTAGAGTCACACTGTCCTCCGAAAAAATATTTTAGTATTAATTTCAGTATTTTTAGAGCTCTGAGTCACTAACCATATAACAGAAATGTCCTCCAGTTAGAGTCTGGCAAGGGACATTTGTTGCTCATCATCATCCCTCTTCTCTCTCCATTTTTACTGACTGCTACAAATCACAGGCAAAATGACCCCCAAAAGGCTTTAATAATTAAATATTATAAAATAATGATGGTTCCTACTGGCTTAAAATAGTCATAGTGACCTAAATGGTGCTCAAAGATAAAAAAAAAGTAGAGTGTTCTGTATAATGGCTGTGAGTGACCACAATGATCTTCTCTTCTTACAGGTGGTGTGCTGGAAGTGTTCAGACAATAAAGTGCCGCTCGAATATGACAACAACAAGATAAACAAAGTCTGCAAGGACTGCTACTCCATCCTGATGGGAGAAAAGATAGCCGAGGGAAAGAAGAAGGGCATCCTGGAGGTGAAAAGCATTTCTTGATACTAGGGATGCAAGAGATTGGATTTTTGCCAATATTTGATTTGCTGATATCTTCCAACACATTTTGGCTCATGCTGTTTTATGCACTTTTTTTTCCTACGAAACTGCATAAACCATCAAGTCTCTCCTGTCGTGGAATTAACATATTATCATGCCAGCGCTTATCGTGATATCACACTGGCAGATGCAGATAGAAAATACAAAGTGTTTCAAAATGTATACATTCACTGGGCAACATTAGAAAACTACTGCTGACAGGTTTTTTTCGCTTGTGCCTGTTTGTCTTTGCGCTTCATGAAAAATAACTAATGATAAGGATGATGGGTCTTAAGATCGGCAGTTAACACTGCAGACATACTCAGGTCACATGCACAAAATTAAAGCGCCATATTATCAGCCTGTTATAACCCAGAAAGTTTCATTTCTGGCTGATACAGATATTTAATTTTTAAGCCTTATCGTGCATCCCTTATTCATGCATAGAGAAATACACATGCTAGGATTCCACATTACGATATTTTTCTAAAAAAAGGATTAAATGACATCAAAATATTACATTCTTAATTAGTGTTGCTGTATTGATTTTGTTCTCATTTGTGGTGGTCTTCTCCCGTACAGATCGAGGCAGCTCAGTTCACAGGCAGCAGCATCATGTGTGGCTTCCTGCAGTACTGCGAGAAGAACAAACCTTGGCAAAAGGTGTGGTGCGTCATCCCCGAGAAGGAGTGTCTGGTGCTTTACCTTTATGGAGCTCCACAGGTAAACCAGCAAGACCATAAAGCAAAGAAAAATGTGTATTCATTTCCAATCCATGGTGTACAGATAACAATCTCTTTATCCCTGACCACTCTCCTCAGGATGTAAAGGCCCAGTGTACGATCCCCCTCCTGGGATATTCTGTGGATGACAGCACTCGGCCCACAGACCCTCCGGCCAGCTTCCGCCTCTCTCAGTCCAAGTCCATCCATAACTTCCTTGCTGAAACTGAGGAGCTTAAGCAGCGCTGGCTGAAGGTGATTCGAGTGGCAGTGACAGGAGAGGTGCCGGAATGTCCACAGACCAACGGCAGCAACATGACAGACAACAACAACACGCAAGAAGCGGGTACTGATAGCACATAAGGGTGCAAGCAAACGGCTGTTGGGATTGCTCAACAAAGACAATATGTGCAGACGTGCTGCACGTACAAATGCACACTCTCCATTGCTGTCCTTAAACTCTGAATCTTAAAGTGGAAACAAATCAGTGCTGGATATGCTGCCTTTCCTTGCCACTCCCTGTGTCTCCCAGTTTCTTCATGGATTTTCTCATAAACCCACACAAGAAGGTTTGATCACAGCTAGAGCTGTGCTGGATTACTGAAGGACATGTCTGGTACAATCAACACTAGAGCAAAGGGGCCTCAGGATTGATCAACTTCCCTCATACAGGCACTATTAAGGACAGCTCAAACTCAGTCTTCATAGACTCTTAACCTGTGTCAACTCCTCTTGAGCCAGTGGGCTACCACAGACTTACACAGCGCCCTGTACAGGATGTGAATCAAAGCAAAAGGACAGTCCAAACTAAGTCTGCTGGTGCTGTAACTTGTACCTGTACAGTTTAAATGTTTTGTTTTTTCCTTTTTCAAAAAGGAACAATTGTGTTTGTGTGTACAGAAATCAGTCTGAAACTTTGTTTTGATAACATAGAAAACATCTAAGTATGATATAAAGTATTTACAGTATTCCCGCTTTTCTTTGCTTGAGAAGATGGTTCCAAAACAGGGAAAATGATCATGTGGTTGGATAATGATGGTCTCATCTCCCTCTCTCATCCCTCAGTGAAAATTCATCAGCAGTCTAATCAAACTCTTGATGCATGTCGAAGGCTGATCTCTCTGCACCTGCCCAGTGTTTTCTATGCAGCAAATGGACATAATTTGCAAATCAAACCAGTTTTAAATATGAAACTTGGTGATCATAGAAGAATCCGCTTGTCCTATAACTGGTTGAGCCTAAAATATAAGCTTCATATGAATTATATGGATGAAACTCTCTCTCAGTAGGTTATGTTGGGATGAGTACATATTGTGATATGATCTATTTTCCAGACTAACACTTCAGAAAACACTTAGAGATTTAAAAAAAACAAAAACAAACAAGTGTTAATGTTTTTGCAGTGAAAAGAAATAACCGACAAATCAACGTGCTTCATCACATTGATGCAAAAATCCTGTAAATCCATTACAATAAATCAGTCCTGCTCACTCCAGCAATGTAGTTTTGCTTCTCCATGAAGTTTGGAGAATTGCAGGACAAACTGAAGGAGAAGAGGCCTACCAGCAGAAGACATGACGCAGTTTGAGCTGTACTGTCCACGACAAATAACCTTCCTGTGGAAAATAAGTGTTCCTTTAGCTAGCTTGATAGAAACAATACGAGCTCGCAAATTTGTAGTGTAACGATATGCATTGTCGTACATCACCCAACCCTGTAGCCCAGACAGTGCTGTTTGTACTGAAAACTGATGATTAGGTTCATGTGGAGAGAGACGAGCAGGGATCATCGTTGTCTGTGTGGCAGGGTTTTCTATTTAGATTCAAATGCAGCACAATCACAAATATAGCAAAGCTGGTGACAGAGACGTAAATGTGTTTTTAATGCTGTAATTAATTTTATTATTTAAAGTAATTTATAGAGTATGACAAGCATGATCTGTTAAAAGTAGCACAAAGTCGTTCCCTCACTGTCAATAAGAAGTGCAGTAGGTAGATTATTTTTTTCTGAGAGCAGATGTTTTTCCACTAACTCATCAAACGCATCACCTCGGTTCTTCAGCGTGACAGCGACCGGACATGGCGCTGGACGGACTGTGTTCGTTCACATGGTTCACCCCTCCTGTGCTCGATGCTGGTGCTCACCTGAGTCTCACCCCTCTGAACTCTTTCCTTTCCTCAGTGTTCAAAATAAAAAAAAACAAGAGCACAAAACTTTCCTGTCTGTAAGATCTGAATGTAAATCCAGATTTTTTATATGTGTCTTCTCATCCCCCTCCCCAAAGGTTTGAGACTCTACGCACTTTACAGTCTTATAAAGTGTACCTTCAAAGAAAATAAACCAGATTAAATATGATTTATGTGGACGTAGCTCGTTTTTTAAGTTGTGTCACTGCTTGAGTAACTGGACCTAGGATGTGTTATCAAAGCAGTCTGACTCTTCTGGTCTCATCAGTCACTTGGTGCTACTTTCACAAAGCAACGTCTCGTTTTGGTTCCTTGTTTTGCTTCTCCTGATAAGAAGCTTTTCAAAATGAGTCACCCCAGACATACACGTACAGTAAACATAGACGAAGTTAGTAGTTGCAGTTTGTCAGAAGTGGTTGATGGTCTGAAGATGTGCGTGATAAGTAAGTGAAGCCCGAAGTGATCTGTAGTTTGTCTGACAATGACACCATGGAACAAAGAATTACTGTAAACAGGAAGAGCGTTTCTTTTCATTCAAACTGTGTTCTGAGATAGTGACTCCAGTTTGCCATTGTCAGCAAATAAATTCTGCTAATTACTGGTGTGGTGTAGGTGGTTTGGTTTGTAATGCGTGATTGAACTAGATAAGCAATTAACAGACTTAGAAAACTTTTATTTTCAGAAAAGTAAATCAG
This sequence comes from Lutjanus erythropterus, assembly GCF_056507025.1. NCBI lineage: Eukaryota > Metazoa > Chordata > Actinopteri > Lutjaniformes > Lutjanidae > Lutjanus > Lutjanus erythropterus. The sequence continues at coordinate 9,824,686 of NC_139329.1, forward strand.
AGCAAACTAAATAATATCAAATTCTCCTAACAAGTAAAATTTTCAAAGGGTGTTGTGCAAGTTACTCACTCACTTCTTTGACAAACGCTCTTTGCACAGCATTAGTCAAAAACAATAAAGATTGGTCACACAGAATACACATGTTCTGACAGCATTAACATCTCAAATTACTCAAGAGAGGGGCAGCAACAGGTCAGTATAAATGGGTGATGTTGCCAGAAAAAGCAAACAGACAGAAAGTGGGGGTCCTTGGTAGTTTACTTTGGTCTGGTGTTGCTTGGCAGAGTTTTTCGTTCATTAAGAAACTGAGTAATTGGGCCTTGGTCAGTCTTTTTGTTTGAGTGTGTCTGCCTCAGCTTTTGGGCTGTCGAAGCAGGCCACGGATCCTGCGAACCAGGGCCTGGATGAAGGTGTAGCGGGAGCGGACCTGGCTGTACAAACCCTCCACCTCCAGCAGCTTCCTCTGCAGAGCCTCTCCGAAACCTGCGGCCATGTCGCTCTTCAGCTGCTCTCACACAAACATAACAAAGAGAGGAATATAGGTGGTTACATAATGTAGACACACACAACGTTTTGTTATAGGAGCATTCGCAGTGTAGACAACAACATGCGTATGCCAACGTGTGTAGTTTGTTTGGGGCTTACAGCCAATTCTTACCAGGTCAAGGTCTTGCTGGCTGACACGGGACAGACCCAGGGAACGACCTCCACTTGCCTGCAACCCGCCAAATGAGTCTGAAGAAATGGAATATTTAAGTTTATGACTGCAATCAAGCTAATTTCACTCAATTCCAATCCTGGCTTAAATGTGCTTGTATCTGTGAATAGGGTTGGGTACCAGACTTTAATACTTGTGTGGCGCCGACCAAATCGCTTTGATCTTATCAAGTATGGGAAAAATGTCTTGTCATTTGTTACCAAATTTTGAGAACTAAGGACTTTAAGCACACACAATGCTCCTGCTAAGATCTAACAATGCTGGTGACAGGCGGTCTAACACTGCACATTGTAGAGCCATGCAGGAAAAACACTACGGCCGTTTTCACAAATGCACTCTGAACTACATAAGTCTTGAAAATTGGGTCAGGACATTTTGCCCTTAGACACATGTGACAAGCATTTGGAGACTGTCCGTGTCAGAAATGTTCTCAAATGTTGGAAGTGGAGTGGAGCCACCATTACAGAGGACTCCTCAGTACTGATGACTGTTTTAGCATTGATATCAACACAAAGTGAGTCTCCAACTTTACCATGATGGAAGAGAAGGGTGATGCATGTGAGCTAAAAAAAATATTTGACTCATGGAGGCTGATACTGATTAGCAGAGAGTCTGTATGAAAAGAATAAAAAAAGAAAGAGTGGAAAGCAATATGTAGGAAAGAAGAGAAGAGACTAAGCAGCTCCAAACTGTGCAACGTCATCAATACACCCACTTGTGCACTCTGGACAATTAGCTGCTGTATTCACATGTGGCTGTATCCACAGGGTTAAGTCTGGGACAACTAATCAAGCATTTGGGTAAACACGTTACAGCTCCTCTGGGTTTACAGTGCATGTGTGAAAGGGAAAACATTATGCCCAAAGTCAACATTATGCCCAGAGACAGGGATCACTGTATGGTCTTTTTACTGCCGGCTACTTGTCTGCACAGATTTGTGCTTCTTATTAGCTCACAGGTTAGCCTGTTAACACATCCTCTCCTCGTGGCTACTGAAGTCAAAGTATTGTACTGGACATCTTTAAACAATACTCAGCCCCATCTGTGACATTTTACTCACCATCTGTGAGGCGTGATCTGTACAAACTGGCTCCAGGCAACAGGGAGTCCTTAGGGTCAGTGGGAGTACAATGCAACAGGTAGTACTCCAGGTGGCGCCACAACACAAACAAACAGGTCTCAATAACATCTGAGGAAAACGCAGGTCAAGGCAATACACAGCAATTCTTGATGTGATGTTTCTTCATAATGTTATTCCAACATATTAAACTCCCACAGGCAAATATACAATCACTTAGTGATGGACAATGTGTGAGATTTATTTTTTAATTCTGTCCTATGACCACATCTGTGCCTACAAGGGGCCAAAGGATACAGGAGCACAGGGCCAGCAGCTTGGCTCTGTTGTTGATGAGCTGAACCAGTCGTCTCTTTGCCAACAAGCTCCTCTGGACTGATGAGATTTTCTCCACCCCTCCTGGGCCGGACACCAGGCCTTGGCACAACTACAGAGAGGATATCTGTGGTTAGAACTGAGGACAATGGATGTTGGCCAGTAAGGTTCAAAAAGTAAAGAGTTACTTTTTCATAAAGTATTTCAATTCACCATTTATAAGGAGAAAAAACAGTTGCTCAACGTGTACAGCAGTGTGGTGAGTGGGACACTTAGTGTATTGGTCCATCATTACCTCCTTGAGCTCCTCAGGAGGCAGCTGATCCAGGCTCTGCAGCTTGCCCAGGCTTTGTCTGTGACTCTGGTGAAACCGAAAGAAATCTGCAGCGCTGTTCTTCAGCAGGTACATGACCAGACCCAAGCTGGGGGCCCGGGAGTACACCATAGATGGCAGAGTGGATGAAAGATCTTTTAAAAAGAAAAAAAAAGCCACAGTTCAGTCTCAAACTTGTACTAGATTAGTAGATATCTGGCTTAATATATTAGCAAGGAGATGCTTAAAGGGACCAATATTGTATAAAGGCATGACATGACATGAGTCAAATTGCTTTTCCTCTTCTTCAGTACGGACAGAATATCACTGACCTGTGCGTCCTCCATCCCTGCCAGCTGGCTCGCTGCCTGATGGGCTGAAGAGGCAGATGCTGAACTGGGCCTGAGCTGAGCTCTGCAGCAGCAGAGTTTGGCAGTACTCCATGATGTTAGCACACACCTGGACACAGTGAACAACACCTCTCAGCTCACTGACAATAGCGTACTGATGAATAATCATGACCTGCATTTCTCAGTGCCATTTTATATCCTTTTCTGTCCTCATAGTCTGTTAGATTGCTGGAATATGTGATAGGTTTACTTGGTAACATCCTTCTAGAATACACTACCATTACTCCATTTATAGAATGTTTTGTCAGACCTGTTGCATGGCCACCTCCATCTCCTCTCGTTTGTCTGCAGAATCTCCAGGTTCAGCGATCTCAGCCTGCTTTAGCAACCTCTCTCGCTCACTGCCCGCCAGACGGCCAAGCAGGGACAGACACAGGCGCTAAAAAAAGAGGAGACATATTACCAACTGAGATGGACATGCATTAGCACAGATACAGGAGACGCCAACACAAAACGTATATATGTTCGATATGATAAAAACAATGGTAACTATCGAACCTGGAATCTGTTGATGTGACCCTGGAACTCCAGAAGAGCAGCACTGTTGACCTCCCCTCCCATCTCGAGGGCACCTGAGAGACCAAGCAGTACATGAGATACACCAGTCACAAATCTCTTATTTGTGAAAACAATGGAAATGCTGAAATATGGCAGATGGCAAAGTGAATAAACTAAAGAAATAGCTGACTGTATGATTGTACCTGGCAGAGCTGTCTTACTGATGATGCCAGTAAGCAAAGAGAGCTCCTGCAAAGCTGCCATACTCAGCTCCTGACAGCGCAACAGGGACTGAATTGTGTCTGCATGGACTATCAGCCACTGCAGAACCTGCACACACACATACACACACAAACTTAGAATGTAAGTGCAACATTCATAACACTTCCATGATGTTCATGTCTTAGAAAATAATAATTTGCACACACTGAACGATTTTTTATGATGTAGTCATTTTCAAATCCTGTTATCTATTTGCTACACAGCAGATCACAGATACAGATCTGAAACTTTAATTCTTACTAGCATATACAGAGTATACAGAGCACAGAGGCACAAGACAGCATGACTATACAGATTTTCAAGGAAAAATTATCACTAGCTGTGTGTTCACCTGTGCCGCCCCCTGCTGGTGATTCATAGTGGTAGAGGTCAAGATGACCTGAAAGAGCCTCAAGGTCGGTAAGAGAATCTGCCTGTAGCGGTCCATAGGACTGGGGATGAAGCCTGATGGGTCCCTCATCATCCTGTAGACCCACGAGGGAACAGACACAAAGTTAGTTAACGCTGTAAAGAGACATCTTCACACAGAGGTCATTTGGACATGAGAGGAAGAAGCTACCGTAAATTTTACATTTAAAATTCTCAAGGAACAAGTCTATAATAACAACACTCTTTGAAGTGGCTCCACTGCCTCGTTCCATTTCCATACCTGTGTGCATCGCTGTCAGGTACCATGTCAAATACCTGACACTCAATCAGCTGAGCCACCAGCCCACAGCGCAGCAGCTCCACAGCTCCCTGACCCGTCTTAGCCACACGTGTCAGCAAAGCCTGAAAACACACAGCAAAATTTATACCTTCATAATAACAATAATAAGAATAATAATAAGTGCAAAACAGTGTGTGTCTGTTTAAGCACACATCTCCTCACCATCTTGCTCTCGTAGATGTAGAGTGGTTTAAGGAGGGGAGGCTGAGGTGTGAGCAGGCTCTGCAGGGCAGCATCATCCTGTCTCAGACTCTCCACCAGAGACCGCAGGTAGCCACTGTTGCAGATGTAAACCAGCCACTGATTCTGACGGTCAATGGACAGAATCCGGTCCAGCACAGCAAGAGCCAACATCTGACGGTCAGAAAGAGGAAACCATGATAACAAAGCAAGCACTGAGAGTAAAACAAAGAGCCTGGTTAGATCTTCAGAAGAGGCAGAGGTATTTGTCTCAGCTATTTAGATTGAATTTCTCTGATTTGGTTTTAGCCTCTGAACAGGCCTCCACAGACAGAAACTTGACTATGTTTCTGGATCCTGACTGCATCTGTAAATGACAGTACAGTGTTGTTGTTTGGCTCTTACCCTGCTAATTTCATGGCCGTCACAGGCGTCCCGACACACCACCTCCATGAGAGCCTTGCCGTAGCTCTCAATGATTGCGAGGTTCTCTCTTTGCAATTTGGAGAAACCATCTTCAGGGGCTGTGAGACGCTCCCACATTGCCTTCCCAGCTGGCAGGACGAAGAGGGACACCAGACAACATCAGTGCATTGTCCGTTTGAAATGATATCAGATAGGGGACTTACTGACTACCTGTATTAATGTTTATGTGTTGTACCTGTCTGCAGAGTGTCTGGTTCTTCAGGTTTCTGGGCGATTTGAAGATAATATAGCAGAGAGCCGTACAAGTGTGCACGCAGACGCTGGTATCCCCCTCCTGGAAGTGTAAAAAAGACATTATTATAAAATCTAACCTGACCAAGATTTAACTTAGCAACATATCCTGTATGAGAAATGTAGGTACCTACGAGTAACAGTGTTTTTAAAGTCATCACTTACCAGTACAAAGGATGAAGTCCAGCAGCTTGCGGAGGATCAGGTGCAGGGCAGAGTTAGCGATGGAGGCAAAGCCAGAGGATGCTTCTAATCCTACCCCCTGCTGCTGCTCAGAAAGGACTGATTGGCTGAGGTGGGCTGTCAGAGTGAAGACTGCCCCAGCAACAATGGGCATCAGTTCTCCTGCTGCATCCTCAGATAACACCTGGACAATGCATGGCAACATTTAGTTGTTATAACAAACCCACAGATTTAAGACATTTGTCATATAAGCTCTTATAACTAATTAGCAATCATTACATCTGTAATGATGAGCCATGACACCCTTAGAGATGTTCCTAAGTAAGACTATGGGGTAACTCAAATTGTACCTAGATAAAAATGTATTCATAATTACTGCACCCAAAATTACAGATGTGTATAATTAGTGTGTTTAAAGGTTTCTGCCTCGAGTCAGCACCAGGAATATCAGTCAGTTAAACTGTTTATGTTTATGCTGCTATTAGCTGAAGCTGAAGTCATGGCAGCAATGAGAAACCACATTCACTACAGGCATGTGGATGTTTACCTGCAAGGAGAGCAGGTTTCTGGTGCTGGCACTGCTAACTGTGTGACAGCTAACATTAACTATTATAAATGACAGTGTTCACCTGCATATGCTGTGCTCCTGCTCAGTCTGAAGAGTGAGTTGTTGTCATGTTTTGTAGGACAATGTGTAGTATTGTGTAATATAAACAATTAATTGATGGGGAGGTTAGTCACCAGGAACTTCTCTACCCAAATAAAGTAAAAATATGGCCCATTTGAATTTTACTGCTACAGTGGTTTAACCCTCCATGTGACAAATCCTTACTGACCTTATCATGCAGGTCCAGCAGCAGGTCTCTGATGATGAGCTGCCTGTCATCAGCAGGTATGAGATCAGCAGGGCAGGCAGTCAGAAGTGTCTCCACCAGGCTCCTCCAGGACCGCAGTGCATGTCGCTTTGCACTCAAACTTCGACGCACGCGGTTGCGTTCAACCACCTGCTGCAGGATGGAGTTCACCTCCTAGAGGAATATACCCAGGGACAAAGACAAAACATGAGCAAATGTTTTAGCTCCAGCTTTCATCTCACTGTGTGTATGCTTTACTGCATTTGTGGTGGCAAACCCTGGACCATTTTAATCATAACTCTAATCAGAGAGCATTTTTAGAATTTTAATAATAAACCAAATTTACAAAAAAGTTACAGTTCACACTGTATGATGGTTGCTCTTTGGTTATTGGTGATGCGCAGCATGTTGCTAAATTACACAAAAATTAAACCCCATTAGTTTTAGTTCACTCACCTCCATTAACATGGGCCTCTGTCCAATGGCTGCCATTCCTTGCAGTGCATTAACCTCAGCGACCAGCACTCTGTGTAGCAACTATGAGGAAAATAAAAAACAAAATTACACACCAGTGAAAAGTCAAACACAAAAGACTAGTTGAAACAGCAGAAAAGTTTAGGTGTTCAACCATGAAACCCACCTTAACATTGCACACAGTGTGTCCTTGCTCGTTGACATGCTCACAGTTGGAGATCACCTGTTCTATCTGAGTGCGCTCAAAGAAGTCCAGCTGCAGCAGCTCAGGCATGTCCTGACTGAAGTCGATGGCGTCCAACACACTCAGCAACTTCCTGCGCACTGATGACATCAAACAGGGTCAAGATCAGAGTAAAAGTCAAAAGCAGTTGTATAATTCTAAAAGAACAACAGCCTTAAATGACAACTTGAATGATTTACTCTAACCTTGTGAAGTGTCTCTAAATGTTGACTGGATTCTTTAACAATATCTAAATTAAATGTGTAGGGGGCACAAACCTTTAGAAACTGTGTCAAAATGCAGGAAACCGCTGACTGATCTGGTTTCTTCTTCCATGCCTGATTCGCCATCAGCTAAAAAGAAAAAGATGAGGTTCTTAGGCCCATGGATTAATGAGCTTTTTTGTGTAGCCATGGTGACTGGGAGTTTGAGTGTGTGTTCAAAGTTATATAATCATTACTTCAACATATTCATCAGAGAATTGGCAGTCTGGGCAAGTCGAGATTTTAAGATCTTTTAAACTAATAAATATCAAAAACAAAAAGTTAGAATTCATTCAGCTGTTTCAAACACTGTGTATAATTGGGGTGAAACTGTTTCAGTACAGGATGTTTGGATTGATATGCAACTTCCTCACTTCAGCAGACCGTGTCACCTAAACTGTCAAAATTATACAAAGTTATACCTGAAATGCTTTGGCAGTGCACTAGTTGTTGCGTACTTGGCTGTAGCATGCTAGTCAGCTTTTTTATTTTGGCTTATTGACAATATTCCAGTATTTGAGAACATTCACTGTTACAGTAAGAATTATGGCCAATGAGTCACTACAGAAGTTTTATATTTTTCAAAATAAATGGCAAAAATGTTATTTTCTAATTTGTAGTTTTCTTAAACTGTGAGAAACTTACAGAAGTGTGACATTAAAACCAAGGATTGCACCAAAATATAACTTTTGTGTACCAGTACACCCTTAGTGTACAGGTTGAAATGTGAATTTATGCTATGATGGAAATTGCTACTGAGGTATAATATTTGGAGAAACAAACACTTAACAACATATTTACCAGTGTGCTGGGTGTGTGGCTGGTCATCTAACAGGAGGCTGACGAGGCGTTGTGTATGTGAACGCTGGCGGTTCAGTGAGGTCACTCTGAGTTCAATTGCAGCTGTTTTCATGAGCCAAGACATCTGGGAGAGGGCAGCGATCTGATTACCTGAGTAAAATAGAATTGAGACAATGAGAAGAAAAGATAATGTACTAAGGTATATTTGCATCAATACTGTAAATAGTTTTGTGATGTTAAAATAATATGAATTATTTACTTCAATCACAAATACAAATCAACCACTAATTTCTATTCATGTTCTGCATTTCCTGCTTTCCAATTACCTGCCTCTTTCTTTCATCACATCTCTGACACCTTAGTTTTTATATTATTTAAGCAGGGATGTACTCACTAGGCAGGATGAAGGGTAGGTGCTGCAAATGTGAGAAGAGGAAGTCCTGGCTGGTCCTCAAATAGCGCATGGTAGGTCCGGATGTGTCCTGGCAGGCACACAGCTGGTAGATCACCTGAGAGATGGCAAAAAAGATAAATCAGAAAATCAACCCACAACTGGATTCCATACCTACAATCAACCAACTGGGGATAAAATGAAAAAAATTAAGGCACTGCATCTCTCACTGCAGACACAGATCTCCATGTCAAAGTGCCTAATTTCTGGGCATTTTGAGCAGAAGGTAAATGTACCTGGTAGCAAAGCTCAGCCAGGTGTGGCGCCTGCTGTGTGAGCACAGGTCCTGATCTCTTCTCAGTGCCTCTCTGCAGCAGACTCAGGATGGCGTGCAAGCAGCTCCGTGGACATCCCAACACACCTGGAATACACAAATCCATCGTCAGCTAAAAGACCACATTCGGTTGATCTGATCCCTTTTCTGTCTAAACCAGCACTGCACAAATACTGCTGAAATCACAACATCCACCATAATTAATCCAACAAACGCTGAAGCTGTGGTCTGACCTGGGTCCTGGAGGTTGGTGGAGGACACAGGCTTCTTCACTTCATAGCCCAAAAGATAGAGGGCCAGATTGGGCGTCTTCAGCTCCAAGGAGGTGATGAGCAGGTTCAGGATATGGATCTGGGTTTCATGTCGGATTCTTGAAACCTTTTGTGGGTCGGAGTCTGAAAGTTTGAAGGTAATGATTTAGCTTTCTCAGTATTACAGCAGGAGTTAAATCAAATGCAGAAGATAAAGTTTTAAGACAACAAGATGTCTCTCTCACCATCTCCTTTCTCTGTTCCCTCCTCAGCTTCTTCATTGTCCAGGCACTCAACAAAGCCTGCCATAAGCTTCTCACTCACAGTCTGAAGGACAGACATTTTTTTTCTCAACTTCAAACACAACATAAGTTTCAACAACACTACATTGAAAGCACTAACAGATGTAACTCAGTGAATCAAGTCGAAAACACAACACTTCAATCTCAAGGCATTACGTTATAACATATATATTATAGTATGCAACTTAACTTTGGTATAATATACCTATACATTTTATGTAAACAAATGGAGACAGCAGTCCTTCTGTTTGACTTAACACACAGACTACAATTTTATTCTAAAATGTCAAATTATATCTCAGAAAAACAAGTTTTTTAACATTTTTGGGTTTTTATCAGAAGCAGAATGACATCCAGGATTTAATTATATTCTACTAAAAATATGTAAATAACATGTTAAAAATGTTAACATGTTTATGATATTTTTATTTTCATGTTATTTTTTCCTTTTTTCTTACTGCTACATTTTGTGAAATATCATGAAACTTTATGGGAAATAGCATTTGTGAAGACTTGAGACTTGTGTACCTGGTCATGTGTAAAATCTCCCACCAGCCTACTCTGAATGTTGGGGTAGTTGGCGATACGACGTAGAATCTTGGCACTTTGGAAGGCAGCTTCTGGGTTGGAGCTGCTGTGGTACAGATACCTGCAGGGGACAAATATATGTCACCATTAAGATACACCCTTTCTGAACAAATTAGCCAACTAGTTTTCCTTAAATGCACAATAGGTAAGTTCTGCCCTGAGGTCTCGCTGATGTTGTGAGATAACATGTGATCATGGGAATTACTGTCTTCACTGTTAAACAACCACTCAACATAATATATAACATATGCCTTGCATTTTTAGATATTTGAATACAGAAATGTTACATACTATAGCCATAATATAAATAATATAACACACAATGACATCTGATGAGGTTTTGTAACATTTCAACTTACTAACTAGAGAAGCGTGATGAGATTCAGAAAGATCCCACAATAAAAATCACAACCATGAGGTCAATGCCACAGTTTCTATTAAAGCCTTGATGCCCTCACCTGGCAATATTGACAATATGATCGGCCCTCCGAGTTTGAGGACTGACCCCCTGGAGGAGCTGCTCCAAGGGGGACACCAGCAGGGAGGCCTGGCTCTCCCTGAGGAGGTCCATGAACACGACCTCCTTCTGCAGAGCCAAGTCCAACAGGCGTAGGCAGTGCAGTACTGCTGACTCCAAGTGCTTCTTACCTGTAGGGGAAGAGTAATGGAGCATATTGTCACACACACACATATATTACACACACACACACTCACAGGCCATCTCTCTTTCTCTGAGAGCAGCAGCATATGTTCTCTCACCAGGGAATGGCGCATAGGTGTCCAGCTGGCGTACACCCTCCTCCAGCAGGCTGAGGCAGAGCGCCAGCATCGGCGAGTCGTTGAGCAGGTGGAACATGATGCTGTGTCCGGGGGGCTTGTGGGCGGGGACCTGCTCGCCCTGCAGCTCCACCATCTCCTGGACAAAGTCTGATGGCTGGGGCTCGTAGTCCCGCAGCAGCTTGTGGAACACTTCCAGAACAGCGTCAGCAACCTCCCACTGAGAGATGACAAATGAAAAAACACATAAATACGACTGCCCCCTGAAAACTGAAGATTTGAATCATCAGTCAGAGTCCCCTGAGGTTCTTCAAGTCAAGAGTTGTCTTTTTTTGTCAGTCTGTGTGCATGAGAGAATAATACAATAGCAGGATAGAACTGCAATGGAAGTGGAGAAGGGTGATAGAAACAGAGTGCAGTTGAAGCACTACAGCGGCTGACAGAGCTGTCACCAGTCAGGAGAGATGCTCTACTCTGCTTTGGAATTTCATACCTGAACTATAAACAGGAAGACACACTTTTACTTTCTCTGTCAGTGTGGAAACCTAGTGTTTCCACATAGACAAACATGAGGAAGACATGAGTCTTGTAGGGTGATACTGCAGTTTATTGTGGCACTGAGATGAAAAAAAAGGAATGAATTGTCGTACTGAACAGTCAAATCCCATTCGACTAACAAAAATCTGAGTCAGGTGCAGCAGAGGAGCAGAGGTATGTGTAATTCAAAGACCATACATGCACACTGCAACTACATGTCTTCACCTTGTGAAGACACACAGAGAGAAAACACAGTGGTTTACCTTCTCAGCTGGATGGCGATATGCTCTGGTGGGGAAGGGGAGGAACACAGAGTCACGTAAGAAGTTCAGGTAGGGCTGAAAGCCTGGCACGCGTAGCCCCGCCCCCAAATTAACAGGCAGGCTGCTCTCGACCAATGTGCTGGTCAGATGACAGAAGCCTCGTGTCAGGGGGTATTCCTCACAGCTCGACTCAATCTCATTCAGCTCTACCTGAGAGGGAAAAAACACTTATCAGAAAAAAAAACCTAATCTGCCACCCAATAGTGCATCTCCTTGCAGCGTATATAACTCCTGAACAAGAAATTTTTTCACTCTGTTCAAAGATTTAGGTCTATGTTTAGTCGCTAGTTTTTTACTGACCACAGTAACCTTACTACAACATCATGTAATGATAAGAACTCAATCACTTCCTTTCGGCATTGTCTTGCATCACAACACAACTAGGCCATCAGTCAAATGTTATCTAATGTCAAACCATTAAAAAATCATTCCTGCACTGTCATGTGCTTTAATTACTCTCAGTACCTAAGTACAGGAGAAAGTTGAGAGAGACAGATAAACATTCAGAACATTCCTTCAGATTGAGTTGAGCAGTGAGAATTCAGCGTCACATTCACTAAACACAAAAGACTCACCTCAATCCCGGCTGCCTGTCTCTGTCCTGGAGCTCGCACCGTCTGAAGGATCTGCGGTAAAAGAACATGAAGTTACAAAACTCTAAATTTGATACAAAAATATCTGCACACAGCAAGCTGCAAAACAATGTCATAAGACTACATGAATGAAGTGTTTCAGATAAAGATAAGAGAGCGCAGCTATTGTGCCATTTGAGAAAATCTGCTATTCAGATGACGCCTGACAGACAATTTAATTTTTCGCAGTGCTGTTCTGATATTGAAGTTTTTTATAGATATCAAATTCCAAACTATCAGTAATTATTTTTCATACTTCAAATAACAAAAGGCAGACTATTTTTCTTCTTATAAGATTATCAACTTAACAGTTCTGGTAATTTATAAAGGCTGACCTGTGTGTATTCCAGTGACTGCCAGAGTGAAGCAGCAATCTCTGGTGACTTCCCAAAGGCTGCCAGGCAGCGCAGGATTTCAGCCTTCAGGACGGGAGGAACGCTGCACTGTAGCAACCCCAACATCACTACAACTGGGGTCCACTGGGGATGCTCACACAATGCCAGCCGAGCATTTTCACTCTAGGGGGAAAAAAAAACATCAGACACAACAATGCAAATAAGTTTGATTACAATCTCAGAAACTTTTCCAAGATGAGTAAGGAACTGAAATTAACTTGATCACAAATTAATCTTGACCTTAAAGGGATAGTTTGGATTAGTTGATGTGGGGTTGTATGAGGTACTTATCCACAGTCAGTCTATTAGCTAAAGGAGATTCCAGTTGACACACCCTCAGTTAGGAGAGGTACAGTGGGGCACCAGCATGCAAGCTAAGCAATGTACTGCTGTGTACAGTTTCAGCAACATCAGGTATTTTAGACACTTAAAAAAAGTTAAGTTGTATGCTAGACTTAGAATATTATCACAGCTTTACCTCACCATCAGTACCAACAATCTTTTCTGATGAAACTATCGTTTTATATGCCAAATATTGCACAGGTGAAATTTGTGACCCTGAACTAGCTTTATAAAACACATAAGTCTAAACACACACATACACTCTAATTGATATAGATTTTTTTTTTTTTTGGTGGACATCTTTTAAGGGGCTAAAATGCCTTTTGCTGCTGATTCCGTCCACAGTAATTCATTGCTTAGCTTCCATGCTGGTACACTGACTATCAACAAGTACCTCATACAAACCCACTTCAAATAATCTGAATTATTCCTTTAATGTCACCAAATATGCACATCCTTCTCACGAATGTTGCACCATACCCAAGTGATGATGGTGGTGAGCAACTGAAAAAATGAGGTGAGTCCTTCCAGCTCTCTTTGGGTGATGCCCCTTAGTGGTGGGTGGCGGTACTGTGCTGTGTCTGGATTTGGAAGGTCTCGTCGCAGGTTCTCATGGTAGAGCATAAGGGAGTGAAAAAAATGTTCCCATGACACTGGGCTGCCTGAAACTCCCTGGATGTTGTCACCTGCACATATGTACATGGACTTGGTTGATTCTTTGAATATGTTAAGCTAAAGGAATAGGCTTTTAGAGTCTAATGTTCTGAAAATATTTACACAATTTGCTCTTACTGTGCGTGGCTCCATTGGTTTTAAGCAGGCTGAAGCAGTAGTGGGCACACTGAGGACCATTAGCAAGGCCTTTTAGCATACGGAGATAGGAGATATAGAGGGTGGAGGGCAGAAGGTCTCCCATCTGACGCACAAATTTTGACAGAACCACCTGCATCAAAGCATACAGAAAGAAAAAAATCTTTCAACTGAAATAATGGTACAAAAAAATTTGTTTTCTCGACATTTCCTTCCAATGCTTTGTGTGAGGAGGATCGGATTTTTTAGTGCAACTAGGGTCCAGAAAATACTTACCTGTTTATGCGGAGGCCTTTGCAGCGCCATTCCCAGGTAAGATCCCTGCAGGGAGGTGTGTTGGAGAGACTCTGTGGGACACCAGAACTCCAGACCCAACTCCAGTCCAAATGAGTCCTTACTGTAAAACTCCCCAATCTGGAAAGACAAAGCAGTAACCAATACTGTTACACCAATATTATGTTTGCTGATCTATGTATATGTGCATATGTTTGTGAAAAAAACTGACAAGGATCATGAGGTGGTCTAAGTCCTTGCGTAACGATGATGGGAGCTCACTGTCCATCTGTAAGGACATGTGTACCAGACGGGCATCCTCATCAGCACGGTTACGGAGCTGTTTGACCTGCAATTACAACAGCAAAAGGATTTTAATTAAATAATTTAATCAATTATGAAAAGTTGACACTGCAAGACAACTTTAAGGTTTGTCTGCAAAAGGTGGATTTTTTGTAGGACAAACCAAAGAGAAATTTACCTGCCCTACTAGACAAGTCATGAACAAAACAAATCAGCAAAAACTGTGCATCAAAAGGCAGATTTAAAATGAATGCTTTTCTCCCTTATGGAGCTGACCGACACATTGAGAAGAGTAGGAACCACTTGCAGTTCCGAAATTTTCCCTCAGAACAGGCTCCACAGCCTTATCAAGAGCCAGAGAAATCACTAAGAAAAACTAATTAACAAACCAACAACTGCACTCAAAAAGAGAACAAAAATTCGGCAACAGCAGGAGAGCTGAGTGCGACTTGGTGCTGAGGACAACGAAGAAAGAGTATAGTTGTGAGGTGTCTGCCGGGGACAACACAACTTGTCTGACAAGTAAGTGAAATAAGCTATAATTTGGTGTCAGCAGCAGCCTTGTACATTTTAAAATTAGCTACGTTACAAACATAACTAATGGAACGGGATGAGGAGTTAGCCTGCTAGCCAAGTTTGATGTTATCTAAACACAAGATATTTCTCAAGTCACTGGTGTTGAAAATACTCCTGGACAACATAATCTGAGTCGGCTAGCTTATTAGAACATTAGTTCTCAAACTACAGGCCAGATGCATAAAAATGTTGATTCAGAACTAAACTGTGTGTCCTATTACATACAAACACATAAATATAGGTACATGATTATAAAGCTGCACATATACATTTTTATGTTGTTTATATCTGAAACAGATATCTAAGTGCTTCAATTGAAGCATTCAGGATTGAATGAAAAGCACATTAAAAGGGAGATGAAGGCTTGAATGTATTAGAAAGAATTCATCCCTTGTTAATAATTTATAAATGTAAGTGACAAAGAATGCAAGAATGTTAAAGTCATGTTCTGCAACATCATATCTATACAAATCAATCTCTAACTCAACCTCTCACCTTCATTGGCATGAGAGCCAGGAAGTCTGTGATGAGTGAATGGAGGCGGCGGATGTAAAACTCTTCCTGGCTAAAATTCTCGCATCCCAGCATGCCCTCCTTCATAAACAGGAAGACATCTCCCAGAAGAGCCTGGTCAGCCAGAGCCTCGTCTGCCTCAGTGAACTCAACCAGGGCTGCACAGCACACACAAATACAAATATACTACATTTAAATGCGTACTGTCTTCACGAACTCATATTCATGCAAAAATGTTTCCTTTAAACAGCTAGAAGGGATATTTAATGCTTGTCCAACAAACAGACACCTTACCACATCCCTGTGGTAGCTGAGAAAGGACCCTCAGAGACAGAGCCCAGGCTAGTCGACACACAGCCTGCAGGCCTGGAAGCTTCCATGGTTGGCCGTCCATCAGGCGACTGTGCACCGCAGACACATACTGTCTCTCAGTCAGCAACGGCAACGCCTGGAGCAGATCTAAAGGAAAAAGGACACAGAGACAGTCCTTCACTAGCCGTGAAAGCAAAACACTGAAACTAAAAACAATCTTATGCACAGCAACTAGTTTTAGCAGATTTAACCAGTGAGTGTTTTTACATGTTCTCACCTTCTCTATCTTCTGTTCCCTGTTCTATGAAGCTGACATCCAAGCAGTACAGCAGAGCCATGACCAGAGCCAGGTTCACACTGTCCAGTGAGCCATCAGCTTGAGCTGTCACTGTCTCCAGGTGGCCAATAAGAGCCAGGGTGTCATCCTTAGTCAAAGGTGATTGGCAGGTCCATGAAAACAGGCTGTCTGCCAGGGCCTGTCGGGATTCTTTGATGAGGTCAGCAACCTGGGGACAAGAGAGGGAGTTACATGTGTGTACTTCAGTTGCGACAGAAAGCTTCTGGATTTGAATGAGTCAAGTATTATAGAAAATGAATATATCTTGAAGACAATTATCTCTGTTTCAAACGAACGCAGTCCCACCTCTTTCCTGTGCTTCTCATTGCCCAGGCCACGCTCCTTCTGCAACCGTTCAAACTCACGGGTCACATTTATCTCTGACACCAAGGTTAGGATGCGTTTGGTCAGACCCTGGTTCATCAGTTCATCTGTAAAACGCGTCGTCAAAGCCACCAGCTCCCCACTAAGTGAGAAAACAAACAACAGTGGAGGTAAATTACAAGAACACATAAGTATTAAAAAAACAACAACGGGACAATAGCATGCCCATCATGTGCACCTGTCATCACTTTAATGTAGCCTACTGCTTGTAGGTAGCATTATTACCTCAGATCGAGGGTGAAGGTCTTGCCATGGCGTGACTGGATAAGCGTGCGCAGGGAGTTGGCCACACAAAGTTTTCCATCCCAGTAGAGCAACACAGCTACAAGACCTCGTGTCAGACCTGGAAAATGAGGCTGCTGTTGTTCACCTGGAGAAAGATAAATGTATTCAGAAAATATAATGTGTGACGTGTCAATGTCTTTACCACTGAAAGTCACGCAAGGCTTTCTGAAATCAGGGATTTGATCAGGACAAACCTAAAATAAATAATAAACAGCTATGTTAAACTAAAGTGAGTGCTGTATCTATAAACAAATAATACAACATAATGCACAGTCACACAAGTTACTACATAACTTTAAACTTTCTTTTTTACACATTCTTTACACATTTTCTTTTAAGTCGTGTCTTTTTCTCATGTCCACTTTACCTGCCAGCAGAAGCTCCAAAGCTGCTAACTCTCCTATATCAAACAGATCACTGAGGATGAAGGCCTCTTTGAGAAGCTGCTCTGGAAGAAGCCGTGACCCCTGCTGACCTTGGATGGCTATGCCTTCTGTGCTGGCTTTACGCACCTTTTCTCTCTGCTCGGCACTCTTTGGCTGAAAATAAGAAAAGAGAAGACCTGATGTATTAATTTTACTGTCTCAGAAGATACACTGTATTTAAAAAATGTCTCTACTTGTACCAAGGGCGATGCAAACTACACAGGAAGAATACTACTGTAACATTGAAATATGAAATGACAGTAATTACAAAATGTGTGCTTGTGTTTGCACAACATCTTACTGGATTCTTAAAGAGTGAGAGAAAGTGTGCTTTGTATTTCTTCAGCTGCAGGTCTAGGAGGTGGACACTCTCTGGCTGTCTCCTCAACACCGCCCCGTCCACTGTCTCCCATAGCTCCTTCAGCGGTCCCCACAGACTGGCTCCTGGGAGAGAAAATGGGCTTTCAAAAGTTTTGTCTCATCGCACTTGCACAGAACTGATTTCTACCAATCTTGCTGAGTTAATTTCTTATAATCACACTTGGCATTGGTATCTCTTGCTTTACGCATTTCAAGTATCCTCCATAATACATATCATGACCGAGAGGTTCTGCCGAATCCTGCCCTCATAATTTTGACAAGAATCAAATCATCTTTTGCCAATATTATTATAAAGTTAATAACTTTCTTATTCAATAAATAGTCCTGTCAGTAAGTTATAGAATTGTCTTGCCAGAATTTTAAACTCAGATACAATACTAGTATTAAAAAATATATATGAATGATATTTTTTCTTAGTACTTTCTAACCTATCAAATGTTAATATTGTTCTACTATTCAGTTCTGTATTGAAAGACTATCAATACTTAGATACTTTTGACAGCCTTATTGGGAAGTGACTCCTTTATGATGCTGACATTATAAACCTCTTTCAGTTTGCAACAAAGAGTAATAACTCATACAGATACAGGTATGATGCTGATGTATAACCACCATACAGTTTTTTAAAGACTGATTAAAGATGGTTATGTGATAGATTGTAAATGAATAGCAGCAGTGAGCTAAACTAAATATTTTGCTGCTATGTCAAACTGATTTTCTTCTACGGGGGTCAATAAAGGTATAACTAATCTTACAAGACTTAAATTAGTCTTAAAACTAGGTGGTTAAGCTTTTATCTTTGTTACATATTCACCTTCATTATTCAGTTACACTGTGTATTTATTTTATTATTATTGTATTTGAGACATCTAGTATGCCTGGCTGCCACTGAACATCAGTCAGATCTGTATGAATAAACCTGACAAACGTCACCCGGAAACAACTGGCACTGATTCATTGTTGGCTCACAAGAGTACAGTAAACCAGAGATTAGATTCAGCCTGGATCACAATTGTCACACGAACTTGTCTGCGAGTTAGGCGCGGAAACCCTGAAGTACATCGTGCAAAGCAAACAGTGATGCCAAACATTTCTTTGCTTAAGCCAAATCAGTTTGTTTCAGTTTGTTTCCGAGTAACTGAACTCATCTGTTGACCCATTTGACAGGTGTTACGTCAGAGAAGTCATGTTGACCATATGTCATTATTTATAATGTGAAAATGTGTTAATACAAGCTGTAAGCGTGTTTGCTTCCGACTGTTTAACCAATAACAGCTAACCCAACGTTTACTTGCAGCGAACTTGCTTAGCTAAATTAGCCTAGCAACCAAAGCCTGGACTTGAATGATCCATCACCATGCGGTCATAACAAATGACATGCGACTCAACTGGCACTAAAAAGCGAATATGTGCGTGCTCATATGTGAAATACACGTCAATAACAACTGCTAGAAATTAACAAATTTAAGTTACAGTCGATGGAAAAAAATATATAGTTCATACCCGAATTTACCGCCATCTGCGCCGCCATGATACGCTCGGAAAACTGGACAAAAGCTTCCTGGCTTGTGCCGGTATGAAATTTAAAATTATTGATTCTCTAAACAGGCTTTAATAATACTTGATTAACAAAAACGCCGGATTTAAAGTAATGTGTATACTTGGTAATTGAATGGGCAAGATATTTTTAACATTGCCATAATTCTGAATCTCTTCAGGCGAGGTCCTCCGACTGTTAGAGCCGTGCAGCTGAATGGGAATTGTAGTTTATCACTGCAGAATAACTCAAAAAGTAATTTAGCTACATTTCTTTTGGGTTTGAATTTTAGTTTTTACACATTCTGTTCTCTTTCAAATGTTATTTTTTTAATGAAACTGTAATAAAGCAATATTTCCACTGAAAGGCTTTAATGGACCATATGTGTCAGGAACATTAGTTCCGCCCTGTGTTGGTCCGTGCTGTTTTGACGTTGCACCAATATGTCCACGCTGTTTGACAGTTGTGGGTCCGTGACCGCTGGGATGGAAATATGTCATTCATGATTGTAAAACCTTGTTACATGTAGTACCACATTAAACTAGAGGGTTTGGGGACATTTTAATCTAAACCATGGCTCGGGTTGTGAAAGTGTTTCGGACTCTGCGGAATCACTGGAAGAAGTCCACATTTGCTGTGTGCGTCCTGTCTTACGGGGGCTACTGGCTGTATGGTAAACACTGGTGAGTATCTCAGGTTATGGTGTTTCGACGGATTAGATAGAATACAGGTCTGTCACTATGTCTTTTTGTGTCTTATCAGTGACAATGTCCTGCGGAGAGAGGCTTGTCTAATGGCCAGGGTAAGACATCACTTATTTTCGCGCATACAGTACCAGTAAAGACATCACAAACTAAACTAACCTTCTTCAAGTACATATTAGTCCTAATCATCAACATAATCTCTCTTAGGAATTTGGGCGTCAACAGATAGCACCACAGGAGCAGCTGAGGAAGGCAACAGTGATCCTGAACCCTGCAGCTTGCAGTGGGTAAGAAGACAGGAATCTCAAAACATCTCAGTCAAACGTCTGGGCTTACATATATTTCCATCATCCTCTCTCAATCTTCCCCAGGAAAGCCAACAAACTGTTTGAAAAGAATGCCGCTCCTATTTTACACCTGGCTGGTGTGGAGATTACAATAGTAAAGGTATGCTTGGCCTTTTTCCTGCAGAATCCATCACTGCTGGTAGAAATCTCATTGTGTGATGTCATGATTATATATTCATCCACAGACAGATTATGAAGGCCAGGCAAAAAAACTGATGGAGCTCATGGAACAGACAGACATGCTGATCGTGGCTGGAGGGGATGGCACCTTGCAAGAAGTCGTCACAGGTTTACTGCGAAGGCCGGATCAAGTAGGTGTCACACAGTTTTCAGGCATTGGTTTCTGTTTAATGGCAAAATCAGATGATGCCAGTTTAATTCAAACTTTTCTTAAAACAAAGTCACTGATGGATGTTGTGTGACTACAGGACACAATCAGTAAAATACCGATTGGATTCATTCCACTGGGCTCTCATAATTCCCTCAGTCCAAGTCTTCACCTCCTCAGTGACAACAAGGTCAAGTAAGTGTCTTATCAGTATTATTCTTAAATTTAATCTGAAGCACTTTTCATGTGGATGTCCAGTCAGAAGAGTAGATGAGTATTTTTGTCACCCAACGCTGTGCTTTTGGGCAAGAAAGTACTAGCTATAGACTAGGGTGGTGATAAATGACAACATGGGCATCAGAGGCTGGGGTGCAGTGCATTCTGGCACATGTAGTCACTGCCAGCATGGCTCTGCAAGCAGGAGCGTTATTGATCAGTATAACATGCACTGAGAAATTAAATACTTCAGTTGAAAACATTTACCTTGAACCCTGACTGGACATCCATATGAAATATGCTGAATTTTCCCTGTAAAAATCCAGATTTTTTTTTATCACATAATCCCATGATAAACTGTGTGTTGGTTGTGCCTCACAATTTAAGCTAATTTTTCCACCTTTCTAAAATTTTCAGAGACATCACATCAGCAACACTGTCTATCCTGAAGGGGGAAACTGTACCTCTGGATGTGCTACAAATCAAAGTGAGAAACTTTGAAAGTTATGAACCTAAAATAATTTCACACGTTGTCGTCGTGTAAGATTGTTGATTCATGTTTGCAGTGCAGTGAGATATTATGCGTCAGCCCTTTGACAGGAACTTAAGTTTGTTTGTGTTTGTTTCTAGGGGGAGAAAGAGCAGCCGGTCTTTGCTCTGGTGGGACTACGTTGGGGTGCGTTTAGAGATGTGGCTGCAACAATCAGCAAGTAAGATTACACAATCAGAGAGTGTAATTATGGGCAAACCATGACATAATTCCCTGTACAAAGGAATAATTAACCATATTTCCTTATAGATACTGGTACCTTGGACCGCTGAAGACAAATGCAGCACATTGGTTTAGTACACTACGGGTAAGGCTATATTTTTTTTCTTTTAACAAGCTTGAACAAGTATATTCAATATATTGAGCCAGCGCTGGTTTTTATAAAATATCTTATATTCTAAAGATGTCACCTACCACCCTGAAAAAAACATTTTTTTTTTTGCCAAGTACATTTTCTTTCAAATGAAGTGTCCTTGATATGTATTGAAATTTTCTACTACCATGAAGTGCTTGATTGATCATTGTATTTTGTCACTGTATCTTCCACACCTGTTAAAAGTACTGCACATAGTTTTTAACTGGTCATGAAATAGTCTCAATTTAACAATGATGCCTCTAAATGACCTACATAAGCAAACGAGACCATCCACAATAAGACTGTTATACTTATTTTCAATGGCCGCCACCGGGTCAGATTCTCTTTGAAATTAGATGAAATGAGCCTTTGTTTGTATTTTCACAGACAAAGTGTGAGTGAGTCATGCATTAGCAATTTAAATAGAACTAGGAGGAAATTTTTATGTAGATCATTTTATTTTTGACATGATATTTTGTGATTATGGTCGTGGAAACACTACTACTTTTGTTGACATGAGCCTCCAAAATCAACACAAAATGAAAGTTCCTTGTGTGAGCTTTAACCTGGAAAGAACTGGAAGTGAAAGTGCAGGTTTCAGGGTAATCTTAGTACTTTGTACTGGTCTGAATGGTACTATAGAAGTTTAACATTCTCACAAAAATATATTTTTTATGATTTCTGAATGTTACTTGAAAATATATTGTGTTATTTTGGCAAAAGATTTTGAATATCTGTGCAAAATCTAAGGAGTCGGCAGCCTCAGTAAAACACATCATCTCACTGAATGAGTCCTCTACTTTGTAAAGTAGATATCATGAGGGTATAGCTGTCACCATTGACTGTTATAATTCTGTAGCTGTTGCCGTATTTTAATTTTACACTGTTGAAAATCTCTCAGGAGTGGCCACTAGTCCGGGATGTCACAGTGTCCTATTTGGCTCCCAGCCTTCGGCCCCCTGACCTGCCCCCTCAGAAGCCGCCTCGACCCAACCTGCTCTACCGCATCGTCTGCAGGCTGAAAAACTACTGGAACCCTCCTGTTGAAGGTAGTGTGTGTTATTGTGTTGATACTTGGATCACAGCATGGATGAGAGCAGTCGTCATGCCGACGGTCTTTTTTTTGGTGAAAATAACCACTTTAATTTGACTGATGGTTAATAAAAATTCCAAGGTCTTTTCTAGTTCAAACACATAAAAGAAGAAAACCATATTACTGTGAAGCTAGAAGGAGCCCAAATTCTATCCAGTCAGTCCAGCCAGTTTGGTAAACAGTTAAGCTCTGTCTTTGTCAATCAATGATTTGCATCATTACATAGAAAAAAATAAAGTAATAGGGGTCCTTTTAGTCGTCTCCATCAACGTGGACAAACACAACTACCTTATTGAATCCTCAGGTATTTCTGTCATTTTTTATTTTGTTAAGACACTTTATTTTGCTGTTTATTTTGGGGCGTGGTCGTTCTGAAGACAGGGACGTGATGTATGGCTGCTCCCGTTCATGGATAAATGAGTCAAAATCCCAACAGAAAAATATTGTGACTTGTGTTTTGGTGTGTGTGTGTGTGCTCAGAGCCTCCTAAAGTGGAAGAGCCAGAGGTGTGGAAGGAGCAGCAGCTGTCGACGTTAGAGCTGTTTATTCAAACGCACAACAAAAACCCAGTGAAGACGGTCAGTCCAGAAATAATTCTAGTTATAAAACCATATACATGCTCTTATAAAATCCAGAGCACTTGAATGCCGACTTGATCTGACATTTTATATGTTTTTTCTGTTTATTTGAACTCACAGCGCATACATGACTCCCTGATGATCTGTGCAGAACCGGACGACTTCACCGTGGGCGAGTTCATAACTGTTGGGTTTGTAGTTTCACTTTTTTTAATCAGTCTGCTGCAAAGAGAGAACACTGTCGAGGATGATACGCATAATATCGAAGTTCATGTTTACCTAAATTGAAGTAAAAGAATGTAAATGTTCATTATAGAACTAAAAAAGAAGAAGACCCGACAATATTCACTAAAACATCTACAAAACTGGAAGCCAGTGCTTGCCGGCTACAGCTGCCAGAGGTCAGAAATCCTTTTAAGTGATCAGAATTATTTTATGTGCTAATACAGATCTGCTTACTTTGCACAGCTCAGTATACTGACATTGGACTTTATGTCCTGACCCCACAGGGCGCCGGTGGCTTCTACAACATCGACAACGAGGAGTATGAGGCCATGCCTGTGGAGGTGAGGCTGTTGCCACGGAAACTACGCTTCTTCATCAGTGCAGAGCGCAGAGAGCAGCTCCTCGCACAGATGCAGTGAGGGGAAAAAAAAAGTAAAACCATAAAGGAGACAAGAACAGCAAGACAAAAACTTAACTGCAGAGAATCGCAAAAGAAGCAGATGCAATTAAACTCTGAGGCCATTTTGGAAACTGCTTTGCCGGCTGGAAGGATTCTGAAGTACTTTTGGTTTGACCAGCCTGTTTTACTACATGTAAACATCAGTTTAAACAATTATGAGGAGGATTCTATTACATGTCGTATGTAAAGGACCAAGGCTTTGTATCTTTAAGCCAATAATCCATGTATAGCTTGTCTTACAAATGAACTTAATGTTTACTGGATGGTTTACTACTGCCCTCACACTTGATCTTCGTCAATAAAAATAATATCTGTCCAATTCAACACAAAGTGTGTTTATAGCAGTTTGACATTTTAGTATGGAAGCATTTAGCAGATAGTTTAGATAAGGAGCACAGGCACTTGTTGGGAGGGCTGCAGGTGAGAAGAGACGGGGGCCCAGCAGAGTAAGCATAGGTTGGAGATATATAGGTGAATGAACAAGAAAGAATACAGACATGCTGCAATATTCTGAATGTGTTGCAAAGGAGCCAAGATTTTAGACCAGGAGTTTGGCAGACTCCCTGGTGAGGCTGGGTCTGATCTGACAGATGGTGTAGACAGCACAGATTTGCAGGATTAAGCAAGTGGATGCATCACGGTCCTCTTATATTTGGTTGTTCGGGAAAAGACAAAGGGAGGCTTTCACTGTTATTTTGGCTGTCCTAACTGGGGTGGAACAGACTTTTAAGGGAGTACTAGAGCACATTTATATTGTAATTATAGAAAGACCAACAATTTTAACATATGTGAACATAGTGCATTGTCCTAGGGGTACCCCGGTGATGTAGTTTGGACTTCCATATATTTGGGGGATTCACAGGAGACATTAAACAAAAGAATGGTCAAAAATGGAGCAGCAGAGGTTGAGATATTCTGACTTTTAGTCCCTAATATGGGTCAAGGTCTGAAGGTGCTGAATCCCACATTCCCCAAAGTACAAATGGCTTGTTTAATTTTTTGTTTAATTTTAATTTAACCCTACTTGTCTGCCTCAATGGTCACTTCTTTCAAACCCTACACTCCCAGTTTGTAACACAGGATTTCTGTTAAAGCATTCGAGTCTCAAATCCAATGCAGACAAAATAACTGGTGATGTCATCAGGGTGATGTCATCAGGGTTATTCTTTTAGACTTTGAGTAGCTCCTTTAGAGTCACAGAAGACATTATACCACTGATTTGTGCCCTTTTAAATTATCAGTATATAAAGTAGTTAAAAATGGCTCCATCTCAACTAAATAAAATGGTTAAATGAGATTAAATAGAGATCAAATAATAATGCAACCCTCTGTGTCATTTTTTCCGCAAAGAGTACTTTCCCTTTTCATACTTAAAGTATTTTAAATTGCTGGTAATACTTATGAACTTTCACTCAAGAACTTTCGAATGCAGAATGCATACTTTTTACACTGTGCTCATGCTACTATTACTTGCATCACAAAGGCGTCTTGTCCAGATCATCCTGAAAGTTGTTGTGTGCCTTAGAAAGCACTGAAAGTGGCGCTCTTGGTCAGGGGGAGAAAGAAGGAGCGCAGGAAAATCGCCATGCAGAAGATTAGATAACATTTAAACTGTATCAATGTTTTATTGTTTTACAATGGCAGTACAGTGGAATTAACAGTTGCTCATGCTATTGAGTTCAGGTGTACATTTACTGACATCTGTTACAGTGTTTCACATTAGTAAAGTTGAAGACTTATTTTTCTGTGAATACTCTTGATTTACATTATAACCAAGAATGAAACACTACTTGGATGTGTTGCTGCATGTGTGCAATACTTTTGCTGTCTTTGACATTCAGTAGAGTGACACATTGTACAAAACAAACAACTCATTTAGCTAATGCTGGTACACATTTGTGAATGGCTCCACAAAGAAGGCATTTTATACAGTGGTGTGTGTTGTGTACATTCCCTTTTACGTTTAACATACACCTGTAAAGCAAACACCGTCGGAGGCAAGAGTATACAGCTACCAGTCAGAGTCAACAGGTTTCACTGGAGACATTAAGGTCAGTCAGTAGGAACGATGTACTTAATCTTTCAGCAAATACTGTTGACACAGATACAGAAATGAGTCGGTTAAGTTTGAGAAAATCACATTTCTTTAAGGCCCCATTTAAACAACAAAACGCTTAAGTGCCCTTCTTTTTCAAATACAATAATGAGGGCACTTTTTTTAAATGTTTTAACCAACCCAGAAAACATCTTTGGGGATGGGTCAAGTCAAAACAGTACAGGCTGTAAGGATCATCAGTTCTCAACCTGGGGATCAGCCCTGAAAGATCATTTCTGGCATGTGACAATGAAAATGAAATGAATATTTGTACACCACAGAATTAGAAATGCAAGTTTTTTAGAAATTACTTGGTGTTTTCGCCTGCATTGTTGGAAGGGGGGGCATGAGAAGGTTGAGAACAATTACTCCAAATTTAAACAAGGCGAGCATCAGCCACATGTGTTCCAACATGGAACAAATTATCACTGATTGGCAATGTGACGGATGAACTAAACCAAAGTGCCAGGGAAATTCAAAAGACACAGTTGGCCCATCTCCAGAGCTGGATTCACTCAATGGGACTGTGATGAAAAGGCCGAGAGAAAACCCCTCAGCTGGAACAGACTCCATGAATCTGCCCGTGGAGGAGGAGTTAAAGCTTCTGCTCAGCCCTCACTGTGACCAACGCTGCATCTCCAAAAACCACAAAGAGATCTTTGTCGAGGACACAGAGGAGCAGAGAGAGGATCTCTCTGAAGCTGATCAACAAGGAAACTACGAACGGTTCCATCAAGGACTCTTCATTCAGCAGAAGATCTATTACCTTCCACTGATGAAGCAGCCTCTGGTTTGAGTAAATAAAACAGTACAATATACAATATACACAAGAAAACCCTCCACTCCATAACCACTTGCTGGCTCAGACTGTAAGTTATAAATATAGCATTAAAAACTAAAAAGTACAGTTAAGCATGATCACCGTGTGCATCAGGAAATAGTCCAGTGGTGGACGTGGTGCAGCATTCATGATAAGTTGTGTTACAGAGTCACATTCATCGACAATTCAAGAACCTCAGCTGATCACGATGTACAGTATGAAAGTAAAACATGAAACACAAAATGCCTTGTGATCAAACACAGAGACACATCATCAAATCTTTGTTGTGTTGAAGGTGCATTAAAGTGAACAAAGTATTTTACAGCTTTTCCCTTCTCGTCCTGTGAATCAGCTTCATATTAATGAACCATTACTATTATAAAAAGAGGACATCACACTCGATCAACACATATTTCACCTCAGAACTCACTTTCAGTTGTGGAAAAAAAAAGTTTTTAAAAAAAGCAGATATGTCAAAAAGGCTGGTAATTTCAGCTAACACACAGAATCCTATTGCTTCCTTTTTGAAAGGTGAATGAAATGGTCAAAAACGTAATCAGCTGTACTGTTTTCTTTGAATTTGGAGCACATAATGTAGAAGCAGAATCTCCTATAGTGTTTCTGAAGCGCACAGATTCATCTCCAGCAGTAAAAACTCATCCACATAATATGAACCTTTTCTCCAGGCGAATCAAAGCTGCAGGATTATGAATGTTTCAGTGACTTCTTCCTCGTGATGGGTGGAGTGGAGAACAACCAATCATCCTGCTGAGATGACCAGAAATGATCAAGACTTATAGAATTTTATCCAGTGCTTCAGCCACGGCCACAGAGGCCGGAATTTAAGTCAAGTAAGAACACGCAAACAAATATTTCTGACAAAAACATGACGGAAAGCTGTGATTGGCTGTACAAACACACTGCTGCCAAATGTCACTGTCTGCATGGCAGGTGTTTTATCAGCCACCGTGGACCAGTGAACCAAGTGTCCTCATCATGCACACTGGTTGGAAACAGTCGCCTCAGGTCAGATGAGACACACACAGAGGGAAAAACAGACACCCAGGAGGGGACAGCAGGCAACAGATGGAAGTCCCAGGTTGGAGGCAGTGTCTTTAGTGTCTTTGTGTGTGTATGTGTGTGTGTGTGTGTGTGTGTGTGTGTGTGTGTGTGTGTAGAGGGGGCCTTGAAGGCACAAATATCCAGTGGCATTCCGAGTTTCCCAGACAGAAGGGGGGCCTCAGGGGCAGCAGAGGTTGTCTATGACCAGCGTGACGTCAATACCGTACACCTCCAGCAGGTCGATGAGGAAGGCGCGATCACCCTGGGGATCCAGCCCCATGGCCCTCACGTGCTCAGCGGTGAGGGTGGGATCAACGCTCCCTGCTACCTCGGACAGGGTCTGAAAGATGCGGTTATTTAGCTCCATGAAGAACCTGGGATGAGATTAAAGACAGCTGCATCAGAGACTGGGAGTCGAGTCTGTGACATGTCACACTTACTTTGCATTACACAAAGATTTAAAACTTGTCTGGACTTGAATCTTGACTTGGACTTGCAACAAATGACTTGTGAGCATCTCTGGCATCACACTTTGGTCCTCAATATCATTTTACAATGATAAAAACTGCATCTGCAGATTGCAGTGCTACTGCCTGTCATGAGTTAAGCAGCAGATGTGAATATGTTAGTCAAGGACTCACAGAATGAAAAGATCCTCTTCATTTGAAGTGCAGTCTCCATCCACCTCCTGAGAGTACAGCAACATTTGCCTGGGGAAAAAAAAGTTATCATTAATCATCACGAAATTTGAAAAATATGATCTTCGGGCCTCTTATTTTGGTGGTCGACTCAATAATTTTCCTTGAAAATCAGCAAAACCTCATTGGACAGTATTTATCAGTGTTCATGTTTATTTTTCTGCATTTTTTTAACTGAACAAGTTCATTTTCAAAAATTATGATGCTTGTATTATAATCAAAAATCAAATAATTTGTCAAGAAAAAAGATGCTGTTTTGCAGTGTTTCACGGCGTGTAGCGTACCTCTGTTCACTCAGTTTCCTGTACTTCTCCTTATCTGCTGCATTCAGTCGGAGCAATGGCTGCAAATGGCTTCTGTGTGTTTTCACATTCTGGTTATCAATGTAGACGTCGTACAGATCTTTCTTCTCCTCGAAAATCTTCTCTGTGGTGCCTTTGGAATGAAAGAGGAAAGCATGCTCACATATAGGGGAACATCTCCATAGATTTCAAATAGTGGTCAGTTTACATGCAGTAAGGCTTCACTCACAGGCCACATACGACATCTCTGTTTCCAGGGCAGTGATGTCAGCTATGTTGATGTAAAAGAAAGGCCGTAATTCAGGCACAGAGACGCCGATTCCAGGTAAAGAGACGTTGGCGAGGCAGCAACAGCAATACACTGAGGGAGCACAAGAACAGTGGATTAAACTTCTCCACGAAAATGGAAAATAAAAGACCTCACTTAGGTGGCAAATTTTGTAGATTTACTACATCCTGGGTTGTTTTTGTTAGAGAAAATCAAGGACAGAATCTATGCTACAACCACAGAAATGAGGCAGTTAAAGGTATAATTCATTTAAAGTGGGTTTGTTTGAGGTACTCATCTATAGTCAGTGTATTATCTACAGTGGATGCTGGTCGACTTGCCCCTAGCTTGGAGAAGCAGAAAGGAGTAAGGGCACGGAAGCTGAACAAGCCAAATATCACTCTCTCTGGCTCAACCAGACTCCTTTTACAAAAACAGAAACTGTACCTCGCAGAACATGAGAGCTGCTCAATCAATTTGTTAGTTTGTGTTATTGTGTGTGATTTTGGTGACTCCAAACTAAGCTTTTAAAATACAGAAGTCACACAATCACACAAACAAACTAACTTACCGATGCAGCGGTAGAGCGGCAACTCTGGTGTTCTGCATGGTAAAATTACTGATTTTGCAAATGGAATCTGGTTGGGTTGGAGAGGGTGATATTTGGCTTATATGTATAACAGCAGTATCCTGTCAGAAAAGGCTGTTAGACTGTAAGGTGAAGTGGTGGAAAACTTCTAAATATAGCATACACTTAAGCTGATATAGATTTTTTTTAAGTGGCTAAAATACATTTTCCAGCAGATCCTGTCCACAGCATTACATCGCTTAGTGTTCCACACCTCTACTATTGCTGTGTCTCTAAGCCGGAGGTTTGCTGATCGGCATCTACTATAGTTCTGATCAACTGGTTATGGATAAGCACCTCATACAACCCCACTTCAAAAAATACAAATTATCCCTTAACTACAGTCATAGCAGTTGAAAGGGTGTGTGTGTGTGTGTGTGTGTGTGTGTGTGTGTGTGTGTGTGTGTGTGTGTGTGTGTGTGTGTGTGTGTGTGTGTGAGCATCTGTTGGAGCCGCTCACCCCTGTAGCAGACGACACCTACAGGTGGAGGGGAGAAGATGAGGAGACGTTTCCTAAGCAGGGCAAACTTCCACAGGACCATTATTTGCTCCCCGAAAAACTGGATGAACTGGGACATGCAGCCAGCTGGGTGAGTGATCTGCAGGGAGTAAAGAAAAAAGGGACAAATATGTTAGGTATTTTTTTCTTGTTCTTGTTTTCTAACTGAGCAAACGTACTATCCTAGACAATATAAATGTGTTCTGCTGCTTTCAGACCTTCATTTCTGGATGCATGCAGCGGTTGATGGTGGTGACACTCCAGGTTGGGCAAGCGGTAACCAGACCATTTCCTGTCGGGGGAAGAACGGCCTTCTTGTCCTCATAGAAAGCCTCCAGCGGAGAATACTGGCCTGGACACTGTAACTGGTGTCTACAAAGCAATAATGGAAGGAGAAAAAGACAAATAATACAAGTCTTTTCAGATTTGTGTAATTAAGCAGATTAAGCTCGCTTAAGTGTATTTAAACAAATCACATGCGCATATTCATGATCTGTACACTATGCTTGTAGCTCATGCTGCAAAATCCAAGATATTTAACAATAATTAACACAAATTCTGTAGCTTATATCTGAAATTATTCTCTAAATCTCAATCTGTTATAGCCTGTAATTACAAGCCTGTGTAGAACAATTGTGTATTCACTATCAGACACTATTTAGGTCATCTAGAGTGTAAGATTACAGACTGTGTCACCTGTCCTTAAAGGAGAAAGATGTAATATATTTACTGTACCAAGTCATAAAATGACAGGATAAGTCATCAGAGATTAAGGCGACACGGTAAATTGAAATACCAGTTACTCTCACAACAACACAACAGTCAGCAGTTTGACAGTTTGGCAGTTCAGGTTTGGCAAATAAGTTAGTGTCTACTTATGAGTCGTGAGAAATCATGAATAATTTTTTAGGGGGAGTAGATGTTTATAAAATTGAGCAAATTACATTGAGCAGAACGTTAATGGAATCTGACAGTGAGTCACTGAACTCAAACTCCAGAGTGTGTATTTTCTGAGCAGTGGGCTTTTGTTTATCAGGATAACGGGCTTGGCTTTAAATCAACAGGCAACTGAGAGTTGATCAACTTACAGCGTAGGACTCGCCGTCACTTGTCACTGTCAAAGTATAATGTTTTCCCTGCAAGCTGCATGAGCTTTGAGTCTGGGGAAACTCGCAATATTTTGAATTTGGTCCACAGTACCCATTTTTGATTGCAAGGGTGTTTCATATTTCACCTTTAAATTGCATTGTGGGATAATCTGAGGCCACTCGCATTACATAAACACCACTTTCCTATTTGGTTGACCACATCAGCTCATGCTCAACATATTTCTGATACCACATAGGGCATCTGTTCACTGCTGCAGAGCAAGTGTAAACAAGGCCACAGTAACCACACATAAACTAGATGACGCCGCTCCATTTAGATGAACTTGTATTTGGCTGTAATCTGAGCTGACTGTGGCTGTGTCAAACATTTATACATAGTCAATGAGGAGATAAGCTTTTCGTGTGAGGACTGAAGCAGAAGAGCAGAGCTACTGAAGAGAAGAGAGGCTGTCAAGGCCTCTTCCACTTCTGTGCCCCGACTTCATACAAAAACTGCATGTAAATGGGCTCCTGTGACGATAGCTATAACTGGGACTCTGGGTTCATGTTTAATAGATGAGAAAAAAAAATTTAACAAAGAAGCGCATAGAGGAGGTAGGCACATAAAGAGAAACCTGCAAACATGCTTGTGCGAGAAACACACAAGGTAAACAGAATACAGATCGGGTGGTGCACATGTGACAAAGGAAGAAAGAGACTTGCACAACATGCAGCACGTCTCACCTGACTTGGTTCTCCAGGAAGTGCATGTAGCGGTAAAGCAGTGTGTAGGAGGGCGACAGGATTCCCACAGACTTCATCCTCGCTCCTCGCTCAAGCTCACTCTCCACAGGCATGTTTGCAAAACAGGCCAGCCCAAAGTAACAACCTTTACGGAAATATCTATCGAAGGAGCAGAACAGAGAGGAAGAGTAAATACAGAGTGGCAGATTTCCGACCCGTGCTCCTCTAAAGATGGAAGATTTTGCGCTTGTTGATTGGTGGGAGCGTGTGGGAGTACGCACATGAAATCATTGGTGATCCTGTGGGAGCCGCTGGCCATCGACTTGAACTCAACTCCGTCTAGGTTGATGTCGTGAGGCAGGCACCACTCCACCATATTCCCTGAAATTCACACGCAGAAAACAAAACCACAAAGTTACTTCCCACACTCTACTTTCACCCTGACTGCTGCTGCTTCCTCTTATTCTGCATGTCAGTCATGTAGAAGCAAGAGGTCAGAGACAATGAGAAAGCACTGACTCAGCTACTGTAACTATCTTTACAGTAGGGCTCTAAGGAAATACCAATACACTTGACAATCGTGATATCATGTTTGGTAATACTATATCAATTCTCAAAAACACAGTAACATGATATTGTGATACATGCAAAGATTTGTGGCACGCCTACATTTGTTAAACCCCCAACTGCAAGACAGCAGCATTGTTCTATTTTCACTGTTCTGATTGCATGAAATTAAACTTCTGTGATGTATCACCTTGCTTACAGCATTGCATCTCATTAAACAGAATCCTGTGTCATGACACGTATCATATTACCAGATTTTAGCCAGTGCAGAGCCCTTATGTACAGTGACCTCTTCCATATATGAAGAACTGACACCCTGGTCTTGTTTTGAACTTTTGATTGTATATCTTGGATTTTTAACTATAGATGCTAAATGATTAAATTATATACAACATCCAATAGGATGGTTTTCCTTTTATTTACAGGTTGGGCTCCAGTCACTCAACACCAGCATTCAGTACAGCATGTCTGACAGCTTGCAAAAAACTGGAAAGCCAGACCAGAAAGTTCATATGGCACAGGTTCCACGGGCGACACCTGAAGTTGTCCAGCGTCCTCCTGGATCCACATTCTTTATATATATTTCACAATTTCGTGTGTCACAAATTCTGTCAACAAAATCTGTATTTAATGTGATTTTGCTGCTCTGTTCTGTGCATGCAACATCTACTGCACAACTGTCCGTCCTGGGCGGGGGGATCCCTCCACAGTGGTTCTCCCTGAGGCCCCTTTCTGTTTTTTCCCCATTTAAAAGGGTTTTGTGGGGGAAGCTTTTTCCTTACTCTTTCAAGAGTCTGCAGGTGTCACACTGTACAGACTGTAAAACCCAACGAAGCAAACTGTTATTTCTGATATTAGGCTATACAAATAAATTTTGACTTAAAAGTTAATTTCTTTTGGAAGGGTTGAACCACCAAAATTATTCTTATTTAAGGGTTATTCAGCACAGCGGATTGATTATGAATATATTTATTTGGGTCTTGACATTTCAGATGTTTGACAGCCCCACCGGGGCTGACAGCAGCATACACCCTTCACCTCCATGACTCAGTATAATGCACTGAAGCACATCAGAAAGAGATTTGCATTCAAAGGTAACAAAATATAATTTAAGGAAATCCTTCAGGTGTTCTAGTTCACAACTGTTACAAATAAAATTACAATTGCTCATGCAACAATCTGATTGCTCACCCGATCTTGTATCAAAGGTAACCACAAACACAGCCACGATCTGGTCCTTTTCCTCCCACTGATCCCTCACCGACAGGCCGGGGAAAGGAACATTGCGATCTGTACCGAGAGGCTGTGGGCGATCCCAGCCGTGCCCACAGAGGACTGTTCGCGGGCGGCCCGGGCTTCCGTCCCCGCTGGCAACAACAGCTGTTACACTCTTCGTCGGACTGCAGGTGATGGCGGTGGTGCTACTGCCGCTGCTCCACCCAGTACCAACCGCGGGCTGCGAACTTTTCTCCGGCGTTGCGTTTTCATCTCGCGGCTGAGAGGGCGGCGGTGGCGGGGCCGCCTGGTTCGGATCGGGCGGTGGGATCTCCTCCCAGTCCAGCAGTGGGGCTCGGTCCGACTGCTTCACCATGGTGGTGGTGGTGCTGGTGCTGCTGCTTCGGGCTCCGAGGACTCGGGAAGGGAGAAAAATATCAGAAAAGTCCGCTGTCCTGTTGAATCGAGCGCACTAAACACGCTGCGGGAGCCGGATCATGATTTCCTGCTGCTCGGCTCTCTGCTTGTTTTCTGTGTATTTGTAAGCGTGTCACATCCACTGACGGGCTGCTGGCTCTCCCTGTGCCTCCCTATGTCTCCCTCTTTCTGTCTCACTGTTTTGATGACGTCGCTGACTTCCGCCCACGTGTCTACGTTAATATTTAATAGAATGACCTAATTTTGGTTATGGGCTATTTTTCTTACCTTACCCCATATTACCCAAAGTTGAAGAAATTCATTTAAAATTAATTATTGATATATATCAAGCCTATTTCATTATTACTTGTAAAGTTGGACATTAAAATGTGTAAAACAATACATTGTTTCCACTTTATTCGTTTTAACAATTGGAAAAGAATCTTGCATTTAACATCTTCATTAATTTAGTTTACTCTCCTAAATTCACTCTGCTTAAACAGTCCGTGTTAAAACTTTTTATATTATAAAAGTACATAATCATTTAGTATATACATATTTAGTATATACATATAGAACATAACCAATTCATGGACTAATTATCCTACGAATAAAATGATGAACTTCTAATAAATGCAAATGCAATTATGTAAATAAATACATGTTTTTAAAAATGACAGTCATATAGTGATTTTCATATTAATAAATGATCAAAGGGCTGGAATTAGATCGTAAAAGGAACTGATCCAGCCCAGCTGAATGGGCCTGATATCCTTTTAACAAATGTTCATTTTGCAATTCAGATATTGATGTGTCATGTTTTCTCCGCTTGTTGTTACTCCCCATTATTTTGTAAACAAATGGAAGAATCGTTCGCTTCAAACAAAGAGAAATGTCTGTTATGTTCAAATCACGTTTGGATGTAATGTTTGGACTGGTAACGAAACAGAAATGTGAAAATCTGCTGATCTTATAATGGCAAAATGTTATACACACAAAGCCAAACTGATGAAAACCCAACACATTTGCAATGCTTTTTCAAAAATGAGTTTCAACTGTAAGTCCCTGAAGTGCATCTGTTTAAAATCTGCAAGAGAACTGCTGAAATGTGCAGTTTTACGAATTAATAGATCCGGAATGTATTAACCTTGAATTCAGACTGAAGACAGTTATGCATTTAATTTAAGTTTTAACTTTATTTTCTGTATTATTTATGTTATATCATTTAGGAGTTATTTCAGTAGGCTATCAGCACAAGCTGAATATGAATTTAATACTTTTGCATTTGGAAATGTTCAAACTAAATACAATAATAAATAATACATTTATTTTCTCCTCCGCCTTGTTGTTTGTAATTCTGCTGTTCAATGAATCATTTTGGGAAAAGATTTATAGTAATCCTGTATAAGGCCATTTTAAAGCCATTTGTGTGGGTCATGATCAATTCAGCCAATCAGAGGGCTAGGTGTGTTAACCCGGTGGTGTAGTTTATTTAAACAGGAAGTTATTTGCATACACGGCGCGAAGTTTAAGCGTGGGAGTGCGGAAGGGGACTTGTTCGTGAGTATAAATGATAAACATTATTAGTCAGACTTTATGTACATTCAGATGTGTTCACGACGCACTATGTGGAGTTTCTGTTGAACTTTCTGATAATTCTGGAAATGACATTACACCTTTACTGCCGCGCTGCTTTCAATGTTCCTACGTGATTTTTTTGTGGAGGGCGTCTTAAAAACATAAACGGTCCAAAATGTTCAATTATTGATTAATTTATAGGAGTGAAAGTCAACAGTGAGCCAGGATTGACTTTATATCATACTTGACATATCTTGACCTACTGGTTTAGAGACTGAGAGAGTCAAATTATTATTATTATTATTGTTGTTGTTGTTGTTGTTGTTGTTGTTGTTGTTGTTGTTCATCTCCACTGTCTTCCTAAAGTGGCCTAATAATTTTATGCAGGCCTATTCAGTTACTTTTTTAGACGTGACAGACTTGAATAAAGTACAGTGAGCTCTTCCATATAATAAAGTGTCAAGGGGCTGTATATTTACATTTCCTGTGACTGATCTTTATAGCTAGGAATTTAAATGTGAAAAAAGAGCCTTTTTCCCCAGTTTGCACTTTATTAGTTTCCACAATTGGAAAAGAAACATTATGTACATTATATGCAAAATAAGTGTCTCTGAGCTTTTCAACAGACGTAACCATTGAATGGACTAACTGGCCTATGAATAAAATGATGATCTTCTAATAAACAATGTAAACACCTATTAACTTAGAATGTTAGCAGGTTATTTAACTAAAATCACAGTAACTTACTTTTTTCAAATTGATAAATAATCAAAGGGTCAAAGGGATTGAGATTATTAAAGGCAGGCACCAGTTGAATAGGTCTGATCTCATGCATAACATCAATTTCAAATTAAATATGGTATTTTGCTCTCCAAGGGCAGTCAAATACAGGATTAACCATTTTAAAGGAAACCTTTGCCAAAACTCAGGCCCCAAGCATGGCGACATTGTTTGATGGAATCAGCCAGCAGCTGGACTTCACTAGCTGTGGAGAGGAGGGGAGCAGCAGTGACAACAGCTCCGATGACTGCACTCCCAGGATCTGTAGTCCCAGGATCCGTAGTCCCAGGATCCGTAGCCCCAGGATCCACAGTCCCAGCTCTGCATGCAGGACGCCCACAGTGCAGCGCCACCGCAGTAGAAGCAACACCTTATCTTCCCCTGGACAGTGCACCAGCCCCATACCTTACGCTTCCTGGAGAAAACTGAGGCTCTGTGACTCCCCCAGCACGCCAAAGGTGGGGGAATAATTCAGACCTTAGTGTGCCCGCTGTGGTCCTGGATGATTTGTCACAGTCAAATAAATTTAACTTCACTGGGAAGAATTTCATTTCTCTTTTTTCCCCTTTTTAGAGCTTACTATCGAAGTCGTCCCAGCCTTGCTCCAGCACTAAGATAAGTCGTCATCAGAGGACGCTGCGCTTCACATCTGCTGGTGCTAACCACAGCCACGCACCTTCTGTCAATGTCAATCCTTTCACCCCTGACACAGTCCGCAGGAACTGTGAGCTGCAGTGGAGGAGTAGCTGTAGGAGTGATGACGATGATGATTATGGACGCAGGTAACTGTTGCTTTACAGGTATGGGTAGAAAACACAGAATATCTTCAGAATTTTCACTTACAGATCAGCATTTATTTAATGTTTGGAAAATTGCCCAAATGTGTGATTTAAATCATCCTGCGTCACAAGGAAATTAGTCCACATGTATGATGGTGTAGGTGTCTCAAGAGCCATTTCAGATTCTCCATCCATCTGTTTTTAGTGCCTGTACACATAGGCCTGACTTTTTAATCCCTTATTGATGCAGTTTTGTTCAGAGTATATTAAGGTCTAAAGGCCCTGTTTTACGTTTCAGGTTGAAACACAGCCTAACGTCATCTGAGGAGGATGATGAAGCCTTTCTCCCACCAAAGGTACAACTATTTTTATCAGTGCTTTCTGGTGCATGCAACCCTCCCTCTCAGATGCCTCTGATATGATTTCATCACAAGGCTTTGTCATCTTCAGCCGCCTCCTCACTTCTTGTTTTGTCCAAAATTACATGCTGCCAAACCTACTTCCGGGATTTCGCTAAGGAATCTCCTTCACAGAAAAAAAAAAAAAACAAAAGCTGTCAGTTCAACCCTTTCTTGTGGAAGTACAACCATATTTGGTGACACATAAAAAGAAAAACCCAGCTTCTCCTAGCTGTAATGAAACTCAAGATTCTGAGCTTTGTGACGTGTGTTCCTCCTTTAGAAATTTCTTTTGATTTAACCACAAGCCCATACGTCTGTTATCTGGCAGAGACGAGCTGTCCAAGCCCTCATGCTGTCACGTTATGAGAGTGAGTTCCTGGAGCTGGAGTGCATTGGCGTGGGCGAGTTTGGGGCAGTTTACAAGTGTGTGAAGAGGCTGGATGGTTGCTTGTATGCCATAAAACGCTCCCGCCGACCCCTGGCAGGCTCTGCCAATGAGTGAGTCAGCATGTCACCTCTATGGCAGGGATGAATCAGTCCACTTTTTTGTGTGTGTGTGTGTGTGTGTGTCCCTGAAATGATCAAATTTATCTGCGCCTGACTTTTATGTCTTCTCAGGCAGCTGGCACTAAAGGAGGTGTACGCGCATGCTGTTCTTGGGCATCATCCACATGTTGTTCGCTATTATTCAGCATGGGCAGAAGATGATCACATGATTATTCAGAATGAATACTGTGATGGTAAGTTTTTCCTGAATGTCAAAAGCACAGTTAAGGAAGACTTAATGATCCAGTGTATAAAATTCTTAAAGGGATTTTATTGGCAGAAATTGAATATAATATTCATAAGTACATTTTCATTCGTGCATAATCACCTGAACATAAGAATTGTTGTTTTTTTGTTACCTTAGAATGAGCGGGCAGGGTGTCATGTTGCTACAGTAGCACAGAATGGACAAACCAAGCACTGGCTTGAGAAAGGGCCTTCCCCGTTTTTGCCTCCATTTCATGGCCATCGTATGTTCTCCTACATGCTTAGAGGGGGAGCATAAGACGAAGTGTTTGCAATTTGCAAGGTCACCAGTAGAGGCCAATCAATCCTACACACCGACCCTTTTAAAGGAAAATTCAGCCCTTTCCATGTGATGTCCAGTCAGTGTTGATGGTAAATAATATCCTCAGTGAGTTCCCTTGCTGCAAAATCTGCTGTTCTTCTGCATCCAGTGGTATCAAAGGGATGTTGTTGGTGTTCAGGAAGAAGAAATTTCTAGTCTCTGCCTCTGGGTAACCATGGGACATGCTAGATTAGTATTTTTATTTCATCATGTAACACTATTTTGTCCAGCAAAGTAATGGCAATAGGCTGGATGGTGATACATGACAATGTGGGCGTCAGAAGCTTGCGCACAATGTATCCCGGACCATGTAGGCTCTGCCAGTAAGCCGGAGAACATAGCTGTCTTAGTCATTATGGCATGCACTGAGGAATTTATTGCTTCAGTTGATTACATTTGCCATCAACACTGACTGAATTTTCACTGTGTGTATTCTAGGTGGAAGTCTCAATGATGCCATAGTGAAGAAGGAGGTGCAGGGTGTGCTATTTTCTGAGGCCGAGTTGAAAGATCTGCTCTTACAAGTGTCTATGGGGCTGAAATACATCCACAACTCAGCCCTCGTACACCTGGATATCAAACCAAGTACATCTCATCAAGCAGTTTGCATTTCTTAGATCTTCAACCTAAACTCTCTCGGCCCTTTAAAGACCTGCCTTGTTTCAACTGCTTGCAGGTAACATATTCATTTGCCAGCGTCCCAGCACAAGTGCTGGAGGTGAAGGGGAGAGTGAGGAGGAAGACGACGGAAGCACTTCAGCTGGAGTCATTTACAAAATTGGTATTGTATTACCTGTTGGATACACAGCTGCCTTAAAGCTACTACAATGAGTGTTTAACTGGTTATGCTCGGTTTAATGCTGTTGCCTCTACATGACTTTTATAAGCAAATGAGGCCATCTGTGAGAAGATTGGCGATTTCTATGTAGTTGTTCTTAATGTCTGCTCTCCTTGGAATCAGATGAAACAACCTGTGTATATATTTTGTGGTTATTGAGGTGGAAACAATATCACTTTTGTCCACCTGGGCCTCCAAAATCAACACAATATGAAAGTTTGTTGTAGTGGCTTTAAATGTTTGTTTCCTGTCAAATATGATTCTTGTTTTCTGCAGGGGATCTGGGTCATGTGACATCAACTAATAATCCTCAAGTTGAGGAAGGGGACAGCCGCTTTCTGGCCAGTGAGGTCCTGCATGAGGTAAAAATGCATGAAAGGGAAAGTAGTCTTGGGTTTTTGTTTGGTTACACTTTAATTTAGCAGAAGCTTTTATCCAAAGCGACACACATTTCGAGATAGGATGTGGGTGCCTGCCTGCCTTTTTCACTAATATATTTCGCAGTCAGTCAAGCACAGACGTGTTCACGAAAGAACTGGGTCTTTAGTCTTAAAGACTGAGAGGATCGAACAGAGTTTGGTAACTCATTCCACCACCAGGGAACTACAAAAGCGAAGAGTCTGGCTAGTGACCTATGGCCCTGTTGTGGTGGTTGTATCAGGTGCCTTGTACGCAAGTGTCAGGGTTTTGAATTTGATGCGAGCAGCAGCTGGAAGCCACTGGAGCGATCTTAACAGTGGGGTGACGTGTGATGTGCTGTTTTGGTCTGGTTGAAAACCAGTGTTCTGGATCATCTGCAGAGGTTTGAACATACATGCGGGGAGGCCTGCCATAAGGAGTTGCAGTAATCAATGCAGAATATAATGAGAGCCTGTATCAGGAGTTGTGTTGCATGTTCAGAGAGATGAGGTCTGATCTTCCTGATGTTGTACAGGAAAAATTGGCAGGATTTGAGCGATAGACCTTGATGGTTAGTTGGTCATCAGTCATGACAGCCAAGTTTTGGGCAGACTTTGTTGGTGTGAGCTGGGTTGATTTGAGCTGGATACTGATTTCTTACTGAGCTCAGTCTTGGAAAGGTTATGTTGAAGATGGCATTCTTTCATCCATGTCGAGGCATGACGAGATCCGAACAGAGACTGTGTGGTCAGGTTGCACCTTACTATATGTTTAAATGGAAAAAAATTACATTTCCATTTGTATTTGTGTGATTATTAGTGTTCATTTCAGTTGTCTCTTTGCTCCCCAGGATTACAGCAACCTCCCCAAGGCAGACATCTTTGCTCTGGGCCTTACGGTGCTGCTCGCAGCCGGTGCTCCTCCTCTGCCTCAAAATGGTGACGAGTGGCACAGACTCAGAGAGGGGCAGCTCCCCAAACTGCCACAGAAGCTATCATCTCCTTTTAGAAGCCTTCTTCAGGTACTTATATTTCTGGGATGATGTGTTTGTAATGTTAATTGAATATTTAAATCCAACATAATTTTACCAGATTTGACTGATCGCTGAAATTCATTCTCGTTTATAACCCAGCTTACTAAAATTTCCTTTTTTTTCCCCCATTGTGTCAGTCGTTGCTGGATCCAGACCTGACTAAACGTC
The DNA here is from genome assembly GCF_056507025.1 of Lutjanus erythropterus. Classification (NCBI taxonomy): domain Eukaryota; kingdom Metazoa; phylum Chordata; class Actinopteri; order Lutjaniformes; family Lutjanidae; genus Lutjanus; species Lutjanus erythropterus. Next base: position 9,866,061 of record NC_139329.1, read on the forward strand.
CATCTGCCAGGGAGCTTTGCAAGCATACAGTCTTGAGGGAGGAGAGGACTGGGAGGCTAACTGCTCAGCTACGCAGAGAGCTCAATGTAGAGAAATTCAGGACGGCCATGCTTGAAAAGTAAGAAAATAAAATAAAGATATCCGTGCCCAGACTTTCATTTAATTTAAAGCACCTACAAGGAACTTTCATATTGTGTTGATTTTGGAGGCACCCGTTGTGTTTGTGGTAGTGTTTTCACAGATTAAATTATATTTGTTTTATTATATTTATAGAACTATAGCTGTTCTTGCTGATGGTCTTGTAATTATTGCTTACAGCATTAAATTCAGACCACTTCATAACCAGTTAAAAAGTCCTTGTAGTACTTTCTCTTAAGTTAAAAGCATTCACTAATTTCCATTTTCTCCACAGAGAGCTCCAGGAGGCTCGTCAGGCAGCTTTGTCACCCAAGCAGAACCTCTCTCCTGGGTTGGAACCCCCAGCTAAACTGGGGTCTCTAACCAGAACAGGAAGGAGGCTCGTTGGTAGGAAGACTGCGCGATCCATGAGCTTTGGTTGCCCAGGGGGTGGAGTCTGATGGACACTGCGAGGCCCACATGTGTCCTTTTTGCTGTGATGCAGTGTGACTCCTTCAGCAATAAGACTGTGATAAAAACTGTTGCATGTGTTTATGAGAAGACAGCGTGACATGATTCCCTACACAGCTTTGCTTGATACTGATGGAATCAACTGGATGGAAAATCCACAATGAGTCTCCTGAGTGGACACAGTTTAACTGAAGGACTGGAGAACTTGTGTGTGTTTTTAAAGAACTAATCTGACTTTTCAAGTTATTAACAGCTTGAAACTGCTGCAGAGCTATGTATTTAACCAAAGGGTTAACCTGTTTTTGGTTTTTTTTAACTGTAAATAAACATTTTAAGCATTTTATTAGATGTTTTTTGTTTTTTTTTTATTTCTCCTTTGTCTCAGTGGTATGTGATCCAAAAAGCTGTTGGACAAAGCCACAGCAGGGACTTTCCACTAGTGTGTTGCTCTTATCTATAACTGCAGCCAGCTCTATGACTGCACAGTATACAGAACAGTGAGTAGGGACTGCCACTCAGCCTTACCTACATTTTTTTCCCCATGACCACTTGTGTTATTGCAGCGAAGCCACCAGTGGGAACCCAAGCACACTTGAAATGTTCCACAAAAGAGCTTTATAGGCCTATATTATGTTAATAGTAATCAAGCAGAAACACAATATTATATTAATGGGCTGAATAGTTGATACTACTGTCGTTCTAATGAATTCCTGCTGCCTCTGTCAGAGTTGGTCTCATGTACATATAACAGGCTATTGTTTTAAGGCTTCTCCATTTACAGTATGCTATCCATCAAAACATTATTTGCAAAAATAAAAAAGGACATAGTAATTGCTCTTGATAGTTAAAAAAAAAGTGTATAATTGTTTTGGACCTCTAGTGTTATTTTTATATATTTATATAATCTATCATCTTAGCAAAATAACAAATTTAAAAATATATGTATATAAGAGAAAAAAAAACTGTAAACTGTTGTCTGAACTGCTGAACCCTTTTCCCTTCTATTTATTTACCCCTTACAGCCGATGTGTGTTTGGATGCACTGCTCATATTTGCAATAATAAACTGATAAGTTTGCAAGTGTACAACTATGAAAACGAGGCTCTAAAAGCGTATGCTAAGTTGTTTCCGATGGTATTGAATGCATCATGAGGCCAATCATATCTACAAGGGAACCCTAGGTTTGCAAGACTCTCGCGAGATTTGTACGCATTGTTTCTGCGTTGTGCACTTTATACAAATTTATTTGACAGCGCTTTGAATAAACTTTGAGTAGGTTTGGGGACAGAAAACACGATGTTGGGATTACGAAAAGAGTAGTATTGTATAGAATATAATAGTTTGGATTAAAAATATCACTCTCGCGAGATCTTTCGCGTCTATGGGGTTCCCTTCTAAACCCCAAATTCCACATACACTCGCCAGCTCGTGTGTTTCTGGCTGCTCAGAGTCAGACTACTTCAGCTGTATGTGTTGTGTTGAATGGCGCGCCACTAATTAGAGCTAAGCTTTACTTGTTTGTATGAAATTAACGCGAAAAACTGACGAACCCGGCAACGTAAACGAATGTGAGTAAAACGGGCCATTCTTTCCTATCTTATATAGCTTTTGGGCGCCTTTTGCTTAACGCTAACTTTGAGGCTCGAAAGTTATTGTTAGTTAGCTAACACTTAGCCAATGTAATTATAGCTAAAGATAGCATTAGCTTATCTTTTGAGCGAGCTAGTTTATCTGTTTAACAACCAACTGTACAATCACAATAATTACGTAAATGTAGTTTAGCTGTTCGGTTTATTTGCTGTCCGTGGTTACTTTTACTCTTTGATATAGCGTTAACTTTTTGAGTGGGTAATCAAAGTTTCATCACTAAAACTGCGTTTCCTTCAGGAGTGAAATTTGCTTATCCTCGTTATTCTTCAGGCTGAAATGGATTACCTCGGGAATGTGACCAATGGGCCAGACGCCGCCCTGGTCATGTTGGCCTTCCTTCAAGCGGACTGTGAAGTTACAAATTTAGAGTACCAACATGAGCTTTTCACCCTGGGCCAGAAAATACATTTTCCCCGGGACATCAATCGCAATGGCCCCAGGATTGACGTTCAGGATGGAGACCTTGAAACTGATGGTCACCAGGCCAGTATCCCGGCCTCTATACGTGATATTGAGCCTTCAGTGGATCTGCAGAGGATTGGTAAGAAGCTTCTATGAGTAAAGGATTGTTTGTGGCTGATTTTTCGTGAAGTAAAATATAAGCTAAGCCTTTTGCTGGATGTGTTAAAGACAATGACATGTTTCCTTGTAAACACAGTATGAGATAACAGGTACACTCATCCGTAGTTTAACACAGCTCTTTACCCATGTAATGTAGAAGTTATCCCACTTTATCTCAGTCCAAAATTCATTGACGTTTACAATCGATACGTTGTTTCTATTTGCAGTAACAAAACAACTTGTGACTTCAGGAGGAAGTAGGAAGTGATAGCTGCCAGCCATTTCTTGTAATTCCTGTCTCATATAATATAAACTTACATCTCTCACTTGATTACTCCATGTGTTTTAAACCTACATCATCTGATTTTATGTTCCATAGAGTCAAGCACATTATTGGCCTGACAACACACCTTTATAGGTATCAGGATATCTGTTGTCAGATGTAAACCTTTTTTTTTACTACAGAAGTAATGCAAAGTGTTATTATTCTTTTAAATTGTTGGTTTATTGTACACTAACTAAACACTACCACTTTGTCCACAGGGGACTCCATTATGCATGCATTGATATCAGATTTTTATTTACTCCCAAACATCAGCCCCAAATAATTTAATGTAATAACAGTAATTATATTAGTTTTTATTTTATGATAGATTTATTAATAGATTTAACAAAGACTCATTGCTGTATGTTCATTAATGAAACATATTTTTCTTCCATTGTTCTTCCTGGTGACTCCATAAATAAACATTATGTTGACTAAAATGTGCTGATATTTTCCCAATCTTCTTTCCCTGTAGGGAACCGTGCAGATGCAGCAGAAGTCCAGCGGGTTGCTGAAGAGCTAAGAGATATCGCAGCGCGACTTGAACACAGCGTTGTGGCTCGTGCTACCCAGAACCTGAGCAGTAACATAAGGAGCTCCAACTTTGATGTGAGTTTGTTCTGAGTGCAGGAATTTTTGAATTATTATTAACTAGGGCTGAAACAAATGAAATGATGATATAAATTTGTAAGCTTTTTTTTAACCTGTTTATTGCCACGAGTAACAACCTTAGCAACACTATCCCGAACCTAAACTGATGTCCTGTAATTACCAAGAGGCAGAAAAACCAAAACTACTTCATACAGAGATGCATAACAAGGAGATCATCTAATCACGATTAAATAAAATATCAAATAAATGTTTAATATTTTTGTCTCCACCATGTGCACATTTATATCTCCACGTTCATGGAGCTGTCATCAACAACTGCCAGGCTACAAGTTTTACTTTCTAACAGTGTTGGCGAGTAAATAGTTTCAAGTAATTAAATTACAAAATAAATGTTACTGTAAAAAATTAGTTACTAATAAAATTGTTGGAGATTCTAAAGGTTTCAGATCCAAATATTCTTTTTGGGTTACCTAGCAGAGAGCTGCCCCTACCAGCTGGTGAAAAGGAGTGAGGAGTGTGCACATCATTGCAACAGCTTTCAGTTTCCCTTTTCAGTGAACTTGCATATTCTCTCTTATTTCTAAAGTGGTAGTGATCATTTCTCCATGGAGCTAGGCTCACAAAGTGATTGCGTTGTGTGCAGGTGGTGTCTTTGCAACCGCAGCACAAACAATAATAATACTTAGAAACTCTAGGGGTTGTATTGAGTTGATACTGTTTCATATCCCATTAAAAATGCCTTGCAGTAGCTTTAAGTAAGATGACATAACAGTTGATCTTTACAGCTGCATAAATTTAACAATGATTTGTAAATTTAACTACAGTATTGTCTTCATATGCTGATTGATCCCTTTGTTCATTTCTGTTTTTCCAGGCATGGAATGCCCACCTCTCACGGGAGGTGGACAGGGTGATGAGGGAGGGCGTGAACCTGAATGATATACCCCAGGAGCGAGTCATTGTGGCCCTCACGCTCACACTGGTGAAGGGGGTGTGCGAGACGACCCCGCGAGTTCTGCGAAACCTCTTTGACATGGCGCTGCAGTACATCAGCCTAGTGGGGACGAGGTGACTTCAGAGCTGCTGGCTGCGAGGAAATTACTGAGAAATGTGTGGTTGAAGACAGCTGCATCTGAAAGCGACACCTGGTCCTTGTAACCAGTTGATCGTGAAGATGAAGCTGTATTGACTTAACAGTAGCATGAACACTTCATAAAAAGGAAAGTGACCAACTGTTCAGATTTATTTTCATATTTTAAGGGGAAACTTTGTTTGACACTGAATTTTTTTTTCAGTACTCAATGTGCTCTGAATTGTACTGCCTCTGCTTAACGTTATGTATGTTTTCATTTTATACTTGAAATACATGATATGTATTCAGTCTTTTTGCTTACACAATATATGTACATGTATATTGTGTAACCTGAATAAATATATTTTCGCATGATTTTAGTATCATTTCAACCCAAAATACATACTGAGATTACATTTAATATTCCTTAAACACTAAATAAATGAACACACTTAAGCATTTTAACAAACCACCAGAGAAGAGGTTCTCAATTAGTTAAGTCTTTTTTTTATTATTCTCATCTCAAACAGTGTTTTGGAGGAAACTCAAGGTACAAAGTGTCATGTTTGCGCCCTCTTGACATCCATCCTGCTGTGTCCTTGAACAGTTTCCCTTTGAAAGCAGGCATAGTTTGAGTCCATGAGTATTACATGTAACACTGAGTGACATACATGGAAACATCCTTTCTGTATCAAAGAAAACGTTATCTGTCCAACACCATGTTTTAACAGCCATATGTGAATTTTCATAGTGATATAACTTATTGAAATATCCCCAAACTCTCCCAGGAAAAATAGTGGTGAGGCAGCAGCAGCGAGGGCGAAACCTAGTTTGCCACCTTTTTTAATTATGTCTCACAACTTCTCAGAGGGCAGAAAAAATCATTTTCTGACTAAATTCAACATGGAAGAGACTAGGGGACATTCCACTACAACAGTTCACATTTTCTCTTTTAGAAGTCTTACACTGTATGTTGGCTCACTAGTAAGTGGGCATTTTTCTAGCTGGGTGACGTAATGAACTTTTTTGTTGGTTACTTCAAAAGCATTTTTTTTTTGTTGACAGCATTCTATATGCAAATGTGAAGCCATACAAACAGGTTGATTGTCTCTGAAGAACTTTTTGTGGCCTACTACCTAATGTTCTCCTCAGGGTGTGGATAGAGGGTATGGAGTCTAAATCCTAACCAGGCCGTCACTGGAAAGTTGTTGCATGAGTCAGGTACACTGTAAATGTTAGAGGAGTAATAAAAAACAGAGCAGAGCAAAAGACACCTAGCAGAAAAAAGACAACAGAAACTATAGAGAAAAATGAGGGTTTTGACTGGAAAAACTGTTAGTAAATTCAATTATTAAATCCATTTGTAAAGGGATGACTTCATGTGCTGCTGCATTCACATTCCTGCTTCTCTCCTCATCTGGAGTAATACTGCTCACTTGGCATGTTTAAGATCAGCTGTGGCTAACAACACAGGGCTCAACAATAAGGACTGCCTGCTCGTTCTGTGCTACTAAAATGCCACGACGAGCTAGTAAACCTGGCAACTTGTAAAAAAGAATGAAACTATTTTGATTATCAATTAATTGTTAAAGTTCTTTTTCATACAAAATGGCAGAAAATGCCGTTTTCAGCCCCTGAAAGACAGAGGTTTCTTGCTCTTCTTCATTTATTATCAGTTTAAACAGAATCTTTGGGTTTTAAAGTGATAAAATGAGAAGTTTAAAGACATCCCCTTATTAAACTGTGATGGACATTTTATAGAGGTTGCCCATTTGCATTTGCAGCATACCCAAGTAAAAATTCACTTGGGTAAATTTCTTACCCACTTGCTCAGTTGGGGAAGTGAAAATACTGGCATTTAACCCTGCATTTGTACTAAAAGTAGTGTATGCCACCTTGTACTGAATAAATAAAACTGGAAAATCCATTGCAAGAAGAATTAATGCCTTGTCACTTGCTGTAATAAAACTTTTTTTGGACCATCACTGTGTATTCAGATTTATTTACTGATGGTAGCAGAAAGAATGACTTGGGGCCTCTAAGTATGCCAGCATGCTTGATGTATAATTTTGCAAATGTAGCAGCAGCACTATACCTTAGAACACATTTAAATACTTCATCAATTTTTGGGCAAAGTCTTTAATGTTTTAATACACAAAAACTAAAACACGCCGCATGTGAAGTGCTACAGATCCCTTATTTAATATGGAAAGATGAAACAGAAGTATAACCAAAAATAACTGCTCAGTGTCAGCAGTAGTTTCAAACACTGAAACTACTAGACACCTAAAAATCAAATTACTGGTTTCAATTCCTTATCATACATTTCGTTTGTTCATCAGTGAAAGTATTAGAATGAGTCATCACAGTTAGAGGGAGAAAATATAAATAAATGCAGAAGAGAGTCAGATAGAGAACCTTTAGTCACATAGCAACAGGAAATGTGTGCTTTGAGATTTACTTTAGCTCAAGGAGGGTTGTCAGTGAATTTTCCACATGAAGCACACTGACTCAAATGGCACAAAATCCTAACAGTGAGCCACAGACAGAAAAGAAACCAAAACTAGAAGAAGGATAAAAGTCCAGACATTTTCCAATCTAAGAGCTGAAGGACTGGAGTCTTGAGAATTTTAACCCACAAAGGATTCAGAGAGAAGAAACACATCAAAAATAAGGAGAACAGTGGAGTGCATTGTTACCCCGTTCTGCACTTGCACCTGGTGCAGTGAAGCAGCCACGACCAAGCAGCAAGGCTGTGGATGATGGGGGATTTTTGTTTGCTGGTAGGTGTTTTCATAGATTTGAAAACCTTCAAAAGCTTAGCATATTTAAAACAAAAAAAAGCCTCATTTGATAAATCCAACACAATTTGTAAGGAGAGTCCCACTGTGTGTGTACTAACATTTATTTCTACCCTAACAGCTTGTAATTTTTTTTCTCCCTCCCTGACAAAGATACTTTTCTACTTCTTCCTGTAGCTTATGACATACGCCACTACAGCAGCGAGGGCCACCAGTGCAGCACCTCCATAAAGCAGCATAGGGAGCTCTGATTCTATCTCCACCGGCTCCTCAGCTGGGGCTTCTATGGGGGCCTCCAGGACAGGGGGTGTGGGCTCTGGCTCTGCCTCAGTCTCTGGCTGGGGAGGCACTGTGACGGGCTCCGGCTCCTGTTCTGATTCAGGAGCTGGTTCTGAGGTGGCTTCAGGTTCTGCTGGTGCTGCTGGGGCTTCCTTGATTAGAGTTGAGGGTGTCACCTCAGCAGGCACTGGGGCGGGGCTGGCAGCTGGTTCTGGCTCAGGCTCTGGTTCTACTGCAGGAATACTTGAAGGTACCGGACAGATAAAAATTTCTGGCTCAGGCTCTGGTTCTACTGCAGGAACAGATAAAGGTGCTGGACAAGTAAAGATTTCTGGCTCAGAGGGAGGGGGCACAGCCACGTCTGGGAGGGGGGGAAGCAGCTCTGGTTCTGAGGAGAGGAGGGAGGGCTCTGCTGACAAGATTGCAGGCGTCTCTATTACAACTGGCTCCTCTAATGAAAGCAGGGAGGCCGGGGCTGCGGAGTCTGCCTCAGATGACGCTGGAACTGCTGGAGTTTGGTCCTTAAATTCTTCCCTGAGCTCAGCCAGCTCGCTCTCTGTGCCTAAAACACTCATCATGCTTTCTTCAATCGCTCCGCCCTCGCCGCCTTCCTCGAGCATCTCAGCCTCCTCGCGCTCGACGTGGACAATGTCTGAATTTGAGGAGTTGTTCTCGCTGCGCTCCTCAGCCAGAGCCACGCCCTCATTGCTGTCCAGACTCTTGACGTCTTCAGGGTCCATCACACCAACCTGTGCCCAAGACTCGTGGCCGGCCAGAGACACAGGTAAGCTTTCTGTCTGCCAGGAGCTCTGCTCACTGCTGTCTCCAGTGCAGAGCAGAGAGGAGGGGGGGCTGAGCTGGTCAGGATGCTGCTCCCCTGACAGGATGTAAATGTCGTTGCTGTCTTCAGCGATAGTCACACCTCGCTCAACCTCTGACTCAAGGCTAAATATTTCACACTGTGGAAGACAGAGACAGACATGTAAGGCTGGATGATATGACTCCTAAGTAGTATCTCACTATTCTTAGGCTATGTTGCAATATACACCTTGACTTATAAATTTTCTCTCAAGTAACACACCCTAAAAACATTAATATCGATGATCTCATAGAATATGCACTGTTGAATATAAAGCAGGACTGAGTGACACAGACAAAATTAAATTATCCTGAACAAATATTTCTATTGATACTACCACAACATTGTAGGGATGACTGCTGGTGCTTTTACAAAGTATTAACACAATGAGATTTCTGATAAATAATAATCAGTAATGTGGATATAATGACTAAATGGGTAAAGGCAAATAATAGAACAGCTGGAACAGTCTGCAGAAAATTAAATCACTTTGCTGTAATGCAGCTCTTAAAAGCAGGAAAAGACATATGATGATATAACAATCATGATATAACAATATAAAAAATCGAACACAATATCTATTCACATATCACAATATCGATATGTTGTCCAGCCCTACAGAGATGGTATCAGGGGACACAGGGACCAAACCAAACCTTTAGATGATGACTAGCCATCATCTAAAGGCTGGTAAAATATGCAAGTGACCAGTAGATTTGCTTCATTCACCAGCCAAAACAAACAATGTATAGAACAGAATAATCTAATGAGTGGCTGGTAAAATTTGAACATTCGCAAGCCATTTGGCTGGTGGACACCCTGACACAGTCTACATACATAATATGAAACTGCTCTGCTGTATACCTGAAGTTAGCCTTGTGTGCCACCTAGTGGTATGAAGCTACTAACCAACAACAGATCAGGAAGCATCTGCATAGCTCTTCTATTATGTAACAGATATGATCATGTGGTTATGAGGGACTAACGCAGAGGTCAGCTTGATGAAGGATAAATTTGCTGAACTAAATGTGACCTCAAAATATTAAAACTTTCACCCAAAGCTAGTTTTTCACATCAACCGGAAGAAACAAACAAAATATTGTAGCATGAGAGAGTGACCATACCAGCTATACAACACCATTTGCTGTGTGTGCAGTGATGCGATGCAGAATCTATACCATGTGGCTCATAAATAGGCCAGTGAGTGTTTACAATGAGCACAAAAGAACAAGATGCATGCTGACATGCTCACTGTCTTGTGGGCCTAAGTGTTGAAAACACTGGAAGGATAAAGAGGTTCATAAGATGTTGCTGTTGATGGCAGTTTGCTATACTTGAATTTTATTCTCTCACACTGTCCAGCAGTAGACTCTAACACCACCCACACAACAGCCCTGTGAGTCCAGGTTTGAAAAGACCTTAACTTTGGACTTCTGCACATTAGCATCTCTCCTCTTACATCACACAAAAGGGCAGTCCTATAATGCTATAGCAAAAATATTACAGAGTCACAGTTGTGCTGGCAGCTCTGTGAGGCTGCATTTAGGCCCAGTAGGGCTTTGAGCTAAATGCCAACTTCAGCATGCTAACACATAGAGATGATGCCAACATACTAATGTTTACAGCTATTCTTAGGTTTTTAGCTTGCTAACATTTGCTAAATAGACTGAAGAGCTAATGTACAACTGAGGTTGAAGGGAATGTCATTCATTTAGCAGGCATTTGGTACAGGTCATCCTAAACTAAAACTAAGAATTAAAAATGAATTGACAGACCACGATTGCTATGCACAGAGCCAAGCGTGTGCATCTAGATGTCACAGACACATGCTGAAAGTAGGCTGAGTGTATGGCAAACAACTGATCTGGGTTTGAGTTTAATATGGATCTGTCATGATCAAGCTTCTCTGCTGTGTTTAGGAGCGACCTGAACAGACAAGATTCAAATAGACAGTGGGAGTGTGAATGTTTGCGTATGTGGGAGTGTGTGTGCAGCAGACAGACAGGTTCTGACAGCAGAGACTAACTCCCAAGGCAACACTGAAGACCATGATTATTATCATGTTGTCAAATGAGTGTCTGTTGACCACCAATTTGCATCTGATCCACATGGCATTTACCTTTCATTGAAGTATACAGTATGTAAATTATTGCTGACCTATGTGAAATATGATTTTTATATGACATGGTCAAGCTGTGAAGGTTATTTTCCTTACAAGGACACTCATATGGCAGCTGGATCCTGGGAGGCAGGAAAGAGATTAAATCTAACAGCGTTCCATCGTTATCCAACATTTGCTTTCTCCATAAGCTGATTTGCATGTGGGAGAGCAAGAGTGTTTCACCAAACCTCCCTCAGGATACAGGCTTCCCATCAGCTGGACACAACAGGACAGGGATACTGCATGGTATAAAAGCCACAGCCAAATTCCACTGATGGTATTCAGAAAAAATGACAATTCTTCTCCTGCATTTGTAGTTTCAAGTTGTTACTGCTTCAACATCTTCACTGAAATATATCCCCATAAGGAATAATTCCAAATCAATCACTCACTCCACAAGGGAACTACATAAAAATCTCACTATACAAACTTCTTTTAAATGATAAACATCCTGTACATCGCCATGTATCCTGAGTGAAAATTATGCACAGATGAACTTGGTGTCCCAACCTTTCTTGCACTGTCAAGCATGATAAACCACTTCTTACATAACTTTTTGTACAGTTTGGTGGTAGCCGCCAATCAGCTTTAAGTATATGAATTACACAGGACGAATTCACTATCACTAATCAGGTGAAGTCCAAAACAAGAGGCACAATGAATAATAGTAAACTATGCAACAAAAATTCATGAATAAACATCCATAACTTAACAGAAAATAAACAATGGAAAAAACACACCTGAGGAGAAAACCCACTCTGAATCTGTTCTGGTCTTTCCTTAACGCTCCACGTTGTTGTGCTCCAGCACTACCAAAGCTGGGAAACACACTAACGTTTTAAGTGTTAGTCGTTAGGTGTGTTCTACAGTTCTCCACCCTCGCCCCAAGACAAACTATATAAAAAAAAAAAAAAAGAAAAGGACACATTCCTGTTGTAGAGACGAGGCTGTACAGCCTACCTGTCACAGCATTGCCTTTTCCCTCTCACACAGCATTACACTGCTCTGGTATTAAACACTGAATTTAACAGACAAGTGCTGTGTAACATAGCCGATGCCTGAAAGACCCTTAAGAATATCTCTAAACTCATTTTGGGAGAAGAAAACAGCTGCCACATTTTTGGAATAACTACAAGTGCATGCTACATTGCTATGCGACTACCACATACTGTCAATATGCTGCATCCATTTGCAAACATTTGATGTGAGATGTTACACACACTTTGTGTTCACAAAATTTCAGATCAACAAGAACACAAAACTGAAAACAGTTTATTTCCTGGTCATTTCTGAATGATAACACGAACCAGTGACATTTATAAGGCTTATGTCATCACTGCTCCTAATGAACTAGCACTGCAAGAGGTCACAAAGCAGCAGACTGATTAAGTGAAACCCATGACTGCTCATCAGCATCTAATTTACCTTTATTTTCATTAAAAGCCTAACTAGATTATCAGCCAAAATGGCGATGCAGATTGTATGTGAAATTAAGGTACATGCAAAATGAAATACGTCTCCAAAGGAAGAATTTTCATCGCCACTAACACAGATGGCTTTTCTTCATGTTTTAAATCTCTCAACTAGAATATCTACTGTCTACTGTCACATGTCTCCATCAGCCCAAAACAAAACAATATAACCTTGTTATGGAAGAATACTGTCAACCAATCTCACCCTTTCATCCACAAATAAAAGTGATACAAATAATTAATTTAATTCTCTTCCTCTAACAACAGCTTTTGTCTCAAAAAAGGATATTCTATTATGATGTTTAGACACATTATAACACCATAAATTTCATACAGAAGCCCGGGCAAGATGAGGGCTGAACATGTTTATGGAATCTGACAACTTTGGAAGAGTTGTGGGCAATAAATAGTCTGGTGCTGATGTGCAGCCACACAGTTTGCATCAGTAAATATTGGTTTTTTGGCCAGTCATCATTAACAGTGTTGTGGCAGCAGTGACACTGACGGATAAACAGAAGGGCAGAGAGATGGACGGTTGCCCTGTTTAAACCCTGGCAGTCAGCTGATGTGCTGCTGCTGCTGTACTGTAAGTTTTTTAGCATGCTACAAGTGGGCCAGTCAAGCCCCTGGTGATGATGATGTTGGAGGATTATGAGAGTTATTTTTGGGGCTTCCTCAGTCTGCACAGGCACTCTACACTAGTCCGGTCTCATGTTGATGCAGTGGCACAGTAATGCACATTTTTCCTCACCCAGGCGCTCGCGAGAGGGTGCTTACATAACACGGGGGAGCACTGTAACACTGTGCAGGGCGCAGGGTGCAGCATGATGTGACGTGCCCTGACACAGCCCTGGCTGGAACCTTTGCAGCACCTTGTCCTTAAAATATCATCACTGCAACATCGCTGTTTCCAAGCAGCAACAGCTACTGCCAATGTTAAACTAAGGGCCTTTAGGAGTCCATTTATTGCCTTTTATGATATGCTGCTTTGACTATCAAATTCTGCAATAAAATAAAGCATGTCTTCCTTATCTCTTTGCATCAGCTGCAATTGTCAGTGTGCCAATTTTAAACCTCAGGAGTCACATTACATCACACTCACAAGGACTGTAATATGAAATGGCTATTGTGCACACTCAGTTCTCATGCAGCGGTTTTCCCTGTCAGACTCTGAGGGACTGTTGTATGACTGACAACAGAATACAAGTGTACAGACTGACAGACGGGTGACAGGCTGTGAACAAACTATTAGAGACAACCCGGAAAGGTAGGCTGGTGTACTGGGACTTAACTACAACCATCCGTACAGTACAGTACAGTACAGTACAGTACAATCTCTTTCACCATGTGCACCATTTTTTCTCAGCCCCCCCACCCCGCCATCCCTCCCCAATCATGTCCTCTTGTACTCGCCCCTGGCTGTGCGCTGTCTGAGGGCTGCTGGTTTTGTTCCTGCCAAATGAAGTGTACACCACATTAGGGTCATAATAATCCTTATTGTATTCTGATGTGACTAACAACGGCATCATGAGAGCCACCCAAACATGGTGCCTCACTTAACCTACAGTCACACCAATGTCCTGCAAAGGAGAGGACATCGGTAGGAATCTGTACATTTAAGATTTCTATTGTAGTAACAAAAATGCTGGAAGAGTAATAAATGACATAAATATAATAGAAAAACGTGTTTCTGCTCACCATCTTTTATAATAAAAATTTGATGTTCCTCATTCAGAAGGAATTGGTATTTTTATATTTTCTGTTCTTTGCTTTCACATTGTATTTTCTTGTGCAATATTAAAAAAAAAAAATCAAGCCGTACAACATGTTTACACGCATCCACACAACAATGACAAGACCTGGAAATACTGACGTATTCCACTGTCGAGACTTTGTTACTGCTGCACAGTCACACACTTGCACGCACACATCCAGACCATTAAACTCACTCTGTGTCCATCCTACCTCAGTGTGAAGTCCTGCTTTCACTTGAATAGACAAAACTCAAGTCGAGGAGATGGAGTGGATGCAGGTAGCCAGTTGAAGAGAAGTGTGCATGCAGGCAGCTGTCAAACTAATGGAGATTTTACTTTGCTCTCACTGGCTCACCATGCTCAGTCCCCCCACCCCCACCCCCCGCCCCCTCTCCCTCCTTCGTAGTCCCTCCCTTCCTATCGTCAATCTCCTCATGCCATCTCTCTCTCTGTCTCCTCCTTTCTCTTCAACCCTCCATTGCCGATCCTGCCCCAGTCGTTCATCTGCTCATCCCCTGTGACATAATGCAGAGCAATAATGTATCTTTGTTTCGAGCCAGCACACTATGTTCACGTTACACTGCACGAAACCGGGCAAGGCATCATGACAATGAGGTAATGGCGACCAGAGCGGTGGCTAACAGGTCATGTGACCCTTCATCAGCATGACCTCGTTCATAGGGAGCCATCTGTGACGCAGTGTTCTACTTATTACAACATTGGAAAGCCATCCAAAACACAAGAAAAGTTGTAGTTGCAAAAGTCATATGTCTACAATAATACAAAAACTAACACCACAGCAAAGTAAAGATTACGAAATCATTTGACTAAGACTGGAAATATTTTTGCGATCCCTTCATGAGCGTGAGTAAACACCCACACTAGAAGTGCCTCATCACATCAGGGTGTTCTCACCTGAGGACATATCAGTCACAACTTGCACAGCTGAACTGCAACTGCAAGAATTACTACTCAGCTCCAGCAGCAGGGTTCACACAAACAGAATTCATGTTTAAATAAGCTTGTTCCCTTCATTAACAAATAATTAATGCTACGTCTTATTTAACAGAGATATAATCAGGCTTTGGGTCTAAATTATGATTGAATGTTGTCAACAGATGGATGTTTAAGTTGTAAATGACCAGAAAGTAGATTACATGAAGTATTTGATCCCTGCCTAACAGGAGACTGGGGCTGCTGGTTTGGTTTAAAATGAAGGTATTATACTACAAAAAAATATTTAACAGTGACTACACTTAAATACTGTGAGGTTACTCATCTAGGTCATCTGTTGAAGATTCATTGTCAAACATATTCATTTGATGGTGACATACATTTTTAGCCTGGTGAACAATAATGAATGTGTTTGTTGTAGGGAACAGGGACTATGAGGTATGAAACATCTGTACAGGAAGCTCACTGATGCCCTCATCTGGCTATTTTGAGGATGGTGGAAGCATTTTTGTGTATACTTTGCTCTAATTCCCAAGTTTCTGTTCCATCCATGGTGCCTCTTGCATCATATTTAACAACTAAGAAGCACTAAATAGTCATAAGAATAACCTGATATAAGAATAACTAAAATTATATTTCAATGACAGAGATGTTAGTTTGTTTGTGTTTCTATGTAACTTTGGTGTTATATGAAGAAAGTTTGGATTCACAGAAGTCACACAATAAAACAAACAAACTAACCAACTGGTAGATGAGCAGCTCCAATGTTCTGTGAGGTAAAATGATAATATGAATCAATGTTTTTACAGAAGGAGTCTGGTTGCTTTAGAAAGAGTGATATTTGGCTTATATAACAGTGATTCGGTTTGATCTGCCTTGTAGCGGCAGTAATTCAGCCCCATCTGACACTGTTTTGTTTGGCAGAGCCATTTGTTGAATGAGGACAGGCAGACAGAAGCCACGGTTTCAAGTGAGAGACTTACTGTTTTATTATTCTGTTTGCTTAAATTGTTTGTGTTTCATAAATTTATGTTTCATGTAACTAATGTAATAAAACTTGAACTGGGAAGAAATTGTGCATTTTGTTTCTCATTAATTATTAATGATTCATTGATTACTGATTGTTAACATGTTCAACTATCAGTTGAGAAAAATGCACAAAATTTGCAACCCTATACCTCATACAACCTCACTTCAAAAAAAAAAATCCCTGCAAGTATAAAGTATAAATATAAGCATTTAAGGGGTTACCTCCATCACGTGTTTAAAAACTCACCCATCCTCCCTGCTGGATGATGTAGGCAGCTTCATCCTCCTCTATGAAGCGCATCCCCAGATGCAGCAGAGTTGTCAGTGACTGGCCCTCACTTTGTAAAGCCTGGAGCAGCACCAAAGGCACTAGGACCTGGGAGGGAAGGGATGGGGATCAGGGGGGCATAAATGTTGTAACTTTTGTTTGTCCTGAGTGGTGTGTCATTTAAAAAAACACATATCACACCTTTGTAAACAGAGACATACAACCCACCTTGTTCCAGCCTTCCTGTGAGCGTGTTGAGAGATCGAGTGTTGCGTCTCTGAATCTCTGGTAATCCAGTGGCCTAAAACACACACAGACATAATGTGGTCAGATTATGTGATCATGCTGTCCAGGGCTTATTGCTTCTCTTGATTTTTTTTGCATTGTTTCTTTGTTTATTCATGATTATCTGGTTTAATGATCTACCGGTATGTTGAGCTGGTGGTCACAGTGTTTTGTAACTCATCACTTGTGTGCCAGTGATGACTTATGAAGCCACACCTTCCTCCTTGGTCATATTATGGGTTGACCAATTATCAGATCCGATATCATATTCATATTTTATGATTATATGTAGTTTTTTCAAATCTGAGTACATATATTTCAATTAAACATACGCTCAAAGGTCCAGCATGCAGAAAGATTTAAAGGAGGTTATTGGCAGACTCTATCATTATTCATGTGTTCAATAGTGCATATTCAAGCGAGAGCCTTATTGTTTTATTATTCTGTTTGTTTGAATTGTTTGTGTTCTATAAATTTGCTGCACATTGCTATTGTACCAGCAGAATTGTTTAAATAAAACTTGAACTGAGAAAAAGATGTGTCAAAAGTTAACTGCAAAACTTTATATTTCATGCAGTACAGTTCTTCTTCCTCATTTTACTGCATCACAGTTTAAGTTGAAGAGTTCAAGAGAAACTGAACTAAGCAGCAGTATGTCAACATTGACTTTGCCATTCCTCTGAGATTGCAACTCTCACCTCGTGGGCACACACATTTTGCTCTGTTTGAATGTAGTGTGAGAAGAGGAATCAGTCCTGAATAGTGTAGCTGCTGCACTGAGCACCACAATTCTGTTTCCATGTGGAATATATGAACTTTGGATTAACTGTTTGTAAGCAGCCACAACATGCAGTAATTGTCTCAAAGCACTGATGCTGATTAAGCATCAATTTTGTTACATAAACAAGTCAGAGAGCTGCAAACTGACCCTGCGAGGAGTGTGTGTACAGCTGCTGCCAGGTGTGTGTCGAGCTCGCTGGCCACCCGGTCTCCCACTGCAGCGAGGCAGTCTTCAATAGAGGTCTCTGGGTTGGCCGGATTAAAAACCAGCGATGCGTGCCGGTCAAAACCTGTTGTGGAAAAAGCTGCAAACACACAGACCACAGGACAGAGTGATATCTCACACAGGCAGGGCAGTTCTCTTTTAGGAATTATTTGCATGGCCAGAGAGCAAAACCTAAGGTGGTAACACTGGGGAGAAGCAAGAAAATCATCTTATAAAAAAATCCATAATGAAATGAATGATTCATCTATAATGAAGATATGCATTAGCACAGCCCTAAAGATGTATAGTTTTTATAACTAAGACATTGTGGAGGCTGACTCCATAATGGTTAACTTCAAAACATAAGACTTGAGAGCTGAAAATGACCTGCAATTTGTAACTCATAAACTAAATAAAAGGATAACCACTTGAATAGGTTGTGTGTGTGTCTACTCACAGGCAGAGATTTCATCTTCCAATTGTCTTAGCTCTTCTTCTATCTGTCTTTTTATCATTGTGATCCTCTCTCTCTCATGCTGGGCCTCTCCTGAAAGAGATAAACACAGCATACGACTGTCTCTCATGTACACAGACACACACCAATACAGATACAGAGCCTTCACAAATACTACACAGCATAATATTACACAAAACCTTGAAAGATAATTGAATTTACAATGTCATTTCTGTTCTGAATCTTAACTCAATTCTTTGTACACTCTTTTGTAGCGTGTGACACAGGTCTTCATCTGCTGATGTTTGTATTTACTGTTGTAACAATGCTGTTATGATGCCCTGTTGGCCAAGCTTTATTCTGACATAATGACAAGCCATTGATGTCTGCACACGCAGCATGACACTGAATTCTCACCTTTGCCAAAAAGCAGTTGTGCATGCATAAACACTAACTTTCCTGCAGGTGAGAAATGTGTTTGCAGGCCGAGGTGCAGCTACTGTAAAACCATTATTTACACCTTTTACTGTCAAGTGATTCATTTACTCCTCCTCGGCATGATGTAGCTGGACTCGAGAGGAGAGTGCTCTCTTGTTGCGTGCATCCAAGGCACCAATGCACAGCTCATGCTTATGTAAATTATTTAGAAGTTTCAGTCTACACTGCTGAGGACATAATGAACCAGACAAGGGGCAACACTGACACAAAAGCTGCTTGGGGGAGATGACCATGAGCTTTCACATTCACACAAAACACATTCTGAATGTACTTCTTCTGCTACAAAAGATTCAGCAGTCATTTGATAAGGATGGGTGACACTCCCCTGCTCGCACACTCAACCCAAACACATTCGCCAAGCACGTGCACAGACAGACCTCGGGGGGGCTGCCCCTTTGGCTTCTGACTACACAAGTGCCCTTTTGGCAACACATTTTTTGTGTGTTGTAATTTCCACAACTGCATTTGAGTTTAAATTCTTTGAGACTGCACACACCCATTCCCCTCCCTCCCACACCTGCATCTTCACAGGTAGTCAGTTAACAACAGTTTACCCTGACCCTCATCACTGTCTGTGAAATTAAACCACAGTATTAATGCAGTGCAGTATTAATCTTTACAGGCCAGTGTGGCATAAAATAATGTCATCGATTAAGAGGAGTGAACTCTGGTGGGGGTTAGTTCCTTTGCCAGCAAACTGAAACAAATGAATGGCCTATGAATGACATGGTTAGTAATCTATGCAATCATACTCAGAGAACTGAGGCATTCACCTGAAAAGAAAGCTACTGTAGAATGTGTGCACTGCAGTATCTGACGGTGTGTGTCAATCATTATGGATGGTTTTCATTGTGTACATTTGAGGTGGATGTTTGTGTATGTGTGTGATAGAAGGAGAGAGAACAGAGCAGCTTGGGGAAATATTCAGAGCCTTTATGAAGGAAAAGTACTAATCCCACACTGGAAAAATACTGTTAGGAGTAAAAGTCCTGAATTTCTAACGCAATTTAAGTTGAAGTATGTAGTAATAATCAGGTTAATTTTAATTTTATTTAATTTAATTTAAATTTATTTTATAGAACACTAAAGCATAATGCTCCTTTGTTGTGCTTTAGTCAGACAAAATTATCTGTTGCTAAATAGTACTGAAACTTTTAACAATAGTTCTGTTTGATTGTTGCACCCAGATCTATTAAATATTACTATCTGTATGGTTTTCCTCACAGCCAGTCACCAGTGTGTGATTGCCCAACTACTGCAGCAGCTACAACCCATACAATCTGTGGTGTGGTGAAGTTGAGGGTGGTGTCTTTGATAGAGTTGGCAGTTGCTGAGATGCCACTAAAATGTTTGAAAGCATGCATACTATATACCTGTGGCATCTGATAAAAATAAATGAATGATGGGTATCGAATAAAGTAGAAAGACACATATCAAATGAAGTATTCTATTGGTATCAGTATCACTCTAAAAGTACTGCTATTGTATTATTTATTATTAATAATCCCCAGTCCTATCAGCAGCTACAAATGAAAGGGTATTAAAATTCCATATCATGATTATAGTGACTACAATGATCCTGTTATCATTATTATCACAGTATTGTTAAAATTTGCTGAAAATTTGATTGAGACACTGATTATTGTTTCATCCCTACTAGCAGCCAATAGAAAAGAAATTACCTTTGATGTGAGTTTTTTTTTTTTCCAATTACTGTTTTTGAGACAGAAATTAAACGCAGATGTTGAACAGGAAGGAAGAGGGCACCCAGTCATCCCCTTTTCTATTCTGTCCATGTGCCTGCAGCTCATACATGAACGCCCTGAGGACCAGTTGTTAGTTTTTCCTGGGCTTGGTGCTGTTTCAGCACTGAGCCAGACAGCTAGCCAGCCAACTATTTTGCTTCGGTCCATTGGCGTGTGAGTGATCCTACGGTGATTGCACATGACAGGTTGTCAGAAATTGGACCGGGTCAAGCGGAAAGCAGGGATCAGCCACTCCTCTGCCTTTCTCCGCCCATTCCCAGCATGCACACAATAAAAAGGGGCAGGAAATACACAGAACTTCCCCTTCTCTCTCTTTTTGTTTACCATCTATTCTTCTGCTTTTATTGCTTAAAATGTCTAAGCATTTCTTTTTCATTTAACTGTCTTCATATCCTGTGACAGAATGAATGACATGCCTGCAAAATTGTCTTACTTTTCATGTGGGATGTTTCTCTTCCTGCAATCAATCAAATTTATTTCACCACTAACAAACTGTCCATAGTTTCATTGCATGACATGTTGGTGGAAAGTGTGGGACGAGGTTACTTAAGTTAAATAAAACTAAACTAGGTGTAAACAAAACTTGTAAAAAAAAAAAAAAAAACTAGAAAAAACAGGAAAATAACTGAACATTATGTTTTATTCTAGTCAATTGGGTCAAATTTATCACCACAACAAGCATGAGGACGCATTGGTGCATATGTTTGAGACTAGGATGTCTCCAAGACTGTGACTCAATTCCCTAGACCTATTCTGATCCTCCTAAATCTTGTTGTTGAGAAATACCCCACATATAATAATAATATTGTATTTTAAAAAATACAGAAATTAAACTAAACTAAATTCAAAAAACAAAATAAAAACTAAGGAAAAATACACAACCACAAAAACTTTGAACTGGGATTTAGTTTCACACATCATTTCTCTAAAAGCACAAAACACATTTATAAAAGAATTACAAATGTGACATATGGATGGGTCAAAAACTGTTCAAAAACACTTTTTTTTGTATGCCAGACGCATAACGAACAAGATGAAAAACAGGCATGCTACAAACCTTGAGGTCAAGACACAAGACTGCTATAAAAGCCTCTATAAATCCAGACCAGAGTTGTCAGCTACTTTAGACACCATAATGGAATGATTGTTGCTGGGCCTGTGGAGAGTTTCATCTATTTGTTTACAAGCACTCCATAACTGTCGTGTTTCTGTGTCTGTGTCAGAGAAGGCCAAATTGAGCTGGTAAACAGGTGGCAACCTGCCTACACACCCTGAATGTTTTACTACCATGCGTGAATGTGCACACAATTCTATTTGTGTGCTGTGAGAATGCAATGAGGTTAACATATCTGTCACACACGTCATGCAGAGGCTGTAGAAAGCACCACAGCAGGGTGTCCTTGACAGTAGTTGCACTTCAATAATAAGTAGTGTCCCTTAAGGACATATGGACAATTCCCCTCCGCACTTCACTTTCAGGTTGAAGCGATACCTTCAAGTAGATTATGTTAAAAACAAGAAAAGTCTTTCCTCTCACCTTCAGCTGTGGTTAGTGCCTGTGATCTATTAACAGGCAGCATTCCCAGGTAGCTCAGCACAATGTACTTGGTTTCATAATGGAAATCCTCAGCCACAGTGGCGGTGATGGAGGCAGAAGAGGTGGAGCCTGAGGTAGCCATTGAACAGACCTGTGTCAGACTCTCAGGCACATAAGTTCTTACAGTCAAAGCTGGACGTCTCACCTGAGGAAAATGACAGCGAGAGGAGAAAAATTTAAACCTCTTATTTCGACAGTCATAACTGTTGCAATACAATCAATTCTGGGGGAAAACAGACATTCACCAAACTTTAGGGAAACCACATCATTCTGTGGAGAAAAGCCTGGAGGACACATGTTGGGAAACTGCAAAACAGCTGGTAGATGTAAGTTACAAAACAAGTCCCACTTGGTGTCATCACACGCATGGGAGCACAATGTCCTACGCCCATTGTGCAAGGTGGACATGTCCATTTGTCCATCTGGAAAAGCTAAAATTGATCACTAAATGTTATTACTGGTGCCCCTGGGACTACATGCCTGCTAATTTAAAACAAAAAAGGAGGTAGGCCCAAGACATCTGTCTCTTACATGAGTACGTTTTGTACCTACTTCATGACACAATGCAACTTACATAACACACGTGGTGGACAGAGGGACGTTGAAAGTCCTTCAATAAGAGCCTTTACTGAACAAGTGTTTATTGGAACTTCAAATAGCCCTCTTTAAGAAAATAAACCACCGTTTACAAACTGGCAAATGATGCGTCGGACTTAATCAGCTCACGTCGTGAGTTGATTAGAGAGAGATGAGTTGACACCATGCGGACCAAAAGTGAGATTAGTGTCAAGTTTGCCAAATTAGAAAAAAATAGAAAACTTCCGGCTTGAACTGTCAAAATAAAACGTCTCGCTGACTTATGGAATTCCTAAACCGAGAAATGTCAGCTCAAAAGTTCAGCTGAAATTATTATAATGAGAATAGTTATTGGACTTTTAGCAAATACTATTACCGTTCATTTTTCCTTAATGACAGCATGGCTCTAAAACACTACGACATAACGTTTTAAGCTGATACTCAGTTAATAACCAGCCAGACATGTAGCCTATTAATAATAATAATAATTACCTGACATGTTACATAGCAGTGTCTGCTACCATTAATGTTACAACGGAAAGTCCGTTTTTAAGCAGACAAGCTGGAACATCTCAGCACACATGCAAGCTATAGCTAGCTTATCATTACACGTTTTAGGTGCTATTTCAGAGACTCAAAACTTAATTTGAACTTAAATTCAGGCAAGAGGGAGTCAATTTCTTACCGTCCTTGTCCAAAGGCAACCAGGTGCTGACAAACGACAAGAACAGGGGAAATATGCGCCACAATCCCCAGCAGCAGTAGTTGAAGAGGGCAGACCACCACTGGCAGGCAGCAGTAGCACTAGCACACTGTGTGCTTTGGACGCTACACAAGCTAGCGAGAATGTAACACCAACCTTCCTGTTGTAACCTTCAAAATAACACTCTCATTAGTTTGTGGACAAGGGTTACAACTTGATCACGCAACGCTACTAACTTTACAGCGAAAGTGACCGTTAACTTGTAGGATCGTTTCTAGTATATCCTAGTAACGAGCGCACGTGCATCATGGCAATTGTGAATGGGATTTCGAATATCATATAATAATATGCCTTTTCTTAAATGAAAAGAGATACTCTTGAATGAAAATCCACATAATAATTAAAATTACCTTTCCTGAAAGGATATAAAGTATACAATATCCAACATAAACCTCAAAGATGGACGATACCATCAAATATGACACACTGATACGTTCTTAAAATTACACAAAAATGGACTGAATGAGTGCGGTCCGAGTGCGTTTCCTTTTTGTCAAAATCAGTCTGCGTATATTTACAGTAATGTGTGTACTGTCCTCTTGTGGAGAGAGAGTCCGTGAAATGGGGCGGGGTCGGATTAAATAGTGGGATCAGGCCCGAATAATAAATATCAAATTATACTGCGATGATTGTTGACTGGAGGACCGGAAGTGCACCGGGAGCTGCAACGCCTGTGTTTGACCACAGGGTGGTGCCAAAGTAACGTCTTAATGTATTTAATGATACTGCGCCGTTTTTCCAACCTTTACTCAACATCTTTAAATAACAAATAGGCAGTGTCATTTTAAACACATCTAAAAACACAATAAATCTAGGTAACATAAATTAAAACGCTAAAACAAAAACCCAAATAGAAATAATAAGTAGAGGAGAATAATTCTAATATTAAAAGGTAAAGAAATTAAATGAACTCCAGATGGATTTAAATCCAATACACAGTTAAATTAAGGGCAAAGTTACGAGATTTTGATCACATTTTCTGTTTAATTTTGTAGCCTTATACCCGCCAAAACTCAAAAGTACCAAACATAGTGACATTTTACACCCCAGTCTCAGTCTCATCCCAGAATGTATTTTAGCTATTTACATTTTAAATGCCATTCTTTGGATTAGGATTAGTATTCATATGAGTAGTTTCTTTATTTGTCTTTTTTTTTGTCCGCTCTGTATGGGCCCCTCTGTGCTATGAAGTTTGTAATTGTATACATTTTTTCATGGTTTTACAGTACATATGAAATTTAAAAAGTAAGTCTGGGAGAAGCAGAGTGAAGTTTCAAAAAAAAAAAAAAAATACAGTCTGATTTAGGAGAAAATTGTGTAAGATTCATGAGCCTTCATTAGCATAATATGGAAGAAATTAAATAACATATTCATAAGTATGTTTCCATTACTGTACATTTGTTCATTACCTTTGAATTAGCTGTTCTACTTAATGTAGTATATTTTAGCTTGTTTGACTGTAATGTTCACTACTTGTATCTCTGCTTTTTATTCTGTTCTGTATAATTTAATTTTTGTATTTTTCTTTTGTGCATTGTTTTCAATGCCATACTGCTGTTTTTATTTATTTATTTATTTATTTATTTATTTTACCTTGTGTGAATTGTATGTATTTTTGTATTATTATGACTTGTTTTTAATGCACATTGTAAAGCACTTTCATTTGCATTTTATGTATGAAATGTGCTGATAATTTTTTTTTTCTTTTAATTCTGAAGTTAGTAGCAGAAAGTTAGTATTAGGTAGTTGGAAAACACTAAAGTGATAAAGGAACACACACATGCATACTCGAAAACACAGACTGGCACAAGAAATGTATTTTTGTTTTGTTATGCTTTTATTTTGCAACCCCTACTAATCAGTCTCTCTTCCAGGACTATTTCCGGAGGTGTGTCTCACGCATGGGAGTGCAGCCACTTGCGCAGCAGCTGTCAGTTATCTTATTAGACTAGGTTGAGGCGTCAGGGAAGATAGAGAGGAAGGGGTAGAGAGAGAGGGGACAAGAAGGGGGCAAATCGAGCGTTTCCTCTGTTCTGCTGCAGGAATCTACTGCACCTGTGTAACTCATTAGTTATTCAGCAGTCTGACGCGTGTTTGGTGAGAGATGTGGGATTTTCTGTACTCTGTTCACGGACACCAGTAAAATTCAGAGCCCATAACCAAAAATCCCTGCTTGTCTGATGCTTTTCATTCCTCTGTCATACACAATCAAAACCCAGCAGTTAGAGACAGGACCATCAACGTGTGTTTTGGATTTTCCTTAATTAGCGCACTGACCTCTTTTGGATTCACTGAGCAACTACAGCTTTAGTAGTTCAAGTTCGACATAACAGCATGTAGCACTTCCGGTAATGACATTCAAAATAAAAGTTTAGAGCTGTAGTTACGCGCTTTGACAACTAGAGACCAGTGTGTATTCATTTTTACAACATAAAACGCTCTCATTGCATGTGTAATCCCATCTGTATCATGTAATCTGTAATTCCATGACGGTTTTTGTGCAATAAATACAACAAAAGAAAAAACAAAAGAGCTAAATTATGCTCAGTATTCTTTTTTTCTGTGTTGTTTTTTTAAATACTTAAGCGATTTGCAGTATAATACTAGTCCAATCATGAACAGACTTTTTGCTAGCTAGGCTATTCATACCGTAGAATTAGTACTGTAAAAGGTTGATGGGATGGGTGGATAACTGTAAATCTTTAAAACTAAACTAACGACAGAATCAACTTGCCACCTCTACTATATATTCTTCGACCTCTGCTGAGGCGTCGGTCATAAGCTAAGTGATACAAAACAGACCTTGACCCAGTATTCTGCTTGCACTTTAATATTAAATTGTATAAAAACACTGTGTGTTTTGCCATAAACACTGTGAGGGGAAATGCGCCGTTCCCTCACAGTTCCCTATTCCAAGAACTTCACCGCCTGAATATGTCTCTTATTTTGAAAGTTGTGACCGGATGTGCGGTTCGGTCTTGTGTTGCGAGCTCGCCGTGGACCCATGAAGAAGAGGAGAAAAAAAATATTTTGTCCTATCTGTTCAACAGTACAAGTGGTCGGAAAGACGTGTTTTTACAGACTTTATAGAAAGAAAACATTGTGAAGAGCAGACATGGCGCTCACCGACGCTGACGTACAGAAACAGGTAATAAAGTTAAACCACATTTATCCTAGTGACTATAGGTAACAGTTAAAGTTAGCTAAACAAAACAAAAAGTAATGCTGGCTAACGGGCTAAAACCTGAACAACTGTCGCATGCAAATTTTAGCTAAACCATTATTCTGCACTGACTGCCATTAACGTCTGTGGTTGTTACTAACCTGGCTCATGTTAAAATTTACTTTATTTGAGTTTCGGCCACTTGACAATTGTATTAGATTAGCACGTGGAAAGTTGAAACCAAACTTTGATAGTGAGTACAAGTTAGACAGCTTCATCTGTTTGGAGTAAAGGGATTATTCAAAGTGTTTCCAAACCTTACGTTTTTAGAAAGAAATGTTATGAACTGATTTATACATGCATTTAGAAAACTGATACAACATTAGCCCTAAACCCTGAGACATCTGAATTTGAACTGTTTTGTTTTTGTCTTTCGTGGCAGATCAAGCACATGATGGCCTTCATTGAGCAAGAGGCTAAAGAAAAAGTTGAGGAAATTGATGCTAAGGTAATTAAAGTCAGTCAGTCAAAAATCAGTCTGTCAGTCTCAGGATTTTTGCTGCAGTGACCAGTCACTTGCCTCGTCATACCCATCTGTTTACAGGCGGAGGAAGAGTTCAACATCGAGAAAGGTCGTCTGGTGCAGACTCAGCGGGTGAAAATAATGGAGTACTATGAGAAGAAAGAGAAGCAGATTGAACAGCATAAGAAAATGTGAGTCGTTGGTCGCCTGTAGCCAGTTTAGGAAACTATCTTATATTGTGCGAGACTTTTGACTGGTCTTTAGATGGAGAGGCAAACAAGCAAGCAAAAATAGTGGCTGTCAACAAATTTTATCAGCTATGTTGCATCTCTCCTCTCAGGAAGTCTTTGTACCACTTTGTTGCACTGTTACCTTGCTGCGTTTTTCTTTGCTGTCTCCTAGTCTCCTCAGTTGGGGTTAAACCATAAAACTCAATGTTTCCTCTTTACAGTTGCATCACCTTTCTGGGTCCTGAACACTTAACATGAAAATTATTAGCACAAACGTTGCCATATTGGCCTCTTAATATCCAGTTGTGGTGGCAAAAGCGACTTAAAATCAGTGTGTTGTGGGAACTGGGTATCAGGCAGAACAGCTGTTTCATAGGCGTGCCATATTACATGTTCGTTCCTGCAGCGAAGTTATTAATTCACTTTTCTCTCCACTCTCTCAGCCAGATGTCTAACCTGATGAACCAAGCCAGACTGAAGGTGCTGAAGGCCCGTGACGACATGATCACGGTTAGACACATATTCACATGTTGAGTTCGTGTTACGCAACTGACAGACTTTTCTCAAATTTACCTTCAGCATATTAATAAAGGCATATGATATAACTACTGGGGTTAGATTGCATTCATGAGTTAGGCTTGTGTGCATGGGTGCTTATTTTTGATCTGTTTACCCCTGAATTAGATGTCTAATTTTTCCTGATGAGTTTCGTCTCACCATTTTATAATTTGTAGCTGTCTGATTCTGCTGTGTCTGAATAAGAGGTGGGCATTAAGTTTATGACTTTAAAGTAGGGCAGAATATAGGAAAAAAATGTTATTGCAATTATGTTGACAGATTTTGTGAGTACAACATGAATTCAATTAATAGGAATGATAATTTTGCATCACAATTTTCGTTTTCACTAAAGAAAACTGTTGAAATTATGATGATGTAACATTTGTTGGTGTCTGTACTAGACATGTTTTCTAGGCAGTAATTCATTACGGGTTTTTTTTATTTTTTTGCAAAACATTTTTCCTTTCTTAAAAAATTGCAGGTTCTGCAATTTGGATATTGCACTTGGCCTTATTATCGGTTTGATTTTTAATTAATTGTGAAGCCCTACTCTGAAGTAATCTAAATGAATCAGTAAAATCACAAGCCTTTTTTTCTGTTTTCTCTCTGTGTTCTTGTCTCAGGATTTGTTGAATGAGGCCCGTCAAAGACTTGAAGAGATCGCCAAGGATCCTGCTAAATACTCTACCCTACTGGAGGGCCTGGTGCTTCAGGTGAAACCTCCAGCTGTTCTCATTGGATGATATGGCTAAATTAACAGCTGATTTGTTAGTTGGTTCTCTATGTTTTCTGTGTTTGTCCTTTTTAACGTTCAGGGATTCTATCAACTGCTGGAACCTAAAGTTACCGTTCGCTGCAGACAGCAGGATGTGGAGATGGTTCAGGTGAGGATGAGCTAATTGTATTGTTGTATTTCATCGTTATTGTAATAGCTTGTTTAAGAAAGGATTGTTGGTAATGTTGTGTGTCATAAATGTGCATTGCTTGACAGGCTGCGGTTAACAAGACTATCCCTATCTACAAAGAGGCAGTAAAGAGCAACATAGTTGTCAAAATTGACCAGGAACGTTTTCTTCCGTCAGAGATGTAAGATGATTTAACATGTTTAAACATCAACTCTTAGGGTTTAATTTTAAAGTTATTGTCAAATTACTTTTTAAAATTGTGAGTGTAATTGGAAAAGTTGAGGGAAAGACTTACATAAGTTGATTTTGGTTCCACCATATTTGCAGTAAGTGTCTGACTTTTTGTTCTAACAGCTGCGGAGGAGTTGAAGTATACAACGATAATGGAAAGATCAAGGTTTCCAACACATTGGAGAGCAGGATAGAGCTTATAGCAAAACAGGTAAAGTGATGATAATATATCCATAATTCAAATCATCATTTATGATCTTAGTACCACACTAAATGTAGTTCCTGCTGTTTGCCTGTGGAGGGCAGCACAGGCCACTGGGTCCTCCAGTGAGCTGAATATCCTAAAGAAGGGTTGATAGTGAACATAATTCAGGCAACAGTGACTACGTTTATGTGCACACTCATTTTCCACTATTATTTAGAGTATGATGGTGTTCTAAATGTAATATAGGTCTTGTGAACAATATACTCCATTTGGATATTCTCAATTAGGCCTTATTCTGAAATCAGCATGTTTTGCTTAAGTAATTTGGTTAATACTTTATTTCAACCATCATCATTTCACTGTTTAAAAAAATGAAATAATTAATAATGTAATGTAATCAAATCTTTACTATTGAAATGTGTTGGTTATCGTCTATTATTAGCTATACAATATATAGTTTATATATGAGCTATTTTCTATTACACTAACAAATGATTAAACAATATATAAAATGTAATAATTATCAAACATTGTCATTATATCATTTTTATCAAGAAAATAACAATAATAAAATAATAATAAAATAATTTATTAATGATGAAGTGTTACTGACATTGAGGATACACTGGTTCAGGGTTTAGGAGCATTCTTTGGACATGTGTACAACACATTCAGAATATGCATCTTAAATGGGGGTTTTACTTCAGTTTGTGGCACACGTCCTCCTGCGTTGTAGACTGTGTTTGCACAGTTTATCAAGTCTGCCTACAGTGGAAAACTGAAAAAATACAATTTTGATCCAGTGAAGCAAAGAAGAAGGCATACTTTATTAATGCCCAGGGGAAATTACATTTTCTCTCTGTTGTAATTTTTATACACACACATGCACAAACAGGGCCTATAGACATGCAGCGGAGATATGTCAGAGTGAGGGGCTGCACACATACATATACATACATTTACATACATATAGTCAGGCGCCCCGAGCAGTTAGGGGTTCAGTGCCATGCTCACTGGCACCTCTCCAGCTACTAGTCCATGCTCTGTACATCAGTCCATGCTGGACTTGAACTGGCGGCTCTCCGGTTCCCAAGCTAAGTCCCTATGGACTGAGCGACTGCCAGCCAAAATGGCTCAACCAGCTTAAGCCGTTGCATTTTTCCAGAATTGGACAATGCACAGTTCAATATAATCAAGAATTTTAGTGTAAGATTCATTTTCAATAGCCTTGTTCAAAAAGCATAATACTTTGTGCATGTAAATGTATTCACTGTCCTGCTACATACAAGTCTAACCATATTTTTAATTGGGTGTTACTTCATTGAGTAATCGTTTTAAGAATGTGCAAATGCTCATTCTTATTTTTAATTGGATTTTGGATGAAGGTGAGCATCACTAACTAATAACAGTCATTACTGTTTAGCTTTTGTACACAATGAAACTTGATATATTTATTCTCTGTTCCTTCAGAGGAACCTTCACAGTTCAGAAGAATTTGTTTTGAGTATTGCTCCCAAATGGTTTGTGCTTCCTACACACAGCTGCAGGTGCAGACAAGAGCATTGCCTCTATGTAGGCATCCTCTAAAAACAAAACAAATTAGTTAGTTTATTATTTAATAAACCTTATATCTGCACAAACCAAAGACAAATGTAAAAATGTGTGCACATCATAAACTTGAGTTTTAACAATTTAATACTTAACTTTATTGTGTTGCCAGCATCATCCACAGAGAACGTAGGGAGACTCGGGTCAAAAGAAGAGATGTGCAAGGCCTGAGCCATTCTCTGTTTTTTCACAATACATAGAAAATACATTTTGTGAAGGTAGAAATAAGCAGAGGAACTTTACAAACAGGACAAACCCCCCTCATGGCCATGTGTGCAACCAGTCGCAAGACAGTATAAGCAACAACATTATTTCTATTGTTTTCTTCCATCAGTACATCCCCAACAGAGTGACAGCATGTTTAAATCTGCAACACATCCTTTTATTTTTTTTGTTTGCCTTTTAGAAAAAGAGATACCATTATTAGCTATATTATTAGATCATCTCTATTGATGTCCATGTAAGAAAAAAGAAAGACATATTAAAACATTTCTCATGTTTCTCCACATATTTCCATCAGCAATTTATCATTCAAGTTTTTCCTTGTAGCTTCTTGTGTGTACTTATTTGTATCCTGACTTTACACCTCACAGATGATGCCTGAGATCAGAGTAAACTTGTTTGGTGCCAATCCCAACCGCAAGTTCATGGATTAATGGTGGATTTGAGGAGAGCAGTGCGAACATGGCTGGTTATTTAAGGTGACTGCAGACCATCCTCAGAGTGAGCAAGAGTCTGTGGATCACCCAACCATCAAGGGTCAAAGAAAACACAAATTTACTTAATGCTACGGATGTGTTCATATAGCTTTTTATTTTTTTAACTAATGGACAGAATAATCACTACAAGTGCACTTCATGTTTAAGTGCCATCAATCTACAGTCTACAGGGCTGATTAAAATTGCAATGTGTCTGTAAATATATATTCCTTCAGTTGTTTTGGGAAATCTGTTGCTCTACTACTTGATTAAAGTAATCTAAGCTGCATACTTAAGTCACCAAAGATACACATTCACGTATTTAGTCTACGCTTTTTAGAGACTACACTTTATAATGAGGTTTATTGTCTGGTATGTTTGCCAAATATTTTTTAAAGGACCAGTGTGTAGGACTTTTGTGGCATTTAGCAGTGAGGTAGCAGATTGCAAACACTTTGTCTCACTCTTCTCTTCCAAGTGTGAAAGAGAACCTAAGATGGCTATGAAACTCCTGAAAAATATCTACAGCCAGTGTTGGCTTGTATAATCTGGGCTATTGTAGAATCATGCCAGTACAACACGACGACCTCTATGGAAAAGGATCGGCTCTGTAGATATGAACGGCTCATTCTGTTGTTAACATACGATGACTACATTAATCAGTTTCTGCCCAAAAAAAAATCCCCCAAAATCTCACACACTGGACCTTTTACTGTGTTTGCTGTGGACAACAAAAGTTTACCATTTTTCTGAAGCTCTTAGCTTAAAAAAACCAAAGAAATAAACGTGTGTGACACAGAGAAATCAGCATGAATGAGATATCTTTATTTACAGCTTGTAAACAAACAGTTTACTCAGGCTATGTTCACTCTACAATGAGGAAAATGTAGTAGCCTAGGTACACTAGCCACATCAAAATGTGTCTTGCATTAAAAATGTAAAAAACAAAACAAAACAAAGCTTTTAGTGCCACCCAGTGGACTTAAGTAATGGCAAACAGTTGGCAAGACAAGGTGCCATACTCCCTCCATGGGTCTAACAAATAGAATTGTCCTCGCTAAGTTGGACTCAAGTACCAAATCAATGTTTCAACACCACCAATTCCACTGAATTCATTTAAGACTTACAGTTTTGATGCTTTAGAAACTCTCAGCATTGATAAGGCTTTAATTGCATTTTTTAGTTATTGTGCGCACATCAGTTGAAGCAACATATTGTTTTATGTGTAACTAAGCAGTAAAATCAGCCCTAGGCTTCTCACAGGTTTATTTAAACCCTCCCAAGCTGTGGAGAAGAGGAAGTCAAGGCTACGAGACAGTGGCCCAGCAGTCTAACCTGTGGCCTTTAGGCAGGAAGTGAGCTGTGTGTTAGGGTATATTGTACACTAATACAGGGATTAAAGCATTACCATCAGATTAACAAATGACCTTAGAGACACTGGCAGGCAGCACCTCCCAATCCAGTGAAGGGATCCAAGATTACAACTTGCACCACACGGATGGAGTAGGAGGAATGCATAACAGGGTAGGCAGAAGGAGATCAAGCTCCTTTTCTAGAGAAACGCATCAACGATTGAAATCTAAATAATTGGCATTTGGAGTCGAGCTAAATACCCAGTTCAGACTCTGATGACATCAAATGTTCTGCAATATGAGCTTTTGATAAATATTGAAAGGGGAATTTGTCACTTACATAGGATGATGCACAGTTCTTTGTCGGTAGGCATTTTAGTTAGCAGCCTCAAACACCATACAGCAGCTCTCTCTTAACCAGACAGAATAATCTCTCCCAGGTGAGAGGAACAGCCCCAGACATATTGCAGCAAGCACACGGGGATAACCCAGACAACTTGGGACACATACCCTCAGATTAGTCACACACATACACAGGACCCTGTTTAACCTACGGAACCCTGCTGACAGCATGTAAAAACCTAGAGAAACATGATTAGTGTTGAACCCGTTGGTCCATGTATTAGTAAATGGAGCCTCTTCATATCCTAGAGCATTCCTGTGCCTTTGGTTAGTGGCTGTATTTCCCTCTGTCTGTATTCACCGTTCACTCAGTTGTCATTTGCTGCGGATTAAAGCAGCAAATTATCTGTACAGAGATAAAACAACCACCGCCACCAATGCCGAACGCTGCTATTCCAGCAAACCTAGCACCGCTTCCCCTACCCCAAGAAAGTAGACCCCCTGTGCAATGCCAAAAAGAGGTGCTATGACCAGAGCACGACATGTTGCACCCTTCAGGAAAGCTGCTGGGCCCTCCCGCCTCATGATGCGCCTGCAAAAGCACACAGACAGGAAGAAAATGTTACAAGGCTCATTACTCTTATGTGTATTAAGGCAACAAGTGTTTTATTGTAGATTTTGAAAATCTTACCGTGTGCAGTCAATAATTCCTCTGTATGTGTCCTCCCCCTCACCTTTTTGCAAGGTCTGCAGGCGAGTCTTTATAACTATACAAACATTAAAAACACAGAATCATTATGTCTATTCAAAGCACACAGTGGCCACAAGCAACAATCACAACATAATGGCAACACAAGCAGACAAGTCAAAAAGTGAACTTGAGACAATAATGCCACACAATGGCTGTGTCTGAAATGACTCTTCATTCACTGTATACTGCACCAAATTCTGAGTGTGGACATTAATTCACTATGTAATGTCCTCATGACATATGCACAATTTTCTGCTAATAACCACACAATGCAGTACAAATCATAATATAGATTATAATGATGATAACAAAATGTCTGAAATCTCAAGTCCTGTATTGTTGTTTTAATGCCTGCCACCTAGGGCTGAATATCAATACTTAATTCCTTTAGGGTATCGATTGAAATAACCCAGTTCCTTTTGTTACCCAGATTTGGAAAAAAAACTTTTAGGGTTTTGCTCAACAGCCAATCACCACAAGAATCCTTCATAAAGAAGAACCTTTGAAAAAAGGTAAAAAGGTATAGAATGAAGTACTCCATCACTATTGGTATGATGGGTAACGGGTATTAATATTGGTACAGGTATTGTTATTTTTTAAATGATTCCCAGCCCTGCTGCCACAGGGTCAGATTCTCTGTGAAATCAGATGAAATGAGCTTGTGTGTGTTTTCCCAGGCAAAGTTGCCCACAGCTTTTGTCCTCAGAGGCCTCCAAAATCATCAAAGTAAAAAAGTTCCTTGAAGTCACTTTAAAGAATGTAATTGGAATGAATTATTGTGAAGATTGCTATCTTTGTGAGTAACAAAATCCCCATTCACACCCCACCTCATGTCCTGCCATCTCTCTGACTTTCTACTCACCATCCAGTGGTGTTACAGCCACAGCTGCCACTGAGCCTGCAGTGCAGCCTGCCACAAAGGACTGCCAGAATGGTGACCGGGTCTGCACATTACCCACTGTTTCCTGGCCAATTGCATTTAGGTTGGCAAACAACGGGAAGTAGATCATTGAGAACGGGACATCCCTGTAAAATATGATTTTGAAAAATGGTCAGATGAGATGATATGAAATTTTTTTTTAAAAATGAGGGGGTGTATTACAGGTTAGAAATGGGATGGGCTGAAAAAGTGGGAGTGGACGAAACCACAGGAGAGAGGCAGGGATAGAGAAAGATACATGGCCCCATTCGACTGCAGTATAGTAACCAGACATAGCCGCAGGAATCTATCGATCAGCGTTGATTGGCAGAGGTGTCAGGAAATACAACAAATGCAGTATGAGTTATGCAATGTCAAATCAGCTGTGTAAAGTAGTGGTGACAGAGTTCAATGAGAGGAAAGGCAGGGCTGGAGAACACAAGCAGCTGTATGTGGTTGTGTACCTGATATTTTGAAACATTTCCAACATGAAACCAAAGTATGAAAAGCACCAGGAGTCAAGAAAGTAATGAATTATTATGGACACCAGAAACAAGCAGTGGAAGATGTAGGAATGGAAAATGACGAACAGCATTCCTTTCCCAGCATGTCACTGTCGTTTGCCTTTGTTTCAGTACTTTCCATTTTAAAACATTACAAGTAAATACATACATACATGCAAACGAAGGGTATACTGTGCAGAATTTAACAAAAAAAAACAAAAAAACAATCTATGGAGTCATAAATCCCTCTCAATCATCACTTATGACTGACTGTAAGTGTGTGGTGGTGTCTGTGAGACCCTGCCCACTGCCTGTATGTTCTTATTTAGCTTGTTTCTGGGTTTCAACCTTTGAGCAGTGGTGTTTAGGCCCCAGCTGATAACAGGGCCCAGTTAGTGAGGTTGTGACTCTATGGACCACGTTACATTGTTGTCCCTGTCTCTCTCCTCTGATCTCTTTCATGGATGTATTAAGAGTTGCAGGGCTGAGCTATACACACACACTAACCCTTGTGAAACATCAGAAAATAACATTTTATTTCTCTGTAAGAAAAAAGAAAAAAGTTTGTATGTATATTGTGAGTGAGTGGGTGAGTGTGTGTGTTTATGTCTTTGTGTGTATGACCTCATTAAGGTGGCCGCTGCACCCCTGTAGAGGCCTGCCAGTCCACGAGTCTTCAACAGCTCCACGGTGATGCCGGTGGCTGAGGGCCGACGTGGAGGACTCGGTCGCGCTGGTGGCGGGGCCACTAATGATGGAGCTGGACTGGGAGCAGCACCAGCAGCAGCAGCAGCAGCAGCCTGAGCTGGAGTCGGAACGGGCCTCTGTGCAGCTGATAGTCAAACATAGACTGTCCCAGGTTAGAAAGGACATGAAGGCTAATGTAATCGTGCAGCCATCACGTGAGTGTTTTCTGTGATTCTGAAATAACGACAAAACTTTTGTTTTTGCTTTGAGGCACAGTATTTGACTAAACTTAAGCCAAATCAATCTGAGTATAAATATGTGAAAAGTGCAGTTTTCTGGATTTTCAAGTTTTCAGCACATCTCTGACTTTCACAAACTGCATCTTGGTATTTGTACAAAAAACTGGAAGCATTAAATCCAGTGACTTAACTCACCGAGTCTTCCTGCATCCTGCAGCTGGATCTTAAGCATCTCCATGGGAGTGGTGACTACCACCTGACAGGTCCCGGCCCCACACCCTGCGAGTACCTCCCCCCACAGGGGCAAATGCCTGGAAACACAGCAGATGTCATTAACAGATATACAGCATTTATAAGAGTAAGCTTCTGTCTTGATTTCTAAATACACTGGTTGAGATTTTTAGATTCCTGACAAGAGTTTCACTTGCTAGAATTGGTAAGGCACTCAATGAATTATACATCTGAACACTATATTCTCTCTTTCTTTGGTAAATTACACTAATCAGTCTAAGGGTCTAAAGTCAACATTGAAAACACACATTTTAAAACCCACGAAATGTTTGTTTTAGTTCAGCTGAGGTTTTGTTTCTCTTCTAAGTAATAATTCATATTTCTATTTCTTAATGAACAAATATTCTGAATTGGTATTTCGTATTGATACTGATTTAATGCAGGCATCCAGTCACAATAATGAAGTTACTTAAGGGAGAAATATGCAATATATTTAATGTAATGTAATAAAATGACCATCATGTGTTATCAGTGATTATGGAAACCTGTCAAGTTGAAATACTCAACTTACTATTTGGACTGGAGTATTCGTTTTTTGAGATGCAAAATGCCACATATTGCTCCTTTAAAGCTAAAATTAACATGCCAGGTTCCATGCTGAACAAAACAAATGCAATTTCATTTAGTACAAATTAGCTAAAAGAACTTCAAATTAAAAACTGCACTTTTATTCCAGATATTAACAGGAGCTAATACATGATGGCGTCACCTTGGTCGTGGCATAAAGCAACAGTTACCAAAAGAAATTGTAATATCCTCGGCCACTTTTTCAAATCTAATATTATTTAATATTAATGTATGTGTCATTATATCATTGAAAGACAAAAATCAGTGTACCCATCCTTAGAGAGCTTCTGTCTGAAGACATCATTGGCAGCCAGCTTGATGGCTTTTTCTGGTGTGACCAGAGTGAGGTTCACAGCTGCACCTGGACGGGGACAAGGAACAGTTTCCACTGAGGCACACAAATAGAACCAACCTATACAGCAGCTTATGGCTCACCACCATGGGCTAATAGCAGTAGACACTGGTTATTACGATAAAAAAGACTGAGGGATCACAGGCGAAACAGCAGCGTAGGTGGCTGGATTAAGCTTATAGTAAAGCGTGCTTATAGTGTTGTTTGCCACATGGATTAGAAACGCAAAGAATACCTCTGTAGCATCCAAAATAGCCCTCTGAGCGAACTGTCTTTGCCAGGCAGTCCAGCCTTTAAAGAAAAAAAAGAAAACAATTGACATTTTGTCTGTTTCTTGTACAATCAGAATACACCATCACAGTGTTCATAGTTTGGATTTTTTGAAGTGGGGTTTCATGAGGTACAGTAGATGGTGGTTGGCATGGCCCTAGTTTGGAGAAGCAGCAGGAGCACCAGTGTAGAAGCTAATCAGTGAGCATAAAAAAAAACAACCTAAAACAATCAGTAGTTTATAATATACTAAGAATATTTTTACTGCTTTACCTTGCCATCAGCCAATGGGAAACCATTGTTGTATAGGCCAAATATCACTCTCCAAAGCAACCACACTCATTTTGCAAAAACAGTACTTTGCAGAACAGATGAGTTGCTGGTCTACTGCTGTCTTGATTGGTTAGTTTGTTATTATGTGACTTCGGTGACTCCAAACAAACCCTTTAAAACACCCACTTGAAAGAAACCCAAACTAACATTTTAACTACCAATAGACATTTAGGTAATTTCATTAGCATTTTTCAGCTGACCAACAGACTGGACAGAGGCTTGTGGCGTCAGTGAACTGTATGAGCTGTTGTGCTGAAATTCTCTTTTTTTCCTTTGCAAAGAGCAGAAAAAATCCAACCATGCAATTGGGCCTTGAAGGAAGCAAATTAACCAAGCTATTTCCCATCTCTGACTCATAGTGGAAAACCACAGTCTAAAATGTTTGAACACAGGATGGCCACGCCCAATCAGCCGGCAGTATTGATGCCCACCAGATGTGCGCAGTTGAAAATGCAGGGTCTCTTAAGGACACTGTCTTTTTCTCTGCGGCTCTTGTTTTTGTTTCCAGACTAAAACGACAACACAGACCGAAGCAGATGAATGTGAAAAAGGTTTTAGTGCACTCCTTTGTCAGATTTTTGAATAAATGAGTTAATACAATCCACAATTAAACGTTACCAAGGCAGTCCATCAAAACACACACTGTATACAGCCCTTCCTCTAATATGATCACAAGACTGAGTTTTGTACTAACTGCCCAAAACACTGCACCAAATATGGGAAGAGAGTGTTTAACTGTGCTGCTCCACCCTTGGAGATTCAGTGGAAAAGTATGTTAGTCGACATAATCAAAATAATTCAGACTTGTTTGTAGCTCAAATTAGAGGATGCTGTTAACCAGGGCACCATTCATCATCAGCAGATATTTTGAAATGGTTTCATGGTTTAGAGACTGACACTGGTTTTGAAAACATTTGCTCGCAAAAAAGGAGTAGTCTGTATCCATTCCCTAACTTAAAGATAAAAATGAATATATAACCTTTTTCTCATAAAAGCAATTAGGAAGGAAAAGTCATTAATTGGCAAAAACTGCAGTAATGTGAAAGCTCTTATGTTTGTATGTGGTAGATCAATAACAGTAGGAGGTTAACTCGGGCCAGGGGAGCACTACTCACATTCCTTTGTAGACTTGGACGCCCTGCTGGTTCTGTAGGCGGGTCTTAGCCAGGTCAATAGGAAATACACATGTCACACCAACCAGGCCTGCCACGCCCCCATTAATCAGCTTAGCAGGGAGGCTGTGAAGGGATCAACATAGACACACACGCACACATGCGTGCACAGACCAATGTAAACGTAGTCACCAACATAAGCCATGCAAATGACACATCCATTCATGGACAAAAATAAGATAAACATATACAAACAATAAGAGACATTAATACAGCTGCTGCTTCACTTGAATACATTTTGACCCATCTTCATTAAGTTAAACAAACGAAGTAAAGAGAACTTACCTAACTTTCTTTTCCGCCATCCTGCTTGTGTCTGGGCTCCAGGCCCACTCCTCCTCTCCTCCTCCTCCTCCTCCTCCACCTACTCCTCCTCTTCTTCGTCTTACTTTTCCTCTTCCCCTTCCCTCTCAGACTTTGGAACACAGCCCGAATTGTTGTCACCACAGCTCAACTCTCACCTTCCCTCCCACGCCACAAATACGGCTCACTGCTTCTGTTAATGTGGCAGCACCAGACCGCCTTCCTCTTCTTCTTCTTCTCCCTGGTGCAGCAAGGATGGACAGCCTTCTTTCTGTCGTGGCCAAAACCACCGCTGTTTGATCTGTGTCTTCTGGCCAGCCTTTCTGCTCTGCTGTACCTCACACTGAAACCCTGTCTCTCTCCCCTTGCCTGGAAACACAAAACACAAAACACAGGCAGTTAATGTGGATTAAATAATTCTAAAGAGCACAAGTGAGACCGTTGTTTCTCTATTCTATGTGACACCTAAGTATTCTCTCTCTCAAAGCCCCAGTGAATGGACATTTGTGATGGCGTTATGAGATGAAGGTTTGGTGACGGAGGATTGACACACCTCACATTAACTATCAGAGTCTATAAAATCCAGATTTAGTCATTCATAAATGTGAATAGCAGCATATGCCAGGACTACCACACTGAGACAGAACATCTTGAGTCTCCCTAATCTGCCAGCTAAAAGGGATAAGAGTATTTGATCTAGCAAGGAGGGCAGAACTGAAAATGAGGGGCTTACCGGTATTCTTTTACCGCATTTGGAATCCAGCATTTACAAAAGACTGAAAAGGAGATTTGAATGGAAGTTGGAGAATTTGTTTGACAAGGTTTTTTCTTTCTTTTTTGGTTCTGGAAGTACAATAGTTTGCAGTCTCGCCTAAGAAGTGTGTATCACAGGTAGTACAAATGCCATTCAAACCTTATCTGTTGCTCATAGTTCTTACTTTTCTACATTATATGCTGTTTCTTCCATTCTTTTTCTGCCTTTTCCCTTCCTGACTTCCCCCGTCCCTCAGCTCCCTAATTAATCTCTCTCTTAATCTCTCCACCTCCATTCAGTCTCTATTTTTACCACTGTAAACCTTCACTCTATCCTTGCACGTCTTTACAGAAACTATCAGTTATTGCTTGGTGTATCTTCTCATCTTAATTTATATCTTTTGATGTAATTTTCCATCATATCAAGATTTTCATCTCCCAATATTTTTTCTGTCTCTGTCCCCTTCATACTCTGTCCTTTCGATTGCTTGATCCCAGTCACATTCTACACATGC
Organism: Lutjanus erythropterus; assembly: GCF_056507025.1. Taxonomy (NCBI): domain Eukaryota; kingdom Metazoa; phylum Chordata; class Actinopteri; order Lutjaniformes; family Lutjanidae; genus Lutjanus; species Lutjanus erythropterus. Next base: position 9,906,840 of record NC_139329.1, read on the forward strand.
CTTTCACTGAGCCTCTTTCTGTGAAACTTTCTTTCAGCTCAGTTCCATTCACACACAGTAGTGACCCTGCCAAAACACAGACAAGGGTGCCTCACCCCAAGCCAACCTCCAGCTCCCAGATCTCTGTTTCCCCTAAAAAACTGCACTAGAACACCCCTTGCTCGCACAGCTCACACAGCACAAGCCCCCATGAGACAGCTTTCAAAAAACTTAATTTTCTTCCTTCACATGAGATATAGCAGTGGGGAATGGGGGTCTTACCTCTGCCGGTGCATCCCACAGACAGGATCAAGCTGTCCACTTTCCTTTCACTTCAACAATGCGTGCAGCAATGGTAGTCAAGCGAGAGCAATCTGAGAGAGCCAGCCGCCACTCAGGGGCCGTTGCACAAACACCAGCATTGTCCTGCTGCCTAAGTCCCTCCCTCTCGTGGTGACTCCCTGTGTGACATAGCCCCAGCAACCCAGCTCTGCACTAACACAACTCGACATAAACTCATGCCTGTGGAGCCGCTGCCACAACACACGTAAGAGACACAACAGGGACAAACAGCGATAATCATAACTCAGTGTTTCTTATTTCTGAGAATGTCTGTACAACATGAACAGCAAAAAGGGCTGCCCATCAGGAATGAGCTCTCCATTCAATAGTCCTGCCATTACATAATACCTCTAGCCACATTGAATTCCACAAATGTTCACAGACTTACAATTACTACCAAGGTAACAGTAATGTACCAATATCATCATCAGTGCCTGGGACATTTTATTATTTGGAAACCAAAAAAATGTAGAGGAATGTAATTAAAAGACGAGGGTTATATAAGGACATCAACAAAAAGAACATGTGACTACCAGAGCAACCACTCATTGCCACTAAAGTATTTTTCATGAGTATTGATTGATGTATTGATTCCTTTTAATGGAAAAAACAATTACTATCTGTGATTATTTCTCTCATCGGCAGGGCAAATCTTATTTTCTATTCCATTTTATCTATTCTATCTCTATTTTCTAACTTGGTTTTCACATTTGAAGCACTTACACTGTTAAAAAATAATATTATTTGTGGTGAAAATAGAAAACTTCTTGTTGCAAGTATATCAATAAGTAGCAAATTTTCATCTAGGTGAAAGAGTGTCTGTCTCTATTTCCAACCAGGAGGGTCAGCTGCCAGCACAGAATTGTCCATGCCTCTTTTGCAATGGAAGACTGTTCTTAACATTTGGACTGAGGGTATAAAAGGACTTCTTTATTGGCCGTTAAAATGCTAGTAGAGAAAAAAGACATAGCAGAATAGACTTTGACTATAAAAATGTATTAAAAATACATGAAACATCAGCAGTCAGTCTTTTATACTACATATTAATGTGTAGTTCATAGACAAAATGTATCTCCTCTAGCTGTACAATGCAATTAAATTTTATTGTAATAGGTAAAATATGGCCCCTACATTGGTTGATTTTGATTCACTGTGCATGTATGGATGTATTTGCTATAGTATCTCTGGACCTCTCTCAAACTCCAAGGTCTTTCAAGTCAAGTGCACTGGAGCCTTGAAAATTACCATCAGTGTAAATGTAACTGGGAATGAATGGCAATCTGACCATTTTGCTCACTCCATTAAGACAGATAATTGTTCACACTCTCAGAAGGAGTTAACAGCTGCTCTATTTACCCCCACTGTTTGTGCTAATAATCTAACTGCACAGCTCTTCTTTGGGGTTTGTATTTCAATGGGCCACCAACATTGCCAGGGTTACTGCTCATAATAGTAAGATCAAAACCAGAATAAACGGAAAAAACGTAATGAATGAAATATTAATTACATTCAGTAGGGAGCCTTCTTGATAAAATTAAGTTAACTTATTTAAGGAGAAGAATAGTAAGCCAGCATGTAAAAATGCAGTAAGCTCACAAAAGCATCCCTAATTTTTTTTTTCAGCAACCAACTTTTCAGTTGAATGTTAAACATCCCCATATAGCTCAATTTTACTCTGAAAGTCATCGGATATCTCCGTCGCCTAGCAACATCACAAGCTGACATGGGACTGAGCAATGTAGTCATGTGGAGTTGTCTGCATTTTGAGGGAAAATCTGTGTAGTCTTGACCCTCCACTGCACATGGGGTGTACTGCAGTTGTAAACAAACTTGAGTCAGTTTACCCACCGTTTATCTCTATTGGCCACGGGGCCTTAGGTTGGCAGTGTTGAGGGTAAAATGACACACACTACTATAATGAAGCATTGTGGTGCTACAGAGTTGCGCCAGCCTTCAAATCAAAAAATCATATTCTTCAGATATTGTTCAGCCCTAGTTTGGTGTACAGCATAATATCCCAGAATGTGTTGATATTTGCTGTGGATATTCACAGTCAAATGAGAATGAAGCCTACATAATTGTTGATCACCTGACAACCTGTGATCTAGCACTACAATTATACCATCAAATCCACCTTAGAAGCCCCTGTTTGCTTGGTCACCACATCTCAACCCAGTTTAACATCTATTGTAAGATTTTCAACCAACCTGTTAGACAGAGCTTTCCACCACCCTCATCAACACCAAATGGAAATCTTGTGGCAATATGGTGTTCATCCCTCCAGTCCACAGAGACTATTTTTTTAACCTTGACTTTTAACATCTTGAACTCTACACACCATAGTTTACTATGTTGTAATTCAAGGCCACCACTATCAACAGTGTCTCACTGGAAGTGTGTTACAATAGAAACAGCTTGGGTCCAGGTTTAATTGTTGACAGTTGTTGACAGCAAACACTGCTGAGCAATAAGCGTTTATTATGCTCCTCTTGGAAAAGGTGATGGGTTCAACAGAACAAGTAAATCAGAGTGTTCTTTGTATATGTTTGTGGCAAATTGTTACAACTGAACACTGAGTACATATTGTACAATATACAGTTTGTACATGTATAATATATACAGTATATATATATGAGTACAATATACAGTATATTGTGTATGTGTCTACTGTATACTCAGTTGTGGAATGTCACTAAGAACATTTTTTCAAGCACGGTATTTAAGTACTTTACTTGAGTATTTCCATTTTATGCAAGTTTATGCTTTTACTCCACTACATCTCAAAGGCAAATATTGTACTTTTTACTCCAATACATTTGTCTGACAGCTTTAGTTTATAGATAATTTTCCACTTACAATTTGTCATACCCACATTTCCAAATGTGTTGATTTTGAATGTTTGTGAACTGAATGATCAGTTGTTCCTTTATGGGTTGAGAAAATCCTCCTACTTCTTAAGCTAAATAAACTATTAAACTGACCCCACTGGATTAACTGGAAAATGCAAAAAGCTGAAAGCAGGGTGTTTTTTTCTGACAGCATGAAAACGTGACTTTAGAGATACATGGCTGTCACAGGACAGACAAACATAATATGATCTTATACAATATGATGCATTTCTGTAGATTTAACTACCTATCAGTATATACATTAAATAAAATTAGCCTTTAACATCTACAGCAGTAAAATACAACATACACATTAATGCAGCACTAATATTACTTTTGAAAAATCAGATGTAATAGTAAAACACTGGCAGTGGCTATTTCTGTGCAGAATGGGTACTTTTACATTATGTAATTTAAATACATTTGGCAGGACGTATACTTGTTGTGTAGTATTTTCATAGTGTTATGTAAGTACTTTTACTCAAATAAAGGATCTGAGTACTTCTTCCACCACTGTATATACTGTGTATCATGTATTTATTAGGTTTTCAACACAGTGAACTTTGCCCCTGTTGCAGAATTCATGAGCTTTCCTCTTGCACCACCTTTAGGCCAAAATGTAAACTTGCACACAGGACATCTCAAGAATAACCTAATTAATTTAATTTAATGCTGTAATTTGCTGATCACATTTGTGCTTTCAAGAAGATGAAATCCTTTTGATAAAAAAAAGAGCCCATCATGCATTTTTGTCTAACCATTGATACGTAAATATAATTAGGTGCAATAAAGCTGCATCCTCTAGGGGCCCCTTGAGTGGGCTTTATGTCTTTGACTTTAGGTCTAGCTAATTGCATAAGATGATTTGTCAGCCTTTATTTATTAATTTATATATTAAGGTTAATTTGGTCATTTCAATGCCTACAAGCTATATCAGTAAAACATTTTATAAAGAGAAATAATTTTATCCCAATATACAATGCTATATTTTTTTCTGAAACTGACAACTGTTTGCCTTATCCTACAGTAGTATTTATTTTTTTTTTCCCCTTTGGCAAACACCTGAATTAGAATGGGGGAAAATGTAACGTCCGATATCATACACTCTTTAAAAAAAAAAAATCTCTAAAATCGCATATAATAAGGCATCAAGTCTGCAAACAGCCCTACAGAGTAGAGTGCCCGCCTGTCATTTACAGCATGCACTTTTCACATATTGCGTTGGGGGGAGCCCCTGTGTTGCGTATTGCATCCAAACATTTCGCGTTGTTGTTTACAAAATCTAAATGTAATTGTCATTTTACTATAAGCGACACTGATCACCTTAACGAGGCTATTTTGGTTGAAGGTCTGTTTGAAAACAGTTGTTGTGAGTAAACTGAAGAATGATACGTAAATATACTGATAACTGAACGAAAATAAGCAAAATAATGACAACTGAAAGATGTTCTCCACACACACATAGCAAACTGATGTGTGTACAGCAAGTTACCTGGCTCCTACCTGTTTTAACTTTTTTTTTTTTTTATTTATTCACCATTCACAACCATTCCCTTTAAACGGTGGCGGCACCATTAAGCTCATGGGGTACAGTAGACTATATATCTTTTTTTTAACTAACGAAGGGACGAATCCAATTGCAAACATGTTGAACAGTTACAAGTTGTTGTCTTAAGATGCCAATATGCTCTACACAATAAAGACTACTTATGCTCATAGATAGTTTTAACATATACAGTTAAGTAGCCGCCCCCCCTCCTCGGCGTGCGGTGGTATCGCCCTCCCCATCTGTTCAGCTCCTGTGAGATTCTGATTGAAACAGATTGTAGCGCTCCGTGGATCGCAATGGCAAGTGTCCGGACAGAACGGCAGCAGCAACAACTTTTGTCGTATTTGTAATGTCACGGAGACATTTTAAGTCGCTGAAGAAACTACTTTCTAATGTGAGAAGCAAACGTTACACAATTTCTCCAGTCCGAAAATGTCCCAGGGATGTACAGTTTCTGTGGAAGAGATCCAGTCTTGGTGGGAAGTCCCCGCCATAGCCCACTTCTGCTCGCTGTTCAGGACAGCGTTCAACCTCCCAGACTTTGAAATAGAGGTAAATTAGTACTGTTGTTACTTTTATTAACGTTGAATGTCTTTCATTACGGAAATGAAGAGTTGTTTGTGTCAGCTTTTTTGTCAAAGTGGTCTGACGAACGAATTTTGTGTGAACTATCTGGTTAACGTTAACCAGCTTAGCAGTGTTCTCTGAACTTCTCATTCGTTAACATTACTAAGGCAATCCTGTTAGGTAACGAGCTAGCCACCTCGGTAGCACAGCTAAATGCTAGCCTTAATTGCTAATTGTTGGCCCCATAAGTTGAAAATGGCTTAAGAAACGTCAACTGAATATAGCGTTGATGATACAGTTTAATGACCAGATAGCTATATTAACGTTACGTGTTGCACTATGTGTAAGGATGCTCGGGTGTTCCTGAGTAACTTTAGATGGAGGTTCTCTTGTAACAGAACCATGTGCCGCTCGTTTGTTTTCATTTGGCCGGAGCCTCATGTTTATGTTGAAGAGCGGCATTAGTTCAGGTCACTTAAACGAAAAGCAAATGAAAGCAGATAATAAGAATATGCTTGGGGAAAAGTGACAAAACAATACAAAACTTGAGAACATTTAAGTCATAACGTTTAAATATATTTATGCGTCTATAGAAAAGTGTTTATAGAACGAGAAGTCGCGCACTAACTCAAATCGTTGTCCTGCACACTGTTTGGACAATGCTACTGTGTTTTGCTTCTATTTCTGTCATATAAAGTTAAGTTCATGGCGTGAGGTTCGAGTTTATTGTCTTCCAGTTGCAAGCCATCTGGCTTGGGTAGCCATAGGGACGCAGATGCTCTTCAGGCATTGTTTGCTCGCCCAAGACCCGTTTTGTTGCAAGAATCGATGGTTTTAACGTTTGTTTGCGATACCAATGGTAGAATAAGTTATAGGGGAAAGATCGTCCGTCGGCTCTCTGCTTTATCATAGAATAAACGAAATTTATTATACCACGATTACAAAATTAACTTTATCACTTGATTCCACCCACCCTGTTGTTTAAAATGTACTCGGGAGTTCACAGCTTATTCCGATATGCATCTAATGAAGTATTACATCATAGTCGATGGAGATTGTTTAATACATCGAGGAATGATTGCACTTGGTAAGGTCAACATCACGCTTCAACAGTCTCCATCACTCATTCATCCCCACCCCCTTCGGCAGAGAAACACACGCAGGCATCGCTTTGTTATTAAACGAGGTGCAAGCCAGATGGGGAATCGCATTGCGCCTAGTTTACATGAAAGTTGAGGATCTTGTGCTGTTGCATTTCTCATTGAGATGGGTTTTAATTCACACGAAAAACGCGTTATTTTAAGATGATTATGTCTTATCCAGTTGCAAAGAACTAATTGAGCTTCTTAATTTTAACTTAAGAAATGCTTAGGTCGACCAAACATGTTTCGAGCCACCCTTCAACGCGAGGGTTGTTCTGCTGCTACAGTGCAAATGATAAATTCGTCTTTAACTGCATCACTAAGCAGATAACATGTACGGATACACTCCTTCAGCTGGATTTCGAGGAAATATTTAGATTTATGTAGTAGTCTTATACTTTGACATCTTAATTATACACACAAGTGCTCAAGGTCATAACTTATTTGATTGCCAGAATAATTATCTGCCAGTGCAATTATGTTATAATAGCTAAATAGTAAATGTTAACAGAAGCTTACTGCTTTAGGTCTTTGATTGAAAGCCAGTGGAAAGGATAGTGCTTTGAGAAATGTTGTTTCTGTGCTATGTATTGTCAGTGCTGAAACCTCCACATTAAACTGTATAGGATGAAATTTTTTTTTGCATGTTTGTGATATTAGAAACCAGTGTGAAATTACCGAATGAATTGTGGGATGATTGTGTCAGATAATGAAATGGCTATGTGGCATTAACTACAGCATATGTTGTCAACTTTAACAAACTGTGTCCAGGTGTGGGTGATGAATGCTCTCTGCATGGGAAACAAGAAGTCATATTTTTCTAGTTTATGATTTCTGTATTGAATAAAATAGGTAGTTTTCTTAGTTTGCTCTGTACAATTAAAATGCTTTTAATGCTGCTAAGCTTTCTGCTCAGGGTGAATGGAAGACTAAATGTACTTGAGTAACTGTGTTGATATGAAAACTTTTTCCAGGAATAGTTTAAGTAAGATGCCAATCACAGCTGAAGTACTTCATGGGGCCATCCTGATCAGAATAAACTGGCCCATTATGAAATCTGTCATGTAAAGGACTTTTTTGCTTGCATTGGATTTTTAAATATCTACACACCCTTACATTCGTACTGGATTAAGTGATGTCCCTTAAACAGTATGCCCACTGCCTGCTCATGTATTGTGCCCCCATAGGGCTGCATCAGAATGTGGTCTTGAGATGACTATATGGACAAGATTGCATACTACGCTGAAATCCCATCTGTAGAGTGGCAAACTTCATAGCTTTGGTGAGGCTGCCTTTTTATTGTAAGGGAGGAAAATGGCTATACATTCACAGTTAATACACATATTCTGGGTGTATATTGAGAACCAACTGCCAGAGTGCGATTCCAAAACAGCATGCATTTAAAGGGAGAGTTATATCCCAGTCTGTTCAGAACTTCGTCTTGATTTATGTTTCTCTCCTCTTGTTTTTTTCATGGAAAGGATATCGGCTCTTAGGCTGAAAGCAAATGTAAAGAATGCTGCTTTTATACCAGTGTGCACAATGCCATTTTGTGAAATGGACTTTTGGAGAGATTTCAGTGTCATTAAGTCATAAAAATTAGACAGTGCGGACCACCTTAGTCCTCACTTCTGTCTCCAGCACAGCAGATATCAGGGGGGCTCTGCACAAATCACTGCACTTACAATATAATGATATTAAGATATCAGTTGATATATAGTCTTGTCCTATTAGCCTGTTTCTTGGTGCTCTGCACGTTTTCAAATTCAAATATTCGCAGTCAACTTCTGATACTCCAGTAATATTAAACCATAGTCAACCATGACTTGTTTCAGAGTCAGGATATGTGGATCCAATGTGTTTACTCACTGAGGACTTTGTATTGTAGAAGTAAGAGGAAACTGTCAGACAGACGTGTTTGTTTTGTTTAATGCCACATACCAGCAACAAGACAAGCTGGCCTGGGCACTGTCACGAGTGTAGCACTTTAAGGAGCTGACTCTCATTTACCTTTGTCCTTTTCTTGACTGTATAGTTAAGGTTGATGAAAATTGATGAGCCACTTGTAATGGTCAATCAATATAATTTGACAGATGACAGTCTTTCCACTTGAAGATCATTTTCCTTTGTCTTCCTCTAACAGTGGAAGTGTAAGAATGGTTGTGTGATGTCCATCACCTCCAGTTGCAATCCTATCTCAGGACGTATAGGTTGACTTACCCAAGAATTGAGGGGTTAAAAAGGGGGCAGGAAATGGCTGTCACTGGTCATGACAGAGTGGGGGGCGTTGAGTGATTTCACTCAATCCTGGGCTTTAGCGTCAACATGCTCTGACACCATTAGTCCTTCCTTGTGGACAATGCATCTTCTATTGGTTGCTGACATGAGTCTTTGCCACACTCTTCCTATGTTTTAGACAGTAGGGGTCAGTAATGTGGTTGTTGAGGACCCCAAACATCTATGCATATCAAAATATTTGCACGTGTTTCCTTGTTGGACATCTGTTCAGGTTTTCCAGCTGATGTCAGCTTTTGGAGGTGAGTAAAGCCTGGATTATACTCCCAAAGGGCACGTACACACACCGCTATGGAGACCATGGATGCACAGTAAATCTGTTAATACTACCTTTTGGAGCTTGTGTGTAAGACGCCTTACACATGTGCAGTAGATCTACAAGGTCTGTCTGTGGTCAAGTCCACGTACAGTCACAACAATTTCAGAATAAGCAGATGTCTGCACAGAGCCTGCTCATACAACCTCTGATGGCAGCATTTATGTCACACAGACCTTCTCCCACTCGCAGATGCAGAAGGGCTTGAGACTGTGCATGCTTCTACAGTATTAGTTTGTTGTGGAGCTGAACTATTAAAGGGAAACTTCACCCCAAACCGACAAATACACATTTTTCTTCTGGCTTGTAGTACTATTTATCCATCTGAATTGTTTTAGTGTGAGTCACTGAGTTTTGGAGATAGCAGCCATAGAGCCTTTTCTCAAATGTAATGGAACTACATGCAACTAAATGGCAAAATCTGAAAACTCAAAAGCAATGTCTCTTTCCAAAATGTATGACCTGGTTACTCAGCTCTTGGTGTAAGCTGCTTTATTTCTATGGTATAAATAAAACACTTCCATCATGAAACTGGTCACAACACAGTCTGTGGATTAGTGCAATGATTATTTTCATTATCGATTAGTCTGTTGATTAGTTGTTTGGTTCATAAAAATGTTGCAAAATGGTGAAAAATGTTCAAATTTCCCAAAGCCCAAGATGATGTCCTAAAATGTCTTGTTATGTCCACAACCCAAAGGTATTCAGTTTACTGCCATAGTGGACTAATGAAATCAGAAATATTCCCTGTTGAGAAGCTAAAATCATATCATGTCAAAATGAAAAAAAATGATTAGCAAAATATTTGGTGATTAATTTAATAGTGATCAATAATTGATTAATCTTTGCACCACAAGCCCAGTCCTAGTTCCATTATGTTTTAAAGAGGGCAGACTGCTGATAATTCCAAAATTGACAACCTACACCAAAACAATCTAGAGGGAAATAGCACTACAGACTACGGCTAGGTGAAATGGACAAAATCACATATCATGATAACTTTTACCAAATGTCTATTTATCAATAATACAACAATATTGTAGGAATGACGAATCATACTTTCACAAAATATTGATTTGATTTATTGATTTGGGGGGGTAACCTGTCTCTTTTAAGAGTTACTCTGAGGTTTTGTTGCCTATTTCATTACATTAAAAACATTAAGAACTGTTGGAGTCGAGTAAGTTTTAGGGGATTTTTTTCTGTGCAAGATTATGTATGATAAGGATGGAGAACTCAGGATGGCTAAGGCAGCTGACTAAACGTCTGCTGCAGTTGTGTCACTGAAACACCTGTTCCTTTTTTCCCATAATGAAGACTTTAGTAATGAATGTCACATTTGAGACCACAATGTTTTGTACCCTGTGGAACTGCTACCAGGATGATATTGACAACCTCAGTGATTCAGTGAAACAGTGCTGTTGTGATACTGTTGGGGCAGCTCTCTTTCCACAGTGCTGGTCAGTGATAATGGAGTCACCCCCCAATCTCCTCGGCTAGCCTTACAGAACAGACCCTTGCACATTGTTCCTGGGCTGATACACTTCACTGTCGCTGGTTTCCACTTTCCTCAGGCTGCAGGCAGTGAGCTGGGCAAAGTGTGTGTGTGTCTGTATGTGGGGTGTGGACGAGAGGGTCGAGTGGGTGAGATGGAGAGGAAAGAAAGAATGAGTGGGAGGTAAGGGGAAAGAGGGGAAGTGGAGAAAAAGTGACAGTGAGAAAGCAAAAGCACATCAGTATGAAAAAGTGAGAGAGCAATTTGTAGGAAAGATGCCCACGGTCAACATGTCTCCATTGCCTGGCTTTTTGTCTTTGTAGCATATGCTTGATTTCTGTGAAATGATGCCTGAAATCCTACAGCCAACAGACACTACAGGCCTCTGCTGCTGGACCCTCAATGATTTTCCCTTCATTGCCAGACATAGCCCTTTATGCCAAGGACCTCTGTCCCTGTTATCTTCCCTCTCTGAGCCCTCTTGGCAGTCTGTTTGGCACATTGTCATACATTTATTCCATGTATCTTCATCAGCTGCCTGTCACCATCTCAGTTGTGCCTTAAACTGGCCTCCTCCTCAGAGATGTTCATTATAAACTAGTGATGATTTAAATGACACTTAAAACCCTTTAAATTAGGCATCTGGTTTGTTCTAGCTGGAAAATAATCTTTGTAGAGTATGGGCATAAAAACAGTATGGCGCCTTGGCCATTCATGCAGCATATCTCTATGGATGGCGATGTCAGTCTGTCTGTGAGTTGGTCCACCATTTTGGTCTAGGCTGAATGTATCAACAACTACTGGATGGAATCCTAATACCTTTTGTCATCCCCTGGCTTTTCAAGGCAATTTTGAGCATTTCAAAGAGCTTACATATCCTGGAAATATCTTAATTTCTACTAGATGGCTAGCACATTGGAATGCACTGATCAATTTGCTTGATACCAGAATCAGTTCAAGTCTTTGGTTGGTTGATCCATCAGTATCACATACCTGATTCTGTGCCTGTCATATTCACACACATGGTCCGCATTATGGTCATTTCATGCGTCCAGTAACAGTAATGTCACAGTGACAACAGCGCTGGTCACAGCCACACATGCTTGCATGAGGTCAGCGTTAGCGATAGATTCTAAGAACAGGATAAAGAGGAGACAGACAGTCTGCAAGGAGACTGAGCAGCTGATTGTGTCGCTGAAAATGGTAACTTTCTAGCTCTTCAGGCTAATGTTAGTCAGCAGCATTCTACAACTCACAAATTGACAGTTAAAATCTCACCTCTTGTTCTGGCTGAAGAATAAATAACCTGTGTTGATGTGTCTCCTCAATCTTTTTTTTTTTAAATCCAGACTCGTTAAACTTCTCCTTCTGTTGCACTATGTTAGTCTCCAGTTTGTTTACATCTGCTTCCACAAGATCACATGAATCACGGTTATTGCAAGATCTTGCTCCCCTCTAGTACATAACCTCAATGCAATAATATATTAAGGCCTGGCTGTAACCTGGAGCCCTTTTCGAGAAATGTAAAAGTTATTTAATAGCCAGTGTTTTATTATATGTCCAATTTAATTTTACATTCAAGAAATGTTACAAAAATATTTGCATATTCTGTCAATTATAGTTCTTAGACTGAACGTCAGAATTGGCCAGAATTGTAATTGGAAGGTCAGGCCCATCAAAAATTGGAATCAGCCAAGAAAATTGCAATCGGTCTGACTGACTTCCCCTCAAGCGCCAGAAATTTCAATTTCTAATACATTTATGACCAAAAATGTGCAAAACTCAAATAAAAAAATCATCATCATCCACCACTGTACTTTGTGTTCAGTCCTAATTAGCATGTTAGCATAACATGATAAACTACTATATTGTGCATGCTAAACGTCAGCATCTTAGCGTTGTCATTGTGAGCATATTAGCATGGTAGCAGCAGACTCTTGAGGTGTACTATTAGTCCTGTTTGAAGGTTACAAAATATGTGCTTCTTAGTTTTACTTTGATTTATTCTAAAAAGTATAGTTTTTTTCTGTTATTGATACAATCATTAAAGGCTTCAAATGTGAAAGTGTTGAAGCTGGGCTTAGGATTGACCTTAAATTTTACAGTCATGGGCCATTTGGGTTATAGTGGCTGTTCTTTTATAGCAGGTCTGGTTTAAGTCCTATCCCAGAAGGTTTCAAGTCATAACCATTAGGCAAGGGCTTGTTGCTGCCCTGGTGTGAGAAGAATGTCACTTACTGTTCCCAACTGACCAAATTCCATTCATTATTGAATATGGTTGCGTATTGGCAAGAATATGATGATACCATATGTATCCCGATACAAGGTTTCCAATTCAATATATTGTGATACTGTAACTGTGACATGTGCATGGCTTTTTTCAGTCTAATGTTAGGGAACATGTAGTATAAATAACATAACACTACAGAGATAGATAACAACACTACCATTCATATTTAAACCGACAGGGTACCGGTACTGATAATTGGTACCCAATGATAGCTTTTTTAGGTACTTAACTCTTGCTGTAATGATAAAAATGTACTCACCACAGGAAGTAAAATCCCTCCTTAACTCCATGTCATCTCCCAGAACTGTCCCTACAACCTGCAGCCTGTTAGTCTGTCCTTAGTTTGTCCTTGGGGCATTTAACACTGTTGGGTCATGGAGGAACCACATGCTTTGCCACCGTCAAACAAGACAACCCAGTTATATCAAACAAAATTAATCCAACTAGGTAATTAAGTTTAAATGCCTTACTTATAGTTTTATTGTCCATGGAGGGTTAGGTTAAACGTTTTAATTGCTGGCCACTGTAACATATCTTTGCATGTATCACAATATCATGATACAGTGTTTTTTAGAATTGATGCTGTATGACAAAATATAACATTGCAATACTCAAGTGTATTTGATTTTCCACATCCCTAGTATCGAATTTGCTTGTTATTTATAAGACATGTTACTGACTCTGGTCAACGAAATTTCAGCAGTGTCAGTGCTGTTTTTGAATGTCTGATCCTCAGTATAAGTCATCCCAGTAATATAGTAATGCATTAGTTTTGCTTTTTTGCTTGTTATTACTGTCTCTGTCTTTCTTGTGTACATAATTTTGCTTACCTTGTCATAGTTTTTTCCATTTTAAATTCCAATCCTGAAGTTCACTTCGGAACCAGAAAGCTGTAGCCTATTTACAGTAATGAATACACCTCCAGTGTTGGTCACATCAGTTATTTTGAAAATAACTATTTCTTCTTGTAGCATAAAAATTCGACATCCTGATAAACAGAGTCTGCTAAAGCAACTTGGCTTTGCCTGCTGAGTATTTACTCTCAAAGCACTTAATTGCAGGTATTGCACATTTGTTAAGTTGTACTGTGTTGTTATTTTGTGATTGGTTAATTTGACTTTTTATATCTTTGTGTTGTAATTGTTTGATCAGTGATGTTATTATTGGTTAGTTGGATTATGTGATTGTTGCAACACATGTGATATTCGTATGATGGCCTCAGGCAAAGAGCTCAGCTATTACAGTGCAGTGAACTGCAGCAATGAGCAGATACTAACTCTTAAAAAGAAAATTTGTTTCTGACACCACTTCTGCTGTTTCACACTGGGTACAAAAATATTTTTGTCTATCCACTGGTCTCCATGGCACCCAATTTTAGTACCCAGTTTGAGTTTTTAATGTGTCCTTACATCCCTATACCTATATTGTTTTGATCACAACCATACCTGAATTTTATTGTGCTACCCTTTCAAAATTATGGCCTCTTTGGTATCTCCTGAACACCTATTATCCTTCCACACGGGTGTTTTCACTTATGTTGCCTGATTAAAACTCTTTGGTTTGTCTCTGTACAGACATCTGCATACCCTGATAAATAAAATGGGTAACATATTTGGACATCAACTTACAGAATGGGTTTTAATATATGATAGTATTGATCATTTTGTGCCTCCTAGGGGGCTGCCGTTGTTGTGTGATGTCAGACAACTTCTTCTCCATAAAGTCAAGGTAGAAGCATAGACATACTGTACATATACATAGACACTGCACTGGCCTCTGGATCATATGTGTATGTTGCTGCCATTTTCACTTTGGCAAGACTGACCTTTGAACAAATACATGTAAATGGGGGGGCTGCATTTTTTCCTGAATTAAAAAAAAACAAAAACAAAAAAACATTGTCTTTATTTTAGTTTATTCATGATCTACATGGAATGACAGGAAAAGTTTTTCTTTTTTTTTCTAACTCACACCACATAGATGATGGCTCCTTGAATATGAAACCACTCATTGAGATGAGTTGAAAAAGAAATGTAGTGCTTTTCATTGAGAAAAACCACAGCTCCATCATTTACATGTATTTGTTGACAGGTTAGACTTGACCTAGGGAAAATGGCACCAACAAAGCACAGCAACAAGCCAAAGTGGTCAATGCAGTGTCTAAGTATATATGTCTATGGGGTAGATGGATTTGCCCCAAGTTCACAAGTAGGAACTCCGACTTTGAGGGGCATGCCATTGTACTTTTTCTAGTAGGAGGTCTGAAAGTTTTTTATTATATTATTTTTTGTGCTTTTTGCCTTTATGTAGATAGGACAGCTGAAGATATGACAGGAGAAGGGGGAGAGAGAGAGGGGATGACATACAGCAAATGTGCTGCAGGCGGGAATCGAACCGGCAGTCGCTGCAGAGGACTGATAGCCTTAACACATGGTGCGCACACCCTACCAACTGAGCTATAGGGGTGCCCCGGAGGTCTGAAATTTTTGAGTACTGATTTGCCTGGAATGCAGCAATAGAGTTAATGACATCTTGTAATTCCCAACAAAGCCATACTTAATATCAACCTGACTAGCTGTTTAATCAGCCAGAGTATTTGAAAATTCCCGTTGAGACATGCAGAGCCTTGATTATCTCAATAAGCTTTTATTTCTGGTCTTGTTAATGAATTTTGAAATGATGTCTTGCTCATCTATACAAGCCAAAGTACTGCAACACAGCTTCATCTGCATCAACCCTGCATCCAAGGACCTGCCTCTCTATGTACCTTTCCCCAAGACCCATCTTCATTGCCATCACTTGTCTCTGTACACCATACCCATTAGCAGTCACTCTACCCCATCCCCTTCTGGAGCCCCAGCAGTCTCCCTGTCCCTGAGCCCCAGCCCCTGGCATCACCATGACTAAACCCCAGATGGTTGTTCTTTCTTTCCCTTCCCCCTGGAGGGTAGAGGCTCTCCACTCTGACTGGGTGCTAGCCGCTGCTGCTGCAGCCTTTCTGGGGAGGGGGCTCCTATTTTCGTAAAGCCCCCAGTGTGATTGTAAAAGAAGATTTAGTCCTATTAGATCTGGCAAATAAGCAAGAGCAGGCTGCCTGTGAGTATGTCCTTGTTTCTGTTGTCTAGAAAGCAAATGGATTAACGGGGAATAGGATCATGGCTCTTGCTCCATCATGGCCCAAATTCAGACACACACACACACTTGCTGATTCCTAGTTTTTGTGGATTATATCAGCAGATATCAGTCACTAAATATGTGTTGCCAAGCTGGCCTCAAACAGGGGGCTTAAATGTGAGTGCCAACAATGGTTGTGGTGAAGATATGTGGCAGGATGTCACTAGCAAAAGCAAGCAGCAGTTGGAATTTGGTGATTTTTCTTCTTCTGTATCTTCATAATGTGTAAAAGAGTCTTTGCTGTGATATCTGCACCATCATCATCAGGGGTTGGTGACTTAAATCACTGAAAATATGTTTACCTTCAAGCTTGGCCAGCTTTTACCTCCCTAGTCAATTCCAGAGAGGAGATAGGAGCCCCTCTTACAGCAATAATGATCCATTCTCATCCAAGATCTGCACTGTTCACTCATCCCTTGCATCCCTTTTTCCCCTCTGTCTCACCCACTGACACATCCCCAACTCAGCCCTTCTTACAGCCTCACAGACACCAACCTCTGACACTCCTCTCTCCAAATCAGGCTACACATTAAGCCTTTAAAACTTTTTTGCACTCTGTGAGTACCTCTGGAAGATTAGGAATCTGTTTGCATGTTTTCTTTTAATGCCCTCCCTTACACACACTGTGAGGGGGCTTTGAAGGAGCCTGCTGCCCCTCCCCCAGTTGTGATTGACAAGTGAGAGCAGCAGTACATGCATCAGATGGTTTCACATGGGGAGTGTGTGCACAGAGGGGGAGGCAGAGGGAGAGGCAGAGGGGCAGATACACCGGGGTTTGTTTCAGCCAGCTCCATTGTTGCAACTCCCCATGGTTCCCTCTCTCTGTCTCCAGTCTGGGGCGGCATCCCTCCAGTGTTGCTTTCTCACTCTGTGCCTTTGCAGCTGGTTATGTAGCAGAGATGAGAAGCTTGAGAGAAACAACATGATAATAACTTCACCAAACCAGGTCTTATCCAGTGGGAGCCCTGGAAAACATACTGGAGTCACAGGCTAATATATGTTGTTCAGCTTGCCTAGAAACAGTGTTCTCTGTTGTATTTGTGTCTTGTGTGATGCAACATCACACTGCGAAGACGTAATAAAGAGAGAGCTTTATTAGAGAACATGTTGCTGTTTGTTCCTATAGAAAGAAATAGTATAGGAAAGAGTTTTTAAAAAGTACAACATAAAGAGGGAATGAGTATTGGGAATATATGAGCTACATCAGAACTACTTTAGAGCAATGCTGCCTAGAAAGTTGTGTGAGAGCTGGCACAATCTAGGAGGGGTGTGGATCTGTGAGGCTTTAGTGGGGTGCAGACTGGCACACACTTGTCTGAATAAATGGATTGCGGGAGGCCACAGACTTAAATAAAGATTTCTGGCTGGCATACTCTGAGTGTTCTTAACTCCAGTGTTTCGCTTTACAGAGTTTGTTTTAAAAAATATTAACTAGTGATGAAATATGTAGGCTAGGCTATTCCACGCCTGTTGCTGTTACTGATGGATGTATGACACTGTAATTTGGAAATAAAAGGCCTGTGTGGGCATTAAGACTGAAAACAGTCCTGCGATATGAAAAGGTTACATGTTGCATTGTTGAGACTGTGGTTTCAGTCACTGGCAACACAATGTAATTACAATCCAGGAAAGCTGGTTTGAGCAATAGACACAAGTTATCAAAGGTGACAATCATATCTTTCATCTGATGATTGATTTCCAGATAAATAACAGAAATTTGGCATTGATGATATTTAGGAGTCTTTGCACATGAGCAGCGTCTCCATACTGTCAGTTACCTTTTGGAAAGTGATACATTTCTGTTTTCATTTTGCCACTTAACGTGTGAAAATGAAATATTTTCTTTAAAGGCCACTTTTGTTTGGCTATATTCCTCTCCTGTGAGGTATTAGTGTCTCCATATGTCTGTGCATTTAATTCCAAGCATGCAAGTCATGTGCTTCATGTGTTTTTCCCCGTTTCAAGACTCATCGTTCACAACCACACTGGTCAGGGACTATTTGTTTTCTCCTCTGTGCCAGCAGGCTTAGTTTTAACAATCTGTTTTTGTACATGTATATGCAGGTGCATGTTTATATAGTCAGAGAATGGGACCCCTGGGATGTCAGCTGACACAGGAAGCTCTATTTTATATGAGGAAGTTGATGATGTGTTTTCCTCAGAGCTGGCAGTGGAAGTATGAGAGAGGCGCTGGGCTGCCGTGGGTGGCCTCCCATCTCCTGTGCTTAATGATCTTCTCCCACATACCCAACAAGCAAGGCCAAGGCAAAGGGTCTCCATCCATTTGGAGAGAGCTTGTCTCAGGAAGTATCTGTCACCGCCCATCCCTGAACCCCCACACTGTCTCCTCTACTACCCCTTCATACAGCCCAGCCACCTGTCTCACCTGTCCCTGACATTGATGCTATAATAAAACTCAGTTGAAAGTTGAAACTGACCTTACAGTTGTGTTGTGTATGAGCTATATTTAGCGCTTGTCACTCTTCCCTCATGGTAGTGCCGCTCATTTAGACCAACCTGAAGTTGTTCTTCCTGTTCACATATTTTCATGAACAAATGGTGTTTTTGCCTGGGGGCTGTAATTAGTTGAATGTGTTAAAATGCTAGTTAAGGCAGGTGTGGAGGACACAACTTTTCACTCTGGCTCTAACAGACAAAAGACTGGTTGTACAGACAAATCAGCCAACAATTTCTTGTTTTGGTGTGACAGTCAAATGTGTCTGGCAGCAACTCAAAGATGTTGATGCTTTTCTCTGATGATCAGATGAACGGTACATCCTGAGGATGCGAGGGCGTTTTCCTGTGGTGTTATGGCTGTGTGTGCATGTTTGTCATGTGGCAGGAGGTGGTTATGTGTGGGGGAGGAGGGTGTTGTCAGATGATGGCTCCTGGAGGAACCATGTGTGAGATGAAAGTGGGAGGGGAGTGGGGGAGGAAGAAATAAAGAAAGAAGCAAAGGAGAGGAAGAGAGGAGCCTTTACACAACAAACGGGCCTCCCTTCCCCCTCCAGCTAGCTGTGCACACGTCCTCCAACTGTTGGTGATATAGACCCCGGAGGAGCTGTTAACGGCAGTGGCATGGAAAGTGTCTGCTGTGAGTGTAGCCAGAGAGGCCAACCCCCTGATACTACAGGCTCTGTGGATCAGCCACAACCTTGGAGCCGTTGATATGAATGCTGCCACTCTGTTTATCACAACCCCGTCTCTCTCTCTCACTTGCAGCCTGCGTTTGCCAGACGCACATATTTTATCAGTTTTCTCTCTCTCTTCAGATATGAATTCGGACACATGATGGGTCCATTCATGTCCACAGAGGAAAGCACATTTCACTTTTATCTGCAAATGCAGATGGTCTATTCTGCCTTGAAGTCAGTTTAACATTGATGTCTCCTTTCTTTTAAAAAGTCTGGTCCTCTCCTCTTCTCAGTTGATTCATGTCTTCTCGTGTCTCGTAATTTTTACCATCCTGGGTTTCTTGTCAAACAGAGACCTAGAGTTTTGTCCTCATAGGAGGAGACTCATCTTTAGCTAGACATGAAGCTCTTTTCATACAGATGCAAGCCTGATGCAGATTTTCTGAATACATGCTGAATCAACTCTTATGGCATAGTTGTCACAGGTTAATCTCTGTTTGTTATTTTTAACAAGGACACTAGTCTGCAGTACTTTGAACGTAGAATCACACATCTTTCTTTCTCTCTCTTTTTGGGGTCTTCTTAATTACGTCAACAATATCATTACATTATTTCCAATTCTATTAGAGACATTCTATTATGATCCCCGAAGCCAGGCATCTGACCAGGTGTCTGATCCAATGTTTGATTGACAGGAGGGTTGCAAAGTGTCACATGTTGACCCATTCAAATAGAATGCACTACACAGTTTTGGCCTGACTGATTAGTTAAAATACAGAGAGACTAAAATCTGAAATGTATTTGAGCAAGCCAAGCATTTTTATCTCTAGTATTCTGGGCTTTATATATGTGAGAGAGATGGACTCTAGCAAGGGCAAAGAGGCTCATGCTTCAACAATATTGTACCATGTCCAAGCATACAAGAGGAGAGAAGTTTTATGGAAAGCCTTCTAGCTTTTGCAAAATCTGCCCCATTTGCTGTTGTTTAGTTGTTGTTTTTTTTTTTTTTTTTGTATTGTTTACTGATTCTGACATCCTACAATAAAGTGAAACCTTTAGCCTTGTGTCTGTGTTTAAACTGTACTTGCGATTTTCTATGAAGTAAGAGGAAAATAGAGGTAGACTACCACTTTATCAAGCTCTTTTGACAGCGTCAAGCCTACCTGACTGACAAACTGCTTGTGTGTACTTTATGGACTGGATAGTAAGGGAATCTGCACAGCTCCACCTTTTAATTGTCTCAGTGGGCTGTAGGCCAGGGTGTATTCTACACAAGAAACAAGATTTGTTCCATGCACACACATTGTACAAACACTGTAAAACTCATAGACCAACGATTTGCTTCCATGAAACCACTCTCAAAATCTAAAATTTCAAAATGGCAACTCTATCACTGATGCAGTGATTTTACTATATGTTCCAGTTTGTTGCGGCCCATTTCTATTGACAACTGAAGCATTAGCTCAGTGCATTAAATCATTATCTGTACTCTGCTTTGCTGGATAGATAATGCAACCTAAATAATGTAAAGGACACTTAAGGAAACCCTCCTGCAAGGTACTAGCAGCAAGTGAAATTGAAATTTTCATGAAGGTTTGCCCTTGTCGATATTAAGTGATAGGGAT
The DNA here is from genome assembly GCF_056507025.1 of Lutjanus erythropterus. Lineage (NCBI taxonomy): Eukaryota > Metazoa > Chordata > Actinopteri > Lutjaniformes > Lutjanidae > Lutjanus > Lutjanus erythropterus. The sequence continues at coordinate 9,927,636 of NC_139329.1, forward strand.
GAGATTAGAAAATCACGCAAGTCTGTGACTTAAGTTACTTTTACATTGTCATTTTTGTTTCCTTCATGTTAGCCATAGGTCCAGCCTAAGCATAGCAAAACAGCAGCAGTTTTGATTGGTCCCCAATGAAGACAAAAGATACATTTCCAGTAATTTGACCTTGAGACAGTAATTCTTTTAGCTGTCATGCTTTTTCAGGAAGCATGACAGTTTGAAAAACCTACTCTTGGCATATTACATGAGTGATCTTTTAAAGCAATAGTTCACCCAAAAATGAAATTTCACTCAATATCTTCTCGCCCCTGTGCTGATGTGAGGATGGGTGAAGATCTCCAGTTCACAAAAACACTCCTGGAGCTTCAGCGGAAAACTGTGTTGCAGCCAAATCCAGTTCAATTGAAGTGAATGGTGACCAGTTTTAAAATGTAAAAAAAGAACACAAAAAACATAAAATGGCTCCATACTGCTTGTGTGGTGTAATCCAAGTGTCCGTAAGCTGTGACATTAAAATATGCAAGTTGGTCTGCCATCAGGCATGATGACACATGCGGTGCCAGCCTTCTCCTGGACTCGTGCACCTGTTGGCTTTGAATGTGAACATCTGACTGTCTCGGCTTAATAGAATGACTTTGACACAACAAATGACTTGTTTTAACAAATTTCATTAGTTTATGACATGAAGAATTGTAAAATATCACTTCCACAAGGCTGTTCAGTCAGACAGTGACAGATCACTGGTAATAAACTTGGCAGCTGCAGCCAAGTTGAAGCTGCTGCACAGGTTATGTTCATTCTAAAGCTGATTAATATAAATGTTGTACGTCTTCCTCAACAATTATACCACCAAATAACACACTAAAACTCAGGCTGGGAACCCACATTATTCTCTGTTGCACTTTGTGTTGCTTGAATTAAAACATGTGTGTTTTGACTGTAGCTGAGGTTTTACTTTAAGGTGTGCTTTTGTTCAGGGGTAGAAAATGTTACAGTTTTGTGAAGAATATTGATCCTTAGTGCATAGCCCTGTACTGGCATGCCACAGTAAAGCATGTTCATTTTTATATGTCAAAACATTTATCACGATAATCAATCTGTGTCGTGGGCAGTATGGCACCAGTGGTGGTGACGCCACCGGTATATTGTCCACCCTTAATGCTAGGGTATTGAAAAGTTGGCTGTTTCCACTTTAAGGGGTTACAGTGTATCTATTGCAATTGAGTAGGCCATTAAGTTACATTGTAGGCTATGTTGCAGCTTATGGCTTTGGCAGCTACCAACATACTGTATAGTGACAGCAAGAATTGTGACTGGTCAGCAACAAATTTCTGATGTTGATAGAAATTGTTCAGAGTGAGGACAATATGAAGCAAGTTAAAAAAAAAAACACAGCAGTCCTCTCCTTGTCTGTAACCCCTCTCTCTATTACAATGAAACTGCACAGAATAGTTTTATATTTAGTAATGAAATGAAGTGGACCTTCCCACTGTCTCACATTTCACATTGTTAACACAGTAACTGTGGGGAATAGAACTAGTGTTGCAGGATTACCATCAACAGGTAAAATGTAAAACTAGATCTAAAAACCTGCGCTTCAGGGACTATAATTACAGTAAGACTGCACTTATGTTGGTTATGAAATCCTGCTAAACCTTCATACAGGCATTTTTTAAAACAAAATATTAAACACCACAATTAGATTAAGGCATTGCTTGTGTGAATGACAGAGGCTGCTACCTTACCAGGGAAAGTGCAGCCATTTTATTCTGTTCATTGTGGAGGTACATTAGGTGTGACAGGGCCTTGTGAGGTAGAGTAACGTGGCTGTAAGCTTTACTGACACCACAGGTGTTACTTTTTACACTGTTTGTTATTTCGTTGAATAGATGAATAGGTGTGACAGTGCCTGAAACAATTGTTTTAAGTAGAGATTTTAAGACCAGACACTGCCTTCTCTTTCCAGCCATACTTAGAAATGATTTTGGGAGAATCGCGTCCAATCACTTTCTCATTTTACTATTCAGAATCTGCACTGTCTTCAGCTACAGTGGAGCCAGAAACTGGCTGGAGTAGGGATAATGTGTGGAGGAAGAGGAGAGATAAGGAAGACGGAGAAGGGAAAAAGAGTGGGGTGGAAAGAGGAGCAAGGGTGTTGTCAGGGGAATAATAGAATGCCTCAGAGGCCCTCATAGACACTGGGAAGCAGGACAAGGGGAGGAAAATGGTGTGGACGAGAGGAAGAAGAGGTTAAGCCAGTGAGAGAAGCAGAGAGAGAGAAACAGCAGGGGAGTCGGGTGAGAGAAGTGGCAAATACCTTTGGGGTGAATTGCTGATTGCAAGCCAGGCCTACAGAGGGGTTGTGGTGATGACACACCTTTTGACTAAGCCTTGACTCACCCTCCAATCTTTGTCCCAGTGTGTGAATACGAATAGCCTGTTTTGTTCACAGTAGTAGCTTGGTGATAAATCACTTTAGCTCTCTGATTTAAACTCTTTATAGTTTATCACTTATCCAGCACTCTTATCTTTGAGTCCCATTGATCATTAATGTGAAGCAGCCAAAGTACTCCACTGTGTTTATTCTGCTTAGACACGTGCGTGAATGAATGTCAGTAGAAGTGAGTGCTTTTGTCTGTTGTTTACTATGTTTGGTGGTGTGTTGTGTCCTTGTAGTGAGTTTGGACCCTACTTTTGTGTATATGTTCTTGTAGAGGGGAAAGGTTCCCACAGGACATGTCCAGCTGCAGCTGAGTGTCCCTTGCAGCCCTTCATCAAGCTGAGTGTTTGTTAGCACCAGGCCACAGACTAGCTAGATGGATGGCTAAAGAAAGGGCATGCACACCACATTAATTCCCCTTCCCTCTGCCATCTGAGATGCCGTGTGGCACTTCAAAGGTGGAGCAGGGTGGTGTTAATCCAAGGGGCTGTAGCAAGCCCTCCACTCTGCTGTGCTCTACTCAATTCTCTCTTCCCCCGGCCCTGGCCCCTAGCTTTTTCGAAGTGTGATCAAAGTGCAGTCTGTGTCTGATGGATGGGCCCACTCTGGCCCAGAGGCTGCCTGACAAGGGACCAGGAAGTGGAGGGGAGTGTGGCACAGGATCTCTCAGTATCCTATCACATGCGTTTGTGCACACAGAGATACAGACACTATCTTTCTTTCCTTAATGATCAGAGCTCATGGCCATGAGTTCTACAGATGGATAGCATACATAGATATGAACAAGGCATGACAACATATGCTTCTTTTAGAAACATTCTCTTTGTTGTCAAAGCTCGGCCTCCCTTGTCATCCCTTGCCAGATGTACGCCATGCAGTATCACAGTTTAGGTAGGTTTCATTTGACTGTGTTTTGACACTACTTGGTACTGGTTTATTTCGACTGATACCTTAAAGGTATGGAGTACCAATAGCCAACAGTATTTACCACAGAATGGACGAATATCTCTTTTATTACTAAAACACCAGTAGCAGTAGATACAGTGCTCGCTGGCTGCCATGGCTGGTCAATGCACAGATTAAGATGCAGATTGTGCATTGTGGATGGATCAGGAAGCAAATGTAGATGCCTGCATCATCGCTTCCAAAACTCTCCATTTTAGGGGTAAAATACTCAAATGCTGGGTGGATGCTGGGCATAAACTTAGCAGAAGTTATATGTTCCAAAACAAAAACATATAAGTATGGATGTAGCATTACTCTGACATGCACCCAAAAATTCCATAACCTTGGATCCTCCTATTAAAGTCTTGATGTTGAATTATCCTCAAAATCTATTTGAATCTGACTCATTTGTCACTGTGAGCACATCGATCCGCAGGCTTTTGAATTGTTCATTAGAATATGGTCATAAAACTTAATGAACTGCTCCTCCTTTGTGTCATGAGACATAGCTGTTTTTTGTCTTGTGTCATCTAACTTGCTCTCCTAGTGTGTTTCTAGTAGCTAGAATCAGAAGCCAGGAATAAGCTGTCTTGAGTTTTCCCTCATACTCTTTTCTAACCTCAAGCAGAAACTTATCCTGTTTTTCAACTTCTTTCTCAACCTCTGCCTCTCCCCACCTCTCCTCCACCTACTCTGTTTTTCATCGTGCTTATGTGTTGGCTCCTAGCTTCCGTAGTTCTCCATGGCCGGGAGGTGTGTATGCTGCCCTTTGTTGACCCCTGAGCTCAACCAGGTTCCTCTACAGATAGGCAGACTGAGAGGAGACAAGTGAGCACACAATATTTAAATGGGCCTCCTCGTCCTTGAGATAATTTGGGACCATTTTTTCCTCCTGAACCTGCAGTGGTACTTTTGTAAATGTTTATGAGAGGGAGGAAGAATGACAGAGAGTTTGGATATGTTGTTAATGTGAGAGCAAGGACCAGGAGGAGTAAGGAGTGGTCAGCTGCAGTCAGTCATGTTCTCTTTCTGAAGAGTGACTGGTTAGGCCTAAGCCTGAAGGGGCTACTTTGCATCCTGCAAAAGGGGGCTTTAAGTGAAATGGACACTTGGCTGACAGAGCACTTTGCATTTGCATTTCTGCCCTCTCAGCCTCCTGTTCACTCTTTCTCCCTTCCTGTTCTACTCTAGAGCCTTTGGGTATCATTTAGGGAGAGTAGTGCATGCTGGGAAGCTGTGTGGGGTGCTGTGTCTTGGTTGGTCAGCAGACGAGAGGAGGGGGCATGGCTGTGTTGCAGCTCTAGGCCCCTGCTGCCCGCCATCTCTCTTTGGTGCTTTCAGGTCTTTTAGAGTTTGCTCTGCCGGTTACTGCCGCTTCATAAAACCTCAATGGCTGAAACACAATGCCAGGCAGGAGAGGGGTCATGGCTGAACTTGAACCTCGGCTCCAGCCAAACAACCACTGGCAAACCAAGAAGCCCTAATCAGACAACTTGCAATGTCCAACCATCTCTCCTGCTGTTTGCACTGCCAGCTTACCATATACTGATACCCACGTGAATGCTGAGAACTTTGATCCATCATCTCACAGCTGAGATTTGCCTTCTGCCTTTGTTTCTTATAATGATTCAAACAATATTTGGATACATCAAAAACCACCTGTGTTTTTCACATAATGCTTTGTGTTATGCATTGCAGGAAACTCATCTGGTTCTATCATTGAGCAGCTAAGCTGTGGCAACATGGATAATGTGTAATATGAGTAAACTTGTACCTTTGCACTAATATCTCTTGTTTGTTAAGTACAACTACTTGCAGAGTTCTTTACATGTGTATTGACCATCCTATTTTCATCGTTGTATGTGTCCAGGAGCTGGAGAAAGCCCTGTCAGAGCAGGACTTGGACTTCCTCGGGGACCTCATTGCTTGTCTGTTGCAGGGATGCTACCAGCGCAATGACATCACGTAAGTATAGCATAATAAAAATAATCTGCAGTGTTGGAAGAGGCTGTGGAAAGTAATGTTGTTGCAATTGAAAGAACAATTTTCTAAGATTGGGGCAGGGGGGTGGGGGGGATGTTTCAGTAGAATATGGCAGAAATGGAATGTAATATTCATATAATAAGTATAAATAAGTGTAGTAGAAGTATGTTGAGATTATAATTGCCTGAAGAATGAGACCTCTATACAGGATGTAGGTCCTCTTCCACAGAGGTTGTCTTGTTGCACCACTGTGTTTCTCCAGTAGCACAGAACAGTTCTCGTAAATGCTGTGCTTAAATCGGTTGTAAACCTGTACTGACTTGTATTGTTGACCTAAGTTTAGGCCTTAACCTGTCAGAACCAGAACAGCGGAAGCATGTGCTGCAATTTTTAAATAAAACATCAGAGGCACAATGGAAAATAATCACTTAACATTGTTTGAGCAGCCAAAATAAAACCAGCATTTCCACCTCCATCAAATTAGTCATAGCACCCAGGAACCTTCATAGGAAGTCTGAGTCACCAGCTGAGGAGTCAGAATTTACTCACCATATGGTGACTGGCTCTGTGGTGAAATCATGTTTTACTACTACTGTGGTATATGAAAGTAGCATTACCACTGAAACTTTTCTCTCCCCCGTGATCAAATGATGGGAGAAAGTGAGTGTGTAGCACAGGTTGTTATTTAAATCCTCAGATATGTGCAATACCTCATGGGGCTGTCCCCTTCATACAGCACCTACACTTAAGCCATCATTATAAAGTAGCATAGTGATACTAGTGAACCGATAATCAGAGAGCCAGGAATGATCCAGTTTTTCCACCCAGGCAACCGGTAACAGGAGGACAACCTGCTTTATTGGACTGGACAGGCGCTGGCATCCTGGGGGTGGCTGCTCAGCACTGGCCTTTCACAGAGCTGCCCTTTTCATCCGCACGTGTTAAACGCTCTGCCGGAGCGGGGGAAAGGAGGGAGGGAAGATGTTGGAGAGAACGAGGGACAGAAAGTAGGAGAGAGATGGGGTAGCGAGGAGGGGGTAGCCTGCAGCTGTGTGAAAAGTGCACACTGCTCTTTCAAGATAAGCCATTTTTTCTGTCTCTCTTTCTCTGCACCGTTGCATAGATGCTCACCCCTGCCCCAAGCCCTTGTTCTGTTCATCTGAGTTGGAACTGAAAGGTACAGATTAATCGGCTAGACCTGAACCGGAACCAACATTTATTTACCAGCTCCCACTCATAGAAGAGATACAACCCCACTCCCATTCAAAGAAACTGGTCTTTATTTTCAGCCCCACCTCCCCTCTCTCACTGGCCACTATGGTAGTTTGAACTTTGTTTGTTTCCTAAGCTATGCATTACAAAAGGACACTAGCTGATATTGAAACATTGTGTGTTGGCTTTATAATGTGCACACAGCATTTGCAATTGAATTGGTTACATTTATCCATACTGACAGATCTCAATGGACCAAAAACCCACTTCAGTCTGGTTTACTTTTTTAATTATTTGATATATTAAGTATCATATGAGTTTGTAAACATCTTAATTTGTAGTTAACACAATCATTACACTCCTTATAATCTTATAATAGAAAAAATGTATAAGCACAGTCAGATTTATAAATCTAACATAAAATAATTAAAAATTGTCAAGGGTTTTAAATGTACTACAAGGAGTTTTAAACTGGTCATGAAATAGTCTGATTTTAATACTGATGCCTCTATGTGACCAACTGCAAGCAAGACCATCCGCAAGAGGAATAGCTATTTCTGTATGGTTATTCTTAATGCCTCTTCTCTTTGAAATCAGATGAAACAAGTCTGTGTTAACATTTTCTCTGGCAAAGTCACAGTGAGTAGTACATTAGCAGATTAAAAGGAAGCTGGAGAAGTTTTTTTTAATTTCGTAATTTTGTTTTTGATGTTATCTTTTGTGATTATGGCATGGGAAACTATTGTTTTTGTCCACAAGTGCCTCCACAATCTACACAATATGAGTTCCCTGTATTAGATTTAACTAACTGTTAACCTTTCTTGGGAATTCATGCCCCTTCTGTGGACCTGCATGGGAGCTAACTTAAAAAAAATATGAACTGTAGTCAACAAATTATTTTTTGATCCTGTTTGAATTGTGCCACAAATCACACATGTGATGTTTGTCAATTTAAGAGATACTTCTTCAAGTCAAGACAGTTGCAGTTTGTCATAAAACCGTTGAAGTATTACCGTGACAAAATGTATTTTGAAAGACTACACACCCAGAAGTTGTGTAAGTTGCATCATGAGTCTCTTCCTCCAAAAGCTAACGTTAGCTGCTGAAGATATGATGCCTGTGTGCTTTCACACCAGGATGTAGCCACACAACAACCAGTCTTACTTGTTCTATCTCTTAACGGCTTATTAAAGGACAAGGAGTCACTGTATAAAATGCCTTTATTTGGTCTTGAGAAACATGTAAGACATGCCTATCTCAATCTGTCTCTCTCTTCTGTTCTTTTTCTCTGCCCTTTAGCCCGCAGGCATTCAGCAGTTACCTGGACGACATCATCAGCTACCGGTGGGAACTGGAAGAAGGGAAGCCCAACCCACTTCGAGAGGGCCCTTTTGAGAATCTCCCTGCTCGCACTCAGGTGGAACTGCTGCACCGGCTGTGTGACTACCGTCTGGATGCTGCTGATGTTTTTGACCTACTTAAGGTACACAAGAACAGGGATCAGCCAAAACAATCTGATTATATTTGTTTTCATGCACACAGTTTGTTTAAAAATGATTTCATGCATTACAATAGTTAAAAGGTTTTAAGTTATTGTCACAACTGAACTGAAATCAAAGCTATACAAAACACCAGTGACGCTATATTAGTTAATGCATAACAAATGAAATATGGTGGTCCCTAGGCTACAAGCATTGTATCCGTTAACATTTTATGGTAGGTACATGAGAAATACTAACATTTATTTAATTAGGTATTACCTTTTTCAGTAGAAGTTGTTTTAATGAGTATTAGTAGGATTCTGATTTTAAACCATAATATATTCTGTTCAGGGTAACCCAGAACTAGTCGCTGAATTTTAAAGCACCATAAGAATTATCATTCTTTTAATGATTTAATAACATTACTATGGTGTTTTAAAGTGGCTTGAAGAGAAGCTGTTAGATTTTAATTTCAGTTTACATTTGTAATAGAATGCTAGCAGGCTAACTGAATTTACAAGTAATGTCACTTTTTATTACATCTGACAAAGATAACCTCTTGGACAGTAGCTTAATGTAAATCCTGCCATCATCATATAACAAAGAATAACCTGACAGTTTTACCTTCATGTTGTCTGTCAGTTTATCATTTTTCCTTGATATATTTTCTCAAGAGAGAAGATTTTTGAAAATAATTTATCAAATTCAATTTATGAATGCACTCAGTGAAGATACTGAAAGCGCTTCAGTTCTGTCAGTGTATGATTCACACTCGTGTAGGCTCAAAGGACTGAATGACATCACCCACTAATGACTGATGATTTAAAAACACAGTCCTGGACATGGTGTGATAAATGTAGTGTCTCCACTCCCACCCCCCCATTCAGGGACTCGATGCAGACAGTCTGAGGGTAGAACCACTGGGGCAGGATGGAAATGGAGCCCTCTACTGGTACTTTTATGGCACTCGTATGTACAAAGAGGAGCCAGTCAAGAGGAAAGCAGAAAAGATCAGGTAAACAACTTTTTGCTCTGTCCAATACACCAAGAATGAATGTTATGTCACCGGTCCTGTTTTCTGTGGCTAACTAGTGAATGTTGTAAATGTGTAATTGCACCAGTACTTAAGCACTTGTTTACAGGACAGTTAAGGGTTAATTATAGAGCTCTCCCGTTGCTAATTACCCTTGTTAAAAGGCTATCATTTTAAAGAGTTCTTTTCTATGTTATGATGTTTCTCCAACAGTGAACCCACTGAACTACTGTTACCAGAGAAAAAGAAAAGGGGAAGACCACCAAAGAAGAAAAAAATGGAAGACCCTCAGCTAAGGTGAGGAAAACATGTTTGTTTGTTATCAGTGTCAACAAGCCATTGCGGAGAAATGCTTACATGTGTTAGCTGTGCATGTGTTGTGCAGATGTACTGGTAAATACAAAATATGCATTTAACTACCACAGCATGGCTATTTGACATGTGGTGTTTGAGTACATTGTAGATGTAAGAATTTGTACAAGTTTGTACAATAATGTAGAAAACAAAAAAGTTGTTAAAGCTGTTCTAGAAAATTATATTTTATCAGATTTTGTGGACCTATATTACCAATTCCTTTGCTCTCAGACAGTTATTGACTGATCTGTAGCCTGCTGCAAGATCTGACAGGCAAGAAATGATTATAAATGAGTATTTAGTGGCTGTATACTCTGCAACCATATTCTAGCCTTGGCTCTGCCACCATGTTTGACCATGGAAAATATCATGGATGTAATTGCAATCATAAATGGCATTATGAATTTTTGTCTTCCAAAATTTACTGTTGTTTACTACATAGCTTAGGTTTGTCTTTAAGTGATAAGAAGCTGAAAGATTAGTAGAAGGCTGTGGAAGACCTTGCAGTTATAAGTCCTTTACCTCTATATTGCATTTTCTGCTAGTTTAATCTCTTTATAGGAATGTTTTGATCTGTTATTCTCCAATGTTTTTTTTTTTTTACCTTTCAGTGAGGTGGAGAGTGAAGTAACAGAAGTGAAGACAGAAAATGGGCTGGAAGATCTCCGCCCGAGCACAGGTGAAAGGATCTCATTAAGAGAAGCAAATTCATTTTTATGTTGTTGACAGTGAGGAAACTGTGTATTTGTTTTGACTACGCACTTCACTGATTTAATTGTGTCTACATATTTTGTTTAGAATCAATATGCCAATGTCTCTTCTCCTTTTCTACCAGGCCGTAAGCGAGGCGCTTGGTCCCTCGTGTGTGATTCAGAGGAACAATGGGTCAGTCTGGCAGAGAGCATCAAGGACAAAACCTCTCCACAGGACCGCCACCTTTACCGTGTCATCAGCCAGAACTTCCTGCCTGAGATCAGCAGCATGATTGAACACAAGGTCACCAAAGAGACACAACTACAATTAGTCCCCATTACAGCAGCTCATAATATCTTGCTTTTAGATAAATCTGGGTAAAATTTGTCAGCTGTTATCCAGAGTTTTCATCTGAAAATGCTAATAGAAACTTAAAAAGTTTTGTTTATTTGTCACAGTCAATATACAATTTGTCATGCATCAACTATCTACATGAATCCTAACTTACTCTTGGCCATTCTCATTTTAATTAAATTTTAAAAATAAAACACCCAATCTTAGACTTGCACCCATAGACTTGGAAAGCCAGTCTGTGCTTGCATTTAATTATGCACACCAGCTTGGTAATGAAGGTTGCCCTAGGCCTTTAACTTGAGCCTGACTGCAGAGAACTATTCTCTCATGCTAGTTTTTTGTAATGAAGACTCAAGTTCTATAGTCAGCAGCTCCATTGGGCTTGACCAGGTATTGGGTCATGCTCATTTGTCTGTCATAACTTCCTTGGAATGTGTCAGGTACCTGAGGGGGGTATTATGTACATACTTGTTGCCCTGTTCATAGCAAGTATGAGTCAGAGCCAACACTACCCACTCAGTTTTCCTTGCAGCGTATTTCTGTAGTTTTCAGTGGAATTCATTTCTGTCAATGAATGCTACATCTTGTCAAAACTACCTGTTTTTTCACTCCTGTGATATATAACCAGCACTGACTGTTGCTATAGAAACCCTCTCAGCCTTTTTCCATCATCATCAGTGAAGAACCGCGCTGATAGTTTGATGTTGGCAGAGCGGTCAGTCACTTGTCTTGTCCTTCATCGACTGTATACTGTACACAGCTGTACTACTAATATTCACATTATATATCATGTTCAAAAGGACCTCACTAGCTTTTCTCCATGCAGAATATTAGCGAAGCATTGTAGTGGTTTTGTAATGATGCTGGTCAGTAGGGGAGCATCTGGTAGACTTTTTGTGCTTGTTTATTTGCTCATACATTCAATCTGCATGCATTTTTGAAAGCATGAAATTCCACTACAGCATGGTATACTGCAAGAGAGAACAGAACAGACCTCTCTTTCCACTTTACATGTTTTCTATCAGACATGATCACAGAATTGAAAAAAAAAAAAAGACTAATTAATTACTTTGCTCAAGAACATACTCAATTGAATGGAAGCACAGTCCTTTAATGTTCTTCTTTTATTCAAATAAATTCCACTGATGTCAAACAGCAGGAGTTCAAAATATCCTGCCTATTAATTACATGATTATTACATCACCACATTTTACTGTGGTACTGTGCAGTCTGTGCTTGATTAACTGTTTAAGACCAAATTTATCTGACACAACCACAAGGGAAACACTAAAGTCTTTAAACTTCACAAAGGATAGTTATCTTTTTTCACTTTGTTATTGGGTGGTGTCTAACTACTTTAAGCCTCCTACTTTATATGAAGTCTTGTGATGAGTAACAATTTGCCCAGAGCCCAAAGTATCATCTTTAAATTGGTGGTTTTGTTTCACCAATTGTCCAAAATAATTAAATTTACAAAGATATAGAAAAAAGAAAAGCAGTCAATCTTCATATTAGAGAAGTGAGAACCAGTAAATGTCTGTTATTTGCCTGATGAATGACTTCAGCTGTTTAACAGCTATCAAAATTGTGTCCATAGCGCAGCATTGAATAAATACAGTCACTTTATGTGGGGTGTGCATGCAAGCATGTCAAATACATACTGTGTGTAGCCTCTGAATCTTTCCCTCAGTGTGTCTTAGGCGGCTGTCACCAGCCATTTCATGGGGCACTGACAGCAGGCGGGAGCTCACCTTGAGGCAGGATGGAGCCTCTTGAATGACAGCTCTGCTGTGCTGCAGGATTCTCTCGACCTCTATGTATCTCTAAGCGGTGACACCAGAGGCACTCTATCTTGTGCGTGCTGGATGGTGGGGAGGGTGGGGGGATTTAGTGCTGGTGGTAATGTAGGGAGGAATTGTGGAGCCCTAGGACATGCCAGTGCCTCACACTAAGACGAGGCAGATATGGAGTGCAGACAAAAGAGTTGTGCAGGGCATTACAGATCAGATCATGAACATCTGTCTATTTTTTCTTCTCTCCCCACCCACATCTTCCTTCCTCTTTTGCATCCTCACCTGCACACAGACACAGCCTTTATACAGCTGCTAATTCATTTTTGGCCTCCCATGTTGTTTTATGGCCAGAGGCTTGACTGTGACGCCTCTGAGTGCTGTTGACTGTGCCAGGCTGGCAGTTATTCACAGCCCGGCTTCCCTGATGAACTCTGACATGAGCTGCAGAGGCCAGTCCCTGATATAGACAGGCTTTCAAGGGATCTGCTTAGAGCTCTCTGTTGGCTGGTGATTCCCTCCTTTACTGTGTGCTATATCTGGATCACTAATGTGGATTCAGATGTGGATTGTAAACTGTATATGTAATGTTAGGTGCATACTGAAGGATTGAATATATAGCACTAAAATGTTGCAGGATTGTTATCTGGTGCCATATCTCTGTGTAATGCACTTGTCAAACTGGACAGCAAGCCTTTACACGATCCCTTCCATTTCTTCAGTGGAGCATTACATATGTTTGGAGCGTCATAGGGAACACACAGGGTTTGATAGTTTTTTTTTCCAGGGAAAGGTGGGGGGAATGCAAGCAGCAGAGAGAGGGGGGGTGACTTTCATGGCGGGGAGAGCTGAGCCAGTGACCTCTCAATACTTGCTGCTCTGCCACATCTCCCCAGGGACTGTCAGTGTGTTGGCTTGTGTGTGGTTGTCTGTCTTGCAGTCTTGAAGACTCAATCAGTAATTTGTTGGCAGTATAAATGGAGTGGCATGTTTGTGTGTCATTAGACATAAAAAAAACACATGGAACTGTAGATGAAACATTTTAATGATTGAAAATTTGATTATCATTATCAGACAAACAAACATAACTCAAGTTGTCATCTGCTGCTACTAAGCTTAATAACACTAGAACAGCCAGGGCGGTCATTTTGACAAAATTGTAATGTGTAATGAAAAAATATGATGGTGCTAGTACCAGACTTTTCGTAAGTGTCTGTATTTTCATTTAAAAGGTTTTTTTTTAATATAAATTACTCAAAGGGTAAATAAAGAGATCATTTTTACCTGTTTGCAGTCATATTGACCACATGGAACTTGCCACCTTGCTTAGCAACTATCGTTGTCTCTGACAATAAAACCTCACAAGTGGACTCGATTTCCAATTTCCTGACATTAAAATACAGACAATTAATTAATTAGGCTCAATTAAAAATAAAGTAGGGGAGACCAGGGACGGTTGTAACACTTGTTGCCTCAGCACCTATAACTCACTAAATTTGTGTTAAAGCTCTCAAATTTTTAAACTAAGTAGCCTAATTTATTACAAATCGCAATGTGTCCAACTTTTTTTTTTTTTTTGGGGGGGGGGGGGGGTTATACTTATTTCCAGTCCTTTCTTATAGGCCATAATTATTTTTTGTGATTGTTTGAAGTAGAAATTAGTTATTATTGCTTTTGTTAAAATATCATGTGCCAGAAACATTAAATGTATTTTATGATTAATCTAAAATTTTAATCAGATCACTGATGGTTATTGTAGAAAAAAAATACTGCTGTTAATATATGTTTTGGAGCAACAGGAGGTTCCAATCTGGGACTGCTCTTTTTTGGATCACAGACTGTGTCGCCTTGAACGGTGAGAAAGAGCGGAGCTGAACTTCATCTTTTCTTATTTTTTCCTTTAGGAGCGGGAGCAGAAACAGAAGCTCCTGGATCCAACCCCAGTTCGCACATCACAACGGTTCTCTGAAAAACACATTAACCAAGAGGAGGAGGTTTGTCTATGTTAATGTGCATATCTAGTTGGGTTTTCAAAATTCAGTACCTCTCTGGTCCACCCAGCAGTATTTTTTGGCTTGGGTCTGCCAGTTATCTACATTGTTTCTATACATTATTTTTGGTGTTGTATGCACAAAATTGATATAGTTAAGCATATCCAGCTTTCAGCCTCCACTTATTCATTACATGCAGTTCTTCCGTGAGTCTAGAGTAGACTAATGGGCTTGTGTGTATGCATCCAGGATGATCTGAAGGCCACAGCAGAGGAGGAGGAGAAGAAGAAAGATGAAGAGCTGGACAGGCAGGTCCTACTGGCTGAACAGCGGCGAGAAGAGGAAAGGCTTCTGCAGGAAGAACAACAGAGAGAAAAGATGGAGAAGATCAAAGCTGTGGAGGGTAAGATGGATGACTACATAGATGGATGGAACACAAATGGAAAGGCAACTGTTTGTGTAAAAAGTGGTCTTATTTTCAAATGCAAATAATATCCCTGCTGTGCTGTAGCAGCTCTCATACTGATAAAGGTTTTAAAATGAACATGATGCTTAGTGCCAAAAGTCAAGTATCAAGGAGCAGCAATAATTTCACATTCTTTCATCAGCGACCTGCCAGCAGCAGGTAGGGGGCTTCCGTACTCTTATTCTAACTCAGAGATCACAGACAGAATGGATGTGAAGGGCACCCCACGCACAGACTTTCACATCTCCATTGCTGTGGTTTGGCTCTTTAACGGCTAAAAAATCTGCAGTAACATAGCAGCGCTCAAAGCCTTGTGATTTATGTATAGTACACAGAGACTGTGAGAGGGAATGTTCAGGGCCTTTAATCACAGGATCACTTCTCTTTTTCTCCCCCCCTCTGATGTCATCTGTCAAGGGTTAATGAACTGCTGATTGTGCTTCAGTGGAGGAGCCTCATTAATGTATTATAGATGAACAGCAGGACCTGGCCTGCTCTCTGTGTGGATTGCATATGTGGAATCCTCCCTCAAACCTCTTTAATCCACACAGCAGGGGGGGCTGGCAGGCCTCTCATGTTAAAAGATAAAGCAGCGATACATATGCACCCTCTCTACTCTGTTCTGCTCTTTTGATCAACTGGGCCTGAGAAAAGATGGCTGACGAATCGTTCTCTTTCTACTTATCTGAGCTGCCGCTGTCTCTGATGGCCAAGGCCTGGTTTTCATTGACTCTCCCAACAGCTTCAACGGGCAGCTAGTGTGGATTATACTGTAACTCAAGAGCCTGAAAAAGCGATTAAAACATTGTTTGACTGCAGCCCCAGAGATTGGCGTTTTTTATTGTTTATGCCTCTAATTGCCCCCTGTGTCCATCCTCTCCCTCAGAGCGAGCCAAGAGGCGGAAGATGAGAGAGGAAAAGGCCTGGTTGCTGTCTCAAGGAAAAGACCTGCCACCTGAACTCCTTAATCTGGAACCTTCCTCTCCTGTCCACAGAACACGCAAGACTAAAGAATTGTAAGAGACCCTGTACATTTGACTTCAGATTTCACTTTGTACTAATGACTCAGGGTTGATTATTTGTAATCTGTTGTGTGTTCCACATTTCAGCTATGAAATTGATGATGACTACACTGCTCTCTACAAAGGTATGCTTACTGAGTGGTAACTCAAGACTATTTATTTATCTCAGTCTCCAATAATATTTGTTCTTATGTCTGATCTGGTTACTTTTTTATAGTGCTTGAGGCTTTGAAAGCCCATAAAGATGCTTGGCCTTTCTTGGAGCCTGTGGATGATTCCTACGCCCCTAATTACCATGAGATCATCAAGGTACTAAAGATAAGACAGTAATAGCTGGTAATAGTAGTTAATTGTGTTTGTGTGTTTGGTTCACATCCTTACTTATGTATTCAACTAAAAATATTTATTAGCTGAGGTTTTTAATTGTTTATTTTTTATTGTTCATTCAATCCCCTCAGACTCCCATGGACCTGTCCACCATTGAAAAGAAGCTCAATGATGGAGACTACATTACTAAGGAGGAGTTTGTTGCCGACGTGAAGCTCATGTTTGAAAACTGCGTTGAGTACAATGGAGAAGACAGTGGTAAATAAACACAGTTACACAAACAGAAACCAGCTTCACCCCAAAATTCTTGCATCCTCCAATCAGAATTTGACCTCAGTATAAAATAAATGCATCAAAATCCATTTCAGTTTGTGTATGTTGTGTTGTGCATGTATATTTTTGGGGGGTGAGACTTGTGGTGAGAGAAGGAGACAGAGCAAAAGAAAAGGGGGCTGGACTTGGTGCTGTGTTGGGGCCGGGGCCAGGGCAGCCTTGACAGTGATTAATGAGGAGTGATTGAGCTGTGCTCCAGTGCTCAGGGGGATCTGAGCCCTGCAGTGCCAGAGAAACATTCCAGCCCCTAAGCCCCCTGTCTGGAGCCATCCATCCAACTGAATACTCTCTCCAGGGACAGGGGGGAGGAGAGTGGTAAGGGGGCCCAGGGTGGAGCAGGAGAAGGAGGAGGAGGAAAGGGTTTGAGGACCAGGGGTCAATCTATGCCCTCTGACCTGGTCAGTCAGCCAGCGCTGTGCTGAGAACAGAGGAGCAAGTGTGTGTCTATGGGTACATGGCATATATATTAGTTTGAGTGCAAGAGAATGACTGAGAGATGGAGTGAGGTGTGTGTGGCTGTATTTGTCAGTGAAAGGAAGTGTATTGCAGCATGCTGATGAAAAGTTATTATTTGCATATACATGAGTAGATGAGCAGTAGTAGTTTGTGTTTTATCATATGATCGTAGCTGAAGTTTATGTCTGCTTTTCCCCAGAGTACACTATCATGGCGGAGTCTCTTGAACGGTGTTTTAGCCGGGCCTTATTAAAACACTTTCCATCAGAGGATGGTGACACAGACGAAGAATTCCACATCAGCAGTGAAGACAAGGAACGTAAGGACAAAAAGCGCAACCGTGGTAATAAACATTTGGGACCTGAAAGTCTGATCAAGGCTACTGAGCAAGTCCAACGTAAGCGAAATTCCCATGGGGGCAAAGGCAGCACACCCTCAGAAGAAGAGGTCAACAAACCAACAAGACCACCTCCTCCCCCTCATTGGGCTAATGGCCCCCCTCACCTTCACAGCCTGCCTCCAAGCCAGCAGCACATCCATGAAGGCGACATCAGAGGAATGTACCACCCAGGGCAACAGGTATTCACAGGATGTCTTTGCTTGGTTATTGAAGTTCGTCTAAAGTTTTAAAAGCCTGTGCACAAAACTGTCACTTATTGCTCACAATATTTAAACTAGTGAATGTTTGTTTGAGACAAAGGTGGTTAAGGTTGGCGAACGTGTGTGGTGTGCAGGGCTGTGCACAGTTTAGGCGCGCACCTTCAGTGGAAAAAAAAATCACAATTTCACTTTTTGCTTAGCAAGTTGAGGGCAGGTAAAGAAACAGGAAAGAAAAAGGACAAAAGGACAGAGCCTGATATTGAAATAAAATGATGAATTTTACTGAAATATATCAATATAGAAAAGGGACAAACACTAAAATTCGATTAAAAAATTGGTTATGTCCTAGTTATCCACTGTAGTAATACAATTTAGTATTGCTTTTGAGGCACTGGGTCATATGAAATGGAAGTTATTGAAAAAAGTGCAATTGTTATTTACTCAAATATTTATGTATTTATGGATTTTTCACTAAAAGGGGGGCAAGTGTCTTTCAAACAGTAATTTATTAACAGTATGCCACATTTACTGTTTCAGGTTGTTGCAACATAATGTTGCTGCTGCTGCCATTTTCATTAGGTCAAGACTGACCTGTGAACAAATACATATAAACTGGGGAGCTATAGGTTTTCAAGATAAGACGAAGTACCTACCTGATTGTATTTGTTCACAGATCAGTATTGATCTAATGAAAATGGTGGCAACAAACCAAGGGGTAAATGTGGCATCTACATAAATACAGTATGTCTTTGGCTTTCACACCTGTGGTTCAGTTCATTTGGTATAGAAAAGAAATTATCATCAGTGCATCATCAGGACCAACAAGGGGAAATCAAACTGATGACTGACAGAAGTTTATGCAGCACTTGTTGCATCTGATAAGGTAAAGACAAAAAGGAAGCACCTTGTGCAACAATGATTCGGGCCTTATTAGTGTGGGATTGCTGTCACGCTTCTTTTAATGAACTTAATGAACTAACAGAGTAGGATATAGCACAGCAGTTACAGCAGCTTTTGACCTTTTTAATCAGGGAAATACCCATGCTGATGTGCACATGTGCATGTACTGGCACTCAAAAGTGGCTACTGAGGTTCAATATCCAGTCCTATTAACTTCTGTAACATGAGCTAACCTTGCATTCATAATAACATGCATTCATTTGGTTCACAACTATCCTGATCTTACAGAAATTGTGATAATTTATGTTGCCCCCACATTTGAGTGCCATGCTTGGTGTTGGTGCACTAGAGCAGTTTCTTATGAATGGCAAAGTAGTTGAGGCATTAAAAAAGCCTTTAGGCCTACATTTATATTGAAATTTTCAACAAAGGCAATGGCCAAAAGTACAAAGGCAGCCCACCTTTGAGTAAGATAGAAAACCATGACATCTTTTTGATATCTTTTCATTTCATTTTTTTTCTCTTGATTTCAGTCTCAAATGTAGAATAAAAACTTCAATAGTGAATTCTTTCTTCTATCTTACCAGCTTCGTCATCCCCCTGGTCCTCATGGTCCCCCTGGTCCTCATGGTCCCCCTGGTCCTCATGGTCAACACATGTATGCCCAAAGAATGGCAATGGATCCCCGCTTCGCTTACCCAGCTCACATTCCTAGACATGGAGACCCACGTTTGAACCGTATGCCCCACAACTTTAACATGCAGGTATACATACCAAATTAAACCTTTCTTAACATAATTCCAACACTTCTTGAGTTACAGTGTTAACCAAAGGACCATCTTATTATGTGTGTGATCTACTAAAATTTGGCCTGTCAAATGTGTGTTTCGATGCCAGTAGAACAGACTGATGCACCGGTGTACTGATCAAAACCACTAACATGAATTCTTTTTTCTTTTTCTCTCAGCATCGCATGGTAGATGGACATCACATGGGTCCTAGGTATCCAATGGGCCCGGATCCTAATCAGCAGCAGGCTCCACACCAGCAGCAGCATCCGTACGTGGGTCCGACTCATGGCCCATCTCTGGGCCCACGTCCCGTGGCTCTCCAGCCTGGACCTCCTCCTGAAGCCAGCATGTACCCATCCCACCACCGTCCAGAAGGCCACAATATGCACCCCATGGGCAACAGATTCTCAGGGCCAGAAGGACCACCTCAGCAACACTACCCAGGCTTGAGGCCTCCTGGTATGGGCCTGTCTAACATGTGGTCTGGTATGAATCACCAGGAGAGACCCAATGGGATGCGCATGCAAGATCCAAACATGGTGAACCAGCGCAACTTTAGTTACGGTGGAGTACCCCCTCCAGTGGGGCATAAACCATGGCCAGAAGCTGCTGGATATCCCCACCCTCCGCCAAATGCCCAGTATCAAACGTCTGCAGCGGTCAGCTCCCCAGGGCCCTTGTCCTCCCGTCCCCCTATTCCCAACCCAGACTCCTCTGGCAGGACACGCTTGGCTTCCATGCTGGAAAGCCCAGAGATGCTGGCCCTGCAGCAGCTGTCAGCCTCTTCTGGACCCCCTGCTGGTGCCCCTCATCAGCACATGGGCAACTTTGAGCAGCCTGGGCCCCCATCAGGAATTGGCAGCATCCCAGCTCACCCCTCTCAGCAGCCTCCCCCTGCCCCTGAGGTTCAGCTGCTGCGTCCTGCTAGAGACAATGGGCCAGACAGCCAGCCTTCCCAACAGACAGACATGCAGCCCAAAGGTAGACCTGACCTTCTCTCTTCGTATTTTACCAGGCGTCTGTATTCTGTATGAAGGAGCCCAAGCACAGTCTAACCTTACATTGTAGTTTCTCAATTTGTTCATCAGCACAGCCCCCATCCGTGTCCTTCCTCTGTGTCAAGTACTTTTTGCAATTTGATTTTAATTATTTTTCACAGTAAGTGGTAAATTGAATATTCATTAATGAACTTTCTTGCTGGTTGCTTTGAGGATACACGGGAGACATGTCATCAGTTAAGCTTCACTGGCAAGCTTATGAGTGTTTGCATTCTCACTTTAAGGGAATGGAACAAGACATAAGTACATTTTTAATTGGTTAGCTTTGTGTTCATTTGGTTTGGATAAATAGTATAACATATTACAAACATGCTTCATGTGTTTTAAAAAACTGCACAGCATAATACAATGATACTGACTTATAACCTTGTTCTTGTAATGATAGTTAATCACTCTTCAATGCAGTCTTTGTTCCATTATTTTTTGATGATAACTTTTCTTTTATTATTTGGTATGTTAACAGACTCAACGTCAGAGAACAAAATGGCTGCCAACAACATTTCCAGTGAAGCTTCATCTCACAAAAACATTGAGCACCTGTCCCTCCCTAGCCCCACCACAAGACACCAGACTGGGCCGGCAGAGGAACTGCAGAGCCCCGCTGCTCCTAACTCAGGCAGATCACAGGAGAATCCTTCTGGACCAAGGCTCCCACAAAGTTCAACAGAGAGCCACAAACAGGAGGTAGATGGCCAGAGACTATCTGCAAGCCACTGCCCCCCTCAACACAGTAGTTCCACCACTGTTTCCTCCCATCCCAACATGAGTAACAACAGCTCTACTGATCCCACTCTACCCAACCTCCCTGAGCATGCACAGAACAGTCCGCAGGACAAAGCTCCGAACCCCGCACTTTTTCACCAGAACGTACCACCACTGCATGTTGCAGCATCTCAGAATTCCCCTCAGCAAATGTTACAGAACAGCTTGCCACACACAGAGAATGCACATCAAAGTGAGCACCAGCAGAAGAACCAAAAACAGCAACAACCTCAGGCAACCAAGAGTACCCCTCCTCAAGGCCACCCTCAGAGCTCTCCCCAGCAGATGACCCAGAACACACAGCAACACAATTCTCTGCTACCTCCCCATCATGTCCCCCAAAACAGCTCGCCACAACGTCCTACACAGAGCAGCCCCATGCACGGGATGCCCCAGAGTGCCACACAAGGAGCCCAGCCTGGACCCCCTCAGCCGGCCCCTCTCACCTCTTTACCACCCAGTCATCCTACCCCACTATTACCTTCCCATCCTAGCCCAGCAGACCATGGAGATCAAAGACCTAGTGAGCCTACAAGTAGACCAGACACGGAAGGCACTGCTGTTCCTCCACAGCACACCATAATGAAATCTGAACCTGCAAATGGTATTTATAAACACCAGGCCTTTAGCCCCAATCACCATCAGACCCTGCTGGGTGGTAGTAACCCAGGTATGCAGGCTCAGAGAGAGCCAGCATCTGCTCACAATCCAGCCATGCCTCAACAGTCCCAAGGCCAGGCGAATGGAGCCATGGGTCCATATGGCATGGGGAACCATCCACATCCACACTATAGCCAGACAAACATGACCAGGCCCATGCCCCCGTCTGCTCAACACCCTTATTCCAACCAGGCCATTAACCCCCTCCACAATCCCACTCACCATCCTGCCTACCACCAGCAGGGTGGGACTGCCTACTCCTACCACATGCCAGGCCAACAGCACCCTCAGGCCCACCCCAACATGTACCCACCTCATCAGTACCAGCAGCAACATTACTACCCCCAACTCCATCCCCAAGCTCAGGCCCATAATCAGGCCAACAGCAGAGGCAGTTATCCTCCAGAGGACTGGCATCGGTTTCATTATCAGCCTCGTCAGCCGATGCCTCCCAGTGCTTACCTACCTGTAGCTAGTGCCAGAGGCAGCGGTCAGTTAAAGGAGAGCAGTGTGTCACCACTGGGGTCTGAGGGTTCCAGCGGTGCTAGTTTGGTGTCCCCTGGCCCTTTACCTGAAGTAGGACTGCGCTCTGGAGGCCCAGAGGATGGGAAGTGTGAAAGCAGGGAGCAGCCCAGTGGTGGTAGCAGCCCAGCGAAGCAGGCTCATACAGAAAGCTCAGAGCGACCTGAAAGCCCTAAAGAAATCCTGGACCTCGACAGTCATAATGCTGCCGCCCGCCGCCGTAGCGCCCAGCCACAACAGCGCCCTCCTGCCTCTGCTGCACACATGATGTCTGGCTTCATGTATGACCCTCGTGCCGTGCACCCTGGGATGCAGCAAGGTGGTGTTCCTCCACCCCACATGATGTCTCAGGCCCATGGAGGTGGTAATGGAGCCCCTTACCCTGGCCAGCCATACCCCGATCCAGGACGTTATACTGCACAAAGACCTCATCCACACCTGATGGAGGCTCTGCAGCGCCCCCAGCAGCTGCCCTACTCCCCAGGTCAGACGCGCATGGCTATGTACAGACACCCCCGGCCTGCGGGGCACTTCCAGGGTATGATGATTCAGCAGAGAGGCCTGGCACCAGAACACTTCCTACACCCAGGGTAAAATGATTAAGTCAGTCTTGTGTACTTTATAAATTATTATACTCCCTGTATTTGTAGTTTTATGTCTGAGTCAGTATTTTAGTATTCAAAGTATTTACTTTTAGTATTCAAAGTATTTACTTTTTATACTTTTGTCCATTTGTCTATCTAACTAGTATTTTTTTTTCTTTGAATGTGAAGGTACACAGGCCATTGTTCTGTTCAGTTCATCTTTTAAAGATGCAAAAAATACGTATTATGGGGAAAAAAATCTTGAAATTGCATTTGGTTTATGTTTGGCTAGCCACACATATCAAACTTTTGCAGTGCCTCGTTCATCATTACTGCCTAATACACTGTGACTTGCAGTTACCTTGTGATTGGTTGATTTTTTTTTTTTTTAGGGATGGACAATATGGATTTTTTCAGCCAATACTGATTACCTGCTTCCCGTGACCAATACCAATAAAATAACTGATCATTTCACATTTTTGTATTTTATAAAGAAATTACAGCCTGTAGGTTAGAATGGCTGATGTAGTGATCAAAAATGGATGATTTTAATATTCCATAGATCTGACCGTATCAGATCTAACTGACATCACTATACAACAAAAACAAAGAACAGCTCTGTCTCTTCAAATGTTCATAGTTTACTACTGTTTTGGAAATTGTAATCCATTACACTACCCGTTACTTGTTAGAAATGGCAAATGTTTGCAGCTTCTTAAATGTGATGATTCCCCTCTTTTCTCTGTTGTGCCATATTGAATATCATTGGTTTTAGTGTTAGACAAAACAAGAGGCCACCAAGACGGCATTTTCTGACATTTTATTGACTAAAGGATCAGTAAAAAATAATGGTTAATTAATAATGAAAAAAAATGGTGCTTGCAGAGTTAAAGTGAGTAAACTGGCTTTTCTTTTCAAATGTGACTTCAGTAACTGCCTTTATGAAGCTTCATTTTGTTTGGAGTATACTGCTGGTATGCTGACCTTAAGTGTTAACAACAATCTTACAACATTCATTGTGTTTTTTTTGTCTTTATGGTCACAGGCAACAGATGATGGCTGCTCCAGGCGGCCCGAGCAGTAAACAAGGAGTGTGACAAGTACCATATCAGAGTGAGTAAAAATAACTTTTGACATGTTACGCTATATGTTCAAACTTTGTCTCACAGCTTCCAGCAATTTCTCATTTCATTATCCTTCCCTGAATATAAACACAAATACAGTTCCAAGGCATCTATTCTTAAGAATATGAACATACTGTCAAAAGACTTTCGTCCGTCTCTGAAGGACCAGAACACAGAAATGATACTATGATGCTGTCGAGCTACGTTTGTGTTGTGTGTTAGGCTTGAATGTGCTCAAGTTGTAGCTGTTAATTTAATTGTTTTTCTTCTCCTTTTAGGAATGTTATTATCAAAGAACATCTGGACAAAGCAGTGAGCCAAAAGAATATGTGGGCATGCTGACGGGGCTAACAGAGACTGTAGAAGGGATACTGTGCTCCACATATGTCTCTTACTGAATTTCTTACACTGGATAAAAACTTTTGGCTCCAGTTTGCCCACCACTGGACTTGAAGATCCACACAGGCAGCTGGTATTACTTAGATAATAATAATGTGAAATGTTACTGAGCCCTGGAGAGCAGCTCTCTTTGTGCTTGCCCTTCTTCACATAGAGCTCAAGGTCAGTTAGAGAACAGCTCTGTGAAACTGGTAGGGATTCACTGACTTGCTAAATGACACTTCCCCAGAGATGGTTGCTCCCCAACATGAGTGTTTGCTGGAGGATCCTCGTTCAGACCGGCAGCCTGTTAAACCACTCGGCCAACCTGTCAAACACAGGGGACACTTCCTTCAAGAACACTGGACAGCCCTCAACTCTCCGTGGAAATATGAATGGATGAAAGGCCACTGAACACAACCTGCCTGTCTTGTTCATAGACCGTTGCTTCATGGAGCTGTTAATCTACTGACAGAACTGTGATGAAGACTAGAGACACTGTTGATTTTACTGATATTTTCTGTTCCAACCATATTTTTAAACTCAGGTGTAGAAAAGGAGGTACTATGAGACTATCACCCTAACCCAGTCAAGTCACAGGCTCCTTACAGTTGCCTTGTTTTCCTTTGTGAATGTATGAGTGAAAGTGCAGACGATAAGGTGTGTGCAGCACATTTGCTGCATGTTAAGGGACACGAACACTGATAATTTGTTCGGAGCATGAACCGTCCTGAAAAAGGCCCAGTTATTGTCCATTTCCACCCCAACTCTAAAAGTGTTTCTCTAGTTCTGGAGTAAACACGCAGTATATGCATCTTTCAAAGCGGCCTTCATTGTTAAGAATGTCTTTGACTAGAAGAGAGGGACTGGCAAAGATGGCGCAATTTTTATTCAACTGTACTTAACTCTGTTATGCACTATGGATTTTGTTAGTCTAGACATCCTGGAATTGAGTGGCCTTGGATAGTCTTATTTATAGTCAAACGCATATATGAATGAAAATATATCCTTACCTCTTGTCCCTGATGAGGGATTTCTAAAATTGTCAAGACAGTGACATGTTCTAATAGCTGATATAATATGCACATACACAGAACAAATGCGTACAAATCAAATTCTGCTGCTGTTTTGGATTTTTTAAAGTGTGACTTTTGTTGCATTCCACCTTCAAGTTTGTAGCATTAGCTTTTGTTCATTCACAGCTCTGCCCTTTGCATGGTTGCTCCTTTGAGTGCTTCCTCTTCCCCATTTCAATACTAAATGTATCCTCAGGGTGTACAGTTTCTATATACGGGTATTTTTCTCCATTATTTGAAGGAAGAGCAACATAAGGAAAACGGGACTGCAACTGTGGCAAATCAATCCACCTCATGTGAAGAACCTAACCTTTAAGGATCTGTATTCATTGTCCTTAACAATATTTGGCTGAGCACACTGCCAACCTGTTGAACTTTTCCCCATAAAAACATATCCCCGAATCTGAGATATTTTGCATTCCTATTGATCTGATGATACTGTTTTTCATCACAATGATGATCACAATCTACCTCATCTAGCCAATCGATGGCATCTACAGAGTCCCTCCACTTCCGCTCCCGCTCTGCGAGACTCCTGCAGGTGACCAGCTGATGATTTCAGCACCACTTTTAGTTTTTATGCTTACAGAACTGATAAATGGCCTTACCATCTTGGGAGAAAATCTAATGGGTCAGGTTGCCGTGTTAAATGACAGTGGCAACCGACCATCTCAACAAGATGCTGACGTGATTATCCAGCTGTCAGTTTGACATTCACAGATGTTGTGTAAATGAAGCAATCCTTGAAAGTGTACACTATAGGTTTAATGGGACAGCACTTTCTTCCTCAATTGTTTTGAATGTCATCATTTGAGTATGGTGGCCCATATTACATCATATGTCTGAATGGGACTCTGTAAGTTGGTCTCTTTAGTTGTACAGATTGCATGCCTTCCTGCCTACAGGTTGTTGAAACTAGACAAAGTAGGCAGTATTCCAGTCTAGTGTGTGTAATAGACCGCATAGAGTTCGGCGGTATTATGGGGAATTTCCTTAGTAATAGGTACCTAAGGCATTGTAAGGAAATATTTGTGGAAGGATGGCGGAATAGGAAAGTGCTAGAAGCTGTGAGACAATTTACTAAATGTGTCACACAACACTTGTCACTGATGATTTTTGGCTATTTTGTTAAAATAGGGAATTGTCTATTTAGTGGGCCTAATAGAGCCACTTCAGAGGTAGTGTGTTCACTCATGCTGTCTAATGTATGAAGGACAGTGTTTATTTCAAAGGTCCGTGAGGTTGTGATGCTGTCTTGTGGTGTACAGGTGTGTGCGTGCGTGTGTGTGTCTGTGTCTGGTGTGTAGAATCGGCACCAGATGATCGGAAGTGTGCATTCAACTCACTTTTTCTCTGCTGTCATCTCTCTGCACTAGTGAAAACCATTTAGACGTGATTAAATGTGAATCATATTTATTTGCTCTTTTAAGAATTTTTGTACATTTTTGGACTTGTTTTAATATAAATGTGGTTTATGTTTCTTTTTTTCCTTGATGTTTTTAAAGCAGTTGTCTTTTTACCTCGGTAGCATGGTGGCATTGAAAAAAAAAGACCTGTACGTTTCATTTTTAAGTGACGTTTACAAGTTCTTATCTGACTGAGATAGATTATTTTGGAAATGGAACGGAGTATTTTCTATACTGTACATTTCTCAGAAATAAATAACTTTTCTTGAACAAGAGTTTTCTCATTGTCAGTTTAAAAAAAATTAAGGGGGGAAAAAAAATCTACTTTTCAGTCTTAGTCACATCACTATTATAACAGCAGATCAGTGGATTTTTCTTCCTTGTAACAATCTTTCTTGACACTGTTGTGAATGAGAAGACATAAAACTAGACTGTGCCATTCCAATCGTAATGAGGCCTCTATCTATAATCCGTTAAAGAAACTGAAAGGCCAAAAGTAATGAAATGCAAACAGACAAAACAAGAGGGCCAATGCAAGACAGTGCATTAATCTATTTGAGCGCCTCACGCCATCGCCTTCAATTAGTGCTTATCCTCTTGACGAACACCCTCCACAGATTGTATGTTGCTTCGTCTGACCCTTCTCATGTCTGCAGGAGTCAGTGATGTGTTGTGATGTCAGCACGGCTCTTCAGGCTTCCTTCAAGGGGCTCCTATTAAGCTAACAACTAATATATTCTTTTGTTCAGGCCTAATGAGGACAAACTTGGCAGTGGAAAAACATGCAGATGAGGCATGTAATTAAGGCACTTTAATTGGGCTTAAGTTAGCGGGTTGGAAAACTAAATTCTCAAAGTGGGAAAACAAGAACATGTGTAACAGTAAACAAACAGCTTAATAGTAAAAAATTATGTAGTAGAATTTAAGGTTTGTTGATACAGATTTCATCTCATGCTTTTAACCTCTAACAGTCTTACATGATTACAATGATGAAAATAAGTGCAGGACTTCATCGTTTGGTCCCTGACAAAAATATGTTTCTGTCTGAATGATTTCAGTAAAACTAAGTCAAGTCAGAAAGAAGCATTTGTTTGTCAAATGTTTGTCAGGAGGTGCAATGTCCAATACAACTCTTCCAACAACTTTGAAAATATTTGTCTACAATTGAATCTTCAAGTCAAGTATTATGTATCTGGCTTTTTAGGTGATCAGTCCTTCATTCATATGAATCTTTTTTAATTTGGAAAAGACACCATCTAAAATACTTAAAATATATTTATGAATTACCTTTATTCCAGAATTTTACATTTTATGGATCATGAGTTGGTTTGTTGGTGATGTTGTATGCCATGTTACAAAAAATGTGTTTAAAATTTGCATTTATATCACTTGTCATACGTGTAGTGATGCAAAGTGCACCAAAAACAGAAACAAACCTTTTAACAGCACGGTTCATGGATATTTGTCCCCTACTTTTTGTCTTGCCGGTTATTGCGCACAACTCCCGACTTCACCAATCAAATGGTTAGCAGGGTTAGGTTTCAACCAATCATAGTGGGACAGGGCGGGACTTACGTGCAGGCTGAAAAAAGCGTTTGCCTGACAGTCAAAGACCAGGGAACAAATTACTCAATGTCTGTTTAAAATACAAGGTCCCCACAGCGGAAACCCACTGTAGCTTTAGGGGTGTCTTTCGCGAGCTTATTTTCGTGACTCTACCATCATAAAATAAGCTATTTGATAAACGTATACACGTATTTCCAGTTGACACCATCAGGCAAGGCTTGCTGTGGTCTGCTGTCTTTAAAGTGAGTTTCAACTGGACTGTTTACCAAATCGTCGCCTGTTTTCGAGGCACCAGCTAAGCTACCTATTGTACACTAACCTGCCGTAACGCTACAGTATTTTACATTTATCAAACTGTGCACAGCTACATTCAAGTAATCAAACTTTAACATGTATTGTTATTTAGCCTCTTGTTAGCCGTGTGTCTGTTTGCACTTGGTAGTTATTGTAGGAAACATGGTAGGAATGATTACTGAAGACCAAACATCTGGCTGTTTTTTTTTTTTCTTTAGTCCAGCTGGCGTTGTATAATTATTTTTGCCTCACTTAGCGTTTTCGGTTCTTGAAACAGGCTCTCTGCCTCTCTGTAATGTCGGCTGTAACCCTTGTTCATGTTTTCTCTCAAAGCCAGTTCCACAGTCACTCGTTGGATGATGGCAGTGTTGCTGCAGCGCCCCCACGCGGCTGCGGCCTGTCTGCTCTTGTACTTCTTGAGCGGTGGCCTGTCCGTCCCAGACCCCAGGCAGAGAGAGGCCCTGATTGAGCTGGAGGCCTCCATGCAGACAGGTGGGCAGATGGCGCTGACTGATGCTGAGCAGCAGCTGGACGCTCTTCTGTTCAAAATGAAGCAGAAGGAGATAATGAGGGCGAACTTTCCTCCCGCCATGCACTTTTTCAAGGCCAGGCCCCTCATCAGGACCAGTCCCATCTTTAGCCTGCTCCAGAAGATGCCCAAAGGTGTGTTCAGTTTCACAACTCACTGTGTTTCAAGTGTATACACATCTTGCACTTTTGCAGTTCTCTTTGTAGTGTGTTGGTTGTTTGCTTTCATCATTTCTCACAACATTTGAGCTGTCGTGGATATTTAAACGGACACTTGTCCAGAGTAGGTAGTAAGTCTGCACAATTAATCACAATTGCAATGAAATTTCAATATGGCCAAGTGCAATATTCAAATTGCAGAACCCTAACCAAATCGCAATATTTCGAAAAAGGAAAAATGTATGAGCAAACAGCAATATAATGAGGTGCTGTAGTGCTTCATAGATGACCTGACCTAAAAATCTTATTCTCCAGATAAAAGAAAACATGTTTGTTTGGTACAAACCTCAATAAATATCACATCAGCATGAAAATTGTAATGTGAAACAGATTATGTCCACTAATCGTATTACATATTGATTGATATTGCAATCACAGTTTCTGTCAAAATAATTACAATTTGTCTTTTTTACCAAATCATGCAGCTGTAGTATAGACAGTTATAGTCACCATTGCCTGATGTCCAATGGACTTTAAAGTTTTATCAATTAATAGAGGCAATTATTTGCAGATGATTAAGAGCAGCTCCAGCAGGCTGTGGAGAGGACAGTCATGCTGGTGCTGGTTTCTTGCTAGTCTGACACTGATCTGCTGTTTTTTATAATGTTCTTAAAAGATTCTGAGAAATCACAACATTTGAATTCCTTCACTCAGAGAATATTTACAAATTCTTAATGAACAGAGTGAATCGATGAATCAAAGTCTTTCTAGCCTTTATATCTTTATTAATCCTGTACAATTCTTCAAGGGGGAGCTCTTCATGTCCATGACTTCTCTATGGCTAGCGTGGAATGGCTAGTGAAGAACGTGACCTATTGGCCCTACTGCTACATGTGCGTCACTGACAACCACTCAATCAGATTCATCTTCTCATCCCAGAAGCCCAAAGCTCTGCCACATTGCTCACCCTGGACCCTGCTGGAAAACATCAGGGCTAAGATGGTCAACACCACAGATCTAGACGACAGGTACTTACTCATGGAAGCAAATTAATTTTTTTTTTCAAAGAATTTCATAAAACAGAAAACACTCACAGCACTGTATGTTTTTATTTTATGTCATCACATCCCAATAATTTGACCCTTAATTCCCCTTGAAGCTTCATATTTTTTCCAGTATTTGTGCTTGTTTTCCTGTGTGTGTCATGTCCACACCTTAGAGGAACCTCATTTATTTTACTGAAAAATGTACATTGCACATCAACCATGTTTTCTTTTAAGTTTTTTGAGGTCTTTTAAGACCTCAAATGCATCTTCAATTTCTCAATGTCCACACAAATTACACATTTAGATTTTTTTTAAAGTGGGGTTGTGTGAGCTACTTATCCATAGTCAGTGTATTAACGACAGTGGTTGGCACACCCCCAGTAATGGGGAAACGGGGGGGAAGTAAATGTATGGAAGCTAAGCAATGTACTTCCATGGGCAGGGTCAGCAGCAAAGGTATTTTAGCCCCAAAAAGATCAATATCAGTTTCACTGTATGGTATATTTAGAATATTTTCACTGCTTTACCCTGACGTCAGACAGCCTTTTCCATTGCTCATTCCAATGCCACTAGACCGCTTTGACAAAAAAAGTAATTTAACCTCACAGAACACAGGAGTTGATTGTCTACCACTAACTTCAGTGAATCCTTTTAAAACAGCAAAGTCATAAACTAACAAACAAACAAACTAATAGAGGCAGCAGTATAATAACAATTCCCATGTTCTGCAAGATAAAATTTCTGTTACTATCAAAGGAGTCTGGGTTTGGAGAATATAATGGCTTCAGTTTATCGTTGCAAAAGGCTGTCTGACGGCAAGCTTATGTGGTGAAAATATTCTAAATATAACATACACTTAAACAAAATTCAAATGCATTACTTTTTATTTCATCTGTATATTGTTGCCAGAATTGAGTGGCTTTAGGTCAGTGAATAATTTCACTCTGTTACCACTGTCAGTCACTGGCAGTTTAATTTGGAGGTACCTTTAATGTAATAGTTTTATTTTAAAGGTCCCATAAAACTATATCATTACTTTCTTTTGTGATGCATTTCCTTTTGAAACAAGATGGCAAAAGGTTGGATTGTTTAAACATTTTTGATTACTTTATTTGTTGTACTTTTTGTTCAGATCCACTTATGCAGCATGAGGTTGCCACTGTAAATGCACCGTTTTCCAGAAAGGTCAACGTCTTTTACAAAGAAATGTTAAGAAATAAATGTTGACAGTCTGAAATAGACCCAAAATGACAAAGATAATCTAATCACAACTGCATCTTCACTCTCAGCATCATGGGCAACCTGACGATCTTCACTGACCAGGATCCAGAAGCGGTGTACCCCAGCCAGGATGTGATATGGGATAGGTTTGAACAGGCTTTCCTTGCAATGTGGGGTCTGGTCACATACGCTCCTGTCTTCAGAGACTACTACTACAAAGGCCTCACCGAGTTTTACATGGATAACGTCATGTATTTGGAACTGCGGGCTTTACTCCCGGAGGTAGACTAATACCATTCTCAGTGCTTTCACTCTTCTGTTAATTTATTGATAATTAAGTTGTGGGTTTTTCTGGTGCTCAGATATATGAGCTGGACGGCAGCACTCATGACAGAGCCTGGACTCTGAAGACCTACCAGGATGTCACCAGACAGTTCACAGCAGAGCACCCAGACTTCTTCGGAGCAAGAATCATCTTCACAATCCACAGGTGACTGCTCTCAATGTCCTTACAATGGATTTTTACTTACTAGTTTGAATGACAGGTTGGTACATACTTTGATTCTGCTTCAACACTGTTTGTTTCAGGGGAGTGAATATATCCGTGATGACTGGAGTTGTGGAGGAGGCTATGCAACTACAGAAAGATTTTCCAGATATCATGGCTGGTTTTGATCTGGTGAGAGGCAACAGCAGTGTTTGGTAACAAGGGGAACCGTTTGTTTAATTATGTAATAGCATGACTTCTCTGTTTGTTAGTTAAGGTGTTAACTTCCTCTCTTTGTGTTCAGGTGGGCCGCGAGGATAGTGGCAGACCCCTGTGGTATTTCAGAGATGCCTTGTCACTGCCTGCAGATAGAGGAGTGACTCTTCCTTTCTTTTTCCATGCTGGAGAGACTGGTGAGCTCATCAGTGCCTGCTGTATAAAACTTCAACATTCAGTTTGTATTGCACATTATATACTGCAGCCTGTGGCTCAGATGATCAGTGTGTGTAAAACAGGTAGCTGTCTGGATGCTCGTGCCTTATGTGTAAAATAAGAAGTAAGATTCAAAGTGCAAATAAGATGCAACAGTAACATCTGTTTGGATTAATGCGTTTAAAGGAATTTATTAGACACACCCTCTTTTCTGTAGGTTGCAGGTAATTGGCACTAGTAGCAGAGGGTAGTTATTCGTGGTTTAAAGATACAAGATACAAATAGAATAAACAGCTCTAAATAATATATCTAAGTGTACAATATATTTCACATATCTTGCCTTTTTATGTGGCTAAAATACGTTTTGGCTGCTGTGCACCGTAGTACATTGTTTAGCTTCCTACACTGTACTCCTGCAGCTTCTCCAAACTGGGATCATGGCAGCTGCCATCTACTGTAGGTAGTACACTGACTATGATGAACCTCATACAATCCCACTTACCAAAAAAAAAAAAAATATCGAAACTATCCCTTTAATGTGTAACTAATTGTAAGCAAGTTAACTGCCAAATGTAACATCAGAAATAATGTAATTTTTAAATAGTTCAGACAAAAAGTTCCTTTGTCAAAGAGTTCTT
The DNA here is from genome assembly GCF_056507025.1 of Lutjanus erythropterus. Lineage (NCBI taxonomy): Eukaryota > Metazoa > Chordata > Actinopteri > Lutjaniformes > Lutjanidae > Lutjanus > Lutjanus erythropterus. Next base: position 9,960,742 of record NC_139329.1, read on the forward strand.
AGGGTTTAAATCAATTGTAGTATTTGAATGTTTGATTTATCACAAATGCAATGGGGAGTTTAGTAGTTTAATGAAGAAATCAAGACATGTATTTTCACACTTTTGACTGTTAAAGCCCTAAAGCAAAAATAAGATACCATGCAAACATTATCATGAGCATATCTGAATATCTTTGTCCTTTTCTGCCTGTTTGTCCTTTTCCAAATTGTTGCAAAAATAAAGAAATTGTCTTTACCAAGAGCAGAAAGGAAAGGGAAATACAAGTCATTTAAGAACATCTTACTGTATCATTTTGTGCTATAAAACAAAATAACATGCATTTTGATTTCTCTGCACTATATGAAGATCTCGAGGGCACAGAGGTGGACCAGAACATGCTGGACGCTCTTCTGTTTAACACGTCTCGTATTGGACATGGTTTTGCTCTGCTTCGCCACCCAGTGGCCAAAGATCTGTCAAGGAGGAGAGGAGTGGCTTTGGAAGTGTGCCCCATCTCCAACCAGGTACACTATCATCTTGTAAACTGTATTGTAAAATAAAAATATGCACATTTTTCAGTTAAAAATCTAATACTTAAAACCGGGCTATACTTAAGTGACCTTGCATCTTGTAAACAAATAGCCCCTTTTCTATTCTCATTCAGGTGATGATGCTGGTAAAAGATCTGCGAAACCATCCAGCAGCTGCACTGATGTCGGAGAACCACCCGCTGGTCATCAGTTCTGATGACCCTGCCATGTTCGGTGCCTCTGGACTCTCTTATGACTTCTATGAAGCTTTTGTGGGCTTTGGTGGTATCAGATCCAATGTAGGCTCCCTCAAACAGTTGGCCATAAACTCTATTAGGTGAGGTTCAGCTAGGATGACAAATTTACAAATCACAAATGACTCATGTGTGAGGGCTCACGTGCTGCAGCACACCTCTACCTGACATTTCTTTGTCTTTCTTTCAGGTATAGTTCTTTGACTCCGAAGCAACAGGAGGAAGCCCTGGCTCTGTGGCAGAAAAGATGGGATAAGTTTGTCTCTGAAAACGTTTTATAAGAACGAAATTAGCTTTTTTTTAAACACTGTCTGTAGTACAATCTTCAAATGCCTTCACGCCATCACGCCTTTTAGCAAAGGTAAATTATAAATGGAATGTTAAAGTGTTTTTCCTACCATGACAAGTTGCATCTGCTGTAACAAACGCCTGCTGTTCCGTGTTGTAGCATGAAAAAGACCTGAGCTATGCCCCATAAAATTTATGATCATTACTTGAACAACAAATGTGAAATAGCTTAAATCAAAGGCACCTTGTTATGTCTGGTTTTATAACAGATTTTTAATGTATTTGCACTTTAAAATTCAGGTTTGTGTATATTTCTGGGAACAGCAACAGAGCAGGGTGATTTCTCTTTGTAGTGTGTTTGTGGTTTGCTTGTGCTTTGTAAGAGTGAAACATGCAGCTTGTTAAATCTGTGAAAAATCTTGTGCTTTTTAGATTTTTAACTCTCATGGATATATAAAAGGGCTTAACTGAACTTGCACATTTGATGTAATCTATTAAAAAAACTCCCTTAGAAACAGACATATTCTACCTGCCTGAGGATATTTTTTGAAGCCTTAGCCAGAATTCAACTGTCAGCATCATCCAGACGTATTTAAATGTTGTGAAGTGCTAAACTTAAATTTTACATAATTAAACATAAAAACAACCTTTGATTTACTGCGTGGTTCTGTTTATTCAGTGTTCTTTCTATGTAGCGCCATTATCAGTGCTGAGTGAGTCTTCAGTGAAGCGTGTTGTCCATCATCTGCTGCAGGTGTTGAACTGGGAGAAGAAGCTGTCATCAATGCGTCCTCTTTCAATGTCTGGTTTCCTTAAAATGACACCAGGACACAAAGTGAGACATTAGTTTGTTTGTTTTTTCTTGAAAACAGGCCTATGTGTAGACCCGACCAAAAAAAATCTGTTTTCTTCATGTTACTGACTGTTCTTTGTGTGTTTGGGCCAGCTTCATGTTAGTGCTGTCCAGCTGTCGTCTCAGCTGCTTGTTCAGTCTTGCCTGCTGCCTCTCCATTAACACAGCTGTATGAGCCGAGTCCACACGGACACCGTCATATTGCTGCTCCTCTTGCTTTTTCTCAAATTCCATCCTCTGCAGATGACACAAATGTAACACAGTGAACAGCTTCCTAGTGACTGCTTTTCAAATGAAAATGGGGAAAAAAAATAGCATGTGTTTTGAGTGTCATTTGTTCCTCTTTCACCTTTTTCTCCTCTATTTGATATTTCTGGAACTGAATGATCTGCTGCAGGCTCTCTGGAGGCGCTCTCCTATCGCTGCCTGGACAAAGACCAGGCACTCCCATCATGCCCGGGGTGGGTTCATCATCTATACCTGCCAGTTGTCCTTGCTGCCCCTTCTCTTCAATCTTTGCCCATCCAGACCCAGCAAAAAAAATTTGAGTTGACAGAAAAGTGTTGTTACTGCACCTCAACTCACAACAACTCCAGTTCAATGTCTAACATTAACCAAAATAACTTTTTTAAAGAAAATATATCGATGAAATAAAAGCTGCTAAGGTTTTACTTTAAAAAATTATACAATTTAACACAAGACATTTAAACAAAAAAACATGCGTGCAGTTAAAATGTCATTCTCGTGCGTTTCCAAGCTTTGACATTCCTATTTAATTCTATTTAATTAATTCATATTTTCAAAGACACTTTAACCACCACCATCAGGTTTACCTTGGTTAGATTGTACTTCATAGTGGCAATAGCTGCTGCTTTTCTCCTCTCCATCTCAACACTCTGAAGCTGCAGAGCTTTGTTGTCCATTTCTACTCTGCTTTGCTCATAGTGCTGCTCTGAAGAAGTACAGACAAGGAAGTCAGTGTGCGTTTTGTATCTGTGTGTGAACTTAGCATGTGTATCTTGAATAGCACGCCTATTCAACTGGTAACCAGTGGCAGGAATCCAGCCCTTTAAGGATCTCAATCCAGCTCTTTGATCATTTTAGAAATGTTAAAAAAAACAGTAATTGTGATTATTTAAATTACTTGCTAACAAGTTTATGGGTGTTTACATTGTTCATTAGAAAATAATCATTTTATTAGTGGGCTAATAAACCCACTAATTGGTTTTCATTGGTCTTTTTTTTTTTTTTTAACTCTGTTTTAGCAGAGGGAATTTAGCAGTCAAACTGAGTAAAAAAAAAGGATGCTGAATGCAACAGTGTGTTTATTAAAACAACAAGCTACTTCTGATCTAGAATTACAAAGGTTCAATGTTTTCCTATACTTTTGTACATATTCTTCTTCTTCTTCAAACTAATAAAGTGGAGGGAAAAAAATAAATTCCTCACTGTACAGGTACATACTGTACATAGGTTAAGTAAATGTCCGGCCCCTTGGCACTTTTTTCAAATCTGGCCCTTCTATACATGTAATTGAATAGACCTGTTGTGTTGGATCTACCTTCCAGCTTTTGTTGGTGCTTTTCTGCTGCTCTCTCACTCTGCTGCTGGATGAGCCACTCTCTGAGCTGCTGCTTCTGTCTCTGCCGTCTGCTCTGACTGTCCGGATCTTCGCCCACCAGGTCCGAGAGTATCATCTGTACATCACCGGCTTTTCTGCAGCGGTCTGGGTCGTTCAGGTCGTGCTCCCGCCGGCTGCAAGGCTGCTGGTACTGATGCCGGTAGTTGTCAACGGCCCTTTCCATTGCACGCTTCTCCTTCACTTGTCTGTGATGGAGAAGGCAAGCTAATTTGCTATTTTGGCGCATATCAGCATCTGTAATAAAAAAACAACAACAAAGAAACACAGACATCACAATGCACTTCATTAGAAATTCTTCATTATTTTTTGATTAGATACTGTTCTCTGTCAGAGAGTAAAAGGACATTATTCAAGTTAACTCTTCTGTTAACAGTAAGGCTGTTTTCTCTGTGATAAGCTGCCCTCCCAGAACACATTATCACTGACAAAACCATTACAATAAGTTAACATGAGGAAGCCATGTTTAGCCAACTCACCATAAGCATTATGTTCCTCTTTTGCTGCCTCTTCTTGTTTCTTCTTTTCTTTCACTTGTATGTCCAGGGCTTCCTTGTCAACCTATAACACAGACCACGGTCATGACATCTAGCTAAAGATTAAACAGTGGTGAACTACTAATGACTATTGTCATTATAGATGAATCTTTTGATCATTTTCTTGATTAATCCATTAGTTATTTGGTCCATAATGTCAGGATATTAAGAAAAATGTCGATCACTGTTTTTCAAAGCTCAAAGTGATGTCCTTAAATGTCTTGTTTTGTCTACAACAGATATTCACTTTACTGTCATAGAGGACTACAGAAATCAGACATTTAAGAAGGTGAAATCATAGAATTTGGACATTTTTCTTAAAAAAAACAAAAAAACTCAAAACCATAAAAAAGTAGTACGATAGTTAAAAAATAGTTGGTGATTAATTTAGTAGTTGTAAAAAAAAAAAAAAAAATAGTTGCAGCTCCAGTGGAATATAATACTTGAGTTCTTTCATGACACTTTCTTTTACTCTTATGTTTCAGAGAGTAATATAGTACTTTTTCTTGACCAAAAATATTTGGTAACTTATAGATTTTGCATACAAACCAATAACAGTTTATGTTTTGTTATAAACTACGCTATCTAGTAATATATTCAGGTACAGCTGAAACTATTAGTTGATCGATAGAAAATTAAGTAGCAGCTATTCTTAAAATCGTTTGTCATGCAAATATTTTATTGCTCCAGCCTGTTAAGTAAGGATTTGCTGCTTTTCCTTTTAATTATTTCAATAATTTTGAATTCTGTGTTATTGGTTGGACAAAACAAGCCTTCTTTTACAAAAAGTGAAAATAATCAGATGTAGGTCATAAGAGTTTTCCTGATTAAACTTGATATTTTCAATGCAGGATTTTTACAGGATAACATTCATACTTTTACTTAAGTGATGGATCTGAATACTTTATAAACCACTGTAGTTAATGCCTGTATAGAGCAAGGTTAGCATAATTAGCATTGCTCTGCTACAGAGACAGTCGAACACCGAGCAAATCTTCTCTTACCCCGATCGTCCTCAGTTTGTCATTAAAAATCCTCTCTTGTCTCTCTGTCTCTTTGTCTCGACGTCTTTGCAGACTTGCTCTAGCGATGCGGTCTGAGAGTAATTCAACGTTAAACATTTTGACCAGAAAATAGTGTATTAAGTAACGCTATGTGGTGTTGTAGTTCAAACAAACTGTCGACAAACTCAGCTAACTTGTCAACACACTGGTTGCTAAGAAACCATAGTTCGTGCGCCTTCGGAGGTTGTCGGCTTTTCCCGGCATCTGCCACCATATGGGGTCTTAAGATGCTTGTTGTTTCGTTGGAACGCGTTACAAAAACAAAGAATAAATATTTTTCGCAGCTCTAAAATTACATACAGACGAAAGTTATGACGAAGCCAAAAGTCAGTGTGGGTCAAAATGCCATAACAGGCTGTTTTATTACAATGAAGGGTCGCTAACATCAATTAAAAGGTTAAAAAGTAGCATATCTCGCTGCAGGGGGTGGTGGCACACCAGTCAGCAGGCTGGTGCACTGATAGTATACTAGAAGTGAACAAAACAAAACAATATAATTAAATACCAAAACTAGAAAACAAAATAAACCCTCTTTACTCCAACAGAAACACACCCAAACTAATACCGGTGCCACCAAGGATAGCACCACAAATCAATGGGTGAACTCCCACTGCACCAGCTGCTCCTGTGACCAAAGGCCAACACCAGCTGCAGCACTAAAACAAAAAGCAGAGCTGTAAGTTAGCCATATACTCAAACTACTAAACTCAATAAACAAAATCCAAATAATATAATAGGTTGTAAACAGCAACCAGCACTTTCCCTGTAAATTTAACAGAGCACGTATGTTAAATCTCAGTCTACAGACATGCAAACAATGCTTGGTAATAAGGAGACATTCTCATACCTTGCCACTGGCACAATTCTGGGACTGTTAGGACCCTTTACAAAAGAAAGAATAAATTATTGGCAGACCCACATTTTTATAAAGATTCCCTATTTGCATAATATATACAAATAAATTACCTCAGGGTGCAAACAGAACAGGATTTGTTTGGTTTACCAAGGAAGCATGTGCACAGGAGTAATCTCAGTAGCATGAGTGAAGCTTACACACCTGTGCTTCATGGGCCTCTTAACAACTCTCCTCCTGATTGGCCAATTGTACCTGACTCCCAGTATCCCCCTGCTACACATCCACACATGTGATGTCACATATTTTGACTCCACCTTCAACCTAAGCAGAAGCATAATCAAATGGAATAAAAAATAAAACTATATACTGTATACTGGTCATTACAGGATTGATTACAACATAAGCATCCATTAAATTTGTTGGCAGTAATTCATTGCCAAAAAATTGAAAGAAGATCCTTCAGCCATCACCCGTCATCTTCAGGCATGATTCATTTAAAGTTGTTGGAGAAGATGGTGGTGGTTGCTTTATTCCCCCCAACAAAGGTGATCAAATGCATGATTTCCTCCTTAATCTCATGCAATATACAGCCCAGCTCATAGATTTAAAGGGCATTTTATTTTGACCTGTTGATCAGTCTGCTGTGTCTGCGCAGAAAGCCACATCAAAAACTAGACCTTTTCACATGAAAGTCTGCGCAAAGTAAATGATCCCTCACACTCTGAAAGTCTTTTGTTGCCAGTGGGTGGAAAACCCCTCAAAGATGGTCAGTGCAAGAATCTCTTCTCAAAAGCACGCAACTGAGCTACATCAGCACTCACCAAATGCAACAGAACAGAGATTTGCTCAGTTGACTCAGGGCTTTGATTTAGCAGTATCCACTTGTCAAAGGCTCTTTTTTTCTTCTTTTTTTTCCCACCAAACACACTTCTTTTAACATGAGTGTCTTGGGCACCTAGCCTCTTAGAGTTTTTTTTTAAAAAAACATCAAAACCAAAAACAACCAGTTTTGGAAATCAAATTTTATTTCTCAGACATAAAAAACAATATTTGAAACAAACAGGCCTTTGCCTCAGCACTACAGAACAAAACTTTGTTGGCCTGCCAACACCCATCGTGTATAAATCTATGAACTAAGTCCCAAATATCCCTGTACCTTCTCACTGGAGGTGTAGACGCTTTCCAGGAGAGCACTGCCCAAACTTGTCCATGCCAAGGCCCCCAAATAGCAATAGATTATCGCCAGTGCCCCATTAACCATACTATGACAAACAATAAAAACAGAAAAGGAAAAACTAAATTAATTATCTCCATTCCTTGAATTTTTAATTGTTTCAATGGGTTGAAGAGAAAAGACAACACATGAGTTTTTATATACAGTAGCATGGGAACCAGACAAATCTGTTTAGCTCATTTTTTCATTTGCTCCAGCAGACAATTAGTTTTTATAGTTAGTGCAAACATTTCATGTAACCACTACTTTTAGTGTTTTTCAACAGCTTGCCAATCATTAGAGGTTCCTTTATAATTTATTTAACACAAATTAAAAAATAAGAACACTTTTATGTAAATGTAAATGGATTGTGCTAATGAACAAATAAGTTCATTCACCTTTGAACAAGTGGACTTAACAAAATTTCTCATGATTACAAAAACAAGCCTGAAAATCCAGTTTATAAAGGGGCATTTTAAAATATAATCCCACGTGAACAACAACAACAACTAGACAAATCTTTAATAATAATTGAACACCACAGTATGGTAGATTTAAACCTGCAGAGTCTTTATGGATGACAGTGTCTTTGTAAGTTCTGCACGACTCATAAGTCAGTGAGGACACTTCTGTACCACTGAATGTCACCTCAGGAATGTACACTGATGTTTCCTACTCTATAAACGCTTTATTTTCTCAGTCTACTCATTTTATACCAGCAATGGTCTTTACTTCATTTAATTTTCCTTCATCATATGATTTGCCTTGTTTGACCACTGCTGCCCTAGCAAAAAAAAAAAAAAAATCTGTAACCGTTGTACCCAAAACTTAACTTTAGCAACAAAGTAAGGCAAAGCTTAAAATCTGGGGTATAGCAACAGTTAATAGGTTTATTATAAGAACAATCCAAACATTTGCATTAGTTTTTATATAATACACGTGGTGTCTATGAGTGGAAAGAATGGAGGGTGTAAAGTATTAACTTGTATTTTTAAATTGCATAATGGGTTTGTCCTTTAAAAGCAGGCTGAGGTAAAGTGTCTATAATAAAATGGAATATCTGTGACATACAGGGAAATTGCTTGCACACTGAGAGTTATCAGAGCTGTACTCAGAACAGCATCAACTCGACTATGTAACACATCATGTTATTACACACTTATGAGCAGAAAAGTGCACTTCCTGTTGGCCATACACACACATTTTTAAAAGGCTTTGATTATGTTTTGGATTTCCCATTTTTGGCCAGAGCATTCCTGTATTAGAAGTTTGCCGTTTGTAATCTCCAGACATCTTTTTGTCTCTCTGTTCTTCAGTTCTTTGCCCTAAAAAAGAGAATAAGGGTCAAAAGTGCTGATGCACAGTATGTCACATGACATTCAGACAGCTACAGCCAATATTTTAAGCTACACGAGTCACCCTAAACTCATCCACCCTCTGATGTCGAGGTGTTGTAGTACCTGAGTGAAGTCCCAGTAAATCCCCATTCCTTTCTGCACGGCCTCTTTGCAGTTGTAAAGGCCAGGCTCCGTTTCTTTTTTGCCGACATCAGCTAAACAGCGGTTGTCATTGTACTTGTGGGACTTGATGCCACCGATGTAGAGTTCACCGTTCTCACGATAATAAGTGAACTAAATTATAAAAAACAGCAGCATCAGCAAGCAAGTTAGTCACAACAGGGACAAATTTCCGCTTACCGCTAACTTTTCAGAGACATAATCATTAATCTTGGTAACCACATTTAGCTGCTTTACTTACCTGAGGTCCATAGTAGTGGCATACATAGGCGATGGGTGTGTGACCTGGCACTGGGCCTTGGTCTACACACATGTTACTGTCAAGATTCTTCATCTGTAATGGGGCGTTCATCATTTTGTCAAAGTCAGTGAAAATTTTTTAACCACTATGGCTAAAAGGAGTGAGTCACTAACACACAATTTAACATGGCAATGCATGAGGCACACATACAAAGCACTATTGAAAATTAAACTTACTCCTCCAAAGGCGAGTAGGTTGTCCCAGGGATCCAACTTGGGATACACATTTTCCAGGTACCATTTGAAAGGTTTACAGTTCAACCGCTCTCTGAGTTTTTTCCTCTCCGAGATATCCCCAATGTCAATTCCGTGATTCTGCAGAGGCAAAGAATACGGCATGATTTGTTTGTGATATTGGAACAAAAATAATTCAAATGACTTCACTTTAGTTTAAGAGCTGAGAGCGAGTAAAAATGCACTAATACTTTAATATCTAAGAAAGGAAGGGCTTCTAATGTGAAGCCTTGAATGTTTTTATCCAGCATCCTGTGTGTAGAAGCATGCAGTCTATCAGGGATGTGCACAGACATTTTGGGGTGACGGTGCTCAAGTGAAAAAAAGGGAAACCCACCCATTATCTAGCTAACTAAATATTTCTCCCATTACTATAAAGCAAGGAATCTCTGTCTGTATGTAGCTCATTTATCCGAGAAACGCTCATCTGATCTACTTCAAACCTGGCATGTATATTGTTTGGGCCCAAAGGAAGTGCAGTGGATACATGCAACACGTTCAACATTAATACATTTAGAATAAACAGGTGAACATGCTCTACGCAGCAGCGGGGGCTGGGACTCATTGACATAATCAGTGTCATTGATTACGACATGGCGCATCGCAAAGATGGCTGCACCCTGTCAGAGAGCCAACTGCAGCCAGTGGTGGAAAGAGTACTGAAAATCTGTACTCAAGTACAAGTAAATAATAAATCAATTAATCATTCATAATTGATGTGATATAAACCAAGTGTTTTATCACTCATTTTGACTGGCTGTTTTTTGTTTTGTCTTTTTTTTCCCTCTCAATTTCCTTATTCAGCAAATGTCTCCAGCAGACAAAACAAAGCTAGATAAGGTGCAGTTACTGTCACAACTATTGATTAAATATCCATGAATACATTTTTAACTGGTTAAATTCTTAATGAAAAATCAATTAAAGATCAGTCATTAACATACTTTTTTTTTTTTTTTAATTTGTTTTGTTTTTTGTCCACATGTCCTGGTTTTCATTGGCTTTTTTACTATCAAATCACTTTATTGGCTACAAAAATGCAGATACAGGGCACCGGTGAAGGCAAGGAGATCATGCTGCCCAATTTGCATGTGTTACCTGCATGGCAGTGACCAGGGAGTCAAACAGGGAGGGGCTTGTGCAGTCTTGCAGAATTACAACTCAAATGCAGTTGTGTGCATTATAACGCCTTTTTAGTGAAAATTGATGTGACAGAAGATAAGAAAAAGTGTCTTGGCAAAAAGGGGCCATTCTCTGGCCAGAGGCCAAAGGACCCACTGGGATCTGTGTGCATGGACCTTCAGTATACCATAAAAAGGGCATCATCATTTTTGTTGTTTGACTACATTTTAAGTACCTCAAATGGCAAGTTCCACGCCAAGTTGATGTTGTGTTTGTATTCATCCATCCAAACTGCTGCTACTCTCAGGGCATTTCTCTTCATGGCATTGCTCAGGTCAGGCATGTAGGGCTTGTGGTTCCTCTCGATGTGGGCGATCTTGGAGCATGGAACTACTTCAATACTGCCTCCGCATGTCCACACCTATGAGCAAAAACATACAACAGATTAAAAAAAACAAACAGCAAAACACTTTTAACCTCATACAACGCAATAAAATATAATTGTGTGAGTGTAATGCATGAGAAAAAACAAACGTTAACAGGAGCTAAAAGATACTTGTTTACAATGCTGACAACCTATGGGCAAAGGGCAAAGGGATAGTTCAGGTTATCTGAAGTGGAGTTGTATGAGGTAATCAGATCCATAATCAGTGTATTACTGCAGTAAGTGGTTGGTCAATCCAGTTTAGAAAAGCGAAGAGGAGTACTGGCACAGAAGCAAAGAAATGTATGTATGAGTATTTTCATTGCTTTACTTTTGCAGTGCGTTGGCCAAAAAATTGACATACTGACTAACTTTACATCACAGAACACATAAGTTGCTGGTCTGTCTTGCCTTGATCAATTTGTTTGTTTGTTATTGTGAGACTTTGGTGAATCCAAACTGATCCTTAAAAGGATTTAGGATTTAGTGGCATCTAGTGGTGAACTTGCAGACTGACCACCAGATGAACACCTTCACTTACTCTCCCCTTCAAAGTGTGTACAGGAGTATCTACAGTGGCTGTGAACCTTGCACAAAGGCTGCATCTGTGGCCAGTGCTTGGTTTGTACATTCTGGGCTACTGTAGAAAAACTGTGGAGTAACATGGCAGACTCCATGGAAGGACCTGCACCCTCTGTAAATGGGTATTCTATGGTAACAAAAACACAATTCTTATTTTCAGGTAATCTTACAGTAATGAAAACTTGCTTATTATATTTACATTATTATTATGATCAATTTTTGCCATTTAATACCAATAAATCCCCATATTAACCGCACACACTGGACCTTTTGAGCTCTAAAAGGAACTTTAAAACCCTACCGATGTGCACTAGTTACTTGTGAAGTAACAGGCCCTGCTGTTGTCTGTGTGTGTGTGTGTGTGTTTACTGGCAGACATACTGCCTTGTTTTGTGTGTGCATTAGGCAACAAACTGCTTCAGGCACTGCTGACAAGACAAAATACAATCCATTTAAGTAATCAATGAGTTTCCAGGATTATCAGATGGCAAACACTGTACATCTGTTTATAATACTATAGATGGCAGCAATCACTTTATCGTTCCTCCCAAAGATTGTGAGGTAAACACTAAAGTGAGAGGGGTAACTGTTCTGAAACCAGGATCTGAACTCCTTTGTTTTTCCAGAAAGTTTAGGATTTGCTGTTCAATGAGTGCGGCCTACTCACACGAATTCCCAGCTCAACATTTTCTCCGCCATACACTTGCATTCCTTCATCAAGGAGTCCAATTTCTCCTAGAAATTTCCTTTCAGCGACGAGGATCCCCATGACAGACGGACTTCTGAATTGAAAGATGACAACTGTCGGTGCTGTATCATTTAAAACATCAAGAATGCCTTGCTCACCATACAATTATTAAGACAATGGTGTCATATTTGTCCGACATGTAAATCACAACAAGATTGGTTGATTTTACTGTAACTTACTTTCCAGGCAATGAGCCGTCGTTGAGTTTATAATACTCGGGCGAAAAACCCTCATACATGCACCATAAAGCCCAGTCGAAGGCGTGTGCTGCTGGCAGGTACTTAATGACCTTGAGGTCATCAAAGTTGACTCTGTCAAACACTGGGGACACCACCACTGTCCGGTTGGCTTTGATCTGTGTCAGTAGGGGTTCAGCCCTGCATGAAAGTAAGGGAGGAGAGGCAGGTCTTTTGTTTGTGTCATTCATAATATGTCATTGTCTTTTACTGAATAAAGTCATGTGAGACTGCTGGTTCAATAATTGTCTTTTTGCACAATCTATTGTTGAAGCAGGTTGTGTGTGTGTGTGTGTCCGAAATACAGAGCTGTGCCTATTGTTATCCAAATAAGATAAAATAGGGCAAAGCCAGTTTGCCACAACACTGCACTGGGTTTCTCCTTAATAAATGAGTCTGTGGTGAGAAGGTTGCAAGTCTGAGCAGCACTCACCCCTCCCTCATTACCAACACTACAAACCCCTTATGCAATGCCTTTAAGCCCTGATTGCCCCACCGGAGCTGCTCAGGGGCCAACAGACCAGACTGTGGTTGTACTGGGATGTTGCAAAAGCACGCACCTGTACAAACAGGGCGTTCCTGAAAAAGATCATTGCTCCCAGCAAAATCCTCCTGGTTTAACAAAAGCTAAAATGTGAGGCTAACTTCAACATCACCAGTCAGTTTGTACTCTGATGTGGGTTCTGCCCTGTGACAAATTTAGTAGATATATTATATATTGTAACGTTGTCAGTGGTGGTGGTAAGCTAATAAGCTATTCTGAAATTTGAAAAAAACCACCTATCTTCAGAAAGATACTGCTGCAACTAATATATAATATTAAAGACTGCTTATTGCACATTTAATCTGTAATCAAATATTACACACAAAACAGTGAGAGTATTATAAACAGTGAAAAATGTTACACAAACTATTGTTTTTAAACCACATTCTTACCACATCTCATGAACTTCAATATGTGCGTCCAGGATGGCCACCACATCCGCAGTGGCAGCCCTCCACCCAGAAGCCCTGGCGTAAGCAAGGCCCTTCTGCTCTGTGTGCCTCACTCTTGCAATGCGAAGACTTGGATTCTGCTGCTCAAGCAACTGCACGTAATTATCAAGGTCTCCCTTCAGGTCCTCTGAATTGAAAAGAGAATGTGGGCACATAAGGGGCCTGGCAGATATAGTTTTTACAACAGTAAGCGATACCGATTACCCAGATTACCCATTACCCAAACAGACAATTAGCATGCTGAATTTAGGAACAACAGTTCTGATCACAGACAGGGCACATATACTGTTCCTCATCTGTTAAATGCAAAAAATAACTGGAGTTGCTTCACCTGTCCAAGAAATAGTCCAGCAGACAACTCCCATAAACCAAGAATTTTTTGTTTTTACAGTTGGGTTTTTGTACAGATTAAACAAACAACATAACATCTTAATTAGTGAGCTTTAGAGTTGCTTGTAAGGAGGTTGTTTTTTGGACAGAGTCAGTCTGTTTCCAGTTTGTGCTCGGCTAAGCTAACCTAATCAGCTCCTGGCTTAGTCTTTGTGTTTACCAAACACATACAAGTGTGATACCAATCTTCTCATCCCGGAGAAGGCAAGAAAGCCAATAAGCATTTTGCCCAAAATGTCGAACTGTTGTTTTAAAGGTGCAAGTTCATTTGACAAAATGCATCCAGGCAGAAGACTGCTTGAGAAAAACTGATACGTTTAAAAAAACATGTAATTTACAATCCCAAAATAACACCTGGCATTCATATACTGCCATATATTCAAGCTTGACAGTATCCACGAGAAGGATTAAAAAATACATCTGCAAAGCACTCAAAACCTAAAAAACTGGAAGTTACATGCTTTATCATGTCCGATTACAATGAAAGAACAAAATATGACCAACAATTTACCGTGTCAACATGACATCTAAAATGAACAAAGTTATAATACTCTATTAAAAGCCACTGTATTGTGAATGTAGTGGTTTGCTTTGGTAACCAACCAACCATTGGAGCTATTGTCATCCACCATTATTATCTCCTTCAATAGGCTTTTAGGGGTGCGGTCTATGATGCTGCGCAGGGCTCTCTGGATGATAGACAGGGCCTCGTTCAGGTAGATCAGCACCACTCCAAGACTTGGCAGGTCCTTTGGGTAACTTTTTTTCAAACACCTATTCAGAAACAGAAGGATTTTTGTTTGTTTTTTTTTAACTAGAACTACAATGTCTTTTGCATAAACTGTGTAAATGCTTTAACTAAAGATAAACCATGTGATCAGAAAGGTGAAGGATTAGCTTTTTAAACAAACTGAGTGGAGTCCATAAGGGACCATTACTTCATCCTCTCTGTCAGAATGAGAGGTCTGCCATCACAGGAAATGAGGATTAAAGCTGTACCTTGGATCCCTGGTATCTGGAAGAGCTCGATCTAGAGGAAGGCGATCACTGAGAAAAACATTATATCCGTATCTCTCAAACAAAGCCTGTGCCTCTCTTTGGTCAGCCTCAGACAGATTCTTCCCCCACTCCTTGAATAGGGCCGATGTGGGGAACAGTATACTGGGCTTCTTCTCTTTGGGGGCCTCCTGCTGGTCCTGGACCTTTGCTTCGGGCTGCTCTTTCTTCTGCGGGTGCTTTTTGACTGGATGCTGTTCGACCTCTACAGCTTTTTTCCGTCTGTCTCGGTCCTCTTCAATCATTTTATGCATTGCATCCTGCTTTCGCTCAAAAGCTTTGAGTGCATTGTCTTGACAAATATGTGAGGATCAAGGATGACAAAGAGGGAACAAAATGAGCCAGAGGTATGCTTGATTTCTGCTAGAAATAATAGACTAGATTAGAGCTGAACAATTCATTTAAATACTATTGAAATATCAATATGGCCAGGTGCAACATCCAAACTGCAGGAGCTGCAGGTAAAATGTGTCACAACACACCATTATAAATGAAGCATTGCACCAGCAAAAAGTACATTCACTTCCAAGTAGAGACCATAATCTCTAGATGTAAGGAAAGGGAACATCTATCAAAAATCAAATTAAATCTGTTTCTAAATCAAAACGTTGATTGATTGATTTATTCTACATAAACATTTTGTTGATGCCCAGTGAAAAATCACGTGTTACTGCAGCACAAGAGACATCAGATAAAACACAGCAAAAACCTAACAAAATACACAAAAAACCATGTGAAAATTACTGTCTATTGAAGTATATGTTCAGTGAAACAAGACAAACGTCAGGAAAAATAGACTTGACAAAATTTATCTAGCCTTATATTACAAAACACATCTTCATGATCAAACATTTTTCTTCCTAAACAAATAAACTGGTGACAGACAGTCGATATTTTCTTTCTTTAGTGACTGATTAAACTGAGTAAAGCCTATGCGAAAAAAAAAAGAAAGAAAGAAAGATACACAATAACTTGCAGTCCACTCACGGATGTTGACGATGCTTTCCTTCAGTTCAGAGCTGCTGTTCGCACGCGACCTGTCCAGCTGTTTTTCAGCCACGCGCACATATCCAGTTGTCAGCAACATGCCCATGCAGACGACGAACACAACTCCCCCCAGTATGAGGACGGGTCGCTTTAACCATCTCACTGCTCTCATGCTGATAACGCAGTGTTCCCCAGCCCTGTTCCTCAGGGAACCCTGCCCTGCATGTGTTATAGGTTTCCCTGCTCCAGCACACCTGATTCAAATGATCAGGGTGTTGTCAGGCGTCTGCAGAGGCTTGATGACCAGCTGATCGTTTGAATCAGGTGTGACAAATAAAGATCTGCGTGTCAAAAAAAACGAGCCTCTGCATTAATCCAGAAAGAACTGTTTAATCTTGCAGCTAAACTGAGTGACTAAGTGCAAAACATGGAAAGAGAGTCTTAAACATCAGGTTGCTCAGAGGTGGTGAATCCACCGACGCCACAAGTGGTGGGTGATGCATTTAGGCGTGTCACAGACAGTCTGGATAGTTGAGCATAAACATGAACATAACATAATAGGTGTAGTTGCTTGCAACATATGGGACATGAAATGACCTGACTGAACAGATTTGTTGAAAATAGCTGAGGCGTCTTTCCACAGTACACTGTCTGTCTGTCTGTCTGTGTTTGGATTCAGCACATTTGATCACAAATATCCATCAGTTTATCTGTACCTGCAGGGTCCAAACTCATACTGATCACTAAGATATGATTTGAAGTCTGTTGTGGTAATTTGAACTTGTAGTTCTGATCTCCTCCTTGCTTTGTCTTTGAGCTGTATGCAGAGTTCATCTGTGGGAAAGTGTGTGAGCCCTGACACTGAAATATTTTGAAGGGCCTTCACTTCCAGCTCGGCACTTTAGATCACTGATCAACATTTTGCTTGAATCAGTAAAAAGTGTAATTAAGATCCAGTTTGTTATTACCCTCATACATACACCATACACAGTGGATGCAGTTTAAGATCTAAACTTAAAAACTTGTGATGACATGTTCAATATTCCACCTCTGACCAGTGCACTGCTGAATGACGAGCTCATAGTAATAGTTTTCTCCCTGAGCGACCTCAAGACATCTGTTTGTCGCTCTGTTTTTGATCGCTTGGCCCTGCAAAAGTTTAATCAAGAGAAGAAAAAAAACTTATGAGACAGTAGCATATTTTAAATGGCATATGTCTAGGATTTGAATAGTTATGAGTATGGCGCTTCCTAATGTGGATATCTGAAAATACACTGTACTGTGGACAAAATGCTACCATGATTGTATGCAGTCTTACTTGTTTGAAGTCCCAGTACATGTGTAGTCGGGTTACTTTAGCCACCAAACACTCCTGCAGAGTGGGAGTGCTGCCAGAACCAGGGTCAACCAGGCAGCGGTTGGTGTTATATTTGTGAGATTTAATCACCCCAATGATGATTTCACCTTCTGTGGTGTAGTAGCAGTGCTAGTGAAAAGAATATGTTTTGGTTTAAAATGATGTTTTATTAGTATCATTTCAGTATCATGGTCTCAGTCTGTCTTCATAGATTACCTGTGGCTGCTGGTAGTGGCATTCATGCAGCATGGGGATGTTTCCTGGAACAGGTCCTTGGTCCACACAATAACTCCTAAAAATGCTGTTCTGCAGCTGTACAGGTGAGTGTCATGTTAAAGGGATAGTTCACCCAGAAATGAAAATTGAAAAATTGAAAATTGAAAATGCCGATTGGGGGTTGGGTTTATTTTGTTAGCTCACAAGACACTGCTGGAAAGAAACATAAAATGCCTCCATCCTGCATCCTCAGTGTGCATGTTCATGTGAACGTGGTGCCAAGCTAAGAATCTATAGTGAAGATTCAGGCTAAAAAGACAGTGTAAATAACATTTTTCTTGTCAGTCTGACATGTCGAGGCTTTGGGAGACACCAGACGAGCAGTATGGAGGCATTTTATGTTTTATATCAGCATTAACTTCCATTGTCTGGGAGATTCTGACTGAGAATAATGACTGAATTTTCATTTTGGGGTGAACTATCCCTTTAAGAAAGGTATTTATTTGCTTTGAACATTCATTGACTGTGTTTTATATCTCTATAAAATTTAGTGTTCAATCACAGCTTCACCATGGACATATTTTCAGGACTTCGTTGCAACATTTTATTGCTACATTTAGTGTCGTCATTGAAGACAGAATTCGTTACATGAAGTCTTGAGTTGACTGTGTAAATATTTCAGGCTCACACATGTAACACTCATAAAATATGGACTGTTACATCAGAAAATTACGGTGGCCGACAAGTGCAAACGCGCTGCATATACAGACAGGCGTTGCAAATACAGAAACGCGCTGCATATAAGAAAACAGATGTAAAAGGAAAACGCTGCAAATACAGAAACGCGCTGCATAAACAGAAACGTGCTGCAAATACAGAAACGTGCTGCATATAGGAAAACAGATGCAAAACGAAATCGCTGCAAATACAGAAACGCGCTGCATATAAGAAAACAGATGCAAAACGAAAATGCTGCAAATACAGAAACGCGCTGCAAATGAGAAAACAAATGCAAAAAGAAAACGCCGCATATACAGAAACGCGCTGCAAATGAGAAAACAAATGCAAAACGAAAACGCCGCATATACAGTCACACAACGGAAGTGCTCCAGGCCTCTAGGGGCAGTGCTGAGCTTTCCCCCGAGAGACAGACAACGGACGAATCAACCTGCGGAGGAGAGGAATAGGCCAACGTGAAAATATTATGGCACATATTGCTAGATAAAATCCTTACTGTCTGTTATGTATTATGCACTCCCTGTACTTTACTGTTGTTTTATGTATGAGTGTTGTCATGTTGCTTATATAATGTCATGTTTCTTTGTATGTCTTCAACATGACAATAAAGTTTGTTTAAAAAAATAATAAAATAAAATAAAAAAAAAATCCCGAAAGGGGAAACGTAATTATGAAGAATAAACATCCCGTAACTGTTTTTTAAACTAAAAAAAAAAAAAAAAATAGGCCTATGTGAGAAGTAGAAAGTTATTGGTGAGAGGAAAATTGGAGGTGGGAGAGGCTACATGAAAAAGCACGGGGTTTTTTTTCTTTTTCTTTCTTTCTTTCTTTTTTCCACATGTGGCCCTCATCTTTTACTGTATTATGAAAGTGCAGCTGATTTACATTTTTACATTTTTGTTTGTTTGTCGGATTTACATTTTCTGATTTTTTGCCTCTCCCGCCTCCAATTTTCCTCTCACCAATAACTTTCTACTTCTCACGTAGGCCTATTCCTCTCCTCCGCAGGTTGATTCGTCCGTTGTCTGTCTCTCGGGGGAAAGCTCAGCACTGCCCCTAGAGGCCTGGAGCACTTCCGTTGTGTGACTGTATATGCGGCGTTTTCGTTTTGCATTTGTTTTCTCATTTGCAGCGCGTTTCTGTATATGCGGCGTTTTCTTTTTGCATTTGTTTTCTCATTTGCAGCGCGTTTCTGTATTTGCAGCATTTTCGTTTTGCATCTGTTTTCTTATATGCAGCGCGTTTCTGTATTTGCAGCGATTTCGTTTTGCATCTGTTTTCCTATATGCAGCGCGTTTCTGTATTTGCAGCACGTTTCTGTTTATGCAGCGCGTTTCTGTATTTGCAGCGTTTTCCTTTTGCATCTGTTTTCTTATATGCAGCGCGTTTCTGTATTTGCAGCACCTGTCTGTATATGCAGCGCGTTTGCACTTGTCGGCCACCGTACAAAATGAATGACTGAAAATGCGTCTTACCACACCGTATGCCAAGAGGGTATCCAATGTGTCCAGACTTGGATAAACATTGTCCAGGTACCACTTGAAAGGTTTACATTTCAGCTCTTCTCTCAGCCTCTTCCTCTCGGACACATCACCAATATCAATTCCATGATTCTGTGTATCATATCAGAAACTGAATGAACAATGCAAACATATATATCATTGCTGTTGGGCGCAAAAACCTCATATCTCAATATTTTGACTTTTTTTCATAAATCAATGCTGTTGGTCATCCTTGATATTTGTCTGTGGGTTTACAGATATTTAACCCTTAGAAAGTGTTAGACAGTTGCAGCATTCAAACTCTGTTTAAAACCTTTTGTAAATATGAGGTTTCTGCCCAACAGTGCTGATATTTATTGTGTAAAGCTGAAGAAATACATGAGGAAACACTGGCTCTAATGGCAACTTTTAATGTGATTCTTGTTAAAATGACACTTTAACCTAAAACCAGGGACATAGAGACACAGTGTTGTTAAAAATGATGCAGTGTGTATTTTTATTGCTTTCATTAGGCCTTTTTCACAGCACACATTTTACCATTGTTACTATTAACATTAACACTGGCTCTGTTCTATTCAAGTGTCCCAGTAAGTCATGACAGAGACCCTGAAGCTCAAGCAGCTAAATGGAACTCAGCCATCATTCATTTTATTATTTTCACCTGTACTTTTCCTAAATGTCTGCTGTGAAAAAGGCCTGTTACTACTGCAGCAGTGAAGGGTATCGATGAGCTAGCTCCATTTAAGTATTAAGCCATATTTGGGGTTTCAAATACAATGAGCACATGGATGGAAAGAAGCGGGGTATTGTTTAATTTAAGAGGAGTCTATTTTGATACTTTTTTCACCAATGTGACAACTGGATTGGTGGCAAATTATAATGAATACTAGCAGAGGGTGGTGAGGAAGATGTGTGTATGATATTTAAAACAACTATTTTGCAAATTATAAGTATGTTTTCTGGGAGAAAACAGACAACCACTGAATACAGTAAAACAAGGGGATAAAGCGAAGAGCTAACAGGGATAGAAATGTACCAGCTAGTAAAATGTGATGCTCCAGGAAATATGTTTGTGTTCAAATCAGCTAGTGACCTGAAGGCATTAGACATAAAGATGTGTACCTTCTCTCGAATAGAATGGAACTAAATGGAACTCGGCTTGTGATGCTAAGAGTGCCAAAAAACAAACAATTTTTTTTTTTTGAAAAACTGAAAAACCAATGTCTCTTTCCAGGAATTATGACCTGTTTTTCTCAAGATAATCCACAGATCCTGTGGTGAGCAGTTTCACGTTGAAGCTGCTCACAACAAGGTCTGAATCATCTTTAGTAAAGGGGTCATAATTTCTGAAAACATTGCTTTTGAAAGGCTGATATCTCCAAAACTCTGCAACCCACACCAAAACAATCTGGATGGATAAACAGCACTACAAGCAAGAGGAAAAATATGTATTTTTGATTTTGAGAACTGTCCCTTAAAATTCACATTATTCCTGTCAGACCTAAAAAGTAGTTTGAACCAGTTGAGATGTGATTCGTGTGATGCACATTAACGTTATAGACACTTTCATGACACTTTCATGAACATTTCATTAATGTAGTCTGTCACTAACTGAGATGGCTTCTGTAGCAGTTCTGTGCATGAAAAGTGAAAATAATCTTGGGAACATAAATCATTGTGTCAACCTTAAGAGGAAGGTCCCAGGCAATGAACACGTTCTTCTTGTAATCATCCAACCAGATTTCTGCAACTCTCAAGGCATTTCTCCTCATGGAAGGGTTGAGATCAGGTGCATATGGTTTATGTGCCCTCTCAATGTGAGCTATCCTGGAGCAAGGCACAACCTCTACACTTCCTCCACACAGCCACACCTGAGCAGTCAAGACACAGTCATTAGTGATTCTGCAAATCTTCAGCCTTTAATGATTTCAGATTCTGCACCATGTTAAATTCTTATTACTTAACAGATTTGGCTACTCACTCGAATCCCAAGTTCAACATTTTCTCCTCCGTAAACTGTCATTCCACCATCAAGCCCACCGATTTCTCCAAGGAAGCGTCTGTCTGCTGCAAAGATTCCCATAACAGAGGGACTCCTGTCCGAAAGAAACATAACAATGCTACTAGTGATGTCGCAACATTTGCGCTGCTTAAAAAATGTTACATGTGTTTGTCTTATCCCATGTGTGTTATTTTGCTAGAAATCTTACAGAGAAAATGCCCCATAAGTGACATGCAGACAGATTTAAAGCCTATGAAATTCCTTGATCCTTAAGTTTTAAATAAGTTTGGCACAGTCTTTGATCAATGTGGTGCAACAACACATACTATTTGTGCAGTTTGCACTTTTATTGTCTGTTATATTGTGAAACACCTTAGACATTTTACTGTTTGGAAAGTGAAGCAGTATGCTTTTTTTCTTACATAGAAATAAGACAAAGACACATCTAAAATGTGTGCAAATGTGCAAATCCAAGTGCCTCATAGAATAGTCTGACTACTCCTTTGTGTAAGCGTCCAAAGTAAAATTTTAGCATTGAAATCAAACCGACCAATCCCTGAGGAAAACACTTGAACTTTTCTAGCTGAGGGTCTGACTCAATCATTCCAGTCACAGTGATCTGGCTGAATAAAACATTGCTTGTTCCACATACTTCCCAGGCTGCGATTCATCTGCCTTCTTCAGCCACGCTGGGCTGAAGGACTCGTACATGCACCACAAAGCCCAGTCAAAGCCATGGGCAAATGAGATGTATCTTTCAACATGTAGGTCATCAAAATGAACCTTATCAAACACGGGAGACACTACCACTGTCCGGTCGGCTTTGATCCTGGCCAGCAGAGGCTCTGCCCTGGAAAGGACACCAAAATGAAGCAGAATGAGGAGGAGGAGGAGGAGGTGGTGGTGAAATTCATCATTTTTATCTGCAACCAGCAGTTCTATAAGCTATTCACTCAGCCCACCAAAATTCCCCAGGCTCTGGCAGCCACAGTTTCCACACTAGGAAGTTAAAATTTGGCATAGGAGTCAAGAGTGTGAGTGTGTGTTTGATTGCATGCCAGCTTGCTTAAGGTGGCTTGGCAATGGGAGTGGCCTCTTCAATAAGGTGCATAACCTTTAAATTAATTCAGAAACTTCAGTGGAAAAGTTGTCGTAGACTCTTGTGGGATGCATCACTGGTCTGAGTATTTCAGTGTTGCAAGATAAACCCACCAAAATACTTTAGCCCAGAGTAACTTATTGTCTGTTTATTTCAGGCACTTGTGGGAGTTATTGGATTGAGGAGAATTAAGTCTTCATTGGTGATGGTTTGCCATTTACCGTTGTGTCCTGGTCACAGCTATTGTGCATTTGCGCTTGTTTAATAGTATTAATGTCAGATCATAACAGGAAGTAGTGAATGAATTTCACTTCACAAAGGCTAATTTACTCATTGTTTCCCTGAAATATTATTTGTACATACCATCCTTCTGTGGCTTCAATATGGGCATCCAAAATGGCCACAACATCAGCTGTGGCATGCTCCCAACCTGAGATCCGGGACTGGGACAAGCCCATTTGTTGCTGATGCCGTACTTTCTTTATGAGTCCAGGCCTGTCTTTGTGAATCTGGCGTATGTAGTCTTGTAACGGTTTTCCAAGGTCATCTGAAAATGTAGTCCACAGTCAAATCTATAAATAAAGGAGTACAGATAACCACAGCTGCGAGGTAAACTCTGTGTAGCAGTGAGCGATCTGATGCGAAGCGTTACTGGTTGATGTAGACCAGAAAACTGAGACAAATGAGAGGAACATGGCATATAAGTGCACAGTTAAACTTACTGTAAGTGCTGTAGTCATCCACCAGAATGATTTCCTTCAGCAGATGCCCTGGAGTGTGGGTGATGATACTTCGTATTGCCCTTTGAATGACAGACAGAGCCTCGTTTATGTAGATCAGTACCACGCTGATGGTTGGCAGATCCCGGGGATAAGTCTTCGTCAGACATCTAAATAGTGCGAGAGGTGGCAACCTGGTTAATTTTCCAGCCTTTTGGCGCTCAGGCTGAAGAGAACTGCAGAGAGAACGACTGAAAGGATGTTATATCATGTAGCGTGTGTTGTCCAGATGTTTTCCACACTGTATGATGTACTGTATGGTGTTGTGAGCAATTGTACAACCTGGCCTGACAACAGAAGGGGACAAAACAAAGAGTATGAACTGACTGAAAAAAGTGTATGAAAGCATACACAGTGAAATTAGATCTTTATTAGACCTGTTCTGTGCAGTATTGATGGTGATTCTGTGATTTGTTCTGAATGAAGGGTGCCATTATGTGACAGTTATCTTGCCATGTGGTATTCAGACTGGTAGTTGTTAATAGTACGACCCAGAAGTTGGAGTTCGATGACTGTGCCCATCCTTATAGCGAAGGGCAGAGCACAAAATGATCAATTCCCTTTTAAAAATAGTTAGAATCCATACGAACGAATGTTACCTGCTGTCTCTTGTATCTGGAAGCTTCCTGTCGAGTGGCAACTGGTTACTCAGGAAGACATTGTATCCATAAATCTGAAACAGAGCTTCAGCCTCTTTCTGGTCCTTTTCTGGCAGGTTATCGCCCCACTTGGCAAACAGGAAGGAGTCTGGATATAACTTTGGAACCACGATCTTATCTTTTTCTTTATCCATGCTCGGAACAAATTCATTGCTCTTCTGACCTGATACTTCTATCAGTTTTGCTTTGGTGGATCGTGTTCAGAAAAAATAGACAGGTTAACATGTTAATTATGAAAAGCGTCTTTCTATTTTACTGTTCTTTTAACTCAGAGAAACTTCATGTTATTCTAATTGCTTTTTCTCTGCTAAATCAAATGTAGTATACAACATCTTGCCACCTAGTTTTCTGTCCTTTTCCAGTACAGACCTACATACCCAAGGTGTGGTGGAAAGTAGAGCAAAGTTTTTTGCCAATTTGACTTTTGAACTTGGCCTTTGGTCAGTGGTGTGGAGGCCCCAGCCAGTAACAGTGAAATAAAACGTAGCGACCAATGGTTAAATCACTGTCTCTGTCTCTCTGCTCTGATTTCTGCTGCAGAGAGAGCTACAAACATACACAACAAACACAGGCAGAGAGCAGCATGAGGACACAGACAGGTTGAAGGTTCCCCTTGACTGCATTCACATAAAATCAAAGTTATACAGAGGTGTGGCCATGTTTACTTATGGTATGGAATATAGTCGCTGTGACACAATCGGAAGATAATCTTTTACTCTGTGGCACTCTATCTCTCTTGTTTGTTGAGCCAAAGAGGAGGGGCCAACTTTGATTGCTTCGCTTACAAACGGCAACCAACATATATTCTGCCTTAAGCATTATGTAACGAACTGTAGTGGGAACTACTTGACTCAAGGATGTTAACTTTCATACCAAAGAAGGCCTACAGAGATTATCAATAATAATCTGAGTGCTGGTGTAAATGAAGCCGCTCTGAACCAGACATGAGATTCTCATCAAACTGTTAAATCAAAGCTCTACTGTGAACTAAAATTTCGTAATAGGGTGCCACATTTGGTTGCAAAAACTAGATGGCAAAGATGTAAAATTTGTTAAAAACAATTAGGGTGATTTAGTTGCAATTAACTGAATTTAACTCAGCAAACTCTCTCAACTACATGAATCTTGCTTGTGCTTGTGGACTTCAATAACTTGTACATCATTATTAATAGGTTTACTAAAATAAAATCACAAAGCGTACTCACCCAGCTTGCTAAGGGTCTCTTCAATTCTGTCCAGTTTTATCCTCACAGCCTCTTGATCTGTGAATCCCTCTGGAAAAGATTTGCCCGCTCTCCAACTCACAGTCATGTAGGTGATGATGTAAACAAAAATTAGAAAAGGTGCAATTATTCCAGCTCTTCGCAAATATGCCTTCATTGTGGTTTCTCACATATCACATCAATGTCATTCTGTCCTCTGCGCCTACAACTCCACACTTTGCTGCTCAGGCTGCACAATAAAGGTCGTCTTATCTTAAAGATAACATTTCCTACCTTTCATACCTTAAATAACTATTTCAGTTGAGTCTTTCAGTTTACAGTTAGTGTCCAGTTAAAACAGTCAATGCAACGCCTTTAAAGGAAACTATACTCACGTACGACCTATTAGTATCTTACTGACTTGAGTGTTGAGAGGCGGAAATTTATATTGTTATCTACCCAACAATATATTGGAGGTTTCAAAGTACACTTCAGAGTTTACTGTACCTATAAAGCTATTCAGCCCCGCTCTGGTGCGAGCAAGCTTTGTTTTACAGCAATAAATCACAGTGGATGTTACAGTCAAAAAGGTTTAGGGTCCAAATTTATGAATATCTTTAGCATTCAGTGCTAACAACAACAGTGGCTTTTATTATATCATTATTTAGTGTACACATATTATAGTTAACATTATGATCCTGTTCAACTTTTATTTTCTGTTATTCTGTATTTTTTTTCTTATAATTTGGGTTTTTACTTTTGTTTCTTGGCTCTCTCTCTTTTTGTATTTTAGGTTTATATGTTTGTGAGTTTTCTTCTGGGCATAATTAGGGGTCTTTTAGCTTTACACATCTGAACATTTCCATTTTTCTTTATCCTCAGTTGCTTAGGCTCTGTTGTTTTTTGTAATAATGGTTGCATTTTAAAATTTTACACATTTGAATCTTAACTTCTCCCCACCAGGACATTAACACTGTTATTTTAAGTTTGCTGTTGACCTGATGCAAAATAAATCCTCTTTAAAGACCCTCTGTTAAACCTGCGGGTCTGCTAATTATAGACACAAAACAATATTATTATGTTTTCAAAGACTGCACACTTCAACCACTTCCTGCCTATAGCCATGGTCTCTTTTTACTGCCAGAATATTTAATATATGAAATAAATAACTGGTGACAAATCTAGACTGATCATCAGGGGGAAGTCAGAAATATTATTTCCATTCTGTAATCTCAGTCAGAGCACTATTGTTTTAAGGTTTGCTGTTGCTCTGATGGAAAATTAATTTCCTCCCAAGTGTCAGTTTTCCTGCACACTGCAGCAGAGTTTTGTATTGTCTCAGGTGTCTGTGCTGATTAATATTCAAAGGTAGTAAAACAATGACATGTAAAAGTCCCACAGGTTGAATGTCTCAAGAGACACTATAATTGTAATGTCTTTAATAATGAAAAAAAACAAACAAACAAAAAAACACTCAAAACAAGAAAACTGTTAGAGGATCCTTTTTTATTTATGTACACAATATAGTTAAAGAGCAGTGAGAGGCTCACATCCTGTGGCTGCCCAGGTGATGTTGGGAAATTGTTGAGTAGTTTAATAGTTGACAGTCTTGGCAGGCTTTGTCTCATCCAGTTCAGTCTCCTGGTAACGGAACCGGCGGTGGCGACGCAAAATCTCAATAGCCTTTTGTTCTACAGTGGAAGGAGTGATACCAAGATCCTCCAGACCAGGAAGCCCTGGGTACTTCATGTCTGTTGTGTGAAACTGGAAAGTAAAATCGCAGCACAGAATAACAATTTAAGTACTGGTTATTTGGGAAAAAAAGCACATTCCTGCAGAGTGTTGGCTGTAGAGGCTCCTCAGTAGGTGGTACAATTTGCAAGTTTAAAGTTATACCAAAATAATGTTTTTCTTACCCTTTCAACTTTGTCTGGGGTTGTCCAGGGCTCAAATGGGTTCATCCCGAAAATCTGAGCAGCAAGGCTGAAGTGAAAAAACAGAACAGTAGCTATCACCTCACTGTGCAATGGTACATAACTAGGGTCGTGCCCTGATAGTCTAGACTCTTCTAGTTGAGCACTTGTTTTTTTTCTTATGTCAGTCAGTGTAATTTATAGTTACAAGATAAAACGGATAGAAACTTACAGAAAGACACAGGGAGAACTTTTCAGTGAAGAGTTAAGGGTAATCATGAATATATATTTTTATGTTAGCTGTAGCACTTATTTAAAAAATTCTCATCACACTGTGGTTAAGTGATGAGAGCAGGTGAAATAAGTGGTTGGTAAACAAGTGTCAGTGCTTGTGTTTTTATAGGTGCATCACTGCACAAAGAGCACTGAAACAGCATGATAGTCTGTAAACTTTCCAACGGTAGTCTCAAAATCACCACAAACCACAAAACCAACTGTGATGAAAGCAGAGAAGAAACAGGACATAGGTGACGTGCTGCCAGCCACAGCACACGGTGGAGTGTGCTTAGCAGGTGATGCTTGCTTGTTTTTGCCTGTGACAGGCTCAGATTGTTGTTATAAATGTCTGACAACATTATGGATTTTTTTCTAATGAGTAAGATGCATTTTGTTCAATCACAGACAGCTAATACATTGTTCTTACCATACTCCTCAGACTTTTACAAAACATCAGTATCTTCAGCTTCATTTAAACACAACAGAAACAAAATACCACTCTCCAAAAATGTCTTAGTTCATCTTTCCACTGGTCAAACAATCACCAACTCTGGTTTAGCTGGAAATTCACCGTGTGAAGGAGCAGAGAGCCTGCAGGGCAGGTGACAAATGACAGCAGCTGCAGACCTGCAGCAGCCTTAGGAGAGAAGCTCCACAGGTGGAATCTGCTCATGTATGTCATGTTTATAGCACACATGACTGTAAGCAAGGCAATTTTTAACCATCTTCTTTGTTTAGAGACACACCTTAAGTATGGTTTCATGCTCGAGCTGTAATGCTTGAATGTGTAAAAATCACTTACTGATAGAGTGGCCGGGGCAAAGGGTAGGGCACAAAAGGTCTGTGTGCCACTGCGTAGATGTATTCTACCAGGTCATGAAGGAGGTAACGGTTGGGACTAGACAGCGAGAGAAAACAGGAAGAAAACAAATTGTGAAGCAGAGTCCTCATGTGAATCTGTGCTCACAACAAGGGTGTGAACCACAGATCAACATATGCTGGCACAAGATGCCCATACACACATAGTCTTGTACATTAACTTCAAAACACAAGTTTTTTTTTTTATGGACATAAACTGTAAGGACGTTACTAAGGCATGCTTTATCATCAGAGTACTTGGTCATACTCAACACAATTTAGGATACTCATCAATCAAAATGACTTTCACAGTCTTAGCTATAAAACTAGAACTAAATTATTTGTGCTTTGTATCCAAACTGTTGTCAAATTTCAATATTTGCTGAACTCCTGGACACAGTTTTTGACCACCTACCCAACCAAAGCATATGTCTTCCCATTAGCATCAGGGTCTCTGACCGCGTTGATAATGGCCTTGGCCACATCCACCACCTGATGGAGAAAAGAAAACAGTTTACTTGGGATAATTTCATAGGCACATTCAGTGAGCTGAGTGATTCTGTGAGGTGCACATTTTTCCTTCAGACAATACAGGACAAGATTAAATATTGTAAATATTGTAAAAGTTAACCAGACAATCATTTTGTTTGAAAGTACACTGTGATTGTAAGAGGGCTCATAACCAATATAACTTGGGTGGTGCCACAAAACTGAATGATGAGTCTAAGGTACGCAAGTCTTTGATCATTCCTGTTTCTAAAATACCAGTGTAAACTGTACTAGTAAGGATGGCTTCATTGTAAACAAGCACACAAATCGATGGAAAGTTGCTACCAGCCATACTCCCATTAAAATTTGAGAAATTATTTCATGATGTCTGAATTCATTAAAAGGGAAAATATTAAAATCCTTTCAATAAGCTTACATGCACAGGCTGCTTCACAGTCTTCTTCCCCATGGCAATGAGTGGAATAGCATTGCCAAACCAGCGCATGTCTGAAAAAGAAATAAAGGCACACATTAAATTATCACTGGCGAGAACAAGTATATGTTGAGTCAGACTTCCATCACTCAGACACTGACATATCAGCATCCAGTCTATGAACACTACTGTCTATTATTTGCCAGCAAATGGCAGAACTTTGTCTTTGTTTACAAGAACAGTAAAAAGGCAGGTCCATTAAAAACACAACATATCACATCCAAACAAAATACACTGAAAAACACTTAAATATAAGCACAATAGAAGCTACTTTAAAAAGAGCACCAGGTGCTTCATGGATTGAGCTGAGATGAGGAGAAACAGTAAACACATGTAAAGTACTGTGTGTTGAGGTAGTGGGCTGACTATAAAAGGTGCCTGATTAAGATATTTTATGGGAACAGGAATAAACGATTTTCTGTAGATGTTTTTCTTTGCACAGGGGACTCGGTAACTTTGCCCTGATGGCTGTAGCTGACAGTAGTGATTTAGAGGATGGCTGTGGTCATCTAAAATTTTGCTACTGCCACGGTGACAGGACAGTTGGGCTTGTTTGCAGCCTGTAATTGATCTGCCAGGTTTAACTACTTTGGAAAGCTTTGTCTTGCTTTTACCACTTAGATGCTCAAACCAGGACACAATATTAAAAGTGAGTATACTTTGAATTAGGGATTGATATACTCTGTTTAAAGTGCATTGGTCTTAGTTTATGCAGTAGGAAGAATTTTTGCTGTGCTTTTTTTCGAAGTACATTCCACATGGTCTGTAAAGGTAAGACACTGGTCCAAAACAGTTCCCAGGTACTTAAAGGACCTCACTAGCTCCACCTCTTGGATCTGAACTGTAATTGGTTCAAATAGAGGGTTTAACAGGTTATTCTTGTTACCTGGTAGACACGTCTTTTGATTAAGTTACAGTCGGTAAAAGATGACTGGCATCAAACCACTTTACTAGTTCTACAATATAGTCAAGATACACATTTAATGACTGTACACTTATGGAGCGTGCCACTAAAGCCATGTCTTCTGCGTACTAGTGTCGGACACATACTTTCATTTATGTATACTGAAAATAAAACTGGTGATAAAATACAATTGCGGGGGACTACCGTGCTTAAAACAAGACTGTCAGACATAAAATCAGTTCCTTAAACTTTTATCCAGCAGATAATGGCTGAATCTACCTGCAGATTAAAAAGACAAAATAACAAAATTTCTATATTCTTCGTGTTAAATGCAGAGAAGTCCATAAGTAATACCTGTGTACAGTTTTTTGGCTTATCCAGGTGTTCCTTCACTGACTGTATTAGTGTTAAGCTGGCATCCTCAACCCCCCTCTTAGCCCTGTATGCAAACTGGAGTGGGTCTAGACGTTCAGAGTGACAGTGCTAGATGGTTGCAAATGACTCTCTCCATAATGATGATGGAAGTGAGGACAACGGGGCAAAAATCCTACATTTCTTTGGCTCTGGTTTTCCTAGAAATGGGCATTATTTTTGATGTTTTCCATAATGATGGAATAGAGCTTGTGGACAGGTTTGGTGAATACATCTCCTCGCTGTTGAGCACAGTCTTTAAGAAATCTCCCTCCTAATCTGTCCAGTTCTTTAGCTTTGTGTGGGCTCACCTTCCTGAGAACAGCCACCACCTCTGTTGTTATTTGGAACGACCTGTTTGTATTTTCAATAGGGAGGAGTTCAGCTGTTATATGTTGATGATTAAAATGGCTGAAAAAAGTATTGAGTTTATTTGCAAAGATGGTGGGATCATTGCAGTGGATGCTTTGTTTCTCATGTGCTCTGCCCATCATCAGTTTGAGGTCCCACCATGCCTTCCTAACATTACCACATGAAAAAAACAGCTGTCTTACTTGCGTAATGGTTGAAGAATCTGTCCTCCCTTCCAAATATCTCAGAGGGCTTCATGATGATGGCGTCAGGAAACTCATCTCTCACGGCTGTCTCTCCTACAGCCTGTAGGGGAACATAGGTAGCCAGTGCAGCGATTTTAAAACAGGTGTTATGTGGTCTCCTGGTCGTAGTCAGCACATGACCAGCTGAATTTTGTTCAAGTTGCAGCTGACTGATAGCTTATTTTGGTAGACCGGACAGGAAGACATTACAATAATCAAGTCTATTAGTGATAAAAGCATGAAAAGGTTTTTCAGCATGGGCCTAGGAGACAAGCGGACCTCACGTAAACAATGCAAGGTAAGATGTGAACCACTTAAGAACAATGCCTGAGAAGCCCACCCAGTTATGTGGTCTATCTATGAAACAGGAGGTTCGAAATTGGTCTAGAATTGCTAAGAAGAGATGGGCCAAAGGCTGTTTTTCTTCTTTCACCATAGTGGTCTTAAGTGAGATTGGAAAAGGCTGGAGATACACTAGCTAGACTGAGTAAGATAAGATGTGCAGTGTGTGGTGAAACAACAGCCGTGTACCTTGTTCCTCAGGTATTTGGATGAGCTCCGTATGTCAGCATTGAGGTGAGACATGTGAACGAACTTTGTGATGCCGGCCTCTCTGGCAGCCTTGGCAATCTGCTGAGGGATGGACACGAAGACGTCCTCAAAGCGATAGTTCCTTTATACAAAAACAGAAAAAATACTTGCATGTGAAAGCTTACCTACAATTTCTAAACCGACAGCTATGTAAATGTTCTGTTTCATGTGAACATAACATAACATATATCAGATGCTTTAAGATATTTGTCCTGTTTATACCTTGTCTCCCACTCTCTGCCCACCAGGTTGATGACAACATTAGAGTGCTCCAGGGCTCGTTTGATGGAGTCTTTGTTCCTGGCATCCCACTCCTGCAGCGAGAAAGAACAGAGACCACAGTTTGCATTTAAGACTGTAAATGTATAAGTACATGCAGATTAAAGATTTCACCATCCACGAGAATTGCAACATTTCTGCAAGTTGCTTGTGTGTCTGTATGGCCCTTACCATGAAAATGATTTGTCCAAGATCACCCATGGGTCTGAGGTACATGACATCATACTGATCACAACGGTGAGGGACTATGATCTGGGAGCCAATCCGACCTGCAAATCATCAGTACGTAAAAACATACAGGGATTGTTTTTAAATTAGTAACTTGGAAATTGAGAGCAGTAAGTAACTACAAATAGAAAGTAGTTCAAACCCATTATTTCAACATCTACATGAACTACAGTACTGGAAACTAGATTGTTTGCTTTGTCAGAGGTAATTTTCATGTCAGCCACTGAGTTTCAAAACCACTAACTTTACATACCTGTCATGTTTTGGACACCTACATCAATTACTATCCAGAGTCACGCTGAGCAACCGGCTCTAAAATATAACTGTATCTGTGTACCCATAAACAACCATCACCACCATAGTGACAGCACTGTATGGAAATATCTTGAGTTACATTAATCCCTTCTTTGATACTACCTCTTAATGTTGACATTATCTCAGACAACATTACAGCTCTGATGAGATCTTATTTAGGACACTGGGATGCAGGATTAAATGTTTGCAAGCAGTAGTTTATAAAGAAAATACATATTTGCTGAATGTTAAGTAAATATTTGTGTGCATATACCTTAGCAGCAGTATTTACCATCAGTATCATTTTAACTCACCCAGCCTATTGACCACATATCGGCCCAGAAAACCGGTGGCACCAAACACCGTTGCTGCTATTCCACTGGAGGAGGAGCGTCCTCCTTTCCCTTTGGGGATGACAGCATGGTGCAGCTTCCTCTGCTGAACTGTGGTGACGGAGGCCACTGACAGTACTGCAGGGGAGCAGCTACCTGTTGAGGGGAGAGGGACACAGAAAGTGTGTTATTAGCATCAAGAGTTAAAATACACTCAGTTGAAATGTACAATTTTATTAGGAACACCATCCTAAAACTAATTAAGTAAAGTAAATCCCTTCCTTCATGAAGATTATACTGTTATTTTTAATGAAAACTGTTTTATAGCAGGGCTGAAATGATTCCTTTACTCATTTGAATAACTCATTACTAAAAAGCCTAAAAGCAAATTATTAAGAATTCAAACTATTTGCCTCAAGGCTTTATTTAAATGCGGACCACTATACAGCGCACTGTGTTTCGCACGTAGGGATGGGTACTGAAACTGGTATTAAATATACCCTGGAGCTGAATCATCAGAGACAGGATTGATAAGCTCTAGCATTTAAGGTCTGATATAATTTATTATCATGTGGCTGCAGTGCCTCTCCTCCTCTGTGTGTGTAAAATCATCGAAACCACTGAATGACATCAACACCAGATCTTACTACATAACAGTATAGGCAGGCCTGTACATTAAGGCGATAGTTCACCCAAAAATGAAATTTCACTCAATATCTACTCACCCCTGTGCTGATGTGAGGATGGGTGAAGATCTCCAGTTTACAAAACACTCCCAGAGCTTCAGCGCAAAAAAGGCATTGCAGCCAAATCCAGTATAATTGAAGTAAATGGTGACCAGTTTTAAAATGTAAAAAAAGAACACAAACCCCCCCCCACAAAATGTTTCCATACTGCTCGTGCGGTGTAATCCAAGTGTCCGTAAACCGCAACGTTAAAAGTTGACCCAAAAAGACGCCATCTACACCCTGTTTTTAGCCTAGATGTCAACTGTAGCCTCTCAGACTGGATCTGCGTGCACATGCCTGAAGCGGGTACACAGGCTCTCGCCCAAGTGGCACAACACTAAATATATGAGATCTCGCGATACCTTCACATCTGTTTACATGCTACCTCGAAGTGACTCAGACAACAGAGAAGTTCATTCTTTTTTTTACATTTTAAAACCGGTCACCATTCACTTCAATCATACTAAATTTGGCTGCAACGCTGTTTTCCGCTGAAGCTCTGGGAATGTTTTGTGAACTGGAGATCTTCACCCATCCTCACATCAGCACAGGGGTGAGTAGATATTGGGTGAAATTTCAACATTTTAAACATGGGAGACTATGGGTGTGTTTCTCTGTCAGAAACTGCCAGAACTTATCACAGCAGAGCAAACAGGTGATCGGTAGGAGGGCAGACAGATCACTAATCAATCATGGATGCCATCATCCTCTTGGACTGATTAAAAAAAAAGCCAAAACTGATCACAAAATGCACATGGGTGTTCACCAATGTGCATGGGTCTGTGTGGGAAACACTGCAGAGTTTATCATCATGCTGTTCACAGACAGGTCTGCTGTCATGACTTTGACAGAGACAGGGTCATGTCTAGAAAGGAACCCCAGACCCATGAAAAATTGTGTAAGTTTGATTATTTTACAAGAAATAATGGGTAAAAATGTCATGACTTTGGCAAATAAAGGGTTCCCTTCTAGACATAACTACAGGAGGTGCACAGCTCCAAAAATAGAAAATCATTTCGTGGTGGCCAATGTTTTTAATGGCAAGCTGCCATTAAAAAAAAATTCACTCAGTCAAACAGAGAGTATGCAGAAACATTGATTATTGCTCTGCAGTGAGGAGATACCAGGAGACTGGCCATTACACGAGGAGAGCTGGAGAGGGCCGTAGAAGGGCAACAACCCAACAGCAGGACTGGTATCAGCTCCTTTGTGCGAGGAGGAACAGAAGGAACACTGGCAGAGCCCTACACAATGACCTCCAGTGGGCTACTTATGTGCATGTTTCTGACCAATCTGTCAGAAACAGACTTCACGAGGGTTGCATGAAAGCCCAACATGCTCTAGTGGGACCTATGGTCAGAGCCCAGCCCTGTTCTCTTCACAGATGAGAACAGGTTCACAATGAGCACATGTGACAGACGTGAAAGAGTCTGGAGATGCCATGGTGAATGTTATGCTGCCTGCAACATCATCCAGCATGACCACTTGCTCAGACCTTAATCCAGTTGAGAACCTCTGGGATGTTATTGGTACATCCGACGCTGCCAAGTAGTGCCACAGACTGTCCAGGAGCTCACTTGATGCACTGATTCAGGTGTAGGAGGAGATCCCTCAGGACACCATCTGTTGTCTCATCAGGAGCATGCCAAAACATTGTCGGGAGTGCATACAGGTATGTGGGGGCCACACACACACTACAAAGACACACTATGAGTTGTCATGATGAAATTCATGCAAGTTGGATCAACCTGTGGTTTCAATTTTTCGCTTTGATTTTTGGTATGATTTTGAATCCAGACCTCAATGGGTTAATGATTTTGGTTTTCTCTGACCGTTCTTACGTCATTTTGTTTGCAACAAAATACACAATGATGACATCAATCCATCACTAAAGACTTTCAAGTTGAATATATTTTTCATCAAGATCCGATGTGTGTTTTAAGTGTTACCTTATTTTTTTCAGCAGTGTAAAAACATAACCCACATTATACAAATACTTAATTACAAGTAAAAATCCTGCATGTACTGTAAAAATACTAAAGAAAGCAAGGTAACTTTACTTTTACTGCAGTACCTTACTTAGTACTTTTTACTTAAGTTCTAAAGTAAAGGCAGTAATGGCTGCAGGAAACACCAACATGAAAAAATTGCAAAGCATGTAATATTTTCTCATTTGATTATTTAATTAATCATCAGAATGACTGACAGATTACTTAATACTAAAAAATATAGCTGCAGCCCTGTTTTAAAGAAGTTTGTGGTGCTCTTGAATGGCATAGCATTATAGTGAGAAGTGTTTTTAACTTAATGTATTAACCTTGTTGATATACAAGGGGTGGACAGATATTAGAAACACCTTCCACTGTAACACAATACAACTCAACATCTCCACAAACTACAGCCTCAAAAACACCATAGTTGAATCAACAGTTCTCTAAAACTGCAGATAAATCACTCAGACAATGTGACACTGAGTATTTTACTGTGGTGGTGTAGTATGTCACTATTATATTAAAAATTCTTTAGGGATGCCAACAGAATGATCAGTACGGCCAGATAAATAATTTAAAATGAACTACTTCTATCGACCGGAAATAAACATTTCTGCTCATATGACATCTAAATAATAGGATAAGAATAATAAGATGACACTTTTAGACGCATGCAAGAAGTCTACAATGTGGAGTTTTTTGGAAGCACTTTTGTATTTTTGACAGTGAAGGTGTACAGTTTGAAAAGCTTTATGTTTTGTGTTTGTATCTGCCACTTGGTCACCACAATAAAAGTGGGCCTAGTAATACGTTAATTCAATGACAGGAGAAACGTATGTTCTCTGCAATTAGATGAAAAGATGAAAATCAAGAACACACGAGCAAGAAGGCATCTTAAAAGGGCTATAAGCTTCCTCATGAATGATAAAATTGTTAACAGGATCCTTGTATTGAGCGAGTGGATGAATAGTGCAAACCAGTTGATGTAAAACATGTAGCAGATAGGAAGTGACGCTAGCTCAATGTCACTGTACAGACGCTTATTATTGCCAGCATCGTTACTTACATCGCTAGTTATCACTGTAAAACAACAGGTCATTCAGTCAAACATCTAAGACTAGTGATATATTTTCAAAATAACAACTTATCCTCACGTTCATTTGTTTGTATGGCGTTAAACAGAAAATGTTTCGAGTGACCATAACAGACGCCACGTCAAGGCAGACAGTGGAAACGTAACGCATTATTCTTCATTTATTTTTAACGCTACTCCAGCAAGGTTACATAATCAGCTATCTCATAATGTTAGACTATTCAGAAAGGTCCAAATGTGAGCTAACTACCTGCTAGCTAGCTAAAGCCCTTGCTAGCAGGTGACTAGCTGAGCCTGTTAGCAAGGTCACTGGAGCCGAATGTGTGGTCAAACTGTGAGTCTATGTTAGCCTGACATGTCTGTAAAGACATTAAATCACAACATTACACTCTAACATGTCTTTGTCATTATTAAATGCCTACTGTTTTGATATCACTCACTTGAAATCCTTGGAAGGACACTCGCAGGACGGCTAACCAGTACCACAGCCGCCATCTTTCCGTCTACGGCAGACCGTGTGGGCCAAAAACGTCCAAGTTTCGACTTCGTTGTAGCGAAGTGCAAGACAAAAATAAAGCTAATATAGATATGCAAACACCACGCTTTCGTACGAAAATGTCGCAGAATCTACATTTTTATGCTAAAGGAATATGTAACTGTTACGACCATTCAATAATGTTATCATAATATATATTTTTGATTTGATTGTACCATGTTTTTCCTGCTATCTGACAGTGTCTGTTCCTAAACTACCACTGAAATGGGACATACTTACATATATGTCTCTTGATCACTGTGGAGGGGGTTATACATTTAC
The DNA here is from genome assembly GCF_056507025.1 of Lutjanus erythropterus. Taxonomy (NCBI): domain Eukaryota; kingdom Metazoa; phylum Chordata; class Actinopteri; order Lutjaniformes; family Lutjanidae; genus Lutjanus; species Lutjanus erythropterus. Next base: position 9,998,390 of record NC_139329.1, read on the forward strand.
ATTTTATTGATAAAATAATAATAATAATGATAATGGTAATGATAATGCAGTGTAGCATGTAGCAGCTGGAACACTACTGACATATCTTTAATGATAAAGAGAAAAGTGAAAACTGCAGATGTTAAAGTAAAAGACAAATTCATTTTGAGATACAATATAACTAAATAGAAATAATCAAATACAAAAAAATATAATTGTGTTTATAAAACTTTTTTTTACACATATAATTTACAATTAAATTTTTAATTTATCAATTTCTCAGAATCAGGCTGTGAAAATTAAACAAATAATTAGAAATTACTATTAAATGACAACTTTATTCTAATTTAACACTAACCGTACAACTCAACACTGCAGTATATTATATTATAGTCTATTGTGTGCTTTGGATTGGTCTGATTCAGATTTGTTCAATGTCTTAACGACGCCTCAGTATCATTTCATTCATATGATTTAAATCAAGGGAAATAGAAACAAAATTATGAGAATAAAAAGTATAAAATATGAAACCACTTTCTCTTTGAAACAACTTTTTATTTAATCATAAAAGACATAAAAATGTATTTTCTTCACTTTTCATATTTCAGCTACAATCTATCCTCTCTGGATCTCTGGTTGTTAATAGATAGTGTGGGCACAGATCTTTGATTTAAATTCGATCTCCGCTAGCAACTAAAGACATTAATCAATTGTACAAAGATGGTCAAAAATGAAACAAGTGTTTCATTATGTCCTGTAACAACAGATGAGACAATATTCTGTCAAATTTAAAAGGAACCTGGCAGGGTAATCTGAACCCTCGTCTGTGCAACAGGTAAGTATCCAATGATTTCTAATCCAGGTGTACACACACAATAGTAAAGTGCAAGATTTCTAATACTGCAAGGCACAAACTATCAATAATAGGATTGTCTTTTTGTTTCTAATATAAAAAATATTATGAATAACACAGACATACAAAATGTTTTCATACAGAAACAACACAACAAGTAAAACCTTGTCTAAAACCTCAACAAATATCTGAAATATTTTCTTAAAATATGTTCAGTTTTACACATACTTAGGAAATTACAGCAGAAATATATACAATAAAGTCTATTACAAATACACATTTTATGATTGTTGAATTAAATTCTTGAACAAATATGAAACAGGATAAAACTTATTCCATAATAAATAAGTAAAATCATTAATAATCAACATGTCATCAACTGCATTCTACACTTATAAAGTACATAATTATTTCTTTAACATTTAATTAAAAAACATTTTTTGGCTCAGCCTTTATTGCACATATGAAAGTAACGCTAAAATATCTAAAAGAAAAAAGAATAAAAAGCAAAAAACAAATATTTGAACAATTTTCTCTACATGCACATTTTAAAGTCAGATACTTTGTTTTTTAACATTGAAACTAAGAAAAGTAAATGTTCGAAGTCTAAACTTTTTATTAAAGATTTCAATGCACAGCAAAGATCGGGCTCAAAAATAATACAGGAGACAGTGACAGCACCATGTTGATGCTATACTATGAAATATGTTTTTAACCACTTGATCTAAATTCAGTATGTGCATTATTATGTGGCAGACAGAGCGACGTCTCTATTGTGACACATTAAAACAAAACGCCTGCCTGCAACTGTTTCCTAACTCATTTGTATAAAAAACAAGTACAGCTGGTTGATAAACTTCACTGTCATACGAACTCAAAGTTCCACAGAAAAAAAATAATACACTACAGTATGACTGTATACTTAAAACAATAAATAGAAGATGTCCCTCTTTGCTGATCATCAATGTATCGCCTCCATACATCAATAATTTGTTCACAGCATGTGGGAACTGGTTTGTTTTGTACCTGCCAGGAGGAAACTTGAGCTGTTTTCCAACTCTTTTCTCTGACTCTTACTTCCCTTACATGTATGTTTTGTGACCTTATGTGGACACAAATGCAACATGGCAGTGTTTGTAGCAATTTTTTTTATTTTCTGGGTGTGGAGGACCAAACAGATGTAATTTTCTCTCAACCGTCTGCGTACTTCCACTTCCAAAATTCATTCCCTTTCACTGTTAGATGATAGGAGGCAAACACTGGGACGGTTCCTGGCTATCTTTCCTCTCTGTGTCCGCTTCCTCTTGGGGCTTGATGATGATGTGAACGGGCCTCTCTCCACCTCCTTCTTGCTGCTTGGTATCCGTGGAGAGCTTGCCCTCATTTTCACACACCTCCTCCTCCGCTGAGGCCCCGATGGGCCGCAGACGCTCGGCGGAGGCCATCTTTGTTCCTGTTGCTGAACCGTCTCTCTTCAGCTTGTCAGCACTGCTGCTCTCTGAGCTGACCTTCTCCACTGTGCCATGGAAACAAAGGTCATTACATGTCAGCTCAAGGTGAACAGAAAAGAACTCTGTAAGTATGTTTGCAGCTGTGGTGGAAGCTAGTAGTTATTCTAATATCCAGGGCTGAGAACCAGAGGGGCATAAGTAACATTTTGGGTGAAAATGGGTTGTAGATATACAAAACAAAAGCTATTAATCAAAGAGCAACTGAACTATTTGGGGCTAAGTGGGTGTGAGTGCAAATTAATTTTTCTCTTAAACATACTCTCAGCCACATGACATAAAGACACATGACATAAAGAAGTTTTAATATTAAAGACTGGATTTATTAAATACAGTCAGGTCAAAGTATGGTCATTTTTGTGTTGGCAAGTTAGTTAAATGTCTCTGGTTTTCACCCCTTGATATGTAATATATAGTATGGATAATGAAATGGGTCGTGCTCCTACCAGGCTTGCCATTAGCTTGTTTGCGGGAACTGAGCTCGCTGCTGTTTTCCGTGCTGGTTGAACTGTCGGAGACCTTCTTCACTGCTGGCTTGGTCCTTGTCCGGACTTTGTTGAAGTTTCCCTCCAGGATCCATTCATGCTGTAACCCCTCATCAGGAGTCATACGCTTGGTTGGATCCCAACTGAAAAGCACGGAGAAATAATTTAAAACAAGTGTTTGATCTTTAATAAACTACCATTGAGGATACTTTAATTAGAAAAGTCCAGGTTTTATGCAGCCAGACAGATGTTTAGAGATAATCAGAGTGAACATACGTGAGGCAGCGCTTGATGAAGTCCAAGAACAAAGGATCATTAGTTTTCAATGCAGCTGACAGCTCCTTGGAGTTCGGCCTCCTTTTCTTCCCTTTGCTATTAGTGATGTTCCTGGGGTTTCCTTTTGAGTCTGCACATAATTATCAAACACAGTATTAGACTATTATTCTTGCTGTACAAGATATAAAATATCCACATAAAGAAGATATCAAAGAAGATCAGAAACAATACAAAGATAGATTCTCACCAAAGAACAACCTCCTCCTCGATGCAGACTGAACAAAATCATTTGGAGGCATTCCGAGAACCTGTGAGTTAAATATCAAGACACTTTAACACACTGAAGCAACTCACCAACCACATGCTATACATTTACATTTGTAAAATGTAAATGATGCAATAAATGTGGACACATTTCAACGTCATACCTCCATTATGCAAGCTATCTGCTCTACTTCGCTCTCCCCTGGGAAGAGAGGATAGCCTGTGTAGAGTTCAGCGAGGATGCATCCCAGACTCCACATGTCAATGGCCATGCTGTAGGGATGACCCAGGATGACCTCTGGAGAGCGGTAGAAGCGACTCTGGATGTAGGTGTACACTAGTGGAAAAGAAAGACTGTTTAAAATATGTTTTACTGAGCCAAAGATGATTTTAAATACAATATACTGTTGTGTCAATGCTCATTTTCATAATATCAGAGAATAACAAAATTATATTATGTGCATTCACAGATATGGCACATGATATAAAGGTATGAGGATTGGGATTTGGGATTGGAACAGTATCAAAAATAAGCAAATCAAAAAAAAGGATGCTAAAACTACGCTAGATATAAAACTAAAAGAGGAAGGATGAATCTAAGAGTAGGCACATAACTCAGTCTAGGAGCCTTCAGCTCACTGTGGTTAGTCTTCACACTTCACAATTAGTGAAGGTTCTGGCTGTAGCAGAGTATTAATAATTTCTGAGATTTTTTTGAAGACATCATTTTTACCTTGGAGTAATGGAATCTATGATGTATGAAACAGATAAGGCTATACTGCAAAGTCTCTGGACCAAACCTGGCCATTCTTTTGAATATTTTCTGACAAGTTAAAAAGGTTTAGTTATATGTCGTGTCAGATGAGTTTTATTCTCTTACCCCTTTGTTGTTCATAACAGCTTGATCCAAAGTCAACCACCTTGATGTTTCCTGGTCCTCGCTGAGACAGAAGGATGTTCTCCTGTTCAGAAGTAGAACCAAGAACGTTCAAATACGCTGCAAGATTTTACTGCTCCACAAGATGGAGCCAAATTCACACAACCACTCTGGGGAGTCTGCTGCATAATATTAAAGAATATCAGTGCAGTGAAGTATTTACCGGTTTGAGGTCACAGTGGATTATCTTCTCCCTGTGCAGCATCTGCAGGCACCTGAGAAGAGCGTGGGTGAAGCGACGGATGAGAGCGAGGCTGAAGCCCTGGAAGTTGTTTTTTTTGATGAGCTCGTACAAGTTCACCCTGATGAGAGAAACAAAGTGTGATGTGTGGTTAGTTCATTTCCAAAAGATCCACGGCACTCTTTTGGCAAGAAGTTAAAAAGTCTTTATTCAGATGGCTTTTTCACAGTGAAATTCTAAAAACACAGACAGTGGGAACAGGGTGGCTCACACCTGAAGAAGGCTGCCAATACACGTGGTTTGTGACACAGCTCTATTTTAACATGTAGAAGTATTGTCCATGTTTTTAGAATTTTGCTATGAAATAGCCTTTTTAACTTTTTGTCGGAAGAATGCCTTGGATCTTTTTTCTTTCTAAACTTCAGTGTTCCTCACCAAAGAGCACCTTCATTACATGTGTTTGAACTTCCAAGCACTTCAGGAGCTTTCTATTTAGATTAAAAAAAACCCTTTCCCTCATTGCATTTTAAATATTTTGATTTATATCAATGCACTTTGTTCACACGGGACTAAGGAATAAATAGTAGAGTGAGCTCAAATCCACTTATAAAAAGATACACCACTTTAAGAACTTCCTCATGATCTTTAAATACACTCTGAAAAAAGAAAGCTGCTAAGTTTGATGTTACTCTACACTTTACATGACTACTAATAATAAAACATCCGCTGACTGCTGAATGAATTCTGGGAAATAAATTATGATTGTGCTCGCATTCAGAGGGAGACAGACACAGCTATTTCCTGCTACTTGTGATAAGCATAAACATCTTTAGACTGTGTAACTGGAGCCTTCACACCATGAAGCAAGAAGGGGTAAGAGATAGGGCCCTAATCAAGGCCTTAACTAAAGGATTCGGTGACAGTAATGTTAGACAAGGTGGCAGTCCAAGACGTCCTCTAAAGGTCATTCAGCCAGAGTGATACACAAAACTATCTCTCTTCAAATAGATATCAGTGGCAATCCACACTAAAACACACCTGGCTTAAGGTACACAGGTGATCACTTAACTCCTGATTGACTGCAATCATGTAGTATGAGAAGTAATGAAGAGAGACAAGTGAGAAGTGCCTTTGATGAGACAGTAACCCTGGTGTTGTATCCGGGGAAAGATGGCTCACGACGAATACTTTTGATTAACAAATTAATTATTCAGCAATGTCGTTATGGTCTCCTGTAAGACTAACTTCTGAGCATGCAGGCCCGCTTGTGTGCGTGCAGAGTACGAGTGGCACGCACTAACCCGAGAAGCTCAAAGGAGATGCAAAGGTGATTGCGGAAGTAGAAGTACTCCTTCATGTGGATAACGTTGTGGAGGTTGTCTTTGTCTTTCCTCTTTATTACATCCAGGATCTTCAGCTCAACCAGAGCCTGGTGGTGAAACCTGCAGACCGATTTACATGAGCTGTTAGATACAGAAAAACATCATTTTTGACATCATTGCTTTCAGAGTCTCTGGGTATTTAAGTGTCAAATTCTGATATACCAAAATGTGATAAATATTGGGACCCATTGGAAACAGGGCCTATGATGCATTATAATGCATTATAGACATACTTATAATGCACTATACTATATAAATGTATAATTATAAAGACTCATAGATATTCAGAATGTGTTATAACAATAACCATAACACATTATAAAGAATTTTATAATGAAATCAAGTGTTGTAATACTAAATGGGTATAGGGTATTATAATTGTAATTGTTGTAATACATTATAACATTACATTATAACATGTCATATAGTCACTGTTATATTGCATTGGAAAATATTGATACTTGACCTCAGAAGTCATGTGTTGTAATATTGTTATAAAACATTATAAATGTTTATGAGTGCTTATAATTGCAATTATACATTACTATCAACACTGTTCAACTGTTTCAACACATCACTATATTATTCTTATAGCAATAATTATAGTTGTAAACACTCATAAATCATAACACATTATAAAGCATGTTATAATAACTTATAAGGTAAAGTATCAATACTTAACATATTATAAAACATTTCAGTAATGTATTACTTATAATGCATGATTAAAATGTAATGTTATAATTTATGTATAAGTGCTTATAATTAATTACACATCACTATAAGCACAGTGTAACACACTGTAAGTATGTTCACAATGCATTATAATGCATTACAGACATAGGGGTCATGGAAAGTGTTGCCATATACTATATGTGTTAGGGATGTAACAAAAAGATAATACCACAAAAGAGTCCACTATACCTTTATTTCAACATTAAAAAACAAGGAAAAATTAAGACTTCAAAAAAATTTCCTTTAATGAATAATGATGTGTACAAGATTTTTTGCTCATATGGATTTTTTCTTTCCCTTTTAATGTGAATGCTTGTGTTTCCTTCTTGAGTAAAATAAAAAAGGGCAGTTGTGACCTCAGCATGTGAAAAAAATGGCATGAATTTTCTTTGTCAATGAATGATATAATTATAAAAACTTAAATTGTGAAATATAATTAAATAAAACAATTAAGCATGCAATATCACGGTAGGTATCATCACTGTCTGGTGTGATTTTGAGACTTTATTATTATCATATCATAATATTTGATATATTGTTATATCCACATTTCTATTGTCATTGTCTTCTGATAGAGAGGTTTCTTCAAGCGCATCAGTGCATAAATTTCCTGGATGTCTCTCATTGTCAGCCAATAACAATCCTCCCTCAGGAGATAAGATCGATCCAGAGTTCTCCTGAGGCACCGCCGTGGCAGTTTGCACCCATTTTGTTTTCTGCATTATTGAAGTGGTGGTAAGACCCAATGGCTACCGCATCTAACCTACAGGATTCGACGGGGAGTCGCTGCCACAGCGAGGAAGGACAGGTAAGATAACACCACGAGGTGCCGACTTCTACCATGCTAAATCAGGATCTCAACGATTTGGCAGACTCCTAACATGTAAAATGATCCTGGTGCAGACATGTGGGAAAACCTGACAACGGAGTATCAGATCTCAAATGAATGCCAAAAGTTGACTCCTTGAATGTGACAAATAAGTTGTTCTATCTAATGAAGTATAATGTCATTTAAGTACGGGATGTATTTTATAATTTGAAGATATTTTCCAGGAAACATTAAATCAGCAACAAATACACAAGAGACAGAATAAAAACAATAAATACATACATGTAAATATGTACATAAGTAAATAAGGGAAAATAGAATGAAATGTTTGGTATTACATACCTTTTCTTATTGCGTATCATCTTGATGGCTACGAGTTCATTGTTCTTGTGGTCCAGACATTTCAGGACCTGCCCAAAGGAGCCTTTCCCGATCACTTCAAGCACTTCAAACCTGTAGCCGATGTGGTCATGCAGCACCTGGAAAAACACGAGGAGGAACACTGTGAATATTTGAGCTGACTTCACTATTATGTACTGTATGCTTTTATTGAAATAAAAATAATTACTGAAATAAAAACTGAGGCTTTGAGCCTGTGACAGTGGATGAGTCTCTGACAGAGTCAAAACGATGGTCAGTCATTCAGCCTTAAACAGCTCATTCATTACATTTTGTCTGACACACAAATGCCAGTCAGTTACCTGTTTTATACCAGACAGTTAAGCCTGCTGTTGCACGGTTTGATGGCCTCAGTTCAGATTATTGTAAACACAATTCAACAATGAAGTCAGTCCAGCAGACTGGCTGGTTCATGTCTGCAGCTGCTGGATTAAGGTCATACGAAGGCATCTGGTCATGTACAGTTCAGCTTAGGCAGCTTGAAAGTCTGTGTATGTCTGAGTGTGTGAAATCAGAACTATTGTTTTGTTTTCACATTTTCATCTGACCTTCTTACTTTGAAATAATTAAAAAAAAACTCTCTGCACAAAATGAAATACAATTTGACATAATTTCTGACCTATTTATGAACTATATTCCAAGTTTTTAGACTGAATTCTCATTTCACAGTAGCTATAATGTTAGTCCTTGTTACCACTTTCTGATAGCCAACTTTCTTTAAATCTGCTAGAGACATGGTACATAATTCATCAACATTTAGTCAGCTTTTTTGGTCAAAGCTAGGAAAGTTTAGAAAACTCTTTTTTGGTGCATTCAAGCGCCTCTGGGAAATGCTAACATCTAAGACTTGAAAGCCGACTGCAAAACTGCAAACTTTTCAGTGCAAGATGCTCAAGCATATCTTTTTCATGATGCTTGTTTAATATTTGTGTGCTGGGTAACAAAGCTGTTTCTTGGCAGCCGACAATAGTTCAAAAGCATTAACCATGAGTGACAAGGAAGGAGAGTCTCTGCTTGTAACTGCTTAATCCAACAATAACATAACTTCACTTCACTACCCATCTAAATCATTATTATAGTCTCTGCAAGTTGATTTCATACGGGCATGAACTGAGACATTTTTATAGCATTGATGCAAAAGGGTAAACAGAGCTGTTAGCAATGATACTAACTCATTCCATTGTGTCATATAGTCATATACTCATTCCATTTAGTGTAGCAGAGCCTTTCCAGTGAGTCAACATACACAGCAGCACCCTGGCTGTGTTTGACCTGAATGGCCTTCATTAGTATAACAATGTAAAAGAGCTTAACTAGTAATCGTGAAGATTTTCATTTAAAGAAACTTGAGTTAAGTCACTATCTATTACTGAATAAGATAACACAGTGGTGATTAAAACTATGGCCCACTGCATTTGCAGTATTAGTGAAGTGTTTTCAATCCTGATTGGTGTGCCAGAGAGGGCAGAGAAAACTGAACAAACAAGGAAAAGATCAATGACTATAAACCTGTTATGGAGGTGTGACTCAGGTGCCAACTACCATCTAACTGATTTCCAACAGGTGACAGTGGTTTTCTTTGAAAGTGAGGTCCAAAACCCACCTGCAATTACTGCTTATTGCCATAAAACAAAGTGGAGATCTTCGAGATTGTTACTTTAAATGAGATTCAGTGTCGTATATTCGTAGACAAGTAGTTGTCGTGCCATCCATGGAGTCACCCGTAGGTTTCTGAAGAGCCATTTTGAAGCTCAGAGTAGTGAGTGTGGGTGAAGCTGAGGTAGCTCAAATAAGTGACTACTGGCCATAACTTATAACTGCTTAAACAATGTAATACGGGGGTCTATGGAGGATGACTTGCTTTTGGAAAGCACCTCGATTGGCCATTTGAGGAATTGCAGTTTTTTTTTACACTTCACAGTTGTTGGCTTCATTTTTCAGCCCTGGAGGTTGCTGCTTGAGTGAATCCTAGAATAACCAGAGGTTTGGTCTTTTAATGCTAACACATTACCCTGATGTAGCTTCCGTGCTCGTCATCGTATCCGGAGTTCTGCGGCGTGCCTTGGGAACCCTCAATCTTCTGAGAGCCCAGACCCATGAACCAGATCTCTGCGTAGTCCATGATTTCCTCCTGCTCAAACTCCGTCAGCCGGTCCTGGAAGTTCTTCAGTGCCTCTGCAACAGGAAGTAAGAGGAGGAGGAGGATGGGATGATTCACTTCATATTGATTACACCTCTGCAAGAGCAGAGGATTGTGAATCAACTTCAATGCCAGCATGCTATTTTTATTGCATCAGTACAACAATTTAAAATTGTTACTTAGTTACATGTTTGTGTTGGAACACCCTCAAAAGACTCAAAATGTGACATAACGTCTCTACGCCTTCCTAATTCTGTTGTATTATATTCTTATCCATAGCAACACACCTATGGGGGACATGGGTAACCTCAGTCCCTCATATGACTTCTCCTTCTCCAGCTTGTTGCTGAAAATCTTGCTGTTGCGTGAGACTGACACTTTATCCATTGCTGCACCAAAGCGCATGGCAAACTGCTGGGTGGGCTTCGGCCTCTCATCCTGTACAATAAACACATGTAGAGAAATTGGAGTCCATTGTTATTTTGAGCACACAAACGATTAACAATGTGACCTTCATATTATTTTTACAATGAACGTTGGCCACTTATATGTTTTGGGTTATATAAGCTATTTTGGAGAAAAGCTGATGCTTGAATCTTTTTCCTCTCATCAGAAGCATCCTGAGAAACAAATCTAGCTGCTACTGTTGGACTTTAGTGCAGGAGAGCCTCACCGGGTGTGTCTGATAGTTGTTTTGGCCCCCTTTGTTGGCAATTTGGGGCAGGATGTTGTCCGACTGCTGGTGTTGGTTTTTGGCATTGCTGACCACCACCTGGACCACCGGTGGCTCAAGCTGAGGCAAGGTCCCCACACTGGGGCCAAACTTCTGTAAATCAGAAGGACCATTTTAGTTTTACTGCCTTCACTAAAGAAATTAGAAACACTGCTACATAAAGACAAAACTTAACAGAGACAAAAATAAAATAGGGTCATATGATGGAGGAAACAAGATCTCACAGCAGTTTTTTCAAACTCTGAAAGCGTAGAAATTATAGCAGGAAACTAGATGAAATCAGACCATGATCTAGTTGACATAAAGTGAGAATACTCATGAAAATCAACAAATAAATTGTCCAACTTTCACAGCAAGAAAGTTTTTTTTCTGTAGGAAATACCCCTTTGTATTTCAATAAAGCAGAATGACAAATACTGAACAACACATCCAGCTATAAACAGGCATCAAAGGCAGCCAGAAAGAGTAGGTCAACAAGTGTGAAGTCTAAATGCATTATTCTTTTTACACTGTAGCTACAAGCTTCTTATAGCCCCTTTCATTTTTTCATGAGAGTGTGTTTGTGTTGGGCTGCACCTCGTCAGATTTGGTTTGTGTTCTCAGCTAGTGATCTACATCCTCCTTTCATATGCACTTGGTCTGCGGAGGCTCAGGTGACAGGGACCCCCAGCAGGTATGGCGGCTGGAATTACTGATCAGGGTGAGAGTGAAATGGGGACAAAGCCTGTGAGGCTGGGTCCTGACAGAATCTGTCTGTGGTGGCTCTGAGGGGGAGTTGAAGAGCGGCAACCTGCTTTTCTCTGACTGCCATCCTGCTTGCTCTGAGAGCACGATTACATGTGTCTCCGCCTTGACGGGCTCGGCGCTGTCAGTGATGGGCAAAATTAGACCTCTGTTCTATGCCAAGTTGTCTGGGAAAAAATTGCTATTCTACAGAAGTGTATCTGTGTCAAGAGGGATTTACAGTGTGTATTTAAGAGCAGCAATTCCACTCTTATTTCAGATGGAAAAATTCAAAATAGAGCCACCCCCAACATGCTGCATGCTATCATGTACCATTCAGCAATGAGCTGCATTAGCAACATAATAAATTCCTTCATATTAATTATTAACAGCATTCTAGGGAAAAAAAGGCATTCCCAATTATACAGTAGACAGTTCAGATTTTTCATGTCACGTGTTTAGAGCTGCTGCAGGATCTGCCAACTTGGTTATGACGCATAGAGATAGGGCTAAATATAGTTGCAAGCACCTGCCACAACAGGCAGAGGAAGTAAACACAGTTACGTGCCTGTACATAACCGGGGGGCATGCTGCTTCAGTAACATGTACAGATATCAATGGAAATGTGTGATACGTTACACCACATAACCACATCTGTGCAGACAGATGTGCAAAGTCACACCCATGCTTCTCTAAGACCTTGTGTAAATAAATGTCAGTATAGAATTATGAGGGAGAAAAAAAAGGAGGAAAATTCTTTCTCATTCTGTGTTTTTAGGTGTTGATAAAATAGTAAAAGTACACTTTATGAATGCAAACTCTCAGTTATGAGACTAGTTACCATCTTAGATTTTGAAATTGTAATATTGTGATATGGCACAAGTGTTATCTTTTTCTGGTTTAAAGGCTGCATTACAGTAAAGTCATGTAATTTTCTGAACTTACCAGACTGTTCAGGCAGTTGTATTACTTGCCTTCATCTACTTAGTCTTGATATCCACATTACCAATGCTTCTTTATTAAATATCTTATTGTGTTAATATTACAATTTTGTCGCAAAATTGATATTGAGGTATTTGGTCAAAAATATTGTGATCAGGACTGCAACTACTAATTATTCTCATTGTGTATTATTTTCTCAATTAATCAATAGCTGTTCTCTCCATAAAATGTGTTTTCCACAGTCTCAGATGCCTTTTTTGATTAAAATAAGCAAACACTTTAACATTTAAGAAGCTGGAATCAGAGAATTCTGGCATTTTTTCTTCCAAAAATGACTCAGAATGATTTATCCAGTTAAAATAAATCAAAATAGTTGACCATTAATTTAATAATTGACAACCATTCAGTCACTTGTTTCACCATCACCTATTCCACTCTGGAAGTGCTGACCTGTGAGCAGGGTCGGTTCGTTCCGAGGCGGCTGCCTTCTGCTGGGAGTCTGTGAGGGTGAGGGAAGGCCTCCGGTCGTGACGTCTGTGGGAGGAACGAGAGCAATTCATAAAATACACAGAAAGATGAGAAAGAAACATGCACATGTTTCTGTCTCTGAGAGCAACCATGTTTCTCCTCTGCACTGATTTTTCACACAGCACAGTGCTTAACAGCATCACCTCCAAAGTGTGATTTGGGAATCATCTCGCACCAACAGAGATTACAACTGTCATGTTAAATAATAATGAAAGGGCTTTTTGTGTTCACGCTGCATGGATTCTCCAGCCTCTTCAGAAACACACAGCCTGTGGGCAGCTGAGCGAGGTCGCAGCCACACTAGCGGAAATAATGCACTATGATCCTAAAATAGATTTCTTCTGTGGAAAAAAAAACCCAGCAACAAAGATCCAGTATCCTCTGTGTACCTGCGGGTCTGTGCAGGTGTGTGCACATGTGTACGTCCATGTGTCTGGCAGTGGATGTACACGTGCCTGTGCACACCGGAGATCCACACTTGCCTCAATGTGTTAAGGGGAAGCGATGATTGTTGTAATAAAGCAACAGAGTTCCGGATATTCTAAAAAAAAAAAACACAAACAAAACGAGCACCACGCACATTTGGGATGATTCTGCACGCTTCCCTCTGACACCAAGCCAGCTTACACGTGCCTTATTAATCAGTGGGTGAGTGTGCAGCTGCGTTCAGCGACAACATATGGGTGAAATAAAGCTTAGTCCCATATGGGGATACGTGCTAAACTCACCCTGCCAGCCTGGCTGTTGCGGGAAGGAGGGAGGGAGGGAGGGAGGGAAGGGGTGAGACAGGCTGGGTGGGGTGGTGTCCACAGGTGCTAGATAGAAAACAGCTTCCCAATCATAATCTTAAAGGCGTAATTTTCCTAAAAAACAATGTATAGACTCAGAAACCTAATCTCTTTCAATCATCACTTTTGACACACCAGGAGTGTGTCGGGGTGGTTTTATCTGCAAAGACCCTGCCCTCTGCTAGTATTTCTCATTATTTTGCTGTGCTCGGGATGCTTTACCAACCCAAAATGTTGGTATCTGATGCCCAGGGAATGAGACTCAACAAGCAGCAATCTTTGTGGTATGTTTACGAACAGCTTGGACAAATCCTGCTGATTGCTTTAATCTTTATCTCTGATTGAGAAGCAGAAGCAACATCACATCAGTGTCATGACGGTATCTTCCAGGGTGAGAGGAAGCTGATCTTATTCATCTCAACCAGGATGAGACACTGAACTGACAAACTTACTGGTCACTGGATAAAAGCCAGTGAGAGTTTGCTCTTCACATTAAAGGTACAAGTTGCTCAAAAACGCACTAGACAGACGCCAGAATGTAGAATACTCATGTTTTGGGCTGCTCCCTACTTTCCCAAGTCCCGCAAAATAATAAGGCACAGCCACCTCCACACAGATTGAAAGGGATTTTGTTCTTATATTATTTTTTAGGAAAATCCTGCATAATATGCATTTTAAGCAGACACGTCAGTAGTTCAAGTGGCACCTAGCCAAAGACAAATGTGACACAATGATGTGGTCATGTTACAATCTCAGGAGTGCTGTGAGTGACAGCAGGAGCCATGTAGGTCAATGTGGCAGGTTGGCTTGTAAAAAAACATCACCTGTAAAGGTCTGCTGTAAGCCTGGCTAATGAGCACTGAGCCAGTGGAAACCCTGTGACATCTTAACATGTGAGTGCCAAAGAAAAATAGCAACTGTGACCTTTTATTCCACTGTGAGTGTCTGTATCTTAAGTATATAAAGTAACCATAAAGACAATCCATGATAGAAATCAGCGCGAGTTGTTATGGCAAATGAATGCACACATTTCCCACCTCTGCTATTAAAACATGATAGAATTCTCCTTTTTTAAGATAAAAACAGTGTGGTTAAATATATTAGTATACATCTGTGCTTTCAGTTCTGCAAAAGAATGACATAAGACTTCAAACAGATATACCGTTATTTCATTGGATAATACTGTTAAATGTCTTTTCTGTGTGCACATATGTGGAATTTATATTCTGCACAAATGCAACATACATAAAATGATAAAACATGCACTGGCTCTCAAATGATATGTAAATAAATTAATGTAAAGACAAGAAAACACAAGTCAAGAGCAATCTTCTTTTTGTGTGAGCGGGGGTCTTTGCTGGAGGCAGGATCATCCCAGCAGGTGTGTGAGAGTGGCTTTGGCTCATTAAGGGTCAGTCCTCCAGGGTCAGTTGGTCAGAGGGTCAGCAAAGCAATAAAAAGCACTGAGGGTAAACATCAACAAACTGTAAAACTGTGCTCGCTCACACTATCAGCTGTCAGACACGCATTTTTCAACATATCAACACTTTGCACTGTCATTTTCATTACTGCCTCTCATTGGCAATTAATTTGACCACAGGTACGTATAATCACTGATCAATCCATGTGATTGCAATGAGCGTTGGCCATTAAATTGATTTGCTTGTGTCTCACTTCTGTTACTAAAACAGAAAGAAACACGAAATTGCTTTTATGATCCAAAAACAGCTGGAGTTAAATTTATATCACTTTCCATGTAAGGTGTGAAGAATAGACCAGAACGCATATAGACTTACAGAATCTGTCAGCACAACAAACACTGAAATAAGTAGGCTAAACAACGACTGAAATAGAAATGGATCAGATTTTTCATCATAACTTGGCACACAGTCAGGAGAAAGGGGGCGGACTAAAAAAAAATAAGCATTCAAAATGGGATAACTTGTAGAGGAGAAAGGGAAAATAGTGAGAATAACTTCACATTCTTGGCACGGATCAATAAAGATAAATAGGCATAAATAGAGAATGTACATTGAATGGGTTTTAGTTTAGTTTATCATTGTAAAAAGACACCTGTGGAGGGATTTTCCCAAAATGGAAATAGCCTGGAGTGAAGCCCTGTATCTGGGCAAAAGAAAGCCTTATTCCATTGAAAAACATATAGAGGAAATCTGCAAGTTCATGATAGAGGAATGTTAAAGTGACACTATGTGAGATAAAAAAAAAAAATATAAGGAATGTTCTCAGTGATTAGATGACCAGCCATCATTAGAAAATCACAGTGATACTGATAGTCCATAATTTGCCTTTAAATGAACAGAAACTACAGTCACATTATTTACACACAGGGAATAGCTATTTTTACCTACAAACCAATCAACTTTCCGACAAATTAAAGGGTCTCACCTTGTTATTTATTTCTGGCAACATGCTGTGTGATCAGTGTCAGTCTTTATAGCTGCTTGACAATCCAAACACAGAGGAGAGATTATAAAATCCAACAAAGAGTCATTGTATCCAACTCTTGTCGGTCCAGCCTCAAAACCAAGACGCGCTTTCCAAGACACAAAAGTCCAACTTCGTGACTGAATCAACACTGGCGAGTGAAAATCCCGAAGGCTGATCACAACCACGGACCCGAACCTGCCGTACTCGTGGTTTTACGCGCTGTCGTCAGAGAGGCGATTAGCGAGCGAAGCAAGCTGTTGAGGGTCTCTGCGCCTTGACGCGCACTGCTAAGACACTGAAGGGGCCACCTGTTCAGGTTTCTGCCGCTGACAGCTGGGGCTGTCCCGATATAGATTTGTTTTTTTATCCGTGTGCTTTCGTCCACCTACACCACGTTGTGCATGACTGATGCGCTCTCCAACACCGACGCTGGAAGGGAGAGGGCTGACACCGACGCACGCACGTCTTGGCCGCACTCAATTTACAGTGTTATGTTATGTATGTTATGTAGACTGCTCCCTCTCAAACTGAGCTCCAGAGAGGGTGTACACTGTTAAAAACGTGTCAGAAGAAAATCGAAAATTGTTACGTTTTTTCAAGGGTTTTAACACTCGAAGGAGCTGCAATATATCAGAAGGAAAACAGAATATAAGATGGATTACTCCAGAAAACATCTAAGGTGCATTAAGTTGGATCGGAATGAAATGACATTATATCACAAAAATAGTTTTTAGTATTTAATGAAAAGTTAAATAGGCTACTTACAATGGACAGCCTTTGAAGATTTCGTGCTAAAACGGACAATAATGATATTTAATTATTGATGACAGTGGCTGTTTGAGAGGCAGTGCCATAAACAAAAAAATAAAAAAGGGCACCAGCACAGCAACAGTCATGATGCATTCGTGGTGATCTGATTACAGTTGTCTTATTATGTGACTTAAAGTACAACAGCACTTACAACTCTAAAATACTCACTGAACAATTTAAAGGCACTTATAGGCAAATTCATTTTCTAGCATGAAGGGCAGCCTGTATGTCCCTGCATTGTTGAACCGTTGGACAAGGCTTTGTCCATTGTGATGGTTGACAGTCATTGACCACGGAGCCCTCTACCATCGCAGCACTGTGATTTTTGTGTGTTTATTGTCTAATCATAACTAATGGTCATGTGGTGGTAACAAGAAGACCCTGTTAGACCCAGCAATAATACTGTTGTTGATGTTTCATTGTGGACACTGCCATATGCCAGTTTGTTAGACATCGTCCAACCCTACTGCATTGTTTGTTCTTCACTGGAGGGGTACCCTAGAGGGAACTTGATTGCAGTTTCTGCATGGCAGGGCAGAAGGCACTTTATCATGTTTTATCTACCACTGGGGCAACCAAGAGGGCACCAGAATATTTTGTGTGAATCTTCCAGAACTTCTAACGTATTAAAAAATGCAAAAACAGACAGTGAGAGGACAGCTGCCCATGTCAGCATATACAGAAATAGACAAGTGTAGATACATTCTCAAACTATGATACACAGACAGTACTATTATTTACCTAGAACAGTCTTTTGATACCTAAGTAATCTCTGAAACGTTAAATTGTCAGAAAAAAAAAAAAAAAAAGACCACAATATTTTCAGCAGCGGAGCAGCAGAGTTGACAGACTTCAAATTTCATTCAACCAAGGGATGCCCAATTTTTTCCAACCCAAACTTCAGTTTAACGGCATGTAAAAAGAGTCAAAGGTTTCCCCTCTGACCACAGTGATATGAGAAATAACACCTTGTAACAAGAGACCTGACATTTCAGCATTAACACTGCGTCATTATTTGTTTTCCAATGACTAATCCCCACTGCAGGGGAGGAAACAACCCTGTTGCTCCATGTTATGAACAAGTACAGCAGATGAATATGATTAGATGATAGCTGTTATGTAACAGTGATGGCCACTTCAGTAATCAGCCTCAGTCCAGGGACAGGATGAGATGAGATGAACTTTCGAGGAAGCCGCTCATGCCCTCCTTATAACAGCCTTATTACACTCTCATAATCTATTCCAGTATTAACCTAATCTGTTGTTGCCTTTAAGAAGATAACCTGACAATAAAACAATGAATAATCACTTATTTAAGTCACTGGACCTACATCAGATGTGAAGGGCTGCTGACAAACATGCAAGAACTGATTTTAGTATTTATGCAGAGCCACGAGTGTGATTGGCCCCTGCTGGTGGAGTGGCCCTTCAGGAGAGTGGGGAAACAAGAGGGATTACAGGAGCCAAATAGGGGAAACTCTCAGAAGTGGTAGGCTGCTTTAAATCTAGCCTGATTGATAAGGACAAGAGCTGCAGTGGGAGATTCATCTTTCACAATGTAGATTACAGCTAGACCACAACAGAGTAAAATGCTACTGTGATGACATTTTAAACAAAATCACATCACATCACACAACTCTACATCTCATTTTATCTTTACAATGCTAATAGAAAAATAGTAAATACAATAAGAATAGTAAATACAATAAGAATAGAATTATAATATCCACATACTCATATGTAGCATAGAAAACATATTTGATATATTGAGAAATGTGTTTGTTCACTGTCTTGTCAAGAGTTAGATGACAATATTGATAATAACAATAATAGCTGACTCATTGCAGCAATGGGCTGAAGAGGTCAGTGCGGTGTCTACCTATATGTCACCGTCTGCTACCATGGTTAGCATAACTTAGTGTAAAGACTTGAAACATGGGAAAAAAGCTTGCCTGGCTCTGTCCAATGTTAAGGAAACCTGTCTAACAGCAGCTCTAAAATTCACTAATTAAAGGCCCAGTGTGTAAAATTTAGCGGGAAATCATTGACAGAATATGGCAGAAATTAAATGTAATATTCTTATGCATTCTTTCATTAGTGTATAATCACCTGATAACAGGAATTGTCGTGTTTTCCTTACTTTAGAATGAGCCCTTTATATCTGCAGTGGGTCCCATGAATTTAGAGAACTGGATACAGCTTTGGAGGCAGGCCTCCATTCATTCCTATGAGAGCTGCTCAGTGTCGCATGAAGCTAAGTTCTCCATATGACCTTCTGCATATGCTTCCACATTATGTGGCCCAAGCACAGTAGACTTCCCTCGACTGAGAAGTTAGCTTCCAGTTAAGCCCTCTGATTATGTGAATGGGGGTAAAATAAATGTAACGCAGCTCTACTAGGCTTTTCAACTGTTACTGTTCCAAATAAATCAAAACCAGATAATAAAACAAGTCATTTCTCGGGGGTAATGACGCTCAAAAAACTGTATTATAGCCCTTTTTTCACAACATAAGTATATGGGGAAAAAGTCTTTTTGGGCTCCTGTGCATCGCGAGATGTTGTCATTACACGGTTTGGCCACTATGTCAAATGCCTTTCAAAGCCTGGCACTCCTCCAAGGGACTTGGTAGGTCCTCTTCCATGGAGGCTGCCATGTTACACCACCATGTTTCAACAGTAGACAAACCAAACACTGGCTCTAGATAGCCTTTGTGCAAGTTTCACAGCCATCATTGGCTCTCCAACAGCTTGGAAAGGGAGGGTGAGGTGAGGTGTTTGCAGACTCCTAGTTCACCTTGCTAGATCCAATAAATCCTACACACTGGTCCTTAAACACAGTATATCTAGTGTATTTAATAATGTACGTAAACTGAAGTGTAAAAACATTAAGTTGTGGTTTTTAAGGGGGTTATTTCTTGGCTGAGCTCAGTAATGTCCTGGAGTGTCTGCAGGCTCCTTGGCATATTAATCCTGCTAAAAAACACTAGGTAGACTTTTTACCTTTGGATAGAGCCAGGCAAGGCAAGCTGTTTCTCAGTATTTCCAGTCTTCATGCTATGCTAAGCTAACAAGCTGGTGGTTATAGCTTCATATTTAGCACAGATAGGATGATGGTATTAATTCTCTCATCTAACTCTCAAAACAGATAAGGGTCTGTCCCAAACTATCAAAGTGTTCCTTTAATATTGAAGCATGCAAAAAAAGAAAAGAAAAGCACAAGTCATGCTCTCACTCTGAGCTGTTGTACAGTATCTTCAGAATGTAGCAGAGATCACACAGCACATATTTAAACTGTAAGCAAGTCAGCCACTGTAAAGCTTGCCACAGTTCACCTGGGAGACTCATTATGCTGTGTGCATTTTGTCACCCAGGTGACAACGCATTAACGATGAGACGCAGCTGGAGAAAAACAATGCAGATACAGTATATATCACCATGACAACCAAAGATTAATGAAACAAAGCATCACAGTTTATGTATGTCTGACATCAGCCAAAACAATGAGGACTGTGCTGCCAGTCAGCCAATCTAAAAATAGACTTTAGTGCTCGGAACAGGACAGACAACGGAAAGAGAAAGAAAGAGTCTAAGCGTGGGCATGTAGATGAAACAAATAGTTGTCTGATGTCCTGTCCTCTGTTCCTGTTCCCTTCAAACATACCTCAGGCTGGACCCTCCTGCTCCTGCCCCAGCAACATCCCTGGAGGAGGCTAAATCCACAGCAGGCGGTTGAGGTCCCGTCTTCCCACATAGCACATCTCCCCCATGCTGCCACGACCACACCCTGAAGCCCACCTCAGCCTCCACACACCATCTCCAGCCAGAGAGGGGACGAAGATACTCAGCAGGTCAGAGTGTGGATGAGACACTCTCAGAAGCAAAGCATTGCCTTCTTTTTTAGTCTAGAAACTGCATGTGTTCCTTGACTCCATTTGCCAAAGTAAAATTCTTCTTGAAGTTAAAAGAACTTTGACACTGTTAAATTCAGTTATGTTGACTTTCCATTGTCTTCTTTAGATGTGTATAAATGCTGAAAATAAGAATGACTTCTTATTGCAGAACTTGCTGTGGTTCCTCATAACTCTCCCCTGCACTCTAGGCTGCATTATACTCATATAAGGTTACATTCTGGTTGTTTGAGACCTCTCTTGTTTTCTTCCACGTCAGGTTCTCCCAAACTATTTTTCTCTGCTGCAGGATACAGACGGTGTAGAGAGGCAGGCTGCAGACACACAGTGCGAGGATGCTGTTGCTTTGTGCTGTTGCTAGTCTTGCTGGTGAGGGAGTGCTCTGTGTCTTTGCCGCTGCCAGTGACGTATGGATGGGACTTGACGAGGGACCCATCCTGAGCCGGAGACACAGCAGCAGGGGCCTGGCACTTAGCTTCCTGTAAAAGAGGCCTCTGGGAGCGCAGGTTGGCAGAGGAGAGGGGTGGGTGGGGGAAGTTGTGAGATTGTAGGTACAGATCCCATGATCCTCCCAGGTGGGCTCTTCGTGGGGCTGAGGAAGTCAGACAGGGAGGAGGTGCAGCTCTAATAGGCCTCCCATGGGGTTCAACAGATGCCTGCAACTTTCCTCTGCCTTCTCACTTGCCACTGTATCTTGGAGACAAAGCCAGTGGGGCTGTCAGTCTCTTACTCTTCCCTCCTCCATCTCTTCTACCGTTCTCCACCTGCTTTGCTGCTGCCACAAGCCCCTGTGGGATTGCTACAGTCTTGCTGACAAAATAGTACGAAGGTGAAAGCTTATCCCACCACACCCTGGCTGCCCCTGGCCTCCTGCCTGCCAGCACACAGCAGCAGAGGGAGTCCACTGCAGGACAGAGCACAGATGCTGAGTTTGAGGTTTATACTGCAGGTATAAAGCTCAGATTTGTAAGTGTACCTCGCTATTCATTGATGATGATTAAAGGTCCCATATGTACAGGGATTTATTGGCAGAATATGGCAGAAAAAATGTTTTCATTATTGCATAATCACTGGAAAATAAGAATTGTTGTGTGTGACAACCCTTCATTGCCTTCATTCGTGGCCTGATTGATAACTTTTTTCCCCATGTGATCTCAGAGAACTCTGATTCACCAGTACTAGTTGCCTCCATTGGTTAGCTTGGTTAAGGATGGGGTGGGGTTAGGGGCAGCCAATCAGAATAGAAAAAACGATCATTACTTTTGTGACGTGGCTGGTTTAAATTCTTGTGTTGCTGCTTTGATGTTTTTTTGTTTTTTGTTTTTTTTTTTTAAATAAAATTTCAAATGAATTCTTGAATTATTTTGTTAATAAATAGTCTTTCTTGAGTAATATAGTTTGGGCAAATTGTACCTGGTATTAGTGGATAAACATATGTTTACAGTGTGATAACACATATTATAGAAGTTACCTTGCACATATATGAGTTTTTTGCTTACCCTTTGATGTGCCCTGGGTAGAAAAGGATTTACTGGAGACAAATAAAAGATGATCAAGTAGCAACTCTCTGTTTTACAGTGCAGCATTTTATTTTAAATGTTTGTATACCAAAGGACACGTTTGGTTAGTGACTGTAAGTATATTTGCTCATATGAGTTCTGCCCCCTGACCAAAAATAAAATCTGTAAATCACCTTGTTTTGGTGACAGCAAACATGTTGCTATTTCTGTAGTATGAAGCACCAGGCTACTGTATTTCATTACTGCTCTGTCAGCCAGTCTTGATGCTTATATGACACAGAGTGGTAGCTGCTGTATCTCTTTTCTTCCTACACATCTTTGGGTTTTCAGAACTATAATACAGTAATCTGACAGGCTGATGGACTCTCAGAGCCACACCTTTGAACCATCAGGCCAGATCTGGATAGACTGAACAGCAGGTGGTTAGTCAGGCCACACCAGGCCAGATGAGACTCAGTCAAAGCAGGGCTAAATGACCTCCTCTTAGAGGGCCATAACCCGGTGCCTTACATTCTGTTGGGCCTTGACTAATCACTGCCAGACGAAGCAAACTGAAGCCAGGTGAGCTGCCAGCCAAAACAGACAGTATCAGAGTCTCCTTCCATTTGGCAGGGGGGAGTGTGGGTAGTTTGACCTGGCTGGCAGGTGGACTGCAGCATCTACAGTTTTAGATGCACAGCAGGCTTCTCAGTGACAGCATGTCACCATGTGAGATATGGGTCGAGTTCACAAGTTGACACAAGCGCATGCACTTAGACACACTCACAGACATGCGGGTGATTATAGGCTCAATTGTGACTGTACGTGACATATTGATGGCATGTGGCAGTATAAAGAAGTGCAGATTGACAAAGTGGTTGTGGTAATGTGCCCTCAGGTTTTTATCCAGCTCTCTATGAATGGAGACTCAGTAAACCAAGACTTCAAGGAACACTTCCCTTTAATCAACCTGGTGGCTAACTAGCAAACCCATCTACCAATCATTACGTAGCTAGTTACATCTGAATCTGCATCAATCTGAGCAACCTAGCTCACCATTTTCAAAATTTGTTTTTCTTCTCAACAAAGACAAGCCTAGTGTCTAGCATATCTAAGTAGCTTACAGGAAATAGAAAAGGAGACAATTGATTGAGGTTCTTCCGGATATCAAACTTGGTCAATTGTTATTGGAGTGCAGAGCAAAAGGCGCAGGTCTTAGGAAATGTTTCAACTGTGGAAATGAATATTCTTCTTATTCTTCTTTTGAATAATATTCAAAACTGAAACCTTTACTATAAATAAGTTCTTATCTGAACGATATGGTTTATATTTGCTCAGTGGCGACTGACTCAACTAGAACTACTGTAACAATCAGAGCTGATGAACAACCAGCCCCAAGTATTAAAAGAACATCCAATGAGCTATAACTATTGTGAAGCAATTACAATCAGGTCAAATTCTGAATGCTCGCCTGATTATCCTCATTCACTCTCAGAAGGACTGAGTGATTTCGTTCGTGTGTGACTGTGCGTATCTCTTTGTCTGGGTAAATCTGTGCGTGTGTATGTGTGTGTGTGATTGTAGATGTGGACACAGCTGAAAATTAAGCGGGGCTCAGGCCAAGCCAAATCTCATTAGCCATGTGGAGAGGCTCACTCCAACGTGGTAAAGAGGGTGAGACAAAAAAACAAACTCCTTAATTCATCTCGTGTCCAACAGCAGAGACACAAGCCAGTGACTGATTGTAGGCAAGCTCTGTCAGGGTCTAAATGCATTCAGACCTTCTTTGAACTATATGTTTGCTGGAACATTCTGTACCGTAATGTAAAGTATATATATGTAGGGTGGGTATCAGTGATCTGTGCAGCTGTGTCAGAGAAGAAGATGACGGCAAGTTCTTGTGTCTTGATGACACACACTGTAACACTGTAATAAATACTGTGACTCACTTCACCCTTTGATAAAAAACTGACAAAAAAATAGAACAAATCATTGACAGCAGAGATAACAAACAATGAACATTATAAAATCATATAATTGTCACAGGGCTGGGTAATACATCAATATATATATGGACATTGTGATATGAGACTAGATATCACCTTAAATTTTGAACATTGTTATAATGTGATAATGCAGAAGTGTGGTCTTCTCCTGGTTTTAAAGGCTGCATTACCATAAAGTGATGTCATTTTCTGAACGTACCAGAATGTTCTAGCTATTCTATTATGTTCCCCACTTAGTCATTATAACCTCATCACTGATGATTATTCATCAGTACTCATTTTATGAAAGCACCAATAGTCATCCCTACAATATTGTTGCAATATAAATAAATATTGATATTGAGGTGTTTGCTCAAAAATATTGTGATATTTTATTTTGCCTTAAATTTTCACTCATATGTTTTTTTAAACCATTGTTACTATCAATGGTAGGGCTAGTAGGGCTGGACTGTATAGTTAAAATTAATAATATAGTTGAAAGGATTAGGCAATATTCTTTGGCTGCAGTCTGTATCATTGTAATTACATTAGTAGTACATTTATCTGACATTGATATATCTCTATATAAATCTCACTAGGCAAATGCACACAATATCACACACAAATTACACTAATATTCAAAGAAACAAACTATTCTAAGTTGAGTAATTCATATGGAACTAATGTAATGAAATGTTTATGATGACTGGAGGACTTACTGCATCCTTGCTTAACTTTGTAAGAAATATTTTAGTTGCCTAATTGCCAAGGGTATTATATAAACAGCAATGTCTGAGCTCAGATGTACATAACTACCATAGCAGGCACACTACTGGTGATAGATTTACACTACCCAAAGTGAAAACAAGCATGTTGAAGAACATGGCAAAGTACAGAGCTGTAGTTACATGAAACTCTCTGCCTACAGAGTTCTGCAGGAGAAAGGAGAAAGCAGTGGGCTTTTTGAAAGGGTTTTTTTGGTTAGATGCCTGAAATGAGGTCCGTGGTTGACACGAATTTAACAGATTATCATGTTTTGCTCTACAACATGTAATATGGCACTATTTACCACACTTGTGAATTTTGAAGCTTTTACGTGTCTTGAAAAAAACGGTTGCTAGCAAGTGGCTAAATTAGACGATAAAGAACAACTTAAAAGTGAGACATATTTCTCTGTAGAAGTCTTCGGTTTTAGATTTTCACTAACAAGAGCTTGATCTTGTTTTGTGTTGCACTGCTTTGTATGTTGCTGTCGTGGTGGGAGGTGGTTTGTGATCACATACTGTCATGTATAGAGTATTGTGTTTAGTATGGATCCTAATATATGAAAATGAAAAAAAAAGTCTATGTAAAACAAAAACATCAGTAACTGATTTTTTACTTTTTAATTAATGCTTGTGTAGAAATTTGTGTCTGAATTATTGCACATTATCATTTTTATCTTTGCATTCCTACTGATAACTTCTGTGTACACTGATGAAGTTTTGAATATCTGTGGGTGTGTTTGTGTGGGATGATTGATGGAGGTGGAGGCTGACCTTCTACTTCATATTTGTGTCAACTGTGCCAGCCAGTCGAGACCACCTACATACACAGAGAACATGTAATCCTCTCGTGCTCTATAATACATGACACATCATTTCATGTACTGTAATAACTACAAAGAGACACTCAAGGACGTCCTGTCTGTCTTCTTTATCAGACAGAGACCCAGACTGTCACAAAAATTGCCAGAACTGGGCCACAGGTCACATTCCCTGGCTTTGTTTAGCAGATGATTGGACCACGGTGGTATTACAAACAATAGCCCTTTTTTTACCCCCATTTCCCCAAGCGTGCGTCTGAAAAATTAATCCCTCACTGTCTAGTCTAGTGTAAAATACAGACATTTTAACTAATCCTGTGCCCTGATACCAAAACATCCTGATGTATGACTCATTTATTCTCGTCATCTAGTGCCGTGTCACCAAAAACTCAAATCAGCAGTCAGGAAACTCTATTCCTGCTGTTTGCTGTCTCACCATCCCCACCCATCTCTTATTCCTTGGCATTGCAGCCAAATGGAGATGGAGCCTTCAAAGAAACATGACCTGGAAAAATGTCATTGGTGCAGCAGAAAAAGTTTCTTTTTTCTTCTGGCAATGTAATTCTCTCAAAAAAGATTTTTAAAGACACAGTCAGAGCTTAATGTGTCATACATGAAAGTTAGAGATTAGAAACACAGGAATATTTAACATTAGCACTGACATATTTAAAATATCGACATGGTAATACATTGTAACCATTGTTGATATCCCAAATTGCAGACTGGCAAAGGCAAAATGTCTGTCAAAACAACATAATTATAATGAGGTGTTGCAGTGCTGCAGAGATGCCCTGGCTTACATATCTTGTTCTCCAGATGTAATAAAACATGTTTATTTAGTAGAGACCCCAACAAATGTCCTTTCATTGTGTTTTTTTTCTACTGACAATGAAAGTTGTGATCCAAAAATGATTATTCTCAATAATTATGAATGATGTCGCAATTGCAATATCTATCAAAATAATCACAATTTAATTTTTTTTTGCCATATCATGCGGCCATACTTTCAGTTTTTCTGTCCAACCCCCCAGAGAAATGTATAGAAGATACTCAGCATTCAGTACTGAAACTGGTTGACAGGTAAGAAGGTTCTACAGCTGTTCCCATGCAACCAGTCTGTACTTTCTCAGAGCAACATATTCAGCTGTCTTTCTCTCTAAATTGCCACAGCCTTAGAAGTCTTACCTCATTAATCATTCTGTCATCTAAGATCTGCCGCTTCCCATCCCTGGAGTGAGACCCGACCAGGGACCCATGTCTGGCTGTGCACGCCTCACACAACGTCACAGTTATTTCAATAAAGCCGATCGGATGAAATAACTGGCCCACTTGCAAGACAGCTGAGGCAGGTGTGGCGTAAAAACATTGCGCAGGTGCATGTGTGTGTATGAGATTTCTCTCTGAGCCTGTAAGTTTAGCTCCATAATCAAAATGTGTGTGTCACAGGTCTCAGTGTTACATATTCTTACAACCCTGCAGGCTTCAGCCCCCTATCATGTGCGGTGCAGGTGTTGACCTGAATGCCCCAGACTGCCCTGCCAGGCCTGAGAACCTGAGGATGGAGGAGATGGGCCCCTGCAGCCAGGCCTGTGTGAGTGACGATGGCCTGGCATCTCTGGCAGCTGTGTGGCCACACACCTTGTCCTCACATGGCACTGATGTTGCTCCCAAAGAAGCAAAATCTCTAGGCAACACAGCTAGTCACCACATCTCATTTTCCATTTTTAACTTTCCAAGGATTCATCCCCCTCTCTTTTCACTTAATTCAAATCTTCCTGCAGTCACTAAATCCAGCTAAGTTACAGGTTATTCCATCGCTGCCCGTATCCCACCACCCTGCCCTCTGAAATCCTGCCTCCCTGGTCCTACAGGGGTGATGGGCAGAGGTAAGATGAGAGTTGTGAACCCTTCTTATGACCCCATAAGCACTAACTCTCATGTCACCTTCCACAGCAGCCTCGCAAGGTGATCCGCTTTTGTCGCCACCTGGATACAAAAGACCACATGTCCAACCTAGATTGACACAGACAATACACTGCCTTCAAATTGTAACAATTAGCGCAAATTGGAGGCCCTAATCTGATGACACGTGTGGCAGATGTGGACAATGAGGACTGGAACGCTTGTTGTCTTTGGGTGCCAAACACAAGAGGCTCTACTGTTCCACACACACAGTGCTGTCAAAACGCAGCGGACAGATTGAGTAAAGGAGTAAAGGAGATCCCGTCTTAGACTCTGAGGGCTTTATTATCCAAGGCTCAGGTGTAATCTACCAAGGTGCTGCAGGTATATACTGACACACCCTGGCCTGTGAGTCCAACACAGGGATGACTAAAATCTTAATCCTGATTATTGTGATCACAATTATGAAACACGATTATCAGCAGAAAATGCATTTTCTCTAATCTATCTTTAATCATCAAATAACTTTATATACCTAACATTTTTACAAACACACAAACTCTAAAAGTTTGCTGATTTGTGCGTTTTACTACCAGAAATGGAATCCGAGATAAAAAAAATAAATAAAAGATCATGAAATAGTAGTACATTATCATGTATCAGTCAGCCTTACAAGGCAACAACAAGTGTATCATCTTATATAAGAATATTTTAGATAAGACTCACACATTATTACACAACAATGCTACTGAGCCTATGGAGATGGAAGGAGAGGGTGCGACGGGGGAGGATGTTGGCATACCCTGTTTAGCAGCCCGGTATTGCATGACTCACTGTTAAAGGAAAACAGACACTTCATGCGGCCAAGCCAGCCACTCATTAACAAAAACTCCCTGGGTGGCTGTTTACCCAGCATTCTTTGTAAACCCAATTAATGTTTATCAGACTTTGGGAGTGTTCTCAGTCCAGCTGTCGTCTCTGGAGTAACACCACAATACGTCCCCTCCCTGAAAACCTGCGGCTGTGACATGGCAAGTACGCTCGTCTCAGTCCTGGCAGTGATATATAAAGCCAAACGCTGCCCAGGACCAGTGGGAGGGATAACAGTCATCCATAGCAGTGAGGATGCTGCTATGCCTGGGTCTATTATGGTGCTGCTGAGAGAAGCATGGAGATTCACATGTTGAGAAGCATGGGCCATGTGACGGCCCTGACAACAAGCCAGAGGCCTTTCTGCTGGCACACATGAATGATTGCAACTTAAATTGCACGCATGACAGCACAATCTTATGCACACACATTATGCATAAGTAGAAACACGCAGAGAGGTGATTAAGGACTGCAAGCAAGCGTATAATGGTTGTAATATAATTTATACACAGTCCGTGATGCACGGTATTGTGTCTGTGTGAACCCTGTGCTGCTCAGTGACACCGATATCAGCGTGTAATTCAGCAGAGGTGAGCTCTCCCTCGCTCTAAATGACCGGCTTTAATTCAGGGGGTCCGGTGTCAACAAGGGACAAAGCTGTGATAAGAAACCCTATCAGGGGCAGGGTTCATCAGAATAATGGGGAGGCACGCTCCCTATTCCACAGTCTGTGGGGGTGAAGGCTGGGCCAGTTGCATGGGTCTGACCTGATAAACAATACTCTTAAGCGGGTCAGGAAGCGCGCAAAACATAATCGAGGTCGTGATCTAACAGAGTGTAGTGGCATCGTTTTTATATTGGGTTTCATCAGAGCTTGATTGACAGATTAGTCGACGGACAGAAAATGAAACTGGAAAAATTTTGATTAATTGTTTAAAAGTCCAGTGTGAAAAAGTCAAAAGGCCATATCTAGACCCAGTGTTTGTTGTGTCTGTTCTGAGCTACTGTGGAAACATGCAGTGCGACATGGTGACTCGATGGAAGACGACTTCCCCCCTTCATAGATATCAACGCCTCATTCTAGGGTAACAAAACCACAATGATTGTTATATATGCTTTAATATTGTTTCACTTCTGTCATATTCTGACAACTAATCCCCATAAATCTTACACACTCCTCTTTTAAGTATTTTTTACGCAACAACATCCACCATTCTCTTGTTTCAGTTTTGCTGAGATTAGCTGTTTTTCTATGTTTTATATTATAAACTGAAATTTTTTGGACTATTGACCTTGGGGTCTGGAAAACTGTGACAGACATTTTTAAGTATTTTCTAAAATTTTACAGAAACTATTTACAGATCGAAGTGGAAACGGACACCTTTTTAAGTCTCCTCCTTGCATTTCCAAGTGGTATTATCACACCACTAACATCTGTACACAACACTGGAACACTTGCCATTTCCTCAGAGCCTTTCTCCGTGGAGAAATGATCAACACCACCAAGGAAGACACACGTTCACTAAAGAGGTAATTTGAAAGCTATTATAATGATGTGTGTTGTATAGTAATAACCTAGTTTGAGTGACGTTAGCTTATAGCTTCACACAAACAAGTAACTCCAGTCGAGGTCAAAATGAAAGCCTAAAGCAAAAAATCATGCCCGCTGGCAGACAGATTGGCACAGTGAAAGTGGGGCTTAGAGGGAACCAATCTATATGTGAATGATGTCTGGATGGTTCTTTTATAGCCATTCCACTGTGCAGTCAACAATTAATTCATAATTACAGGTTAAAGCAAAAAGGTTCTCCATTTCCATTTTAATTGAGGAAATATTTAGCAGATTAATCGATACAGAAATAGTTGAAGCCCCAACTGCAAGCCTGATTCCTGCCAGTTTGATAAAAGTTAAAAACTTTCACGAATGCTGCCATTAGAACATACTAAAGTCTCTGGACAGAAAGTGGAATCCTGCATAAAGGCCCCAATATAGCAGTGCTGCAGACCTACTACAGCAGCTATTAATATTTTGGCACAAAGCTTCAAGATTAGTCTTCAGCGAGTGGATGAATGCCCAAAAACAAGTTATGTATGTCCGTGCAGCACAAACTGGAAGGATCTAGCAACACTTTGTGATATAAAAAGAAGGCTTAAATGCCGAAGGTGGACGTCAGCAGTGAGTCATATCATGTAAAAGCTGCGAACATGAAAACGCTGCGTGCTACAGTCTCAAGACATTTCACATCTTGAGGGGATACGGTGCATCTGCTGAGAGCAGCTGCTTGCGTCTGTATTTTGTAATGACGCAAATGCTCTCTATTGATATTCTAACTTTGAAAAAGAGAAACTCTTTTGAACTGACACCCTGAGCGTGGAGTCCACTCACAGCGTAAACCCTAACAGCTTCAGACAACGCCTCAGATACTGCTCTTTCCAATTTCTCACTGATGTTCAAAGATTTTCAGCGTTCTTATCTTGAGTGTCTCACAGCTTAGCAACCTGTTGCCAGTTGCCATTGCTAATTAATGAGAATATCTGTGTGTGGGGGGGGGCTTTTTTTAAAGTGCCGAGATCAAAGCAAAGAAAAGGGCCGTGATAGGATAAAGCATTAAAGAGTCTGGCCAACACACCCTGCAGCATGCAACAATGACGTCTGAGCCTGTGTTATATTCTGTGTTTTAATGGCCATGATTATAGTTGTGATGTGTTCTCTTCTGTTGGGCATTGAAAGGCCCCCTTCTTCTCTCTCTCTCTCACACACACACCTGCGCACACATACAAAAAGCAGCCATTCATTCCTTTCTATTATCTGAATCTGATGTCTCGCATGTCCTATTTTCATATCGACATTGTTTCCTCTCCATTCATCTATTTCCTCATCAAACCATGTCTGTTATAAATAGAGCCTGAATAAACCCTGAGCCCAGGTACCCTCAGAGTGAGACAAACCGCAGCGCCCTTTACAATATTTCACTTCAAAGTGACTCAGTCACTCCTGCTGAACCAGCATGCCTACCCTTATGGCAAAGAGGTCCAAACTGTGTTGAAAGTTTAATCGACGGTAAGTAGAAAAGAGTCCTATAGGGCTCAGTGAGGGGCTTTGAAGCACTCTAATCCCTCCATGCATGAAGGGAGGGGCTGAATCAGACCACTGCTGCGTGGACCCGTCCTTGTAGGGCAGAGCTGAAAGTTGTGGAACTTTCCAGGAAGAGGGGATGACGGGGTTAACGCAGGTGGTGTCGGAACGGAGGACCTCTCGGCCTTCTGGTGGCACAGGGTTGGGCAGTTCCTCTCTCCCAACATTTGCGAACAGGCAAAGGGCACCTCTCTCAGACGTGCAGGCCAAGAACATCACACGGCAGAGTATGTTCCCTAATAAATCACTTCTGCTGAGTGCACACAATCACCTAAATAACATTTATTTAATGGCCTGCAGATCAACACAGGGTGTAGGGTTGCTGCTCAGAGGCCCACAGAAACATGGCCACCACCATAACTTAGAGTGATATACTGAAGCAGTCAGGCTGACAAGAAAAATAAAAGCACGAGTCTATCAAAGATTTTGTATGCAATTCAACTTTTGACACATGAAATATTAATCAGGACTAAATAGCTACCTTGATCAGCAGTGGAAAGGTGCCTTTTCTCTCCTTTAAGAGCTTGTCCAGCTTATTTTTGGAGCCATTTCTGTCCAAAGGAAAAACAAATCTGAGTTAATATGACTGCATGTACTGCATTTGCATGGAAAATATTCTTCAGTGATGCCAATGCATATTGCATCAGGGTTCAAAAATAAATTTGTTGTACAAAGAAGCGAATGCCCTGCTGACCTTGACTGAGATGAGAAGCCATATTAAAAATCACAATGTTTAGATGACACGAATTTGTGAGCTATTTTCTCTTATAGACAGTCACAGCTGTAAGATCCGGAGCCTCTTCCATTGCATAAACTACACTGACACCTTCTGGGCACATGTTTGTCTTATAGCCTATTAAATTCAACGAGGAGAACTGCCTGTTTTATAGAGCTGTCAAGTCAGTGCTAACTACCAGGGTTAAGTATCCTTTTCAGTACATATACAATAATCATCTAAAATTATATAAGTTTTATAAATGGTACCTGACAAAAAAACCCATATATTATAGGTATTATACTATTGTGTCTCAGATTAATAAAATTAGATAAACTTAAAAATATATAATAAATAAACTCTAAGCACAAACTATATTCCTGATATACACCTTGCACTTTAAGAGATATATAGATAAAGACTAATAATACAATAACACTAATACTACTAATCATATTATTTATGTAGCACTTTTCAAGCTGAAACACAAAGTGATGCTCATATTAAAAGATCTGCAGAACAAGAAAAATAATTTAAAAAAAAGAAACAGAAACCCACAAAATCCCACCCCACTAATTAGGTTGTAAACACTTTATAAATAATTAATTAGCTATTACAACACATTAGATGGAAAAGGACAACAATAACCTCTAGCTCGCCAAATAATGAGCCTACATCTGTATTATTACAGCTCTTATTCCTAACTCTGACTTTTCTATCAGCCTGCATTTATCCCTGTCACTTCATCAGATATTTTTTAATACGCAAGCATTTAACTATTATCGTATATTATAGTCAACAACTTTTATTTGACACAATCAAATTAACATATCATATTACCAGATTCATAGACTTGGCAATATTGTTTGCCTTAACAGGTGCAGCACGCAATGCACAGTTTTACACTTTACAATAAGGCTCCCATTTGCCAGTTCTAAATGTTAGTAACTCATTAGTGAGATTAATTAGTCGTAAGCAGTAACTGGATCTTGCCAAATAGTGAGCCCACTGCGATGAAGGAAAATGTGCTAGAACTTAACTGCTAATTAACTTTAATTAATTGAATTATAAAGTGTTAACAACCTAATAACCTAATTCTAAATCATTTATAGGGGTTGTCCTATTGTAAAGTAGTACCCAAAAATGAACTACAAAAATGTCATTTATTGTCCTCAAACTTAGAATTGGATATTGGCACTAACCTTTTCTCAGCTGATTTGTTCGGCGCGGTCATGGTGGAATCGATCAGCAGGGTGGCAGTGATGATGAAGCGGTCACGCGCGACATGCCCAGCGGTGAGAGCGGCTGATGACACGCAGCTGACAGACAGCCTGTGTGCTGCGGAGCGTTATCACCACCGGCTTATCCAAAAACACAATGACCCGCTCTACTCTCCACACTAAGTACTCACTGACTGTTTGATTCTCCTTTTTTTTTTTTTTTTCTCCGACGCAGCTTTCAGACAGGTGCTCACGTGCGTGCCTCCGTATGAGGACGGAGAGGGGAGAGGGAGAGAGCGCGAGACAGAAGGAGAGACAGACACCCACTGGGCGATACATTTCCCTCAAACTGTACAATAGGTCACTATGCTAACAGAATATTTCCCTCCTGTACAAAGGTGAATTTTACATCAGGAGTGCAAACTTCTGGATTTTAAAGATAGGTATAGGTTGTTGCTGTTGTATCAGGTTGCTCTGAAAAAGATAATATGTAAAAAAAAAAAAAAAAAAAAAAAAAAAAAGAATAATTAATGCAGATGCAAATGTTGAAATTGTTAAAAAAAATTTAATGTAGGGCAGACTTGGAACAAGGGACAGTTGCAACAAGTCTTATTCCTCCAATCACCAACCTGATGATACTGCACATGCTCAGTTAGACTCTCTCTGCACAAGAAAGTTTGGAGACACATTCAACATCTGCATCAGTGTCTCCAGCACATGAAGTTTTGTCATGGCTGATAGGATGGTGACAAGCTAAGCAGCCATATCAAAACAGACGACACAACAGCATTTTTAAAAATATATATACATAAACGAGTTGTTATTGTAGCTTGTATAATACATACAGGTGTAATAAAAGTTTGTTGTTTGCAAATTATTCCATTCTTCCTGTCTCACACAAAAACAGAAAGAGATTGAACAGCATCTTTAACGCACTGACTCAATTAATATTACTAAATAAATAAAAAAAATACTATAATATTATTGTAAAACAATGCATAATTTCAGAATTTGTTAAATTTAATGTATTTTTATTTTTGTGTAGCAACTGTCTGTAGGGTTAGGGTCAGTTGCTATGTAAAAATTATGAACGATTCGTCATATGTAATCATCTTTAGGTGGTATAGGTAATTAGCATATAGATCTAACTTCACTGTATAAAAATTTGGTTGGTCTTGTCCAAGTAGTTTCTGAGAAACTGAGAGAAATGACAATAGTTTTACAACTGTCCTTTGTCTTCCCAGTTTCCTATACTATACCAGCATAAAATGAGAAAGAAATGGGAAGAAAAGGTTTCTCACATTTTTGTGTTGACTGAATTTATCTGAGAGAATATAAAGTGGTACACCTGTTTAATGGAAACACGTAAATGTATAATAAAAAAACTTCAAAAGCCGTTTGGTCTCTCAACCTGACTGTGATTGAGGATGAGACGGGAAAACACTGTAATGGATACAGTGTGAATCTTTTATGAGGGAATTGTCTCTGTATTGTAAAATACAACTCTTATCCTCCAAAACCCCAAACAGAACTCTCCCAGTGACTCAGAGGATACTGAAATGGACACAGTCCAGTTAAATTATTCTCTCCAAATAAGCTACAATACAACAAATTTCTAGTTTCTCGTTTTAATAAGCTTGACACATTTCATCATGGTATCTTTCTCAAAAGCTTAGTGTAGACCAGTGATTTCCAGTGCTGCAGCCCACTGGTGGGTCATGACTAAATGTGCATATTTGATGATGCTGGAATTTATGTGTTGTCCATATATAGTTTTAATAGGCTGCCACTGACTGAGTCAGGTGTATAGAGTTTGTCACAGCAGCCATTTTGACATTAAATAGTAGTGTGAACACAGATATTCACATATATTCGTTGAGAGGAGCCAGCTGAGGTGGCTAAGGCATCTATATGGAAGGTGTTCTGGGCATGTCCCACTGGGAGGAGGCCCCGGGGAAGACCCAGGACACGCTGGAGGGACTATGTCACTTGGCTGGTCTGGGAACGCCCTGGGATCCTCCTGGAAGACCTGGAGGAAGTGTCCAGGGAGAGGAAAGTCTGGGCATCCCTGCTTAGGCTGCTGCCCCCGCAACCCAGCCCCGGACAAGCGGAAGAAGATGGATGGATGGTAATTCTTACACATTTTGGGCGAATTATAGGCTGTAAAATGATGGTGAAACTAAACCTAATCTAAACTGAACATTTTTTATTTTTCTGGTGGAAACTGTGAGAAAGACTCCCTGAAGTCCTGATGCCTTATTTCACAAGTTTGAGCACTGCAACAAAACTAAGCAAACTAAACACTGAATTCACCTGGATGTACACAGCTAAAGAATAATGACAAAACAAGACAGGATCATTAACATCCAAAACACTTTACTTGACATGAAGAGAAGACTGTGGTGGTTGTCACAGCAATGGCATCATCATCTCCGTCATTTGTCTAACCTCAGCTTTGTTCATACAGAAAACAGAAAAACTCAGAGTTCAACAATGTGGTTTATTTAGAATAAACAAGGCAACATTAGAGCACCAGTCAGAAGGCAACATTCAGACATCACTTTAGTTCTGCACATAGAGAATGGTTCCAGCTTTTGTTTTATACCTTCAGCTTATTAAGTGACCAGCTTATTTTTCTGTTATTATAGGCAGCAATGAAACTGAGCACCATTTGAATTGATAACTGAAGCTGAACAGGTTGAAAATAACAAAGATCTTTTCACCAGTTTTAAATATCTGCTCTGTTCGAAAGCCCTTTTTTATTATTATGTCGGTATGGTAACAGGGGCTGTG
This sequence comes from Lutjanus erythropterus, assembly GCF_056507025.1. Lineage (NCBI taxonomy): Eukaryota > Metazoa > Chordata > Actinopteri > Lutjaniformes > Lutjanidae > Lutjanus > Lutjanus erythropterus. The sequence continues at coordinate 10,034,944 of NC_139329.1, forward strand.
ATAGTGCAGGGTTATTTAGAAATGATGCAGTGTGATTATTCAACATTATAAAATGTTTGAGTCACCATACTGCACTGGAAGTTATTAGCTGTATCTTATATTGTTGTTTCATTCAAAACATGTCATCCCAGTTAGTTTATTTAAGAAAATTAATTACAAATTTAAAACTGTACATAAAGAGTTCAGGTTTAAAGGGATAATACACCCCAAATCAATTTTGAGTATCAAAGACAAAGAGGAATGTTTATTTAATTATTGTGTTTTTTATAGTTGTTTCCTTCTTTACAGGTGGAGCATCTGTTCAAATCTATAAATCTCTTTCAAGTGAAACTGTTTTTTCATATTTTACTTCTGCTTTTCAGCATCTGTTGGCTGAAACTAACAGCTGTTCCAAATCCTTTGAAACTCACACAATCCAAACACTCATATGGCATTTCTTCTTTTAACTAAACCTATTAGTTAGAATATTATACCACATTTGTGTTTGATTTAAAGATGCAACCACTACAGCTGGAATTTGTCCTATTTGTCCCTAAAACTTTCCAGATTTCAGTTCTGGAAATTTGAGCCCCAGCCTTCTGAAAACAAGCGAGGCAGAATGAGTAACAGGACCACATGGTCTTGATTTTCTCTGCTGACCAGCCTTCAGGTTATAGAGTGTGTTTGTGTGTGAGAATAGAAATGAGTTATAGGGAGAGAGAGGGGTGTAAAGAAACAAGGACAAAATGGCATGGGTTCCTTATTTCCTTTTGAGACATTTGATAATTAGCTTTGGTGCGCACCCTCTGCTTCACCACCGACGCCCTCTGCTCCATCCTTTCACACACACCAGACAGGGAGACAAAAAAAAAAAAAAAAGCACTTATTTCTTTGGCTGTGCACTGTAGGTACGGCAGTCTCATCTCCCAAAGGACTTCACCACTGAGGCCGCGAGACGGGGCTTTGCAAAGAGGAGGTAGCAGCTGTCGGTCTGGTAAAAAGGTCAGATCTGATTCCTGGTTCAGGCGTGATGAGAGCAGATCGAACAGGAGTGGTCTGATGTCTGAGGTGGTGTTACGGTCGTAGCTGAGGCTGAGGTCAGGTTGATCTGAGAGCAGATACAACAGAAAACATAAGGTTTAGTCAAATGGGAGATGAAGGTGCTGAAGTGTTTGGTCCAAAAGTGAAAACAAAAGCGAAAACGTACTTCATCCCAGGTGCTTGTGATGATGTTTTTCGTAGCCTACTGCATTGTTAGAACTGGTACCTGTTGGTGATGAGGCCAGCATCATGTCAGACAGACTGGTGCTATCTCTGATTCAGTAATAGTGCAGGTTTTCAAATTATCCACATTGCCTCACTTACCTAAGTAGTCCTTGTAGTCTTTGAAGTATTTGTGCCTCAGACCACGTCCATCTGTAAATTACATGGGCAAAATGAGAAAACAAAACATCTCCATATCACACATTACGCTTCAGTGAAGGGGAAAGTTTTCATGTGGATGTCCAGTCAGTGTTGAGTGATGAATTTCTCACTGTGTGCTATATTGACTGAGGAAGCTGAGGTCTCCTGCTGCAAAATCTGTAAAAGTAAAGTATATAGGCTAAGGTAGTGATACACTGCAACACAGGTTTGGACATCTGAAGCTTGTGTACAAGCATCCTGCTAAATTTAGGCACTGCTAGCACCACTCCATGAGCATGAGAACTCAGCTTTCTTGGCCAGTATAGCGCACACTGAGGAATTTATGGCTTCAATTGACTACACTTGCCATCAGCACTGACTGGACATCCACATGAAAAGTGCCAAAATGCCCCTTTAAAACAAGGCTCTCCAACAGGTGGTCTGTGAACCCTAAGGGTGCCTCAGAGTTATTGAAAGTTTATAGAAAGTTTTGTGTGTTTTTTCAAATACACATTAACACAACTCCAACATGTAATTCACAAAAATGAATTTGCCAATTTGTTAAAAAAAAATCCCTAATCATTTATTTTGACAAAAGGCAAACCATTAATCCTTGTGCGATCATGTGAGCAAACTAATGTAGTAAATCCCTCTGTGGCACCTAAGCATTATTATTAATACATATTGGCCAATTGACACACCCTCTACAACACAAGGCTAACACATATTAGCCATGCTACAGCTGCAGCTAACTTAGCAGCTACAGGTAAATGCAAATGAGAGAAGACTGGAAAACATCCAGTGCAGTATTAGTAGTAGGGGCTCCCTACCCTTCCTCCCTGTTCTGTCTCTGTGTCAACTAAGGGGTTCATGGCCTGAAAAACATCGTAGACTCTTGCTTTAAAAGATATATAAAGTACAAATGTCATCTTCTTTTGATTAAATCATTAGTTTAATATTTCAGCCAACAGATTCAGTCACGGATCATAAGTCTAGACAGTCTACTGAGTTGCCAGGTCACTCCAATTTGTATATTATTTATAGATCAATTTAATAGGAGAAACTTGGCACTTAATGGCATGTAATCTGCCAAGAGGTGCCAGGCCAGACTCAAAGACAGCTGCTGGCAACGCCCGGCATCCTTTCTCTATCCCCTGGTGCTTATAAGAAGCTCAAACTTTGGAGAGAAGTTTCATTAGATCAGACAAGGAGCTTAGTTATAAAAAATAACTTTAAGATGACTTAAATTCAACTGTTTTAGTCTGGCCATACCGGAGTTGCCACGTTGCTTGATGCACTGTCCCCGGTTAGGGATGCCTGCTGCAGGGTTTCCTGGATTAATGATGTGGCACTCATAGCCTGTCGGACAGTGAAGAGGCTCGTCTCCATCCTCAGTTGTGCTGCAGGCCTCAGCTAGTAGACAGAAAACATATGTGCATGTGCATTAGAAGAACTTACAAACATGAAATGCAGTAATTTTCATGTTTTAGTGACAGTGGAGGAATAGTTTAATGCTTGTGCACAAAAGTGAGACTTCCTGTTTTGATTCTAAAGGATGGACACCAAAATGTGACCTCTACTGCTGATGTTTTAGATCACTCATGCACACATAACAGGAGAGTAGAACTATGGTGGAAATCAAAGCCAAATGCGCTGAACGGCATTAGCATTTGAAGGGTCTGTGAACACTGTGATCATTTCAGTGTGAGGATTTCAGTTAGGTGAAAGTCATGCAGGCTGACCAGCTGGACTTACAAATGTTTTCTCTGACCTCAGTGACTGCTCAGGTTAGTGTACTTACCCTGCAGAACCTCCTCAGGGCCGTCTAACAGCCAGCCATTACCCCCCAGCCACCGAGGCTTGGGCTGCACCAGCCAGTCCAACACTGTTCAGAGCACACACACAAACATTTTACTCTCTCTGCTATGTAACCTTAAAACCAAAACACCATCTGTAACCATCTGCCTGCGGGTTCTGCTGACCTGGTGGCGGCTGGACAGACTCCAGGCAGGCGTAGATGCAGCCGTTGTAGCAACAGCGTTTGTGGCGCTCACACTCTGAGTCTGAGCGGCAGCCCGGCACCTCACAGGCTCTTTCTGGCAGCATCTGGGGTGGCGGTGGACACCGGTCATTCTTCTGGTGCTGTGTGGACTGGGGGTGGTTGGCATACTCATAGTCCTGGGAGAGAAAAAAGAAACACATGTCCAATTATAGCTTCAAGCCATGATGCTCGGGCCTCTGCAACGTATTGTTGTGTGCAGCTGCAGTTGCCTTGTTGCTGGTTGGCAACTGGTCCAAAAGGCTCTGAATTTTCACGTTTTGGACAGGTCAAGGAGTCAAGGAGTGCAGTGTCACTTCCTGTCTCCACTAGGTGGTGCTACAGAACAGCGAATACTTATATGTTATGTTTCGGTATATCACGTGTAGACACCATTAAAATTCATTTGAATCGAATGATGATTGTCACATCAGGCTTACTTCCTGTTGCCAGTAGGTGGTGCTATAACCATGACAGAATTATTTTTATTGTTATTGTGCCACTTGACTTTTGTTATGTTAATAATTAGATGGCAAACGCTTTATTGATAATTAATACATAATTACAAACAGGGTGCACTGCTGGTATCAAATATCACAGTTACTGGTTACTATTTATTAATTTTACTAACAGTAAAATGTATAACAAGCAAAAGAAAGCCTTATTGTGAAGTGTAAAACATTAAAACTTATGAAAAAGTATCTGATGAAGCTGATGGAGAAGACACACGAAGCTCAGCAAGCAATAAGATCTGAAGCCTAACAGAACAGATAAATGTAGGCTCACTATTTGGCAGGCAACAGGCCACTGTGGACCTTTTTATCTAATGTGTTGTAACAGCTTATTAATGATTTATAAAGTGTTTACAACCTTATTAACAACCTAATTAAGAACCATTTCTAAATCATTTGCAAGGGTGGTCTTATTGTTAGGCTGTACCTGTGTTTATGTCCTGCATGATGCCCTCCCTGTACACAGGAACTTTGTTCAAAGTTTGGCTCTAAATAGGCTAATATCAGCAGAGGTTCTGGGTCTATAAAAAGCTGCTACAGTCTGCAGCCGTGGTGAAAAGGAATAACCTCAGTGGGTAAGAAAATGAATGAACAGGTGCAGGGGAAGGACCTGTAAACACTCAGGGGATGATTATGTAATGGCAGCAGGCCAGGAGGAGGTCACACAAGGCATCAGGTAACACCATCGAAACTGTCAGGGGTTATATTGCTTCACGCAACCTCTTCCTCAGGCTGTGAGACTCTTCAATTCATCCTCCACATGCCACCATCTTTTTTCAATTTTCTTTGCTTTGTGTGTGGTGTGAAGGGTCTACAACCCTGCCTTGTAGAATTATAAATAAATTAACCTCAAATCCTGAACTTAGGCCTGAGCTGAGCTCCACTGTCTGCCATCCAAATCACACCCTGTTGGGGGTCAGCTTAATATATTCCTCTGTAGAATTTCAATATTTTTTTTCCCTGCTGTGTGACGTGCATTAGTACAAGAGGTTTTCAGTTTCAGAATTACTGCAAACTTGGAACTTAAAACTTGCTCTAAGCCTGTATATTATTGCAGATAAGGTAGCTGCCTAAGTGCAAAGTTCTGACTATTTTGACAAATGAACAGGAATTGAATTTTTTTGTAAACCACAAATTTAATGTAAAAACAACAAACAAACAAACAAATTATCTGCCACTGGCAATGCATTCTGGAAATGTGCCATTAGTTTTGCAAGTATTTGATCATGAACTAAAGTATTGGACCAATGAAAAATAGGACCTCATTGTGAAGTCATTGGCATGAATGAATCATGAATGCCTGTGCAGCATTTTGTGCTAATCCATCAGGGAGATATTTCATGGGATAAACAAACATTTGAGCATACATTTTCACACTATGGGTAAAATGGAACAACACTGGACTGTACTCTTGTACTTGTAAGTGTACATGCACATCCACATGATGTGAAATTAAACCTCTTATTTGGTTCCAAATAATAAAAAAAGACTCTGCTTCACTTCACTGTAGAATTGCCATAGCTGTATTTATCCATCAGAGGGCAGCAATGATCTGAGTGATCTCATCTCAGCTCAGCAGAGCCACAACAGAGACGCTGAAGGCTTGGCTTTAGTATGCATGCCTGCCTGCTAACGTCTTGATCTGGATTGAGAAGGTGATTCACTGTGGGAACAAACACTTCCCTGGTGAGCCTCACAGAGAAAGTAGGCCACAGGACCCCGAGCTGAGACACACTTCTCACAGCTTTGACAGAAGTGCAAGACTGCATGCACACATGCACGAGTACACTCACAACAATGGCTGCACATTTCTGCTGTTGCTGACAAGATATGCTTTGTGTGATCTGTATTATAGCCATGGTCTTTATCAGTTTTACCAAGCTGCATCTCTTTATAGATTCCTACTCACTGGTTTAAACATGGCCTTAGCACAATTTATTGGTTTATATTATTTCACACTGCTGCTGGTATCAAATATCACAAGTTCTGTGCCACAGCAAAGGCAGACATTCATTGTTCTGGGTTAAATACACATGGGAAATATTACAGCAAAACCCCCAGAAACACAGCTGCCCTTGACTAAACATGGACTCTCATATTGTCTCACACACTGTGTTTGCTTTCATATAACAAGCTACAGTGTGATCAAGTTTCCAGTTCATTCCACTCATTTCTTCTTACTGCTGGCATTGGACAAATACTCTGCTGTTAACTGGCTGGTCTTTTACAACAACATAACAAGGAACAATTTAAAGATACCTTTTTTTATGGGCCATTGCTGCAATATTAGGTGTTAAACTTCTTGAGCTTCACCTGCACGCAAAGTTATGCAGCTGGTTGTTTATTTAATTAATTCCTCACCATTGTCTTTTCCCAGCAGGTGTTTCTTGTCATTCTGGCCTGGTTTAAAGGAAATGTGCAACACCCTGGCATTCAAAAATTGCTTACTGCTGTTCAAATTCAAAATAGTGAGTTGAGGTGACTCGAAGCTCAGGCAGGTTGCCTACAGGCTGCAGAGACAGTGATGCTACACACGCACAAGACAGAGCGCAACATTATGACAAGCAACAATGCCTACTATATTATAAGATGATCAGCTGCATTGTACTTGTCTTTCAGTGTAAAAGCTAAGCCTGATAACCTGAAAGCAAAAACTCACTCCTCTAAAAATGCTCTGGAGTTGGACTTGAGTGACTGCCAGCTTTACATGTTTCCATAGCCTGATATCACTGCACTATTTTTCCATATTCAGTCTGACATTGCCTCCACTCTAGCCAATTTCCCTGGGGTGGGGGGGGGGGTTTACTTTCCCCTAACAATCACTAGAGGCCCAACGTCATTTTGTGTTGGCACTGGCATGGTGCCATGCCAACATACTTTGTTTTTGCCCCTTTAGTCTTTGGCTTTGTGAGAGAGAGTTAGTATGTAAAGGATGATTACATTAGTCAACCATAAAGTGTGTATATCAGGTTTGTGTTGTGTTTGCTGCCACTGAAAGAAATGCATCTTCATGTATTCTTCACAGAATATATCTGTTTGCCATACTGTGTGGTAGCTACAAAGACAAGCTAAAGACAATTAAAACAATGGCTCCGATAAGGACTCTGACTCCGTGAAACGGAGGATGGGCATCGCAATATTGTCACATGTAAGGCGATGGATTACAAATTTTTTTTTAACAGACTAGAGCTAATGATTGTGGAATCTAACACTGATTTTTGGTGAGTTTTGTTTCTGTTGAGTTTGAAGTGAGTTTTATGGACAAGCTCATCTTAGTTCAGTAAAAGAGAGAAACTTGAATTCAGAAGGTGTATTTATTACGGACAAGTGGTGTAAGAATATTTTCCTTTTTTTTGATATTTTAGTTAGTTTATATTGTTTTTTAGACCATAAAGTTGCAGCATCACCATTCATATACATCTCCCAGCTGAGACTACGGGAGGCTTGGACTTTGTCCATCAGTGCTGTAACATACCTACATACCCTACAAGTCATAAACAGATACTAATTTTTCAAACACTCTGCATTAATTTCAATTCCATGTAAAGTTAATTAACATGAAATGGGCAGTGTGGCAAAACAAAAACAGATGTTCTGCACAGAACATTCAAAGGAGAACATGCTGACTGTAGTGCTGTGTCAGATGTTGACAGCCGATGATTTAGCACAGTAAATTTATTACATTTCTCCTTTAATGATCATAAGTCGTTTGTCTTACTGTCATTATGGTTGTTAAAAGGCTGAGAACACATGGCGTGTCACAGTTTTTACGAATGTATGTCTTTTCAGTCGTGTGGGTGAATTTCTCCCACAGTCTCAGCCATTAATTTCGGGGGGTGTTTCGGAGAGAGAGAGAGAGAGAGAGATGGGTGTTTTTTTTCTACACCAGATTAGTAATTAGATAATCAGCTTGTGGGTTGCAGATGCTCATTAAAACTGTGCTGTTTATTTGGCAGGCTTAGTGAACGCTCTTACAAACCAACCAGAAAAGCGAAAGCAAATGTTTGGCGCTGACGTGGTATCGCTCACACTGTGTGTGTTCACTTTAAACACACATTAACTTGTTCTGGCAGCTGCAAGCTTAGTGGGTGGATGGTTCTTTAGAGGTGGGTGGGTGGGGGGGGGGGGGGGGGGTAGACTCATACCATGGAGGAATGAAGGGAATAATGTGTGGCACTGAAAGTCAGAGCTTTGGGGTAATTATTATAACCCCAGTTCCAAGAAAGTTGGGACATTCTGTAAAACATAAATAAAAACAGAATGCAGTGATCTGAAAAAAAGGCTTTGACGTATGTTCATTTTAATACAGTACAAAAACAGGATATTTAATGCTCAAAAAATTGTTCTTTTTACAAAATATGCTAATTCTGAATTTTGATGCCTGCAACTCATTCCAAAAGTTGTGACAGGGGCATGTTCACCATTGTAACATTGCCTTTCCTGTAACAACAGTCAGTTAGTGTGTGGGAACTGAGGACAATAATCACTGAAGTTTTGAAAGTGAAATTCTTTCCCATTCTTGCTTGATATACAACTTCAAGTGCTCAACAGTCAATAGCCTCCATTGTCCTATTTTGTGCTTCATAAACCACGCTGTTGTAACAGATGCAAAATGTGTCTTGGCATTGTCTTGCTGAAACAAGAAAGGACATCTCTGAAAAAGACATCATCTGAATGGCAGCATATTTTTCTCCAAAACCTGTATGTACCATTCAGCATCAATGAAGCCTTCAGAGAAGCCCATGACAGCCATGCCATGGGCACTAACACACCCCCATCCCATCACAGATGCTGGTCTTTGAAGTTAGTGCTGGTAACAATCTGGATGGTCCTTTTCCCTTTGAATCTGGAGGTTGTTACATCCATGATGTCTGAAAACAATTTGAAATGTGGACTCATCAGACCACAGCACATTTTTCCACTGTCCATCAGTCCATCTCAGATCAGCTTGGGCTTTTTTTTTTTTTTTTGGTTAGTTTATGTATACAACATCCATAGTACTGTGCAATGATCTGCTTCAGTATACATCCATTTAATAAATCAATGTTTATGAACAACTTTTCTGTATAGACTTTAAAATATGATAATATGCACGCCTATAACACTGACTCATGATGGACAGTCCGCCTCAAGTAGAGATGAAGAGTGGGCTACAGAGGTCTGGTAAGCTCACTCCTTTCTAACTCCACTCCTCCAGGTTCTTTTCATTTTCAAACTTGTAGTCCTCAGCCCCAGCCAACCAAGTGACATACCCTGAGGCAATTTATCAGATTCATGCAGCTCCCTTCGGAGCTGCAGAAGCCTTTCTACAACACATGCAGTAGTAGGTCCTCAACCTGTAAACAGACTCTGAAGTATAAAATTGGTGAAGTCCTCCTAAGACACAACTAAACACTTATAAATTTGTAAAGTTTTCTGTTAGTTTGGTATCTGTTGACTTGCTGATTCTGTGCATCAAAAGAACTGTCTGTCTCTTTTATCTATGTAGGGCAGGCTTTGTTTGTATCTCTGTATTTTTCACAGTTTTTATTGGTTTTTATTTTTCTATGCCTTTATTCTTGCCATCTGTGCTTTCAACTATTGCTTGCCTGGGAACTACAGATGAAAACTAGTTTATATTTTATTTTATATTTTCAGAAAAGTTATTAATATACACCATCCCCATCAGTGAAAGTAATAACCTGAGCCAAACTAATCACACCAATGGCTGTTAAGTTAACTGCAGTCAGCATCCTGTTGCTTGTCACTTGCTTGCATTATGTAGGTACAAATGAGCATCCTGTCTCAAAAGCAATACCTCAAACAATATCCAACTTTAAAAACTTGACCACCTTTTTTTACAGCTACTTCTACTGGTACGTGGTCCCACACACTGTAGACTACAGGTCTTTCATACTCTTCATTCATGGCTCTCAAGAGGTAAGTGGAGCCACAGGGTGCACAATGTTTCCTGGAGCAATTAGACCTATGAATGAGGACTACAAAGTCTGCTGTAATGGGATAATGACATAATACTAGTGTTGTCTCCCCTTGTCTCATGTCCGATCAGCTCCTAGAGTCTCCTGCAAATGTCTCCTACAAAAGGTCAAGTGTACCCTTCCTGTTTATTTGACAGCATGTACATATGAATACTGTACACTTCAGAAGCCATTCATTCTTTAATATGTGATTACTGTACTGATCCTCGAGGCTTAGGGCGTGAGTCATTCAGCTCTTTCTGTAACTGCTTCACTCTCATAGCTCATCATGTGTCTTCTCCAAGACCTTCATGTCTTTGTTTGCCAGAAGGGCCACAATGCTCAACATCCTGAGCTCTATCACACAATCCTGCGCTCATCTCTCTGATGTTCCACACTGTTTATTTACCATCCTGTCTGCTGCTCTCCCGTAGACACTGCCAGCAGGCCTGCGTGTGATGTTCATGTCTATCTGTGGGCATGTTTTCCCCTGTCTTTATCGCCTTGATATTTTCCTCTCCCTTTCTTCCTCTGTGGCATGATGGTGGCGGTAACGACTGATCTCAAAGTGCTCTTTTTGTCTGTCTGTCTTTCTCTGCCTCTCGTTTTCGTGCTCTTGCTCTTGTGGGGAAACGCCACTGGAGACCCTGTCTGGCTCCATAACTGTAGATCAGGCCGTTCATGGTTCCATGCAGAGATCTCAGACAGATAGTGAGATTTTCTGCTTCCTATACACAGTCACACACCCAGTCTCAGACGTATACAGACATAGTACTACAGGATCAAGGTTGTGCACACATATGCATAAACAAGGAAAAACTGTGTACATTCAAGTACAAGTGTCAACTCCAATGCACCAGATCCCCCATGTCTACTAAATTAAGTAGCCACCAACACACATCTGGTTAGCTTTTGGGTTGTCAGGATTCATTTCCTGTCTCTACACTCGCAGTCAGTTTGACAGAAAGATAGACAGACGTGCAGATAGATGGAGACACAGCAGGCTAGTCTGTGAGGCTAACGGACAGCCTGTAAATCATGAGACTTTCAATGAGTGATGGAAAGATATGCTAACAGACAAACAGGTAGATGCACAGCGAGGAAAACCAGATTGTTAAGTGTGAACAGACTGGCAGAGGGGTGATGTCTAACCTTGAAATGCCGACTGAACCCATATGAGGAGTGGTTTACCCAACAGGCCAGAAGTAAACCAACTGTGAGTGTAGTTAATTACTGTTGGGAAAACAGTGTGAAATAATGTCTGCTACCTGCCAGTCATAACCTCAGGTAGCAGGGTCTGCTACTGGACGCTTATTAGGGTTGTAATGTACCAGACATTCTTGCCTCAAACAGCTGTCTGTGATCTCCCAGACATGGAATCTACCTCAATAAGGCTGTTGTGTTTGTCTGCCTCAGCAGTATTTAAGTGGGATGTGACAGTACATGGCCCACTTGACTTGTACGTTACATTAACTTCCATTTGTACGATTTAGAGCTGAATTAACTGTGTTAATGTACTGTATTAAGATGTGTGATCACGACATAGAATAGTGATTGTTTACATGGATAATGCTGTGCCGTTTTCATTGAAAATAAAAGTACACCGATCATTTGGAAATAAAATTTGAAAATACACTAACTTGTCTGCTTTTATAAATTCTGCAAGTTGAATATTTTCTTGTATGTAGAAATTAAAGGAAAGCCTTAAAAGTTGGAAAAAGGTGAGTGAGCCACTGTGGAAATTGGTCAGCAGTGAAGTAATGTACATATGAGTTATAATAGGCGAGACAAAATATAGAAACACTACCATTGTCTTTTAAAATAGATAAAAGATAAAAGTTCTACAGTGTCTCACTTGACTTTTTTCCTACTATCCAGGCTTCCAATCACTTGTACGTACAGGACAATACTGCAGAATTTTTAAAAGCAATAATAAAAATTTGAATTTCCTTTTGATTGCCCAATATGCTGGAACAAAGCTGTTTTTTTACCCAACAACTCAGGCAGTACTATCAGCCCAACATGGTGAGTGAAAGTAACCCAGTGCTGACATCTGGGGTGCCTTTCCACTGGTGCCCCACCACATACAGCTGGTGCCCTTCTTATTGTGTTTTCTCTTGCTGTTCACAACCTGAACCTGCCACTGAGCAGGGATGGCCATGATAGATGTCCCCATAATCTTATCCACTGTATTACTCTTGATTCACCTTGTGTCGTGCAGCAGCCGACAAATGTTGAAATATTGAAAAAGAAAACAGTGGAACAATTTGAGAATATGTTTTTATTTAAGAACAGCTATGTCTGTACTTTGGTATGCAGAGTTATGGATCCAAGCATGTGGTCTCAGTACTCAGACACAGATATTCTGTGAGTTTTCTTTCTGTGGTTGGTGATGATATAATGTGGAAAAGGAATGTCTGGAACAGACGGCCAGAGGGTCTAGATGAACAAAAGGGAGACAGTAGCTGATTTTATAAATTAGTTGGTTTGTTTGTTTGGTTTGTGTGTTTATTTTATGTATCTGCACCATGTATGAACACCTCTGCACTTGACTGACTGCTCCAGTGTAAGTCCGGTTATGTGCTTCTGACTGGTAGGCTCACATCATCTGACTGGGATTAGTCCTGCTCAGAGCTGCACACACCAAGTAAAGAAACTGCTGGTAAACTGGATGACTGATTACAGTAACTCCCATCTTTGCAGAGATCCATAAAATTCATAGTATTTATAAATCAAAGACAAAAACTATCATAAAATGTAGACGACATTCCCTTATATTTATGCCGCTAAGTCACTAGACACAGTCAAAATATCGTGTTTACTCCCCCTTGCATTTTGTTCATCCTTGTACTCCATTTCTTCAGTAAAAGAAAAAAGGAAGACAGAAAATCAAAGTCTCACAGCTAACATGTTTGCGAGCTTAGCTCACTTGCTAACAGGACCATAATTTCACACCATTTATTCAAGAGGCCTTTTTTTGTAGCAGTGACTTCTGTCCACAAACCTTGTCTGTTTTGTGAAGCTTTAAAGTTTGTAATTCAACAGAGGAGGTTAAATGACAGTAAATGGTGCAATAGTGTCAGCTACTAAGCTGCAAGACTTTATGGACTCTCTGTCCCCTCACATGTCAGCTCTTTCAAGACAGCTTGCTATTGGTCATTGGCATGAAGTTGGTCAAAGTTCACCAAAGTTGACTTAGATTTACCTTGCTGAATTCTCTAATCACAGAGATTTATTGAAAAGAATAAAAGTTGATGCAAAATTTGCTGTTTTAAAATGCTGGTGCAAGGATCTGCAGCCAGTGCTTGCCATTGCTGGGCTGAATTTGTCATGCATTCCCAGGATTTGTCAACTCTCAGCCTTAAAGGCCACAAACTATTTGCAGATGATTGCACTCAGCAGTGAAATGCAAAACAGCTCAGAGACGAAAATGGCACATTTCAGCTGTGTTGACAAGACAAATCATCACACAAAACAAGCTTAAATGTTGAAAAGAGTAAACTTGACCATAATTTTCCTTGATATTCATATAGCAGGACAGTCAGACAGTGCTGTGTAATTCAGTTACATTTAAAACAAGCTGATTCTCAACCACTTTAATCGAAACTTCACTTTAAATCCCCTGCAATTCAACTCAATTGACATGACGCCCCTGTTTTACTTTTATTTGACAGCAGTAGGGGCCATTACAAAGTGTAACATAATATTATCTTTACAAGTATCACTTCCTTAAAAGCGACAAATTTCCATTAGTGTACAGATCTGTTTTGTTTTAGGTAGCGGCCTCAAACAAAGTCAAACTGCCCAAGAACAGGAAGTGCACATCTTTCTGAGCAAGTGCAGGGCCCCCGTCTTAATACCAGCTGCTGTCTGAATGCTCCACATAACATCAAATAAATGAAACTGTGAAGATTTATGATGGTAGCCGTCAGACACTGTTCGTGCTCACGGACATGCTCAGGCAGGTTTCTGAGACAGACTGTGTTTTGGCTGTATGAGATTAAATCATCTGGTCTGTACGTGTGGGTGTTTGTGTGCGTGCAATGTGAATCTGGAGGTTGCGAATCAGGAGCCATGAGTTGTTGAGAGGCTGCAACTTAAAAATTTATCAGTTTTCAGATGGTGCTTGAGGCGTCTCAGACATGAGATATTGCTCAGACTTTGTTGCTTTGGGGGGGAAAAATTGTGTTTTAAATTTATAATTTGCCACAAACCTGGGTTTAATAAACCTTTTCATAACCAACATGATAATGTTAAAATATATTATCAAGTGTTGGTCCTGAAAAATGGAATTACTATTTTTTAGATACATGATTTCCATCTGTTTGCATTGCAATCAATAAGCTACCAAACAAACTAAACTTAAAGGAATAGTTTGGATTATTTGATGTGGGTTTGTATGAGGTACGTATCAATAGTAAAATGTATCTATCGCTCTCTTCCAAACAGCCACACCCTATAAGTGAAATCAGTCATTTTACTTCACAGAACATGGGAGTTGCTGCTTCTCCACACTGGGCGCATCTACTGTAGCTAATATACTGACTATTGAGAAGTGCCTATCGACTTCAAATAATTCTAACTACCAGTTTATGGTCTCTGTCATTATCATTTCTGTCACGCCCCTTTCCTCTTTCCCTCCTGCCGCCCACGCCCACATTCTCTCATCTACCCATCAAACATCCTCTCTTGATTGTACGTTTGCCTCTAATGCCTATTTCTTACCTCTATACCCTTATTATGTGCCGTGCATTACTTGGCAGGTGTTTCCCTGTCAAACACAGAGAGGAAATGAGGAAAGTGCTCCTGATGAACTTTGAACCTTGTGGCAGGGGGAGGTCTAGATAAGAGTGGACAAGACTCTGATCTCCAAGACCATCTGACCCAGAGTTCAAACACACTTTTCTAGTGAGAGCTTTACATACAAGCCAGATAAAGGCAGTTAAGGCCAAGCTTGGGAAGACAGTAATATACAGAGGCAAATAAACCATGTTATATAAAGTGTAGATTTCATAACACGCTTAAAAACTGGCTGCTTATTTGAAATGTACATAGTAAAGGAAAGTTTTATTTATTGAATTTAATTAAACTTTTAAAAAGAACTTATTTTCAGAACACTTCAGAACTTAAAAACTTAAAAGTTCTTCTAACTTGAAGTCTTTTGACTTGAAATGATGAGTTGAATGAATATACTATGCAGAGTTCAATCAACTCATTAAATTAAGTGTATGACAAAACATGAATAACATCAGCAGACATTCCAGCATGCATCCTTTGAGTTAAAACTCTCCCAAGACCTTTTTGAAGATAATATATATGATGAAAACTTGCTGCGTGTCTCTAATACACATAAGAAAAATCATGGTTGAAAACACTGCAAACCATACTGGAGACCTTGTTACATACCGCCTCACTCTTGAGCATTAATAAATTCATTGGGAGCAGTTTCACATCTTGTCTTTGTGCCAGCGCTGGAGCAAAGTAGCTCCAACAGGAGCAGCTGCAGCTGTAAATTCTTTGTGTGAAATGAAGACGTGACTGTTTGAACTGAGAAAGTATAGAGGGAAATCAAATTAGCTTGGAATATTTGTCAGTGTGACAAAAAAATTGTTGGTTCAACTCATGATCCTAAGCTTATTGAACATGATTGCTCAAGTACAACTGAAGTAATATCAATCTAATTTGACTAGAAAAGGTAATTTGTTCCAAATTACCTTAACTTGTCTTTTCAAACATTTCAAACTAATTTTAAGGCAGCCCAGACACTCACTGTTTTATTTTTATTTTTATAGTGTTGTACTGTAATTGCATTTAGGGTTTTAAATATCAAAAACTACTTTTGAAGGTAACAGTTTCACATCATCGCTAATCAAGCACTTTGGAAAATTTCCTTACTTATTGGCCTCATCTAGATGTTTTGACTAATTACAATTCAGTGTGTATTTTGATAAATAAATCTGCAGAAATATAGTATATTCAGAGAACAAGAGGGGCCATGAATTAAAAGCCAGATACTGAGTACGCTGGTGGCCTGGTTTGTTTTAAATTTTTACCAATTTTCCTTTCAAGACACACTATTCCATAGCGCAGTGCCTACGTGAAATACTCAGTGACTATAATTTGTCTTTCTGCACAGCCCCGGTGTTATGAATGAGACTGAGGGTGTGTATATGCGCATGTGGGGGAGGTGGTTAAAAAAAATGAAAGATTGAAAGATGCAGAGATGAAAAGGTTCAAACTCCATCTGCACAGCCGTCTCAGCATGTTCCAATTACAGCAGCTTTGAAGCACAGTCCAGCAGGACCGTGCTTTTGGCCCATCCTGAGAGCAGGAGGAGACGAGAGAAAAGAGATTTGAAAGAGGGAAAATGGGGGGTGGTATGCTGAGAGAGCCACATGGGCGAGGGGCGGCAGAAAGCAGGGCAGAGAGAGAGGGTGAAAGGGTAACTGATTCATAGGGGAGAGGAGAAGAGAGATAAAGGCTGAGAATGAGAAAAAGAAAAAGGGGCACTGAGGGCATAAACCACTTAGAAAGTGAGAACATTGAAGCTGGAGAGGTTGCAGAGAGGGGAAAAAGGAAGAGAAGGCAGCACGCTACAGTGAGTCCTTGTTAGAGATGATCAATCAGCTACACTGAGCTGAGTTAACAAGCAGGGGCCCGGTCTGCAAGTTCAGTTCCTGCCCTAATAATCCACTGCAAACACACACACACCACACACACTCAACACACAGAGACAAAAGTTGTACATCCAGTGTGCCCTTCAATTACTCATATGGAAAGCTGAAAATCAGCGACTTATTCCAACCTGTTGCACACTCATCACTCATCAAAACTGAATACCTCTCCTGTCAATGCAGATTTTTCATGCCCCAAAATCAAAGCGTGTCTTCTCACAAACTGTTTCTTTTCCAGGGGTGGAAGAAATTTTCAGATAGCAATATCACAATGTATCAATGCTCCACTGCAAGTAAAAGTCCTGAGATTTCAATTTAACATAAAAGCACAGAGGCATTAACAGTTAAATCAAGTATCAAGTATCAAAAATACTCAGCAGAATTTTCAAAGTGCTACATTATTGTGTTATTGTATTTAGGAATCCATTAACGTGTAATCAGCATTTTATGTTGTAGCTTCTGGTTGAAATTAAACTAATTTTGACTACACTGTACATATAGTGCAATAAAACTATATTTCTATATCCTTAAATGCCTAATATGTAAATTTTGCCATGAGGGGTGTCTCTTACATTAACACAAGATGCAGTTTGATGACTTTGTGAAGTAGCATGGAATCATGGAAGTTGTTTTTTTTTTCACTTTTAAAAACCACATAGTTGATATGGCATGGTTCGGGAAGAAAGTATGTTAATGGACTAGGTAATATTAAAGATTTATTCATGTTATGTTCAGTCATTTTCCTCATTCTCCGATGTTTCTGGTGTATCTCATATTTTCCCAGAAGTTATAACAACTAGCAGCTAGCAGCTAGCTTGTAATACCAAGCAGGTAACGTGCCATTTCCTTCAATTAATTAAAGATTTCTTTGTGTTAAAATTACATTTGTTTAGCATTTTTAGACATTTTAAGGCAGAAATGTTACATATTATAACTTTAAATTTAGTATTAAATGGATGTAAACAAGTAAAGTATAAGTTCATAAAAAAATCACACTTAATTGACATAACTGCACAGTAAATGTAAGGGTAAAGCCATCAGCCAGTTAGCTTAGCTTAGCATAAAGACTAGAAATGAGTACACATACATCTGACTTTTTAATCCATGAAAAAAATGAAGTCTAAAAACAAGAAGTATGTTTTATCCTGTTTGTTTAATCCATATAAAAACAAAATGAAAAACAATAAGTCACAGTTATCTTCTGGATGTCACAGCTCCTATAGCTCCTATAACCCATCATGAGACAGAAAACATGTCAATTTTGCAGTTTGCATCCAGCAAACATGATATAATGAGTTCATTTGTGAACTTTAGAGTTGATGCTCATCAGATTGAATTGTGTTTGGACAAAGCCAACCTTGCTGTTTTGTTAGTTGTTGCTTCCAGTCTTAGACAAGAGTGGTACTAATCCTCTGATCTAACTCTTGGCAAAAAATAAGCACATTTCCCTAAACACTGAACTATTTATTTAAGCACAGTACTTGTACTTAGCACAGTAAATACACTTAATTAATTTGCATCACTATTCTGTTAATTACTGGATTAAAATACTCACTCCAGGTCAAGTTGGCCACCTCTCACCTCAGCCACAAAAATGCTCTCACTCTGTGAAGCTAGCTCTCTCTAACAGAGCTGGTATTGTACTGTAATACTGTGAGCTCTCACCTAATTCCACTTTTGAGAACATTCTGAAAACAGCCTTAAAACAGAGACGGAAAAGAACCCCCCCAAAACAAAAAGTCAAAGGTGAGGATAGCAGCCCCACCTTATGGTTGAGTCCTCTTTTCCTGATTCTCCTGGCATCACTTCCTGTGGACAGGACCAACAGGGACAGCAGCAGCACCACAGAGCCCGGCATGGTCCGTGTCCTGCACCCCCAACTCCAAACTCTTTCTGTGTCTCCCTCCTCCCTCCCTGTCTCGGAGGTATTCCTTCTTCTTCTCCTTAATCCAAAATTTGTCCTTTTATTCGTCCGTGGGTCTTCTGTTGTGCTGCCTGTCCAGCTGAAGCAAGAACTCTGCGGTGCTCATGTGCAGCCAGAGATTACACAAGCCCTCTCCCTCCAACAGGACCTGCCTTTATATCCGCCTGAGGAAAAAGTGCAGGGCAGAATGACAGAGTAGAGGGAAGGAAGGGGAAAGTACAGAGGGGATGAATGGAGGCAGTGTAGGGAAGAAACGAAAGGAGAATAGTTCGGGGAGCAAAAGGAGGGGAAAGGGAGAAACAGCAGCTGTCTGTGCATCAGTTGCTGAGAGCTGAAACTGTCTGCTGGCACAGCGTGCGCACATGTCTCTGGGACAGAGGAAGGGAAAAGAGGGGAGGGGAGGGGGGTCGAAAGGAGGGAGGGGAGAGTGTTAGAGAGGGCAGTGTGTGTGTGAGACCTCCCCCCTGCCCCCATGTTGCATCTCGCAGCACATCTGGTGATCTTTACATGAATTTGACAGAGTGGTGTCAATGTGCGGTTGGGACATATTTTATGTTCTGTGGCTTTGCTTCACGTTTTGCTTGCGTGCGGTACTGTAGGAGGGAAAATAGAAGGCCTTGCTAAGTGTGGGGTTTGAATGAACTTGTTGACTGCTAGACTGGAGTTCAAGCATGCATTTTAATTATTAACTGTCCAACATCCGTGTTTACATTCCTGATTTTGTGTAGGGACAGGATGTGCGTGATTTATCTCATAATGTGGCGGGAAAGACTTGAAACACACCTGAATGTGCGTGTGTGTGTCCCTGTGTGTTCAGTCTTGTGTCTGTATTATATGTTTGGAGAGGATGCAGTGTGATTTCAGTGGCACTGACCCATAAAGAATGAGGGCATGTGGTGTGTTTCAGGGAAAAGGGGGCCTCTCTGTCTCTTTCTCCATCTTGTGCTTCCATTTTCACGTCTCCCAACCCTCTCAAACTAGGACATGTTCCCCCTGTCTCACCCTGCTACCCCCCGCCCCACCCCACCTTACCACTAGACCTTTCTCCCCTTTCCAACCCCCCCCTCACCCCATTCTCAGTGTCTTGTGCTGAAAGGGAGAAAGAATGCTAAGCCCGCACAAATCTCAGTCATTATTAGTTTTACAGGAGCAGGGCTCATGTCACTGGGAGGCCCCGGCTTCACTTACACAAAAGACAGAGTAAAGAGTTAGAGTGAGAGAAAAATAGGAGAACAGAAAGTGGGGGGGTGCATACAGATAGCGGGAGAGGGTAGTGGAAGAGACTGCATGAATGAATATGTAAGAAATTCAGAGATGAGCCTGTTCATTACTGAAGGTTTGGTGCAGAGGTGCATTTGAGCTGTACTGGAAATGACCGTCCCCCTCAGTTACCGGTGCTATGTTTAACAAGCTGCTGCTCATGCTCTTGTTTACTATAATAGCACTTAACTACATTGAAATGCTCAGTAATTTATTATATATGTAGTGTGTAGCTATGTTCCTTGGACCTTATATTCCCTGGTTTCTACGTTCCCAAGGTCATATGTTCCCAGGGTCCCTATGCCCCAAGGCTCCTAAATTCCAAGGGTGCCAAGTTCCTATGTTCCCTGGGTCTTGTTTTCAACCATAACCCCTAATACTAACATATGTGTTGCATAGAGCTGGGGAACTTGGGAACATACTAGGGATGACCCCTACGCTGGAAAGCCAGTTAGCAGGGCACGCTAATGCTTGCAGTTTATGTTAGAGTAGACTAATACATGTTAAATCCATTCCTGACAGTTTTGCCCCCGCATATTTTGGTTCTGGATAGGCTAAAATATACACCACCTTGTAAACTTTTTCCATATTGAGTATCACTCTTACAGCATCATGTCCACTGTAGGCAACACAGTGAAGAAATCTTAAGTGTGACAGATCTGCAGTAGTTACAGTTGCTGAGTTTTATCAGACAATTTATTCGCTCAATGTTAAAGAATTTATGTACTCTGAAAAGTTATTAAAACTGTCCAGAAACTGGTCATATACTTTGCTTGAGCAATATGGCTAATTTGAATTTGAAAAGAAAATTTAATTATTTGTGAGCTCCCATATTATCAGGGCATCAAATAGTGCTTGGTATCAGAAAAGTTTGCTGCTAACATCCAATGGTTTGAAACAGTAAATAGTCCTATATTTGGCTGCACTATTAGGAGGGTCTTCCATCAACATAATATCAACATAATTATGAAATGAGCTGACATTATGATGCATCATGAGAAAAACTATAGAAAACTTATTTAAACCAACTGTTGTACCATTTGTAGTATTTGTCACAGAAATAAAAATGTGTATTAGATTCTTAGATGTGAAATGAAATCCACAACAACAACATTCAGCTCTGTGTTGTATTATCTTGTCATTTTTTTTAAACTGTACCACACCCTGATATGTTATCTTCTGTTCTTTAAATTGCTCCTGCATAGTTTCCAGCCATGGACAGTGTTCTAATATTCTCAGTATGCTCTCACATACATCATCCATATCCTGCCTCCTTCCTAAAGCTGGAATGTATACATGAATATTAAATAAACTAAACAATTGTATTCATGAACAGGATAAGTGGTGAAACATTGACACATTCCAGCCTACAGAATGTGCATGCACATATACACACAGATACCGTACTGTAACTCAACACACACAAGAGGATACACATAATTAATCCCACAGCCAAACCAGACATAGCATTCAGTCTGGACCTATGCATACAGTGACTGAGAGCAGACTGTGAATTCTGAATAAATTCTTATGTCAGACAGAACTGAGAGAGAAGGAACACCTAGATAAATTCTGCTGATGGATGTTCAGTCTGTTCAGAGAAAGACTCTCCACTCAGAAGACAGAAATTCCTTTCATCTGAGAGACATTCTCTGGAGGCAGAGACACATTGTAGCTGTTTCTGCAGGGTGGAGTGTCTGTGAGTCTCAGGGGGCTTCATATCACATGCTTTTACTCTCTGATGGTCAAGATTAATTCCAGTCTGATTCATGGTGTAATAGTTGGTAGCTGTCCAGAGACCTAGCGGTCTGGTTTAGCGGTCAGGGCAACTTTTCAGTCACACGTGACTGTTATACGAGCACTCTAAGTATGATTTTATACAAGGAAAATTGGAATATGTGTGGCATATGTTTCATAATTGAGTCCAGCTTGTGCATCTGGATTGAATATACGCACGTTGCAAACTAACTGAGGTTTGCAAATGTGTTGATAGAATGTGGTCTCTGCGTCTATGTACCCAAAACATTTACAAGGTGTAATACAGTATGTAATTATCTATGTCTGAGGGTATACACCTGTGATTGATAATGGTTTCTTCTGTTATTCATCACATTTCTGGCTGAAATGTGAGACATTAACACAAAGAGATGTTCAAAAATGTCTAAACAATCAAAAATTTATATTTTTATAAAAATATTTCGCTGTCATGAACACACTTAAAAAAAGTTCACACTAATTTGAAATAGAATCTCTCTCTACCAGGGCAACTGTAGTCTAATTAATGATACTAAATGGTGCATTATATTCATGTAGAAATCTGAATGGACAAGATCACTTACATTTATTGTTATTAACAACAATTTTCAATAATTGAAATTTCCAGATGGGAACTTGAAAATCCAGACTCTCCAGATGAAATGGAATGCACCATAAAACATGAGAACTGCAAGTAGATGAAGAGGAAAATGAGATAGAGGAGAAGACCATATATAGATCTATGTTTTAGTTTCTCATTGTCACAAAGACTCCAGTCTGTAGTGTAATTCACACATTTCATGTTACATATCATGTCACCATTTCTGTCCGTATTCACACTTTCTCTCTTTCTGCTGCAAGTCTGCATGACACTTCACAGTCATGAATAACATTAGCTGCAAATTGAATGGCATTATTTATGCACTACACTGGTCATAAATGTGGACTCTGTCGTATGAATACATTGACATAGAAAAGAATTTGTCATAGGAGAAGGTTATTTGGGTGAAGAAGCAGCAAACAAAGAGTCTACAGTCATGCAAGCGGCTCTGTGAGGATGTACTTACAGGTACAGCAGTGCTAAGTGCTAGTGTCAGCATGCCATCATGCTCACAGTTGACAAAGCTAACAAGCCGATGTTTACCAGGTAATGTTTTCCATATTCACCATCCTAGTGTAGTGCATTAGCATGCTAGCATTAGCTAATTAGCACTTAATACAAAGTACAGCTGAAGCTAATGGTAATGTCATGATCATTAACCCAACAATACGACAAGTGAGCTGATAATGGCGCTAGATGAAACATCAGGCGAAAGTCTGTACAAAATTGTACTATGGTGGTGGACTGACCAACAGACTAAAAATAAAAATGGCACCATTTTTTTTTTTTTTGTTATTTTCAAGTAAGTCTTTATATCACAACAAGCTAACAAGGTGAACAGGGCATCATTTTATTTTCACTTTATTGCTTATGAGCCTGCTACTCTGGTGGGCCGCTCTTGTGTCAGTGTGCTGAAGCTTGAAGCAGAAGCCTGTCAAAGCCATTCATTCCAAATCAAGGCTGTCAGCTGAGGTCAGGGGTCAGGCTGAAGGGTAAGGGGTCAACTGTGATTGGTTGGCGTGGTTGCTGGCTGCTGGATTTGGAGAATGGTTAAAGTTGAACTTATGGGCTGTGAGCTCTCAACACATATGCAGTGTAATATACTTTAATATATGATATTTATAAGTATATTTTCATTAGAGTATAATTACCTAAAAATATGCATTGTTGTGTTTTTGTGATATTATAATGAGCCATTAAAATAGGGTCCTCTTTCATGGAAGCTGCCATGTTGCATGCCGTGTTTATACAGTAGTATAGAACTGGCAAACACTGGCTGTACATACTTAGTAGGTTTTGGAGCCATTGAAGGTTCTTCATACACATGGAAGGAGAGGGTGAGGTGAGGCATATTCACTTGGATGCACCAGCACTAGACACCACTAAATCCTCCACACTGGTCCTTTAAAATAGTTGTAATAGACAGACTACAATCCTGAAGTATGCCTGTAGAATTTAGGTAATCACACTACATTATATTTTAATTGTATTTTAATGTTTTCTTAATCCTGAACTGTTGTACCAAGTGAGGAAGGAGACACACATCATCAAAGGACTTTATATACAGTATATAGGAAGTCTTTACAGCACTTTGACTCACACAATTCATTCAAAACAAATTTTCTCCATTTGATGTGTTGTATATCAACAGCAATAAAAGTCTACTTTGCTCTGTTTTACTGACTCATGTTTAAAAAATTCAGGAAACATTAGCTGTGTCCCAGCCTGTGATTTTAATGTGCTCGAAGAGGAGCAGAAGAGGGCAGATAAATCTCTGACTTAATGGCTGTTCTAGTCAGTGATAGGATGTGTTTGTCTTGTTTGTACAGTTTGAGTTTGAGCCATGTGATTAAACAGAAAAAAACACACACACACACAGTATGGATGCACATGAAGCACAAGATTGTGTTGCGGATTTATTTGACTATAAACAGTCAAGAAGAATTTTACTGGCGCCATCCAATCCACTTTACCAGGCTATTAACTAGAAACATCAACTCAGAAATGGAAAAAAATTCTACACCGGTGATGTAAACTTACATCATACCTTCAAATCTATACTTTTAAAAACTTGATTTTTTAAAAAAAGTGTTTTTTCAAAATAGTTGTATTGTTGCTTCCAAGTGCTTTTATGTGATGCCATTATTTGTGTGTGAGAACAGCACAATGACTCTGATGAGTTAAAGGGGGACAGCTGTTTAAAGATGTGGGCTGGTGATGGCTGATGGAAAAAGAGAAGAAGAAAACAAGAAGCTGGAGGACAGAATAAATGCAGATGGGTTGATAAAGGAAGAAAATGGGCTGTATGACTGATTGACAACAGACAAAAAAGGGGTTCCTGCAGACCAAACATCTGCCTGACTTCAGCATTGTCTCATTGTGGCTCTCACATCTGAAATCTTTTTGAACTTGTATCTTAAAAAATCAGAAAATTAGTGTGTTTATATGAAGACCTACAGGATAAGTACAGGATAAGAATTTGTTGAACTTGGACAGGGAACCACTAAAAATGAAAATGTGAAAGATTGATCTCTGCACATTCCTGGAGGTTTATTCATTGACGTGTTTTGAAGGCTGAAGCTGTGGAATATTTTTTCCCTTTTCCAAACAAATGAAGCTGTCTATAAACTGCAATCCAGAAAGCAGGACCCAACCGATACTGGATTTTCCAAACACACATCTTTTTGCAATTATCTCTCAAAAGTGGTAAGCCAACTTATACAAGCTTAATTTAAGCTTTGGCCGACTTGGCTTTGTTTGTTTGTTTGTAGAATAGAAAGTCACCTTCATGAATCTTTCTCCTGTGTGTATCTCTTTTAATCCTAATCCTAATCATTTTGGAGTTTTCATTTGGCTTGTTATTAAAGCCAAAAAAAAAAAAAAAATCAAATATCAGTAAGACTTAGAGCTATTAGGTGTTAGAAAATAAAACTGTCATATGATTTACTTGACTTGACATGCTTGATTCTTGCCAGAGTAATTTAGGATTTTTATGTGACTTACTCCCACCTCCATCAGCAACAGGTTATGTACGCATTAGACTTCCTATGTGTAGTGTAGTAACCTGTGTGAGTGTAGGTGGTGTGTGGGTTTGTTCGCTAGTAGTGCTCATTAAGCGAACGCCCTAGTAGCTACACTGATCGTTGCTCATTACCACCATGTTTGTCTCTTTTCTACTGATCAGTGAGGAGGTTAGAGCTGTACTCGATCTCAACTGCCTCCCCCTCATGACTATTTCATTCCTGTGTCATTATCCTTTATCCTCTAATGGTCCTAACCAGCACAAAGTCTGATTGCCATCTCTGAGGGTTTCCCCATAATAATGGTTTATTTTCTGTCATTCTCCTTCTCTTTCCTCAGCTCTTTTCATTTTCCCTTTGCCTTTTTTTTCCTACTGTAGCTCACCCGCTGTTCCTGTCCCCTCTTGTGCTCCTCCTCAGTCTCCCTCCTTGTTTTTTCCTCTCCCAGCTGTTTTTTTTCCCCTTTCTACAACAAATTTCTCCTCTTTCTTGTCCTCACCCTCCTCCTTCTCTTCTCACCTCTCCTCTTTCTCGTCCTGCTACCGAGCACTTTGAACCCAGGTAGCTTTGCAGCATTCCTCAACATGACCCCCGGGTGCAAGGTCGGAAAAAAAAAAGGATCTTTTTTTCAGCTGTTTCTATAGCGACCCTGAGTCTGGGGGTGCCACTGTGATGTCAAAATGACCGGGAGGCCCTCCAGTAAGTCCTGTTAGACTTCAAAGCTTTTCCTGTGTTTTCTGCTTTATTGGAGCTGATGGTGAAAGGGTCACATGTGGACTGTCCCATGTCTCTGCTGCTCCTCTCTCCCTCTACACACATGTGAAGAATAAAATAGTCCCACTTATTTGCAAGAAGTTAGCTCACATGGTCTTACCAGTTCTCTACCCTCACATATATGAACAAAGATCATGTAGTGTGCATGTAGTGTATTTTATGGTGAGTTAACAAGCCAATTATAAGTGTGTCTTGGTAAAAGAGAGAAAATTCAGAAGGCGGATTCTGTTTAATAAGAATATTTAGCCAAGAGCTGCTGTCATAAGGTAAGGGGGACTCCCAAGAGAGAGATTTTTTTTTAAAGAATGGTCAAAATCAAAGCAACAGAGCCCAAGATACCCTGACTTTTAATCCCTAGTATGGGTCAAGTTAAAAAAAAATGCTATATCCTACATTTCCCATGAGGCAACAAACCATCTTTCATTACATTCATAAAGGGCCCCTTTTTTCAAACTCCACATCTAGTTTGTGCCTCAGGCTTTCTATTCGTAATAGTGTCAAGCCCCAAGTAAGTTTGTGTCTAGAGGGGAACCCTAGACTAGTGAAACTCGCTTGAGATTTGTTTTTGTTGTTTCTTCATTGTACAAACTGATTACATTTTATAATATGACAACACTTTAGTTAAAATCTGGGTGGATTTAGGGACAGAAGACACTTGGTTAGGGTTAGGGAAAGATCATGGTTTCAGTTACAATTACCACTTGTGCAAGCTCTTTCACAGATCTGGGATTCCCTTCTAGAAACAACCCCAAAACAAGACAACTCTGACAGGAGACATTATCAAACAGTTTTTATAAGTTGAGTTAAACTCCTCATAAAATTGGTGGAGCACTCCTTTAAGATCAACAAGGTTCATCCATGGGCTCAATGAATATGAGCTCAATAAATAAATCGTAACACATAAAAGAAAATGCAGTTTTAGTCTGCAATTTGGTTTGTTGCTCAGTCAGACATATTATTCCTTTTATGTGCAGTACAGACAGCACAGGGTGTTACAGTAATAAACGGGTTCAGGGACTTCAGGCGGGCTGATATGCAATTAAAAGATCAAACTTCCTCGTGTATCAAGTCACAGCAGATTTTAGGTTCACCGGATTGGAAATCCTCTGATAATTTTGAACCGACAGTCTTCCTTTCCCTGATAATAGGTGGCCTCTTCTCTCTCTTGGCAGTCAACCATGGCGTACAGTGTGTGTGCGTGTGTGTGTATGTGTGTGTTTGGTTTTCATGTAGAGTTTCGATGAAACATGGATTATGTCTTTGTTCCTGTCTGGCAGATCAAAGGCTTGTGGTATTTTGTGACCAGCTCTCTTGTTGTGGCAAGTTTTCTTTTCTGCAGTCTCTTTCCTTTGGTGTGTGCACGTGTGTGTCCCCGAGTGTGTGTGTGTGAGTGTGCAGATCGTGTCTGCTCTAGTGTGGGCCACTGTTTGTAAATCTTGGTTTGGAGTTTGTTATTGCAGATTTATGCATAGTGACATGTTTATTTATACTTGTTACATTTGAATTACACCAGGTTGAAGATGTTTATCTGCTGCCTCTTGTTGGTCCGGGCTTACGAAAGCTAGTTTTTCTTGATGGTTGCACATACCAAACATTCTGCAGCAGAGGAAGAAAATGAAGAAAAGCTTTTCTCGCTGGCGTTCAGGCTGCAGTGGGACTGAACTCCACTGAACCATTTAGAACTTCGTTTATTTGTTTCCGTTGTGTAATTTAACACTCCAGATTTTTTTGAAACCTTCTCTATTTTAATTGGAACATACTAGATATATTTTATCAGCAAAGGATAGTGTATTCAGTTCAAGTACTGAACCGAGACCTGATGCAACTTACTGTAATTTGCTTCTTTAGTCTCCATCTGTAAATTCTGGTGTAAGATGTCTCAGTATGTCAGCACTTTTCAGCTAAATCCTGCAGTGAAGGTTGCAACTGCAATGTCAGTAGCTTCTCACTGGAGGGAGCCAGAGTTACATTCTTACCCAGCAATCATTCATACATGACATTACTGCAATAAAGGACAAAAACATGCAATAACCAAGCGTGACTTCTGTCTGCATTTTTTTTTTATTGTAGGAAAGTGACAATATGTTGCTACAGTTTGTAACATTCAAATGAGTTCAGTGTTCAGTATAAACACATCAGATTGTACAGAGACGACTGAGGTAAACAGAAGGGCTGAACCTGATGTTTCTTGTTACTGCGTTATTGCCCCTTGATTAAAAAAAAATAACTGCAATCTCTCTATCCAATGTCTTACAGGCATACATACAGGATTCTCCTAAAAGCAAACATAAAAGACCCAACCAACCAAACAAACAAAAAACAAAGTATAAACGCTAGATAGAAAAATAGGCCCTGTCAATCATCACTTAGATCGCTGTCTCTGTCTCTCTCTCTTCTGCTCGCTGTCTATGAGTTCTCCAGAGAGAGCTACACACACCTACACACACACACACAAACACACACTAGCAGCGCAGACTGAGAAGACACATACCACTATTCCATACACATGTGCTGCCTTGGCTCAACTTGGTTTGACTCTGCACGTTAGCCAAGCACGGCAGGGATGTACATCTCCATTACAACAGGGCTACCCGTTTGAAGGCATGTGTTTAACTAAAGATGAGCTTAGCTCCATGTTGAGAAAAATGGCAAGATGGCAAATAAACACTAAATTCCCTATGAATTCCTCACAATAAAAGCCCCCTGTTAATTTGTTGTTTAAAAGCTTCTATTATGACACAGCAAAAGTTGGGTTTTCATCAGTACTAACTTAACATGACTCTACAACTGAAAGTTTACATGAAAGTCAAACTTAAAGTACAAACAGTAACATAGAAGAGAAACTAAATTTCAAACCACAGAGATTCAGTTTGAGGCTACAAAAGTACAGAGACCTGAACTCACTTAAAAACATCTTTCTCTCAGCTCTCCTGAACAGACATGAGTTTAGATGGACATGTGGACATGAGGGGGATTCTCATGGTTGGCTGCAATGGACGAGACATTGCTGCAACCCGCTTGGAGGTGGGACAGGCTTGCTTTGGCCCTTTTCAGAGATGGTCCATCTCTAGCGTGATTCACTGCGATGTTCTCGCTAGCAAAGCCCCCTCTCTTCATTTCTCGCTACCTCTCTTGACTGCTGCTACTCTTACTTTTGTTTGTTGACATGGGGGGGAGGGGCAAACTTTGAATAGTGTATTTACAAATAGCAGCCAACAAATCCTGCATATTCTACCTTTAAAATAATACAACAGAAAAAGTAAAAACAAGAAATAACTAAAGCATTTTAAGACTTTAAGATAAAGGATCCTAATTTAAACATTAACTACCCAGATTTATGGCTGCTGCATCACATTTGGCAATATGCTCTTGGTTTGTAAATAAAGGAAATTAGTTTCACCCACAAAGTGAAAAATGTACAGACAGCTTTAAGTTTCCAGGTTGTAGTTTGGTTAGTAATAATTGTAATGGCCCTTAAGTCTTAAGACTGTCTAAAAGATTTATCAAATTTAAAATTGCTGCCAACAGACACTTTCTCTGCTCTGTGTGCCTGACAGAGATACTGATTCAAAACTGTCCCAAGAATCACCTCCAGACAGACACCAGATGACAAAGGCCCTGCTGATACTTCACACTACTTGACATTTTCTTCTAGATGTCTGAACTTGCACTCACTATCTAAACATTTCTCTACCAGAGAACTGCTTTAGTCCTCACCGTAGTGAGTTTCCTCTGTTATCCTGAAATCAAGATCTCTTTCGCCTATCAGCCACAGAGAGATAATTTTTCCTTCATTCATGTCCTGTCCAGCTCTTTGGCTTCAGCTCTGGTGCTTTGTCCCGTTTTGTCCGAATGCGTATCGTGGCTCTTGGTGGTTGACCTCTGATGTCTGCGGTTCATCTGCTGGAGGAGGAGCAGGAACAGAGCGGAGACGATGAGAGCCACTCCTGCCATGAGGAAACCCGTTCCATAATCACTCATCTTGTCTATGAAGAACCCTAAAGGGAAAGTAAGTGTCAGTGTTTGCAGCTTTGACACACTCATATTTTTTGTAATCTTTTAGCCTAATGACAACGATAAATCCTGATTGGAATGCAGCCACGCTGGACAAAACAGTGCTATCACAATTATGGCAAAATGTAATGATCGTTATAAACACAGACACAAATATAAGACAAGGTAAGGTAAGGACAGGTAAGAGGATTGCATGTAGATAAATTTTATCCTGAGGCAGTAATGCAAGTGCTGTCCTTCTGTGAAGGAAACATAATTAGAACGCTTTGATGAAACCTCAACATCCGTCAACTCTCCGGTCTTCAAAGAGCTCAAAGGACTGAACGGTGGAGTAAATAAGTTAGAAATAGCCTCTGTGTCAGAGGGACCATGTTAAGTTATAAATAGGACACCACCTTCACTTTAATTAGCTCTTAACTTTATTTGAGGTCAGTTTTCAGCCTTAAGCACTATCTTAAATGTAGCATTTTCATGTGATGGTTCTGCTTGAATCCAGATTAGGTTTTCAGGAATTTGTTAAACAGAGACTAATGGAGATATTAAAAGGAAAACGAGGAATGAGGACTAAGGACAGAGCAGGGGAATGCAAAGTATATACAAACGGGAAAGTCCAAGTTCTTCTACACATGCATCCTGCAGAGAGAAAAAAACAGCAGCCTGTCATACTTCAATAACTCAAATCAGTTTTACTCCCTGTTCTTTTGCTGCACGGACAGCCTTTGTGAAAATCCATAAATACCATCAAATGAATCCAGACCACAATTATGTGAATGTGTTATTTTTCCACTCTGTTGGAGAGGTTTCCCCAGCTGATTTACTGCTGGCGGCGCTCGGAGGCAGGACACTTTCTGGCAGGGGTTGCTGTGTCATGGTGCCAAAGTCAAGCTGGGTGTTTTGCAGGCTTTATTTACTGCTATTGTTTAGAGTTTTGTGTGTGAAAATGGGTCATAACCTCAGTAATCAGGTTCAAATGCTCACTGGTTTCTAGGACAGCACTGTGGGTGGTGGGGCTGCGGTTTATGTTGGTTTAGAGGACAGAAAAACAAGATTTTATTCTTATGTGACTGCTATGGGGCTATTTTAATGTAATAGCTGCAAACAGATTGCTGGCAACTTTGAAAAGCTCTACAGCCACTGACAAACCTCTCTGTTAACTTTAAAATGTATTTCAATGTATTTTAGAGGGATGGTGGGACACAAAATATTAGTCAGACACCTACACTTATAGTTCGGTGCACACATAAGGGGATGAGTCACTATTCTTAACTGATTTTTTTCTTTATTAAATCCACGCTAATCACAAAGGATGAAATGTACTGCAAGAAAAGCAGACAAGAAGGATTTTTATACTGAGAGAAGAAGGATGGAATTTATTCAGAACATCTCTGTAAGATGTCCATAATATTTCTAATGCATTCTATTATCAAAACAGCAGGTCAATTGCCAGTGACTCCCAAAACAACATACGGCTGCTGAAGAGTACCAGTGATAGGCATACTGGAACTTACTGGAACCAAAGCGTCAGTTATTGGTCAGGCCACAAATCTGAGAAAAAAAAAAAAAATCCTTTTGGCATTTACGAGATGTTTGTTTTTCTTTTCTTCTCCCTTGTTATGCCTTTACAGTATTACAGTTGTTCTGGTGTTCAACAGGACACAGAGTATGAACCTAGACAAATGTCACAGGTAACAGAATGAAAGGCAGTGGGTAAGAAACTCCATTTAAAGGGGAAAAAAAGAATCTTTGGGAAGCTCTCAGCCATGAAATTAACACAACCATAAAGTATCATGATATTATAATTTTTGCTCTGCGAATATAAAAAGCTCAGCTCCAGTGAGATGGACCATCGACAATATTCATGATTAATTGAAGGGTGGTGCTGCATGTCATGAAGGTATAAAAATCTCATTTGGTTGAACAGGCTCACTGGGCTGTAGTTACAATTCTGAACGCTGTATAAGCACATCCACTGTGTCAGATTTATGTGTTGGAAGAATAGGCCCAGGAAAATGACACTGTAACCTTGACTTAATGATTTAGGTTTTGGCGAAACTAAGAGAAATGTTAACACACAGTAAATTAAATACTTTTCTTTTCTATTCCTTTTTACTCTGTGCAACTTCTGTTTATTTTTAGCTGGCGGCCGGCTGTTAGCATGGTGGAGTATATCACAGGGAATTTTACATCAACTACTCAAAGCTGAAATCCATTTCTTTTTGATATGCACAGAAGGCACTCTGTGTACTTGCATTTGACTATCAAAGAATATTTCTTACTCACCAGCAATGGGAGGTCCAAGCAGGCCTCCACTACTGCGTATCAGCATGAAGAATCCCAGTGCACTTCCAAGCCTGTGGACGCCCACAACCTCAGCCAGCACAGTGATGTGAATGGCAACTGTGGCACCAAACATCAGGCCGTAAGCTGCGCTGAAAGTAGCCAGCTCCGAGAATGACGAGGCCAGTGGGCAGAGGAGTAATACAGCACCCAGCAGAATTACTGAAGCTGTCAGCTGCTGCATCTGGAAGGAGCAGATACACAACAGACAGGATGTGTCACACTTTTTATGCAGGCAGTATGTCACTTCTTTACAGGAATATCTTGACATTTTGCGAAGTACGCTTGTTTGTTTTTTGCTTTCATGTCGAGAGTTAGATGAGATCAGATTTTAAATCAAAGCAGCAAACAGCAGTTGCTTAGCTTAGCTTAGCATAGCATAAAGACTGGAAGTAGGTGGAACAGCTAGCCTGGCTTTGCCTAAAATCTGCCTATCATGGACACAGAGAGGTGAAGTCCCTCCCCTTGCAATGTGTTCCATGGGACCTTACTTAAGACAAACTGGGAAGGTAGTTCAGCCCTGTATTTTTTCCTGTCTTGGGGTTTTGTTGTCACTGTGAAGTTGCCAGGCCACCAGTATTTATGGAATAAAAAAAAATATATAATGTGTTGATTAGAACTAACTAACTAACTGGCTCGTGGCTGAAGGTTTATAATTTGTGTGCAGACATGATAGTGATATCAATCCTCTCACATAACATTTGACAAGAAAAATAATATGCTCATATGTCAAATTGTCAAACAGCCCTATACACATAATCATATGCGTTATACTACATGGTGCAGATACTGAAACTCTGCATATCTTTGTTTTCAGGGTGCCATGCCATTGTTCTGACAGTCCAACATCACAATTGCGATGTATCATTTGTGATGTTATAACATTATTGCAACATTAGAGTTACAGTGTTACATTGCTGCTATGCTATGGAAACATTACAATGTTAATGGTATTCTATGGTATTTTTTACAATGTGTGTTCAACGTTTCCTCTACATTTTATGATGACATTGCTGCAACGTTGCTAAAATCGCACATCAACAGCAAAAGTGGTGAAAACATTGGGACAACATTTCAGCAACGTTTAAAACTTCAGGTTGTGACAGCATCACCTGTAGCAAATGTTATGTTACAAGTATGCTCCTGCAGTGAGTTTGTGTTAGTAGGGATTCTGAAATTGTCCCAGTGGACCAAAGACTAATTTGTCAAACAGCCTGTTATCCTGAAAACCAAATGCCCATTGCTCCAAAACTATAATCTCCCTGCACTAATAAACTACCACTAACTCCCAAACCCTAACAGCTGCAGAAAGAGTGTGTGTACATAGCAATGGGCCTTCAGAGCAATGGATGAATAATGGACTGTCTGACAAATGGGCTTTCTGTCCAATGGGACATTTTTTGGACAGTCTGGGTTTTGGAATAATGGGCTGTTGGAACAATGGGCTGTCCCCTCGTTCAAAATGATGTTTCTTTGGTTAACTATTAAACTAAACATACCA
Organism: Lutjanus erythropterus; assembly: GCF_056507025.1. Taxonomy (NCBI): domain Eukaryota; kingdom Metazoa; phylum Chordata; class Actinopteri; order Lutjaniformes; family Lutjanidae; genus Lutjanus; species Lutjanus erythropterus. The sequence continues at coordinate 10,068,694 of NC_139329.1, forward strand.
TCTGCACCAGTCTCAAGTTTGCCACCCAGCCAAAGAACACCCTTGCAAACAGGTCCGACGCTGCAGAGATGGACATGAGTGCAGCTGCCTGGTACTCCTCAATCCCCTTACTACGAGCATATGGAACCAGGAAGAGAGCAGGGGCAAAGAAACCCAGTGCAGCAAACACCCCAAACATTGAGTAGACCATGAATCGAGCATTGGTGATGAGGGTGTAATCTACGTAACGAAGGATTTTGGTCCTTAGTTCAGCCTTCTTAGTGCAGTTGTTTGTGTCTACTTTCATGGTTGAATTAGGTATCTCCTCAGACCCCTCAGATACTCTCAGTTCCTCTGCCTCTCGGCAGCTTGGTGTACTCTGCTCCAAGTCATCTTTTGGTAGTAATTCCAGGGACATGCCCTCTTCCTCTGCTTTGACCTCACAAGTCACATCTCTGGTGGCTTTTAGGGGCCTCAGCAGCATCCCACACACACAGAGGTTAAGCTGCAGACCCCCCAGGATTAACATAGCACCCCTCCAGGAGTAGCTGTCAATCAACAGCTGGAAAAATGGTGTGAAACCAAAGGTAAGGATGCATTCTCCAGCGCTGGCTAAGGCGTTTGCCACCGGCCGCCTCTTCTTAAAGTACAAGCCCAGCATGGTCACTGTGGGGGTCCATGTCAATGCATAGCCAAAACCTGCAGCAAAGGAGACCAGAGGATGTCAATCTTTTTGTTTGTGTTTTTAAGTTTGCGTTGTGTCTGCATGTTAACTTCAAACCACTCACCGTTTAAGAATCCCACTGTTAAGTAGAGTTCAATCAGGTTACGAGCAAAAGCCCCAAATATGACTCCTAAGCTGCATATCAGTCCTCCCATTATCACTACAGAGCGATGGCTGTAGCGAGTGCTCAGAGCAGATGCTACAGGAGCTGTAGAAGGACACACAGGACATTTATGCATTATCCTATTCAGGATATATACTGTAATTTGTTTAATGTGCAGTTCACATCAGTTAATTTTATTTTCAAGATGCATAAATTAAGATGTTTTCTTGAAATGTAATCCTATTTGAGTAATAATATCAGTAAAAACCAACATTAAGTTACACCACAGAGGACATTAAGAGGTTTAAGTGTTATTAAAATAATCCCATTGCCTCTTTCTGCCTGGATGGCCCTACATTTGCAGCAGATCATTTAATTTATCCACACACTCATTTTGTCTACAATTTAATAGCAAACCTTTTGTATTTTCCTACTAGTTTGTGTGTAATTAAGGTTGTACTATTCATTCAGAACAAGGAAGGACATGCCATCCAGAGTTATACAGTCTTTTAAGATGTAGGAGAGAGCCACCTGGTGGTCAAAACCTCATGAGTAGTCTGTGTTTTGCCATCAGGGTCAAGAAGAGTGGAGGGATTTTGAAAGACACAAATATGAGACTAAGGAATGACTGCAGAAGTTGAAGTTCTAAATAATGTACTGGTGTCCTAATGTGTGTGTTCTTTATAAACCCAGTGGTTTTAAAGAGCAAAAAGGCGTGGTAATTACCTACAACATGAATGGTAGCCACCGCAATAGAGGTAATCCAAGATGTTCCTGTTGCTGTGGTTTCAAAGTATTGGTGTATCTCAACATAGAATACACCAAAGGACTTAATGACCCCAAAGGTCAGGCCAAACACCAGGAAGCAGGAAACCAAAATGAACCAGGCATAGCCACCATCAGGGGCCGCTGCTGGTGTCACAACTGCCCTCGCCCTCTGAGCCTTCGCAGGAGAGTCCATGCTGATCTGCTCTGGGTTATGCTGGGTTATGCACTCAAACGTCTAGAGGAAAAAGACACAGATTTTTTTTTTTTACCCTCCCACACACATGAGTTTAAGTCAGTGTTTCCCAACCTTGGTCCTCAGGGACCCCTGTCCTGCATGTTTTTGGAGTTTCCCTGCTCCAACACACCTGATTTGAATGATCAGCTTGTCATCAAGCCTCTGCAGAATCCTGATAACAAGCTGAACATATGAATCAGGTGTGCAGATGCAGGGAAACAGTGACATTTAATCATTTTCTATTTTACGTATCACACATCACTGCATTACAAGTCCCATCCAGTACAATAGTAAAAACAAAAGTGACAGGAAACGTGAAAAATTATCAACTATGTGAGAATGGAAGAGATATCTTTGTGTTGTATTCAATTGAACATAAGTCAAACTCTTTTTTCAGAAATGCAACAAACTAACATTTACTCATCTTAATGAACTTGCCCACGGCCCTGTTTCAAAATAACAGTACTTTTACTTGACTAAAATATTCTAGTGCACTTTCTATCTCCGTTTGCACAGCAATCACCAAATTTTGCAAACAAAGAAATGAATTTGTAATGATTGTGCTTCATTTATTATCTGCTCTGCGGGAGTCTGGTATGTGCAAATCAGTTAGTTACTCCAACTGATGACAAAATAATTTTTTGATTTTGATTTTAATTCTGAAAAAGCATCTCAACTCACTGAAACTCTGAAACACGATAGCCCATCTGGCCACATGATCAGTACATTTACTGTTCAACCTTTCTATTACAACCGTTGTCATTCTTTGTTTCCTTATTTGAATAAAGGTCATCTAAGTCTACAACAACTACACAGTACGTGGTTCGAGGTTAAGGTTTGCTCACAATTGGAACTCATCTGACTAGAGCAATACACAAACCAGATAAATCATTACACTGCACACAGGAGAGCCACTGCTTGTTTTTGTTTTGCTAGTAATACAACATCATATTCAAGAAATACATTCATTATGAAACATTACCTTTAACAATGTATTTCTCATCACACACATTATCTAATTCTTTGAGGAGTGACCACAGAATATTGATCATATAAGCTTAGGTAGATATTCAAATGTTAGAATTTCCACATATATATGTACAGCACATGAAATTTCCAGGTATTGGATATGACATTTATATCTCAAAGTCGTGTTTACAGATCAATTATAACAGAATGCCATTCATGAACATCTTGAACAGCCTGTGAGAAATGAACAGAAAACTGTTTACACCTGTCTACAGAGGGTAAAAAGTAAAGAATTGCCATTGTAAGCTGTTTGTCATCTCTTTGGACCACAGTCAATGTAAGCAGATTAGATTCACCATGCATGATAGGATTTAGCTCAATTCCTTTTTCCGTTGAAATGAAAAATACATGACATACATAATAATAATTGTGATGGTGCTTCATAGAAGGATTTTCAAGCATTTTAATTATGGAGATTACCCACCTCATGTGATGAGACTGAAAGAGGTCTGGACCCAAATCTGGATCATGACCCCAAAAGCTTTCAATACAAGCCAACATGAATCATATTTACAATACCTGACATCATATGTAAAAACAACCATACCTGTTGTGATCAAACTGAAGCCATGGCACTCCTCTTGCAGGCCAGCTCTCCAGGCTTGGTGTGGTTTCATAACCTGATAGCAATGACCTGGCACTCTTCCCATGTTACATGTGATGGCAGTGGTGGTATCACTCACACTGCATCAGGTCCAACATGCCTGACAAGCACACTTCAGAGAAAGCACGTTCCAAGTTAAAAGGTGCAAGGGTCAAACACAGACAATAAGTGACAGAAAGAGCATGAAGCAAGACAAGTGTAAAGACAACAGAGGGTTAAAAAGCATGTGAGGTAAAACGTTGACATGTGCCTTGTTATGTCAAATCCTAGGCTGAAGTGTACGTGCAACACACGTGGGCTGACCTGGACAGACCTTTGTAACATATTTTCTCTGCATTCCTCATGCTGAAAACAACACAGGGCAAAGTTTCATTAACTGTTAAAATTTTTCTAGGTATCAAGGTTCATTTGTTGTTGTTTAACAGTACAGAATTGCAAATGATGTTGCTACACAACAATAGGATTTGATTAGCAACATTGAGGAAAAACAAAACAGCCTTAGTTAATATACAGTACATATATGTACATCTATACACCTATAGCTATACATATATACATGTATATACCCAGAAAGTATCAACTATCTGTGTACAATGTCAGTGTAAGTTTCATGTCATTTGTTTATAGATGAATTGAAGATGAATTTAGCTGTCTCTCAGCTTGAGGGCCTTAAGTCTGGTCGTACGGCAGCAGATACTTCTGTATCTCTTGCCAGATGGCAGCAGGGTGAACAGGCTGTAGCTGGGGTGGATATTGTCTTTTAGTGTCTTCCTTGGGCTCTGAGCAGAGGAGCAGCAGTAGGTTGTTCTCTTTGGAGCATTCAGTGAATTTCCCCGCAGTATGAATGGTGTGAACAGTATAAATTTCCTCCCATCATTGCTTGAAATCCTGCCGATGATGGTGGTGTCATTTGTGACCTTCACAATAGAGTTTTCTACATCACGGAGACTGCAGTCATGGGCGAGGGAGGAGTGGGCTGAGCGCACAGCCCTGGGGGGCTCCAGTGTTGGGCACTTGAGTGGAGGAGGTGTGACTGCCAATCTGAGCCTTCTGCAGTCTGCTTGTGAGGAAGGCCAATGCCCAGTTGCAGAATGTGGTACTCAAGCCCAGAGTGTTAAGTTTGCCAGTCAGTTTCTTCACAATAAGATTCAAATGTTGCTGAACTGCAAGCTGTCTGTTCTTGTAGGCTACATATGCAGGTTACAGTGATAATGGTGTGAAATTTAACTCAACTCATTAAGCTGAGTGAGTCAGTTGACTGAATACTACACAGTTGAAGTCCTAGTCCTGAAATGGGATGTTAATGACTAAAGTAATGTAAGACAAAGTTTCCTATATGCTGCTTGGCTTTGGAAGTAGGCTAATGCTACATTAGTATTACCACAGACAGGCAGTAAGCTGGGACATGCTAACATTTGCAGCTTAAATTAGAGCAGACAAGCACACTGTTTAGTTCATTCCTCACACTTATCCCATTGTGTTTTTGGTTTAGGAGAGTCTTTAGTGTTGGAGTAGTGTGTTTGGTGAAGCGTATCTTTAAACAGTGATACAATGGTGTAGTCTGCTCACACAGAGCCTTTTTTTCGGCATTCAGAAATGCAGGATTATCCAAATAATTCCTATTGTTGTGCAGCAGTGCAACCTTATGGGGTGTGTGGATTTAAAAATGGAAACCATTACACACTGTGAAGTGCCCCCATTTTTGCAAAAATAAAAAATAAACTAGTGAGTATTAATTGGCACATGATAAACTCATGCAGCGATCACGTTACAAGCTCAGACAAGTGAGACTTGCATGGGGCAAGTCAACACAGTGGGGTGCCCAGCAAGTCTTTTCATATGTGATGAGCCTCCACATGCTCACATCTGTCCTGCTGCCTCACAGACAGCTAATATGAATCCTCTGCTGATCAGTGTGTCAGAATGTGTCACAAACGGATGGAAAACCAACAAGGTGCTGGATAGAGCCCAGACATGACGCTGCTTAATGGTCATCAAATTGCTAAGAAGTGCTGATGAAATCATTCAAATCCTACACAAACACCATGTTTATTATTCCAATCAGGAGACTGAGATTGCATTCAACAAATAGTGAGTTTTGAACTCTGAAGTTCCTGTTTCAAGATATTGGGCATCAAAGTCTGGCTTGCAATCTAACAAAACTAGATCATCTCCTCTATTACTGTCTAACATCGACTTTCTCATTAACAAACAGGGACAAATGGACATTGACTAAAAATGTGGCAAGACTTGTTACAGTCAGATGGCTTCATTATCCCATAAACAGCTCGGACGAATGTCTCATAAATTACCTTTAACTGCCTCTCAGTGGTACAGCCTGCCAATAAACTTTTGCAAACTAATAATTCAGTCCACAAGCTGCCTCTTTTATGGGATTTACAATTAACTAAAGGGGCACAGTACCAAGGTTTTGGTGTGCCACATTGTTACTGGTATCTTTATGAACCCAAGTGTACAAAGTTTAGGCCAAGTTTCTATAGACTCCTGAGTCAGCAGGCAGACAGTTTGTAGTCTTGGTTTAACCGGGCAACAAATTATTATTTGTGGTCTTTTGATTACATTAGATATTCTGGAACTGTCAGCACAACACTAAGCCACTTAAATGACACTACTGGGGTGATTCATTGACCTGCTTTTACATATTTAAAGGGATAGTTTGGATTATTTGTTTGGGTTTGTGTCAGCATGGAAGCTAAGCAGTGTACTGCTGTGGGGTCAGGGTCAGCAGCAAACTGTACTTTATCTACTTCAGTTCAAGTGTACATTGTATTCAGAATAGTTTTACTAATTTACTTTGCCTTTTGACAGCCTTTTTTTTGGCAGGAAACTGCCTTTATTTAAGCCAAACATTGCTCCCTCCAAACCAGCCAAACTTCATTGGCAAAAATGGCGTACTTCACCCCAGGAGTTTGATTGATTTGGAGAGAGACTCTACATATATTCTAAATATAGTATACATCTAAACTGATACAGATTTTTTTGGAAGACCCTTTTAAGTGGCTAAAATACTTTTTGTTGCTTTTGTTGCCCCATTCACAGCAGTTCACTGCTTAGCTTCCGTGCTGGTGCCCCTCTCTGCTTCTCTAAACTGGGGGCATGTTGACCGCCATCTGCTGCAGATAATACACTGACCATGGATAAGTACCTCATACAACCCTACTCCAAATAATCCAAATCATCCCTTTAATATTATTGTTAATGCAAAGCCAACTGCTGAAATCTTCCATCATTTTGCATGCATGTGCTGTCACACAATACAATTATCCAACATCCTGACCTTGAGTTATTTTTGCATTTTTGTATTTCTGCTTGTAAATGTCATTGTAGGGCCACAGACAGTTTTAGTTTAAGAGATTTGAGAGTTTAGTTCAACTCTGTATTCTGGTGAAGGTCACTGTGTTGCAGCTCTGCCCGGGTATTACAGCTCAGAAGGACAGACAGACAGAAAGAGAGAGGGGGTGGAATAAAAGAATCAATCTTCCTTCTCTGCATCTGTCCAACACCCAGACAATAATTTAAACTGGTCCAGATCTCAATGATAGTTTTGTGTTACATAATATCATGAGGCCTTTTTCAGAGATTTTTTTTGTAATTTTACTTTCATGGAAAAAGCTTGCTTTTGGTGCTGAGAACATTGAATTATACATCCCCAACGGGTGTTCTGAAAACAGTTAAAGATTTATAGGCATGAGTGATAAATTATAAATCTATGGTGGGGATGACTGGGAAGGGCAGACCAGTGGTATAGATGGAGAGGAACACCTTTTGAATAATGAATATGTGCTGCTGGTGAGGCCTGACACACTGGGCACAGAAGGAAATGTTATTAGCTGTGTTTCCAGAGGAGGATGGATTCCTCTGATGTCTTTTTGTTTGTCTTCTTTGCTGAAGGCTCCTCAGGTTTCACTGTATCTGGCTTCATGTCTGAGTTGTTGCAGCAGTAGGGATGTCTTTGTCTGTGAAGGCTAGGCTGCCACTCAATGTCACCAAAGAAGTCCTAAAAATAATGTTATACTTTCTATCTTTCATATACATCCTTTTATGCACCAAGGGCTGTCCATAGTTACCCAGCAGCTTGTGAAGAAAAGACAAGATAGCTTTGGTCTTAGCCAAGATCATTAATTTTTTATTAGGGTTCTTGTTGCACATCCTAATGTGCAGTGTTGCCTTAATCTGTTGAACCTTTTTTTCAAGGATTTAATCAATTTCACTGGAGAAGAAATGAAAAAGACAGCAATTTCTGAGAATTTCAGCATGCTGATGTTGAAGTAAACATTGCTGACTAAACCTTTGTTGTTGTTTATTCCATGTTTTTTTTTTTACTTCAGCAATTCAGCATGTTAGTGATGCAATACCTCTGAAATACAGTTTAATTCCATGTCTTTGAAGGAAAACTATTTGAGTTGGTTGGTTTTCAGCTTCCTCTCTCTACTTCTGTGTTGAAGGATCGGGTGTTTTAGGTACAGGCTTCATCTGCACAAACTGCTTGTTTTTTGGCCACTCCAGCACAGGTGTGGCTCTAGGGATGGCATGTTGCCTGCATCTGCTGAGACCTGGCCTTCAGCCTGTACTGTGCCTTCTTTTCTCATTATTTTGCTGTGCTCAGGATGTTTTACCAAACTAAGTCAGTATTTGATGTATTGGGAATGAGACCGGAGCTGGTGCTTTTACAAACAGCAACTGACAGAAAGCTTAATTTGTCCAATACTTTGGTTTATGAAAGAATATCTGCGAAACTAATGCCATTTCCATAAGCATCATCTGTACCTTGCTTTTCATCCTAATTGACCCTTCACTAAGCCCCACCTCCAAACAGGAACTGGCCAATCATTGCTTAGCAACTGTGACTAGAGCTGGCAAGCTGTCCATGTCTCTAGATATGAACACAGTGTGCAGGATGATCTGAGGAGAGCGATATTTGTCTTTTCATGAGTCTGGATGGTGACGTTTTTTCTGTAGTCTCCCAAAGACATGAAACACAAGAGCACACATTTAACGGATTAAACTCTGTCTTCATCTAAGATAAGCTGCAAAAATTAGTATGTCTGGCTAACTAACACTAGCTTACTATCTGCAGTAACTTTACCTCCAGACAAACTTGTTACGTACCACTGTATCTGCATTTGTTCTGTGGAGGTTTGAGAAGGAGGATGTGGGTTGATGCAGAATCAAAGTGGGCCGATGATGATACATCTCACTCTGGCTCACTGTCTCAGGTCTAAGCCGAGTTAGCTTAGCTCTTATCCCAGCTGTCTTCCATGATCAGTTCGTGTGGCTGGGTGACCTGTCTCCAAGTCCACTGCACTAACCGACTCCCTGTGCTTCCTTTCCCCACATTAATGAGTGTATTTCTGTCATCTGTCATGTAGATTTACCTGCCTACCTATTTCACCATCCGACTAATGTTTGTTGAGATGCTAGCCTCAGCCTCAGTCTTGTCCTGTCATGTGCGCAGCTGTCAGGTACCTTTAGCTACACTGACACTTTCAGTGTTCTTGTTTTAAAATGTGTCAGATGGAAACATTAAAACGTCAGCTGGAGACAGACTTTTTGTTCGAGTGAAGAAGTTAGTAGGAGCTTACATCAGCCAGTTACAGTTAAAAAAATCTGCTTGTGAGTCATTATTTTAACCAACAGAATCCACAGTTGTCAACTAGAAATGAGAAGCTGCTTTTGTATACATCTCTAAGACCTTGTGTTTCAACAATTCTACAACAAATCTAGTGAAAATACTTGTGTCACATTAAACGAGAGGACATAAAGCATCCATTGGTACAAACCATGTCATGCTAGCTTGTTGGAGAAATACCACTCAAAAGTTGGGAGTCCCCTGACGTCTCACCTTGACATATCAGAATGAAAATGGGTTATACGATTTCCTAAGAGTCTCCTCTTCACAGACACAACCACTGTATGTGGATCCCATACATCTATGCAGTATAAATGAGCCTATTCTATTTCAATGTTCCTGCATACTGGGGTCCATAAACGGTATTGCTTATATTTGGTTTGAAAGCTAAGATATTTTTTGAAACTATAAAGTGACCTTTACTGACCTTTAGCATAATCACAGTCCATAAACCATAAACTAGAGACCTGGGGCATTCAGAAGGCTTTCTAAGGTGGTGTTTCTGAGAAAAATCTCCAAAATGTGAAATGTCTAATGTGGTATTTCAGTTTTTGATGATTTTTTTTTTTATTAAATCTTGAATGGCCAGTATATACTTTTCATCACAGTGTTCTAAGCACTTATACATTCAAAACTTTCAAAATGTAATTAGATGCCTAAAGAAAGTACAGTGGGAGTGGAGGGGTGGAGTGGAAAAATATATGGTCAAAATGAGGCTGTCACACATTTGTGTTTAAAACAAGACTTTGTGAATTTGTGGATATAAGCAGTGCAAAGCAGCAGCAGTGTTACACAAGACAAAACTTCTCTGAATACTGATGCACCCTGTTTGTGTCCAACAGCCACTCACACACGCACCACAGTAATTGCCATAAAAGCTAACTAGCCAGTCAGGCCATGTGTGATGCAATCAGACACTTGATTGTGGGATGAGCCAAGGTCATTGTAAAAGAATAATGTGGTGGTAGTCATACAGGCAGGGAGTTTGCTGGCATCAACTGGCTGCCTCACAGTCTGGACTTCGTTCATGCTCTCTGATTAGTGCTGGAGCCATAATCTGGCAAATCACTGTTTATTTCTTCTCATCTCTGTGTATTTGTCTATGATAAAATTCAAGTCTTATCTCAGATCCTGCTGGTGGCTTGCCACACTGTCTTTCACACACACACATACACACACAGAAAGGGAGAGAGAGAGAGAGTCGTGTTTCCGTCATAACATTCACTTACATTAATTTCCCTACCCTATAAGGAAACTTACCCTTACTTACCCTATATTACGCATAACCACTACTTGCCTCACCTTTACCCATACCCTAACCTTAACTTTAACCTTACCCTAACCATAAACCAAGTCATCACCTTGAAATTTCTGAATTATGATACGGAGACTTGAGTTTTGTCCCCGTAAGGAAGGCAAGTCCCTCTGTGTATTGCCTGAATAGAATTTAAGTCATTTTGGTGCTTTTGTTTTTCTAATCAGGTTGTAAATGGATATACAATAACTTTAGAATCCAGAAACAGTAAGAAATGTGTTTCTGAAGCCATAATGCATATTCATACATGCAGAATGACAGAGCTTGATTGGTCTCTGATGATTTCATTAGAAGAAGTGTGAAGTTTTAAACTCTGCAGAGCTGGTTCCTGGGCTGAGAGAAGTTTAAAGATGTTTTTCTGAGCTAATTTTTAGGCTAGTCAGGTTCTGTAAAACAGGCCCTCAGCACCTTCCCCACTCTCTGAAAAACGGCTTAGTCAATGATCATTTAGGATTCAACCCTACTTAAAAAACACATCATGTACGCACACTCACTCACTCACACCAACCCACGCACACTGCACACACCACTTCGCTGCAGCAGCACACATCTGCACAATCCTATAGCTGGCAGATACCTTTTCATCCATCTCCACACTTTTCTCAGCCCTACAGAATGTTCTGTGTTCGGTTTTTGTTTTTAGCTGAGTGTGAATTATTCTGGTGAATGAATAGGAGAGCGAAGCACAGAGTTGTGGAGCAAGCTTCCCCTGGAGGGCGGCTGACAGCCTTGTCAGAAATTCTGCAGACACACGCAAACTCAGCCAACACTTGGTGCAAGCCCGAGGGGAAATAGATTTGACCTTTTTGACGTGGATAACCATTAATCCATGGATCAGCTCGTAGTGGCGCAGGAACAGGTGCGTCACTAATCTCTCTCCTTCTTTTCCCAAAGCTACTTTTGTAAGAATGATATCCACAAAATGCATTAATTGACATCAGTATCCCCTGTAATAAGCATGTTTTTTTCCCACTTAATCTACTTATCCAACAGAATTAAATGTGCTCCTCATGTGTGGAAGAATCTGATCTTCTTGGGGACAGCATACTCTCACACGACAAATAATTACTTAGCTGCTGATTTAAGTATTTGCAGTTGCGACTTTTTCTCTTTTACAGTGTTTTTATGTTCTATTTTAAACTATTTAAGGATGGGTGCTGAAGCCTGCATCTGTCTCCTGCCCTCCACCTTTGCCACAGTGCTCCAGCCTTTGCTCGCCTCTCTGTGGCACGCTCCCAGAAAGCACAGGTGTGTGTGGGCTTACCCAGATGGCAGTGTTGTTGATGCTGAGGGGAGGCAGCCAACTAGTTGATCGCACATGGGTCATCCACCGGCCATGCAAAACCTCTTCTAACACTAGCTAAAACAAGAACTTTTATCAGTAGTGTTTCCACAAATGTGTGGGCTGGTAAACAAATATTTACTGGTGAGGAGAAACTGACGCATCAAAATCTGAAAATCTGAGACGTGTTATAGAGAATGATCAAATCAGGAACAAAATAGTTGTCATGAAATTGGTTGTATAACTACTACATGTGCAGTCAAGCATGTAAAAGAATATGATCTCTCTAAATACAGACTAGAGGGTTGTTGTATCTATCTAAGATAAAGCAACATAAGTATTCTATTTTAAAATAACTTCAAAATCATTTTGTTGCCGACTTGTAATAGGGTGATTGGGGCTTCTATCATTCCCACTTAGCTTAACATAAATACTGGAGGCAGGGAGAAAGAGGTGAGCCCACGTGTTAAAACCACAACTTGTCATTTTTACATTTCTCTCTGTGTACACATTAAACAAACAACCTGTTCATTAGTGTGCCCTATGAAGGTAGAGCTAGTGGGTGGTTATATTAGCATAAACATAAACTGGAAACAGAGACAGCTGGCTAGAAAAGCTAGCTAGAAAAATCCTCATACCAGCACCTCTAAAGCTCATTAATTAACGTGTTGTATCTCATCCGTTTGAGGCTAGCCTCAGTTTAACATATGGTACTTTGTCGGATTTGTCTATAATGTGACCAGACATTCCAATTTGTCTGAGATTGTTAAACTGGGTGTCTCAAGCCCCAACAAATATCAGTCAAACACTCAAAACATCCTGGTTTTTAAAATTCACCAACAAATTCTTATGGATTTCACAACAATTAAAATAATAAGTAAAATATTATATTTCTTTTAACTTTTTTTTTTTATCATGTTTTGTCTCAATAGTTATTACCTAAGCCAATATAAAAACATAAACAATGCACCACACTCTGATTTGTCAACAATTCATAGGCCAACTCTATGGGTGTGGGCTTCAGAAGCTTGCATGCAATACATCGTGGTACATTTAGCCACCGTAACCTAGCTCCCTGTGGTAACCCTAACAAAAAATATCAGTATGCAAATGCTTAGTTGTCATGACGAAGAGAAAGTTAATATTTTCTTAAAAATTCTCTGTAAAGTACCCAGCAATGAAATGTCGCACTCATGGCATCCATGTTGTTGAAGTGTTGAAATAATTGCCCCCCATCCTGATGAAAACATGTATCATGTGCACTTACACGTGCCGTGCATGAACATACAGTAGACTAAAGGGTTTGGTGATTTGAAAATGTGGTCACCCTACTCAAATATTTGCCCAAAACCTATTAAATTTTGATTCTAACCATAGAGCTCTCGTTTGCTCAGTCGTCTACACCAGCAATCATTTAAGGACTGTAGAGCTCCTGATATTCCTGGATGTCTGATGCCCTTGTTACACACTGACAGACAAAATATTGGTTCCAGATCAATGGCTGCCAAATGAAGATATATCCCTGCTTGGTCCTCCAGTCCACCATGAAATCACAGCAAACAAGAGTACCACTAGGAAAACCATTACAGCCTTGTTTTGCTCAAACCACTTTCACTTGTGATCAAATAGGATGTGTTACACAATGGACATGTGTGTTTCCTGTGCAGGAGAAATAGTGTGAAGAATACAGCAGATTATACACTGCTCAAACAGAATAAAAATATGTCAATGGTTTATCTCACCTCCTGATGTTGAGCTCTGGTCTCCAGGTGAAAGGTGTGTGAGTCAGGTGGTTGTTTCCAGGAAATGTAAAGGTGTTTGTAGGGAGAGGGAGGAGGAGCTGGTGCTTAATGAGTGGGTTCAGCTGCAGGTTTTTTTTTTTTAAATAAAGATTTCACAAGGGAATAGCTCCCCTGTGCTTGTTCACATCCCCCTTTCCTGGATTGTTAAACAAAGATAATGTTGGAAAAATTATGTGATGATGGAGGGAAAGATTTGCAGGATGCTGCAACTGACAGATTTCACATTTTGATATGACAGTTTTAAAGATGTTCATATTATATTGCTTTATAGCAATTTAAAGCATGCCATTTGGTCCGTTTCAGATTTTTTCAGTGTTGCGTTCATCAATTTGCTGAGGTTAAGGAAAAGGTGAAGAATGACACGTTAAAAGGAGCCAAGAGAAAATAAAAAAAAAATGTGGACAGAAGGAAAGCCAGTGAGAGGGTTAAGAAAATCTGTGTGGCATTTATCAACAGAAACATCAGATTAACTTGTAAGATACAGACACCAAATCTGTTTTGATTGACTCTGACTATAAAAATGCATTTATATGGATTTTCTTTTAATATTCTTTTTTAGATATTTGGGCATTATGAGATTTTTATTAAGTTAACAGCATGCATTTAATTACATAACGTTTGATACAATGTATCATAATTTGATCAGTTGCTCTACAAAACACTGTGACACAAAAATCACAGGCATGCTCATGTCTATTGTTATTAAGATTTAATTTTTGAAGTTAAACAAAACAAAGCATTTTAAAATCTGACAAACTTGACAAAATAACAAAACTAAGAGTCTACAGCTGTGCCAGCAGCTCTGTGGGGCTGTAATTAGGCACAACAGCTTATTTCTTTTAAAATTTGAGCACACTGGAATGACATTGTGCTCATGATGATGTAAATAAGCTAAATGTAGGTAATGTTGGCCAGTTTTACTATCTGTGTGGCATGTTTGCATGCTAAAGTTTGCCAGTTGGAATTAAACACAGTGTACAGTTGAGGCTGATGGGAATGTCATTAGTTTTGCAGCTATTTTATGATAAACCAAACCATTGAATATATCAAAATTTTCACTTGCTTGCAATGCTAGAGAAAAAATGAAGGGAACACAAACTTATTACAATTCATTCATCCATCTAGTAGGTTATGAGATATTTCACTGGACAAATAAAAAACTTTAACCCACTGGTGGCACTAGCAGGGCTTTGCCAGATGTATGGGGTATCTTTGCCAAATTTCCAGACAATCTATAATAGTTGTCATACCATATCATAACATGTCCCAAAATGAACAAAAATGTGAATGAATGGAGATGCCAAAAGAAAAAAAAATCAGGGGTGATAAGATTCATCCTTTAGGAGCATCAATGTCTGTACAAAATGTTGTACCAATTCATCAGGCAGATCTTGAAACATGTCACTGGACAAGTGTAAATTTTGACCCGCTGTTGGCACTAGAGCAAATGTCAGGGGATCATCAAGGTAACTGTGATTTATCCTTTGGGTCCCATGAATGTCTGTACCAAATTTCCTGAAAATCAACACAATAGTTGCTGAGATATTCTAGTCTTGGACTATATTGCCATCCTTTGGGCCGTGTTGCTAGTTTGGCTAGAAAGGCACAAAATCATGAACAACTGAAAAATTCAACTCTCAGATGCTCTGACACTACAAGCTATTGTTCATCTGTTATCGGTCCATCTGTTCAGAGCATTTCAGAGGTTACTTTGTGATTTAACTGTTGCACTTGCACTTCCTGAGCTCCTATCTCCCTTTCAATATCACTCCCAAAAGGCATCCTGATCTTTTCTGCATTCAATACATACAGACAGAGAAGCAAGCAAAAGTGACTATAATGGCAGTCTGAGGAAGAAAGCAATTTCGGGACTATTGACTACTATCATTGTAGAAATCGGTATCTCTGCTGCAGAATTGCACAATGTCAGGGCAGAGTCGTGAGTCACTGGAGAAAATGATCAAGGTCTTTACTTGTTCAGTTGTTGTTATAGTGTTTGAGATCTTTTAATAAAGTTTGGAGTTTGTAATCACTGTAATGTATTGGGTAGAACACATTAGAAGATGTGTCAAGGGTTTCTTGTACTTTATCAGGCTTTAGAGATTTACACTTGGTGTGTATGTAGTTAACAGACAGAAACCACT
This sequence comes from Lutjanus erythropterus, assembly GCF_056507025.1. NCBI lineage: Eukaryota > Metazoa > Chordata > Actinopteri > Lutjaniformes > Lutjanidae > Lutjanus > Lutjanus erythropterus. The sequence continues at coordinate 10,084,329 of NC_139329.1, forward strand.
AAAATGAACTATGTAACAACACATAATATAAATTAAATTAGTGACACTGACGATCATGTAAAACCTTGTTAAAACATCAACATATATACAGATATAATAATAGTAGAAAGGTAATAAAGTGGAAAGCCAAACTAATGAGAAAGCTTCTATTTGTTTGAAGTAAAATATTAACCTGTTAAATCCTCATTACATCACATTCTCACCCAGCTACATCAAATCACACTAAGAGAATAAACAATTAGACTTATTTACATAAGATATAAAGCATACCTACATAATAATTTAGGCATACAACCTCCTATACAGTCAGAAAGACAACCTTTCCCCCAAACATTTTCATTTAACTCTCTAACACATAAACCAAACAAGTCAACAAACCAATTAACCTTTCAAAGGAGCTGATTGGCTCCTGATATTTTTGTATATATATACTGTCCAATGAAACTTAGTGGGGCAGTAGAGCTTCATACCTTCTTCTTTGGGCCAAGGAACAAATAAGTAAATAAATAAATAAATAAACCTGAAACAGTTTTTAGATTTAAATTTGATGCTCAATGTACCCCTCTAGCATCAGTTCCTCCAGAAATGACAAAATGGACAAGGAAATGGAAATGGACAACATTAGAGCTCCCTTAAAGTGAAGTAATGTACCTTGGTTTCCCCATAATGGCTGGCTGCAGTACAGGTCATAAATCCCTGCTTTCCAAATGTTATAGGATACGAGTCAAACTAAAACATTAAATTACACATTATTTAAAATTTTCCCAAAGATCGTTTCTGTAATTTTAGGTAGTTCTTCTCACTCTGATGTATGTTCAGGTGTTTATTTTTCTGATCCATCAGTTATTTGATGATATAAAAATGGTGTTTCATGATATGATTGACAGTTGAGCTGATGAAAGCATGGCTCCAGCACTGGTCACTACTTTGCAGACCCTGATGACAATTGACCTCGCCAGCATAAGATGGCAGCGCTTAAATCTGGGATATTTAGGCTTCAGTTGTGTACAGTGGGAGGGAAAGGTGTTGTCTACCTTTTATTGCTTTATTAATCCTGCTCCCAGTAGATTTTTGACCATTAGCCTCTGCTCCCGCAATATAAGCTCCTCTTGTGCTTGCTCTTACAATATGTGTCCAGTTGTACCCACTTCTGCTTGATTTCTGACCATTTACTCCTGCATGAGAATAGAGTTCCAGTTGATTTAGTGTCTTCTCCTGTCCTGCAGGAAATGCATGTTTGTTTTCAGAGATATTAATAAAGAAATTGTTACCTGTTAATAATAATCTGTGGTAAACAAGTTTTAAAAAATGTAATGGGGGGAATGGATCAAACAAACTATTTGCAAGTTACAACATCTAATGCACTGATCCTGCAAGAAGGAAAAGCTGCTACCTGCAACACACGTCACACTGAGTGCCTGCAGAACAGTACGACAGGAGGGGGAGGAAGTACACCTACACTGGTGCTGTTTGCAGAATAACCGTTCTCTGAAGTCATTAAAAGTTGGCGAGACAGTCGCTCAGCTCACAACCCTGGCTGAAGTTCAGGACCTGCAGTATATTTGTTGACCAGATCCTCCTGCCGGCAGCAAAGTTAAAACCGCCTGCTCCCACGAGATTTGCATCGGGTCCCGCGGGATCCCAATCCCAATCAAAATGTAAATGTTTCAGATAAATGAGCCTAAGAAAATGCTGCAACTCCAGTTCAACCTGACTTTCCAGAACATTAAATTTCACCCACCCTCTATCATTTACTCAATATAATTTGCATTTCCCGTGTTATTTCTCCCACTGAGGTTCTCTTTTGGTAGTCATCATTCATAACTGAAGCAAACCTTGTGAAGTATGGCTCTGGAATAGTGATTCAGTCTGAAGAGCCTCCAGTAGAAGGACTTCTGTTTTCATTACAGGCTTCATAACTGCTGCATGAGCCGTCCTCCTGCTGAGCTTTGCATGGTTTTTTGTAGTTTCTACAGGTTTGTATGTATCTTCTGTGTGAATCTCCTGTTTTAAAGGTTTTTGTTAAGATGGTTGGGTCATCAGGGTTAGGTTGAATCACATAAAAAGCTAAGCTGAGTCCACGCACATAGTTCAGCTCATTATGAAGCTGAATAATGGGTGCCCAGCTTCAAATAAGAAGGCAGATAAAGAGATTCCTTCTCTCTGTCCGCCCCCTTTGTCTCTTTGATATCTTACCACTTGCTGTTTTTCTGCCTCTTTCTATTTCTGTCACCCCAAAAAGGTGCTATGTTTTACAGTAGCTTTACATTTATGTCAAACCCCCACATTCCTCTAATTTCCTTCCTGCATTTTGTTAAACCAACTTTCACATTTCACATCAGCAACAAATCCAGCAAAACATTTTCTTCCCTTTTCATTGACATACATGTTTTATGTTATTCGATAAATTGCTTCTAGTGTCCCTACAGTGAGGCGGTGTTGGCAGATTCCAGCACAGATTTTCTTCACTTTTCCATTTCATTCTTGTAAATTAGGGACAGAAGACACTCCAGGACTCCTTGAAGACTCGTTCAGCTGATTAAATTCTACATTTGCAGTCTGTGCTACGGTCTCTCGATCGAGATGGTTGTGTATGGCCTCTGTAGGGCTTTCTGTCCTGATTTTCTCTGTCTGTGTGGTTTAATTGGATCCATGTCTTATCAGAAATCTTGTGGTGTGCATCCAACTTGACACAAACAGCAGGGAGCAAACACAGACTGATCATATCTCATGACAAAGAAGGAATTCTGAGAGACATTCATTACAACAAAGAAGAACAAGGACTATATGATGCACTTTAACACAGGACTATAGTAATGGAACAGAGCACAAAAAGAGCATAACCTCACATGGGAGTAAAATGAACTGTATGGGAAAATCAGTACAACATGGTCTTACTTGTATTGATGCTACCATTACAACATACAGTGCAGTGAATATATAGTAAAATAATAAAAGATATTTCATCTGTATACCATTACTAAGTTGAATATGTTCTAGTCAATCTTCTGAACATCATCATCACCATCAGATGAAGACAGTATTTAATCCTTTTGGCAAGAGTTTTCGACTATTATATTTGTTTAAATGGCGACAAGCTGAATTTGAGACCCATTTTCTTGTGTTACACGAGAGGAGAAGAACTCAGCATAATATGTTTGACATAAAAAGTGACTTGCTATGAGACAAAAGCAACATTCAGCTGAATGTTCTTCTACCTTGACTGCTACTGTGCCCCAAATTACAGTAAAGGCCAAATGATTTGATGTGTAAAAACATCTCAATATCACTCCATAACCTTTTGAAACAGAATCAGTTCTTGGTTTAATTTAGATGTAATGGAAATAGCTATGTACATTTACTGCAAAGGCCAACATATGTGTCTGCACATGTTTTGAAAGTTAACATGTGTATGACAGATCTATTATACAGCACATACCTTGCGTTATAGCAGCAGTTACTGATTTGAATGTGTCAGTGAACAAGACGTCCAGTTGCTTTATGCAGCACAAGACTGGCTTTGTAATAATCATATCACTGTATTGAGTGATTGTGAGTGAGTGAAAAAAAAGAAAAAGACAAAAATATTGAAAAAACATTCACAATACAATATATTGCATTTTATATTATAAATCAGAAACAAATACAACAGCTCAATAGAAATTAAGCTTAAAGGAACAATATTGCGTGTCCAAAAATGAGAGCTGCAGTCCAAATGGTGAGTTGGAGGAACAGACAGTGTTTTAAGAAGGTTAAAATCCTATTTAATAAATCTATTTAATAGGTTTGAAGTGAGTTGTTTCCCTCCAAACCCTCCTCCCCAGACTTGAGGAAGCTCAGGCAGGCGGCAGGAACACTGGGCGTGCAAGACCAGCACAATATTATACTTAGACAATGACAAGCAATGAGGAGTTCTACACTGTAAGTTGATCAGCTGTTTCGTCAGTTGTCCGTCAATGTAAAGTTAAGCTCATTATCAGTGCTCTCCTTTAAGACATCTAGCTACTTTTACCTGGGATTGGTAGGACAGCTCTTTTTTCAAAAGCCACATTACAGTTATGTATAATGATGAAAGGTGATCTACCATCAGGGCTGCACACAGACCAAAATCCCACCACACACACACATACACACAATCAATTAATAGTTGAAGATCATTGAAAGTCAAGTGGTGGCTTCACTATAAAAATTACAGCACTTCTTGCAAAACAGCCCTCAGCTTAGACAAATTCTCAGCACTTGACTGTGGCTGCTGAGCTCTCATCAGTATATAAATATAGGATGAAAGTAAAGCTGGCTATGAATTTTAAATAGCCTTCCTCCACTACTTCCTTCAAGCTGCTTCTCATGCCTTTTAGGGTTTGGATTGTTGGAGACTGGTGGGTTTCTGCAGTGTATAACCAGAAAAAAAATCAGACCACAAGGTCATTCAGAGTCAGTTCAGTCTCATACTGAAGTACATGGTACCCTTTGGTTTGTGAATAAGATGCTGACAGAAGGCCTTTTGAACAAGGGGTTAATACTGTGAAATGGTTGTAGTTTGGGTAGATTTAGGAATGAAAACTACATTGCTATGTTTAGGAGGAGACCTTGTTTGTGTTACAATAACTACATTATGTTATGTTCATCACATGACGTCACTGAAGCGACTCGCACGACAAGTCTCATGACAAAAGTTACATGATACATGTGATGTTATGTGGCCTACCTTACAACTTTTGATAATGTTGAATCAGACCTGGCTGTTAATAAGAAGCTAGAGCAAGCAAGGCAGTTAGCTTAGCTTAGCAAAAACACTGGAGGCAGGTGACGAAGTTCATGTATCAGTATCTCTAAAACTCACTTACTTTCTAACCTTTGGACAGAGTTCTACACTGTAAACAGCTGTTTCCACCTGTTACCAGTTTGACATTCCTTAAAATGTCACTCCCTTGACCTTCTCTGCATTTGTTTTTAGACCAAAACTTAATTTATCTTTAGGGTGCTGCAGGAGAAAGTCCTAAAACCTGGAAATGAGTTGGCATATTAACACTTTCCAATGTCAATGGGTTTTTTGTTATTTCCCTGAAATAAAGTCATCGGTTAACACAAGAGATTAAGAGATTTTCCAGTTTTGTTCTACAAAATAAAATTGTCAGAAAATATGTGGTTTATGTATTCTGAAGCTTATACATGTCTCAAAAAAGGTGGTTGCTAACAAGTGGCTTGAGGCTACTGTGGTTGTGGCGGACATTATACGTCATCACGCTGAACACATACAAGTCATTTAGTGGAGGCGGCAATAAAGTCAGTATGAGTGCAAGTGTTTATAGCCTAATGTTAGCTTTTTACTTCTGATGATTGCTTTTACACTTAAAAAGATTATTTTAGTGAACAAAAAGTGTAACTGTCATAAACTTTTGTTTGCCACAGAACTTATATTTTGCTTTGAATCTCATTGGCATTTTCTGGAGTGAGCCAGAGTGATGCTAACTTCCAGGCTTGTATACAAAAATATGTCATCACTGCAGCATTCTGTTATACCCGACGAAAATGGCTCACCAGAGTAGGGTTAATTTCTTTTTAAATTCCAAAGTTCACATATTTACAATATTTTTCACAAACCTTCTGTTTTAATATTGCTGATTCTTTTAATGAAAACATGCACTATAATATATAGTGTCTGACACACATTGTCCTTCTGTGGCCCCAGGAATCTTTAAAGTTGGCATTTCATTAGTATTTGAATGATTGTTTTAAAGTGAAACTAAAGAAGTGACTCTCTGATTCACTCTCAAACCCCCCCAGGCTGGATGATTTACAGTGGAATCAGAGAGGCGTGTAGTGGTGAGAGAGAATACCATCAAATGTTTCTTGTCCTTTTTCTCCTTTTTTCCAACCATTATAAGCGTTTGCCAGGATTTTGTTTAATGTCACAGTGCTAAGAGAGAGGCAGATGACACACACAGTACGTCTGCTGAGTCTCCGTCAACACCTTACTCCATCAAAACACTTTGCACTTTACCGTACCTGCCCTCTGCACCTCCATCTTTACTTCCCAGCAGCAAGAGATGCACATTTGCAAGGATTTTCTTTATTTGCACTGCCTTCTTAATCACAGTTACCGTCTCAAAGGGCTTCCCAACACCCACGTTGTGGGAACAATGAATGCATGCGGTGACCCCTTCAACCTTTAGACTCTCAATGAGCAAGAAAAACTCCCACTAAAACCTCAGTATCCAACATGAGTAGGTGTGTGTGAGATAGCATTTGTCTGTGTGTATGTGGAAGGGAGAAAGTCAGATTCCAGACATGCCTTTACAAACTTTTGATGGATTTGTTTACATTAGATAGGCCAAATTTTATTTTATGTGTGGTATGGTGGTGTTTGACTTTATGAATAATGGTTTGGTCATACTGTTGCAGCTGAGCAATCACGGTCGGGGATGATTTGAGAGAGAAGCGACAAAGACAAAGAGAAGCAGAGAAGAGATTAAATCTAACAATAAATAAAAAGAAAGAAAGCATTTATGGAAGAAAGAAAGAAAAATTGTGCTGATATCACAAGGCAGGGAGCCTTATTCTGGTCATGGTGAGAAACTGTAAGAGTGCAATTTGTGCTCAGCAGGGGAGTTTGTAGATGTCTTTGGCAGCAACAATGTATGTGATGAGCCTGCAGACAAGATCCTAAGAGGCGGCTGAAAGAGGGACTAGACAGAAGATCCATCCCGATGAAATCTCAAGAAACAGCCTTTGCTTCACCTGCCTCTGAGTGTGCGTCTGTTTGTGCAAAAGACTGAGAGTCAGTAGAACGTGTATGTGTGTAACAGCTTAATCTTGACGACACATCTTTGTTAAAATAAGGAAATAAGGAAATAACCAAGTGGAAAACAGTTCTGGATGCTCTTTAAGTGTTTTGTAATGTGGGAAACAGTTGCACAATTTGGCTTAATAGCCTTGTCACTGACATCGCACCCATTTGTTGGGAGAGAGAAATCAAAGACTTAACAAGTGCTTTAAAAGACTTAATTTATTTCCAGTTGCTTCAGTTTGGAGGAGAGTCAATTAACAGAAATAACGTGAGTCATTTATCAAGCATAAATATAATGAGAGGTTTGCGTGGAAATGATTAAATTGTTAAAGTTATCATCCACCCTTTGACTTACACTGTAATGAGTTAATTGTCTTTTAAAGTGTTAATCAGTGCTTGTTGGATGTTAGAAAATAAAAGTTGAAAACGTGAATAGACTGAGAACTCAGTATTGTGCAGTATTGTGGAGTAGATTGTTACACTGCTGTTAAATATTTCTGAGTTCAGGTTTTTTCAGGGGGATCTCAAACACTAAAACTACGGTCCCCCTAACACTGTATAAGCTTCACGACCAGATGCACGAATGGCGCCCCCCCACCTCCCCTCACCCACCCTAACAGTCAGTTAAAAACATACCCTCAGTGACTCTCTCAGTTCGATCCAAGCAGTTCACTTCAGCTTACTTCAGTTCCAACAGCTTGATGCTGAAGAAAAAAAACACCATCCTGTCACCGTCCTCTGGCTCTGGTGACTCAAACATCCCTGAACATGTCCACTTAAGCTGCTTGACAGAGCATCTATGTTTCAGGTCATTGGTGTTGGTGTTCTCATGACAGTTTCGTCATAATAATTCATAAAATTGACAAGAGCTGATCTGTTAAGCTCAGCTAACCGGTGGCTGCTGAGGCCGACCGCTATTAGCTAACAACTCCTGGTAAGAACAACTTGTCATTTTAACATTTCTCTGTGTCTAAATTAAACAAATGAGATAAGGTGACCATTTGTAAGCTTGTGACAGTAGAGATAATGTCAACAGAGAGGCAAGCTGCTTAGCCCTGCTTTCATTCTTTACACTAAAAAAATGGTTCCCAAACTTTGCACCACCCCATCCCACAATCATCATCAATCATTAACAGGAATAAGTAGGAGCAATTGTTAAAAAAAAGACTGAAGTTGAATTATAGAGAAATAAAAGTCAGCATGATAGCATCGGCCAAGTCTTTCATTTATTTAAAATAAATGTATTTCCCCTACATAATTCATATTCATTCAACATTGTTTCACTGTATTTCTACCATGGTCATCAGCACCCACCCTACAGTAGCTCTATGCTCCCTATTTCCCAATTTGGTTAACCACTGTACTAACCTAAAATGAACTAATCTAGTTGTGTCCTGGCTCCAGCTATAAGACATGGTGTCAGTCCTCTCATCTAATTATTGGCAAGAAAATAAATAAGCCTATTTCTCCAAATGTTGCTCTATTGCTTTAGTGCTGCTATATTTTTTCATTAAAAAGCAAATGCCCTTGAAAGAGTTCTGCAAATGTCATATCAGCTGGTATTCTTTGTGCCACTTCAGTGAAGCACATGAAAATCGTGTTTTTTTTTAGGAGGAGTTAAGTTCCTCTTACATCAGCATGAGCAATGACTTTGGACTGACCTTTTTTTCATGTGGAGATTCATCAATAATCCTACTGAGCCTCATCCAACATTTGGAACAGCTAAAAGCATATTTATTACCTGATGTGCATCTTTATGAGGATGCATTATCCCTGTAACTGTTTTTAGAATTATGATCCATGTGAGTTATGATCAGGTCTGTGAAATATTATGCATATAGTGTTGATTATGGTATCAATGTCTCTTAAGATATTCAGTATACAGATGGATAATAGCCTTAATCTGTGTAATCCATCATATCTCATCATGCAAAGTTGGATTGCCTCTTTCAGATTGATTTCCTCTGGCCCATATGCTCTGATATAGCTCCCATTGCAAATTCTACTGTACCTATAAATCTCACTAGAGCTGTACCCGTTGAAATTGGACGCCATATGGACAATTGACGCCATGATAAGGCAAAAGCGATTGCACTGGAATCACTGGGAGAAAAAAAGAGAAGCAAAATCAAATTTAGAGCAACTGGATGAAGTTGAGTTTCAGGCAGTAACCCGTTTGCTTTTAATCCCAACTTTAATCTAGATTACATCCACATCTGGCATGTCCTTGCGTGCCTCCACATCTTTCGTGGACCCCATGGTATGGGTGACCACTCTTCTCAGAAAAAGGACGATGACCCCAGCCATGTCGGAGGCCACCCCAGGATTTGACAGAGGATGAGAGGATTGATTTATCCCGAACCTGAAGATGAGAACATTATGCAGCTTCCATTAGAAAGATCCCCTGATACACACTACAGATTTGTAGAGAAACATGGCACCCTTCCAGAGTGGTGTAATTGTCTAAACAAATAGGTGATGTAAGAAAGGGATTGTCACAGAATACTTATCTGCATGTTTGGCTCGGACAGCTGTTTCTGTTTCTTCTTCTCTCAGTGGCAGGACTCTGATTGAGCATCCCAGGCAAGGAAAGGAGATTAGACTGTCATACTCAGAACAAACCAAAAAACTATGGCCCAGAAAATGGATTTCTCTCAGATTACTAGGAGAGCTTTTATTTGGAGCGTTGCAAAGTACACGTCATGGTTGTTAGCGCTCACATTCACACACCCTCTCTCTTCAACACAAACACTCATTGTTTCTTTCCATCCTTTCATTTCCTCTTCAGCTCATTAAAAATGGTCACACTTTATTTTATAGTGCACTAATTAGACGTAACAATTTGTATTTTAAAATAGACAAAAGATAGAAATAATTTGTTCTTTGTTTGACAGTATTAGACCCTTTATAACACCCTTATTATACTTTATTAGTTGTAATTAGGGACACATTACAACAGAACTGTACTCTAAACTTTAGTGAAATTACACACCCTCTAAAAAAGTCTAATAAGGGTCTAACATTGGGAAATGATACACTTGAGTTTAAAGTGAATTTCTATTGTAATGTATCTCTAATTACTCCTAATTATATGTAATAAGGGCCTAATAAAGGGTCCAATACTATCTTATAAAGAACACATTATTTCTCTTATGTCTTATAAGTGTACTGTAAAATGAAGTGCGGCCAAAAACTTTTGGATAATAACTTCTGCAACATCCTCACACAGTTTACCTGGAGTTCTCGGCAGAATGGAGAAACCATCACCTCTTTGAGTCCAAGCAGACAAACATACATGAGAGAGAGAGAGCTGGATATACATCATATATGGGTCAAACTATCAGTGTGTTTATATTACTTCTCAGAACATGGCTTCAAGCTTCTCAAAAATAAACTAAGATGAGCACTTCTTTGAATTCATGACCAAAAGGTAGAGGGTACAGTATGAGTCAGGTCATACTGTAGGCAACGTATTAAAAAGTAATAAGAATTGAACTAAAAGTTGCAGTTGGGCTTTTAAGTATTTTCACAGTGGAAGGAAAAGCAACTTTGGATTGAATATTGCATGTTTATGGAAGCAGCCGCTTACTAATATTGGCTTTCTGATCAGACAAATGTCCAATTTAAAGGGTTTTCAGTCTTTCAGTCTTTCAGTTTCTGTGCACTACTTCTTATCAGCAGACCAACGAGCAACAGAAATACTGTTTGTTTAATCTCCTTTTTAACCACTGCAGCACAGATACTTTCCTCACAACCTTATGGGAAGTGAGGCCTTTGGATATAGTCATTTGTAGTACTTTTATTGTATGCAACACAGAGATTTGTGTACTTATGTCTTCTTGGAAGTTTAGGATTGAGTCAGTGTGGGTACTGCTCAGAAAGCTGCTGCTGGCAGGCTGTGGTTGTTATTTCCTGCAGGTTCACCACCTTTCCCCAACAGAGCAAGAGATTCCAGTGAGTGCACGCTATCTTTGTCTAGACGTAGTCCCAGCCCAGGTGGAGCGGAGTCCGCCCCATCACCGCCCATCTCCGCCAGCTCCCCAGAGGCAGCAGCAGCTGCAGCCGCCGCACACTCCTCTTTGAACAGTCGGTCATGCTCCATCTTGAGCTCTTGGTATGAGCGCGAGAACATGTGGAAGATGGAAGTAGCTGGGAAGGCCATGATGAGGATCCCACTGAGGATACTGCTTAGCGCTACAACCTGCCCTGGGATGGATCTAGGCACCATGTCACCGTAGCCCACAGTGGTCATGGAGATAATGGCCCACCAGTAGGAGGCGGGGATGCTGCTGAAGTCATGGGCGCCCGTGAGCTCGCTCTCAGCCAGGTGGACCAGCGGGGAGAAGAGGGTGACAGCCACGCAGAGAAAAAGCAGGAGAAGGCCAAACTCACGGGTGCTGCGCCTGACCGTCAGCCCCAGCGTCTGCAGGCCGAGAGAGTGGCGAGCCAGCCGCATCACATAGAGAATCCTTAGGGCCCGTAGGATCCTCAACACCAGGCCCAACTTGTCCAAGTAGCCTTTACCTCCTCCCGGCCTCTCGTGGTCCAGGGCTGGGTCCGTCACCACCAGGGAGACGTAGTAGGGAAGGATGGCCATGGCGTCGATGATGTTGAGCGGCCCGCGGAGGAAGTCCAGCTTGCTTCGGGCCTGAATGAACCGCAGGATGAACTCCAGGGAGAACCAGGCCACACACACGGTCTCTATGATGAACATGTTGTGGCACTTGGAGGAACACTCACCCTGAGGTAGAGAGGAGAGGTGGTGGGTAGAGGGAGGAGAAAGATGGAGCGAGAGACAGAGAGATTGAGGATGAGAAGAGCAGGAGTTTGACAGGGAGCAAGACAGATGGGGTGGACGGCATGGTGAAATGGGGAGACAAAAATCCTGAGGTCAGATAATCACCCTTAGTAGTCATTAATAAATCATGAGCTACAGTCACTCAGTATGCTAAAGCTACTGCAGCAGCACTGATAGATAACACAGCAACACAATCAATCAATTATTTTATTAGGGCAGGTTTCAGAGATTAATATGACACTCAGTAGGAGTCATGACAGAAAGTAATCAGGTTTGCATGCCCTCTAACTTCAATAACAGGAAGAAGCAATGCAATGATAAAAACCCTTTGGGGAACAGAACCCTGCTGTTAACTGACCCTCTTCTTTATCACACAGCTATCTGTGACTTTCCCTTTTTCTGCAAATTATCTTTTATTCCACCTCCACACACTTCCAAATTAAGATAATTGTTGAGCAGGAATAAGAGGGTCTATCTCCCTACTTTCACTGGTTTCTAATCAAGAAGCAACTGCTAATGAAAACTGGCACTGGCCAACACAAAGTGAATTGACACACATTTCCACAAGTAATTAATGCTACTTCAGTGGGTAAATTTAATCCTTCTGATGTATGTATTGTTTATGTGTATACAGTTACACTTCCAAGGGCCTAAAGAAGTGACGTGTTTGCTGCAGTCACGCTTAAAGTAATGGATAGCAAGTGGATCAGGTCTGAGAGGCTACAGTTGACATTTAGGCTAAAAACATGGTGTAAATGGCGTCTTCTTGGGTCAAATTTGTATGTGATGGCTTAAGAACACTTGGATTACATAACACGAGCAGTATGGAGACATTTTGTGTTTTTTTGTGTGTTTTTTTTTACATTTTAAAACTGGTCACTATTCACTTAAATTGTACTGGATCTGACTGCAATGCTGTTTTCTGCTGAAGCTCCGGGAGTGTTTTGTGAACTGGAGATCTTCACCCATCCTCACATCAGCACAGGGGTGAGTAGATATTGAGTGAATTTTCATTTCTGGTGAACTATCACTTTAAGGCTTGGGTATGCTTGAAACTAACTACTCTGACATCAAACATCAACAATTATATTTGTTCTAATGTTCTCATTGGAAGGTGGAGCTGAAGGCTTGTCCTCAGAGAGAGCTGCAAGACACCATGAACTGTACAAGTGTGGATAACAACACACATTTTTGGACAGTTTATCCTCTATGGCCTTTACCGTGATGCACTCATTGGTACACGCAAAAGGTGACAGAAGTAGCTGTGTAAAGAAAAAAGAGATACTTGTAGAGAGATGTTCAAATCCTATATACTTGCTTGTCTCTGAAATGTGTCTGTGTGTGTCTCTGTGTCTGTGTGTGCTTGTGTGTGTGTGGGTGGGGGAGTTCAGACGCTGTTCAACCATCCAGCGAGTTCTTTGAAGCATACTGATGCCTTTAGCCATTACACTTAGCCATGGTGGTTGCCACTTCTTCATCCTGCCTCAGGGACACTCAGCCTGAACAAGTCCTCCAAATTAAATAACAAAGTTTGTATTTGCCTCCAGAACAACACATATAAATGCGTTATAATCTGATGCCCCAAACAGCAGTATGACATCATTTGTCAGCGCCTTGTAAAACTGCAACAAATCACCATTCTTAAAATAAAATTTTCTTGATATGACGCCAGTTTAGTTCTGGTTTGGTAGATCTGAGCGATGAAACGATAGTGATATGTATCAGCAATAGACGTTGTGACACACAAACAGCCAATCATTTAACAGGTATGGTTGCCCCATCAACACATGACGACAACAACAGAAACTGTGCGGAGTGACAAAATAAGTGGACTGAAAGGAAATTATGAATAAAACAGGACAGGTCAGCTCATCGATAGAGCAGGGTTTTTTTCTTTTAAGTTGGACAACTATCAGAGGGTGAGGAGCTTGAACAGGCCTGCTTAGGTGAAGGAGCGTCGCTGTGAAGAAGGACCTCATGCTTAGCCTGCTAACAGAACAGACCAACCAAGACCCATAACATGACAAAATTACTTGATCACCTTAGCTGCTTCCAACCTTTGGAATACACAACATGTCGTCGGTCATAACCTACATGATTTTTTGTCAGCTGTACTGCCAAGGCCTCAGGTTTGCTAAGACCTAGGCAGAAACACTACTTGGTTAGGTTGTAGACTGGGTCAAAATGACTGCCTCAGAAAGGAGACTGTCACTGTCATGGCTGAAATAATAAGTACTTGGCTAAAATTGATGATGAGTTGCGGCCATGGTTTAAAAGAACTCAACACTGATTGATGGTCTTTAAGTCTGTCTCACATATAGTTGACCCATCCATCAACCCTGACCACATTCTGTGGATCTTGTGGTTTTAACATCGCACTACTTACTCTTTTGTTCTGGCTGTAGAAGAGTAATTATTCCTACAGCTACTGTACTAGTAAATCACTTAAAGGGAAACACATTTCATTATTGGGCATCTGCTGAAACACCTCATGCATTTATTTTTCTTGGGAGGACAGTCTCCTCATTGTCCATCTTTGAATTTTCTGTCTGCAGTAAATGACATACATATTCTGTACAGCATGTTTCTCAGACAAATCAAGAATGTTCTTACATCTTTATCTTGACTGATTTGCATTATTTGGCTTGTACAAATATGCAGATGTCATGACAAAAATAATATTACAACAGTGAATATGAGCCCACATGACTTCACATAGATTATTAAGGTGGACGTTATTTGTGTTCTCATTGGCTGTCCTTTCATCAGCTTCTCCCCATTGACTCCACTTTCCTCATTGTTCACTCTCTGCATTTATCTCTCTGCTACTGTGTGTCTCATCTATTTTGCTTCCCCCTCATCCTTCTTTTCTCTCTCTGGCGCTCCCTCTTTCTCCTCCAGCCTCTGTCTCCACCTTCTCATCACTCATTCTGTTTCCTCCTCCATCACCCTCTCCGGACTCCCTCCCTCTCATCCTTCATCCTCTGTTTTGCCCCTCGCACCACTCTCTCTCACTGCTGGAAATCCTTCATTCATTCAGCGTTCCTTTAAGTGAAACACAACTCCCTCCACTATTTCTCTATGCATGATGCATCCTTCACATACATGCTCCATTCCTGCTGCTCTCATTTATAACTTGTGTCTGCTCTGTCTTCCACGCTGATTTTCATCCCGGTATGACTCTTAACCTTCCACTTTGTTCCTACACAGTGACGTGTATCTGCATAACTTGTACCGTAGTTCAGAATGTGGTGCTATTATTGAGCTGAAAATCATGTTTTGACTTAACTTGACTCCCTCTCATGCATGCATTCTGAGACCACTTGCTTTTTTCTTTTTACAATACTAAGTAGAAATCATGGGCTGCATCTGTTATCATATATTCAGCATCTATCTTTTACAGTATTAGACCTGCAGCTGCCATGAATGTAGTCTCCCCTTTTGTTTCCGCTTCAGTTTAAGTTATAATTTATAAAGCTGTTATGGCAAACTTTCTAGCAAGCAGTTGCTTATTTACAGACAGGGAGCAACATTACCTTTTTTTTTTGAGTTGTGTCTCTGACCATCTGATGAATGTAAGTCTACTACTGAATATTCATCATGCTTTTAGCTCTGTTTTGTTCTCCACCATCTGCTGAGGGACACATCTGGCTCTTTAGCTGCTAAATGCTCTTTTCAGTCAGTCATGGCTTTATTAGAACTTTTTTTTCGAAAGCTGTGGTGTCTGGAAACAAGTTTGAGCATATTATTTAGCATATCCAGCCTGACATTAAATGTTATCTTTGGAAACTATGGGACCACTACCAGTATTTAAATAACTTTTCTCAAAGTTTCAAGTTTATAATGAGTTGGAGTTTGTAATAACTTGCACACCAGTGGGAAGCCACTTCCCACTGGTGTGCCATGTTTCCAAAGTGGCAAGGTTTGTCAGAAAACTGCCTTTTTGTGACTTAAAGCAGTAAAAAAAATATAAATAAATAAAAATAAAAAAGCTTTTTGGTGATACTGGAGACCAATTAAGGTTCACAAGAGTTGTGTTTTCTACCCCGAGTATGTTCTAAATCCTTCTTTTCTCTAAATCAGACTTGCAAGACTTGCAAATTAAAGCAAATTTGTGCCAGTGTTTCATTTCAGTTTTTCCATCATGCTAATTGCACCAAATAGCTTCTTATATGTTAGGAATGTCTGTGCTGCCTTACAACATGCTTCATGAGTGAGCAGTTCAAACACATTTTGATCGTAATTACAGTACACTCATTCAAAAACAAATACTAATGACTTTAAAATCTCACATTCTCTATATGTGTGAATGATAAACAGCTGTGAAAATGAAACCATGTGTAAAAATAATGCTGGCCTGAACACCCCCCCACCCCAACATCTGACATGCTATTACTTCATGTTTTCATGGCGAACGTGGTAGCCTATTTACAGATTCAGCAGACATGGAGCAACATGTTCTTTTTATTATTTGTTTCATTACTGCAATTTATCATAATTGCTGGGGGGGTTTTGGAGTTTTTAAAATTCTGATTTTATTCATTTTTTGGATTCATTTTATTTTAACTGCCTGATTTTACTTATTTTACTAAACAAACATTTTACTAAATGTTTTAATTTTGGGTCTTTCATGTAAAGCATTTTGTGACTTTATTTTGAAAATACATTATCATTTAATGATGATGATGATGATGATGATGATTATTATACCTGATATATGAAAGTCTTAAAACTTTTTAGGTCTCTGCCATCTCTTGGGGGAAATATCCGGCTGTTTAGCTGCTAAATGCTCCACTATGTTGAGGTCATTTTCAGAAAACAAACAAAAAAACAAAAAAACAAACAAACAAACAAGCTGTTTTGAAAATACATTATCATTTAATGATGATGATGATGACAACTACCGGCTGCAGCTAGAAACAAAGGTGGGGGAAAATGCACAGCCGGAGAATAGTCCTCTCTAGATTCATCACTACAAGTGACACCTTTGACATCACACATATTAATTTTATCCATTGGTAATAGAAATGAAAAATATTGATTAGTGCAGCTTTAAACGAAATTCATTAAAAACTAATCAAATTCTAAAGACACCTCATTCAGTTCCACCTATTAATAAGATATATATCCACTTTATTGAATTCATCACTCACTCCTTGTTTGTTAAGGCATATTAAAATGTAATCATTGCTTGTGGCTTCAGAGCAGCAGGGCAGCACTTGTCGGTGCCCACACAGTAAAACCTGGAGCCACAGTTGCTTCCTCTGAACAGCTCGTGATTTCACCAAAGGTCTGGGGAATATTTGCTGCTCAATCTGTAGACATTTACAGAAGGAAAAGACGCATTCGATAACTTAAAAGGTCACATCCTGAGAATTTTCTCTTTAAAAAATCTTTAACTTAACATTAAGCTCTACACTTCTCCTCCTCCTTAATCTTGCCTGCATTCCTCATGTTTTCTCTGTCTGATGTCCAGTGCTGCTGAGGTTTCTAATTGGCTGTCTGTCCCAGCTCAATCTTTCAGACACCTTCTCCCCACAGCTCACATGCTGGGTCCCTCACATGCACTCTCTACCTCTCATTTGTTCCCTTCCTCACTGCTATTTCTCTCTCTCTCTCATGCTGCTGACATTAGGCCCATCAGGGCTTTGCGACACCATTCTCACCCTCTGCATGATAGGCCATTTGTTACAGCTAGAAGCTTTCCACTTCTGTCTCTTTCTGTCTTTCAAACACACACACAGACATACACAATGTCTCCCACAATACCCACTATCTCCCTGACCTTATCTCCTCTGTACGACTCTCTGTGGAACTAATGTCAGTGACAGCTCATTTCCAACACAGACACTGTTCACCCCAGCAGCTGTCTCACACAGTGTTTCACATTATCGTCCATATGAACACATCTCAATGTCAAATTAAGACAAAGACCGCAGTGAGGACGGAATCATTGTGTAAAAGCACTCTGAGGACATCTGAAGTGACCACATGAGAAACCACAGCATCATTATTGCAGCTTTCCCTTTTTCCCCCCCAAATGTTGTAGAAGAAACCTGAAGCCCAAATTATTAAACTCGCCGTCCAAAATGTTATTAAAAAAAGGTCACCAATGGAGACAAAGGACAGCTCTCACAGACACACATAAAGAATCTGATCTGCATAGACTTGTTAACTTTTGATATGTTTACCTAAGATCTTTGAATACTACAGGGTGATTTTTTTTAATGCTATTGGTGCATATCCTGCTACATTTGAACTGCATTTCATTGTGCATCTTTTCTCCAAATTAATCAGAATAATGTGCTTTATCAATAGACCTAATGAAGTGCACAGGAATGAGATTTGCAAGTAAATTGTACAGTATGTAACATTTTTAAATTCCTTTTAGAAACCCCAAAATGTTGTATTGAAAAAAATTATAGCGTAAACCATTTAATTTTAAGGCTACAAGATAGTAACAAATCAGGTTCACAGTTAACTGTGACCAAATTTTTGAAAAAGATTTTTCTGAGTTTCTCTAACTTTAACTTATACTGTAAATCTATCTAAGGAACAATAGTAAATTATCTCAACTAAAGGTCAGCAGAAAGTTTAGAAAAGTTTGAGTTGGGCTCAAAACTCAAAAATCTATTGCAGTATGTTGTACACCAAATAATATATCAAAGACTGTATCTATGGCTTGGTGCCTTTTCCTCTGATCTGTAATGGTGGCTCGTTTTTCTTGAGTCTCCATAAGCTATGGCTGCCAAAAAAAGTCTTCATGGAAAAGAGGGCATTTAATAGCTGCGGCTCCAGACAGATGTTTTCCCCTCCATTTTTGGCCAAAAATGGCTCTTTTGACCATAGAGGTTACAGACCCCTGGCCTAACAGTACACCTAATTGACTATTTTGCACAAAATGTGCAGATGTGTAACCCCCAACACTGCAATATGACTGCAATGTCTAAAATGATGATCATTTCAAAGGGAAAACTGATAATATGAAGTTATGTCCTTCACTGAATGCAGATAAAGAGGTGTATTATGAGGCTGGTTCAGAAATGACACACATAAACCATGGTTAACCCATCCCATGTGTCTGATACTGAAGCACAAGGTACCCGTAAGTGGCTGTGTGATATGCAGCAAGTACCCTGTGAAACTCTTGCAGTTTGAGTAGATTTAGGCACAAAAATTCTTGGATAAACAAACTGCATAAATTTACTGTCCTAACAACAAAACTAGCTGCTGTATATTGCAAACTGTTAGCTACTGTGACTGACTACTGCTAGCATGTTCGCTGGTGTGCTGGTGATTAGCCTATCAGGTACAGTAGTTGTAGTGCTTAGTGATTATGCCATCTTCTTTGTGAGGACGCACAATATCCATGATATCTTATCATACCTGCTGTGCTTGTATCTACACTTACTGCAATTATGCACTGCAATTGTGATACTGTGTGTCATATTCTTGAGAGGAAAAGTTCATCTTAACTTGTAGGTTTCTAAAGTGTTGATGCCTTGGATGGTGGAACTTCAAGCTGAAGCAAGAAGACATTCTCGGTGTGTTTTTGACACCACTAAACAATACAGAAAATACACTATCATTCAGAGATGGGGCAAATATAGCTTAAATTTTAGGCTGAAAATGACATGGACTAAAATCCAAAAGTGTTTAAACAAATTTCAGATCTTTATGTGACATTTTCGTTCTTTGGAGAAGAAAAAGATGAAACACTGAGTGCAATATGAATTTTGATGCTGGCTTCAGAGGAAAATGCCTCAATGTTTAATTCCTATATATAAAGACAGTCTGTCATATTGCAGCCTATACAGAATGATCCTTATACTGACAAGCTAATGTTTGCCTCTGACACTGTAGTGTATTTAGTTGATTTTCAGTAATGTCTTTAATTAAACATCTGGCATTTATTGCATAATTGTGATCATTTTCAGGGTGTTACACTGATGTTGGTGTTTGTGTTAATGGCTGGGCAGATGGTCAGAGAGATGACACTGCTGCAATAGAGTATATCATCCTTGTAATAGGGTTGAGGGTAAAAATGCAGTTTGTATAAAAATCATTATCATATGTGAGAATACACTGCTTATATTCTGCTGTTTTGCCACCGAGCTTCCCATCTACCCTCACCAATGACCCATCAGCGTGCAGTGAGACAGCTGCTGGATGCTTCAACAGCAGGACACTCTGTGAACCAGGGGTTTGAAGTGTAAATGTGTCTCTTTATTGTTGGACAAGAGAAAGCTTCTATAGCTCTGAATTATGAATGTGTTTTTTTTTTCACTTGTGGATCAGCCCCACATTTCGGTTCGGTAATTAGGACGACTCGTCCTATATGCAACCGGCATGATACTGAGACGTGTGGATGTGTGCTTTTCCAACAACTCATGAATATAAACTGCAGTGTGTTTAAAATTTGATTATCATCCTTAGGAATGCTCCCTGGTGTTTTGTTCTAACTTTTAATTTCATTCTCTGCCTCATTCGCAGTATGTCCTCAGCTGTCTCTTCAAGTCTCTCCTTATCAGGTAAAAAAAAGCCCCCATGATGATCCTACATTCTTAGAAATAAAGGTGCTAGCTAGAACCATAAAAGGTTCTTTGGCATGTCCCCATAGGAGAACTCTTTTTGGTTCCCAGTACATCCTTTTATAAAACTCCCACTTGGAATGTTTTCAGAGGATTCCACCTTAAACCCAACATAAGAAAACCATCTAAGAAAAGTTTCACTCTAAACCCTCTATGAGAGGTTCTAAAGGAGAACCCTTCTATGGTATAATGGTTCTACCCAGAACTGTTTCTTAGGGGCGTATCCAGAATGTTTCCACTTTCTAAAGTTCAGACAGAAAACTCATGTTTAAGAATGTTTATTCAGCAGCAGAACATGACTTGATTTTGGCGTCTAGGCTCTGACTTCATCTCTCCCCGCAGGTTAAGTTACATAGAGATATAAGGGGAGTGATGAGCAAATTCTTGAACCCCCCTGTCAGAGCCTACAGGTGGATGCTGGGGTGGAGGTGGGGTTAAAAGAGCAGGCAGTGACACTGGTGCAGGGCTGCAATGCATGCAGGCAGAGGGGGAAATGCAAGGTTTAGCAGTTTAAATAGACCGCAAGATTGGAAGGGTGTGTTTGGTATGTACTGTCAAGAGTGAGGTATGTCCTGTGAGACTGGTGGTGCAGCTCGAGTTGTCTACCTGAACTAGCTTGCAGCCGTTGCCACATTTGCTAGTAAGAACCCACCCATTGCGTTTGTCCAAGAACCCTTCTATATTCTAAGGATTTTGTCTAGAATCCACCCAGGGTGTTCTCCTGAAAACACTTTTGAAAGGTCTCTTTGGATGAGGAGGGTTCTTAATGAAACCCCGAGCCTTACAAAGAACCCTTGACAAAACCTTCTTCAAAAAAGGGTTCTTCAGAAGCAAATGGTTTTGGGTAGAACTTCAGCTCTTCATGAAGAACCCTTTTGGAATCCTTATTTCTTAGAGTGTGCTGAAACCATCAGTTTGGGCAGGGAGGGGAACAAAACATAAGATCCTGCCCATCAATCAGGCTTTACCTTGCAGCAGACCTTGAACACCACTGAATTTCTCCACACTGCTGTACTGACCTTGCACTCACTTGTTAAGCTTCAGGAAAGAAGAGAGAGGAGGAGAGGAGGGATGGATGAGACAGAGAGAGGCGGAGAAAGAATTAGGGGGTGTGGCTGAACGCCACATGGCTGGCCTTAACCTGAAATAGTGCACATCAAGCACTGTGTTTACTGGTCATGGGTTATTAAAGGGCATGTATTATGTGACACCAGCATCCATCATCAGGCTGTTCCCCTGTGACCTGATAGCTGCATGTATACGCACAAATGCACACAGGGTTACACATAATGAGATGTGTTTGCACCCATTCATTTGCAAGAATCCTTGATATGTACAATGAGAAACAAACGGACACACTGTCCACTGACTCAGAGGACAAGCACCATAAAGTGAGTGCGAGAGCAGATCCAAACACTTTTATCTGAAGCTGCTGTACAGGCTGCCAAGTGTCCGACCACTGACAAAAACCAACAGCTTGTTCATGGACAAACACAACACTAATGGAGAGAAATGAAAGAGGGAAGGTGGAGAGGATGGATGGGCCGATAGAACAAAGGAAAGATGAGAAAAGATGTAGGGGGAGTAGGTGGTTATGCAGAGTAGAGAGATAGAAGACAAAGGGATTACAAGAGCTGTTGTTGAGGAAGAGATGAGGTGACATCTGAACCATGGGGTTCCCTTCATACCCCATAAGTCACTATTCTCCATCTGTCAGTATGCAGCGCGTGCACACACACACACACACACACACACACACACACACACACACACACACACACACACACACACACACGAAAAGTCAGAGTGAGACATAAACCACAAATGATGTTTTTGCTTTCCAGTTTGTTAGAGTCTCTCTTCCAGGGTTGTTTCATGGAATATAGGATGAGGATCCATTATTAAAAACCTCAAAACAGAATAACATAAAGGAGCAAACACATACAATCACACAAACTACACACATGCTGTACAATTCAAATGAAGCCTCCAGGTCTCTCTACAAAATGTTGTAAAAGCAATTCAGTGTTGTTAGTTTCTCATCCAATATTCTTGTCCAATATTCTTAAGTGCTTTAGTGTCTCATCAAATTCAAAATGCTATGTGTACATTTCAGCAGTGATTTGAGTATACACACGCAAACACACACACCAAGACTGCTATTATTATTACAGTGCTGTGCAAGCAATATACTGACTATTTTTTATGTTTATTTATTTATTTTTTCATTTTTCATGCGACACAGTGAAGTGTCTCATCAATTTGTTGCATCAATAAGCATATCAGAAAATCAGATTAAAACACACACACTTTGTCAGGTGCATGCTAGAATGCAGAGGCACTGTGCAAAGGGTGCGAGGAGCTGCAGTGTGAAGAGGGGTGATTTGTGGGAAGCTTTGGGCAGAAGTGACCAGAGAGGTCAGCCTTAAAGGGGTGGGCACCTACTGCTCAGTACATAACCTCGAGGCATTAAAGCTCCTGCTGTGTCTGCAAGTGTGTGTTTCGTGTATTGCCTGTCTGCTTTTCCCCTCCATCTTTCTCCACCCTCAGTTCTTCTTTTACACAGACACATATATGTAGACACCATGTTGACTGGATCTGCCTGTTGCTGACTTTTTGACTTGACTTTGACTTTTTGACCTTTTGACTTTTTTGTTGATTACTTTTTATCCAGAGAAACCTGGAGCTCTGCCTACTTGTATGTGTTTACAGGCCAAAATGGCAGCAATGTACTCCATTGACGTAGATACCAATGTGGCACCTATGTATAGGCCCCTTTCTGTGAGTAAATATAATAACTTTTTTGTGGGCATGGCTTAGGTGGAGGCAAAACAATTCCTTAAACACATTGGCTAACACTACCTAGCAAGTTTTGTTGACTTGTTTCTTAACAATGGCTGAGGAAAATACAACTTCTTCTAAATATGTACGGTCACCCACTCCTCAGGACCACGACTGTTAGGTGAAAAAGTTGATGTCGGACCAGTTTGGCAGACAATTGCCAAAGGGTTGGCGAATATAAACAATTGGCTGATTCCATTGCCAGTTGGGTTAGGGTCGGCGCATTAGGCTACAGTGTGGTGCACTTAGTCATGAGGATGAGTGAGAGGAAGGCAGCCTGTAGAGCCAGACTACTTCAACATCTAATGTACCAAATTAAACATTTATTTTGACCAAAGTAGAGTTGGAAACTGTTGGAACAGTGGAAAAACTGGACAAGATGATTTTGGTGAGTTTTATTTGAGAAACTTGAATTCAGAAGGTGATTGGTTGTAATTTTCTGTCTAATAGTGAAAACAGGTGTGATCATATTTCCTTTGTTGACATTATATGAGCTGATCTTGTCATGGCTTGCAAACATCTTCTGGCTTTCGTGTTATCACATTTAACCACAGTTATCTTTTTCGTTTTGCTTTTTTTGACTTGCAGTGGCAGCTGGTATGCAATTAAACTTTAATTCTGAGCCATTACTACGTTGATTCTGGCACCCAACACAGAGAGATGAGATTTTAACTTTATTATTTGGCCCACAACTGTGTGTTTGCTTCCAAATTTGCCTTTGTTTTGCCTCCAGCTGACACTGCCACGCAATCATGACGTCAACCCATAAGGGCTCTACATGTGGCTACAACTTTCCTCACCTGTCCAGTGGGCGTCCTCAGTGTGCTCTCCAGTCCAGCAGACCTGTGGTTCATCATTAATCAGCCCTGATCTGTCTCTGCCTCCACAGCTGCTTCTGATCATCAGTTAGTGTCTGAGTGAATATAGAATAGTGAATATAGCTGTTTTCTCAGTTGGTTTCCAGATTGTCTGTTGCCTTGTTGTTGCAGTTTTTCTTCCTTTTCTCCAAAAGCCGTTTTGTGACGAAATCAATGAATTCTAAAGGATGCTGTGATTATTCAGTATTTTGAGTATTTGCTCTACTAAATCCACACAAACTTTTGTCAACTTTGACACACAAATTGGCACCATGGACTAGTAGTCTTGCTCTGTCGGGTTATTTATTTATTTTTCCCAAGTAAACAAACATATCTGCTGTATTTGTATGTACAGTACATTTTGATCCCAGCCACTCTGAACTGAGATAACATCTGTCAGGTCATTAAGTTTGAGTCTCATTATTTCCAGTTTTGTCACAGTCAAATTATTGTTTAAATAAACGAACTTGTTAGAGGTGGTCACCTTACTTAGATGAAACATGATCATCCAGGTATGAAATTTCTGTATCTTTTAATTTCAACAAAATGAGCTTTGATTCATGAGATTCAAAGTCAGATTGGATATTTTGAGCATCAAAGATTTAACACACTATCTGAAAAAGTGTGTGTGCACAAGTGCTTTCTAGATGGAAGCATCTCTGAAAATAATTCACCCCAAGACTAATTTGTTAATTTTTTAGCTGATTAATTTTTCACCCATCTGCCCTTAAGAAGCAGTGTCTACAGACATACTGAACTAGCTTGTTATGTGTTAGAAGTCAGATACTTCTTTTTTCAGTGTCTGCATTTTGAGACAAAATGCCATGTAATGGTTTAACAAGAGGCCGAGAACTGCAGACAATCTGGAGGACACAAACCATATATCCTTTCCCAAAGTCCAGCTGTTGTATGGTGCATTCAGGTGTTTTTCATCATCCAGTAAATCAGGAGACCAGGCTATATTTACAGTATACATGATGGTTATTGACTAGTGACTGTAAATCATTTCATAAAAAACTTTTCCATTAGTATTTATAACTTTGATGGCTGTTTGATGACCACGACCTTGAGGTGGACTTTGAATTTAAGGCTTGTCTTGTTGACAACCACACAATTAGTTTTGGTCTGGTGCATCTTATGTGGGGAGGCTTCAGCCCTCTGGCCCTCAGTCCTTTAAAGGACACACTTTTTCATGTCCATGAATATCTTGTTCTCCTTTTGGCAGTACTCCAGAACTATGAAGGGTGCCTGACATTTATGGAATGTTGTGTCCTTGCTAAATACCTTTGTTAAAGATACACCTTGCAACATGTTCCTATATATGCGTGTGTGTGTGTGTGTGTGTGTGTGTGTGTGTGTGTGTGTACATATATATATTCCCATTTTGTTTGGCAGTAGTGTGTACCTCTCAGCTTGGGACACTATCACATTTTCTGTCACTTCCCTCTACTCTCTGTCTGTGAGAGCTGCAGAAAGAGGTATAAATACACACACACACACACACACACACACACACACACACACACACACACACACACACACACACACACACACACAGGCAGAGCAGACTGAGGATTGCTTTGGCTACATTCACACAAAATCTAGCGTTGTAAAGCATGTTTATTTGTGCTTCAGAATGTAACTACTCTGAAGCAGAGAATAACGCATCATTTCACTGATTTACCACTTTGTTCTAATGTTGCTCCCTCACCTCATTCAGTTCCTATCTCTCTCCCTCCCTCTCGTTTGTTGAGCTGACGAGAAGTGGCCAACTTTGAATGATATACTTACAAAAAATGTTGCATATTTAATTTTAACAGTCATCCAAAAATCCTGAATAACTTTAAAAAAAATCAACAATATTTGATTAAATTGTCCATTTTGATTAAAGAGTCACATCTTTCATTTATCAAGCTCATAAAATGGCACAGTTTAAACTGCTGAAGTCCACAGCTGTGAAATTGCTATTTTACATTTTATTGCTAACTGTCAGCAACAAAATGCAGCAGTAACATATTCAGATCTAAGAGGCTCTCCTCCACTCACTGCATTGTGCTGGACTCATCTATGCTGTGCTGCGCTGTACAATCCCATCCTGGCACGGACAGGATAAACACCTCATACTTTGCTGTTCTCTCCCATAATCCCACTTGGCAGCCACACAGCAGATCAGACAGAGGGAATACAGCTCATAAGCAGATAGGCCGCAATAGGCATGGGATCTGCTCCACACTGATACGGTCAAACAAAGTGCATACATGCCTGCAGACATGAACACATAAAAAATACATGTGCATGTTAATTATTAGTGCATATACATTTGCACACATATAGTGTCAGTGCTTATACGGAGTCTTGTAATTAGCATAAACATATTTACAGATTCTCCCATGGCTTGAGGGCGTGTAAGATTGAGAAAGATGGTATCTCTGCTGTACAGTTGTACACTGTAAAAATGAATTAGTTTTAAAATAAAAAAGTCAGTGTCCAAGCTGCCTTAAATTTTAAGTTGACTGAGTTTGAAAAGACAAGTTGAAGTAATTCAGTGAGGACTCAAAACAAATAAACTTTTCTAGTCACATTAACTAAATATTATTTTAGTTGTAGCTAGAAAACATGTTCAGTAAGATGAGGCTATGTCTCTTCAGTCACATTGCAAACATCACTTTGATGAACAGCATAAAAAAATTGATTTCCTGTCACATTTTCTCAGTCATTTCACATAAAGAAATTACAGCTGCTTCTGCTGGAGCTACTTTATCCCAGAATTGTCACAAAGACAATATGTGAAACTCCTCCCAGCGAGTCAAATTTTAAGAATTCAATACTGACCTTAATATTTTTTGGAGTTGTTTCATTATGATGAAACAAGCAACCGCAACTTATCTTAAATCATTTTAGAAACACACAACAAGTTTCCATCATATATGTTTTCTTCAAACTATAAAAAAGAAGGTTCTTAGGAGAGTTTTAACTCGACACAACGCACGTAGGGATGCATGCAGGCTTCTTTGGAAACTAAATTTATGAGTTGATTGAATTCCGTACAGTACATTCATTCAACTCACCATTTCAAGTGAAAAGACTTCAAGTCAGAGGAATTCTTGTTTATAAGATCTTGAGTGTTCTCAAATTTCATTCATTCATTCATTCATTTATTGTCCATAACTGCTTATCCCTGATGGGTTGAAGGGAGCTGGAGCCTATCCCAGCTGACACTGGGTGAGAGGTGTGGTTCTGAAAAATTAATACTACAAATTGTAAGTTTACTTAACTTGAATGATAAAGTGTGTATATTTATGATTTGTCGATTCCACAAATGGTCTCCTGTTACAGTATGTGTTTCACTTCTCAGCTGTGGGAATGAATGACCTTAAATAAAATGATATGCTTGGAAGTTCTACAGTTGTATTACGCTAAAACAGAATTCACAGTTTCTTTCTTTCCTGTCTTTTCTTTTTTTTTTTTTTGCTGATCAGACTGTTGGCTGTGTTGCTTTGAGAAATTCATTCATGCTTCCAAGTTCAGACAGTTAAAAATGTTGGATACCAAACCACAACTCCCCCTCAGAGACAATGAATGTGGAAGCTGGCTTTGTTGATTCACATAATGCAGTTCTGCACAGTTCAGAGACGTAACCGGAAATTCTTCCGAGATTTTATCACAGCCAGCACTTTGATCTTTTCAAAATTATTCTCAATGGAGGCGGACATTGGTGCAGAATGACAGATAAGAGAACAAACTCAGTTTTTGGTTTCTGGCTGTTGGCGATATGACAAGTAGATCTATCATAGCAAAAGTCTTTCCTGATCATTCAATTTTCTTATGTTTTCATTTGTATTGTGTTCAATCAGATTACTGTATGTTGCATATGGCCCTGAATGCAATTCAGAAAACTCTCTGGGATCTGCAGCAATCATTTTAAAGCTGTACAGCATGTCTCAAAGAAAGATAGGTATGTACTGGAAGTGAACAAGTT
The DNA here is from genome assembly GCF_056507025.1 of Lutjanus erythropterus. Lineage (NCBI taxonomy): Eukaryota > Metazoa > Chordata > Actinopteri > Lutjaniformes > Lutjanidae > Lutjanus > Lutjanus erythropterus. The sequence goes on from NC_139329.1 coordinate 10,112,185, forward strand.
CAGGCCATCGAGATAGTGTATTAACATGGACAACATGACACCTTCCCAAAAGTGAGTCCACAACATCTCTATCAATAAATCCTGCACCCTCTATTTAGGAAAATAGGACGCAGGCCAAACTAAAACATAAAACAATACATCAAATACATTTTTGCTAACATGTTTTTTGTCATTTTAGGGAGATCTTATGAGGCAGATGTTTGTTCAATGGTTCATTTTTCTGAATAGTTTGGTTTAAATAAGTTATTTATTGCTATAAAAAGGGAAGAGGAAAGAGGATCAAGTCAACAAACTCTGAGCAAGCAAACAGGCAGGCAAAACGCTCCACTGCTGAAACGCTTCTGAAATGACAGAAGTCATTTCAGGCCTCATGGAATCAACCAGTTACCAGCCAAACACCCTGGAAAATTGGGGTTACCGGTCTGAAAGGACACATTGTGATCATATTATCAACGAATAACCTTTTGTGTTGTATGAAAATTACACTCCCTGACAGTGATTGGTTATTAGTTATTATTCCAGGGTGTAATATACATATTCCATCACTGCAGCTCTGTTAAACATGACAAGAATGAAAGGTCTTTTAACAGACTCAGTGTGATTACACACTAGTAGATAAACTGACTTTATCTGAATGGCATTAGCATTTATAATGTAAAATGTAGTATGCTACACTAGTATACTATCTCTAAAATCTGCTTCAGCTCCTGCTGCAAATGCACATCACAAATCACCTACATTTTCCTGATGTTCATGTGCTGCCGACAGTTGCAGATGACATGCATGTACTTTATTTGATCCTGACTTAACAAACCTTGTTTTCCACTCATCATGAAAAGATGATTTTGTAACCACAACACAAGTTGTTTTTGCAGTTTTTGCAGCTTGTCAAGATTACAGAATTAGACTAACTTTTGTCCTCATGATTAGAGAACCTCTGAACTTTTATTTATTCATTATTTATTCAGATAATAAAAAGATGTATTTTTGTGATCACAAGAGAAGAACTGAAAACAGTTATCTATGATTCTTTGACAAGTATTTTTTTTTTAACTAACATTTTGTTCTTCCCAAGAGACTGCAAATGTTATGAAACTATTTTTCCAATGCCCACTTCAGTTTATGGACTACTTGAGTTGTTGAGAAGCGGAGACAAGAGAGGACTTGAACTTTGTGGAACCCAGTTTCACCCTCTTTGTGAAATAAACATCCTGTTTGACCCACCATGTTAATGGATTCTACTTTTGAGCCTATGGTTAGAAAAAACAATGTATTTTGCAAACATATTTATTTGCATACAAAGTGAGGAAGTGAAATGACTGCAGCAAATTTTTAAGTATTTGTTCCTTATTGTAAATTCAGCATTAAATATAATTCATTATGTTGTTTTATGGATACTCCATGGTGTACTAGGACGCACACTTTTACTCTCTCTGACTCTGATGTGAAAACATTCGATTTCCAGTCAAAGTAAAAGTATGCTTCCCGTACATACTTCATACACATGTACATGTTAAAGTCATAAAATCCCAGTACACCACAGAGCTTTCCTGCTGGGCTGCTGATAGCACAGACAAAACATGATGCTCATTGTGGGCTGACAGAGGAGTTTAGTGTGGCATTGAACTAAGAAAAACAGGAATGAGTTGTCTTAAGGTGTTTTCATATTAGGTATGATTGAGTTTTTCTGTATCTGAGTACCCTAGTTGCATCAACGCCTACACAACATTTGTTTATGTTGTTGCTATGGTGTAGAAAAGCCTGCCAATCACAAGATCCCAAAAGTCCACTTCCCTATTTTGGTACAGTTAGTTTTCACACTTGATATGGAAAATATTCAAGTGCACATGAACTGTACTCAAGCCCATCTTTTAAAGTGAATGGATCAGCGAGTTATGCCCTGGTACAGTCGGCAGTGCTCTGCTCACACTAAGCAAATGAACTTGGCTTTGGAGTCAAGTGTACTCGGATCCAGGGCCGGGTCCCTGATGGGAAAGTCTCCTAATTTTCATATTGAATGTTCAAATGAACAGTAATGGATATTGAACTGACCACACAGCCTCAGCGTTCATTTGCATACAGAGTGGGGAAGTGCAATACGATCACAAGGAGTCACTGGAGACGCAGCTTGAGACACATTGCAATGCCAAGTGTGAACTCACATACTTAGAGTGGTCGCATCACCTCGGACTCGTGTCAATACCAGGTCTGAACAGGCTCAATTATTACTATGCACTAAAGTAAGCCATGAATATATATGCATGTCTCTGGTGTGTGTGTGTGTGTGTGTGTGTGTGTGTGTGTGCTCTGCTTGTATGTGTGTCCCCTTGTCCTTATGAGTCCAGGTAATATCGCAGTGTCTCAGACAGTCTTTAAACTTTGAACAGCTCCTGTGGGAGGAAATGTGAGGGAGAAAAAGGATGCTTCAATGCTGGTTTAGTGTTTACATCCTCCCCTCTAACTCTGTTCTCTTGTTATCTTCCTCTCCTTCTCCGCGGCCCACACTCCCTCCCTTCTAGTATAAAGCATTACCTTATCTTCCCTTAAGACGTCACAACATACATTATCTCTGTCTCACTCTGTCTCTCTTTTGTCTCTTAATAGAATGAGATATCACACACCCATCTGTCCCATCTATAATCACTTGCCCAGACAGGTTTGACGGTTCAATAAGATTATTGACATGTCTCTGCTTGAGAACAAGTGGATAGTCAATAAGAGAACGTGTCAAAACTCACAGTCTGAAGCTTAAGCCATGCTGTCTGCTGCTCTGCTGTCTTTCTGTCTCTCTCTCTGTCCCCCTCTCTCTCTAGATACTTGTGATTGATGCCCTGGGACGTAATTATTGAACAGCAAATCCCACTCCAATTTATGGCATTAAGGACATAAAACGGCCACTTCAATTACTCCCCAGGCCAGAGTACGACTGAATTAGGAAAAGGAGAGCAAATCTGATGAGGCTGTCTGAAAATACTCCATCACCCAGCGAGAATATTAAAGACATGAATCTGGGAAGACACTCGCTGCGAGTAAAACACTTTGATGTATATGCGGTAAATGAATGAAAATGAATGCAGTGAAAGTTGCTGCTTTCCAGAAAAGTTTTGCTCAGAAAAAAGCAAAGAAAGTCAGTGTCTTTGGTGGATGTTTGACATTTGAACAGCTATGAGATGTAAACTCAGTCAGGTTATCAATGTGTGCTGAGCCTGGTGCTTTCCAGAGAGAGAGACATAAACTGCATCCACTGTAATGTTCCCAGTCTGTTCCTATCCTGCCAGAGATTACTGGGGTCAGTGCTGGGTTAGGACAGCAGTCACAATTGAAATTCATCATATGAACTACTGAATACGGCCACCGCAATGTGTGATGTTGAAGAAAAAAGTGAAGACAACATACATGCACCTGCTACAGAAGGATTACATTAATAAACCATGACCAGAAAGAGTTTAGTCTGGGTTGACATTGAGATAGTGAAAGCACGGTCATCTTCATCAAAGCAGTGGGTAGTTGTATACGTCTTTCTTTAATGTTGATCATCTGGAATATTTTCTGGCAATTAAATAATAATCAAAAGCTTACCCTAATGTTGTCTTCTCAATCTAAACTCTATCTTAAGTTAAAACCTAAGCAAAATCTGACCATCACTGCCTAACCTATCCTGATAATTGGTCTGGATTGACATTTTGTATCATGCTCACGTTCACTAAGCCTGATATAGTGTTTATATTCATTCCTATATTATTTGTTTATGCAACATGTTCTCATCTACCACTGCTGCTTTGTCACCCCCCTTTGACATTTTATACTAAAGGACAAGGTACCCCTCTGTGGCTGTATGAAAGCGTGCTCAACATGTGATTAACACTGCAAAACAGTCCTAGTCTGTGTAGATTTAGGCACCAAAACTACTTGGTTAGGTTTAGGAAACAACCACATTTTGGGTTAAAATATGTACATTTACATATGTAAACAAGTCACACGATGAAAAACACATGACGAAAGTCAGTAAAGATGTACTACGTAGTAGTAAATAACCCTATGTACCTTAAAAGTTTTAATAACATTTCAGTTTCACATGGGAGACGAACCTCCATCTCATGGGTCAACGCCCAGTTGGTCTTATACTCTCACTAACATGTACCTTGCACATCTGCATAAATTGTCACAGGCCATGACAATAAAAGTCAGCATTTGGTGACTTGGGGATGAAATCATCCTGGTATATGTGGTATATTAACAGCCTGTACTGATGTGTTAATCTCATCCATGCTTGGTGCAACTTTTCTGTCATTATTTCTACATTCACAAAGTTTCCAGGTAGCTAACATATGTAAAAAGATGACATCCTCATTCTTAATCCCACCATCCCTCTGACTGGCCTCATGTTTAATCCAGGAAAATAGCTGTCAGGTTACACCACATTAGATCTATTTGATTTGGTGAACACAACTGAGGTGTGGGTGGAGATTAAGAGATCTGGAAGAAAGCTAAAACTTTCTAAAATAAAAAATCTTCTACTTCTGTGGACTTAAAAGTAGAATCAGTAAGATTTATCTGAGCTGTTTTCACCAGAAAGATAGTTGATTGCTGAGTCTCATTACCAAGACATCAAACACTGACATTTTGGGTTGGTAAGGCATCCTGAGCACAGCAAAATAATGAGAAAATAAAAAAATACAGCAAGAAGGCAGGGTCTCTGCAGATACAGACACCAGTTCTGGTGGGTCATAAGTGATGATCGAAAGGGACTGAGTTTATATGAGTCTATTACCTGACTGACAAATTAGTATTAGTATTAATTATTAGTAGTATTTTCTATACTTTAACATGTTCATGTCCAAACTATTGACATATGTTCATAAAATAAAAACTTTTAACTTGAAACACTGGCAGGTTTCCATCAGCTGAGTCTAAAAAGTCTTATCTTATTGACTCCCTGATCATATATCAATATTTGATGCATCCATTTGCATTTCTGAAATACATTGGGGAGGTTGCATTTCCCATCAAAATGTTGCAATTGTACACAGCTTTAAGGCATAATAGTGGCTCCAGAGAGTTTTACATAAAGAGCAGAGCACTTATAAAATGGAGAGACACACCGACAGCACAGGGTGGAGGAATGGTGGAGTGGTTATTATCGGTGAGCTTGAAACTGAGCTGTATGATAAAGGCCCTTCTCAAAGCATTTAGTTCATAGTGATTTACTGTTTGATAGAGGGGATCAACTGAGGACAGGCAGACACACATTACATGCTGTAGAGATAGACAGAGGGGAGCAGGAGGTGGAAAAATTAAATACTGTTTATCGCTCGTGTTTTTCCCACCAGAATCTCACTCTCATTTGACCACCCTTTTTAATTTTCTCTCCAAACCATATTCTTTTGCTCTGTCTCTCATTGTCCCACTCCCTCAGACATATCCTCTATTTGTCCTCTTCCTCCATTTTCCACTTACTTTATCTCTCCTTTCACACTCCTAACCCGAACCACGGCAGGCAGAGAAGCAGGATGAATAATGAGTGGACGAGGGAATTTTGGCCCACTCCAGCACAAAGCAGACCGGAGATGGAGACAAACAGCAGGGCCATGTGAATTAAAGATGACAAGAGTCCTGCTGCTCCTGCCTGGGCAGGCTAGCCGGACACTGCGTTTGGAGTTCAGTCACTGAACACATAAGAATATTTCGAAACTCAGGAGTGTGCAGAGACAAAAAACATGAAAGCAGCAGATGGACTTGTTTGCTTTTGGAGGGAGCTGCCATCCTATTTCCAAGAATGAGCATTGGACATGTGAAGAGATGCTTGGATGAACAGACACACCTAACAGGTTCTTAAATGCAACAAGATTCTCACAAGGCACTGAAATAGCAGATACAATCATACACAGATGTCCTTACAATTCACAGTGTCCTCAAAATGCAGTGAAATGTCAGACAAAATCAGGCACATGCAAAAAACATGCACCTAAGATGTCCTTTCAACTCACAATGTCCTCATAAGGCAAGTAAAAAAGTTTCACAAAACTCTTGTGCTAGGAAATATATGTGTGTGTGTGTGTGTGTGTGTGTGTGTGTGTGTGTGTGTGTGTGTGCAAGTCACAATGTCCTCATAAGGCATGTAAAAAAGTTTCACAAAACTCTTGTGCTAGGAAATATATGTGTGTGTGTGTGTGTGTGTGTGTGTGTGTGTGTGTGCAAGGTGTCCTTACAATTCACAGTGTCCTCAAAATGCAGTGAAATGTCAGACAAAATCAGGCACATGCAAAAAACATGCACCTAAGATGTCCTTTCAACTCACAATGTCCTCATAAGGCAAGTAAAAAAGTTTCACAAAACTCTTGTGCTAGGAAATATATGTGTGTGTGTGTGTGTGTGTGTGTGTGTGTGTGTGCAAGTCACAATGTCCTCATAAGGCATGTAAAAAAGTTTCACAAAACTCTTGTGCTAGGAAATATATGTGTGTGTGTGTGTGTGTGTGTGTGTGTGTGTGTGTGTGTGTGTGTGTGTGTGTGTGTGTGTGTGTGTGTGCAAGGTGTCTGGGGAGGTAAACTAGCCCCTGAGGAGTGCAGTGGCCCCTTAAGACAGCTTGATTTCTCCCACGGAGCTTCACTGTCTCTGGTACTGTGTTTAACAGAGATTTACCAGCCCAATTTTCTGTTTACATCAAAAATGCAATCATGACACTAAACATCAGGAAATACAATCTCTTGGTATTCAGCAACACTTGTACTGTGTCTCTGCATTTGCTGCCTGAATACCTCCTGCTTGTGAGCCCTGCTGACTCTTTCGTTGTGAACCTTATTAGTTCAGGTATTTTACCCAAAAGTGTGGGTCAGCCTCATACAAACTGCAGCATGAACATATTTAACAGAGGAAACAGGGAAAGTTCTGAAAATTGTTGATATATCTTTAAAAATGCCCTTTTAGTACAGGTATTTTGTGAGAAAAAAAAGGGGTGAACTTTAAGTTTAGGATAAGTAAATGCTATTAACAAAATCTGTATTAATCTGGACACTGCTTTACCATGATTGACAGGACTAATAATAGCTACTGTGATATACAATATGCCTGTAGTTTTACAGCTAAGGTTATTTCATAGCCCACCAATGAAAAATCAATAATCAGAAGAGGTTTGTAAATGTTTCATTTTAATATGCATTATTCCCATGACATCATCTTTGGAAACTATTTGGAAATTCAGTACAGATAGTCAGTATGACTTTCTCTGAAGTGTTTTTTTTTTCAGTTTTTAGAGGTCATACGATGTGTAAATATGTTTGTTTTTAGTGTGCTTCTCCATGCATCTCCCACAAGCTTAAGAACTGGCTACAAGGTCTGGTACAAAGCAACTGATATAATGTTGCTTAAAGATGTAGAGACCATCCCTTCTGTTTAAGTCTCCTTGTAATGAACCCTACATTAGACACAAAGACACAAATACTTTTTTTTAGCATGTCAGCAATGGGAAACTGTGGCATCACAAATTTCTGTAGTTCTTCAATAGTATAATTAGTATAAATTTGAGACTACACCAGTTGAAAGAATTTCTGTTGCAGATTGTGTGGGGTCATATTGTATAATACCCGCACTGTTACCACTGCACAGAAACAGCATCTCACTCCACTGTGCATTTTCTCCTATAGATTCACTCTTGCTGATTCGTCCCACTACATGCTATAAAAGATCCATATCAAGGCATCACTCAGGCATGCAAGTTTACAGCTCTTAGTGAATCACACCCAGGGAACCTGTCCAATCCTGTGCCCAAGCTCCTCCATCTGTGTTCCTATGACTGTCACCAACTACTGGACTCCTCCTGGCAGGGCTCTTGAAATCATCTTCAGCTTTTACAACTCATCGAGTATTCTACAACCTGCGCTCTCCTCTGCCTCCTAAATTCTCAGCCATCACACCCTCCTGCACTTGATCCTGCCTCTGACTGCTTGTATAAAAATCGATATGGGGGCAGTGCTGTACACGACTTTTCAGCAGTTGTTGAACAGGTGTGTGAAGTTTTCCAGCAGCTGCTAGTCTCTGCACACAAAGTACATGCATATATGCATACTATTTCTTATTTAAGTTCAACTGATCGCAACTGAGCCATGGATACGCTGCAGTACAAATTCAGTTAGAAGAGAACAGAAGACTCGGGAGTAAATGTGTGCAAAATTCAAAGAGAGCCGTATCGGTTACAGAGGATGAGTTCATTACTATTGTATGTGCATGTGACTGTGTGTGACTGTGTGTAGGCATGTGACTGTCAGTGCACATATATGTGTGTTTTGACTTGTGCAAATTTGTGTGACTGTGTGTCTATTGATGCACACATTTGTATGCGTGCGTGTCTTTTGTGTGAGATACAGTAAGCCCATTTCATTATTCCCCAGTGTTTACTGACAGAAGCTGGACAGGCCTCAGTGAGCAGCTCTGGCTTCATTATCTCACGCTGCTATGGGTAGACACAGATCACAGGACATGCATGGCCAACACACACAAACCGCAGCATCCCACAGGGATCTTTAAGAGGGTGTGACGACAGAGAATTTTTATATTTGAGAATTTTGATGCCCAGCTTTTTGCAGCATCACAGTGTCTGCCTTGATCTGAAATTAATAAAACAAGACTCTCAAGCCCCTTTTACCCTAGACAAAAAATCCATTAGTACCCACTAACATCTGGCTTTTATATTCAATGGGAAATGGTATAGTTGGCATTTATTCCCACGTCAAATGACTCTGCAGTTATGTAAACATGACAACTGGGTGGACATGCTTATTTTCAACCCTTTTCAATTGAGGGAATGAAGGCTTGCTGCCTCCATCGATAACTTCTCCAACTCCTTTGGCCCTTTTTCATACAAATGTGCTGCTTGGCTTGACTTGATTTGATTCTGTCAGCCCAGCACAGCAGAGTTTACACCTGCTTTAAGGTGAGCATTTAACTGACGACTGCTCATCTTTAGTGAAGTGGTGCATAAACATTTAATTTCCTATAAATTCTTCACAATAAAAGTCCCCTGTTATTGCGTTATCTAAAAACTTTCATTGTGAAGTAGCAAAATCAGTAAATACTGAGTTTTCATCAGCAGTAACTTAACATGATTGATATCCAGCTGAAAGTGAACATGAAACAGCAAAATAAAGCAGAAGCCTGAAAGTACAAATGGAAACGTAGGAGAGAAACTACACTTCAAAACACTGAAATTCAGTTTGAAGCTACAAAAGTACACAGAGTTGAACAGACTTTTAAAAACGCCCTTCTCTCTGCTCTCCTGCACAGCCATGAGTTGAGTATTGGCTTTCCAGCACACATCAGGAAAAACATAGATAGGCAAACTTCTCTACTGGCAATGGAAGGAGGGTCAATCACGCATTTTTGGTGGGGTGATTGAGCAGCATTTCAAAAACTACATATAAGCACGAATTTTGGTGTAAAAACAGTATCACACACTTGTTTTTTCTCACTTAGAAACCATGGTACACTGTAGACAGTGATAAATTCAACGTAAAAAAAAAATGGTGTTGGAGGCTAAATGAGCATCCAGTTTGTCATGTTGAGTTGTGAGCAGCTCTGTTACTTCTTGATAACTGTCTTTAAGCAATGAAGAACTGAAAGAAGAGACAGCTGTTATCATTCACACCACTCATGCTAAACCTCACTGACAGACAAGCATCTTACTCTTACGCCCTGTACTGCTGACAGCTACATACAACATGCAAACAAACTGGGTCACTCACCCTGTCCTCTTCTTCTCTGAGGTCTGGCATGGTGCTGATACACAAGCTGACAACAGTCACCGCAACCATGATGACCGACATGCATGCGAAGATCTTCCCTGGTAAGCCAGACTGTGGATTCTCCACCATATCTCTCAGCCAGTTCATCATCTTCCGGTACCTTGTCTCCTCCACCGTCACACGCTGCATGGCGTTTCTCTGCCTGCGCTCCTCCTCACGCCGTTCCAGCTCGTGCACCTCCTCAATGCGTGTATACATCTTCCTCTTACAGCAGCGCTCCATGTACGCCATCTCAACGCCCCAGTAGGTCAGCTCGTCATGCAGGGAGAGAACGCACATCTCCCGCAGCAGTCGCAGCTTCCCCGCAGCCAGGAAGTTTAGGATGACCCTGAAGGCGGATGGTGAGCGGTCGAAGAAGAACTCCTTGCGGGTTTCGTCATAGTCATCGCAGACGCTGGCAATGTCCTCAGGTGACCGGCAGCCACACAGGCGTCCAAGTCGTGTGAGAGGGAATTGCTCCAGGGTGCTCCAGGGGAAAGTGTAGAGATTTCCCCCAACATTGATCACTGCCAGCAGGGCGTGGTCGATGGACACCAGGTCCTCTGGACGACGGATGAACTGAGCCCTCTGGTAGTGCACCCCCTGCACCATGAACAACAGAAAGATTCAATGCATGAGCAGTAGCATCTGAAATATGTGCAAGAACAATTAGTTGTCAACAACTTATCACTTATTTGATGTTTGATTGGTGACAATCTTATTCATACCTTGATGGTCTCAGTCTCGGGGATCTCTGTGAAGATGCGATCAAGGCTGCTGTCATCACTGACAGATAGATTGCTGAAGTCATGGTTGGCATTGCTGATGATGGGCATGGCAGCATCTGGAAATTATGCCGCTCCGTACTGGGCAGCTCAGACCAGGTACTAAAGACAGAAAAAGGCTATGGCTTGCACCAGGCTCAACTTTCCAGTCTCAGGACACAGCAGTCTAATCTGTATCTCAGTTTACAACAGCTTATGTAAAAACTTGCACACGAGAAAAACTTCTCTGGTACAGCCTCAGAACCCCTCATAACAAGGAGGTTTTTCTCAGCGAGCTATGGCTTTGGCTTCCAACCAACAGAGAAGAAACGCAAAAACGAGAGGAATAAGGAGTGCAGGAAACCTGTTGTCACATTTGAATGTGGGTGAGTTTTGACATTTCCGTCAGAGGTCCACAACAGAGTCAGTTGTCATATCAGGATTCAGCATCTGATCAGTGGGTAATCCCAGTCTGGAGAGAGTGTCCGGAAAAGGAAAGCCTGAATAGATAGCTGATAGCTGCAGAGGATGAGCTGGATCAGTCAAGGAGCCAAATGTGTAACACTGAGGTGTCCGGGGACTGAGGGTGATCCTCTGTGTCGCTGCAGCAGGATTAGGGTGGGCCTAGACATGTGGTGGCATCATGGAGGCACTGGCAGAGAGAGGGACATAGAAGGAAAATGTCAGAGTGAGATTAGGCAGATCTCACAATACAGAGCAAGAATGGGCAAACAATAGGTAAGAGATGGTGTGAAGACAGAAAACGGTGAGAAAGAGGCAGAGAGCACACCTCAATGAGACTGCAGTGCTCTTGGCTCCACCCCCTGTTTCACTTCCTTTCAGTGAGAAACAAGACAGACAGACACATCAGCTCTGCTGCTATAAATGGCCAGTCACTGTGGTCAGTGCACAACTTGAAGGGATAGCAAAGGAATGCACCCTCAAATCAACATCCAAGGACGGCCTGGCTGATTTACTTAGTACGGGTGTTAGAAAATTCAGGGAATAACAGTAGAAAAGAACAGTCAGGTCTGTGGTGTTATTCACACTCTGAATGAGTTATTGGCTGTTGTAGATGGGCAGCAATCCTAGCAACAGACACTGAAACACAGGGTCCAAAATGTTTTTCTTGGCAACACAATTGCCCTGAAACTTATTGGCACTGTTAGTTCTTACAGTTGCCCAGAATGGTTTGTCGTGTATTAAAGCCTTAAATAGTTGTGATTAATTTCAAACTGAGTCCTATTTTATTTGCCATTCATTAACTGTGACTAACTTACAGTTTGTCTTTTCTTCTATCACAGGATTACTTATAGTACATGCATGAAGACCAGCTGCCAGTAAACAATATGGCACCTGCAACATTTTAACAGTCACAATGTGTGACATGGGTCAAATAAATTTGGTTCCAACATTAAATTTGTTGTAGTTTGACGCAGACTATACAATAATCATATCAACTGAATTCCAGGCTACAACACAAGCCAATATACAAGAAAACATCATGACAGTGTATTATCCATCTGCACAAATGTAGTGGTAAACAATGAAGCTAAGAAAGAATTGAGCCCTTGTAATAGTGGTAATTATATGTTTAGTCAACATCCTAAGAAGAGGAAGAAGAGAATGTGGACCCAGTTATGGGAAGGGAAAAGAGGCCAACTTGGGACACAATTTTTTTTAAAGAGAGCTATCGGTAATGTTAAGTATGTTTATAGTATGCTAAGTATGCTAAAATAGGATACATAATAATACATTGTAACATTTACTGATATGATCTGTCTTTATCCATTGACACAAGCCACATTCTGATTGGTTGGTTAGTAGATGTAAGTTATAGCAAGAGCATTTAGCATGTCACATTATCCTAAATTTCTGACACTATCAGACTTTTTTTTCCCAGACTACCTCTGGTCACTAGATTTTTTTGAACATACTAAGATGTTCACTCAAACTCATCTTAATTTTTCTTTGTTTTTTTTTAATATTGAAATAACTTTTTATTGTGGTGTTATTGTACTTTGAGTTGTAGGTATCTTTATATTATTACCTATTAATGATTACATGATCTAAGTTTGTAGTCTAAGTTGATATATAGATTTTCTGCCTTTTACCAGTGACAGATAGGAGCACATTCAACTAGCTCCACAACCTTTCAAGATAAAAGTCAGTGTGTAAAGGCAGTGGGTGAGAATGGTTTTAGTATTTAACGGTATGGTGGCAGCAGATGATGAAAGAATAAGGCTCGGGTTGAAACGGCTGGAATTATCCGTTGAGGCTCATTGTTCTGTTGCTTCTTATATTCCACTACTAACAGTAAAGCTGACTTATGTTTGGGTGGCTGCCCTGCACTTCTCTCCTTTCAGCTTTTGTTGTGAATATAAAGCTGTAATAGATTTTATGCACAGGTTACAGCAATTTAGGAATGCTGGAATCTCTGAAGGTAATTTCAGACTTTTCTACCCATTTTTAAACACGTGTGTAGGTGCAAATGTCTCTGCAGACATGCATCACTCATCTGTCGCATTGACTACTGACTCACCACCCTGATGGTGAGCACAGTGTGCTGTCCTGTACAGACTAATACAGACCTACAGTCTGACGGGGCTGTGGGTTTGTCAGAGGTACAGTAGCGCTACATATCTTACTCACGACAGCCTACAGAATCAGATTATTCTCACATACCAAGATGATTCTTCTTAGTGTCCACCTTCAGTAACCACAAGCTTATTGAATGTGTGACTGGACAGTGCAGACAGTTTGAAGCATTGGATCGCTCCAACATGCGTCACTAATTCAGATCCAGGAGGACGGGATCCTGTACTAGAGGAACTAATAAATCACTTCTGTCATGATGCTGGTGTTTCATTTCCACCTCACAGGGGGAGGAGAGCATGATAAACTATTTATTAATCGATTTGTATTCCCCATGGATGTGCCTGGTATTTCTTAGTGGGAAGTTAATTGAAGGAGGTGTTTTTAGCAGCACACTGGTGTAAGAAGCTTTGCTTGACCTCTTTCGGTCCGCCACTGGACACAAAAGACTGATAGAAGAGGAAGGATATCTGAGGAAGAGGAACGTAAACTCAGCTTGGTTTATTTCTATTCGGATATTAAAGGGATAGTTCAAATTACATGAAGTGGGGTTGTATTAGATAGTGTATTAGCTACAATAGATGCTGGTCGGCACATCTTGAGTTTGGAGAAGCAGAGAGGGGCACAAGCACAGAAGCTAAGCAATGGACTGCTATGGACAGGATCAGGAGGAAAACTTGGTAACTTAAAAATAGTCCACAATCAATAATAGTTTAAGTGTACGCTATATTAAGAATGTTTTCACCACTTTGCCATCTGATGTGAAACCACCGTTATATAAGCGAATATCACTCACTTCAAACCAACCAACCAAACTCCAGAGGTGAAATTAGTAATTTTACCTTACAGGAGTTGCTGGTCTACTGCTGCATTGTTCTTAGTTTGTTTGTGTAATTCTATTCTTGAATCTGAATGATCTTTTTAAAACTCAAAAGTCACAATAACTCAAACTAAATAACAGAATGAGGCAGTGGTAGAACAGAATAATCTATCCACTGTGAGGTAAAATAATTGATTTCGCCTATGGAGTTTGGTTGATGAGAGTGATATTTAGCTTATATAATGGCGGTTTCCCATGAGAAAAGGCTGTCTGATGGAAAAGTAAAGAAAATATTCCTAATATAGTGCACATTTGAGTAGCTAAAATAACTTTTGCTGCTGACCTTGTCCAGAGCAGTACATTGTGTAGTTTCTGAGCTGGTACAATTCTCTGCTTCTTCAAACTGGTGGCAAATCGTTCGCCATCTACTGTAGGTGATACACTATTGGTGATAGTGACTATTGATAAGTATCTCACAATCCCATTTCAAATCATCTGGTCTATCTCTTTAATGACACATGGAGGCTGACATTTACCATAAAGATATACAAAGTAATATTTAACTAATTTAAACTTACATGAAATTTAAAGGCAGAGGAGGGAAAGTGACAAAGTACAAATACTTGTTATTAGTAGAGTAGTGACGATTTCAGGTCTATGTACTTTACTTGAGTATTTATTTTTTTGACAGCTTTTTACTTTGTAACATTTTAACACAAATATCTGTACTTTGTAGTCCTTACATTTTCAAAAAACATTTGAGTGGAGTTATGGATTTTTATTTTGCATCATTGTGTGCCACCTTCTCAAAATCAAGACCAATTTCAACCTAAATGGATGGGAAAATAACACATAGAAAAGCCTGTTCCTTGGTGTATCCATCAAGATATAACATGCACAACAGGCATAACAAGATAAATCAGACAAGACGGGGAGACTTGACCATGAAGAAAACGTGAGGTTCTGTTCTGCACAGAATCAGCCATCCTTCAGAGGGCTACTGTTTTATACTCTGAATACACTAAAGTGTCTGCACTTTTTCACTTTTACTTAAGGAAAGAAGTTGAACCAGTGCTTCTTTTTTTTCACACAATAATCTGTACTTCCACTTGAGTAAAAGAATGTGTGTGCATCTGCCACCTCTGGTTAAAGTTAGATTGAGTTGGATTTGTCTCAGCTCTTCAAAATCACACAAAAAAGACAATTAATTTTTGAATCTCAAATGCTGATGTTTTTGGTTGGACAAGTGTCCTGAGCACAGCACATGGATGAAAAAAAAAAGGAAATAAAGCAGAGGGCAGGGTCTCTAGAGACACAGAGACCACCACACACTTCTAGTGGGTCATAAGAGAAGACTGAAAGATTTTATGTTTATACCAGTCATACCTTGTTTTTTTTTTTTGTTTTTTGTTTTTAGGAAAATGTGGCATAGTATGTCTTTAACTTAAGATATGGATATGTACAAGAACGAATCAATAAATCAATACTTTTCTTAATTTATCTTTGTTTATACAGACATGGGACTTTTTCTCTGATGGGCTTATACTGTATTCAGTATTCTGTCTGGTAGCTTATATTATATTCATGGGCAAATCAACTGTGACTGCATTTGCCAGGAGCTGGTGGAAAGACCTGCGTCTCATATAGATCGACTTGCCCTCTCTCTCCAACTTGCAAAAGCGCGCACACACACACACGTACACATACACAAACAAACGGACACACACGCAGACGAACAGACGCGTTATACCAGAACTATTTCGCGCCCTTATCAAGCACAGACTTTTAATTAAGCTTGGTCAAATTGAGCGATTAATTAAGATCTCATAACCAAATCGTATTCAGGTTATTGCATGCAAAGAAAAAACAAATTATGGGACGACTTAAGACAAAGTCAAAGGTTTTTCAGAAGGCTACGGCACACGAATTTGTTATCTTACAATTAATTTCAAAATGGCACTAATTTTGTTTAATTTTGGGAACACGGGTGTGGATATTTTATCCTGCAGGTCTACTAATTAGTATTTTCTCATTCCACTCTGTTGCAGTGCTGACGAGATGAAAGGACACCAGCAGTCCTCATTTGAAGTCTTCTGACAGCATCACAACTTCAGGTAGCCTAAATATCCAGCTGCAAACAAAAACCCCGCAAACATCGGTGTAACTTATGAAGCGCAGCTTACCGTCCTGAGCCCTGCACTCATCTCCAGACATACCAGCTCGGTATGAAATCCCTTTGTCGCCTCGCAGTCCCACCGATCCTTCAACACCAAATCAGGCTGTCAACGAGCATTCCCACCGCCGCATGTTGGAATAATAGCAAGAATGCCTCTCCGGCGTCCGCATCATCCCAGCCGGTGGACGGCGCTCAGAGAGTCTGAACATAACAGAGATGGAAGCCGGTGCAGGTTTGGTGAGCGCAAAGTGTCCCGTTACAGCTCAGTTAGTGGTGCTGCAGGAGGAGGAGCAGGGGAGGGGGAGTCGGAGCAGTGGTGCGCAACACAGGAGACTCCCGGTACCCAAGTTCAAGTTCAAGCGTAAAGGTAAAGACAGGCGCAGTGAGAGGGAGGATGAGAGCTCCACATTAGAAAAACATGACATTTAAGCAGAACTGTAGGGGGAGTGTGGCTCTCAGCTCGACATCTCTTTTTTCCCCTTCAGATAATATGAAATTCAAGGACACTGAGGAGATGCTCTCAGCCATGGTTCCTACCCTGATCGCTTCACGCGCAACAGGGGGCGCGGTAACCTCCCAAATTGCCTTCACTAAAGGTGGTTCCACTGAATCGGCTGGCAAGTACCAAGTCAGAGGCAACTCTGAACACGTCTGATGTCACAACACTGTCATAATTCACACTGAAAACGTTGTAAAGGGAAAGAGAAAGAAAAATAATAAAATCATGTCTCTAAATAAAACGCAGTAAAGTAGGATGATATCACTTTGCACTGGTTCCCAAACTGGGGGGCGGGACCCCCTGTGGGGCTTACAGGTAGTGCAGGGGGGTCGAAGGGAAAAACATAAAGAATGAAACAAAGTAAAATAAATATGATTTATGAAGGGGAAATAAACAAATCGCAATAACCTTTGTTTCACTAAAATTCAACTTGAATCTTTTTATCAGGTGCTTCCACAGTTTTTGTTAATGATTGATAATAATTGTGAATCCCGAGTTGCACATTATTATTAAGAAAAAAGCTCTATGATTACCTCAGCATGAATAAAAAAAGGCCACATTTGCCTTAATCAATCACTAACTTAATTCACAAAAGATTGGGCTTCGGACAGTTCATAAAACTTGAAGAAGAGGGAAAGATAGAAATAAAGTACAATATGAAGATGTGAAAATAATAATGAAATATATGCCAATATTAAATCAACCTGATACTTTGTTGGCACAACAATATTAAGTTAGAAAATACAACATTTTCCCGATTTAACATCATTTCAGACATAAATCACAACCCCTTCTGGTCTTCCATCGAAATATAAATACAGAGACAGATAATTCTGTTGGTTGAACAGATACAGATAATATCATCTCTGTGCACTCCTACTAAAACACTATGATCTCTCTATGCTCAGTTGAGGTCTGGTATCAAACCTTTTAACATACATTGAAGCTGAATACATGTCAGTTTGGAATTAGAAAGACAGATTTGTTCAATGTGCTGCCTGAATGATAAAGAGATGAAGTATAGAAAATAAGTTCAATTCTGTTTTCTTTTCCTTTTTACTGGGAGCTGCACAGTACTATATAAAATAGAAATAGTTTTGTGAATATGGATAATGCACAAAGACTTATTGGGCTGTTTACATTAAAGATTTAAATTAGTTACATGGAGAAAGCCTGAGATAAGAAAAAAAACCTTTATCAGGATAAATATTTCCGCATAAATATGTTTTTGAATGCATATAGAAGTGCTTATAATGTTGAAACACGTTCTCTTGTTTGTGTGCAGCTGTGGCTCAGGTAGTAGAGTGGGTTGTATTTGGATTGCAGGATTGGCAGTCTGATCCCTGTTCCCCCTTCCCCACATGTCAAAGTGTCCTTAGGCACTATAGCCGTATACACATAGGCGCTGCATTGATTGCTTTGACTTGTTGCTCCTTTACATTGTCACCATTTTCATAAGGTCAAGACTGACCGGTGAACAAATCCATATAAACAGCGACATGATTTACATTGAGTAAGCCAAAAAAATGACAATCATACTGTAAACCGTTTCAATATATCACCACTCTTTGTGTGCTTTTTATGGAGAAAAATCGCAGCTCCGCTGTTTAAATGGATTTGTAGTAAGTCTTGACCTCAAGAAAATGGTAGTAATGTCTATGTGTGATCCAAAGGTCGATGTGGCGTCTACATATATATGTATATACATATATATATATATATATATGAGGCAACTGTATCCTGGTTTAGCCACTGGGGATGCACACTGGGGATCCCAAGCCTGGATACATGGGGAGGGTTGCATCAGGAAGGGCAGTTAGTGTTAAAAACAGGAGCCTGTGCCAAATCAAATTTGCAGATATTGGTTTTGGGTTTGCCATCAAGCAGATGCTCCACTGTGGCAACTGGTTACGGTAGCAGCCAAAAGACAGAGGAAGAAGAAGAAGAAGAAGAAGAAAGTATATTACCAGAAGATGCATATAGACCTTACAGTTACAATAATTGGTTGATTAATCGATTTGTTGTCAACTGGTGAAAAAAAATCACAAGCTATTTTGATAATTGCTTTGAATCATTTTATAAGAAAAACCAGTGTCCAACTGTCTGATTTCAACTAATGAAATGTGATTATTTTCTGGTTTCTTTCATCCTCTTTGACAGTAAACTAAAGAAGAAGAAGAAATGAAAGAGAACACATATTATATGGAGATGGCAGGGTCCCTCCAAATCAGGCTTCGTGTGTAAATAGCTTGTTTTACATTAACGCCTGTAAAAAGTAATGGAGTAAATGAACCATAAATGTCATGCAGATATGTAACTGGTTATGTTTTACACTGAAGCACCTTGAAATTACATTGTAATTTATAATTCATTATTATTCTCATCATTATTATGCAGCTCTGCTGGCTGAAAATCCCGAAGAAGGAGCCAGTAGGCAGCAGCACCCACCTGAGCCGGACTGAGGTGCAGCTCGGTGGCTGCCCATTCTCCATCTCCTTCTCCTTCTCCTCATCCTCATCTCCTCCTCCCATCCTCACTCCTCCATCCTGCAAACACTACTGTGGGTGGAGGAAACAGAATCAGAAAGTGTTTCTGAAGTTTGATAAAAGTTATCCACTGTGGGGATCCAACCAGCATCAGGTTCTGACAGAAGTACACAGAAGTTCTGACAAAAGTACTTTTTCTCCCCAGGTCAGGCCGGTATCATGGTCAGATGTAACATTTTGTTCATTTTGCATGTTGTAGTTTGTAGTTGTTCAATCCTTGTTTTCTGGATGCCAGTTAACACGCAGACACAATAGCTACAGTTGCTCCAAAGTGTCAGGCTGACTGATCAGTTCAAGACAATCTGGAAGCTGCGATTCCATCCTGTGCGCAATTTGCAGGTCTAATGAGATTTATTAGGCTTTATAATTATAATAATTTCTTCTTCATTATTAGTAAGAATCATTTTAGAGACACACACATGCAAACTATTTAAAATAAATTAAAGGTGTTTTGTGATTGTGGACATGTATGTGTTCACCTTAGCCAATCATGCAATATGCACACACACACAAGCTGTTTACTTCAATATTTGCTATTTATTGATGGCAGAAAATATATTCAAAGCACACTTTATTAATTCACACTCCTGTGTGGGGAAAAAACTTAAATGAAAAGTGCTTTGCGATTCTGGAGACATGCATGTGTGCATCAGCTAAACAAGCTGGTTGCTGTCTTGTGCAGACGGACTTACTGCATCATGCACGAGATACCAAATGCACCTGGCCACACCTTTGTTTCGCCTTCAAGTTTAGCCCCCTGCTCATGGTCGCACAGACTAGGTGCAAGTTTGTTTGCTATCTTGCAAATGTGGCAAAAATGACAACTGCACATCCACTTTGCGCTGGGTGTAAGATAGGGCCCATCATCTCAGAGGCCAGTGATATATCTAAGTGAGAGTGAACAGCTGGCCAAACTTTTAGCTGTGGTCATGAGTAAATAGACCTCAGTGTTCAGTGCTGACTTTGACTGTTTCACATCAACACCTGCTGTATCACGCCTGCCTCTGCAACACTAGAACCACATTTGCACAAGGTGAAAGTTCAGAGAAAAAAATACCATTGTGCTTGCAGATTCGTCTGTGTCGCCTCACACACCCGCTTTGTCCTTGAGAGGCAGCTCATTAGGTTGCATGTGCCTGAGGGAACCGCTAAAACAAGCAAACACTTTGTCCAGGCCCTTATGGCTGCTAACGGAGCAGACAACACATTAGCGAGGGTAGAGATGGAAACTGAAGAGGTGTGTGTGTGTGTGTGTGTGTGTGTGTGTGTTCTCAGACGTTCAGCTTATTGAATCCCTCCATCACTATTCATTAACCTGCAGTGCAGCATATGCCCAGGGCTGGTGAGTGTATGCAACATGAGACTGATCACACACATTGGGCTATTAGTTCTCAGTCAGCTTTTTTTTCCTCATAAAGACGACAACGTTTCAGTCACAGCTGAATGCATTAGGTGCCCTGCAATCTGCCTCACTCAGACAATAATGTAATATGCCTGTCATCATATCTGTCTGTTATTTTTTCATGGCTTATCACCAGGGTTATCCAATCCAAGTATCACAGTATTAAAGTCATGTAACATGACTACTGCTACTTTACTCTCAGATTACCTCAATACCAAATATGGTGAAACAGTTCAGCCTAATATAATGTTTTATTTTGGTGTTATTCTTTCCTTTCTTATGCCCAAATGCCTGTTGATACTACTAGTGGTAATTATGTGCATTTTAGTGCACTTTGTTAATATATTATTCAGACTTCAAATAAACTTACAGGAACTTTTTCTGCTCTGTGGTTGTGTTTTTACTAAGTGGAAACCACCAGTGCTGAAAAGAGAAGCCAACACAGAAGTGCCAAAAACTGCAATTCCTCAAGTGGCCACTTGGTTCCAAAAGAGAGTCAGTCACCATAAAGTCTCACATTAATATTAAAGTCCAATTTTAAAGCAGAAATAAATATGTTTACAAACCAAAACAGCTTTGGTCTCCATAGACTGTGTTTTGTAGATTAACTCTTTGTGGTTTGGGAAGCCAAGTTTTATTACAAAAGATTTGGCTAAGAACTTCTCCCAGACAGCCACTGCTCTTTCTCCTGTCTCCTTCAAAATTTCCATGAGTCAAATTATTGGTTGCAAAAAATGTGGTCGAGACCCAGACCTTCAAAAAGTGGTCTTAAGACCGACCTCAAGTAGAGGGTGACAGCTGTGGAAGAATGATTTCCAATTCAATCCACAGTCCACAGGTGACATATATATATATATATATATATACATATTTATATATAAAAACCTATCATTGACCTATTATTATAGTTATTAGGATTCCTGCTCCCACCCAGTCACGTTGACTTTTTTCCTGTCCTGTCCCAGTCCCATGGTGAAGAGTAAAACTGACTCACATCCAGCAGAAATCTCACAGGAATTCCAGAAAAATGTCAGCCTCTATCTCAAGTACTACAACACGATTAAGAAGTGTTGTAATGTGTGCGCACTGCACATGGTAGTATATCGTTGTTAGTTTTAAAATTGATTTTAAAATTGTGGTCCTGCCAATCATCTCACTTACGTCTTTTTTTCTGTGACTGTCATGGAATACAGTTATCTCTTTGTGTCCTAATCGTGTAACTCTGTTGCATGTAATTCGTTACTTCCAAAGCTGGTTTATCACACACACACAAACAAACACACACACAGAGATGGGCACACCCAAGTCCTGCAACATGAAACCTGCTAACTTGTTTATGTGTTGCACCCCTACCCAGCATGCTCTCTATGTCCTTGTCTCATTGTTTTTATTAATCTCACACCCATACAGTTTACCTGCAGCTGCCCACCATCCATCTCTCTCTCTCTCTCTTTCTCTCTCTCTCCCTCTCTCACACACACACACACGCCCCCACACACAGACACACACACACACACTCACACACACTTACAGCAGAAACAGAAAATACCAAGATAGCCGCAGCCCTGTCGGTACTAATAGCAAGCCTCAGTCTGGCGGATTAAGAGTTTAATCCCTCACAAGCAACTGGGGCTGAGATGAGATCGCAGCACACGGCGTGCTGCAGTCTGATGAGCAGTGGTGCGAGGTGCGTGCAGGAGAAGAGAAATGAGTCACTCAGCTATTTAAAAAAACTGTTTGAAGAAACACTTTCACACCATTGGCCACCAAGGTCCCTCCAGATGGTCCTGTCCAACTTCTCCTCCCCTTTCACCTCAAAACTGCCTTTTCTGCCTGTCATCTGATTTCCCAGTGTCTCCTCTCTCTGTGATTCCCTCACCGCCCTCCCCTGCTGAAATTTGTTTGATCTCAGCACTAGGAAGTTTTGATCAGGTTAATTGCTCTCTCAGCGGACGGTGTGAATAGACAGATTAACACTCGGCGCCCAGGATGGAATAAAGAGCAAGGAGTGGGGAGAGGAGGGAGAGGAGAAAGGACAGGATCAGCAAAATGGAATTGAGGAGGTGAGGAAGATGAGGGCAGGCATGTGATGGAAAAAGAGAGGGAAAAAATGTGGACAGAGGGGGAAACATCTTTTAGAGGGCAGGAAAAGAGATGGCCAAGTGGGAACACAGGAGTGGAATTAAAAGGAGAGGACAGGTTGATGAAACACCAGGCTGATGCAGGAAGACAGCATCTACATCTGGTCTGTTTCAATTAGTGTCTCTGACAACAAGGTTCATATGATCCTGAGATAATACTGTTGTATCCTTTTCATATGAATTAAACATCCAAACACTTTCGTGTTTTGCCTGAAACTGTCACTGTGGACCAAAAAATCTGAAGGCATAAATAAATCCTTTGGTTTACATGAGACTCATCTTGTACGCTGTCAGGCAAAACCACAAAAACATAAACACTCATACTCAAACTATTTATGGCTGGACAAATGAGGAGTCGCACAGCAACAGTGATTTATACACACCTTTTAACACAATTTAGCCCAGACTACCTTGACAAATAGCTCAGAGACATGGTAAAACTAGCAGGTCAGCAGGACAGACTAACAATTTTTCAATGATTTAAAGCTGCTCTAAAACACCACCTTGGAACTGAAACAAAATTAGAAAGAAAAATATCAAGTTCACACTCAGCTCTGTGAGACTTTACTTGAATATAAACATGCTAACATGCTCACAATAGTAATGCCAGCATGCAAATGTGTAGCAGGTATTATGTTTACCATGTTCACCATTTTAGTGTAGTGCAGGAGTTGTCAACATTTTTCTGGCCATGAATGCCTTGCAGGAACCCCCTACTACACATAATGTATTGAATATTTTGGAGTCTTCTCTTGTTTGCGCTTACTTGCTAAGTTAGCAGCATGGCTAATGTTATATGCATTAGCTTTACTCTCTGAACTTTTGCTGGTGGTTTCTGAGCTGGAGGGTATGTCAGAGTTTCTTGCTCGAGAAGTTATAAAAAGGTCCATTGTGTCTCACAGAGTGTCTGTACGCTTGGAATAATAATATAGCCATACAGTGACAGTAGGTTAGCTAGCTCACATGATTGCACAAAGCTTCATGGGTTCGTTTTGTCGCTGCTGTGTCAATTTAATGCTTTCTGTGTTAAGATTATCTATATCAGATTTTGTGCCATGCCATTCAGCAGATGTTGAGATATGTCTTAGGATAAGTGGGACCTGCTGGCGCTGCTACAGGAACAGTCAGAAGAACATGGATGCATGTGCAATCAATCATATAGCATTTGACATATTTCAGTCTGGACAAATTGATTGACATCTCTAGCACCTCAATCATCACTTATGACCCAGTAGAGCTGTGTCTCTCATCTACTCTCTGCCTGTGAGAGCTGCAAAGAGAGATATACACACATGCACACACACACACACACACACACACACACACACACAGGACAGATGGGAGACAGCAGACAGGTTCAACATGCACTTTGGTTGCATTCACACAAAATCCATCCTGCAGGGTTGTGTGGAGCTTTGAGTACGTTTATTTGTTGTTTAGGATGAAACTTAACTTTGAATTTTGTGTTTACAAACAGCAACTGACAAATACTGCACATTCTACCTTTAACTTAGATTTTTATTTGAGCAAAACATGAGGTGGTTCTGCAACTCTCTTTACTAGGCTGAGTCAGCTGACAGGTTGCCTCCTGTGCTCAATATTTTACTGAACTGATTTTGTGGCCTTATTTGCTTAAAAACTTTTTTTTAACACTTTGTAGTTATTCTACTGCTTCCTCACTTGCTGCTGCATGATAGATATTTTACATGGCTTAATGGTCTTAGATGCCTGCAGAATGACAACTCAGTGGGCAAAGATCCAAACATACATCTGTTTACATGAAGTGGTGATTAAAACCGGTCTGGGCACAATAACACAACACACTCTGCTTTGTGCACAGCAGTGTATATCCAGGCCCCATTCTGCCTCACCAGAGAAGGGGAGAAAATGACAAACAATAACTTCCTCTTTCATTTTCATTCCTTGTTCTCTCATGTTGTCAAACTAGCAGGCAGAGTTTACCAAAAAAAAAAACCCAAAACTGCCATTTGTTTCTGTAAATCTGACTGAAATATACAATATATGAAAAACAATTTCTATTAGTATCCGCCAACATATACACTGATATATCTATTGATCAGGTCTCAATCCTCTGACTGAGTCAATGAGTGTTGACACGCCCCTTTTTACTGACATCACCTATGTTAAGGAAAACTTAAGGAAATGTCATTCAACCTCTCACTCACACTGAGAACAATCTTTGTGACAGGTGTATTTAGGACCCAAATGCAGCACTCTGGAAATCTGTGACAGTTGGTAATGACCTTTATTAATAAACAGGCAAAACGGGAACGTGGCCAGACGAAGAAACAGGTAACAGTTCGTTCTTCAGGCTCAGAGCCCTCACACAGTCTCTGGGTGTCAGGTTTTGTGGAATGGGTTGAGCCAAAGCAGGAAGCGGGACCAAGACCCGAACGGTTCCGTTCACTTGCTGGCAGAATCAGCAGAGAGGGGCTTACAGGAGGTGAGGTTGACGAGGTGAGGAGTCCAAAACCAGAAGAGCAAGTCGATGAAGCAGCAGGGAAGTCGGAACCAGAGGAGCAGACAGAAACCAGAGACGCTGAGGCAGAACTCGTGGTCGGGGATGGAAGGCTGGTGAGTTTACTGGGATACAGGCGATGCCAGCAGGGTCGACAACAGGAGATCAGGCTGGTAAGGACTGCTGGAAAGTCAATCTAGCAAGGTGTGAGAGTGTTGGAGAGGCTTATATGCAGGGGTGATTGGGAATGAGCTGCAGCTGTGCTTGCAGGTGAGTGCAGTTGGGCTGATGAGGTGGGAGTGGCTGGCAGGTAGAGTGGAGCATTACTGTGGGAAATTACTGTGGCAGAGGGACAGGAGGGAAACTGGAAGAATGGAGCTGTGACAATCTTGTTGTATATTTGTTATAAATAAATAATATAATGGGTCCTAACATGGTTGTACATCGACAACCAGACTTTCATCGTAAGTGTTTTCTTGGGATAATTTTCATTGTCTGTGCTGCACTTGGCCTTTATTTTAAATAAGAGAAGACTGCAGAGGAGAGAGAGAAGCAGAGAGAACTCTTCATGCAAAGGATGAGAAATGGAAATATGAATATTTTTGCAGACAATTTAATGTGTTAGATCAAAATATATGTAAACCACAATAACAAAAAAAATCCATGTATGTTTGATAAATCTCTATAATGAAGTATTCTACTGTAAGTGTGGTGTTATTTCAGTGTAAATGGAAAGTGAAAGGGTTCAGGTTCATTGTAATCTGATAATTTAAAGGTAAAACAAAGTGATCCCTCCTTCATACATTATGAATGAGCCCTCCCCTCCTAAATAAAGTTTTCATATCTGTGCACCCGACCTCAACAGATCCAGGCTTTCTTTCAAGTTCTGAATGTTGTTGCAGAAAGTTTTGCAGCATTTCTGCAGGCTGCTGGAATCCAAGGTAAAAATAATTGATCATGTCATTCTTTAGAAATTATTCCAGTGTTAGTATAACATTTTCAGTCATAACACTTGCAGTTCACAGGTAAAATAAATTACTGTGCCCTTTTTTGCAATTCACCTTTTGAACACCTGCCATTCCAAATTATGCTAGAACAATGTGCCACAAATATTTCAACGTATTTTTGATATATCATATGTTATATATAACCTATAATCATATACATGAATATATTTAAATGAAAAACACTACTGTCCTAATATTTTGTGTGTACTTTACAGAAATCCTAATTTACGATATAAATACATTTAAAAAAAAAATCACCTTCAAATACATTTTCTGAAAAATAACCACCTGCTGAATCAGACCATCTGCAAACTCTGCCAAGGTGACACACTTTTGTACAGAGGAGTATTCTGCTAAGGTTATTTATATAATCACTGAGTGCATTTTCCATTTCGTAAATATCTTTTGAAACCTATGTATATACAATCTTTAGCAATTATTTGTTTATATAATCTGAATTAAACATTTTTTCCCAATTGCTGTAATTTGATTTAATTTAAATACAAACCCTGCAGAATTGCTAAATCGCAGGAAACGTATTTCAAATGCAGAGTATCAGTTTATTTCCTTTTGTTTTTATAAATTTTGTTGGAATCCCCTTTTAACTCCAGCTAATGTTACGAACATCTCCCATGTCTCCACAGTTGATGTCAGCTCTCTTGCCCAATGTGTTGTTTTGCTTCTCATTTGCTACGGAGTGATCACCACTGCCGTTCGATTGGTCACCTTCTTTACGGGGTTTCTGCGTTTGTTGCTGAAAGTGGGAGTGGTCTTAGTCTGTTTTGAACTAATCCTGAATGCCCACAGTGTCGGCATAAAAACCATGGTAATTAGACTGGTATGCCTCGTCTTTGTCTGCATCCTACTGGGCATCAATTTTTTGAAGGACTGGATCATGACTAACAGAACTGTTCATCTGGAAGATCAAATAATGATCATGGGAAATCGACTGAGGGAGATGGAGGAGAACAGATAATACCACTGAGCACTCGTAGTCATAATAGCCAGTCATAATAACTGGTGTGATCCCATTGCAAGATGCTGCATGCAGTCCATGCACTAAGGCCATGGGTCCCCTGCTCCCTCTCTCCCTCATTATTATTAATAAGGGCTCAGACCCAAATATTAAATAATTTTAAAATGCATACCTTGCATTGCCATGTACATGTTGTTTTTCATTTTGCATTTTCTGTCAATAAAACAAATATTTTAAAAAAAGAGTACACTCAGTATAGTGCAGACAGTGATGATGAAGCACCAACTAAAATGCCACCACAACTAACAGATGAAGCCAATGGAAATTTGTAACATTCTGTAACTGTTATTACTGCAGACGTTATATTTATTTGGGTTATTTTTATTACTTAAGTTATTGTGTAATTTTGTGTTCACTATGTATATTTAAGTAATAGTATTTTTAAAATGAAATGAAGAGAAAGACAGAAATAGTGTTGCCTGCTTATTATCCACAGGCCAGAAGAACTGGGGAACACTGACAATCAAGAAAAGAACATGAACTCCATATATACTGTCCCTGACTGAAACAAGATTACCAACTGAAGCACTTTCTGATTACTTCTGCCCCTAGTGGCCAGTAAAGAAGAGTAAGAAGTGAGCTGTCAATGGGCATTTAAAACAAAATTTCCAGTGAGAAACATGCTGTCTTCACTTAGAGACTATTTTAACACAGGAGCACAGAGGACTGATAGAGGGCTGAACCTAATGATGTCACAATGAAGTTGACCTAATCAGTTTAGATATTTGTGTGTAATTTTTCATAATTAGCATATGAAATGTCAAATTATGTCAAGAAATGTGTTTAGTGAGCTCACCATGATCTTAGCCTTTGACCTCTGACCACCAAAATCTAATCAGTTAATCTTTAAATCCAAATGAACATTTGTGCCGAGTTTGAATAAATTGCCTTCAGGTTCTTGAGATAACGTGTTCACAAGGGACTGACATGAGGACAAAGTGACCTTGACCTCTGACCTCCAAAATTTAAGCAGCTCTTCCTTGAGTCCAAATGAACATTTGTGCCAAGCTTTAAGAAATTTTCTTGAGGTGTTCTTGAGTTATTGCATAAACAGGAATTGGATAACCTGAAAACAATATAAATATGAACACATAAAGGTCACATATTTGCCACAAATTTGCATCCTTTATTCACATAAAGCTAAACTTTGAAGGTGCAGAGTCAAAACCTCAACCAGTGGAAAAGATCGCCAGGCAATGGCTGCCCCTCGCATTCACATATGTGTGACTGGGCCATAATGCTTTCTTGAAAAGACAAAAAAGTTTCCACAGTTGTTGAGATAGACATCAGTTCCATTGTGTCCTTTGGAAGCAGCAGGGATAAGAACTGTCAGAAGTACTGTGCCACACAATTAATGAAACATTTATTAAACTGGGTTTTTATATCATACCTAAATTCATCAGTTTTACCAACTACTTTTCTTATATCTCAACAACTGCCCTTCAAAATTCCCTCCACAGCTAACATGGAATACAAGAAGCTTAACTCACATTTGACTCTGGAAGTTTGCTGACTCAAGCAGTACACTCATCACTCACACTCACCCCCACACTCCTGTCATTTACTGGCTTTGAAAGGTTAATGTTGTACATTTTTATAATTGCTTGGTCTTAGCCAGCAGTTATTGTAATTCTGCAGTGAATCAAGGAATTAGAACCATCAACGATTTACAATAAAAAGAAATAACAGCCACACTGGCCTTTTAATCATTGCTTTATGAGTTTTTAAAAGTCAGTCTTAATTTATGCACCTCTAGCTCACTTGTTTTTGTTGCTGTTTTTTGGTATATAACACATCATATCTTATTATAAGGGTACTTCAGTGAATTGGAGTGAAATTAAAAAAAAAAAAAAAAAAGATGTGTTAAATCAAAACAGAAGAGGGAGTGATATACTTTGTTTTTGCCCCCTCAGCTGTGAGAGAGTGAGTGTGTGAGGGGTAGTTATGTTATTTTAGCCATAAAGTGTGTGGATAAGCTGTGTGTTGTGTTTGCTGCCACAGAAAATAAATCAAACCCTGTAATATTACCACAGCATCTTCGTGTACTCTTCAAAACAGAGTTGGTCCAGATTGTGAAAAAAGATAGTTTGCAGCTTCGAGTCAGACTAAAGACGATCAAACCAGCCAAAAACTGGAGGTCTCCCAGATAAGTTTTGGAGCTGCAGAGCTGGAAAGTGCGGGTAGAGTAAAAAAACACAATCAGTTGATTGATCAAGTCTTCTTTTGGTCACAGACCACCATGAAGATGGCTCTTAGCTTCTAATTGGCTTGCGTAAAAAAGGTAGACTACATAAACTGACTTTTTGTTTTCTGTGGTAGCAAACACAACACACAGCCTTTCAGTAACTATTACACTGCAGCCTAAGCTGATCTTGTCTTCTTTAGTCAACAGCCTCAGTAGCAGTGTGTATTGTCTACAGCAGTCACCATTGTTGTTATTACTCCTCTTTGGTTCAGGTACACAGGTTGACAATCCTTAACAAAAGCTTGTCAGTGGCCTTATTCTCATTCCATGGTGCTTACCGGCTAATTGCTAGTCTCCCCACCGTGCTCATTGGTCGTTTATTTTTTTAATCAAGAACCCACTGTTACATGTCATGATATCAGACCAGAGAATCAGATAACTATACGTATATGTTCTGGCCGAGCAAACTGGAAAAAAACAATCAAGAAAACTGACAATATTTGGCCACCACACATGGAAGCGCTGGAATAACAAATCATTGGCACTGGAGGAAATCTTGGGTTTGCAAAATGATCCAATATTGATGCTTAAATCTGGAAGGGTTGATCAGCTATTGATGTGTGAAACTGGTGCTGGAGCTACAACGGCAGCATTCTGGTAAATAGTCATTAGTAACTTCAGGCGTTATAATGATGAGGGATGGCTGGTTTTACAGAATCCAAATGGGTACTGTTAATGTAAAGATATTCAAAACTGCACACCTTTCAATGGACTAAATCAATCCAAATGAGCCAGCATCATATACGCTGCTCAGGGTGAAATGATTCATATTCAAAGCAGGTTCACAGCTTATCAACAAGGCTCCCTACTGACTTCAAAATCCCTTTCAGCATAAAATGAATCCTATACAGCAGGCTGCAGGCTACTAGGTGGGCAGCACTGACTGCTGTCTCAGGCTTCTCAGTTTGTCCATTCCTGTCATTAATTTGAATCTCTCCTTTTCATCCAAGCTCGATCCCATCTATTTTAAAATTCAGGTCTTACATACTTGTATCCCTCATCTTCTAGATGATGACTGCAGAGCGGTGCTAACCCGACTGGTCTATTTCAATCCACTTAGAGAAATAAATGCAAATAAAACAACCTATCTTCCACTGCCATTTCTTTCCATCTCAGATGCCAGGTATCTTTAAGAAGACTGGTCCAAAACTATCGAGCAACCACTGGAAAAACACTCCAACACTCAATTTGTGTCTCAGCATTTGGCTGAAAGCTTTGCTGCTGCATTTTATACGAGCCTAAAGATGTGAGGAGCTCTTAACTGAGGCGGGGAGCTGCCATCACCCAAAAGAGGAGATATAAAAATATATAAATATAAAAAGTTTATGTACTTCACCAAGTGAGATAAATGATCTTCTCCTGGATTCCGCAGCTAAAGAAGGCAAAGCTGAGAAAATACTCTTGACCTGTTCATCAAATCTTGGATCAGTATTACATTCAGTGTTGCTGCTAAATTCCAGATGGCTTATATCATAATGAATCACATGAGAGGAGTTGGAAAGTCCGCTCCTTTTATTCATGCAGGTGGTGTAAATGTGATTTGTGTACAGCAGCCCCCTAAACTTTCTGATAGTGCTTTTAATACAGGCACCTTTGGGTGGGACCATCAAAGCCATCAGATGATATACACAACAGGTGCACAGAGAAGTCATTATCTGTATCTGTTCAACCAACAAAATTATCTGTCTCTGTATCTATATTCAGATATAAAACCAGAAGTGGGCATGGTTCATGCTGGTAGATGTGACCTTTTTTTTAACAGTGCTACACTGAATAATGTATTAGGTGTATCCTGAATATGCACTTCAAACATTTGGTCAGAGGTTACCAGGAGTGTTTTTCCTCCCAACTGCCCTGATTTGATCCTAGAAGTTTTTCTCTCTTTAAGGAGCTAAAGGAAACCATATCCGGACAGCTGGAAAAACGATCCTTGCCGACTCTCATTACACTCTCAAGTTCTCTCTCAGGCAAGAGTGTCTCCTTTTCTATCTCATTACAGGTAACAGAATACACACTATCGTGCTGTGGAATCAAAATGAAGCTCTTGATAGAGTGATAACATCTCAGGCGAGAAGAAGAAGTAGAACCCTATCTAGACAGGTGATCAGCAGTGGCCACCTATTCATCAACATTACGTTAATTGGATTTGTATTGATTGTCTTGATTGAGCTGCCTGCATTTAGTCGGTTTCACAACTCTGCAGGGCAGCACGCTCTGTTCTTACTTAACATTCCCATGCAAGTGGTCTTCTCTGTTTGAGAGTGTATGTGTTCAGGTTCTGAGACAAAAACAGTACAGATACATTTGTAAGCTCCTGTTAGAATGATCTCTTTTAATTTTTTACTTGTAAAATTGTGACTGAAATAATCTTTTTTTTTCCTTTATTTTTATTCCAAACACCCAAGAGATTTCTGCCACACAAACAACAGCATAAAGTGATGCAGTGGATATCTTTCACTCTACAAAAATGAAGCTGTTGACCTCACTTCTCTGGTCAGAGCTGTCCCTCTGAATTTGGTTTATTCAAGACTGCTGTATGGAGACACGTGCCTTTAAATAAAACAGCATGTGGAGTTAGGGCTGATTGGAGGTAGCTGCAGCCCTCCTTGCCTTGTGGTGACTGCTCCTCCTTACTGTCAGCTTTGCTGCCATATTTGAATGTTTTGTTCATATATGTATTTTCAGTAGTGTATAATGACCTAAAAATAAGATTTCTTATAACTACAGAGGCTGAGGGTCCTCTTCAATGGAGGTTGTTGCACTACAATATTTCTACAATGGCCTAGAATGGACAAACCAACCACAGGCTCTAGACAGGGCCTTTCATGAATTTCACATCCACTACAGGTAGAGTAGAGTGAGGTGAGGGGGAGATTGCAATCTGCAAGCTCACCACTCTATATCACTAAATCCTACTCATTCATTCTTGAAAGACACAGGTTAGGTGTCTATTTGTACTCTGTATTAATCTGTGATTCAGTCACATACAGTTCCTTGCACCAACTTGGGGAGGACTGTTTGAGTGATCTCACAAAACTTCCTGTCTTGAAAGATAAAATATTTGCCCAGAGCACTGAAATTGAATTTCCACACACCGCACCACTGTGAAAGAAATGCCTAAATGAAAACAAATCAAACAAAGACAGTGGAATATGTATATTTATTTACTTTTTATGCATTCATTTACTATGTTAAAGGCACATGCTCAAAGGACAGTTATTTAGATTTCTGTCTTTAGTAGCTGAATTTACTGTTTTTCATTGTGACATGAATTTTCCATGCCACATTAACATCAAATCACAACACAAACAAACAAGTGCAGAGGTGTATCGCATTTCAGTGGTGTCATACCTGCCAGACAACACTAAATGCAAAGCGCTGCCATTACTCTTCATGACAGGACGGAGGAGAGGAAGCTTTTTCTCTTTGATATGGAGACACATCATCAAGGCCAAATGAAAAACACATAATCACAGCCTGGGGGCGGGGCCACGGGTGGATGCCATTCCAGTCTTTCACAGTAAAAAACATTTCTGCAGGTTCACTGACTGCAGGGACACTACTGTCTACTGTACATTTAATTTAGGGCTGCACCTAACAATTTATTTTCAAACAATTAATCTAATGTTTTTTTTGATTATTCAACACATCTAATGAATAAATCATCAAATTTTAAATTACTGATTAAAATAACACTTAATTGACCCAAAATAATATTAAAAACTTGTCTCATTATTTCAGTATTTTATTAAACTATAATACTAAAACATAGACACACATAGCACATTAAAGCAATGATAATAGTGCCATATTTTAAAATTATCTAATTTTCATCCTATTTAATAGACCCTATTCATCAGATGCCTGATAAAAAAAAAATACTGGATGTTAAATTCAAAAAGATTGTTGTGACAAATAATTTAATCACTGTATCAACTCTCTCCCTGAACTAGAGAGTCAGTATTTTTACTTAAGTAACTACTTAAAAATTAAAATGGTCATCGACTGGATTTATTTGATCACTGTATGCAGTTTATATGTGTATTTTTTTAAGAAAAACATTTGAAGATTTTCAGACTGTAACATCTACAGTCTACAGTTTAAAGTCTACAGAAAATATAAAATGGCCGATAAATAACATCGTATGACGCATGGCGTAATGTGGCGTTAACAGCAGTGGTGTATTGATTACGTTTAACACAGGGGTGAGGAAGAAACATTAAGAAAATCAATTTCAGTGACGACCACTGACAGAAACACATCCCGTGTGTTGATAGTCCTGATACACCAGGCTTAGGTGCTGACTAACAGTAAACAGGACTGCTATCTTGCTGCTACTGCTGCTTGACAAAGTGCTCCGGCGCTTTCGCTTCACGTGCTTGGTGCAGAGCAGTTGTGCTGCTGTGATAAGCCCTTTCCAATTTGCAGAGCTTATGGAGAAGTCACTGTCTAAAATACTGTCGCACTTTAGATGATCGTGGCAAAGGTTTGATAACTGCAGCTTGTTCTCTAGGTGAATCCATGCTTTGACTGGGTGCATCGATTACGTCAATAAATTGCCTCAGCACTTATCTAATTGCAAAACTGCACACATTCAGACGCGTCTGCGCTCTTCTCCTCATCTTAAGCGTGCAGCAGGCAGGGGAAGTGGCTAGCAAAGTCTGTTTTTACCTTGGTAGACATCTCTACTTATACTTTTGAGATATAAATAATGTTTTTAAAAAATATCATCATGGCTTGACCCTCAGGTATGTATATGAAACGTTGTGTAGCGTAATGTCCTGAGTGCTGAGGTGACAAAAGAAGATAAACAGATTTTAGACTTGAGAAGATTAGTTTTTGAAAGCTGTATTAACATATTTCTTTGCAGAATTTGGGTTGAATCTGTGGTCGTGAATTGATGGAATCAAATCTCTGACCCTTGTAGCATTTCATTGCAGCACTGTATCGGCTCATCTCCACACCCCTAGTATTTATAACTGATTCCACAGAGTGAAATATCCACGTGTAAACCTTACTCTGTCCGCACATGTTGCGTTATGCTAATAAGCAAGCATGTCAGTCAGTGGCTGTGACGCATGCCACGGTGCTGCCAGCCGTGTGTTTGCACATTTCCCCGTTTGATGTGGGCAGCCTGGTGTGTGAGAGTCAGCTGCCCTCATTGTTAATCAGAGCATCCCCTCTGAACATGTCAGCATGCTCTAATGCATGTGGAGTGGTCATTTTTTACCCTAACTGCCCCTGGGCCTGTGGGTGGTGAGGGAAAATAGCGATGCTTTCACTGCCAGAGGTACGCAGGCAATCAGTCTCTTTGACAGAAAGAGAAACAGAGAAGAAGAAGGAGTGAGGTCGCTGAGAGAGTGCTAACAGGAGGTGAGGACAGAGACATTTTCACTATCTTGAATCCCTTCATCACTACACAGTGGCCTGCAGTGGACACTAGGCACCTGAGCAGTGGAGCTTGGGGGAGCAAATGTGTGCTTTTGCATCCCCACTTTCTGACATGAAAATGCACTAATACTATAAATGATTTAAATGCTAACTTATATATGATACAAATGATCTGATTCTGATAAATGATTAAATATGCATCCCATGCTTCCCAACTCGTTCAATTTTTTCCCTCTCTTCCTGCTGTTCTCCTGACGTTTCAGTTCACCTGATTGTTTCCTCCACATGATGAAATATGACAAACTGGCTGTCCACTTTATTTATTAAAAATAATATCAGTGCTGTATTTTAAATTATGTACTTATTCCACACATTTATCAGTTGTGGCTACAGAGAGGTGGAGAGACGAGCAGAGCAGATACAGGCAGGAGGGAAGCAGGGTGGAGGGTCCACGTTTAATCCAAAAACACACAAAAAGCTTCAGGAGCAGAATCACACGTTGAACGGTGCTGAGAAATGTTCTTCTGGTGTGGTCAGCCAGGCTGCTGCTTGCTCTGGGACTGACATGTCACAGCGCTTGGCACTGCTTCAGGGTACAGTGTGTTTCTGCCATTAGTTGAATTCAAACTGCTGTATTTTGTCATGACCACAGAAACTCTACATACCTGCTACAATACAGTCATACAGTAATGTTGTCTAATGCTGACTGATGGGAGCTGATCAGGCAAATTATCAGCTCAGTTTCTAATGGCAGTGTGTAAATGGTTGCCCTTTAGTGCCTTTAACTGCCACTCACTACTGAAAGAACATACACTGATACTTTTATATACAATAGTACAATATGAACTGAGCTATACAGTGAAAGAGCAGTTTTACTGGCCATGATTAAAGGTTCACTATTCTAAGAAATGGCACTTTCAGGTGTTAATGAAAATTTTGCTGCCAGACTAATCTCGCACACCCGATTTTAACTATAACTAGGTGCCCATGGAGTGGAGCATATGTCCACTGTTTTTTAGAGACTGATCACACACACACTCTCTCACACACACACACACACACACACACACACACACACACACACACACACCCGGCTTGTTAGTTCTCACTCGCTGGATGTTGGAGTCACAACTGAAATGGATTAGCTGACCTGCAGTCTGCTTCCTCACTGTGACACCGGTGACTCTTCCATCACGTCAGTCCTTTCTCTACCGCTGCTGGCTTCTCTGTCATTTGCTCCGACACAATGCATAAAAATTAAAGCAGGTATTTTGCAAACAACCTGTCTCTTCAACACTTCTGGTGCGCTTTCATTTGATAGTGTTGAACGCCCACATCATCTCAGGATGCAACAAAGATAAAATAAGTGAGTGAGTCATCAGATACACCAACGCCACCAGCATCATCATGATGAAGGTGACAGTGCTCGGTTACAGTCACTGCTGTCATATACCTATAACCATTCGTAAGAGCGTGGTGTAAAATGACTTTAAAAGGAAAAGGAGGGGGGAAAATATTTCCACAGAAGCTATTTGGAGCTTGTTTCTCTCATATTTTGAAACCTTGGCACTGTTGTGTCTTGTACGCTCATTGCTCATTTGGACTCAACCTGGACTGCTTGCTGCTTGTTAGTGTGGGGCACAGGTGCCTGGGTGACAACAGAAACAACTGGAGCCACAGCAGGGTGACTAAAAGCCTCCAGAGGGGAGGTTGTGAAAGAGATGAAAGGCAGAGAAACTCACAACTCTGGCTAAACCTCAGGTATACTGTAAGAAAACTACAAAATACAAAGCATGTAGACTGGAGATCAAGGAACGTCACAGCGGCTCAGTGTTGAGTATATCAGACTACAGCTGCTCTCAAAGGACAGCAGAAAGCAGAGAAGGAGTGAATACAAAATACCTTTTGAGAACTCAGTGAGGGAGGAAAATGTCACAAATATGGCACAATTTATGTCTAACTGCTGAATTTACTGCGGCGCGAAAGGAGGAATATTTGGAGCTGTGCAGTATATCTAAAGCAGGAGTTTATAGTGTGACTCTGTGGGCCCAGCATACATGCATACAACATACATCTATATTTCTGCAGGTTTTGAATCCAGGACAAATTCATTTGTGTATGGATAAATAGAGGAAAGTGTCAGTGTACCTGCAGCATAGGAACTACTTTAATGGGAATTCTGAGACTTAATAATCTCAAAAAGATACTGAAAAAGGTTAATAGACTATTAATGGATTTTATAATTAAGTTATGGAACTACAGTTCCTATAATTTTAGAGCTTTAGGGGACGCTGACAGGAGTTATAACCAGAGGTGTATTACTATTCTTAGGAATATCCAGTCAACGTTCATGGTAAATGTAGTCATTCTTCAGTATGAATATTGATCAAGAAATCAGAGTCCTTCTGCTGCAAAATCTGTAGTTCTATCTATCTATCTATCTATCTATCTATCTATCTATCTATCTATCTATCTATCTATCTATCTATCTGTCCGTCCGTCCGTCAGGTGATATCACTAGAGGTTGTCAGAGGTGAGTGAGCTGACTGGATATCCACATGAAAAGTGCCACACTTTTCAAAACAGAAAGAAATCGACAATCACAAGTTCTTTTTCATTTAAAGCAATTTCCTCTTTAATGTGATACTAATTATGGGGCATGTGTAGCTTTTAAGAACAGGTTTGATTCAACATATTTCAGACATGACAAAAAACAAGTTGCACTAAAACTGTTGTAAATAGCTATGATAAAATGAATCTCAGTCTGCCTAAAAGAAGAGAAAGTAACTTCAGGTCAATTTAATAAAGAATATGTGATCAAGAACATTTCTGTCTGCTTGCTTCCTGAGTCAACATTCAGAGTCTGACCACAACTGATCCTTCACTGGATGACCGTAGGATTCAGTATGTCCAACACTTTACTCCACACAGGTATTTTATAAAAACAAACAACAGTAATTTGGAAGTAGGTTGTGTTTTTGTCAAGTTAAACAAGAAAAATTGCATAATTTATATGTACAAAAGTCACGATAAGTTCAGTTAACTTAACTTAACCCAACTGACTCTTTGTCACACTTTACCCCAGAAAACAGCGTCCATCTCCAGCAGCACGCGTCGAGTAGGTCCCCCTGTTCACTGAGGGTGACTGTGTGATGCGGCTGCCAACAAAACAACTTTGTCATTTTCCAAGGTGAACACTGTCAGTCTAACATGCCTGCATCTGAAAAGTTGTGGCTCGTTTTGAAGGTTATGTAACCACTGTGTCTATAGTGGCAAGATTGTTTTGTTGACTATAACTGACCACACAATCCACTGACTTTACAAATAGTTTAATCATGTTGAGAATATTACGTGGCAGGAAGCAAAACATCTAACTCAGCAGTATTAGGCGACACCACTGGCGTGGGAGGTTGTAATTAGTGTGGCATTGAGCACTACAGGCAAATAAACACAAGCAATTTGTGTTTTGAATGATTTTATTTACTGACATACAAATGAAGCCAGTTTCAAAAGAGGTCAAGCTCATCTAATAGGCTAGGCTATGAAAATGTAACTAAGCGAGCTTTCATTTCCTGCAGGCGTGTGGAATGAAACACAAGCTGGCAAAGTTTAAGAGGCTGGCTTTGTGGTGTTTCTCTGCAAATGCATCACAGGTCAGGAAACCTTCAAAAGAGTGAACGATAAATGAAAGGATGTTTTGCTGCCTTTTCATATTTACTACTTAACGATAGCTAGCTGTAGACTGGATTAGAAATAATTCACTTCACTCAAAGGCTACTGACACCAGCAGCTTTTAAAGAAATTTTTTTGCATGCTTATCAATGAGTTGACAATCAATCAACAAACCTTGAATATCACAAGTTTGACCATGCATTTGTTTTTCTCTGATTTAATCTGACATGATCCTTGGGAAATGTAAATCACAGAGTCTAAATATATCATGTATCATGTGTGCATTCACATTTGACCGAGTTTTGTTGAGTTGAGTAGGCTACAGCTTTTGACATAAATTGCGGCCCCTTTCAACTCTCCCACAGAAGGAATTGTTTGACATTTTGGGGCATACCACTCTCACACTGGTACAATAATACAGCTGGTTTTCATTCCCAACCTGTCAAATACTGATGTTTATGTACCATTTTGTCACTGCCCCTCGACAAGTCAGAAAGCGGCGCGCAGTGCTCATAAGTGGGTGAAAGAGATGCACTGGGCTTTCAAGTGACTCAAATTTAAACCCATCTGCGGCTGTATGAGATGCACCAGGCTTCAGACGCAGCACACATAGGGGGAGAAGTCTGGATGTGGAGGAGGTGGGTGGATAGATGGCTCAAGCAAGCTTATTTTAGCTTACCTTAGGTTAGCATAACAACTGAAAAAAAGAGGAAAAAGGTAGCCTGGTTCGTTCTGAAGGTCACCAAATTCTCCTATTACTCTAAAGCTCCCTGATTTATATGTTATATATTGTTTGTTTCATTCACACAAAAATGAAGTGTATTAAGTTGTCAATTTGCTGCATATAGCTATAGCTTTAGCATAAGGTTCAGTCTTTATGCTTAGTTGTCAAGATCCAGCTTCCAATTACCGTACAGATGTGCATGGTACTGTATCACCCTTCTAATCTACACCTCAGTAAGAGATGCACAGTTCCCAAATCATCAGACTATTTCTTTAAAGTCGAGGCAAAAGAAGAAAGAGAAGATCAAAAGATTTTAGAGGCAGTTACTTTTTAGATTAATTAAAGGTTAGTGTGATCATGTCAGTGAATGTTTGACCCAAGGTAGGGCTCAGATTTTCTGTCACTCACAGACAGGCCTCCAAAGTTGACTAAGCGGAGGTGTGTGTGTGTGTTTGCCAGCTAAAGGACACACACACACACACGTGCATCCACATCCATACATTCTCATCAAATCCCTCTCCGCATCCCTAGCTCCCTCTCCATCCTCACTCCCATCCCAAGCTCAAACAGCAGCACTACTTAATTCCCACCCTAGAACATGACATGAGGAGTGGAGTGGAGCGAGTGGGGGGGTGGGGGGGGGGGGGTTGTCAGCCGCGAGCAGAATAATAAGAGACGGGAGAAGAGAGAAGCAGGAAAGTGGGGGGAAAAAAACATGAAGTTGGCTTTCTCTCTATCATCTTTGTGCTTTCTTTGTGGCCCCGACGGCCCCTCACACAAACTCTTCATCAACTGGATTAGCTGCAGCTTCGACAGCAACACAGGCAACAATTAACCCTTTGCAGCGATACAAGCAATGTTCATTCAGTACAGCGGGCTTCTGTATGAGTGAACTGTATGTTAGGAGGTCCCTCATGAACCAGCCATCAATAATGTATCATACCTTGCATCTACGGCCCCGACTCTCAATTGATTTAGATTAATGGAGCAAACACAAAACCATGAGAGGAAACTGGAGAGCGGAAACAATTGATCCCAGAGTCGCCTATATGCAGAATCTGCCTGAGCAAGCAGGTTCTTCCTCTGATATCTTCCTCAGCTACTATATGGTTCATTGTGCAGCACAAATGTACAAATGTTTTCATGCTGAAATTTTGATGAGGTGTCAGATTCAGAAGTTTGGCACTGATTTCAAAATCCAAATCAACACACAATCCCAACTTCTATTAGGTAATCAGTCTAGCAGTGGTGTAAAGTAAACATTTGCTCAAGCGCTGTACCTAAGAACTAAGTTGTGGTATTTGTACTTTCTTGACTATTTTATGTTCTTTTATACTTATGACCCACTGCATTTCAGAGCCAAATATTGTACTTTTCACTGCATTTGTCTGACAACTTTAGTTGCTAGTTACTTTTCAGATTACAGATCGGGAAAATTCATGTACTTCTTCAGATGAACAAGCACAAATTTGCGACAGCTACAACTAGCTAAGGCAACCTGCATGCATCCACACACACACAACCACTTGAGTGGGATTAAGTCACACCAGTGGAAAAAGGAACTCTCTGACAAGCCCAGTGATGCCTGTCATAAGGCTCTATAACAAACAGTTCATGAGTTTTAGAAAGTGCTTAAAACAAACAATGAACATTATTTCATAAATTCAATCTTTTTTCATCAGTTGCTTCCTAAATTAATATTGGCGATTGATAATAATTGGGGTGTATGTACCAGTGTCAAAAAAAGTTTAGGAACCACTGGATTAAAAGTTTCACATGTCTATATAGTAAATTTGAAGCTACAATTTTGTTTTAAAGTCAGACAGAGCCGGGCTTGTTGTTTCCCCCTTTCCAATCTTTATCTAAGCTACGCTAACAAGCAGCCAGCTCTAGCTTCAAATTTAGTGGACAGACATGAGAGTGGTGTAAATCTTCTCCACTAAGTCTCAGCTCTTGCTGTAGTGTAGTGCTGAACTGAATCAACGAAGGCCCCTTTCACAAAATGCCAAACTTATCCTGCAGTAATTTGTGTTCATTTTCCTGGACAGCGAAATGAATGCACAAAAGCTCAATTGAACAGAAACAGCAGCCTTTTAGGGATATTGTTTTTTTATGTGTGTATCCATGAACTTTTGTGTTTATATGCATCAGTAGCGGTACAAGCGAAGGGGACGATCATTTTTTCTGTTTGAAGTGTGCTCTTTTGACCTCAGGCGGTGGAAGCTGTTCAAAGCTAGCCAGAGCTGTTTGACAGAAAAAAAAAGTGTGTGCATGCGTGTGTTTGTGTGTCTTTGGGAGAAAATGATGAAACATGACTTGAATTCCTTGGGCGCTCAGAAGAAAGCCTACAGAAAAATTTAAGATCACACTCAATCCTTGCATCAGTCTTTCTCTTGCATCTTTATTGTCATCTCATCAACAGTCCGTTTCT
Source organism: Lutjanus erythropterus (assembly GCF_056507025.1). NCBI lineage: Eukaryota > Metazoa > Chordata > Actinopteri > Lutjaniformes > Lutjanidae > Lutjanus > Lutjanus erythropterus. Next base: position 10,153,889 of record NC_139329.1, read on the forward strand.
ACTTTCTGTCCTCTCGTGCTTTCTAGGTTTTCTTTCTCTCTTTAACCAGCTTTCATCCCCCTCTTGTTCTCATTCACACAAATTACAGTGTGCAGTGTGTGCACAGCAATAAAGAGGGCAAATTAAATTGCCATTAACCAACAATCATTGCTCACTGTTGAATGGTACAAAGATGTTGTGCGGTGTATCAACATATGGATGGGCAGAGCAGAGCGGCTCTGGGAAGCAGAAAAGGCCAACTGTTCTCTCTAATTGTCACGCAAGACTCTTAACAAGGGAACAAAATCCTGCAGGCAAAACTAGCTGGTTCATGAGAAGAGGGGAGGACGTACTGTAACACCACGAGTTCAGACAGACAGGCTGAAAAAAGGGAAAGAACCTCTTAATGAGTCATCAACTTTCACCGCCTTTCCAGCATTTTTTCATTCACTCTCCATAATTTTTTAATCATTTCATTTTTATTCGCAAAACAAATTAGCTCTTTTTCCTCTTCCACGCACAATAAGTAAATAACATCTCAGAGTAAAACTTGCAGACCGCAGTAATTGGCTCATTTGTAACTTTTTGGTTTACATCTTCTTTTTGATTGTGTGGTTTGCAGCCCTCTAGAACAGTCATTCACAGAGACTCAGAGGTCACAGGAGATTTTATCTTTGTCCCCCCCAAAAATATAAAAGGCTCTGAGTAAGAAACTCTGCAAATGTAAGATTTATATCTGAATTACACCTTTTGTAAAGCATTTAAATAATATACAATATTAATAAATAAAATAATAGATTAGATAATATAATATGATGCAGAAAAGGCAGTAAAAATGGTCAAGAACATTCATTTATGTACAAATTAACTCTTCCAAAGAATCAAGATCCAATGATTTATCATTTTTAAAAAGTGAAACAGAAAACAAGTTTGGGAGGCAGAATTCAGTTATTGCCATCACACAAATTAACGTGTAGTGCTACCATAGTTTAATCTGTAGACTTCCTCCTTTCATTTTTGTCAGCTGTTATTTTTGAGGATTTTATACAAATGATAAACAAGCTGGCTGTGAGCCACGTTTGTGTGCCAGCGGAGTTCCCGTCAATGTGCGAATCGCAACTTTTCACTTTGAGAAGGGAGGTATATTTAGTTCTGCCCTCCTCCCCCTCAGATGGTCAGGTTTCTGCCCCTGCGTTTGTCACTCATCATGATGAGCTGTCTACCTTGAATAAGCGTCTTGCCTGAGGCAGAAGTAACCGGCGTCCCTCGAGAACAACAGAAGGAATAAACCACACAAACACGAGGAGTGAGTAAAAGAGCTGATGTTCATTGCAGTTTTGAGCAGGTCTTGTCTCTCACATCTTTAAACAGCATGTACATCAAATGGTATATGACACATCACAGAAACTTTTCAGGCAAACAAGATTTAAGCACATATGCAAAAAACATACTGCATTGCCCTTTTGCATAAAGGGATGATGCACTGTCCAGTGGAAAAGTGGATGTGGAAAAGATTGTAACAGGCTTTTCTATCAAACAATTTGACTTGTCATAGCAGTAAAATTATATTAATAACATTAACAATGGCTCTGTTTTGTTGAAGTGTCTACAACAGTGTGACAGTGAGCCCGCAAGCACAATACAAGAACCCTGAAACTGAATCAACTAAAAGAATTAAGCCATCATTGATTTCATTATTTACACCTGCGTTTTTCCTGCAACAACATGACAAAATATCTTCTCTGTTGTATCCTGCAAAGACAACAGAACCTCCAAACATGTGTAGCCTAATCTAATGGCGTATACAGTCCCCTGGAAGCATTTTCCCTGCATTTAATCACCCATTACCTCCAAATAACAAGAAGTGGGGAAAATCAGATTGATACTGGTTAATTTCGGATAACCCCAGGTACTGCGTGTGTCTCTCATGGATTAGCGCTGCACTCAAATCACAGAGCCGTGCATCTGATTCTCTGAAAACTAAATACCCGCTGATGTTTGAAATACCCAGCAGGTTGTTTGACAAAACTTAAAACCACTCTTCTGAAGGTATTTCCAAAATCCTCCAAATCTCCTCTAACCATCTGGGTAGAAAAAAAAAACTCAACGTGCTGCATGACGAAAAATGATTATTATTCAAATCCAAACAAAGATGGTGCATCTTTACTCAATTTGTGAACCAAACAAAGAATTTTACTTTCTATAATTTTACATTTCCAAACATGTTTATATTTTAGTTGTGCTTTACAAAATGAGCAAGGATATATGTTATTTCTGGCTTCCTGCAGTTTTAAGAGAGGATATTCAAACTGGACTCCAGTGTTTTTCTGTCTAATTGGAACAGCAATTTTTAATATTTCTGTCTGTGTTTCAAAGGTTCAAAATTTGTCGTCCTCATTATAGACACAAAAACACTAGAAAATTGGGCTCAGGTTCAAAAATACGTAAGTCAACCTTTTAGAAACGGGTTAAAAATATAGTTTTATCATGCAGCAGAACAGCAAGATGCAGCAATATAGCTAAAATCTAAGAATGATTCAAAATACAAGTGCAACTGCATTAAAAGTCACATAATTGCAACCACAGGGTCTTCTGCTTCTGTAGATTATAATTAGGCCTGGGTCATAAAACAATAGTGACAAACAAGTGTATCTTGTCTTATAGACATGTCATCATTACCAATAAATCATTGGTAGTTTTCTTAGGGACTTTTTTTCCTTTAGAAAGTCCTCCGATGTGTCAAAACCAGAGTGACCATTCATGAGCAGAACCAGCCAACATACCCATTCTTGTCTGTGAGGCATGTCTATATCCAGCCCCCTCTCTTTGATTATTCGAGGCTATCAGTGAACAGGCAAAGAGTCACATATCACACGCTTGAAATGATACGTTGAAAGGAACTGTGGATCCATAATAATCAGATGATCAAATGATTTCCGCTCTCTGAATCGGAGGCTCGCTGTGACATACAGTAAATGCAGCGTTTGCACTTTGTGGCCTCGGTGGTGGCTTGGGATGCCGGGACTGGACGTAGCTGTTTATGTTGTCTCTTCCCGTCTTGGACGTCTTAAAGAGACATAAAAATACATATTTTTCCTCTGGCCCGTAGTGCTATTTATCCATTTAAATTTGTGTGGTGTGAGTTGCAGTGTTTTGGAGATATCTGACACAGAGATGTCAGCTTTCTCTTCTTGGTATAATGGGACTAAATGGCACTTGGCTTGTTGTGCTCTAGGCACCAAAAAAATACATTTGAAAATTTCAAAACTAGTGTCTTTTTTCAAAAATCATGACCTTGTTACTGAAGATAATTCAAAGACCTTGTTGTAAACAGTTTCATGACTGTTATGGATTAGGATTTGGATAGGATAAGAACTACTGTCTTCTGTTGGAAAAGAAGTAGAGCCACCAGGTCATAATTTCTGGAAAGAGACTTTGCTTTGACTTTTTCAAATGGTTTATTTATTAATTTTTTTGGCACTCTGAGCACCACAAGACGAGTGCCATTTAGTCCCATCATAATTGTGGAGCTGATCTCCTCTGAAATGTCTAGATGGATAAATAGCACTACAGGTAAGAGGCAATTTTAGGGGTGAACTGTCCATTTAAAGCTCATGTCTTCATACAGTAGACCCCTGCATGATGCCTCATCAGTGTGTTTTTATCAGCTTGAGCGTAACTGTATTTTTAGTCACGTTTGAGCACAGCAGACACCATTTGCTGTGGTCACAGTGAGCAGTGAGCTGGATTTTTGCTGTCAAGCACTGGGAAGTCGGGGCTAAAACAGCATGACAGAAGTTGTAAAGAAGATCAGAAAGCCATTCAAGCTATACAGCATGCTGAGAGTCTGTGGCTGGAGAAGCTTAAAGAAACCAGCAGCTGATGCTTTAAAGCAGTGGAACAGTAACAGGATAATCCCTACTACTGCATGAGAACACACACACACACACCTAGCATAATTCTCATTGATTTTTGTCTCTTCTATCACCTTGCATTAGGTTGCCTTTTACACAACATTCATTATTGAGATAAAAAGCAGAGAAAGCTGCAGGAGAAATGAATTGCACCGTTTATGAGCAGACAGTAATGGAGCAGACGACACTTTCTGCGGATTTTCCTCAAGTGTTTCCACGGCTGGCTGGAAAGTGAGAGGGGAAGCAACGCTAAAAACAAAAGTGAAGTTCTCTTCTTTTAAGCTGAGTGTTTGAGAGCTGCTCTTCTCTCCAGTAGCCTGTCTGGGCCCATGGAGTGATGGTTAATAATTCACACAGGGAACAAGAGGTCCATAAAGGCTTGCAATGATACAGCAGGGGAGAGGAGAGTAGCCTGTTTTAGAAAGCAAGGTGTGTGGGAGGAGAAAAGTCTTCTCTCTCACCCTCTCTGTCTTTCTCTGCCATGTATCTGAGAGCAACAGAGACAGTAAGCGAGAGTGGACAAAGACACAGTGTGTGTCTGTGTGTGTCTGTGTGTGTGTGTGCACGTGATGCAACCATGCAAGCTCTCCGTGTGGGCAGAGAAGTCGCACAGAGGATGTGAGAGTGGAAAAAGGTCGAGGACTTGTTTACCAGCAGAGCAGATGCACTGGGCATCCCCTGTGTGATGGTGTGTGTGTGTGCGTGTGTGTGTGAGTGCATGTGCTTTTGTTTTTGTCTGTGTCACATAATTCTCCATGTGTACGATATGAATAAGAATCTATGAGCAGTGTGTGGCATACTTGAGGATTAAAAACAAGTAAAATTGTGATTTCAAAACATTCATTCTTCAAAGACAGATGAAATTCAAATCAAATTTATAAATACTATTTCAAAAACATTCATGAAATTATTTTTCTCTTCACTTCCTCTTATTAAACTTTGATCAGTGCGTTCATGCAGCAGAAAAAAAGATCACAGGTGAAAATCTGTTTAAACCTTATGGCCAGACAAGAACATATTGCACAACTGATCTCTCCTAAATCCTTCCTAAATTGTCCCTGAAACCTTTGGAGGAACTCCTGCATTTCCACTGCAGGGGCGAGGGTCTAAACTGAGTCATTATTTTACCCCCCAAAGAGTCCCTGCTCAGGGGGTACTACTTTTCAAAAGTATAGGGGGGTGGGGCTTGTAGCACAGGACTTTTGTGATTGGTCAAGCACTTGCAGTATTTTATTTCAACCACCATTTAAAAAAAAATGCAGTCAAAAACCAGTTTGTTTTGGTTTTTTACAGAAGAAAGCATACGACAGATGGAACGTCAACAAGGTCCAGGCCTTATTTGTCATCATTGTTCCATGGTCGAATGCCAAAATGATTAAATGACTAAATTAGCTTAATCTTCACAGGTCTTCAGGCTGTGGTGAAAATGTGGTCAACAATGGGCTAAAGTAAACTTTTAGTTCCTTGAAAAGTAGTTCTTAGTACTTTGGATGGAAATATGACTCAACAAAATATCCAACCAAGTAGTTTTTGTGCCTATATATAAAATCCAGACTTTGTGTATTTTTTATTTCTATCTTGACTGCAGAGCCCAACGTGTGCAAGTGACACTGGAGGGGTATTTAAAGCTCTACAAAGTATAGTGTAGGGCCACTGACCAAACTACTGTATTTGACAGTAAGTTGGGAGTGAGAACATGTTGGATTTGTAGGTGTGACCAGAATGCATTCAGTGAAGTGCAATTAGGATATTATGGATTAGGATTAGGAAAGGATACATTTAGTAAAAATTGGGATTATTAGCAGGATTACAAACCAGCTAATCTTAGAGTTAATTCATTATCATGGCCTCATACACAGGTGAGACCAACCACTAATATTGGTTACACAAATCCAGTTAGCTAACTAACCTGTCAATACTACTACTTTTACAACTACTACTACTACTACTACTGCGACCACAGCTACTGATGCTACGACTAGCGCTACTCCTTCTCCTACGACCACTACTACTGAATGTGATGGACTTGTACGTACTGGGCTGATTCTTTTTAAAAATCTGGGTCACTGAAACACTGAAACTCAAAATACTCATACATGCACATGCCTGTCATCATGTTTATAATGATAATCTATGCATTATCCATATGGCTATACTCCCTATTCTCCCGGCGAAGCGACTGATGATAACGACTTCCTCTCTCCCTGAGGAGACTCTTCTTTCTTTCCTGCTGTTTGAACTCATTGAGAGCATCCTGGTTAGCACGAGCGGAAAGCCACTTTGCTGCGCTCATCACGTCAATCAACGTAATGGTGTAGTCAGTGGAGAACAAGGCCCTGCTGATAGCTTTTCAATTTAGTCATATTTAAGCTTCCTGCTGCCAGTTGCCGCTCAATAAAAGACTGTGTGTTGTAGTGAGTGGAATTGTCGTAAAATGTAAAGTGACAGTAAAATGTAAAATTCACTCCTCCCTAGTATGTAATTTATAGTAAATGCTCAGTTAATTTCTTATTATAGCTCACTTACCCTTCCATCTTGGTTTTGTTTTACCTCTTTATCAAACATTTTGCCTCTGTAAAATACTTGTTATGGACATAAAAGCTCCATTTTCTTCTTATTCTACTACTTTGGTTCCCCAGCACTGCCTCAGCTTGGTTTTCTCGTCATCACGTGTTGCATAGATTCATGGTCCACAGTAGAGCGTAGGTTTTCGGCTTAAAAGAAAAATTTGACTTTTTGTACCACCCTGTTGTCTTGTGCACCAAGACTGTGACGGGAACAGAACATATCATATCATCCTAGTCATCCTCTTTACTTATGTCTTTCTTGCTTCTCCTCCAGCTTCGTCTCTGCTCTGTTCTGACTCTCATATTGCTGTTACAAATAGAAGCATTCTCATCTTACCTTCCCATGCATTGTCATGTCTTAGAGAAGGAATCTAATGGTGTGGAAAAGAACTATTAGATTTGGTGAAGATTGGATCCATTCAGGCAGCCAGACTCAAATAACAGTGAGGTAAGCGGCATCCTGGTCTCTCAGAGTTGCAGAATGCATGTGTTGCATTTACGAGGATAAAATTAGTAAAAGTTCCTGTGTGTATGATCACATAAGCCCATTATCTGTGTTTGTAAAGAGCAGGCTTAAGTTTAAAGGGTTCATTGTCAGGTCTTGTTGCCGGCTATATGTATGTTTACATGCATACAAAAACATTACAAAAATGAGATAAATTGATAGAATTGATGTATTACTAATTATGGAAAAGTAGGAGTCATTTAAGAGGAAAAACGGCTGTGTTTTGGTTCCGTTACAATCTGTTACAAAACATGCCAATTAAACATATTTCATTCACTCAGAATTAAGTCTCTCCTGATTGAAATGTTTTTTTTGGCCATTTGGAGCAGCACAACAAACTGTCAAATATGTTAGTTAACAGTTGTTGATTTACACCTTCAGTAGACACAGAGAAATATTCAACATTCAGTTCCTGACATTTTGGTCCCAGTTAGCTCAGTTAGCCATACAGCTATGGCTATAGTGAGCCCCAGGTTGCTGGGAGCCAAACCTGTCAATAAAACTACCCTGGTGCTGTATTCCAAACTGCCCGCTGTTGTACTTAAAGGTGGTGTTCACTGGCCACGTTCACTGCAGTTGAGGTTTGTTCAGATATTGATTGACAGTGACATCTCTTGACCTCCAAGCATAAGTAAACAACCCAACAGCTGTCATCAGACTTTGATTGAAGTGTTCCTGATTGGTACATGCATGAAGGTCTGTGACATCACCATTTTACAGCTGAGCCTGCCCGTTTCAAACCATTAAGAGGAGCAAAGACAAAAACACAGAAATGCTTCCAACTTCAGCAGAACATTTTGTGTTCATGCAGGACTACAGTACTTTAAGAAATTAGCCGGCTGAGAAAATAGCTTCTCCTGGCCTTTAAAATCCTTCCCCCTCTCCTTGTTTCTTGCCTCTCTCACTGTTCTCACTCCTCTGCACAGTCAAGGTTAAGCAGTGAGCATCTGGATTGTCCGTGGATCCCACAAAACACCTTTCAGCAAACCACAGGCTGTGCTGTGTGGACACAAAGCTCTGGTGGACTGAGTTGAACTGCTCAGAAGTTATCATGCATAAGTCAGCCACATGAATATAGAAAATTAAATTTGAGCAGCGCTAATGAGAAATAATTTACACATACATGACATTTACAGCTCTGTAAAACATTACAGACTGTGATACATGCAGAGCAAAAGTGATTTCTTGACAAAGTGTTAACATAAACTGTGACAGTCAGACATACTTTCATGTCAGCTACTGCATGAAAAAAGCTGCGATTAGGCATGAAAACTCAGAATTAAAAGCTTCACAGACTGCACAGCTGCTGTATACAAGGTATTTATTATTCTATCCTCATATTGCCGGAATAAACATTTACTGTGATGGAGAGGCCGTTATCACCAACAGACTTTCATCACCTTTTTTTTTTTTTTTTTACATCCCAGCACGCTCTGAGGAATAATAAGGAGACAGTTGACGTTTGCATGCTAAATATCCTTACACTCCTGTTCATGGCCTTTAAACTCTCATTCTTTTCATCATCTTTCACGTCCTCTCATCCCTGTCACGTAGCCTCTCCTTATAAGTCTTTTTCCTTGCAGTCAGATTCACCCGTCCTCCTCGTCCCTCCTTCTCCTGACTCATCCTTCTCCTCCTCCTCCTCCTCTGTTCTCATCTGCTCCTCTGTCCTCTCACCCTCCAGCCATCAGTTATCTCCCTCAGGGTGAGGGAGGGGATGGCACCGCTGCCCTTGGATCTCAAGAGCACTGCCAACATCTGTGCTTGGGTTTTTACTTTCCAACAGAGCAAGGTGATACATACAGAAAATTCACTGCACTGCAAAATGCCCCCTAAAGGTCAGGGAGGGATTTTATTTTTTACGAGGTTCTTTTGCATAAAGTTTTTCATTCCTTTGCAATACCTTTGTGCTCCCTTGCATTAAAGTTTACATTTGTGCAGGTTAACTATTTCAATTTTCCAGTGTCACATTAAATTAATGATTATACATTCTTGTTTTTTTAACAGAAAAAATAGGTGTTTGTATTTAGAACACTAAAGATTCTTTACTTCAATGATTAAGACTAATGAAGATGTAACCTTCAGTTATGTCATGTTCTTGAGGATTGTTGAAGCTAAAGTTGATAATCCATTTTAGAAACATTTTTTGTTACATTTGTTGAATGTCTCACAGCATTTGGACAGCAATAAATAAATCCAGTGCCCTGACAAAAAAGGAAAAAAGTAATAAGCCAGTAATAAGCAATCATTTTATTCAGCCTGAATTAAATGATAGGATGACCTACCTGCCTGCCTGCCTACCTGAGCACACACTGTACCTGTGCAGGTGAGCAGATGTGCATGAGCACATGGTCCACATGGCTTGGCAAAACGAGAAATAAAGCTATAGTGATTTGGGATGGATTTTTGGTTGGATAATTTCAAAATCTAGCTTCCTCTTGATGGAGTCTGCAACAATACGAATCCATTTAATGTTTTCCTTTTCAAAGACATATTGCATTTAGAGAATCAATCCAGTCTGTCATTAGGTTAGGTCTTGTGCTCAAAGCAAGTTAAATTAAATTTTTACTTTTACTCCCTACAATGTTGTAGAAATACCAGTTCTTTCTATACTCAAAATAGGCTTGTTTCTTTAGTTTTATTGCATTTGAGGAGAATTATTGATTCTTTTTATTTTGCAACATTGTGCCTTGACTTCCCAGCATCCAGACCAACTTAAATCTTTGAGGATGGGACAGTAAAACACAGAAAACATGATTCTTTGGTGTACATATCAGGCATGACAGATGTAACTAGATGAAAAGGGATGTAAAAGATGTAACAAGATGAAACAGACAGAGAGGGAGACTTGAACGCAGAGAAAGGGTCAAGTACATTTAGCTTTTCACAGAGACAGCAGAAGAAATGTCCTTCAGATGAAGACTTTTTACTTTTATACTTTGAGTACATTGAAGAGCCTGTACTTTTTCACTCCTAAGAAGTTCTTTTGCTAGTCTTTTTTATTTTTCTTTTGAAACACCAAAATTAGCCCCTTAGATATCAAGTAAATATTCTAATTTTCCACAAACAGTGAATAGCACCAATGATGGTTTTAAACTACATGTGCAGCTTACACTATATTTGTTAATTTATTGTAGTTACTCTTACAAATGGAGGTCAACGGCTGTCAGCAGCAAAAAAGAACCAAACCAGATTGACTTCACAGGATTAAAGACTTTCAAAGTCACTTTTGCCTCTCTTAAGACACTTCTCAGAGGATTTGATGGTTTGCATTCAGCACTTCATGAGCTTTGCACTAACACTCTTCAGCTGCGATATCCAGCGCCTCTCATCATTATCCACAGAACCATATGAATCCAAGATGAGTTCACTGAGCTTGTTGTGTATCTTCTTTTATTCCCAGCTTGTAACTAACAACGATCCGAGACTTAATGACAAGGAGCTCTACAGAAGTTGATGTTATCTTGGTGTGCACATCGCACAGATGACCTTTGGTTAAATCCCCATCAGCCAAATGATCTGAGATGTGCTGTAAACCCTGAGATCATCAAGCTAACGCAGTACCATAACATGCAAATGGCCCCTGGTTTAATACCCGTCAATGGTAGTCTGTAACAGTGCATAAAGTCTATGGACTGAAAAATATTGCGGATGGACGTTCTGCCTTCTGCTCCTCGAGTTACTGTGGGAGGAACTTGCTTTGTAGCTGGTGGCAATGAGGGTTATGACCCATATCATCACCTTCATCATGTTCGTGTTTATTATTGTTTTCATCATCATTATTAGCCCCTCCTGCTCACATCACCTGTCAAATAGAAAGTCAGGGGGGTGGTGATGGCGTTCAGGGGGTGCGTGCAGCCCTTTTGTGCCATTAACTTCCCATATAAAAAGACATTAAAATTACCTCACCTGAGAGCAGAAAATAGCTTCCTCCAGAAGATTAATAGTCTGAGAAGCGACAATAGAGTCCCAGTGTTCAGTTTAACTGCTAGATTAGAAGTGGTTTAATTTGAATCTAAATTGAGGTATAAAAAAAGCGAGATGAAGGTGAAAAAGAAACTTGTTTTGTGGGGAAAGGAATTGGAATTGATTAGAATGTTACGCAAAATGAGAACGCAAAGGAGTTCAGGTTATTGACCTCAATCTAATCCTAAGCTAATTGCTGAGGGAATGAAGGAATTGGATGTGTGAGAGTGTGAAAAGGATTATGAAAAAAAAAAAAAGCCTTTTGGCAGTCATCATCTAACCCTAACCAGCTAATGGCTGAGCAAGGGCAAAGGACTTTATGTTAAAAACGCCGCCGAGGTTTTCAGCGGAGCTTTCCCGTCTGCTGCTTTCGCTGCAGCAGTTTGTCTTAGTGCAGGAGAAAACAGCTGGCGTGTGTGTGCGAGTGGGCGGATGAGTAGATGTGTTTATACGAGTTTGCTGCGTGCATGACCTTACATGCCAACCAGTGAACAGAGGAGAGAAAGCGGCAGAGTGCTGCTGAGGCAAATATGAGGCAAAAGGGGATGCGAACTGCAAACACACGCACACAGTCACAAGCACACACACACACCTACACACACCTCTCTGAGCCAGAGAACATATGGGCAAACAACACAAAATGCTGGCTATTCTGTATTAAATAGGAGACCAGCTGTGGCAGAGTGAAAAGGTGGATATTTCACTCTCGGACTGCCATCCCCACTATTAAACTAACATATGGAGTCATTTAACATGGTTGAGGAGAGAGGAGAAGGAGAAAGAGGAGGAAAAAGATTCAGTGAGAAGAAGTCAAACAAGAAGCAGTAATGAGTTCTTAACTACAGCTACAACTAATGCTAAAGACAGTGAAAAATGTCCATCACAAGTCTCCAAATTGTATGTTTAGTCCAACTAAAAGGCCATAGCCTTAAGATATATGACTTATAAGGATTAAAAGAGAAGAAAGCAGAAAATGTTCCCATTTGAGAGTAAGACAAGTATAACATTAAACTCAGCTGTTTATTATTGTCAGTCGTCTGTCAGTGTAAAGGTGAGCCTGTTATCCTGTATACAAAAGCCCACTGCTCTGAAAACACACACTGTGGAGTTGTAGTTCAGTGACTGTCTGCCACACTGCATTAACGTATTGCTCAATTTAATTGTTACAAATTTCTACTCTTTCAAAAAGATTTCTTACGACTCCTAAACAGATGCTCACTCATTCAGAAAACATTCTGCATTAATTTTAACTCAAATTAAGGTGAGATGGGCAAACAAAAAAAAAAGACACTGGAATGGAAATTTCAAAGGAGAACGTGCCAGCTGTAGAGTTTTCAATGATTATAGAAATTGTTGGTGATTATTGTCAGTCAAATACTGTTCATAGCAGAGAGCAATCTATCCAAGCCTATCACAAAACAAGAAAGACAAAGTTTTCTTGTTGTTAAACGTCACACTTTAGATAATATCTCCACATAGCAACTACCACATGTTTAAGGGCAGAGAAAAATTGTGGATATTGCAAATAAACTATTGTTAAAAGAGTACAATTTACAATGCCAAAATTGGATTTTGTGTGAATACAGCTAAAGTGAACCTCAGTCTACTCTGCCTGTGTGTGTGTGTGTGTGTATATATATATGTGTGTGTATCTCTTTTTGCAGCTCTCACAGACAGAGAGCAGTGGCGAGAGATGGAAAATGTAGTGTAACCATTGGTGGCTTCATTTTTAGAGTCCTGACCTCAAAACCAGTGTGCTCTTGGTTAGGAGCTGCACACCACTTCACAGGAACATCCTGAACTCAGCAAAATATGAGAAATAAAAAAAATACTGACAGAGGGCAGAGTGTATGCAGTTACACACACCAACACACACTTCTAGTGGGTCATAAGTGATGATTTACAAGGACTATGAGTCTATACATCGCTTTTATAGGAAAATGCTGCATATTTTGCCTTTGAGGTTAGGGAAAGGTTATTTTTACAGCCAATAAAATACTTATTTATCATACAAAATAACACTCAGCTTCAATAAGGATTTAAATAACTAAAAACCTTCAGTGAATGTCCCATCATAACTCTAACCCTGAGCTTTTGTCCTTACCATTGACTCCCACTCTCACCACAACATTTATTCCTTTGCCTTTATTTAACTCCCTGAATTCTGTTACTTTTCAATGTTGTTGCAGCTCTGTTTAGGTGCCTGAATCACAGTTTTGTGGGATGTTGCATTTCCAGTATATCATAAAATGAAACGACACTCAGAGGAAGGTCTATTAAAGTCAATGTTGTACTCCTTTTTTTTCTGTGAGAAAAATTGTTGTCTGCTTTGTTCTTATGCAGAAAACCCCACTGAGCTGATATTCTGTGTGCTGAATTCTCCCCACAGTACTAGAATAGACATCTTCTGTCATCTTCCGTTTCCCAGAGTTCAGTCTTTGTCATTGCTTATCTGTTTACTGGCCGGCTGGCATGTCGTCTGGCTCCACTGTCACAACAGCAGCTAATGTCATCGTTCCACGTAACATGACACTTGCTGCGCTGCATTCTCCGTCATGATAGACAGCATGTAAACACCCACACGTCGACACACAGCAACCAATATGAGCAGTGTTTGGCTCACAGTCAAAAACTTCACAGATAGAAGAACCTGTCCCCTTCATACAACTAATGAGTCCAAAATAAACCAGAGCCAGAACAAGATGATGTAAAAAAAAGGAGCTATTTGGCCATCTGTGGACTTGATTTTCAGATGGAGAAGTGTCAGTAAAAGCAAGTGAAAACATGCACTCCACAGGGGAGCAGTTGGTGAAGTTAAGGGCATCCTCAAGGAGACTTACAAAATGTTCCTGTCTCTGCAGTTACAGTCGCTACAGGAGCCTCAAACAAACATTTTCTACTGCAAAACCCACTGCAGCAGCATCCCATCTGTAGAATAACTCATCCTGCATGGAGGTCAGTGCTTATACCTTCATTTATAGCTCATCTCAGCTGTTAGGCGTTGTGTCCTTTACATTTTGTCCGAGGCGTGATGTATGACCTGTGATTCTCTGCTCTGATCTGTGTTGTGGTTCTGACTCTGTGGTTGGACTCGCAGGCCAGATGAGACCATCCATCAGAGGGGTTTGACCGCCGTCCTGCTGGGTCACTCCCTCCTCTTCATGCTGCGTGAAGCTGCACTGAGCCTCAACACCATCTGCCTGCTTCAGGCCTGGTTTACTCCTCCCACAGTCACTAAGCACAGTTTAAAGAGGAAAATAATTACCAAAAATAAAGGTAATCTTTGTTTTGTTTTCTTCTTTGGTAAGTTAAGTTCAAAACTAATTAAAATTGATTAATTAGAAGAAACTTTCTGCTTGCTGGGTACTAAAGACTTGACAGCCTTCCCACTGTTTCTCTTTACAGCAGAATTTTCTTTAGTAATTGGTTTTCCCGGGTGGCAAACTTATTGATGGATGTGGCTAATATGAAGTGGGTTGTAAAAAAAAAAAAAAGAAGAAAGATTAAAAAAATTATTATTCTGATATTTTATTTCTTGATGCACTGATCAGAAAGTGGTGAAACATTTCACCATATCAAAATTTTCCAAAAGATGATCAAAATCCAGATCTATGATGACATTTTCAAATGATCAAGAGTCCAAAACCCTAAGATAATTAGTTTTTCTATAAGAGAAAATGATTGCAAAAATGATGACTTGATTAATTGATTGTCAAAATTTTTGCTGATCATTTTTGTGTCATTTGATCATTGTGTGCATACATGTGTGACCAGGGGCTGGAGCGACTGTCAGCACGCTATCGGATCCATATTGTTTATGGCCATTTATGACCACTGACTCCTCACTTAACTTTTAAAGCCAGTTCAGCCTGCAAGCCACCAAGAACTGCTGGGCTAAAAACATTGCTGAAACAGTTTGTTGCAGACTGCATATTGGCCTTTGTCATGGCTCAAATACTAACATCCATAGAAAAGTTTTGTTTCATCTTAAACCGTCTGCAGATAAACTCCATACATGACATGTTATGATCCACTGAAGTTAAGCACAGTATGAGATGAATAAATCTCTGTTTTGTTAGCTTTGCTGCCGATTCTGCTTAGTGTCAGTCACCGCATTAGAAAGTCCACTAGTAAACAAATGAGAGATGTAGCTCCGTAGCTCTCTTAATTCTGGACTGATTTTCATGAAAATTGGTTTGTTATAAATGTGAGGACTTGAATATGATACTGGTTATTTGTTTGAATTCAGTTCAGCTACTGGGAGTGATCTAATCAGCTCCATGACAAAAAATGAAATGGTCACAACATCAACTAGAACATGCACGCTCACACCTTTGAATAGAGAATGTCAAGTGTAAATTACTTAGAAATTTGAGTTTCTCCCCAAAACGTGAGTTTCTATATCTGTTTTGCTTATATTGTTCTAAATGAAGGAGCAAAAGTTATAAATAGATAACAATGTTTACTTAAACTTAGAAGTTTGGATTGTTCTGCTCATCGTTTCGTTATTAAATTCGTACACATAGGTGACACTCGGTTACACTACCATGAGACGATTTTATGCACCTTAAAGAAAACTATACTAAACCATACAAAAAAGATTTGCATAACATCCAGATAAGAAAACATACACTCTATATTACACAAAAGAACTTTATTCAAAACTGCAAATCCCTACTGGCTGCATCTGGCAGTTATGGTGGCATTACTTCACCATCTGTTCCCTGGCAGAGATCTGCACTCTACTGAGTGCATTCCTCCAGTTAATATTAAAATATTGATTAGTGCAGCTTTAAACATATTTACTAAAAAACAGTCTAAGTGGAAATGAATCAAACAAACACTGGAAACAACACAGATGTGGACAAATCACTCACATCACTGCCTCTGTTTTGTGAAGTGGAGAGACCGTTTAAAACCTCCCGGTGTAAAAAGTATAGCGGGCAGGACTGCTGAGGTGTGCAGAATGATTCACTCTTTGATGGATTCTCTGCATCGGTTTGAACAGCTAATGCTCTTGTTCCATACAGGGAGAAATCTGTTCCATATTCCCTTTATATATGATGGATGTACAAGGTCTCCGCATGCAGAAGCTTCGGACTTTGATATAAAGTTATGTAATGTAACACGGTGACTTCACATTTGTTATGTAACATGCTTTTAAAATAAAGTGAGGGCTTCAAATCGGAGTTTTTTACATTCTTATATTGGTTCAGCACTGAAATCCAGTGAAACAAAGATAAGTTTTAGTGCTTTGAAAACACTTCTTTTTTGCCCCTAAATTCACAGACATCTGAATTTTTAAAGCTACCTGAGTCTTCTTTACACTTTGTCCCTCTGGGTGCTCTGTCCTTCTCTGCACCTCTCTGTTCTCTGCAGTCCGTGACCTCCGAAAAAACTCATCCATCTTGAGAGTTTGATCCTGTCCCGCTGTGCCTCACTTGCCATTACATGCCGGGGGGGTGGCTGACTGCCCTGGACTGTGGGACCATGAGACTGCTCTAAGCCCAGAGCCATCTGGATACGCTACATTTCCCAAAAGCATACAGTTTGAGTTACACTCTGGCTTTCCCTCTGGTGTCTTATATTTGGTTTTGTCTTGTGCTTTCATTGTTAACCCTTTCCCCTCCTCTCTGACATTTACTGCAGTAATATAAACTGCATGGATCTGTACCTTGTTTTTACGTCTCCCTGTCCCCTCAGCTGCTTCTCCCCCTTCATTTTTAGTGCTCCAACTTATTATGCCTGTGAGGCTAAGGAACATCACTGGATTGGAAGACCATCTGGTTGTCAAGTCCCCTAAATGCTGAAATTATTTTTGCTCTGTTTGTCCTGCCGTCTGTCACCAGAGCCTCCTCATCCTCCTCCCCGTGCTCCAGCATCCCCTTTTTGACCATAGATTGGAGGTCAAAGGATGATTTTTAGAAACGGGTCCCACAAGATATCAGCAGCAAAATGTTTTTATTAGTTCTGATGACAAAATAAGAGATCAATTCTGCTCACGTTCTCCTGCTGAAGAGCTCATCGAGTGGCACTGCTGCGTACCTGGGCCCATTAATGTAAGACCATCTGTCTGTTCGGGCCTGGATTCCCAAAAACAAAATGTGTTTGATCTCTCTTTCTAGCTCACTCCTCATCTCATTTTCCCCTTTATCATCGGTGATTGTGCCTTAATTAAAGGAGAAAAATGGATGGCCACATGTTAACTTTGATAACTGAGGTGCAGGCAAACAAAGGTTCCAAAGAACTGTGGCTATTGATGGAAACATGAGTAAGAGATGGATGATGTCCATTTTCCAAGTTGCCCTTAAACCCGGAGAGATTAAGTTGCATTGATGTTAGATGATAGTGGACCAGGTTATACAACTATGGGATGAATTGTTTTTGGAAAGAAGTTATTAATATAGTTGTTGATGGCAGCTTGGAAGCAAATCATGTTTAATTTTTAACTAAGCTGTGTTGCATCAACTTGCTGGCTACAGTCTGGGAAGCAGCTAAGCGCTACGATCAACAGTAAAACGTGTGAGCTCTGTTTAGGTTGCATTAGATTACAATGTGACTAAGAATACCGTTTTACAAGTTATCAAACAAATTAACTGTGATTTATACGTGTTTATAACTGTGTAATTTGCTAGGACAGCTTGTCAAAGCTGCTCCTGAAATTAAAGTTGCAGCCTGTTGAAAGATTTCTAATTGAATGTTTTAGAATATGTGCTAAAATATACAGGAAAAGAATGATTTTCAGTTTTTTAATGTTAAACTTAAAGCCCCTACAACTGTTTCACATCTGAAGTACTTCTCTGTAAAATTAAATATTCATGATGATGAAATAAGCACAAAAAAACAGACAGCCTTAATTAATATCTATTAAGAATTTAACTCTCCAAAACTCAGCCAGTCTGCTATAAAGATCCAGTGAGTAAATTTTGTGGAATATAATATTCATGAGTATGTTTTCATTAGTTTATAATCATCTGAAAATAAGAATTGCAAGTTTGTGCTGTTGTACAGACAGCCTGCATCCTCTTTCATGGAGTCCACCATGTTTCAACAGTAGCACAGGATGGACAAACAAAAAACTGGCTCTAGATGTGGCTTTTGCGTTTTGTGGCCACTGAAGGTTCTCCTACATACTAAGAAGTAAAGACGAGGTGTTTGCAATCTGCAAGCTCACCTCTCGATGCCACTGGTCCTTTAAATACTAGTAAAGCATGACTGGTACGTGGAAATATGTGACATCACTTTGTTCCAACAGAGCCTCGCCTACTTCAAACAGGTGAGAAAACCAAGCACAAAAACAAAAATCTCTGAAGTGAAATAATCAGAAGTTTTTGACTTTGGCATAAAACGGATGTGTTAATTCTTCATTGTAAGAATCTGGATGAAAACATGTTTTGGGGGCCTGAAAGTCTATTGTTTGTAAAACAAATAGAAGAAATAGAAGCTCAGTGCCTGACTGATGCCAAGAAAAGAAGTAGACTTAAATAGGAGCTTAGAATTTGGCACTCCTATTTAAAGTTTTTGTAAAATAAAAAAGGAAATGCCGTGTTCTCCACTGGGGATGGGGAGGATATGTCTCCCTTACTTTGCGAAATCCTTTTTTTGTACCCCCTTAAATGTGAACTCTTTAACACTCACAGGTAGCATTAAAAAATGGACACTGCATATTAGAGTTGTCCCCCTACCACCTCCAAACCAGACTCCAAGCTCAGGCAGGCTGCAGGGACACTGAACCTACCAGACTGCAGTGTTATACTTTGACACTGACAGACGATGGCAAGTCTGCAACTGTAAGTTGATCAGCTGTTAATAACTGTCAGTTGTCTGTCAACGTAAAGATAAGCTCATTAAAGCAAAAGCCCACTGCTCTGAAATTACACACTTTGGAGAATTCAGAGACTGTCTGCCAGACTCCATTAACATATTGCTCAAATTTACTGTTATAAACATCTACTTCTTCGAAAAGACTATTAATGATTTCTTATGACTCATAAACAAACACTTACTCATTTGGCATTAATTTTTATTGTAGTTAACATAAAATGAGCAAACAAAAACAGTTGTTCCATTGAAATTTCAAAGGAGAACATACTGGCTGGATTGTTGTCAGAGAAGCCAGTATTTCAGCTTCCTTAATCTCTGATGACATATCGTGGTCTGTATTACATATTTCTCCTGAATAGAAGACCACTAAACCAAAATAAAAATACTCATCTTAGTTGCCTTGAGTTATTTTTGTGCACACACAGCACATCCTGAAACCTGAACGCTCAACCTTATAAAAAAAAAAAAAAAAAAAAAAGATATCTGCACAGAATATTCCTGCATAATAGTGGACTAAATCTGTCATTGACTGAAATTGTTTTTTTGCTCGTGAAGTTTGGAAGACTCAATGAGGTGAAAAATGCCCGTTACGGTCTTTCACATGATGACGACATGCTATCATTAATAAATGGAGCTGGACGGGGCTGTACAGCACATCACAGACATGAAGCGCAGGTGGACTATTTTAGCCCACCTCATCTATCATTAAAACAAGCCACTGTATAGACAGACATGTGGGATGATCAGCTGATGGATGGGTGGACAGAAAGACAGGAAGGCAGACAATGGCAGGCAGCGCGATGGCTCCATTATGGAATAAGATTTACTCTGAAATATCTTGAATATTTCACAGGCGAACTCGAGCTGTTGGCTGAACAGAAGAGCAATAACAATCAGGCAGACCGTGCGCCACAGGTACAGTTATGACATTTTATCATCAGCTACACAGAGATGCTCCCGTCTGACTTGTAGTCAACTTATTATTAATGGATGTACAAGCCAGGTCAGGAGATGAGTACAGTGAGAGCACCAACAGGTGCAGCACAGAGTTTGTCCTTCTTCAACTCATCTATAAACCATAAAGAGACTCCCATTATCTACAGTATCCATTTTAATATTTTACTATCCATACTGCAGCGCTCCTCTGCACTGCCGACTAGGAGTGGTCTTACTTTGAGTGAACGGTGTATGTCTGTGTGCGACGATGCATTAGCCAGAGGGGATTAAAGCCTTGAGGCAACACACTTCTTAATTAACCCCCACCCATCAATTTGCCCCTTGTGTGTCCGGCAGCAGGCACAGTCCAGCTCTGTCGTAATCTTTTTCATGATTTATTTGGTGCACAAGTCTCAATCCTTTCAAACAGAGGAATTTCCCAGGACAACTCTCACACACTCTATATTATCTGCAGAGGGGACTGCTGTATATAAAGGATTTAGATGCAGGTGTATAAAAGCACATTTATTATATGATTCAGGTCTAATATTGCTGGTTGAGCTGGCTCCAACAAAGGGTTCACACGAGGTTTTGGATCAGATTTGGGGTAAAAATCCTCTCTAAATCCAGCTGTAAGTCACAGTAGCAGCCTGCTGGGATCGGATCAGATTTTTTATTTTTTTTTTCAATGTCAGTGTCAAACTTTCTCTTCTTAGCACGTTCCAAGGCATTTATTTATTCCAGAACACACAGCCAGAAACAAAACATGACCACATGCTGAAATATAAATAGTTTATATTTGAGAAAATAACATGACAAATATTTCACATACGCACATATACCATGAGATAGTAAAAACTGTTTGGATAGTAACATTTTGGAGTATTTTACACATATGATGTCACTAGGAAATACATTCACAGACCTTTACATGTTATGGTAACCACCATAGTTTACCATGACATTAAAATGAGCAGTTTGTTCTGGCACACAGGTAACAATTACCTTTGGTTTCACAGATTCTGTAAATTACCTGAAGAAGCATCAGCGAACATCATAACAGTAACTTAAAATTCACACAAATCCTTTTAAAGCTTCTGTTTTTGTTTCATTTGTTTCATGGTACAATCACGAAATACTGTATGCATCTGGTAGAAGTAACAATATGACCCTCTCCTTTCACAGAAATAATCACCTCTTTCTTATCAGTGTTGTATTAGCTAGGAAACACATACATTTACCATAATGTGATTCACAGCCAGGCAGTGTGTGTGTGCTATCTGTCCTACTGCCCTTCAGAATAAAAGGCTTCAGGGAGCCCAAATATGAAACCAACTTCAGTGCTGGCTTTGCTCTGAGCCTCTGCTGAGAGATCCACAATATACAGATACACATCGGGTGATAAGAGCATATAGAATACAGAAATAATGCAACTGCAATACAACTGTGGTGTGCAGGGTGGAGGAGATAAGACACATTCTGCTTAAAATATGGCTAACAGATGTAACGTCAGATAAATGGAATTGTAGAATGCATGTATACCTGCATGGAGTGAATTACACAATGGGAGGTAGCAGAAACCACAGAGCTGACAGGCTGCAGTGTTACCTGAACATCATTTTGACCCATCCCAAAAATATCTGACATGTACTGCAGCACCAGCAGATTTTTTTTATGGGTGCATAGACTCCTACATGATGAAGTAAAGTGAGCTGCATCAATCAAGCACGTAATCCCAAAATGTCCCAGCACTCCCTGGGAATTGTTTTCATATGAGCACATACATACACTTGCAGATGACATAAACTGATACACAAAAAACGGAAACCCTTTTAGATTTCCTTTGATTCTCCTTTTGCCTGTAACATTATAATGCCTACGATGACTGATAATATGACTTTCAATAAAATTATTAACCTTAAAGGTGCAATGTGACACACTGAGATACAATTCAGCTGGCATTACAAATGTTTTCTTATGGTTGAGGCATACTGGCAGCTGCAGGAAGAGGTTGTCTGCAGTGATGTGAACCATAACCATGGCAGTGTGTAATTTAAACAATGTTTACTGATGAGAAACTAAAACAGACAGGTATAGATTACCAGATGGACACAAACTGGCTGCTAAATGAAAAAGGTGACTGAAAGATTGAATAAGCTGGTGCAGTGTCTTTATTACTTAATTAAATTGTGCTGAGGGAGACGAAGAAGAAACCTGTGCTGACTACTGATCAGCAGCTGGTTCTGATTTGTTTTATCCTGCAGAGGATTTGTAAAAGGAAACTATTGATAAACAGGTGAGAGAACAGACTTACTTCGTTAGATTAGTGTTCTGAATATTAAAAGAACGAGTAACCAGTGAAATAGTTGTGCATTTTGGAAGGCTGGAATGGATGAAAGAGGTTTTAATGTTTCTGTAATATCATGCATTACATAAACTGTCCTCTGTTCAATGGGGCATTTCTGGGTGAATGAAGATGCTTCAAAGCTGTTCACTACTTTAGATCAGCCGTCTAGGGATTACTAAACATGCAATGAGAGGGAACTAAATATTCTAATCTAAGGGACTGTACAAAAATGATTAGGGGTAAGGGAGGGTCAGAAAAGTTTTCTTTTGGCAAAAGGGAGGGTAGTGTGATTCTCTGGGAGAGCAGAGGGGGGGTTTTATTTCTGTTTTTATACTTTATTTTAGCTTTCCTGTGATAATCACATCATTATCAAACAACATGCTGTTGCACTGCGGTGGTTGTATGATGGACAATCAAATAATCAAGTGATATTACTGGAGTTACAACATCTTCTGTTGTAACAGACATTTATTTTTAAAGTTTGGGGTTTGGGAAGAGGTGAAAATATTACAGCCCCTCAGAGCTGCCTCCTGTGCCAAGGTCACTCAGCAGTAATAGTAACAACTTGTTTACTGCAACCCCTTTTAAAAAACATAGAGTGACTAGAATAGTCAATATTTTTTGTAACATTTTACATAACCAATTAAAGTTGTACCAATTAAATACTAATCATATTAGGCTTCAAAGAAAATTAATAATCAATAATTAAATTAATAATGCTGGGGAGGGTCTTACTTTTTGAAAAATTAAAACTCTGCACATTAATAATTTTCATATAGTACCTAAATCTATATTTATTTATTTATTTTAGCACTAAACCAGTTCTCACCAAGTCAGGAGCGAGCTTTTTCATTCATACATTTTTAAATAAGATCTGTTTTGCTTAGGAGTGTTAACACTAAGTGTGTTCAATAAAAGATGAGGGTAAAATATACTTTAATATTCCTGCTGAACATGTTGATTTATCAGTTATCTGTGATGCTTCTGCCCACCATGTTGTCACATCATGTCTCACAATTACAATCTCAAGAAACAAATTTTTTTGCTTCTTAAAAGAGCAAAACCACATCACAGAATAGTCAGCAGATGATGGGATGATGATGACAATACCACAAATATTCAATAATACTGTTAATTCAAGTTCTTTGGTGTCAATAAAAGACTGTGACTGAGATTCAGTGCAAAGCATTGCAACATGGCCACATCCTTTCATTAATTTTCATATTACTTGTGGAAGACCTGCACTGTTTGTCAATTAAACCACAAAGTAGAGTCACAACACACGAACTGATGTTTGTTGTTACAATTACTTGGAGTGCTTTCTGTGGCCTTGGCTTGACGCTTGATGCCAACGGCAAAAATCAATTTCAGCTGCACAGACACATGCATGCCACACAGAAACACACACGCACACATACGCACAACACACACGATGTATCATGAGAACAGTACAGAGAGGTGTGGAGTGTGAAGTGGGGAAACTCATCAGTCAGGCAGTAGATTCCAGCGCAGGGCTACCGGTGCAGGACTGGTTGTTACAGCTGCCATTACAGCAGCACAGATCTGCTGTTAGTGAGCTGCCAACATGAGTAATGTTTCCCTCTAACAGCTTTCATGTCCACTACACCTCAGGATGCAACTCATGTACAACACAAATAAATACTATAAAATGCTAAAAATGCACCAAAATACTTCCTCGTCTTACTACCAATTCCAAGGCAAAGGTGTTTTGTTCTTATTAGCTTGTTCAAGGCTAAAATGGTTTCTTAATTGCACTTGAGGGTAAATAGTTTGCGTCTGCATGATACCTACAGTATATGAATACTTTGGTTCAAGGCTGGACACTAAAATAGACAAAAAAAATAATCTTAAATAACTTTGGTTTTCTCCATGTTCTTGATACTAAATGCCTCCCGAGATAATTCCATCCATTTTGCAGCTGATTATATCAAAAAGCCTTAAACTCTCAGACTCACACACAAGTCCTGGTTTTATGTTGCCCAAAGCAACAGTCAGGTTCAGCCTAGCTTGGCCCGTGTGTCCTGGCCGTAGATAAGGACCTGCAGCAGGATGGCCATGTCGATTAGGATCTGGACTGATCCGCACACCCAGAACTGAGCCGGGCTTTCGTTCATCACAAAGTAGGTGGTTTTGAAGACGTCGCCGGCTGTCCACAGCAGCACCATCTTCACACTGGAGCAAAGGAGACACAGAGAGACACAGTGAGAATGTGAAAACCTGTAACGGGGGAAAAAGCTAACCCAGCATTGTCCAAAGATAAAAAAGCTGAACAAGCTTTTTCTTTTACAACCAACCCTTCCTAAGTCCTGCCCCTGTTTGCTCTGTGCTCTTACAGCAGTTGAGCAAACTTGGTGCCTTGTTGAAATGTCTCCCTTTCTGATTCCTCTATGCATTTTTTTTCATCAGGAGAGCACGGTCTGACTAGGGGTGGGGGAAGTAATCTATCCTTAAATGCACTGGTATTGTCTTTGGAGAGATTATGAATCAATACAGAAAATATAATAATTGAAAATTTAAAACCCAATTCTTGACATTATGAACATCTGTGACAATTTGAGGCTGGGCTGTAGGTTCCTTACTGCCGAACCAATTAAATGGTGAAACATAACCTACATCACCAGGTGCATTTACACTCTAAACTAGGCTACTTCTTGAGTTTTGGTGAGAACAGCTGAGCATGAGCAACTGCAGATGGATACAATCCACTTGGTTCAAAAGATTTAAATTTTAATGCATCAACATGCACAATCATTTCATCATTGCATCATAGCCCTCTGAACCGAGATTGAATTTAATTGTGAGTTGCCAAGAAATTCCTGCCCTGCTCTGACTCTGATTGGATGGTTCTCATTGGGTTGGGCAGGTTTAGGCATGAAAAATGTGATTGGGTAGGGTTTGGTTAAGAATATCAGGGTAAGCCAATCAGAGGCAGGGTAGGGCGGCTGATACCTTCGCCGTCCTGGAAAAAAAAATGTCTATGTTGAAAAGAAAATCAAATATTTAAGATGGATAAAAGATGTTGCTGTTGCTTGCTGATCCACATCAATTGTTAGCTAGCTAAAATGAAACAGGAAAAAATAAATTTGATGAAGGTTCCACCCAGTAGCAAGGTTGTTCAACTTAGCACAAAGCAAGAAGGGGGCGGGACTCAGGACAAGTCAATTCAGAGCAGTTTTCCTCTCAACGTAATTGTGCTAAAAACCTAAATGAATGGAGGCGCAGTGGAATAAAAAGCTAAATAAAGTAAAGTAACAGTAATCTGCTCCCTTTCCGCATTCATCTGTATATATTTTTTGAAAGAGTTTTAGGCTTGATTTATTTCCTGCTGTATAAAAATCAGTAGTGAGGCAGTAAAAAAAATCAATGAACAGGGTGAAGTGAACTACCAATAGATCAAATGAAGTAAGAGACAGTGAAGGAAAGAGAAAGACACAAAGATTGCCTGTCTGCGAAACATAGAAGCTGAGAAGAAAGACCTTGAAGAAGATACTAGTCATCTCACCATGCCAGCGGCCTGATGCCAACACAATACTCCCTCTTGTACTCCTACACTCATCACTTTATATCATTCCTCTGTCCTGCTGTTCCTTCGTACTTTTTGTTGCCATCTCGACTCATTTACTGTCATGTTTCTTTAACTCTTCCCTTCACAGTCTCTGCCCTCGATCCTTACTCCACCTACTCTGTCCTCCCTCCTGTGTTCTCTGTTCGTGCTCTCTGGACAGTGAAGTCCCATAGGTGTGAATATAAAATGAGTTTGTTCTTTTTATTAGGGATGACTGGGCCTGGGGACGGGGCAGGACCATCAGTCATCAATGAGACATACTGTAAGGGTCGGAGGGGTGAGGGAGAAAGGAAAGGGGGGAGACAGAGACTGCAGAGGACAGCATTTATCTCGCATGCAGTCTCAGAGACGGGGCAAAGACAGCAAAACCACCAGAGAGAAAGAGAGGGACCTCTGTGAATGGGGAGGAGACCTCTGTGAGATAGATATGGATGATGAGTGCATATGGGGGTACTGGCAGCCTAATGACTATGGGGACAGCTGTCCTGTACTATCCTTGAGCTCTCCTTGCAGAGTCACGTCAAACTCCCAACTCTCCCCTGGGCGCCCTTCAGGCCCCCGATGTGGAACCAAAATATTTTGTGGCTAACAATTCTGCCCTGGCATGGAAATGAGGACATCATTATTCAATGTATCTGGAAATGTACTAAATCTAGACACAGCATGTGGTATTGAAATGTGATTAATAACCCAAACTGACGCAGGCAGTGCTCGAGAGCTACAGGAAGTGTAATGATCTAACTTTAACACACAGCTGTTACACAGGACAGTCAAGGCACACATCTAGACACTTCCATACACAATCATATCTGCACTGACTCATAAACTGAGTCATTAATTGTCTTTTTTTATTTATTTTTCTGGACTTCTGGTTTCTGGGAGACAGTCTCTGTACTGGTAATTTGATTGCTCCAGTATTTGTCTGACTCTGACTCATCCATATATTATTCTGTAACTTATGGTGTGTTCCATTTGAACTTGGAAATTCCGACTTTCCAATTGGAAATATGAACTGGAACATGCCCTTGAAGCGGGATTTCCGAGTCGGAAAGTCGGAGGAACCTCACCAAACCTAACTTCAACATCCAAGATGGCTGCTCCAAGCATCAACAGTAGTGAAAGCTGTTTATTGGCACAACATCTCTCTGCTGACATGTTGCTTTGATATTTATATGCACAAATTACCAAGTAATGCCTAGTTATCAAGAAAAAAAAATCAGAGAGTGTTTTTCTGACTTGTACAGGAACGCAGGCAACTTGGGTATGATGTCATTCCCAGCTCCAACTTCTGAAATCCAAGGTAAACGTAATGCACCATTTGTATGCTATCACTCCATGTTGTGATTCAACGGGGTAACGAGTGCTAAGATCACAGGACTACTCCTTGTTGTGAGTTTTGACAGATCACTGCACCTGGACCCTTGAAAGAAAGACGGCTACTGCTAGCTAGAGCCCAAGGTTTGTAGGTGTTCAAAATCCATCCATCAATCAATCAATCAATCAGTAATAATACTACCTAGTAAGGTTAACTAGCTGCACTTTCTGAAAGGCACTTCCACTCTTCAGCTGCCAGATGTCAGTCAGCTGTTGCCATGGGAAACATCCATCCAGTGGCTTGAAGCCTAGACACCGTTTCCACAATGTGATTCATTCTACTTTTGAGATATTGAAAAATGTGAATAGTAACAGCACTTTAAAAAGTTGAAAAAAATAAAGTTGAATTTATGAGCAGTAAACTATGCTAAAAAATCCTGCCATGTCAGCTTGTGTTTGCAAACTTGCATTGCTGCATAAAATACATGACTGAGTCCATCTGGCTGTCTTTGACTGATCTTATCCTATCTCTACGGTGGCCCTTGTTCAGCAAAATTTATATAGTCTTGTTTTAAATTAAATTATTCTTTTTCAATTTCCATCCAAACACCCAGCTCCTTGTTTCTTCCCTCTTTGGTCTAAATGATTCTTCCCCCTCCAATTTTACCATCTCAGGCTTTATTAAGAATCCGGCTATTTCCACCTCTCCTACAGACTGACCATGGAGCGCTCGTTAAAAGCACATTTCAGTCTCAATGATGTGCTCTGCTCCCCTAACAATTTAAACTTTTGGGGTAAACACTCCAGGGTTTGATTGAACTGCTCCAAAAATAAGTGTGCTAAAGAATTTAAAATCGTCATGCTTTTACTTCTCTCTCTCTCTCTTTCTCTAAGCTGCCAGTATTCCTCAAGGAAAATACTTGCTTTTTATTCCACTGAAGTTTTTTTTTCCTCAGAGAGTACCCTTTGTTGAACTTCAGATTTCTTGTTTCATCCCTCTCCTTATCTTTTCCTTTCACTGCGCTACTTTCTTCTTTTTCCATTGTCCCGCTCAACTGTCATCATTGCTTTTATTGCCTCTGTCATAGCTATTACTCTGCTCTGCTTCTCTATAGGAATAGAAAGGAATAAAGTTAGTGACTTTTATCAGTTTTTACTGCGACCATGATAAAGTCAAATAATAAAGTTCCACTTTACAGCTCAGTAAGCTAGCTGGCTGAAATAAAAACAATTTGATAATATTATTAATATTCTATCTGTAATTTGAATTCAAAATTCACAGGCCATGCCTTCTACTCCAGGGGACTGTTGGTACGGTGCACGGTGTACAGTTCAGTCTTTCATGTGAAATGGAGAAAATTAAGAAGCCGGATAAACATGACGCCCGACTAACCGAGAGGTAATGTGAGGAAGTGTTGTGCATTCAGCATAAATAGAAAAATTGTGGATAAAGGAAAGGCTAACTAGTATTTGCTAATCAGTCAAGTGATGCAGCACAGACACAGCAGATTAATGGAACAATTTCAGTTCTCTGTTATAGTTAGGATTAGGCCACATGTGTTGCATTCAAATTAATTCAAACAAATTACATGTTACAGCGGTTTCAGTTCAGACGTGCAAGAGCGAATAATTTGCACAAGGTACCACATAGAATGAAGCTGCACAAAGCACTATAAACTGTAGGTTTGCATCTTAATGTAAATGAATATTCATTTTCTAACCTATTCCCCTCCTCGCTGATCTATTCTGTCATCCTTGACATTTTTACTTAATTTTCAGTAGGAACAAAATAGCTTTGCTTTACCATTCTTCTCTAGAGTAAAATTGTCACCATCATGTCTTTTGTGTCTCGTCAAGACTAGAATTTCACTGGATGCGGTTTGTGGGAGTCAGCGTATTTGGGGTCAAAGATTTAGACAATCCATCCAGTGCAACACACCGGTGATCAAATATGGCTCAAGTCTCTGCGACTACATTGCCTATTTCTTGCTTAAAATATTTTCAGAAACATATTTTAGTGTACTGTTTAGTTGTAATACTAGAACTACTGTGAACAAGCAGACTGCCACTATTTCCTAAAAACAACCACCATCCAAGCTGCAGTATGTCACCCACCAGCTCCATGCTCTTGCTCACATGTTCACCATGCTCACTTACACCCAAAGCTTATTTGAGCTGCAAATCAGTGAATAGCAGGAAGAAGTAAGGAATCATCCATAAGAAACCTTGCTGGTCAAGATGCTGCAGCATCAAACATTAAATATTAAGTGAGGTTTTGAATTCAGTGGAGACGATTTTTCTTCTATACCATAAAAAATTCACACTTGACTTCACTTATTTTTTTTTTAGCATTGTCTCCTCTGTCCTTCTCTGCAGCCCTCTGACCTTCATTTATTCTTCATCCTCCTCTCTGCCTCTGCTGTTCTCTGCTCCCCTCTCTGCCTCTGCTTAACCTTCCCTCCCTTTCTCACCCTCCCAAAATCTCTGCTCCCCCCTTTGGCTAATTTCTTTGCTCAAGAGACGGCAAACATCATTAACGAGGATGAGTCATTAACAATGTAATTAAGGAGGGCGGGTCATCTGTACAAAAGCAGTCTCTACAGCAGCGCAGCGGAATGGAGACAAAACACCAGTTTGAGGTCGTTCATCTCTGGCAGGAACGCACACACACACTCAGATGCACACACACTTTTCCCACATTCTACAGACTCTGTTTGTCATGCTAGTCTCATGTAGCTCCATCTGGCTGTGATAGCATTAATCACGGGACTTGTGGCTCAGCTGACGGGTGATGAAAGACATAGAACAAACAATTGAACTTGGTCGTGAGTGAGGCTTTGAGTGTCCACAGGGAGAAGGAGTTATTATGGTATCGATTGAGAATATTGACTGACTGACAACCTCTGTCTCACACACACACACACACACACACACATGCACACGCACCTACATCAACCAGCACGTGTGCCAGCTTGCTTTAGTTTGCACAAAATCAGCAAATGCAAACCATAAAATTGCGCATTTGCTTCACGTTCTCATCAAAGCACACACATGCACACAACGCACACTCACACGGACTCAATTCAGCCTCTCATTGATTACTACTGACCTGACACCCTCATCTAAGCCAAGTGGCACAAGGTTGAGAGAGGAAAAGGTGAAAGGGTGAAATGGTGAACTACGTACTTCAGTGATGGAAAGTAAAAGACGGGAGCTGGGAGATGGATGAGAGAAGCTGGAGGTAAAAGGAAAATGACGAGAGATGGATGACAATGCAGCCGGGCAGGGGGACGATAAATCTAAAGAGGGGTGAGAAACGAAGCCACCCTGATGGAGAGTTGGAGAGTGACAGGACAGGCAAGAGCGATGGAGAAAGTGAGGGGGAGGGGGGGGTCTGATTGCACGGTGTGATGGCTGTGCCGTATGTGGGCCAGGCAGTAATTGTGCTGTGTATTGAACGAGTGCTGTCAGCCCGGCTATTAGCTCCTCTAAGCGGCTGGAGCAGACGAGTGGAACACTACTACAGGAAACAGGGTTGACTGACATTTAGAAAGAGAGACAGAGACACGGGAGAGGGCGAGAAAGAAAGAGAATTAAAAGGACACAAGTGTGGTGTGTGAAATTTAGGGATTTCATGTCCCAAATATTTGCAGTTGCCTGGTGCATCTTTAAATGTCACTTTGGAAAACAGCATCTAATTGCAGGTCTAAAATCACTGTAAAGGACATGCTCCTATAAATCATTGCTTAATTATTTTAAGTAATATGAAAATCAATTAGACTAGCTATATGTAAGGTTGCAGCAACAACCGTACTACTGTGGTTTTGTAATGCCTACCTAATTACTGTCATCACTGCAAATTTTATTTTGAAGGGTCAATCTCTTAATGCATTTTATATCATCACATGCATCTAGTACATCTATGAATCAGACAGCAGGTTAGGAATAAAGTCTGTCAATGGTCGAAAGACAACTCAAGGTATCATGGCATTGCCACTAGATAGCTAACAACATGCTAAGAACAAAAATGCAGTTCAAGGCTGCTGAACTGCAGTGTCTTTTTCCAGCAGTTGAAAACAACAGGCAAAACCTTTCTCAGTCTTGAGAAACTGCAACGTTATTTAACTGACAAATTGTGACCTGTGCTGGACATTTATTGCTAAGTTTCTGCTCCACTAGCAAAAGACTTGTTAAGTCTGACAGATGCTTGTTCTTGGAGAATTCCTCAAAATCCCAAATTCTGTTCAGATAAAATGGTTTTGAATGTTTTATGCAAAAGTTTTTGAAACATCATTCATCTGTCCAAAATTCACACATGGAAACTACAGTATTGTTAAGTGTAGGCTATTTAAATATAATGGTTTCTGACTATGGAGTGATGTTTCTGTGAGTTGCTGAATTTTGTTGGAATGGTTCGCTCACATAAGCATATGGTTAATGTAATACACATTCCTGACACCAGTTTCACGTTATTCTACTGGTCGACAGTTGGTGGTGATAATGCACAAAGAAATGTGGCAATATGCCAAGAAAGACAAGTCAGAAAAAGACTGATAGCTAGTAACCATGGATTTAAACAATGCAAGGATTTAAAACATTTAAAAAAAAATCTACTTAAATGTTTTATGAGAAAGGAATTTGTTTAATCTCCATGTTACTGCTTTTATGAGCAACATTTAATGTAAATATGACCATGTTTACAAGAAAACTCCACAGAGCACATTTAGATGCTTGGTTAGAGAAATTTCAGCCAAATAAATGATGCTCTTACCATGTACAGTTTTTAAGTAATTGCAGAAATTTTCTAAATATATATATATATATATATATAAAAAAAACAATCATGGTGCTAATTGCTGCAATCTCTCTTTCAGTCCATTCAGCGCTGCCTAAATCACACAGTTGTAGATCACAACTGTAGAACTGTCTGATACGCTATTAGGTATCATGCAAGTGAAACTAATGGACAGTTTGTAAGGTTGAACAGGCAGGTCTGATCATTAACAGTGATGAAACAATTAGCTGATAACTAAGAAAGACAGAAAATGAATGCATGACAATTTTAATGATCACTTACACAGTGGAATCATGTTTTGAGTAAAAATACCACACAACCATAGCAGCTGGTTACAGTTGTGCTGCTTTTGTTCAGTCTATTTTATTGTAATTTCAATTTTTCAGTTCAGTTTCAGTTTACAGACACAATGATTAATTGATTAATCCCGCCACTAAAAACTATATTAATCGGAAGTAGCATCTCTATACAATACAGAGTATGCTTTGTGAGCAAGAATTGGTCCCACCCGATATTTTTCATTCTAGTCAAGTTCCTGAAGTTTCTAAAGCAACAAATTCCTCCCTCTGTGGGATGCCTGTGTGAAATGGTGCACAAAACAACAAGTAGGTTCCATTTAATGCATTGCTGTAATCACAAAACACTTGTAACACTGGGGATCAGAAGGCTAAGAGGTTTTCTGTGACTGCAGCTGGTTGATTTATTGCAACACGTATAACTCATTAGAACAGGTACCTGATTAGGTATACTCTATTCTCTGTCCTCTTCGAATCTTTTGACCTCTCTGCAGATTGCCCAGTGCCCTCATCTCCCTAACCCCGTCCCTCTGCTGGTTTATATGTATACCAATCTGTCTCTCTTCATGTATTCACTCTTCACTGTCTTGTGATCTTCTTGTCCCAGCCCAGATGGATGGATACTGGGATGAAGGAATAGCAAACTGGGAAGAAAGATGGCTGAAAGTTTCTTGCAGCCACAGTGTAGACTGCTATCGTGTGTCTAAACCTGTGCACATCGGTTTGTATCCATATTTAAATTTCATGACTGCAGTCCAGAATACAAATGTGAAGGAGGCTGTGTAGTTGATGACAAAGATGTCATGCAAATTTCACAGTAACAATGTGGACTAAATTCTGTAACATTAAAATCACTGGAAAGAACCTCTTTCCCATTTTAGGCTGAGATAACTGGTGCACTGGTTACACAAACACTGACTAACTGGGTTTTGGGAAGGTAAAAAAACATCCAAAAGTTTGGAATCACCAGTAAAATTGATGTTTTTCTTCTTTCCTCCCAGAATGGATATTTTAACATAGTAAAAGCTGTTTAATTTAGACACTAAATGTATTATTAACATTTTGAAAAAGGGTTAGTGCCAAAAGAAGAATGATTAAGTCATTAAATCTTCCATTTAGTTGATGTCCTCAGTGTTGCATGACGAGGAGGATACTGTTGTAACTTTTTTTTTCACAAAATTAATTTGTTTTCAGCGTGGTAGTGCATTGGTTAGCACTGCTGCGTCACAGCAAGAAGGTCCTGAAATCAAATCCCCCAGCTGGCTGGGGTGCTGAGGAGTTTGTGGCTGGCGCAGGGCCTTTCTGTGCCAAGTTTGCATGTTCTCCTTGTGTCCATGTGGGTTCTCTCCGGGTTCTCCAGCTTCCTCCCAAAGACATGCAGCATAATAGATTAACTGGTGACTCTAAAATTGTCCATAGGTGTGAATGTGAGAGTGAGTGGTTGTCTGTCTCTATGTGTCAGCCCTGCGATGAACTGGTGACTTGTCCAGGGTAAACCCCGCCTCTCACCCAATGTCAGCTGGGATAGGCTCCAGCCCCCGTGACCCATCAAGGATAAGTGGCTACGGACAATGAATGAATGAATAATTTGTTTTCTTGTTCAAAAAAGCACAAGTGACCCAAGATCATTATTGAATCACAACAGAGCTTGCAATTGGGCTTTAAATATTTTCTTTGGGCCCTCTGCAGTCTACTCAGAGGTTAGACTGATTCAGTTTAAACTGATTTGTCTCCAGACCAGTCTACTCTTTCTATTTTGAAGATTTAAGACTAGCTTTGCTAAAGCAACATGCCTGTTAATTCCAGCTGGTTGTAGCATTATTGTGCACTTGACAATGAAAAGGAATAAATCTGCAAAGATTTTGATGCCAAGCCTCCAGTTTCTTTTATCAGTGACTGGTGATTTTTTACATTCTTATTTAACTGTTGCACACAAGTATCTGTGTCTCTTTCTTGTACAGTGTTTTGTCCATGCACAAAATATTTTTAGCAAACCCTTCATACTAAATATCACTGAATTGGAAAGGGGACAACCTAGGAGCATGAAAAACCATTTAAAAATATAGAGTAGTTAGCTTTTTGATTGGAATTGTAGATTTGCTTGTGTTTTGTGGTGAATTTCTCATGACTGAGAACATTTTGTGACTCAGTGGACACACAGCATCCGTTGCTGTTGTGGGGATAAGTAGGCAGCTGATCACAAAATGAACCTAGTGCTGGCTTTAATCTTTAAGTGGGGAATCACACTTTGTATGTGAGACTTAAAGAGTCTCCAGAGGGGGTTTAGACAGTCCTTGTAATTGCTTGATAATACTAATACACAACTCTATGGGAAGAAGACACACTTAAGCAGCAGGGGTTGATGTTAGAAGCTTCAAAGAGCTCCAGTCACCTCATCCTTCTATCTCTCTGCACACATGCATCAACAATGAATGTGTGCATTGGCATGATATATGTGTCCATGCCTGTGAAACTTTGTATACACATGTGCGCGCCCACACATGAGGATCTGTGTGTGTGTGTGTGTATGTATGAGGTGATTTAGCAGCAGGGCTGTAGCTCTCCCAGAGGGGGGCAGATAGAGAGACGAAAATCAAAGAGCCCAGTGAGAGAGAAGCCGAGCTGCTCTTAACCCACTAACTATGAATTATGCATGTTGATCGATTGCACACAGGCAAACAACGAAAAGTTCCCAACCTGCCAGAAAAAGATGGATTCTACTTCAGCAAATGAAGTGGAGGGAGGTGAGCAGACGAGGGAGTATCACACAGAGGTTGCCTGAGGATATTTTAGATGCTTTTTTGGAGAATGTAAACAAGCCGGAATAGATGAGATGGCCTGCTGCTGTATTTATTACATCTACAGTATAATCTTATGTAATCTGAAACAGCACTCTATTTGTCAAAGCTTTGTTTCTTAAATTAAAAACAGTTGTGAATGCTTGTCGAAAAACCAGTAGCATATTCAGCAAGGTGAGACAATCCTCTTAAAGGTATTTTAAAGCCAATAGCAAATGAATTCTACTCATTTTTAATACACTTTTTAATTCCTGACAGGAGCGTTTCAAGCGGAGCCCTTCTTCAGTGTTCAAAGGGTATGTAAATGCTGTAGTACAGATGATGGTTCAGATCAACACAGTGACAGAACACCCCCATGGTATGTTATAGATAAAATGTAATATATTTAATTTGTGTCTGTGTGTTTTTTTCGAAGTCTAAATAGTGCAGATGTCTTTGCATGCTGAAGAAGAACTCTAAACTTGTGCCACACATTTATTGCATGAAGTCAGTGTCCAGATAGCTTTCTATTGGCTGGAATTAGGAGCATCATGATTTGGATTCTAATTCAAAAATTGATTGAAATTAGATAAGTCATGAAAATGAAAATTAATGAATCAAAATCAAGAGCAATACTCTCTCTTTTTGTGCATGTTAGGTCATTGTCTAATGGAAGAAAAACAACACTTCAAAGATGAAATGACGTAACTTGCAAGCGGCCTGCAGCTGTACTTTTCACTGACGGAGCTGGAGATATATCCAATGCTTTGATTAACCCTTGCTCTAAACTTTTACTTTGGTTATCTGGCAGCTGGCTCAGTGTTTCTGCTGGTAACATTATTTGTGTTTATCTTTTTCAAGAAGAATGTGAAAATGTAAATGAGAGTTGTCAGGGAATAAATATCTAATCAAATCTTGATCAAACTAGATCAAGACTCAATCAGGCACAGCTGTGAGTGCTAAAAAATGTTTAACTGTTTAAATAGAAAACTGAATAGAATAGGGATCTTAAAATTGAAAGTCAAATCAGATCATGGATTTTGATAATCGAGACACCCCTAGCTGACATCTTTTCAGACTCAGTGCCAGTGCAGTCCAAGACAAGACAAGATTACAGTTCAAGACTACAGTATTGAACATAGAAGAATAGAACAGAGAAAATAGTGAATCGTTTTTATCTGTCTCTCATTCTGTATCTACATTAAATGCACATAGTGAGAGACAGTAGTGGCGTAAAGGTGACAGATTCATTCAAGCAAGTCTAGCATGAGAAAACTGTGAAAAGGTTTCAAAATAATGGATGGACTGGGATGGATGCATAATCTTGCAATGTTAGGAAGTTCTTTAAAAAAGACTACCATCACATGAAGATGGAGCTGGAAACATGAGTAACACTGCTAGCAGCAAACTAACCGTCTGATTAATTCTTGGAGAACATATCAATACTACAACAAAAGTTGTAGTTATATTTCCTGAGTTATACTTCCCCATCTTGTGTTTCTGGTGCCTGAAGGCCAAAACCAACCCTGACACAATACAAGAACGTAAAGCATAAAGTGAATCTCAGCGCTGCCCTCAGTTCAGGGGTTTTTGTGTGTTATTTCATTTGATCTCCCTCCCAAAGAGCCAGCATATCCAGCGACTGCATGGCTATTTAATTTTTATCTCTGAAAAGCCTGGACTGTGGGTTGTAGAGGTCCAGATATTTTATTAGGGTTTTCACGCAACAATAAGAGTCTGAAAATGCCGCTTTTCACTTTTTGCTCCTCTCCAAATCCCTACAATTTATAAACAAAAGAAAATGTGAGGTCTCACAACACACACTCCTGTCTTATTTTGCCCCAGGGCAGACAGACAGGACTCTATCTTAACAGTGAGAGCTAGTGCACTAACTTACACAATGGTTTTGATCATATTAACTACACCCTAGCAAACTCTATTATATGTGCTTTGCTTTCACACTATACTATGTAAGCACAAAATGCAGGAACACTCTCATACAAGCATACATACACATATCTCACACAGAAAGACACAAACACAATTGAAGGGCTGAGTCCTGATACATTAGTTGCTTTCTCACTGTGAGAAGAAAACATGCACTAATGTCAGTGATGGAAGAAGATGTGTTCACAGCAAAAAAATCCAGTGAACAAAAAATGTCCTCATATGTATATAGAGTAACACATCAAAAAGTCATGAGATACCACATATTGACACCATCTTTAATTTGTTCAAAATAAGGCCACAACTGTGGATCATTAGCTATTAAATTTCTGAGTGTAAAAAATTGACTAAATAGTAAAATTAGACACAAAAAGCCTATCACTGCTTAAGACTGCATGCTTTACTCGACGAACTGTTCAAAATCCGAGATAGTGAACTGAATAATGATGCAAAACAACAACAAATGCTCAGAGAGAAGGAGTGGATTCTGGCGAATGTTTGGCATTTTTGCTAAATACTGCAATTTATGAGATTAAACTATTACTTAAAAATAAAGGTGTGCAATATGACAATATTAAATCATAAAGGATTAGAATTAGAGGTTTTTTTCTCAGCCAAATCACGCTATTTGCTCGTCCCTTTCATGCCTTTCCGAAAAAAAAAGCAGATAAACCAATCATAGCAAACCACTGTACCATGGATTTCTTTCCCTCCCATTTTATTTCACAGGCGGGAAGCCATGGATGAAAACAAAAACACCACCGAGGAGTTGGTCCCCAAAGAAAGTGAACATCGGTAATATAGAATTGTTTTGGATTTTGCTCAGACACAGGGTGCAATTGATTTGCAAAGGTTGCGCAGAGAAGCATCTCATGTCGGATTGTAATACGACAAACCTTTTCAACCAGAGACGGGCCCCTAAACAGTATGAAAAACTACCACACAAACCATCTTGCCACCCCAGACTAAACCTCTAGGCCAGTGGTGCCCAACCCTGGTCCTCAGGGACCCATGTCCTGCATGTTTTAGATGTTTCCCTGCTCCAACACACCTGATTCAAATGATCAGCTCATCATCAAGCCTCTGCAGAAGCCTGGCAACAGCCTGATCATTTGAATCAGGTGTGTTGGAGCAGGGAAACATCTAAAACATGCAGGACAGGGGTCCCTGAGGACCAGGGTTGGGCTCCACTGCTCTAGGCTATAATCACCTACATATACATTTTTCGTGCCTTTGATCATCATCTGTGATTTGAAAATATAAAATATACACAAATAGGATTTGTATGTCCTGATCATTGTTTCAGAAATAATAGCAGACTTCATAGCATCCAACCACAGCAGCCCTCGACAACACTGTTAGACAAAGTGGTAATTAAAGATGCTGCACCAGTGTCTGGTTCACCAGGAATTTTGCAGAAAAAAAGGCCAATAATGTGAAAGACAATATGTGGTTTGAATTGGAGTGTTTAGGGCCTGTGTAGCCTGTACAAGCTAAGGTTACTGGTTCTTGTTCAGCATAATCACTAGTAGAAGAGCACAGCTGAACACTGTGCACATGTACCATATTTACAGCCACTGTCTTCACACTCACCTTCCAGATCTGCTACTTTTGAGACTCACAATTCTGGTTCACAGGTCACAGAGTGCCTGGAGGTCATCACAGAGTCTGCATGACGTCCTCCAGGGCCAGACCGTATAGCTGCTGGCCCTTTGTCTGAAATCGCCTAGACATAATAGCTGCCTCAAGAGAAATGTGAAATCATCAATAGGATGCTATTGAAGAGACATGGCAATAGGACCACCATTCACACTTCAAAGGGTGTTACCCAGAACTGAGAGCAAGAAACAAGCTGCTGGCTGTGAAAGTGTGAGTGAGACACCGAATGTGCAGCACACACACAATAATGGGACAGGTGTTTATTTATTCTTTTTGTTGGACTCAATTGAATGTAGGTAGTTTGACTACTCTTGTCACATCGATGAGAATAAAGAGCAGTAAACTGCATTGAAAAAGACAGAGAAAAAAAGGAGAGAAGAAGAACAGCAGATGAGCTGTCTTAGGAAAGGAAACTAACAAAGATATGTATCTATTGAGAAGGAAAGCGGTACTGTATTTGCCTGCATACAGACTGCCACCATCAGTGTCCCCTCCACTGTCACTGAGTGACATTGGCAAGGTTGGCTGCTTTGGTGCAGAGCTGGGAGAGCAGAACTGGAGACGAGGCAAAATAGATAAAGTTTAATGAGAGGGAAGAGAAAAACAGGCGGGCTCCCCAGGCAGCCGAGCAGACAGCGGCGAGCAATCACTCACACACACAAACACATTGTTGTTTATATAAACAAATCGCAACTTTACCTTTCAATTGTAGCTTCCACCTGAGTAATCAGCGCTTTCAAATGTCAGGCGGGTGACAGCATCACTCAACAACCAAACACTGTCAAATAAAAACCCGCTGTCTCCATAAAGTCAGTGTTTAATGTCTAGCTAGAAACAGCTATCCAGCTCACTGAACAGCATGTGATATTCTAAGTAGTGTAGTTACAGTATGTTTTTGAAACAATATGAGGTAATGGAAGTAAGCTGGAGGGCTAAAAATGCAAAATAGTAAATTCATTCAGTAACACACCAAAAAAGCTCTGACGTGTTTTATGTTGGTGGCTGTCATACTGCATTATCAGTGTTACAGGAACCCATCGGGGGGAGGGATCAGAGTTTACTCCACAGAATGACAGGAACTCACGCTGCACTGTAATGAACTGGCAACCTGTCCAGCTCACAAAGAAATGACTGGTTATGAGTATTATCAGTATTATTTATTCTTTTACACGCCAGGGCTGAACAATATCATACTGCCATTATTCTGACTGATATTGTGACTGCGATATGAGTCATGATTTTAAAGGTAATTCGTTTTTCATTTCATTATCACCAATAAAAATATGAAAATGATGATTTGTGCCGGGGTCTCTACCAAACAAGTATGTCCTCTTCCATCTGCAGAATATGACTTGTAGGTCTTGTAGACTTGGTGCAGGCAATATGGCCAAAAACTTCTATTACAGTATATGTCATTTTATATCACAGTAACAGTATTGAGAGAGTAATTATTCTATAAATCAAATTAGGAATTGTTTAAAATAACCATACCCAACTTTATCATATTTGACTATTTTAAGGCCTCCTGCTCTGTAACTTCAATTTGACTTTCCTTCTCCATGTTTTCTTGTCACTCTCTTCTTCTGTGGTGGTTGGCAAACCAGCTTAGAGGTGCATTACTACCAACATCTGTCATTTTCATGTCACATGAAATGACGATCTGACAGTTGTGATCCCGTCCTGTTCGTACTGTGCAGGTCTATTCAGACTTATCAGGCTTTATAATTATGATAATAATTCCTTATTCCTTATTAAGGAATAAGGAATTCTTGGAACTGTTACCCCGCGACCTGATTTCGGATAAGTGGTTGAAGATGGATAGATGGATGGATATTCCTTATTAATGAGAATAATTTTAGACACACACACAAGCGCACGCTGTTTAACATAAATGAAGATGTTTTTTGATTGTGGAGATGTGTATGCGTGTTTAATAAAAATACGAAGGTTGCTATCTTGTGCAGACAGACCCATTGCGCCACAAACTTTGCGCTTTGACCAGGTTTTAGCTGGTCTAAGGCACAAGTGATTTTGACTCTAGTGTGCCAGGCACAAGATAATAAATACCCTTGGCCACACCGTTGTTTTGCCTTCAATTTTAGACCTCCTGCCCATGGTTGCACAAACTAGGCACACATTCATTTGTTATCTTGCAAACATGGCAAAACTGGCAACTGCAATGGTATAAGATAGTACTGCCACCTGTGCCCATGGCGCATCTGCTTTGTGCCAGGTGTAAGACAGGGCCCAAGGAGACAAACAGCCACTCACACTCACATTCACACATTGGTAATTTAGAGTCACCAACTAACCAGCATGTCCTTGGACTGTGGGAGGAAGCAAGATCACCTAGGCAGGCACAGGGAGAACAGTGCAAACTCCTCACAGAAAGGCATGACCCCAGCTGCAAACTCCCCAGCCCCCCATCTGGCTGGCTGACCCAGCACCTTCTTGTGGTGAGGTGACGATGCTAACCACTGCACCAGCAGACTTCCAAAATCATATGCTAAATTAACAACAGGGAGGTATAAACAGGACAAAAAGGAGGTGCACTTGTACTATTATTGCGGCATTGCTTCCACATGGTTGCAATGTTTGAATTATTTCTTAATGAGGAGCTTCCAAAATACATGATGGACACAAGCTCA
The DNA here is from genome assembly GCF_056507025.1 of Lutjanus erythropterus. Lineage (NCBI taxonomy): Eukaryota > Metazoa > Chordata > Actinopteri > Lutjaniformes > Lutjanidae > Lutjanus > Lutjanus erythropterus. The sequence continues at coordinate 10,194,949 of NC_139329.1, forward strand.
GACTGTTTCAGCCTCTCTTCACTTTATGCATTGGGGAAAATACTATGGTACTGACCCACATACTGTTTGTGTTACCATGGTTACCATGACTTTGCATAATCATATAGATTGTAATCTAGATTGCTCAGGAGATTGTTTCCTTGATTAGCACATGGATTAAGTAAAACTAATTGTATTTAAGATTTTGATTTCTTCCAAAAATCACAAACTGCATCCAACAGCTTAGGTGTGAAAGCCGCCAACAGCACCAGTTAAGAAATTCTTCACTTTCAGATATAACTTATCTACCCCATATATTTAATTTCCTATCACAACCTTCTGTTTTTCTACACCTCCTCCAGTCTTGCCTCTGTCTCTCTGCCTCTTTTATTGTATCTTTCCATCACTACTCTGCCCCTTCCTTGGTTTCCCAGGAGTTGTGGTATGAACATGAATGTGTGCACATGCATGCACAGGTGCAAAGTGTTGATAATGACCAAGAAGTGTAATTACACTGAGAGCGTCTAAATGTGCCTGTGTGTTTGTCTCTAACTCTGTAACTCTCTCCCTGGTTTTCCACAACATGTCTCTGTTTGAAGGCAATCATTTGGGCAGCCTGGAAAAGGTGAGCAGTCCTTGATGAAATGGATCCATTTGCTCATCATGACAACTCAGTAATAGGACTCAGGGGAATGTGACTGAACAACAACTGTTTCACATGGGATAACATGAGAGGAAGTGCGGACTATATGCTGCATCATCATATCTGGAAAACAGTTTGTTCAAGCTTAACTGAACAAATGGGAGAATCTTTAGGTGCATGTGATGAAGGTCAAAAGCTTTGAAACATGTTACACATGCAGAGACAGAAGTGCTGAATGGACGGTTTCAAGCCAGCAGGGTCATTTGTTCAATTAGCCTGCAGAAATCGATAGCAAGGTTAGAAAACATTCATGTTCAAATCACAGATTTTTCCAGCATCTTTGTTTTTGGTGTCTTTTTTTATATTATCATATTACTGAGTATGCAGTAATATTATCATATTACTGAGTATGCAGAGTATGCAGGGATATCTGAGTTTAGTAAACTGAAGTTCCTAACTCATTCATTAGTCATCTCAGAGACCTTATGTATTGTTATTGCATATTTAATCTTTAGCTTGATATTCACTCTCAGCTGAATGAGTGCTCACAGGAAGTGCAGGCCCAGATGTAAGCTATACCCTGAGGACACTTTATGTGAAATGGGGCATATTACCAAGAAAGAATGTCTTGCCATTCAAACAGTAAATCAACTATACTGCAGCATCTTTTAGTACACTTCTGCATTAGTAGAATTCATAACTACAGTCTATTCAGAGCTTATTTCTGGTGTTTATGGATGCACATGTGGCAAAATATTTAAGTATAAAAGCTACTGTGACAGTACAGAGTGACAACATGGAGGACACTTGAAGAGTAACTGGATATACAATAAAGGCTGCAGTGTGTGGAGAATATATACAGCAAGTGACACTTCTACTGCCTATCTGTGGTGAAAAGGATTGTCTCTCAAGGGAAAAACATGCTCAACACCTTCATGAATCAAGGTCCTTCTCACCTCCTCTTTTTCCCTAGAGCACAGTATTTCTGTGGTACTCTTACGCTTTGGGGAATGAACAAAAAATAAATATAATATCGAAACTAAGACAGAACAACAATGGTAAAGAAAAATAACTGGAAGGAAGGGGAAAGAGTAAGTAAATAATGTATCTCTGCAAAAGACAAACTGTAAACTGCAGCCATTACCGGTCCTCAATAGGGCCTTGTTAATATGACAGAAAAAAACCTACTCTGGGGTGTCAGCAGATAAAAACATTAAACCTAAAATGCGTGGTCATTGATTAGATGACAGAAAGATTTGTGTTTTCAGTATCAATACTGATAAATCACACAAGTAATTTATATTAGTCTGGCTGCGTGGTTAATAAAATAACTACTAAGTGAATCACCAAGAAATTTTACAGACATATATTTAACCTTCAAGATGAAAAATGATACATTTTGTGATCTCTTGACTTTTCATTTAGTGCCATCAACAAGTAAAAATGGTAATTTTTTTCTAAAGACATTCCCATCAGCTGCAGCTGTATTTTGTGTTTATTGATAATTAGCACAGTGGTTCTCAAACTTTTTTCGGCATGCCCCCCTTCAGAAGCCGAAAGAAGTTCACGTCCCCCACCCAACAATATTTTGGGTTTGGGGGGTGAATACAAGAAGTAAACAGGCATTAGAAAACTTTTTTAGCTTTTTTTAGCAGGCAAGAGTAAGTGCCAAAGTCTGAGGATTTGCTGCTATGCTTTGTCTTGTGTGATAGTAAACCTACAATTTTTAGGTTTCAGACAGTTGGTCAGACAAAACAAGTGATGGGTATTTTTCATAATTTTGTGACATTTCATCAACCAAATAATTGATAAAGTGAGTAAAAAGGCCACAGAATAATCAATAATGTAATGAATCAATGGTTGCAGCTGTGAAAACATATTTTTTGTACATTTTGCATGAAGGAATTTTGAGTCATGAATTGAAAAACAAAATCATTCTCACCTCCGGGGAGAGCTCCATCTGACGTTGCTGCGAACTCCTAATTTTAGGATCATCATCATTATATTCCCCTGGTGTGCATGTTAACGTCTGTCTGACTTCTATACTTCCTGAATATTTATTGAAAACAAATGGCTATGGTTGTGTCCTGGAAAGAAAAAGAAAATCTTTTCTATCTATTCTATATATTTTCTATTTCTTTTTTATCAGAGAAGACTGACCAGCAAAGCATGTGACTATACCGCATTTCAACACACACACACACACACACACACACACAGTATGCATGATTTTTGCACTGTTGACAGACAAGAGACATAATGAGGAAATAATGATCATAATTAGTGTGAGTTTCTGTGCCATTAGGGGCGTAATTGATCTTACAGTCCTCTACCTGAGAGGCTAATCAGTGTACACACTGACCTTTGCACACACTGACATACTCTTAACAAGAAAAACATTCATAAAGCAAGCTAAGCCCTTTGTTTACCCCCCTAATTCACCCTCTACTCCCTCTCTGCATTCAAGGTGACCTTGAATTTAACAAGTGACCTCAGGAATTACTTCAAAATGTAAAGTAATTGTGATAATATTAACATTTCTCGGAGGAAATATAAATGATTTTACAGTATTATAATCACCTTTTTAATAGATTTTTTTCTACTTGGTTTTCTGCCATTAGAGCAGTTTCAGAATGAGGCCTGAGCTGATGCAAAATTAATCTTTTGTTTAAGTTAAATGAGTGTGTCATTGTTCATCTTTGGTAATACATTTACCCTTGGTAATGAAAGAGATAGATATCGGTTATATAATTGCTTAAGGAACAGTCTTTGGGTTTATCCAAACCCTGACTCACTGTTTTTTCATGTAGCCTCTAATGATTATAAATTACCTTATTAGCATATTTTGTTCATGAGAATGTAAATTACTTGCACTCCCTGAACATTTAGGTCAATGAGAGCACTTTCCATGTGGTGTTAGTGAGCCCTCTAGAAGTCCTGTAGGAGTGTGCCACTGTATGCTGCTGTGAGTACAGTGAGTTATGAGCTTTCTGCAAAAAGCTCTGACCTCAATGTGTGCTGTACCTCATGCCTTTGGTAGAACGGTTTTGGAAGTTTTGCAGCAGCTGCGGGAGGCCCAGCATGGCCTCAAACATCACTGCCAGTGAACCCAGCGTCTCCACAAACACGGCGGAGTCCAGCAGCAGCAAGGTGACGACCGCACACAGCACGGTGAAGCCAAAGCAGAAGAGCAGGTAGTCCTCGAACGCGCTCCACTTCCAGAAGTAGCGAACGTCCAGGTCTGGAGAGAAAAAAGCGGATGCAGACAAACAATTTAAGTTATGCTCAATCCTTGTCATCAGTGTTGTTTACAGCGTGGAAAAACTAAATTGAATAGATGTGACAGGTGGAGGAGACAGGAAACCTGAAGCAAAGTGAAGATTGGGGGGGATGTGGGAGGATTTAATGGAGAGGAAGCTGACAGAAGAGCCTGAAGAGATGATCGAATGAAGAGACAGACAAAGAGTGAGGAAGTAAGTGTGTGTGTGTGTGTGGTGAGAAGGCGCTTACAGTATGTGAAGATGGAAACAGAGTGGGAAAAAGTGACAGGCAGAGATTGAAAAGGCGATATAACGGGAAAAAATACTGCAGAAGAAAGGAGCAAGCAGAGCTTTTCATTAAAGGATGCATAGGAATTCTGCAAAGACAGCACTCTTAAATCAATACCGCGCACATGCATAAGTGAATGGAACAAAGATAGATGAGATACTCAAAGCTTTTACATTTCTATTACTTTGGAATAACCCAGCCTTTGGCGAGGCCGGCTATACATTTAGAAAGTTTATTACCTTTGGTGTATAGCTATCTTTGCACTGACACAAATCTATTCATCATGTGTGGCTTTTACAATTCACTGATAAATACCAAGACCACTGCTGCTTGAAGCCATTATTTACTACTCGACTTGAATGGAAGAGGTGGGCTGCAGGAGGAGAGACTGTGTACAAAAGTCAGAGTGTGATTTAGAAATGGAATTTTTACCAACACTCATATAGTCACAGTGGTCCAGCAACCCAAAACAATGTCTCTCCATCAGAGTTCACAGCTTGGGGGCTGGTCCAGGAGCTGCCAAGTGAAGCTTGTAGCTTGTGAGGGGGAAACATTAGTCCAGCTACTTCCACATTCTCGTCACCGTCAGCCACCTCCTTGATGGACCATAATGTGAGATGATCGACAATCTCTCATTGCTTATGCATGACCATGGAGCTGTGGAAAACCAGCTGACATCAGCTAAAGGGGATTGATGGCTAAATAAGTGTGCATTAGTTAGCGTGGCAACTCAAGTGTGACGCTGCATACTACGAAGCACCTGAATTTAACATCTGCTGCTCTTACCTTTCACGCTGACTGAATAGGCTGCACCTATATCAGCGAAATATGTTTGTACTGTGCATTTGTATGTGTGTGTGTGCATGTTTGTGTCCTTGAATTTCTCTATAGAAAAGAGACAAATGTTGACAGCGAAGACTGATAAGAAAAATGTTATAAAATTGAGCAGTACTGTTGATCAGACACATACAATGTAAGTACAACATCTTCTGTTTAAGTTGCCTGTCCTCCGTCTTGCTCTTTCTCTCCATATTTCATGTCCTGTATACACCGCCATCTATTGAATAAAGGCAAAATAAAAAAAAAAAATAGAATATGAAAAAGCCCAAGGTGACTCTGCAAATCCCTTTTTTGTACAAACCTCATTAGAAAACAAGAGATGTTCAATATAAAATGACAAAATTGAGAAAAGCAACCAATCCTTATATCGAAAAAGTGAAACCAGCAAATGTTTTTGAAATGATTAGTGATAAATTGTTGCTAATTAATATTTTCTCCATTGCACAATCAATTAAATGAGTAATTGTTCCAGCATCAACTTGGTCAGGACTTGCATTTGAATTAGGATCAGAATGTGTATTGTACACCAGTCCTCAAACAATTAAACAGTCACACGCTCTGCTTTATTATAGTGGGAAGGAGTGTCTCTGGTCTGTGTTGATTACAGGCGTGGGATCAGGTGTACAGGTGTTGGGTGGCAACTGCAAATCATCTTAATTAACTCTGCTTTAAATGCTGGGATTCAACTCCGCCACATTGCCAGATTGTAGACTCAGCCTTTAATATATATGTTTTTTTTTTCAAATCTCTTTGTCTGTTTGTTTGCGCCCTGTTTCTAATGCCTGTTTGTCCTCTGCCTGCAGCTGGACCTGGTCTGACTCTTGCTTCTGTCCAACTCCTGAGCCAAACTGGAACCCTACTCTAGATCACTGCTCTCTTTCCCGGATCTCTGGACTCATTCCTTCCAGCTTCCCCTTACTCTGCTCCAATTACCCGGCTCAGCCCTGCTTTCTCCTGGCCAAGACACTCTCCTGCTCATTCAATCATTCATTCATTAAGTACTGTCTTAGTAAATTCTTCATTGAACCAGCTGCCTTTCTAAATCTTGTGTTCTGCCCTTGGGTTCTCAAAACTACCCCCTTACAATAAACAACTGATAAATTAGATATTTGAAAATCGGTGACTACTTTGATAACCAACAACAAAATGCCAAGTCTTTGTTGTTTACAGACTCTTAAATGTTTGGATTTGCTTGCCTTTCTTAATGTTGTATTGTAGTAGAGGTAACTCAGTAGAGTGCAGATGTCCTTAACGTAATTACATACTGTTTCTCAGTAACTAAAACAGATTATAAATACATTTATTTTGTAATTTAATTACATGTAACTATTTACTACCCAACACTATAAGTAGGTAAGCCTTGTTTTAGCCGAGCAGTTGTTGATGACTTGCTGTCCCTACCGGCCAGTTAAGAGGAGTGAAGAGTCAGCAGTTATATAAGTTTTTGTGCCTTATCACCAATCCCGTTCGTGACATTCATGGACAGGATATCAAGGCATAGTCATGGGAGTGAGGGTGTGCATTTTGGTGGCTTGAGGACTGCGAAGCTGCTTTTTGCAGATGATGTGGTTCTGATGGCACCATCGGTCTGTGACCTCCAGCGCTCGCTGGAACGGTCTGCATCCGAGCGTGAAGCGGCTGGGATGAGGATCATCACATTTAAGTCTGAGGGCATGGCTCTCAACAGGAAGAGCAGCTGAGAACCATGAGAGCTTAGCCAGAAGGCGAAGCTCTCGATCTACCGGTCAATCTTCATTCCTATTCTCACCTATTGTCATGAAGCGTGGGTCATGACTGAAAGAACAACATCATGGATACAAGCAGCCGAAATGGGTTTTCTCAGGAGAGTGGATGGCATCTTCCTTAGGGATAGGGTGAGAAGCTCAGTCATCCGTGAGGAACTCAGAGTAGAGCCACTGGTCCTTCGCGTAGAAAGAAGCCAGATGAGGTGGTTCCGGCATCTTGTAAGGATGCCACTTGGTTGCCTCTGTAGGGAGGTGTTGCCTAGGGTCTAGGCTGTTGTCTAGGGTCCCCTGCTGGAACTGTTACCTCCACAACCTGATTTCAGATAACTGGTTGAAGATGGATGAATGGATGGACAGGTTTTACAAAAACTGTGAATCACCACAACCACGAGAGGTTCTTGAGCCATCTAGCAGTATGCGAAATAGCTGCAGACAAGCTCCAGCCCTGTTGGTCAAACACACACACACACGCATGACCAATTGACCAATCGCATGATCTCCACCCGAGGTAATAATAATAATAATAAATACATTTAGCTTTTTTGACTGTTTAGAAACAGAAATGAGTAAGAATATATCTCTTTCAGCCCTAGGTAGTTTTATGACATTTATGAACTAATTAGCCTCATGACTGAAAGAAAAAGGATCGATAATTTAACCTATAACAAAAATGTTAACAAAACTGTCAAGTGCACCTGATTAAGTATTAGAAATTAGGAGTTGCTGCTGTCAGTGCCCAAGTTACATACTAAGGTTGTCAAAAGTATTAATCCTTCAATGCTTTTTCAGTGTTAAAATCAATAAAATACTAAGATTTAATAGTGTTGAAAGTAGAAAAAGAAAAAAGGTGCTTATTCAACACCTCAGCTCAGTTCAGTCGTTACTGTCCAGCATGAAATTTGCATTAATGCAGCACCAGTCAGTGTTCAGTGACTTTTCTGTTCCAGTACTGTGTGCAGGTTGTTAATATTAAAAAGCTTTTAAAACAAGTCAAGGTTTTCATCATGTAAGATGAAAATTTGTAATTATGTTCAGGAGACTCAAACTACAATGGCCTGCCAATGAGAAATGAAGGATACTGGAAACTGCCTACTCTTTCATCCAACACCTCACACTCACTGAAAGAGGAACATTTTCAGTTTTAAGGGCCTCTCTGTCTGAACAGCGCCTCATTCAACTGTATCATCTCACATACTGCACATATATGGTTCACACAAAATATCAGTGAGCACACTCACACATACACACACACACACACACAACTGTTTCCCATTCCACTCCAGTGAGCCGCATCTGCTGTTGCGTCCTGGGACAGACAGAGTGAGACATCTTGCAGCGTGGTGTGTTTGTGGCAAACAGCGAACGTGATTAATGGCTTTATCACCCGGAGAAACAAAAGACACGCTGCCCACAGCTGACGTGAGACATGCGAGGTGGGCGAGGAGAGCAAAACAACATAACACACACACACACACACACACACGCATCTCAGCTCTCTCACACACATGCTTCTTGACAAACATCAGCTCTTGGGGTATGACTTATGTCTGTTCTCACAAACAATGACACTGACAGAAGCCAAAGAGCTGGAGACAGAGAGTCTGACACACTTATTCACATGTCCCTCTTTGCTCCTGATGTCCCTTTACTTTAACACATCATCAAACCTGCAGTCACGGCGGCTGGCAGAGCGAGACTGGAGAGTCAGGATGGGCTTAGAGGCCGCCCTTTATCAGCTACATAAAAGCCCTTTCATTTCCAATTGAATGAGACCAAGGTGGTGAAGTATAAACATGCTGACAGCAGCAACAATGAGAGTGGTGGTATTTCAAAACTACTGTCAACTTTTCACTGTATAAAGCCTCCTGCTGAGCCACTCACATTCTCATCTCTCCGTTTTTAATTCAGCTTCCCTCTCTGCTGCTTATCTGTGACACACACACTCACACACATACAAACACAGAGACACCAAAACACTCTTCTCTTGTACTCTTACCAGGCAATCCAATCTATTTCCATGCATAAAGCAACACGCACTCACTTCCCCTTCTCTTAGCCCCACTCCCTTTCTCTTTCTCTCCATCCCATTTCATCTCTCACTTGTATGTTTACCTGCATAATCAAATTGCCCGGAAGAGGATAATGGAGAGAGAAAGCTATGCATCATTCATGGAGTTATCTCTTTTATTTGTCTTCCGCTCATATCGTGCATCATCCCTGGCTTCCTTTTCCTGACCAGCTCACGTCTTTCCTCTCACGGTTTAAAGATTTTCCACCCACCTCGCTGACTAAAACTTCACGCACACCTCCTTTGTGGCTGCTGTCCTGTCACCCGAAGACAGGACAGGTGGCTTGGCCTTTTCCAAGCAGCATCCTCCCGTCTGGTGTGTGTCGAGGCCAGAGGCGCACTTCAAACACCCCTGAGGCTCTGGAGTGCCAGGAGGAGGCGAGACGCTCTTTCTTCACACAGACTCTTTGTTTACACAAAGCCCGTTCAAGATCAAACAATTCAATTACTAAAACGGGCAAGGAAGCAGCCCAGAGGAGGTCAATACCTGCGTATGAAGTTATTCTGGGAAGACGTGAAGTTGCTCAGGCTCAGATAAGTCAGTCAATTTATGTAAGTGTGTGTCTGTTCGGGTGTGAGTCTGGAGTTGTGACAGCCTTAGCGAGACTTTGTTTTCGTGCTGTTTGACCTTATAGGGAAATTTGGCACTTTTCTTGTGGATGTTCAGTCATTGTTGAAAGTAAATGTAGTCAGTTGAAGCAATAAATTCCTCAGTGCTGCTATATTGACCAAGAAAACTGAATTCACCTGCCGCATTTGTTCTTCCTGTATCCAGTGATGTCACTGCGTGTCAGCTGGAGAAGATCAGATATTATACTGCTGTGTTCCAGGTTGTAAATCATATAAATGTAGAGAATCTGACAAAAACCTAGCTAGTATTACACAACAGCTAATGTTAGCATTTCCTCCTGACAAACATTATTGCGTTCTAGTGTTATATGATATGAAAGAAAATTGGTGTAAATTTCTTTAATTGGTATTTCAGAATCATATCATAACACTTCCAAACATGTTAGCAAGGAAATGGCTGGATGCTAACATTAGCTGTCATGTGACAGTAGCAAATGGGTTATCACATGATGTTTTTACCTTGAAAAATGTCCCAATGTTCCTCCAGATTTTCACTATCCATTGTTTTTTCAGTTGCTGATCAATCAGGAAGTTCTAACCTGAAACCTGAAACACAGCAGAATGAAAGTTGACCTTGCCACCCTGAGTGTGACATCAGAGGAATATGTGCACCATGTGACTATTGTGAACGGGCAAGGGAGTCACAATCTTGCCTGCACCGCTTCCTGGTACATGTAGAACGTTCCCTTTAACTGACACAGAGGAGGGAGAGGATAATTAGAGACTGGACAGAGCGAAGGAGGGTGAAGGAGTCCAACAGAGATTGAGAGCAGCCTTGGGGCAGTCAAGGAGAAATATGGAGGCTTCTTACATAGTTTCCCATCAGGCCGAGCAGAGAAAGCACAGTGCAGAGCTAAGAGACTGACAAAGAGACAAGGATGGACACTGACAGCTAGAGAGCTTCGAGATGTGCTGAGTCAGCGCTGTCAGTCTGCGAGCAGAACGACTCAGCTCTGCTCTGTGTATTTTAAGATGTGTGAAAGTTGGTGTTTGACATGTAGGATGTCTGTTGGGTGCTCAGCTCACTGGTCTAATGTGCAGATAGGTGTGGCTTCTCTCAGGACATGCTGGATGTAATGGACTTTTCAGATTATTATAATGGGTAAAAAACAACCTATTTTTAGAGTTGCCCCCTAATATTCAACTAAACTGTTAGCTGCTAAGAAGAGTCTTAGTAGATTAAGGTTAATTTCTTTGTGAAATGTAAAAAACAAACAAATACACACAAAAAACCCCTCATCAAACTCCATATGGGAGCAGCACCTCACTGTTAGCTCAGGGGGATTGTTGCAACAGAGGCCTTTTCTCTTGTAACACTATCATAACCAGCTCACTCCTGCTAACAGTGCTGCAGCTGCCATTAGCCAGCTAGCTCAGTTACTGGACCTATTACGATGGGACACAGCCTCTGAGATGGACGGAGGCCAGGTTAATGACCCAGAATGATCACTGAGGCGATTTAACATTACAGCAGCTCCGATATTGAAGACACAGCAGGCTCAGGCAGAAACAGGAGGCATGAAGTGGTTGAGGAACAAATTTGTACCTTATCGAGTTAATTAGTAAGTATACATCATCCATCATGTTAGAAGTTAGAAGTGATTCATTCCTGTTTTTTTTTTAAACAACATTAAGACATTACATTTGCTTTTGCATGTAACAAGTGGCTCTTATTGTCCCCAAACACATATATTTGAGATATTAAATTAATATCATGAGCTACATGATCAATAGTTATTAATATCTATAGATATGAAACTTCACTATTGTGATAGCTATATCGCCCAGTCCTAATCAATAATGAAAACAATTGTTAGTTGCAGTCCAATATTTGACACTATGCACAAGCATCACCGCTTTCCAACCGAGCAGCACATCTGTTGCTGGGTGAATATCCTATGTTGTAACAACATGACCACCACTAAGCAGATTTTTCTTTGACAAAGAAAACAAATGAAAAAGATTATATCACCAGTTTTAGATGACAGGCAGATTGTTTCTACAACCAGCTGGACTAAAATTGATCAGAAATAAATAAGGGACAACCCATAAGCAGAACTCATAATGGCATTGATGTCAATAAAATCTTATCAATCCCCATCCTGAATCCAGAAAATGGTCGAGGGCAATTTCACAGTATCCATGAGCTAAACCTGCAGGCTGCATGTGCTTCCTCGGCTCATGACCACGGCTCCACAGAACATCCACAGCACAGACACACCAGAAAAATCCTCTAATACCCTCTGGACCAGCTTTAATATGGACAGCACAGGCACTCTGCAGTCATATGGACATAGAGAAAGTCAGCGAACCGTTCTGAACTCTGACTTCTTCATCAGACTGAAAACCAACACCGGGCTCATTTCTGCACCAGAAACATAAGTCGGTTCATCCGCAGAACAGGACTGAGTGAAGACAGATTGGGAAGGGTCCACTGCTCTCTGTGTCTCCCTCTTTCTCTGTCAGCTCTCTGAATAATACAGAAGCTTCTAAAATAATGTCCACTCATTAAGTTACTGTGGGAATGTAACACACGGAAGCACACACAAGAACAAATTGCCTTCCCAGTGGATTTCCTCTCTTGAACTAGTTCATATTTAACTTGGAAGCAGAGGAACTTCATTAAACAGCTGCCTTCTCTGGTAAAACATTTGGTTAATTTATTAGCCTAACACAATATGAGTAATGCTGACTAAGCATTTCAACTACTTTTCCTTTCAATTTGTAATAAACTTTGCAAGGACATCTGATCTCAAAATCAGCAGCAACGCTCTGTTTTAGTAATTATTTATGAAATGAAGCAGGACACAGAGCAATTCACACACTGACCAGTCAGCACAAAAACTTAATTAAAGTAAAGCAATAAAAGGGAAATTAAAAAGAAACAATAATCACAAGAACCATCTAGTTATTATTCTAGAAATACTCCTGAATTTTTGCATCGATCACCCCTCCACATCATTCTCCCTCTCTCCTGTTAAACTGTTTACATGCTTCCCAGTGGAGAGGATGTTTTAGAGGGTTTGTTGCACAATGTCAGACTGGACCAACGTCGGCACTATGTGTCAAGAACGGACAGCTCAGGTCCAGCCATGCGTTAGAGGAGCTATTTGTGGTAACAAGGATTGCTATTTCTGTCCAGATTCACACCTGCCTGGCTGTTAACTTGCAAGTCATGTTCTTAAGTGCTTCTAGTTGAGTCAAAAGCTATTATATGTAAATCCAAATATTCAATCCCACAAAAAATTAACATCTGACCCCACAAGAATAGGTTCATAAATTGGTCTCTTTGGCTGCCCAAAAAAAAAAGCACAGAGTAAACCTGTTCTCATTAGGGAAGTTGAGGCACAGAAAGACTCAGGTCTTGTAAGGAAATGTAAAAAACACAACATAACTGAAAATGTGCAGTGATAAACAGCAAAAGTAAAAAAGACTGCAGTTAAGGTCATTTTCAATTGAGAAAGCAGGATTAAGCCAATACTTTGCGTCACTATATATTTCGGGCTGATTCTTTTTGTGCATTCTGCTAAGAAATAAAAATTTCTGATCTCATCTTGACAACGCACACACACTGTTGTGCAAAAATGCCTGTATACACACAGAAAACAACACACACACACACACACACACACACATAGGGGAATCACAATGTCCAGTGCAATTACTGTAACTCCAGTAGCTTCTGTGTGTGTTTGCCACAGGGGAATGAGGCATATTGTAATAGGCCGTACACTACATTATGTATTTGAGTTTTGATTTGTTTCTGTTGCATAATCTTTTCAGCTTACATGTTTAATCCAGTTTTGGATTTGTTGCCTCACTGCCCAGTTTGCCGAAAGGACATCCTCTATTTTTATCTTTTATGTGCAGTAAATTAACAACAAAATAAATGAAGTTGTGAAAGAGAGCCACATTGTTTATTTAGTCTCAAACAGCACTGCAGTGGTCTCTCTAAGCTCTGTTTGGTCACACCCTCTAATACAAAACATCCTATCTGCAACATCTAATGCATATCTATTCACAGGGACGTGAATTAGGGACGTCATTTGCATAATATTTTGTGTATTGCAAAAAGCCATTCATGCAGAGACATCCAAGTAATACATTCACAAGTCAGTAGTTTTACAGTCACTTGCCTGAATACATAATGGTGAGCGATTGTGTGCCTTTGAATAGAGATTTTCTACAGCAACAACAAAGAGTGTGCTGTGAGATTAAGAGGTAAGATGAATGTGCTATTAGGACCGATAGCTTAGCACAATTAAGAGGTCAGGAGCAGCTCCTCACAGAGAGAGAGAAAACGAAATCAAACAAAATCATAAAAATAACATTAACATGATCAATTTTAGCATTTATATCACAAAACCTCCATTTCCAAATTACAGCCTCTCGTGGCTCCTCAGCCAATCACATACCCCCTACCTCTAAGATGGCTCCGCAACTGCTATCAAATTTAGCTGATCAGGTCCACTTGCCTAGAATATAAAAAGAATAATGCCATGAATCAGCGGCTGTAAGTAAATACAACAGACAGGCACAAAAAGGATTAGAAACCTGTGCTCTCAGTTTGGTCATTAGACGCTTCTTAACTAACTAGCCTGGATGTTTTAACAAAGTTCACAGCAGGGGTCCTACAGAATAGTTTTATTATGTGTATCATTGTAGACAAATCATTCATCTGTGCCATCTTAAATAAACATAATTTAAGGTACTCAGAGAAGGAAATACTCAGGCTATCCCTTCATGAGAGCAGTCTTGTTGTTACTGAAGTCAAACTGTCTCTAGCTCAGACAAGCTTACTGGGGATTAGTCCAATATCATTGCATCTATTTTGTAAACAGCCCATCTGAGCAAATCAAGGACTGTGCCACTTCTACTCTACTGGTTATATTTGAGACTTTGTTGATGAGGACAAAAATACGATATCTCCTGCGACATATTCTTTTTGGGGGAGTAGTCGATGATGACTAAAATACAACTGTTGTGGCTGAATTAGCGTAGGGTTTGAATGGTGCCAACTTTAGCGTACTGAGTATATTTGCGTCTTAACTATGAGATTAACTTTCATAATGACTTTGACATAAAATTTTGTAAATTTTATAAAGTGTGAATATCCTACTTTTGTTTTGTCTGTAAAAGCATTTGTTAACTCTGTTTTTTAAATAATTTTACAATTGATTGTCTCATTTACATTATTGTAGATATATAGTGTGTTTATTGTATAGCTACTATATGTATATGATATGATTATGATTATATATTAAGTAATCTGTCTATTTATTACCTCTTGTTTTCTGCATGTTTTGACAGCTGATCAAAAAACAATGAAGAAAGAGAGAAAGATGAAATGACATGTAACCAACCAAAAACAACCCTATGAAAGGGAGAGAGAACGAAATATCCTCTATTCAGAAAATAATTTTCTGTCAAGAACACTCTGAGTTTCTGCCACAGTGGCACATTTGAAAGACGGCTGCTTTGACCTTGCATGTGAACCACAGCTGTGATTTCCACGACTGATTGCTTCCTCGCTGAGAGTATGTGTGTATTCTTCCCAGCCTCTTGACCCTGATGTGGTTTAACTAATGAGCACTATTGGCATTAACAACACACAACAATAATTCTGTGACCACTTGACCTCTGTTATGTACTAATGCATTCAACATTCATACTCCTTACATACATAATAAAATAACAACCGCGATTCTAAACAGCTTGATATCTAAGTCAGAATATACACTTTTTCAACCAATACATTATACACATGACAGGAGCCACTTCTGTCTGACAGTCCTGTTAATGAATAGAGACAAACAAAAAAGGTCTATTAAAGCACTTTTTGTAAACATGCTTAAGATGTTCAGCTTCACGACAGGAAGATTGATGGCCCAACCCCGAGTTTGTTTGTGTGCATCCTAACAGAACACCATATTTATTTATTTATTTACATTTATTTATCAGTACAGTGGCTGCACGATGTCTTTGCACTTAACTACATTTGTTTTAGCTTCAGGTCCACTGACAATTCTGGCATACTGTCACACACACATCCACTACTACCATTCGATCTACCGTTTAACATTCATTCCTTTTCTAGCGCCTCCATCTACTTTCGTCCCTAAAAGTCAGCGGCCAGCAGCGCCTGCAGCTCAGAGATAAATGAGTGAGTCAGTCAGACTCCTATTCAGCTATGCAGGCCGGCTTCCTGCCAGGACCGGGCTGTCTGTGTGTATATGTTTTTATGTGTTTGCTTTTGTGTTGAAATTTAAGTATGTGTCATTTCACGGGCAAATGTAAGATGGATGTGTATTGAATTTGGGTGGAATTACATCACATACAATGAATTTTTGTTATCCAGTTAATTAATTCTATGTGGACTAAATGACTGAAGAAGAGATCTGTCTGGTTTAAAGAACTAGTATGTAGGATTTAGTACCACCTAACAGTGTGCGATATATGGAGACAGCAGGATGACGCAAATAGACAACAAACAAACACTGAAAGGGGCATAATGCTCCACCAAGTGATAAAAAGCCACAGGCTAGCAGAAATGATCGGATCATATCATATTATGATACAGATTCTTGCCAAAACACAGCTCTAATTTTGACACGCAGACCTGAGACACTCAGGACTCAGGTCCTGGTACTGGGTGTAATCTCTGTTTGTAGGAACTAGGGATGTCACGAGAACCGATACTTCAGTACCAAGTCGATGCCCATATTTTGAAAACGTGATGGTGCTTTTTTTCTTAGAGTACTGTAGGTACTGGAGATGCAGTTCTTCTGAGCATGACAAGGACAGCATAAATGCTTACAGGTGCTGTAGTCTGACATTAAATGCCAGAGGAAGGAGAAAAAGCCCCTTCCAGTACTGGACAACAACAACAACAACATAAGATGGCAACATAAAAGTAGTAATGTGAAAAACCCACAGGGTGGGTCTGGATAGACTTTCTACAAAATACCACAGGTTAAACATTGTGTCGTTCCACTTTGCTTCACCTCTCTCTGTTTCCCTCTCAGTCAAACACACACACACACACACACACACACACACACACACACACACTGGCTGCAGCAGTGCATCCAGTGTGCTCTGTCAGATCAGCTGATCGGGGCTCAAAGCACAACAAAATAAGTAAAATCTTTTCTACACAGTGCAGCTGGACACCACCCTAAAAAATACAGTATAGAACGTTTTTGTCTTTTAACATTGTATCATATCAGATCTAGAATCGTGGAGTTTAACTAGTATTGGTATCAACTACTAAATTTCTGTTATTGTGACATCCATACAGGAACAGAGAGGGATCAAGACCTCAACTTTCTACCTCTTTTTGCACCTAGTTCTCTCTCGCTGTCCTCCTCATAACCCTCTTTTCATTCTCTTTCCTCTCTGTCAATCACAGCACGTCCTCCTTTTTTTCCTCCCTGTACTCTTCTTCTCCCGCATCTATCCAGTGCTGTAAGTTCCATTAAGAAGAGAAAATCAGAGATAAAAAAGCCCTTCATTGGCACTGTCCTTCACTTGTCCTGATAGCTTCCATATAAGCCTCTGTATCTTGCCTTGCATGCCAGCTAAATCCGTAAATGTCTCAAATCTTTTCAAGATCACACAAGACCGGGGGTGGCTGCAGGTGTTTTGCCTTTAAGAAGCGTCAGCAGTCTCTTTTTGAAGTTCATCGCTTGTTTAGGATTTGCTGTCTACAGCAAAATGAAAGTTTGACGTTGATTCAGAGGAAGTGTTGCTCTTCTTCCGTTTCATGTATTTTTCAAAGGTTATTCGATGTGATGAGTGAGCGGATATGTTTTCTTATTATGGGCGCTAGCTGTTAGCTACTAATCCCAAACACTGAGGCCATTTTTATCTCTGCCATCCATGCGGAACAGACACTCAATCACAGCACTACAGTTTCCCCAAATCCTTTGTTTGTAACTATTTTTTATTAATAATTTTATCCAGAAACCTTTGAGATATTGACAGGTTGATCTGGTTCTCATTTCAACCAGCAGAGTAATGGCTGAAGGGACGTCAGGAGATTCAGATGAGGCATCACTTCCCTGGCCTCACTTTTTTCTTTTACTAACTAGCTCTTTCAAACCAGTGCTGGCAGCTCATGCTGTCAAACGCTGGTTGTTTGATAGCAGAACATCACGCAGAGCACTGACACTGAGCTGACACTGAGCAGGAAAGTCCATCCTGTTAGACTGTGATTAGCTCTGTATTTGTTACTACATACAATGCTGCCCCTCAGTATATGACAGTGACACATTTTTATTGTTCTGGCTCTACTACAGTACATTGGATTAGAAATTATACAATAAGATTAAAGTACTGGCTTTAAGGTTTAGGGGTGTTTGATGTTCACATCCACATTGGGTTTACAATATTGGGCTTTTTTACATACAGTCCTACATTTTTAGGAGAATGCAGCAGAACAATGAGAGTACTGGCAATGTGCCGGGGAGTTTTTCATGTCCCGGTTCTTGCAAATACATTTGCATGACATAAATCAAAACATTGAGACACTTCTGCCTTTTCTTATAATGCAAATGTCCATGTGACACTGCCTATGTGTGGCAGTTTTTCACACTGTATGAGTCATGGTCTACATTCATGTAGACAGAGTGATGCTAGTCACTTACATGCTTGTTATAAACAACCTGGCCGACCAATTATGAAGTAACTCATGACTCAAGCACTCATTTCCATATATACGCTTGAGTCATTCACCATATTCACATGACTGCCAGTTTCCTCTGATGTATCACTCAAGGTGCGAAGCTCAAATGTAGTACTGTTGTGTTCAAGGTTGCCAGCTGTATAAATGTCGTAACATTGTTATCATTTCATCACTTACGGTTTACTCAGCTACTGAAAAGACAACGGATGGTAAAAATCTGGGCCATATTTCAGGCTAAAACAACATATTTGATAATCCATTAGGTACCGTTACACAACAACCAATGTTAGCACTCAACCACTTCCTAGCTAACATTACTGTTTGATAGCACACAAGATACAATGGGAAAAGTGTGAATTAATATAGTAACATAGTAGTATAGTAACATAACAAATTTAGCAGTGCTGGTGGAACCGAAAGAATTAGAAAATAATAGTACAGCTGTCAACAATGTGTAGTATTTTAGCAACTGGCATGGCATGATGATATGGTGAACAGAACATTCATTTTGCGTGATTTCCTCCCAGTGAAGGGAGGCAGACTGAACATGATTTGCACAAGAGGGCTGGTCCACTCACAAATTTTGCTCCTATCTAAGATAAAATTCTAAGTACAAAAAGAAAAATTGATGAATAAGTCAAATTTTCTTAGATCACTTAGTGTTTCCCCTGGGTTGACTGCTTTGGGGGTGCAGATGTGTTGGGGGTGGTAACCCATACAGTGACAGAAGTCATGGCTATATTATCTATAGTTCCCTCTGCCTAGCTCCTTTTTTATGAAGTAACACTACGTTTTTAGAGTACATTTTGTTTGGCTACTGTGTTTTTATATCAAACATAAATGCTGGTATGGTGGACCCCAGTGCTGTGAGTCTTATAGATGATAACTGGACAGAGTGCTGGAGCCAAAGTGCCAAGATGCAGTGACCTTGGTGCTGAGGATGGTTGAGTGGAGTGGATGGAAATGAGGAGGTGAAGCATCACTGGAGCACTCATGCTGGGAGAGCATGACGGAGACAGAAGAGGAGACGATCAAATTAACTACACTTGGGCTCCTGTGTTCCTGACTCGCTCAGTCTCCCTCATACACTCTCTGAAGGATGTGGGTGTAAATACACCTCATGATATACACATTGTATATGGGCAAAAGTACTGTGTTTATCTCCCTGTCTTCTTCTTTGTAAGACACTCACAGAGCCAAAGTTAAGCCTGGCCGTGTGTGAAGGTGATCTGGCCTGATACAAATCAGCTGTTGACCAGATGTGAGAGTCGGGAGGTCCAGATAAGGACACAACAGCGCAGAGGAGCAAAAAGAGATCAAACTACTTATTAGGGTCTATAGGGTCAGACACATTATCAGTAGGAGGATTTCTACCTATAGAGATGGGCAGGTGTAAATGAAAGATAATGTGACTGGGAAACAGAGTCAGGGTGGGCAGTGGGGATTATTATTAGCAGCTGAGTTACATTGTGAATGTCAAAAGCTGTCCAGATCAAACAATGTGACCTTCAAAGCAGAGACGGTGGTTTATGATGATGGCTTTTATTGCTGAACAGGGCTGCACAATTAATCACAATTAAACCAAAATTGCAATATGGTCAAGTGCAATATCAAAATCCCAGAACTAGAATGAATTTCTTTTTGAAAAATATGTGAGAAAACAGCATAATCAAAGTATTGTAGTGCTGCAGAGATGCCCTGGCCTAAAAATCTTCTTCTTCAGATGACAGAAAACATGTTTGTCATGATTTCATCAGCCACAGCTTATGGACTATGGTTCCCACATGACAAACTTTTTATGTGAAGATGTCCATCACATTATCACCATCTTGTTGCTTCTGTTTACATTCAACCTGACCCAAATGAAAAAATGCACCACAGGATTATTTCCTGGCTGTATATGTGTATATACTGTTTGCAAACAACTGTACGTATTGTTCTATTTCATTTTGTTTCATATTTACTCTACTCCATTCTGAATTTAATTCATTATTTAATTAATATTGTGTATATACATTGTGCAGCATGAAAGAACTTCAACTCTAATTTCATTGTACAACCCTCTGTCTGTGGTTTGCATGCATGTCTGTGGTTTTAATGATCTGAATTAATGAGAGTTCAGTTTAATGTATAACCCACACAGATAACTGAATCCAGCCTGAGTAAGTGAAATGCACGTCTGATATACACAGCATTGTTGCAGTTTATTAGAAACATTATATGGCAATGACTGCCCAGAGCTTGTGAACATAACATAATGTGCTTAGTGGGCACATTACATGTTGACATTTTGTAATGTTATGCATTTAATGGAACGCACACTCGCACACATTACGAGCAGTTTTCATAAACCTCAAAACCTCTAATGCTGCCCTCAATCACTGCTGGCCGCACTAAACATTATGATCCATCCCACTAACGTGTAGCGTAAACCTGCACTCTGAATGAGTGTGTGTAAATACAATCTGACATGTTTAGACTCAACAACAGAAACAGACTAAAATACACCAGACAGTATGAGATTTGACAACTGCATGTCAGCACATAAACACTGTGGTAAACCTTTTATTTGACCATGTTTACATAATAATCACAATGTGTCTTACTAAGAAAACTGATTCAATGTGATTAATACTGTCAGTCTTAACAGGTCTCAATATCGCCTGCATAGACACAGTGCTGGGAGTGGGCTCTGACTCTGAATGCATGACAGGGAGGATACTGTGACTGTGATGTGAATTGCCAATGTATGTTATCAAATAAATGGTAAACAACATTTCTTCTAGATTAAATTAATCTAAATCCTTGCATTTAGATAGAAGCGGCTGTTTTTCTCACAGTGTGCTCTGAGATGTGATGAAATGCTCAGAATCAGTAGCTCACAGCGTGACCTCCTGCGAGATGTTCATCTTTGATTTTGTGAGGCTATTTTCACAAAATAACCAATTTTGTATAATTTACACGACTGTGACTGAGTTCACATGCACACAGTAACAACAGAGACCGTGATGCAATAACTGAAACTGGTAAATAATCCCAAGAACTGTAAGAATTTACATTTTTCTGCAAGAAACAGAGGGCATCTGTTGTAGTCTCTCCCAGGATTTCACACACCCGCACACACACAAGTGGCACTGTATGCACAGCCACAAACACTTCTTCATCGTCTTCCTCAGGCTACAATTACCTCATCAACCAGTCTGAGCCGAGAGTAATTAGCACAGCAGTGCCTCATTAAAAGTCATTATTTAGATAGAATGTCCACTGACCTTCCTCACTACCTCACTGGCAACTTTCCTTTGTTCGCCTCTCCCTGTGAGTATAGTTACCTTCCTGAGATAATGTCCACTTTATTGGGATTGTTTATACCTGTAGCTTTTTATGCAACTATAACAGTGGGTCAATGACAACGCCAGGCAGTGGCTAACAAGGCTAAATATTTTACCATCTATGGCAAACGGCAGAGAATAAGCAAAGTGGATAAAGAAAAGAAATTACCATCTCTACACAGTGGAGACAATGAATAAGAAGCCATGGCAAACATAGTGTCTGCCAAAGGAAAATGCAAATTAGTTGCTCAGTTTTATTCACAGTATATTCAGCTGTTCATTTGAATTTGTAAAATGAAATCAGGTTCTTAACAAATGTGTTTTAAGTCCTCTTTGAGTAGCAGTGAGTAGAAGAGACTGCCTGTCAATCTTTTGACACAAACTATTTTGTAGCAATGCTGGTGCTTCAGTTACTTGTTCAGGCAAGAAATGTTCATGCCAATCCCACATTCTGCCACTTTTAACTGTAGTTGACATTACATCAAAGATTGAAAGTACAATTTGTTTCTTTGTGCAAGTTTTAGTCATATTTTCTTTATTCGATGAAAGCAAAATAATCATAACCCTTTCTCTGACTTCTTTAACACAATAAAAATATTATACAATAAAAATCTGTTCTCTTCCTCCCTTTCAAATGATTCAGAAGTGTCAAAAAATGCAAAGACGTATACAATTTGGTTAAATTCATATTTGTGTGTATTTTGGCATTGTGTATGAAGCACTGATAAAAGGACAGTAAGAAGACCCATGGTTATGAATCTTGGCTGCTCTGATAGTACAACCTTTCTATATCACAATAAAACATAAATATACACCATAAAGCCTAGTTAACATTTTCTGTCAATGTGAATAGTATCATTTTTCACATAAGCACTACAGAAAAACTGCCACAGATTAAATCAATCTCGGTGCCTTATGTCACACATTGCCACAGACACGTCTAAATAACAGGGGCTGGGCAGATTCAACTTTATAAGACACTTCAGAATCTGACCAAATGTGGATGGTCCGTGGCTCATCACTAGTCCCAGACATGTAGTCTAACTTTCAGTGCTTGTTTTCATAGCATGATGCAGATGATGATGGGATCTGAGCACCAGCAAGCATGTTCTTGCTGTGAGGTTGCATCAGTGTTCGCTTGCTTGCTTCAGCAGCTCAGACAGAAGAGGAGAGAAACAAAGGAAGATTTATGGTGTTGTGGAGAGATGAGGGGAGGGGTGGGGAGGGGTGGTATTAAATAGAGACGGAGCAGCAGGAGAAAATGAATGAAGAATGATGAAGAGAGTGTGGAACAGAGAAACAGACAGCTTGTTGTAGAGAAGTTTCTCATCCACCTCCCACCTCTGCGGGGAGGAAACAGAGAAATGGTCGCTGGAAGAATTGATGGGACAGGACAAGTCAGATTATCAAAACACATCCTGGCAGGACTTAACAACTGTCTTTGAGAAGGTTGGTGCCCTGCTGTTCCTCAATGTGAAACCACATCAATAAGAAGTCCTGTCCTCACCAGATACACTTGATATTTTTAAAACCCTTGCTGAGAACGGCAAATTAATTTGAAAGTTACTTGACACCCGAGTGCGTCTGCTACGTGAGTGTTTTGCATCTCGCATGTGACATTATCTTATCATGCAGTGTGCCCACTGTTCCAGAGTCAAGGTGTTAATTACGTTGGGGAAATGGGACATGTTTTCCAATGATACTTCCTCTAGTCAGCAAGAGACATGAATAGAGTTATGTGTGGAGTGATGGCATGTCTTGGCTACTTAGATTAGAATAACGGTTTATTAAAGGGCTAAATACATTAACTATAAAAAATATGCACACCCGATGTCTTTATTGCTCAACTACTGAGAACTGATTGTCTGATAGTGACTGATCATATTAATACATACAATGAAGCTTCAAACATCATTATTGCCTGCTAAAAAGAGAATTTCAAGCATAAAGTAGTCGTAGACAGTAAAAGTGGAGCCAACGTGGAAGTGCCTTAATCCTGCATTCTGTCTGATGACCAGCAGGGGGTGAGTCCACTGGTCGCAAAAAGAAATCTGACTGTATGGAAGTCTATGAGAAAATGACCGTACTTCTTCTCACTTGATTTATGACCTCAGCTAACAGGTTTATTGTGTCACTGGCTAGTTTCAGGTGTTCTTCTATGCAGCATGATTAGGAATGGAAGTTGTTTGGGGTTTTTCTGATACCAGTGCTAAAATTATATTTTTAAAACAGTACTGGTGCCGAAATGGTGCCTGAACTGATACTTTTTAAAAAAAAAATTACAGTCTATGACATCAAAACAGCTTTGTTCATTGCTGAGAAAAATCTGACAATTCACTCACACTTAAGTAACAATTACAGTACTAACAATGGCATTAATATTCTACAAGGTTCAGATTAAAACTTTAATTTTAGTTCTCTTGCAGAAATATGATCATATTTGCTAACCTGAATGAAGGCGTCTGTGATCATCATTACTGTCATCAGACACCTCATATTTGGTGTTTTATATCCCTGCTCCCCATCTCTGGGGCCAGGGACGCCCACACTGCTGCCTGATGAGCTCACCATTGGGTCACACAAGCAGTTGAGCATGGCGTATCTCTCTGCTGTCAAGTGAGACCCTGTGCATCGCCAGATGCTTCCCACACTTTACACACAACTGTTTCTAAACATTTGCTGCACGTCCTGCCCACTGTTGAGTGAAATACAGCCACACTTTAGACCATTTAGCTGCAGTGTTTACAGTAACTATGAGTTAACAGAGGCCTAACGTCATGTCACCTCCTGCCAGAGCCTTGTACAGAGAGTGTTGTTATAATGTTAACTATGTTGTGGTAATGTTAAGTAGTGGTTTGGTGATGCACCTGTAATGTTCGCGCCAGGGGGACTATTTAAATTGAAAGCTCAGCGTGGCACCGAAATGAGGCAATCTGCATTGTGATTCAGTGCAGTACATCGTATGGGAACCAATGACATGCTAGCACCAACTTTCAGTACCAGTTCCTAAGTATGATGTTAACTTTGTAAATTATGGTCCTGTTTAGAGTAAAATAGAAGCTACAGCAGGGTATACTTCAGGACATGACTTATTTGTGAATTTGTGATTGACATGTAACTACAACCGGGTCTCCACGCGTTCTCAGTCAGATCCAATCAGGACAGAGGCATAGCAATGCCATGGTCAATGCTTGCTCAAAAAAAAAAACAAAAAAAAGATGGTGATGGCCATAATGCCAAACTTGCAACTTGAAAATGGTAGTCCATACACCAGTGGGTGACATCAAGGTGACTACAACACTAGTACTATGTCCACTCCTGGGAAATAATAGTAATACTGTGGGACATGCCTTATGTTAAATTAGTTATGTTAAAATAAGTTAAAAAGACTCACTTAGGATTAAGTAGTGACGATTAGAACTTGTGAATCATAGCCCACTTCAGCTGGAACATGTTGGTCACAGCGTTTTTGCTCTAATTGTTATTCTGATAACTATCTGAGCTGCTTAATGAACATCCTGCTTCAGTGGAACTATCTGTTTGGCAGGAAAAGTGACAATTACACAACTACTCACCTGAAAACACCTGCATGAGAGTAAGACTCAAATCATCTGGTGCTGTTTTTTTCTGTTATACTTTCTCAGTGATGTGGGTAATATTCTAGCCAGTTTTGGATGTTTGACTTTGCTTGTGTGTGTGTGTATGTGTGTGTGTGCGTTTGAGGGCAGTCCTGCAGGCACCGAGGTTCTCAGGAAGCGCACTGTGACATATTGGAGACAAGTCAGAAAAGTCTGCGAAAGTCTAGTGTCTCATGGATGGCGCAGTGCCCAGGGCACAGCATCACCTCTCCAATTAGGACAGCAGGAAAGCAGGCGCCCTGATACATCCGCAACCATACACACTGCTGTAAGTTCCTGTTCCTCTACAAAATGGATCATCATGATTTTTTGTAGAGTTAAGAGTTTGAAAACTTTCGGTGAGATGATGTGTTCTTATTCCATGGCAAGTTTGACTTGTAACTTGGGAAACTCAGAGCCTCTCAAACTCATGTGTAACTCATGATCTTGACAATTGGATGTTTAATGGTCAAGCAGATTAAGTCATGCAACTAATTCCCTAACATCCTACATAATGTATAATTTGTTTTCAGAAATAAAGAAGATATACCAATTAAGAGCTAAGATTTTTAACAGTGCATTTTTTGTTTAAGGCAGGGATATGTGTGTCTCTATATCTGTTTGTGAGAGACAGAAAGAGTTTCGTCTTAATGAGCAAGCCAGAGGGTTTGTAAAGTTTGACTCCATCATATTCCCTCTGATCGGGTCTAATCAGAGCACAACATACTGAGCAACGCAGCCAAGAGATTGCATAGGAGGAGAGGTTGAAGCCAATATTATTTCACTTTGACTCAGTGAGGGGAATAATGAGCTTAACCCCCCCACAGGGCTCTGTGTTTAGTATGACACCTCCTTGACATTGAAGAATCAGTAACTAATGTGCATTAACCCTCCAAGTATCACATGAGTCACTGGACAGATTCTCTCACTATATAAGCATTGGTTGAGGTTTATATGGTTTTTTATGTGGCATCATGATGCCACTACAATTTCAGCTTCTCAAGCATCTAAAAAGAAGAAATTCTTTAGTCTAGAAGAGGTTCAGCTTCTCCATAATCAGCTGTTTTGTTTCTTTGTGGTGTGATTCTCTTCTGTCCCAACAGCTGGCATCACAGAAAAGCTGCAAATCTCTAAAACTAACAGATGTTTGGCTCCTCACTGGAAATAAGCAAGCAATGGTGAGAGGAATAGACCAAGAAATTGAGGAGAAATAAAATAACAAAAATGAAGATCTCTCCTTGTCTCTCCTTGTCATATTTTTGTTATTTTAGGGAAAAGCGGTTAAATCGAGATAATGAAGACACAATGGAAACAGATAACTAAAGGGATTGTAACAACAAAGAATAAGACAACAGCTAGCTGGGAGATGAATGATCTTTTCTGCCACTGTATGAGTTTTCAGCTGCTGCAGGCTGTCATAAGCTACACTACCATTGCTCTGACAAGGAAAGGCTTTGGGAATTGGTATGTAAGATGATTCTGGGTGTGCAACCTTAATAACTAAGCTAGCCACAATGCAGCTGGCTACAGGCTGCTTCTACAGTGTACCGACGCCTAACAAACACAAAGAAATCGTCAACCAAAGACAAAAAAAAGCCAGTGATTAAACTGCACCCTCCACATGTGAGAAAACTGCTGACAAGGCAGGTTAAACAATATGAATACAGGGGGTTTGGTTATCTAAAAGTCAAAAATGATGCCACTGAAAACTAAAAGACCACACTCAGAAGGATGCAGATCAACGCCGGGCAACAGATGGTGAAGCACCTACTGCAATGCCACCACAACTGCCAGATGCAACCAACAGAGAACTGCACAAAACAAAACCTTGGACAAAACAAACTGTTTTCTGACAGCTTATCGATGACAGGATTAATTTTAATGCAGCCCCAGCCATGTTTGCACAGTTATATGTTTTTATTTGTAGTAACAAAAAATACTGTTTGAGTCTGAACAAATTTTCTGTTCTTTAAACTTTAACATGAAAATACAAATGGTTTTCTTATGAACCACACAAGAACATTGATCACAATAATATATTTTTAAACAGACAGCTGCGCCACACTGAACAAGCTCAGGACGGTTTTTCATCAACTTAACAGGCACTCTGGAGGAATTGACTTAATGTTCAGTTAGCGGGCATCTGGCCAGCCTGATATATGGATGTCTTTATCGACACATCAGATACACACAACACATGCACACTCGCACACACAATCTGGTACCAACACACTAACAGATGCGCAACATGCCCCAAGACCCCCACCCTTACACACACTCAAATATAGCACTCACACACACAACAGATGGGTTCACATACCCTCTTCTCTTCACACGCATGTACACACGCACACACATGTACACGTCCACACACACCTGTCAGGTTATATGGTGGAGATGGATGGTGATAGACGATGTCTGTTTGTCAGGTCGTCTCTCTGGTGCTCGTCTAATGAGCTGACACGCTGTCCTGACTGACACAACCAGTTCAGAAGGGTCAAAGACAAGTTCATGAATTACTAACCCACATCCATAAATAACACAAGGTATCGGGGCAGACCCTCAGAGAGACGCTCAGAAATTTTCTCAATATCAAATGCTCCATTAGAGCAAGTCTATCTGTTTCATTTGACCTTTTTGCGACCACTTGCTTCAATTAAGAGCACATTCAGATTCATACTTCCTGTGAAATGTGAGGTTAAAGGTGTCTCTATTAAATCTTTCTCTAAATGATATTTGGGCTGTTGGCTTTCATGAAAAAAATGATCAGGAGATTCTGAGTGAATGCTCAGTGAAATTAGATGTCCCCCTTTGAATTCATGAGTCATTAAAGGAGCAAAAGACACCAGTGTTTTGCACTTTTTGCACATTCACATTAAATAAACTATATCTAACCTTATACTCATCTTAATACTTTTTTCCCCACTTAATAGACCCTCTTTACTGCAGCCATGTTGATATGAAATAGCAGGATAAGGATGTTAAGCTGACTATTTCATGTCATAATGGCTGCCGTGACAAAGATCTGTAGGCAGACTTTCAGCTTCTTTTGGTACTTTTTCAAGTCCTTGCACACCCGGGTTTCCAGTATTTTGGCTGATCAGACCTCTGATCAGGCTGGAGCAGGGCGCGGTGCAAGCTGTCCCCCCCTATCAGGTGCAACACAGTCCTGAGATGAGGTCTAATCAGGAAAAAGTGAAAACACCTGTGTGTGTGTGTGGAAGCACTTTGAAAAAG
The DNA here is from genome assembly GCF_056507025.1 of Lutjanus erythropterus. NCBI lineage: Eukaryota > Metazoa > Chordata > Actinopteri > Lutjaniformes > Lutjanidae > Lutjanus > Lutjanus erythropterus. The sequence goes on from NC_139329.1 coordinate 10,223,272, forward strand.
AGTTGATACTTTCATTAAAGTTTTTTTTGACTATATGGTCAAAAATCTGATTATTACACATAAATTAGCACAGTAGCTAAGGAAAAGAATGAAAAACGAAATTTGACTCCTGAAGGGTAGACTGTGGTAATAATGTACAATGAGGTACGAAGAACAGCACCAGGACAGGCCTTTTTCACAGCAGACATTTTGACTTGTCATAGTTGAAAAAGCACAGGTGCAACTATTAACATTAACAATGGCTCTGTCTATCGAACAATCACAGTAAAGTCCCCTTTAAACCCCTTTTACGCTGGACAAAAAGCTCCCTGGCACCCGCTAACATCTGGCTTTTGTTTGCAATGGGAAATGGTACAAGCTGCCCAGTTCAAATGCCTGCAGTAGTAACAGGTATTTATTGGCTCCAGAGCTGATGGCAGTGATGTAAACATGGCACCCAGGTGGATGTGCTATTTTTGCAGCTTTTTGCAGGAGACAACAAAGGCTTATTGCCTATTTTGCTCCATTTCTAAAAACGTGCTGCTGCTTGGTTTGACAAGGTACGTCAGCCCACAGTAATGGAGTTTGCAACTGCTTATAAGTGTGTGTCTATGAAGCCCTCATCTTTAGTCAACCATCTGAATGGTGGATAAATATCTGATTTCCTGTAAGTTCTTCACAATAAAAGTCCATTGTTGTTTTGTCATCTCAAAGTTTTTATTATGATGCAGCAACATTAGGAAATATTGGGTTTTCATCAGCAGTAACTTAACACATTTCCTACACAGCTGAAAGCAAGTGTGAAGAAAAACAGATACCAGAATATACAAACAGTGGAGAGAAACTTCACTTCAAACCACAGAGATTCAGTTAAAAGCTGCAAAAGTACTGAGAGCTGCTGAACACACAGAGACTTTCTATCTGCTCTCCTACACAGCGCTGAGTCTGGGGTCTCTGCAGCACATCAGCAAAACAGCAAGGAAACAGGAAAATGGCCAATCAACTATTTTCAGCAGGTTTAAAAGACTTGCATATGTTATAATTTTGTTGTAAAAACAGTATAATTATATTGTGACAGTGTGACAGCATGCACAGTACCAGGGCTCTGAAACTGAAGCAGCTAAATGGCATTCAGAAATCATTAATTTTCATTTCTGTATTACATCAACAAACACACACATACACACACTTTGGGGAGTATCAGATGTATTCCTCGATGTTATATTCTTCATTTCAGGACATGAGAACAACAAACAGCCCCTCAGGGTCGCATGCCTGCCTTACCCATCAGACAAAATGGAGAGTCCCTCCTCAATCTTCTTGTTTTAATATCTACCAGCATGCCACCGCTCCTTCTACCAAATGTATCACACACGTCAGAGAGACGGCAGGCAAACAATGACTGAAAAACAGCTTCCTAAATCCGAAAGGTAATTACAAGACTTATCTTTGGTTTAGGAAAATGTTTTCACATTGCGGCTCTTCTATGAGCTCCTGTGAAAACTTATAAAAATTATCTCCACGAATACTCCCTCTGAGGCTTGTTATTTTATTTACATTTTTTTAAACATTCTGCCCAAGTAATCCAACACACTCGACTACTAATAAAGCACCTCTCACCTGCCCGGCTTCATTTGACTTGCTAATTAAACTTTGCTGTTATCAAGGGTTTAATTAAACACACTTGGCGTTAAAAGTAAGCGGAACACTTTTGTGTGTTGTAGGATATGTAAATGCAATAGGTTTGTTTGCACAGTGTCTCTGTGTCAGCATAAATGTGTATGTGTGTGTGTGTCTGCGTGTGTTTGTTGCACCTGATTCGTCCCACTGCAGTGCTGCCATAATGTTGCAGATAAGGGTGAGTGGCAGAGTCATCATACTCTGCACTGCACCATTCAGTAATTACTGTGACAGTGTATTGGGTCAAAGTCAGGAACAAATGCAACAGAGACATGTAAGTGTAAAAGACTCACCAACCTACAAGACACAACAAAACACACACACACACACACACACACACACACACACACACACACACACACACACACACACACACACACACACGGCACTCATATAAATGTAGTAGGGCTGGTGATAATATATCAATATTGTGATATGAGATTAGATATTGTTTTAAATCGTTATATCCTGATGTGGTATAAGTGTTGTCTTTTCCCAGCGATATAGGCTGCATTACAGTAAAGTGATGTAATTTTCTGAACTTTCCAGACTCGTCTAGCTGTTTTATTTGCCTTTACGCACTTAGTCGTTGTATCCACATTTCTGGTGATTTATTTATTGTGTTAATATTCTGTTGAAGTACCAAGTCATCCCTACAGTAGTCAACCCTACACGGGACTCATGTAGATCTTTAAAAAGTCTAAAATCCATTAATCTGAGTTTTAGGCCTTAAAATGTCTTAAACACGATTTCCACAGGTGTTAAAAATTTAATTATTAAGGTAATGTTACTTTTATAAAGTTGGATTTCACTTCAGTCTTGCTTTTAAATGTATTTGTGGGAAATTGTTTTATTTATCACGCAACTACAAAACAAAACCAACATCAAACCGATAAACACAAATGCATAAATCCATATGTACTATTTTGCCAGTATGGACGTGAAATAGGTCTTAAATTACATTTACAATGGTCTTAAAATGGTGTATCAGCATACTTAGACCAAGAAGCAGCCTTGAGACTGGGAAGTCCATGCTTTACCTTTGGGTGCAGCCTTGTAAAATATGCATATTGGAGGTGAAAAATAAAATGTATTGTTTTCCCTCACCTCAAGTTTTCTTTGAGAAAAATGCACTGAGCCCCCAGCAGCAGTTATGTGTCTATTGATGCAGTCATTTATTTAAAAGGTATACTCCAAATCAAATGAGCTGGCCCTCAATGAATTTTCGGCTTCAAGACAGCCTCAAGGACTCAAGTTAGTTACCAGTTTGGATCAGCAGAGAGCTGCTGTGAATTTATGAGGCAATAAGTTGCTGGAAAATAGTGCATGTGGTGATGATTTCTTGGCTGAGTATATAAAAGTAGAATGAAAGTTAATTTTGCAACATTACAGACAATGAATTAGCCACTTACCGAGCACACAGTGTTTAAACCATTCCTGTCACGTGTCAGGTGTCTGCTCTGTCTACCCTCTCCTAACAGAGGTTATCTGGAGCAAATTGAAATTGCTTTCACCACTTGAGTGCTAGCGGTTTTAAGGATGACCGCAGGGTCAACGCCAGCTATCAGGAGTCCCATCTCTTCCTCTGTTTATGGTCTGGTAAGCTCTCGCCGGCTCCCACAAACAGGATGTTAGAAAGTAATTGTGGCTCTTTGCTAGGTGACACACAAAGTGGTGTTGTGGGTTAGAGCTGAGAGGGTCGGCTGGTTAAATGTGGAAAAATATTGTAAAGAATATAAAACTCATGCACAGCAATTAAAAAAATAGCTTATGTACTGAGATCAAATGTGTTTCAGCAGTCAGGTGTGCTTTACTCAATCCAGCCAGTAGAGGAGGATGTTGTTCCACTCTTTGCTGGATCTAAAGTTCTTCTGGTTGCTCAAATCAACTCATTAATTTTTGATATTTAAATAGTTCACAGAATACTACATGTAAGCAATAACTGTTCCCTCATTTGTCCTTACTCTGTTTTGCACTTGCTGCTTTCATATGTTCAAATTTACTCCACACTTTCATTGCACCAGGCGTGACACTGAGCCTGAGGTCACATTTGTCTCTGAACATATTCTCTCCCCTCGCTCCCTATCAGCTTTAAATCCCTGCATCATAAGGCCAGGACTGTTAATGTGGCACCCTGAAGCAGCCACGGGAAGTCACTGCAAAGTCATAACTCTGAGTCAGCTCAGTGTACGGACCATTACAAAGACTCCGCGGATGAAGCTCCAGTTTGTTTGGTTCATGATCAAAAAGTCAGTCAGTTCATTTTCAACATATTTTCACCACTGAATTAATTCAGAACACATTGTCACATATTCATGTAGATTCATGGGGTTTTGCCTCTGTGGGTGATTATGTGAAGGATAACATTATAATGAACTTTGTAACAATGCTGACACAGATCAAAAACTGCTTCGGTTTTTGCTGACCTTTCATTTTGTACTTAGAGCAACATCACCAGAATGAAGCAGCATTAAAGATCTGATGTAAATTATGCCAACGTGCACTCACCCACATAGAAGCATGCACACACACACACACACACACACACAAAAAAAGTTTGATTCACCCACTCCATACTTGCTCATTAATGATAATGAAGGTGACCCAGCTAGAAAATTCAATTTGGTCTAATTATGTTGATTCTGTCTCAGCTTCCACTTAAATGAAAAGGCGACGCTTGAAAAAAATCTGCACTCCAAGTGTGTCCATGTTGCTCGACGTTTGTCCTACAGACAATCTGTGTGTGTGTGTGTGTGTGTGTGTGTGTGTGTGTGTGTGTGTGTGTGTGTGTGTGTGTGTGCGTCTTTGGGAAATTATTGTATATTTTATATTAAGAGGGGAAAAATGGGAACACATAAAAAATGCAGACCACTTCGATGTGAATATCAACAACAAAAAAGCTATGTATGGTACTTCTACTTGTGTTTAAAGGTAAAGTACTGTATGTATTTAATTTCACACAGTTTTGTCTGACCTGAAAAGGTGGTCTGCTATATGAGATTACTGGCATTCTGGCAATGCTAACAAGAGCACATTTCTTTCCTAGGAGGTTTGTGGAAGAGGAACGCTTCTTTCCCTCTTTGTGGACCGCACTCTTTCAGTCACGTTAACATGGCTCCACCTAGACATTGTTCGCTTTTTTTCCCTGCTTTCACTAGACTGAGATCCAGCATTGTTTCCTGCCAACAAAGGTAAACATCTGTACTTTGTTGAGGAAAGTGCTGCGTAAACGTACCTGGGATGGAAACAGTAAACAACTATGAAAGCAGACCAACAGGTTTAGTGGAGAGGGGACAATTAATCTCAGGCTGGAACTCAAACAAACAAGCCTATTTTCAAAAAGGCCTGAATGTGATTATTTTAAGCAAATCATGTCAAAGCATTTAGGATTGCGGCAACAATGCATAGCTGGCTGCATTTTGCATTTTGAATCAAAGCAGACTGCCACAGTTTGTCTGTCGCCTACTGAAGACCCACAGGTGATACACAGAGCAGAATTAAGCAGATACCACTAAAATAAAGAAAATGACCACAGCATACAGTGGGGTTGAACTGATATGTTGCTGGTATATGGAGTTCAGTGCTGGTACCCAACAGTACTCCTGTAATAACACAAACTGTATTAAATTTTATTTAAACTTTATTTAGACAGGTAAACTCATTGAGACAGCTGTAAAATTGCGCTCAAACTTCTCAATTTCAACATTATTATTGTTATTTATTTAGAACATTTTCTTATTTATTTACAACATTTTCTTATTTATTTAGAACATTACACACAAAATAAAATCCCTCGCTACCCCTCTTTCCCCTCCTAAATCCGTCCCTACAACCTGCAGCCTGTCAGTCTGTCAGCAGGACATTTAACAGTTGTCTGTGTCTCAGAGGAAGCACATGTCACATGCACATATCCTTTCTGTTATGTAGTTGTTGTTGCTGTTGTTGTTAATACCCTTACTTGCATGATGTAATACTAATCTATAAATAGTAGGGGTGTCACGATTCTCCAAATCCACGATTTCATATGACTCTGAATCAAATCAATGGTTATGGCACTGTCAGATTATTGAGTCTTGATTTGTAAGGATCAAAAGATGATTGCAATTTGACAACTGCAATTTAACATTTTCAAATTATTCTCTGCAAAGGTAGTTTATATGTTCTAAAGTGTGACATTACAACTGGTAAGCTACACAGTGTTAGTGTTGCTTTTTCTTCAGACGTGCAGTGGATGCTGCAAGCAGATGAGGGTGGGGAGAGAAACAAATACTGGCGGGATTGCCAATTCCGCTTTTTGATTCAATTTTTGAAATCAAAAAGTCATTTCAATTTAATATTGAAATTGTGACACCCCTAATAAATAGTATGCAATTCACACACCATTGGTGTGTACAAAGATTTAAGACACACTAAAAAAATCTCACAAACTGTTGTATTGTACTAAATAGCATGTTGGTAAGGAATTTAAGATGCAGCCAGTGGCCGAGTGTTGGCTAACAATGTTAAGCCATTGTCCATCAAGACAGTGAACAAAAACATTTATCCCCAACAACAACTTATTCAACAGGCTAATGCTCTCTTAGGTACTGAAATTTGGCACCAGCTGATTTTAAGTAAATCTGTACTCAGTATTACTTACGTCATTCAGTTCAGTACCCAACCCTAGTATACACACTAGTATAGTAGCATACTGTACACACGAGGGTTGGGTGATTTCTACTTTACTGACATATGACAACATCCACTGTGAAACACTGTGATGGACGATAATATAGTTGTTGTTGCTGGAAACATTATGAACAGCAGTTGACAGAAAAGACAAACACCACTTAAGTCAAAATAACTGAGTGCCTTGGATTCACCTGACCGGGCACTTTTAATAAGAAAATAATAAATGGACATGGAGGCACAGTGCAATTGCCAGCAGCAGCAGCTCGTGTCCCACATGTTAAAAACAGAACTTCACCAAACAACTCCTGCCTTTCGGCAACTCTGAGAGGAAACACAACCTCGAATACAGAAGGCTTTACGATGTTATGATGGTTTAGGGCTCAGTGGTCCATAACTATCTGCCATCATCGGCCAAACCCTAATACACACGTGGCAAGAGATGCCTTCACAAATATTGAAAAAGGAAACCACCAACAACAGAGTGTAACAGGTATGAATCTGACTTGGCAGGTGACAAGTAGTTTTCCATTACACCTTATCTTTCAGATTGTGTGTTTCCTATGTGTGTGAGTGTGTTTCGGAAATGGAAATTGAGGTCAGTAAGTAGGAAGCAGGTGTTGGCAGGCGGGCAGCAGGAACACAGGGGGACCCTTGTATGGAAAACATGGACGTCAGTCTCAGATGTCCCGTCTGAAATCAGAAGTTAGAGGAGGGAAGAGGAGGAGGAGAGGTGGGAGTGGATGAGACAGCAACAGACGGACAGGAAGAAGAGAGAGCACAGAAGAAGAACAGTGGAGGAAGGTGGCAAAAAAGAAGGGAGGTGGAAGAAGAGAAAGATAAAAGAGCAGAGAGGGGTGCTGGGTGGGTAGCGGAGAAATGACAGGAAAGAGAGCTCAGCTTGAAAGACCTTCAAAGATAGTTAGAAATCATGCCAACGTGCGTCTTGGGGAGAAGAAGCTACTTTGCATAGAGATGACCCTGATCTGCTGGAAAGACTTAGTGATGCAGGGAGGAGCGGACAGTGGGGACGGAAGGCTGTTCTGATCTATTCTTGGTCTGACCCCACCATCCCCCATCATATCCGCACTCTGTGAAACCGGACCTCAGGCCCGCCCTTCAGAGAGAGGAGGGGCGTTGATGTAAGAGGGTGGTCGCACTGCATTTTAGTAACCCGGGTCACAGCAGACAAACTAAGTGCATCACTGGCTTGCAGGCAGACGAACTGTCCAACATACACTATGTGCAATATACAGAGCAGAGGCATAAAGCCTACGAAAATCATCCACCCTCAGATAAAACAAGAAAACCACCACCAGTCGTCATAAATTATTCTATTCACCATGAAAAAGTTTTAGCGTGGGCCTTACTCATGATGAGTAATACACCAGCTCTTTGCTGAAACAAGAGGCACAGATGCCTATGATAAAAATGACCATTACTCTTATGTCCAAACAGATGTAATCTCTAGTTTCTCAATCATTTGAAAAGAATTGCTACAGACAGAAACACATATCACACATATATCCAGTTTTTCTGAATAGAAAAAACAATTTCAGTCCTTACAAATCAATGACCATAAAAATGAAACACTTACTATAATCTATGTCTTTAATAAAGCGTTCTGCTTGTCACAATCAGTATTACAAGATTCCATCATTCAGTTTCACTCCATAGGCAGTTATCTAATAAAAATTCTACTTAGATTGAGTGTCTGTCAGCCCATTTGCAAAAGCAATCAACTCGAGCATCTGTAAAAAAAAAAATACAATTACCCATAAAAGACAGCACCCTATAAAGAGTGACCCTGAAAATAATCTTGGATAGGCTCGTCCCTCTGCAGATACGACAGACACACACACAACGCACAGTGTATGCCAATATTGTTTTGCTTAATCTTAGCCCTCTCCATTCCCTCTCCAACTCCCCCTCACTCTGCACCAATGCCTCATCCACTTCCACACACACTCACACTCACTCACTTGTTGTTGCTATATTTGTGGGGACCTGTCATTAATACGATGCATTCTCTTGCCCAGGGGTCTCAATCTGCCAGCCCTATTTCTGAGGGATTGCATGTTGCAATTCAATGATGTTCTATGTCCGGAAGATAACAACTCAGCAATATGTCTGTATCAGCAAACACAGTGGCAGAACAAATTAACAAATTAACGTGAAATTTGTGATCAGCTACACGACCAAGCTAGAGCTTTCACCACTTACTCTATGGTGTTTGACAGTAACACCGACAAAACCGACAACGCTCAGGTAGCCATTTTCATCAGTTGTATTAATGGCCCATTCAAAGTGACAGAAGAGTTGCTGAGTTTGTGTTTAACATCCCATTTACACCTGGTATTAAAATGTGATCTATACGCGGATAAATTATTCAGATTAGTGTATGAACTGCATTTACACATACATATGCAAGATCTGACCATAAAGCAAGCCAGACTCACTCTCCAAATGTGGTGTGGCAGATCTTATCCTATAGCGTTTAAACCTTGTATTAACATGTGTTTTTGCCTATCTGGATAAAATATCTAGACACAGGTCGCATTTAAATACCAGGTGTAAATGGGGTGTAACTGATGTATATAAAAATGGAAACTGTTGTTTGCATTTGTTTTTGTTAAGTATGTTGAAAATATGTTTGTTATGCTAACAAAAAAGCAATGAAATATTGAGCTTTGCTGCAGTATAGTGGTCCCCCTATGAGATAACAATACCATGGCTCCAGGCCAATTTTGCGAGTCTGAAATTTAGACCCCAAGTCCACACACACACATAGTCGTGCCCAGAATAGACAAATCTGATTTGTGACAGCACAGCAACTAATATATCCACAGGACATTTGTGTTTTGCCAGGCACTTTCTTACATATCTTGATATCTGTGATGACATTATTTTCATTACCCCTCTGGCTTCACCATTCCCAGTGAACAGCAGCACATGTTTAAACCTCTAGGTAGTAGTAGTAAAAAAGTGGCTGTCATAACAGAGGTGAGGCATTTTGAAAACAGCAGCCTTGCCATCTAAGCTTTTCCAATGGCCCCCTCTTTTGGCAAGACGTAGGAGTTGAAGCATTTGGCAGCTAAACTGCTGACACAGAGAAGTGGCATGCTGGATATATGGTTCACTACCCTGAAAGGAATTGTAAGTGCTGTGTGTACATGACAGTGATTATGCTGTTGTGTCAGTTTTGTTTGTTATGAATGCTGAGATTGGCAAGACAGTTTTGGCGCAGAGCCGGTTACCTAAAAGTCGGTGTTGCTTGGTGCTCACTCGGTTGGTGTTTTGGACCGTGCAGCAGAGGTGGAGCATGGCAAACATGGTGATGATCATCACCACACTCTGGAGCAGCAGGGTGAGCTCAAACTGCTTCCCTATCCTGTGAAAACGCAACCAAAACACCAATCACATTCCACATGAAGAGAAGTTGTAGAAAGCAATCTAAAAATACAGTGCTGACATCTTCAACAAGGCAAACATCACATGACTATTCGGTTAAATTCTTTGGGTTTTATTACAGGATATGTCATATCGGCTAAAGCAGCATGGCAAGACTATGAATAAAACAATATTCTACTCAGACACGACAAAGAACCTATTAAATTCCCTCTTCTGTCCCTCCAGTCAGAACAATGACCTGTGCTCCCTGATGTGTAAAGTGATTTAAGAAAAAGCCTCAAAGTGAACAACACACATCTCAGAGCATATAATCAATCTCATTTCAGTCTGTGATTCTGTTCCCATTTCATTAATTTCTGACACCAAGACTCAGAGGAATGACCTTGTAAGACCTAACATTTGCTTTCAAAGGGAAAAAAGGAAGAAAGCAAAGTAAGTAGTAGACAGAAAAAATATGAAAGACTGACAAGAACTCATATTATACGAAAACAGGCTGTTCCCGGTCTTCCTCACCAGAAGAAGATGCGCAGGATGTTGGCAATGAGCAGCACCAGGCAGACTCTGGTGGAGAAGCCCTCACTGTTGTTGCTCCTCTGGATCTCCTGGTACTGGGGCACATAGGGCAGGGCTCCCCCGAACACCATGAGGCAGGAGGCCAGCCAGGACAGCAACGTCCATGATCCCTCCAAGTCCTCCTCCTGCAGAACAACCTCTTCATCCATCACAGCGAGAGACGCTCAGGGGTGTCCAGGGGGTCTAATTGTTGCACCTGCGGGGCAGCAAAATGATAAGTCGCTGTCAAAATAATGTGATTCAGCAGAGTTATTACTGATGGATGTTCCAAGGTAACCAGGGCTCAGTTACAGGGCCTGGATTTAACATTCCCTAAGAGCCAAGCAGTAGTAAACATATTAAGCTGATTGCATTTAAATGCCTCAGTTATGTATGGACCAGTCTGTTTTTTGAATTTTTCAAATAACTGTCCCTGCTGACTGCACAACACTCTGTCTCACAACAACAGAAATCAAACTGAGGAAAGACCATGGCTCTGGCCAAATGGGAAAACTGCAAAAAAAACAAAACAAGACCTTTGAGGATGTCATCTTAGGCTTTGGAATAAATTTTTCACCATTTTCTCACAGTCTATAGACCATACAACTAACGGATTAATCAAGAAAATAATTAACAGATTTATTGACAATGAAAATAAGTATGCAGCCCTAGGCCAAACTTATGTAAACCTGACAATATCTTTAGATTTAGTCTAAAAAAATAAACAACAGTACAATATACAAGTTCCAGGCTTTGGCCATGTGTAGAGACAGTTAAACTACCACGTGAGCACAGACTCTTTTCTGTAGCTACTGTACACAAGTCAACGTCTCCTGATGTTTTAGGTTGAATATGCCCGTATTTCTCTTTCCCTGCATTTCAGCAAGGTGACCAAAGCTTGGTGAATCAGTCTGAAAAAAGAATTTCCCTTACTGACTGATTAGTCTGTCAAACCAAGCTAACTCAATATTGTTTTATTCTTTCACTAAAACATTTGGCAATTACGTTTTTCTGCTTTGCTTTTTAAAATGAATTAATGGAGCTAATTATTTGGTAATCAATAATAGGAACATATTCTTTAGAAAACTAAAAGCAGTTTCATGTTGTAATCCAAACATGCACAGATACACTAAGACACATGCTGTACAGGAAGAGGTGGTCAGACACATGGGGGTTATGTGAATATAAGTGGTGCAAAAGGTGAAAAAATGTATGTACTATGAGTATTACTATATACAAACTTGGACTCTAAACTGGGGTTTCCCACAATTGTTTTTCAACTGACTTAATGACGACCTTGTTTAATACTACATATATACACTATAGTTACTGTAACAGCTCCACCATTATCAAATGATAACACAAGCAGAACTCATTATCTGAAAAAATGATTTGAAACCTTTTTAATGCAGTCAGTCATACAGTGGGTTTGTAAATTGTGCAGAGTAGTTACCTTATTACTGACGGTGTTCACATATTTAAACATGTTATTAACAGAACTGTTCTGTCTGCAGTACAGCTAGTTCTGGTGCTTGAGTACTTTAATCTTTAATGTAGTGGTGTTTTCCAGCAGGTGTTATCAGGCATTCTTGAGGGTGTGATGCCAATTTCTAAAGGGTCACTGTTAGAACTTCCCTCTCTCTAGTACACACTACAGAACAGAGTGATTCATTACATTTCAAACAATGTGATTTTCTAATACTGATTAACAAACCCTTGGACAAGGAAATGGTATGTGGACATGCTTGATGTAAGAGACAATATGTTGCAAAGAGTGATAAGTACAGAAAACTGTGACGTGATTTTTGTATGATTTTTCTTGTGGCTGTTTAATAATAACAGTGTCACTAAACAACAATATAATTTTCATTGTCATATCTGTAACAAAGGACAAGCATATATCTAAAGTCCTGTGTTCCCATACATACTTGGCAGTCAGTGTCAGCTGACAAGTCACTCAGTATAGCTTAGCGAGCCAGCCAACACACTAAATACTTATCTCCTGACAAAGTAAAAAAACTTCACCAACGGGTTCTCTCCTAACTTTTTTATCACACTCAGGAAGGGTATGATTTCTGATAACAGGCTGTTTCGACACCAGCAGATGCAGCTGTACTTGGAGCACAGATAGTCATTCAGTAGATGAACAGGGTCTGATTACTCGTTAGACATCTGTGATTTCACATTACTCAGCTGTAAGTAAGAACATAAGGATGTCAGTGTCTCAGCCAAGACCTCACTGCTCTGAGGGTTAGAAGGATCAGGTAGAGCAAAAGTTATCTAAACTCCAGCGTATGTCTCCCTGTCATTTCTGTTGAGCAGTTTCAAAAGTTAAGATTATAGACATTTTCCCATGGCAGCCATATTGATATGAAAAAGCAGGGTCAACATAGGTGTTACCAATGATACTAATTAAAAATCAATTCCATTCAGGCCAAACAGAGTCTGGGTGTTGCTATTCTGCATGTAGGCCCACTGGAAAGGCTCTGTTACGAAATGGGAACTTAATTAGCATCATTAGTAACACCTGTGTTTACCCTCATTATCAATATGGCTGCCATTAACCAGAGCCCAGTATGAGTCTATCATAGCTGTATCAGTCTATATTGGCATTGGCATATATGTTGTCTGATATGCACCAATATGCCAAAATTTTTTAACTGAACATAATGCAGATTGCTTTTATTTGTTAGCTTTAAATGCAGCATTCTGTATATATTTGATCCTTTTTCTTAATTCAGGTTTAACATATTAGGGATGGGTGAAGTAGAGCTAGAATAATATATTTCAGGGGATTCTGTGATAATAATATTCTTGAGGATATGGCAAAAATACTGAAACACATCTTAGGTTTTGAACTCAAAATAGCTGCTGAGCTCTGCTTGCTGGATTTTTGTCTCTCCTTGTACTCAGCCGGGTCCAAATTTCACCACCTGTCCTCCAGGTGGTGAAATTAGTTTGATCTTCTGTAATCAAACCACTTCAACACTCCTGAAGTTTGTCTCCTTTTTGGAAAAAAAACCTCCTCCACCATGGAGCCTATAGCAATGCTACTTGAACCTACTTTTCAACCACTATTGTTGCTACTGTGTGTAACGTCATTCTGTCACCAAGTTGTAATTGCCCTTATCATGACATAAATGATTTTTTTAGCCTGAAATATATTGTGAACAATACAATACGGCACACTCCTTTAATATATACTCATCTTTTGCTCCATGTTTTTTTTTTTAATTTATACTTATTTATAATGATTAACAAATACCAGTGAAAGTTTACATTTTCAGTGCCCTGATGTCATTTTGGGCCACCGTGTTTATTGTTAAACTGCAAAATATTCTGTCTCTGTTACATATCTTTATCATTAGTCTTAACAATTTTTGAGGGATCGTTGCAAAATAATACTGGTATCAGCATCAATGGATGGTCAATGCAACCCTAAAATGATGTCACAATATTTTTGTGTATTTTGCAATAACAATATTCTTAACAATATGACAAAATACTGAAAAATATGTTTGGTTTATGACTCACAATAGCTGTTGAGCTCTCCTCCACTCAACCAGATGCTTCTGCTGGAGGTGGTGAAACTAGTTTGTTGCATTGTTCCCTTTTGTTGTCACAGTTTTCTTGCACTTCTTTATTAACGTGGTTTACTGTACATCTGATCTTTTGTAACCAAACCACTTCCACAATACTGAAATCACTTCCCTTTTCAAACTAACTCCTCCATCACAACATTACCATTAGGGCTGCAATGATTACTAATTTAATATTTAATTAATCACCAACAATTTTGATTATTGGTTATTCGTTTGAATTTTTTTTTTTAAGGAAAAAGATTTCAGCTTCTTAAATTTTTGTGGTTTCTTTACTTCTCTCTGACAGAAAAATGTATATCTTTGGGTTGTCAATAACACAGACATAAAGGACGTCATCTTGGGCTTTAGGAAACACTAAACAATATTTTTCACCCTTTTCTGATACTTTCAAACCAGCAGCTATTAATTGATTAATCGAAAAAATAATGGACTGATTCATCAACTATGAAAATTAACTGCCATTATCACAAAATGATTTGACAAAAAAAAAAATATGACCATATGTTGTGAATGATACAACATGGCACACCCCTAAAAAGTGAATGTAAAACTGCAGATGAAGCCTTGGACGCAATCCATTATTGCCTTTTTACAGGTTTCCTACGGTTAAACATTACTCAGGGATTCAACAATCCAAGGGGTCTTCAGCTATTTCCTTAAACCTGGTGGTGTGAGTTAACTATCACTCAGGAGCATAAATGTGCTGGTACACCTCTACAGTAACAGAACAAACTGTGTTATGCAAGCAAAGCATAGCTTCCCGGGGTTGGGTCACTAACATGCCTGAACATACAGACATCAATTTTGGGCTACTGGGCAACTACAGTTCGCTGCAGTACAACGAGTACAGCTCAGAAAGACGCTGCTAATGCATTACACCGTCCGGTTACACTGTTATAAAGTACTATTAGTAAGTTTGTGATATCGAATTCATCCAAACAACCCAAAACAAACCTTCTATGATAAAGTCTGTGTATTTGCTCCAAAAGTGTAATTTAAGCTTTAAAATGCGATATCACAACACGTACAGGTTCCCACCGGACAGAGCGTGTATCGCTCCTGATACTGATTTTATGCCTGTTTAGGAGGCAGAACTTAATATTTAACTATTTAAAGGAAAAACATAGAGGACTTTCAACTTCACTTACCTGCATTCACTTCTCCACAGCCCAAAACAAAAAAAGCACACACGCACACTCACACAACTGTTTCCGCGTCAAAACACACTGTGTTCCCTGCGGTTCCCTGGCAGCTCCAACTTCCAAATCAAATCCTGACTCGGGCACAGGAGAGGAGGAGAGAGGTGCCCGCACAAGCACACACGCGCACGAACACACACACACACACACACAGAGTAATTTTTCAGACTTACCTAATTCCAGCATTAAACATGCAGGTCGTTAACGGGATGTGTCCTCTAGTGGACAAATGCTTTGAATCAAGGGGTCTTCCTGGGGGAGGGAGGGACATGAGAGGTAAACAAAAACTACTAGCAGCCCACTAGTGTACATGCTCCAAATTCAAAACTCAATGCCCCACAGTTCTTAGAGCAATGACGCAGCTCTCGCGAGACTCTCTGTGTTGTGGAACGGCTGACTGTACGGTGGGTGGTGCGAGGGACTGCTATCTATTTCCAACACTTACAAACGTGATAGCAAAATAATCGTCTGACAGCTCCGCGAGTTTTAGTTCTGTTTAGGCACTGATAATCATTTACACCACAACATGGCTGAGACGGACCCCAAGTCGGTGCAGGACCTTACCAATGTGGTGAGTCGTGATCGAGATGGCAAGCTAGCGTTAGCCACAGTAGCCTAGCTAGCAGGGGATGCTAACGATGGAAGCTATCGCTAGCCAGAGTATCAGTGTCATTTTATGCTATTTATTTATGTGCATCATTAAATATGATCATGCGCAAGGTGTGTTCAGCCTGTTTACTGAAGCCAAAACGTCCTGACTTTTGTATAGCTTGATGACGTTATGTAAGGGTCAGTTGGTCTTATATATGACATCACCAAATCACAACTGAATAACCCGCATAGCATTACATAAACACAAGTCATGGTGCTCAATCTGTAACGTTATTTATGTAGAGACACTTGCTCTAATAGTAATTATTCCATGATCAATTTCCTTCATATTAAATAACGTATGGTTTCATTGTGAAAATGGTCAAAGTTACTTATTCTATTATATGGCAAATACAGCTGAGGTAATGTTTCTAAGTGTTGTCATGGAGATGAGCATCAGTAAGAGACGTTTAAGGTACAAGGTAGATTTATTTATTTAGATTTATATATCAAATAAATTAGATATAACCTAATAAATAACTAAATATATCATAAATCATTATAAAACACGTTTTTATTATAAATAAATATAATCTACGTAAATCATAAAATGTTCGTTTTTAAGATTTATCTTATTTAACAATTGCCCCTGGTTTATTTATTGATTTTTTTCTGTCATTTTTCCTATATTTGTAGTTTTCTTTCTCTATACACTTTTGTATTCACAGAAATGGTCGAGTAAAGCTAAAAAAACTCTCAAACACTCAGTTATACAAGTTTCTATTTATATGTTGGACTAACTTTCCTTTTATCATTCTAAATAAATAAGGTTTTATTTTTGCTTGTTTTTTCTATATTCATATCTTTCCCCTTATACACTTTTGTATTCATAGTAAAGCCTCTTTTAAAATCCCCTCAAACCTTTACTTGTCAAGGACACTGTTATATAAGTTTCTATTTATGTGTTTAATTAACTTTCATTTTATCATTTTGCCTCTTGAGATAAGGGCACCTCTTAACTGCGAGTCTTTAACGTCTGAGGAATACATTTGGTGAAATTAAAACTATTGATCAGCGTCTGGGGGTATAGACACCACTGTCATCCAGCCACATTATGTGACTGGCTGAAAGACAATGCACCAGTACAGAATAGTATGAATTTATTGTGTGTTCATGTTTCTGCACATTAGTCACAGTGAACTAAAGAATCATCTCCCATGGTTACTGAGCTTTTATATTGTTGTCAAGGAAACTAGATACTTCTGTTATCATTGTCCTGCTGCTTTTTTAAATCATTCATAGACCGCAGGCATGGAACATTAGAGTTGGAGTGCTGATGTTTTTCATTGGCAGAGGTATTGTTAGTTGTGAGTAGTCCACTCACAGAGTATTACTTAAATCCTCTTCACTATTTCATCCTCAGTGGCTGCCATCTTCAGTGAACCAGTGTTGATCAGTAGATAGATAGTAGATTTGTGGCTTCATTGTTGTACTTACAATATTTGTGCCATTTGTTTCACAGGTCCAGACTCTGCTGCAACAGATGCAGGACAAGTTCCAGACCATGTCAGACCAGATCATCGGAAGGAATATCCTAACTAATGGTTTGAAATGTCAGCATCAATTGTTAATTGATTAAATGTAGTAAGTCTAACAATAAATTGATGTCTCCTGCATCCTCATCTCTTTCACACACTCTACAATTTTCTCTCATGATAAAAGTACGGACTGACAGATTAACCCACACATTATTTCGCCCATTAAGAGCAACTTTGAGTTCTTATATTCCTTAACTTTTTGTCCACTTGATGAGATGAGCACGCGTATTGATGACTTGGAGAAGAACATTGCTGACCTGATGACCCAGGCTGGTGTTGAAGAAATTGAGGCAACACCGGAAAAGGCTAAAGAAGGTCAAGCCTCATAATGAAGGTAAGAAAGACGTGGTAGACTAGTAAATACTAATACAACTCTGATTCCAAAAAAGTTGGGACACTGTGTAAGACATAAATTAAAACTAAAAAAAAAAAGACAAATGAATTATTTGCCAACAACAGTTAAGTGTTCTGGAGCTCATGTAGTAATATTTTTCATACAGTCATTTACAAGGAGTTTCACAAAAAGATGAACCGCACCCCAACCTGGCTTGTACACGACTTTTTAATGTCAGGGCTACACATAAATGTTCCACCAAAAAAAGTTCCCTCCGACACTATTTTGCTGGAGCACCGTTGCTGCATCAAGGGCTCAGTGCTGCCCAAGGCGACTGTGATTGGTTTGAGAAATAAACAAGCCAGAGTGTTTTTCTTTTTTTCCCCCTTACAGAAGGATGAAAATATGAGGGGCCAGACATTTCTCCAGCAGTGACTGTGCAGAGAGGTCTGGCTATGGAAGACTAGTTACCTTTTAACTTGTCTACAAGTGGAATGTTTGAAATAATGCTTTTTTTGAGCATTCCACAAATTTCCTAGTCTTTTGTGGCCCTTGTCTAACTGGTTTCAAACATGTTGTTGGCATCAAATTCAGAATAAGTATATATTTAGTTGATGAGGTCAAATGTTTAATACATTGTCTTTGTTCTGTTTTTAGTTGAGTTTATGTCCAAAAGGATTATCCAATCGTCAAATTTTGTTTTATGTATGTTTTACACATCCTAACGTTTTTGGAGTCAGTGTTGTAAATTCTTACGAATACGAAGATATCAGAAAGTGGATGACTAATGTCTTACTATTTAAAGCCTTAATTTAGTCCTTGAATAGCCATAAACTATAAAAAGTTTAATAGTAACTCAAATTGATTAAGAATTTGTGCTTATTTTGCAGATGTAAATAAAGCAAAATGTCTGCTTGTGTATTTATGAACTACATCATGGACCATTTGTTTTTGTCTGTCCGCAGGTTCCTAAAGTAACACGGTGTGAAGTCGGTCCTATATTCAGGAGCAGCAGACTTTTCCATTCTGAAAATGACTTCTATTGATTTGGTGTGTCGTAGTGTGAAATGCTTTTTTATATATTGAATATTGTGATAAAACGGTTACAGTTATGTAATGACTTGAAAAGTTGAACGTTATTTGTAAGCTAGAGTAGTGTGATATGCCCTTCAGAACCTAAACTGCTCGTGCAGGAATGCAAGTTATGGATTTTGTGCGCCGACCTGGAGGTTATTCCGCTGCCATCATATATCATAATTAATTAAATCCCACGAGGTGATGGCTGACGGGGGACAGTGTTGCTCTAGCCTGTGCTGAGAAGTACAACCCACAGGCTACAGGCCGGTAGAACCTCCATCCCTACCAACATGGGAAATGGGCACAGTGAACATCTGAAGCCTGCAGTGTTTTACAAACAGCACTGTCAAGCTGTGGGATGCATTCCAATTCTGATTTTCTTCTATTAAAGCTATTTAATACAATGCTGTTTGTCATGTGTTACAAAATAAATATTAGAGAGGTGCTGAGTAAATCTTTAACAATATAATTAACTCTGAGGTGCTCACAGTGTTCTGTTAGTTAGTTTGTTAAGCCAGAGTTGTATTTTATAATGCAAATTATCTGGAACGTCTCAGTGTTAAATGTTTTTTGGTCCTTATTGTTTATATGTATTGAAATGATATTTTAATATCACATTTACGGGTCAAATAAGATAGGGAATTAAAACTTTATCTTCTATAAATGTCAGTTGAAAACATCATTAGTTTGCATGGAATTAGAGGTATTTCCATCAATGCATTCATATTTTCATTTGGACAAATTGTAACCATACCTTGTCATTTACTGCATTGTAGGAACCTTTATTCAAATTAATGCAAACACAAAATGTACGAACAAAACAACTAATCAATAGCTATCTTCAGAATAAAGTGCCAAAAGCATCAAACAAAAATGAACAGCGGTAAACAACACAATGTGTCACACAGTCTCATAGAGTACAACATCAGTAGTTTATGAAGATACAATAAATGCAATATTAAAGTACTGTATGTATTATAAAGTGAAAGGTTCCATAATTGCATCTTACTATTACTATGAAAGTAGAGTTTTACAAGTCTGAAGTTAGAACTCAAAGTCTGCCTCTGTCATGTCGATGGCCCAGGCAAATTTGTCCCTTTGGCTCTTGTTGTAGATTTTGTCCACTTGTACGTCCATGTTCTTACACCTGGACACATGGGGAAAAGCAAATAAATATTCATTTCAAGCCAATGATTAGTCTTCAAATAGGTTTCAAATTTTTTCTCAAATAAAAGTAATGCACTGTATATGAGTGTGACAATTTATGGGCCATTTTATATACAGTGAGCATGTTGAGTGAAAAAAATTGATTACTGACATTAGTGCTGTTACTGAATGTCTGAAGGCGAACAAAATATTGTAATGGATAATTATAAGTAATACAAAACATAAAAGCTAAAATAAAAAAATAATAGCTAAATTTACACTTCATAAATCCTATAATAATTTACTGGAAATAAAGTTATGCTACAGTAGCGAAGTTATGTTCAGAGTCACCTCGTGTTCTGCATTATTGACAGCTATTGTTCACGACCTTCCAGCTGTTTGTACGATGAAGACATTGTAGACAGATGGTTTTACCACAAACATTCCTCATATATCTGATTAAAGTACCATAGAATGCAAAGTGAGCGTGTTGTACTCTTGGTTTAACTTAATTATTATTCTTTGAATGCAATACTCCTGGCCATTTTGGGCTCTTGTAGAATCGATGACACTTATCTGAAGTTTTTTCAATAAGACCGGTTAGTCTGTAGGTGAGTTGCTGATCAGATCCAGTGAGCTAAGACTGCTTGGCCATGTTACTCGGGTTGCTATGGTGATTTACACCGAAGCAGGGTTCATACAACTTTTCCAAAGTCAAATTCAAACATGTTCTAGGTAAATTTTAAGCTTCTACAGTACCTTACAGCTGTGGTATTGACATATTTATGTACATGGATTATATACATCGGTGATTGAATTTGACAGAAGGGTGACAAATTTACGGAAAACACTAACTTTCATGTTTTAAAATGTGTGTCATCTGTCTGGAAGTAGACTTTGCATCCTTTATAACCTCATGAAACAGCAACATCGTGACATGTTGTCTGTTAGCCTTCAGTTCACCGTTTCATCAGAGGACACGTTAGTGAAGACTGACAGATCACAGTACGTGTAGCTATCCATGCATGTCTTCATTTTGTGCAAAAGGCAAAAGCAATTAGGCTTCTGACTTATTTCTTTGTCTGAAAACCATCTGTTCTGTCAGACTGTGATTTATTATGAAAACAATGCAATTAAAACTTTAAGCAATTTGAAGCATTTTATCAAAAATTAAAGCACTTTTCAAACCTTGAAAAGATTACATTAAATTCAAGTTTTCAGTGATTTGCAGCACCCATAAGAACACTGAAAAATGAACCATCATACAGTACTGGAAAAACCTACATAAGTCAAAAATGAACAGGCTGACCCAATACTCTTGTGCTTTGGTACAGACTAAAAGTGGAGGTAGGTCTATGTACAAGTATTAGTGTTAGGAATCACTTACCAAGCCACACTGATGCGTGGGTCCAGGTAGTTAAGCTTGGAGGTACCCAGTGCAATCTGTTTGTTTTCTTCTCTGTCAGTTGCCTGTACCTCCATCTTCAGCAGCTGCTCCTCACAGCGCTTCACTGCTGCCTTCTTCCGCTCCACCAGCCTGGCAGAAAGTAGATACAAAGGTGAGGACAACAGAGTCAGACGCCTCTCGTTGAAATAAGACCCCTGTTTTGGACAAGTCTTTCAATCTTTATTCTTTCCACCTTCTGGGCAAACAAAAAGGAGTAAGCAGCCTTATTCAGAGAATGTTTTGGGTAAAAACTGGAGGCAGCAGAAAATGTCCCACCTACAGGAAACCAATGCAGCTACAAAAAATAAATGAATTCTTGTAAAATAGTTTAAAAACTGTTTAACAAACTTTTTTCAGTGAAAACTCTCATCTAAGGTCCAGCAAAGCCAAGTGTTCCTTTTCTGTGTGCTGCTAAATACTAGACAATGTTGTCTGAAGTGTGAATATCCCAGTTAGTAAACCTCTCAATGATGAATTAAAGGCAAAACAAACAAAAAACATCCATATGTGGATTAATGCAGCATACTGTGTGTTTGTAATTGCCTTTAGACTCTGGGAACAAAGACAAAAAAAATGAAAAGCAGGGAAGTTCATCTCTGTTAGTTAACAGCAGGACTAACAAACAGCTAATGCGACTTCAAGTTCTTATCTTCTTGAGATCTTACATTTCCTATAGAATTAACCCACAGCTGTTTATTCCTGGAGGGTAACTTCCTATTATTATTTGTGTGTACAGCTCGTGATCGAGTCTCCACTGAAGAGGTGCTTGTATTTAAAGATTGCTGTCCATCATTTTTAATTGCTTTATTGTCCACAGTTTGCTGTTGTTTTTTTTTTTAATATCTTTATTATAACACTTACGTTTGCAGCTTGGGGTCTGAGCTGCCTTTGGTCTTGGCCTCCTTCTTGGCCTGTTTCAGCTCTGTCTTTGCTAGTGCCAGTTGTTCCTTTCGAGCAACAATCTGGATGGAGCACACAAGGACAGGCGTGTTTTGTGTGTACAGATTACTGCAGCTTCAAAATGTCACTGACTGGACTGGAAAGGTTACAAAAATTTACTGTCTTTTGAATTCTGCCCTTCTTTCTATAAACTGTTACAGTGACACATTCTCCCTCTGAATGCATTCTGAGGGAAATGTTAATGTGAAGAATGACTGTGTCCAATAAACCAAGACAAGCTGTTCTTACCTTGGCCTGAAGGTTAGCCATAGACTGATCAAAGGTTTTTGGCGGCGCCCGCTGGTGGTTACACAGAATAGCAACTGCTCTGTTGGCCCTGTTGTAGGACAGCAGCTTCTCTGCCACATTGTCCAACTCTTTGAAGGGTAACAGAACAGTTTGTTTGTATTAAACAGGGAAAATCCCACTGAGAAGACATATTTGAACAGACTTCTGCACAGACATTTAACAGATAAAATCATGCAAGTGTCCCTCGTGTTATTATTGCCTACCAGCACCACTAATCTCAACCTTCAACACACACCCACACACATAAAATTACAGGTTGCTGCTGTTTTCATTTCATTTATGCAACCCTATTAGCTTCATTTAGTTCATTCTTCCTGCGATCCACACACGCACACACACACACACACACACACACACACACAATAACCACATGTCAACCAGCAGATTGGCTCTCAGTGACAGTCCAGAAATGAGAAGAGAGTGTGACACTTCTATCTCTGAATGAGAAACTGTGACTGAGGCAGCCAATGGGACCCTGATAAGAGCAAGACAGCACTGGGTACAGCGATAAAGTACACCTGGCATTACTGGAAAAGCTGGCTGATGTCAGGGTATCTTGAATCACAAAGTTAAAAAAAAATAAAATAAAGTCTTATCATGGGACTCCATGACACAAGCAGCCAGCTAATAAGACAACGATAAGAACCAGACTGATAAAAGGCTCCAGTATTAAAGCCACTGGTACTTGTCCAGCTGCGGAGGAACATGAGCCAGCGCTTTAAAACTTCTATTTATGTGATGTTAGACTGCTTTATAGCTTAGTGAGTGTGTGTGACTTACTGTTTGTGAGCTCTTTGAGCTGCTGCTGTAAAGTGATGGAAGCGTTGTATGTCCTGAAGACCTTCGCAGTCAGACCCAGCATGAGAGAACTCAGGTGCTTATTCAGCATGTTTGTCTGCAGTGAGAAATGGGAAGACGAAGGACAAAGACAAACAGACACATTCACATCAGCGTGGTATGGAACAAATACAGTACACTCATCACAAAAGCATGAATCGCTACTCTACCACTAGGTGGCACTGTGGCATCATACCACAGCAGTGTTTAAAGCATCTGTAATATACCATAACAAATAAAACACATAAAATACCAGCTCTGCCTTCATTATCATCATCATCCATTAGAGCAAGGAGATTAAAAAAGATCACAGTGTGATTTCCCTCCTGACATTTCTGCAGGTATTATAACAAGCTAGAGCTGTCATAGCCGGTGGTTAGATAGCCATTAGCTCATGTCAAATGGCTGCAGCTTCACCAGTACAGCAAAGAGATGGAACAGAGTGTAAGGGCGCACCACTGGTGTGAAAGCAAAACAAACAGGAATGCTCACTGCACACACACTGATATGAGGTGCAAACATGTGGACTTGAGAGAAAAGATAACACATGGGTTTCTACACACAGATGAAAGCACACGAACGTGAAAAGCAAACGGCCGCATGAGCTCGCAGCTGTGGGGGGAAAAGAGGAAGGAATAATTTTGATGATTCTGATGAAGATTACAATAATAATGTGGTTGGTTTAATCAGCGCGGGGTCAGGACCCGGCTGTCTGGGGCCACTGACATGTACGAATGTGTGCGCGTCTCACTGCAGGAGCTTATTAGAAGCAGCATCAGGGAGGGTTTTCATGTATACACACGTGTGCATGCAGGTACACACATCTGCACAGTTGCTGTCATGCCTGCCTTGCTAACAAGCCATCTACCTTGGCCCCTGTAATGCTAATGGAGGTGTCTGCAAGGGTGAGGGGGCAAGTAAGATACGTCTCACACAACCCTCCCGACTCCCTTGCCATGATGACAGTGTGTGCGTTTGTGAATGTCATCTCCTTAGGCATTATTACAACTTGTCATTACTGCAATTGTAATTTCATAGCTAGAATACAGGATGTTATATGCTGCACTTTATCATTAACATACTGCTAGGCAATTCTGTGCTGATGGCAACTAATGCTGAGGAAAAAATATTGACTGTTGCCATTTTTAACTAGCTAAGATGATCTGCTTTTCATTTTCCACTGGCTCCAATTTGTGTTGTCTGCATCAGTTCCCTGTACAAAAAAAAAAAAAATAAAAATTGCTTCTAGTAGATATAATAGAGTGAAGGAAAATAATGAAATGTGCCAAAATAAAGCAGCACATAGGGAATATACTTCACTGCAGGTAGCGATTTAATATATTTGACTAAGATCTAGTTAAACAAATCCCACCAAGGTTACAGTTAACCTGAAACTGCAGACAGTCTGTGTACTGGAGCTCTAATGATGTGGACTCTGGAGAGGAGGCTTCCAGACAAATCTGACAAACGCCTGCTTTCTCAGCTCAGATCAGGCACTCAGACCTCAACATGATCTGTGTGTGTATGCGCCTACGTGTGTGTGTGCATGCTCCCAAAAACCACAATCACCGTGGCTGAGTGTTTTGGAATCCACTGAGAAGCAATTCTCTCTCTCTCTCTCTCTTGCTCTTAAATGTCAATCATTTCAATTAAAGGGATAGTTCACCCAAAAATGAAAATTCAGTCATTATCTACTCACCCTCACGCTAGATTCAGGGTCTGGTTTATTTTGTTAGTCTGCAAAACACAGCTGGAGTTTCACAGAAAGTGTTGCAGAATTTCCCAAACAATGTAAATTAACGGGGACCAGCTTTCAAACATAAAATAGAACTAGGAAAACAAACAAACAAGATTCAGGGTAAAAACATGAGGTAAATGGCATTTTTTAGTCAACTTGGCATGTTGGGGCTGTAGAAGACTTGGATTACACCAGATGAGAAGTATAGAGGCATTTTATGGTTTTAGTCTGTTGTTTTTTATGTTTGAAAACATTGTTTTCCTGTAAAAATCCAGTAGTGTTCTGTGGACTAAAAAACTAAACCCAACCTTCAATCGGCATGAGTTTGAGTAGATGATTGAATGTTCATTTTTGGGTGAACTATCTCTTAAAATGTTTGCGCTGACTGTAAACATATTTGAAAGAATGGGTCACATTAACCCAACATACTGAAGTGCATTGTGTATGCCGATGTACATTACGTATTTCTGAAAACTGAATTTGGCATTTTGTGAAGGTGAAGAGAGACTGGACACAGTAGGACAGCAAGGAGTGAAAGCCACTGAGTCCTGATCTGAATCCAGGATGTTAAACTTAAATGATAACCAGGTTAAAGATGCAATGAAATAAAAATGATCATTTTTCAAGGTCTCCAATCTCTTGTTATGTGCAAAAAACCCCCAAAACAAAATCATTTTGACTATTTTAACAGCAAAATCTTTCTCTTTCTTCTTGTAAAACAAATATTTCTCTAGACTTGACCGGAGGGGCAGTTCTAAAAATTGTAAAGCCCACTTTTGAGCAATCCAATCAAATTTTAAAGACCACCACCAACAGGGGAAAAAAAAAGTTTTTAACATTGTTGATGATGAGTTTTTAGATGTTTAATCAATGCCAGGAGAGGAACTTCAAAGATTTGATTTAAATTCTTTTTCTAACTGTGAACCACCCACATATTCCATTTCACTTGAATGAGTCACCTGCTGAAAATAAAGAAGCTCTAACTTCAGTTTCAGTGTAAAGATTACGGGGTAAAGACGGTAGGGCTGGGTGGTATGGTGTAAAATCTATATCCCAGTATAATTTGAAGCATGGATGACTGCACTATACCACTAGTATGGCAACTACACAGCAGCTATTACTGAACTCTTTTTATTAGCACAGAGGTATTTTAAGAACCATGTTTATGCACAGGTCTTCTTACCAACTCATCTCCATGTGCGCTGTAACACTGTTACAATCAAATTAAAATGAAAGCTGTCTGTATGTAGTCTGTTTAGCTTGGTTTGCCACCTATCTTTGGCAAAGCTCTTAAGTTATCAGTTCTTTCAATGTTTTATTATTACACTGCAGCCTCTCCACTTGCTCTCTGTCAAATTCAGGTTTACTTTACATACCTTTTATACCAGCCACCCCTAAATGATGGTATGGTTTGACCAAAGTGCTTGTTGGATGGTCAAATTGCATTTGAAACAAGAACCTTGCCAATAGATCAGTCCAAAATTGGCCTGATACGAGCCTATAAAGGATATATTATATGTGTGCACATTTTACCTTAAACATTCAGCAACTGTCTGATGTTTAAAATAAATAGACTTCACAGACATCATTCATTCAGGAAGTCTGTCATACAAAACACTTAAAACCAGGCAAGCTAGATTAATTCCACATATTAGAGGGGCCTTCGTGTTTTCTTATTTCAGAGTTTCTGCAAGTTTCATCAAGGTAAATTTAAGACTTTTGAAGATCCTTTAAAGACCATTATAGATTGTATTTCACATTCTTACTGGCAAAAAAGTACAAGTACAGTTTGCATTAGTGGTTGTTGGGTCAATGTTGGTTTTATTTTGTAGTTGTTACAGCATGATCAAGACAAATTTTCCCCAAAGCACATTTAAAAGCAAGACTGAAACTTTATAAAAATAATGTTAACTTCATAATTCAATCAATTTTTAAGACACGTCAAAATTGTATTTGAGACATTTGAGGCCTAAAGTTCAGATTACTGGATTTTAGATTTTTTAAGACTTGCAGAAACCCTGTTATTTACCTTTCAGTCCCAAATTTCCACTTTTATATTTCATCAGTGTCTTCCATCATCTCTCTACATAAGGTCAGCTGGGGATAAAAGCACTCTCTACAGTCCCACCACTCATCTTATGTCCCTTTTCCCATTTCCACATCTTCCTCCTCTTCATCTCGGCCTTACAGTTGCTTTCTCACTGCCTCCATCTTTCCTCCCTCTCCTTCCACCTCCTACCTTTTTCCCAGTCATTGCCCCCCCCCCCAACCTCCCCTCACCTGGACCAGCTGTCACTTTCCTACCACTCCATCTACTCTGTGCATCATCCGTTCCCCTCTCTCTCTCCGCCCTCTCAGTGGCCTGGCCTTTCTGGGTGTCAATCAGGCCTGCCCACAGCAGCCATTACCATTCCACCTCCAACACACCCTGACATTTCCTGACACACTAGAGGGCAGAGAGCAGAGGCACCACACTCCTTCCTTCAATTGCTCCATCTCTTCATCCTACCCTCTCACTGCTGTCCTGTCTTGTATCTTCCCTTTCCTGCCTGTCAATCTTTATATACCAACACGTGGGCAGGCTCTCAAACCTTCCTTGTGCTTTCCTATCTACATCTTTTTCTTCCTCTGCTGATTAACCCCTCTCATCCAATGTGACCATTCATCTGTTACATACATTTCCGCCTACAACCTTGTCTCTTTTGAGCAGATTGCGACGTGATTTTTAGCAATGACAGCACTTAACCCAAGGTTCAAGTAGGCTGTGAGCTGCTGCAGCAGTAACCTGGTTTCCACTCCAAGAAAACTATTATATTATATTCAAGGATTCTGAATACACATTTCTGATATTTGTTCCAGGAAGATTAGTTAGTCAATAGGTGGCTTGTTGACCAGATCCACTAAGCAGAGACAGGCAGCACAGAATCAACAATACCAAGACAGCAATCACAAATCAACAGATAGCATGACAGTACAGCAAACAGCATGACAGCACAAACAAGAACATCTCACTGGTGTGGTGTTACAGGTTTGATTTCTAATAAACTAGGCTCTTAATATTGTGGGGAAGAAGTGATAGTTGGCAAAGTTTCTTATATGCTGCGGTAAACTGTTTCAATCCTGGGAGGCTCTGACAATTTGGTGCACAATTTAACCATCTTTGTCCACTGATAAATTGATAACAAAAAAATGTCCAAAAAACCTTCCAAAATACCACATTAAGACACAAAGACCTTCAGAAACACCACAGAAAAATCCATGCTGTGATCTGGAATCAAAACCTTTTGACAGTTTGGAGAGTTCTGTCAGAATTGTATTTTTCATTTTTTCAGCAGGGATCGCTCAGACACCCTTTTATTGTCAATATACCTTAGAAAAAGCCATCCATCCTCTGGAGGCCCCAGGTCTCTAGTTTGTGGTTGTGAACGTTCTGGAGCCTGTGATTATCCTAGAAGTCACTTTATACAAAACATGGTCTCATTATAATGAAATGGCTACAATGGGTACTAACATCATCACACATAAACACAATTAGGCTCATCAAATCCACAAGAGTCTCAGCTTTGCAGTCAGACTCAATGTATGATACTTTAATACTCTTCCATGTATGCACTATGCAGAAATATTGAAACAGAATATGCAAAAACAACACAAATACCTGCATACCAAATGAGACTGGCATTAAGTGCACGTCTGTAAAGAGAAGACTCATAGGGCCATTTTCATTCAGATATCTTAAAATGAGAGGTCAGAGGGCTCCTTTGAAAATCACCATGCTAGTTTTTCGCTCACCAAAATTTAGGCTAACTTAGCAGCTCGCTAAAGCCTCTGAACGTAAACGTCCCAGAAGAGCTGGAGAATTTCAGATTCCGAATACATTTCTTCAACTCGAACAATCTGTTATCTTGGAATATTGTCTCAAATAGGCAAATAATGCCATTGATCTTGTTTTGTAAAGACTGAGTGCATCCTGAGAAGCCTGACGTCTCCCTGCAGTGAACTAACCATGTGTACAACTGCTGCATTCTGTGTGGCCTCACTGCCTGCAGCTAGACGAAGAGGTTGAGAGGACGCCAGATTTTTATGTGTGAAAATTCATCTGCCCAGCATGTTCACTTTCAATTTCCACTTGCACAGTTTCATTTTTATCTGGCAGAGTCCATCCCCTCTCTCTTTTGAAACTCCTTTTCTGCTTTCAGTCTCCCCGGTTCCAATATCCTTCCCCTTCTCCTCACCTGGCGTTTCCTCACTTTACTCCTTTCATCTCTCAACACCAATGGCCATCCTCATTCAATCTCATCTATTACACATTACAATTTAGTCCCTGCTTTTTCTTTACTGCAGCCTTCTGTCTCCAGAAAACGTGAAAAAAATGTAATTCTATTTTGCTTTCACAATCTTTTTTTTCTGCCTTTTCTTCAAATATTACACACCTCGGGGGAGTTTCTCCCACATTTTACACAACCCCGGACAAATTCAGGTACTCCTTTACACAAAGTCAGCAATTATTCAAAGGTCTTGTGGGCAGTTTTCACTTCTACTTTTTTTTAAACATTTTTTTTGGTTTTAACACCAACATGTAGGCAAAGTAGTAGGCAATGTTGCAAAACTAAACATGGGAAAACACGTAAAAATACTAAAGGATATAAGGATTTAATGAGACACTTACATTAAGGCGGTCAAAGAGCTCATCTCCAGGTTGCTTGTTCTCCATTAACAGTTTAAGATTCTTAAAAACCTGAAAAGATATACAGACAAATTTGATCACAGGACTTACAAATGTACACAATAAAATGAACATTACTTTTCAAGTATGCCTCACCTCAACCTAAATTTACCCACTTTACTTACTAACCACTGAAACTGAGGACTGTAATTGTGTATTGGCTGCTTGTGTTGTGTGAAGGCTAGAAATAGTATACTATTAAGATAATTTCTTTATTTGTATTTTAAGAGCTGGGGAATGGCAAACCAGCCAAATCAGCCAATCAGTTAACAGTCATTACCAACGGTGCAGGCCCAACTGAGGCGATTTTGATGTTGTTTTCAAACACTGGAGGTGAAACTGCATTCAATAGGTCAACAAATTCAAGGGAAAAAGTAGAAAGTGACAGTGATCCTTTCAGATCACATCCAAAACCAAAGATGTTAAAATTACCCACTTGTCCAAATATATTATAATGCACATTAGAAACAAGGACTGTGGTCTCTCTCTCTCTCTCTGTGTGTGTGTGTCTATCAGGAACCTCGCTTCATTTGTCCCTCACAGAGGAGAGCCAGAGGAGTAAAACTGGCACAATCACATCTGACATTTCCAGCGACTCTGAGTTCCACAGATGCACTGTTCCCTTAATAAACTAGTAAAATATGCAAGAAACCAATTAATAGCAACAGATGTGTTGCTTTATAAAACACACTGACATATTCACTGGCTGATTTGTGCGGCAATGTTGTTCCCCTTGGCAAATAAACTGAAAATATAAAAAGTAAAGTGCAAGTGCTTTTGGGACAAAAATGTAAATCAGTGTCTGTCTAGGAGTCTCAGAGACGCAGAGACACCAAAGTGAGCTCGCCTAATTGGTTTAGTGATGGCTTTGGGTGCCTGTATGTGTTAAGAATGGAAATAATCATTTGCTCAGCAGGTTGATCGTACCCAACACAATACATTTATGCATCTGCAGGTGTCCCCTCTCTCTAGTCTTATTTGATGAAGTCATTCAGCCTTCTAACTGGTGATCAAATTGAGTAATAAAAAGATGCTTGTTTTTTTAAACAATAAACACTGACACTGAGGTGCTAATCAGTCACTGTCTGGGCATTCATATTGGAAAGGCATACATGTGTTCATGTGGATGGTTTAATTCTTATGGCTACTTTCCGCCCATTAAATTACACAGGAGACAGAGTATCCGTGGTCCAGATCATGCACAGCGTGGCTCTAATTCACTGCCATTGTTGTATTCAATCCCTGCAGTTCCACGTTTTCTGCATGGAGATTTTTGCAGTGGCAGCAGATTGCATATTAAAGCATATATGAGCCAAATATATAACCCCAGGTATTAGATTAAATGATTTCAGCCCCCTCCAGAGGTTAGGAATGGAAATTCCTTTCTTCCATCCTTGTTCCATTTTATTCCAAATGACATTTAGCAGCAATCTCGCTGATTTCCCTGGGAATTGACAATGCTAAAATATGCATGGGACTAATTAATTCTAGCTAATGTGTTGCTTTTGAATGCACTCATTTGAATAATTATATGTTCTGCCAAGAAACAAAACACTTTGGCTGTCAGGTGCTAACATTTCTTTTTCCATCTCTGGAACAGAAGATAGCATTGGCTGACACCAGAGGAGGGGTTGGAAATTTACATATGCATACATTCACACAAACATAAATGTGACAGCTGTTTGACAGATTGCAGACGACTAAACAAGATAAAAAAAACAAAAAACAAAAAAAAAAACTTTTCAGACACAATTTGTTTTCTTGTATTGTAGCATCAGCTAACCTGCTCATTACAGTGCACATCATCATTTACAGTATCAGATAAACTAACAACTGCCAAGAGCTGCGCAGTACCTAATTAATCTTTAAAAATACCCAGATTGGCAGTCTGGGTGTGACACTTCAAAGATGGAAGGGAAAGCCTGGGTGAAAGAATTGAACATTTAGAGGGCAGGCAGGGGGTCTAATGAAGGATGCTACTGAGTTGTATTATAGCAACGCTTCTCAAACTTTTTTTTTTTTTTCCCCAATTATGCATCTCAACGGAAACATTTTTTCAGTCCAATACCTCCAACCAGCTCAAAACATTTTTGCATTTCTTTCGGCTCTGTTGTCGCTTTCTTTTTCACTCCTTTCTCCACGTGTTCAGCTATGTCGCTGCTACATCATCCAATATCGAAACTGACTTTGCACTCCCAGCAAATGTGATTGTGTTCATTGATTTCTTCATGTCAGGTTTTACAGCAGTTGACAGGTTTCAGCAGTTCATGATTGCACTGAAAATAATTTTGAATATAAAATGTGATGCAATCAAACTTACATTTACATTTCTTATTGAACTTAGTATAGTCTAATTATTTGAGGAATTATACATGAGTGATATTTTTCAAATTAGCATTTTAAAAACATCCCACAAACCCCCTGCAGTACTCTAAAGTACCCTTAGGGGTATTAGTAAGAGAAGGGGAAAAAAAAAATCCATTCTTAGATGTATCGCAATTCTCCCCCAATAGATAATAAATCAGTGCAGAACAGTTAATAATGGGAAATATAAAATCCGATTCTTGACATTACGATCACCTGTAATAACTCTGTAAGACTGGGCTGTAAGTGCCCTAGAGCTGAACCACTTGGAGGGTGAAATGTAACGAGCATAAACATGTTTGCCATGTTCACGATCCAAGCTAGGCTAATTGTTGAGTTTTTTTGAGGATGGCTGAGTGTGAACAACTGCAGGTGGATACAATGCAACTGGCACCCCCAGGTCTAAAAGCTAGCATATGGAAACATTTTGTCTTCTATGAAGTTGAAGGGTAAAGAGACCTGGAAAAGATCATTGTGTTGAGCACTGTGTCTTGATTATCAACCATTATAAATACACTGTGTTATTAACAAGTAGTTACACAGTGCTCAAATTTTGACCCTTTTGTTTGTCTCTTGCAAGTCCTGCATCTTTATGGAAGTGAAACACTAAAAAGGTCTAACATACCTTTAACTGTAAATACCTGAGGACATGAACCTTCCTGAACAAACAGTTAACAATGAAATAATATGACTAAAAGGAATATGCAAGACATATTTCTTTAACACGAGCATGGTGAACTGCACAGATACTGTAGTTCAACTCTAGCAAACCTGTTCCTTGTTTACATGCTTCCTCAGACTAAGTAATCTATTGGCATGAGACCACTGATGAAAAAACAAAAACTCTGCAACAGTATAAAACAAGGCAACACAATAATAAAAGAAGATCACACTGTGTTCTCTTACCAGCAACTGTGGCATTAAAGCTGCTACACACTAAACGTCTTATACAAATGAAGAAAAAATGATGCTTTCCATAGTATACTAAGTACTGCTTATGGAGACTACGCTTGACCAGAATATTCAAACCACACTATGATATTCAGAAGAAGAATTCAACCTACATAAACATGTAATCCAAGAGAAGTCGACCTGAGCAGATGGGTGGCTCAACAGTTCTAAGAGACAGACAAATTAAACCACCACAGGCACAGGAATCCAATCTACAACTGTGCCCTGAGGACATTTCTCAGTTCCCTCTCTGCCTCGGGCGCTGTCCATGTCGATATGTATGCAAGTGACCTTCTCTGCAGGGGCTTCTGCCAAAACCCAAAGGGCAAAACCTAGATTATTATAATGAAATATTTTGTACTGCTATGAGCAGCCCAGCCTATGTTGTTTTTGGACAGATTTGCCTTGTCATTATTATTTTCAGGTACAAGTAAATGCATGAAAGCAGGAATGAATACGTGCGAGGAAGTGTTTTTGTGCAATTTTTTTGTTCCTTTACCTTCCTGATGACGGGGACCTTGTTATAGTAGCGAATGGAGTCTTTACCCAGGAAGTCGAATTCCACCACACATTCACTGCCTTCCAGTTGCTCGTGGAGGGTGATGTGCTCAACGCGTAGCGAGCAGCAGCCCACCGTGTCTGCCGTCTCTCCTTCTTCCTTCTCGTTACCAGCCCTCAGTGCCAGCTTATTTTGGATCAGACGACACAGGAGATAAATACACATGAAAACATACTCTTCCAGCACTTTCACCACTGTCCTTCCTATTTTCATAACAAACATGTGCCAGTCAGATGTAAGGCTATTCAGAAACTTTTGATACAGACACCAGCACCGGTAGCGATACCTTGACTTTGACTGAGGTTCCAAAAAAATACTTTTTTTCTCAATACCATTTTTACAAAACCCATTTTAACAAAATAAAAACTTCTCACTTTTCAGATTCTTTTTATACACTAAAAGTAATTTCATAACAAAGGTATAAATCTATCTACAAGTATGGTTAAGCTTAAGCTGTCCGTTTCAACTTTTCAGTTCTATATTTCAGCATCTTGGCATTTTTCCATTGAAAGCAGTTTTACAACATAAAAATAAACCACAACTTGGGAATTTACTTCTAAGGTATCAAAATTTGGTATCAAATAACAAAGCATTTTTTGATACTTGATATTATTGAAGCTATTCAGTCGGTTCCAAAAAAGTATAGAATTTCGGTACCTAGCCCTGGTCAGATGACTATTAAATATATACTATACACATACACACGCAACATTAAGTTCAAATAAAGCACAAACACAACAAAGCTGAATCAGACTTGGAATAGTCTGGCATAAGCCAAAAGCAATCACACACTCGATCTATCATTTCACTCAATGCTGAATGAGATAATTAGCTTAGGGTCACTGCAAGAAAATGGTTACATACAATCCATTTTTCTCCCTGCAAAAGATCTTCCATTCAGCTGTGCGAGAAAAGGCAATCAAAACGCATCACATTGATTTCCAATATGCTCACATGGCTCTTGGAATCAGACCTAATCACTATGGAGAATCTGTGAAACTGACAGCAGTTTATTTCTAGCACTGCTGTGAAAACAAGCAAAACTGGGTATCCTAATTGCTGCATCTTTACTTAATCTTTTAAAGTTTTTCCTGGACCAGTGGCTCCAAACCAGACCTTGTCTATGAAGTAGAGAGCCACAGCTCTTTGCCGTGTGCTCATCTGTTTGGATTTTAGATCCTGGTGGTACTGTTTACGGATGTCATCCACACATGTCTTCAGTTTCCGAGCGACCTCATATTTCTCCCAGTCCTTCTCTCCCTGCATTCAGGGGACAAAACGTGAGGAAATAAGGAAGAGGAGGGGTAAAACATAAAGAAACAGTGAGCAGGAAGGGAAAGGGTGAGGAAAGAAAGATGGTGAGAAAAACACATAATGGGAAAGAGCAGAGGAGAAAAGAGGAGAAAACATTAAACAAAATGTCAACATTATGTCGTTTTCCTTGAAAAGCCTAAAAATCACAACATTATTTGGCATGGTAATGATGACTGCAATAAATGCACACTATTAAAATGCACAGAACAAAACAAATACAAAGACACAACTTTAATAAAAATTCCCTAGGCTTGCTGTTTGCAGCTGGTTATATATAGCAACTAAGACAATTAAATCCACCATCAGTGAACACACACATATTGTCATAGAGACTAACAGTGGAATAACTTAACCTTTACACATGAAAGATGGAAAGAAGGAAAGAAGAATGAGCAAATGGAGGAGAGCAAAAGAGAAGGGGAAAGAATAATGAGATGTTGCACACGCCTCTTCTTCAAAACACATTAACTCACAGGGCTTGCCATTTACGCTCAAAAAACAAAAGCATTATGGAATTTTAATATTTTTAGTGTCAAAACATTTGGATACCTCACTGCAAATTTCCTACACAAACAGTTTGGCTTTATTGACTTTGAAAAGGATGCATGCAAGGTGCTTGTAGTTACACAATGCAGATGTGACATTAGAATCATAGTTCTAGTCAATAGTCAATAGTGTGAGGACGAACAAGGCACAAGCTGCTTTCAAGGCGACGCTTCCTGAATTCATTTGAATTCTGAATTTAACTTTTTTGTGGAGGAAAAACAATGTGGTGTCTTAATGCTGTTAAAATCGGTTGCTGATGATGCTGTGGTATCTTAATGTTGTGAAATCTTGTAATTGTTGCTGATTTCGATGTATCATAAATATGTACTGTCTTATAATTGTGTTTTTATACGACAATGTTATGCTGCATTTTTATTTTATTTATCTTTCTTTTGTTTTTTTAAGCAGAGATGTTATTCTCTGTTTCCTGCCCAGAGACTTCAGGTGAAAAGTAGCTTACATCTGGCTCTGGTACAGCTAAGAAGCTGTGCAATATCGCTGTCAAATTAACAAATGAAATAAGTGAATGAAACATAAATTGCTTTGGAAACATTTACACCTTTTGTGATTTTTGCTTTGTACTTACTTACTACACATTTTGGCTGATTAAATTTTAGTGCTGCACCTGTCATTAAATTTAGAACTTTGTGTTTTTATTTTAACAGAATATGTATCTGTACATTTAGTTGAAATGCAGGCCGTTTTAGCACTATTCAGTTTTATACAAAGTCTAAGGAATCATCTTTGAAAGTGCTAAGAGAGAGGCAGCCTGGCAATTATTATTTGTCAATTGGCAAATAAACTTATAACTTGGCATCGCTCCCTCTGGAGGCACACAAGGTTTTATACAACTATTTACACATATGCAGTTGTACTTCTTGAGCCCTTGTAAACAGAAATCTTCTGTTAAAAGCTTAATTTGTACCCACCACAAACTCAACAGCCAAAGCTACCTGATGGCTCAGCTAACTTTGGCTGTGTGCCTCGTGCCTTTGTAAAAGAAAATGACTAGAGCAGTCAGTTTTCATTATCTAGAAAACATCACAGAAAGACAAACAAAAAAACTAAACTACTCTTTTCACAGCACTGTGAACCTGTTCAGAACACAAACTGAGAATATGCCGGATAAATAAATGGAAACAGGCACTGTGAAATTAAAACTTTTTTCTTTTCATCGGTGTTGACAGCCCATTGTGTTTTACTTCCAGAGTAAGACAAAAACAGGCAAAGGTGAAAAATAAAGCTTAATAGCTTGTTTAAAAGACACCCCACATAGAACATATGTTGAGTATTTTCCAAGTCAGACTATGAGAGTTTGATTGATGTATGTGTTCGTTCTACCCTTCTGGCAGTAACTGGGCTCCATACATATCAGTGCTGCATGAAAAAACAACTTCAAGAAAACTGTAAAACCTGCTAAATACACAACACAACACTGCGGTGAATAACATGACACCTGTCATTTCTGTTAAAGTTATATTTTTGTTGAGTTGAAAGCAATTGAGTACATAGACTCCTGTATATGGCGACATCTGAATGGTGTTGCATTCAGGTGTTTGTGGGAGTGTGGGGTAAATGTTTGTCAACTGGAAACCCAATTTAAAATGCTTAAGTAGTGCCTAAAACCACATCATCAAACCAGACTGTACCTGCCATTCCCTCAACTATAACAATAAGACTATTGGTTAAATAAATTAATAATAATTTAACCTTAAACTGGTTGTGACGTATGTGATACGTATGAAGGAGCATTTTTTGACCTGTACCTTGAGTTTTGAGTTGGCATTGAGCATGATGTATTTAAAGGCGCCCTGGACGTTCTCAGTCCAGCTGGCCAGCCATGTTACAGTGTTGTCATGTCGAACCTCCTTCCAGCGGTGACCAGCAGGCGGCACAGGGATACGGCTTTCTCTGTCAATGAAAGAGAGAGAGCAAGAATAAATGCATGTGTGCAGCCTTCTACACATAAATGTATGCTGCCACAGTGAATAAATGATGCATAGCTTTAATTCTTGAGTGATGTACTGGTTTAACATAACATATTTCTGAGGCTACCGAAAGAAAATGCGTTCATATGTTCAGAATCCAAATACCACACCATCTGTAGCAGAGCAATGCCTGTGCAGCTGTCAATATGGATACGCTTCACTGCACACTAAGAAACCTGATAATGTACATTTTGAAAAGACTGAAATTATTTTAAGTTTAAACACTTTGCTATGTATGCAGCTAGAAAGTTATCATTCTATTTTAATATGGGGAAGCTTTACTTAAGCATCACTACATGGTCACACATGTCTCTACGCAGTTTGGTCCCCTCGCCCCACTCTCACTTGCCACAGTTGATGATGATGTCTTCTGGTTGGATCCTTTTCTTCAGCATGCCCTGTTTGGGATGCTCGCCTCTGCCCCGGAACAACCCTGGAGGTTCAATCTTAAAGTTGCCAATGCGCTCTTTGTGGTGGTCCAGCAGACAGAAACCGTAATCATCCACTATCTTCTGGTTGGCCTCTTTCAAAGTCTATGACAGACATAAAACAAAAACAAATTCTGCAGAGCCTGAGTGAGCCAAACAACAAAACAGACAAACAGGAAAAGAAGTACTGTAAGTTATGAAAACAGAAAAAAAAAAAGCCTGAACCTTACCAGTTTCTCCTCCTTGGTCATGTTTTTCCTAGCCTCCACCTTGGCTTTATGCATAGCATGGAGCTCTCCAAAGTCACATTTGTCAAGATCTTTAATCAGTGACCTCTCTTCATGGGTCATTTCCTAAACAGGCACAAAGTATTAGACATGATCCCTTGTGTGATCCCTTCTCGAGTCTGGCAGTATGAGGACATATCTGCATAAAGACTAGGATATTCTTTAGTGATAAAACAATCTGACTATTAAAAGATTAATCAACAATTTTGATAATCAGTTAGTCTTTTCAGTCATTAATCATGCAAAAATTAAAAATGCCTCTTTGATTCAGTGACATTTTATAGACTAAACAATTAATCATTCACCCATCTTTTCTTCTGCTTATCCTGGGCCACATTACAATTAATCATATATATATATATATAAAAAAATCAGGTTGATCTATAATGAAAACAATTATTAGTTGAAGCCAAAGTATCCGTGAATGCCAGAATAACTAAACCACATCAATGATGCCAATAATACACATAGGGCATTACAACAAAAATGCATCATAAAAAAAAAAACAAATAAGAACGAGCGTGATCAAAGCTTTCATTTAATTACTAATCTTTACGGCAGCAGAGCAGGCAGAAAAAGAATTAAGTGATCTGGTTATGACAGGCCAGACTATGGAGCGTTTCCTCCTAAGCTGAGTGAGTTAAGCAGTCTTGATGCAGCAGTACACTAAAAGCAGCAGAGCAGCTGAGTTTCAACTGTAATTGTCAACTTTCCAAAGTTACTGCACAAGGGAGTCAACCCATCAAAGAGGTCACTAAAAGGGCAGCGATACAGAGCAATTCAGTGGAAGCTTTGTGGTTCATCTCAGAGGTTTCTGGTGCTAAAATGTCACAACAACATGAGTGGCTTTTAATATGGCCTCCTGCTGTCAGGCAGGAACTACAGGCCACTTTCTGCCTGTGTAGTGCAAAAATCCCTTCTCTATATTACTACTTTTATTTTTAATTGGCCTTGAGCAGCAGAACTCAACAGTAAACAATGATCAAGGCATTTAATGAGCTTGATATCTTGATCTTATACTGTTTTACACCAAAATTAGCGCTGTAGATGAGCTTGCCTTTCTGTTTTTTTTTGTGTGCTGGAAAGCTGAGACTCAACTTTTAACTGCACAGAAGAGCACAGAGAAAGTCGTTTTTAAAACTCTCTGTGTTAAGCTCTCAGTAGTTTTGTACCTTCCAACTGGTTTGAAGTTTAGTTTCTCTCCTGCATCCCTGTACGTCTTTTCAGTTATTTGCTTTAATTTACTGTTTCAGACACACCTTCTAGCAAGTATGCTTGATACAAATCCCTGCTGGGCTGCAGATTCAAACTGAGTCAAGGGTTAGGGTTTGCAAAGCCCGCACATGTGTACAGAAAGTTGCAGAAGTTACCAACTGACATTGTCTCTGCTGGAGAAAGGGAAAAACTGTGTCCACCTGGGTGACATGTTTCCATCACTGCCAACTGGAGCTGGAGCAGATAAATACCTGTGAATACTGCAGAGTTATGTGACCCTGGAATGAATGTTGATTGTACCCTTTGTTACTGAAGACAAAAGCCAGATATTAGTGGGTTTTAGTGGGTTTTTCATCCAGTGTAAAGGAGGTTGTATTGTCGTCACTCATCTTTACAGCAGTGCTCATCAAAATCAGGGCAGTCATCCTCATAGTTATATAAAAACAGATCATACTACAAAAAAGACTTCTATGAGTTAACCATTTGACAAACAAAAGGGCATCTGACTGAACACATCCATTAAGGATTAAGGGAATGATTT
The DNA here is from genome assembly GCF_056507025.1 of Lutjanus erythropterus. Classification (NCBI taxonomy): domain Eukaryota; kingdom Metazoa; phylum Chordata; class Actinopteri; order Lutjaniformes; family Lutjanidae; genus Lutjanus; species Lutjanus erythropterus. Next base: position 10,263,298 of record NC_139329.1, read on the forward strand.
CTTCATCAACCTGGTCCAAGTGTGTCTTCTGTGGTCATTGATAGGAGATGACATGCAAACACAAACCTCTTGATCGGCACACATTCACACCCCTCTTTCCACAGTCACTCTGACAGTATGGATACGCAGTCAGTCTGCGTGTCTAAGCATGACTGACACTCGACAGTGGGCGGGCACCGAGGGCAGTGGAGCGAGGAGAGTTTTTTCCGGCTATAATAAAACAGTTTAATTGGATTTGTTCATATGCAGGGGAGCTACTTGTATGGATTAGCATATCAATGCCTTCACACAAATCGTATTTTCAAGTGCATTGAGCACTAAGCAGCGCAAAATTAATTCTGCATGATATGCCTTGGGGCTGGCACGGTGTTTTCTCTATAGAGAGGACACCCTGACAGACACCAGCATGCAGGTAGCAGTCCCACTCACACACATGGTCTTAAAACAAAGCTGGAAATACACACAACTAATACTGTACTTGTGATGTTATCTAGAGAAAGCTTCTGGAGCTGATATTATGACAAGCTGACGCTGCATTACTCCCCTGTATTAACAGTTGAAGTTTTGACTAAAACAAAGTACCCATGTACATAGAAAATTAACTACAGTTGGAAAGCTTCCGGTCATCATTTATCATAGTAGTATTAAGGACATGTTGCAGGAGAAAAAACACAATAGCTCCCATTCAGTCTCAATCAATCTGACAAAACTGTTGTAAGTAATGGGAATATTTTTGAATTGAAATTAAAGGGCTCCTTTTTAATATAAATGTCAAATTTACTTGTTTAATTTGTTTATTTCAGTTTTAGTACTAACAATAAACCTGAGCTGCATGTGTAAGGGTCACATACAGGAATGCTTTTAGATGTTTAATTGCAGAATGTGTACAAGGTTTCCTCTGTAATTTTATTACAACTGTGATAGTTTTTTGAGTCTCATTTTCAGGTCATTAAATACTGATGTTTCGGGTTGGTGAAGCGTCCTGAAAACAGCACAGCAAAATAATAAGAAAAATAGGAAACACAGGCAGAGGGCAGCATCTCTGCAGATACAGACACCACCACACACTTCTAGTGGGTCATAAGTGATGACTGAGAGGGATTATGTCTTTACATTTTTTTTTTAAACCTATGCACAGTCATTCATTCTATCACTGTGTTCTGTATGAACAGGGGACCAAGACCAAGGTGGTCAGTTATAGGTGTTTTTTTCTTCTTCTTTTAAACAGATTAGATCTATGACTTAGCTTAATGCTTTACCTTCCTCCAGTCTTTAAAGAAGTTCTCTCGGAACACCTTCTTGGTGGTGTACTCATGGTCCAACATCTGGGCAAAGAACAATGCCACCTCCTCAGCTGCAATGCTCAGTTTTACCGCCTTACCTGCACACAAAGAAAACACAAGCATGCCATTTTTATTCAACAAACAAAACTCCTCACGCCTTTGGAAGCTCAGATCAAAATCAAACATGCTGTAACACCCACCTCAGCTTCTCTAGAGTCCTGTCAAACTAATTCATGAATTTAGACAAGTACACTCAAAGACAAGGACAAAGATCTACATTCAGCCCCACAACTAAGACTGAGCAACAAACAAGCACATGCAAGTGCAGAAATTAACAGATCAAATCAACTCTCTCTTGGACACTGCAGCGGCTAGACTGCTAAACAAAATGAAAACAATTACAGTCATCAATCAGTGTTTGACCTCATACACCTTTGGCGTCCTAAATATCCAATGGAACGTGCGTGTCTTGTGTTTGTGTGTGCCTCTACACTGACAAGACCTCTTTTGTTTCGCACGCAACTTTGTTCACTGTTCCACTAAATCTGAGCTTACATTTTGACGTTTTAATTTCTAAGATCAAGAAAATTTTAAAGTTATTCCAACCCGCTTTTAAAGCATCTCTCAGAGTTTCTTTTGATGTTACAATATAATTTGCCTGTCTCATTTTCAAATGTGTACAAAAGGGCAGAGGTCTTGTGACTGTGAAGGAAAAGCCATGCAAGTTAATACTCTGAACTTTTTCTTCAACTTCAAAGAGGCTAAATGTTGCCTCGATGCTTTTTTATGCTCAACTGGCTTCTGATGACTCCTCTTCTACACAACTAAGCCAGCAATCATATAGAGGGGCGTGACACGATAGTCATTAAAGCCTGAAGAAATCTGGCTTAAACAGTAAAAATGCATTTATGATATCAAAGTTAAGTGTCTCATTAAACATCCACAAAATTCTGTGTGAAAAACATTCATAACTATAGAAAACCCAGTTCAACAAACAGCACATTTTGCTGTTTCCCAAGATTGTGTGCACAAGGCAGATCATGTTTTGATTGACAACCTAAAAAAAAAAAGATCACCTGACAACATCAATGTCAATTTAAGAGTAAGCTATATTTAGAATATTTAATATTTTCACTGCTTTACTTTGTCATCAGACAGCATTTTCCAACAGGGAACTGAAGCCACCATCTAAGGAGTCCTGGTGGTTTTGAAGAGAGCATAGATGGCGGCTTCAGTCCTCTGTCGGAAAGGGCTGTCTGACGGCAAAGGAAGGCAGTGGAAATGTTCTAAAGACAGAGTACACTGAAACTGATTGATTTCAGAAAGATAAAATGACTTTTTTGAATTTTATGTCAAGGGAGTCTGGAGTGAAAACAGCTTCAGCTCCTCATTGTCAAGTTGGCTCAGACTCAGATAAAACGGGAGCAAAGAGAATTTGTTTCACCCGCTTGAGTGAGACAACTGACATTCACTTTTTATGACAGGATCATGGAATTAATTGCATAATTTTCAGAATAAATGTCCAAACATAATCACACCCAATTCCAACCAAATATCAGGAAAGTGTGCAAAAACTTAAATGACAATATACTGAATTTCAATTAAAACTAATTCTTAATACTTGTTAGATGCTGCAAGAAACAAAATTACAGTGAGGCTACTGTGGATTTGAGTTCATAGTAGGGCCGTCAAAGTTAACATGTTAATAATGCGCTAACACAAATTCATTTTAACGCCACTAATTTTTTTGATGCGCAATTAATGCACGTTCTGTTACATTGACCTGACCCGTAGTTTCAATCAGCAGCTGGAAAGAGATCAGGTTGCAGTCGCAAAGGCGCGAGCTTCTGTCAATGAAAACAGGCTTGTTTGTTTAGGCAACTGATCAATGCAAAGAAACAGAAGTATATGAGGAGGGAGATGAGCGAGTGCTGATCGAGCTGCAGCTCAACCTGAAACCAGGTAAAAGTAAAAATAAGGCTGACCCACAGCAGAGAGAGAGAGAGAGAAAGCGTGTGAATATGGACAGATGTGTCAATTTGATATAAAAACTTTTCATGATCATGAACCATAATGTTATCGTACACTTCTGTTGTGCGCAATTTTTTACTTCAAGTCCGATTTGTGTACTTTTAAATACTTAATTACTTCATGCTGATTGATCACAACAGCGAGGGAGGAAAGATGAGCTGCAGAGAGGAGGGAGGGGGAGCGAGTGTGTTAAGTGCCAACCGATAAAAAAACTTGATTGATCATAAATCCTGATATTATTGTACAGTCCTGTGGTTTAAACTATAGATTTAAATATCTGTCTCTGTAAAGACAGACGCTCGTCTCCTCCACAAAACGGTCTAAAACATCCTCACTGATGTAAACTGTCAGAGTGACACTGATGTGAATGATCCTGCTGCTCTAATAAAAAACATGACCGTTTCATCATTACATAGACTGAGCTGAATAAAGGTGAGGATTTTCTCCTCCGAGAACAATAACTTATTAAAGAAATGAACTATTAATAACAATAATAATACTAACTAAATAAATGCATATAAATAGTAACCTTTTCCTAAAATACTGCTGGTTCTGTGGTGTTTGAATATTAAATCTGAAGCTTGCAGTTCCATAGAAGCCACAATTGACTTTTCTATTGAAGTTCTCAGTGCGTTTTGACCATAATCTTAAATTGAGCAGGTCAATATGCTCATCTGTGCCTGATGGACTTGGGTTTATAATATTATTATATGAGCATATAATAATATGCCGAATGCAGTGCCTTTGAGGCTTTCTGGACAGTATCTGTAATTGTTTTTGGTTTATATCCCTTTAAAGGTACATTTTGAACAAATAAAAAATGTGCAATTAATTTGCAATTACTGGCAATTCACTACAAACACTCATACGATTAAATATTTTAATCGATTGACAGCACTAGTTTATAGTAGTTTAAATCTGTCTTTCCTGTAAGAAATTCATCGTGTTGTAATCGAGTTAGAGATAAATAAAAAAAATCTTTCATATTATTAAGATTATATATTTAAATTATTGACTCGTTATATTTTTATTTTTGGTATCACTACCTGACACCCCATTTTATTCTTTATTCTGATCTTAAATTACACTTATGAGTATTTTAGTATTTGGTTGGTTTCAAAGTTTAATGAATTTTGAATAATTTGAATAATTTTGTAAAGCACGAGTTAACACCTATTTTAAACAAAGACAAAGAATCTCAGAAAGCCATCAAATGTTAGTGCATAGTGTTTGAAATTGCTGAATTCACTCTGAATGGTCTCAAGAGGACCTGTGATGTGCCAAGATTATTTAAAATTACTGTCACGAGTGAAAATATGTGGAGTGCGACAAAAACAACACTGGCATTTTCCACTTCTGTGCTAAACTGACCGGCATAGTAGAAGTGAACGTTGTCTGGCAGAGGCTGGTACTCGGGAGGGAAGTATGGTCCATTGTGTTCGAGGAACTTCCATTTCACCCCGTCTTCATACTTCTCTTCCTCCCACCTGACGGAAAGCAAGATGATGAAAAAATTAGGATGTACTTGAGAGAGTGAAAATTGCTGCTTTCCACTTTCACCATGTAGTTTGTGCTTGATTGTGGATTTTGTGTGTGTGTGTGTGTGTGTGTGTGTGTGTGGTGGAGGTCTGGTCCAGGTCAATGTGCAATGAAAAGAGCAGCATTTCCCAACCATCTCCAGCGATTCTGCTCCTCCTCCTCCTTCTTTTTGATCTTCAGCTGTCGTGCCTCCTCGATCTCCTCCTTTGTCTTCTTAGGTTTTTTGGAGACAGGATATTCTCCTTCCTCTTTTTTCACTGTCTGTGCAGAGAAAAACAGTGAAGGTGTGAATTCAAACACTCCCATCCTGAACAGCATCTGCAGCAAACTTCATATTGCACAAACATTACTGATGGGAGACAGATTATTTTGGAAAGGCTGGTGTTTACCTTTTCTGTTCTTTTCTTTGACTTCTTGTTCTGAGGTTCCTTGTCACTTTCTTCTTCCTGGCCTCGACGCTTATTTTTTTTCTTTGAGCTGCAGGTAACCACAGGACAGACAGAATACTAATAGCTTACACAATATTGAAGAACATGAATGGTGGAACCTTATTAACTATAAAATATAAATGTTCATACACAAATATCCAGATGGGTTTCAGATGCCAAAATAACTTTATGAATCATACTCTGATACAAAGAAAATCCTACATGTGAAGAATGCTTTTATTTAGACCTGGTAAGACTTACGAAGGTGTAGCAGGGGAATATAAAGGATTTTCCATCGGCTCATCTTTAATTCTTTTCCTTTTTAACCCTTTCTTTTTTGCAGTAAAATCTTCATCCATTGGCTCCTGTTTCACTGACTCACTAAATCACAAGAAGCAGAGAGGATTGTCACTGTCCACACACAATTCAGAGTCTCATGTAGTAACAGTTCTTTTCATATTTCTAAGCACACATCATATTGCAGTTGCACAGCAAAATAATAGTCTTAAACTCCAGTTTACCAGGGTAAATCAATTTTTCAAAACAAATTTTAAGATCTTAATAACTATTCTGCTTTTTTTGTCTTACAAATATGACTTGAGCTGTTGATTTTGAATTAGCACCCACTTAACAAGATAATATCAAGGCAGAATAAAAGCTTAATGGTGTTTTTCACTGCTTTCTGACTCACTGCTGGCTACAGTATTTGGACAAAATTACCCTCCATGCGGAATAGAAAAAAAAAATGTCCCAATGATGACACACTGACCATAAGAAATCACATATAATCATGGTAATTAAGCAACATTATGGAAACACTAATGATAATGACATAATTACAGCAATTAGAAATAAAAAAAAAATAATTGCACAACTGCAAGCTTGGATTTCCCAGCAGAGTGAGGAATTGGTGGGTAGGGAAATTAAGGAATCAACAAATTAGAGTCATCACTGCTAATAAATAACAGTGTTCTCCTTTCCTTCATGTAACATTTGCTTAAGGGAGAAATAGGGAAAATGTAAAGTGCTGTAATTGTCAAAATGGCTTACTGAATCACAAGTCACTATGGTTACAACTACCTGGTTCATGTTGTATGAGCCTGATGCACTCTCTGTAATTCTACAGTATGACCCCTGACAGCTTCTGATTGAGAGTAATGAGCCCTCTCTCAGGTTCTCTGGTCTCCGATTCCATTTGGTCTTTGCTGCAAAAGCTGCGTGTGCTGTGCAAGTTCAGATGTAAAACAAATGATGGCACATTTTGTTTTTGCCTTTAGAGAAAATACATTTTCACCTCAATAAATAAAACAAATAAAAATCTTAGCTTTTTTCTTAAAATACGATAAAAAAACAGTTCAATATTGTTGCATTGTAAAGGACACAGTAGGAAAAGCAGGGGTATGAATAATAAAATAAGAGATGGCTGACTTCCATTTAGCTGCTTTAGTTTCAGTGTCCCGATAGTGTGTATGCTGGCTCACTGTCAGACCTCATGCCGCACTCATTTATACATCACAAAGTGCACGCTACTAGAAAATAAAACAAGGTGAGTGTTTGGGGGTCACCTTTTTAATGTCAGCACTGACCTTTATGCACTACAATTTTTTATACTGTCATTTAATTTTTTTTTTTTTTTTTTTCATTTTGATCTTAACCTCAATTAGCAATACACATGCCTAACCCTTTTGCCATGCAGTTCTTTATTCCTTCCAGCAACTGCTCACAGGACAACTGGCACTGTTCACAAGTGCATGACAGCATAATCAATGACTACAGCCCAAGTTACATTTAAATTACACAAATGACCACTCATACTTTCAGTGCTTACTGTAACCTGAATGACATTCTTCATGAAGACTTCACACTGCCAAAAATGCCCATAATGTACAAGAGAATATGGACCAAATATAAAAACACTGACTAAAGGAGATCAAACAGGCTCCCTTCATATAAGGTCTTGTGCCTCAGCTCCCATCAGGGATAAAGGGATTTTTCATTAGACACGTAAATGCAAAAACCCTGCTCCCTGCCCACAGGTGTCACAATCACATTCATACTGAAACATTGCTCTCAACCTTCGTAGTAGGCAGAAAAATACTTGTATGTAAGCTCTCTTTATATTCACCACAAATTACTTTACATTACCTTTATTTGTGTGACACTTTCAACCAAAGTGACTTACAATGAGTGCATTTAACCACATTCAAGTGGACACAATGCAAAACTTGCAAGAATTCTGCATGTACATCAACTTTAAACATGCTGGATTTCTTCAAGTGCTATATTTGAAAGCAGATAAGAGATTAAATTAGATAAAAATAAGATTTTTGGGGGTCAAGGTGCAGTCTGAACATGCGAGTTTCTGCTGGCCTGATGTCAATGGGGAGCTCTTTCCACCACTGAGGAGATTAATATGAGAAGCCTTTATCTAACCTAATCCTGGTTCTCTTTTTAGTTTACTTTGCAAAGTGTGTGCTGTGGCCAAACTGTTCAGATCAACTGCTTTATGTGGACAAAGAGAAAAAAAAAAAAAGAGTGTGTGGAAATGGTTGTGTTTCTTTGGCATAGTGCACCGCTGAGCAAAATCCATAAAAAGCTATACAAAGCAGAGTGGGTCACTGCGTCCATTGACATTTACAGTCTGTGGTTCTAATAGCCTTATGTTTCTTCCCTAACTCTGGTATGGGGCCTTAACTTTCCTCCCTACATGAAACTCACTCAACTAGCACAGTTACCACCTGAGCCCATCTGGAATAAAAAAAAAACCTTAAAGGAAACATTAAAAGGCAGAATTTAGCTAAACAGTTTTTCCAACTGACATCCCCTTTGAAATGTCACTTGTCGTATTGGGTTGGACTAAGTCCACGTCTGGGAAACAATCCATTAACAACGCAGTAGAAACACTGCTGTGAGACAGATTCGACGCAGCAGGCCTTCGGCCAAAGTCTGCCATCCCGGCAGCACCCTGCTGAGCATCCAACTACTCAAACCATGCATTCTCATTTATTACTTTCATGACAAGCCACAGATATTTGTCTTCAGTGCAGAGTAAAATTAATTTGCTGTGAGACAGCTTAACACATTGTATAAAACGGAAATGGCTTCTGTCCAGGGCCCTTGAACATCAAAACACAAGAATTCATTTCCATCACCTCAGGAGGGACAAGGGCGGGGGAAAAAGAAGAGAGATAAGATTTCAGGCACACTCGCTCCATAATAACTTGTCAGCTTATTATCATGGCCTTTAATAAAGACACAGTCTACATTATGACTTCATCCCTACCTGGGACTGTCAGCTGACCCCAGGGGCTCCGTCTTAGGTGTCTTGACCTGAGGGGAGGATATGCATTAAGCTCAACACAGCATAACTGCAATGCAAGAACATGCGTTACATAACTGTGTTCATATTCAAACTGAAATGATACTTCCCGGATCTGTGAGGGTCCACGTAGAGGTGGGAATCTTTGCCAATTTTATGAATTGATTCTATTCTAATTCTTTGGTGCCTGATTAGATTCAGAATGCATTCTTGATTCAATGAATGGGAAAGGGGCATCATTTCCAATATTCTGCTCCAGTATTCTGTGTGCCAAACCATTTACTGGTATCCTTATTCCACTTCAATACAATATGAAACATAAGTGGCAGTTAAGATGGATGGTCCACAGCCTTTTTATTTATAAAAGTAAACTGCACCAATTTATAGTTTAAGTGAATTAATTTTAAAGCATCTAACAGCCTCTTACTGGTTGTAAGAAAATACCAAAATGAAGGAGTGATGACTAAAACCATTGCTGTCCAGGATGCAGAGCAGGTGCAGAAACACTGAGCTTAGAGTTACTTTCTTCACCACAGAGTTGGTTTAAGTTGTTTAATACTGCTGTGTGTTTTGGTCAGCCTGTCTGGTTTGTTACTGCTTATCGCTGCTCCTCTCTAATAACATTAATGTCTGTGTGATGGCATATAATGTATTCTCAATATACTTAATATTCATCTTGCAAAAGGGACTGAATTAGACATTAAATTAAAACATGCTTGGAACTGCTGCCTTGATGATGATGGTAGTCTATGACTGCCCCGGTGCTGCACTGCCTTCATAGCTGAGTTCCAGCTCTTTTGTTCCATCAACATCACATTATAAACATTTGGAATATCAATATTTGACTTTTGTGAGTAGATGCAGAATCTTCCAGCCCCACATTGCAATACATCCAAGACTCGATTTTTCCTCCACCCCTACATCCATGTGATTTAAAATCTCGTCATCAAAAGGTGTATGAGCAGGCTTTGCGGGGATATCCACATATCTCCAATTAGTTGTGACCATGCAGACCATGCACAAGACCACTACACAACAACAAGCTATGGAATACTGTCTGCATGTGTGGAGTGTGTCCTCCAAACGGACTCCAGAAAGTAGAACTGCCAGAACTACCACACATCTGTAGCGTCTGCAGCAGTCTGTATACAGCCATTTGGAAGTATATTCACTTCTATAGAAAACATATGTATGCATGAAGTCTTAAAACATTCATAAAACCACACAAGGTCATGTCATATCCCTCAGGGCTCCTGGTGAGCACATGTTCACACAGCTGTTGCATATCATATTTCAACTCTTGAAACATGTAAACATGTGATGCCAAATCCTTGGTCTGAGGCTCTGACATAGGGGGGTGGGGAGGTACGATAATAACTTCAAGTGGTCTGGGTATTGTTATGCATACATGTAAATATACCTTCACTGTTGTAGAAATTAAATAGCATGGAGATAAGCTACTAGGACATGCAGTTGGTACACACTGTAGTTGGCACCGTCAGAGTCTGAGGTCACTGAGTAACAAGAGCTGGTATTTTAACCCTAGTATTTGACGTACTAACTCCAAACGGGGAAAGAGTTATGGACGGACTCATATGACCATCACCCCCCCACCCCCTGATCAGGAGGATACTGGATTTCCATTGAGATGATCTAAATTGGGATCAGACTAAATAAGTATGCACAGGGAGAGAGATGAAAATTAGTGATTTACCTTCTTATGAGACTTTTCATCATCAGTTTTCTTTCCATTATGAGTTTTCTTTCCATCATCTGTTTTCTCTGTAGATTTAGATGACTTTGCACTGCTCATCAGGATGTCAAGATGGGAAAGGAATGAAAATGAGAGGAAAAGAAGAGGCTTGTTAGTGATGCAGCATTTGCGACACATGAGTGGTTAAGAGAAATATTGTAGAACTGTGAGGAGAAAGCTTCTTTCCCTTTTACTGTGTCATGACTGAATAGGCCTCTAAGAGACTGTTCGATCTGCACTTTGTAAGTGCAGGCTTAAAGCGAGACCATGTTAAGTTGATGTTAGATTCATGTCTTTGCCTGGTTAGATCTTTCTAGTCAGACGACGCTACAAAATGCCACCAATCAGACAAGCAATGTCTCAGAGGATCCTGCTACAGCTCTGAACATGTTTCTTTTTAGTCTGACCTTTTCACCCTTCAGGGCTGGAAGTAACATGAAATTGAGGTGCAATTATTCCCCAGCTATGTTAATTTTTCTATTCAGAATTCACTATTTGGGACATCAAACTAAGGCAGTACAACATTTAAAGCAGGAAGCCCTTTCATGCCCAAGAAAATTGGTTCCCTGAGTCTGGTAGTTGATGAGGATAAGTTGATCCTTAATCAGTAATTCAGTCAGCGTGCCATGAAATAACATGAGGCTAGCTGTCACAGAAAGCTGCCTGCTCCACTGCCAGTAGCGCTTACAGGTGTCTATTCATCTCCCTGCTCTCATCAATTACACAAGCCAATGACAGATCACTCCACATTCATTTGTCTGCTCACATATGCATGGTAATAAACGCATCAGATATCAAGGTAAATTAATTTATTCATATGAAGACGGAGTACCCACTGTACTCAGTGAAATGAATGCATGCACTCAATGCCATCAGCCCCCTCGACAGCTCAGCCAACCTAGCATTCTTTCTCAGTAACACTTTCTTTGTCTGTCCTTTAGTAGCACACACATACTACCATATGGCTCTCAGTCTCATCTAATTTATCATCATTCCAAGTATTAATTTTTGATCCAACTTAATTTGTCTCCGCATTTCAGTGACATGAAAGGCAATGCTATTTACAGGATCCACGCAAAAACCAGCTTTGATGTGTGGCCTGTGCTGATGCCGAGCAGATGTTGGATGTGCTGCAGTCAGGTCATATGCATATATTACTAGCGAGCTCCTCTAACTTGTCAACAGGCAGTCATACTGGTAACTTATTTGATAATGGTGCTTGTCTTGCTCTTGATGGAATCATGATTAAGTGCTAGCTAAACTGGACCTGTCAGCAAATAATTTTTTCAATCCATCTTAACTTTCTCACAGACATAGCCCACCTGATCTTGACCATGTCTCCGGCACCAGCGCTTTCACTCTCACTCAGCTTTTTCAGCTTCGTTGCTTTGTGCTTGGCCTTCCCGTCTCCTTTAGCATCCTTCCCCTTCTCCCTTCCCATCTCTCACATGCAACGCAATGTCTGTTGAGCACAGTCAACATTAAATGGTTGAAAGCAAATACATTTCCAAGTGAAAAGAAAAAAAGTTCTGGTTCACAAATCAAATTATAACCGCCCTGGTGAGCTTTGGCTTTTCCAAATTAGCCAATTAGCTAGTTAGGCTAGCTACCGAATGTTAGACAACACCAGCAGAAAAACTAACTTTAACATTGGTTAGCTAACAGGAAATATATCTTACTCTGCGTTGGCTAATGGAAACCGATGGTATTACAAACTCGCTCACCACTTGCAATGTCGACAAGTAGGCTACCGGACTATATTTGTTGAAATATACAAAGTTTTTAGGCGGTTAAATTAACGGACGTGGACACACCGACCGATTTTGGCTAGTACAGAGCTGAGCAGGCGCCGATTCCAGCTGGGCTTTGATTGGCTGACGAAGTTCCGTGAGTTGCCAGGTTGGGTGGCGCTATATTGCATTTAAGAGGTGTCAAAATAATGGCGAAAATTATTTCCCGACAGGGAACATTCACCTGAACGCCCCTCAAGTCGGATCATCAATTCGGAAAGTCGGATAAAAATAAATTGTTATTGAAGTTGCTGAGTCGTCTTCTGATTATATACATGTATATATGTAGAAATATAGTGAGCAAGAGTAAATGTTTAGTTGATAACTTTTTATGAATTCATAATAAATAATATTTTGATCACATGCAATTTGTAATAACCATCAGTTGGTGTCCAGATAGAGTGAAAAATGGACGTGTTTGCGACATAGTACCTGAAATGATGAGGTGCAGCTGAACTTTTTTGTACATATTGGATTATTTTATGTATTGGTGTGGCAGTGGTGTGGTGACAGGGATGGACAAATTTGGGAAACTTTGTGTCATCATTTAGTTTGCCTTCCACTGTGCAGTATTACTGTCTGGAGAGTAGAAGGTATGAACTTATGTACATGAGCGATAAAAATACTGTCGGAAGTAAAGATTGAAAAGCTAATGATGGAGTAAGAAATTGTCACAGTTATTATTTAGTTTATTTGGAGAGGGAAAGTGCAAATGAAAAAATACACATGGCAAATACACATGGCAAAATTAGCGAAAAGGCTGTTTTGCACCTGTTTTCCCTGGCCAAGGTCTTAAAAGGCTTCCTAAAATACAGAAAAGCTAAGGCAAACAGGGCACCCAGTTTAAAGATAGGTAAAGGACACAGTCACTGGAGGTGCAAGTGTCGACGGATTATTGAAAAGTGAAGTATAAAACAATGATATTGTCAATAACCCATGGTTTTGTCACAATTCAAAAGCCAAATATGGCCCGTTTTGTATCCCTTTAAGTTTAAGTTCTGCTATTAGTACAGAAAAATCTAGTCTTTTAGAGACATCATTCTTAACTGTTGCCGAAACTATGGGTTTTTGACAATACTCATATTATTATTTTGTTGTTTTTTACTGAAGCTTTTCATAATAAATTATATTAATAAAATATAGTAGCTGATTTTTTCATATATATACTTGAACATAAAGGACTTGGTTTGTCTTGACTAACACACACCCAGTTCTGTCTAGGTTGCAGACAGAAATATGCTTCCAAAAATGGGATTAGAGGTTATGATCTGCAGATTGCTGGGACATGAAAGGGAAAAGGAAAGGGTTAGTGCTAGATACACCTGATCCTCGAAAATTACCTCTCACTGTGCTGCTTGCCCATTTGTCAATCATACAGGGCGATGGATTCACCTGACAGCCTCTGCAAAATGCTGCCCTACAAAGAAAGAGAATAGGCTGAGACAGGTTTGTTGTGTACACAATTTTTTTTGATACGTGAAACACACAAACCATGTCGGTATTTACAGCTCCAAGATGGCCATTTGATTTATTAACTTCAATAGCTGAGATTTTTTTTCTCTTTTGTTTTCCTCTTGTTCCTATATGACATGATGTTCACAGAAAATGCATCCAATTATATTCCATATTAGATATTATAATCTTTTACATTTCTGAGCAGAAAATTATTTAAACAAGTCAACAACAATCCTATCTGAATTCATCTCTAATAACTCTTTAAAGAGTTAGTTTGGAATAAAGGCTTTTTCTGTAGCCTATCTGCAGACTTTTATGTTTCCATATCATAGTGATTGAAACTTCCAAATGACAAGATAAGAAAACCAAACAACCAGATTTTAAGATATTTTTTATTCAACAGCACGAGCAGATGAACATAAAACAATCTACTGAGAAACAACACAAAAGAAAGAACTGAAACAAAAGGCACTAGTTAAAATGAGTGTAATACAATTTGTATTTCAGATTTACAAAAATCTATTTTCTTATGAATTTGTTATAAATATTTTTTTTTAATTGATTTTTTTCCTTTTGGCTATAAAAAGGCATTTCGAACTGTTTTTTATATCTCTTAAAAATATATATTTAATGAAAAACTAAAAATAATATTTATTTATTAATTATATTATATTATTTTACTTTTAGCCTACCTGTTATAGTCCTCCACAGTCATCTTACCATGATATCGGTACTGTCTCTTTAAGAAACCCGGAAGCGCTTCCCCCTGTGTGTTCACTGGTCGCAGGTCCCAAACAGACATCTGAGCTCCCTCCCGGCTGGCGATGATATCCCACCCTGTTATCTGGGCTCTTCGCAGCAGTGTTAGGTGCTGGCGATACCGGGCAGTTCTCAAAGCGGCTCTGGGGCCCTCGGACGTCGGCGTTTGTCGCTGGTACTCGACCCCAATTCGTGGCGCTGTCACGGGCATGGAGGAGATCCTGGCGAGGGTCGTTGCTCCTTTACCCACATACGAGACGAGAGACAAGTCCCCTCCTCCTCCTGAGTCAAACAGCTTGGAGTTCATGCACTTCTACAGAAGCCTGGACAAGGAGGACAGGCTGGGCTTTCTGACGAAGCTGTCGCAGGACTTTGGAGTGGACCATAAAAGCGTGTCAGAGCTCGCTGTGAAGGTGCTGGACACTCAGCTCAGAGACTTGGCGACCATCTTGCAGGCTGAAGACAGGCTGCGGTACAGCTTGACCCCCCGGTACAAACAGTTACTGAATCATATCAGCAGGGTCGAGGGGGGCGTGAAGTTTCTGGTGGATCTCCGAGCAGATGTGCTTGAAATAATCTCATCCAAAGCTAGCGAGAGCTCACAAATCAGGGTAAAGCATTTGTTTACTCGTTCTACGGGTGCTCGCATGAATCAAGAATGTCCGATCGCGTTTAGGCGCTTATCACTGTTGCTTGAATAGCTGAGCCTGACTGTCCAGGTAGTTGAGACATTGTATGTGATATATTTGAACAGCATCAGTAGTATTGCTGCTTATTGAACTAACCCACACACACCGTGGCATAAACTGCACCCCTGCCTCGCCCCCATCACATGGCTCACATTTTATCACCGTGCAACTGCCAGTTACCTTTGCCCCAGTTTGCCCTCCTCGCCAAACTAGAGGAACTAACTCAGATGATTATTTCCGTCATACCTTAGGATGTTTTTGCAGATAGACAGAGCTTGTTTGGCACATGACTGTGTTACACGAGTTTCAAGCTTTATATCAGGGCTTCCTTCATATCTTCTGCCTGTCTTAGCTGCACAGATCAACTTACAGCACTGATCAGAGCTGACTTCCACTGTTGCTGGAGGCTCTTATGTTAAAAAAAGACCCAGTGAAAATCTTTCATTCTATACATAAAGATGCATGATCTCCTCTGCTGTAGCAACAAGGCAAAAGAGCAGAATATGTCAGGCATGTAATGAATATTTTTGAAGAAACGGTGAAATTTTATTTTCAAAATTTTGGTAACTCCAGAATCAAAATGCATATTTTTCCTCTGGCTCTAGATTATGACGTGAGCTGCAGACTTCAGAGATATCGACTGTAAACACGTCTGCTTTCTCTTGAATATAATGGGACTAAATAGCACTAAGCTTGTATCACTCAAAGCACCAAAAAATACATTCAGCTGTTGTGGCTCTTTCCAGAAATCATGACTCGGTTACTCAAGATAATCCACAGAACTTGTTGTGAGCAGTTTCACATAGGATCTACTTTCTTTCTATAGTATTATCTACCAGAATTACTTTCTTTCTGCAGTTGAATCTACTGGAACCACTTTCTTTGTTTTTGTGGCTTTCATTTATCGGACAGCTGAAGCAAGTTCAGGAAAGTGGGAGAGAGAGTGTGGGACAAAACGCAGTTAGGAGTCAAACCCAGAGCCACCGCAGAGGACTTACAGCCTCGGTACATGGGATGTGTCCTCTACCAGCTGAGCAACCAAGCCACCAAGGACTACTTTCTTTTTACTAAAACAAAAGTAGCTCCTACATGAAACTGCTCACAACAAGGCCTGTGAATTGTCTTGAATAACCAGGTCACGATCTCTGGAAAGTGTGGTGGTGTTGAATTATTCAACTGTATTTTTTTTGGTGCTTCAAGGGAAGGCAGACATCTCGTAGGCCGTGTATGTATACACAGAAAAATAATGAGAAAATTCAAGGAAATCCAGCAGAGGCTTGAGTCTCTGCAGATAAAACCACCACCACACACTTCTTGTGGGTCATTAATGCTGATTGAAAGAGATTATGTTTATATGAGTCTATACATTTTATTCAAAAATGTTGCATATTATGTCTTTAATGGCACATTTTGACAGCTTATTTTTTAGAAAAGCGCCTCTTTTCAATCTTGTTTACTCCATTGTTGATTCATTCATGTTCAGTCAAACATAATTGCAATCCAGCACTGGAGTGTAGGAGTTTCCATGTATAATTTGAATTCATTTTTCATATAGAAAGCTGGCTGTCATGTTAATTCCATGCACTTAGTTTATTCAAGTATTCAAATGAACTCTGTGGGTTGATTTCATCCGAGACCTTTTTCCAATTCAAGTTTCTGACGCCAAAGCACATATGTACAGAAACTGATTTATACACCCGAGATGTTTTGAAATTAATACACGCAAAGATAGAGGAATGTTTACCAACTGCTACCAACCCTCCATACCTTTTTCACAGCACTGAGTAGATAAATGTTCTTCAAGTTTCTTTTTTTTTAACCATATCTAGCTATAATCTTAGCTGCAGAAGAACAATTGAAGAGTATGTCAGCTAATGTTTTATTTTTGGCTGCAGCTATCAATTATTTTCATTTATTGATTCGTCTGCCACTTAGGACTGATTAATTTAGGGGCCTATCAAATGTAAGACTGTATGGAAAAAAATGCATGTCACAGTTGAGACCATCAAAACCTGACAATATTAAAGTTACTCTCCAGACTCTGGAAGTAATGGATGACATGTACAACAGGATTATGTAATCGGGATGCGAAAAAAGGTACTTGATTAACATTTAAATGTGCCTAATTACCGCTAATAATCTAAATGCATTTATTTAGCATGTAACAAAGTGCAGAATATTAAGACAAACAATAACTCTAACAACAATCAAAAAAAGTTATAGTAGAGTAAATAATTTCACCATATCGTATTGAGGTCTTCCAAAACTACAAGTAATCAAGTTACTTTACTTTAATATTGTGATCCTTGAATTAGGTTGCTCATTATATTTTTTAACAGGTAATTAGTAACTGTATTGGAATACATTTTTAAAGTAACCCTCCCAAGCCTCTTAGTGTCATAATTGGAAAAGAAAAACAACAAACCCTTCAAAAGTGAATAAATTATGAAAAAAATAGTTGCCATTATTTTTCTGTGTATGGAGTAATCTATTAATTGAATTGTTTCTTGTTTTATTGTTGCTATGGAAAGCAAAATGGAAAGCAAAATAGAAACAAATACACTCCACAGTGAGGCCGAGCAATATCCACCCTGCAGTATGGATGAAACACAGTATACAGGATTTTTTTTATAATTGAGTTTTTAAACTTGACAAAGGACACAGAACTGTTGATATTTGTGTTTGCTACCCATCAGTCTGGGTTGTGAAATTACTGCCCCCTGTCAAACACAGGGTAAATGTCTGTGGCAGATAAAAATTTCAGGTCACCCGCCACCATGACAAATGGGTTTTTCAGCAGCACTTGCAGTAAGAATAGTCAGGCACTGACGTGACATGGTGACATGATATATTCTATATATCTGCTGTCAGGTGACAGTCACACACTGTTTACAATTTTAAAGTCTTCTACGTAGATTTCAGGAGTCGCAGCCAAAAAAGTGAGTGGCCAGTAGACATGTTCAGAGACCATCTTTCAGGTTACTTTAAGTGTGGTTGTATGAGGTATTTGTTTTAATAGTTAGTGTATGCACGCCCCCGTTTTGGAGAAGCAGCAGGAGTACTGGTGTAGGAAGCTAAGCAATGTGTTGCTGTGGACAGAATCGGTAGCGATTTTTATTTTAGCCATGTAAAACGTTCCACCTAAGAGCATGAGAGAGAGAGAGAGAGAGAGAGAGATAAGCCAAATGTCACTCTCTCCAAACAAACCAAACTCCACAGGTGAAACCAGCCATTTTACCTCACAGGACAGGGGAGTTATTTGTCTACAGCTGCCTCGTTCTGTTAGTCTGTCTGTGTCATTTTGTGACTTTGGTGTTTTGTAAGGATTGTTCGGATTCACCAAAGTCAAACAGTAACACAAACAATCCTACGATATAGAGGCAGTGGTAGACCAGCAGTTCATGTGTTCCATGGGGTAAAATGACTCATTTTGCCAATGGAGTTTGGATTGTTCAGAGAGAGTGATATTTGGCCAATTTAACAGCAGTTTTTCATTAGAAAAGACTAACAGCAACGTAAAGCAGTGAAAATATTGTAAATATAGCATACATTTAAACTGATACTGATTTTTTTTTACTTTAAATTGACATTTTTTAAGTGGCCAAAATGCCTTTTGTTGCTTGACCCTGTCGACTGCAGTTCAGTGCTTAGCTTCCATGCTGGTGCCCCTGTCTGCTTCTCCTAACTTGGGGTGTACCAACCACTATCTATTGTAGCAAATACACTGACTATCAGTAAGTACCTCACACTGCCCCATATCAAATAATCCAAGCAATACCTGTTATTTCAGACCCTAGTTGCAGTCATACTGAGCTAATGTGAAGCTGTTTATAAATCGACTAGGGGCTTTAGAGAAGCTTGTGAGCTGGGGAATTGCTATTTGTGTGCAACAGGCCATAAGTAGCTCTATCAGCAGAAGCCGCCATAGTGTAAAATAGATATAGACATAATCTAAACCAAAAACAAAAACTCACCATGAAGAAAGATGCTTTATTTAGTATTGGAAAAACACAAAATCAGCAATTCAGTGACTTAATCTAAAGCAAATACTGTGTCACTGTCCACGTTTTTTGAATACACCAGATGAAATGCAAACTTCTGATTGGAAACATGTTATGCTGAGATTCAATAACCAAGATTAAAAACAGATGTGTGTGCCATCCAGAGCTGTAATGGTCAAACTCAACCTGCTGTGCTTGAGACCAGTTTTCTATCATCTCTGTGATGAGGTTTTGTTTTGCTTTGGAATACAGCCTAATATGATTTTCAAAGAACCTGGCTGCACTATCGCCAGAGGACTTCTTCTGGCCTCTTCTCTCCTGCTCAAAATCTATTTCAGTCCTGCCGAGAGCTGGTTCAGATGCATTTAATCTCAATAACTGAGGCCCACTGAGACCTTTTGTAGCTTAAAAAGGTCTAAGCTACCTACAGAGTGCTCACTTTTGCTGAGTGCTGACCACCTTGGTCTTGGGGGTACACTGCAATCTTTTCTTGTTTTTATTGCCAGAATTGATTGTGCTAAAAATGAGAAAAGGTCACGGTAAATATGAAGCTTTTACTCCATGTATTGATATCATGCGCATGCCAGGGGAGAGAAAAACTTGCAAAAACAAATGATGCAGATAATCAAGCGAGCACTGAAACACTGAGGAAAAAAATATTAAGATAATAAGGAAGTGAAACTTTGGATTTTACATCACTGCAATTAAGCCTACTGCCGTCCTTGCCAGAGTGTCACTTTGAGTTCTATGCTAGATTTGTCGCTCTCTGTTGGGTAATTGATTTTTGATGTCTCTCCTCACCCCTTCTACCTCTAGGCCTCTCATTCTTGTTCACCTGTCCACAAACGGAGTGGAAGAAAGATGTAAAGACAAGTCAGACATGTCATTTTAGCTGGCTTCTTGGGATTTCACAAAGTATCAGTGAGGCTATTTTTTCCCTCCGCAGTCAGACTTGCCAGGCTGACAAGTGGCATGCAGCCCACTGGAGTAAAGGTATCGGGAACACTCACACAGTCTGGCCCGTAACGCTTTGGCAGTCGTGGTCATTTGGCTTTGGACAGACATAGATAGACCCTTCCTTCCAGGCACTACAGTCTCTGCACTCTAATTAAAGTGGGAACAAGACCCATGTAGGGTTCTTTGGCTTGTCCCCATAAAAGAACTCTTTTTGGTTCCTGGTAGAACCGTTTATAAAGGGTCCACCTGGAACCTGTCACTGTTTTTACATTAAGGTATCTGCCTTGTTTTAGTGTTTCATGTTTGCTTTCAGCTGTGTAGGAACTGGGTTAAGTTATTGCTGATGAAAACCCAACATTTAATCATTTAGCTGCTTCATAATAATAGTTTTTATACAACTATGGACTTTTATTGTGAAGAATAAATTGGTTGTCTTCAGTTAAAAGACTCACCTTTAAGCAGGTAGCCCTATTGTAATGGAGTCAAGCCCCTTAGGAAAGGTTCTAAAGAGAACCCTTCTATGGTGTAATGGTTCCACTCAGAACTGTCTGGGGGTTCCATCCACCCTGGTTGGGTGCTAATAAGAACCCACCCAGGGGCTTCCACCAAGAACCCTTTTATACTCTAAAGGGTTTCACGTAGAACCCACCCATGAGAATCTAAAAATATGTTTTCTAAGAGTTTCAACTCTAGCTTTCTTGACTTCTAAGGGTTCTGTGAAGAACAATATTGTGTTCTGCAGGTAAGGCAGATATTGACTATTAACTATTGATTGATTATTGTTGTTATCCATCATTATAACAATCCATGTTACAGTTTCCACTGTTTAAACTGAGAAAACATCTATTCACACACAGGCTCTCAACAATCCTTGAAGAGTTCTTTCTTTCGAAAAGGGTTCTTTTGATGAAAAGGGTTCTTGATATAACCCCTAGCGTTACAAATAACCCTTGGCAAACTGTTTCTTGAGCAATGGTTTTTTGTTTTTTTTAGAAGCAAATGATTCTTGAGACAACCTCAGCCCTTCAGAAAACCATTTTGGACCCCTTATTTCTAAGAGTGTGTATAATCACAGTATAACTGCAGCTCAAGGTATCACAGGCTGTATCAGCTCAGGACATCAGTGCCTCCCCGCATTGATACAGCGCCAGTGTCAAAAGCGTTCTTTTTTCTTTTCCTAATGGAGTGCTGGGTTTTCTTCTTTTCCTTTCCTTCCTTCCCTCCATCTCCCTCCTCAACCCAAGGCTTCGAATGCTCGCCCCTTCCATTTCAAAAGACTTCATCTTCTGCTAGGTCAATGGCATACACAGCTCAGTTTGGCCTTCCTTTTGTGTGGGTGAGAATTGGCTACCCAAGGCAGCAGCTGCACTCTCATGGGTTGTTGATGTGCTGCATTTTTTTTTTTCCTCCACAGAAATGCCCGGCTGGGATTATCGGCCATCATGGATTATTTCACCTAAGGCAGCTTGTGTTAGAAGAAGTCAGAGGAACACAAATACACACAGACTTATGCCATTGCATAAGTAGTGGTGGAAGTTTTGCTGAACTTTTTCTCTTTCTCTGAGGGTTACTTTTGATTTGCTTCTCACTCAACAGAATTTTCCAGCGTGAAACCTCTCAGCCATAGAGCTGAATAATGCAGGGCCCGATGCATATATGTGGGGAAGAATTTCAAATTTTGTTAGTTTTGGTTTCGGTAGTTGCTCGCAGAGAACTTCAGCTGGTGGCTTTTGTACCATGACTGTATTTGAGCTTGTTTGTATTAGCTATCATTATGACTGACAAGCCGGCATTAAAGTAAGCCTGAAGTGGAGTCATCCTATGGAACAGCCAATATAAGCTGTATTTATGTGTTTGAGGGTGTTTGCGTGCGTGCACCAGCGTGCGCTTGTTTGTGTGTTTGCAGGAGATTTGCTTTAAATGAAGTCTGACCTTTGCAGGAGGACAGGCTTGCTTTGAAATGGCAAGTTGTTTATTGAAGTGCCTCCCCTACACCCATTGCAAGCTCAAACAAATCACTACTCATAATGTGAAAACATTCAAACGGCATACAGACACCCAGGGGACCGCACACCCCGTGCAGTGTGCGAGATAGCAGTATGGAATTGTTTATAGCCCCGAGACAAACTTAAGCAACTTTCGCTGTCAGTCAGTAAGGTAGAGCTTGTGATATCTCTCAATAAAAGAGGTCGCAAGGTTGTAAAGACTGTGTGTTTATCCAGTTCTTTAATAGTCACATAAAAGCTGCATTTCTACAGAATACTTTTATGTTGTTTCTTCTTTATAAAGATATGAAACACACAAAGACAAACAAAAAAAATCTTCCATAGCTACAGTGAAAGGACATCTTACAGTGCTCAGGTAACTTTTTATAGGGATTCCATGACCTCCTTTTTCTTACTCATCAAGTGTTCATAATACAGTGTTTTATTTATAAAATACATAGTTACCGTTCTACTATGAAATACAAATGCAAGATTCTGCTTTTATTTTCCTGACAGCCCGGCTGCCAAGGGAAAGAATGTGTTGGATTTTCTCTTATCAGCTGGATGTGGATGTTAATTCTAAACTCTCACCTTTTTTTTTTTCTCTCCCAGGACCTGAACGGCACTTTGAAGAGTTTGCTGTCTGAGTGGTTCTCCGTAGGTCTGCTCCGCCTGGAGAGAATCACCTGGCAGTCCCCCTGCGAGATCCTGCAGAAGATCAGCCAGTAAGGGCATTGATGCTCCCTCACACTGCGTTTCGCTCCTGTCTGTCTCGTCCCTCTTTCATTTCACCAGAATTTCTTTTCTCGCATACAAATGATGCAGCACAGTTTGAAAATTGACCATTAGCTAAACCCCGTCCCTGAGCAGTCATAGCTTACCAAACTGTAACTAGAATTTTGAGAGCGCAAATATGATCTCTGTCTGCCTTGTCCAACTGTGTGTGCTAAATATCCAAACAAGGTTATTTTAGTTTTAAATATGTAAGAGCCTTATTCCAGAGCCAGAGAAGCGAAGCTAGTCATTTTTGACACTTTATACTAGCAGCAAAGCCACTAACAATGTTATTCTCACTGACTCTTATCACACGAAATTTCTCCCCAATGTCCAGCTTAGCCTTTGACGACGTATTGTCCACAATTTGGTATTCTCCACTGGCTTTTGGCTTTTTATCATCCATTTCAGCAAACAGCTAGCCTACATTGCTGTTGAATCAGACCGTGGTCCCATTATTTGGCCAGATGTTGGGTCAAAGGTTGTGTCATAGGTTTTCACATCCTGGCACCTTATTAGGTTTGTGATTATTAGTCGATTTAAATGTCAAAAAAACTGCACAATGATTTTACCTCAATGTGTTCTATTATTGTTCTCATCTGCTGTCTGCCAGCACCCACGATACTCAACTTTTTTGCAGGTTACCTGGCAGGTACCTGACCCTGTGCAGGACTCTGATTAGACCTAACTAGCTGCAATATAAAAAATGTTATTTCTTTATTTCCATGTCTGCATGAATCATGAACTGGTTAGAGTGCTGGCTTTTTGTTTAGGGCTTTAGTCACAATTATTTAGCATGCTATCATGTACGTATGTAGCCATCAAGTGCATATTTAATACACATTTTCTAGGGTTATTCTTTTAAACAAGTCACTTCAAGTCAGAAGAGCATTTAAACCAACTTTAACTGATTTAGCTAGCTAGCTAAAGCTAATAAAATCTGCCAGTGACTGTTATTTTTTGGGAGCAAAATGATCTATAAATTAGGGCTACACAATTAATCAAAATTTTTATCAAAATCACAATATGGGTTTCTGCAATTTTCAAGTTACAGGGGGTGCAACATTTGTTAAAGGCAAAATGAGTGTCAAAAGACTTAGAAGTAGAGATGTCTTGTCCTGATGTTTTTCAGTCAACATAAGAATAATGATGTAAAAATGTTCATTACCTCTTCTATCGCAATAAGTGCATCAGTTAAAATTATCCCAATTAGATATTTTTCAAATTGTTCAGCCTGACTGTAAATAAAGAACGTGCTTTTGTCTACCTCTGTATGAAGTTAGTGACCCAGTGTTTTAAAAGCTACTAAGATTTTTTAGCAAATCTGCCCTGTAATCACTGTAAATTGTGTGGAAATGTAAATCTTGACAGGCGTACTAACAGTGACTAATGAGGGATGAGCTTAGCAAATGGTCAGTTGAAAAACTGAAAGACTAACCTTCAGCCCTCTGACAGGTATGAGGCAGTGCACCCTGTAAGAAACTGGACTGACCTGAAGCGCAGAGTAGGGGCGTACCGCCGCTGTTATGCCTTCACCCATGCCGCCATGCCAGGAGAACCGCTGGTTGTGCTACACGTGGCCCTCACTGAAGACATCTCTGATAACATTCAGGTTAGAAGCAATAGCTGCAAGCTGTTGTCATGGTTTGTCTCACTTTAACACACCTCGGAGGATAGTTAAACATCTGGGATTTACTATTTTGTTCCTCCTCCTCTCAGCTGACAAATGGATTATTGCTGTGTGAAAAACAATACCAAGACCTTTAAACTGCACATCCCTCTGGGAGCAACCTCTATACACCACTGACTTCTTTCTCTTGGCGTTTACAGTAAGGAAAAGGTGGTTTTGACAACACTGAAATATTCCACGGTGTGAAATAGTGCAGCGATATCCACAGTTTTGCTCCAGCAGCTCTGAAATAGCTGTAAGAGACTCCTGCCTCGGCTGCAGCTCTGAAGCTGAGAATGGGCTCGGATCTGGATGAGTAATGCAGAATTTGTCTTTGTGACTCGAGAAAATTGTGTGTTTCCTTCTCCTAGAGTATCGTCCGTGAATTTGCCACTCTTCACTCCGAGGAGGATGTGAATAAGATAAACGCAGCCGTCTTCTACTCCATCTCCTCCACCCAGGCTGGCCTACAAGGGGTGGAGCTGGGCAACTACCTCATTAAGAGGGTGGTCCGAGAACTGCAGGTGAGTGCACCTGGGATGTAGTATGTAGTGTAGTGCACGTGTCAACAAAAAGTTGACTTTGCGTGGCAGGCAGGAAACTAACCCATGAATGTTTTGTTGGGGGATCTTATGTGTCGATCAAAAGTTGCAGACCCCACATCTTTGTATATTTTTGCTGTTGGACATAATTTAGTCAATATATTCTAACACTGTTTAATTCAGGGACGTAGTTTGGAGGTATACCCAAGTAAAGCAAGTAAAGTTAGTTAGGCTACCTCTTCTCCTCCTCTAGTTAGGCTGAGAGTTTATTCTTTAAGTGTATTTTCAAAACAATTGGATCAATCAATGAAGGGAAACAAATTTTTGCCAGAACACCCCTGATTTAGTTACATTCTCCAGTACGATGCTTTGATGGTTAATGTCGGAATTTACAGTCAAGTAAAAGTCATTTGAAAGTCACATCACATCACATCACAGAAAAACCCCAAGAAAATATCTCTTTTTGAAGTCACAGTTAGGCATGAGGTCTCCTGTATGTTTAATCTTGAGTTTAAGGTTAGGATTACGTTAGTAAACAACTTTTTATTAGCTTATTCATTATTATTTCTGTGCTTATTAATTCTAATATAATATATATAATTATTATTTTCTAAGAACTTGAAGAAGCCATGAGCAAAATGTGTTATTTGTTCCTAATAAATTTACACTCAATTTTTCTATGTCACTAGTTTAATTAAAAATTGACCAGACGACCCAAAGCTCAGGCTCCGCCACTGGGTGGAATACGAATTTCCCTCGCAGCACAACTTACATATTATAATGTAATTCCTTCTGAATTGTATATTACCTGATTTGATATTTAAGATGGGGTCAGAATTTAGAGTTTTTGGTGAATAGTTTTGCTAAACTGCTGTGAAATTAGAGCCACCACCACTGTAAAAGAGTGTAATAGAAGAATTATTCTATCTTATAAAGACAGGCTTGGGTAAAGTGAGGTAAAGCACAAACTAGCAGAAGAGGCAAGGTTATGTAAACATCTGTTATCTAAATACAATAGCCATAAATTACTTAGACATATCAGCAAAGCTTTTAAACCATTCAGTCTCATTACAGCTTGATAATAACACCTTATCATTACGCACACGACACAATAAATAGCACAGATGCAGTTGTTAACTCCTGCAGAGCTCCTCAGCTCCTCCCCTATGGTGTAGTTGAGAGAAGTGTTGTTTGTCTCCTTCCCGTGAACAACATGTTTCTCTCTGTGTGCCTCATATGCAGAATTCTATTAAAAGTCTATATGTAGCCCTCAGGTGTGGCCCAGCCGGCACTGCGTTATCCTGATGAGAAAAATAGCTGTGACCGACAAGATTTTTGATTGTTTGCTTTTCAAAAGTTTTTTTTTTTTTATTTTAGTCTCAGTGCTGACTCATAAATCTTCCACTTGTTTTAGCACTTGCTGAATGCATACACATAAACAGAGCAGTAGTCACTAGACAGGCGGTAATGAAATCTCATCCGTCCCTCTCAATAAGCGCAGAAGAGCCCTTCATGTCGGGCCACTCCAGCTCGCACTTGTTAAATGATTGCAACATTGAATGGAACATCAAAAGCCACTCTGCCCAACAGATGGGAAATAGCTCTTTATAGTGTATCTCATAAAAATCAGGTTTCAGAGTTTTAAGCTTTTCTCACTTTAGTTATTCATACAACAGGGCCGTTGATCGCTGCAAGCCTTTCACTTGTTGGCATTTTTAATAATGGCAACAATACGGTTCACTGAGCTCAGCAGATATTGTTTTGTGTTTTCTGCTTGAGCGTTTGGGCTATTTGTGTCAGAGGTGGGAAAGTAGGTTATAATGCACTTTGTTGTGAAAGCCTTACAGAGGGGGAATGTTGTCTTCATCAAGGGGTCTACTAGCTTTGCACGCCGGCGTCTTCTCCTGTCATCCTTGTTGTCTTTCTAATGCAAAAAAAATAATCTAAAAAAAGAGGCGTGCTCCTTTTTAGCATCTCGGTGCTACCCTACAAAAGCACAGAGCGGTAGTCACAAATCAGTGTTGGTGGGAGTGAAAGGAGTCAAAGTTTTCAGGTTTGGCCAACTGCATAACAAATGTGTTCTTAATTATTTTACTCAGGTGAAACACTGCCATACAACCTACCTAAAAATGCAGATAAGATACATTCATTTTAGATTCAGATCCATAGATCATAGGAATTAAACATTTATCCGTTGTGCTCTCTGTCTACTAACTGCTAGTTCCACTAACTACTGGGAATACCTGGGATACGTCAAATACATCAGAGAGTGAGGAAGGAAGCCGGCCAGCGTGATTAAACGCAACAAGAATCATACATTATACATCATACATCTTTCATACATTACGTTTTCCTTGAACATGGTTTCTGCCTGAGTCATGTCAGGTTTTTACTACATCATGATGTCATCAAAATGACTTTTGTAATTGCTTTAATGTGAGAGAGACCCCTAGTGGCTGAACTGATTTTTTATTGTACGCATAATACAGTGAAATATTTGATTTTAAGCTATCTTAACTTAAATCACATGAATTGGCTGGTTGTTTTTTTCACCATAGTAAAAATGTATCAATTGCCTTATTTAAGTTCGTTATTTTGCATACAATTTTAGCAACGACTGGGTAACTGGGTATTTCACTACCTGCATTTTACTTGATATCGCTCTCTTTTTTTTAGATGTCCATTTGGCTCTCTGTGATAGAGAGCACAGTTACGTTCAACTACAGAAAATTACCAATTTGATTTTACTTTTTTCCAACAGAAATCATACATTTCTATGGCACAATAATTTTTTATATTGTAAAACAGATACTGAAAAGCCAGTTTGTGGTCTTGTGTAGACTTTAGTGGCATCTAGTGGTGAGGTTGTAGATTGCAACCAACTGAATATGGAGGAGGGAAGTACGACGGCTGTGAAACTCACGATAAAAATGTGAACGGCTCTAGAGTGAGTGCTTGGTTCTCCAGTCTGGACTACTGTAAAAACATGGCGGTTCAACATGGCGGCATCTGCGGAAAAAGACTCACACTCTCTGTGGATTGAAACAGCTTATTCTATGGTAGCAAAAACACAGTGGTCTTATTTCAGGTAACTATACATGAATGAATTTGCCATATTCTGCTATTAGATCCTACTAAATCATACATTCTGGACCTTTAACTCAATTTTAATAGAATATGTACTTACAACATTTTGGCTTTGAAGAACAGAATTAAGTACTGTTTGGAAATTAAACTCTTGACTTTCTTACACTTTTCTAGATGCTTTTATCCAAAGCATCCCATGAGTGCAATTATTTTTTATGACCCTAGTGGGACTTGAACCCCTGACCCTGACAGTGTTAGTGCAGAACTCTACCCTCGAGGCCTCATGAAACCACAGCGCAGCTGTATTCTGCACAGGCCGTGGCTTTCTGACAGGGCTTTACCTTCCGTTAAGGTGCAGAGGAGCAGCGCAGCCACAGAGGGACCACTGTGATGATGGATTGATGATGGAGAGGAAAAGAAAAGGTCACAGTCGTGATTTAAGGTGAAGGGAGGAGGTCTTGCTTGTCTTTGTAGATTGGACCCTGGAGCACAGTTCTGGCACTGCTCCTCCTGTTCCTCCATAGCCTTTCCTCCCTCTTCCTTTTTCACCTTTCTTACCGCCTCTGTCCTTCTATCCGCCACTTTCTTTTCTTTGTTAACCCTGTCTACTCTTAACTTAGTGAGCGATGAGTAGAGACAAAGTTGGAAAGGAAGGTGGGATCATGATGCAATAGAGTGAGGAGAAACACAAGGAAAGAGCCAGCGGGACACGGAAAGTGAGAAGGCTGGATTTTGAAGTGAAAGGAGGTCGAAATCAAGGAGGAAGATGGGGGAAACAATGCTGCAGAGCGAGGCAGACAGACAGCAGCAGTGTGTCCCTCCAGGGGCTGTCTGACACTTCCACTTTCATCTGCAGCCTTTCACTCCTCTTCCTGCCACATCGCTCCGTCACTTATCAGCCCAGATGCCGGAGTGCGAAGATGGGCGGAGAAGAGGGGGAGGATTTTAGCGAGAAGGAGAGGGTAGTGGGGTGGAAGAGAACTCATGAGATGGGTGGGTGGGTATTGTGTGTGTGTGTGTGTGTGGTCGAGACAAGACAGAGACATGGGGGAGAGCAGAGTGAGAGAAGAGGACCAGTATTAAAGGTGAGAGTGCAGGGGACTGAGAAGGAGGAGGAGGAGGATAGAATAAGAGGGAGGGAAGGAAAGAGGGGATCATCCATCTCCATCAGCGGGGCAGGATCGTGAAGCAATGGAGTTGATTTGTAATGCCGTCCCTGTCTGAGGAATTGAAGGCCTGAGCAGCAGCCCGAGCACAAACAAGAAAATTTTGTTTTGTGTTTTGATACCAAGGTTGAGTGTTTATCTCCCTTATTTCCGCAGTCGCGACGCCGGTGCCCTTTGCATTCTGGCAGGGATCAAATCTCTGCTGTCTCTCATCTCTTTTCTTTATACGTTTACCTTGTTTTCTCTTCCCCATCCCTTCCTAGGTTTTGTTTTTTTTTTGTTTTCCTCTTGTCAAACTGGTTAAAGCGGGTTGATGCAATTCTGCACCGAGCTGAGCTGTCTCTGCATAAACGATTCTTCTGATTTTGTGTTTAAAAAAACTTTCTCAAACTCTTAAACGCTGGATGTTTTTAAAACATTCCTGCATATCATAGGCCTTAAGTTCCATATTTAACACAGACTGAGCAAAGTAACATTACCACTAAACTTTTCAGACATAGACATCAAACATAGAAACACAGCATTAACAATAATAAACCCTACAAAAACAGGTTTTTGACATTTATTTTCTTATTTTTATAGGTGCCAAAAAAACCTTTTCTACAACAACCCGATCCCAAAAAACAGGGTTGCTGTGTAAAATGTAAATAAAAAAATGCAATAACCTGCAAGTCTTTTTCTTTTAATCTCTATTCCATTGAATACAGTACGGAGTTATTTAGTGATGGTGGTGGATAATTACTGCAGTGATTAATATGTTGTATGGCAACAAGTTATTTAACTTTAACTGATGCAGTGAGTAGCTTCTCATTTCTTACACAACCACGTCAGAAGATATATCCTGTGGTCGTGGAAAAGATGTCACTCTGTTTCAGAAGGGTCAAATTATTAGCCTGCATCAAGCAAAGAAAACCACTAAAGACATCGATGAAATTACTAAAATTGGGACCTGGAAGGATTGTGGAGAACCATCATCTTCAAGGAAGAAATGTGGTCGGAAAAAAGTCTTGAAAGATCGTGATCAGAGATCATTTAAACGTTTCGTGATGTCAAATTGTGAAAAATCAACAGTAGAACTCACTGCTATTTTTAATAGTGAAAGTAAGAACATTTCCACATGCACAGTGTGAAGAGAAATCAAGGGATTGGGACTAAACAGCTGCGTAGCCTTAAGTAAAACCACTTATCAGTGAGGCTAATCAGAAAAAATAAGGCTTCAGTTTGTTAAAGAGCATAAAGATTGGACTCTGGAGCGATGGAAGTGGTCTGATGAGTCCAGATTTACCCTGTTCCAGAGTGATGGGGGCATCATGGTAAGAAGAGAGGCAGGTGAAGTGATGCACCCATCATGCCTAGCGGGTTTTTCTATCAGTGGACTTTTTCTTCCCTGATGGGAAAAAAAGACCTTAAGACCTTAACCCCACTGAAAATAGATAGATAGATGTTTTGACGTTGCTTTTCATATATTATGTTTTTTTCCTATGATAGACAGGGTTACAGTAACTGCTCAGTGACTGGCACTTACCAAACACAAATTAGTCAGAACAATAAGCACAAATCACAGATAGACGCACTGATCTGCAATTTAGCTGTCAAGCTCGTGACCTCTGAGCTAGCCTTGTCATACCGATGCTCTGGTTCTGCTTCTGAATTGTCTGGCTGATCACTTTGCATAAACATATAATCCTCACCTTCAGTCGCTTCAGACACGTCTGCATTTTCAGACTTGTTATAAAAGCCCCTTGAAAGTGCTGCTCTGCAGTGCGCCCCAGTGCTGCACCGTCATGTTACTGTGGTATAAGCTTTTTCATCCTTATGCCGGTGTCATTTAATAGAAGCAGTGAGACATTACCTGCTGTTATCTGCTACAAGAGCTGTCCCCGACCCAGAGTTTTGTCAGTCGAATCAGATTTGGCTGTCCAATACGAATATTCAACAGTTCTTTCTTTCTCTCATTTCAGCACCACACTAAACCCCGCCTAAATATCAGCCTACATGAACGTGTAGGAAGAGTCTGAGGAGTGTGCATTAAGACGCAGATTTTAATGCCTTTCTTCATCACCTGTGTTGTGAAAATGTGAGATTTCCACACAGTCAGAGAAAGTAAAAGCATCTCTCCTGCCAGGGTTCAGCAGTGCTGTCTGCCACTGCAGTGTATCACCTGCACTCTGTTTCTATCACAGGTAGTTTTGTCGTTGGCGGTGATTTTGAGAACTCGGTTTGTTAAGTTTATGCTGTAGTATTGCTCTGTGTACAGTGATGCAGCTAAAAACAAGAGCTGAAACCTGTTTATCAGTCACTTGTTTCACCGTCTCTGATCAGCACATGTTGTCACAAGGATTCTTTCATAATAAGACTAACATTTATAATTAGATTTATTTATGATTCCTCATTGAAATGTTATCCTTGTTCATGTTTGTAAGTATCTATCTGTGTAATCCTGTTATTGTAATGTGCACTGACAACAAACAAAAAAACAACAAATTGGATTGAAGATTCTTGGTTGACTGTTGTGTCTTCAACTGACTTTCATGGAACAGCTCAGTCTGCCATCTGCATACTGTGATAAAAAGACATTCTTACATAAAAAAAGCCTAAAAACCTTTTGGAAAAATTAACATTAGGAAAACAAAAAGTTTCAACATCTTCAGTGAATTAGAATTAGACAGCACATCTCTGAAGATAATGAGGTATTTGTTGAAGAGTTAACTCTCTTTTCGACCCTCTCTCTATGTCTTCCAGAGTGAGTTCCCTCACATGGCCCAGTTCTCCAGCTTGTCTCCGATCCCAGGCTTCTCCGCCTGGCTCCAGGGCCTCCTCAGCCAGTACAAAAAGGAGGGCCGGGCCTCTGACATCCTCTCTGAGCAGGAGTGGAAGGAGGTGGAGCAGGCCACCGACTCAGCCCCCGGGGCCCTTGCCACCGAGGCCCTCCGCAAGCTGATCGGAACCGGCGAGTGGACGCATTCCGAGCGTCTGTCCCACGTCCTGGAGCCTGCCCTGATGCGTCTCTGCGCCTGGTACCTCTACGGGGAGAAGAGGCGAGGCTACGCTCTCAACCCAGTGGCCAACTTCCACCTGCAAAACGGCGCCACCATGTGGCGGCTCAACTGGCACGCTGACAGCAGCCCTCGGGGTGTGGCGAACTCCTGCGGCATCATGGTGAACTATCGTTACTTCCTGAACGAGACCTCTAAAAACAGTGCTCTTTACCTGCAGAATAAGGTCATCACGGCGTCGGAGCAGGTGCTGGGTCTGGTGTCCCAGTTTCAGAAGAACAGCAAACTGTGAGCAAGAGCTGAAGATAAATACATCTCTGGTCTGTTAAATGGCACTTGATATTGATATACTGACTTTATTTTGTTTAATTTGTTTTCAATATTTGACATGTTTCATCAAATATCCAAAAAGAAAAAAACAGCTTCAGAAGCACCGCTGAATATATGTCAGCTGATATTATTTTCGAATTGAAAGTGCACTCAAAGTTTAATTTAAAAGTTAAGTTCTTCTGTGCACACAAAGGGTTTAAATTCAGTCACAATTAATTAAAAATTTGTGTTAGTGCCCATTTCTCCTACCAAATACCTTTTTTTCCCAGGAGGACAAAGTCATGACCCTCCCCACTCTGCCTCTCATTGGCTTACCCTGATATTCTTACCCTGACCCTAACCAATAGGTTCATTCAAGGTGAAGAGAAGACGAGACCAAGCGACCGCAGAAAGAGGGAGTGACAAAAAGCTGCAGTAAAGTCCAACAGTTTCCAGCAGCTTCCAGAAAATATAGAGGAGGTGAAACATTTACATCCTGTTACATCATCTGCAGGCTTCCTGTGGTCTGCACTGTTACATGACCCTTTGTTCTTTTTATGTCTGCCTTGTACATCAGCTTGTAACTGTTCATGACATATAAATAACATTTTATAATTCTTAACCACACAATACATTGTTAACAGATTAAACCTGAATTGTGCAACATAAGACTAATATATCTAGCGTTAAATATCACAGTGTCTTTTGTCAAAACTGAGCCAATTAGAGTCCAGTTAATTCATCGATCTGGTGACAGTCAGGCGTTTGCAGTTGGTGGAGAGCAGCTGCGGTGCCTGGCTCTAAAACCTACAGCCGCCGTGGTCTCATGGGGTTATCGTTACCCGTGTGTGTAGGACATCAGAGCAAGTCAGGACCAAGTTGAACACAAATCTAACCAGCATGCATTGTGCAGCAGTCGCCGCTAATCGATTCTGCACTGGCCCGCCTCATCTCAAGCCACTTAATCACTCCTTGTGCTTAAATCTAATCAGGGGCACATTCATCAGAAAAATGAGAGAAAAGAGTTTCTGGAACATGCTTTCTTCAAAACGGGCTCTCAGGTGCGTTTACTCTTGTTGGGTGGGTGTGTCAGAGGTGTTACCCAGTCAGCAGTGACATGTATGTAAACACAGACATTTTAAAAAGGCACTGCAGTGTGCTGTCTGTGCTTAAATAAATGTTGCTCTACATTTTGACAGGGCTGAACGCAGCCCAACCCAACAAACTAATGCAGTGAGTACTAGCCAATCAGAGGCAGAGTAGGGCAGGTCATGACTTTTCCTTCTGACAAAAACTTTGTATTTGTAGCCCTATGTGAAATAGCCACAGTTTAGTGTCTCATACATGTCTTTTTTTAAAGATAAAACTCACATTTTAGTGGCCAGTCCAAGACACACTTGTTGGTAGTGTTTCCACTCTAATAACTAAAAAAATATTACTTCAAAAATAAAATTATCTAACTAAAAATCTCCTTCTGTTGTTGTTTTTTGCACAGGTTTGTTTCACCTGGTTTCAAGGAGAATCTGACCCGCTGGCAGGCATTAGAATAACTACAGAAATAGCCGATCTTCTCACGGATGGTCTCATTAACTTACATGGGTCATACAGGGGCATCATTATTAAACTGAGACTCTTTCATAATGAGTTAAAATTCCTCATAGTACCTTTAATCAGCATCTCTGTGTGCCACACTTGTCAGGTGGATGGATTCTTTTGGCAAACCGTGAACAAAATGAGAAAAATACACCTTTTGTGTGCAAAAAAGAAGACTTAGAACTTTAACTTCAACTCATGAAAAGATGGAGCAAAAACAAAATTATTGCTTTTATATTCCTGTTGGAGTGCAGAACATTTCTCACATGACGTGCCTCATCCCAGCTCCTGTATGGAGTGTGGAGGTTAGTGTTTTTTTTTTTCCTCAGTGGGTTTCTGGTTGAAGCTGTTTGATACTGTGTAAGTGCTTCCCAGGCTGAGAGACTGTAGCTAATGAAGCACGAGGCGTCTATCATTGCTTTCTCATGTTCCTGGATAACAGTGTGTGTGTAATGGTGAAGCAGTAGCGTCGAGGGAGTGCACCTGCTGGAATAAATAATGTTTAGATTCTTTCATTTGGCTGAACTGTCTCGCTGCAAACGTGTTGAAGACTGTGAGAGTATTGGATTTTGTCTTTTGTTTTTTGTTTTTTTCTCGGGTCAGGTTTATATACACCTGCTGTTACACTGATTATTCCCACTGAAGCTCAATACACAAAGGCATGAAATCACAGACTGGAAATATTGTTTCATATTAAATAACTCTAAACACCACTGGAATTATTTCTGTCGTGTATCATGACTACTCAAATTTTACAGTCGACTGTGCTCACTCTGATACGCCGGGCTGGACCCTCCTGGTGCCTCCATTCAGGTGATTTTTTTTTTTTTTTTTTTTTTTTTTTGATAATTTTACCTTCACACACACACACACACCTCCAACCTCTCCAGAGAGCCATCGCTGATGTTCTAACTGCTCTGTACAGGTGCCAAGCTGGGCTCATATCAGCCCACACCCCATTGTTGTGAAATAATATATCACAGCAAGTTGACTGTGAAATTACATTTTATCTCTCCAAGGAGCCAAACTTTCTTTTGCTTTTTTCACGTTCTCTATCTCTCCCCCCCTCCCCCTGTTCTCTCCCCGTGCCGCTCTGTGTCCTAGAAACTAATGGAGTGAGAAATAAAGTTAAAGTAAATGGCGAGATTGATGGTGCTCAGTTGTGAAGACGGGGGGAGGAGAATAAAGAAGCATAAAAAGGACAGTTGTTTAAAGGATGCCCTTGACAGACAGTGTGAGCGTCTCCGCTGATATCGGAGACAATAAGAGACCCATATACCTTCCTGTGCACAGTGGTGTGTGTGTGTGTGTGTTGGTGGGGTGGACGCGGACAATAGCGACACTGTCACGCCATCTCACAATGGAAGGTTGATGCATGCTGTGGTATGGGTAGGTTGCCATAGAAACAGTGACTTATTCCACACCTGCTGCTGGCAGCCCGGGCTTGTTTTGAGTCACCTTTGCCCAATTATGAACTTAAAAAATAGGTAGGGAAAAATAGGGGCAGCTCACCCCAAACTCAGAAATACATATTTTCCCCCTGGCCTGTAGTGCTATATATCCATCTAGATTTTTATTTTGTGGTCCGAGCTTCAGAGTTTTGGAGATATGGGCTACAGTCTGACTTCTGCCCAATATAAT
The DNA here is from genome assembly GCF_056507025.1 of Lutjanus erythropterus. Lineage (NCBI taxonomy): Eukaryota > Metazoa > Chordata > Actinopteri > Lutjaniformes > Lutjanidae > Lutjanus > Lutjanus erythropterus. The sequence continues at coordinate 10,299,064 of NC_139329.1, forward strand.
AGGGCTAAAAAATTCTAAACTAGTGTCCCTTTTCAAAAATCCTGACCTTTTCACTTGTAATTTCAAATGTAATTATTTATTAATTTATTGGTACTTTAAGCACCACATGCCAAATGCCATTTGGTCCCATTATATCGGAGAGACGACAGACATCTCAGGAGATAACTCTGCATCTCACACCAAAAAAAATCTAGACGGATAAATAACACTGCAAGTCAGGGGAGAAATACATATTTTTGATTCGGGGCTGAAGCATCCCTTTAATTAGAAGTAACAGGCTGTGCTTTGCATCAAATTAGACAAAAACTAGAAATATGTTCTTTATTAGACGCTTTATTAGACCCTCATTAGACTTTATTAGAGAGTTATTAAGAACACATTACAACAAAATTGTACTGTAAAATGTGTCATTTTCCTTGGTTATACCCATATTAGACCTTTTTTTTAACTTTTTTTTTATTAAGGAACCAAGTTCATTTATTAGCATTACACAACACAGGCTTGCAACTTACAACTTACAATGTACAACTTACAGATAATTAAATTCAGAGTAGAATGGGATACAGTGTAAAACACACACACACACACACACACACACACACACACACACACACACACTCAGGAAGCAGTTCTGTAGTGCGTTTTCTGAATTTGCGTCAGGTTGAATGTTAACAGCAGCATCTTCACATAAAGGCTTCGACATCTGGGAAACACTGTTCATCAACTGTGACTGTGTTTGAGCACCAAGCATCATTGATGTTCAACACAGAGTCCTCCTCCCCTCATCGTCCATCAAGTGCAACACCTTGATCCGTGATGTTGGATGTCGCACAACAGCCTCTGATTTCTCATTGCAAGGCCCATTTCGTCCATTTTATTTTCCTGACTGGAGATTAGCCAGGAGCAGCCTTAAATCCAAGCCAGAGCATGGCTCTTTTACCCACTGTCCTCCTCTCCTTCTGTGGTGAACCGTGGTAATTAGGGACACATTACAACAGAACTGTACTGTAAACTAACGTGAAATCAGTTGAGACATACCTTCTTTGGCTGGTCCCATACAGTTGACAGAGCAGCCAAGACAGATGCCTACTTCGTATCTACCTATAGTATCACAGTAAGTCTGTGCAGTCACCCATGGACAAAATATTCCTCCAACTCTATAATTTTGACCTGTACTTGGTAAATCTGGTTCACATAATGTTTTTAAATGTGGAAGTAGCAGATATGTGATTTCAAATTAGCTTCGCTTTTGTTTACAGTACAGTTATGTTGTAATGTGTAATTACTCATTAATTAAGTCTAATTCTGTCTAATATAGTATATATTATTTCTAGTTTTTGTCTGATTTGATACAGGGTACGACTTGTTATGTCTTATTGGTATACTGCAAAATAAAGTGCACCTGTTTTTTTTTAAATGAGCAGTTACTGCACTGAAATCTGATTTATGGACACGATGGACGCTGGTAAATTAAATGATACAAACCTCGTCAGTGCAGGATGAGTCGATCCCAAAAGCACACCTATCTGATGGAAAGGCTTTTAATTGTTTCAAATGTGCTACGTGCTAATCAAGCCCACTTTTCATGTGTTAAATGGAGTTAATTTGAAAGTGGTTGTTCAAATGAATGGGATCTGAACATGTAATTACTTAAAATATCATTGTAACAAAGGCACTGTTTGATTCTATGAAACATCTGTGATCAAATGGCAGTAAAATTGGACAGCCATGTCACAGCCTTTTGTAGACAAATGTCACAGCAAGTATTCAGATCACTTGCAGTTTCCACATTGGCACAGTGTGTACTTAGACCAGTCTTCATTTGTATCTAATCAGATTGCAGTTTTGTCACATTTCCAGCCCAGCACATGCTGATAATGGATTCACAGCCAAGTTCAATATTGTAGTGCTCTGTCGTCTGACACGTCTCAGATCCAATACTTTCCAAAAAGCAGCAAAAGACCTGATTAAAATTGATTAGAAACTGTCTGCTGTGGAAATTCGTGCCTCATCTAAAAATAATTCAGTAATTCAGACAATCCTTTTATTTTTTATTTTTTTGAAGATGGCGAGTGCATGTGTGCGTGGCAGCGGTGTATTTCATTTCTTGTCCCTCATTCGGAGGAAATTGCCTTACAAATGAAGCTAATCCATTTTTTACAGTTCACAGTGGCCGGAGAAGTCAAAGACTGATGGTGGAGCGGTGGCCATGGCCATTTTCATGTGCTAATTCATTCCGATAAGGTCTGAGATATGAAAGCCTTTTGTCTTTTTCTGTAGAGTCAGTTTTAAGGGACAACAGAAATAAGTGCTGGGTTATATGTATTTTATAGTATATATTTATATTATTTGTCAACAAACAAAAACACTGTAGGCATTCTAACAGCACTGAAACAATACATTGAAATACTGGCATCAGCTTTGATTGAAAAGGATTTCAATGCTATTATTAAAATAGCTCCACAGATTCATCCAAAGACCAGTCGTGTCCATCCTCCAAATGAAACGTTTCCATATCATCATGTCTTTCAAGCTCTCGTTTATATTAAATGGTATAGAGTATAAACATCGGCACAGAACGCAAAGAAATCCGTTCCAACTCAACTCAGTCCAATATTTCTTGTGATGGCTGTGCCACTGAGGAAAACATGGAGCGTACAAACATGCCAAGGCGGATTCTATCCACTTGCGGTGTCCTCAAAGGCAAATACAGCAGAAAAAAAATACATAAAGAAGAGCAAAACATATATATGCAATTAATTTTTGAGATGCAAACATGCTGAAACTTGTTTATGACAGCTGTGTCTTCTTGGAACCATCAAAGCGTTGTCCCAGCTGGTACACATCGACCTCTGACCTTTGGCAAGAACTTTTTCAAAATCTCAAGAACCTCAGCTGAGGTTAAAGTCCCTGAAAACTTGTTTTTAAATATTTTCTTTCACTGTAATGTAAATATTCATCTATAGATAATGTTTTTTGGGGAAAAAAAACCTTGAGATGTATCAATAAAGCATTTCAAGGGATAGTTTAGGTTTTTTAAGCACTTGTATGCAAGAATATCAGTGTAGCAATGAACTGCTGCGGACAGGGTCAGAAGCAAAATGTATTTTAGCCACTTAAAAAAGCTCAACCAAAAAAAGTCGATATCAGTTGCAGAGTATGCTATATTATGACTATTTCCTCTGTTTTATCTTGTATCAGACACCTTTTCTGACAGGAAAGCACAGCCAAATATTGCTCTCTCCAAACCAATCAAACTCCAGTGAAAATCATTTTACCTTGCAGAACATTGAAGTTAGTGGTCTACCGCTGCCGCCATCTGTTTCTTAGTGTTATTGTGTGACTTCAGTGTTGTAAAGGGCTAGTTCTGCTGCACATAAAGAGGCTAGGCAATGTACTACTGTGGACAGGGTCAGCAGCAAAACATATTTTAACCCTTTAAAATAGGTCCACCTAAAAAAATCAAAATCAATTTAAGTTTATGCTATATTTACGCTGTAGACAGCCTTTTCTGATGGGAAACCGCTGTTATATAAGCAGTGGTGGACAGTAGTGAAGTACAGTTACTTGAGTACGGTACTTAAGTACATTTTTTGAGTATCTGTACTTTACTTGAGTTTTTGTTTTTGGACACTTATTACTTTCACTCCACTACATTTCAAAGACAAATATTGTACTTTTGACTCCACTACATTTCTAGGAAGGTTGTTGTTACTTTTTGACTAAGCACAGCTTTGAAGTCAGCTGCTGGTGTTTTTTCTTTTCTAAAATGCAGTTGGTCACATGCTGTGTTCCTCACAAAAGAAAACCAATCACAGTAGCTCCTCTCACATGGGACTGATGTAAAAGTGGAAATACATCATCCAGGCGCTCTGTAACAAGAACAAGCAAACTCTCCCTCTTTCATTCAAACAAAAAGCGGTAATGGTGATGGCAGGAGAAAGAAAAAATTAAATCTCAAGATTTTATTATAATTATTAATTATTCCAGGTAGCTTTTAAAGTTGGATTGTTTTTATCGTAGTGAAAAATACAGCATGATTCATGTATATATACTGGCCCTGAAGACAGAAAGAAATCTCAGTTACTTAACAGACTTGGAGAACTCCTTAGAGTTGGCTTCAATCTAATTTTATGATGTCATTTTAATACAGTTACATCAGAAAATGACAACAGCTGTCTTTTTGTTTTTGATTGTATTTCTATGCTAATTTTTTTATAGGTGTTTCTATGGGCTTTGTGTAGCAGAGTGGTAGTCATTAGGTGGTTTCAGAGAGTTACAAGGTTCTGTAAATGCATCGTGAAAACAATACAGCATGTAGTGATATTAGAAAATGTACTTTGTAATTTGTACATTTGAATACTTAAGTATTTTTAAAAACATGTACTTTTGAATACTTAAGTATTTTTAAAAGTAAGAACTCTAGTACTTTAACTCAAGTAAAATTTTGACTGAGCAACTTTCACTTGTAGTTGAGTAATATTTGACCAGAAGTATCTATACTTTGACTCAAGTACTGGGGTTGAGTACTTTGTCCACCACTGTATATAAGAGAGGGAGTTGCTGGGCTCCTGCTGCCTCAATGTGAAGCAACACAATAACACAAACAATCTAATCAATTGAGGCAGACGTCAACCAGCAACTCCCATGTTCTGTGAGATAAAATGAGTCTGGTTGCTTTGAAGAGCTGTCCTTTTAATACTGTTATGCTACTCAACTTCACCAGGACTGTGTGGGTGTGATCAGATTGATTGATAGTAGCCAAACAACCCACCAGCTGCCATCAATTTAATTCAAATAGCTCAATTCTGATTGGTGAACAAAAAGAATGAGACATCACCTTTTCCCACCAGATTGCCCTGTTCATTTCAATCCAGTGAGAAAAAAAACTGCAGCGACAGAAATCTCTTATGTAAAATAACCAAAACTGTTCCATAAAATGTTGTGTTCATGTAGAAACAAATCCATCACAGCGAGACAAGGCCCTTCACTAGCTACTGTACAACATACTTTTCAGTAAAGTGTCTCTCGTGTGATGTTAAAATGAAAGTCATTTATTTGCCCAAATAAATCAATAATGTGTTTTTAGGGCATCAGCTCAAGTTAACGGATGTTTCTCTGGAATTTTACAGCGTGTGGCATTTTATGTAACACTTCTGACATTTGAGGGAAATTTTGCACACTTTTGCACGCATATTCTAAATGTCATTGTGTGGTCTATTCACAGCAGTGTTTGCAGGTAAGTGATGAAGTGAGGAGAGTGGGATTTTCAGTTAAAACTGAGAGAGAGAGAAAACCTTGCCACAGGCTGGCTACGCCTACAGGCCGTTGACATTCCTGTGTACATGTGTGTATGTGTGTGCGTGTGCGAGGGGAGGGTTCATCCAAGTGTGTTAATCCATTCTTCCTGGTTGCTGTCGCTGGCCCTCCTTCATGCTTCTCACCTCACATCATCACCATTCTCCTCCTTCTTCACCCCCTGGTAACCTGACCCTGCACCCACAGCTTATCCAATCCCTTGGCCTGTCTTCAAAGGGCTTCACGGTTTTACGAGCAATCAGGACACACACATGCACTCACACACATACGCACGTTCCACATGTGCATAGCCACACACAATCCCAGGGACACTGCCTTTCCGAATTTGCCCATATTAAGCCAGATGTAACCTTTAGAGGGCAGCAGAGTTTCACTCAGAGTAAACTGATGGACATTTAGTTCACAATACTTCTCTGATGTGTTGGCTGGATAAACACCCTCTTTCCCCTGCTTTTCTAATTCACCATAGCCTCTCTTTTCTTCCATACCTTCCTCTTGCATACCTCCCTTTGGATCCCTGCTGTTACTCCTTACAGCTCACCCCACCTACTACCTCTGTCCCAGTTGCAGAGTGAGTTGAAGATTGACAGATCTGCCATATCTGGTTATAGGCTGTAATTAAAACTAATTCAGCTTGCTGATGGCATTTTACGCCCCCTTCATCCATTGCAATTAGTCAGTATTAGTTGACCTGGCATCTTGGATCAGATTGAGTTATTGAATGAAAAAGGTAAACAGGCAGAGGTAGCAGTGGCATCATCCGGAGGCTGACAGCCTCTCTGGGCTGTATACAGTTGCCAGACAGAGTGTGAAAACTCTGTCTCTGTCTCTCTCTCACGCACATACACACACTAAGACTTTGTCCATCGATTGCCCCAGTTGCTTCCTTGGATCAACCAGACAGTCTTTTTCTGACAAAGCTGAACAGAAGTTAAATACGTTCCGTAACGAGCGCTGGTATGCACATACGCGAACAACTCACACATGCACCGTTGGCTCTTTTAGGAAGTTCATCGATCAGGTAAACAGTCGGGGGCCCCTGAGGTGATGATCACTCACAAATCGCTCTTCATTTGTCCTTCCTCTCCGTATCTCTTGCCCTCCATATCTGGACCACCTGGAAGTATCTGAAAGCACCTCCATGTCTCTCTTGCGGCTCATATAAGGTGCATCCTACTCTGCACAAGTCCAACATCCCAAAAAAACAAACCAGATGTTGAGATATTTATCAAAATATCTATCTATCTATCTATCTATCTATCTATCTATCTATCTATCTATCTATCTATCTATCTATATATATATATACTGTATATATATATATATATATATACAGTATATATATAAAGAGATCTATTTCATCCTTCAGCAGAGTTGAAATTGTGACAAAGGAAAATTTTTCTTCCTCTACGTAGAAAAACAAAAATGTGCAGCATGATATTTACAACTTTCAACACAATGGTGCCACTAATCCATCGGTCAGATTTTCATTGTATAGAGATGTTGTTTAATGAAACCATTGCCATTATACAGAATGATTTCACACAGTGTGACCAAAGCATCAGATGCTGTAAGCAGGAAATATTACAAGAAACTACCTGAGTCACACTGAAGCATTATTCCAGAGATTTTTTAATGCACTGTTATATAGCTGAGGGACTCACAAGAGCTTACAACCATGCAGCCTCAGTGAAGCTGTACAGAGCACAGACATATTAGACGTAGAAGCTGCATTGACCGCTTCAGCCCATTCCTGCAATATGTCAATGTTGCTGCCATATTAGTGTGGTCAAGACTGGCCTGTGAACAAATACAGGTAAACAGGGGAGCTGCTGTTTTACTGGATAAAAATACATCACTAACTGATTGAGAAATGTAGCTGTCACAGTGCTTTTTATCCAGGAAAACTGCAGTTCTTCCATTTACTTTGATGTCTTGACCAGACCAAAATAGTGGTGACATTGATGTATGATCCAAAGGCCAGTTCAACGTCTGCATATGTATGTTTATGGTACTGAGCACAGCGGTGCAAAAGTAGATGTGAAATGATCAGTATCAGTTTCATCTTATTCTGGTCATTAGTTTTTGGTGACAGACCAAAGACCACTCAATTCCTGGGTGTCCGTTTTGTTATTTGATTCCACAGACACACAACAACTGAGCCAATAACATAACTTCAGACTACTTCAAATGCATAAAAAAGGTCTAATTTATTAGTTTCCAACTGTGGGAAAGTGGGAAAAACATTAAAATTCTCCTAAACTACTCTGTCCCTCTCTGAACTATCTCTGTAACCAAATCAATCGCATTAAGGCTATTATGTGTGATTCCTTTTGATAACTAATGTAAGAACTGATGTAGTATTTTTTTTACTTTCGTTCACTGAGCCTTCCACAAAACTGCTTGGAGCCCCCCTGGGCAAGCCAGCCTCCTACTTTGAAAACCTCTGCGCTACATTAAAAGAGAGATCACCAGTCGTTAAGGTTAATTCCTAGGAACCGTGAATGCCTGTACACAATTAAGTGTCTATCCAACCAATATACTGGACTATAGTGGTCAGCTGACTGGCTGACTGATCTGATGATGCTGCCATCCCAAGAGCCATGCTGCTAGCGTGGCTGAAAAGCAGGCCAAAGTCAATCCAGCAGAGGTAGAGACAAAAAAACAAAAAAACAAAACCACACTGGATCCTATACTTTTTATGTTGCAACCGAACAGACCTTCTCTAAATGGTTAATGTCCTCATCTTTCAAACTCTACACCAGAGGTTCTCAAACATATTCATGATCTGCATCAGACCTCTCTGAGGTCTGGAGCAATTAGTGATGACCATATAATACAAATCAACTTGCTTTAAACTTTTAAGCAACATATATCCGACAAGCAATTAACTAACATCACATGATGGTCCAGCATGAAAGGAAGATGGACTCAGACATATCCTTACAACTACATTTACATTAGTTGTAGAAATCGTGTACTCAAGAAAACAGAGATGATTTATGAGCTGACAGTCCAGAGTCTGTCTAGCAGTTATTGTCACCATGACAACATTGTCAATGCCAAGGAAATATGGCAAACCACATTAAAACCATGTTTATCAGGGAACACGATTGCCGTGAATGATCTTCAGTTACTAGAGCATACAGTGTAGCAGCAACACTGATACTAATAATGTACTGATCGAGAGAAAATTTATTTCATAATAGAAAATATTACATACTGTATAGATTTATATATGACTCTCCCCAACAGTCAGGTATGAACGTACTTTCAATGTCTCATTCAGTCTAAATCAGCCCAGCAGTTCACTTCAGTTCCAGCAAACTGTCACAGAAGCAGTAAAAATGTCATCCTGTCACCATCCTCAAACATGTCTGGACAAAGCTGCTAGACAGATCGTCCATGTATCAGGTCAATTTCAGGTCATAGTGGTGTTTGACACTGAGACAGCGGAGCAGATACACCCCTAGAATTTCTGAGCAGAGAAGAACGCTCATGATTTTGAGACCTAATTTTATATACTTTTCATTTTTTTCAGTCATTTTGTAACAGGTATAAGCTGAACTCACTAGCAGCACACAGGCACAGAAAAACATCTGGTAATGACTGTTATTAAAGCACAGGCTGAACAGGAACTTGAGGAAGTGAAGCAACACAGGTAACAGTTCGAAACTCAGGCAATGAGCTGCAACACAGTCTCTGGAGTCTGTGCTTGAAAGACAAATCAAGCCAAACCCGGAAGTGGGACCGTGAGCAGTGTCGTGACCCTGCGGACCCGAACAGTTCTGTTCAGCTCCAGGTGACTGTACCAGGAAGGAGCAGGCAGGAAACGAAGTCAATAAAGCGGTGGATCCGGAACCAGACAAGCAGTCAGACAAGGCAGACGAGCAGAGGAGGGACGAGCAGAAGGAAGGTTGGGACCAGGTGGAGGAGTCAGAACCAGGAAAGCAGTCAGACAGAGAAGACGAGCAGGAGCTAAGTCGAGGCCAGCAAGTGATTGATGAGCCGACAGGTAGGTAAACAAAGGACGTTCACGCAAGAACACATGCGTTTCACTGACTGTCTCTGAGCTGCAGAAAACTACAGGTAAGCAAGTGGAAACATTCACACTGTAGCGTCATCAAGTGGAAACGCAGGGCAGCCACAGGAAAGCAGGGAGCCGGGAAGCTGAGGCAGAACTCGTGGTCGGGGACGGAAGGCTGGTACATGTACCGGGAGACAGACGAAGCAGGCAGCAATGAGGAATCAATCCAGAGATGAACGCTGGAAAGTCTTGCATGGGGACAAGGAACAATGAGTGAACTGGAGGCTTATATAGTGGACTGATTGGCTGATGAGCTGCAGCTGTGACACCAGGTGAGTGGCGTGGGGTGTTCAGGTGGGAGTGGCTGGCAGGTGGAGTGAGGCACAGGCAGGGTGAGTGGAAAACCACTGAGGAGCAGAATGCAGACTGTGACACATTCAAATCTGTCTGGGTGGTTAATAACACGTCTGTGGCAAGAGAAACTCAGAACACACATTTATTATTGATTTACAGCATCTTTAAAGATGACATCATCTGGGTTATTTTCTCACCAATTTCCTTCACAGCCTCAGAAGAGAACTGATTTCACACAATGAGAGGCTTTATATGTAAAATCAGTGGAATCTCCCTTTAGATTGTTTTGAAGGAGTCTTTTCAAAGCCAAAAGAAGATCAGAATCTTTTTCTCTAATGCATAATTGTAATAGAATATTTTAGAATCATGTAGTCATGTTGCTAATTAATATCTTATTAACAGCTCACAGGTGTGTCATTCATATTCCATCTAACAGCACCAGAGACGAGCATTTTTAATGAATTTCAGCTCACCTCTTCAAAAGATTCCTTTATCTGATGAAATATATAACACATGCAGTGTGTGAGACAGACTTTTCTTCTAACTTTTCTTCTTCTTCCACAGACACACTGAGTAATGAGTCAATGGCTTTTCCTGTCAACACGGTTTGTCTTTTACAGTCACTGCGTGCATCCCAGCTACCCATTAGAGCTATAGACCTCCTCCACACTTTCAATCTCGCCCATGCATCTGCAGAGTTATCTTCAAAAAATCGGTTTACTCTGTTCCTCTCCCTCAGATCGGCTCACACTGCACCCTCTCCACCCGTCTCGACTCTGTGTCTGCCTCCCTTCAACCAGACATGCACAGCGGTTGCAGAGCTGCATATTGAAAGGATACGCAGTCTCACTTCATGAAGCTGTGAGTCTCATTTAAATAGATGCAGCAGCTGGGCTGACACGCGAAGCCTCGCCTCGTGAATCCATGCTCCTTTCTTGCAACAGGAGAGAGGGGAGAGCGGAAGCCGACAATGGTGTGACAAATTGCGTTTTCTTATTTTTCATTCCGCTGATTTATTCCTTCCCTCTGCTGCACTGCCGCCCATCAACACCCCACTACCCACACCCACAGCCCTCAGCCACTCCCCCATCCTGTTTCCCATCTCGTTTCTATCTTTTGGAGCGGAAGGCCTATAGCAGTGGTAATGAGGGAGGTTAATTGGCCTTGCTGTGTCTTTAGGAGGTTGGATAGTGACGACAGCGACAGTAGGATAGGGGGTGACAATTTTCTCAATTTTCTCTGGATGCCCACCTGCTTACCCTCTGCTGTTTTCACATAATCTGAAATCTTCCCCGCTGAGAGTCCTCTATTGAGGCAGCGCGCAGATAAAAGAAAGACTTTCCGCCTGGAAACTTTCATACAGACACTGACACCTTTCACGCTATTCAATTACTCAGGGGTCACACTCTGATACTGCATGCCATCACAAAGTTGAGATGATTTGCATTTCCAGGGTAAGTCGGACAAAAATAAAGGAGATGAATTGTTCACTGTGATGGATTGCCTGTCTCGAGCAATTTTCAAGGCTCTGCGAGTTGATTTTCATAGTGAAATGAATGAAAATCATTGTGAGTATTGCATGCACTATATTATTCTAGGTCTGGATTATGATGTGTATAGATGTGTATATATGTGTGTATAGATGGAACATATGAGACCCTGGTTATTCATATATAGTAACTGTATTTGTGATTCTAACAGGTTTTTGATTGTCTGGCATGTCTGACTTCTCCCCATCTAGCAACTCGGTCATTTTTGTACTGACTGAGTTGAAGATGAGCGCAGTATGCTTCTACTTGTCTGGGCTCTGCCTCATTTACCCCTCTGCAGGATTTGGCCTGAAAGACAAGAGTGAGAGAGTCGCTGTAATCATTCCTCCTGTTCATACTGGCCATTAAGGGCGTGTCCACACCAGCCTTGTTTTGTTGGGATGAATCAAACCCTGCAGCGTTTACTCCAGGGGTCATCAACCTCCAGCTCCAGAGCCACATGAGGCTCTTTTGCCCCTCTCCAGCAGCATTTTAATTTTCATTTATCAGTGTTGTGGGCCTAAAGTGAATCTTAGATCCTCTGGTTTTAAAAATGTGTAACATTGTACACAGAAATTTAAAAAAATAAAAGCTAGAAGTAGGTAGGAGGTTTCTGGCACAACTTCACCAACATCCAAGGTGCATGGAGAAAGGGAAAAGGGCTCAAAGAGGTAACTCTAGCAACACTTGTAGTATGTAAAAAAAAAAGTGCCTTTTCCTCTAAATTGTGCTAGTGGCTAGTCTTTCCAGTCTCCCTATTCTACGGATGCCAACTCCATCGCAAAGAGAAGTCTCAGAGAAAAATGGAGAATTTAATAGTTGTGGCTCTAGACTTTTTTTTTTCTTTTTCAGCCAAAAAATGGCTCTTTTGATAGTTAGGGTTGCTGACCCCTTATTACTAGTACTGTATGTGTCATTTCATTGGTTAAAAATAATTTTCTCTTCCTGTTTTGGTGACTGGTAAACTAGCGGTGTTTGCTACCAAAATGGCAGGGGACAAATATATATCTTATTTAAATTAATTTTTGTGCACTCATTTCATTTCCACACTCCATGAGAGTAGTTGGCTGTGTTTCACCACTGAATAGAGAGGAAACATGGACATTGGTGTTACTCAAGTTGACAACTCATTATGTTTCTGTAAGTGCAATAATAGCTTCCCAACAAGAGTAATTTATGTAATTCATCTAAAACCAAAGCTTGCCAACTTCTCTCCCTCACACAAACTTGTGTTGTGAGACTCACTCATGTCTGTTCAGAAGAGCAGAGAGAGAAATGTTTTAAAAGTCTCCCTGTGTTCACTTCTCAGCATTTTAGTAGTTTCAAACCAAATCTCTGTGGTTTGATGTTTCTCTCCTGTGACCCTGTTTGTACATTCAGGTGCCTTATTTTACATTTAATGTTCGCACTCAGTGAACAGGAGTCTTGTTAAGTTTTTGCTGATTAAAACCCATTATTTTCTGGTTTTGCTGCTACATAATAAAAGCTTCTACAACAAACAACGGAGGACTTTTATTGTGAAGAATTCATAGCACAGGTTTACACAAAGAATGTCACTGAAGGCTCTTCTGGATGGAAAAGATGTTTTCGCTCTTCTTCTGACCAGCTTCAGCAAGAGTTTGATCTGACTGGTTGAAGTCACCATGTTACAGACAGATGGTCCATCCAATCACCTGCCAAATGTTTTTTTTTAATAAGTACGTGCCCTTTTCCAAACAGTTTATGAGGATAATTTCCCACATGGTTCTGTGGAACAAACCATCTGGTGTGTCATTCTGCTATAGAAGGAAATACACTGTAGCTTGTTTCTATATCTCTAAACAAATCACAATCGCACAATCACTAAGCCCAGAATGTGGCAATGGTGCCCGAGCAAACTACTGTCGGGGGGAACTTGTTTTGGTGAAACATTTACTTGTCAGGAGGTGAGCCCTGGTGTTAAAATGGTAAAATCATTGCAAAGGAAAAGTTAAGAGCTTCTAACATGTTTACCAGAAGTGCAACCAGGTGATAATGTGCCATTTTCAGGGTGTAGGTTGCTAGCTCAGAGGTTGCTGTTGTTTCCCGAAGCAATGGGGGACTTTGAAAATGCAGACAGCAGATGTCGCCTCACTGCCTGAAACAGGCGACCAGTGGCAAGCTTACACTCTCAGTCTACAACAGGTGAGTCAGATTTAAGAACTGTATTGTATTTTTCTTGATGAGGTCACATACATACAATTTGTAATTACAGTAATGGCTTTGAAAAGTTAAATCAACAGTGTGGTCCTTTAAGTGAGAACAGAAGCACTTTAAATGTTGAGTTGTGCTCGTAATGGCCTTCACACCAGGCATGAGCACATACAAATGCAAAATTAGCTTGTTCAGAACTAGCATGATCAATAATCACATTACATAATTAACAGCAATTACAAGAAGTGTCTGTGAAAAGCACCTTGTTGAGAACATTTTTCATTAACCCCAGGTAGCTCTAAGTATACTGAGTGAATATACTGCAGAAAACGTACCCGCAGTGAGTGTCTTTGCACGACACATGGCTTGCTAACCATGCAGTCACACAATCTGTGCATTTAACCCACAGGTATCTGTTTGATCATTTTAACTCAACAGAAGTGATATGACCATCAAAGCTATTTTCTAATAACAGTATTTTTGTGTTATTTCCCTGAGCGGATAACTCAGTGTCTGTAGAGAGGGGATGTGGGGTCAATGCGAGTCATTTTTCCTCATCTTGTCTCTTTCTTTTTCTTCCTCTCCACTCACTCTTCACTTTGATCAGCACCAACGCCTCCTTCCTCTCTATTTCCACTCCATCTCAGCCACTCCCTTCTTTCTCCATCCTCATCTCTTCATCCATCTCGATGCTGTGGTCAGTTAGGCCATTCCCGGTGACCGATGAGCAGAGCAATTGATCACTATAAAGTCTGCCTTTTACACTTAATGAAATCCCTGTTCGCTCACTCCACACATGCAAAGTGTCTGGAGGGAGCTGCACCGATACACACACACACACACACACACACACACACACACACACAAACACACACATGCAGGACCAGCGTTGGTGGGAAGTTCATTAAATCGATACATGCAGAGAGAGATGCAGAAGCAGGCAGATGGATGGATTGAGCAGAAAATATTCATGCGTTCAACTCGAAAATGCTGCTTATTCACCATCAAGCATATGTTACATTTTTTCTTCTTGACTTTCTGGCCTTGTCTAACTCATGTCTAATTTTCTGTGCATGGTGTTTTTGTAATATCTAAAAAGGAGCCTTTGATTTGTCATGAAGGGTTCAGGTGCGTCTTGACACACTGGTGCAGTGTCGAGTTTCATTTACAGTACACAGACCCTGATCATAATCATGTCTTGAAGTGCTTCACAATCAAACGAGGTGAACTAAGCGAGTCCACACAGAAAGAACAACTGAGGTCACCAAAGGTCAGAGCAAACTGTTGCCGAGAGGCTGCAGCACACAAGCTCTAGTTGTGGCTCGTGAAGACCTTTAAAAAAACACGAGTGTTTGTGAAAGTTCTCCCTCAGTTCACCGAGCTAAGTTGAACACTTGATGTACGAGAGATCTCAGCAGTGGTATACGGTAATATGCCATTCAAACTCTTGCACAGATTGCACGGGTATTGCAGCACAGAGCAACAACAGAAACTGTACCATCATATATCTTAGACCTCAGTGGTAGATGTCGTTAATTTATACTGTGTGTCAACAAACAAAGACGTCCTCCACCCAGTTCACTTGCCAAATGCTTTGCATCATATTGTAGGTGGTCAGTATTGTGTGCTTTGCCCTGTATTTACAATCTTAAAAGGACACTTCTCTCCAAAAATCAAAAATACATATTTATACCCTGGCCCATAGTGCTATTTATCTAGGGTTTTTCCTGTGTGTGTCAGTTGCAGATTTTTGGAGATATCATTACCCAGTCAAAAAGAGATTCTGGTTTTGAATTTTTCAAATGTAGTTTTTTAGTGCTTTGAGCACCACAAGCTGAGTGCCATTTAGTGCCATTATATTAGAGAGAAGGCAGACATCTCTATGGCTAATATCTTCAAAACTCTGCAACACTAATAAAATCTAGATAGATAAATATCAGTACAGGCCAGGAGAAAAATGTGGATTTTTTATTTTGGGGTGAACAGTCCCTTTAACTGCAACCTTGCTGTTACATGTATGGAATCTGAACTGCCAACCCCCCGTTTCTAACATTTCTTTGTAAAAATGTGTTACTGTTGGTATTTTCATGAGACCACTCTTGCTCAAGAGGGATCTGCTCAAGAGCCAATTTTCCTCTATGAGCACTCCACCCGTAACTAACATCCATCCACATGCATGTTAATTGGCTGCATAGAAGCAAATCTAAATTTCAAATTTAAGGAAAAATGTTGGCACTAATTATGTGGACACCAAATCTGGGCTGGTGGAGGATTTTGGAGGCGAGAGCAGAAGGCATTAGCTTCCATCCAGCAGCTGTCCCCTGCTGAGTGCTAATATGCAACTCAGGTAGCCAAGAGTAGCGGCACATTTGTGCCTCTCCAGACTTGTTTGGGCTATACAAGTGGACAAAAAAAGCACCCATACCAGACAGTGTGTTGGCTCATTTTAAGCATCAAGTTGAAAAAACGGACACACCAGGTGTGTCTGTCAGCTGAGACCTGTAAAACCTAAGGTGGCTCTAACCAAAATCTGTTTACATAATGCACTTGCCACTACATTAAAAGGTTTGTCAGCTGCAAAAGAGTCTGGCCCTGTTCAGATCTGTTATTAAAGTGCGTTTTTGGTGGCTCTAAGTACAGGTGTGAAGTATGATGATTGGATGATTAAACTAATATATCCGCTATCAAGGATAAGCTGAATCCATCACCAGTTGGGTTTTTTGGGCAGATTTTTGGGGCGATATTTGTGATTTTATTTTTCTAAATTAATGGTCTGCAGAGTGACACCCACTGGTCCACAACGTGCTCTCATCCAGCAGCACAGTGGACACCCACTCAGCCGGACCATGAGTGCACTGAGCTGGGTGAGGAGTGAGAGATAAACAGTCTGCAGAGCCAGACTTTTTGCACTCTTTTCATATTGTGAATTAAGGATTTAGTTTGACCAAACCAGAGTTGACAGTTGTCGAAAGAGTGGGCAGACTAACAAAGATGGTGAGTTTTACGTTTTTCTGTTTCTGGAGGGTGGAGGGCCCAGTTCAAACACTAATTATCTCTTTGGCACGAGAGGGTGAAAACTGACACACCAAGTATGTCTTTCAGCCGTGAACTGTAACACTTAAGGTGACTAAAACCCAAATCTGTTTACCTGGTGCACTTACTACTACATTTAAAAGTTTCATCAACCAAGTTTCATGATTCCAACCAAGACAGGAGCAGGTCCTGTCAGAACGCTCTGCAGGGGGGCGTCTGAGCCCGCCTCAGTGGGGAGTCTTGAGTCATCTAGTGGCAGATGGAGCTGGGTAGTGGTGGGTACCTGTGAGATGAGTGACAGAGAGAAGGAGGAACAAGGCTCATTTATGAACTTAAGGAGAAGTCATTCAGTGGATCAGATGAAGAGAGCTGGAGGAGACAGACTGTACTTCTAGCTCAGACTCGTTGTTAAACTCCAGCGAACTTCCAACACTACACACACACACACACACACACACACTACCACAGCTTCTCCCCTGAATGTGGCTGTCGCTCATGGGAGTGACCTGTTGTTAAAGACAGGGACACATCCTCCACTGTGGCAGATGCCGAGGTGAGGGAATAGTGCTTTTTATTATGGTAGATGAGTGATTAGTGTACACACAGATGGCCTGATTAGTTGGAAACAGAGGGACGAGGGTAGCACTGCAGTGTAGCATCAGTGCTAAATGGTGACTAAACAGAGCATGGCTTGCCATTTGATTTCTCACATAGAACAAGAGGACAACAATAATGGTACCCATGGCCAAGGTACATGTGAGATCTGTTTTCATGATCTCGGTGCAGCCTGCCAAAACAGCCTTGGTGCGACTGTTGATTTTTTTCTCTCATGCCAAGGCTGTGTACAGATTCTGCTTTACCAACTATTTGACGTCTTGTGCAGATTGTATAAAGATTACATTTAGAATATGTTTGCCACTTTATTTTGTCATCAGACGGCCTTTTCAAACAGGAATTCACCATTATACAAGCCAAATATCAGTTTCACCTCACCCGCAAGACTCCATGGGCGAAATCAGTCATTTTCCCTCGCAGAACACGGGAGTTGCAGGTCTACCACTGCTATGGTGTTTTAAAAGAACATTTTAGATTCAGTGAAATCATACAATAACATAAAAAAAACTAACAAATAGAGACAGTGGTAGACCAGCAGCTCCCATGTTCTGCAAGGTAAAATTACTTAATTGGTTGTTTTTTTTTTACTTATTTGGTTTGGTTCATCTTGTTTTTTTTTTGTTGTTTTTTTTTAGCTAAAATCCCTTTTGGCCTGCTGACCACCATCTACTGTAGGTGATACAGTGACACGACACAAGGACACAACACACCCCAACACACCCCAGCTTCAGATAATCAGAACTATACCCTATACCCATAGTAAAACATGAATTCAGCTGTACAGCAGCATCACAGTGGACAAATTAGCTGACAGTGAAGCATCAGAATCATCTTGGTCTTTTTGACCTCAGAGGAGATTGAAAGGATTGCTACATGAACCTCATCTCAGTGACAGTTTCAGTTACCTACAGTGTGGGTAGTAGTGGCAGGAGCTCCAGTAGGGGGTGTTGAACGATCTAGCAGAGACTTGCTGTTTTTTTTGATTCGCTGTTGACACCCAGTGGTTGGAAACTCTGACCTTGTTCCTCCAGGAAGTCTGTATCGCACTTCTCTCTGACCTTCAGAGGGGACCTCCAGGTGGTCTGAGAGTCCACTACTGTCAGAGGAGTGTCAATTTATTCATGATTCTGCACATACACACCTGATGCAGTGGAAATTATTCTACTATGCCTATAAAAAAAAAGAGAGAAAGGTTTCTTGTACAGCACAATATCTCTACTATAAAAAGCCTTCAGGTTTCAGGGTTCAGGAAGTGATTCTGGAGAAAAACAGTCATTTCTTTAAGCTCATTCTCAGGTCATCATATACTTATAAGTTTATATAAGTTTGGGGCAGTGTTGCAGTCAAGAGACCAAGTCATGACTTAAAGACCATAATGTATCGAGACTGAGACAAGACCAAGACTTTGAGGGGCTGAGACTGAGTCAGGACCAAGTGCTGTCACATATCTAGTTCTTTCACCCAGCCTTTCCTGGAATCACTCATGCTTACTTGTCTTTTTGCTTCTTCTTTAAGCGTTGCTAAAAGTTTGATGTGGTTCTAACTTGCATTACAGAATTTACACGTTGCTTTGTGTTTTCCTTTGGGTGCTGCTTTGCAGATGAACTCTTTATCAGTTATGTAGCCTAATTTAAACTAGGGATGCGCGCGATTAGTCGACTATATGATTGTTGATTATATGATTGTTGAATGTGATTAACAGCTTCAAATGGCTCTTAATATGCACAGTATATGTCAGACACTGTTTAATATTCTAAATAAATAAACTGTACTCCATTTTAATCACTTTCTGAGTGTTTTCTTACTGTTAGACTAGTCAACTAGTCTAAACTAAATTTTTAATTTAATCAACAGGGAAATTAGTTGCCAGGAACATCCCTAATTTAAACACAGAAGATCTGGCAGACATCTGTGGGAGTGGTGGATTGTGGTGGATGGTGGAAATTGGTTGTGTTTGATGCATAAAGTTTTACATCCAATCACATTAATGATGTTACCAGATAGTAAGATAAGAAGTAAGATAGTTCTTGTACAGATGGCAGCACAGAGGTATTGAATATTTTTTTCTACATACATTCTCCATGTGGTTTGGAAATTACATGTGCTTTCACTCTCTTTGATGTGGCATCAAAGATCTCTGACAAAGGAAGTTTGAAATAGTGGATTAAGAATTGTTGTCAAGACATTTCAAGAGCTTTTACATCAGAATTTTAATAAGGTCATCACAATGCCTAACACACACATACTTAGTTTCTCAATATTTTTTAGAAAGATAAAAGACACACAGCCACACACAGACACACATGCACAGATACACACATTAGAAAGTGTTTGTGCAGCCTTGAAATGGAAGACCAAAGGACCATTAATGGATCTATCAAGCCTCTCGCTGTCCTCCTTCCAACCATAGAGACATCACAAACAAGCTTGTTGCTACTCTGCCACGGACAGCTTAACCAATCTAAGGCAAAGAAAGGGAATAAACAAGTCTGCAGAGGAGAGGAGACCAAGAGAGAGCAGCGTGGAAAGGAACAGAGGATGAGAGGAAGAACATGAAAGATTTATATATACAGTAAATAGAAATAATGTTGAAGTTTTTAGCTTCACTCTACATGCCGTATGAGTTTTTTTTCTGTTCATTCCCACACGCAGATCAAGGACACGTCCTCTCAGATGAGCTTTTCTCACAGAACTGTCCAGGAAGTCAGTTCGACCCAACACATACTCTACATCAAACATGCAATATGTAATATGTAAAATGTGTTTCTGCCACTGTGGGGTCTCCTTCACATGAAAACGATAACAAACATGGAGTTTGCCTGTTAAAATATACCTGATGTGCTGTGACGTGTGGCAGAAATAATGCTCATGGATGAGGTAATGTTTTAGAAACTTCACTGATGTTACTTTTAATTGTGTTTAATCACTTTATGTCAATTCATTCTAATGAAAAAACGGCCAAGTGCAGCTACTGTTGCTTAAACTATGTGGTGAATTCAGTCGTGGGGTAACTGAGCAGCTGTGGTCAAATCAATCATGCCAAAACATTTTATGAGCTTGTTGTACTTAGTTTTAATGTTTGGTGGCAAGAGGCATTTGTGTCAGTAGTACTTTGAAATATACTGAAATAATATCAGTAAATTAAGTCTGGATCACTGTGTTGTGAAATGGCACACAGTTAATGAAACAATTGTGCTCTTTGACAGGAAAAATGCTGTATTATAATTATGACCAATGATACTGTATGACTCACACTAATCTATGGGCATGTATTAATACTCAATTGTAAGTGTAGTTGTAACTTCTGTGGAGGAACTGCATTAATCACAACCGGGTGAAAAGGACTAACTTACTAATTATATGTAACATGTCTTGCACTTGAAGTCATTGCCATGTAATGTGATAATTGCATAAGCACAAAGCGATTGAAATAAACTATATATACTGTACAGTTTCACTAACGTTAATATGGAATATGGAATATGAAGTTGTAGACAATGGTCACCTCTAGGTGTTCCTGTTTTACCTTTATGTGTTTTACATTTTAACTATTTTATTAATTATTGATGCTTTTATTAATTAATATTTTTTTATTTAATTTTTTAAAGCATTTTTAATTGCAGTTGTATTGTTTGTTTGTTTTTAATTCTGGTTGCCACTCTTATGTAAGTATCTCTTTGGCTTTTTATGTCTAAGTGCTTTTATTTTCTATTGTTTTACTTGGCTACATTGTAAATGAGGTCTCTATCTCAATGTATTTCCAAGTTTAAATAAAGGTTGAATGAATGAATGAATGTGTATCAGAAAATTTGAAGTCACAAAGAAACTGCTGTAGGAGTTTATTTTGCTTTCCCACAAATGCAACACACCAATTACACCTTTTAATTTTTTTTAATTGCAAGCGCACAAATCCTATTCTACAAATCACAAATGAAAAAACCCATATGCATATGTAGAATTCAAATACTTAAATGTCAAGGCTCAGAACTGAATCAGTCAACAGCCCATATACATTGGTTTTCAACTGGAAAAAGTGATGTGGGAGTAGAGTTACTCTACTGTGGTATTACCAGCTCTACTTTTACTTAAGTAAAGGATCTGAATGTCTTCTGTGACTGCTTCCAAGACCAAGGTGCATATCATTAACTGCATCAGTTTGCAGAGTGAGGCTGTTTAAAACCCTTGTTCACAATTAGCACATCCACTGTGTATTATTCCCTCTGTGAAAGCCAGTCCTGGATGATATCAGGGGGTAATGTTAGTGGCTTTGTCTTGCTCTTTATTGGATTTGGAGGAGTTTACACTCAAACAACTGCAGCCAGCATTTCGCATGATGATGTCACATCTGCCAAACACATAGTTTAGTCCTTAAATGAAAATATGTAGGTTTTTTGTCAGTTGCTTTTTGTAAACGCAAGAGAAAGATAATTGATTGTCAAGTCTCAGTCACAGGACGTCTTGGGTTGGTAAAGAGTCCTGAGCACAGTATGGCTGGTAATGGATAAGGAGGAAACAAGAAAGTCGTAGCAAGGCAAACACGGAGATAAAAACAGAAATCAGTCTGCGAACAAGAGGTTACGACTCCATTTCCAAATGTAAGGAGGCAGGGAGATTACTGTGCCACCCAGAGCCGTGCCCCTGCTCTCCTCAGTCGGAAAGCCGTGACACGAGGCAATGAGCTCAGCTGTGATCAGGAAAAGTGGGGCCTCTGCGCAGCGTGTAGATGTTTTGAATATTAACTCACCTTCGGTGACTCTAGGCCTCGTCTTTCTTTCCATCCACCCCCCTTTATTCCTCTGCCTCTCCATATTGCACCTACTTTACATCACACAGCCTCTGCCTATCTCCTTCTGTCTTTATCTCCTCTCTTCATGCCCAGTGTGCCTTGATGGCTTTGCATCTGATTGAGATTCCAGTTCTATTGGATGTAGATTACACTGGCATTAGATAAATATTGCCTACAAAATCCAGGGGGCACAATCTGACTTTAATGCTTGTACACTTGTTATGAAGAGATCCCCAGTTATCTGCAAAAATGTCTTCCTCACTATGTCTTTCTGGCTTTCACATCAAACTTGCTCATTGTGTGCTGGTGACAGTACTGCAAACATCAGCACCATGGAATGATGTTTGTATGTTAATGGAAAAAAAAGACAGGTTTGTGTCATTTTTGCGGCAGAAGTTGTAACTGCTCATCGTTCTCTTAGCTGTCATTATACTTAAATAATTTTCATTACTAATCATTATGTCATTATATTGCATTTTTTGTGTTTATGCTGAATTTCTGAAGCTATATATGTTACCATAACGGTTATACAACAAGAAAAACAGAAGTAGTGAGTGAACCATGACAGTTATAACAGCAGAAATGCTTCCTTTAGCACTGAGGCCATGGCTCAAATACCTGCTCAGAGTGTAGCTGCAGGTCACAGATGCTGGAAGGGAGGAGCTGAAAGACAGGAAATGTGATGTTTATAAGTACCTTGTACAATTACCCTTTGGCACCATGCGGGTCAATACACAACATAATAGCTGCAAAGGGTAAACAAACAATATATATGTATATATATGAAAAGGCATAAAAGTTTGTTGAATTCCTTCTCTACTGCAGCTGTACAAGCATGGTAGCTACGTGTGTGTATGTATTCCTAACCATGGGTTTATAGCGAGTGATTACTGGCATATAGGCTGCAAGTATTTACTTACCTGCTGATTAGCCAAAGACTGCAGACACTAATGTAAAGCCATTCAACAATGCTGTTTTCATTAGGCTCTATTCAATTTTTTTGTGCTTGTGCTGAGTTTCAGAAGCAATCCATATGAAAGGTTACATCTAATTCTTGACTGTTTTACTATGGGTATTTTTTACTGTTATTTGTATTTCTGTACTTAATTGGTTAGTACTTATTCTTGCTAATTACAGTAATCTGTACATTCCTTCTTCCTCACAGAGAACAGTTAAATATAATCCTTTAGCAGGTGGTGCTAATTAATTTTGTCATTTGATTAAACAAAATGTTCTGTATCTATTTCTGTTCTACCAAACTGTAGGTCTACAGTAATCCATGGAACTACAGAAGCACAGTGGTTTCACTTGTGTAGTGGAGTAAATAAGACATATTTTTCATTTACACATGTGGTATTTTTGCACCAGCTCATAGAAATCATCAGCCAGATTGCATGAATTTGTGGTAGAGCCGAATAAGACTTCCTAATCACTTCTTCCACCACCACAGTTTTCTTACTGACATAAGTATCTATACTGAACACACATTTTATTAAGCCGACAGTGAAGCAGACTGCTGTGTCCCTATGACTTAATGATTTATGAAGGTAAAGTAGCGACCTCTCTTTGCAGCGTGATGCAGGCTGTTTGGCTTGTTTATATTTCTCGTTTACTTATTTATTATTTATTGTTTTTAATGATGCTCCTGTCTATTTTACTATCCTCTTTGCTGCTGTAACACTACAAATTTTCCCTCTTGTGGGACTAGTAAAGGAATATCTTATCTTATCCCTGTGATACATTTGACTGCTTTAGGCCCTTTCCGTGAATCAAGGTTCAGGCCAGTACTTAGACACGACAAGCAGATTTTTAAAACAACCAGAGGCGAAGTTGTTAGGTCCTACAAAACTGTCCTTATGAAAGTCCTTATAAAACCAGTCTGACAAAAGCTTAAGACCAATCATTTCTCAGCTCAGGCCTTTTCATTACCATCTGTCAGTTCAAACATAACTACTGTCCATATAAAGACACACACACACTCACACACTGTACTGTATATGACAATGGCTTTCACTATGTCTTTAAGTTAGAGGTTCTGCCTTTAAGGTATTTCCATTTTTCCTTCCCATTAAATTCATCTAAATGTACCTGAATAAAATATAACTTGAATTGGTCTTTTATTAACTTCTTATTTCACTTTCTCTCCATTTGTCTATAATATTTCTCAAATGCGAGTTTTTCTCTGCCTCTGCTCACCTCTTTCTAGCTTCTATTATACACAATGTCCTATTTGGTCAGCATAATCGACAAATCTTGCTTTAATTGGCAATTAATTTCTGCCAAAGGTAAAAAAAAATCAGGAAGTTGCTTTGTGGGCAACTGAATTTACAGCAACAAAATATCATCGATCAGGTGCTACTTTATGTGAAACATGACGGAAAGGAAATGGTGCATTCAGTTCAGCAGGTCACTCTGATGTGACAGTCATTCTCCAGCTGAAATTTACCAAACTTCAACACTGAAAAATGGCAGTCACCCCGTAGTCCAGTCCCTTAAAGGGGGAGACAGATTCAGTTAGTCAATGGTGAATCCATATACGATGAGTTAAGGGAGACAGGAAAAATCCTTGTCCTCTGGATGTACCAGTAGTGTCAATAGAAATGGGAGAAGTCAGGCGCTAAATGACTCATTATGATGTCCACGCATGACATCCGGCATTAGCATATCAAATCACGCTGGTGCAGGGCTGCCCTTGACTTGAAGGCAAGGGGGAGCATGTGTACATTTGCATGTCAGAATTAGAGGGGGAACAGCAGCGAATGCACACGTGTAGACAGCACGCCTCAATCATCCTCTCTTCTCTTTTTAGCAAAGCCATTAGCAAACTGTTGAGTTGTTACAAAATGGCAAAATCATAACGGTATCAGATCAAGCTGTGGAAACAATGTTTGTGCTGGTACTGATTCTTTCCATCTGTTTTCATTAAAATGAAAATGAGACAGTTCATCCATCTTTCTGCCAAAGTGATATGCCTGTATCTAGGGAACAAGGAATGTGAAAGCATTCAATATCCAATATCCATTCAAATGACTGTGCAACTGGTATGTACAGTATGTATTTCAATAAATTAACCGAGGCTGAGGTTATGAAACCTCACATTTGTCATGAAGATTAGGTAGAATTTCAAAAAGTTTGTGGCCCTGAGAAAGAAGTTCTAACATGACTGTGGAAGTTGTTTTTTTTTTAATATCTACTTGAAGTATACATCACTTCTTATGCCATATTAACACAAAGTCAGAACTAGAATTACAACCTCAAAGTTGTATGCCTCTCCCAACCAAGTTGCAGTTTACATCCATGTCTGTCCAGATAAAAATAATACATGAGGGAAAGAGTTTGAAATGATTCAGTAGAAGAAGTTAAGTGTTTTTTTTTGTTTTGTTTTTTTTGGAAAAATTGAAGCTTTCATCATACTGACATGTATGATTGCAGTGAATAATTGTCTTCAGTTATTTTCACAGAGGAGTACAGAGGACTGATAGAGAGCTGAACATTATGATGTCACAGTGTTGACCTTCTGGATATAAAATGTCATTAATTCATCATTCTGTCCTATTAAACAATTATGTCACAATTAATGTATGAATTCTTAAATTATGGCCAAAAATGTGTTTAGCGAGGTCACAGTGAACTTTGACCAACAAATTCTAATCAGTTCATCCTTGAGTCCAAATTCCATTGAAACATTCTTGAGAATTGTGTTCACAAGAATGGGACAGACGGACAGACAGACCACCTTTGTTAAGTTGGACGAGGTAAAAGGCTAGCTAGCAAACATTGAGACCCCTAACATAGGGAGGATTTTGAGACCAAAGCAGGGGGTCTGGTCTCTGTGTTTCCTGCATTGCGGTGACTTTCATAAAATGAAAATAAGAAAATAAGTACTAATTTTTTTACAAACAGAAACCTGCAGATGACCTATAACTTGCACTTCTTAGCTGGAAAACTCAGTGGGACTGTATCATTTAGCCTTACCTGGTCCAGGTTAAATTTTCACTACAGTAACATAGACAGTGAATATTTGAAAATCTGCAAAAGGTTTGATAGTTAGGCTGTTCTTTAAAACTTTCCATATAAAATGGGAATTTGTTGTTCCAGGACATCTGAAATTTGCTTCCTTCATACAACACTCTCCACTACTTTCTTCGTCTCTCACTCAGCTGTGTCTAGAAGGGAAACCCTGAGCCACGAAAGATGTCACAAGACTGATCATTTTAACCCAAACTAAAATCTTTGTCTAACCTTCTCTAAGATTATAATGACAGCGTTGTCACATTATGAAAGAGAATGAAGAAACAACTCATTCAAATCTCTGGCGAGTCACTGAAGAGACGTAGGAGGATGATGTTCCAGCATGGATGTATTAAGGAGATCTCAATACATCCACACAGCATCTCTTCTGCATCATAAAATGACATTTGTTGTAGCTGCTCAGATGGAAACAGTAGACCTTTAGAGTCACAGGGCTTATACATGCTGTACAGTGCCAGATATTTGTCATGAATTGTGACCGTGGGAGGAAACTGGGAGAGGGCAATGTAAAACACGTCTCCTCAGAAAACTGTGAGGATTGGCAAGTATGATGTCCAGTCAGTATTGATGGTAAAAGTAGCCAGCTGAAGCAATACATTCCTCAGTTCTGCTACACTGACCAAGAAAGCTGAGTTCTCCTGCTTGCAAAGCTGTGCTGGCAGTGCCTACATGTACCAGGATGCATTGTGTGCTGACCTTTGTCACCCATGCCCACCACCTTAGCTTCTAGCTATTACTTTCTGTTGGCCAAAACATGTCTTAATCGACAAAATACTCATCTAGCACGCCCACTGGCTACTCAGCGGAGGAGACTGGAAATCCAAGCTGAAACAGACTGTTGTCTCATCTTGACTCCAGTGACATCATTGTGACATCACTGGACCCAGGAAGAACAACAGATTTTGCAGCAGGAGAACTCAGTTTTCTTGGTCAGGAATTTACTGCTTCAACTGACGACATTCACTGTCAACACTGACTTGACACCCACAAGAAAAGTGCTGAATTTTCCCTCTAAGTTTCAGTTAACTCCTCTTCAGATCACCTTTTAGCACCTTTGCTTTCATCTCCTCACAGTCTTGCTGCAGTTTCCCTCCAGTCATCAGGGCAGAGTCTGCAGACATAAGAGTATCCCTTTTAACGTGGCCCTCCTGAAGAGGTCCTCCTCGCCTCTTCCAGCTTGTTCATCCTTCTCTGCCATTTTTCTTCCACCTCCTTGAGCGTGGTTGTTGGCATCCTCCCTCATGAACTCCACTTCTCCACTCTGCCGTGATCACTGTTAAATCTTTTTCAGAGGCAGTTCTCATCTTGTTTCTGTGTTCTTTCCAGGCAGCGCTGAGCCTTTCATTTATCTCCTACTGAGCAAGGCAGATCTCCTTTTCTTTGTCTTTAGTCTCCTCTTCCTCCTACATGTGTGTGATGTAAAATTGGTTTTTGTTTGCATTCTTTGTTCTCCATGTTTCTGACATCTGTTTTAGGTATAAACAACTGTCTCCCCAGTGTTCTCTGTAGACTCATTTTCATTCTCCACTTTTCACTTTCATCCTCTCAGATGAGGCACTTTATGGTTAAATTACCACTATCCTCTCTCAGATTTTATTTTTTTGGAGTTTGCCATATCCAAATAAAGGGCATGTCTAAGTTTTTCTGTGATACTGTAACTACATTTTTATTCTTAATTATATCAGTTTATATTTATGAAGATTTATATGATCATTGTGAGGGTGGTTATTTGGGAGCAGCTCCACATCTGTTGTCTCACAGTTGTTGTTTCTCACACGTCAAACAATTTCCTACACATCCTCAACACAGCTTTGGGAGTTCTGTCTTAGAGGCTGTTGAGTCTGTGAGCAGGCATTATAGCTTAGTTTTCTTTCTTTCCAGTGTGAAAACTTTTTGTTGGTGATAAGAAGTTGACATCTTTTGTACAACTGAGAGCTTTGGATGAGATCAACATAAAAAGATGTTTTTGTGCCTTAAACAGCACGAATGAAAAAATAATGAGCGGAAAATGTTCATTAGAGCAAAGTAATGGATAATTTTTTCGCAGAACCTGGTGAGGAAGAAATACCTGTTTTATGGCAACACAGGTCACATTTTAACTGTGTGTAGAGGGATAAAATGTGCTCGATTGAGGTTTGCTGCAACATTTGGAATCTCAGCAAGAATTCCAGGTGAAAGCCCAAAACTTCAAGAATACTGGATTTATACTTTATCCAAAATACTTCTGGGTGAAATACTGTGACATGTGATGGATAAAAGCGCCCCTCATTGAGGAAAGAGCTAAAATCTCCCAAAGAATCCATCCAAGTGAGTGAAAGCTTTTTTGGAGTTTTGCTTTTTAACTTTGAATGATCATTAAACTTATTAAGCCTACTTTATTGAACATTGCAGCACACATGGCGCAAGCCGTCTGCTGTGCTCAGTAGCAACCTTTGAACATGAATGGAATGTGGAATCTCAGCTCAATATCATGACTTTGAAAACACCGAATGACTTGTTTTAATGAGTTCAAATATTACAAATTATAAAAAATCACTTTCATGAGGCCGTTCACTCAGAAAAAACTTTCTATCAGCTGTGGCGAAGGTCAAGCTGCATGCCCCATGCACAGTTTTTATTATGTTCATTATAATGTTGATTAATGTTGAATTGTGTTCTGAAGTGGTCAGGTGTGGAACCCACATACATCGAGACAGTGTGCTTCCATTCCCAGAATAGAAAATGTGCCATTTTCCAGATAAACCACTACTAACACCTTCCCGGTTTTCAACCCAAGTCAGTGCCCATTTGTATCACAGTTTATTTCTCACTACCTGCGGAGCTAATTTTGTATATTCAGTAGTTTGTCACTAGAATTCCATGTGTCATGTGAGTGTCAGGCTAAGACAGACCTGTGGTAAAAAGTCTTAAAAATGCAAGGGCAAGTGCTGTGCACAGATTAGGCATTAAACACTAATTTTACTGTTTTCCAAATACTTAAACAATCCAAAAAATTAGGATATCATAACATTGTGGCAATGCTTTTTCTATCTTCCTGCTGCATGCTAATCCTGGTTTGTTTGAGAACGAGCAACCCGTCTATAGGTACTAGAAACTTTTTGCATCCTGCATGTAGCAGCTATCAGTAGTAGTGTAACTTTCAACCTTGAGCCATGTCCATTGTGGCTTAACCATAGCAATATCCTACTAACAGTTAGCAGCACTGTGCCTTGCAGTATGTTTAGAATGCAGAACAATATTGCAGAATTTAAGTGTTTTCATATTATCTCCTCAGTTTTGCCCACATGCTATAATACAACAATTGTTATCTATTAGTATTCACACTTTTAGCTTCCTGTATGAATGTGGGTTGGAGAGAGAAAGGAGAATGTAATGTACAGAACAAACACACGGAGAGGACGTGACTGTTTCTATCTGCCTCCAGGCCATTTCTGTATGATAAAAGTGCACTGCATTTACAGGTAAACTGAAAACTGAGTGCACATGATGTATAATACCCACCTGCACAACATCTGAAGCCACTTAACGTTTTATGCATTCTGTCTGATCTGAGCAGCAGACGCAATCATGGGAGAAAACAGCAGGCCCGCTCTCTCAATACACCACTCATGCATTATCCAAAGAATCTATGGAAGTATACAGACAACAAAAGATTTGAGAGAGCACAAAACAAATTCGAGGGCTGCTCAGTCTGCGAGTCACCCTTTTAGAGTTCATATTCATAAGAGCAGCATTAGATTTGTGCGAGAGGGAGGAGAGTGTTGCAGATAGGTTGATTGTATTCCTCTCTGAGCCGCCTGAAGCTCACACTTCAGCCTTGCTTAGATGAACCCTCACACAGCCACAATTCAAACTACACCCAAGTGGTACACCTACCAGAGTCAAAATTGTTTTCCTTTGTGAATTATTTATTTCTTTTTTTTTTTGGCCTTCATTAGCTTGTGCACAGTGGAGAGCCAAATTGGACGAGAGGGGGAAAGAAGGATAAAATGTGCTCGGCTATTCAGTACTAGGACATCACGCTTAGATGATATGAATCTTGTGGTGAGTTCAGACTGGGCACAAAGCAGATGTTAGCATGTGCTCATTTATTTCATGGTCACAGAGTGGATTTGTGCGCATTCAGACTGAAATATTCTGTGTAATATCTGAGGATATGGTGCTCTTATATGTCTGCAACAAAAAAACCTGATACAGTTATCAAAGCAGGCACATTTGCAGAGTAAATTCACTGAAGGTTCTTCTAAAAATAATGGGACTTCACCAGTATTAGTTACTGTACAGTGCAGACAGCCTGGGCGGGCAATGGCAGCCAGGAGAATCATCTATTGATATAGTAACAAGTCAGCAGTGCGCTCGTAAAAGGACTGAGTAGACATACTAGTACTGAAATAATTAATGCAGTGCTTCCCAAACTTTTTCTGGCGTCCACACGCCCCCCGCAGTGCCTCTATGCCTGCTCCCCGGTTTGGGAACCACTGAATTAGTGGATGATATGACTGACACAAAATTCATTGCTAACAATTCTGATCATCAGACGGCCTGGTGGCTCGGCTGGTGGAGTGTTCGGCCCATGTACCGAGGCTGTGAATCCTCTTCAGTGTCTGTGGGTTTGAGTCACACCTACAGCACTTTGCTGCATGTCATTCCTCCACTCGCTCTCCCCTTCTCCTGTCATATCTTCAGCTGTCCTATCAATTAAAGACATGAAACCATGCAGTTTTTACAAACAGCAAAAAGGTGTTATCTTCGCCCATTCTATTTGAGGGTTTCTGCATACTGAGGTCCTTAAACAATAAATAACACATACATAGTACATAAATTGGGTATGACTGCAAAGCTGACTTTTGTGGATCAAATTAGCCCATCTGTATTTATGTGTGATGATATTAGTTTGCATTTTATTGTAGTGAGACCATTTTTTGAGCTGTTACTTCACTGTATAAAATGAATATGCTCACCATCCAATTGCCGAAAACTGCAATTCTCACAGAAATCTCCAAATGTAAAAAGTTTTTGATATCAAAACATTGCACAAATTATTCTGTGGTGTTCCTCACAGTCATAATGTGGTATTTTAGAGGGATATTTGCCCGTTTTTATCAGCACTCTAGTGGTCAAAAATGGTATCACTTTTCACCAAATCTGTGTCATATCTGTGGCTTCAACCTCAAAATTTTTGCAACAACTTATGAGAGAACTGAGCATGAGAATGGTCATCATATACTGTGACTTAATTATGACTTACTCAAATGGACAGGAGCCACCCTGATTAGATTAGGAACTAGCTAGTAAACATAGCACAGCATTTTGACACTACACAGCCAGATATTCTAATTAGTAGTGAGCAAAATTGAGCCAAAATACATTCACCAGGTGGCCAAAACATGCATTTTTGCATTAATTGGATTGATTGCATTTGACTTCAAATTTAGTCTCGGGCTCTTTGTAAAGGTTATTGTCTTACACGATAGGTCATGACAAATTACTGAAGTTAAATCGTTTTGTTTTATGTTCTGTTTCTGCAAATCATCATGGTCACGGATTTAAAAACAGCGGTCTCCCAGCATGAGCTGACCATTAAACAATTACACACAAATTAATGAACAAATAAACAACAGGATCAATCAATTAATCCATTAAGTGGACCAATCTCTTGGGACTCTTGGGGCATCTGTTACACAACCAGCCGAATGAATGAAAAGCGAAGGACTGTTGGTAACAAAGCTAATTGGTTCTTAGCTTACATCTAAAATTAATATATGGGTTGGAAATCAATTTAACAGATAGCTTCTTCACCATCAAATTAGCCTTTTACATCTCCTCCTCTTCAAAGATTCAGGCTACTTAGCACACAATGCACGTTGTGACACTCAAGCTGAAAAGCTGATTCACATTCAGTTCTTCAGCTGTTTAAATCAACTTCACAATGATGGACACAAACTGCACTCATAACAAAACTCTAATCTAACTCATTTAGCCTAACTATTAGCTCTCCTAACCACACTGGTCTGGCCTCACAGATTGGTCAATCAACTTAATCAGATTGGAAATATTAATAATTGCTGGGCTCAGCGGCAAAGACAGTCTGATTTCGACAATTATGACATGTGGTGTCACAGTGCAGAGTGCACTGTGTAATTGTTCTGCAGAGAAAAAAAAGATCCCCTCTGCTTTAAGAGCATTAAACCTCTCAAAACTGCTAACAACACCCCAGCTGTATTTACCACGTCTTGCCCCTCTGTCTATCAAGTTTTATTTCCCCTGCTGTTCATGTTTAATTTTCACTCACCATTTCTTCCAGCACCAAGACTATTAATAAATGTGTTTGTGTCATGTACGTATCTCACACACCTTTGCATCCTCTTGAGCTCTCTCATAGAACTGGTGAATCAGATATGTATAAATCCTCAGAAAATGAAGTCTGGGAGTCACTATTAATGGTCAAATTATTACTGATCTGTTTGCTAAATGTGGAACCATAAACCTGTAAATTAGACTGTAAATTAGACAGTCATTACCCAGAAATGATCAACACTTTCAATGGATAGAAACAATGTTTTCAATAACTTAACTATCAAAGAAGTACTCCAGGAACAAGAGACAGATTCAAAAATTAAAGCAGCCGAGGCTGAGATCTGTTTTATTATGGGTCAAATTCCAAAAATGCTTGATCCTACATTTCCCTTGATCTTTTATTTGACATCCTAAAAACCCCTTCTTTCAAAAAAATACACCTCAAATGATGGATTTTAAATTGTTTCAACCTTAATGAAAATGGCACCAATGAAACTAATATAGTATAGTGTATTTTTTTAAACTAGTTCAATGCAAAGTTTTAAATGAAGTGGTGTTTCAGCACAGATACCTGTTTGTGAACCACTGCACTAACAGATTTTGAACGCTCCAATATGACAATGGCACAGATACAGAGCAGAGATGACGGCAAAGCTAACAAATGGGTATTTATTCATCTTGTATTGTGTCTAACTTTAGTCGATCATAACATATCAGGTATGGAATTAATTTATGCATGTCAGCTTTTACCGGCCAGTTGAGAGGAGTGAGGAGTGAGCAGTCTGTATAAAACAGACAGAGAGTTTTTCAAAATTGATCAAAAAAAAAAATTGTGAATCAAGGATCAAGTCCTTGAACGTGCAATATGACCACCTGTCATCTGTCTGTCTATAGCTGGTTATGTTTCAAAAATTCCACCGGTGTTTTGTAACGTAAGTTGTTATTCACACAAACAGAGCACAATCCACATTTTGTCAAATGATGACTCAGATGCTCAGGAGCTCTCTTTGGTCTCACCACATGATCAGATGTCCACTTTTGATCTGATTCAGAGGATGTACTGTAGTTAAATGACATTTTTATATTGTGTTTTACGTTGAGTGTACTGTAATCAACCCGTCAGGTCTGCTTTCCTGGGAAAAATCATTTGTTGCACAGAAAGTGATTTGTGTTATTTGTCCATGCATCAGCAACAGCAGTCCCCTTCTAATATACAGAAAACACACAGAAGGGCCAGAAGCAATGTGAAAAAAAAAAGTTTCTTCAAAAGACAATCAAGATAAATGTTTCCAGTGTGCTGGTCACTTAAGTGCAAAAACACAAGAGAAACAACCACTTACCAATGTAATATAAAAAAGCTGCAGATTTATGAATCTATTTGAACTCTATTTAAACCATTTGTAGAGGAATGCTGAAGATTTTTGTATCATTTATTTCATGGCCATTTTAATGATTAACTCACATTCAGACTGAAATTTTCTGAAAATTCTTTTCTGCCACATTGTCCATTAGACAAAAAGGTAGAGGGGGATCACATATGAAATAATAATAGTAGCAGAGCCACAATGGCCAGCAACTCCTTGACCCCCTGAAAAAGCCACTTTTTCATTTACACCACAGTCATGGACAGAAAAAAAAAATCAAAAATATCCAAAAGACTTAACAGCACATAATCACCTTTTAATGTGACACTCCAGCATGAATAAACAGATATTCCCTATGTAGGCACTTGCATCCTTTGCACTCATCTCAAATGAAATGTCTATTGCTAGAGGACATCAGCAACTATCTTTAGCTTCTTTTCAAGCCCATTTTTATTCTTCTTTCCCATCTTCACACATACAAACATATGTGAATGCATGACCATGACTGGCTCTCTCCTTGATATATAACACAGACAGACACACAAACATTGGCGGGAAATAAGCAGCAGCAAGCTGCTGTGGGCTACTCAGGCCCCAACCCCTTTTTCTCTCCCGTCACGTCCTCCAGCTCTTCTGGGGGTAGCCCAAGGCGTTACAAGGCCAGATGGGATATGTAATCCCTCCAGTGTGTTTTGGGTCTGCCTTGGGGTCTCCTTTCAGCTGGACATGCCCAGAATACTTCCGCAGGGAGGCATCCTGATCAGACGACTGTCTCAACTGCATTTCTACTTAGAGCTCTCCCTCCAGATATCAAACCTGCTCAACCTGAGCTCAGGCTGCAAAGAAAACTCATTTTAGCTCCTCAAAACTGCAATCTCATTCTGTTGGTAACGTGCCAGAAGTCATGACCATATGTGAAGGCTGCAACATACGTAAAGTAAGTTAAGATCCCTGCCCTGAGGCTCAGCTTCTTCTTTGCCATGATGTTGCTCAAATCCACTTGTTGATCTCGCACTCCATTTTATCGTCACTTCGGAACAAGACCCAAAGGTCAAAATATCTATGGCCTCTTGAAATATGGCTTTTTGGCCCAGACTGTGTATGTGTGGCAGATCATGTTTTGATTGACATCCCCCTGAAGAATACTGGCGCACAAGCTAAGCTGCACAGAACACAGGAGCTTCTGTTCTACTGCCGTCTTGACTGATTAGTTTGTTTGTGTCATTGTGTGACTTTGGTGTTTTAACATGTTAGTTCAAATCCAGACAAAACTACTTGTTGTGGATCAAGGCAGCTGTAGTCCTGTGAGGTACAAATATTTCTATTTATTTATTATTTTATAAAATAGGAAATTCTTATTATTTTTTATTATTTTTTATTTTTGTCAAAGAAGTTTTTGTGGCTTTGAAGAAAGCATAGATAGTGACATCGGGTCCCCATCAGAAAGGACTGTCTGATGGTAGAGTTAAGTGGTGAAAATAGTCTAAATAGAGTGTACACGTAAATGTATAAAATTACATAGAATTAATGTTTTTGTCTAGAGCAATACAACATTTTCACTTTCCCATTATTGAGTTGGCTCAGACTGAGACAGAACATCAATGTGAGTGTGACAATTGAAATTGGCAAGTGCCAAATTTTCCTTACAGATGTCAGAGCCTAAACACACCTGCATCAAACCCAATATCAGTTAAGTTCCCAAAAACTTAAATGACAATATTTGCATTAAAGCTAATTTCTAATACAATTGAGATGTTTAGTTATGAGTGAAACTTAGGTAGGTGTGCTGTGATGCCGCCTGAAGCAAGCGACCAATGGCAGGACTTATACCCGCAGCGTGCATGTGGTGAGTCCGGCTAGTGCACAGCAGAGAGTGGAGATGTTACAGGTGGAGAGAGTGAAATCAAAGATTACTTGATAACGTAATCATACAGATTTGCCTGCCATCTGCAATTCATCACCGCTGTTTCACAGAAACACAACATGCTGGCTCAGCAAACAGCAATTTGAAACAAGCCAAAATGTAAGCTAACTGTATGTTATCGAAAAGCTTAACTTAGTTTGCAATGTATCTTAAAATTTTTTCAAACTGTTGTAAACTTCCTGCTGGATGAGACTGAGTCCCTCCTCTCTCTGCAGGCAGTGAATCACCTCAGTATCAGAGGACAGGATGAAGATACTGACTGATGTCTGTGTTCTTCATTCTTTATAAACTTCACTCAGTGTTTTGATGTCAGGAATATGTTTCTCTTTTTAATGCAGGAAAGTAGTGTTGTGCATCTGACTTTTTAAAGTAAAAATTTTAGATTTGATTCCAGTGAGATATTGAGTTTATATAATCAATTTGCTGTTGGAAAAAGCAGTTTACAGTTGCTACTGTAGTTATAGTTAATTTTAAAAATATTCAAATCACACAGATTGCACACAGATGAAAATCTGTTCAGAAAGGTACTTTGGACTGTTATTCTTCTCTCATTCTTTTTTTTTTTTAGGGCTGTATTTTTAAACATAGCCCTAAAAGAAATTAATTTGGTTGGTTACTGTTCACTAACTTGCAAAATAGTCTTAAAACCAACATGAAAAAGAATCGTGGTAAAACTGTGATCTCGATCCTGCCATAAAATAATTAAAAATTAAAGTCAAATTCCAAAAATGCTTAAATTAAAAAAAAAAAAAAAAAAAAAAATCTTTTTCACTTCAAACATGTGTGGCACTTTTTTCCTGGCAACCTGATGAATTAACTCTCCTTTGAGCTCTATTTTGAGACAGAGCAGTCTGTTGGCTGTAAAACCACTCTATAGAGCCGAGAGGAGTCGCAGAGTTGGGTGATAATTCTTTGTGGCTTTGTAAAAGTTAAAATTACTGACAAGTGCAGCTTTAAAGGTGCAGTGAGCAATTATGGAGAAAGATGATTGACTGTTGAGTCCCAGGTTGTGGGCTACATTTTGTAAAGAATGAAAACAGCTGTAATACATTATGCTTAAAGATTACTATGGAACTTTTGCCCAATGACGCCAAAAATGTCTATATCCGAGCTTTAAGTACTGCATGGATTTTAAGATGGCATATATAAAAAAGCCTACAATTCACAAGTGATACACAACAAGCATTAGTGTAAATACCCTTCCTCTTCTAGATGTCATATCTGTATAAATTTGAATAAAATGCATGAATGACATTATTATGACCAGAGCAATTTCTCATGGCAAGTCCAAGTAGGTGGAAGACAGTGAAGTGCCTTGGGATAGATACCTTGAAAAGAGCTAACTGAAAATTACTCAGCCATTTACAGGCAATCATTTTCAGCGTAATTCAGAGGTAGAGAGTATGTCATCTCGCTGAAAATGAAGTTGGTCATTGACAGGTGCTCCTCCCACTTGGAATCATTAATATGACATGCATTACTTGTGTTAGCTGAAGAAATACAATCTGTCAAGCAGACACTGAAATGGCTATAAATGCCTATCATCAAGTAAATCATCCTGTCTTTTGTTATTACCTGGTGCTAGACAATGTCTACCTGAGAAGGTTGCTGCTAATTTCATGCTCTGAGAGGAGCAAGATACTGTCAGCACATAAGAGCGCCTCAGTGCTTGGACGAGTATAGGGAAGATAAGCACTTCCATCAAGACAGACACCCTTCTGCCAGGGCAGTAAATGCTCTTCATCAAGAAAATCATCACCTCCGTTAAGGGACGGCCTATTGCTGAGTGAGACAGAGAGCTGCAGCAAAGTGTCTAGTCTTGGAAAACATCATGCTGTCATCTTCCAGCCAACTTAAATTACCACAATGCTTGAATCTAAATAAGTAAATAAATCTTATCAGATAAGTTTCAAATCAATTACGACAATGATGGTGATGATCTGGAGCAGTCAACTAGGGTTTATTATTTGATGAATGGTAATCTAATCCAAATGATATACACTCTAAAGATGAAATTATAGTTGTGTTAAGGGGTTACAATGTAGTTTTGGAGCTTACCCATGTAGCTGCCATAGCCGAGCATCTCCTCAAGTTGCTATGGAATTAGCAACTGTAGTTCTTAAGAACTGTGATCAGTGGGACTCGTAGAGATTGGTGATAGTGAAAAGAGCATTAAGTAAGCTAAAGAAAGGCACAGTTGCTGCTTTTCAGTAACACGGCTAGCAAGGCCATCACCTCAAAACCTTTTGTGAGCCACAAAGAATGTAAAGACAAAAACTGCACAGCAATAGTCTATTCAGTAATGAGGCAGGGCGACCCTTCCAACTGGCCATCTTTATCATTTTAAAGAATGTAAACACAATTACTGTGGGGAGTTTAATTACAGCATGATACAGTGTGATCCTATATAATACATCCATTCATGTTGAAGTGAAGTCCGTTGCAGTTCTATAAATTAAACCTACAATGAAGGTAGACCATATACAGTGGGACTGTCATTATCCTCTTGCATTAAGTCCAGCTTAAGTCCATCTACTATACAGAACTGTTATGTGACTCTGTGCTATTAGGTTAATTGCTGCTAAGCAGCAAATTAAGGCTAATCATTGAAGTATCATACAGTACTTCATTCTGTGATACGTTTATGGTCCAGCT
Source organism: Lutjanus erythropterus (assembly GCF_056507025.1). NCBI lineage: Eukaryota > Metazoa > Chordata > Actinopteri > Lutjaniformes > Lutjanidae > Lutjanus > Lutjanus erythropterus. Next base: position 10,337,171 of record NC_139329.1, read on the forward strand.
ATCACAGCGATATTCACATAAGACCATTTAACTCAGAAATAAGATGTTCTTTTCTGGATAGCTGCTAATAAAGTGCAGGTGGTGTGAAATTTCAGCGGTCAGCAAAAAGAAAAAGACTCAAGTTTCAGCCTAAAAACTAGAATCTACTTAACACCACTGTCTGTCTGTCTGCCTTACACCACTCCATTGGGTGAAATTGTTGGTATACCATACCCTATACTATAATATGTACTATACCAGTCAACAGTTTGACTTTTGTCCATGATTTTAACGATATTTGTTTGTATAATGGTATATGGGTTCTTCTGGCACATGGGCAAAGTGATTCTGAAAAACCCACCTCATGTACTTAATTTATATAAAATGAATTGCAAAGTGTGAATTGGGCACAGATGGGAAGCAATATGAAGGAAAAACCTGAATAACAGAGTGGAGAAATGTAACTAATGAAGAGGCATCCCTATAGGACACAGTGACTCACTGAGTGGTTTGGTCAGTATGAAAATGGTGTGAATCTTACAGGATATTTCACAGTCAACAGATCTCAACCAAGTTGAACACGTGGGGGGGGCGTTACTTCTCTTCACCACCATCATCAAAACACCAAAATAAGAATATATCTCTTGACAAGCACTGAAGCTGTTCTTGTTTATTGTTTGGTGTTTCCAGTAAAACAAGCAGCTATGGATGACATTCACTGGTGTTTACAGTTGCCAATAGTGCTGTACGTTACAACCCCACCATGCAGCTAAAACGATCATATTAGCTGACTCTTTCTGGACTGACAGCTCACAGTGAACACGGCCAGACTGGGACCAAAACAGCCTCAAAGACCAACGGGGGCCAGGGAATGGCAGTTAACAGTTAGCTAACTTACTTCAACAACACGTAAAGCTATCTTTCTATTAGGAAACTCTGCATTGCATGTTGGGCTCAGAGACTGTGTTTTTCCCGGTGACCAATCATGTCCACTGGAAGGCTGCTAAGCCTAGTTCTGGTGCTAATGGAAACTAACTGCTAACAGTTATGGTTAGCTACTTTAGCATCAAGTAAGCTAAAGCTGTCTGTCCATCAGGAAACTGCATTTAAATAACTGAGTTGAAGCCGAACACCCAGAAGACATCGAAGGGGAAACCAGAAAATATTTAACTTCTAATAAAGTTAGAAACCAATGCTTTTGTACAGTGACACCCATTCCCCAGAAACACTCCAGTGCACTCTGGTAAATGCGTATATTCTCCTCCCATGCTCCGTTGCATCATAAGCGAGAAAGTGTTTAAATTTAGTGTTCACCCACCAGTGCAGGATGAGTCATCAAACTTTTGTAATCATTTTCCAGTAAAAGACAAACTCTGAAATACCTTTAAAAATATCTGAGATCTACAAAACCATTTTTGTCATTATTTGTATAGGTTTTCTGTTTATGTTTATACACCTACACGCAACAGCACAGTACAGAACAATACAGTACAAATCTCACCACTAATTTATCACTACTAATAGCTCACACAACAGAAAATTCTTGCATCAATCTTATAATCCCTCAAGCTGCTGGTATGGTACATGAAATGGCTGTTGTCATCTTATCTATGCCTTTGTTCCTTTTGGCAGCAGGAATTTCTATCTTTTTCATCCACTGGCATTTTGACTCACACTTAATCTGTGATTTCACACTGTTCCCATCATTTTCAACTGGGCGTCTCGGCTCCCTTCGAAATAAAACAAATGAAAAGCGTGTTGCGGAATGAAATTCTCCCCCATGAAGTCGTACAGTGACAACGAGTTGGCGGGAGAATAATAGCCTCAGTGGTGTGGTCACCGCGACCAGCCATTCATCTCCTTGTATGCTCCTTGATAAAGGAACAGCCTGTATTTTCAGTGCAGCGTGGGAGATTGCAAAAGGGACGGGAGGCTGTGCTCGTTCATACACTCACAGGACATGTAACCCAAGTGTGTGTGTAAGTGTGTGTGGCAATGGAGCCAGCTGGTAGGACATCAGCCTGTTCTGGTGAATTTGTTGGAGGGGGCGTCCAGTGCCAAATGTCTGTTTTACTGCTTCGTTAAACACACTAAAACACACACACACAGTCATGTTTCATCACTTCAAAGGACATCACATAGACTTACATAAATTTCCTGGAGACTTACAATAATCGTAGTTATAATCACTATTTGCCTAACCCTAACCTTAATGTAAACCTAACTTAACCTTAACCATAAAGCGAGTCTTCACCCTGAAGTTCATGACTTACGTTATGGCGACTTGCGTTTGGTCCCCATAAGGCTGGTGAGTCCCCGCAGTGTGTGTATACACAGTGTCCCTGCAACATCAGTAACACACCTCCACACACACACACACACACACACACACACACACACACTGATGGTGCCCTTTAGTCCGACTGCGTAGCCATTCTGGTAAATTGCAGGGGGCAGATTAGGTTGTTTAATTCACTTGTTGAAGAGGCACTAGGGCGAACAACATTGCAGCCATATTAACCAAGGGCATTACACAGAACGCTTCCTAATGTATGCCGCTTGGAAAACGTCTCATTTCAGTATGTCACTATCATCTTCGGACAGTTCTGCCGTCCCCCTGTGGTGCTCATTTAGTCAGCTTTTCCTGTCTTTGTTTTAGCCAGTCGACGTTGTTAGCCTTACCCACCTCCTCCTACTCTCTCCTTCTTGCTTTATCTCTTGCTCGCTCTATCTGTCTTTCTCTCTCAGGCAAAGTACACACGCAAAGTCAAGTTGTTCAGAACAGCGGTGTCTCTTGATGAAAACCCAGGGGAAATGTTCTGGGAATTGCTTTCATTTCGTTAAAGACGGGGCCATTCTTTTCTTTTGTGTTCAGCACGACCAGGCACAGCTGTTTGCACAATTCAATACCAAGTGCCTTACAAATGGATTTTCCCCCTCTGTTTTTCCTCAACATCTTCTTCCCTTACAGCCTTTGACTGTGCACATGTGTAATGGAAATGTTAAAACAGGTAAATGTTAATACTATAATACTAATACTAAAGCTATTTTATTGATGACAAATGTGGACTGAATCTACAACAACATCAACATCATGTTTTTGGATCAGCTACGTCAACACCAAACCTGAGCAAAGGAGAAACTACATGGAACAAGCACCTTTGTCACTAGCAAGCTGGTTTTTCGTAACTGCACTGTTATGTGGCTACCTCTGAATCCTGAGTGAAAAATTCATCAAAGGCAGTGCCCTGGCTAAACATGGCAGCATGGAGTCTGTTCTGTAATTGAGAGCCCAGGGGATCCTGGTTAGTCCAACCTGACACGGGAGAGAGGCTCATACTAGCAGTCACTGAGCTGTTTATGTGGATAAATATTTCTGCCAGCTTTCACAATTGCTGATCAAAATCACATTCGCTAGCACAGCACAACATTTAAATTTTTTTTTTTTTTTTGCTTTCTGATTCTTTTGCCCTTTTACTGTTATGTTATGCATATTGGTTATTGGCTGTTTTATACTGAAAGCTCATTTATAAACAGGACAAGATTGGAACATCTCTCTCAAGCTCTTTTTTTCCATTTCATACAACTACTGCTCTGTGCATAAACTAGTGCAACACTATGAGGATGCTAAACAAACATTTAACTCACACAGCTGATCAGCTGTTTCTGTTGTGACAGCCTCTTCATTGCTCCCATGGCTCTATACATCCATGATCCTCTACACAGATCAGATGTAACCTCCCTCTCATTAATATACAAAACAAACAAGTGTCATATTTCCATCCTGTTGTGTTCATTGTTTTTAACTGTTTGAGGTTCGACTGACACTGTATTAATTACATCATCTTGTTGCATACTCTTCTTCTGAAATAGTATAATGGTTTTCAGATGGGAGAACTGGCGCCACCTACTGCCTATCTGGACGAACCTACTCCCAATAATTGCAGAAGAGATGGAAACAAATGTTAATTAATTTAATTAATTCCAAAAAAATTTTGGAATACATTTGGATTGAAATGTGGCTTGTGACAGCAATCTTTTCACCTCGCCTGCTGGTGTGGTTGTTTGAAACAGCTATGAATATTCAGACGGAGTTGGGTAACATGTTGTACAAACTAGTCTCCTGGTCCGTCTACATTTACCATCACAGAGGGAATGTATCTTGTGAAACACTTTTTTTTACCATATCTTTTTCACTCCGAGGGTAAGAGAAACTCATCTACAGAGCAGTACCTGATGGGATTTTGTATTTGGATAAAGGGCACTTCTGCAGGATGATTGGTACGTTACAGTTCATAAGGGCTAAATCACAGAACTGGAAATGTTTTCAGCATGAGCTCCCCAGAAGGGCTCCAAATTGTGAGGGGATGTATTTTTCATTGGAGAGGTGTTCAGAGCAACACGCTATGAGAACATCAGAGATATTTACTAGACTCAAAGGATGGCCCATGCCTCAGGACTGTCTATTGCACAGGCCTGTCAGAATGATCTGCTATATACTCCCTTCCTCTGCTTCTAATTGGCTGCCCTGCCAGTGTTGGTTTCCTCTCAGCCTCTGCGAATAAGAAGCAGTTGCACCTTACCCCTGTTCTTGATTGACAGGCTGCTTGATTTGGCTTGATCTTCATTCTCTCAGACCATCAGCTCATCAGCCTCTTCAGTAATCACAAGCTGCAGTTTGGATGCTCATCAGGTCATCCTTGTAGCTCCTTATTTGAGACTTTATCTGGCCTGACTGGCCACACACACACCATCTGCCTCGCTGCAATCAGTATGACTTCAAAGGCTGTTACAAACAGCACTGGGGAGATGAAATATCCCATTGCTATTCCAGCTTACATCTGTTTCCACCCAGTTACAGTATGAAATCATGTAAAGCTGCAGGTTGCTGAAGTACCTTGTGATCAGCCTCTTTATGCAGTCTGGGACATGGAAGAACTCCAGTGTGAAGCTGATGAGCTGGTGCAGAACTGACCCATAAGTGTCTAGCTGGAAAACATGGAAATCTTATTTTAAAGTAGAGCTGTTGAAAGAAATATGCAGAAAGCACTAAAACTCCTGATCCACAAGGCAGAAAAGCAATATTCTTTTTTCCCCCTGATTTGTTGTTTGAAAATGACTGTATCCCTCACTGGATGCTGAGTATAGTAAGTGTTATTTGCTTCCTAGCTGAGAGTTAACAACTACCACTAGGAAATGATTATATTAGCTTAGCATACTGCTAAACAGCTAAATTTATCATTCAAAAAGTAAAATAAATTCACCTACAAACTCCTCACTGGAGCTTACAGAAATTAGGGGTTGGAGAGAGGAAGCAGAGCAACTGCTAGCGGGGGCCTGGATGACCAAGAGGACAATATGAAGTAACACAAAGATGAATGAATATGATTTGTGTTGGGAAAATAAACAAACAAACTTCGCTGATGCTATTGTGCTGGCCTTTATTTCACCAAACGTGACTTCAGATGGAACACGTAATTACGACGTGAAGTCATGCACACGCTTCCACGGTTTCGGATGGATTCTTCAGGAGATTTCGTCATCTGCCTTCAGTAAGATCTGCATTCTGCCACAGCCAACGACTGAAGGTAAATCAATCAGATGGGTGCATCTATGCACACTCGGGGCTTTCTTGGAGTTTTGTCTTCGATTTTAAATGTCACAGCAAACTACTCATGGATTCTCAGTCCATCAGTCAGTTTGATCCCTTGTTCAGACAGTGCAGTGCCCACTTCACATCCTCAGTGTTAACTGTGCAATTGTTTTTTTACATGTCATATGTTACAACAGTAAGGCTTTCTTTTTAAATATACTTTAGTGTATTTTAGCCTTTAGTATTTAGCTCAGGCATCTTTTATTTGAGTGTATAAGAGTGTCAAAGTGAAAGTGAGTAAATGTTCTGTCCTCAGACTCCTGTTCCTGTCCTACCTCTATAAAATTTAATTAGGGGAAAATAGGCTGTCTGCGTTATTTTCTTTGTCACTTGTCCTATGATGTGTCGAGGGAAGTTTGTTAAGAGAAATGTCAGGCTGTAGTCAGGTTCAGGCTGAAATATGAGGGAGGGTTGGGTTCAGATTGGTTTTGGACAGAATTTTTCTGGGCTCAGGCCTTGTCTGGCTCAACTTTTTGGGTCAGATTAAAGACCTATAGGGCACCTTGTGCATCAGTGTGAGATGCTGAGGGGCGTGACAAAGCAGCATCAGTAGCTGATGAGCTGGGATTACAGTATGTTGCCTGAAACTAGCAAGTTAATAGTTAGCTTACCAGCTACAGTAGCTCACTAACAAGCTCAGTGAATACTCACTAAATCGCCGACAACAAAGACACACAAAACATACAGCGTTCATGCAGAGAGTGTTTGAAGCAACTGAACAGTAGTATACAGTAGTATGTCCCACCATAGTTGGTGTACCCTCAAAATAAAACTACATTTCATAGCTGTGTAGACTGCAAGTTACACATGCTTTGCATTAGCTGCTCTGTTTTTCTCCTACTGACTGCAGGTTGACCTTCTCCCGGTCACAAGGTGAATAAAATGATGTAAACATGATGACTTTGTGTACAGTATATAATAAATGCACACACAACATGTGGTATTACAGCAGTGATAATTTATGAGTTAAGTCCCACACTGAGCTATACATTAATCCTCATGGCATATGCATCCTAACAGTAAACACTGCTAAGAGATGTAACTTCACACCCACAGCTGCAACACAGTCCTGTTTTCATAGGATCAGTTAAATCAATTATTGAAATACACTGTGGTTACACTTACTGAAGTCAGCAAGCAATCGTGAAAATACACAAAAATCCTGTTAGTTATTCATAGACTTGGTGAGCTGACACGTTCCCCTTGGCAACACATCAAACACGCACACAGACAGATGTTAATCACATCACTCCTTGTATTTGAGTGCGGCAGAAATCATAGGTGATGCCTTTCATTTCCATTATAAACGTTTTCATTTTCATCATATTCCCGAGAAAGAGCGAGTGATTAGTAAAAAGTTTCATTATATTGTGATGCTGTGCTGTGCATGCAGACAGCCAGTGTAATTTCAGGCTGACAAAGACATATGGCTTTACTTACCATAAAAACACAGTCCTCAAAGAAAGTCTCATTCTACTGTGTTAATGCTACAATTTGTTCTCGAGCCATAATAAACACCATATGTCTCCATGATGCATGTACATACTGTATTATGAATATGAATCTAAAAGAAGCCAAACAAACGCTGTGACATCCAGTATCTATAATTGGAGAATAAGAAAAAGAAAGAAAAAAAAAAAAAGCCCAGCTGTCCCAAACACTTGTCTGGGACTAAGTCAGCTGTGTAGCTGATATGTTGTGATGTTTACTCTACCCAGCAGCCCTCTGTCTTTTGGATAGGTTTACTGCAGGAGACTAGCTCAGCAGTCCGACCAAGGACAACAAGAGGTTATTAAGTAAATCTACTCTCAGCAATTGTTGCCTTCCGCTCAGCTCCCCCTCAGTCTCTGCCAGGAGCCCCCTGTGTGATATGGATTGTTTTCAAGTAACAGGCGGTGAAAATGGCCATCTCATTATTTTTAATGGGTGTTTGAGATGGGCTCCATTGCAGTGGCGCGCTGTCATTTAGATGCCTGGGCATAGAGCGGGATGAAAAGGAAAAATGGATGAGGTGCAGGAGGAAGAGACTTCCCTGTTGTGGTAGAGGTGTGCTCTAACTATTGTTGTAGCCATGAAGACGTCTTAATGTGTGTTTACTTTGATCAGAGTCGTGCCGACGGAGAGGAAGAGCAGGCGCGAGGGAAGAGTAAGAAATAGAAAGAAATCTGTTCTTTGTCCACTGAAGCATAACTATGTTTACGTCTGGCTGTAACCCAGGCGGCCACGGCACATGCTAATTGTGATCATTTTTCAATCTACATTAGTCAGTTGGCCAGTGAGCTCATCCTTAAGCCCCCACCCCACCAACAGTGTGATTAGGTTCACATATCTTCTATAACCCTGGAGCTGCCAGCAGCCCCAACAAAATGGCATTTTTTTCATCGCGTTTTCCATCTAGATGAGTTTTAATTAAGTCTCCTCGCTGTGTTCCCCCGTGGCTGCTCTAATCAGACCACGGGAGCGTTGCCTCTTTCTCGCTTGTTTAGTAAGGGATCCCGCGGCATCTGTTGGGCCCCCCTGTTTCAGTGTAACACCCCCTCTTTCAGTCTGCCTGCACGCTGGGAGAGACACAAAAACACGGGCACTGGGGTGAGCATTTCGACACAGCAAAAGACAATCAGTGGGTGGTTGTCGTATCATTGATTAAGATTGGTGAGGTTATTACACTGCATGGATATGCACAGATGCTCCCTGATGAAGGCCAGGCTGAAACATGCTGGACTACTAATTTATAAAAGTAGACATGCGGGAAAAAACTTGCTCTGCTCTGATGTCACTTTTTTATCGAAGTTTTTTGTTTGGAATTTATTGCATCTTATGGGATAGTCTGTCACACTGGATTCTCCATATGTTGAAGCACAGGATGCTGTAGTAAGCACAATACTTGGTATTTAAAGGTATGTTATGTCACTTTTGTGCATTAACATCTTTAAAAATACTAGATGTTATGTGTTTTGTAAATCTGTTTCCCACTAGCAGCTAGATGCTGTAACTTTAAGGACATGGGATATGTCATATATGTCAGAGAGTGAGGGAGGAAGTTGGCAAACATAAAGTTAAATGAATAAAACTTTAATATTTCCTCATCCATGAACATGATGTCTGCCTTAGTCATGGCAGATAGATTTTCATCTGCATGGTTGTTTAACAAGGAAGAAAACAACTCCCATGATTCAATGCTACTTCACAATGTCATCACATTGTGTGTTTGAGGAGTTTTGAGGGTGGTTTCTTTCTTTTAGCCTTTCTAGAACAAAAAACACAAGCAACAAAAACACAAGTAATGTAACCAAGCATTACTTCCAAGGCCCTTCGTCTTTAGAAGAAAAGCGAAGTTGAAGATAGCACACTGACTGTGTAGGACAGTATTTCCCCTCTGTGTGGGAGCTGGTCCAGATGCTACTATATCATGTTGTGAGGTAATATTAGCAGCTCTGTCCAGCTCTTTATTGGATTTGCAAAGTTTACAAACCCCGGGTGAACTCATTATCGGGGATAGTGCGTGCCAAAAACATTGGTCAGTCTTCTTCCCAAAAGCCTTTTCTCCTTGTAATGTAAAAGTGAAACAGACTAAAATGTAACTTTTCGCTTGTCCAAATATATAAACAGCAGAACAAGGTCATGTTAAAAAGAGATGAGATTTGACTCTTTCATATTTAGGCAATAAAACTAAGAATAACTAGCTCTACACTGCAATACATCACCAGGAAACATTAAAAAGTCAGCTGGAAACAGCATTTTCAAACAGCTCATGGAGCGAAGGTTAAATTAATTATATAAAAATAGAGGCTAAATGAGAGGACTGCTTTTGTTTATCTCTGTTGGGTGTCAAAGAGCCATTGTTTTAAAATCTATCATGAATTTCAAGTGGTTTATCTGCCACTGTAGTAACTTTTATGGAACATGGAAAATAAGTAAATTTAAACAAACAAAAAAAGGTAGAAAAACCTGACAAATATGACACAGCAGTTTATTCTTTAACAGACAGATAGGGATTATTATAGACCATGTGAATAATGGGTTTCATGGTTCTGTCTTGTTTTCTGATTGGAGCAATTTGAGATGATACACTTGCCCTGTGTTACAATTGCCCCCAGTCTCCCCTACATGAAGTTCCATATTTTTATTCCTGTTCTTATTTTTGACTCTCTTTTTACTTCAAAATAAAATCTGTAACATATGAATACAGTATATGAAAAAAAAATAAAAAATAAAATAATATAAATAAATAAATATTAAATAGAGGTTGAGTCCACTTGAAATAATTTACATATAAACATTTACACTTATTTTGTTTATGCCCCCGCTGTGCATCCTGCTAAGTGTCACTTTCATCTGGTGAAAATGAGTGTTGTAGTGCTGGGACAGTCAACATGTGTAGTATGTCTGTGGCAAACACTTCATCACAGGATATTTGAGTAAATGAAATGTGCCGATTGTGTCTGAAGATCAAACAAATCAGTAAAGAGTCTTAGCGGTGGTGTTTCACTGTGATAAAATATGGCCCTACCACAAAACACTTGCTTTTAGAATGGAGTTTGGATTAAGAGTCTGCCCACGTGAAAGACCACCGGGAGCAGAGGGTATTTTAACGTTAATAATTCAGACAAATTGAGCTGACCTATGTTCTTATAATGAACCTTAAAGTATAAAATGGGGCTAAAACTGCCCTGAGACCCACTTCTTTTGGGTTGTAGTAACCACGCGGTCCAAGCAGGCAGGTAGTTCACAGCTGAGGTGATTATACACTAATAAAAACATGCTTGTGAATTATGTTACATTTCTGCCATATTCTGCCAATGAATACCAGCAAATATTATACACTGCACCTTTAGTTGTGCAAGAAATTAGACAAATCATTAATAAATCAGTGTTTGATCTCACTGCTATAAATTCCCCCTCAGCATGTGGTATCATCTGTGCCATCCACAGATGTTAATCAGATGTGTATCAGGGAATTAACATATGTATGTATTTATACAAAAGTGTACTGTGTGTATGTTTGCATTTTTGTGCATTTGTCTGTGTTTGACCGAGAGCTTAGGAGCTGCGTAACAATCATGCAGTGTGCAGGACAAAATGATGACGTTCGTTACTCCTCAAATTACATGGCTTTTTTGTTTGGAATTTTCTACGTGATAAAATGAAAGTTGGAGTTGAAAAGTGTTCAGTTTCTAGAAGAAAGGGCATTGTCTTCTGGTAATTGTGTTCTTTCTTCCCACTCAAAAGGATTAGACAAAAAAATCCAATTGGAGATGGTTGGTAGGTTCGACGCTTTATCGCCGCTCATTTCTGCATGCATCAAATTTGCTGCTTGATATCCACATTGTTCCCCATTTATTTATGGGTTGGATCTAAATGAATTAATCCTTGATTCTTCTCACCACACTTTTCTCTGTCTTTCAGTGCAGAACAATGAGCAGTGTCGCAAATTAAAATGTGATTAAAATTTCTAGTATCACTGTTTTTCAATGCTGATTTCTCACAACAATAAAGGTTAACACTTAGAGGAGACAATTCAAGTTAGACTGACGTGCAGGCATCAGTGGATGTGTGTCTCTCCCATGTTTAACAGGAAAATAAAAGATTGCTCTTTTTAAAATGTGAAACTGTGGCTTGCTTTCATTCAGCATTGTCTAGTCTAAGCTGTGTTTCCCGCTCATTATTGCCTGAAAGCAAGAAGCCTTTGCTTATGTGTGTGTGTGTGTGTCTTCTTCCTGTGTGGTGTCATCATTAGCAGCAGAACAAGATGGTGAGATGAGATGACAAGCTCTGACTTTAAATCACATCAGTTTAAGAGAAATTCCACACAGATCTCAAGAGAGTGTTTTAGATTTCACCTGCTGCACTGAGCAATATCAGCCAAGACACCCACATACATACATCCACACAAAGGCCCGTGTATATTAACTATGGCATATTAAGGCAGGTTTTTCTTAAGAGATGATATATTTCATAGCAATTAGGAATTGAATGGCTTGGAGCGATGTGAATGTGCAGGTGGATCAGTAGCAAAGAAAAAAAAAAACATCTACAACTGCAGACTCCAGGGCTCAGTACACTCCACGACCTCTGTCAGGGTTATGTACCCAGCATGCTCTGCTGGGACGCTTGATGGACAAGCACATGTCCTCTGAGCTGCACTTGTGACCAATCTCTGTACTTGTCCTTTATGCAGCTGCATAAACAAGCACTTTAGCTGTGAACATGGTCATACAAGAGAACAGGGCCAAACTGAAAAATGAAAAATATATTTGATATGCTTAATTAGCAATACCTGCCTTATCATCATCAATGTTTTAATATCTTCTAGCTGATGTTATGTTTTCAATTTCCATGTCTTTTATTTTATTGTTTTCCACATGCATATAAAGTAGGTCTGTTGCAAAAAAAATGTTAATAACAATGTTTAATTGATGATGCACATATTCATGATATACAAATGCTTGATTTAAGTTGATTAAATTTCTTAGATTTTTTTGTTGTAATGAACATTGTACCTTTGCAATTAAAAAATTACAGAGGCAGTCTGTAACAGTTTAAATTTTGCACCATTTTCTCTTCTTCAAGAAGTACTACACCAGAGCAGACCCTGAGGGTGACTTTTTCATTTTGAGACAGGGGACAGACCGAAATGGTCTCCACCAAAATTGCAGAGTATCTCAAGTCTGGTCTGAAAATGGATGTACTGAACAAATTCCCCATGATCAAATCTCTCTTTGAGCTAAAATACTCCAATAGCATTCAGCTTAGTGTGCCTGTAGAGAGGTCTTTTAGCTTTGGAAGTCTCGCCAGAGGAAGTGACTATCTGATACATGTGCTGAAAAACCTCCCCTGCATTATAAAAGACTAAACTAGAGGGAACGTCGGCTGGATTAGTCTACGTTATTTGAAAATCCTGAGCATTTTTCTAGTTTGTATGAGAAGCTCATTGGATGAATATTGAAACATGATGTACTATGTGCACCTCTGTGAACACATATTGAACAGTCATTTCAGCATTTTCATTTTGAATCTCACAACCCAGTCGCCAACAACTATGCTGACACTGAGAAGACTGATCATTAAAGCCAATGTGACAGGTTACTGTTTCTCTGTTCTGTGAGGAGTTTTTTGTTGGTAATTTTGTCAATTACAGTGTTGAACCCAGAAAACCTCCACACACAGCTTATTAGAAGCATCAGTGTTGTGATAATCTGATTAGCATGGCTTTGATCACTCCAACGTTTTCATTCGCCAGCTTACTTACTGATAGGTCAATAGGGCATGCATTCACTGATACTGAATTTTGAGGGGCAACTCCATCTGCATGCTTTTCCACGTTTTTCAAAAGGAAACTCCCGCTCAGCCGTTAGTAAAAAGCAGTGAAGTGGGTTGCAGAGCTGAAGCCCTCCCCTCCCACTGCTGAGGGGGTTTATGTAGCAAGGTCATCATTCAAAAACCAATGTCAGGTCATGTGGGAGATGTTTTTGGAAGGGCTTGGGAAAATGTTGTAAATACTAAAACATACATAGTTTGACCAAACATTGATTGATTGGATTTGAACACTTCTGGAGGCTACAGAAAAAAAACAAATCTAAAAGAAGAAATATTTGAACACCAGACAGGCTCCTGGCCTCTCTTAGCAACTAGTGTTAGCTTGGCTAACTACAGGACAGGTACAACACATAAACTTTTAAAAAAAGCGCCACAAATGTGCATCTAGTGACTGTGAAAGTTCCAGCAGACTCTCCGTGTCTCCAGCGCTTCTCTGTGTTACCAGTGTTTTGTTGCAGATACAGAGAGTGTGACAGCAGCTGCCCATGGTTGGTTAGCTCTGACTACTGCTACCAGTGGTTACTGCTACACAAAGTGTTGTTATCATCTGCATCACACGTTACATTGCCACAAGGCCCCCTATTGTGGTTTTCCTGTGCACCCCCATCCCGCTCTCCTCCTCAGTCAAATTATACACTTTTTAGCATTTTTCAAAATGATGGGCGGGTGGAGTTAAGCTTAAACCTGGGTGCAGTTATACTTAAACCTTTACTATAAAAAGTGACACACAATTCTAACCTACATAAACATAAATTATTGCACTGTCACTGCACGTGTGTCTGATACATGGACCGTATCATGTTTTTATGTAATTATGAATGGTAAACACATACACACCCAAGAATATGACAGTTTAGAGAGAAGAGATCCAGCGAGATGAAACAAGAACAAACATGAACTGGGTTAATTTGACAAATAGATAAAAGAAAATAATGATAATTTGTTAGTAGAGGTCACTGAATGCTCTCAGTCAGCTGATTGGGTTGGAAGCGAGGGAGAAAAAAAAGCAGAAAAAACAGGGCAAACCCAGGAAAACTAAGCTTCATGTCTTGCCACATGCAGTTTGGGTTTCTTCACTCCCAACCTATAAACAATTAGTGGATTACAGGGTTGTGCTTGTCAACAGTGAATGCAACCACACCGCTCGCAAATGATGTTGGGGATTCCAAACTCTCTAATCACCTTAGAAACAGGAGCAGCGTCAATACAGCAGCACTGAAAATGATGCAGCTGCAGCGCTTTTGCACTTATGCCTGTGTGTGTAAATCAAAAAGCTCCTGCGTACTGTTCACATTTTTATTACTTGTGCCAGAGATAGGGAAAAACCCAGGAAAGGAGTGCATTTCATTTTCAGACAAATACACACACACAAACACACACACTTCTGCTTTTCTTGATCTGTATTATCAACGTGGTGATGTCCCGCTTTCCATTAAAATTCAAAACAACAGAAAAATGCCTCTCAGGGATAAACTCATTTGGGAAAGAATTGGCAATTTCTTCCGCTGTGGGATAACAGCATATGCTATATATATTTTCAGGAGAACATATCAGTAATTTTGAGGATTTATTCATCTTTCTGTGGCATTAGTATTTGGAAATTGCTGTTAAACTGGAAGAGGAAAGAGGTAGAGAGACTGAGATAGCGTGGAAGCTAAAACAAAACGGAAGGGAGGGAGGGAGGTGGAAGGCAGCAAGGGATGAATAAGGATGATAAAGGACCAAAGTTTATCCCCAGGGCTTGTAGCGTGGCTCTGTTCCTCCAGTCTGAAGGCCCCTTTAGGAGGTTAGGGTCAGGCAGCAGCCCAAATCGATGGGCCGAGCAGGGACCGAGAGGCTCCATGCTAATACCTGCTCCATGATAATACCGCCTCCTGAATCCCTGCTGGGTAATGTCATCCATCACCCTGCTGCTGCCACCGGCACAGATAGTGGAGGAGGAAGAGGGGGACACAGCATCGTACAGATAGATAGATGGCTGAGGATTGCTCTTGCGTCTTCGCCGTGTATCCCAGAGGTGATTTTAATAAACGTGGTAATAGGGCAGCAGGAAGTCCCTGCACGCTGTCTCTGGCCCTTCAGACAGAGAGACAAATGCCAGGTCTCGTAGGTCTACTGGGACAGAAAGATGTTAATCCATATATTACATATTACTTGCCCCAGCCTCGGCATCACAGCGCTGATACATCATAGTGGCTATTGATTGGCCCCTGTCCTGACAAGGGCTTCTAAATGAGATATTTCATCCTGGTGAGGGGAGCCCACTGTATTCATGCTCTAATCAGAGGACCAGCGCCTGGTCTGTGTCGTTTTGCCTCAAGTTTAATTCAGTTTCATTAAAGACTTAGTTTTTCTGCGGAGCAGTGCATGACATTATGCTCCATCTCCAGAGGAAAGCAAATTCTTTATTAGAGGCTCAGGCTGGAAACACTCCACTCTGCCATCATACATCTTATAGGCAATAAGCCATTTGCAGCTCTGTTACAACCTTTTGAATGGTTCAACTATAGATGCAGACACACATTTAATACTTTTTCACTAACACTTTCTTGATGTACTGGATCACAGTATTGAGTGTTTCCTGTTTTATTGATGGTTGTTTGCAAGTTCAGAAAAGATTTTTCATAAAGACGAAGACAAAAGGCTTCAAAGAACACAAAAATGAGATGCATCAACATGAACGAGACCAAAGGGCTAACTAAATATGTGTGGTACTAGAGCCTGACTTTGGTAAACACTGACACACAAAGCTGCACCGCTGACCAATCGTAAACTGAGGTGACAGTGCTGACTTTTGAGGGAGTGAACTTGAGTGAACTTGAGAGAATCCAAAATGAAGAAAGCTACATGCTGTCTCACACAGGTCATTTCATCACAACAACCCCAACTTTCAAGCGCCGCTTATTTTGCAAGGACACTCAAATGCTGCTGTGCCTCTTTCTGGTGTGATCACATGCAAATTTACATCACTTCAGTTCAGTTCAGTTCAGGTCATTTTGGGCATAAGTAAAAACAAACAGATATAAGCACAGACAGACAGTTACATGCAAAATAGCCGTTTGGGAGTATGTTGAGCTGATGGTGCAAATTCATTAAAAAGAAAGACAAATAAATACAAGTTCCAGATAGAGCACAATATTGTCCTTCAGTTCCTTGTTCACTACGCTGGTACCAGTTTGTGACTAGACCTTTTTCATGGCAGCCATATTTTAGGTAAAACACAGGTGTTACTAATTAAGGTCTCATTCCATTTATTGTACCAGAGCCTTTTCCAGGGAGCCAACATGTTCAGTTGCAACATCCTGATACTGTTTGATCTGAATGGAACAGAACCTTACCTAGTATCATATGTAACACGTATGTTTAAACTAGAATATGGCTGTGTGAAAAAAGCCTATTTATGAATTATACTATGGTGAGGGCACGACTGATTGACTTACCCTGATATTCTTTCCCTAACACTAAGCAATCAACACTCCTCATGTCTAGAGCTAATCTTTGTATGCCTTAAGTTAACCAACCCAGCCAACAAATGCAATGATTACTAGCCAATCAGAGGCAGAGTTGGGCAGGTCATGCCTTTGCCATGGTAGGATTCATAATTTAGCTACCAGCACATGGATACTATCCTCCATGATGTCATGAGCTTTTGTCTTGACCAGCCTTTATACATCCTAGTGGGTGGTCAGGGTAAAAATAGTACTGTAGTAAACAAAAATGACCAGGGTCTGCATTGGTGTGGGGGCTGCTGCATGAGTAATAAATCCATTCATTTGAAAGCTTGAAAGACACCAAAACACTGTCACAGATGGCTAAGCACAAGTGTAAATAATAAAAATTAATGATGGATGAATTAGCTGCTTCAGTTAATGAAATAGTAGGTTCAACACAGGTGTTGCTAATGATTGTAATTAAAGAGTAACTAAACCCTGAAACCACTTTTTTTTCAGCTGAAAACCAGTGTATATGGGCATTTAGTATCGTTATTAATTGATTCAGGTCCAAATCTTGACTTGTAAGCTACCAGAATTTTACATATTGTGTTGTGTTATAAATCTACATATTCAACAGGCAGATCCTGTGGTGTCTTCTTGAATATCCAACAACAAATTAACTTCACCAGGGCGGCTACAGCTACGTATTGACACTATCTCACAGACACTAAGAGCATGGGCGCTGACTTTGGCTGAACACTGGGGGGGCAAAAAATGCCGGCCTATAAAATGTTAGAAGGTGAGGTGTGGTGAGGAGCAGGGATTAATATCTTCCTGAAATTGAAACATTTTATATTCTGGGAACAGTAGCACAATATCTTAATGTATGTGGGTTTCAAATCTGACCAGTTCAGTGTATCATCTTGTGGTATTAATAATTATTGAGGCAGAGGAATGCCATTCCAAAATTAATTGACATTATAATTAAAATAATATAAACTGTGCAGGCTGCATGCAGCTTGATCTTCGCTGCAGGGGTGAGGATGAAATGAAATTCAGCCTGTGATCTGTCACTGTCTGACTGAAAACCAATACTTTATGATTTGTAATATTTCAACTAATGAAATTTATCACAAGCGATTTGATGTTTTCACAGTCATGATGATTCTGCATTCTGTGCGCATTCAGAGGCGGCTGCTGAGTGCAGCAAACAGTTTGCACCGTGGGCACTGCAATGTGAAACATAGTAGGCTTAATAAAGTTAATGATTACTCAAAGTTAAAAAGAAAAACTGTAAACATAATCTTACTCCCTTGGTGTATGGCTTTGGTTGGATTCTGGCCATCTTTTTTTTTAGTGAGGGGTGCTTTTTGGCACAGCCAACTGCTGAAGGTGAATTCATCATCTGCTGCAGTATTTCATCCAGAGGCATTTTAAATGAAGTATAAATCCAGTGTTCTTGAAGCTTTGGGCTTTCACTTAATTCATGTAATTTTGTCTGAGATTCTAAATGTGGCAGCAAACCTCAGTCCAGCGCATTTTACCCCTCCAGCGCAGCGCACAATTTGCATCTTCATTGTTTAATGTTTTGAAGTGTTTCCATATAAAGCTGGTGGCAGACATTGTGCTGTGTGTCTAATTCAGAGGGTAGAGTCACAAGTTACTGTATTAACTGCATTAATGATCAGAGGTGTTTGAATTCATGGCTCTTTGTGCTTGTTAACCAATTAATTAAAGTGCTCGGTGTGCTCTGTAACACACAAGAGGTACCTACTTCAGGTCAAACAGAGACAGGATGCTGCTGATGTGCATGTTGTCTCACTGGAAAGGTTCTGCTAAATGGAGCACTAAATAAAACTGGACCTTAATTAGAATCATTGGTACACAGGTGTTTACCCTGCTATTTCATATCTGTGTGAAAGGTCTAATGTGCACGCTTGCCCACTGTCACACTGTCATGGCTTACTGGGACACAGAGCCATCGTTTAGTATTATTAGTAACATCTGTGTGTTTCTTGCTACGATAAGTCAAAATGTCTGCTGTGAAAAAAGGCCTGTTAAACTGAGCTGAAAAGAAAAATGCTTTTTTAACCCTTTTGGATCACTTCATCAGTCATATTGAACACCTATTTAGCATTTATGCCAAACCCCTCCCCCAACAATTTCTTCATATTTTTAAATCATGTTTTCTTTCTGTAAAACAAAACATGATGCATGCTTATGTAAGCAAACTAACCAATTTCTAATGAAAGAATAATCATGATATCCATCTATCAATTAGTCTTCAGCTTTTAGCATTGCAGAGCAAAGGCTAAGATTCATTAGTTAGATTGCTAGCAACACTGTGGTACATCTGTGTGTCTTACAAGATGTTTGCCACCTCAAACCTTGTTCTGCTTCCCCAAAACACCGTTGTTACCATCCTTCTGATTAGAATTTATTCACTTTGAGGAAAGTGGTATCTGTAATGGCAGATTACACACAAGGCATTTTACAGCGGACTGATTCAGCAACTTAAATGGAAAATGCTGTCTGGTTTTTCCCTCTGATGTCCTCTGTCTCTTCAGTTTCAACTCGGGGTCAATGTTCTGCCAACAGCTATTAGCAGGCAACTGAACAGGGCTCAGCAGCCTCCCAGCGAAAACAGCTGGACCGGGACTGAACACAGCCTCCGAGACCGGCAGGGAATACAGTAAATGATGCTTTCTTGGGCCGCCTGATAGTTTTACTTCTTGTTAAAGTTGCTACTTACAGCAGTTTGCTTGGTTAGCCACACAGCTAAGTTAGCTGACTCAGCCCCGGAGTCAAATGTGGTAAAATCTCCATCAGTCCCTCTCTAGCTGTCTGTTTTTACAGGAAACATAAATATGCAGAAGCAAATACCACTCTGATTGTTTCATGTCAACTTTATGCCACCTGTAGGTAACTGTTTTTTTATTTATTCATAATGACTTGATTCTATTTTGACACTTTTTTAACAGTAGTTCAGATTTTTAATAAAGAAGTGAAAGGACCTGATTGAACACAACACCTACTTCATCTCTGCTGTTTGACTCACTCTTCCTCCTCTCTGTGTATTTTTGTGTTCACTTTCACTTGATTCAGTCTCCTGCCTGTTCTGCATGAACTCATCAGCCATTACAGTGTATATTGCAACACTATGCTCTTGACAAGGTGTTGCTCTCAGTTTTTTTTTCTTGTTTAAAAGAGCAGGCTTGCACTGAAAGTTTTTTTTTTTTTTTTTTCACACAATTTACTCGACTGTCCACACTTGACAGTATAATAAATACTTGGCTGGACACAAACTGAGGTTTGAAGCTCTTGCAACAGGTTCATTTAGATGTAACACATTAGATATTCTATTTTTATAAGTTCAACCACAACCTTTGCTTTTGTTCCGCTAGAGATAAGAGCATGTCGTGGGCGTATATTTACATTCACTATCTCCCCGAGGTGTAGTGTTTTAACTGTGGTCTCTCTTCTCAGTAGTGTCCTCCTTCGTCAAATACAGAGAACATTCAAACCGACCTGTCACACCGATCTTATCGCTCTCTCCGTCCTTCTTTCCGCTTTTCTCAGAAAAGGGCATTTGAGGTGAAAACTGCACTCTTCTGATATGTCTGATATAAGAGTGCTTCCCTCTTTTTATTCTGCTCTCTATGCTCCATGCAACATTGTGTTAAAAGGTGTCAGTGTGAAAAGATAAATGTGTTGTGGACTATCTGTGGAGGCCAGCAGGAAGAGTGAGGCAGTGAGGCTATAAAGGCAAACATTCATTCTCATTAGCTCTCAGTTGAATTACTTAGCCAGTTGACTTTCTGTATCTCCCAACTGCACTGCTAATCACTGAGCTGCCCTTCAGCCATCTTTAAGGCCACTGAAGACACTCTGCCTCGCTTTTCTCCATTTATTCCTTCCCTGCTCAGACATGCTCATAAATGGGTACTAATGCACTATATTCTTTTGCTTTTGAGCATTTCTCCATTTGTTTCCCCCAGACAAGTGTAGCGACGCCACACCTTCTTCATGCTAGATCCATTTTTGTTCTTTCTCCAGTGACAAATGTGATTATGCAAATACTGAATGAGGGAGGAATTGAAAAGAAAGAGGGATGATGCAGCTGCTGAAATGGATCGGGACTTAACAATGATGCTGCATACACTGTATGGTATAGGCACTTTCCAGTAAGGAGAAATCTTAGATTGCACTCACACTACTTTTTATATGAACAAATCAAGAGGAGTAAACATGAAGTTAAACAGACTGTCAGGTAACTCACTGAGCCTCATGCAAGAACATGTTCATATTTTTATTTTCCATGTCAGATTCAGCAAATGCTCATAATTTCAGATAACTGTGTAAATCATCTGCCTGTGAGTGCATATGCATGAGACTTGCAAATTAGCTAAATAAACGCCCCCATAATACCATATAAGGCTACGCACCCTGCACCATCTGTCAGGAAGTGTTCATTAATGAAAATGGCATCAAAGAGTGAAAAGAAAAACTTTATGAGTTTGAAGTCCTGCTTTCAGAGATCCATAAAGGAAAATTTGTCATTTTAACAGTGTCAGCAGTGAAATTAAAGGACCAGCTAAAGCAAAGAAAGGGGAAAATGAGTGTGGTTAATGCCATGTTACCTGAGGGTCTGACTGTCACTGAAATAAAAAGGAAATGTCTTGATATGAAAATACCTTCAAAGAAAAAAAAAAACATAGCCACAGCAAAACGATCAGTGACTACAAAGGGAAGAGGGGGTCGATGTCAAGTTTCAATCATGGAGAGAGAAGACAGAATAGGTGAGGATGTTCTCCTGGACAGAAGCTTCATAAACCATCTAAAAGATGTCGACCCACATAAAAAAAAGACTTGTTAGATATTACACCACTCATGTGATTACTTCGATGTGTGCTTTCATATGAGATACCTTGGGTTATCAAGGTTTCAGCTGCCCCTAACCACTCTATCAATTGCCCCACCAAGAGGGCAATGGTGACACTCTGACTTCTTGCATCAAAGTTAATATTACAGTCTTGTCTTTATTGGTGAAAACATATCAATTGTATTATTAATGTGTTTCATATTATGCAATTATGTTTATGATATCAAAAGATGAATACTGTATTTCAAGTAGTCTGAGTCATGAAGGGAATTTAAAAGAAAAAAAAAAGAAGTTATGACTGGCCGTGGTCTCCCTTATCTTAAAATATTAACTAACTCTCAAAATAATGAGAAACGTTTTGAAAATAATGACATATCTCAAAACAATGATATAATATCTCACATAATACTATGTAAGTCATTCAGAAAGTTTCTCATTATTTTACACCATATAGTCTATAATTATATATTACTATATATTAAGATTTTGAAAATTTAAATAACTACTTTGAGATTGCAAGACACTGACAAGACACTGATGTACAGGATCTTCTTTTTTCCATCATACTGGCGGAGATGTATGGAGATGAGTGTATAATGTGGATCTATCTGTCTCTTAGCAGACAGCCCGCAGTGTATCTTATACACTTCACTGATACGCCACAGAATTACAGAGAATTGTCAGGCTTCACGATCAAAGAACATTTTTATATGACGTCCATATTTATGCACTGTTTCTCTCTCTCTCTCTCTCTGCTGTGGTGATACTTTTTTCTCATCAGCTGATGATGTGAGCACTGATATCTCTCTCTGGAGTGAGCGATGCTTATGTTCATTACTCGCAAATTGTTTTGCTCAGTTCATCATTCACCAGAACTATGAGCATGTTTAATGAAGGCCGCTCTTTTAACGTATTCATTCACAACACTGGACAGCAGGTCATGCAGAATACTGAGCCTGATGTTTACATTTATTTTCTCTGGTGTGAAAAAGAATTCGGAAAGAAAAAGGTATTTGTCAAGGCTGCAACTCAGCCTCATTTAATGAATAATAATTACCAGCTAGAAAAAGGATGAAACATCAATATTCAGTGGTCACTATATTTCCCTCACTTTGTAATGAGGAACAGCCAAAATACATACATACATACAGTAAGATGGGTTTGGCAGTTTGGCAGGACATAAGATCCATAATAAGCTTCAAGCATAACATAATTCTAGTGATCTAAGAAAATAGATTCATGCTCCTCCTCTTGTCTTTGTTTCCAGGCTTTAGAAAATTTGACTCATGACAAAAGCAAATTGCAGGCTGGTAAGATAGTTGATCGCTGAATCTCACTTGCAAAACATCAGAAAAAGTGGGAATGAGACTTAACAATCAGCCATCATTTCAATATGCAAGTTTCCCACTAGATGCCACTAAATCCTACAGACTAGTCCTTTGCGTCACAGCAAACAATATTTTTCATAATTTGTGCTTCACAATCACTTGTGTGAGTGTGCATGAGTTTGTCCTAAGTTTCAAAATGATTGCCCATTATCACTGATGCCACTAATTGTGAATGAATGGGAGAAAACCCTTAATGCTGACACTTTTGGAATGAGAAGTCATGTGAGGATCATGTTCAGATGTCCATATTCTTTGTTTCAGTGTCCACATACTTTTGGTCATGCATTTACTCTGTTTGGCAGGATGAGCTCTCCTCACCGTCTATCTGTCTACCAATGTATCTGTTTACCAAGAAAAAAAAAAACAACAAAAAAAACATCTGTTTGTTTTCTAGAATTTCTCCTGGGCTGAGACAATATCAATGAAACATATACAGTAGCAGACACACTTGAGTCACACAGGGAACTAGTGAGAATAATGTTCTGTTTCATGTGACTGGAAGGCTTCGGGCTGGTGGAGTATTCAGTCATTTTACAGAGAAACCCACTGGTTCCTGCATCACTTCCACACATCTAACCACTGAGTCATCATGCGGGGCCAGATACTGTAGTAGATCACATGACACTGCTTCTTTCTCATCTCCTAATGAAGGAAGCCAATACCATTTGGTGTTGTCAATAGATTGCTTTGCTTTGGCAACAGGTCTGTGTGGTTATCAGAGGAGTTTGTAATGTTGGTAATGGGCTGAAGGGGCCAAATGCCAAAGATAATCCAATGGTAATTAAATGTACCACTGCCAACAAGGCAAAACTGAGAGTGTGAGGGAGCTGGAGGGAGAATAAGAGAGCAACTGTGACCCGCTGTTGATTTTTCTGTCCATGTTGTTAGACAGCGATCTGTCTTCCACTGGCAAGATCAATATACAGCAGGGATAGAACACTTAATCATAAGACACACAAACATTTGGATGTGAAGCATGCACACACACACACACACACACACACACACACACACACACACACACATACACACACACAAGACACACACACACAATATTAGAGCAGGCTATGAAATTACGTATTCAATTATGCAGACCTAAAACATTGTTTGAGCTGACACCAGGGCTTATCTGTCACCATGCTGAATGAATGAGAAAATGTTTAATTCACTTTCAGTGTATCTGCATTAACCTGCCAGAAACTTGTAAATGTTAACACCTCTAATAGCTTTTAATATTCAGGAAAAAAAAAAGCGCCGTAGCTTCAAAAATCTGTCCATAACCGCTAGACACATTTCAGAACCCGTGTGACTAAGGCGTGTGTTTGATCTCCAGTCACAGCCAGTGTGTCATGATTAGCTGTTCCTGTTAATGGCAGGGCAGACGTATCTGTCCATCACATCGCCTGTTAAAGAACGTTAATAATGTCTGGTATACTTTATGTTAATCATGTCAGGTTGACAACCACAGGCCCCTCTGGTGTAGAATTATTATTCATCTGCGCTGAATTGGTGACACAGTCCGCACAGTGAAATAAATTCCACGAAGTTGGTTCGGTCCTTGGTATGCCCATTAAATCTGTATCTGAAAGTTAATTTGAAAATTGTGTCTATGCTTTGTGCCCACTGATGCAGAAAACATGAGTTACTTAGTCTGATGATTATGATTCAATTTAAAGGCTCTATAGTCCACTCATTTTGCCCGATTAGACCTCTTCTGAGGTATGATGGTTCTGTACATACTGTGCTTGATTGACGTCTCTCTGACTCTCCTATTTGTTTTGTTGCAAGTTATATTTAAGTCATTCAATCTTCACTTTTCTAACCTCACTTAAGTCACATCTTCAATGGAGTTGTAAAGATAGCTATAATATTAGCATTCACTTTTAATTGCATTTCTAGCCACCTTAAAAAGTCCAATATTGACTCATTCTAGCTTTGTTTTGGTCTCCACCAGATATCTGGCTGTTAAATTGCTACAATATTTCACTATATTCACCGACTGATTAGTAGCTTTGTCTGTCTGCCATCTGGCCTCTCAAAGGCAACACCCTGTTTGTTTTTGCCGAAAAACAGCAGCTTGCAGCCGCACTTGAGGAGGATAAGAGAAGTGAGAATGAACCAAAACTGATGATGTGAAGGAAAATGCTCCATAGAAGTGAAGTGGGCTGCAGAGTTTGGTGATAATTGTCTGTTGCTTTTTCAACACGACACATAATGATCCACTGTTCATAGAAAAAAATAGTGCTACTTTAATTTCCCAACTAACATTTAAAAACTGTGTTCAGACTACTTGCTTTATAGGTCTTGAAAAGATTACAAATAACAGCTTGTTATACCCCCATATAGGGGAATAGGAGTGCAACATAGAAGTTAAAAGGTTGTTCTCTCCCTGGTCCCCAGACCAAAGTTTGAACACTGAAATGCAATTAAACTGAAGTAGTTTATGCAAGAGTATTCAGGGTGACCAAAGGCCAAATCAACAAACTGAAGAATCTGTCTCCTCAAAAAGTGCTGACTAAGCCCAAGTGAAACTAGAGGTGTGCACACAGTGGAGTGCAGATCCTCACTAGGCAACAGACAGTGAAGCACCTACTGCAATGCCACCACAACTGCCAGATGCGACTGGTTCCACCACCATTAACATGACACACAAATATGTTGTTTCAAGTTGAAGCACAATTTCAAACTCAGGCAGTTGTTGATCACTTGTGGCCCCTAGAGGCCTGTTAAGAAGAGTGAGAAGTCAGCTGTCAATGGCTGATGTACGTCTCCACCAACCAGTCAAATTACAGTTTATATCCATGTCTGTCTGTATGTGGTGAAAACTTTGAGGGAATTTAATAGGGAACTTAACATTACATTGATTTGTAATTTAATAACATTTAATAAAAGGTTCTGTGTGTATTTTTGGCCAAATGAAAGTTCTCGCTATACATTTATGATTCCAGTGAAAAATTTACAATGAGAAACATCATTTGATCATATTAGACATTTGTGTGTAATTTTATCATAAGTACCATATGAAATCTTGAG
Organism: Lutjanus erythropterus; assembly: GCF_056507025.1. NCBI lineage: Eukaryota > Metazoa > Chordata > Actinopteri > Lutjaniformes > Lutjanidae > Lutjanus > Lutjanus erythropterus. The sequence goes on from NC_139329.1 coordinate 10,362,857, forward strand.
TTCTGGCCAAAAAATTGTTTGGTGAGGTCTTCATATAACACTTCTACAATAATGGAATGACCTGAAAACATAATGTCTTCAAGGGATATAAACATGAAGACATAAAAGCCTTAAAAATATATATTTTTTAAGGTTTTTCAAGAACTGTGAAGCTCACATGTTCTTCAGCATAAAGTCATGAACGTGCACAAAAAAGTTCAGTTCAGCTATGAGAGAAAGTGAGGCATTTTAGCATAATCTCTAGTCCTCACATTTTTCACTAAAAGTGATTGTCTGCCAAAAAACTGACTGTATCGATCATTTTATACATGTCTACAGCTGCTTTATCTGTATCAAACTGTTTTAACAAGGAAATACACTGAATAAACTTTGCCATGATCTCACAGATCCATCTCGCAAAGCAACTAGAAAAAGGTTTGGAGGTCAAGGACAGAACTGAGAGGCTGCTGGCGGTCCACCAACACCTAACTGCAGGAAACCAGGCATCTTAAACTGCAGGATGATTTGTTGAAACCAATAAGCAGCTGACACACCCGAGACCAAACACACAAATTCAGCCAGTCAGAAAGAGACACCTCTTATTTGACATTCAAAGATCCTTTCAGGAACAGAGCCCACACTCTCACACGAATAGAGCCACACAAAACGCAGAAAAAAAATAGACACAGGTCAGGAAATATGGCCAAGGCTGACTGCTCTAACTAAACAATTTATTTTTCTGCTTTCTGGTTACTCTCAGGGGTGGACTGGGACCAAAATGTCTTGCACAACAAACAGCAAACTGCTCCTCCTGCTGTTACGGGTTATACAATGGCCTGGTTAAGGACCCTTACTTCATGGACTCTTTTTACATCTGTAAAACTCTTTTGCAATTTTACAAGCCATCATTTTCCAACAGGCTTACAGTTCTACACAAAGAGCAGCTCCTTCAACTTGAAATCTTGCCATGTTTTGTCAGAATAAACTTGTGAGCAGATATGTAGTCCCTGTGTCTGCAGGTATTTTGTCAGAGGTGTCTCGACCTTGAAAATCTGAAGGAAAAGCTGGGCAGCTAATGCAGTCTTTTATTTATCTCTTTAGAGCACTGAAAATCACCCAGCTTTTGACATGCACTGCAGTTTTCAAGTTGCCTGACCTTGACAAACTCTGTGTCATAGGAACATCAATGCACAGAGCCTGGTCTGGTTTTCTAAAAGACCCAAAGATCTTCTTCAAGGCTACATCTCTCTGGCTCACAGCTGAGTCTGTTCATTAGTGAAAAAGCATCTGTGTTGAGGTTCTTGGCTTTCATGCTCCCCCACATTCACCCTATGAATCATCCTCTGACAGGACTCCTGTAAGAAAACAGAAATGTCATTAAGACAGAAAATGGACCCACTGGAAATGGCCTCTGGATTTGGGTTTAGCACATCCGTATTTATAACACCAAACATGTAGCTGGTTTGAATGACAGAAGGGTGGCCTTTATATTGCATGTTTAGTACATGAGCTGTACATTACTGATGCAGTAACTGATGTCCAAACAGGGATTTAGACTACATCTGATAACACCGTATAACAAAATATTGGCCAGTGGATGCTTCTGTCTTTACCAATGCAATGAGTTTCCTAAATTATGTTGTTAACAACCTTGAAAGTGAAAGAGCACTTCACATCTTGGGTGGTAGCAATTTGCACAGAAAACATCTCAGTCCAGTAAAAACTGCCCCTAGCCTGTGAGGTGCGTCTTTTTCTTACTGCTCATTTTATTAGCATTCAATAGGAAGGTCTTTCATGTGAAGTCCCTTTTTATCAAGAAGAAAGAGGAACTCCAAAAAGTTTGCATGATAGTGCTGTTATCCTCCAGAGTGTGTGCTGCCTCAGACTGCATCCCTCTGTAGCTGTAATTCCTCTCTTGCCAGTGAATTTCACTACAACAACAGAATGTTCCAACACCTGCCGTATCTTCTGTACTTGATCTCAGTGGGCTGATATTTGAGAACCAAACAGCAGGCTGGCTATCTCTGCCGCGCTGATACAAACCCAATGTTTCTGTTGTGTGTGTGCGTGCAATCAAAATTTTGACTATTTAAGCAAAACTTTAAAAACTAAATGAATGAATGACACTGCTGTATGCTGTCATTAAGTCAGTATATTTAAGCTACAAGCCATCAAAAATAGTGCACAAGCATATGATTCTTGTTAGATTTTCAACCCATCCAATATAAAGTTATCTTCCCTCACAAACCCAGTGTATTATACAAGTATTATATATTTAGTCCACAGCCAGAAAAGCGAACCTTTGAGGTATCTAGGCCAAGCAAATGTTTCCTAGATAACATATTACTGAGAGTAAGGTTGTACTGGCCCCCCCAAAATTAATTTGAAATTAATGAAAAACCTTCTCCGCAGTTGAATCTGTTCCACTGCAGGGTCAGTGAAGCGAGGAGGAGCAAGAATCAGCCACCTGTCATCCTGACAGGACACTAATACACCAGCGCACTCCATGATGACAAAAGAACAAATGGTTACAAGATTTCACATTTCATTTCGGGTCCAGCTTGACGTCAGCACATGTAGATGCACGGACGGATTATGGACCTAATAGTCAAAGACATCTAAATGTGACTCGTCTTAGTCATTTTTGTCTCTTTGTTTTAGGTCCACATGGTTGTTTCTGAATATTTGTTGTTCTCTTTGTAGTTGTTTTGTGTCTCTTAGCACTTGACTCTTTGCAGAACTGGTCCTCACCAGTTACACCCCAGTGCTTCCACTACAGTCCTCCCTCCCCAGTTTGCTCCGTCCTGTCAGTCGAAGAACAAGATCTAAGACTAAGATCTATATAGAAGAGAATGACATACAACAACAAACTGTACTTACTGAATAGAATATTTTGTGTAGAATCTTCAGATAAGTGAATACTGACATTAACATGAAAGAGAAATTTTAGAATATTTAAAATATAGAAAATGCTAAAACATAACACTGAGTTTTGGGTCTGCTGCCTTGTAATTAGTCAGTTAATTGATTTTAAATTCAACATTTGATCAATCATCAGTGAATGTCAATCCATTAATTTCCATCTTGCATTAGTTTAGAGTTGCTATCAGTTTACTTATAATTGTATATCTCTTTGAAGTTGCTTTGTGTCTCTCTGTAATTGTCTTTATAGTTGTGTTGTGTCTATTTGTGGTTCTTTGGTAAGACTTTGTAGTTGTTTTGTGTCTCTGTGTAGTCGTTCTCTTCAAACAGGGGCCTGTGCCTGGTGCACTCATTCAGTAATCAATCCATGTGTATACTTCACCTCATAACAATTAATTATTGCTCATTAATTGTGACCAGATGGACCGGAGAGAAGTGGATTATGCTGAAGAAGCGGTTACGGAAGTTCCTGTCATGCCTTGATACTTTCTGCAGTGAAAACACGTCAGTATTGGAACCCATTGTATCCAGTTGTTCAATAGGAAAGTAAATTGGATGTGAAGCTCTTGGCAGCTGCCTATTGTGCCTGTAAGAAGTGCCAACAATGGGCACGCCATTAGTTGTATTTTCAACTTGATCATTAACAAAAACTCCCAAACTCGTATTTGTACTTGACACAGGCTGAAGAGTAGAGGAGCTGTTTCGATCAATAATGTAAACAAAGTGTTGTTGAGTGTGAAGAATGTTTAATTACTTACTTGTAGACAGCAATTAAAAATAGGAAAGCAAGACTAAGACTCCCTCAATGTGACCTTGATGAAGGCTGTGTTGGTGCTGGCATGTGCTGTGTTGGTTTTTAACTTTTATTCCACAGTCCGTTAAAAAGAAGAAAAGCTTAATCTTTTCTCTGAGCTTTTTTGCAATTTGCTTTCACCACATTGCCAAGGAATCAAGGAATTATCTCTTTTTGTTCTCTTGTTTTTGTGTTGCTTTTCTTATTTATCTCCCATATTCCTTCAGGGAAGACAGCAAAGTGCGCACAATAAAGGCTTCACATACAGAACCAAGCAAAATATGACAATAAGTCTGTATAATACGATAAGTAGCTTAGCTAACCACTTTGCTGACACACAACCTCTAAACTGGTCTCCCAAATCCTCAGCTTCAACTTCAGGGCTTCCTGTGTCAAATCAAATTCAGGCATTAACAGGCGAAGGTTTGATATTAAAGCCCCTAGGTGATGCAAGATTGGTTTTGAAAAATTGTTGCAATTAGTGTGTGCAAAGTATGTTTTCCAACTGGTAGACAGTGTTTGTCTAGTAATTCAGTATAGTGCCTAATTTAATACACAGAGGCTGCCTCGCCTTCAGTATCAGCCCAAGTGATCTTTGACTGTACCTACACTTCACTGCTCCAGCTAATCAACACACAGGTCTGTGTTAGTGTGGACGTGTTGCTTGTAAAGGGTAAAGTTAGAACATAAAACATGAACCATGAAGTCTAGTTAGGTTTATTTAATGTGAGGACGCTACACAGTGATTTTGAAACAGTTTATATGGCTCAGTGCTACACGCTACAAGCCATTCTATCAGGCACAACCATTCGCACATAGTCGGCTAACAACTCTGTATGTGTGAGATCAAGGTCATGTGGAGTGGGAGTGACTCAACAAGAATTTAAAATGTGATCAACATGGAAAGGTTCTATTGTTACACTTGATTGCTTACAGTTTGATTAGATTACACACTATAGAGACAGATGATGCACAAAAGAAGAGCAATTGCATATAGGGAGTTAAAGGGAAAATTTGCACTTTTGACGTGGATGTCCAGTCAGTGCTGATGGTAACTTTAGTCAATTTAAGCAGTAAGTTCCTCAGTGTGTGCTATAGTGACCAAGAAAATAGAGTTTTCCTGATTTTGGTGCTGTGCAGCAGTGCCTACATGTACCAGGATGCATTGTGTGCATGCGTCTGATGCCTATGCTACCATGGTATCACCACCCTAGCCTATAGATATTACTCTGTTGGCAGGAACATAGCATTAGGTGGCAAAAATACTGATATGGCATGAGGAAAGTGTCTGTTGTCCTTCCAGTGATGTCACAGTGATGTCACTGGATGCAGGAAGAACGACAGATTTTGCAGCAGGAGATCTTGGTCAATGTAATACTCACTGAGGAGCTTATTGCTTTAATTGAATGCATTCACTGCTAGCATTGACTGGGCAGCCACAACTGCCAAATTCCCCCTTTAAAGCTGCACCAATCAGTACTTTTATATTAGGAGTGGTAATGTGAGTGTGTAATGTGAAAGGGGTCAACTGTAGTAACAAACCCACAATTCCCCCCTCATCTCTATGGAGTATTTTAGCATCTTTCAGGTAATTGTTTTGTTTTATAACCTTCAACTTTATGCTTGGCCCAGTCTTTCTCATTAGCATTGTTTCCAACAGCAGTGCAGCTGTTTTCAGTACTGGACGCTACCTGCCCAGTGCCAGAAAGTCAGCAACTAGCTGGTGAACATATGGAGCAAGTTAAAGAGCCAGATTTTCCTTTCAGGAGTTGGTGAGAAGCAAAAGAGAGCTAAAATGAGAATGAATGCTGGACTTACATTTATCAGATGGCCAAAAACAAACTTGCTTTGTGTCTGCTGGATATGTAATTAGGTGACTGTGTGCTAACATTTGCTATAACAACTTCATAACCTAAATGATATGTAAATATCATGCTTACAGCTTGCTCTCAGGCTTTTTTTCTGCACATAAATTTTGATGTTGAAGCATTTTTTACAGGAGAAACAGTGAGAAACATATTCACAAATGCATGCACATAGACTAGAATGCAAATTAAATAAATTATGCCTATATGCAATGTATCTGAGTCAAAAAATAACCCCATATAGATAGAACTGAACTTGACCTGTAACAGAGAGGAAATTATTCCATCTAGTTCTGAAAATCGGATTGCCTTCAGAGACATTACCCTGCAATCACAAACCATAGGTAGCATTATGATAATGGTATACAAAGTGCTGTGATTTTCAAGCCTGCTGTTTTTGAATTTGCTGATTTGATTGAGGCGCCACGGCTCATTTCTAAATTACTGCCGCAACGTTAGCATTCATTTCCTTCGAGGGAACCCAGCCCAGTGGTCCATGAAGTCAACAGGAACTGATTGGACCTGGAGCAAAGTGCGAGGCAAAGGACAAAATGTGTGTGAGACATTGTCCCAGTAACCAAGCAGTTCAGTGGCTTTTAAAAAAGTAAATTGCTTGAATCAGGCTGTGTCTGCACAATGTGGATAATTCATTTAAGAACACTTGCAGTGTGAATGGGGAACATGGAGTGTTACGAAAATGCTGATGTATAATTATAAACCTTTGGAGGTGCAAAATTTCCTGTTTGAGTCTTTAAGCTTATTTACTCTGATACATTTTAGAGAAGAATATTGAAGTTGTTAGAAGACTTTTCAAACATTCTTCTTTTTGTTTCAAAATGTGGCTTAACATGAAAAAACATACAAAGAATTCATGAAATTCAATGCATTTGCAGCATAGCAGTTACTACAGCTTAATATTGCAAGCTAAAGTGTGAGCAGAATGAGGTCATTTAATGCATCACGTTTTGCACCACAGTTAAGTAACACTGAGATCTTAAGATTTCACCGCAAATACTTTTACTCAAGCAAAATTTGCATGCAGACTCATTTCATTGTGCTATGATCAGTGATTTAGCTCTTCTTCCACATTTTTTTTCTCATGCCCTAGTGAATACCGCTGTGTAGGACCACTCTGTCCCCTCAGGCTCTCTGTCATCACTTATTTAATGTGTCAATAAACAGTCAATATACAATCACACAGTCCAGATATTGTCATTGACATATCTTTATGTTTCTGCTGTCAGACTGCACTCATTTAAAATACCAAATTGATTGAATTGCAGTAAAAAAGGCATCAGCAGGCATTATGGCCTTGGCTACTTTAGTAGCTTTTAACAATAAATCATTATTGTATTCTTGAGTAGTCATCACAACAGTGACAGAAAGAGTTTCTGTTTGAGTTGTGTCGCAGGTTGTAATGAGACATGCGGAGCAACAAAAAAGAAGGTTGAGGTCTTTTGTTGTTTAATGTGGACATGATTTTACAGTGATCACAGTCTGGCCTTCACGCATTTTAATTGTCTAACCTGAACCTGTTTTAGTTTCCAGTTTCACAATATAAACCTGTAACATTGGCATCATTACATTTCCAAAAAAATAAATATTTTGCCATCATAAAGAAGTTGCATTTGTAAAGTATGGTATGACTATAAATGTCTGGCAATGACAATAACTTTGCTATGTAATATAATACAAGAGAGTTCAACTTTAATCCTGCCCAGTATCCAGTGGAAGTAGCAGCATCATGTAAATGTAACCATAATCTTTTCCTAACCCTTTTTGTTGCCTAATTCAAACCATACCTTGTTTAACTGCCATGATCACACACAATCTTTCTCAACTGCAATGTGCAGATGTTGCAGACTGCATGACAAAATTCACTGATATGAGTTTTTTGCTGAATTGTTAAACATCAGCATTCTTATTTGGCAACATGATTGCCTTAAGCTTTAAGATTTTTTGAGCAATTACACATAAAGTAGTGGAGGGGAAGTTTTTGTTGTTTTCAAATTGATGTTGCACACTCCTTAAAGCCATTCTTGAAAAAGCGTGCATCTTCAATCAACCCCATCAACCATGTAAGTGGACAAAGCTAACACAACACCGAGCTGGAGAGTCTGGCATCCTACAAGGTTGAACTTGCTCAAAGCTATTATGGCTAGGTTTGAGCCTTGTTGGTAATGCAAATAGTATTTTCAGATACACCCACATTAGTGAACAAAAAATTAATGGCCTCAGGTTTACTCTGGCCTTAGATAGCCTTCTTATTATCCAGTTCCGAGGAAAGCAAAGTGATGGGGAACTGGAAAGGCCAGAGTCCTTTTAATTGACTTTCTCTCCACAGTTAATAAGGTAAGAGAGTAAAGGATAGACAGCAACAGCTATTAGTGACACTGCTGGCCACAATTAGACTAACATACACAGTTCCTCTTGGCTCAATAAAGAAGTCAGGTATCTGAGTTATCTCTCTTTCACAGGAGGTTGTGATGGGCAAATAAAAAAAAAAGGCTTTAGAAAAAGCTGGGAAAGTAAGATCTTCTCCATCGCTTTATTTCTGTCATAGCCAGTAATCCACAAGTGTAATGCAAGGACTTTATTTTGTAATTTCCGACCATAATGCTTTTGCGGCTAATAATAGAAGAGATTCATCCCTGGATGCCGTTAATCTCCAAGCAAATTCCTTTAATTGTAATGCAAATTGACTTTGTTTGTACAACATTACTGTAAATCCCCAGTAAATGGCACTAATGCTGTTAGATGATCTACTTACAAGCACAGAGAACTGTGGTGAAGAGTTACTTATATCTCAAATAAAAAAGTCCTACAGTCACATCAGAGATGTGGGCGCCTCACTGACAACGAGGATTGGGAGGGTTACTTTAAAGTAATGTAACTTGATTACTTTATGTTACTTTACTGTTTATCCTAATATGATGTCTTATGTTTGTTGTTAGGTTTATTAATTGCTCAGCTATATGTCTGCCTGGTATACAAATGGCTAAGATAACTTTAGTATTGGATTTAGTAGTGTTCATAAACCACAAGATTCATAAATCTCGTAGCCTCATCTGACTTCTGACATTTCACCATGCATTACATTTACTAGCCAGATTGTTGCATTGTTGTGTTGTAGAGTTTGTGGAACTCTGAAAAACCTTTCTTCCATCACTCTTGGTCATGTGTTGCAAAATTCTTGCAAGATTTATAGCTTTTTTTTCACTGTGCATGTTGTACAAATGTTAAAATCATCACTCTCACATGATTCGTAGTCTGAGTTCCTTCCAAGACTCAACCATCGGTCTCTCCCTCCACATAATTTGAATTTTGAGTGCAGCGCTTGCAGGCTAATCTGATCACTGCGCCACACCAAGGGTAGTGGTGCTCATAAGCAGTAGTAGTATTGGCACTGACAGGTTAGCTAGCCACTGGATTTCTGTGTCGCTAAGGTTAGCGGTTGGTCCTGTAAATGTTTATTTAAATTAGATGTTGAGTCCTTGGATGATGACAGTATTTTCACATCTGAAACCATAACTTACACTGTACTGAAATGATGTAATTTTCTTATTTCAAGACAAAATATGGGCAAAAATTCCACCCTGTGGAAGCATATTTTATACTACAGGCCATGATACCAGAGTGAGAGAAACCAGAGTGATGTTGCAAGACTTGTGAAGTGTTATGTGTTTTGATCCTGCTAAATAATGCCTATTTTTACTAAATGTAACTGTAATCTGATTACGCTGTCATATTTCTCTTGTCATTTTGTTCAGACAATCTGAAAGAGCACTTCACTGTGCGGCATTCAGGACTATGCTGTTTTTAAACACTTTTACCTTCACTAGCTCTCACAGGCTTTTATTTTTCTCAAATGAATGTGAGGGAACTGCTGGGACCGAGATTGTGGATAATAATATATGATTGTTCATACATGAAAAGGCAAAGGGATGACTAAAGTGCACATATTAAGGTGAAAGCAGAGGTACAGGCACCTATTGAGAGAAGAACAGATAACAAAATGCTAGACAGTCACTGACAGAAGGCGGTGAAGTCTTTCTTTGTTCCTGTTAAATTATTCCTCTTACATCAGATCTCATCAAAGTCCATAGTCTGTAAATCTGCACATAAATTTGCCCATAATGTGTTCCTGTGACCACCCCGGACACCCACTGAGTTGCATCAGTGTAAATCTATGCTGGGAGCGAATGTGCTGAGTCCGTCTGCCGCTCCTCATAGTTATCAGGAGGAAAATCACAGCCATCCGACCGCAAAGAGACACAATGAGCACAACAGTGGAAACAAATTGGTACTCTGGGGAGCTCTGATGCCTCCTCTTTGCTACCCAGTTTGGTGGGGACGACATTATAATATACTTCAGCTGCTGCGAGGGAGGCTGGCCCTGCAGAGGACTGTGTGTGTGTGTATGTGTTGGGAGTGTAAACAATGAGACAATCATCACTATGCATGTTGAGCAGCTCGGCATGGTGTCTCCACACAAGCTGATGTCTGAAATGGTGTGCTTAAAACATGCAAAGGTCAGGCTGAAATGCATCATACTAATATAAATACTCATGTGGCCACTGTTTACAACATGAGTAAAACATCTTGTTTATATTCCCTGTTGATTTCATGGGTTGTTCTCTACTTGTACTCATTATACCCTGGGGACGATGAATGGCATTATACACTGTATGGTGCATTAAAGCACACAGACAGATGTGCTGCACACATGAGACGCTCCCACCCCCAACAACAACCAACTATTTTTCATTCTTTTGTTTGGTTAGCAAATCCTCCAACTCTGTGACGTTAACCAACCTGCAGAAGAGACATGTTACATCTCCGGGATATAAAACAAACCTAACATGACTTATATTTTAATCAGCATGTGATTTTAAAAGATGACAGGGCCTGAAATAGGAACTATGTCGATGAAAATCAAACAAAGCAAAATTAACATTAGCTTATTAAAGCTAATGTTGATTGAAGCCTACTGTATGAACAAAACGGACTGCAATGTAAAGCCAGAGCTCACAATTTATGTTCTGGTTTAACATCAAGCCACGGCTTGAGTGAAAGTGCAGAAAATAAAATGTCACGTCAGCCCCTGCAGACCATTCTGACTATTGTCAATAAAGATTCATCTGAAACCCCAGAGGTCGAAGTTCATTTGGTAGCAATAACGCTAACACTTCTATTATAGTCCTGAACGGACATGTACACAGTCCACTGAAGACCTCACAGACACTTATTTGTACTGTTTGTTCGATTTTCTGCAGCCACCTGAAGGAAGCACTCCACACATGCGCAGGATATCGGCATCTGTAGTGGCCGTATGTTTTGCGGACTAGTCTGTGTGGTCATGGCAAATTGGCAGGTATGGTGTTGTCTGTTCAGAGCCTACATGTAAACCCTCTGATGATGGGATTTACGTCACATGGACTCCAGTGATCCCTCACGCACTCATGGACATCAATAGCATACTACCAGCTTAGAAAGCAGAAACAAACTGCTTTGATCATCCCGCCATCCTGTGTAGAGAAACCTGTGAAAAAAAAGAGGTGTCGGCATATATGGACCCCCAGGTGGCAATGAAGGTGTGGACAGCATGACTTGTCCATTTTGCAGAGAGAAGTGGAGCTAAGCCAGCTACGTTTTACTTACTCCACATGATGCATGGGAATTTCAAACACAGATGCAGAGAGAAAGAAAAAAACAACAACACTGACTTCAAGATGCAACTCGTGACTCTCCCTTCTCTGTGTGAGAGCCTGACGGATGACCAAAATTTCTGACATGTCAGAAATTCATCAAAATGTCCGACAGGTGTTTGGGAGCAGTCGATTGGTCCATGCTCTCCCCTGTCCGCTGCAAAGCAAATGCTGAAGCTGACATTTGGTCCAGCATTAAAAGTTGTGCAGCTCAAAAGAGGTCAGAAGTGGGCTCAAATCATAGGGCATATGCCCAGCTTAGTACCTGAGAACTAACCAAGTCACTCTATGACCTTATTTTTTTTAAACACAACTTGTACACACTGGAAATCAGTTGAACAACATACAATGTTATGCAAAGTTTGCAAAAGGTAAGGGCATTGTTGCTAAACTATAGGGATTCTGTTTAATTTAGCCCGTAACATATGGCAGGCTATCACATGAAGGTATGCTGTGTTGTTGGCATTATACTCTAACATCCACAACCTGCATCTATCTTTTATTGTCTTTTTTGCATATCAAGGCCCCCTGCTTAAAACCTTTTTGCAAGTAAGACAACACAGAAAATCAGAGAGCAACCTTGAGATATATCAATGACAAACTGAGAGGAAATTGCTAAAAAGAGACTTCATAAATGTTTTGTGTGCTTATGTTGACTTAGCAAAATGGATGTTTGACTTGTAGAGGCTATTAAGTGCAATATTTACAGCACATTAACTGTGTACCTTTGCATTTAATGAAGGAGGCTGCTCTTTTGAGCTTCACTCTCTGACTCTTTCAAGATGTCCTGCTAATGAGGATGGGAATGCTTAATGAGGTAAAGATCTACCTTTTTGTGAGCTTGTGTTTAGCACAAGCTAGGATCATTACAATTACACAGAGAATAAAAACCTCCAGACTTCCAAAAACAAATAAAAGATTGATTTACTCAGTAGGTGAGCAGGATGATAGAGTAGTTTAGGGAAATGCACTAATTATTTCTTTCTATTCTTTCATTATTCTGCCGTCATGGCAAGAGTTAGATAATTGATACCACTTTCATGTTTGTGCACTAAGTATGGACTTAGGGCAGTGAGTTTAGTGTAGTGAAAACGCAGGGGGAAACAGTTAGTGTGAGATATTGCCACAGAATCATTTTTTAAAAAAATATCTTATTCTTTTGTGCAGGGTTTAAGCAACAAGATGGTCAACCTTTTAAACTGGGCTTTGTGCAGAACCTGGCTAGCAGTTTTATAAACTGAAAGCAGAGATTGTGGCCAATGTATGGAATCATTATTTCACAGATTCCTGATTGATCAGCAACTGAAAAAAATCATGGATAGTGAAAATATGGAGGAAAATCAGGCCTTACTTCAAGGTAAAACAACATATTTGATAACCCATTTTTCTACTGTAGCTAATGTTAACATTCAGCCACTTCCTAGATAACGTAACTGTTTTATAGTGTTACATGATACAACAGAAAAGGCATAAATTAATTTGTAAATATCAACACACATCTTGGGCAGATTTATTTAGGCCTGGAAGTGGGTCCCCAAGGCTTTGTCAGCTCTGAGGTAGTCAAAATTAGATTTTCACATGTTAACTACAATCACGATACAAAAGTTTGTATAAAAATCAATTTAAAATGACACATTTTTCTATCCTCACTCAAAATTAATAGGTTACTTATTAGGCCTCTGTGACTGTTCAAGATCTGTGATAATGAATCATTATTCTTTTGGTAAAGATTAGTGTATGAGCTTTCTCTGTTGGGTTGTTAAAAGAAAAAATGTTAAGCTTTATACTAGGAATAAACATTTAACAAAGGAAAATGTTTTAACAACGGAAACAATTATAATTGATGTACTTTTCTGACAATTAAGCTTTGTAATGAAACTTATTTTTTTGGTGTGTGTGTGTATTATTTTCTAATAGAAAATTCAAAGGACACTTTACTGATCCACACTGAAAGGTGTTCTGTGATGAGTGATGTGTGTGTGTGTGCACCATGGCCAAATGCGCCTGTTGCTATCATGTGCAGATGGATCTACTGCGCCACAGACTTTGTGCTTCGACCAGGCTTTAGCCGGTCTAAGGCGCAAGTGCATTGGACTCCAATGTGCCATGCACAAGATAGCAAATGTACCTGCCACGCCTTCATTTTGCCTTCATTCTCAGGCACAAATTAATTTGCTATCTTGCAAAAATGACAACTGCATTGGTGTAAGATAGCAACATAGAAATGTTCTGGTTAAGTTAATAACGTGACATTATGCACTTTAGCAGTGTGGATTTTGTGTGGCAGTAATGATACTGGTAACTTTAGCTTGGAAGTGGCTGAATGCTAACATTAGCTGCTTTCTCACAGTAGCAGTAGTTAGCAAATATGTTGTTTTACCTTGATATATATGGCCCAGTGTCCCTCTTGTAGTCTCTTAAGTTGCTGATTAATCGGGAAGCAGTGAAGTTATAACACTTTGTCAGATTCTCCATGTTTATATGAGTTGCAACCTTGAATACAGTAAAGCAACATTTGAGCCCCCCATCCTGAATGTGAAGTAAGGGGAAAATGTCCACTGTGGAGTGAATGGTCTCCTGGCTCTAGCTCTATATTTAACACGCAAATATAAGAGGTATTGATCTTTTCATCTTACTCTTAGCAAGAAAGAAAGTTTATTTCTAAAAATGCAGTCTATTCCTTGAACAAAGTAAGAGAAATACGGACAACTGAACACTTGAATAAAAATACCTGAATGGCTCAGAGGCTTCTGCGCATGCACTTCGTCCTCAAATTGTTAACATGAGAGTTTTTAAAATTCTCTTGTGAAACACTTATTTTCACAAAAAAAAAAGGAAAGAAAAAATGTTCATATTCATTATGGTCAAAACAAGGACAAGGCTCTCCTGTAGCAAATTGTTCTTGTCTGATATTTTCATGCGTTGGAATATTCAATTCATATCCAAAATACTGCTAATCCTTTTTAAATGTCTTGTTTTATTTCACATAAGGGACGGTGATTTGTTGTCTTGCACAGGTTCCAGAATAGAAGACAGTTTATCAATGAAGTCATCACTAAAGTATAGCTCAAGAGGAACCCTCGTCATTGATTGTTAACCAGTTGCCAGGCAAAGGTTCAGTTTGAGCTGACAAATAACCCTGGTGTCTACCAGAGACATGATGAAATGAAAAAGCAGAGCGAGCCTGTGTGTCTATATTATGCTCTGTGGAAGGGAAGACCTTGAGAACAGGGGAAAAAAAATGCTTCTTATTGCAGACTGTTAATCAAAACACATTACAGATACAAGCTGGAGGAAAGTACCCTCATCTCAGTGCAGATCAAGGTCGATGTTGGCTCTTTCTCTCTTTTTGCCTCTTTCATCTTGAGCAGGTAGTACAGCTTGATATGAATATCCATGCCCTTGAGAAGGGCATCCCTGCTGTGTCAAGGTTGATGACAAAATTGGGATTACAAGTAAAATAGTAAAGTAATTTGGTGCACACTGAGAGGACTGATTACAGTTAGAGTTGAAAATAGAGAGAATTGATTCTATTTTTGTTTTATTTTATGGGCTAAAAATACAAAACCCTGAACAGAATCTATTTTGCTGCTGTCCCCGTCTACAGTGGTCTACAGCAGCAGCAGCTTTGTTTCCTGTGCTGGTACTCCTGAGAGAGATGTCATTGAAAACGTGGTCTGCCATGCCCACACAGTCTTGGGAAATGGTCTCAACAGCAAAATTTGCTGTTTTCTAAACTAGGTTTTCTAATAGTTATAAATCTTTATTTCCACTCAGATTTTTGTTGATGTTTAATGAGACACTAAACTTTGTTAGCACACATGCATTTTTACTATTTATAGCCACATTTCCAGAAGCTTTGAAACAACGGAGTTCAAAGTCATATCAATGGATCTGTGAAGCTGTACTACTTTGAGCTGGATGCTATGATGCCTACAAAACCAATATGCTGATGTTTTGCAGGTTTAACATGCTCACCATATAAATTATGCTTATTAGCATGCATTAGCATGCAGACATGGTTAATTAGCACAAAGCACAAAATACAGCTGAGGCTGCTGGGAAAGTCGTTAGTTTTCAGTATTAGGTCAAAACCCAAGGTATTGGACAACATATAAATTAGACCAGATGATGGCACCTGATGACAAATAGGACGATCGTGGTCCACCCGTCAAATGCAGCAGGATGGTGTAGGACCTGGTGCTTGGTCTCATTATGCCCGTTTCATTTTTTTTGACTGGGCGTTAGCCAGGAAGCAGCCTTAAGTCCAAGCAGGGTTAGCATGACTCTTATCCCTGTGCTCCTTCTGGTATGTGCATACTGTGCATCCAACAGGTCTGATTGGGTGGTTGAGAGATCCCATGTGCGCTGTTGATCATCTCAAGGTACACTGCTCTTGAATCCAAAGCCCCCGCTCTCTTTTCTGAGTGTACATATGTCATAAGTCAGACATGTTTCAGCAATAAAGGTGAAAAATAACAGATTAAAACAAAAATGCAGTGAAGTTTGAGGGAGCCACTGGCTGCAGCATCTGCAAGTTGCCATGGACGGGTAGAATTTGTGGTAGTAGCCTACTGGTGATGGGGGAGTCACTGGCTGCTGTTCAGGATCAGGGTGACATGTCCAGCAGATTGAGGTAGGCGATGCTACATTATGAGAGCCATGAGTGCAGGAAAATAACAGTTGATGGATGAAGGGGAGAATAAAGAGACCCTTTAGGCCTGGTTGAATATATTGCCACTGTAATTACCACCAATATCTGCCAATGGCCCATTGAACGTTTGTCACAGGTTCAGGGCGTTACTTAACCTTGCTAAGCCTAAGTAGAATGAGAGTGAAAATGATAATTGAGTGGTCATTACAGATGAGGATCTTGTGTTAATAGGTGCTAAATGATCATCTAGGAGGGAATAAATGAGTCTGAATGGCTGAGTGGGAGATGGCGGATGGAGGATATTAGTATCATTATTATTGGATAGTATGGTTGCTATTGGCATTTCCTGAATTAAAGTTATAGGGAGCTGTGAGGAGGAAACCCTCTATGCTGGAGAAGCTATAAAGCAGCCACTTCTAATTAGGAAGTGAAATTAAAATGCTCAACCAATGGATGGTTTTGTTTTGAAGCCAAAGAGGCGGAGGAGAAGTCATCCTGCCTTCCCTGTTTCTGCCATTTAAACACTCAAAGAGTTTGTTTTCCACGTTGTAACCATTAAAGTTCCTGTTTGTCCTTCCTTTCAGTGCTCACCTTGTCCTACTTTTCCATCTCATGTGTGTCAGAGAAAACTTGTCATTGCTGTTGTCTGATATGAAAAGTAAAAATTAAGTATTTATTCTGCATCCTATGTGGGTGGCTATACTGTATGTAAACTAGAAACTGCTGCAATGTTGTGTATCATTAATGTAAACTGAACCCCTCATTTGCTCATGACAGTCCAGTGCAGGTTAATAAGCACTTACTTGTGAGTGCTTGCACGTGCACAGGTGCACACACAGCGGCATGCATCTGTCTGTTTCGCCCACAACAACACTACACTCAGAATGAATAGTTTTTTTATTAATTTGTCTGTTGAGTCAACTGTACTTTACTGCCAATAGAGGGTTACATTTGATCCGAAAGGTCGTCTTTTAAAACCGTCATTAGCTGTTGTGATGAGCTTGACACACAAATCCAGTACAGTACAGTGCAAATAATAGTTTCTCCTCAGTCCTGATCAGCCGAGACAGCTTGACTGTGAAGTTTTCACATCTACGCATGTCAGAGTCAGAGATCAGAGATTTCAGAATAATTGAGGGCAATAATAGAAGATATCAAGTGATGCACAAGTAACAAAGGAAGACGACAAGGTTTTTAAGACTTGCTGCTTGTTAAAATAGCTTGGAAATATGTGCAGAGTTTCTCACGAAAGCTGACTGCATTCAGCCACCTGGCATCAAAATGTTTAAAAAAGTTGAAGTCGTGAAGAAATGAAATGGATTTTTTTGGATTTAAGGTTTTTACATCAAACTGAAACTGGATTTTTATTGTGGTACCAAAGAAGATGCTGCATGAACCAGAAATAAAATGCCCATTATTATAACTGCTATAGCTGTTATCTATAACTGCTTTTATCTCAGCTGGTGTCAGCATACATCAGTGGACACGATCTTTTAACCTGTCTGGATGAAAATTATTGTATTGTCTCTATGGCCAGCACCTGTCAGCCAGCAGCAAAAACATTCATTCACTTGCCTCCTCTGCTCAGTCTTTGAAAGACTTCTGAAATATACGCTCAAATGCATCATTTGGTGAGTCACACTCATTCACAGCCAATTTATGTTTTACACTGGCAGCGCCTATGAATGAGTCTTATAGATCAGTCACTCTTTCTCATGGAGCTGAGCGCTGTCATCAACATGTACTGACTTTTCAAGGTTGTGAAGCTGTCTGCAACCAAAAATGAAAATTAAGTCATCATCTACTCACCCTCATGTCCATTGAAGGTCTAGTTTTTTAGTCCGCAAAACAGTGCTTGAGTCTCACGGGAAAACAGCGTTGCAGAATCTCCCAAACAATGTAAGTGAATGGTGACCAATTTTCAAACATGAAATGCCTCCATACTGCTCAATTGGCGCAATCCAAGTCTGCCACCACAGTTCAGATGGTGTGCACGTACACGTGAAAGTGGCTCCAACCTAAGGACTTATAGTGACCATTTAGGTTAAAAACATGATGTAAATGACATCTTTCAAAGCAGCTTTGCATGTTGAGGTTTCTGTGTTTTCACAGAAGAAGCTGTGTAATGTCCCTCTGCCCAGTTTGCTGTTAGATCGTCAGGACAATATAACTAAATGTGCAATGAAGTGGTTTTCGTTTATTGCAAGGCAAAAGTACTTGAAAGTAACATTCCCTGACACCGTCCATCACCCTCCTGGCAAGCTCAAAATTATTCTTGATGCTTCACCAGGTAGGGACAAAATGGACATAAAGACCGATGTAAATCCACCCATCAATCCGTGCCACTACTTGCTTCCCTGACCTGGCTGGACATCGGTGCTGTATATGGGGGCTGTATATAATAGCTTGAGCTGGGACACATTTCATATCTGCTGTTCAGATTAATGTATTGAAACAGACTGGCATATACTTTAACACCTCATGTGTGCCTTCACAGATTTTGCCACAGATTGGGCCTCCTCCCAGCTGGCATCCTTGCATGATTGCATGGTGATGTAAGGTTACTTTTAAAAGTCTGTTAATTTGAAAGATTACTGTGTGATTACAAAAATGAAAACCACTTTGTAGTTCCTTGGACATGCTGGTCATTGTCCAGAGGGAACGTAGCGTACTGCGTACATTTATCTTTGACTGTATAGCCTCAGTTAGTCTTCGGCCCATAATTTGTATCTCTGCACCTGCAGCCTTTTAGCTGCTAAAGATCTAACAGAAGGATACGACAGAACTTACAGTACATCATTTTTCAACATGCTACTGATGAACCAGTTAGCTTCTCATATGCCTTCATATAAATAAAGTGCACAGGCTTTTCAAACTTTTCAGGCTTTGTAGAGGCAACCGTCCAGTGTTCTTTCGAGTTCAGTCTTTTATAACACAGCAGAAGTTTTTTTTCAAGATGTGTCTTGGATAGTTAGTTCCTCTGACGAGACATCCAAGGCCGAAAAGCTTCTTTCTTATTTTGCGTTTTTGTGGAGTGTTCTGAGCACATTTAGTTGATTTTTTTAAATCTCTGGGTATTTCCATCCACCCTTTTCTATGCGCATTTTCAATTTAAAATACATCAGATCTGTGTGGTGTATGGAGACTGCACTATGCAATTTAAAGGCAGCTGGTGGGAGAATTAGGACCACCATCTGTTTATCTGAACTTGTTTAACTCCTGCTTTTTGCGTAATGGTAGAGGGTGGAAATTGATTTTAGTTCACATTTTCTTTTGCTGATTGCACAGAAATTTTGTTCAAATGTGTGTTACATTTGGATGGAGAACTGACTTGTGTGAAAACTAATGCTCATTGCTGCCATTCTGTACCTTCCAATTTGAAAGGGAAGAAGGAGCAGCTGTACTGCTGAGGGGCCAACTGACCTGTCACCAAAAATGGAGAGAAGGCTGCTTGTACATGCTGCTGAGGAACAATTTGATGGAAACATAAACAAAAAGCATCTAGCCTGGAGAAACGTTAACGGGCAGTTGAAGTGAAGGTGAGTTTTTCTTCTGGCATCAGTGTGACCAGGATCAAATTTGCCGGGTGCCTGAGAATCACTGAGGGCCTTGGGTTTAACACATTTGTTGTGAACAGTCTTGCAGATATCACGTTGGTTAAGCTCCATCAGATAGACCACCAGCTAGTTCACCATCATGCTCATGCTCAGAAGCATCCGACTGTGATTATGATATGCCTGGGTTGTTCACTTTGGAATAAAAGCATAAAATGGCCCCAAAAAACAGGTTGACTGGGTCCTTCTTGAATCTCACATTAGCCTGCTGTCTGTCATGTGGCTTGGACAGGCACATTTCTCAACTTGACTTCTTTCTCCCTCTCCAGATGGAATATATTGGCTGCTACAAGAAGTGGGAGAGTAATTGACTTGTCCTACAGCGACTTAAGGCCACAAAGAACCTCTGACTCTGTATCTTTTCCGCGTTCTTTCAGACACAACTCACCATGGGTCAAATGTTGAGTTGGGTAACTAGACAGTGGTGAGTAATCTACATTGTATCTGGGCCCAAAGGGCTTTTCTGATGGTTCTCAATTCTCTGTTGAAGGAACCTTTTTTAAACTCTGACCCAGATCTTTGTTATAATGTTATAACCAAAACCTGTGCATCCACTAGGTCATCAGCACAACCTGTTTATTTGTTACAATCACTGTGGCACCTCAAACAGAAGTCATCCTTCATTCCTAATAACATCAGTTTATCTTTGCTTTTGTTTTACCTGTAGTATCCCTTTAATTCTGTGGACCCTCAAGACCCTGCCACCACATGATCACTGAGATTAAAAGATGCACAACCTACTTTAAACAAAAGTTTGATAGTTTGCACTGACCTTCCCATATTAATTTCAAGGGAGGGTCATATAGTATTTTCATGGTTTTAGTTTATGTGTCCTTTCAAAATCTGTTTGTCAGCTATAAGATACTAACAAAATAAATGATATGACAACCAAACAACAGCCTAATGTTTGTTGTTGCTTCGATTTAAGTTAAACTTGAAAATCAAGGGTTGCATGTCGGTACTTTCATGCAGCTCAAATATTTTGGAAAGCACTGATATCACAGCCTTCAGCTCAATTCTGCATTTATTTTCTATGAACGTCTCTTAACTCCTGTGTCACTCAAAACTCCTCTTCACCGTTACTGCTCATTCAAAATGCTGCCAAAGAGGTTCAGTCTCCAACTACTCTCATCATATCTGCCCAATTTTTGAGTCTCTGTGCCGGTTTCACCGAGGCTAAAAGTGCCTTTTAGAATCAGTGCTGAGATCTTATTGATTGCTTTAAAAACGCACGTAAACATGATTTACGTGACTGACCTTTTAAATTCTTGAGGAACGACTGCACCCTGAGGTGTTTGGGCAAAAAATTGCTTTTAGGCTGGACTCAAGAGCAGAATGTTCACTGCTGGACTCCCTGTAATTATAGTTATGAACTATGTTTCTAAATTGCTCTGTAATAATTATTCAGTTAATAGGGGGACTGCAGTTGGGCGATGAATTTGTGGGCTTGTGCACATTTCAAATTATGCACAGCCATTTCATCCATCTATAAATATATTGATAAGAGCAACGTTAAGAAAAGGAAATTAATCTCACTGACTGAAAATCCCAAATCACAGATGACATTGTTTAACTGCAAATGATCATCAAAAATGTAGTGCAACAACATTACAATCGATAAAGTTACATGCGTGATACTTCTAATCATTAGCTGATCTGGCAACCAGCCTCCAGATGTTCTAGTGTTTTTGAAAGGAGGTTAAAAAAACAATGTTTTTGACTGCTTAAAGGGGCAGTTTGACATTTTGGGAAGTATGCTTATTTGCTCACTTGCCGAGAGTTTGGATAGTAAGGAGGATTGAAACCATTTTCTGTTTAGTATGCAGCTGGAGTCATGTGATGTTAGCTTGGTCTAACATAAACACCGGGAGAAACCAGCATTTTCATTCTCTTCATTTCAACTTGTAAGATACTGACATTTTGTCACTGCCCCTTGGTGACTCATACAGCTGCGCATGGCACCCATTTATGGCTGGAAAAGATGCAGCGGGCTTTCTAGTGACTTGAATGTAAACCCATCTGCGGCTGTATGAGACCCCCAGGGATTGTGATGTAGTATAAAGAGGGGGGAAGTCTGGTGTTGTGGATGGATGGATGGCTCAAACAAACAGGATTTTCAACCAGGAGACCAGGGTTCATGAAACCAAAATGTTATTAAAAGTTGTGAGGCACATAATGTTAGTGCATGTCATGTGACTTGCGTCTTGCGAGTCGCTTCAGTGACATACATATCTTATCATACTCATTGTAACCCCACACATGGTCTTATCCTAAACCTAACCAAACTGCAGCCGTTTCACAGTGATAATCATCTGTGGTATGTGACAAGCTGGGATGAGAATAGGTTAAAGAAACAGAGAAGATGCCAACCAGCACCTCTAAATTCTAACAAAATGCTCACAAATTAAGTCTTTATATTATTTATATCCATGTCGTAGAGTAAAAATTACATGTTTACTTTTCTTATGTGCTGGACTATTTCTTGTAAATCAGCAGCGACTTTCTGGAGTCTTGTTGTCATTTTGACTTTAGACCTTTAAGCTTATTGCTGCTGCTGTTGTTTTCAGTGTAAATACGACACCAGCCGTGCAGTTTATGATGATTCAGCTTTTTCAAATTGCAGCCACGATGCCGTGTTACAATGGCAGCCACAGACAATAATGTAATAATAATAATGTAATTGTTTTAATTATGTCTCATAATTTATGGAGAAATACGAGAGCATTTTCTCATTTAACTTGTGGCAAGACATCAAATGAGCACATTTTCCAAAATGTCAAACTATTCATTTCATGTGATTGACTAAGATAAAAAAAAATAAAAGAAACAAAGATGCAAATGGAATTTACACATCCTCACACTTGAGATAAATGTGTGCAGAACTCCTTTTACTAGAGATCAAATGGCCTTTCAGTAAACACACAATTTGCAAAACAGCATTGTGGGAATTTTCAGTAACGGCTTTATTAAATTAGTGCAAAAGACAGACATAACTCATTCAAAATGTCATCTTTTTCTTGAAGGTGGTCTTCCACACAAACCCACACACGCTACGTTCTTTTGATGAGCGCAAGAGAAAAAAGCGAAACTATCCACCAAAAACCACAACCTTTGTTTGCTTCTTACACATCTTCTGGTGACTTGTAATGACAGATTGAGAGAACAGGAAAGGGCAGAATTGACTGGAGACAAAAACGAACCTAAACACATGGCAGTCATCAAAGCAAGACTCCTGATTCTGCAATTAATCACAGATTTCAAATAATAATAATAATAAAAAACAAACAAAAAAAAGATGTTACAATAAAATAGTCAACACATCAATAGCATTAGAAATAGTGCCTAAAAGTCACAGAAAAAAGGTTTCCTCTTTTTTATTTACTCACTGTGTGGGTGACCAAAGAACTTGCAATCAAAGTACATAAGTTAATCAATACTGTATATTTTACAATGGTAAAAAATAAAATATTTATATAATAGTACTTTTTTTTTTAAGGTTTACACCGTTACTATAAAGATATACTGTTTTCCACTCCATGACAACTAATGCAATAAAAACAGAAGCAAATCGAAGAAAGGACTCCAGAGAGTTTCTGACTTTGAAGGCTTATGGCTACCACCTTGTCCTAAAAGACCACAACCACTGCAGACAAAGAAACAGGCTTTGTTCTCTCTGCTTAAAGAGGGAAACAAGATCAAACACAGTCTGTGACGAGAAAAGAAAGGAACACATCAAAAAGTCAATGCTCTTCCCCGACCAGGACAGTAGCTCAGCCTTCGCAGTGTTCCCCGGCCCACCGAGAGACAGAGAGAGGTCGATAAGATAGAGGGGGAGACGAGGGAGTGAGGACAGATAGATAATAGGACGATGTCTATGCATGGCATGGGGAGGGCGAAGGAAGGGAGGGTGGAGCAGAGGGAAGAAGAAAAGAAGAGGAATAGAGGTAGCTATGAGAGGAGAAAGAGGGAAGGGGAAGGAAAAGAAAGCTGGGGATGGAGCGAGAGGTTTCAGATGAACCGAGAGTTAAAGTGAGGTCCAATATGAAATTGATTTATAGCTTTTGTTTTGTTACAATATCAATATACATGTTGTTTCAAGTATCTCCTACGGATGTGGCATGTTGCCATGAACGCTGCTAACACCCAGTGTTTGTCTGCCAGTGTAATGGTGCGGTGCCAAAATGGAATACAATGAAAACTGTAAAAAAAGAAATGGAACAATCGATGGTGAAGGAGATGTAGAGGAAGGAGGAAAGATGGAGGAAAGAGTCAAAGAGAGTCGAACAGAGTCAAGAGGAGATGAAATGAGTTGGGGAGGACAGATGCAACAAGTGAAAGATGAAGAGAAGCCAGACGAGAGTGGCAAGAGAGATAAGTGAGAGACTTCAAAAAAAAAAAAAAAACGCAGAGTGGTGTTACACAGCTGTTGTGCCGGTGGGGATTGTGTGTTTTTTTCTTGTTTGATTTGTTGTGGTGAGAAGACTCCTTCTCGCTTCTTCATCTTCTTTTTCGTCATCTTCTTCTTCTCTCCTAAGCCTGGGTTGCGTGGGGGAGATAAGTCGTTGCTTTTCAGTGTTGCAAAAAGGACTACGGGAGGTTTCAGCAGAATCTACAGGCCTGGTGGGAGAGGAGATGAAGGAAGCGGGGAAGACAGAGGAGGAAAAGAGGATGTGTGGGGAGGAAAAGATAGGAGACACTGTAAAGTCAAGGTCGTCACCGAACCAGATCAATTGCAATCAATTACACAGGACAGGTGATGGTATTGCATCATTAAAGATTCAGTAAGGACAGAACAAAGAAGTTAGAATTGTTCACTCTTAAGTCCACCTTAAAGCTTCTGCAGGAGGAGGCTTGGGAGGAACTTGTCATGGACACTGATTGGCTTTTTCATTAGCCAATAGCGCTGAATGTGGGCTACCAAGGACTGATATTTCATGTCACAGTTGGTGGGACTATAAGCATTTCCCTGCTTCAGCTACAGCGATGGAAGATGAGGAGGAGAGGAGTCGGTTCGCTCGTGACAAGAGAATGAAACAAACCAGGTTCCTTCTCACTACAAAGTCAACTACAATTATGTTTTCTACCAACCACCTTGTTCTCCCTCTGTATTGTCTGCCTGTTCTTCTGCTGCCTGTTGTAAAGCTTCAGAGTGCTGACTGAGATTACAGCAAGCATGGACATAAATGACAAAATAGTAGATTGTAGATTGTTCTCACTTTCCCTTTTCATTTATATATTAAATATTTTAACAGTGAAAGGAAACACAAGGCTATAGGTGGAAACACGGACCATGTCAGGGTGAGGAATAATGAGGGGGAGTGCACAACGTTTCGAAACTTAAAAATGCATTGTTTTACGTTTATAACCAGCACAGACACTTTGTCACAATACTGAATGTCTAGACAACTGACGTGGTTTTCTTACCGGGATTGGCTCCCAGTGCCTAAGCTACTTTAGCAACAAGTAAAGCTATGTTTATGATCTTGGTACCATATCGCCCGTCGGTGTTGGTGGCTGCATTCGTTCCGGTGACCAGGTGTGTTCACTGAGAGGCTGAGCCCAGTTCTTTTGCTCACTAACAGTAGCTAACAGTTAAGAGCAGCTACTTTAGCAAGTAAGCTGCTAAAGCTAGATTTATCTGTCCATGATGAAACTGTAAATTTTTTGTGCAGTGAGGCTCATTCTCCAGAAACAGTTCATTGCACTGCAAATATAGTGTAATTCATTGAGTAGAGGATAAGTCATTAACAGTTTCGAATATTTTTCCAGGAAAAGACAAACACTGAAATGCCACTAATAATAGCCGAGAACACCTACAAAACAACTTTTTTGTCATTGTTGGGCCAGACACTGGTGTAGAGATTATGTATATATGTGGAAAAAAGCACTTCAACATTGATTTTAACTTTATGGAAACTTCGAGGCGGCAGCAACTAACTAATTTGCTTTAATGTTAAAGTACAACCTGAAACTGTGTCAGCGTGTACCTTCCTTAACATCCTGGGTTGTTCAATCAATACGACAGAACACAAGCAACTCTCTCCAAACTTCAGAGTGCGGAGAGGTGAACCAAGCTTTTGATTTATCATGCCATCAAGAGACACTTCCTGGAGTGGCTACAGTGAAGATTAATTGGCTACTGACGTGTACTTGCAGAACACTTAAATTTTTACTTCAGACTGACTTCGGTTTATGGCACAGAAGACATTTCTGAAGCAGAATATATGGCCATGTGTTCAACAAATGGGCCTGGACCGAACGGAGAGAAGAATCTGTTTCGATTCACATGACATAATCTTTACGAGAATCTATGAAGTTCAAAGCGTTGCAGAACATATGTTAAAATTTGGAGCAATGCTGTGTTTTCCCTGGTGATACGGAGGTAATGAGACAGTTTGTCTCATCAGCCTGGAAGAATTGCTTACAACGAGCTAGCTAGAAAATCTGATACAACAAACAGTCACACAGTCACATAAATCCACACAGCAGGCACATGTACACACACACAAACACACACTGCAGTGTGAAATATGAGAGTTTATTGATTGCTCTCTGCCAGCCATCTCCTCCAAGTCTGTTCCCTATTTCTGACATGTTTGGAGATGGCTGAGCATTCGACAGAAACCCTCCTCACTCCTGCTCGCCATTTCGACCATTCTCTCCCCTCTTTTTCTTTCCCTGTCTCCTCTTTTATCTATTTTCCGATATGACTAGATTGGATTGGGCACTTTGGGCCTCTACAATGTCCTTAAACTCTGAGAACTGGGAGTCAAGCGGTCAAACAAAATTGAAAAATATTTAAATGGTTAGACAGGTAGGTCCACTTCGTACCAAAGTGTTCACAGCAAGTTCAGGAAAAGGTCACTTCGCCTCTACTAAATTCAAATTGCGCTGTGGATATGAGCACTTCACTAGATTTACTACATACTTCACAGGTGCACTCACAGGGGAGCCACAGACAAATCCAGGTCATTCATACGGCTGAGACCTTTTGCTCCTCTGACACAGAGGAGAAGAAGAAGGGAAAATGTATTTATTTTTTATTCATTATTGTAACAACACAATTCTTAGCATTCACTTTAATACCACTTCCACCAATGAATTACACTGACTGCTGCGATACACCATGCTGTTTGGTATTAGGATGCTAATTGTTGCATTTTGCATGGTAGGAATGTATATCTTGAATGTTGTGCTATCGCCATAAAAAAATGTCTTGACACTATGCCACCCCTGTTCACCCAAAAAAATGAAAATTCAGGCATTATCTACTCACTCTAATGCCGATTGAGGGTTGGACTTATTTTGTTAGTCTGTAAAACACTGCTGGATCTTCCCAGGAAAATCTCCCAAACAATGGAAGTGAATGGTGACTAGTTTTCAAACGTAAAAGACACAACAGAGTAAAAACATAAAATGCCTCCTTATGTTTGGCGTAATCCAAGTCTCCTAAAAACCCGACATGTTGTTTGCACACCGTCACAACACACACACCCAGCTCAAACAGTGTGCATGTGAACGTGGCTCCAAGCTAAAGATCTACTGAGAAGATTCAGGCTAAAAACATGCCATAACTAGCAATTTTTAAAAGTTAACTTGGCATGTTGGAGCTTTAGGAGACATTTAGGAGGCATTTTATTTATTTATTTATTCTGTTTTATTTTATTACGTTTGAAAACTGGTCACCATTCACTTCCATTGTTTGGGAGATTCGGCAACACTGTTTTTCTGTGAAACTCCAGCAGTGTTTTTTGAACTTAAAAACTAAACGTGATAATCAAATCGCATTTGTTAGCTTAGTATGATCATTTCCACTCATTCTAATCTGCATGGTTCTTGCTCTGAAATGCTCCACATATCCATGTATGGATAAAACAAATTAATATCTACATGTGCAGGTGACTGGTGGTCAGTTTAATAGATCCTTTGCCTCCTCACACTGTGATGGCACAAACTGATTTATAGTCATAAATTACTGATTTGAAACTAGCTAGCCTTTAGACTTAAGATGGTTTAGCACAATCCAGGACTGATAAAGAAAATATGAATCTGTTAAATTTTCAGTAAACATGTAGTTATTTTGGACTGTATATTGTTGTCACAATAGGATTGCACAAAAACATGTATGTGACAGTAAGTGCATAACTTACAGGAAATCTTACAACAAAGAAAATGAGACCTTACACTGCTTCACTATCGCTAGTCACTGCATTATACGCTTGTAATGACTGTGACTGTGTTTCATAAGTGCAACTCCTCAGTACACAGATACAGTGGTTACTGCGAGCAACAGATCAGGTGTACCATAAGCATTTTGCCTTACTTAACAGGCTTACCTTTAAGCCTTGCCTTTTACTGCTAATCTAGCAAAATGCATGCAGCAAAATACGGTGTAAAACAACCAATTTGGAGGTGGCAATTTGTCATAGCTAGTGATTGTTTCTAAAGGGTTTACCGTTGCATTATGCTTTCTTCCTTTCTATTGTGAGCGCTTGAGTAGGTTGCACTGTTGCTCGCGCTGTTGGTGGTCACAGCTCTTGTGTGCTTTGTTTAATAAGTTGGCAGTCAGTATCAGTCAGACAAACTCATAGTGCGTTTCAGCCGTTGACATGCCAATATGTCTTTTTTTTTCCTGTCTTTATCCTCTCCCATCTCTGTCTCTCCACATCTCTCTTTCTCTCAATAGGATTAGGGAGCAGTCTTGAAGAATGTGAACTATAATTTTGCCAGACATTCTGAAATGAATTGGACAGTACACTTCAAAAAATTCTGAAGCGATCGAAACATGCCTGAATGGGTGAATAACTAATAGGGTGAGGGGTATGGAACGGGTGAGGGTGGGGCCGATTGATTTTTCTTTCTCTATTGTTTTCCTTCCAATGCCCCCCTTTCATTTCTCTCAGGCCTAACTGCCCCCGCCCCCCACCCCACAAAAAAAAAAAAGGAAATAAAAGTGGAGAAACACTCGAAGGCACTCGAGACTCAGATATTGGTTTTTGCAAATCTAATGAGACTCTGCCAGTCCTATTTCACCTCACGCGAAGAACTGGATATAAAAGAGGCAATTCTCCCCCTCTGGCTAAAAAGTCAAGGCCCTGACATGAAAATACATTGCAGAATCAATTCACCTCAGCTCCCACGCAGACACAGGCTATGAACTCATAGGTCATGAGCAGATGAAAGGGAGAATCGGGTAGGAAGAGGAGGAAGATACGAGAACGAGAGGGATGAACAGAATATAATCACTACACCTGAGGTTGGTTGGTTATAAATGAGTCACTTTACACTACAGCTAGTAAAATTAGCCACAGCAAGTTTCTCTAATGATTCCTGCAACATGACATTTATTCTTGATATGTTTGTATATTTGCTGCTGTGGTTGTTGATAAGATAAGATAAGATAAGATAAGATAAGATAAATGTATGTACAATACAGCAAGGAGATAACAGTGGTGGAAAGAGTACTGAAAATCTGTACTCAAGTACAAGTACTATTACATTGCTAAAGTATTATTCAATTACATGTAAAAGTACCGGTGTTAGAAAAATGCTTAAATACAAGTACAAATTATTTGTATTAAAAACTATTTAATATTATTTACTTTTAATTGTTGATGTCACCATCACCTCTCCAAACTAGTGTTGCAAACTTTGTGTGTTTTCTTTAACCAATAATTGAAAATGCTCAATGATCAATCATTAATAATTTATTAGATTCAAAGCATGTTTTTTTCCCCCTATTTTCAATATTTTTCTGTTTGTTTTTTTTGTTATTTCTTTTCTCATTTTAAGTAAAAGTGTAATTTTCCTTTTTCAACAAATGGCTCTGCCAGACAAAACAATGTCAAATGAGGTGCCGACTGCTGCTACATCTATTGATTAAATATCCATGAATACATTTTTAATAGGTTAAATTCTTCATGTAAATTAATCGATTAATGATTAATCATCAACATCTGTACTCCAAATGTGTGCTACAGCAGCGCTTTGTTTTTCGTTTGTATGTCGTTGTTTTCATTGGTCTGTTTGTGATTAGATAAGCTGTTCCTCCTACAATCCAGATGAAAGGTTTGGATGTTGATTCAAATTGTACTAAGTACTCAATTATGATATTAAAAGTAACTGTAGATTACAGCTTGGAATGCATACTTAAGTATGAGTAAAAGTAAAGACCTGGAAATCTACTAATAAAAGTACAAGTACCCAAAACAACTACTTAAATAAAGTATTTTGAGTATTTGTAATTAGTTACTTCCACCCCTGGGAGATAAAGATGGTTTATATACGCATGCAATAACAGTCATTTTCATCACACACTCTCTGTCTCTCTCACACACACATATAAACATGCACAACACACACACACATACTTTTGAATGTAAGGTACAAGAGTGACATTTATTACACCGAGCATAATGTTCTCACATCTCTCTGCAGCTTGGAAAAGGTCCCACATATATACATTATAAACAACCTTACATTCCTGTATGCTGTAAACAACCTTCTGTCTCTCCTGCTCCAATACAAGATTTAAAAAACACAGCTCTGTACCAGAAAACAAATCTATTTCCATTTCACAACACCAGACAGAAAGGACTATTTTTTTGATTCAAACCTTTTTTTTTTGCCATCTTTAAGAATGACCTAATGGAGTATCACAAAGATTCACTGATGTAGACTTATCTTACCGCCTCCACTTATTGTAAGTCTCACTGAGTAAAAGCGCCAGCTTAATGCGTAAAATGTTAATTTAACAAGCTGTGGGAGGCGAGGAAGAATCAAACGGGACACTGGAGGGAACAGTAACCGTTTTCCAGCCTTTCTAATTGCTGAGAGGAGAGGAGTGTGACAGTTGATTAGGCCAGGTATGTCACGGCTGCTAGACAAAAACAGCAGCACTGCAGCATGAAGAGGAAATATTATAGAGGAAGACAAAGAATCTTTCAGGGTAACACTGACGGTAATGAAAGTTAATAAGCCTGATAACCCAGAATATAATGATGACTCTGTTTTAACGTTTTTAAAACTTGTAAGTGAATAGGAAATGTTTAAGATTCTTAGGTGATGAGTTTAAATTGAATTGGATCATACAGTACATACACAGATACAGACGTGTTATTTGTGTATGTATTTTTTTTAGACGAAGTGTCGATAACTAATAAAAATAAAGATTAAAAGCTTCCTAAATAACATATTACATAATGTTAGATCCCCAAATCAGCCATTTTTATTTATTGAATTACAGGTAACATATATAGTATACAGTCACAGTAATCAGAATTTTATTTTGAAAATCAGCTGAATATTAAATAAAAAAAAAAACAACAACTTATTTTTTACTTCAGTGGCGCATAACTTTAACTTTTTGGAAAATCAAGTCAGCACTTTTCAGGAATAAGCTTTAAGGCATTTATATTCTGTAATTATATCTGTGTATCTGAGTATTTATTGGTGGTGGCAGGGTCTGCCATTCCCGCCCAGGATTGAAATTGCCTTCACACATACAGCATGAAATCAAATTGGGGCTTCTTTATTTAAAACAATGAGTTTGTTCTGTGTGTTGTGAACAGACTTACTCTTCTGCTATATTTTCTTATAAAGTAGCTGCTCAAGGAATATTTGTAGGACTTGTAGTATTGAACTGCAGTTGCTGTCATTCAATATCAATTTCTCACAAGGCAGAAGAGATTTCTTGTGTGTCTGTGTGTGCATGTGCACATGTGGCCAATGGACCTTAAGTTTGTCCGTAGCTGCTAGACCAGTCAGCCAGGTTTTTTGTGCACATTCATGACTGTATGCTGAAGGACTTCTGTGATTCATAAGTTTTGAAAAACTTAAAAAAATACATATTTTTATGGTTCCACGTTGGCAACAGCTATGGCCTGAGGCACGTATGTTTTTGGGTCATCCCATGTTTCTGAATGGGATATCTCAAGTACACGTTGCGGGACTTTATTAAAACCTGGCACAAATGTCCACTTGGACTTGAGGACAAGTTGATTTGATTTGGGTTTTTGGGTCAAAGGTCACTGTCTGATGTCTTACTCTCATGAACGTGATTTCTCAGCAACAGCTGGATAGAATTTCTTCAAAATTGTTACAAACATCCACTTGGGCTCAAAGATGAACTGATTTGATTTTGGTGTTTAAAGCTAAAAGGTCACTGTGACCTCACAAAACAGGCTTTTGGCCATAACTCAAGAATCCACCTGATAATTATGACTAAGATTTCACACAAATGTCTGATATGTTTCTGGCAGCGCTGGAGAGTGAATATGTTACTGCTTACATGAAAATAAATCACAAAATAAATGGAGCTGTAACAGGTTACAGTTACTGAGAAAAGATATGATTGTGTGATGTGATTAAATTACAGTTACTAATCAAAATTTTGGTGATTACCAAGGGGTTACATCAAAACTGGTCGCTTGGCAGAGATCTGAACTCTACTGAGAGCATTCTTCTACTTAAAATGAGCAGAAGTGGAGCCCAAATATTGGTAGAATTAAAAAAAAAAGAAATTTTCACACATTTGGACCCAAAAATCATACTGAAGATTGCTGTATTCCGTTTAAGTGTCCAACTAATACACTACAATTAGATACAATATAAAAGGTCCTGAAAGCGGAACAGGCAAACATTTCACCGCCATAATGATTGTTATCAGCTGTACCTGTATTTGAAAAGTCTGAATATCACCTGTGTATAAAGGCCTCTATTCTAATGCTGCAGGGGCTGGTATTTATACATATCATTGCCAGACTGTGTATAGAAACCAGACACTTGTTTTTGTCGTTCATATTCATGTCACCTCATCCTTTTGGCAACGAACAGCTTGTTTATTTTTTTTGACTTTTATATTTCGCAACTTCAGAGTTGGGTCTGAAAATTCCCTCTGTATCTCTGAGTAACTGTTTAACAGATGTACCAACAAATCATTCATAATACATGAGTAAAACTTGAGTGCAGTCTGGTGCAACAACTTTATATTCATAAACAATTTATGATGCCTTTAAGCATCGCTTGCTAATGAATATGACAATTTTTGGGTCTTAAAAAGGTAAAATGTACAGTTTACATATTAACATGAAGTAGTAATGTACATTATGTACTAGCAATGGAAATCTATATTCATTTTATCAGATCAAAGCCTTGACTCAGTGTTTACCAGCAGAATAACTTGGCTATGGGCTTTTGTCTTAAGAAACGATACGCTCCTTTGAATACCCTTCATATCTCGGTGCAAAGATCAAAACATCACACAGCTTGATCTGACGGCAGAAACAACCCTCGCACCATACACATCACTCTCACACGAGGTCTCTTCAAAGGGAGCTGTGAAAAAGCCATATTTTTACAAGAGTAAATAAGCCCCTAAACATCCTGTCTCTATAGCTGGGAGGGGATTAGTGTAGAGCTGGAGAAGGAAAAGGAAAAGTGGCTGTCAGAGCGAAGCGAGGGATCAGAGAGGAGGGATAGTGTGGACTAAAACCCCGAGAGGATGGAGGTAAATTAGTGGCATCTGGGCTGGGAGTTGTTTGTTGTGTTTAATGGTAAATGCTTTGTTTTTACTCCGCCCTCTCACTCACTCTCTCTGTCTCTCCTTTACTCTTTGAATTACATTATTACTCTTGCTGAAATTACGGAGAAACAGAGGGGGAAGCAGTACTCTGCAGCGCATTACAACTGCAGACAAATCTGCAGCTGAAGCCTGTAATCCTGCATGGAAAAGATGTTAGCATGCAGTATTGGAGCTTGTAGACCTTCCTAAATTGAGCACATGCAGGGTGAATTGGTGCAGCGTAGGATGAAATGGGTGTGCATGTGAGGGAAGACGTAGGAATATGGGTAAGAGCCTCAGCATCTGCTCCCCCAGAGATTTCCATTTATCACCTTATTTCATATCCCTCATAAGGCAAAGTCCCAACAGGGCAAAAACATATTAATCTCCAAAGTCCAGCAATGTTCACCCCACCGATACGTATAAAATACACACTATTTAAATACTGTACATCCTGGCTTACTTATTCCCTCCAGCCACATGCCATTCCACTTGGAGAATTTCATTTTGAGTAACACTGAGGCTGCTGCATGTACTGTACAGAACACATCAACACACATGTGCACTGACAGTGAGCGATGTGCTCATCATCAACAGTGGGGTGTACCGATTTCTCTTATTAGAAATGTTATCTTTTGGGTTGTTCATATTTATCTTTAAGTATAGTCTAAGAAACATCCCTTTCCCTTTCGATCATCACTTATGACCAACTAGAAGTGTGTGGTCGTGGCCATATCTGCGGAGTTCCTGCCCTCTGCTTGTATTTTTTTATTTTCTCATTGTTTTGCTGTGTTCAGGACACTTTACCAACCCCAAAACATCAGTATTTGAAGTTCTGGTATCTGTCTGGTGAATTTATGGACAAATCCTACTTATACTAGTAATTCAGACACAAACATTACAGTACAGTAGCTTGTGAATCAATTGTGCACAAATCCAGGGATCCCTTATAAACACAAGAATTACCTCTTTATATAGGAGTTTTCATTGTCCTTGCAATTAAATCGCCGTCACACATGTGAAGCGTGAAATCAGATTGTGGCTTCTTCATTAAAACAGTATACGTTTGTTTGGAGTGCTGTAAACAGATTCACCAGTTGCTTTCGGTCCTATTTTCTCACAAAGTAGATCCTCGAGGAACGCTTACTTCCCCCAGAACTGTGGGACTTTGAATAATGACTGGCAGTTGCTCTTATTGCCATTTATACACCATCTATATCTGTAAAATAGACATTATGGTTGCACGTTATTTTACATTAAACTAATAAGATACAACAAGCTGTAGTTTATATCAAATTGGACAAAAACTATAAAAAATATGTTCTTTGTTTGACAGTATTACTCCCTTTATCTGACCCTTATTAGACTCTATTAGAGGGCAATTCAGAACTCTACATCTACTTCCTCCCTTAAAAACAATATGTGAACCAGATCTACCAAGTAAGGCCAATATTGTAGAGGAATATTGTGTTACAGGTAGAAGAATATTTGTTCTATGGGTGACTGCACAGACTTATTGCAATATTGTAGACAGATAATGTGATTCGATCAAAGAAGTAGGTACAGACATCTTGAAGTACCAGATATGTGATTTCACTTTAGTTTACAATACAGTTCTGTTGTACTGTATCCCAAACTAGAAGTCTTATAAGAATCTAACAGTAGGAAAGATCACACCTAAGTTGTAATGCTGTAATGTAATAATATAGTCAATCTAATTCAGTCCAATAAAGAGCAAATTATTCCTAGTTTTTGTCTAATTTGATACAAAGTACAGCCTGTTACGTCTTGTTAGTGTACTGTGAAATAAAAATGGGACTGAGCTTATTTACAACCTGCCCAGCCCAGCCAAGTTATTGTCTCCAGCCACATGCCATCCACTTTGAAAATTTCATTTTGAGGCTGCCACAGCGAGATAGTGCACAGAACACATCAGTACACATGTGCACTGATAGGGGGCAGTGTGGTCATCTGTTTTGCTTTGCCACCTGTGAGCAGTTTCACCAGCTAAAGCGGAGCATCCCTGCTTGTAATTACTTCTAAAATTAGGAATCATTCTTATAAGAAGCTGTCCTTTTTTGCGTGCATCCGCAGCCTATGGGAGCATGTATTGACTGCACTTAGTTTGCCCAATTAGGAAGTCTTATCTCAGGTGAACAATGGATGCTTTCACACGGTCATTTAACACCACGGATCTGAGTTTGTGTGTCCGTGTTGGTCTTTATATATCTGCAAGCATTTCTCTCTACAGGACTGCAGGATAATGCTGTAATTGTTCCCTACTTTATGGTAATCTGTGTGTGTGTGTGTGTGTGTGTGTGTGTGTGTAGAGGATGTGTGTGAGAGTCTATGGCACATTGATCACAAAAGAAAGGCTTACAATGGAGGGGAGTGAAAGTAGGGCCCTGCAAAGCTCTAGGATTTAGCTGCCAATCCAGCAACAGCAACAAAGGTCTGGTAAGCATTAGAAGACACAGTGTATGTTGGCACTCTGCACACACACAGCCCTCCCTCTCTGTCCTGCAGGTTTACATATATTATTTAAGGGTCTGAAAAGCAACCCCGGCGGAGTGCTATATGACCGAGAGCGAGGACAGAAAGCCAGCGAGGACGTGCCTCTACTTTTGGCAGCGTTGCTAAGCCGAGTGCTGCTGAAGGCGTTGGTGGAAAAAGTGTGAGGTTTTAAGGTACGGATGGAAAGGTGTGATCCGACTGAGGCCGGTGACAGCAGCAGCACAGTTCCCAGCCATATTAACAAGCAGACTTCACAGCCCCCACATCATTTAAATTCTTCCAGTACACACACACACACACACACACACACACACACACACACACACACACACACACACACAACAAGAAAAAATCTGTCAGTGGGGCAGAAATGATCTTTCTCTTCAACAAAAAAAATCTACTTCTTTCATCAATTCTCTTGATTTAAGTGTCATTTCATGGAGACTCACGGCCTAATCTGCCTGTTTTCTGTCTTGTTTGTGTTTGTAGAAAGCATAAAAGTGTGAGTCACTGCAGTTATTTTACAGAAAATGTGTTTTTCAGGTGGGATATGGAACTGAGGTACTTGTATGATAGCATTATCTGTGTATAGTCATTTTCTATCTTCTCTCGAGCCTAACTCAGAAACACTCAGCACATTCAGATACACAGAAATATATTATCCACCGTCCCAACACACACGCACACGCACACACGCACACGCACACGCACACACACACACACACACACACACACACACACACACACACACACACAATACTATCTGCTGCAGAGACTGTTGATCAGATGACCTCTAAACAAGGATGCCATGAACAACTACATGTAGTCCTTGTCTTGTGTTGCATAACTAAGCACTTTAGACACAGAGAGGCAACAACAGCCCTGTCTCATGTAAAATATATTCATATAGTTCTACCTTGGTTTGTTAAAAAAATTTAATTACTGCTTAGATTAAATTTGCTGGCAACATTTACACTTTAATCCTTGAAGAAGTGCAGGATTGATTTCTGCACAGATTTCACAAATCACATGAAGACGGGGGATGGTTCAGGTCAAACTTTGTAGAAACCACAGATATCTATACTATACCTATACACAGTACATAATATGTGTTATAAAAAAACATTAATTGATAAACACAGCAGATCGAGGGAGAGCGAGAGAGCTCATCATGAGTGAAAGAATAGGCAAATATGGGCAGAAGTATTTCTGTGATATAAAAATGTTGTCTGAGCACGAAACTTAAT
The DNA here is from genome assembly GCF_056507025.1 of Lutjanus erythropterus. Lineage (NCBI taxonomy): Eukaryota > Metazoa > Chordata > Actinopteri > Lutjaniformes > Lutjanidae > Lutjanus > Lutjanus erythropterus. The sequence goes on from NC_139329.1 coordinate 10,399,714, forward strand.
GTTAATGTTAATGTCTATAACTCTGTGGTTTATCAGTGAAGTTTATGAGCGAACTATACACTGCAGAACTGGAAAAGTTGCAAAGAAGTAGCAGAGAAGTCTGTTGCACTATGACAGCTAGCAATTAATATTTGTCATATCTCCAATTTAAGCTGCATTTTTAACAGGGGTGGAAACAGGTAATTTACATATCTATTCCTTATTTCTCCTAATTTGATACATTAAAAAATGTTATATTCAGGAAAAATCTGTTAATCTAAATGTCTCTTTTCTTTATTTTATGCGGTGTAACATTATCAAAAATATACCACCTCCGGAGGTGATTTGAGATACAGATGTTGAGAAGGTGTAAATCATGTGTTAAGACACATAGGGAATCTTTACCCTTCCTGAAGAGTAACTACAGTAAGTCAGCTGTCTGTGGAAAAAAAAAACAATGACTGTCTGGTTGTCACACAACACATCCACAATCTCTCTCCTAGTATGTATGTTAACTAAAGTTACAGTAAGTAGTAAGTCATTAATGTGTTACTAAACTACAGCTAAACTATTATTGGTGATATTGGTTAAATATTGAAGAAGGTTATGTTTTCTGTCTTATGCTTCAAATTTATGTTGACGGTTTTAGTATTTAACCAAAATCATAATCTTTCCCGTAGTGAAACCTAGTGCTGTCATGGATGTCTTCAGTATGAAATACTGCCTTCAGCAGTGAACACCTTGCACATAAGTTAAATATTAGATTTTCCTCATTATGTTAATTTAAAAAGTCATTACACACCCTTTACTTTACTGAGAGAAATAATTTATTGATGCTGTTGAATTTGTAGATTATTTGTGTCTGAACTTAATTTCTACTAGACAAGGTGTGGGACTGGAAGAAAGAGAGCTTGAATGGAGGGAGGGAAAGGTAAGAGAGACACAGGAGCTGAAGAAATTAAGAAAACTGTACTGTAGCGTGGCCATGCACACGCCTGTAGCCCGGTGGGCAAAAACAGAACAAAACAGGAGAGTTTAATCTCCACACCTTTATTCTCGTCTCCTTTCCCCATCCTTCCCCTCTGGCTCTTTCCATTTTTCTTGCCTTCATCTCTCTCCTGCAGGGTCAGAGTTCAGCTGGGAGATAAGGGAATTGAAACAGGATCCTCTCTGCCTCTCTGTCAGACTATCTGACTATACACTGCAGTGATCAGTCCCCTCTATCTGTCCCCCAGCACAGGTCTCTGTGATGAGCTCGAGCAGGAGTCATCTCTTCTGGGCGCCTGTGTGTGTGTGTGTGTGTGTGTGGAGATGTTCTGCATCTGAATTGGTGGAACTTGTGTTGCCCAGCTGTAATACTATCTGAGACTCCCAATAGAGATACACATGCACACACACTGTCCTTGCCTCCTCTCTCTCTCAGTAATCTCTAACCTCCAGCTCTGTGCCAGTGGTTCTCAACCTTTTCGAGTCATGGCTCTCTACAGCAATCAGGTGGGTGATCAAGACCCCCACCCCTGTCTGCCTGAGGAACTCAAACACCAAGACCACAGCTTTGACTTTTTCAAATACATTCTATAAAATCTACTCTAGGGCAAATTCTCAGCAAACAATGCAGAGCAAGCAATCCTATGAGCCCTGCAATGTAATGTAAAAACTTAATACAACCTCATTTCCCATCATGCCTAGTTCTGGACTGAGTATTTTCTTAAATTTGCAAAATTTTATGTTACAAATTGCAAATGTTACTTCATAAGTAAGTGTTTGTGTCTGTTCAGAAAATTGTGGTTTATGTTGGCAGTTGTCATTTTTGTGCTGGTTTTAACTAGTAGGAAGGTGGCAATTTGAGGCCATCTGTATTTTGCATATTTTTGAGTGCTTGAACCTCATATTGAATGTCTTTAAAGGATATTGATCATGTTATGCCATCAGAGATTAAGGAAACATGTTAAATTGAAATACTCGCTTCTCTGACAATAATGCTTTTTTATGTCTATACTATTTATATTCTGGGGCAGAATAACTGTTTTAGTTTGCCTGTTTCTTCTTCATTAAAGTTCAAATTAATGCTGAATGTTTGCTAAATGAGTAAGCATCAGTTTATGGTTTGGAAAAAATCATTAATAATCTTCTCTAAGGAGATGTTTACAATGGTTAATATGTTAATGGAGTGTAACAGGCACTAATCTCCATCTCCAGAATGTGTACTTTTGGAGCAGTGAGATTTCGTTTTCAGGATAACGGTCTTAGCTTTACATTAACATACAATTACAGTGAAGCGACTTGTTATTGTCAAACTACAATTTTGCACTCCTCTTGCATTCCTGTAGTGTTCATGCCTTTGTCTGGAGAGGTGGCGGCGGGGAAAAACAACTCACTTCAACCATAGATCGTATATTAAACAGGATTTCAACCCTTCGGGATTCCAGTTTTCCAGGACGAGAACTCCTGCTCTATGGCAACACCGCTCACTGTTCTGATTGTGCACAAACACACTTCAGTCCAAATGAACATATGTGTTATTTGGTTAATAAATGCCACTGTACGAAAGGACATCTGCGGAAAAGACTCTGCTAATGTCATCTTGGCATGTCAACCAATTATCATGCTTTCTGGTATCGACGCTGTGGCTGCTACCACCGTAACCGCAGGTAAGAAAATATTTCTTAAAAAGGAGAGCGTGAAAAGCTAACTGACTGTTCCATCTGGGATACTCTCAGGATCGCTGCCTTGAAAAAGTTTCTGTGAGGTGGCTGCTTGCCTGTGAACGCTGACACAGCATCGGCTTATGCTCATGATTAGTGTGTTGCAGTGAAACCGCGACTAATGGTCTATCAACGCCGGAGTGCTTACGCTGTCGCTTGCTACACATTGTCACTTTAATTTAATACTTTGTGTCGTGTGAATCATGACTTTTTAAAACAAGTTGCAGGTAACTAAGTACTCTAGCTGCATATGAGAGAACTTCAAGGCGCAGCGTCAAACAAGGGCTTCCCGTGCACAGCACAGTCATCTGCTGTGAATGAATGCTTGGAGAAAAGATATGCAGCAATACACAGATTGATCCATACCCGGAGGAAGATCGATGGGTCATGCTAGATGCTGTGATTCACAGATACCGAGAGAAAATGAGAAGATGAGACGCGGAGTTTCTGCCTGTAAGCAAAGGATTATGGGGAGAGTGCAGCTAATTGCTAAATAGAGGGAAAGCACAAGAGCATGTGATGTGGTACAGGGGAGGAAAAACAGTGGCAGAGAGGGCCAAGGGATGAGAGACGGGGAACAAGGCGGAATATGCAAAGCGGGAGTGATCATCGGGACATATGAGAGAGGGAGAAAAAGAGCTGTAAAGATCAATAGAACAAAAAGAAAACAAAGAAAAGAGAGCTGGAAAGAGGAAGGAGGACATTTTTCTGATTAAACATTTCAGTCAAGAGCAAATCAAAGGTGATATAATCACAATGCCGCCATTTTTTAGACCTAAAATTGCATCCTTTTTTTTTTTCTTCTCATACCTCGTCCTTCTCTTCTCCTCCTCTCCCTTTGCGCTCTCTCCATGCCCCCCGCTGTACCCCGCCTCCGGCGTACAGCGAGCCCGACTATAAACTACAGAGAACAAGCCCAGACGGGAGAGAATAGGATCTTGGGGCCTTAAAGTTGCAAATGATTTTTCTTCTCACCAAAGTAGCTGTTGGACGTCTTCCATTACGTTTGTGTTGTGAATGGAGGAGGCTGAATTATTCATGCTATCGCTAATGGCTTAAATGAGATATTCAGAGTAAATTCAAGTTTGACTTCCCGGGGAGTGCCCAAGGCATGGCGGCAAAAAATGCAGAAATGTGAAATGACATACTTTTGCAAAATGAATGCAAAAAAAAAAGAGAGAACATTTGCCAGTGCATGAATACAAGTGATACGAACTGTGTATTAATTCATGTCACACACACACTCAAACACTTTATCACTGCATGATAAATTGGAAGCAACATACCATATTACTGCAGTATTAACCCATGTTTAAACAACCCAGTGGGCAAAGATGCATAAAAATAGTCACCAGTTAAGAAAAGATGTTCAGAATAGGTTCAACAGTGAATGTTTTTTCACAGATTATTTGATGACACTAATTGTCAATTTTAGTCCATATTTCACTGGGATTTTCAACAGTGACACTTTTCATCCTCTACAAAGTGAAAATAATAGCCTATTATCACTTTGGACCCTCACTAAGAAACTACATCAAAATTTCTCAGTTGAAAGCCAGAAAAAAAAAAAACACCACACCAGATTTGAACCCACGTTACTTAAATGAAAGTCCTGTGTTTTACCTACTCAACCACCACACCCCCATGATTATTTTCACTACTTTGTTGCTATTAACACTCCATTCTGGTGCACGCTCTTTTGGAGTAGTTGAAAAAAATAACCAATACACCTGAGTGCTTGCACATGCAGGTTAGCCTGCAGTAAGAAGTGCAAGTTCTTTATTTTACGTTAAAGCTACTACCAGGAACTTTCATATTTAGTTGATTTTGGAGGCCCCTGTGGACAAAAGCGGTAGTTTTTCCCACCATAAAAATATGAAGTCCAAAAAAAATGTAAACACCGACTTGTTTCATCCAATTCACAAAGTATCTGACTCAGTGGCAGAAATGGCTGCACAATGTTTGTTCATGTTGTTCAAAACTCCTTATAGTAGCTTTAAGAACATCTCCCATTATAATGTCCTGGAACAAATTTGTGTTCTTAGATGTTAGATGTTTAGACTGAATATCATTCCCTTATCAACCAGAAATCAAGATTTAAATCCCAGTTGGTGCTCATTGGGAAGCATGCCAGAAAGCAGAACAATGCTTCATGTTCTTTTGTGTCTGTGTTGTGGTTGTGCTGGTACTTACAGAGTAGGGCGAGCAGGAGTGTCGCGAGCAGCACGAGAAGGCTGGCGCGGTGGGAGTGGGCGGAGCTGCAGTGCATCTTGCTCTTCTTACAGACGCACACCTGAACTTTGACCTCTGTGCTGTTGGACAAAGGGGGCACCCCTGAGTCAGTGATGAGCAACGGGAGCTGGTAGTTGGCTTTCTTCAGACTGTGCAAAAGCGTGATTCGGGAATGTGTGGCTGTGGGGAGGGGGGGGGGCACACAGAGGAAGAGGGAGGTTTTAATAAAGTGGATGAACAATAATTCCCCATTCTGCATTCAAAGCTGCCCATTCTCCAAAGCAGAACTAAATATGTGTATTATAGAGCAAAACTTATGTGCCTCAAGTAACTGTTTGCAGGGCCGTTCCTGACAACTGAAGCAACAAAAATTGGCACCACTTAAGTTGCATAAGATTGTTACATTTTGTTGCATCACCCTTAAAAATTCCTTAAGAGACACAAGAGACACTACTGGAGCTGGTTCACTTCATGCTGAAATGTGCCACAATATGCAAATCTGCACTTTTACTTGTCTGCCATGGCTGTTTTCCTCCAGGTAAGGTGACTTTTAGCTTTGTATTTAATTAGAAAATGTACATTGTCAAAACGAGTGCTCAAAACAGTGTCACAAGGCAACAGAAAGCTACAGTAAACATTGCATAAATGCAGAGGCCCTCGATTGTACAAATGACCCCCACCTCTCTGGCTCATCGTGTATGTTGTTTTGCCAGAGTGCAGTGTGAGATGCAGGATTTTCCAACAGCTACAACAGCTGACAGTCAGATTTCCATCAGTACAATCAGACAGTTTCATAAAGCAGCAGTTTACTTTAAAGGGCGACTCCATCTGCGTTCTTTTCCAGGTTTTTCCACTGGAAACGCCCACTCATTCAGCAGTGAAATCATGCAGGTTATGTGGGAAAACATTTTTATAAGTGCTGGGAAAATAGCATTTTTACCCTAAAACTAAACCCTATAAGATATAAATACCTTAGAATGAAAATGAAAACCTTAAAAAACAAACAGAAAAAATTGATCTGCCCTTTAAACAAACGTGTAATTGTGTTGATCTGTTACAGCAATTATCACATTACATTTCACCCACATGCACTTTGGAATCCAAAGTGATGACACATACATAAGGGTGACAAGTTAACAGAAAAGTGCCACAGTAAAGCACTGTCACACCACAGAAACATGCCAGCCAAATCTGAAAGGTTAAAAAATGTCTAAAAATATAAAGTTAGGTCTTAAAATCATGAAAAAAAAAGTTTTTTTCTGCTTTGAAACACTGGGGGCATGTCTGCTCCGCTGTCTCAGTGTCAAACACCACTACGTCCTGAAAACTATCTGAAATATTGACGTTCTGTCTGGCAGCTTTACTGGATATTTCCAGACATGTTTGAGCCACCAGTGCCAGAGGACGGAGACAGGATGGTGATTCACATGGTCATTCGCGTGATGTTCATGTGTTGATTTGTGGAGCTTATATAGTGTTTGTGGAACATTACCCCAAGACATGTTTAAGATCCACCCAAAAAATCCTGAACAGAGAAATCATGAACAACAGTTTAATGGTTTAACTCCAGAATTTAGTCCTATAGATTTTTCAGCAACTATGTCCTAACATGTATAATGTGTTTAGAAGAAAACTCCCCTTTTCTTTACCCAGAGATTAAAATTTTATTCAGACTATGTTTAGTCAGGTTCGCTGACTGTCTGTGTCACACTTTGACACATCCGACATATCCCATATTTTCCTGTAAGTTAAGTAGCAACTAGAAAGAGATGCACCTTTACCTTGAATATATTACAGATTTCTCTGGATTTTTAACATTTTTGGAAACATTTGGAGTAATGTAAGCAGCTCAACAATATATATAACTATTCACTGTTTACCTTTGCAGTCTTTATGCTAAGTTAAGCCGAGTGGCTGCTGGTGGTACCCTCGTGTTTTTCCTGCGGATATAGAGTGCGATCATTCTTGCCATTTAACTCTTGGTAAGAAAGGGAATGAGTGCAGTTTGTCAAAATGTCAAACTTAAAAAAAATCTTTCACCCATCTGTATGTTAAAATGTACTAACATGTAAAAAGACAGATTTGAAAAAGCCTCAAACTTAGATTGACCTATGGAGTTAAGCTTTTCTATTAAAAAATGTATAGCATGCTTTTAAACGGATCTGTCAGAGTTCAAAAAAACAATTCATGAAAAACTGTAGTAAGACAAGTTATTTTTATGGAGAAATACTCTGTCAGGATATAACCACCAGCTCTCCTGCCTCTGGTTCCACACTCATCCACAAACACACACACACACAGATGCACACACAGCGGAGACGAGCACAGTGCCAGTCCATTTCACTGGTAGCGGGCTCTTTCTCTGCTGGCCATATCTGTCTCTTCCAGCGGGGGTGATTGAGGAGTGTCTGTACCTCTCTCTCCCGCTGTCAGTCACAGCTAATACCTCTGGGCAGGTTTTAGCTCTGCTCTGTCACTCAAACACACACACAGACAGCGCTGTCTCATGCAACCCTGAATCAATGTCTTGGTTGTCTATCTAGCCTCCTCTGTCTTTGTATCATTTTACTCTTTATCCTTATCATGTGATCCACAGTAACATCTGCAATTAAGACCTCTCTGCTCTGTGTTCAGAGTGTATTAACAGTGTGTGAAAGGATAGAATGACATAAGATGGATTTACGGTGAAATGACTCTTGAAAATTCGTGCAATAAAATATCTATATAATATGTATACTTCTCATACTTTTTCTTTATTTAGTTTTAGGCAGATGCTATTTGCATGTGGGGTGGAATAACCAATGTGGCTATTTACACCCTGGTGTATGTGGCCTGGTATGACACAGGCAAGACCCCAGGTGTTTGGAGCCAACAGCGCTATTTGCACCTGAGGTGTAAATGGCCAGTGTAGCTATTTGCATGCCATAAGCTTTTCCTAAACCTAACTGAGTAGTTTTGCTTCCTAAACCTGACCAACTAGTCATTATGCCTAAACCTAACTGGAGACTTACTCTGTCTAAACATAACCAATCAGTATTTGTGCATAAACCCAACCAAGTAGTTTTGTTTCCTGACCCTAATCAAGGAGGTTTGTTGCCTAAACCTAACCAAAGTGTGACTGAAAACTGAAGGTAACAATTTCAAACGTGTACAAATAAATCTAAAAATGTCTTAAACACTCACTTCTAATTTTACACAAGACTGAAATCTCTCTCCCAGGACAGAACTCAAACCCCACTCTTTCTAAGAAGAGTCCTGTGTTTAACCCATTCACCGACTGCAGCCTCTTACTGACCTTAAATTTTCTTTTTTATATCTAGACTTAAAGGGTCAGGACTCGGAGGTGAATAGCTGAATAGCTGCTATGTGCCTATTTTGACCTTGGTGCAAACATACACTCTGTTATTTTTTTCAAACATTGCCCAGGGTGGATGGAAAGAAAAATAGCGTGGACTGAGCAACAGGGAAGAAAAAGTGACTGAAAAGTCATCTATTAAGGTTAATATTCATAAACAAATTGGCATTTCTGCGTCTTGGATGAATGGATTGTTGCTTGTTTTCTGTTTCTTGATTGATGTCCTGTTATTAAACTTCGTCCTCATGTCATGTTCAGTTCAGTTCAAGAACATACAAATCTCATTTCAAAATAAAATACTCACAGTTGACACTGGTAACCTTCCATGTTTTATCAAGGCCGGGCTGTTTTCCCAGTTCTATCTTAAATGGTGCAGCATTGGGTGGGAGGTCCTTGTCCCGCCCACCAACTATGGCCACACTTATATCATGGGCGTCTTCACACACTCGTGCTACGGACGGTATCACATAGGGGGCGTTGTCATTGTAGTCTTCCAGATGAATGATCAGTGTGCCGGTACCTGTGGCTGGTGGGCTGCCTGCAAACACACAGAATATACAACACATTAGCACAGAGAAGAGACACTGCTGTACTGTAGGCCTGGATGCTCATCATTGTGCGGGAATGTGAACAGTAATAATCTGGGCAGATGTGAAAAGAGCAATAATGTAATGTGGCCGCCATAAAACATGGCATACTCATGATTATTTTAAAGTTAATTTTCCTTTGAATGTTTTTCATTCTGCAATGTCAAAAATGCTTTCAGCTGTAATCCAAGAGCAAAGAAAGACCTGACTCTATTTTAAAAAACAGAATGCCAATGAACGTAACCATCCTGCTCCTTTCTACTCAGCTGACCTAATTTAACCCAACGGAAACAAAAACGTGTGTCATTTTGAATGAATCACAGAGGCTTGTGCTTTGAAATAAAGCATTGTGACTTGGCACACAGCCGACTTCTGTGTTTGTTTGAGATTACACCTTATTGAAGGATGCTGGGTTAAAAAGCAGCGTGGCTCCTCTCTATTACTGCTCTCTGTTTCGCTGCGATTAGAGGTTATTAAAAAATCCAAACGGCATCCACAACAGCTCCGGAGGTCAGTCAGCAATTAACACCTAAAGACAAGATCTGTAATTGGAAAATGGCTCTCCTTCACCTCTTCAAGGTAAAAAAAATATTTGCAGACAATTTAGGGCAGAGAGGAGGGGGAAAACAAGTCAAGATATATGTGCAATAAATGTCAAGTGATGCTGGAGAGAAACCCTGAGTTTTTATGGTGCCTTTACAGAAAGCTGCACAAACTGTGCAGAAAATGTTTCTGCCATGAACTGCTGATTAGGTGAAAGTTAACTTTTTAGGACAAACATAAAAAAAACAAACTAAAGAGGCAAAGTGACTTCGATGTCAAAGTATAAATATGACACATGACTTAAGGTCAAACTTTGGCAGTTTTCCAGTCAGGGTTGGTCAGAGCCTCATCATCAAGTTCATGTTAACCAGATATGAACAAAAAGAAGTTTTCTGATCCTTCACTGGATGTACACTGTTTGCAGAGACAATGGGGCAAGATTAAACGTCAAAATTCTTAGTCATTTTTGAAACAGTGATTCTAAAGAGAGATGAAATAATTGCTGAGATGACAAACCACGGTGTTCCTAAAATAAATTATAATAGTAAAAATATGCCATGTTGGCTATAATCTGAAGATGAGTCAGCCCCTGTGGGTGACGGTCAGTGTTTTGGTGTAATCAGCTGTTATCCAGGCCAAGACTTGTTCCTCTGTGCACCAGTCATTGTTTACAGTCTGATTAGCAAGTTGAGACAGAAATGAAGTTGGAGGCTAACCTCTAAAAACACAAAAAACGCAAAAAGCTAAAACACTGTTAGAAGATAGCTGATGGATTCTGAGACTGCATTTCGGCCGGTGTGTTCCACCTCTTTTGCTCTCCACGTGGCTCTGTACCCGCAGGCAACCAAAGCCTGCTCAAATATGACGGATGAATACTACTCGAACTGCAAATGGACTGGAAACCAGAACACATCTGATACAAAAATCTTGTCTATTGCCTAAAGACTGTACATTCAGATACAGATATTTGTATAGAGATTACCCTAAACTCTGATGGACTTCAGAAACAAACAAACAACAAAAAAAACAAATATAACCAGTTAGTTAATGGGCTCTTTGGCCTTGTTACTTTTGCCGGACATGATAATGATTGCAGCTTAGGTTCAGATCCAATAAACATACTGTTTATTTCTTACACTTCTGAAGTGTTTTTTAGTTTTGGAAAGGCTAAAAAAAAGACACTGTCCATCAAACTCCACCAGCTTGAAGTTTTGCTCCCACTACAGCCAAATGCACATCACTGCAACATGTGGAGCCATCCAAAGCTTGGCAGGCCGACCATGTCTAGTTTCAAAGCTATTATTGGCCAATTGTTGTTTGGCGGAGGGGTTTAGGTAGAATCAGTGTTGCTGTGTTACACTTAAGGCGGATTCACACTAGCCTTGTTTAGTCCTGCGGAACCAAACCAGGGGGTTTACCCTGTGGGGTGGTTCTTTTTGTGTTGGTGTGAACACCAGACTCGAACTCTGGTGTGGACCAAACAACCACTCTCAGGTCCTCCTCAACGAGGTGGTCTTGTACAACTGTCAAGTGAACACTGGTGTGGTTCATTTCTTCTTGTGCGTGAACCAATCACTGGTTCATTTCATTTCCTGTTTTGGTGACTGGCACACAAATAGTGTGTTTGCCACCAAAATGTGGCCTGGTAGGGGACAAACCTGGACTTTCAAGGAAGTGAGAAATGCCTGCATTAATAAATGACTCACAAAACATTTATATGTGCAGTCCTCAGTCTGCTGTTATGTGCTCCAGATCAACATCAACATGAACAGAATCTGACTGAAAATTTAAACGGTGCATCATTCTCGCATTGCTTCGATTCAGGAAGCACCCTAAGGCGTGAACCTGCCCTTCAAAACTAACAATATTTTAGAGAACTGGTACTTTTAAACTAAAACCACCTTTGAGAGTTTGCTTCATTTCTGCCTTCAAATGGAGACCCAAGCACTGGTTGTAAGGTTATCAAAACATATTTTTATTTAGATGCCATATACACATGGGCGCAAACATGCACTGCAATAGATTTCACACATACTGTAAATCCTCTCTCTGTACATGTACAGGAACTGTTTACCTTGAGAAACTCCCTGTGGCTTCATAACAGAAGTGTCAAATACACCTGAAAGTAATTTCTCATCTCCGCAGTGAGGCTTTTTATTCACACACAACCTCTTAAACAGGAGCAGCATAAAGTGTTGCCCAGGCTGTTAAATCCCCCTGGCAGGGCGATGGAGGCAAGTATCCAAGTGCTAAATATTTACTATTTGTGTAAATGCATGTCTGTACTTTATGTCAAGTGTAGTGGAAACCTTAAAGGAATGTGTAGGTGCAGATTCTCTGTGGTAATGGCAGTAATCCAACTTCATATACACCCATTCAAACACCAACCCACACACACACAAGTGGGTACTCTTCCTCCTCGCGTTCCCACCAGCCCACATGCACTGGGTCAATTACATAGCTGAAATACTCTCACTGAACCAGAACAAAAGCAGTGGTGATCACATTAAGTAAATACATTTCCATAAGGTTTTTTAAAGCTCATGTTAGTTCAGATTATTTTAAACAGGGTTGTGTGAGGTACTTGTTGATAATCAGCGTATTACCCACAGTACACGGCGGGTATTACCCACAGTACACGGCGGGTGGCACGGCCCCAGGTTGGTGAAACAGAGAGGAATAACCAGCACAGATGCTGAGCAATGTACAGCTGTGGACAGCATCAGCAACAAAAGATATTTTAGTCACCTAATCAAACCCACCTTAAAAAAACAATATCAGTTTAAATTTAGCTATATTCAAAATATTTTCATTAGTGTTGTCAGACAGTCTTTTTGTGATGGGAAATTGCTGTTCCATAAGCCAGAGATCGATCAATGTCCAAACCAACCAAACTCCATAGGTGAAATCTGTAATTTTAGTTAGTTAGTGGTCTATTGCTGCCTCAACCAGTTAGTTTGTTTGTGTTATCATGTGACTTTGGTAAATCTGAACTATCATTTTACAACAGCAAAGTCACACGATAACACAAACAAACTCAGATCGAGGCACTGGTAGATCAGCAGCTTCTGTGTTCTGAGAGGTAAAATGACTGATTCTGTCTATGGGTTTTGGTTAGTTTGGAGAGAGTGATATTTGGCTTTTGTGAGGTGGTTTCTTGTCTGAAAAGACTGTCTGGCTGCACGGAAAAATGTGAAAATATTCTAAATAAAACATACACTTAAACTGATATTGCTTTTTTTCAGGAGGACCTTTTTTTAAAATCAGAAATACCCTACATATTTTTCCTCTTATCTGTGGTGCTATTTATCCATCTCGATATTGTTGGTGTGAGTTGGCGAGTTTTGAAGATAACAACTGTAGACCTGTTTGGCTTCTCTTGAATATAGTGCAACAAAATGGCACCCACCTTCTGGTGCTCAAAGTGCCATAAAACATCCATTTGAAAAAATCAACATCAGTGTCTCTTTCCAGAAATCATGACCTGGTTACTTAAGATAATCCCCAGACCTTGTTGTTAGCAGTTTCATGACCTATTCAGAAACAATTTTCTTTCTAGAAGAAAAATAATAACTTGCAAGATTTTACTGTAGTGGGAAAGTAAGTCTTACATACAGGGTCAAGATTTCTGGAAAGAGAGTTGTGTTTTTCAAAGTTTTTTTTTTTTTTTTTTTGACATTTTGAGCATCACAAACTGCCATTTAATCCCATTATATTGGAGGGAAGGCAGATATCTCTCCAGCTGATATCTCAAAACCCCTGCAACTCACAACAAAATAATCTAGATGGATAAATTGCACTACAGGCCAGAGTAAATATGTACTTTTGCTTTTGCACTGCAGTAAGTTGCTTCATGCTGACTCTCTCTGCTTCTTCAAACTGGGGGTGTGCCGACCGCCATCTACTGTAGCTAATACACCGACTATCGATAAGTACCTTATACAACTCTACTTCAAATAACCCGAATTATCCCTTTAACCTCCTCTAAAAACCATTTGGGTGCATTAATACAAATATTTCAGTACAGAATACACAAGAGAAATGAATGATGGATGGAAGAAGCAGGCTGTTTCTACATTCACCTGCAGCTAAAACATTTTCTGCTTTATAACAGTCTGCAGAGAAATCATATCTACAACTGGTGAGTGTTTATCAGATAATCATCATGATCTGTTTGTTTACCGAGCTCCAAACTTTAATTTCATTCTCAGCTGCAAAGCCATCAGCAGATTATGATTATGAGAGATATGGAGAAATCAAATGTAATGGTCGCGAGCTTGGCGTTTCTACTGTGTCATAATCGTGAAATGACTGCTATCTCCGCCCGCTTTGTTTTTTTTTCCTGCACGCAGTCAAGGAATGAAACAAAACAGCAAACAGCCCTCATATAGCTACTGTAGATAAGTATGGCTGAGACAATATCAGCAGCAGATCAAGAGCAAGAGAGGAATTACTTCAGCAAAAGCAGACACAGAATGTGTTGAAAAGCAAATCAAAGACAGTAGCTCCTCAGGCGAGACCTTAGATAATCTGTCATCACTTGAGACCAAGAGAGTGAGGATGAAGCTCAGATCCCCCGTCAGCGAAAATATGCAAATTTCAGCCCATTTGTAGTGGGAGAGGCCGTCTCTGTGCTTGGCTAGCTTTAAATGAAGCTGTTTGTCTTCCTAAATGAATACTCCCCACACCTAATCACTCCATTTCTCTGCCTGCTCCTACTCCTCCTTATCTCCATTGCATCATGCCTGTGTCATCATCAGCCTCCACGCCTCGGCATCAATGGAGCTTGTCTACTGGCCTCTGCTTCACACCGCTTTGTCACAAAAGTTCTGACTAAACACACTGCAAGTTTCTAAAGGAGACAGGCGATTTATGGCTCTTTGCCGCTACACCGTGTCTGCCCATCTCTGCGCACTAAAAAGGACATAAAAAGTAAAGTAGGCGATATTTAGGGGAGGAGGGACATGGAGGGATTTGCTGTGATGCCAAAAGAAGATGATGATTTTCGGGGTGATGAAACCTCTAAGTGTGAAAGACTGTCCTCTCACTGTCTCGTTGGAGTTGCTCAGCGTCCAAAATGTATTCATCACCACATCAAGCTGTCGGGCTGTTTTGGCTGGCAGCACAGAGTTCCTGTCTAATTAAAATAGGTTTCAATCTCCGCGTACAGTTCTTGCAAAAAAAAAAAAAAAAAAAAAAAAAAAAGAATATTAGAGCAAAATTCTGAGCTCAGAGAACACAAGACACAGTTTAGTAAAATGAATGTAAAACAAGATTAACAAAGGACAAATGTCTTTGATCACTGCCTCTCAGGAAGGGTGAGTGTAATCCTGTACTGCTTGCAGTGAGTCATCTAAGGCTTGAGAAGGCTTAAGAATTGGGACTTAATATTTTGTTGTTCATTCCAAACGCAAATTGTTGGTCTTAATAGCCATGTTAGTGGGTATGAAGTCAAGAAAAACAGCCACAGCAAATAACCACTGTTTACAGCAGTTTAAAAGGACACTGTTCCAGGTCTGAGCCTATATTTCACAATGCCTTTCACGATGCACGGTTCCAGTGAAACTCTATGAACCTGTTATTATTAAGCTCTCTAATGATTTTGTGTTGTAGCCATGATTTAAGATTTGCTTATTTACTTTGCCTCTTTTCAGGTCAGATACTTGAAGGGATTATTCATTTGGCAGGGAAACGATTTAATGGCAACAATTTTAGCTTTATCTTGTGCCCGAAAAGGAGCATACGGCGCAGTGCAGCTGTCATCGCTATTTTCTACCAGACTCAGTTGTCATTTTCTGTCCCAGTGCCCAAGCTGTGTAAAGTCGTGTGTCTTAAAATGAGGTGTGGTCATGTGCATTGTTGATGCATTGTTATCTCAAGGCAGCAGAAAGTGATTGTGCCATTGACCAAGAAAAACCTGGTTTAAAGGGTTAAATTCTGTATTTCCCTGCTATTTAAAGAATTCCTTATTCAGACAGTAAGATAACCACATAAGCAGGTTCACAACAATCGTACCTTCCATGCACCTAGGGCCTAAAAATTGAGATTATGATTAACAGTGGATGATTGCAGGTGGGTGAAATAGGGTGAAGCCTTAAGAGAGACACTGTAGGCATTTACGCACAGCAGCTGTAACTTTGTTGATTGTTTAAACCCCAAAGGATCAGTCAGGATCTAAATTAATGTGTTCTTCTACAATTCCGATGGTCTCACACGGTCAAAGTTCAGAAACTGTTCCATTTGAACTGAAAAAATTACTTCCTAAGTTTCCCCTGGAGAGTTTCCTCTGTCCTTCCAGGTTAATAACCACAGTTGCTAGTTTTTGATAATATTATGCATATGAAATGTTTAAAATGACTGAGAGCACCCTCTCTAATCATTAACCCATCTCTTAAATTATGTCAAGCAGCACGAGTTTTCCCGGTGTTTTCTTTAGTGTGTTGTATTTAAGTATTAGTGTTTCCTTTTAACAGTTGACTTTAAATTGAATTGATGAAATTAGAGCGGCTGCTTTCACTCATGTTTCCATGCGTATAGTAACGTCACTGCAGTCAGTCAGCTGTGCCTTGTGTGTAAATGTGCACAATGTGGGACAGAGGTTCAGTCTCTCAAGTGGAGCTGGACATTCCCTAAATGCACTTGTGCCATGTACTTTAGACTGTGCTATAGATTGTCTATATATGGTTCCTAGAGTCTACACATATGTAGACTGCTTGAGAAGTTATTTACACACAGTGGTGCTTTGAGCCAAAAACTAGTTTGTATTACAGTGTGTATATATTGACAGACATCTTTCTCTGCAGTCTTTTCCTCTTGGTCTTTATTATGTCCATCTCCCCTCTGCAGTGGTCGACTCTGTGCATTGCAATGTAAAACTTAATCCCAGTGTGCCTGCAAGTGAATTAGATGTCAGATCTAAAGTAATCTAATCGCCCTTGAGGCTCTGACATTTTGCATCTTGCTAACGAGTTAAAATAAACTGTAAATGGAGATGGAAGTCCCTGCACTTGTTTCTCTGTAGCCCTTTTTTTTCCCACAGACTGCTCGCCTTTATTTAGTGTTTAATTAGGTTGCAGAGATGAAGTCAGAAAGTTTTGAAACTTGCATAAGCTAAGTAACTTCTCTATTCAAATGAGGAGTGTTTTTTGTACAAATTAGATAATGAATGATGTATTATTTTCACTAAAAAATTTAACAGTCCAAAGCTAAAATTAACTTTACACAAGTGGGGATTGATTCTGATAAATTGGTTTCAGAGCAGGAATTACACTAATTACCGAGTGAGATTAGGTTTAATTGTCCCCATAAAAGTTCCTCTTCAATATTAAAAGGAGCAAAGCCTGTGAGCCAATTCAGGCAGACAACTGCAGTAGCTGTGCTGCACTTGCACATGACAAACTCAACTAAATGCATCATATATATTCAACACTCCCATTGCAATCCGGTGGCCAATTTAAGACGATTTTGGTCTGGTGTGCTGCTGCTGCACGAATCGTTTACAAAACATGTCTGTCAAACGTTGCTGGAAAGATTTTTCTGCTGCTCCTAAAAAAGCCTCACCTCCACCCTGCAACCACCTGTGGGCTCAGAGATTAGCTCGTAGTGACGAGGCCAAAGACTAGACACCAAACACAAACTCTGTACATACTGTGCTATGTAAATACCAGTATCCACCCAACATAAGTTGGATAAGTGGAGAAGCAAAATATATTTTCTGCAATAATATGATTTTTTTTGGGCTACTTTTGGGTAGAGATGACTGAAGCAATAGACTGCAAGAACATGATAACGAGAAAAGAGTCAAGTCTACAACGAGAAGCAGCTGATGGTGGTATGGCACAACTTCAAAACCCTTCAGGCTAATGTTAGCTAGCATACTAATGTTGACAGATACTAAAGCTGGTCAAAATCTCACCGCCAGCTCTCACTGAAGAAAAGATAACCTCTGCTGACCGCATCTTTCCAAACATTTTCTCATCCAGACTCATTTAGTCTTTTGCTTTTGTTTTTTCTCACTTATTACTCCAGCAAGTTGCTGCATGTTTCCATATGCTTCCTCCATGAGATCACGTTCTCCAGGAGATCAAGATTGTGCTTCCTCTGATACAATAATCTTGCACCATTATTTTCAAATCTTGTAATATTTTATTATGAAGACACATTTTCATTTTCCATTAAAGAAAAGTTACAATGAAGTTTGTGTATTGCTGTCAGTTATATAGTTTTTAGAAGAAAAAAAAAAGAAGAAAATTCTGCAAAACTTTGGAATCAGCCATGAAAATTACAATCATTGCATCACTACTTTGAGAAACATGATCATTATACATCTGTCAGATATGGAGCAACATTAGCATTCATTGGGAATTAAGTTTCTGGCCAGCTGATGAATGTAAGTCCAATATTCACTCTCTTTTAGCTCTGTTTTTGGTCTCCACCAACAGGAGGGCTCTTTAGCTGCTGAATGCTCCACTATTTTCACTGGCTAGTTGCTAATTTTGTCTGTGTGTTGTCTGGTGCTGAGCAGGTGGCACACAGTTAGTTTATTGGAGCCTTCTTGCTGAAAATGATGCCTTTGAGAGCATTGCAAATGAACCAAAAAAAGTTAAGATGCGGGCTGTAAAACTAAAACAATCAGCTCTAAGACGATGAAACGCGCTGTAGAGCCGAGAAATGCTGCAGAGTCTGACGATAACTCTCTGTGGGTTACTCACTGACTCAGTGACTCGTCTTACATTCACTTTATCATGTGATCCATGTTTAATACAGAAAAATCTTAATAATATCAGCTTTAAAGTAATAATGTAATGATATATTATCTGCTCACTTATACTGAAAAACTTACTCATAAAGTGTTGTGATTCCAGACTACTGAAAAATATGCACACATTTAAACCTCCAGGCTATCATCCATTTAATTTTATTACATTTTGAGTCGAGTCAGTAATCTGTTGAAGAACACAAAAAAATGGGCTGGTATTGCATCGTGGGGAAAAACTTTCATAACTTGAATATTACATTTTGAGTCGCAATTTACATAATGTCCACTGGCAAACACACACATACACGCACCTAAACATAAAATAATGGACAAGAAATTATTCCTTACTGCGATGATTAATCCACAGAAATAATCGTGACTGAAAATTGATTCAACTGTCAATAAATTTGTGAGACAATGATGCTTTTCCCTGGATATTTTGTATTTGTACTATTGTAATATTTAGATTAATATTGTTTTTAGGCTGCAGAACTCGTTTATTGGATCGATGCGGGAAAGTTGAAGAAATTCTGCAAAGGCAAACTTCACCACCTCCAGCATCCTCTTTTAGGCTTTGCCCTCCTGCTCCATCTCCACCGTCCAGCGCTACTCCCGACACCTCCACCTGCCCCTGGCTGGCAGTTAGACAGCCCTGTTATTCTCCCATCTGCCCAGAGATGAGAGGAGCAAGAAGACTGATTGACTCCTGGGGCTGTCAGGTCTAATCCACAGCTACAGGCTACAAACTGAGCTTTTCTTTCTCTTGCCTGCCTTCTCTTTATATCACTCTATCTACCCCCCAAACACTCTTTTGCTCACAACACTTTGGCTCTAGGCTAATGCTCTCTTTCTGTCTGACTGTCACTTTTTGTTGTTATCGCTTTATTTTTTCTTTCTGTTGTCTGACTTTTTCTCCCCACTGTAGTAACAGAGGAAGGAAAGACAGGGTTGTGACCAGCAGCGGTTTAAAACGTAGGCTACCAATTTCTGCCCCTGCGTGGTGTGGCGAGAATAAAATCCATGATCTGTTCGGCCCTGGTCTTTCCTCTTGGGGAAAAATGTGTTGTCACAGTGAAGTTTTATGCGAGGAGGTGATGGAGGGAGCACAACAAATTTGAAGGAGGGGGAAAAGTACAGCAAGTTCCATTTTCATTTTTTGGCAAAGTCATACATTTGATCAGTTTTTCGCAGTGTGAAATAAGTCTGGCGAGTGCTCCGGCCACCAGTGAATTCACAGGATTAAAAAGGTCCACTTGTAGAATTGTTTTCACCAAGGACAAAACTGAAACAAGACTATTCTTATCTGGCTACATTTCTTTTTCTCATTAGAATAAGCATTAAATACCAGGACATCTTGGCTACAAACAACCAGTGGATGATGCCCTTGGCTACAAATATTCTGCATTGTTATTACTATGATTATTTCCCTCGGTCACATAAAAGTAGATGATGAAGGAAATGAAATAACAACAAGCAGGGAGTAGAGGAAGCCAGGAGCTGGGCTCTCTCGCGCATGAGGAATGGCTCATTGGAAAATGTCACAATACATCACACTGCAGCTAAACAGTCAGGAAGACTAATTCACAGGTGGACTACAGCAAGGTAACAGAGGAGAGTGAGAGAAGATAAATGAAGGGAAAAGTCTAAAAAAAAGGGAAGAGATGAAAGCAGGACAAAAGGAGCTTTGAAGAGGAATGATTTTTGGAAATTATATGAACATATGAAGTGTCTGTCATGACAGATTGTGCTGAAATCTTGTTAAATTTCTTCCTCATCACTTTAAAGTGTCTTCCAGCTAAACAAAAGAAACCATACTCTTTATTACCGCCTACACAGGCAGTAACAGCACAATACTGAGCCATAATACACAAAGTAGCACATGCACTGCTGAATTCCCCCATTTCTCTTTTGTCTACTGTAACAGATTCCTGAGTCCATTCTTGTTTAAAATGTTAACACGACTCGATTCAAACACATCCACCCGCAGTGGGGGTCACAATGACTGCACATTATGCTGAGGTCTGTATACTATCACGCTGGGGTGCTTCTTTTTCCTTTGCTGTGTATTGAACAGCATTTACTGTATTGTCCTCAGTTGAGAAATGTGTTTCCACAGCCAGGGCAGACAAGCATTTTACAGCTGGAAGAGGAATCACAGCACACAATAACCTACACACAGTCACACTCCAAACAACACAAGACACAAAACAACCCAGGAAACAGAACAAAACCTACGTTCCACTTATCACACATACAGAGATAGACAGACAGATAGATAGAAGTGAACATTTTTAACACTGGGAAATAGGTTTAGAAATGCTCTTTTTAAATGAAACAGTTTCAAGGCTCGTCTTGTCACTGCAACAGTTCTACACAGGCAGTCCTTAAAGTCCAGAAATCCTTTACTAAGTCATGTTAAGTTTTTCACCAGAAGCAAAAAGGGGAAAATTGGAAAGCAGTTACTTGAAAAATAATATTTGATGAATTTTTGCACAGTTTTACTCCTAAAGGTCCAGTGTGTAGATTTATGCTAACAGATTTATTGACAAATTACGGCAGTGTGGAATACAATATTAGACCCGCAATGATTGGTTGATTGCTTGATTAATTAAACGAAGGAAAATTAGCTGCCAACTATTTTGATAATTAATTAATTGTTTAAGTCATTTTTCTCACAGAAATGTAAAACTTTTCCTGGTTCCAGCTTTGTAAATATCAGGATTTGCAGCTTTTCTTTTTTTCTGATAAGAAATGAGGATTCTTTTGGTTTTGGACGGTCGGTTGGACAAAGACAGCAAGGCTGTAGGGAAATTGTGATGAACATTTTCCCCAATTTGTTTGACATTTTCTACACTAAGCGATCGCTCCTGACAATAGCTCACAACGACTTGTTTCAGTCGGCATCACAGAATCCTCTATCCCACTTTTCCACGGGAAACAACAATAACTTCCCAGATAGTAACCTACCCTAAAAATGGCAAATTAGCACCTGAGATGCAGCTGTTACCTTTTCTTTTGCTGTGATTTACACATTTTAATCTGCAGCCTTGCCTCCAGATGTTCAAATTTTCCACAAAAACAACCTCCCTCCCAATGCTATTTGGTGGGGGTACTGTCGCTACATCCTGGGCTAAGCTCCGCCCAAGACGATTGTGACTGGTTTAGAAAAATACAATCAAGCCAGAGCATTTTTTTTCCCCCATAGCAGAATAATAATGTGTGGAGCCAGATCTTTCTCCGGCACTGAATGCTGTGGAGACAAAAACTGATTGTGTTTTCGTTACAACAGAATGAGCTGTTTATATCTAGAGAGTGAGAGTGTCCTTCCTGTCTGCCTTGTTGCACTACCATGTTTACACAGTAACCCACCAAACACTCTGGCTAACTCTAGATATGGCCTTTACCATTTGCGTTTTGCTGTATGTTCTCCTACACGCTTGGAAGGGGAGGGTGAGACAAAGTATTTACAATCTGCAAGCTCTCCGCTAAATCCTACACACTGGTCCTTCAAGACAAAAGAAATAAAACAACTTATTCTTAGAGAAACATACAGACATACAGACTTTGCTATTTAGCTTTGAAATTTTTAACAGTGAGTCTTGCTTTTGTTGATTAAATCTTATAAGTGTATTAGATTTTTTGATTTTTTGCAAGAATAAAAAAACAAATGGATTTTAAGGTGAAGTCAAAATTTAAAATGAGTTACATGCCACTTCACTTTCCTTGGGTAAGTGCATTTCATGGAAAGGGGAGCTAAATCTACCATTCTGTGCACTCACTGTTATAGTGAAGGATACCTTATCCCATCTGGTTTTGTATTTTCCAGTTCCTCTCTATCCGTCTTGCCACTGTTTAAGTCCCAGACCTTGTTAAAACTCCCTTCAGATAACCCACTTCATTCTGTCCCATCACTCATCAGTCTCCTCAGGGCTCCGGCAAACACTATCACATGACACCCTGCTAATCTGATTGGCTGATCAGAACTGTAAATGAAACCAGCCAGAGCCAATTACAATAGGCACAAGTCATTAAGAGAGATGACTTCGGGGAGAGAAGCGGTGCTGGGGACAGGTGCATCGCTGCTAGTCTGGCAAATTACTTTCAGAATAGAGTTTGGGTTATCAGTTGTTGGCTATTATACTGAGTGATGGGAGAAGGGCGGTATTGATACGGCTTAAAGTAGGCTTACACAAGCAAGCTCTTTTTGTACTAATTAAACACCAAAATTCTTCCTTCCTTGGGGGATTTCTTGTTTTGGTCTGCACCCAGAGCCTGCTACAGGATTTTTATTGTGATAAGGTGTCGGATCAACATGAAAAAATCCAAGTGGAACAACTTTAATTAGAAAGTTTGTTAAACTCACACTATTCACAGCACTTAAGCAAGTTCTAATGGCCTGCTGGGTCAATTGCTAATTATAAAAAGCTCCTTTTAAACTGTTTACTTGTTTACTGATATATATTTTTTGTAGTTTGCTTTGTAAGGACTTTGCAACCAGCAGTGCACCAAAATAAATCACACATTCAACAATGATTAAAGACCCTGTACAGGCACCTGTTTTCCTCCCTGCCTACACACCTGCTCCTCATTCCCAAAGTGTCTGTGGGCCTTATTCACAGAAGACAGTTTGACACGTCACAGTAGAAAAGCACAGGTGTAAATAATAAAAATGAATGACGGCTGGATTCCATTTAGCTACTTTGGTTTCAGAAGCCTGGTGTTGCACATACTGTACCTGGTATACTGTCATGGCTTAGTGGGACAACTGAATGGAACAGAGCCCTCATTAATGTTATTAGTACAGCTGTGCTGTTTGCTGCTATGATAAGTGACACTAGGATTAAACCAATTCCCTTAATTGCATCCACGTTTCTGTCTTTTCCACCCATTTGCATCTTAGTCCCTCCCAGTGGAGATGTGCAAGAAAAAGATATAAGGAAACAGGAATTAAGGAAACACATTTTTAGATGTGTGGGGGTGTGTTTTGCTGTGAGTGACAGGGATGTCAGATGCTCATATATTCAGCTTTATCACAGGAAAATACCACAGGTTCAGCCAAGCAGGTGTAATGATAAAGCAGCATTCTTCAACTTACAGTTACTGTGTGCGCAATAGTTCACCTTCCACCTTCTCTTCCCGTCTCTGTCTCTCTCTCATACACACATGTTGGCTATAGTGGAGCTGTGCATCCCAGCATCGGTGTCTTTCATGCTGCCGGTGGTTTTTCAGTCTGTGTCCAGCTTGCGCTGAAGTTGCTGTCTCTCTCTGTCAGAGAAGCAGCGTCCTGAGAGGTGTGAGAAATGAGTCTGAGGCAGCTCTGTCAGACGCTGAGAGGGAGTAGCAGGTTTGCGCACAGAACAGTGACCCACCGAGCAGCAACTCCAGTGCGAGCTTGACACAGACCGACAAAACACCGGTTGCTTGAGCAACACCAAGGTGAATAGTCAAATACTAATTTTGCCATTCAAATATGGCAAAAAACTGGGTTAAGGTACAGTCCTAATCCTTTGGTGTCCTTGCCACTTTAATTTTGCCAAAAAGTCCCGCCATGAAGTAATGTTACGATCGAGTGTCAAAGCTTTTGTATGCCTACAGGCTTTGTGTATTTTTCTGCTGTCAGAATCAGGTACATGTAAATGTCAGGCTACATGTCAATGTCCATAAACCACTGTTTCTTTGTAAAGTTGCAAGGATCACTGTTGAGTCCAGCTGCCTTCAATTTAAGCAGATATATTTGCTTGTTTTATTCCTGGTTTTGTTGTTTCCCCTAAAGCTGCAGTCCATCTGAGGGGTTATGTTCCTGTGGGAAAGTGATGTCTGTGCTTACAACTGAACAACTGATTCTAATTTTAGGGAAATTGCAATATGGCCCACTGCAATTTTCAAATCGCAGTAAATGCAATATTTATTAAAGGTGGAATGTGTGTTTAATTAGAATTTTAAATTAAATATTGTCCTGCTGCAGAGATGTCCTGACCTACATAAGCACACTCATCTTTGTTTGGTGCAGATCCTTGAAAAAATCACACCATGATCATTTTGAAGTGATAGTTCACCCGAAAATGGAAATTCAGTATACTCACCCTTAGAATGATTGAGGACACACCACGCAAATACAGTTCAGTGAACATTTAGTCTAAAAACATGGTGTAAATGATGTTTTTCCAAATCAACTTGGCATGTTGGGGCTTTAGGATAGTTGGATTAAATCTAACCTTCAATTGACATATGTGTGAGTAAATAATAACTGAATTTTCATTTTCAGTTTTGGGTAAAATATCACTTTAACATGTTTTTCAATGAAAATGAGAATGATGATGTAAAAATAATCACAAGTCGTACTGCAACTGCAACACAAGTCATACTTAGATAATTTTTCAAAATCAGTCAGCCATACTCTTCAGTGAAGTCTGATCACAATGCAGCCATAATCAAAGTGACAAGAAAACTTATGAATACCAGGTGAAAATGCAAAGGCCCATGGATTAGCTGTCATTCCGATTATGGTTTCAGATACACATCGCACGTTACTACCAGGTGAAAATTGGGTCCGCTTCCATGGAAAAAAAAAACTTTGTTAAGTTATAATGATACTTATGTCCTATCTATGTGTGTGTATGTGCCGCTCTGTGCAGATTCTAACACAAAAGGTGTTAATTGTGGCCTTTGTATCTTAGAAACTGTGAGGCTGTGTAATTAAAACACCCTCCTGCTCTGCACACCACACTCCCACTGCTACCACCACACAGCCCAGATAGGTAAACACACACACGTACACAATAACATACACAGATGGCGCCTTCAACTCATCATCAGGAACTAAGCCTCTGACAGATTTCCTATGTTGGTTTAATGACATGCTTTCTAGTTAAACGGGGAGAAATCCTCCATCATGTTTGCCTGATTCCATCATCTGACTTCATCTTTCATTATCTATCGCGCTCCATCTCCACTACCCACTCATCTCATTTCATTTGGATCCCTGTCATTAAATCTACACCCAAAGCTGTTCATATCTACACAGAGGAAGCCCTCGTGGAAAATCCTGATAGAGATGTGCTTGGTGAGGAGATTGGGCACTTTTTAAATTTTAATCATATTGAATATATACTCACTTTCCACAGAAGCAGTAGTTTCAGTATTTTTACAAAATAAGTACCCTGGTACCAGTGCACTCAGACAGAGGCTCTTTTGCTGAGTGGGCAGAGGCGTGTTTGTTTTAGTGTGCCAGGCGCAGCGATAACTTCTGATCTGTGGATGAATCAGTATTCCAAGGACACAAGAGAGGCAGTGTCTGATAACAGCCAACAACAGAGAGAGACTTTTCTTCCCTGGCAAAGCTGAACAAAGGTATTCTTTAATCACAGACGTAACGCAAGCCTGTTTACAAGGTGACGACTTCCCCAAGAGGTTCCGCTACAACAAGTCAAGAACTGAAAGACAGAGGCGGTCAGAGAGGGACAGGAAGAGAGAGATGGAGGTTGGGGAGGTGGTGCTAAAGTGAGAAAGACACAGTGTGTATTTGAGGTTAATGAGGCAGTGCGGCAAGACAGGGGAGGCAACAGAAGGCGAGACAGCGTCGAGCTGTGATCTTCTGCGCTTTCCAGAGCATATCCCATTACACTGCCATTACCCTGGGTCAAGATGCCGTGATTCCCTACCCTGCATCCTTCCCTCATGCTGGCGTCACCCCAGCCTACTGCTACACAGGGTCATAATTGATTGGTCGGGCAAGAACACATTTTATCAGGGTAGTTAACCTACTTGCCTCTGTGGCTGTCTGACAAGAGAAAGATATATAGATGCAGTGAAAGCAACCTTAAGATGAGAAGGGGGCAAGTAAACACTTCCAGGATTCATGTGACCCTGTTTTGGCCAAATGGCATCTCACAAATCCTCAATCTTTATATGCCAGGTTCAGACATGATATCAGCTGAATAATAGCCTCACCCGACAGATGTAAGGTGTCAGGTGCAATAATTGATCATTTTATCCCGTGTAGTGTATCATAGTAGACAGTGGGGTTAGGTCTTTGTAAAAATTGTCGAATCGGTTTGATATTAAGCTAAATACCTGCAAATGTTTCACAATAAAAGCCTTCTTAAGAATTTAAAGGTTTCTGTCCACTGAAATGCTGGAGGGCTTTTAATTTGAAATGGATACAGAAAGTGTTAAGTTTGTATTAACAGCATTATGCAGTAATTTTAAGATCAGAGTGAGGTTTCATACTTCACACCTTTCATTCTGTTACGTTACTGACTGTACTGACAAATCATAGTTGGCGAGCTACTTTGATAACACAAGAAACAGTCAGAGACAAGGTGATATTAGAGCTACGCTGAAAAGGGAAAATGAAAAGGTCGTTGTTTATTAATGTTCCAGGAATCTTTTTCACACACTAGTTAGCAACTTACCATGAAGACACTACTTGTACTCCTCACCACCATCTGCTCAGCTATGATATGTAAGCTGCTACATGTGCTGCAGACGGTGCTGAGAGTATTGTACCAACAGTCTATATTTCCCATCATGCCTGCTAGTGTTGGACTGGTTGTTCAGTTTGCTGTTTGAGGTGGAACCGTAAAACAGAGGAAAGGTTTTTTTTTTTTTCTCTTCTGATGCCTTACCACATATAAGACAGACCATGTCATACACACTGGTTGTTGTTGGTTGTTTACATTTTTTTTTGTTTTTTGTGACATGATTGTTCAGAGGCCAATGTGTAGTCTGTCAAGTCTTTTGGCCAGATCATGGTAAGAAGTTATGAAGAACTATAATTGCCTAATGTGACACAATAACTATGGTAACAGACAGAAATATTTATCTTGGAATAACTCTCTTATTTAAAGCCACTACAAGGAACTTTCATATTTTGTTGATTTTGGAGGCCACTGTGGACAAAATCAGTAGTATTTCCTAGTACGAAATATAACGTCAAACATAAAATTATAAAAAATAAAAATCTCCTGCTTCCCTTTACCTGCCGTACATTGTAACTTCGCATTGGAAAATGTAAACACAGGCTTGTTTAATCAGATTGCAAGGTTTAGGCAGTAGCTTTAACTCCAAAAACATATCACTTCATTTCTTTGTCCTGTCATATTTTAAAATAACCTTTCACTTCTCTCCCCACATTATCACTTGAGCTCTCATCTTCTTCCACGTTTCCCTTTTTGTCCCATTGACGCTGAGCCTGCCGTTACTATATTTACCATCTATTAGACACAGTCTGCTCTTTAGCTCTTGCTCTTGTGGTTCTGGTATAATGGATTCTTTGGAAAGTTATAGAGGGCAGTCATGGCTGATTTCTAGCATTCACTATGCCGCTATCTCCTAACAGCTCAGTCCCAAATCCTCTATTAATCAAACATTGATTCATCAATAACTAAATCAGGGTTTAGTGGAGTTTTATTATATGTTTAAAAGCTGGAGCTGGAGAACTGAAAGACTCATCTCTCCATAAACATTGACATTCATCATTCATTGTACTCTATTCTACTCTATTGTATTCTATTCTTGGCCTGAGGATTTGAGCGCACTGGGCTGACAAACTGGCTCATCATGATTTATTATTTCACTGCTGTAGTTTGAGGCAGCGGACTGATCGCAGCTGGCTAAAGACACAACATGAGTCTATCTATCTGTATTTAGCCTGCCAGGCTGCCTCACTGTGCGCTGGTGACATGACAGACACTAAGCAGTGAAGCCATTGTATCTGGGCTGGCCTGAAACAGGGAAATTACTCAGCCCATTACGGCAACGAGAGGCGCACTGGTTCCCAGCACTTAGTATGGCAATGAGGCAGCACAGTGGCAGACATCGCACACGAAGATGGACACATGTAGAGACACACAAAGGTGCACACACACGCATACAAACACACACACACACACACACACCTCCACTGACAGCTGGCTACCACTGTCAGTCTTTTTCCCTCTTTTGAGAGAAGAGATGATGAACCTATTATGTGGACCTGTCACAGAGAGATGGACAGATACACACATGCTGCAAACACACATGCACATACACACACATATGCACGGTCCTATTTAATTGTACATCCATCTGAGCACCAAAGAGTTTTGTTCTGTGACCCATTAGAATTCAGCATCCCTGCTCCGGCTTTGCCTCCTGCTTTTGATTTAAACCAGAGGGGATGTGATCTGACTGTGATGAATGCTGAGACTTATCACACTGCTCAGTCTGAGTGTGTGTATGTGTATGTAATACTTAATATTCTTGTAATTAACAACGCCTGGGTGAAGGTTGACTCACGGTGATACAGATGGACAGACAGTTCTATGTCTAAATGGACGTCTCTCTTTTGTACGTCCACATGTTCAAAGCAAACACTACTCTGATCTTTCAGGAGTTTTTATTAGGTGGTTCAGTGGCAGCAGATGCCAAAGATTGCATGTGTATGAGAAAGTGTGTGCAAGGCGCTGTGTTTCAGATGACTGGGGCTTTGATAATGTATTCATGCCTCCCAATGACAAATGGCTCCCACCAGGAGGCGGTTTAACATTTAAATGAGGAGCAGGAGAAAACATTGAACCACAACACACAGCAGCGAGTGGATGCGCAGGGGCTGGCTAGAGAGGCACGGCATGTACCAGGACAAAGACGTTAAAAACCTGGATGAACACACAACTTTGAGCCTGCCACACGCACAAATACACAGATCAGCCAAACAGTGAATAGAAAAACCAATGTGAAGGAAGGAGAAGGGAGTAAGATGCGGGAACAGCTGGCGTCCCGGCGGGGAATCAGAGAGCAGAAGAGAATTTGTTGGCGTGCAAAACCAGCAGCTACTGCTGAGAGTTTATATAAACAGCCCATCAAGCCCTCTGCTCAGGTTGGAACAATATCTCCTCAAACAATATCGCTTCGCTGACCTGCCAGGCGCAGCTGCCCAGGAAAAACTGGTTTGTGGCTTTTCGGTCATTAACTCAGACAAAGAAACACCTGATGGGAGAAGGGAGACAGTGTGCAGAAATACAGATGCAGTGATGAATGTATCAAGGCATCAAGGTAATTTATTATCATCTAATAATTCTGTAGTGCACGTTTCAAATTTGGATCAGGTTGAATGTAAACAGCAGCAACAAGATGTGATGATAATATGGTCGATGTCCTCACGTTAAAAGTTTTGTTAAGAAACTTTTGGCAAACTTTGACTGGATTTGAGCATGAAGCATCATCAGCGTGAACTTCCTCCCTTCGTCTTGCCAGAGTCTTGCATGTTGCATCCTGTCAGCTCCAAACTGGTCTGCACTTCAGGTGCAACATCTTGATCCGAGATTTTGTGGAGCAGTTTTCTCCATGTGATCCATGTTGGTCCGTCCAGCTGATCTGACAGTGTGGTCAAAAGATTCTGTGTGCATTGTTGATTGTCTCATCATCCACTGCTTTTCAATCCAAACCCCACACTTCCTTTTCCTATGCCTAAGTGTATTTTTGACATACGTATAGATGTCTGTTTCAAGATGAAAAATAACAGATTAAAAGAGAAAAGTATCAAAGTTTGAAGGACCTGCCGGCCACAGCATCTGCATGTGCCAGTGTTGCTATAGCAATGTGACCACCAGGGCGTGCAAATAAACAGATGTGCACACACAGTGACCATCACGCATTCATTTAAGTCTACAACTTCACACACCATGGAGTGACAAATGGCTCTGTCTGCATCTCCTGCAAGTGCACTTGATTGCTATGGCAACAGAGCGTAACTTCCAGACCATACACTCACTGCTGCAGATTCTCTAGCTGAGATGACCCCTGACCCTGACATAAACATTATCATTTCTTCATCGCCTTGTTAAACCCTCAGATCCTCTTCTTTTCTTCTCTCTTCTTTTCTCCACCCCGCTTTTCCTTTTGTTTGTCCTATTTCTGTGCAACATCTCGGCCTCTCTTCCTTGATCCCGACTCCCTTCTTTCCCTGTAGTATGTTCGCTCCATCGTTCACCATCTGTTGCTGCCGGGAGGGCTGCTCCAGCTGACCTGCCCTCATGCTGTTAACCAGGAGCTACAGTCAGTCTGTTGCTAACCATGCAAAACATTCACCAAGAGTATACTTCCAATTTCAAACTGGCACACAAGGTCAAATCGGCTTAAACTGACCATGGGATGGCCCATGACAAAAGGAGAAAATCCTTAGCGCAGAAACCCTCTGATCCATTCAAGTTGCACGCAAGACCTAAGACTGCAAGTATATTTTATTTTTGAGAACAAATTTTGAGTACAAATTGAATCCCATCATGGATAGATAGTAAATTTTTAGAATAATGTGTGAAGAAATATACAGAGAAAAGCTGTGGATAAATATAATGCAATGTTGGTAAAGACCTCTCTCTAACCTCCCTTTTAGATCTGTTTCTTTCAATCGATTTTCTTCTGTTCCAAAATATGTTTTCCCAATTGTCTTTTGTGTACAAGTACTTCTCATATATGCCTCCTCTAACCTCCCTTTTTGCTTGACACAAGTCTATATTTCTCTTCTCACCCTCCTCCTCTTCTCCCATGCAGTGTACGTACAGTACGCATTCATCTGAGGTCTCCACATAAAGATGTAAGGGTAAAATCGATATCCTGTTGGTAGTCTACATAGGTGTGTTGTCATACAATCATTGCATAGATCGCTGTGGGGAAGGAGCAAATTTGTCCTGTCAGTGACAGAGTGTGCAGTGAAAGAGATGAGGCAGGGGTCAAGATGACATCAGTATTCTGCTCATATTTCAAACTACGTGCACACAAGCATCAATACAAGTGGGTTGTAAAGGTCTGGGGGCAGATTTTTTTCTTTTTTTTTTTTTGGTTCTCTTATCTGTGTAGGTAAAAAAGAGGGCTAGAAGCAGCGTTGACACAAGTCTAATCTATCTCACCTCTTACATCATAAGACATAAATAGACGGAGTACAGCTTGACTTTTATGCTTTGGCTCAAGGGATGGCACTGCTGGTTGGTGAGTCCACCACCCTTATTCCAGTCTGAAACATCTCAACAATTATTAGAAGGTTTGCCAAAACATCTGTACATATATTCACAGTCCCCAGAAGGTAAAGCCTACTGACTTTGGTGATCCTCTGACTTTTATTCTAGCTTCACCATTTTTTGTTTGTTTGTTTTGTTTTGTTTTTGGTAAAATGTCTGAACAAGCCTTGGATGCACTGTCATGAAGTTTTTTACAGGCATTCAAGGTCCCAGATAATGAATACTTCCAGCTCTTCTGATCTCCTGTTTTTCCCTCAGTGCCACGTTCAGGTTAACGTTTATGATTTTGAGTGAAATGTCTAACATCCATTGAATGGATTGCAATGAAGTTAAGTACAGATATTCAATGTGATAACTTTGGTGACACCCTGATGGCCCTGAAGGCCATCATAAGGTAAAAAAAATTAAACTAAAATGCCTGTGTGTGCATTGTGATTGTAAGAATATTAACACATTAATGTTAGCATTTAGATAAACCTGTCTATGTCAGTTTTACACTTTAATGATTGATCAAACAAATAAGATCTGGGGGTCAGTTTCACAGTCAAAGCTTAAGACTACTCTCAGACTAAAATGATAACAAAATAAAATAATAAAATCTTAACTCAAAGTGTCTTGCACAGATTTACAGACTAAATTGAAGCTGAAATGAATCCTTGAAAGAGACAGGTTTAACCCCTGCTTAGTACTGTCTGTGAGGGAGCATGGATTATTCTCTCAGAGGGCCATAACTGAAACTTAATTAATTTAACTTAATGGTAAACCAAAGGCCAGACACCTGTTATTTATTAATGGAAATAGTCACAGTCTGTTTTAATAGCCTTTTTTTATGCTAACTAAGATTTTCTGATCAAATTCTTCTTGTGTCCTAGTTAAATCCTGGTTAAAGCATATTCTTGGACTAATCAAAGCACTGTCTGTATAACTGGCCCCTAATATATTACTGGTGAGTTTTAGAAGTGTTGGAAGGCTGATTTTGTAATCTTCAGGCTAGTTGTTTCCTCCTGTCTTTGTGCTAAGCTAAGCTGCTGCAGTGGACAGCTTTATATATTTACTGTACTGACACGAGAACTCAAACTCTGGGCAAGAAAATGAAAAAGTGGATTTCCCAAAATGTTAAACTATTTGTTTAAAGCACATTTACAGAAAATATCAAGCTGTACAGTATGTTCTTGTCCTGTCTGCTCTTCTGGCTCCAACTCTAATCTTACATCCTGCCTTGTCCACTCCATTTCTCTTCTTCTCTACCTATTCCCTGGCTCTATATCTTTTTCCTGTTATCTCCTCTTATATCCCTTCCTTTCTCTTCTTCCCCTGACCCTTCCACTTCCTCCACCTTCTCCTCCTGCCCCATCATTACTCCTCTTTCAACGCTCATCTTTCTGGGGCTGCCAAATTTCCCAGCACAACAGCGCTATTCTGCTGCCTACTAATAGAATCTCTCAGTTCCTCTAATGGATCTGTCAGAATCTTCCTGAGCACAGGAGACCAGATAGATTGATAGGGAGAGGGAGAGAGACCGGGCGAGAGGGGGACAAAGGGACAAAGAGACACAGAAAGAGAGAAGCAAAGAGAGAAAAAGAGAGAGAGACGCGCCGGGGCTCTCGACACTTTCATCAGTGCCTTGGAAAGTCTCAGAGCAGCAGCTCCACTGACACTGCCAACCAGCGACCATATGGTCGGACAGAAGCAGTGCCACTTAAGGCCATCCCATTGTCACCACAGGATGATGTCAGTTTCTCTGTGGCCAGGTGAAACTAGCAGACGGGCTCAGTCCTCCCCAACAGTGAACTGTACTTAAACGCAGAGGCAGGCTTTGTTTCTACTTTTTATGATTGCTTCAGTGATTCTGCATCAACATTCATCATTCAGGAAGAAATCTTTGTATAATGCAAACATGGACTCTGCATAAAGTAAAAACTATATTACCCTTTAAACACATTTAACACCTTAAATAGGTTCCAAAAATATTCTGAGTGGTAATTAAAGGAAACTGTATATAGATATATATCATTATCACTTCTGGTGCTGTGGTGGTTTTACACTTCTAAATTAAACAGTGGGATCAGGGACTTTGACATTATTTTTCTTTGATTTTTTTTATATATATTACTTTATTAACCATCGCTCTTGATAATAACATTCCTGTTCTTCATTTATGTGTCAGTTTGTGTGCATCAAATGGTTCCCTTAATTACTTTTGTAACACTGTGATATAATGTCACTGTAAAAATAAAAATTCAAAAACAAATTCAAAAAAGTGAAGAACTGATATAAATTTTAAGTTATATCGCCCAGCTCTAATATATATTATATTAGTCTAAAAGTACCAGAAAGGACATGTGCATCTACAGGTTTTACATCTTATTTAAAATGTCTGTGTATGTCTAATTATCTCCTCTCATTTTCATATAGTGGAGTATCTGACACTCACCGTTATCTGTGGCGATGAAGACAGCTGTGTATTTATTGTCATGGACATAAGGAGACTCACGGTCCAGCGAGGCCGAAGTGTTGACAGTTCCTCTGACTGGGTTCACACTCAGCCAGCCTGCTGGGTCTCGCAGAACAGCATACCTGAGACAAAGTAAATAACATGTGTAAGAAGTTGAGACCATTTAAGCACTAGAACATCAACTATACTCTAAGTATACTTTCTTGCAGAAAAGTTGTCTTTAAAGTTTATTTTGGTCCTATATTTTTTAGGTTCCAGGCATTTCACTGACAGACGGCTCCATAGACACAACAACAAACAAGATAGACATTTAAATACTGAATATTTGTCCCTTACAGTATAGAACTCCACTGAACTCTAGACTCCAAACATCCCAATTTACAAAAGCAATATGACAGGAGTGTAAATTTTCAGGATCATCATTCATAAATGCACGAATGCTCTTGCTGATGAAATAGATACAGTATGTATACATCCTAAGTAATAGTTGCTTTTTTGTTTTGTTATGTTTGATCTACATGAGCAACAAGACCAGCTGACAACTCCATGAAAAAAAAGAATGTGAAAACAAGGCCAACAAGTTTTTTGTTTCTGTTTTTTTTTTACACAGTCTAAAGGACATCACTGCGATTGTACCTTATTCACTTATTCCACAGAAAAAGAGAAGCTATTTGAGTACCTTGGACACCACAATCTCTTCAACCCAACAATAAGTCTGAAACCAAGCAGGTCCAGTGTTTCATTGTGAGTTATAAGATGCTTTATTTCCACATATAATGGCTAGCATCCAATAAAATCAACAACAAAAGCACATCAAACTACAGCTCAGTGAAGTTTTTCCATCTGAAATAAGACACCGCACACTGATATGTATGGAGATGCATTATGTATGTATTTCAAGATTTTTCTAATGCCTTGTTTCCAGTGGGAATGTAATGCAGTGTGGTTTTGATCCATCCTCCACAGGGCTTCATGCCCTAAGAACAGGAACATTTCAGAAGCGGAGCGTTTTGCCCACCTGATTTTCGTGACTTGCCTGGATTTTGTCAGTTTCGCCATTTCCAATTGGTTTTTGTGTTTCTATTGTGGGTAAGTAGGCTGCATAGTTAAATGGTTTCTTTTATGCCTGTTTTTATGATCGTAAGTCTGCACAGGGTCTTTTATTTGGAAAATTGACTACCTGCTTGGGTTGAACAGCTCTGTGCAGCTGCTGTGCACTGTAATCAAGCATTAAGATTATCACATCCACCTGTATGGGTATGTGTGTATGTGTGTGTGTGGCTAAGACATGATGCTTTAAGTTCTAGAACTAAAACGACCAAAATAATAATAATAATTGGTGAAGAATTAAACAATATTGTACTCTTTAACATAAAAAAACATGATTTCAGTTCAGTGTTAAATGTTCAGTGTGTAACAGCTTGATCCACCAGGCACGGCTGTGTTGTTATGTCTGCAACTTATCTGCTGGAGCTGATAGCTGACGTTCAACACAATGCTTGGGACTCCACCAGCAGTGCTGCAGTGTGTCCGAGAAGCGGCTGGTGGCACCACTTCAAATACACACTGAGTCTTGAGTCTTGAGTTTTGATGGATGTCACATCAAACTGCACAGAGCAGATCGAGCAAAAAGGAAGTCAGACACAGGAAAACCATAAAGAACCTGGTCAGTTTTCAAAATAAAAGACCCCATGTTGATTTGCAATCATAAGAACAGACAAAAAAGAAACTCTTTAACTATATTGACTACGTATCCACAAAGACCAAATCTGCAAAAACTGAGAAAGTCAACATAATAAGGTGGGCAAAACACTCCACTGCTGAAACGCTTCTGAGAAGTTGGTGCTTGGAAATACAGGTGAGGACGGATCAAAACCGTGGTGGAGATGTGTCATGCACACTGGAATCCACCCTAAAGTTTTTTTTCAGCAAGAGAAAGTGGGACATATATGAAAATAGGTTTTTAGAGTTACTTCATGTTCATATCTGCTCCTGAGTGCATATGTGGGTGACTGCTGCAGCAGCTCCCGCAAGACTGAGGTTGGAGGATGATGGAGGAGATCCACAAAAGTCTTGTGGGCGAACAGCCAAGCCGGCGTCGCCTTGAATACGAGCCGAGGAGAGGATCATGACCCCGCTAATGTGGCCACTCAGCCGGCCACTGATGGCTAGTGGATGGTGATTGGAAGGGGCTTGCATCTGTGTTAATGTCACACGTGATTGATTTAGGAGCTTTCATGCGCTACTTTTATATATACTTGCAAAAATGTGCACGCAAAAGCACACACACATGGCAAACACATACTTAAACTATTTTTATAAGAACTGTGGCACATTACTCATTTGTGCACAAAAGCGCGCACACACAAGTTTCTCAAACAAACGTGCAGACACACAATATGACAGACTTTGTTCACCACAAGGCCGCTCTTTGCCAAAGTGCTCAGCAGTAGACAAATTGTCTTTGAAATGGAACTCTTCAGCTAACAGAGCGCGACAAAGCCTTGGGAAATGGCTTTGCAATCAACCTCTGCTCACACCTTTCCCCTCACACTCTCACTCACACACACTTTCCCTGCCAGTGATTACTACAGTTAACCACCACATATGTTTTTACCGTAACAAAAGAGGCTCTGCTGCAAGGTTAAACACACTATTAAAAATGACACATACAGTATATCATTGTACACGTTCTTGTTCTGCACGTCTCTGTCTTTCTTACACATACACACGTATGCAAACCCACATGATTCATGAGGCCAGCTCGGCCAATAAAACACAGGCAGGCTCACAGGTTATTAACCTCCATATGTCTCAGTCCTGCTATTACTGACTACACTATCACGCACACTCTACAATCTCTGTTATATGTTAAAAATATGTAGTGTATGTATACAGTATCTATACTGTATGGATTGGTGTACTAAGTCATGACTGATATTATCAGCCGCATATTTTAGCAACAAGAAATTGCTGTGCAGGAAAGTCAAGGTTATACTTGAGGTCATTTAGAGATGGTGTCTCCTCTTTTTATTTTTTCACTGTGTAATATACTGCTCAGAACATATCTTTGTCACAGTTCTTCAAAGAACTAGTTTGATATTTTGGTAATCTGCTTATTTGCAACCAGTCAGCTTATCTTAGCCCAAAAAAATGGGGAAACACAGCCGACATGGCCTTGTCCAAAGGGTAAAAAAAAGATCTTCCCTACAGACACCATATGTAGCTGCAACATTGTGATTGTAACATTTGTTTATTTATAATATAGCAACGTTCCTGCAATCAGTTTTACTGAAATAATTTTACTTGGTAAGGTAGCTACAGCGTTACATGTCAAATCCTGGCAGCATCACGTTTCAAAAATTATGTTGCAACTGTGTTCCTGCAATGACTACGTTTTAGAAGGGTTTACTTAACACAATTATTTTTTTGTATAAAAAGATTGAAGTGTAGCAATTATTTGTTTGGATTTTACAGGGGTTTGTACACTGGACTATTTCTTTCTGGATCTGCCAGAAGACATCATGATATTGCCAAGACTGCCTCTCATCATTGTGCTAAGCTAAGCTAAGCTAAGAAGCTGCCTTCTTTAGCTTCATATTCAGTATACGGACATTAAAAAGGCATCAATCTTCTCATGTAGTGTATTTCCCAAAATGTCTAACTATTCCTGTAGTGATACATAAATGTTTGCCAAAAGCAAATATCAACTGATATATTGCTTTCAGATTTTTCTAAACTTCAAATGTCAATGTTGATATTGGCCTCAAAAATCTTGTTAGTTTCACAGTAAATCCAGATACATTTCAACATTTCATGCTCTGCTACGTCTTTGAGGGGGAAGTAAAAATCCCTCCCTGTTAACCAGGGATTTGATTTACCCAACCAGCCTGTATTCATCCCTGAAATCTTCCCCTGAATGTTCATTTTCATCCCACATAAACTCACAGATACACTCTAAAGCTCAAACCCTGGGAACCTCTTTGAGACACAGTAGTTATTCTATAGCTGACAGCCAAATACAATGAAGCTCCGCAGACTGTTGAGAAAAATATCAGACAATATAATGTTTCCTCCGACAGCAGAAGTTTTGAAGAAGTGTAATGCTTGTGTTTGCTTTAGTGCAGGCTCAAAGGTAACCAGTAAATGACTCAGATCCACTGTTCCTCCCCTCTGTGAAAACATGGGGACAGTCCATTAGAGCCCTTTAAAGGGCAAATTAGAAAGACATTAAAAAGCCATTAGGAATATTCATATCTGGTTATACGTGGTTATCTCCAAAACCAGAGAAGACCCAAACAAATCAGTCAACAAATGAGACAGCGCGCAAACACAATGGTCGCACATGTCCTTATTTAGCAGCACACACACACTCACACATACACACACAGTTTAAACATGCTCACACAAAAGCAAGCAAAAAGTAAATCACACAAGCTGAAGTACATTCTGCTTGCACGGGGAAATAATTCTCAAGACAGCGAGGTGATTTGTCCAGATTTTTGCTTGAGTGGCAGAAAGTGCCACATCGTGAGGCAAACACTATGACCCCAATGTTATAGAGAGCAGGCAGTTATATTGTTCTTTCCACCGCACTGCAGGGCTACACCCTCAGGGGCTACTCTGAGCTGCTATAGCTGCCGTCAGAGCCCGGTCAGGGGTTGTGTGTGCAGGTGAATGTGTGTCTGTAAGTGTGTATGTTTTGGTAAGGGATTGCCCTTCCCTGTAAGAGGACATAGAGGAGCCTGGCTGGGAGCTGGCAGGAGTCTGGTGCATCTGTCTGACTGTCAAGGAGTCTCATTAGAGGTGTTTTTTTTAAGTCACTACAAGGAGTTTTTAACTGGGTGTGAAACAGTCTCACTTTAATACTGAGCCTCAATATGACCTACATAAGCAAACAACACCACCCACAATAAGACGGGCTATTTCTATACAGTTATTCTTAAAGGAACAGTTCACCAGAAAATCCAAAATACATATTTTCCCCCTGGCCTCTAGTGCTATTTATATTTTTGGATTTTTTTAGTGTGAGCTGCAGAGTTTAGGAGATATTGGCTGTAGAGATCGAGTTTCTAGCAGAAAGGAAGTAGCTGTGGTAGATGCTACTGCAGAGAGAAAGTAGCTCCTACATGAAGCTGCTAACAACAAAGTGAATGGATTATCTTGAATAACCTTGTTATGCTTTTCAGAGAGTGACACTGGTTTAGAGTTCTTCAAATGTTTGGTTTTATTTTTTTCTTTGTGCTTCGAGCACCACAGGTCAAGAGAAGGCAGACACCTCTATGGTGGATATCTCTAAAACTCTGATACTTACACACAAAAAATGTAGATGAATAAAAAGCACTACCAGCCAGGGGAAATGTGCATTTTTGATTTGGATTGGATTCTCTATGAAATAAGATGACATAAGCCTGGTAAAGTTTCAGTGAGTAGTACTATAGCAGAGAAAGATGCTAATATTTTTAAGCACTGGCCCCATGGGCTACCAAGCCCCTAAATTTGGAGGCCTAAACAATTTTTCCTTATGTGAAAGCAATACAGAAAAGACAGTTTAACACAACTGAACACAGCCTTCCTTAACTGTGACACCTGTGTTTTCCACATGAATTGTGAAGTGGTGTTTCCTAAATGCACTGTTTCAATTGAAAAACGAGTAAGTCATCTTGGCTACTTGAGCACACACCACAGTACACTGCATTCTCATATGCATCATATTCTAAACAGGCCATGGACGCCTTAACTATATGAGCGATGGAGCAGGGATCCCCTAGTGTTTTTGTTATCATTTCACTTTTTCATAGTCTGACTTTTGCGCTTCCGTTTCTTCTTTAAGAACTGAGTTAGAACTCTGGGTGGACTACTAAACCCATATTTCAGTGGCCCTGACATATGTGTAGCTAGTCAGAGATGAGTACTGTTCATTGGGAAATGGGATGTTTGTCGAACTGTAGTATTGTGTTGGCGATGGCTCGCATAAAGGCATAAAACTTGGTGGCCACAGGGGCCTTCAACATGAAATATTTAGTGGCCACAGAGTCAGTTTTTGTGGCCATGGACCATAGGGTCATGGTTAATGTTGAACCCTGTGTCAGCCAGTTAAAAGCAAGAAGTAGGAGATTTTCGATGTTATATGTATTTTTTGGGGGGGAGAGAGAGTGGGGGAATGACACGCAGCAAAGGACCATGGGTGGGAGTCAAACCCACAGCTGCTGCAGAGGACTCAAAGCCTCCATACATGGGGCGCACGCTCTACCAACTGAGCCATCCAGGCGTTTTTGATGTTAAATTTTGTGATTATGGTGGTGAAAAGACCCCAGCTTTTGTCTACAGGGGCCTCCAAAATCAACACAATATCAAAGTTCCTCACAGGAGCTTTGAAGAACCAGCCATCCTTTCAGTGTTTTTGTTTTGTTTTGCTTTTTACAAAGGGTTATTTTAAGTTATGAGTCAAAATTGAGATGATCTGCTTTTAAGCTGAAAATACTATCATTTAGGAGAACTGAAGGCACTTGCTAATTTTTGTTGTTGTAGCTGAAAACATGTAATTCATTTAATGAGAAAGCTGTACTGAAAACCAAATAATAATCTAATATGAACACTGCAAAAACCTGGTACAAAATGATGTTTCCTAGAACTAAAAAGAGTCTTAACCAATGTGTTTTGAGGGTATAATTAATTTATTTTGACAGCTAATTCTGAAGTTAGTGTCTGAGAGCAGAGCTCTACTGTCGCTCTCGCGGATGTGTTGAGGCAGACGAGCTCTGTCTCACTCTGATCTGAGCCTTGTTCCTCAGTTTTCTCAGACAACTCAAAGGGATCTGGGAGCAGGAGGGAGAATGAGGCTTGCCGCCCACTTATAATCCCGTTACATCAGGAGCAAAAGGCTGGCATACATTGTGTGCATCTGTGTGTGTCGTCATGTCAATAACAGATGTGTGTGGGATACACAGAATAAGAGAGAGACAATTTGCGGTAAGAGCTAATTTAGAGAGATGATAAAAGCAGCATAGAGAAATCATAAAGGAGAGCTCTTTGCATAAATCCTGATTATTGCTCTTGTTTCTTTTCGCTTAAGTAACATACGTTGCTGGCACCTCTGTTAGCAGTTGTGATATATTGCAGTTATTGGTGCAGCTTCCTCTTTTAAATGCACATAGGTTTGCTGGATCAACACGATGAACTAATACTGAAATTAAGCTCACTAATGGGGTTGGATTTGGACAGTGTGCTTTCTAATACAAAAGTTGAACACCAAAGTGCTTTTCAATTTGTTTCATTTGATTCCTATTATACCGTATGCTGTTTGGTGCACGTCCTGTTTGTACATCGTGTCTGTGTCAACACACTCAAGCTAATGACCTTAAATCATCTTAACTGACTTATACTTTTCTTGCATCATTAAGTAAACTATTAAATGGATGGAAATGTTACAGCAAATGTGAGTTTCAATCAAATACTTTTATTCTAACATACAGAATATAAAGTGTTGCAGAGAAGTTAAAACATTAGTGAAGACAGACTGTCATCACACAGAAACAGACAGTATTGGTCCTTTCCTAAAACCCTGACCTACATGTGTATGAGATCCTCTTGTGGTGTCAGTGTGAATAATGACTGTCCATTCTTAGTAATAAAGGCAATACTAGTGTGAGAACGAGGTCAAGTGGATGGTTGGGTGTCGGGTTGCAATCTGAATTCGGTCGCCTACAAACCTGAAACACTGTTGTTCCATTAGACATGAAGCAAACCTCATCAAGCTTAAAGGGCACTTCAGTGATTTACTATTGCACTTCAAAAAGTTGGGGATGCCACTGGTGACAGCTTTAAAAGAATCGTTTCAAAACCACTGGTTCCAACATTTCCCATGATGCAATGCACTGAACCCCGCCTCCTTCCTAAAAACCCATGTCTTTCAAACATCTCTGGGATGTGACATGAGATATGAGTTAAACATCTGAAGTAAATTGCAGTAAGTGATTCTGGAGAAAGATAGCCTGAATTTGATTGTTGAGACTCCCAGGTTGCCAAATACTGACACTTTTGGACAGTTTTTGAATAAGACTAAACTATCTTAGCGACTTGTGATTGGTCAAAGGCCAGTGTGCTCACACAAAGCCAAAACAATGAGGTCAAACAGAAGCTATCAAGGAAATAACTCAAATCAAGTAGCTCCAATAGTTTAAACTTTTGGTAACTTGGATGCAGAGCTCCACAACCAACTGATCATCACACACATTAGTATGACATTATAAAAGTTGTTATTGCCAACATGTTGCCTATTTTGGTGTCCACTACAGTCCTTCAAGTTCTGGTTTGTTCTTCACTAATTTCTGGAGAAATAGCTGGCTCTCTGGCTGCTACTTGCTTCAGCTCATCTTTACCAGCCGTCTGTCTGTCTGACACAACAGCTACCTGCTGTTTCTGGTAATGAAATTGAAACTGATGAAAGCGCTGGACTGAACCGATGGTTAAAGGTCGTAAAAAAGAAAATAATGAGATGAAAAATGCTAAAACATCATGCAGAGTTGATGAAAACTGAGGAGTTCATCATAATTCTTCCTGGGTTTGTCAATGAGTGACTCATTTCACATTACACACAGTCATTCCACCAGTTGTTCACGTAAAACATTAATAAGTGCAGGTTTAACAAGACCATCTCCATAGAGGTCTTCCATACAGAGGACTGTACAAGTGCTTTTTGGAACAGTGCGTCATTTTGGAAGACAATGTCATAGAGATACGAGGACTTTCTTTGAACCCTATAGCAAACCGACCAGTGCCTGTGGTTTCACTGATGCTGATGGCACCTACTGCATTGTCTAAGATGACACCATCTTTTGAAGTAACGCCATATATTTCATGCATATTAGTCAAAGAAGTGAGACAACATAGAATATTCTTGTGGGTTTTTAAAATAATTATCATCTACCCAAAACCTCAGTGTTTGACTTTCAATTATTCCTCTTTTTCCTCCGTTCGAGGCAAATTTCACAGTGGGAGCCAAACACAAACACACATGTGCTCACAGGCATACACCAACTGTTCACAGCTCAGTCAAACATCCAGAGCTCCAGATGAGGTTAGAGTCTACATGAAACTCCCAAAGCATACGCTGAATTCATCCATCTCTCCCTTAAAGCTGAGCTTGTTTTTTTTTGCTGATCCCGTGTGGGTTTCCAGGGGGGTGATGGATATTCATGCCCTCACCTCCCTCTCCAAATGTGCATCATTAAGTTTCATGAAACAGCTACAACAATGTAAGTAGACTGGTCAGGTCGTGCATATGCTGAGTTTAAGGGGTGAATTGGCTTGGGGAGGTTCTCAGCTTCAGGTTCTGAAGCACACCGCCCACCCCCAACCCCACCCAGGAGCTGTGGGATGATTTTCAAAGTCAAAGGGAGATTTAAATGTGAGAA
This sequence comes from Lutjanus erythropterus, assembly GCF_056507025.1. Classification (NCBI taxonomy): domain Eukaryota; kingdom Metazoa; phylum Chordata; class Actinopteri; order Lutjaniformes; family Lutjanidae; genus Lutjanus; species Lutjanus erythropterus. The sequence continues at coordinate 10,442,739 of NC_139329.1, forward strand.
TATATGCAAAGATTATGCCAGTGGTTATGCATTTACACTATATTACTTTTATTTTTAAAGCTAATAGTGATGTCACAATTTCAATTATAAATCAAAAATGTATCAAAATGAGTTAAGTAAAAATCAATAGCAAGATTGGCATTTTTCCCAGTAATTTCTTCACTCCACCCTTGCATACCTCATGCATCAGCCACATGTCCAAAGACAAAAAAGAAACAAGCAAAACAAAACTTCATAAGCAATGCAACAAACCAGTGATCTATTGATCTTTACCAATCAAGAATAGTCTAATAATGTCAGTGCTAAAAAACAATATGTTTACAATAAAAATCTAATGGTTGAAAGGTGGTTTTGGAGAATTGTGACACAATTAAAAAGCTATAATATGTGACATTTCAATATAAAATGTAAAAAGAAATGCGTGACAAATGTTAGATATTTTGTTGAGTTGTGTACCAAAATTTGCACCTTTTCCAAGGTAATGTTGCATATCCTGCTAGCCATTGGTAGCTAGTTGCTATAACTGAGGAAAATACAGGATATGGTGAACCCTTCAGAGAGTGAGGAAGGAAACGAAACATTATGTGAATGAAACTTAAATATTATCTCATCCATGAGCATGATCTGTCCCTGCATCACTATCACAATCTCACTTTAATTTTACTTTACTTTTGGTCAAACTTCTACAAATCAAATGAAATTGCATGAAAAACATCTTTCCTTTCAGTGACACAGTTCATTACCCACACACCTATATCAGGATGTTGCAGGCACATCTTCAGTTTCAGGGAGGGAGAAATTCAAAGATATATAATGAATACAGGTAGGGGCACCGGAAAGGCCAGAAGCTGCTGTTTGGCTGATTAAAATGCCCAGCAGTAAGGCGGAGATAGTGCTGCATAATGAGACAAAGATCAGTGTCAAACAACACCGGCGCAACATGTGATTCCCAGGTGTTTGTACGAGGCTTTAAAGCATAATGATTCGAACTGTCTGAAGAGAAAAAGGGAAATGCATCTAATTTGAATATCTAAATGGCTGCAAGCATGCGTATATAAAGAGAGGGGAAGGTCATATTCTCTGCTCTGTTTGGTCACTTGATAAGCTGACCGTTTTGTACTCTTATAAAACTCTATTATAAAACTGAATTCAATTTGTGCAAACTCTTTTTCCTCTCACTTATGCCCCCCCCCCCCTTTACAGATACACACCAGCAGCACAAGAGCTTAGTCTTTCTATTTTAAGTGTCACTGTTTCCCATTTTCGGTTTTCTGCAGTGCACTGCAACTTAGACAAGTGTACACTCATACACTTGGATGGCAATGACAGCATATTACAGGAAAATCTATTATGCATTTCTCTCCCTACCCACTTCTCCTCCTGACTCTCTGTCTTATTCTCTTTGCCCTCGCTCTCTGTTGGCTCTTACTTTATCTCGCTGTCTTTATCTGTCCCTCTATCACTTTCTTCTCCCTCTCCTGCCAACAAGATCTTCCGGTGATTGGAGTCTAACTTACTGAGAGAAAGGAGGCGGCACCGAGCCAATGCTAATAGTGTGTTTCTATCTGAGAGCTGCTGAGTGCGTGTGAGCAATAGATACGAGAACATCAATCAAGAGACGTGCAGTAAAAAATACAGGGGTTGTGCCGCTTGTGTTTGGCCGTACAAACTGTACACTTCTTCCAAATTTGCGGCCGGTGAAGCAAGGGGAGGAGAGGAAGAGGAGGAGGAGGGGGAGAGCAGGAAGAGCGAGATAAGAAGAGGGATCGAGAACGGAGATAAGAAGGGGCCGCGTGAGGCTGGAACTATGAATAAGTGTGTAATGAAAAAAAAAAACAAATTCTCTTCCCTCTTGGTCACTGACTCCTCCCCCATCTCCTTTTGGGTTTACTTCTTCTGTGGTGGTGTCATTTGAGGTTCCAGTCAGAGTCAGATTTTACAAAGCTGTACCCACCCCACACAAACAAAGCTCGATGCCACGTCTGACCCGCTGCCAGGGCCAATGAACTCCAAATCGATTTTGGACAAAACCTGACCTGTTTATAAAAGACAAGTGACCTGGCCTGTCCCATATGTAAATCGGCTCAGTGGGGCATTAATGGGTACCATCATTAAAGCTGCTATGATCAATAGTTTTTATGTTAACAGTGGGTCACATAAATACTTACATACCTACAGTGATTTATGGTCTAACTTCAGAGTTCTACAGAACACTGGGCTTCACTGACCAACCGTTCTTAAGAAGAAAATTTCTTCTTAAAACCAACTAACACAGCTTTCACAAAAATTCTGGCTATCACCAATGTTTTCTCATGTTTGATTTGTTCTTAGGTATTAACAAGAGAACACTTCCACACATTTTAGTCCTGACATGTTCGTGCAAAATAATTGTTTTCTTCAATTCCACAGTTGTATATTATAGGATTTAAATTACAAAAATATTTTTATCATTTATATTTTTAAACTTTTTTTCAATATTTTAAACAAAAAAATATGATCTTTTAAATTAAATAACTGATTTAACATGACAGTGTGATTATTAATACCATACAAATAATCTCAAGAAAGAAACACTGAAGAAAATAAACACATTTCAGTACATATCTTTATTAGCTTCTGATTCTGCACCACTCCCCCATCGTTAGAGTCTCGTTTAGGAATTCTTGACTTCTGTCCCAACTTGTCTTTGTGTGATTTGTGTGTATGCACAAGGCCCTGCAGTCTCATGCGCTTGTATGGGCATCGGTGGGGGTTATCTATGCTGACACAGATACGAACAATTCTGTGGTTTAAGAACACCTTTATGAATCTGACTTTTCATAGGATCTTTCTTAAGAACAAATTTAAGAAAAAAAACTCATGCAGATATTGGTGAATGGGGCCCTCACTCTTACTCCTGATTAAAAAGCTCTAAAAATCAAAAGTTGGTGTTGGTAGAGTTGGTAGAGACCAAAAACAGAGCTAAAAGGCGAGTGAGCGAATGACAGCGTTCATACCACACTGAAGCATTTCTCTATACTCAGTTCATCTTGTCTGTACATTTCAAAGTTTCACCAGTAAATGAGCTGTCAAACTTTCTGTGCAGTCTGATATGTGTAAATATATTTGATCTAATTTTCCATCCACTCAATGCTCAGAACAGACAGCTGTTGGTGATCAGAGCAGAGGAATTAAAGTTCATCCGTGAAGTTGTCTCGTGTCAGTAAAGGTTACAATTTGCCCTCCATAAACGCTGCAGAACTTCAAGAAGTTCACGTGTCTTGCATCCAAGCTGCTAGGTAGAAGTGCAGGGAGAGTCTGAATTGATCTAACTATTTCCCTGTCTAACCGTAATCGAGCTGATGTGCTTTTCTACATGCAGCTGATTGTTTCAAAAGATTACAATTTAAACACTGCGATAATGTGAGTATAGCGACTAATTTCGTAACTCAAGCAAATCTCCAACATCTCCAAACCCCATATGGAGATTTAAGTGGCCAGACAATTGTTGACTACTGGGATTAGTAAAATTATGCTACTTGTAGTAAAGATAAGCATTAAAAGATTTCTTTTATTCCTTTTTATTTCACGTGCAAACGACCCATGTCTAATCATCTTCTCAGAGAGTACCATCAACCAGAGGTTATCCAGGACTGCAGGTCTCTGGTGCCAGGTGGACCAGTTGATGCTGGAACAACCACTGAAAAAATCCCCACTGCATTTCACTTTGTACATATGTCACTGAGCTAAATCGAGGCATTTACTGTAACTGCATCAAAAGGCAAATACATTTGCACTAATAAATTTGGAGGCATATTGAAAATTCTGTTTCTTTTATTTGTTTTCTCTTCAGAGAGACAGAAAGCAAAATAGAGAAAGAGAGAGAATTTGGCTTTGAAGCAATTGCGCTTGAAAAATAAAGGACTCCTTTGGGGCCACCTACAAAGACCTCGGTCAGCCGCTTTGGGCTGGATTTCAACTTTAAACTGAGCTGAGCTGCCCAGTTTTGGCCAACCACAGCTCCAGGCCATGTGGACAAATTACCCACGCCACACCTGTTCATATTTCTGCTCTGTATCAGCACAGTGCAGCAGGTCTATACAGGGGAAATAAATGTGACAGCGGTGAGAAAGGAGAAAGCAAACGCTGGCGCATGTCGCATCAATCATCTGTCAGTGAGATTCAGTCGAGGTTTGTCTTTGTGTGTGCCAGCGGGAGAAGTATGTGAACTTGAAAAAGGTGTTTAAGTACAGAGGTGTGGGAAGACATTTTTGATGTACAGTGCTAAATGTGCATACTGTATGCATAATTATGAAAAGGCTGAGGAATTCAACTGGCAATCATGGAAAAGTGTCACTGCATGTCTTCACTTGAAAAGCAGCAAGTGCACCAGGTGTTAGATGTGCGAATTAAAGGACAGAGAGGTGAAAAAGTGAGAAGAGAGAGTGAGCGGAGAGGCAGAGACAAGGGCTGGGGAATATATACATATATTAGTTATATTTGTTATATCTGAACATGAATTAACATTTGATATGACCATATTGTCATATCCGAGCTTTTCAGTGTTTCCACTGGTGGCAGTACTTTACTGCGTCGTGTGGATCAGCTCAGGTTGCAGTATACTCACTGAAAGAGTGCGTGTTGTATTTGCTGCCAAAGAAAACAAATAAAGTTTAAGAAAGTTTAAGTTACTCCTACAGAGCTGCTCCGTGAAAAGTTACCTCAGCTAATTAGCATCCATGAATAATCTGGATTTTTTTTTTGGCTGTGGCAGAAAAAAAAAATCAAATTAGAATAGATCATCTGATCCTGTGGCTTACAGTTCCAAAACATATCTGGAAAAGCTCTGGGTTTTTTTTTTTTAATTGTCTTTAGCCTGACTTGTAGTAGCTAATTAGCTAGCTCACTTTCATCTCCCTAGACCTCAGTCACTCAGGTTACCCATAAACCCACATTCCTTACAGGGGTGGGCTCGGTGCAGTGGTTGTGATATTTAAGTCCATTACTTAAACAAAAGTACTAATACCATACATTGAAAATATTCCACTGCAAGCAAAAGTTCCGCACTCTAAACTTAACAAAGGTAAAAGTACATGTGTATTATAGTAAAATTACATTATATAAATGTAACAGTAAAACGGTCCCTGTCCCTATTGTATGATGTTTTTGGATTAATATTACTGCTGCATTTAATGTGAATATTACATTTTGCTGCTGTTGATGTTTATGGTTATGCTCATTTTAACTACCTTATATACTGTTGGGTAGTTTTATCTACAGCAATGCATCATATCCTGTAAGATCATATGTTTGCACTATTTGAATTTACAGTATGTTATTTTAAAGAAAATGTGTATATCGATCTATATTGTACCGCATGGAATAGCCTCAAAATATTGAGATAGTATTTTTTGCCATGTCGCTCAGCCCGAGCAAAGACTGGAGCTTACACAGAGAAATGATCCTGTCTGAATGTCTTTTTCTTTATTTATATTCCCTTCACTTCAATGTCCTCCTTGCAAGCCTCCATGGGTGGCAGCACCAGAGAGGACAGTCTCTTTGCTCTGTCTGTCTTCTCTTTACAGTCACTGATCCGGTGTCCCGTCCTCGCTTGAATCAGACCTGAGCAAGAGTGTGACTGAATGTGGACTGAACCTGCGTTTGATTTACCCTTTGCACAAACTCAAAAAGCCTCAAAGGCTCCTCTCCGCTCTTTTCAGCCCGTTGCCTATTGTTTGCTGTCTGCCAGGTAAAGTCTAGAGGAGGCTGTCTGCCAACTCCACTCAACAACTGCAGACGCTCCACTGAGTACGCTGAACAAAGACCAACTGTGTCGACTTAACAGCAACAGTGGAGCGAGTGCAGAGGGACGGTGGGCTGAAAATCAAAGATGAAAATGAAAGGTTTGCATTGTCAATATTTGGCAGGAACAGAGAGGAGCGTGCAAGGACACTCCTTTGAGACATGAATGCACAGATGAGACACACCAGCAACGTACAAGAGTGTATCTGCACACGCACACACACAGTGACGCCAGTGTGCCGTCCTCATTGAGTGAAACATCGTTTTCATGAATTACCAAGCTTGAGTAACACAACGCAGAACAAAAAAGTTATTATCATAATAAGGTGCGAAATAGCACCTCTTTGCATCAGTTGAAAACCATAACCCTGTAATTAAGAGGAAGAAAAGCAATTTACTCCTGTTCCACGGCACAGCATCCCTCTCTCCCTGTTCCTCTTGGCATCTTTTAGGATTGTTTTAATTATTTCCTGGCATGCTGACTGTATGACTAAAGCCCCCACTCTTCGTCTCTGTCTATCTCCGTCTCCCACACACTCGCTCACTCTTCCCTCCTGCACCACGCGCTTGGCATGCCTTTACTCAGCTGCTAGAAATGAGAAATAAATCTAAACATCTGATTAGCCTGTAATCAGCCCCTTCACGTCCCAGAAGGACAGAGGAGACAGAGAGAGGAAAATGGAGGAGACGGAATGACTCAGCCTGCTTCACACTGCAGGGTGACATTAAGATGAGAAACCTGCACCTCATATCCTTGAAACTTTCTCTAAGACAGCCTGTCTTCTGCGTTTAGATGATGCAATGCTGCCTGAAACAGTAGCTATGAGCTATGAAGCCCTGCTGGGTGGCAGTTTGTTAGAGGTTTGTGTGCAGCGTGAGTATTTGCAGAGTAACTTTACACTGTTAATCATTCAGCAGGACAAAACTACACATAAAGGACACAAAGAAAACTAACCCAGATGATTGTTAGAAATTCACATTCCTCTCTCCCATCCAGGGTACATTAAGGCTATACATATAGGTAAATTACAAACATTTTTGGGGAGAATGGGGACAATTGTAGCATGGGGCAATTGTAACACTTAATTCCTCCGATCAGAAACAAGCTAGTCACTTTGCTCATTATTCAACAGTATACCCATTTTGAGGTAAACTTAATTCAGTTTTATCCCCAGGCTATTGGTTAAAAATGAACATGAACAAACTATTCCAATAAGGCTGCTACAAGATTTTATCATGGCTGTAAGATCTGGAGGAATTGGAAATATTTTACAACTGCCCCCGAGCTACATCGCCCAATGCCAGCACCTCCTTTTACTGTGTTGACATACTTTTCTCTAAAAAAGAGAATTTATTTCACTAAATTCAAATAATTAAAATTTTGTTACCACTAGAATAGTTGTCTAGTCTCCTGCAAAAATAGAAATAGTCATTTGCTGTTGGATGCATATATAATGCCTGTCATTTGAAATGATTTGAACTATACCAAAACACATATATATTTTAACATCTAAAGATGAGTATTCTATTTCACATAATCTGTGAGTGATATAGGAAATTTTGACACTGTTGATTTGTCTTATTGACACCTGCACATTGCAAACAATGTCTTAACATGTGAAGCATGTTCTCTAGAAAACATGCTCCTCATTAGTTTTAATGTTAGGCCTGAGCCCTCAATGGGAGAAGGATGTTTGAATGTGTGGGTGCATTTTTATCAAACTAAATAAAAAGCACAAATGTATACATATATACTAATCATGTTTCATAATAATGCAACACTGTGGTTAAGATCTGGGATAGGTTTAGGGACAAATGTGGTCAGGCTTAGGAAGAGCTTAAAGTGATCAATCTTACAAGATGTTTTGTAGGTCTGAGGTTCCCCTCTAGACCTGACCGTCAGCTCTAATGTCAATTTAGTTGCAGAGATTACATCTACATATTTATTTTCCCAATGTACACATTAGCTTGTACTATTTAGAAAATGAAAGATGTACAGTAGACAGTGGGTGAGCATAAAGACAAAACAGAAATTGTATTTTTTTTTTGGTCTTTATTTTACTTACTAAGTAAAAGAAAAAGCAGACTTCTCAGCAACACTCAGGTAGTGGCTTCACGCAGATTTCATGTCCTGTTGAATGCTTACTGTAATACTGGTGATGACTGGCTGGTGACCTGGGGTGCTGATTACCGACTGTATTTGTGGTGGACTGACAGGAAAAGATGAGGATAAAAGCTTCACACACTGAGCCAAGTTCAAGATAATTACTGCAAAACCAGCTTATAATACTGCCCTAAAAGCAAAATCAAATAACCGGGTCTGACATTTTGACATCTGTTTCATCCTATAAAATTATTATGCCATTCTAATGTATATTTAAAAGCATGAAAAAAGTTCCAGTAACTACAAAACTAAGCTAAAAGCCAGGCCATGCAGCAGTGACTTTAAAACCCGCCACAGCACTAATTTAGTTCTGAAAAAATAGCAGCAAAAGGAGCTAACATTTCTTTTGACTTTAGTTGAGTTGACATGTTTTGGTGTGGGTAAGCTATTTCAAATGGAAAAGTATTGTATTGTTGATTGATTTAGTGTTTTAATGAATATCAATATAAATATTTTAACAGAGAAATATTTAATTCCTATAAAATAAATCATTAGTTCCCAACCTGGAGTCTGGGCCCCCCTTAGGGGTTCGCCAGAAGACTTTGTCTGCTCTGAGGTCCTCAAAATGGAATTTGCATGTCAATAAAAATCACAATTTCAGGGTTCCTACACCTTTTCCAAAGTCAAATTCAAGCACTTTTCAAGCATTTTTAATCTTTTCCAGCCTCTTACAGCTGTGGTAAAATAAAGATTTATATAAAAAATGATTTTTTCACCTCTTCATCACATTATATCAAACGTTATTGTGTTATTATCAACCAAAATTATGTTTTGTGATAGAATTCTACTGATGTGTGACAAATTATAGGTTTCAAGTCTCAAAATATGTCTATCAATTAATTAGATATAAAACACAATTTTTTTTATTTTCATCTTTTTCTCTCTTTCTTTTTTTGTTATTTTAAGTTTCATTTTAAATGTCTATCTAATGCCAAACAAATCAATGTCAAATTAGTTGTCCTACTTAGTCGTCCACAAAAAAAATGCTAAACTTATACTAGAACAGAGACGATTACTGAAAGGTAAAGGTTCTAAGAATGGAAGCAATTTAATTGATGTTTATTTTGGACAGTAAAGCTTTGAAATGAGTCACTTGTTGTTTTAGTGTGTGTGTGTCTGTGTGTGTGTGTGTCTGTGTGTGTGTGTGTGTGTGTGTGTGTGTGTGTGTGTGTTCAGGCTGGAGGGGCTCAGTTTTCCTTAGATGCATGTACGGGGGCTCCAAGGACAAAAAGGTTGGGAACCACTTTACTAAATAATAAAATACACTTTATTTACACAGTCAAACTGTTTCAAAAAGACAAGACTTTTTTTTAAAAGCAATCATATAGTTTTTAGCCAACAATAATGGGAACTCTTCAACTGTCTCACCAGTTTTAAATATATGCCATCTGAAATTAAAAAAGATTCACAATGAACTCTTTTCATAAGTTTGTTTGTCTGAATGTTGCCTTCAAGCAACATGTGGAACAGCCTATAATAAGTGTGTAATTTCAGCAAACTTAAAACCAACAATCACATCTCTCCTCAAAACACGATAATTAGTCACACCTCAGTGTTTAATCATTAGTGTTACATTTAAATGCCTGTGTCCTGGTGTGTGTCTTTTCTAACATTCAGTATGTTGCCACCAATATTTGTGTTGCCACCATCTAAAAAAAATAGTTATCAATGCATTTATGCCATATCTTATATTGGTTGAACACTACATAAGCCTAAATACACAATATTCAAAATGTTATGGTGGAAATCTGTAAGGGTACAGTGTTATTTCAAGGCACATTTACATGTTAACACATTTCCATTACTTAATCATTATTATTAAGTACATTAAACAATTTAAAATTAAACTTTACTCATTTATCAGTGTTAATCTTTTTTTTTCACATTGCAAAATGATAGAAAAAGACAATCCCGACCATTTTTGTGAAGAGAAATAATAAACCATGTGATGAAGGCTGCAAATAAAAAGGGATTCAACTCAGCCTCCAGAGAATCGTGACAAATTAAAGCATTGCTTTTAGTTTCCTTGGAGTCCTGCCTCAAGTACTGCACCATAATTGAAGATGTTTGGTGTGATTGGTCAAAAATGGATTCGTTACCAGGAGGCAACATCTTACCAGAGGGTAAAAACAGAAAAAAAACCCCAATCATTTAGAAACAAAACTGATGTATACATCAGACTTATTATTGAATAAAGGACATTTTTTAAGTAGTCATCTCTTCTTTGTTTTCTAATAAAATATATATGGTATGATAAATATCATACCATGGAAATTTTGCATCATAGTATTATTGTACTGTTTTGGTATTGTTACATAGCCAGTCAACTGTTACAAGCACACAAGTGATCTTCAAATTAAGGAGAAATTGTGTTTGTTTTTCAGAGTGTTCCTCAGTCTGTAGTTGAGGAGGTCTAAGATGTATACAGACAAATACCGCATACTTATTCCTGTTGACCTTTAATGATTTAGCCTACACACAACATTTGTTATGTTGCATAAATGACCCAGTTACCCTGTCTGCTGTTTTGGGTTCTTTTGCAGGGTTAATTTTTAAATGTGATGTCTTAAGAGAAAAGCAGACAGACAGTGAGGGAGACAGAGTGGTTGTAGGCAAAATCCATTTAGCTCTACGCCACTTCTTTGTGGTAAACTTCTGGCCAACCAAATGTGTTCTGCTTGTGTGTGTGTGTGTATGGCCACTTTGAACTTTGGGCTAACTTTTGGAATTAGTTAGCAAAAGTTCAGTGAGGGTTTTATTGATTTCCTCCTTACTTTACTTTCCTGTTTCATCCCCATTATCTTGTGCTTTGTGCACTTTGCAGAAACCAGAATATTTAACTGGTAGGGTGGACACGTGCAGGGCAGTCAGCCAGTCAAGTCTTCATTAATCACTGTCTACTTGTATTATTAAAAACTCCTAGATGGCTCCTTCCCAACATTACATCCTCTCCAGTGTACTGTCTTAGTGTATCGTGCTGTCACCTTCCTCTCTTGTCCTGCATCCTCTCCCTCTTTCTTTTTATGCGCGGACAGGGACGATTTCAGGTGGATCTGAAGGTGATCATGCTGTCTGACCCCTGACAGGTCAGCCTTTGTAGCATTCGACACCTCTTTCCTTCACGCACGCACCCTGTCATCCTCAAAGTCTGTCTCTCTGTCCGTCCATCGATGTGTCTCACCCTTTCTGTTTTTCCTCGTCTCTTCCCTTACCCTTGTCTCCTCAAAGCCGCCTGCCAGTTCTCATGGCTGACTTTCCAGCTCCCCGTCCCTCTTCTTTTAAGTCCCATCCCTTTTAACTTGAATATGACCAGGGTGAGCAGTGAAAGTAGACAGGTAGCTCCTGAATAATGGATGACCCAACAGTTTGAGATTCTCTCTATTTTCAAAGCAAGAAGAAAATAACTAAAACAGATTTTGGAGGAGAAGTTGAGAGGTCTGAGGACCCTGTGAGTGTTGGTTAAACTGTAGACGTATAGTAACATATGTGCACATGTATACATTCAGAAACACGTGGGAAATATTTTTATTTTTATTGCCAGCGTTTGTTTTCTCTTTAACATTCTGTTTATCTGTCTGCAGCTTGCATGTGGTGAAAAATCTTTGGAGACATCTGGTTTATTTCGACCTGTTGTCTGGTTTCAGCAGAGAAAAGCTGCAAATATTTACTCTGATCACTTGAGAGAAAAAATAAAACACCACCCCGACACACAAACTAGACTAAAAAAATATCAGGAGTAGAAGAGTGAACTCAGTAGAGTGCAGATCTCTGCCAGGCAATCCAATGAAGAATATTTAGATGTAATCACCAACATTTTGAGTAATTTGATTCCCTATGTTTTCTCTGTAACTGTAACAGATTACAATTACATTTTTTTTGTCATTTAACATTTAACTACAGGTGTCACGATTCTCCAAATCCACGATTCAATATGACTTTTTAAGGTCACAATTCTTTGTGATTTTTTTAAAAAAAACTTCTTTTTAAATTTTATTTTGCACTGATGGTTATTGTTAGTATCAAGTCTTGATTTGAATAGATCACTGCTTTTATGCCCTTTACAAAATGGGATACAACCTCAGGTAAGCTATGCCAGTGTTTCCCAAATGTTTTTTCAAAGGATGATAAACCATCACGATCCAATCCACAACAGACCTTATTAATAGATCTTAGTAAGCCTTAATATGTGTATAAAACACCTTATATTATCTTGACTTGAGTTGCAAACAAACAGCTAATCGATTAGTGGGAAAATTACTGCCAGATTGATCACTAGTTGAAAAATAGGTCCAAACATGTGAAAACAGGTTTAGCATATTGACAAGATCATGAAAGGATTAATTAATCGATTTTTCATTATTTTCTGACATTTTATGGACCAAACAACTAATTGATTAGTGGAAAATTTATTTGATCAATATTTTTCACCATTTTTCACCAACAACTGATCGATCAATCACGAATATAATGGACCGATTGATCTGCAATAAATTATTTGCAGCCCCAATCTTGATGCATGTCATTGCAAACATATTTACAAGTTTAATACTTTATAAATGAGAAATAAATGCATTTAGGCTGAGTTAATGGGACATCTCATTGGTTTTATGTCCTCTCATCAGGAAAACGATGCAGAACACTTTAGATTACTGAATTAAAAGAATAGAATTAAGATACAACTAAATTTCTTCTTTTTATTTATTTTGTGACCCAAATAAATTCTCCTGTGACCCACTTGTGGGTCCTGACCCAGTGTTTGGGAATGACTGAGCTGTGCTGTCCACCTGCAGTCATGTCTTAAATAATATAAAATGCTCTGCAAGAAGTAAGAAATTGTGTGTTTTTTTGCAAAATAAGTTCAAATACCTTGTTCTAATGGCTTACATAGAGCCCTACACCTTGCCTTCATTTAGTAGGATTTAGGAAGGATTCATGAATATGCAAATAGTCCCCACCATCTCTTCACTGGAATGTCAAGGAATATTCAGACGTGGTGTTTACTACTCATTTCAGTCCTGATATGTCTTGTATCATGTGAAAAAACACCACATGGACACGTTAACAAGGTTAAAAACGTGATTTTCACTGGAGGTGGTCTTATGAATAGGGTGGAGAGAAAAACACTGTTCAAACTACAGCCATGAGTGCAGTTCAGGTACTTTACTTTCTGTTGAAAGCACATTCTCCTTTTCCCATCAAGCATCAATTACTTTGGTGTAAATAGTTATTCGACAACTGATGAGAGCCCTGTCACTGAAAATGAGACCTAATTAAATTAGCCAAACTTTCTTAATGACACTTTAGATTATTTGCTCCCCTCCTCACAACCTACCAGACTGGCACCGGTGCAGCACAAAGAGTCAAGTTTAAGATAGGATTTGAGGAGATATCAGAGGAAACTTTCTGGGTAAAGTTTCTTTCAGATTTCAGGGTACAAATCTACCCTGAAGTGTTATATATTTCCTCAATGTCAAGAGCCCACGCACCTAGGAAGACACGTCTGTAGCTAGAGCTTTACCAGAGATAAACTTTTGTCAAAAACAAGTCCGACTCTCTCTGTCTCTCATCCGTGCTGTCATTCTCTTCCTCTGATTCCTCATAAAGCCATTCTGCTCCACTAAAGCCCCAAACCAGTCAAGAGACGAAAGCCCCTTCAGCAGAAACATGAGACAAATCCCCTGCAGAGTCTAATAGTTTGGCCTAAATACTGTTCAGGATTGAAGCGACTCATATTTGCTGTAATTATATCACTTGTCCGTTTATGAGGGACAATGAGATTTTGACTCTTTGAGGTCACTTTGAGTTGAAATGCTGCATATAGTGATGCATGAGCAAACCTTTTTTTTGTTGTTTTTAATCATCCTATCCACCACTGTGCTAAAGAAGGTGAATTAAAATCATAACTTGTTTTGCCCGGAGTGCTGTTTTAATTAATTAATAATTTAACATTTCAAAAAAATTCATTAATAGTTGCATCATGTGGTTCATGTGAACAGTGGATGTTGTGTGAATTACTTCTTTTATCATTAGGATTTAATTACATCTCCTTCAGGAAATCTTTTCTTTTCTTTTCTTTTTTTTTTTGCTTCAAATCTCCAACATGATGAAATGAGAGAAGACGGGTGGTGAGATCGTTGGCAACTGCAAGACCATCCGGGGCCATTCAAAGTGCGGTTTGTGGTTTGTAGTATAACAGATTTCATTTATGTATTTGCTGAAATGTTACACCTTGGCAGGAAAATAACCTGTTCTCAACAGAATTTAAAAAAAGGTAAAGGAAAGCTGTCTAATAACCTGGATAATGAGATAGCCCCGATTAACCCTGCTGGGTTCTGCTTGGCTGTGGGCTAGAAACCAGGCTAATGAGAAGCTTCACAGCCTGCTCCTGCACTCACTACATGGTTAGACGCATAATCCTGCAGTCTCTTACTTCAAGTAGAATCAATAATTGTCCTAATTTGAGAGATTAGACCTCCAATTAACATTTCCATAAAGGTTCATGGAGGTAGCACATTATCTTTGACTTGATTTTCGCCATCCTGTGTAAAACATGTATGAGGACTGGAACTGCACTGTGCCTGCCTGCCCTCCTGTCTTGCATCAGCTAAGTACTGTTTCAGTATGCACAAACAAAAGCTGCTCTCTAATCATTCTCTCATCATCCAACATTTTGTTCTGCTGTTATGATGCTGACTTCTTGACAACAGGCCTTCTTCATAGCAACTTGACTTGTCACAACAGTAAACATTCAAGTGTGTTTAATAAATGTGTAATTTGAATAAGTTACAAACTTAACACAGAAAAAAATAAATGTATGTTGTTCACTTTAAAAAATGTTGTCTTCATCCCTCCTTTTCCCTATAAATCAAATCAGATTTACAGGAAAGGACCGATTAATCATTAACCATTACAAGGTGCAAGGTAGATTCATTTATCATTCTACAACACAAGGTTGTATAACGAGACCAAGCTGTATTGTTGTACAAATTTTATATACAGCATTTCCACACAGTAGATTGGTTGAATAAAACCGCCACAGTTTTGTTCCGTCATGCACGCAACTGCAATTTCCGCCAGCATCATTTCAGAAGTGTTTCAGCAGCGGAGCGTTTTACCTGTCTGATTATGTTTACTTGCTCTGATTTTGTTGATTAATTCCTCTCTCCTTGCTCTTTGTGATTCTACCATGGATAAGCAGGCTCTTAAATTGTTTATTTTCTGTCTGTCTTTATGATCGTGAGTCTGCACAGGGTCTTTTATTTTTGAAAATTTCACAGTCTGAATACAGACCATGAAAGCAGGGCCTCACGATCCTTCTGACTTTTTGGGTTTTAAGCAGGAGGTGTCAGAAAAGTTACCACAGGGATAACTGGCTTGTGGCGGCCAAGCGTTCATGTCATGTGATTGCGGTGCAGCCGTGCCTGGTGTAAATTACCGGCAAGTCACTGACATGAAAATGAAACATGCTATTTTTCTTGGTGGAGTGCTGGGGATGAATTGAGCCATCTCACAGCCTGAGAGAAGAAGCTGCTCCGAAGTAGGTGGTACGGCAGTGGATACTTCTGTATCTCTTGCCAGACGGTTTTAGGGTGCCCAGGCTGTGACAGGGGTGGGTCTGGTCTTTTAGCATCCTTTTAGTATCCTAGCTCTCACATATAAAACTCCACTTGACCTTTAAGAAGTGGATTGTCAGCAGGGATACATAAATACTACTTTCTTTCAGATCGAGTACGAGTAAAAGTACTCACATGTGGCTACTTGATGATATTGAGCACTGATATGAGTTCTTACAATGACTTTACATAGGATGTGATATGATTATTATTATTATTTCATTATCATTTGCAGCACTTTAGTATTTGATTTATACATTAACTTGTAGTATTTAAGTTGCTTCTTCATGTCCTGCTTGCCGAAGAGCTTTTTAGTTCCGACCTGCTGTTGTTTAGGAGGGACAGATATGAGTGTGGTGCCATGCACAACAGTAAATATTTACCCTGCTGTGAACTGAGAGGGTGAAGTCAGGTGAATTTTGGTGAAGATTAACAGGAGAATAAAGAAGAAAATACAAAGAGAAGGACTGGAAAACCCTAATGACCAAGAACAGAGGGCTGCAGACTTGTGGCACCTGCGTTTTTTTGTCTTTGTCTTTGCATTAATTAGTCGAGGCATTCAACTAGCTCACGCCCAGCAGGACATACTGGACAGGAGCTGCGGTGTACTTTGAGGACAACAAGTCTTGCTGATAATGGCGGCACGATCAAGAAAGGAGGGTAAGCATTAGCAAACTCCTTGAACTGTGAGTCATATTAGTTCTGAAGCCCGTTCTTTATATGACATGATATCAGGTGTGGGGTATCGGAATAGTTTTATGAGTACAAATATAAGTGCATGAGGGCAGCATCGGACCAATACCAGATGCTCGTATCTGTATCGTTACATCCCTTGTTGTGTGTTTGGATTTACATAGGCAAAAACTTTATTCACGTATCAAAACAACATGGTTTATAGATTTCTCCTTGGTCTTCCTCCTCCTGATGTGACGATGTAGGTGAGGGAGGTGTGGGTGATGGTGAGCTCTGTATCTCGCCACCACATTCAGTAAACCGTGCCCTTCAAATGATCCAATCCCTCTTGTAACTGTGCCACATAAATTGTGTTTCACACAGTCACATTACAGAAGATGAAGATGCTCTAACCTCTGTTTCACTGTGATTTTAACTACCTTTCTTTAAACATCCCATTTAAACAGAGACCCGGAGACACTGTAGTGCATCTGTAAGTGTACATGAGAGTTTTTGTGCATGGTTTTTATGTGGAATATATGATGAACCACCTCCTGTACTTTGGCATTGTTTAAAATGGCACCTGCAGTGATGAATTTAGTTGAAGCAGCATACAAAAGATTTTATTACCCATCTCCCACTGGAGCTTTAATCCAGTCTGAATGGGGCCTGAGTCTGCTCTTAGGTCGAGCTGCTGTCCAGAAATGTCACACGTGGCAGATTTGCACAGGTTTAAGAACACGGATGACCTCTGTAATTATTATAAATCACAGAGGACCTCAAGTAACAATAGTCCTGTGCAAATGGGACTTGGCTGCTCAATGTAATGCAAATGTTTCAGAAATTGCATTGCTTAAACAAATTTAACAGCTGGCTACTTTGTGTCCCCGTGTTTCTCCACATGCTGTTTCTTGTCAAAAAAGTGTGCAAACCAGACTGTTGTGTGAAATATAAAGTAGGGCAGTATGAATAGACCTGTTTATGTGCATTATTCTTCAATGTCAACACAGTACTCCATAAGTTAACAGTGAATTAATGTAGTCCTCACATATATATAATCATGCAGGTGTGTGTTACTAACGCTGACCAGCAAGTCGCACCGATTGTGTTCCGTGTCAAATGCATTTGACCTACATATCCCAGGGGGCAGATAAACACACACACACACACACATTAAGACTCCTGCACAGTTATGCAGAGAGAGACAAGGAAGGAGAGCAGAAGGTAAACAGACCTTTTTTTTTGGCTTTTTTATTCTGTGCACGCTCTGTCCCTATTTCCACTTCTCCAACTGTCTGTCTTTCACAATGTCCTCAACCCATCTGCAGGTCACAGTTATGACACTTCAAAGTCACTGTTACTGGCAAAATGTCAGAGGATGAAATGCCAACAAACACAGGTGCCATGAAAAAAAAAGCACAGAAATGTATGCTGAAGATGAGAGAAGCAGAGCAGGAAGGATAAAGTTAGAAAGATGCAGATATACAACCTGGAAGATCAGTCAAAGATGCAAAGAAGAAAGCACAGAGCCCACCGTGGCTATAGATAGATGAAACATCACCAAAATCTTTGGAGCAGACTATAGCTGAGAAATCTGAATGCAAGTAACAAAATTGTGTAAAATTGTGTAAGATAAACAGATGACAAACTATTAAACCTCCTCTAACCTGAGTGAGTCATATAGAAATTCATTCTGTTATGCTGTTGTTCAGTAACAATATGCCATTCAAACTTGCATCACTGGGAGGTGAGTGCTGCTCAGGATCTGCAGTAAATATGTTTCTGAAGACCAAGCTGCTGATGGACAAGACAATAAAGGCTAAAACGCACCACCGGTGCAGCGTGTCATGTGCCATCATGTACATGCGTGCACATGTACGCACCGTCCTGCATCACCATCTTCCAGGACACTGGGCTCGGGATGTTTTTCGACCTCAGCATCTCTGATCCTCCATCTCTCCCCTCAAACAAGCTCAGTGTTGTCAGACTGAGCTCCTGTCAGTGCAGGAGAGCAGAGGCAAAGTGGTGCTGTGTGTTCAGCTCTCTGTAATTTGTAGTTTATAGCTATATGTGGTTTAAAGTCTAGTTTCTCTCCTGTTTTGCTGCATGTACTTTCAGGTTTCTGCTTCATGTTAGCTTTCAGCTGAAAAAGTCCTGTTAAGTTACTGCTGATGAAGAGAACACTTCCTGAGTTTGCTGCTTCACAATAAAAGCTTTTACATAACAAAACAATGGGGGACTTTTACGTTGAAGAATTTATAGGAAGTGAAATGTCCAGCGTCTTGACTAAAGACAAGCACATATGAGCTAAAAGACACATCTCAGCAGCGCTGAGATGTAAATACCTGCTGTACTGAGCTGACAAGCCGAGTCAAACTGAATGAAGACAAACAGCACAAGTGTATGTAAAGAGGCTCTAGTCTCTCCATTGTTCTACACACATGAGAGACAGAGATGAGGAGAGGATGCTGAGCTGCCATGAGAGCAGAGGGAGAGAAGAGCTGCTGGGGAGACAGGATGCAGACAGCTGCAGGCAAAATGCAGAGTTGGAGCACAGGAGGAACAGGTAAAACTACAGTGGGAATCAACAAACAGTAAAAACTCAGTAAATAACGTCTGTTGTTGGGCCAACAGTATATTATAGCACTAAACAGCTGTTTCTCAGGGTAAAAGTTTATTTTATTTTTTTCAGGTGCAGTGACCCTCGGAGTAAGACATTGGCTTGAAGTCCTACTAAGGCTACATCACAACACAACACACTAAGTTATGATGTAGAATATCATAAACTTTATACCTTTAAACTTTATAACTTTATAAACTCTGCCTAATATTAGCATGCTTTAGTTCAAAAAAACCTCGATAACACAGACCACAGTCACAGAGGCTCTGGCATAGCTGTAGATTGCAGTCTTGGAACTTTTACTCTGAGCCCTAAAACATGTACTATAATGTCCCCCAGGGTTCGGTTCTGGGACCCATCTTATTCTCCATCTATATGCTCCCTCTTGGTGACATCATTCACAAATATAATGTCCAGCTCCGCTATTACGCCGATGACACACAGCTGTACATTACAATCAGACCTGGCGACCGGTCCAAAATATCTCCCACAAGTGCCTTGCTGAAATAAAATACTTCATGAAAAAAAACTTTTCCAATTAACACTCGAGAAATATTTAATATTTTATTTCAGCCACAGATCTATAGAAATTCATCCATGCTTTTATCTCCTCTCCCCTCGACTACTGTAACTCTATATACTTGTCTCAGCCTGAAATAAATCCATCGCTTGCAGTTAGTCCAACAGGTTGCAGCTCGTCTTTTAACTCGATCCAAAAAAATGTGACCATATCAACCTTTCAACCTTCTTTTATCATCCTCGCATTGGTTGTCTGTTTATGTTTGGATTGATTTTTAAAATTCTTTTATTTACTTTTATTGCCACACATGGGCTGGCCTTTCTCCATATTTCTGACCTTTTATCACCCAGTCAGCCAGGATGCAGACTAAGATTCTCTGGTAAATCTTTGCTAGCTATTCTAAGGTCTAGGCTGAAAACCAGAGGACACTTGGCCTTTGTGGTGAGGGCCCCTACACTCTGGAATCTGCCAGAAGAGATCAGGCTTGCAGAGTCTGTTCCTTGTTTTATCTCACTTATTAAGACCTTTTATATAAAAAAAAGGCTTTCATTGTGTGATGTCTATTTTTCAATCTTTTTTTGTTTTCTTGTGAAGCACTTTGTTACCTGTACGAAAAAGTGCTATACAAATAAAGCTTACTATAATTTATAGTCTTGTTCAGATACTGTGCAGAAGTGTGTTTACTGGTGACTGTTGGTTGGCTTTGATCAATATTTTTTCTTTTCTTTCTAGATTTTTCTTTTATTTCAATTTACTTTTGATGTACAAGGGCTGATTTTAAATCAAATTGTGACCACTGATAGTTGAGACAGACAAATCATGTTTTAGAATGTTTATTCAGCAGCAGAACAGTTGGAGTTTGGCGTCTACTCTGACTTCATCCCTCCCCGCAGGTTAAGTTACATGGAAATATAAGCGGAGTGATGAGCAAATTCTTGAACCCAGACGTCAGAGCCTGCAGGTGGATACTGGGTTGGTGGTGGAATAAAAAGAGCACATGGCGACACTAGTGCAGGGGAGCAAATGCATTGCAGGCAGAGGAAGAGATGGGAGGTTTAGCAGTTTAAATAGACAGCCAGATTGGAAGGGTACATTTGGTATGTACTGCTGAGAGTGAGGCATGTCACATGTGACTGGCAGTGCAGCTCGAGTTGACTGCCTGAACTAGCTTGCAGGTGTCGCCACATTCGTTAACACAGCTGTCATGGTTAAATAAATGAGGGCAAGGGCATCAGCTACCAAAATACAAACAAACTTCAGCCAACCATATGAAACTAAATAATGGATATAGATTTAAAGTAAACTTGTGGCATAATCTAGTGTTCAACAGAGCCTGATTCTTGATTTTCCTTACAAAAAACCCAGAAAAATATCTATTATTCAAGTTTCCTGGTGGCATGCTGGTGTTACTGCGCAAAATTTGTATTCAGGGACCAGTTTGTGCTCTCGAGACATTTTGAAATTTATACGGTCATGTGACGTGAATGGTGATCTCAGACCACCACTGATAAAAGCTTTATGGGTGTGGGTCATGACTCCGTTACATCATTCAGTGGAACAACTCAACGTTATGTAGCATTTGATACCGACACAGTGGCTACGTTTTACAGCGCACAGAGCAGCATCAATAATTTTAAGCAGTTAAGTCACGATCTGGTGAGTTTTATTTCCCTGAGTCATTATTATCCCCATGTGTTTACTTAACACTATTTTTACATGATATATAACTCCAAGGAAGCAGAAAACGTGCAATCTAAATTGAGTATAAATTAGGCCTGAAAGCCAATAAATGCAATGATGAGTTTTCCATCTTGTAAAAGGAAGTACAGCATGCTATGGGGCTCCCTCTGGCAGCAAGAGGAATAATTTTTATTGTAGCACATAGTGAAACTAATAGCCTTCCTGTTATGATGATGGTAATATTTGAGGGAGGGCTTTTTCTGTAACGGAGTTAAAATTAATGAGCTGCCCCACTCAGTGACTTCTCAGCCGACTGGGGTGAATGGTTTGACCTGTGCCAGTAAATTGCAGATTGTCCGGGCAATATCTTCCGTCTGTTTACACAACACAGACAGATAAAGCAGCCTCACAGGCAGGGACCACAGTGGAGGCAGAGGATGGATGAAAGGAAGAGATGTGAAAATCCGACGAGAGGGGTGATGAAGGCTCAGAAACACCTGCGAGAGGTGGGGAGGTGCCCTCATATGAAAGAAAACTTAAAGTGCTGCTCAAAGAGTCCCATTAGCAAACGACACTTGATTGTGTTGCTCAACTGAAGCTGAGTGAATTGAATATCAGAAATCTCATTACTGACAATACTGAGCCGCGAGCTACAGCAGATGACACTCAATCACATAAACAAGCTCTCCCATTCTTTCTACCATCTCATTGTCTTATACACAAGACAAACACAGTTTTGTAGTTCAATTTCAATTACTTACACTTCGATTCTGTCTCTTTCCCCCACGATTTTACCCAGAGCGTCTTACCTGATGTTCTGTGTCTGTAGTATATCTGGATCTGTTGCGTTGAGTGAAGCCACGAAGCTGCCCACAGGAACGTTTTCCATTTTGGAGACTGTGTAAGGGTCAGGGAAGAACACGGGGCCCTCGTTGATGTCCAGGACTGTGACGTGGACGGTGGCCGTGGAGCTGGGGCCGTAGCCAACCTTAGACACCAGAGGATCCTCATTCTCGACCTTTATGAGTAATGTGTGGAACTTCGTGGCCTCGTAGTCCAGAGGCTGAACAGGGGGAAACAATTGGGAAGGTAAGGGAAGGGTGATTATGTTACCTGCTGCAAAATATGAATGCATGGGGCAGGGTAGATACTTTACCTTGACAACAGAGAGCATTCCCTCGTTGTTATCTGGGTTGGTTTGTATCTCAAAGCTCTGTCCGAGGTTTCCACTAATTATAGAGTAGATAGCTCTCCCTGCTCCTGTGGCTAGGTCGTCGCTGTCTTCTACTGTCAGGTTGACCACCACACCCGTCGAACCCTCATTCACATACGCCTCAAACTACGGAGACAGACAGAAAAATCACAATTAGTGAGCAAGAAGAACCAGGGATACCTGAATCTGAAGACTATATTGTTACTCTGATTCTGCTTTTCAGAATTTAGTCCACAGTTTGTAAGTGATGAAATTTGCTTTCTCTTGTCATATTTTCCTAACTTAGTCCATATTTTTAACCAACGGCAACCATGATATCAAAGCACAATAAAATCCACTGCACTGCAGACTGTATGGAGTAACTTTAGGTTTTACAAACTACCGTGCACAGAGTTTGGATTGCAGACCATTTGCAGCAGCACCACCTGTGGGAGAAGGCCTTGCAGAGACAACAGAGCACTCAGTGGCAATATAAGAGATATCACCACAATGATAAATTGTTCTGTATTCGTATTTCTGAATAAATGTTCTGCAACTTGAGTAATGAATTCTGGACATACTGATGCTCCATACTTGAATGAAAATGTTGGCCTTATACCAAATCTGCATGATTTCATGAATGTACAGAAACAAGAGTATAACATCTGTGCAGTGCAGTAGATGAATACACACAGACACAAAGTTTTTGGCCATTATTTTTGCAATGTCTTGGTCCGTGTTTTGTTTGTATCGTGCATACACATGAGCGAGTGGGCGATATGACAAACTTTCTTGCCATCAGTTTCTTATTATTCTGCTAGTGGCAGTAACACACAAAGCAGAGTATAAATGCTCCAACAACAACAAGAAAGAAGAAGACTGCAAGCAAGCAAATATGCACGTAAACAACACAGGGTTTAAATTATTAAAAAAAACGACTTGGTAGATGTTTTATGAGGAAGGAAAAACATTCATTTGTTTGACCTCAAGGACATACTGAGATACTGGGTGTAAATATAACATCAGCTTGTTCATAAGAAACCTCACAAGGACACCTGAATGTCTTCCTCCTCTTTACTACAGAAAACTAAAGAAACAATCATTGATTTCAGAAGAAGCTCCTCTCTGTCCCTGGTAATAATGAACGTCACAACCATTGAAAGTACAGAAGTACAACTATTGATCGCAAAATAACAAGGAATATGAACACCAATACTAAGTTTGCAAAGGCTCAAGAACACCTCTGCTTTTAAGGAACCTTAGAAGTTTTGATGTGGACAGAACTATGCTGACATTGTTTTATAAAGCCTTCACTTAGAGTATATTGACCTTTTGTATTCAGTGTTGGAGAGGGAGCACTGTCTGTACAAAACAAGAACAAAGTGGACAGTGTTGTTAAAGAGGGTGATAAGATAACTGGGAAACCAATATGATTTATCAGCCTATTTACATGAAAGATCAGTACACCATGAATTTAGCTCACAAGATCATAGCAGACCCCCCTGCACCCTCTATGGCCTGAATATGTAGTTTTATCTTCCAGGTGAAGGTACAGAATGCCCAGCAATGTGGACTAAAAGAGGCATCACATCCTTTGTCCTGCGCAGCATTCAGAAGCTCAACAAGCTTGGATCATGTTGTCTGAATTTGTAGCGATATTAAGCCGCATCTGAATTTCTGCAAATGATGCTTTTTATGATGTTTCTCATGAGGCTCATGTTGTATGTCATTACATGCTGTTGTATGTGGTTATTGATGTCCTTTTATGCTCCTTGTGCATTACAAATTCCTTTACGGGCAATAAAGGTTTTTATACTTTTATTACACATTTCTGCTTGGTCCCAGTCTTTTCCTCATCCTTAAAATAATTGATTTATAAAGTAAATCTTCCTATTTTTGACTATTCTGCTGTTGTTGTATGTGTTCTCTTTATTAATTTTTGGGCCAAAATCATACCGTTGTAAATGCTTCTGTCACTACAGCTGAAAAAAGGGGAGGAATTACTGGAAAGAAGGAAAGAAAGATAGAAATAATAGACTGTCGAGTCAGATATTCTGCCGTCCAAAGCAAAAGCATTTGCCTAAACATTGATTCACAGGAGGACTATTAAACATATGAATGCACGGACAAACAGAAGAAATGCTATTCCTCCTTCGTCGATTCTTCACAGCGCATCTCATTTATTTTTCAGTGTCAATCACTCTCCACCTCTGTGCTCATTGTTGGCAGCAGGCTTCAATCAGATTCCTATCGATGCATTCTGCCAGCGAGGCTCCCACTAAAGACTACATTGTGAACAGGGTTACCCTCGCAGAAGCTCCAGGCAGGCAGAAGCAATTCTGTGAGCATGTGTGTGTATGTGTGTGTGTCAGGACCATTATGGTGTCAGAGCTTATAGTGTAATCTTTCAGACACAGAACACTCTGTTTAAGGATAGCGCTGGTCCAGCCTAGATTACTGCGTCTCCTGTCAGCCCACGGTATTGTTGTTTCACAGATTACCCTCTTACCGCCTTACACTGCCTGGCTCCATGCATTTATCTGAAGAGAGACAAACATTGATTTCTTCTCTTTCCTTTCTTTTCTCCCTTTTTTTATTCATCCAACGCGTGTTTAAAAAAAGACTTTGAACCATTCACAGTCATTTAGGGCACACAGGACAGAAACACAATGTTCTTTAAAGACGGAGGTTGTGTTTGCGCCCACATGGACATTGTTGGTGCCTTTGTCCTGCAAGCCTGCGGCAGTCTGGTACAAAAGCGTCATGCGAAAATTAGGAGGCTGTTGGAAAGTCAAGAACCCATTTCCTAAACAAGTGTGACAAACTGGAATTTATATGTTAACAGCAGTTGCCTCAGCTTTAGCAAGGAACTCTGAAGGAGTGAGAGCCATTTCACAACACTACGCTCTTAGAAATAAGGGTTCCTGAAGTTCCTGAAGGGCTGAAGTTCTATCTAGAACCATTTGCTTCTGAGGAAGAAGCAAATGGTTTGTCAAGTAAAGATAAGGCTTCCATTAAGAAACCAAAGAATGCTTTTTGGGAGAAAGAGTTCTTCAAGGATTGTTGAAAACCTGAAGAACTTTTTGTCACGCGTTCCTTGTATCATAATATGAAAAGGATGGGTTCTAGATAAAACCCTTGGAAAATAAAACGGTTCTCGGTACAATCCCTTGGATGTGTTCTACACTCCTATAAATAAGGTTTTGAAAAGGGTTCTTCCTGAAGGGTTGAGGTTCTACCTAGAACCTGTTGCCACTGAGGAATCCTTTTTTGGATAAACGGTTTCATCAAGGGTGCGTTGTAAGACTAAAGTTTCCATTAAGAGTCCTTTTCATCAAAAGAACCCTTTTTGGAAGAAAGAGTCAAGGACTCAGGATTCAATCATTTTTCACTCACACATAAAATACAATATGGTTCTTTGTGGAACCCTCAGAAGACAAGAGGTTTATAAAAGAAACTCTTATTTAAAAAAGATGCTTATTTTAGAACCCCCTAGTTGGGTTCTAGATTGAACCCTTGGATTATAAAGGGTTTTTCAGTAGAACCCCGTGGCTAGACTCTAGATGAAACCTTTGAAATATAAAGGGGTGGGTTCTTGTTAGCACTTGTAGACGGTAGGACCCCCCATAAACAATTCTGGGTGGAGATGTTACACCATAGAGGGGGTCTCGGTAGAACCTTTCACAGGGGGTTTTGCTTTAGAGGCTTTCACAGATGCTTCTTGATATAGCCCTTTATGTTGGGTTTTTCGTAGAACCCTCCAAAAGGGTTCCAAGTGGACCTTTTATAAAAAGGTTCTTCCAGGAACCAAAAAGCGTTCTTCTACGGGGAGAGATGGAAATTGCCATTTTGCTAAATCTGGCACTACCATGTTCTCATTTTTTATGAATGATCATGTCATTTATAAATCAAATAAACTAAACTAAACTAAACAAGCTGAAGAATGCTTTATGGTTCTGTTTAGAACCTTTAATTTCTAAGAATGCACCTACATGCCCCCACAGCTCATCCTCAAAGACACAAGCACTGAGATCAGAAACAACTGCCATTCCCATGCTCATCATCCCCCTCTGGACTTCAAACTGCAGATAAGGCTCAAACACAACATTTGCAAGCTCTCTTTCTCTCATTCCCACAAACACAAACACACACACACACACACACACACAAGTACAGTATGGACACACAGACAACAGCCGGTCAGATTGGGTTTAATCATGTGGGGCAGTCATGCGGTTGGAGGAAAACGCTGTATTCTGTGTGATGTGGCCACTGGGCTCCTGCCCCGCCGCTGATAAGGCCCCAATTCCACCTGGAGCACAAAGCAACCAGTCACCTGAAAGACTAGAAGGAAATGACTAACTATGAGGCACAGCTTCTGCCCTGAAATGACTTAAACACATTAAGTGGGAGGAAGAGGAGAGATGGCCAAAGAGGAAAAAAAGGTCTACCTTCAAGTTTGTGTGTGTGTGTGTGTGTGTGTGTGTGTGTGTGTGTGTGTGTGTGTGTGTGTGTGTGTGTTAGCTGTTTTCTATCTAAGCCTCCCAGCCACAAACAGAGAGCCAATTACAGTAGTGGCTCCTACTCACTCCACTCTCAGAAAAAGATGATCACATGACCAGGGCTGTGCAGTCTCACACACACACACACACACACAAACACAAACACACACACACACACACAAACACAAACACACACACTCACTGTAGACTGGCAGCTTTGAGTTTTCTTTCCATTTGCTTTGACTCAATTATTAAATGAGCATTTATAGTAACACTTCATTTGAAGGGATGTGCATAAGACAGTCATTACACTGTCATAACCATGTCATGACATCTCTTGTGAAAATGTAGGAGACTTAATCAATGTTTATGGCTGCTGTCATTAAGTGTCATTCAGTCAGTTATGTCATTTTAATGCAGAATTGACATTGTTTGAGTTGTCTTTGTTGTGACAACTTGAAATCAGCCAAAAACAGCAAGACCTGTCGATGTCTCTGTCACGACAATAATGTAATAATGGAACTCTTTGTATTTGGCACTAACTCACATAATATGTAATTGTGTAGTAGACGTCCAATAGATGGATAGATCGATAGATAGATATTGGTGCTGGCCATAAATCAGAGCCTTACACTTCAGAATTTAAGATTTAAACAAGTAAAAACTACAGCAGTCATTGATTTTCTGTTTCCCATCTCCTTTTATGCCAGACCTTTCCAATATATCTGCCCTATAAATCTTCAGGGTAATGTCATTCTGCCAAAAGATAATTGGGTGATAGTCAAAACAACTTAGAGAAGATAAATAAATGGATATTGTCAAGGTTCAGCTGACAGTTGTAATTATGTCATAAAAAATGCTGCAACCTCAGCGCCCTTTATACCTTTGGTTGTGGTGTTGTCTTTTGTTTGTTATTATAATGTGTAACATGTCATACGTGTACCGGTGTGACCTTGCTCCATTTTTCATGTGAGCCTGCTGCAGAACATGATGCTGCAGAACATGATGCTCCAGCTTTTTCAACCAGCTTTGTATCATTTCAGTGTCATAATTTATGGAAATGACCAATTTGTAACTTGCTTCCCCGTTCAATTGCCAGCAAAAATCTTCCAGATAACGCTTTTCAGTGTACGGCCGAGGAAGAGGCCACCACAGCTGAGAATCAAGCACCACCAGCCGATGAGGATATCCTCTCCCTGTGCCAGGGACACAACTGATGCCTCTGTGGTAAATGTGCACCAATTTCACTGAGGCCAGTTTCTTTTGGATGACATTGCTGAATCTACAAGCGTGTGTAATGTTACACCAAAGCTTTGGTCCAACTTAGTAAAAAACAAAACAAAACAAAAAGCCACTGGGGGAAATGGACATCTGAGCAAAAAGTACAGTCCAGTAGCAACAATACTTTGCTACAAACATGGCAATGTTACAGTGTGAAAACATACAATATCTGTCTTTCATGAGGCCTGTTCAAGCCTTACTTAGCACATACTCGGTTTGTTACCCAGCAGTGTTTAGCCTAATGTTAGCCATGACTGGCTGTTGGTGGGAATTGGGGAGGTTTACACTTCAGCCAAACTCAGCAGCCTATGAGCTGAAGCTAAATATCAGCATTTTAATTCTAGAAATATTTCAACTCTAAAATAGTTTATTACATTCTAATCTAACAATGTATAAATTAAGCATGCATCAGTCACGTCTCCCATTAAAAAATCCGCAATCAGCCCTCTCTAATTCAAAGGACATACATGAGGAGCTCCCCAGTGTATTTTCTATCTTGTCAGGGGTCCTTGTCGGACAAAAAAAGAGGACCAATGAAGAAGCCTTTGATGCTCCAAAAAGTGGTAAAAAACAACAAAAAAGACAGCTAAATTACAATTTAGGCTGAGAAATAAAAGGACATTTTGGACACGTTGAGAGCAGAACCTGCCACCACAGCCAGACATTAGCCAAACACCTAATGGTCACCTAATCGCTCACTCACTCACTCTGAGACGCTGAGTGGACGCTGTGTGACAATGCTAAACCTAAAAGTGTTTTTCTGTGACCTTCACTTTTCTTTAAGGGGACTCAGAACCTAAGATACTAAATGTCTGCAGATCAAAGCAAAACAGCTGGATGATTTCTGACAACGCAACATATTTCCACAAAACCTTCATCTCAGCACCACCACAATGTTAAACGTACGCCTTCTCCAACAGATGGGGGTGCCAAGGAAGCCTGAAATTCTGGCAAAGGGCCCAAGAAAGACATGCGAAGCCTTGAAAAAGTATACACATCTGTCAGCTTTACCGAGTAACACTAAATGCTCTCTGCCTCATTAACACTACTATGGAAATTGCCTCCTATTTCTTATACAGGGTTTTAATTTGTCTTTCATTGCCAGCTGGCAGTGTTTGCTTGTTACAAACCAGTGACCAAGACCTTTTTCTTTTAGTCTGACGGTTGTGTGCAGAGCTATGGCCCGAATATACACAAATAAAGGCAGACTGAGGGAAAAAAGAAAGCAAGGCTTAGAGACGGAGACAAAAATGAGTCAGGTTTAAGCATAAGTTAAAAAAAAAAGTGGTTGTTTTGAGTGTGATACTGCCTGCTGTAAACCATCAAACTGATCAGTTTTCCATCTTTTTCTCCCTCTCAAATGCATACACAAACACAGATGCATATATGTAATTATAGTCAAGTAAACACACATATGCTTACCATATTCTTACAGATAGTACACAGCACCATACACACACACAAACCGAGATGGATGGACAGAGTTGAAATCAACTTATTTCATTCCTGGATGTCTGTCAGAATGTGTTATGAATACAGATGGCAGTTAGGGCTGCACTGACAGGCAGCCAGACAGACAGCTGAGCAGCTGTTCATTTGTCCGAATGGAAAGTACTTTGTGACACGTTCCCCGCTGCCCCAAAGAACAACGGTGGCCCATTACATTAAACCTCCTGAGACAACGCTGTTTTGCCTCCAAGTGGTATTTGCTCCGCTGCCACGTCACAACAGGGCTGTTTCTGTATAAGAGGCATCTGAAGTTTGACCACCTTACTTTTCCAGCATATTTCTTGGCTGCAGTTTATTGACACGGTTAATTTTTACAGTACGTAACAAGCTGTACTTCAGCTTTCAGATATACTTTGGATAAAAGCGTCTGCTAAATGAAATTGTAAATTGTACCTTTTATCAAATGAAACAAAAACTGCCTGGTCACCTCTCTAGAGCGGTGTTCCAGGTACGTCCAGCTGGGAAGAGGCCATGGGGCAGACTGAGGACTAGGTGGAAGGATTGTATCTCCACCCTGGCTTGGGAAAGCCTTGGGATCCCCCAGTCAGAGCTGGCTAATGTAGGCGGGGAAAAGGATGGGGTACCCTGCTGGTTACCTCCGCGACCCTATTTTGGATAAGCGGTTGAAGATGGACGGATGGATGGATGGACAAAAACTACAAATAATACATAAGACATTATTAGGCCCTTTATTAGACTGTTATTAATCTTTCTTAGAGGGTAATTTGGGACACATTACAACAGGACTGTACTGTAAACTTAAGTATACACACTTGGCAGAGCAGCCAAGACCAAGGTTTAATTCAGTTGTAATGTGTCTTGAATTACACTTTAATAAAGTCCAATAAAGGTCTAACAGTGACCAACAATAAACTTTAGTTTACAGTACTATTCTGCTGGGATATGTCCCTAATTAACCTCAAATAAAATCTAATTAGGTTATAACTGTCGAATAAGGAACATGTTATTTAGGATGACTTATTAGTGTATGATAAAATAAAGCGTGGCCTACATTTTTTCTAAGCATCTTTCACTCTTTTTCTAACTGTCTTGAAGTCAGTCTCTTCTTACATGGTACCTTTTTGATCCTCCTTTGGTTCTTAGAAAGCAGCGAGTAAACTTCCACTGTAAGTGGATAAATCCTTACGCGCTATCTGAAGAGACATGACATACACAAATCTAAAAATGATGTAACATCTTGAACATAATATCTCATGAAATGTTTAAAGGCTTAAAGCTTTGCATGATGGAGCCATGCACTAATTTGGTATTTCTAGGCCCCTTTGTAATGAAAAGATACAGAGGTAGACGTCACAGAGGTAAAAGTCAAATTTAGAAAAGAAATCCCTGACTTCAACGGGAATCATGTACGTTTTCAAGCAGCCACTTGTCTTTCCTTTATCTGTTTTCAAAAGCAGCTTAACTCCCAGCAGAACGAGGTGTAGACAGACTGCAAATCTGTAAAAAGGCCCCATTTTCATTGTACCAGCATGAAGCTGAAATGAAACCAAGTGCACATGATCGCTCATCTTCCCACACAATCCCATACACAGTGTCTGTGTATAGGATTGGCAACTTAGCTCTCTATCTAACCCCCCATTCGCTTTTTACCCTTCCCCCTAGCTTTAATCCTGCATACAGTAAGTGTGCCTGCAGAGGTAATGAGCTTACCTGTGTCTTTATTAAATTTGAACAGCCTCTGCTCAGGCTGTTTCCAAAGATAGATTTCTGATGAATCTGACATTCAGCAAAGCAGCTTTTCTACCTTTGCGGAACATGACAGCCCTCATATTTGTCAATACCGCTGAGTTAAGAAAAAAAAAATCCTCAAGGAATACAGGCACACAGTGTACTAAATAACCACGTGCTTCAAAAACACCGGCAGCCATTCAAGTGTTACAGCTGATGCACTGCACTAAGAGTCGGACAGTCCCTCTCCAACGGTCACAGCGGAGAGTTCTGCCTCCGGGAGTTTTGCAACTTTCTAGAAAGCAGCAATCTATCAGTCATTTCTGCTGCATTTCACCCATGTGCTCCCCAGTGAGTAAGAGTTTCCATTGTTCTTTTCAACACTGCATCTACCACCAAGTAGATTGAGGCTCTGAAGAGAAAGTCATTGTCATGCCACCTCTTATTATAACTAGTAACTTACTGCCCTCCTTACTTTTAAAGTGGCCAGGAAAGGAAAGAAGAACTTGTCTCTCTGATGTGAATTCTCTTCAGTTTTAAATTTCTAATTCTGTCAGTTGTACCACTGGTCAGTGGACAGACACGTGCAAGCCCACTGATGTATGTAGGTACCAAAACCACCCAGTAAAAGTCACTTCTGGAGCGATGAGGACAGGATCCTGAGCTGGCTTCCTGCCCACAAAACATGGTTAACTGGGTTTGTCCCAACCATAGACAGTAGGATAAGTGGACGCAGCATCTGGCTTTGAAAAGTGAAGCCGATGCGGATGTGCCTCAAACCTGAAATCTTTCCATTCTGACCAGCAGGGGGCAACTCCACTTTCCTTTACTTTTGGATTACCTCAATACAAAATATGAACAAGCTGTTTGTTTTTAGGTTTATTATCTTATCCAGCTATTCCTTCCTTTGTTGTGCACAATTTATTGATTGATTGATTGATTGACTTAAAATGATGGAAAGCATTGTTTCACTAGAGGCCATGATAATGAATTGGCAACTGTAAGGTAAGCTACAATTTTACACAAGACTAAAGTGTTGTTAAGACTAGTTAAGTTTTGTAATGAATGTGCACTGTGCATTGTAGTCTATCATTCTTTATTTCAAAATTGTAATTGTGCTAATAATCCCCATTTTTAGTAAATGTATCTGTAATTAGGGGGCCAAGCCCGCGGGGACTGGGGAACGCGGATGCAAGCATACGCGTTTCCCAGTACCAGCGGTGCTGGGAACCCTATTGTAATTGTTCAGATTTTTATTATTATTTTCTATTTTTATTCTTCCGTTGATAAAAGTCATACTGCAGGCTAAACCGTGCAAGGTAGGGCGGTGCAATTTGGAGGGCTGGCCCACACCCCCGCACGTACCTCAGACGCAAAAAACTGCACACGTCCGCCTGCAGGGGGCGCTATAAGCAAGGACAACGCGTTTTGGCCTATAACTCCCACACCGTATGTCGCACATTCAAAAACCTTATATCTCCATATTCCTTGAATGGAGCTGAGTCACTTTGTAATTGGCCACGCCCACTTCCGCCTAAATAATTTTTTCGCAAAATCGCGAAAACTGGCAAAGCTGCTTTTTCGAACTCCTCCTAGGGATTTTGTCCGATCTGCACGAAAATTGGCCCGTACGCTCTTCTGCTCCTCCTGAGCTAAAGTTATCAAAAGATTTTTTTTGGCTTGAAAATTCTGCGAATTATTAACGAACAAATTTCCGTAGCTAGCCGTATAAAATGGAAAATGTTGCATATCTCGGTCAAAGTAAATGCTATCGTCACCAAATCAGAGATTCTTGGTTGGCATGAGACTGGGAGCCTATGAGCTGAATTTGGCGAATGTTGGCCCATAGGGGGCGCTAGAGATATGGGAAGTTTATATCTCTAGAACGGCTGCACCGATTTCTACCAAATTTGGTCCGTACGACGTAGGGCCGGTCCTGAGGCCATATCTTCAAGGGGGTCATGACAGGTCAATGTGGGCGGGGCTTATTACAAGATAAACAAAAAAAATTAATTTCTGCCAAAGTATAATACTTAGGGTTTTGAAATTTTATGGCTACATGTAGAATAGGACTCAGATCCCGCCTACCGAAAATCGCGTTTGTGCTCCACTAGGGGGCGCTATAACGCATTTTTGCCTATAACTTTCACATTTTAAATGACACGTTGAAAATTCTTATATTGTCCTATTCCCTGAATAGCGCTGGATTTTCTGACGTAGGCCCCGCCCACTTTCGCCGAAAATTCCCGTCGCTAAGTCGCCACATGTCCGAAACCTACTTTTTCGAACTCCTCCTACAGTTTAAGCGCCATCTGCGCCAAACTTTGCACATACGATGTCTAGATGTGTCTGATCTAAAGTTATCAAAGGAATCGTTGAACGACAAAAAATTCGCTAATTATAACCGAACGATTTTTTGGCTAGCTCAAAAAACGCATGTTGTGTCATATTTCGGTCAAATTAAAGTCTTTTGACTTCAAACTTAACACGCTCGTTCCAGAGGACATCCGCAGACTCTGTGCCAAATTTGGTGCGGATCGGCCAATAGGGGGCGCTACAAACCCAACTAGGTGGCGCTTTAACGCATTTTTGCCTATAACTTCCACATTTTAAATGAGACGTTGAAAAATCTCATATTGCCATGTTCCCTGAAAAGCGCTGGATTTTCTGACGTAGGCCCCGCCCACTTTTGCCGAAAATTCCCATCGCTAAGTCGCCAGATGTCCGAAACCTACTTTTTCGAACTCCTCCTACAGTTTAAGCGCCATCTGCGCCAAACTTTGCACATACGATGTCTAGACGTGTCTGACGAAAAGTTATCAAAAGAATTGTTGCACGCCAAAAAATGCGCTAATTATAACCGAACGATTTTTTGGCTAGCTCAAAAAACGCATGTTGTGTCATATTTAGGTCAAACGTAAGTCTTTTGACTTCAAACTTAACACGCTCGTTCCAGAGGTCATCCACAGACGCTGTGCCAAATTTGGTGCAGATCGGCCAATAGGGGGCGCTACAAACCCAAAAACATCAGGTTTCCCAAAAGTTGCTCAGAGTGTTAAATTCGCTGTGCATGATGCGGCTTCCCTCCTGAGGCCGACCGCAAAGTTACCTAATGATTGGTCATGAATACCGCAGCTCGGACGACGGCGCGCGTCCCCGCGATCGCCCCGAGCCCCGCGTCCCTCGGGGCCCGCGTTGGCGGGTTCCGAGGGCCGCTGGGACCGGGTCGCGCGGGGAGGCTTGGCCCCCGTTCATAACTGCTTGCAGTTCTAGTTTGATTTGATTCTCTTTTTTATCTGTAACTATATTGGAATAAAGTTCTTTGTTTGTATCTAGATTAAATTGTAAAGCTTTCATTTTGTCCCTGTCCATGTATTCTACTGTCTATGGTTGCAACAGACAACTAAGCAAGGTACGGAAAGTGCCCGAGCTCTACCAAATCCAGAAGACTGTAAAATTTCTTTTAATTCTTTCCCCACCATTGACAGGATATCTTGTAATTTAAGACACAATCGATAATAGCCAGGGCACAGAGAGGCTGCTCACACTCCAACCCCCAGACCTTTCAGTTGGAGTGTTTTGGCCGTGGGGTGGAGGACACATACAGCTAATGTTAGCCAGACTGGTGGCAGTGATGTCACACATATAATATGAGGCACTAAAAAATAAAAACATGAAGTCGATATTCTGCTCAAACATAAACTCTGTTTCTCAGGGTTTTTTTTGTCTGAAAGGTGGATTTTTTTTATATAATCACCTAAGATTCAAGTGCTTATTAAAAAAAATGGATGAAGGTAGAACAAAGCATATTTTGTGTCTGTTCTTTCTTTTTTCATGTTAACATACACATAGAACTGAATGTTTTGCGGGTGTTGAAACATCATTGATTTTTGTCAAAAATGCTGGCCCTGGCTGGCAACCTTTTTTGAAAACGCTGGTGGGGAAAGAGTTAAAAAGACCTAATCACTGACATTCTGAATTACATACAGTCTTTTTTTATTGGAGATGATGGAAGTAGCTAACAAGTGAGCCATCTCTCAAGTGTGTAGAGAGTTCTGATCATCCAGGAGGAACAGAGTGGGAACTAACAGGTTCTACTACGAGAACCTGAAGTGCAGGTGTCTCTGGGGTGTTTGATGATTTTGCCCCTGCATCATCTGTGTCTGACATGGTTGGATGATGCATCATAGAAACTCGTTAACTTGCATGCATAATTATTACAGCAAGTATCTATTAAAGTGTCTATTGAAGCATTTCAATACAGTCCTGGTTTATGTCCTGGTTTAAAAAATAAAAACCAGACTCCCAGGGCAATGTGTTCACTACTGTAGCTGTAAATAAATTAACAAATAAAAGATAAAATTCAAAAATATAGACCGCAAAGCCGCAAAGACCTACCTCTTTTTTCCCCCACTGGTTAGATTCTTTATCTGCAATGAGATATAGATTTCTACTTTACAGTGAGCAATTATTCATAAGACTATTTAATGAAAACGTCAGTCAAGCAGTGGAATTCTTCGGTCACAGGTTTTAAGACTATTAGGTGATGCTTCATTGTGCAACCTATCTCAATGTAGGGGTCCCACATGGGGTAGGAACAAACAGGTGATATGAAATGATTAATGATAATATTATAATGAGACAAAAATGAAATCTAACATGGCCATATGTGTTGGACCAAAAATCTGTGGCCAGTTCCTTTGAGAAAACCAAAAACTCTGAAAAGCTTGCAGCAGTCTTTTCACGATGGCTCATTGTGAGCTGACAGGCGGCTGGCTTTGTGATTTCTCACACATTAAAATTCTTCGGAGCAAACTTCTCAATTGGGGGACAGTAAGCCTGTTGCTATTTCAAGTGCTCTTTCACACTTCTTCGTAGCACTTCTTCAGTCTCTATCTGAGAGACTTACAGGGTGTCAAGAGGCATCACACTACTCAGCACATCAGAATACAATTACCTGGTAATAACCTTCATGGGTCACCTGTTTTATGCAGGATGCTTGCTTCACATGAATAAATAAAAATGAATTCATATATGCATATACAAATCCCAGCTGATGAAATAACTGAGCAAATGCAGAATGAAATATAAATGCAAATTTGTGGACATGATCTAACATGCGGAACAGACATGCTTTAGCGAGAAAACTTTTTGCATTCTCAAAATTTGATTCTTTGTCTGTATAAGTGGTTCTCAACCTCTTTGGGTCGTGACCCCCAAGAATAATCAGGTTGGTGTTCATGACCCCCACAAAAAATCCATATTGCAGAAAGTCAGGAGTTCCTATAGTACACCTGGCGCAAAGCGGATGGCACCAGTGATGCAGATGGCATTGCTATCTTACTCCAGCGCAGTTTGCAAGATAGCAAATGGCATTTGGCCAAGGCACACACACACACACACATACACGTCTCCACAATTACAAAACACCTTAGTTTAAGTTAAGGTTTTCCCACGCAGGAGTGTGGATAAGTAAAGTATCCTTTGAACATATTTGTGTGTGTGTGTGTGCCTAAAATGATTCTCACTAATTAGGAATACGGAATTATTATTATACTTGTAAAGCCTAATAAATTTCACTAGACCTGCAAACTGTGCACAGGCTGGGATCACAGTCGTCAGCTGTAGTGATTGTGTCTCCATGTTCATTGGGATCCAAAAAAAACGGGTTAATCAATTATAATCTATAACATACAAAATTAACAAGTTGTTATATTGGACCACAAAACTGTCTCAACCCAGGGAGAAAAAGGTGTAATTCTGTCAGAGGCTGATGTTGGTTGTATATACCCATTGGGTAACCCTCGCTTAATTTTGCACCTCACTTCCTTCAAACTTAAGAAACACTTTCTGATTCTGTTTCCTCCACCCACAGTAGTGTCAGCGCGACAGACGAGTGAGAATGGGAGGAGGAGAGGATGCAACTGCGTCTGCGAGCCATCCCAGACTGACTGCGATGCATCCGAGCTGCAGCTCAGTCCAGCTCTGGTGGGTGTTCAGCCACTGGAGACTCTGCTGGAGGCCACCCAATTCCCTCCACAGCATGTCATAAAGTCTGCTGGAGATCTGGGAATGGGTGGTCCTCCTGCTGGATGTTCCCACGGTGTAGTCTGGGTCAGCTTGCCTTTCCTCTCAACCACACCGTTTCTTCTTCCCCACTCCTCATTTCTCTCTCCCACTCCTGCTCACTGGCTACTCCTTCAGCCAAAAGAGCTGCATAATAATGATGATAACGATGAATTATAAAATACAAAGTAATTTCAAGGTCCTTCAGTGTAAAACACAACCGGTTACATAACTGCATGACATTTACCGTTCATGTACTCTAATAATTCTTGCAGGCATCAATGTAAAATGAACTCTTTACACATGAAACCTGCTTTGGTGGCCCCCTGCTGTCTCCATGTATTGCACATTCTTACACATTCAATTCTCAAA
Organism: Lutjanus erythropterus; assembly: GCF_056507025.1. Taxonomy (NCBI): domain Eukaryota; kingdom Metazoa; phylum Chordata; class Actinopteri; order Lutjaniformes; family Lutjanidae; genus Lutjanus; species Lutjanus erythropterus. The sequence continues at coordinate 10,480,400 of NC_139329.1, forward strand.
CCAAAAGATCTCGTAAATCAAGAGAGACCTGAGTGGTGATAGAAAATGCATTTTCTTTTCTGCATTTACTGTAGCCGCTGAAGAACAGATGCTCTGCTTCTGAAACAGTGATGTTATACAGAGCCATGACATATCTGTTGGATAATGTCAGTAAATTACTGTAAAATACAGACTTGCAAAGCCGTCACATGAAACACAGATGTCAGGGGTTAATTTCTAAATCACATGAGGTCCCCTGGCAATATTAGTCCTGTACAAATAGGGCTGAAAGCAAGTTATATTACTGGTACAGGTGAAGTAATGTAAACCCACTGCCTGGTTTAAAATATGGCCCTGATTTCCCATCATGCTTGCTAGACTGACAAATTCAGAACTTGTGCTGGTTTATATTAGTGAGGTGGCTGATACATTTCTTGAGGCCAGTTCTATTTTGTATATTTTTGAGTGCCTGTCCCTTTTGTATAATGTCACTAAGGTGCTTGCTTGCCACAATATTTTGTTCAATTCTCCACAAACATCTGGTGACCCCCAGAAATGATCTTGTGACCCCCTTGGGGCTCCATACCCCTAAGTTGAGAACCACTGATCTAGAGGAAAACTGAAAAGTTGACCAAGAGAATTCAATCTCAAATTCCAAAAAGTTTCAAGGATACACATCTCACATCTTACTCTAGCCTGATCCTTCTGTGCATTTATGTCTATGTTACAACACATCCTCACATGCACACAAACACGCATGTACCATCGTCCATCGTAACGAACCTCTAACCTAACATACTGTGCACAAATCCTTCCCATCCCTTCCTCTTTGTGACAGAGATTTCTGGCCGACCACACCACCGAATCACCCAGGGTAAGCGCCGTGTGTATCTCAGAGCTACTGAAGCAATCATGCAAAGCCCGGACTAATCCGTGACACCCGTTAGCCATCCCCCAAGACAGACCAGCGCTGACAGGGCCCTGCTGCCCTGTGCCTGGTGCTACACCCATCACCACTAACGTCTTTATCAGCAGGACAGATGGATTGCAGGTGAGCATATTCTCCTGGCCATTATAGGAGAGAGAGGAGGAAAAAGGAAAGACAGAAAAACAGGCAGGCGCAGAGGAAACCTGAAATCGAGACAGAGAAAAAAAAAATACAGGAACTGGCTGTCAGTGAGTTTGAGTGACAGGAGTGATAAGGTCCATCATGGTGTTGTAATGAGGAGCAGGGGGAAATAGGCCCAGTCAGACATGGCGTGGAATTAGCAGAGCCAGAGAGGAGAGGAGATGAGACAAGGAAGTGCGGAGGAAGAGAATGAAGAGAGGATCAGGATTTTGGTGGACAAGGAAGAGTGAAATATAACAAGGACAGAAAGAAAGAGATGTGGAGGGCAAAAGGTGCTCGGTGAAGGAAGAAGACATGGGTATGTTATTGCCTGCTCTGATACCAGCATCAACTGGCACAAAAGTTTAACAATACCCACAAAAGTTTCCCTGGTACAATGTGAGCAAGACAAGGGGCTTCATGCAAACTGTGAATGAACTCGTGGCATTCACCAATTTTCTCATACTTTGAAATTTCCTTCAGATACGAATACAAATCACAAGGTCCAGCCTTGTTGCAGGAGTCAAGTTCTGTTAGTTAGCTGTTATCCAAACCAAAGGTTTTCACTAATGACTGTAGATTTCATAGAGTTTGAAGTTCATTTTGAAAAATAAATTACACTTCATAATTATGTCGACATTATCCTGTTTGACTGAAGTCCAAACTATAACATAATTGTAAATTTACACATAAAGCCTCTCATCATTAATTTAATGATGCATTATTACCCGCTGTCAGGTGTACTGGCTGTACATCTTTAATGCAGGTTTATGAAGTCACTGTCCAGGGGAACATCCTCACTTTTGTCCTCTGTCTCTGTGATGGGAACTTCCCCTTGACCCCCACCTTCCGTTGCAGTCACTGATTGCCTTGCTGTGATGAAGCGTTTTTTTTTTTTTCCTTTTAAGCCATTTTCATATTTCTTTCATATACATTTGTTCTTCATTTCAGTGACAGTCTGACCCTCAGGTAAGACGGCATTAAGAGCGCTCGTTTTTCCCCATTCTCTGCTTAGCAGGTCTTTTAATTTCACTGCTGGCGCTGTTAAAATTCTAGACTTTCATTTATGGATCTCTGTAAGCAGGACTTCAAACACCGAGCTCATAAAGTTCTTCTTTTTACTCTTTGACGCCAATTTTCATTAATGAAAACTTCTTGACATATGAGACAGGAAGTGCAGCCTTAGATGGTAATGTTAGGGTGTTAATTTTGCAAAACTTACAAGCCTCATGCACATCCACTCAGATATGCACAGATGGATCATTTACACAGGTATCTGAAGTTAAGAGCATTTGCTGAATGACGTGACATGTTCATGCGAGCCCTTTGTACAACCAAAATGGTCTTGCATGCGGCCCACTGTAATCCTCGAGATAATGTACCCAAGACTAGGAGCACACGCGGAGATAATATAACCCCAGTTTGCGATTGGCAGATAAGATTCTGCAGGAGAAACAGGAGCATATCTGGCCTTCAGATGACAGCACTACCAAGGGTTCCCATATCATCTTTTTCTTGTTTCCCTTCTCATAAAAACAGGATTAGATCCTCACTATAAAATTAATCAGGTCGGAGCCCGATCCCCTACAGAAGCAAAATGTAATAAATTTCATAGTATAGTAAAAAAGGATACCTTAGGATACCTTGACGTTAAAATTGAAAGATAGATTGCACTGAATCGTCCATCCTTAAAAAGAACTTACTAAGGAGAAAAGAAATGGCTGTTTGGCACGCTGTTCAGTTAATTCTTACGTGTTTTATGAAAGGTTTGAAGATTTGTCTCTGTTCACATTTCAGTATTGCATCAGTGATTGTCGGTGCAGGATGCATTGCAGCATTTAACATCAGCCAAATTCACTTAAAACAGCTTGTCACCCCTGAAGAGCTGTTGAAGACAAGTCAATCTGAAATTAAATTTCATTATATTTCTTTCAGAGATCAGTTTATATACTGTTATATGTGTTTGTTATCTAGGAGTAACAGAAACATACAGTAAAACCTATACTGACTGCTCTTAACTGGCTTGTATAGGCTGCAGGTCACCAATAACTGCTAAACTGAAAACAAGGCTTACCCAATAGAATTGTTAGGGATTAACTAGTTACATGTAATTAAATAACAAAAAATGTAATTGTAATATTTTACAGTTACTAGGAAAATATGAAATTAAATTACTGTTATTATTCACTTACTTAATGATACTGCTGCTGGGTCAAAAAGGGTCCTTGGCGTAACATGTCCCTAACTTTATGTTAACTTATTTAACTGCTATATGGTGGAGGGCTCAGCGATTGATGACAGTCAGCCAACGCCATGATCATCTATTCGCCTAGTTAAAAGTAGTCACTTGAGGTAAAATAAACACCAGTGTTGCCAACTTAATTGCTTTCTTGAATGTACTGGTGACATTTGAGACTGTTTTAGTAACTTTTCCGTCTCAAAAAGCACCTTGCCAGAGATCTAGTGACTTTTTGGTGAGACCTTAACTCCTGTCCCCTGAAGAGAGTCGGCAATAGCTGTCAGTAAATGTGCTCACATATTTCTGTGGCTCTCCATAGTGAGTTCCTAATCACTGACCAATCACTGATCCCTATTGTTTGTATCTGGGGAACGCCTTTGTTTTGGTTCCACTAATTTCTAATGTTTTTAATTTTACACTAAATGTACAGAGTATACAAGAGTTTATTCCAGTGAATCCTCTATTTGGACAATTTCCACACTTAATACAATGGCATAGGTATACATAGTCGGTAAAATTTAGCTTAATGTCTCAGGATGTAATCTTGTACCATCTGGTCATTTTTCAGGCAAACTTAAGCTATTTTCTTTTGAAAATAACTGGAACACTGACAGACTCAAAGGCAGTTAAGTAGCATGGAGGAATATGTTGCCATCGCTTAGTCCCATCTGTGATTTGACCATTAAGAGCCATTAAGGAAACACAGCTAAGGCTAGTGAGACCACTTTGCAATCTGTAATGTGTGACAAAAACAACAATGAATGCGCAGGAGATGCCTATATTTCACAAGGTGTTGAAATAACAAGGATAGAAAACATATGTTTCAGGGCGCCCCTGTAGCTCACTTGGTAGTGCATGCGCCCCATGTACTGAGGCAATCAGTCCTCTGCAGCGACTGCTGGTTCAACTCCTGCCTGCGGTCCATTTGCTGGGTGTCATCCCCTTTCTCTCTGCCCCCTTTCCTGTCATTTCTTCAGCTGTCACCTATCAAATAAAGGCAAAAAGCCCCGCCCAAAATTAACCTTAAAAAAAGGAAACGTATGTTTGAACCACTGCTAACTATAACAAGCTTGGGCAATACTTAATGCTTTGTTATGCTATAATGTTAATAAAAGACAAAAGCACCTTATGTAAACTTTTATAGCAAGCTAAGAATGTGTCTCCTAGTGAGATGTCTGGTCCTAGCTTGCTTAAATGTTAACTTCTGGCCATTTAATAGACAGAAAAAAAGAATTCCAATTTAAGCTTGAATTTAGGTTACAAAGTTGTTAATGAAGGCTACCATCAGAGCTGCTGCCCCTATCCTAGCTAGAGCCCCTAACGTTCTATAATGGGGGATGAACACAACAATGAATGTGCACGGGCTGTTCATGACTCAGCGTGTGTTGGAAATAACAAGAAAAGAAAACCTATATTGGAATCAGTGCTAACTATAACAATGCTGGAGTAACTAGCTTCCACGTGGACACCCGGCAGCATCCGCCTCCCAGTTTAATGCTGTAGATGGATCAGTACCAATCTCAGTGCTGTGTGTGCTTGTTAATAAAAGGAAAACAAAGCCATGACATCTTGTCTTAGCGTCCTTAAATATCAGTAAACTTTTGCCATTGAAAATGCCCCCCAACCCACCATGATTAACAAACATTAACAACAACTGGTGAAGCAACTACTACAAAGGGATTCAAGCTGAATTTTAGTGAAATAAAGGTCAGCACTTTTACATCAGCGAACTCTGGTTTGTTTCCCCATGGCCAAATACAGTAGGTCTATGCCCCCCCCAAGAGGGCTCACCCTCCAGTTTGAGAACCGCTGCATAAATATGTCAGAAAATGATTTCATCCTCTTTTGAAAGACAAAAAGAAGAACTCAAATTATAGTTTGTCTTCAGGTAACAAAGTCATTAATGAAGGGCACCTTCAGAGCTGTCTCTGTCCCTGTGTGGATGTGGACTGTGGATGCTATGACTCTGTCATACAAGAATAATTTTTAAAACAACAAACAGAAAATGAGAAAAGAGAACAGGAACCAGTGGCTGCATATCTATTGTAAAACATGTTGAGGAGCTGATAATTGTTTCTTTTCAAACCACAAAATTGATGCTTACTTATTTTGTTCTCATTTCTTTTACATGCAGTCTAACTAGAATAACTTCAACGTACAAAGACGAATTAGGGAGGAAAGCAGAACAGATTCCCTGCTGGTTGATCTGAGGATCTACGCAGGAGTGGAGTGGTGGTCTCAGGCAAAGACTTCACAAGCTATGAATAGCTGTCTCTATGCATAGAGCTGTGGTAGGTAGGTCTGAGGAAAAACAGAGGCACCCTACGTGGGGATTATGTTTGCTGAATTCAAACAAAATGTCAACTCAGAAAAACCCAGCTACACTGGATTTAATGAATAATAACAGGATGGGGCTCACATTCATCCTGAACATTCATTTGCTTGCTTCTTTCTTTCACCCTCTCTCTATCCTTATATGTTGGACTTTTTCTACTCATCTTTTCATGCCTCCCTCTATCCTTCTCTGCTTGAGTTCTGCTCACAAGTTGGAAGACTTGCATCTGGTCTGCAGGAGGTTCAGAAAAAGACAACTCGAGACTCTTCTGAAGGACAGGATTTCGGAAAGTTCTATGAAAAGACTTGAATATTTAGTTGAATAATTTATACGGTGAAAGCTCGAGAGCTGCCGCTGACACAAACCCCCTGCACAGACTCGCACTGGAAAACACACTCACAATATGATGGCGGTCATCCGAGAGGTCACCGATGATTCATGGGCAGGTTGGGAGCGGTCAGGGAGAGTGGAGGGCAGAGGATTTATATAGGGAGCTTAGCGCCTTCAAACACTTGTTTTTTAAAAGCTCCATTTCTCCACGCCGTTAAACGGATCTCTTCCCAGTGAGAAATGAGAACATTAACTGGGACACGGACATGGTGCACTCTGCGCGGCCCTGCCGAGCCCTCTGAGCTGTAACATTTCACATCTGAGCTGCGCTCCTTACAAGCTCCCCTGACACCCCAATGCATCATGGGAGAGCTGGAGGGAAGGTTTGGTCGGGGCAAAGTGTGATGTGTCTGAAAACCTGACAACAGCCGGGGGCGTTTCCATTAAGAACAACACAACTCAGTGTTACAACTGCACCTTAAGGCGGCGTGAGGGTCTTTTTCTACAGGAGCAGGTTCATTTTATTTTCTGTTTTCTCACCTGCAGAGGTGAGAGGGAGGGATGAAGAGGGAAAAGAAAACAGCCATTGTAGCAGCTTCTGACAGATTCATCACAAGGTGGCACAAGGTACGATTTATTGTGGGCTATTTTTTTCTGTACATACATTTTATTTTATAGCGTGACTGGCAGACACCGGTTTAGTCTGTTAGTTTCTCACTAATGCCTTAAGGCGGTGCTGACTAAACAAACCATCACTGAACCACAACATGTCTACTCCCACTCCTGCTCACAGATTCCCTTATCTTGCCTATGCACCCATATCACCTAGTTACACCAATGTGTTATTACATGTCATAGGTTCTTTGTGCACACACGCACACCCTGTGATCTGTGCTCGTTATTTTCTGAGCTTTACCTTTAGCAAACAAGGCCAGAAATAAATTTTTTTTGTATTCGAGAAAGCGAAAGGTCACAGTGAGTTGGGAGTCCTTGAGTGGGTGAAAACACATGCACATGAAATGTGTAGGTGGAAGAGTGTGTGGGGGCAAACTGAGCATGGTGCAGGTGACTCGTCTCCACAAAAGGTGAGTTATGTGACTGTGCAGTGACGTTTGCTGAGGATTTGAGAAATAAGTCCATCTGTCAAGCTGTTCCCGCATAAGCCATTAGTACAGTACATACACTAAAGTCTGATTATTACATGAATAATATTTCCACTTGGTTGGCAGAGCATAGGTTTAGGGTTTAGTTGAAATTCTGTACGAATATAAATTCTCTTTTTTAAGCTAAAAAGGGAGCCAGGCCAATTTAAAATAGCGATTTAGAGACAGGCTTTCATATCAAATTTTCAACCCAGTCTCACATCAAAATGTATAATAGTTATGTTGGTCCACAGCGCAAAATAAATCACTTCTACAATAAGGGCTCTAAAATTGTGAGACACCCATATTTTTTTGTCCAGTGCTTTTCTATAGGCCTGCATCGATGTCATGTTTCTTTTTTTCATGTTTGCTATATCTTATCATAAGCATTGCATGATTGAAACCTCGAATGAAAACAGTATTTCTGTTTTTTGTATTTCTGTTTCACATACCTCAAAATGAGAAACTGAAATGACTGAACACTTCCTGCATAGGTGTTTCACATTAAAAGCTTTCCATGCGATATTAATACTTACTGAAAGAATGATAAAGTAGAAGTGACATTAATTAGTGTATGAAAATATTTATTTATGAAAACAGCAGGTTGATGAATATGACATGACCATGTTGTTGCACTGGCAGAATTATTACTGTGGAAATGTCTGTTATTCTAAATTTAGCATGTGAGTATTTACTGGGCACATAATATAGCCAACAATGCAGATTCTTAGCAGCTGGTCTGCCACACAGCTATTATTTGAATACAGGCATTTAGTTTAGAAATGATGGTAATTATTAACATATCTTCTTGTGCTAGGCCTCTTGTCTGTTGGGGCAGTGATTTGAACTTATTTGGCATCATGTTTCTGGTTTCCATATTTATTTTGCTACTCTTACAGATTTTTTATGGGACTCTTATGACTCCATATAAGAAGTTACAGACAAGAAAGATTGAGAGAAGGTCAGATGAACTACATCCAGTTTTACAAGCTATAGGAACATCCTAATCCAGCTAGAAAGAGTGGGAGAAGCTCACTCGCACTTTGAAAAGTTCCAATTCAGAGAAAGTTTCAGAGTGAAAGTGTCAACATAACCATAGAAACTCATTACAACTGGTCTCCCTCTCCTGCAGCAATCAGCGTCCTCCTGCCACACAAGCCCACACATGCTGCAACAGCGGGAGAGACGCTAAATTTATCGCTGGCCGCTTTTTAGAAATAAAATTGCGGAGACGGTCTGAAAAGTGACAAACCGTCCAAGTTGGTGACACTGCTCTCTACCCTGTTTGCTCCTTCCTGTCTGATGCTGGAGAGAGTGCACCTCTTGGTTGCTACACAATTTTTACGCCATTGAACTTCACTTTTTGCATAAGCCAAGATTTAAAAACCTAGAATAATCTTAAAGGCGCAATTGTGCATCCAAAAATGAGTACTGCAGTCCAAATAGTGAGTTGGAGCCATAGATGGTCTATTGAATAGATTGAAATCCTATTTAATATACAGGCTATGGTTGAAACAAGCTGTTTCCCCCTGCCCCCTCCTCCCCAGGCTCGAGGAGGCTCAGGCAGGCAGCAAGAATACTGCAGGAGTGCAAGACAAGTGCAACATTGTAATTTGCCAATAAAAAGCAACACAAAGTCCTACACTGTAGGTTGATCATCAGTTTATAACTGTCATTTGTCTGTCAGTGTAAAGCTAAGCCTGTCATCCTGAAAAACAAAGTCCACTGCTCTGTCTGCCAGACTCCATTAACATATCGGTCAATTTAATTTTATAAACATATACTGCTTTTAAAAGATTATTAATAATTTCTTACAACTCATAAACAGACACCTATTCATTCAGCGAACATTCAGCATTAATCTGAACTGTAATTATCTAATGTAATGTAATGTATTCTGCATAGTTACATTCATATTATAAAGCAAATTAGCATAAACCTGTGCATTTTGACTACAAAGCTCCACAGGGCTCATCCCATGCATGAGGTGGCAAAAGTACACAAGTGTGCGAGTAGAAGTGCACATACAATTTCTTCAGTTTATTTCTCAAGTAAAACTGAAGAAGTACAGACTCTGAAAAGCACTCACAATGTAAAAGTAAAAAGTAGCCTTCTGAAGGACATTTCTGCTGGCTATTTCTACGCAAAGCTCACTCAACCTCAACCTTTCTCTGCGGGCGAGTCTCACTCTTTTGTGCGTTTAATCTTGTTAAGTAAGTATTTGTACTTACTTACTTACTTTCCAACTCTGAAAAAAAAGGTTTCTCACCAGCGGATGTGTGAACTCAGGGGCGTGGTCGTTCACATCTGTGATGGTGATGGTTGCCGTGGCTGTTCCTGTCAGGCCCACCTCACTTCCTGCCATGTCCTTGGCCACAATCTCTAACTCGTATGTTGTGGTTGGCAGTGTCTGGAAAACAAATGCACAGGGAGGCAGAGTTAAAAAGTGAGATATAGACTTTATAGAACAGAAGTATATGTGTGTATAGATATATATGTGTGTGTGTGTGTGTGTGTGTAAATGTATACATAGTATAGACAGATAAAATAAAAGATAAACAAGAAGAAAAAGAGGTAGACAGGAAAAAGCAAAGAGGCAGTGAAAGCACAGTGACTGACAGAATGAAAGACAAACTCAAGGTCATCCAGCAGCATCAGGGAGGATTCATACACACATGCACACACACTCTGAAATATCCTCGATGATTAGCAAAATCTTAATATTAGAGAATCTATTTGCAAGGTGAATCATGGAAAAATCATTATTAGATGAATGATTAGCCATGAGAGTAGTTAAATTAATCCACCTAAAGCAAAAGCTAACACTCATCACCATGTTTAACACTACTGTAAGACCCTTTAACAAAGCTTGAAAGCTCTTATAACAGTCCACTAGAGGATTGAATTTATACAAATTGACTAGATAACAGCTTGAAAAAAAAAATCATCACAGTGTAAATATGCACCCTCACGCTCACATAACAGTGCTGAAAGCTCCAGTAAACACTCGCCACATCTCCAGGGAAAGGTTAGAAATCCACGTTCTGAAATTCATACATGTAAGAACAGATAAGGTGGTAAAAGAGAGAGAAAAATGAGTCCCTAAAGCTATGCAGCGCGGGATCAAAGTATAAGCATACTACGTAAGGTTTATGCTCATCCATTTTAAAAATCCCCAAGGGCTCAGAGCGGGTTTTTACACACATCTTCCACAATGCTTTGGGGCATCGAAGATCAAGGTTTCGTGGCCCTGCCTGAAAAGACAAGCTATTTTCCTCGACATAATCTGTAAAATCAGAGCGATCATTCTGGGACTTTTGAGATTTTGTGGCCTTTGCCGTTTTTTTTTTTTTAGTATCTTCACACCTATTTTTTGTTATTTTTGTTGTGATTTGATTGTTGGAGATAAAAGAATTGCGTCGAGGATTAATAAAACCCAATCTGAGGCCATGTCATTCAGGCTTACAACACAAATGAAGTCTTATGATTCTACATTCCTGCACAGGCCAGGGAGAGGGATCTGTCTTTGATTACAAAGCTTTCCCGAAGCGCAAATCTCCAAATTAGATATGTAATTCATTTACTGGGCTGCCAGCATCTGTAATCTATATAACAATTGGAGAAACAGGGCTGCATATACAGTGAGAGGATGACATTCATAATGATCATAGCAGCAATAATCATTTGTTGCCATAATTCATGCATAATAGAAATGTTGACTCTGGTGTATAAATAACAGGAGGTGGGGGCTGGTAAAGCCAACATTTATTTATCCGCTGCAGTGTTTTCTCCCTACTGGGGGTGTTAACTGTCACATGCTTAATAAACTTCATCCATCTGTCTCAGTGAAAATGTTGCTGGAGCTCTCTCCTGCATTGAGGATTCACCTCTGAGTGCATGTGTGCTCCTCTCATCGACCCCGGGTACAAAACGCAGAGGAGCGAGACGCATGTGAACACAGCGGAATACATGCTGAGATACTCACAAAGAAAATAAAGCATTCTGTCACTTGTTGTTTTGTATAAAATATACAACAAACCATCCAAAAATCTTATTTTATGTAGCAGATAATCATGGGAATTCCTACTCTTTTCCTTTCCCCTGTTTTTTTTTGTTTGTCAGACAGTCAGACGTTTCATTAGGCCCTTGTTAACACACTAACTAAAATGCCTATAGGAGGGCATTTATGGGCCAGCTGATGGCCACTAAAGGTACGGGTCCAGCTGAGGCTGTTTTACTGTGTCGTTACATTAGATGACTGTTCATGCTCCTTGTTAAAGTGCTTTGTTAGCTAGTGAAAGATTTGTTCCAATACCAGGTCAGTTTTACGGCATCACATGATAGGTGATTTCTGATAGAAAGAAAGTAGTGCCTACTTGAAACTGCTCACAGCAAGACCTGTGAATTATCACGAGTAACAGGGTCATGATTTTTGGAAAGAGACATTAGTTTTGAATTTTTTCAGATGTATTTTTTTGGTGTCTGGAGCAACACAGTACTTGTGCTTTTTTAGTCCCATTATATTTGAGAGAAGGCAGAAATATCTACAGCTGATATCTTCTTTTTGATTCGGGGTGAACTGTCCCTTTAAATCATTTTGATGTTTTTCAGGCACAACAATAGTGTTGCTAATGAATATTAGGTTGAAAGAGAAAAAGAAATGCCTGTTTAATTTAATCTGACTCCCAGTATAAACCACAGCCACTCCTGGTGTTCTATCTGAATACTGATTTTGGTTGAACAGATACGGATACCAAAAATGATGTCTCTGTGCACCCAACAGGCCACTGGTATTTCAAAGCCATGGTCGGGGACATAGACTGTGAGTTATATAAAGGATAAATGAGTCAGGCAGACTAGACCCCTCTGCCCTGCACTCTGCCTGCTACTATAGAAAGGGGGAATGGCATGTTAACAACGGGGATGCATTTTGGTCATCGACTGTTACCACCCGTAAAAGAGTCTATCACTTTTTTCATTCATGCCAGCTCACTGTCGAAAATAATAAAAGCTAGTTTATAATCTTTTAGAATATAGCTTTACTACACATGCTCTGACTGCCCTAAACCCACCGGTGTGTTTGCATCATTTTCTCTGCCTCATTATGTCCCTGATCTTTGTACTCGCGGACAGTCAGACTGATTACTGTAAATGATATTGTTTACATGGTACACAGATCTCTGTGCTCTGTGTCAAACTGAGCAGCAGAGGCAGTTGTCAGTGTCTGTGTTCTACTTTTGCCTGCTCTCATCATAGACAGTGCTCTAATCAATCTAATCTGAGGCAGGCAGGAGGAGATCAAACGATCAATGGCGAGACACCTTGAGGCTGATTTTAATTATCACATCAACTACAACTCTGACACGGTGAAAGACTGTTCGCTGACATGACATATCGAGGTCAGGAGCAACATAATGTATGGAATTATCGGGGTCAAAATCCCAAGCGACCAAATTTTCATTTTATGAACGCTTGACACAAAGAGAATGGGACAAAATCGGAGACACACCATCCAATTTTGAACAGTATTGGACTGAGATGTCTGAGGAGCAAATACACTTGAGGAAAGTATACAGCAGGATTCAAATGCCATAACTGAAGATGAGGAACGGGAGAGGTCGTACTTGTCTTGGCATAAATGCTTAAGCGGCCCAACTTGGAAAGAATTTGGTTAGAAGTTGAGAATGAGATTCTTTTAAAACGCTGATAGTAATTTCCAATTATGACTATAAATCTAATCCTCTCTGTTGAAGAGGATGTGGCTTAATAGGAGACTTTTCCCAGAGTTTTTAGGATTGTCTGTTGGGATGGTAAAAAAGGGAACAGGAGAAATTCTAAACCTACACAGACCAGTAGAACAACATCAGTCGATGGTTGGCAATTTATCTTTAAGTTGTTTGGAGGAAACAGATATGATACAGTCTGTATTGTATTTCTTTCCGTATCTTCTATATTCTCAGATCTCTTGTGTAAATAGCCCGTAAAGTTATTACAATAAACTGGCTTAAACCTCACCCACCTACTTTGGAGTAAGGGAATCAAAAACAAGGCCATGGATTGTATGAAAATATAACCCTGAGACTGCAAGTCCAGATGGACATTTATGATGAGGATGATCTCCTGTCACGTTGTACTGACCAAAGTGAACTTACTATAAACATTTTGACTTTCAGCTGGATAATTTGGGGTTGAACGTTAGTATGTAAGAATGTTTTCTGGAGCAATGTTATTCACACAACACTGTGACAGAACCATATTTTGAGGGGCTTTGATTTTTCCTCTTTAATTATGCTGGAAAAGATCAAAGTCTTGGCTTGTAATGGGCCAACTTCCTTGTGATAAATTTTTAAAATTAAATGTAGATGTCAACTCCATCAGATTTTCCATCTGTCTTACGTAGTTGACAAAATGTTACACTTTTTTCATTTCACAGCCATTTCATTTTTAAAAAAATATCAAAATACACATTTTTACACCTTAATTCTTATATATATTTGATTTAGACGGGCTGTGGAGTTGACATGGTATGGTAGAGACACATCTGATAGCAATATTATTTAATAAGTTTATCAGAAAATAGAAATCTTACCAGTGCTTCAGCAGTATTTCTGGCTTTTAAGAACCAGGAAATGACACAGGTTAACCCTTTTTATGCCTGAGTAAATCATGATTTTGTAAAAACAAGACAGACTTGATGGAAATCTGGGGCACAACTTTAAAGGACCAACATTTTCACAAAAACATATTTTAAAACAAAGATGACATTAATAGCACATTTTTACACCTCTGTTATCAGTGTGTAATGTTCATTTTAAATTTTGAAGGCTTTTAAAACATTTTTAAATTGTTAGTCCATTCTTGTCTGGAACAGGGGTGTTTTCTGGCACAGAGCATGTTTAGAAATAAAAAACAAAGCAAAAATATTTCATAAATTACATATATTTGATATAAATATAAATCCTTAAATGATTCATTTTACCAGAAAATTGGAATCAGAATGTTGGTGTTTCATTTTTTATCTTTTTTTCTATTGTTGGTAGGGCATGATTTGTCCCAGTTCTCAAAGTTATTATTGTCCTGTTTTTATAAATGTTTTGAACAGACAGACAAACAAACAAACAAACAAAGAACCAAACAAAAACCCCACCACACTCAAGAGTGGACCTTAGGATATAAAACTGATGAGGTCCTTCTATAATTTACACAAATCTCAGCATGTTAATTTTCACGCATCGTTACACAAAACCACTTAAATGCCAAATTAACTAAAAAACCATTTCAATGCTGAATGCTTGGCCGCCTCTAACTGTCTGTTTTTATTTACAGCTGACTTTATATAGCAGCACAGAGGCTGGTGCTGCCTCCTGTCGTAAACCTCCTTCCATTCAGGCAGCTGCTCCACAGGAGATTGTGGAAAGAGCAAGACAATAAACAGGTGTTTCTATCAATAGCTTGTCTCACATAGTGGGTGACAGGGATGTCCCTCACAACCAGCTCCTGCTCGATCAAACACTGTGCAGGCAGATGGTGCTCCGCGGACCTGTGAGTTTATTAAACCCATGCACACAATCACACGTGAACACACACACACACACAGACACGCTACTCTGGAAACACAGACACACCTGCACACAGAAGTACACTTTTGCCCTCCAGCTGGAGAAGAGAAGGGCTCTGGGATACCTGCAGTCTCAGTGGTGTCTAAACACATTGAGCGTGGCCTCCTCTGGCGACTGACAACGTCTTAATGAGTATTTCCTGAGTCTCAACTCAATTATAAACTCCCTGGCAGTACCTGGCCAAGAAAAGATGTTCAAATTCACTCCGGGCGAGAGTTATAGCAACAGGGAATTTTTCCCTCCAGTTGTCTGAAAAACTTCTACTGGCACAACACTGATTGAGATGCTCCTTTCAGTCAGCCCCCTCAATTTTCACCTCCTCATTCATTTCTCTGAACATACTTGATTAAACTTTTGTGAGCAACCATCGTGTTTAAAGTTGTTAACCTACAGTAACACTCTCTCTTTATGTATCTATTGCGTGTCTTTCCATACTGTTGTCGTTACATGATTATTATCTCATGGATCAATATCATCACTTCATATATAATCATACTGTGATTATAAAATGAAATAAATTAATGATTTGAAGCAAGTAGTAATGGAAAAGTTTTCTTAAAATCACCAAAGCAAAGACCAGACTTGACTCGTGTGACATGTCCTTAAGCAGGAAAAAATGTCAACCTGGTGACATGCTTTCTCAAATTACAGCTAAACAGTCATTGCAAAATGATTCTGCCAACATTTGAGTTTGATCTCAGTTTTGTGACCTTGGTGTGTTGTGCTCATAGCATGTGATGTCACTGACATATGACTTTCCAAATCTGGAAGTCTTCTCTGTTAGTCATTGTATTAAACCAGCTCACTATAATAAATAATTGGAATTGGATTGACCAGATTTAGGGCTGGTGAAAATCCCTCTGAGCAGGAGGGTGGCCAGATCTACTTGCTGGAGCAAATAACACCTGAGCTCACAGTTTGATTACTTTTTATGCATTTTGCATGTTTGTCATACTAATTTACTTAAAAATTGATATGGAGAACAGCCTCTGTGAGCCCGTACTTAGGCACAGCAGTGTTTTGAGCTAAATGCTAATGTCAGCATGTCAACATGCTCACCATGACGATGCTCGTAAGATAAGCTTTATTACCATACAGCACAGGGTTGTAAGTGTAATTAAGATGCAGTTCCCTTTTTGAAATTAAAAACGCCATTTAAAATGATATGTGTGTTAGGGTTAGTTGAATAGATAAAAATAAAACAAACTATTTTACATGGTGAAGTACTGAGGATGAAGTAAGCAGTCTCACAGCCTGTAGTCTGGTGTTATGGCAGCGGATACTTCTGTATGTCTTGCCAGACAGCATCAGGGTGAACAAGCTGTGGTTCAGGTGGTTATTGTCTTTTAGTGTCCTTTGGGCTCTGCAGAGGAATATCACCTCCATGGTATCAGTCTTGCACAGTCTTCCTGTCCTGGACCACGCACACCCCATGCCAGTTTGTTCTTTTTGGCAAACATTCACTATGCATGTTCACCATCTTAGTTTGGCATGTACCAAATCACTTGGAGACTAGCACTGCTCTCTTTCCAATAGACAGAATAATTTGCTTTGTAAAATGCAGGTGGAAGAAAAACTAGGAAGCCACAAGTGATTCAACTGAGCGACAGTGTTTGTAAAAGCTGAACTGAACAAAGAGCTAATGAAGTTCAGCCTACCTAATAATATGACAGGCCTTGTTTCGGAGACACCTGATTGGAGAATGACATTTCAGACCGTCGCATTCTGCCTTGAAAGGATTTCATCAAAGCCCCTTGAGTAAGGGCTGATCTGAGGCACAAAGCAGGGAGAAAGGAGAGGATGAGAGTAAGAGTAGGGGAGAGGAATAGAGAGGGATAAGTGAGGAAAGGAAGAGACCAGAATATGAGAGAAAGAGAGCAGCCTGACATCTGAGACACCACATTAACTCTCTGAATAGGTGTGATATTATAATCAAATTGGCAGTGAGGTCTTTGTTCTCCTTTGGCCCTTCACTAGTGCTCACTCTCAGCACCAAACCACTGACTATTCTTCAGGCCTCTTTTCAAATGCTTAGAGAAATGATGACAGACATAAAAAGGCTCAGAAAAAAAAATCTAGAGTTATATGAAAATCCACTAGTGAAAGTATTTCTACAAGAGCAACATTATTCCTCTTACCTTAATGCCTTCATCTACTTCATCTCTCTACCTCTCTTCTTTTTTTCTTCCACTGGAGAGCCCTTATTTCCTCAAATTCATATTTTTCCTTTTGTCCTTGCCATTGAAATGTATCATTAACTCACCTCCACTGTGTACTTGGAGGCCTCCGTTCCTTCTTTAATCAAGTCATATTTTCCGATTTTTATTCTGATAGACTTTTGTTTGAGCAATATAAAACAAATACATATAAAAGTATGAATTTTCTGGATGCAAGGTTCACATCGCCTTTATAAACCTTTTGAGATTGTTTCTTCTGGTGTTTCCATCCATCATTGTCAAAGCCCATTATTTACTCTATATCCCTGTGAGGTGTGGGAACTGTTACTCTAATATTTATGAAGCTCTGGCACTGAAAGCTTTGACAAGCTTGTTCTCTGACAGCATCGCTTACAGAAAAGGGTCACAATTACTCAACATCCACAGTCAGTCAGTTGTTCCCCTTGTGCAAATGTATTCCAACCTTTATCTAAAATTAGTGTAAGGCTTAGAAGAAGAAGTCTGACTTAATCAAACTGAGTGGGTATCTATCCACTTGATTTGACTTCTACGGCCATGATGAACACTGAGTATCGATACTCAATACTTTTAAGGCAATTGATTGACGTAACCCACTACCAAGTAATATTGAATCTTCTCTATCTTTGTACCCAGATCTAGAAAAAAATTTATTTGTATGATTTTGCTTGCCACAAGCACCACAGCAGCTACAAACCTATAACGTCTTAATGTCTATGGTGTGGTGAAGTATTGTTTTACTTGGCTACATTGTAAATTAAGTTTTCAGACAACGTGCACAAATACAGACAAAGTAAACTCGCAGTATAGACAGGAAGCTCCGTTCATATCCGTATCTAACATTTAGCATAAATAAGCCTTTTGGTTGGACTTGGGTACAGCTGTGCTTTGAGCTAAATGCTCACCACTGACATCTACTCTGCATGCTAACATGCTTACAATGACAATGCTAGCAGGTATACCCTACCATGTTCACTGTCTTAGAAGAGCATGTGAGAATGCTAACATTTGCTATTCAGCACTAAAATACAGCTGTGGCTAATATGTGAAAAGGCCCCATTGGGGACAATGAAGTTTACTCTAACTCTACCTAATTTTGTGCCAGTATTTGTTGAGATGTTTGTGGTGCTAGAGGACCCCCAAAGTCTGGGCTGCCCACCTCTGATTAGAGGGTGTTAACATTCTTTTCAACAAATTTTGGCAACAGATGTCAATATGAACATCATCACTGATTTGTTAGATCACAGTATGGTGATAAGATTTAGTTTGCAGCTCAAACAACAAGACTGTACAAAATGTTAATCCATCCAATATTTAAGATATTTCAGTTTGGACCAGAGCAGTTGACTGAGCAGTCGACGGGGTGTCTGACAAACACATCGTCCCGTGGGCCGTTTGTCCAGCAAAACTAAAAAAAGACCTTGATTGAAATCCCTCTTGAAATTAATATTACATCAAACAGCTACACTCCTTTTTTGATTTCACCTCTTTGGTCTTAAATATACCTATCCTTTTACGAAATGCTCAGAAGTTTTAGCGGGTGGGCACTGCTGGACAGAAGAGGGAGACCGCTCATTAGGTAATGGCATGCTGTCTGCAGCTTGCTATGTGCTCAGTGGGGTACAGGCCAGATTGTATGAGAAAGTCAGCAAGCCGCAGATCACACATCAACTGGAGAAAACCAGTTTAAATTAATAAACTTCAATGCCACTCAAAACTTCAAGCAGTGCACCTTTACAGGAGCTCAAGTCTGGTACGCAGCAGGTGGGTGTGAATATGTGGTTGTGAGATTTTCTAAGTCAGGCACTCAAGTCACAGTTTGAGTGTATTTTACACACATTTCTCAAATGCTGGTAACAAATACAGAGGTTCATGTTAAATTTAGTTTCATGTTTAGTAAGTCTTTTTGTCTTCATCATAGGAGTTAATACAGTGATTTTCTTTACCAATACTGTAATTATTCCAAACTCCCTCCCTCTCTCGAACATTTTGGCTCCTCTTCACCTCACAGGTCGCTGGCAGCCTCCTGCACTCCACCTCTATAGACATATGATTAATCACTTTGACAGTAGTTAATTACAGTAGGATGGCAGCCACGTGAGGCCCTTATCTGGGCCACTGCAACCTACGCAAGTGATCTATTTCTTTCATCAGCCGCTTAAGCATGGTTAGTATTCACCCAGAGGAGAGCATAAGAGACGTATGGGGGTGGTAGTGGGAGGGTGACACATTGATAACAGTGTTTAATTTTAAGTTGTTATTTTTTCCACTATCCTTTCTTCTATATAATTCAAAACAGGAATATTGATAGCTGCTGCATTGTGTTGAAACACCTCGGTGGGCTGGCTAAAATAAGTAATGATGCAACTTTGACATTTAGCAGAATTCATATAGTTAGACTATATCAGAGCGAGGCCTAAACTTTAATGTACTGTAATCAACCAGTTAATGTGTTTCAGGAATGAGTCACTCCAACTGACTGTAAGTCAAACTGAACTCAAAGAAATATTTCATGGAAAATTAATGATAGGACATTAATTATTCTTAAGTCTTCTATGTGCGGAACAGGAGGTGCATGATGTAAAAGGTTGTCGACTGTGAAATGCCCAAAGGTCCCTGACATTAAAAAATTATTTTCTGTGTGTAATGACTAATACATTTTTATCAGCGTATCAAGGTAATTTATTATCATTACACAACACAGGGTTGTACAACAAAAAGAAACTTTTAGTCACACACACACACACATACATACTACACACAAATATAACATATAAAACTAGAAGAGTTCCAGGCAACAGATGGTGAAGCACCAACTGCAATGCCGCCACAACTGCCAGATGCAACCAGCAGAGTTCTGCCACCATTAACATGACCTCCAGAAACGTTGGCCCAAGCTGAAACAAGATTTTGAACTGAAGCGGTTGTCGATCACTTGCGGTCCCTTGTGGCCAATTAAGAAGAGTGAGAAGTCAGCTGTCAATGGTATAAAACAGAACAGTCAAAAAGGAGAATTACTGCCTCACAGTTGCCTCACGTACATCCATGTCTGCCCAGGCTCATTTAACGTATGTAGTGAAGACTGTGAAGGAATTTAATTTTGAACTTAGGACTATATTGGTCATCATTATACATGTTGACCGTTGGCCTTTTGGATAGAAAATCCATGTCATCCTGCATCATTTTATTCTGTTAGATATGTTTTGTAGGCCTGGTGGGGGTAATACAACAAAACAAACCACACTTGTTTCTTCCAACATCTACAAGTGTATTTCTGTATTTCAATAAAGCTGAAAAAATACCAGATTAAAACAAAATTGAAGCAAAATTTGAAGGAGCTACTGGGCAGTGCCACCACTGCCATGCAGAGCAACATCTCTTAAAGTTTTTTGAGCTATTTCAAATCATTTGCACATATTGTCACCTGTTGCTATCTGTTTTGAAATGGTATTGATGTTTTTTTAATTATCTGCATTTAAGTTCTTTTCACACTTGGCTTGCAAACAGCCTCAGGCACGTCGCTCCACAGTGACCATGTCTGCTGAATATGATGAAGTAGTTTGCTCTAAAAAGTTCAGTATTATGAGGAAATTATTATGTTACTTATTGGGATGTTCTGTAATTATTATCTGGCCAGACAACATCTGCGGTATATCAGTGGAATAAACATGTGGACTTACATGTCTAGCATACAGATTTTACATTTAGAGCATTTCCTACACAGGATTTACTTGATGTCCCATAGGTAGAATTCACGGGCTATTATCTTGACTTCAGCCTCCATCATTTTCAACAGACCTCACTGCATACAAATGAGAGAACAGTTAATCGACCATAAGAATGCGCCTCGCTGATCCAGCCTTGATATTAAACACACTGATACAGCATTACACTGAAGACGTGAATCACTACAGCTTCCTTTTGTGTTCTTGGCTCTACAAAAAGCATGTTGTCCATCAGAACCAGAGATATTCCACCTTCCCCACGGGGACAACACAGTGCCAAAAAACACTGATACACGAGAGAGGACTGGTCAAGCCCCCCCCCCCCCAGGTTATTCCTTGCAATCTGTGGACTGTCACTGCCACAATAGGGTGATAAGAATCGACAAATCCTGCAACAACTCCCATGCTCATACTGTATGACACTGTCCATACAGGAGGCGACGCACGAGCAGAACGTTAGCAGAGCATCAGCAGTAGCTTCAGTCATCCATCTGAGGATGCCTTCAGTCACAGTATCGATTGTAGGTCACTTGTGTTTTGACAGCGCTTGGAGCCCAACACATGATCCCTGCAGCTGAAACGCCTCCTGGTTTAAATTGTGATTAAATAGTGATGCTCACCAGTTGAAAGCTTTTTAGCCAAAATTTCAATTATATGAGAAGAAAACATCATTTAAGTTTTATACTTTCTCCTATGATTAGTGTAAAATTCTCCAGCCAGCAGAACAATGTGCAGACAGCTCTTCAAAACAGGGGATCGTATTAACATTGTATGAAGCACAGAGCAGATGCAGTAGCATTAATATTACCTGCAGGACATGGGGAGAGCTTTCAAATACCAAATTAATGATTTAACACACTGCTCTGATTTAATTCTTAAACTCTCTCGGGGATACTAATAGGATAAGTATATTACACTAACAGCTTTTTTAGTTTTACACACAATTGCCTCATGTTTCATGGATAAACACGACTAAATTAACTGTAACTTTTGTCACGCCAACTGCTGATCACGCTCAGTGATGAAACTTCAGAGCTCTTCATGCAAAAAGCCCACTGTTTGGGTCCATGCTGACTGCATTTAAAGCTGCTTGGATCAGAGTTGACTGTCAGCTTCAAAATGAGATTTGAAATTTGCATCTTCTTTTGGGGGAATGCAACCTGCAACACCGACTGCTATATCTGCAAACCATTTTAATTTAAACATGTATTGTTAGTCATTTTGAGCTAATAAGTACTGCTAAAGATCCTGCCTGAATTTGTATTTTTTGTCATGCCATCATTATTTTTTTTTTCAGTTCATTTATTTCTTATTAAAACAGTTTCTTTCCCACAAGATCTAATTTCCAGCAGTAACGTTAAAAGGTAAAATTTTGTGTAATTATGGGAACATAAAATAAATTTCAAACAGCATGCAGCAGCAATTAAATGAAGGCAAACTCCAATATCCCAGCTAGAGATTCACAGCTTTCCCTCTTAACACTGTAAGTCAGTAAATCAGTTTAAGCTACTTCAATTTGAAAAAGTTGAACTTAAGCTGGTGAGGTTAAATTGAATAAACAACTGTTTGTCACTCTGACAAACATCACGATTCGCTTTTCATTTACTTCTCTCAGTTTGAAGAAACATTACAAAGACAACATGTGAAGCTGCACCCAGTAAGGAGGTGAGTGACAGCATTCATCACTAAAATCCATCATGGTTAGCATTGTTTTCAGCACACACAAACTTTCCACAATATATGTTTTATTCACAATACAAAACATAGTTGTCTCTGTTGTTATTTTAACCCCCATGCAGTAGTCTGTATTGTAGTCTAATATGCTAATTTTGTTTCTCTTAGAAACTTAATTCAGTGAGTTGAGTCAACTCTCAGTAGCTCATTCATTTATTTCTATTGTAAATCAAAAGAATTCAGGTCAGATGGACTATTTATGTCAAAGCTCAGCAAGGCAGTTTATTTCTGGAAGATTCATAATAACTTTCAAATGAAATTTAATCCAAGTCGTCTGAGAAAAAACAAGAGCTCTGCTCTTCTCGTCTTTCTTTTCAGGCTTAAGAAAATCTAGCTCATGACGGGAGACACTGACCAATCACAGGTTGTTGAGTCCCACTCCCATAAAGTAAATATACAACGAATAAAGAGATATCCCTCTGCACAGCCAGTATCAAGTATCAGGTGCCGGTCGGTCATAGGAACATCTCAGGTAAAAACATCAATATAAACCACCGCACACTGAACTGATTTACTGTTTTCTTCAGGCTTGCCAACCAAACCTGGAAAAGCCACAGGCGAAATGTGTTGTTCACTTCAAAAAATGTCACAGTAAATCAGTTCAGTGGGCAGTGGTTTATGTTGATGTAAGTAAATATATGACGCCCTGACTCAACAATCAACCATCTTCAAACCACCAATCCAAAGTGTCTGTAATTTGACAACCTGGGAATTAGATTCAACTATCTCTCTCCAGTATTGCTTACTGGACCTTCAAGGGAGGAAGAAAAAATTGGTTGGTACTTAAATTCTTGATTGATGCTTTATGATGTAAAAACAAAAGAAATACTGGTTGCAACCTGCAGCTGGTTGTGGAGACTGGTGGTTGTGGACAGGAATGGACAATGAATGAGGATTCCAGTATTTCTACATCTGCTGCATATCATCTGCCTTTCAGTACCAAATACTTGTAAGTTCAGTACAAAAAGTACTAAAATGAACTAAACAGGTAAATAAAGAAACACATGGTTAGATGTACACAGTACTCCCAGTATTATCTCATTTAACTACAGTGAGTAAAAAGTTCTACAATAATAGATTTTGTGCATAAAAAGTTACTGTGTGGAAGATAAAATATGTAAATGGGCTAAGATCCAAAATGACTAAAACATAATTTCATGGATTTGACAGAAGTGCAATTTCTAATATTCATCCAGGAAGTGAGCCCAAGGCTTAAAGACACAAGTTAATCATCTTAAATGCCTTTCAAATTTTGTTGAGCAGAGCTGTAAAACTAGCAAAAGCTACAAATCCTCCTGCCCCTTATCTCCTGTGGCTCCCGATATTCAGTTAGATTTATCTGATGGAGGCAGTGTCCACAAATCAGTGCAGTGACACAAACAGGCAGGTTTGGAGACTGCTGCCAATTACATCATGTTAATCACAAAGAAGGCAAGACTTCTTCTCTATGGTTTTGTGGTGTGCTAGTAGTAGCCTCACTGTTTGCAGAAAGTAAAGAAAGCACTGTGAAAATATATAATTTGATTTAATTTGAAAACTGGGCTGCTTTAAAGGAGCATTATGCAATTGTGGATGCGAAATTGCTGTACTGCACACCAAACAGCGACTTGAAGCTATAGACTATATATCAAATAGTTTGAAATCCTATTTAATATAACATCTGTGGTTGAAGTGAGTTATTTCCCCCTGGCTCCTCCTCCCCAGTTCTGCAGGCTGCAGGAGATCCGCAGGAGCGCAGGAGGTGCACAACAGTGTAAACTGATAAAAACAAGCAACAGCTCCAACCACTGTAAGCTGATCAGTGTTTTATAACTGTTGACTGCCTGACACTCAATTGGCAAACATTTGGTGCTAATTTAAAGTCGAATTTACATTAAACAGGCAAACAAAAATAGTTGTTCTTGCCCAGAATAAAAATTTCATAGGACACTGCGGCTGCAGCACTGTTGTCGGAGAAGTATTAGAACAAGTATGTTTCCTTAAACTCTGATGACATATCATGGTCATTTTATGATTCATTACAGCAAATATATTACAGATTTCCCCTTTAAAATTTTCAGTTGACTGAATTTGAGAAGACAAGTTAAGGTAATTTTATAATAACTCAAAACTAATCAACTTTTCTGGTAAAAAAAAAACAAAAGTTAATATTAACTCAGTTGCGAAAATGTCCAATAAGTTTAAGATATTAAATTTAATCAACAATTGTTCAGTCTCACTGACTGAAAAAACTAATTTGATTTTCTTTTACATTATCTCACTTTAAAAAGTCAGTTCTTCATTTCATATAAAGAAACTTCCCACTGCAGCTGCTCCTCTGAGCGGCTTTGTTCCAGCATTGGCACAGAGACAGTATATTAAACAGCTTCCAGTGAATTTATTATATTTTAAGAATTCAATACTAATCTTCATCGTTTCATTTCTCAGAGACACAGCAAATTTTCATCACATATATATATGTTCTTCAAACTATAAAAAATAGGAGTCTCAGGAGAGTTTTAACTCTCAGACTGTGCTAGGAAGATTCTTCAGAAACTTCATTTAATACGTTGATTTAACTGTACAGGATATTTATTCAACATGAATGACTCATGTTCATAAGTTCTGGAAGGTTCTGAAGATAAATATTAGTTTTAAGTTTAATTAACGTGAATAAATAAAACTTGGATATCTTTCTTAAATAATGAGGAAAGATTAGTTCCACTTTTTCTTGCATGTTTTTTACATTAAGATATGATTCCTTGGCTCATTTTGAAAAAACGATGATTTAAAAGCATGTTTTGGTCTGACGATCGTCCTCTGGCTCTATTAGAAACACTCCATCGTGACCAGTTGACTTAAGGTGTCCCGCAGTATGTTTCCAGCACACCCGGGCCTGTGTGATTCACAGCCTTGGTTCTTTGCAACGAGCAGCCTTGCTCCCTCAGCCATCTCTTTTAATAAAAATCCTGCTCAGAAAAAAATCATTGCAGCCAGGGGACTCTCTCCACACACACATACGAAACACTGACAGTCCAGCGTGAGCCTGTTGTTAGTCCTCGCTCTTCCACAGATCGTACAGATGCCTGTCTTGCTGCCTGCCTCTGTTTCTGGTGCTACTCTTTCTTCTTGCTTGGCTCTTCAGCTACAGGCTGAAAATATAGCACAAGCTTCATCTACCACACACTCCTAAACAATGCCGTTATCCATTATCTCGTTGTACGGAGATATCAGAGGAAGCAGCCAGCTTCCTTCAGTTTGTCTTCATAAAAATTTTACTCTTTACTTGAAGCATTGAAGTCCACTTGTCAAAATGACCTCCCTTAGCACATGTGGGTGGGAGGCTTGAAAATACAAAAAAGTGCTCTACTTTCAGCTTGTAGTGAAAATAACACCTTGGGTAATTTGGCTCAACAATTGGCTCACATTTCTCACTTTGCAGCTACAGGATGTATTGAGATGGCCCTTTTTCATATTTTATACAACATGTAGTGAGAGGATTTACGTTCTGAATTGGTGAAGAATCCGTTCAATCTATGGGGACAATGAAGATAAATGACGAGAGGTTGATGCAGCGCAGACATCAGAATACCTTTCATGTGATAATTCTGTAGTTTCTCAGCTGCCAGCCAGCAGTAAGGCTATATAAACTTTGTTTTAATTGGAAAAAAGGATTAATTTGAATCTAAAGTGTGTCTTTTTCTTTGAAAATCTACTCTAAGGACTACTGAAAAAGCCCTGGTTTTGACTGACAGCCTGTTTTTGTGAGTTGTTTATTCTTCCGAGCTAAATAAAAAGAAAGATTGTGTCCCAAAAGGAATTGTTGAGATTATAAGCAGACACCTTGAAATGCTGAAATGTAAAGCCGAAGTTTGTCACTAAAAATAAAAGCCATCCTTTGAACGAGCACCTTTATTGTACAGTGTGCTTCACACGTCTAATTTTTGTTGATTGAATCAGTGTAGCTGCTTTTTAAATATAGATTAGTAGAGCAGTTATAGTGTTCAGAAGAATCAATTCTGTCAGTAAAGGTTTGCTGAAAGAATTGAAATCACATTGTATCGCTGTTTGATTAAATCAAAGTCTAGTTTGCAGCTTTTTCCTCTAGTGAGTTGTGCTGTAGCTAATCTAGTTTGCATACGGCCACAACACACGGCATCACACACAAAATAAAAAAGAAATTTAATGAGCCATTGTGACAGGATTACAGTCTGTCTGCCTTACTTATGCAACAGAAGATCTATGCGCGCAGTAAATACTAGTTTGGAAGTATGGACTTGACAAGTACAAGTGTCAGGCTACCATGATTCCAGCTCTTCTCCACAGAGAACAAAATGAATAGTTCAAATGATTCAGCTGGAGAGAAACCATACAAAACAGAGAGCAATTCAACATGCATTCAAGTGAAACAAGTTCCAATTTTCCCCCACGGCTGATGCTCAAAGGACTGTCAAGTGGGCTCTGTAGTTCTATATTTCTCCCTTTCTTCTCTCTTTCTACTATCCAATGGTTTCATCTCTTCCCCTGCTTTGTGAACGCTCTTCTAACCTAAGCTTTTGTGACCACAGTTGCAAGGATTTAATTCCATGTAAATGATTTTTTCTTTATTCTCTTTCTCGTTTTTTTTTTTTCAGTTATTTTGTAGATATAACGTGATTCAACTTCCTTTTGTGTCAAGAACAGAATGAATTCTTCAGAGAATGAGAGGGATGCTAGAAATGCTCATGAGGATTAAGAACGATGCTGATTCAGTTATACCATCAACACTGGTTCTTGTATGTCACTCATTCTTGAGAACTGGGACAAAACCATCTTTGGAGGGTGTTTTGAGTTTTACTCTTCAATTATGATGAGAAAATATATTTTAATAGATCAAACTCTTGGTTATTAAACCATGTAATGGGCTAAACTCATAGTGTTTTTATTTATTTTGTGACTGATGATTTGTCAACTCTGTCAGACACACAAAAAGTCACATTATTATATTATAAAACATGTTACAGTTTCTGTTGCATTATATACAAGATTACTTCAGTAGCTGTATAATCAAAAAATTGGAAATATTTTTGTTTGTTTCCCACTGACAATTTAAAATTTAAATCATTTCAAACAGATTATTCAATTATTAGAGTTATGTCACCTCCATCAGCACAGATGTCAGATATTCCATCTACTGGAGTTAATTCTTACAGAGTTGGTAAAATGTTAAATGTTCTAATTTTACAGCATAGTATTGAGCAGCCATTTCATTTTTTTAAAAGTGCAGCTTCTCTTAATGCTAATCAAAATACACATTTTTAAACCATAATTCTTATTTAGCTTTTATTTAAAAGGGGTAAGGAGTTGACATGCTCATGACGCATCTGATAGCAATATTATTTAATGAATTTGTCAAAAAAAAAAGAAGTAAAGTTTACTATGTACCCATCAGTGGTCATGGTTAGTTTTAGATTTTGAAGGCTTTAAACACATTTTAAATTCTTAGAAGTTGTGAATTCTTGTCTGGAACAAGGGTGTTTTCTAGCACAGGGCCTCCTCCCAGCAAATTTCTGAAAAATTACTCATTCTGGAAACACTCACATATTAATTCCACATACAGGGCAGGTATACAGTAAATTGTCTGCCATAGACTGGTAACTGGAGTATTGCCCAAGGCCAAATGTATGCTGGAATGGTCTCCAATCCCTCGAGACCCTGACAAGGACAAACAGGTATAGAGGATGGACAGTAGGATGGATGGATGGATGGATGGATGGATGGATGGATGGATGGATGGATGGATAGACAGATTCAGGAATTTAAACAGCCATATGTTTCCTAATGTTGAAAACAAAACCTGTGTAGGTGGAATTACTTCATGGTTGATCATCCATTTTGGTAACATGTTTATGATCAGCTTTAGTCTAGTATGCATATGTATCTGTAGAAAACAATCCCAAAACAATCAAACAGCTGTTAACAGGCAGGATTTCTCCAAACAGCAGAGTTTTAGATGAACCCTGGTCCTTTTGTCAGCGAGTCACAACATAAACGAGTGTCCAACCTTCTGCTTCTTTTCACTCGTAAATTTGTTAATGTGCTCACTGCTGCTGTTTTATCATCTTGCTCTGTGTTGACAGGACTAGAAATTTCATCTGCTGTAGGCCATCTGCCTCGACATCGTGTCGTCTGAGACACTGTGGAGAATTGCATCTGAGCTCCTGTTTGTCGTCCAACTGTTTTGAACTTTTTTCCTTCTCGCGTCAGTTTTATTCTCCGGACTGCAGCTGACTAGATGTGCTTTGTTTGTTTCATGAATCTCGGTAAGGAATAGAAGCTGAAACTCGGCTGTTTGCGAGATTCAATAAAGGACACATCTTGCACCAACTATCAAAAAACTTAAATGGCACTTAAATCTCACATTTTACATTTAGTGGAACACCTGAGCCTGAACCTCTAAAGCCTGTTTGAATGCTTTATTCAAATCCTCAGCCACTGCTGCATTTTCCTATAACCATTTCATGTAGGAGAAGCATATTTAAGTCTCCTGAAGGTTTATTCAACCTGGTATGGATCCATATGAATCTGCCACCGACTAGCAGCTCCAAACTTCACTAATTACCACATTATATCGTATTTGTTTGATCCATACAACACTTTGTAATGGATAGAGGTGCTGGTGAGTGAATTTTATTAGCTTTGACAGAGTCAGGCTGTTTTGAGTCTTTATGCTATCCCAAATGTTAAACTATTCCGTTAATCAAAGTACAAATAAAGTACTTTACTTTAAAAGTGGAATCACTATTTCTATTTAACATCAATACATAGTGCCTTCCCACAATCAAGACTGATTTCAACCTAAAAGGATGGGACATTAATGCATAGAAAAGACAGTTCCTTGGTTTATCCATTAGTGTAGATCATGTGCGACAGTTGTAGCAAAAATGGTGTAAAAGATGCAACAAGATAAAACAAACGAGAGGGAGACTCAACCACAGAGAGAAGAAGAGGCTCAGTTAACATTGCACAGAAAAAGATGCTAGAAATGTCCTCAGAGGGCTATTATTTTTTTACTTTTAGGCTTTGAATGCATTTCAGAACATGTGCTTTTTCACATTTACTTCAGTAAAGAAGTTTAATCAATACTTTAAGTACTTCTACTTGAGTCAAATGTATGGGCTTGTGCCACCTCTGCCTTTAATACAAAAGGTTTGAAAAGAGGTTTGTCATGTTCATTCACATCAATCACCAAACCTAAAATTAACCCTCAGCGTCTCTAAATGGGGGAAATATTTATGACTTTTTAATCGACCAAAATGAACCACATAACGCTGAATAAACAGGTCTGATTACAGTTTGGTGTGGCTGACGGATAAAAACAAAACAATAAAAACGCACATCTGTCCCCTCTGTCTCTCACCACCTCTGTGCTCCTCTCCTTTTTTTCTTTAATTTTACAGAGTGCATATTGATTGGAGGGGCTTGCATTGCAACGTTGACCATATTTATCCCGCCTCATCAGGCCAATTAGTAGCGAGATGATAAGCTGCTGCAGCACCGGTGTCCCTAAGCTCTCTCTGATGAATGTGGGGCTAATTGGGGTCAAGGTTGGGTTTAAGGCTGCGGTGAGTCGGAGCAGAAAGCGCAGGCCGGGGCTAATCTAATCAGGTGCACCGTCAGACCACAGTCTAATCGTGTCATTTAGCGAGCAGTTAGATGTATATTGGGGACTGAAATAGTTCCTTATTACCACATACCCACACAGTAAAAGCAGAACGTACATTCTGTGTGTCTGTGTGTGCAGCTGTGTAAGTGTTATTACGTGTGTCTCTGAGTGTGTGAGAGTGTTTGAGTTAAGTGCAATCATCATCCCGCGCCTGCCACCATCAGAGCTATCAAAGGCCCATCTGGGAAGCACGCGTGTGCACGTGCGTGTGCTCGTGCGTGTGTGCGCCCAAATGCAGCCACAGATCCTTCAGTGAAGAGCCCAGGTGTTCCTGTTAAAGTGTTAATTAGATTAGTGCAGATCAAACGGGGGTGGCATTCGCTAGGGAGTAGAGGTGGCGGGGCCATCCCGCTGGGGCGCCAGTTCCAAATACTGCTCCTCATCCACCAATTAGGATAAATTAATCATTCACCTGACTCATTTGATTGGTTCTCCTGAACTGCACGATGACCCAATAAGGGGTCCATGCAGATTTCTGTAGAGGAGTGGAGCATGTGGGATCCACTAAGAGGACAAGAGACCATAGACTTGTTTTTGGCGTGAACTCACATAAAGTGAGGGTGTTTCTAAAGTTAGAATATGCACATCTGTCCAGTGTCCTGTGATTCTCGTTGCATCACAGAGCTATGTTATTCCACTAATTATCTTTCATATCATTTACTTGATCTGAGAATAAGATGTCATGCCTTTTGAAAATTTAAAACATTGAAAGACAAAAGTAAGATTCAGAGACTTGGCAATGAACTAAATCTGATTAACCTTGAGAACGCCAATCTTAGGTTTAAGAATATAATGAGGCAGATATACTCCATATTTTTAGCATAACAGAGCTTTGGGCCACATTGCAGCTCTGTCTCCTAGAAATCAAGTTTATGTACAACTAATGTGCAACAGCAAATCTATTTTTGAAGGCAATGCAATGCCGACCAAAATATGCTTTTATTAACATAATCAGTCACAAATTATTTCCTTGATGACGTATTTCTTTTCTGCCAAAAATCTATCCACTCGTAGTGACTACAACATTACTCAAAAGACAACAGTGTGTGTGACATGACATGTTTTTATTAATATTTAACCAAAACGACAATCTTTCCCTAACCATAACTGTAATAAAGTCCACGATTGGTTAGACAGATATTTCTGTTCTCGATGTCAGGAGAGCAAGCAGCACTCACCTCAAGCCACAGCAAAAGGATTGGACAAAACTTCCCTGCCCAAAGTTTCCTTACATTAACAAAACTCTTTTGTTGCAGGTGTCTAGACAAAATGCCCAGACTGTGGTGTAAAAGTCCTGCACTTTGTACTCCTGCCATCCAACCCATCACCACCTTGTGAGCAAATCCAACACGTTGTATAAATGTATTGTTTCATAGAAATGTTCTCTGTGTAAATAATGTTGTCAGGAACGGTGTCTGTCACCACAATGTAATTCTAAAAATGATTTAGTAATATATGCACTTAATTTCTAGGAGATAGGGATGCACCTAGACATGTAAAACTCAAAACGAATGCACCTGAACTGTCCATTATAAGATGTCGCATCTTCTTTTATTGTCTTGTGTGCGTACGTCTTTTATCTTTTATCTGTGGACCACATGAAGTAAACTAAACTGACATGTGCACAGGTTTAACCAGTAATACTCTGGCAAAGGCAGGTGGCTTTTGGAAGCAAACAATTTTGAAAATAATGTTTTATTGCCAAAAATCTGCCCACTCAAGTAGCTACCCCATGCACATTCTGAACTGTGTTCAGCTGAAACCCTGCAACCTTATCTCAACAATGAATCTGGTGAGTGAAAAGTTTATTCCAAATTAAAAGGCAGAAAAAAAGAAAAAAAAATGAAAACTGCACAACACACACAACCCCTGTTCACACAGCAACCAGGCAAACATGTTGATTAATGAAACCCACACAAAACCTGAAAGTTGAGAAGAAAACTAACAAAGTCATTCATCTTCACAGGTTCACTGTTGGACCTTAATAATAAAATAAAAAATAAAAAAAAATCAAAGTTTATTGCCCTCCTTGTCAACATTCAGATGTTTTTATTTCAAAACATTAAATTCTCATCCATCTAGTATTATAACAAATCTAGCTGACTACTTTACAACCAGCAAGAGGAGAATTGTATGCAGAACCTAATGCACAGACATAATTTGAGGCCATTAGAGGAGCTTCAGGCAAAGTCTGTCTCAGATCTAGACAAATACACACACCTGTACACACACGCACACCCAGAGTTAATCTCAGTGGGTCTGCCTTTTCCTTTCTATCCAAGTCCAGAAACATTTCACAAACAAGCCTAGCTAAGTGGCTGTGTTCCCACAAAGCAGCAGGGACCGAGGACCAGGAACAGGAAGACACATCAGTGGTGGCACACATCAATTCCACATCAAGTAGCAGCTACTGATGTGGATTTGTCTGTAGTGCACGACAGGGAACAGATGTTTGCTCAGACTCTTCAAATGTTTGTATGTTCTTGCTTCTTCACCGATAACTAACACAGTGACATTACACCGTGGAGAGACACTCTCCAGTAATTGTATAAAGGACTTCTTGCCCCAACTCTGTGGTTGTGTGATGACCAGTGAGAAACCTTTGCCTCAGTCCTGAGAGGAAACTTCTGGGTGAAAAGATAGTAACTTTAGAAAATACTGACTCAAATTGGCACAGATCTCAATTCAATGCAGCCCTGGACTTGTAAAGTTAAAGGTCAACTTTATTGTGACATACACAATCATACAAAGTAAAATTACACAGTGAGATTCAGTCTCTGCATTTAACCCATCCTAGAATTGGGAGCAGTGGGCAGACTTGTTTTTGACATGCAAACTCCACACAGAAAGGTTGTGTCTGAACCGGAATTAAAACCACTGCGCCACCATGACACCAGAAAAAGTTTGCGGACCACATAAACAAAACCTTCAAAAATGTTGTGTTTATTGGTGAATTATCTCAAAAGTAAAGTGGGCTTATATTAAATATATCAGCGCTGTCATGTCCAAAACTGTTACTTTTGTAGTTTTTAACTAATCGAATGTTACTTAGTTAAAGTTAGTAACTCTTTTTTAATACTTTTATATGAAAAAAAGGAAAAAAAAGGGAAAAAGTGAACTACAGTACACACGTGGCAGCTGTGGCTCAGACGTTAGAGCAGGAGGCTCATCAATAGAAGGTAAGTGGTTCGGTCCATTCACCATATATAATGATTGATTAAAGACAGAGCTTTCTGGTTTCACTATGGTTATTAACGATGCTTATAAAATAATAGAATCGACAAATAAAATAAATAAATCCAGCAAATCAAATGGACAATAAGAATTAATAGCCTGGATTTATGGAGATCTTTACACAAGACAATAACCCTGCCTATAAACCCCTCCCTTCCTATTTATGCTTTATTATGACACTACGTATACTGCAAGTGTTTCACAGCGTGTTTGTGTTTTGTGTGTTTTCTGTTTATCAATGTAAATACAGTAGAGAGAAACAGCAGGTCTGCCTTCTCGTCTCGTGCCCTCCATCAGGTCAGATCAGCTCTGGCTCTACCAGTGATTCTGTAGAACATCAAACTTTGGCAACTCTGGCTTTTTGATGTTTGCAAGAGCTGTGAAATACGATTAAGCAAACAGACCCCAAAACATACAGCGCATTCAGCCAAAATATCCCCCAACTGAACAATGATTTTCAAACTTAATACCAAGACAGACATTATGATCCTAACTCAGACATCTCAAGTTGACAGAGGGATTTCAGTAAGACGTGACTGATGAGATTGATGCCATGCAGACACAGTGAGCTTACTTACAATTTTGACACTTTGATTTAGCCTCTGAGTTAATTCACTTACTCACACTCTGTTTGATAGGTTCACATTGACAGACTGACACCCAATCAAACGGATATTCATGTAGCCACACTTCAAGCCGCACACATCCCTGCCATCCTACAGCTGTGACCAATCTGCAGTAGTTACTGCACGCTGTATATGCTTCTGAAGGTTTTAAAATGCTTATGTAAACAAAGTGGTGCAGTCTTCTTCCTGCCTGGGACTGCAGCAGTAAACCTTTGGAAGTTATCAAGGCTTTGAGATGTTTGCCAACTTCCTGGTGAGGAAAATTTGATTCTGCAGCTCAGGAATTGAAATTGGGAGATTATTTTGACTTAAAAAAAAGTTTCCATTCCATCGGAGGAGCCATTAGAGGAACAGCAGTTTAAGGCATTTTTCTCATTACCTTCCCTACTTAGTGGTTGTTACAATTTGGTGCAAAAAGGTGCACATACTTTTGTATAAAAACACATCCCAGTATCAGTATTATACAGCCAAGGCCATAACCAAGAGAAATGACTTCATGATGAGACTAGACTAGACTGCTGGAATAATCTCTGCTATGACCTTAAAAGTACATGATGACTGTAATGACAAATAAACAAATATTCCAGCTTTTAGATAAGAGGATGCTTTTTGTTTGTTTTTTTCTGTTTATTGCTCAATTGCAATCCATCTTGATTTTCGTGGCTACTTGTTTATCAGGATTGGCCCTCCTTCTGTCCAGGAGATGGTTTTGCACCTGACGCTGTTTGGAAACTACTATATTAGCACAAAGACAGCGGAGACAGACCATGGATGTGTTAAGAAAATCAGATAGTGAGTAACTATTTCTGCAGACTGTCTACACTCAGAGAGTATAGAGGGAGTAAAGATTATGTACATGTCATTCTTCAGTGTTTGCACTGAACAGCTCACTGCTGAAAGGGACAGATGTATTTACACCTTTTCAGCATCTGGATAGAATGCGTCTAATTTACACCCAGCTTATTTTTTTTTTTTTTTAGAAAGGATAGCTTTCCAATCCACCCATGAGTCGACACTGCGTAAGTGTAAGTGAGAGTTTAAAGATGTGTTGAGAAAGAAAGTGACATGTTTTCATGTCAGGTCGCACCACCTCACACACATCCATGTCTAATTATGCCTTTCCACATGATAAGAATAAAATGATATCACCACTGCACTTGCTATAGGAACCAAAAGTAAGTGGGGGCACAAAAAAAAAACTTTGTTGGGAAAATCAGGGAAATTGTAGTTCAACTGCTCCATATTTGAGTTCCCAGGATGTAGAGAAATCATCCAAACACGCAGCCGCAACTGCAGACTTGTATGAGGTTTGTAGGTCTCAGCACACACATCAGTGGTTTTCATCAACATTAAACCTGTAACAAACCTGAGTCTGTGTATATAATATCATTCTCTGTGACAATATTATCCACATAACACTGTAATGTAAAGACATATCTGTGTGATGGTTTCCTTTAAATGCCTCCCTAACCACCATGGAAATAATGCATATAACGCTGGAGCCAATTATATTGTACTTGCATCACAAAAGAGAGGAGCTTTTAATGTGCAGCTCGGCATCTAGGGAGCCCACTATTTGTTTTTTTTGTCCCCTCCTCACTACTGAAGCGCTCTTTCATTAGGGAAGAAGGAATACAGTGGCACGACCACATACTGAGAGCTTAAGTCTGTCTGCCGACTGAAGTCTGTTTCACCACATCTCTCCAAGGAGGTTGTTTTCAATGGATAAAAGACACAACAAAAGAGTGTATAAATACACACCAAACACACAACATGTATACAGGGCAGTACACACATAACAATACAGTGCAGGAAACATTGTACACACATATTGAATACACCTGAGTGAGTGCACCCCACTTTCTGAGAAATTTCTAATTGATTTTAGCTTGGCCGACTTTATATTCTCCTATTCTCTATGTTCTCTTTTTCTTCACTCTCCTCCTCCTCCTCCTCCTCCTCCTCCTCCTCCTCCTCCTCCTCCTCCTCCTCCTCCTCCTCCTCCTCCGTGTATTGAATCAGACCTCCTGAAGGTAGCACTTGCTTTTAAGAGTAGAAATGTCCTCATACAGTTTTGTAGAAACTATTTAACCCATGAGTGTCATCACATTACACAGTTAGAAAAATCCTTACAGGAACTACTCTTTCTCAATAACAGAACCTAAATATACAAGTTTTATTGGTTCAAGTTAATTCATCTTAAAATATCTAGTTTTTATTTTCAGAACACGTCAGAACTAAATGTGAGTTTTTCTAACTTTAAATTGTTCAACTTGAAATGATGACTTGAACAAATGTGCTGTACAGAGTTCAATCAACTTATTAAATTAAGTTGCCAAATATTAGCAGACCTCGAAGCATGCGTCGCCTGAGAGTTAAAACTCTCCTTGAAGAAAATACATATGATGAAAACTTGCTGTGTGTTGAGCTGGTTCAATGTAGCGTTTTAAGCTTGTTTGACTGTTTCTCACATGCAAAGGAATTATATGAAGTTTATTTGACCAGAAAAGTTTTGAATCTTTACAAAATTAGCTCAACTTGTCCTTTCAAATTCAGGTAACTTAACATATTAAAGTAGTCCAGACACTATTCTTTTTTTGGCCTCCTTTCAGAAAACTCTGAAAACCAAAAGTAAATATAATTTCTTTACAAGTGAATTGTTGCTTCAGATACTTGACCTGTGCCCCTATTTGTCAAATAAAGTGCTTCTGGAGATTCTTTCCCAGGATCCCCTTGAAATTCTTAAATCAGTCCCATCTACTGGTGGAATTATTCTTTATCTGTTTTAGTAACAATAACACAACATTGTGGCTCGGCTGAGGAAATTTCATATAAAATTAGCAGCAACATGCCAACTCTTTTCTTACAAATTTGTTGGGAATAATGAACCATTCCCCATTTTAAACAAAATTTGTCCTGTCTTTTCTCGTGACATGTCCTCATCTCTCATGGGAGTAATGTGTTTTTACAGTGGCACTTGGGAGCAAATGGAGTGATCTGTCTCCAGCTCCTGCTGAAATGGTGACAGCTTGCTTATAATTGCTGGGAAATGTCACCACAGTTGATTACCAGTGATTTGTACTTCTGCAAAGGGAATCCAAATAAAAAAGTAGAGATGAGACTCATGCATACTAATGCAGGCATCTCATTCTGCTCTATTTCCTCACATAAACACATGCAAATTCATGGTACGAGTCAATGAAAACATAGGAAGTCATCCTAATGAATGGAATACAGTGATATGAGCTGTCATTATCTCAGCTAAGTGGTCAGTGTGGAATTATGTCAGTTTTAGTCATTCCTGCTGTCAGAAAATATCCACAGTGGATTTTCCATGGCTTAAAATGACACTTATCAAGTTTATGCAATCATTGAATTTAAAATATAACATTTTTAAGGTCCAGTGTGTCAGATTAACTGGGCTTTATTGGCAGAATATAGCAGAAATGGAGTATAATATTCATTATTATGTTTTCAATAGTGTATAATCACCTGAAAACAAGAATTGTTGTTATTTTTCTGTATCTTTAAATGAGCCATTTGCATGTACAGAGGGCACAGATCCTCCATTGCCATGTTCTACAGTAGCCCAGAACAGACAAACCAAACACTGTCTCTAAATACACCAGCCATGGCACATCTGTGTGTGCATGTGGACTATCATTTTGAAGCCTCAAGTTTGGCATTGGGGGTCGGGAGTTTGTTGTTTTGCAACCAGAGCATGTGCAGTACCGACGAGAGCATGAAGCTGGAGAGTGGCTTACTGAGAACTCCGGTTCCTCTGTTCAGCAGGAAATAATGGCAGCTTGCCTGGTTGATCACTCTTGTGTTACAGCTAAACAGTACACTTATGCATCATTTTAAGAATAAAAGGCACTGTAGTAACAGAGTATTGACCCATATATGACTCCCTGAGAATCAGACTTCTTTTCGCAGTCAGTGGAGTCGCCCCCTGCAGGCCATTAGAGAGAATGCAGTTTTGAGGGACTTGCGCATTGGCTTTACTTTTCAGGTAAGGAAGCTCAGTCCGCTGTTTAATATACAGCCTACAGTTTTGGGCAAGTTCCTTGGCCACTGAGGGTTCTCCTACAGGCTTGGGAGGAGAGAGCAAGACGACATGTTTGCAGTCTGCAGGCTCACCCATGTATGCCATTAAATCTTACACACTGGTCCTTTAAATGCACCACTTGACATACAGACAAAGGTTTGAACTAAAGGTACACCTGACAGAAGATTCAAATGTAAATAGCAAAAGATCCTGAATGAAAGTTATTCACTGCTCATTGCAATCGAGTGGAGGTCAGAGTCGGGACTGAAAAATGTGAATGTGAAGCTGACAGTTTCATTTGAGAGGTATTTGGCTGTAGTGATAAAGCCAAGACATACAAAACAGAAAAATGGACTTTTATTTATAAAGACATTTATTTTAATAATATTCCCTTGAGGCAACCAAATGAATTACACTATAGTAATTCCTTACACTAAGATTTTTAATTCTGGGGAGAAATTGCCAAATAGAAGGCCACTCGACTCTTGCTAAGCAGTCATCAAGCTTCCTGGTAATTAAGCAAGTAAATGATGAGTACATTAGTGGTTTCAAATCTTGGAAGCAAGGATAAAAATGGAGCTCAATTTGTATGCTAGTGTTTGCACTGAGTCTTTGCTGGCCCAGCTGTATGGGACCAGGACTCCTTCTGAGAGTCTAATGAAACAGCTACTTTCTTTGAGACACACACACAAACACGTCAAGTTAGGACAAATCCTGCTCGGCCTGCATAATAGAGGATACACACAACGTCACCTGCTAGAGGCACAGAAAATGATTCAGCTTAATGTCTGTGCTGTACTTGAGAAACGCGCATGCACGCACACTTTGGCATTACCAAACAGGGCAGTAATTAATGTTA
This sequence comes from Lutjanus erythropterus, assembly GCF_056507025.1. NCBI lineage: Eukaryota > Metazoa > Chordata > Actinopteri > Lutjaniformes > Lutjanidae > Lutjanus > Lutjanus erythropterus. Next base: position 10,519,257 of record NC_139329.1, read on the forward strand.
TGGTGCCCACACTGGTTTCAGGCTTATAACGCTGCTGAACACACATGCTTGATGCTGTAATTTGATGTACAGAGCCCAAGCTGGTCGTCCATTTCTTTGATAGGTGTCCCTCTAAGCACAACGTTGTCTCCAACAAGCTGTTGACCTGCCATGCTTTATTTCACATGCACCTGTTTGGATTCACCAATATGTAAATCTGCCCAACTCTGAGGGTCCATCAGCATCTGCTGGGTGCCAGGCAGGGAATACAGATGCAGGCAGATAGGTGCTTAGGGAGGCTTCTCACGTCCGCCTACTGAGAAGCAGCACAACGACTTGGCCACAGCCACAGCAGCTCCGACACTCCCATTCTTCAACTGGATTGATTCTCACCAACCACTGGCAATCTGACTCATCAATATTCAGAATCACACTGCCCTAAAATAGCTTCAGCCTTGGGATTTTAACCCTTTAAATGGAGTGCTGTGGTTATGATCAAGAATAAGAAAAAGAGAGCTAGATCTATTGGCTGCGATGTTGAAAGAGGACAATCAAAGTGGTTCAGTTTTCTGGGTTTTTAGATTTTGCTGTCACCTAGATTACATTGTGATAACACTAGAATATGCATTTCTCAACTAGAGTTGGTGATTTTTGGAACAGTGAAAAGGTGAGCCCAAGACAGTTTGTTGAGTTTTATTTTATTTTATCGAGTCTGAATGAAGCTGACAATGATGATGAAAGAGCCAGATGAGTTTGGTGAGAACAATAAATCAGCTGTTTCTGGTTAAATGTACTCTTTAATAAAAAGGTCTCTCACTTTTGTGAGCCTGTCCATAAAGTTCCTTTCCTTTCCCCTCCAAAGACACTCAGAATAACAATCCACGGACCGTCAGTGGTAAAAAACACAGACTAAAAAGCAAGCGTCACCTGTCCTGTGTGCTCTGTTGTGCGTCCGTATGGCTGTGGCTCACAGGCTCTTCTCTGCCTCCATCACAGGAAGTTTTGTGGTTTGTAGTGAGTTAGAGACTTGGTTTGTAAAGTTTACACCCTGTCATGTTGTTGCACTGCTCTGTGTAACACGTTGCAATTAAAAGCAAGTGCTGAAACTTTTTTTTTTGTTACCAACCACTCATTTCACCTTCTCTCATCAGTGAGTCAGTTTTCAAATAAACGCAACATGTAATATAAAACTATAAAACATGAGTCCCCTTATTTATTTATTCATTCTTGTTTATTTATTTATTCCTCATTGAAATGTTTTCCCTCTGCTTTTACCTGTTTCATACCATAACTGTAATGCTCACTGACTGACAAAGAAAAAAAAATGTTTGACTAAAAGAATCTCAGGGCAGCACTACAGTGCAGTTGTGGGTCTCCCATTAAAGACAATAATCTGTTCTGTTGGGTGTAAAACAAAACCAAGATGGCAACTTCCATAATGCCAATCAGGAGGCGTTGAGGTTTGTTTTATGAAGACTATGATGTTTTGATGAATATATTATTTTGTAAGACTGCTTGGTAATTCCTATTTTCAAACATATATGATGCACAGTATTGGGAATATTTCTACTTCATAGCAGGATGGGTACTTAAGTGTTTACATAAAACTTACAGTCCTTTATTCAAAATTATGGCATGACCTATCTTTTGTTGCTTCATTGTCTAAATTGTAAGGACTGTATCATTATACAAATTTAGACATGATGGCCATCAGTAAAATTACCATCTATCGATCCACCAAAATCCAAAAAAATGCTCTGGACAATTGTTTTCTCTTGAGTCTTTAATTTCATAGTGACACTTTTCCCCTGTCTTTAGCCCTCAATAGACGGAGACACAAAGGCACCCTGCATCATCAACTTTATCTCAGCTTCAGTGCCATCTGCATCTAAATGATGAACATGAATAATTTCCTCCTACAGTGCAGAAAAAATGAAAAACAAGAACTTTCTCATGAGTTCAGGTTCATGGCAAACACTGAGGCTTGTCTCTTTCTTAATGAGAGGGACTGCTGCCAGCAGCACATCCTGCTTCAGGCTTAATTTGACCATTAAGTGTCTAAGAAAGTAGCCAGATTGTCTGGCATAGTCAAGCTGAACACACTGCACAAGGATCAATGACAATCTTATGCACAATGACTTCAATTGATTGTATTTTTCTTTTTGTAATTGGTAACTTTATAATGAATTCTCTGTGTATCCAGATTTTACAGAAAGACGGAGCACTTTTTCCAGCACATCCCAAAACAACATATATTACTGGTGGAGAGCACTGGCAGCAACAGACTTACTGGACCTTAAGTATGTTTTATAAATCGCATGACATAAGTCACATGACATTATTTATGGGAAATTACACTCATGGTTTATGTTGTAAAATGGTCAGAAAAGATCCTGGCTTGGGTTAAAATAACTATGTTCCTTCTGTCAGGTGACAGATGTGACATCACTCGCATAACAGGAGGGATCCATTGGACATTAATAACTAAATTTTAAGTTACTTAAAATTTTAAATTACTCTACGTTTACTTTTAATTTCATCCAGGTTTGAAAAACTGCTCTCCTGTGCTTCTTTGAGCCATCCACCCACCCCACCTCCTTCTCCAAATGCCCCTCACACCTCACCTAAAAATAAACAGACATATCAGTCAGAGTAAGCTGTTTGCACTTTTGTCCGTTTTCAATGTCTCCCTTTAATTACGGACATTCTTGTATTTGTACAATTTATGAAGCAAAATGTCCCTGGCAATGAACATTTCCTTTGTTATGTTTTTTTTTGTCTGTGTTTGTTCTTTTATTCCAGGACCTCAGTAGAAGGCCTGTTGCTTCATGCAAGTAACAATCACACATTTAGGCTTTGAGAATGAGGCATCTGCCTGCCTCTCATCTCAGGCATCCTTCCACTGCCTCCACTGTTGTCCTCCACATTATTGTACATGCAGCACTGACAGCTCAATATTTGTTCACAATTACTCACACAGCAGCTACATGTGTTTAATATAGTTCAAATGAGAAACGTTGCAAGTTTCTTTTTTCTCTTTGAGGGATTTATATCAAAGTCAAATTGGGCAACGCATCATCCACAAAGAGTATGTAAGCTTTTGAATAGGATCTGTTCAAATCTCCATAATCCTTGACACCAAAATTAAACTGCACTGTTTGATCGTTGAAGACGCGCTCCCCTCAAGCCTCTCCTCCCACTTCAGTAAAACAGACAGACGCACGAGGAGAAAAAAAAAGCCACTGTGGCAGAGTAGAACCATGCCAGTTTTATTGTCACAGACTGCATACTTTTCCAGCCAGTATCTATACTTCCTCCTTTAATATGTATGTTTTAACATCAGCAGCTGAGAGCTATCCATTTGTGTCACAAAGCATCTTTCCTCTGTACACACAAACAGATACAAGACACGGTTGTTGGAAATCATTGCTATAATCAATTATTGAGGACTTCTGTACCAGTTTTCACTGAGACAGGTGCTCCCGTTGCCTCATCCATTACACTCTTCTAACCGTTCTTTAAGTCAGGATTAATCATATATTATCACTGATCTCTACTGAGAATATAGGCGTTTTTGTTAGATGAACCTCTTTCCAGATTGTACAATACTTACTGGGAAGAATGTGAAGCTGGTAGATAAAGAATTCTCAAAGCTACGCTGTATGTATGTCATTTCCCAGGCAGGTTTGTGTGTTATCGCCACAGAGGAATTCATTTTCTCTGTGGCCTAGTTTTCATAGAGGCGTGCGAGTTGGAGACAGTTAGGCAGTCATTCTTCAGGTGGTCACTTGATTCCAGAATGGAGTGATTAATACATCAGTTATTCTCCTAAAATTACCAAGAGAGGGGGCGCACAGCATGATCCCTAATCCTTCTTGTTGACAAGCCAATCAGTTCGAGAGGTTTTACCATCACAGTGTTTATGGCATGGTTGTCATCTCAATGAAAAAATGAAAAGTCTCGTAGTTTAAGCTTCTATTTTGACAGGTAGTATGGCAGTTTTCAGATGGTGCACTTCCTGATTTCCTTCAGGTTTATGTGTTACAATAAAATATTTATAATATAAGTGATGAAAATGTCAACTTGGTGCATAATTTTTTTTTCTTCCACTTTTTAAAATGTGAAGCTGCTCCTTTGTTGAAGGGCTGCAAATATCACCTAATATTCATCATAAGGCTCCAGTGCTTTAGGACTCCCACATACTAACAGTGAAATATGATTTTCAACTTTCACATTAATCACCACAATCTGAGGATTCTCTCGGGGGGTTGAAGTAAATCTATGTGAATTTTTTGTGTCTAGTTCATCTTTGGTGAACAAAATGGAGGATGTTATTGTAGCATATTAAATGCACCATCCCTTTTTATTTCCCCTTCCATTGCTGCAGTATAAACTGTTTCATAAAAGAGAAATACAGTAGTAATGAGACAAGAGTCAAAGGTACAAATATTTTGAATAAACTTAATTAATAGATTGCACCAAGCTATCAGGTTAGCAAGCTCATTAGCTCAGATGTTTTTTTTTTTTCTTTAATAAAACTCTTTATTTAATTAAAGAATGTACAATCCCAAAAATACAGAGGTGGGACCAAATAATTATTTTACGAGTCACAAATTAATCTCAAGTCAAGACAGACAACAAAATTATGTTTGTGGAAGGTATCAGGTGTTTTCAAGTGAAAAGGTTTAAGTCTAAGTGAAGTCATGAATTATTGCTACAAGTCAAATTGGAAATCTTTTTTGAGTTTGTCGAGTTGAATCAAATTTGTGACCTGAGTCAAAGTCATGTGACTGGTGTCCACATCTCTGGCAAAATCCCAGGGTGAGTAAAATGCATAGAGAAAATAGAAAACAGTTATTGTGATTTATCAGAAGCATGTTCACAGCTGGGTAGCGTGTTAGCTAGTTAGCAACATTAGCTCACTTTCTGGCCCTAACAGGAGTCAATGTGTTGACAAGCTTCTAAAGCCAAATAGACTCACAAATAATTTTGTTGTAGCATTTTCTGATGTAACCAGGCCTTAACAGGAGTTTTGTGTCTGTCAATAACATGATCAATAATGACAAAGAGATAGTCGCCTCTCAAAAAGGTGGCTACAGGTGTTCATACAGGTGATTATATGATGTCTGTGTGTGTGTTTTGGTAGACCATCCATTTGCACATGGTGAGTTTGTGAGTAACTTGTGTTGTGTTTTTCTCTGTCAGGCTGCTGCTCTTATCTGCGTGGCCCAGAGGCCACAGGACTTATCAGGCGTACATTCATCCATGCAGGTCAGTGCCAGAACCCAGAGCTGCTCCCTGACAGCCGGGCTGAGGCTTCCACACAAACCTCCGTCCCCAGATTTATACTTTAAAAAAAAAAAAGGCCAAATATTGACTCCATTCCACTGAACAAACTTCAGAGGAAGTTTCTGTGGTGACTGTCTCTCAGCGCGGCTGCCGTGTAGCTCCACAGGCTTCCTGAGCCGCGGGATACTGTATCTCCAGCTTTCAGAGAGACTAGGAGGTCTCTTCACTCTGTGCCTCTGGCCTCACAGGCCCTTTGAAAAGACGTCATTATTCAGTACTCAGAATGCCTTGATTATCCTGGCACTGTCCAAAGGTAACAAACTCTGTCTTCCAACACCTCTTACACTCACTAATTAACACACTGTATCTTATTTGCTTAATCCATGAAAAAAAAAAGCGTTAAAACAATTCCCTGTTTTTCTTAAGTGGTGAACTATGTCTTGGCCTGGAGCCTGATGCCAAGAAACCAGCAGAGACTCCAGGAAGATACTGCTCCTGGCCACGAAGTACTTGTTTTTACATTTTGGCTTTTGTGTGGACTAAATAAAGAAAATACAGCATGTTAATTAGTGAGCTTTAGAGGTGCCAGTAGGTACATTTAGTACTTTTGGGACAGAGCTTTGTTAGCTGCTTCCCCTGTTTCCAGTCTTCATGCTAAGTTAAGTGAACTTGACTGTAGGCTGTAACTTATACATCTACAGTATATTGACGGTGCCGACATGAGAGTGGTGCTGATCCTCTCATCTAACTGTAGGCAACGCGTTAAACATATTTCCCTAATGTTGAACTTTTATGTTAATTGAAATTCATTAGCTAACAATATACAGCAAAATACAGAGAAACTTCTGTACTTTTCAACCCATTTTCCCATGTTTTTGTGCATAAGCGATTAATGTAAATACAAATGTTTCTGACTGATCCAGTTTTGAGGGAGAAAGTGCACAGAAACAAAATAAAACTCACCATAAACTTCATATTCAAAAGTGAAAATACTCAAAAGTGAAAATACACTGCATTTCTGCTTGCTCCTTCTCTTATTTCTAACCTCTCCCCGTATTCTCACATCTAACGCAGTAAATAAAGGGTTTATTTTGACTAAAGCAAAGTTGGTGATAGTTGGAACAGTGGAATTATGAGACTTGTTGGTGAGTTTTATTTAGTTTCTGTTGAGTTTGAATAGCGAGGATGGTGACAAAATTGCTGTTTTCTAAAGGGAGCCTGGTGAGTTGGCTAGAGTGATAAAACAGCTGTTTCTGGTAAAAGAAAACCTAACTTAGTCTTTAAAAAAAACTATCTCTGTAGAGATCCTTTCCATAATGTTGACAGACTCCTAAAACAACAATCTGGACCTGCAAGTGGCAAAAAACAAACACTTTTAGTGGACGTACTTTTACAGTACACAGTTGCCTGGAGGGATTAATCTGTAGCTCTGTTTTGCTTCTGCCAGCTGCAGCGCTCTCGCTCAATACTGGGCCAATTTCAAAAATTGTTGTTCCCATTGTTACCCTTTAAAGAGGTCTGATGTGCAAATGAAAATCGAGGTTTTTTTCATGATCATCATTTTAATTGCATTTTCTTAGGAATATGTGAGACAGAATATTAGTCTGGCCAAGCATTCCTTCACAGAATATAGAGATGCCTAGAACAAAAACTACACCAACACAGACAGTCAGTATTGATCTTTGCAATATTTACATTTATTTATGTTGCACACTGTTGTGGTTGTGGTCTTATTCCCTAGTCATCTTCAGCTGCCTGTGGGATTCAGCTGAAAACAACGCATGCAGACATTTAAGATAGAAAAATAAACCAGTGATTGCTTTGTATTTACGTCCAGGGAGAATAGCGCTTCTGAAAGTAGAGAGAGACATGCAGTGAACAGTAGGAAGATGATGCTAGTTTGAGTGCATTCAATCCAACTCTGACTCAGACTGCAGCTACAAATAGATTAAACGGAAAGTGGCAAGACAGATCGTTTAACTCCCTATTTGACAGTCAGTGGGCAGTGGGCTTAACAAAATAAAAGCCAATTTACACAATCCCACTGCTGGGCTCCGGGAGGGGAGTTGGTGTATGACCTCTGTACATATGCTGCTAATGCCAACTTCCTCCTTTCTTTTACAGTGGAATCAAACAACACAAATTGAAGGTGCAGATCTACATCTCTCCTGAAGGAGGGGGTGTAGATGGAGGGATCTATACACCAAGGCTGTTAAAGATGGTCGCCTAAAGAGAGATAGGCCTCAGTAGCATTGTGTCTGCTTTAGCCGAGGCAATGAACCAAGCTGAATTTCATCAGCAAAGAGAAAGTGGCATGGGAAAGGGAACAATAAAAAAAAGTACTGAGCACACAACAACAAACTTTTCCAATCAATGCACTTTCTCATGGAGACAGGGTGAAATTAATTCTCGCCTGAAGGGCTATTGTAGAGGGGAGGTTCACCGGAGAGTAAGAGCTGTTGACAAATACTCTTTATCCTCAGGTCAATGAGGATAGGAAAAAACAGGGGATGTAAGAGTGAGGGGGAGACAGCAGCGGGGACGGCTCGTGAGGACAGCAGGACGGAGGGAGAGAAAGAGCCGTCAAGAGGGAGGTAAGAGTGTCGGAGCTCTCTCTGCGCCTAATGACAGCGGAGCGTCACCAGGACCTCCCTGACATTACCGGAGCCCTCACTTCCACTTAGCATAGACGCTTCCCCTGCGAGCGGCGCGCAGTTGTCTCACCCTAATTATTCCGCCCTCCACCTGCGTGCCTCACTCTGCTTGTCACTCTCTCAGTTCTCAGGTCTCACCCTCCTGTCCTTTCCTCCCTCCTTCTCTCCGCTGCCCTTTCAATACCTCCTTAGGACACAGGAAAAGTCAGAACTCTCCACTCTCGTAGATTACTTCTGAATTTTAAAAAGGTCTTGTGTTTTTTTTTTCCACTGCGCATAGTAATTTCAGTGAGCCAATATTTGAGCTCCCCTATAATATTTTGCATCTATTGCTACTTTTGCTTTGTTTGTTTTAGACAAATTATGCATTTTAAAAACCTCCAAAAGCAGCAGGATAGAGGTCAGCAATTTTGGTATTATTAGTTGGGGCGAAATACATACATAGGATTATAATTATGGACCTTTCCTATCTTCTTACTTTCATTACACTATATTATTAAGCATAATTAACTTATATTTTTGTAAGAATTATTCATGCAAGACTCTCTGTGCCTGCAAAATGGCTGAAAGAGGTTAGAGCAGCTTTCAGTGAGAATCAGCCAGTACCTGAGTAAAACTGAATGGCCTCATGATAATAGCCAGCCTTTTCGTTAGCAGAACTAAAAGGTTGTGAACTCAAGCAAGAAACCTGAAAAAGAGTACGGGGAAATAAGGTGTGAGGAGATGGAATAGCAGTTTAAAGGGAGATTTCACCCCAAAATCAAGAATAGATATTTTTCCTCTGGCCTATAGTGCTATTTATCCATCTATAAAGTTTTGGTGTGAGTTGCAGATTTTTGGAGATATCCGCCGGAGAGGTGTCCGCCTTCTCTCGAGTTTAATAGGACTAAATGGCTCTCGGCTTGCAGTGCTGAAAGTGCCAAAAAATACATTTGAAAAGCTCAGCAGCAGCTTCTCTTTCCAGAAATCATGACCTGGTTACTCAAGATAATCTTGGGTCATGATTTTCTGGATATTGCGGTTGAGTTTTCCAAATGTGGATAAAGCCGATGTCCCCAAAACTTGGCAATTCACACCAAAATAATCTAGATGGATAGATTAAAGCCAGAGGAAAAAGAAATGAACTGTCCCTTTAAAGGAGCAGTCCTGGGTCGGACAAAAAGAATTGTCAAAGCAGCAGAGGGTGAGATATTCCACCTTTTAGTCTCTAGGATGGGTCAGGCTCCTTAAACACTACATTTCCCACAATGCCATCAAATCTTTTTGTTACATCTCCCTAGTAAACTCCCACACCGTTCTACAATTCTCTACACCGTCAGTCTGTAACATAGACTTTCTGTTCTATTTTCTCTTCAAACCTGAACAGAGAGATAGAAAGTTCACACCAGAGTCACAGAGGACATTATACAACATTTCTCACAGATGAACCACCATTATGTGTCAAATTGCAGAGTGTCCTTTAAGGAGACGTTATTACTGTTTCTGTATATTCTTCAACACAGAACCTTCAAGTTTTATTTCATTCTCTCAGATGTAATTCTTTAATCACAGCTTGATGAGAGGCAATTTGGTTGTCAGTGGAAACTTTTCCGTCATCTGTCAGCTTGTGAAGTTTTAGACTTTGAACAGATTGTGCTGCTGCAGTGTCTCTACCCCTGTGCCACACGGACATAAATAATGGATGCTGGAAAAGTCATTACAGCACTCTGGGATGCCAAGCAGGTTACTGAATGTACACAGCAGAAAGTCACTGTGCTCTTGCAAACCACAAGGGACGACATGACTTAGTTGCCACTTTATTTGCTCATAAGAAAAAAAAAAAAAAAAAAAAACATTATTCTGACTTTTTCTTAACTAGGGCTGCCCCCTGAAAGTCGTTGAGTCAAATAATCAGTCGGAGAAACTTCAGCTGACTGAGCAGTTTTTCAGTCAGTTTGCAATACAATAACAGGTTAAAACCAGGGGAAGGGGTAATTATTTGGGGAAGAACTTGCACTATACTTTTTCAAGTCTGCAGTCTTATTTGTACGTATGCATTACACTGTGTAATCCACTTCACTACTTATAAAATCATTATTCATTACTGAGTAGACCTAAAATTTGAATAATTATCCAGAAATTTCATCTGCATTTTTGTAACCAATCAGGCTATCTAATTGCAAATAAAAACCATCTCACATCTCACAAAAACTCTGCAGGAGGCACATGTTTGCAGACCAATTTAGACTGAAGATTTGGAGAAAGAGAAACCTCTTACTATTTAGTGCCAGCTACTGATTCTGGATTACACATCAGCTGTACTGCCATACTTACACTTCTAATAGTTTTTGGGAACAATAATTTGAACACCAGTAATTTTACTTATAGTTTAGTAATATTTCAGTCACAGTACTTGTACTTGACAGCACTGGATAAAACGGACGGACAGAGGCTTACAAAAATGCAGTGTTTCAATCAGGATTTATGAATAAGGGGAATCATAAATGTATTTTCATATTAGCTGGTGCACTTATAAAAAAAAAAATGCACTTGACAACATGCACTGGTGGTTAACTGATGAAAGAGGGTGAAACTAGTGGCTGGAAAACAAGTTTGGGTTCTTGATTTTTTTAAAGGGTTGTGTGATGCAGATACAGATATGGTAACCTTAGGTATCTGCAGATCCTGATACCAATCCAATACAGTCTCTCCCCCTCTGTTAAACAACAAAACTGTTAATAATACATTTGTACGGAGGCAGTTTGCTTGACCTAGCCATCTAAAAAACATCATTTTCAAACTGTGAAACATTCTATGACCCTACAGGAAGAAATACACACCATGACTCAGTTATGCAGTTCTCCAATTGCACAATGTAGTGTCACATACCTGTTTTATTCACCACCTGTCACTTAGCTTCTACTGTCAAACCAGCAATAGAAGTCTATGGTCACCCGAGTGTTTTTTCATCCCCAAGTTAATAAAATACTTCACTTTTTACAGTTCAGTTTGCACATATTGTTCATATTTTAGCATTTGCTTTGAATGTAGTCTGGATTACTCTTTAGATAGCATTTTGATTATTTTTACAATCACATAGGTGTTTTTAAATAGCGAGGCTACCCAGTTAGCTAGATAGCTGGCTGCTTACGTGAAGAAAACCATGGTAAAGTTTATGAGGAGGGCGGTCAGCTCCACAGACACCCTTTTTTGGACCATAGATGGAAGCTTAGTGACAGCTGGTGCATAAAGCAGCTTTACATTACACAACATTGTGCAAGAGGAGAACACTGCTGCTTCTTTTTATTTAAACATGTTCCACATACAGAGCTTTCAGCAGCATTTTTGACTGGTCAGAAACATTCAAACATCAAAAACATAATTTAAATGGCTGCTGTTTTGATTTTTTCTTCACGATGACGGCGCTGCAGTCAGGTCTCACTCACATTCTAGCTACTGTTTACGTGTTAGTCATTTGTGTCACTTGTTGCTCTCCAAGTCTGGTTTAACATTCATGTGATAAATTAGTCAAATGAATTGTATTGGATTGCATTTTTCTCTCCAGCTGATATCCAATCCAGTGATTTTGCCCAGTACCAGATCTGATTATAGTATTAGTGTATGCCAAGTTTTTTTTTTTTTTTTTTTTTTTTGCCTTAGTCGTTGTACACAAAGAAGTGCAACAGCATGGCAGCTAATGAGTCTCAAACTCACCACATACCACAAAACTACCTGTGATGGAAGCAGAGACAGCTAATTACAATAGAGGACTGTGGTAGCAGACAGTGTGTCACCTGCCTGCACACTCCATAGTGCACTGGGATTTCTTTAAACCTGAACTATGAGCATTAGGCCACACACTTTACTACATAGAAATCGCATGTTTTCACATCACAGATAATAAAGGAAAGCATTAAAACGTGAGTCTTACTCATAAAGCATACTAATGTGGGCTGATGTAGGAGTTTAGTGTGGCACTGCACTGGAAAAAAAAAACTAAAAACAGCCAAATCCATTTTGATTGACACAATTCTGAGCTGGGTGTAACATTTCTAACCATGTTAATGTATCTCCAGAGAAAATTTGATCAGATTTCGGTAAACACTGAATGTTCAGAGGTACTATTCAGATTAACCAGCATTACAGAGACAGACAGGGAATGAAAAATGATCTGGACATTTGACCTAAAGCAGTCCACCAAACCCCTCAAGCATTTTACCTAATTGCTCACTTGCAGGTCTAACCAACTGGCAACAATTAAAGTGTGCATCAGGACTTTCATAATTCATAAGTCAAATCGATCATTAAATTTTCACATTATTTTAATGCAAAATCATTTGTCCCTGAGTGACTCCCACTGCTCTCTTTGTTTTTACCTCTACTATTAAATTTGTCTTGTCTTATTCCCCTCTCTTGTTCTATCCGCTTAGTGTCTTAATGATCACATTTTTCACCTTCATCCTTCTCATTTCCATTTTCCCTCAACTCGTCTCCTCCAACAGAGCATCTCGTGTCTGCTCTTCTGGAGAATTATTCTCTACATTGTTGTTCTCTCTGGTCCCAGTCTTTCATTGACTACTGTCGGTGATACTCAATTAAAGCAACGGGGGGAAAAAAATAAGATTAACAACACACACTTTTACCCAGAATGCCCAGGGGGCTCAATTTATCTTGAGGAATGCTCAGCCTAAAAAAACTGTGATTGACACCTCTAACCTTCATTGGGATGTAATCTTCATCTTTAGCACTCAGAGATCTAATTAATTAGGGGGAATCTCATTTCCTCACTAATGCAACTGGACAGAGGCATGATAGAGGAGGGAGAGGAGGGAGGAGGAGGAGGAGGAGCAGGAGAGGAAGGAGATGGAGGAGGAAAGGAGGGGTGCCGTATTTCATCAATGCCTGTGAACGGTGTCCACCTTGTTCATTTCAGGGAAGAACAAGAGAGCGTGAGGTGGTTGGGTTCACACCAACTACACTGTATTGATTACAGCTGCCAGAACTCTGGCTACTGGCCATCACATAAGGAGACACTGCAGTAACACTCTTTATAATGGGATCTCTTGGTAATGTACTCAAGTGTTTCACTTTCTTTTTCTGGACTTGTTTTCTGTGTTAAAGTCGTCATCTATGTGTGACAATGTGTGAGAGGGATGTGACTTGTTTTCTCTTGTTTCTGCATGATAAAAAAAAACTCCAACTACTTTACAAGTCGCTCATGCTGAACTTGAGTTATTAAAACAGCTAAATGAATTGAAAAGTACAGCTGTGGACATAGCATAGACATATATATATATACATTTTTTATGACTTCAAGTAAAAATCTATTATTTTTCATGCACACAAAAGGTTCATTACTCTCAAATTCTGTTCACAAATGTATTAAAATCCCTATTAGTGAGGATTTCTGCTTTACCAGGATGATCCATCAGCCTGACTGGTGTGGCACATACACACCCTGGTTCAACAGCAGGATCACTGCACAAGTGGATCTTGGACTGGTCACAAGTCCACTAAAATGTGCTGTTTGATCTTGAAAAATGGTAACAAATATAGGGCTACAGATACCACATCTTTTTCCCAGGAGGACAAAATCATGACCTGCCTGATTGTTACCCTGACCCTAACCAATCACTCCTCATACCTAAACCTAACCAACCCAATCAACAACAAGTACTGGCCAATCAGAAGCAGAACAGAGCGGGCCATGACTTTGCCTTCCTGGAAAAAGATATGCGAAACAGACATGAACAAATTTGTCGACAAAATTTGTAAGAAACAGAATTTTGTGTGCGCAGAAAAAGTCTTCAACTCAAGGAGACAGGGAGTGAAAACAAAAGTGCTGGTTTATATTTATGTTGAGTATATTTATGTCCAACTGTAATGAGCTGAGTTTAGTTAACAACTAATGAGGAAAATATTATCAGCTTGGAGGCAAGTTTCTTATTAAACCACAATTAAACCTCTGTTGCTTTACAGTTGCAAATATCACTATCACAGCAACCTCAAGTGTCTGAATGGAAATATAAGCCATTGTCATAGAAAGTGCTGTTCTTGAGAAAGATTTGCCTGAAAAGACACTGTATGGAACAAATCTGTGTCACATATATAATCTAAGATAAGGTTTTGCATTTACCACCAGCCACTGCAAAGTAGTATGAACAAGGACTATTATCTTCATAATACTGAATGTTTTTTGTATTTGTCATACACACAAGGCTACAGAGGGAACTCAGGGCACTTCTTACAATACACACAGAACAATAAGCAACAGACAGGAGCGAGGGAAAAAAAACATGCAGTATCCACGTGTCAACAGGGCAAATACAAAGCTATACTTTGCTTATTCTTCTGCTGAAGGAGGATAAATTCTTTCTGCTTACAGCTTCAATGTCAGTTAAACACTGTACTTCTGAGCATGATATTGCCAGTTCTGGTCCAGTGCACATATGCTGCAAATGGACTTTATAGTGAAGTAGGAGACATCTTCTGTCGAGCAGTTAGACCTTTGAAATGACAAATATATACATATTTATAGGTTCTGCAGGACTAGATGCAATTTTATGTTCTTTTATTAGGCTTTCTTTTTTGGGGAAAAAAACATATGAGACAAGGTACATTTGCATTTCTTAAAACATGACTGAAAGGGACCTTTAACAAATTTACCATACACATTAAAAATAAACTATGTTTTTTAACCCAAAAATGTTAGTGTCTGGGCTGCCTAAAAATCTGACAAGTTGAGGTCATTTTCTAATGATTCAAAACAAATGAACCTCTCCAGTCAAATAAATGTAATAGTGATTTTGCTGGACTTGAGAAAACATGTTCAATAAGCTTAAGATATTAAGCTGAACCATGAACCATTCAGCCACACTGACAAATCTGATAAATTTGATTTCCTTTAAAATTTTTACTTATTTTTACTTACAACTGCAGCTGCTCCTGTTGGAGCTACCAGTGTTCCAGCACTGGCACCAAGACAATATGTGAAACTGGTCCCACTGAATTTATTGTATTTTAAGTGTGACGGGGTAGAGACCGTGGTTAATAGTATCCTTCATCATGATTCATAGTTTTCATTATTGTGAAAACAAGCAACCATGATTTCTCTTTCAAACCGTAAAAAACAAGGGCCACAGACAATGCATGATGGGATGTCTGCTAATATGTTAACTATATATCTTCAAGAACTTCAAGAACTCATGTTCATGACTTCTGAAATGTTCTGAAATTAAATACTAGCAATTTTAAGTTTAATTATTTTGAATGAATAAAACATAAAAGTAGCTGATTCCATTAAATCCCTGTATGACATCTTATAGTACAAAATGTAATAACATCTTATTACATTTTATTACATGTCCTTTGACAAGAACTAAGTTAAGTCAAACCTCATATATGTAAACACGCAATTTAATTTCATATTATAATCATCAGTAACATGCCATGATTTCACAATAAAATTCACATTTTCTTTGCATAATGTATTATCCTGAACATATTCTAGATGATCTACATTGTTAATATAGTCCCTATCTGAATTAATTTAGCAGCCTATGAGAAATATTTCAGATATTGAGGTCATTGGAGACCAGCAACACACACACACACACACACACACACACACACACACACACACACACACACACACACACACACACACAAGATCATGTACTGTCTGCAGTGACTAAATTAAAAGAGAAACACAGATCAATCTCAAAAGATCATTATGTTAATCATCAGCAAAATGATCAGTTTCAGGAGAGAAAACCAGCAAGCACCCTCTTCTCTCTACATGCACATAAGGCTCAGAGCATTAAAGCATGAGACACTTCATACAGGATGCGTCAAGGTATAGAAAAATATTCTGTATTGATGCTTTTTGAAAGGTAAAAAGATCTATGAATATATTTCACAGTACTTGTAGACTACACTGGCTGTAGTTCATTTATATACTGTAGGTCTTGATTCTCTCAGTTCTTGCAGATATACACTTCTGTATCTTTAAATTACTTCTACACAACTCTGAAGCTTGTGGTTGCAGATATGGTTGAAAAAACATCTCGCTCGGCATTGAATACAAAGTGCTTTGGCTTCTTTGTTGTTGCGATGAATAAAATCACTGTGCTGTTGCTAAAAATTGTCTGCACCCGCGAACCTTCCCCCGGTCTCACTTCTCCATTAAGCTGCCGACTGGAGGCTGCATCTTTTAGCAGATATTGAACCGGCACTTCACTCGCTCTCTGATCACTCGTCCTTCTCGTCGGTCACCTCACGGGCCGTGCTGCACCTCTTCACACCGACTCTAGGCTTGGGCTCCCATGCCTCTCTTCTCTTTATCCACCCTGAGGGCCTCATACCTCTGTCCATACTCGGCTGCACCTCTCTCCACACACCTCATCTACTCGCACCATTCCAATCTCCAGATCATAATAGGGGAATGAAAGGAAGTTTATAAAGTGAAGTGCACATCAGATCTGCTGTAATGAAATCTTATCAATGTGTTCCCTGTGCTGTATTATTTGCATATAAATGACATAATATAATAACTCTCCCCTGCCTCTACCTGAGAGGAGTAAATATTTCTCTGTCTGCTTTGTCTCGTCGCCGTGACACGCGGAAACGAGACGCTAATTGAAGAGAGGAAAGCATCTTTATGTGACGACTGACATTCAATTATGTTTGGGGGATCAGATTAGGTGGTGGCCCCAGAAATGTTTGAAAACAACATTTTGCAGAGCGGCAACTCTGAAGGCAGCCGAGGATGTAATTTGAATGGCTGTTTGAGGGCCCGCGCTGAATGGCGCTGCTCTGAATGGAATCACTATGCTATGACCTGCAAGTAATTGGATGTCCACAGTGAAGTGTTGACAGCGAAGGGGAGGCGAGGCCGACAGAAACAAAAAAAAAAAAAAAGAAAAAGAAAAACAGAGATAGACAGTGAGGCAGGGAGACAAAAAGAGAAAATAACACCAAATGAAAATAAGCGAGAAAACAATGCGATGAACAGGCGCGACGAGGGGAAGAATCACAACACTGAAAGCGGAGAAAATGAATGCAGTTTTCCTGAAGAGTGGAACCTGCCAAAGCCTCAGTTGTCATTCATCACATAGCGCACGAGGCATGTAGCCACTCTGGCCACCGAGCCAAATAAGCCATTAGACTGGATAAGCTTTCTTATCAGCCAAATACTGTCAGGGAGCACACTGCCAAGGTCACACCAAACAAACACTGTGGGTCACTTTGCTTACAGCCACCATTACTTACTTTACTGCAGATCTGGGATAATTGTGTACATTCATCCATCTGTCTGTCACTCTGGATTTGTACTAGCAAGGCATAAATGATCATGTAATGCACATGTGTCAAAGTCAAGCCCAGCTGGCCGAATCCAGCCCTGCACCACCTGAAAGACGTACACGTCAAACTGTGTGGGGCAATTATTCAGCTGAAGTCAGGTTTGTGTGTGGAAACACCTAAAACACATTTACAGTACAACAGCATCACCCAAATGTGTTGATTAGATGATGAGACTACACAGCATTTTGTTTGTGTTTAGGTTTGCCCATTTCACGTGTATTAGTATGCATTTGTGCATAACAGAGGAAAAAATATCTGGACAAACAATAAAATTAAACAACAAACATAAAACATATATTACAATACTTCAATATTGTGATACTTGGATTAGGTTACTATTTGCATTTTTTAACAGGTAATTAGCAACTGTATCAGAATACATTTTTTCATTGGATGTCAGTATACACTAGCCTGTCTGTATCATATAGCTGTTAACTGTCACATTACAATGCTGTTTCCGTCTTGTGCTCCTGAAGTGTTCCTGCAGCCTGCCTGAGCTTCCTCGAGTATGGGGTGGAGGGGCTGAAATAACAACTCACTTTAACTATAGATCGTAATAGGAGTTCAACCTACTGATTTTGAATATAAAGCCTGTGGCTCCAATTTGCTAATAGTTACATATTGCTCCTTTAAAAAAAAATAGTACTACTGTTGTACATTTGAATGTCTACTTGACATTATTTCTTCCTAGACTTCTGTTTTCAGAGCTAGTTAGTAATAATTAAGTATAAAAGCAATAAATGCAATCAAACAGGTACAGTTATGTACTATGGTAACAAAAAGATACATTTATATCGTCTTACATTTAGAAACAGACCTTTGACGGCAACCGGAGTGCTGATGTGACGGATATACAGAGCAGGAAAGTGAGTGCTTCATATGCGCAACACACAACCAAAGATCGTTTGCTGACAGATGATGCGTGTGCATCAGCGTCTAACATTATAAACCTATCCTGTCAACAGAGGTTGTTCTTAATATATACAGTACAACAGGCTACACACTATTCAACTGACTCAGAGTGAAGAATAGTGCTTTTGTCGGACTGTCTTTTTCAGATGCAAATCTTTTTTCCAATAGTTATTGTTGAGCACTGCTGTTCTATCTGAAAGTCACCTTCTGGGGAAAAAAAAAAAGAAAAAAGAAAAACAAAACATGTTGCTGTGCTGCATTGGTTGTTCAGAAGTGCTTTCTGTCTGACAGGAAAAAAAATATGGATTTAACAAGCACTCACAACATATCTCCAAAGATGGAGGGGGGCAAAGAAACAAACCTGAAAATAAAAGAAACATGCAGTTTTATCTACCTGAATATAAACATCACAATTCCACACATACACACAGAGAGACATCCATTTTATCTCCATGTAATTCACCTTTGTCGAACATGGAAGGGGATGGAGGGGTCGGCCGACTCCATCGATTGGCTATCCTTAGCAGTGACAGCTTCCAGATTGGCCAGAGAGCATTAGAGAGTCAGAAAGTCACACTGCCATTAGCAGTCTGTCCTCTCTGGTTACAGCCTGCCTGCACATGGACACTCCATACACTGAAATAGATCACAATGACTGGTGTGTGTGTGTGTGTGTGTGTGTGTGTGTGTGTCTGTGCCTGTGTGTATGTCTAGGAAATGTGATCACTCTATCATTGTACAGTAACTCTGAATATATTCTGCATGAAGTTCAAGCCAGTAACCTCGGCACTCCAATTTCATTTTTTTTTTTTTTTTATATGTTATTACCTCTCAGAGAACCCTGGTCCTCATCCTGCATTAAGGCCAACTTTCTGAGTTTGTGTGTGTGCTGTTAAACTGATCATTTATAAATATGAAAAAAGTATATACTTATGATTTTATTTATATAACCTGCTAACATTCCAAGTTCATGGGTGTTTACAATGTTTATTAGACAATCATTTTATAAGCCTGCTAATCATTCATTGGTTGTGTCTATTGTTAAAGGAGAAATCTGTGCTATATTTACTATAATAAACCATAAAATGACCATGATATGTCATCAGAGATTAAGGAAGTATGCTAAATTGAAATACTGGCATCTCCGACAACAACACTACAGCCGCGGCGTCCCCGGGTTAAAATGTTCCTGCTGCTTGCCTGAGCTTCCTTGAGTGTGGGGAGGAGGTGGTGGGGGGACGCAACTCACTTCAACCATAGATTGAATGTTAAACAGGGCTTCAAACTATTCAATATACCATCTATTTGGACAGCGTACTCAACTGCAGTTTTTACATATTGCTCCTTAAAGCACAGAGACACTTTTTGTATTAAAAAGATTTAACTCAGGATGTTTGAGCAGAGGGAATTTAGAGGAGTAAAACTAAATGAAAAAAGATGCTAAATCCAACATTATGTTTATTAAGACAACACGCTCTTGGATTGCATACTTGGCACTTTACTTTCATAAAAACCTGGTCCTTCTAAAAAGTAATTGAATAGGCCTATAGTGTAGCTTGTTGTAAATGAATCACATCAGGAGACCTGAGCATGCTCAGAGGAGCCTTGTTATTTTGGAGACTGGAGGGAAATTTACCGTGCCCTGCCTGCCTGCCAGTCTAAATCTTCGCAGCTCTCCTAACTTCTTTCCTGATTCACATCTCTCCTCCTCACAGTTCACAATCCTATGAAAAGGATGTACTGCGGTCGGGGCCGTGACAATGGGAGGTGGTGCATGAAAGCACAGCTGACTGAAGAAACTAGGGTTTGACTGATAAATCAGCCGGCTGAGATATTGGGATTAAGTTTTTCTGCATTATGCAGGATCAGCAAGACGTCTTCAGCCTCTGTGATGGAAGTTCCTCCCTGACTCACATCTGTGATGATGTTTTCTTTTCTCTGAAAAGCTGATTTATTAATTTAAGCAGAGTTACTCTCACCAGCCTACACTCATGGATACACGCTCTTAATCACACACAGGAACAAAACGTAATTCCCTTCTATCTCTCAGAGAGATAACATAACACCTCTCACGTTGCCTCTGTCAAGCTGCCATACGCTTGCCTTCACATAGGCCAAAGAGGGTGGAACATGCTTATTAATATCAGTGAGATTTCAACCCTTTTCTTTCTCATTACCAGTCAAATTTATTCCCTGTTAGACCTAATCAGATTTAAATTCCAGAGTGTCTAGTGTGAGTAAGTGTGTGCATGTGGCAGCTACACAGCACAGCCTTATCCCAAAAGTAGAAATTTTCAGATCCTCTAAGAAAACAGGTTAAGATGGACATTTTTGTCAGGTAGATAGATTTCTTCTAACAGTATTCTGATGATTAAGAGAGATTTCGGCGTGCATCAAATGAAAGATATGAACACCTCTCTGTCTTTTCAGACTTATGAAAATGGCCTCATACCCCCAGCAATATTAGCTGTCAAAAATTACAGCCTGCCATTGATCCAACGGCATCGTGTGTCAGAATAATAGAAGACAGTGAGGGGAGACGTGTCGAAGGCAAAGTGAGGAGAAAAACACAGTGCGGTGGAATAAATGTGCATATCAAGACAGGATTTTACGCCTCAGAGAAAGCACTAGAGGGAAAATCAAACTGATTTCAATGTCACAAAATTGATTGTCCAATTTTCTCCGGATTGCTTTCTGCTTCCCCAGGGTAGGTGAGGTGTCTATCCAAATACACTTAGAGCTCCACCTGAATTATGTCTTAGGAATTTGGAGAATGAAGGGGCAGAGTTTGGCCATTTCTCGCTTTTTCTTTGTTTTTGTTTTTTTGTTTTTTTTGTTTTTTGGTGTCGCTTTCACTGTCACAAATACAGTGAGTGCACACTGCACACATACATATGTGGGACATGCTGTCCTCAAAAACTATAGCCTGGATGGCAGATGGAATCGATGGGTGTCATGCCGGAGCCATATTTATGAGAATGTGCTGAAGTGGCTGGGTTTAAATCTCTCTAGACCTAGAGGAGGACAGTTTAAAACTTATGCCTTCTGCACTTCCATCTGGCTCTGCTGACTGACTGTGCTTTTGAAGAAGTCTCACTTTTCTTTCTTTTTTTCCCACATAGATGCTGCACTGCGGCTGGACTATTGCTAAAACCCCAGAGGACATTTTTGAAAAATCCAGTACACTAATAAATTATATCCGTGTGGAGATGGAACAGGATAGATACTTGTAGATACAACATAAAGACAATCATACATGCTGCTCCAGGCTGATACAGCTTCTAGGTGGCCACATCTTCAATTACAATAATACCACAGAGGCACAGCACCATACACATGGATTAGTCATAGCTGTTTAGCTGTTTAGTAAAAAAAAAAAAACCCTATATATTATTAATTTGAAAAGAAACACATTTCATGGACTGCAACATCACTTCTGCCTGTAATTGTGCACACAGGTGTATCCCAGTGTGGGATTTCAACATTGAAAACTGGGTGATAGTTGATCTGAGTGTCTAAGGCCTCTTTTCACCCTCTTTTCAGACAGATAAAATGCAGTTATAATGTCAACATGTCACCATGTTCAGTTGCAGGTTAAAAGAGACAGTACTGATTACCATGACATTCCTTAAAAAGGCATATGTCACTATAGGTGAAATGTGGTCTGCACAAAGATGTAATTTAAATGCTTTTGAGGTTTCTATAAAGTGTCCCAAATACAAGAAGCTCCCAGAACACTGTAATGTTCTTAAGGTAAAATAAGAAATTGTGCTTACTACTGTACGTTGTATAAAGAGCAACAAATAAGTCTGTACTAATAGGAGGATGTGGTCCAAACCTGGTTACATGAAGGTGAAAACGCATGCATTGCATCCTCATTTTTAATATTTGCATCCTCATTTGAAAGTTGAATAATAAATGCCAAGCGCAAGGTGGTAGGTAGGCAGCGCGATGTGTCAAATGGCTGAGTGGAGGTGAATATAAATCAGCGGGTGTGGTGATTATTAAATACTCTCTTAGACTTTCACATCACTGATCTCAAAGCTCAGAAGGTGCTGTGCCAATCTCAGTTAAGTGTGATAATTAGCACACTGAAGTTTTTAACCCCAGGAAATGTCTGGATGGTTCAGAGCGCCGTGACATGAACACACATCACCACAAATCTGTTCCCAAAGACAGATGAGTGATCTTCCATCAAGTAGTTAACAATTAATCATGATGGAAATAAAAAATAGAGAAACTGAGTTGGTTATGATTACACTGGACTGGCGCTATTTAAGCAATAATTGTGATGTATCTCACCTCCTATATGGTTATATGCTTTAGTAATTAATGTTATACAGCAATGTTTGCACCGTGATGTGTTTCAAGGATAAAACATGAGCAACTTTTGCTAAAAAGAAAGTTGGAAAAGAGACTATAATGAGCCCTGGTAACCAGATGGCCCCTTCATTAAAAAAACAGAATACGAAGTTACTCTGATGTGTGTAGAGGTCTGTATAGTTATACTGTAGCAGCCTGGTGTTGTTTGCCACTGTGGTTTGCCACTATACCTGCAGCCCACGTTATAACTACTAGTGCACCCCAATAATTTCAGATGCACCCTAAGTCATTTTGTTCTAGAACCAGGCCTGATGTGGTGACTTAATGAGTCAAGCTCAGCACAATCAGCCTTAAAACTGGGGATTGAGTCCTGCATATTCCAAACATCTTCGCCGCTGAACACAGTTGTATTTTAAATGTTTTTTCAGTGGAAGAACACTCACTGAGATCACTGGCCCCATTACTACGGCTGCAAGCAAATCTCAAAAAAACTAACAAATGTCTCCAACAGGTTAAACAGATAATAACAAAAATCTCTCCATGTCTGTGCATCAAAACAGATGGAAAGCTGACAGGAACAGGTGTGCGACCAGCCCTGTCCAGACAACTCCCAATGACAGTGAACTGAAAATAATGTGTCAGGACAAACCGTGTGTGTCCGCCACCTACGGTGCTCATTGCATCAGTGGTGTAAGTGAAATAATCAAACATGACTGCGATGTGATTCTGCCGATGTATAGAGACGACCAACTGAGGTCTGAGGTCTTGGTGACTTTGAAGGACATACTAATAACTTCAAGAATATACTGCCAATTGAAAATAAAGTGATAGGAAGAATCTGCTTTTTTCAGAGATTTATTGAGGCCACAAACAGGCTGACAATTTGGCTACGTGCCTTCTTCAAAGGCATTCAACTGCATATTCCAACACCAGCCTGTTAGTGGTTGTAATAAATCTTGGCTGCAGGCGGGTGGTGGAGAAGTGCTGTAGTTTTATTTCTCTTCATGGAGTGTTATCTTTTAAAATATCCTGGAAGTGATATGCCTCAAAAGTCTCACTTTTCTATCGCAGAGATCAGCATGCAGCTCTTGAATCATTCAATCTCTCCATCACTTCACAAAAAACAGCACCAGCAGTGCTCACTGCATTGATTACATCTCATTCCCCCGTACTTTTAATCAATTACACCTCTATTAAACAGTTTACTGTAGCTCGGGGAGCGGCTCATCAGGGCGGTTAGCCGCCATGGTTCCAGCAGTTCCGGATGGGAGGTTTTCAGCCAGGCTTGTTGGACACCACCAGAGCCGGCGGATCAGTGTGTATCACCTCAATTAAACTATGCGCTAAGTGTCTGACAACAGCTAATATTCCTCTTCCACCACCGAACCCAATCGATGTTCTGGCATTCGTCACCCTGCTGAAAAAGCAATCATCCTGTTGTCTCGCTCTGGTTAGACGGGGAAATGGAGAGACACTCGTCTGGCTTCTGCGCCTGCTCATCGGAACGCACCAGCGCTCATTCTCACAAAGACACACGCACATATAGGTGGCATCTAGCAAACACACACACACACACACACACACTTATACACACTTTCTTCACAACATTCACTTGCGGGATTAGTGACATGTAAGTGACATACAGTGTAAGGTTTGTGACAAGAACCTGTCCAGCAACAACTCACACTCCACTTGGACCATGCACACACACTTTTACCAAATAAACCCACCTCTCTGTCAAGTAAGTCAGGGATGATGGCGGTGACAATGTCGCCTTTCTCTGCATCGATGTTGAACATGTTCGAGGAGGGATTCTCGGGCGACTGCTTGACGATGCTGTAGCGCAGCGCGGCGTTGTCTGTGCCGGGGTCATCCGCATCGAACGCCATCATTGTCATCACTGTGGTTCCTGGAGAAGGCAGCGGAAAGACGGGGTTGAGTCTGAACTCAAACATACTTGTCATATACAATAATACTGGTGTCAGAAATAAAATAGGCCAAAACGCAATTTTAGAAGATACAGCAGGAATTTCTTTGCTCCTGTGTAGATCGATGGGTTAAGAGCAAAACAGATTAGGTTCAATTCAAAGTCTTAATGGTTGCATTTTACACCATGTAAATAAAACAGGAGGGCGAAACAGCGTCTGAAAAAATCTAAGAAATGGGAGTAATAAACATAAGAATAGGGTTATTAGGTAAAGGTTATAGATGCATGTTTTGCTGGAATACATGTTCATGCTAACACAGTCAGTTTATCAAAGTGAGACTCGCCTGCTGTCTACATGACGTGTTACAACATTTATTGTGTTTGGAGTGCTAAAATTAGAGCAATCATGGTGGCATGTGTATGAAAAGCTACTGCCGCCGAGACAGCCGCTTAAAAAGTTAGCCTTTCCTATTAAAGTGTTTTCTTCCTCATGTCAGCTCGAACAGCATGGCACATTTTATTTGGTAATGGGAACAAAAATGGAAATCCTGCCCACTCCAGCTGAGCTGCGGCAATCCTTGACACACCCTTAACCCTCAATCTCTGTCTTTTTTCAGTGATGAGATCCGCTCGCACACATTCAGCTAGACACACAGCTCAATCCACACATATAGAAATATACATACACACAGATACAGAGTGTGTTAGGTTGTCTTCTGGCAAGTGTTTTCCATTTCTCCATAGTGTGCAGACGTGTCTATAAACTGTATCCTCCACCCGCTGCTTCATGTTCTTGCTGCCATCAGCCTGCAGTCGGACACCTCTGGTTAATTTATCGTCAGCTGGATATAGTTTGACTCATTCTTGTAAAGATGCACGACTGCATTCTGATTAGATGGTGTG
The DNA here is from genome assembly GCF_056507025.1 of Lutjanus erythropterus. Taxonomy (NCBI): domain Eukaryota; kingdom Metazoa; phylum Chordata; class Actinopteri; order Lutjaniformes; family Lutjanidae; genus Lutjanus; species Lutjanus erythropterus. Next base: position 10,544,586 of record NC_139329.1, read on the forward strand.
TTTGAGACACAGGTGGATACCTCTGATAAGTCTGGCACACTCTAAAATGCAGGATTGATGATTCTGTGTTTTATGTGTGTGTTTTGTGCGTGTGTGTGTATACTGGACCCTGCAAGTTTAAAGGGCTGTTTGAGGGTTAAGGCAAGGTTTTAGGGTTAGGGTTAGGTAGATTTGATGAGTTGGGTTATGATAAGGGATTATGGAGTGCATTATGTCAGTGACAGTTCCTCACAAATACAGAAAAATCATAGATTCTTGGGTCAGTGGTTAAGATCCAGGATAGGTTAAGGTTTGGGTAAGGGTTAGGGTTAGATGAGTATCAGTTATGGATAGGGTTAGGATAGGTCTGCAGAAAATTAATGTAAGTCTATGTATCCCCAAAAGTGACAAGTAAATGTTTGTGTGTGTGTGTGTAAAAGTGTTTTTTAAACTGTGAGTGTTATTTTTTACTATAAACAGCAGAGAACTATATTTGGCAGATTGTGGTGGCAGTAATACACTGTAATTCTGAAATGACACAATAAATCACTGTAAACCATGCAATTCTGCTCCAGCACAGTTTTTGAGCAGGCAAAAGCATTTTTTTTTCATGAATCCTGCCTGGTTTACCTTACATAAAGCTTATTCTTAAATGATTAAACCCACTGAAGTTTCCCTTTTTTTATTCTGGCGAGAAACCCCTCGTGATTCTCATTTGACCCACATAGGCCGACTTAACAAAACATTCTCCAAAGCATCAAGTAGCAGCGCTGCGTAGCATGGCTCATAAACATCGATCTGTTTTCATGCTTCTCCTTAATACCCGGTGGTACTTTGCCACAGGGCATTAGCCAAACTATTGAAATAAGACACAAAAGGGCTACTGGAAAATATGCAAAGTCTACATTAAATAACGGCGGCTTTGCAGCAAAATGTCTTTAGTCCAGGTGAAGGTAATGAGGGGCAGAGAGGTGTGGGTTTTATCCCCTTAGCATTTGCACTTCAAGGTGAACCATTAATGGTTAAGTAAACCAGTAATCCTTCCTCTGCAGAATAATTACACAGTCCCATCTCCTTCATTACCTATACTCTGTTCCACTTCACACCTCCAAAGCCACACTGTTAGAGATGACTCAGTGAGCGTGTGCACAAACACACACACACACACACACACACACACACACACACACACACACACACACACTAACTGGTGGAAAATTAGGGTGTTAAAAACGATGACTAAATTGGTTATCTTGAACAGATCTCAGTGAATTATGTTCTCATTCCGCTGGCAACCGAGGTCTCCTGAACGCATCGCAATCATATTATGTGTTTTATGTGATATGAGAGTCAAGCTGACCCTCTCAATCCTCACTGTCTTCATCAGATCCCATAATTCCACTCGCAATTGAGTATCATGTAACCAATAAGCATTCGTCAGTCCGCAGCATCACCATCAATCAACTTGCATGATAAACATCTAGCATTCTGTAATGGGACAATGGGCCTGGGTATAACTCTAACAAGTGATGTCTGTTGTGTTTAATCATAACATGATATCATGTGGGTGGCCTCGCCGAAGACTCATTGCCCTCTTTTATCAGCTTCATCCTCTGCCAGGAGCCAAGGCTCAATCAATCTTAACTGCATTGGATGGTTATTTGGTGGGATGGATGTGAATGCGCAGGACTGCCATTACCTCGCTATCACTCGGACCCATCTGCTGAGCTGCTGGATGACACCAGCTCAGGCTGGATGAAGAGGAAAGTGATGCAATAAAGATGGAGACAGCAGAGAGAGTCTGTAAACACTGTATCAAGTTAGTTTATAATGAGTAAACGTGTGGTGCTCAGTCCAAAAAAAAGAGATCGCACTTTATTTCATAGTAAACTAATACAACATAACAAGCTGTACTTTGTAATGAAGTAGACAAAAATCAGAAATAAAAACAATGTCCTTTATTAGATAGCTTTAGGCTCTATTAGACCCACATAAGACTTTGTTAGAAGGTAATTAGGGACACAATAAAACAGAACTGCACTGTAAACTAAAGTGTATTGTTTCCCACTGTCGGACATTTATTAGACTTTATGAGAGGGGCATTAGAGACACCACACTAAAGTGAAATCTCATGTCTCGTTGAACCTGATCTACCAAGTAAAACCCAAAATTATGGCAGTAGAGGAATATTTTGTCTATGGGTGACTGCACACTTATTGTAATACTGTAGGCAGTTAATGTGATTTGTTCAAAGAAGCAGGTATCAGTCACCAAGCAACAGATATGAAATTTCACTTTAGTTTACAATACAATTTGTTGTAAAGTGTTGCCAAATACTCTCTTGTAGAGTCAATAATGGTCTAATAAAAGGTATAAAACTGTCTAATAAAGAACATTATCTCTAGCTTTTGTCTAATTTAATACAAAGTATGGATTGTTATGTCTTATTGGTGTACCAACACAAAAAAAAAAAGAGAGAAGAAGCAGAGAGTGTTGCTATGAGGTAAAACATCACCAATTCACACATGAAAAGACACAAAGATTGACACAGAAGAAGAAAGCACACATAGATACACATGTTGTGGATTGATTTCATCACAGGCTGGTGGGACACGGTGCTGTTGCCTACAGCTAACTCCCTATATCTTTCTCAAACACCAAGGGAAATCAGTGGGGGCCGGCAGATCTGTGTGTGCCACCAGGGAACCGACACAGTGTGAAAAGCCAAGATGAAGCAAGAGAACATAGACTACATTGAAAAACAGGGTAAATGTGATGCCAGTATGTGTTTTGAGTGTACTGTGTGCGCACACACACACACTGTTCATCTGTTACAGTGTATCTACACGGCTGTGGTACTCATTTTTAATTATTCAACACGCATGATGGATATTCCAAAACCTGAAATGGGATTTATATTAATCAGACTCAAGTGACTGAAAAAGACTGAGAGCTGACCCGTCCTACTCTCAGGTGTCAATGAGATCACAGCAAGTTCAAAGATGATTCATCTTATCCAATACCAATGCTGCTGAGATACATGACAATGAGTTACAAGCACACACTCACAAGAGGCAGAATGCAGTGAAGAGGTGATAGCAGCGTATGTGAAGATGTCTGACTTGAATCCAAAAGGTGAAAAAGCTGTAGATGGAAAAGAGAGACGCAACTGAACATCACTGAACATTTTGTTCACCTGCTCTCAGTGGTCACAGTGCCTTTGACTTTTTTGGATATAAAATGTCATCACCTTATAATTTTACCCTTTTTTTAATCCATTTGTGTGAATTTTTTTTTTATCATAATTATCATATTAATTCTTAAGTTACAGAAAAAAAAATGTGTTTAATGAGGTCGTAGTGACCTTGACATTTGACTGCTAAAATCAGATCAGTTCATCCTTTAGCTGAAGTGGACATTCCTGCCAAGTTTGAATAAATTCCATCTGGTGATATAGCATTCACACAAATGGGACAGACGAATGGATGGACAGCTCAAAAACATAACGCCTCCAGCCACAGCTGTCGCCAACATGGAGGCATGAAAATGTGGTAGTGTTTTGATTTGTTTTTACAAGAAGCCTCTCAACTAACCACTGCAACAATCGTATTGCAAATCTGAGTGGATCGTTTCATCTTCAGTAGCAGGTCAACAAACAAAGCAGTAATGATTATTACAGCACATTAAAGACATTGAAAACCTATTTTCTCAAAAGGCTTTTGATCATGAGTGTTGGCTGCCCACTTAAACAAAAAAAATTCAGCCAAAACACAAACAGCTGTGATTATATCTAGGTGATGTCAAGTATTTCTGTGCACCAATTAGAGTTTAGCAACGTCCAAATCAAAATCTGTTTGGATGTTTGCTTTTGTGGTCGGCACTGTCAATAACCCAACAGTGTAGAAATGGGTAGGGATAGTAGGGACAAGATAAGGACATGGTAGGGACATAACAATAATATTGATCATAATAACTGAAAGATAACCACCATTGACAATTAGTGTCTTAATTAGTGAGATTCAGTACTGTGACAAAGCACCTGTGCTAACTATAGATGCAAAACAATGCATTTTTAAGCTCTGAAAGACCGCATTTTTCCCCCCAGCACACCTTGCAGTGGTTTGGTCCATTACCTACCTATAGCCATGGGTATATATTTAATATTTAATATATGAATTTATCAGAAATCTACACTAATCTATTACTTTGTAGTTTATTCCCATACCTGCTGTAATCTCTTCATCTCCCTCCATCCTCAGGCAGGAGACTGACAGCTTTTACTATGCTTATGAGGACAATCTGCATCTCTGTCACTCTGAAACTTTGCGACAACAGGCAACAGAGACAGCAACCCAGTTTGTTTGTTTACTAGTCAAGAAAGAACTGATTCACGACCCCTCCCACATGCTTTTCTTGTGGTATGAAAAATCCATCCCTGCAATAAACTCTGATCAAACCGCGCTCGATCAGTCCTGATGAAACACACTAGCTGCATTTTTTAATATAGTCTTAGTACAACTTTTCTGTACCATGTCATGAATGCTTAATGTTGCCAGTTTGTCATTGGCTTTAAAATGTGTATATAAGTCATTTTACAGGAGCTCTCTGTTCTGCAGCACACTCAGACCAGCAATGCCATAACTTATTATTTTTCACATGATTCAACCTTACTTTCGCTCTCAGTGGCCTTCTGCTTGAACTTGAAATTTCGTCAGCGGCAGGCCACTCAAATAGACTTTCTCTGCAGCTGACCACATTTACAACCTTAGATTCATTGAATACCTTTTTCATTGGAAAAAATACTCAAAGATGCAATACTTTGTGTCCCTGATGCTTATTCAACATGGGGGTAATGACACCCTAGAGGGTAACATGATAAATTTAAGAGGTTGAGTGATGACTAACGAGACAGATCATACCAAATAAAAGCATATTTCTGCTACAGATGATTTTTTTCTGACTAAATAAAAACAACAAAAGAAGCTTAAACACACTTTTCGTCACAATGTATTGTTGATGAAACAAATATTCAAGGGGACAGAAGCATAATGTGCTTCTGTGGTTTTCATTCTTTGCACAGCCATTTATTCCCACTCACATCTAAAATTTGTCTCCTGTTATGTTGCAAATAATGTACATGCAGCCCATCAAGAATTAAGATGATACTTGTGAAAGTGGTGCAGTTATATTATTATACGATATTGAAGTATCTTTCAGCAGCGAGGCTATCTACTTGACTGAATGCTGCATTGTACTCTTCCTGTCTCTGCTGTTTGCTTGCCTATCATTACCACTCCACCACTCTGAGATGCTGGCCCGTCTGCGTCTTTTGTTAAACTTGTCATTTCAAAGAGATGATTCTAAAGATCTGATTTTTCTCTGGATCAAATCACTTCACGCTCGCACTTGAAAATGGCTTTTATTTGTGTTCTGCTGTAGTACTCTATAAATCTTTTGGACTTTTATTTTTCTGACTTTATACCTCTTGCTTTAGTACATATTTTAGGAGTAATGGAACTACATTGTGCGACCATTTTTATTTAATCTGATTTTAAAGAGTTCACATTGGTTTGGAAAGGATATGTTTTTGAGTGCCATGTCTTTGTATGTTGGATAATCAAATGATAAGACTGAGGACAACACTGAAGTTTATGTCTGCCTCTGTGAATGTGGGTCAGTCTGGTTTAAGTGTGTGTGTACTGTAGGTCCCCACACTTCACTTTTCTTCTGTTCCTTATCTGTCTGGACACAACTTTGTTTAAGTTCTCCAGCCTGTTAAACTGACTTGAATAACTCCATCTCTTGAAAACACTATCAGCATATGGGCCTCTGCTTACCAGCTTATTCATTCTATCACACTTTACCTGCTTTGCCTGCTTACTTTATCTGTCTGGAACACTGCCATCTGCGCTACCCTGCATGACCGTACCAAAAACATCTCCAGAGGCTCTCTTGCTAAGGCTGTACACTGCAAACACTGTGGCTTATTCCTAAGTGCCAAAAGGAAGAGTTGGCAATATGAGCACCAGAAAAAGAAAAAGACAAATGAACACTTTGTTCAGCTGCAGTATAAACAAAAATGAACCAGCTGTCTAGTGGAATTTCCTCTGCTTTAAGAAAAAGTGCGATCCTGATGAAACCTGTGAGGATGCTGTCGCTTTGGGAATTGATCAAGTCTGCTTGTCTCACATTTACAAATATTAGACATGAGGTTGAGAAAGGAAAACCATGACTAACAACCAGAAAATACAGGACAACTGTCTAAGACAACTGATTTTTTTTTTAAGGACATGACTTGACATGACGTTTTTGGATGATTCCGATTTTCAGTCTAAGAACTATAATTGACAACATTCACAAACATTTTTGCAACTTATCTTGTAAAATTAAATTGGATGTTCATAATGAAACACTACATTCATTAATTATTATTTTATATTTTGTCCAAAAGTTCTTCAGGTTACAGCTGGACCTCATTATATTATTATATTAAGATTATGTGTAAGCATTTAAGATTATGTAGTGAACACAATCCCTTGAGATCTCATGGAACATTAGCATGAAGGGTTACAAATATGAGGTTTGAGGTTGAGAGATCTTGAGATTGACTGAGGTTAGGGAGCAGGTGTAGCATGAACAAAGCAGTAAGTCAGAGAAATTTTAAAAGTGTTATTTTCTGATTGTGTCACAGAGGTTATGGTCTAAAGCACAAATAAACACACCCACACCTCTGTACAACCCTGGATTTTGTGTGAGTATAGCTGAAGCCTGTGTGTGTGTGTGTGTGTGTGTGTGTGTGTGTGTGTGTGTGTGTGTGTGTGTGTGTGTGTGTGTGTGTGTGTGTGTTTCTCTTTCTTGAACTCTCACAGACAGAGAGTCGAGGACAGACATGGAGACAAATATGTAACCGTTAGTTGCTACAATATTTATATCTCAAAATGTGCTCACTGTATTGGCTGAAATATCGGCTTCTGGTCATAAATGATGATTGATAGGGATTATTTTTATAGTAGACTATAAAAATAATCCCTATCAATCATCTTTTTTTTTTTGGAGGGACTTCCTGCATAAACAAAAAGTAAATCCTGTGCTGGCGTTTAGCCCTGGAATAGTATTCCAGTGCATTCTGGTTCATTTGCAATATAAATGCAGATAGGAAACTTTATATTTACAGCTAGAAAGTGAAGCAACATTTTATGTTAGAAAAGAAAAGTTTAACCATTCAGTGGGTTTGTAAAACTTCTCTAACTAAATTAATTTAGATGCAATATAGCGGCTGAAGCCGTAGATGTGGAAAGCTGTTGTCGAGCTCTGCTGCACTAAAACTAAATATGAGATAATGAGCTCAGAGCTGACAGTCAAGTGAATGGAGTGAAATACAGTCCAGCTGCCCTTTCCTGCCTCCTCCACAATGCAGTCTCTCCATTCTATCTCCTCAGCCAGAGACTGCTCAGGCCACAGCTGGACCATTGGCAAGAGCTAGATAATAAACAATTTATACTGGATACATCCCAATGTAAGGCACAAAGACAGAAGAATAAAATACAGACATTCTGCAGCTTCTGAGGACAAACAGAAATCACTGCGATAGGCAAAATGTGTGTATGGAATGAAGGCTATATGATAAATAGATAGACACATGAATTTGTGCTGAAGGTTGTGCTTATGCACAGTTTATAGACACCGATAGGAAAAGAGGACACACGACTGTTGTTGTTTTCACCACAGTATACCAATGACACATTTGCTAATGAGAATAAAAATAACTGGCTAATGGAAATATAAATAACGCACGAGCTAATGAACAGAAGAACCTGGCAAACAACTCCAGTCTAAACAATGACAATCAAAGCTGGGTAATCAAATCACATCGTAACTTGATAATTGAAAAATAAATGAATTGTATTAAGTCATTTGAAAGGAAGAGTAGAGGAGCATACATAAGAGATGAATCAGAATGAGACACCTGCGATTTATATTCCAGGCAATTTATTCATGTATTTTAAGATGCATGAGCTGTTTGCGTGTGTGACTGAGGTCACCGGGACAAAGTTAGCATGGGCCAAAGCATTTATGTGAGTTTAAATGACCAGTGTGTGCCATTTAGTGACATCTACCAGCAAGCTCAAAGATTGCAAACACCTTGTCTCACCCTCCCCTTTCAAGCATGTTGACTACTGTTGAAACATGCTCAAAATGGCAACCTCTGTGGAAAAGGACCTCTCCCTCTGTATATATAAACGGGTACTTCTAAGGTAATGAAAACGCAATCGTTCTAATTTTCAGTCTGAAAATATACTTATGAATATTATATTCCATTTCTGCCATATCCTGTCAATAAATCCCCCTAAATCTTACACACTGGACTCAAAAGTACTTTTGAACTAATATAAGAGCTCTGCGTGTGCTCTTTTATCAGAATGAAATATAATGGGCCACAAATGGTTCAAATCAGCGGTACTTCACACAGCCAAGTCAAAATTACCTCCTAACATTGGCTCCAACTCTTTCTAATCTGCATCTAGTTTTTCAACCATGAGTGGGCTACACTCTACAGTGGAAGAAAGGATTTTACTCAAATCTTAAAAAAAGAAAAAAAACTTTATTCATGATTATAGACAGTTCTTAAAAGCACAGTATGTCAGTTACATTAAAACAATAACACAATAACAGAAGAGGTGCTTTATTGAAATCTAAAGTTGTACAGGATGATGGGAGTTGTTTTCTTTATTGTTGAACAGGCAGACAGAAATCATGTTCACAGATGAGGTTATCAATTTTAGTTTGATTCATGTCACGTTCTCCGACATCTTTCTTAACTCTTTGACTTATCCTTATCTTATATAAGTTATAGCAACTAGTCACCAGCAGGACACACAATGTTACCTTGAATAAATTACAGATTTCTCTGAGTTTGAACATTGTTGGTTACATTTGGGATGATGTGAACTCCACAAAATGTATAGCATGTCTAGCATTTTTAGACAATTTAATGCAGAAATGTTACATGTTATAGCTTTAATTTTGAACAGGCATTACTATTTGTGAAAACAAACATGTACACACACTGCTGGGAATATTTGTGAAATGAAAATGTAACTTGTCACCGCATTCATTGTGTCAGGATCTGCACTGTGTGATGGAAATTCTGTAATGTAATCCTGTATTTGCATATTGTAAGTAGGGTTGTAAGTAAGTATTGTAAGTACGTATCCAGGGACAGGACAGAGAGGAAGGTCTGATATACTTGTGTGAATCGCAGGATAGCATGAAATAGAATAAGCGAGAACTTCTATACTGTTTTCTGAATGTCCTGCACCATCATGTGATCAAAATATGCAACTCACTCATTTCTGACTTGGTGCTTTATTCAACAGAAAATGCCGCCATAAAGTTGACATTGGCAGGTGAAGACTGTGCACAGCTAGAGTCTGGAACTCTAATTCCAACCCCTACTGTCAAAGGAGGGTAGAGATGTGGGGGCCTAACGCCTGAGGACAGGGGCCCGCTCGTCGCTGCGATCTGATGAACCGGGTAGCTTAAGAACACCATCTTTCTGGTAAGTACTGATTCAGAAATACAGGAAGAGATTCTCACCACTGAGAAGTGGGGTGTGACAGATGTGTCAGCAGGTCAGGTTTAGAAAAGCCCTGTAGAATGTAGGAAGCTTTGGGTCTGGGAAAACAATAGTGTTAAAAATTTAAAAGTGTCTTGAAAAGTGTATAAAGATTCTTACATTGTATTTTTCCAAATATGGAAAATGGACGCAAATAGCTCTCTTAATATTAAAAAGTGTAATAATAAGTGCAGTCACTGCTAGGACTACTATGTTAGGTAGACACCAATTACTCTTTCTATATAATGGAGGTGCAGTAGGAGCAGATCACCACTAGAGGGCACACTAGAGCGCAACTCTGAGAACTTAATGTAAACAAGTAATACGGCTACTTACAAAACACAGTTTATGCTCTTGTGTGCATCCCATTTGTCCAGGTACAGTTTACAAGGACTGTTCAGTTGATTTAGCTAATGTTTATTGATGCAAGCCCTCCAGAAATGGCTAAAAATATTTAAAAGCACATTAAATAGTGTTGATACATGTTTTTGTTCTTATTGGTCTCCAGAAATGTTGAATGAACTGCCAAAGGCTATATCAATATTTGCATTTTCTGTTTTATACCGAGTTTTCACCTCGCCTCCAGTTATGCCTCCAGTAATGCCTCCAGTAATTCCACTTCTATTCCTGTAAGCTAAACAATCCTTCATTACTCCATTTATTCTTTTAGCCAGCTTATTTCAATCCATAGTCACAGTGGACTGAAGATAAGCACTATACACATTGCTTTTGGGGAATTTAGTGTCAATCATTCCACCTGAGCTGCTGTTCTTTGAACTGTGAGAGGAAAACTGTGCAGACAGAGAAACAGAGAAAACATGGAAACCCCAACTGAGCTATCGTGCTCTTTTAAATCCGAAAATATAACAAACATAGTTTACCATTCAGAAATAGATGTAAAACTTATCTGTGTTCCTGTATTGTTATTATCTTTATGTTCTACGTCAGGAGTTTTGACCGAAAGATAACTGAGTGCCAATTTAGGCAATCAGCGGGCCGCACAGGAAAATCCATGAACTTGTCACAGAATTTGTGATTGGTTTCATTTGTGATAACGATTAACATCAAATTCCTTGAGCACCAAATTCACGTGTTTGCTAATAAGGCAGAGCACTTAATCTGTCCCCTGAGGTCACATCGCAGACTGCATATTATATTAGTGGACAGGGCTTCCAGGTCTGAAACTGAAGGCAGTGTGAAAGTGTCTTACACATGCAGTCTTTTTTTTAATGACCAGCAGGGGGTGACTCCGCTGCAAAAAGAAGTCAAATCATATGTAAACTTAAGAAAAAAATTACTATTCTCACTCAATTTATGACCTCAGGAAACAGTTTCTTAATGAATTTATGGTCTCTATTGCTAGTTTCACATCTTCTTCAATACAGCATGATGCTCATTTAGTAAATCTTGGCTCCACTTACAGTAAAATTGATGATAAAGCAAGGTATGCTTTATGAAGGGGCTCCCGTGTGACTGACACATCTTTCTCAGTGAGTCTGTCCAGTGCAACACACAGGGCTCATAAAACTCAAATCAAACTGTCAAATTAGACAGTACTGATCAAATAAGAATCAGTATTCTGTTACTACATTGCCTATTTCTTGCTTAAAATGTTTTTAGAAACATATTTTAGTGTATTATTTACTCATAATACAAGAAAGTTTGTGACTGGGCAGCCAACACTGTGCTTCCAGTTTTCAAGAGAGCCTCCCGAAACACTGATCAAACTGTAAAACAGGCAGTGGCGACCAAATATGAAGACTGAAAGATCAGGATGTTTTCAGAAACATATTTTAGTGTGCTGTTAAGTTGTATTACAAGAAAGATAGTGACCAGACGGGCTGCAATTATTTCCTGCTGAATGGACGAGCCAAAACCAAGAGTTGCAGCACAGCACATACCTGCTCCACACTCTCTGTTCACCACATGCTCTGGTTGCTAAAAATCAAGATGGCAACCTCCATAATCACAAACTTGGGTCCACACACCAATGGCTGATCCATTTTTCCTGAAACCTCCTATTCTCCTCAACCACATTTGTGTTTTTTTGTGTGGTGGTTCTTCTATCTCAGTTCCACTTTAAACTTCCAAGTTCTCCCCTCGAAATGCAGAACCAGCATTGATGACAGAACATTATCCCTGACATAATCATGAGGTGCCATAGATGCCATGCAACTATGCAGAGCTTTCTACAAGTTATCATTTCTTACCTGACAGACGCTTCTTAATGGGGCACAGTTTGACGTGGCAGCCGAAGAGTGTATTCAGTCTATAGTGGAAGTATTGACATATATGATGCATGCATTTCATGTCAGATTCAGATTCTGGGCTGCATTAAATGTGGGCAGCACTTAAAGAACCCCTGTTCTGGGTCTAATCTGTTTTTTCTCTGAGACACCACTTACTTATAAGCACACATGCACATTCGACACAACTAGTTTGATTCAGGGTTTTCCCCTTCGTAGTTAACTTCAGTCTTTCCCATATTTGCATATCTCTCCATGTCCCTTCCTGCTCCTGCTGGCATAATGAATGCTACAAGTCCCATTGTGGAGCCAAATGTCAGGCCCTGAGGCTGGCAGACAGTCCACGGAGCATAATGACCAGCTGAACCACCCCCTCTCATGACCCCAAGGAGAGCACAGAGGAGAGAAAAGTCAAAAATGTGGAATTAAGACAAGAACAGAACATAAGAATGGTGGCACGGACAAGATGAAGAGGTGGAGGAAGCCAAGGGCAGGTTTACGTCCAAAGGTCCCGTTCCTGAAAACTTTTTTTAACCAGTGAAATGACACAAACGATGGTACTCTCCTGTGATTGGTTTGAATGGTGTTCACACCAGAAATATACAAAGTTTACTCGATAGTGGCCCATCGAGGTGAACCAGAGAATGATTGTTTGGTCCACACCAGAATTCGAGTCTGGCGTTTATACCAACCCAAATAAACCAAGATGGCAAACGTTCCAAGGGAGGGAATGGGAGGTTCAGAGTTAATGCAATGTGATATTTTTAGAATCCATCAAAGCTGTTGACTCAGCTGTGCACAGTACACAGTTACAACAGTAATCAGCGAACTCAATAACAACCTAGGGTGTATTGATTAAGAGAAAACTTCAGCAGCCACACCACATGATCCCATCATCATTAAAGAAAATCTAATTACCCTGTGGCAGTGATGCCACCAGACATGTCCAAATGTTTCACGCTTTTAATGCTCTGCCAAAGCGAGAACCCCCCGCCACCATCCCCATCCCCATCCCCGATATAAAAAACAAGTCATTAATCTGAGGAGGCATGGAAGTGACAGAATATTGCTTTCGTTTTCTTGAGCTTAATTAATTATCTCGGTGTGTGCACAATTAGACAGCAGATCATGTCTGATGTTGCTCAGCACGCTTATCCACCTGAAGCTACCACAGAGAGACGCTGGATGGATCCACAAAGGCCATCTCCACAGAGACTAACAGAGGCTCAGGAGGAGAGGAGGATATTTCCATTGGGACAGGTGGAAAAACATGACAGATAACATCGTCAGGAGGTGGAGAGAAGGAGTTCGGAAATGGAATGGGCAGCGATATGAAAAACATAAATCATAACAATTCATTTGGCAGTCATTTCCTTCACATCTGTCCATTTTCTATAGCTGCTTACCCAACACACACTGGCCGAGAACCAGGTTACACATTCACATTAGCAATTTCACAGTACCTGACAAGAATTTGGCATCATCTATCTATGCATTGCACCTCTGTCTGTCTCCCTCCCTGCTTCACACTTGGCTTAAAGGGTTAGTTTCTGAGCCAAGGTTGAATCATGAGGTGAGACTTCCATCTTAACTAGACTTTGGAATATGGACTGAAGGCTCAAGGCAACTCATTAAAATGCAAGACCCTGGGGAGCGATTTGAATGAAAGATCGCAACCTCTCACACAGGATTTTATGCAGGAAGTACGCCAACTATTGAAAGACAGATTACACAAAAGAGCCAGACAATAGTGGATGTGCAAAAAGCGAGGCATGGTTTCATCTGGCTTTAGAAAAATCCAATAAGGTTATTTCATATTTCCACCCCGACTCCCTCTAAGCCACACCTCTTGGCTTGTATCACACTTCCTTTGGTCAGTTATCAGCTTAAAATATACAAAGCCACATGGTCCTCATCCATACTGTGCAATTAATGGACCAATCATCAAACAGCATCCTTTTTATTGAACCGTACACTCATAGGCAAACTCAAGGAAACGCCAAAATAAGTTGCCACTGAATGGTTTGATCAGCATGAAAATAACATAAATCATATCCTCTGGCTTTCGCAGTCTCCAGATCTCAACCAAACAAAACAAAAACTCTACAGGAGCTTTTGGAGGGACATATTCTCCACACCATTAACATTTTTCTCCACATCATTAACACACTAAAAGAGGGGATATCTTTTGGAAGAAAGGTGTTCATATTTCCAGTAAAAGTCTCAGAGACTTGGAGAAACTTTGTGCATTGTGCAATACTGCCAAATCCTGGAATGATAGTTTTTTACACAACAACACAACATAAGTAAATATGGACGAAACTGTGGATCACTTTTCATTGCTTTGACACAAATTGCTTTGGCATTCAATAACAGCATCTTTCATAATTCATGAAATGTTTTCTCACTCAACCACCACCAAAATGTGTATCTTCACCTCATTTTTGAATTGCTGATGTCCTATTTCAAAAACTAAAATAGCACATCATTACTGTCAATTAAATGTATTCTGCTACACCTACATATATAAAGAAATAAAAAGATAAAAATGCACATACTCCTCCATACAACATTAAGTGCATCATTTGCACCAGGTGAGGAACAACCCAAAATCCAAAACCCTGTCCCAGGGTGATGTCCCTTTTCCTTCCATTTCTCAACCCCATAGAGGAATTCTTTTCCTCATGGAGGTGGAAAATTTATGACCACCAGCCACATGGTCAGATGTCCCTATTGAACAGAGTGAATGGTGTAGCTGTCCTCTACATGTACAATATAATATGGATAGACTTTTCTTTTTACAGGGATTTATTGACAGATAAAAATTTTCATTAGTGTTTAATTCCCTGAGAATTCATTCATTCATTGTCTGTAACCACTTATCCTTGGAGGGCTGCGGGGGGGCTGGAGCCTATCCCAGCTGACATTGGGCAAGTCGGGGTACACCTTAGATAAGTCGCCAGTTCACCGCAGAGCTGGTACATAGAGACAAACACTCACGCCCACATTCATACCTATGGGCAATTTAGAGTAACCAATTAACCACTTAATCTGCATGTCTGTGAAATGTGGGATGAAGCCGGAGTACCCGGAGAGAACCCAAACAGATACAAGGAGAACATCCAAAATCCGCGCAGAAAGGTCCTGCCTAGCCACACACCCCTCTGCAGCCCCCAAGCCAGCTGGAGGATTCAAACTCAGGACCTAGAGCTGAGTAGAGTAGTTCAGGTGGATTCTACTGCAGAAAGAAATAGATCCTGCATGAAGACACTTGGAAGGGGAAAGTGAGACGAGGCGTTTGCAATCTGCAAGTTCACCACTAGATTCCACTAAATCCCACACACTGATCCTTTCAGTTAAGTTTGATTTTGTGGCTTGGAATTACTCTAAAATAAAGCAGATTGTGGCATTTCTGATTCATTTCTGGCACACACTATAAGGTAACACAATTAATGCAAGAAAGAAGTGGCCTTTTTGTTATAATGGAATATTGGTTAATATTAAACAGATGCATCTGTGCATTTTGGGTGTCAGAAGAACTGTTGTGCTAGGCTGCTTGTCTATAGAGATGCTTAAATGCTTAAAGTTTTGATAAAGGTGAAATATACAGTATTGAGAAATGTGTGTCACCAACTGTGAGAATCTGTACTGCCAACATTCTGTTGGTGAATATTTCCCATGTCTTTTTAATAATTTCCTTGAAAGGGATTATGCTAGGCAGTTTTCTAAAAAAAGAAGTGTGTGTAAAATGGTGCTAATTAAAAGGAAGATGTGTTCAAATTGTATGTTTTCTAATTAATTTGGAGCATCGCCTTGAGAATGTTTATCAGCCAGTTGACAACACTGTCTCTTCACTAAGCTGTTGATTAGTTAGTGAGATGATATTGAGTGGCCTCATTTAACTGTTTTCTAGAAAAGAGAAGTGATCATGGAGCATTTTACATTAAATTGTATGATATGATCAAAGCCTTAAACCAGTCAAAACATATGAAAATAAGAACAGACAAAGAAGTAAATAAGATGATGAAGTCTATTCATTAGAAAGAGTTCTTGATACCAATGCAACCTGAGGAGACACATGCAGTTTAAATTTCCCTTTGAAGGTTTTAATTTGGAGGCTCAAGTCAACAAACAAACTGCATGGTGCATTTTTTTGGTCATAACAAGCATAGCAAAGTTTTAAACAAACAGTTTTAAAGCACAGCATATATTCTAATTAAATTAGGGAGTGAGAATAAAAACTTTTAGAATTATACATTACATAACTGAGTTTTGAGACTGTTTGCACACAATGCACAAGTAGTAGGGCTGGGTAATAAAACAATAGCTATATGCATTGGCAATAGACATGTCATCGACAGCACCAGGAAAACAGTTTGATAAAATGTTGGATATGTTCACTTAAACACATTAAATGCGAACCACCATGAAAGAACATGATGCCCTGGTTCATAAACACACAGTCATGTTGCCTGATAATGGAGCGAGCTATGAGTGACACTCAAACAGCCAATCATTTAACAGGTGTGTTGAAACTATGTGGATTGACAAAATGTGTGCAGGTGGAGACAACATTGTGAAAAAGACAGGTACTTTTTTTGTTGTTTTGTGAAGTCGGACAACTACTTTAGGGGCTGAGGGGGCGCACATCTGGAGGAAGATCGCAGTTGTTTAGCTCGTCAATCCAGACCCGCTTTCACTCTCTGGAGTACACAACATGTCATCAGTCAATTGGAGTAACCGGGTCATTATTTATTGAAAAGAAACACTGCCATTTAGTTCCATATTGAAAAGAAGGCAGACATCTCCATGGATGATATCTTCAAAACTCAGCAACCCACACCGAAACTATCCAGACAGATAAACAGCTACAGTTACAAACAGTTACAGCTAGGTGGGAAAATATGTATTTTTTATTTTAAGGTGAATCGTCCCTGCAAGTCAGTGGGATATTTTTCAAGTTTCATTGACTGGATTGTGCTATTTGCACAGTTGTGTAACTGATGTTAGAGTTGAAAACTTTGTGGACAGACAGGTTTGTCAAAATACATTTAGCTAGTTCAAATTTTGAGGAAAATAAAAGACAGGAAGTACTGGCGCCTCTACTATATTTTTCTGACACATCACATTCTGTATGTGTATTATACAACACTACAAATGAGGAAATGTAGCCGTAGATGATGTCCCTCACATGGACAGTCATGCAAATTTGTATTATAAGCACATGTGTGATGTGTAAGGATAGGTGTCAGTCTGTGAGTGCAGGAGCTGCTGGTCTGTGGCGACGAGAGAACACCGCTGGCTCCCAGCTTGCCAGGCAGCCTGAACAGGGATTGGAACCGCGGGGAGAAAAAAAAAACATCTGCAGTACAACTCATCCTTCCCACAGTGACACGTCTGTGTCAAATCCACAAGCCAAAACATGTATACACCTGCACACATGCAGACAGGTGTGAAAAAACGCAGGTACAGATGCCATACGCACTGCCACAGACACTTGAATGCATGTAGGTCATACAGGAGCACAACATGTGACGGGTTTGTGTCACTGGACATTTCATTTGCTCCTTTGTGCACTGCTTTGCATCCCTAAACATCAAACAGACATAATGCAGTCAAGTTATAATGCTGAATGGGAAGATATAGCTGTAGAAAAATTATATAGTTGTATCAGTGCACATTTCCTCCAGATATATTACATTAACAATGATGTGCCATGCAGTGGTTTGACCACAGGGCTGATAACCTCCTATATAATTCTCAAAACGGTCCCAGTAACTCAGCTTGGAATGTATGATTCACCAATCCATAATCTCCCAGCCCCTCCACCATTGAGGTTTCAGCTAATGACTCCACTCACTAAATCAAGACAAAAGATACTTCCCCTTTAAAAGGACACTTCAATTAATTACCCCCGGAAAATCCCTCTAATTCTGTACCAGGGGCTCAGTGAATAAAACTGAAAACCTATTAGTGGGCATTCATCTGATCTCACCCAGGAAAAGGAGGCAATCAGTACGGAGCAGCCAGCTACTGTACAGCAGAGCAGAGGGACAAGGAGAGGAGAGGATGCAGAGTTTGAAATGAGTCATAGCACTAAAGCTGAGGTACAAGAATCTTCTTCCTCTTTGAGAAAGTATAGGTTGCTAAGTTTTTAAGACTTCATTCCGCAGTGGAAATTGCTTTGATGTGCACTTCTCCATTAGTCACGATTTTAATGGAAGACATGGAACGAATTAACAATGAAAATGCTGATTCAGTACTAATACAGCAGAGGTTTCATGTCCTAATTGTCTGAAGAGTTGCTCTTAATACTAAGATACTGGAACTTCAATTCCCTCCCAGGGTTGGGAGAAAACGTGTAATAATAAAGTAATACATAAACAAGAGCTAAAGGTTTAAAATGTACATTCTGCAATCTATTTATTTAGCAAACTGCTTTTCATATTTACTGTGAAAAAAGACTAAAGTGGTGATTCAATCAGGCGCGACTGTGCTGTGTTCCAGCCGCAATGCAGATCGAGGGAATCCTAGACAATGCTGGAGTGGAAATTGAGTCACACGACTGAGACAGATGACTCAGAAGGACTAGATTTTAAAAAAAAAAAATAACTTATTTAAATCTTTCCAGATACTGAGAATTTACATTTTATTTTTGAAACATGATTTGGTGATTTCTAGTGCAATGCATGAAAACTACTACTGCCTACTAGGACACAGCAAACCACCAGAGGCCAGAGCACGAGGCAGCTGTCATGGAAGGCACTGGTCTAGAAATGTTTTAATCAAAGCACACCATCAAGCCACATCATCAACAACATCTGTCACTACAAAACCCACAAAGCAAGGTGCGTGAATGTGATATCACCTGTTAAACTACGCAGACACGTACTAATCCACACAGCTGCATGCTCATGAATCTCACCTGAAACATGGAGCTGCTTTTTTGTGTTCAGACATGTTTGTGCCATCAGAGCCAGAAGACAGTCACTAGATGGTATTTTTTTGTGGAACTAAAGTGAGCTGAAGTGAACTAATTTGTAGTGTGGGAGCCACTTAAGGTACATTCATAACTGACAGCTGTGAAGGGTGAAGAGAGGGCGAGGCAGTGTCATTCGTGTGTCGGTCCGTGGGGATTATATAGTTGGGGAACCATGGCTCCGGCACATCACCGAACCATGTTTCAGTTCTACCCAAAGAATCATGAACTAATTAACTACTAACTATCCTCTAACATTTCTAGTGCATTAAGAAGAAAAACTCCCTTTTTGCCTCTACACACACACTTGACTTAAAATTAAGCTGTTCACAATCAGTGACTTTTAAGTGATTTAAAGGTGGGGTGAGTTATTTCAGAGGAAAGCAGTTGATATTTAAACACAAAAGCTGAACAAACGCACCCCTCCCTTCAGTGCTCTTTCAGTCGCTCCACCCCTCAAATTCATGAATGCATATTGCCAAGGAAATGACAGCAACAACTAAGCAATATGGCAGAATCCAGCACATCCGCAGCCTGAAGTTACCGATATTGTCAACAAGGGAAAGAAATATTTTATTGCTATGAAAATACAAGTGTGTAGAGGACCGGGGCAGAGCTGAGTAAAGGCGGATTTATTCAGTTTGCTTTTGGTGTGACCCATTCACAGTCAGTTTAGAGTCAGTCTCACTTCATTCAACTCCTCTCCTCCCCCCTTTGTCTTGCACACAAGCACGATGGTCACTTGTTGTTGACTGGCTGGAATAGTGTTGGGAGGCTCAGCCTGAGCCACTTTATTTAGTTACAGAGTCAGGGTTGTGTAGAAACAGTCAAGGTTTTTTTTTTTATGGAGGACCGTGAGGAAATATTTGCTGAACTTGATAAAAAATTGTATTTGATTATGTAGATCATCACAATTTTGTATGACTTCACTTCGACTCAAGAGCACTCAATCAAAGAGGGATCTACATCCAAATCTAATTTTACAGCCTTGTTTTTGCAAATGTTAACTAAATAAATGTATCCTTGTTCTCTTGATTCTCATCACAGAAACTTGAGACTTGCTTGAGACTTGAATGTGTGTGATTTACACCCATCTGTGCTTGGATCCCACCAGAATTGCCGCAGTGCATTTCAGAAGCATCCCAGAAGTGGATCTCAGCTCTGCTCTGCTTGAAATACATGCGTAGTCTATTTTTGATGAAAATTACACTAAGCTGCACAGAGCAGCTTGAGCAGGGCAGGGAGTCTGATACAAGAATCGGGTCAGTTTTCAAAGCCCTGTTAAGATCATAAAACCTTACAAAGGTAGAAACCATTTAACAACAAAGCCTACTTCACCATGGTAGAATCACAAAAAAATCAAGAAGAAATGATCAAATCAACAAAATCTGATCTCAGAATTCTCCTAATGGTCATAGAGCGTGGCCACGGTCATAGAGCGTGGCCACGGTCATAGACGCCACGCCAATTTAACTTGTTTTTTAAATCACACTGGCATCGGTACTATCAACTGATTTGAAAAGTCCAATAATTGAAAAACTTGTATCTGAACATCTCTAGATGAATGTTAATATCATCTTGCTAACATGATCAGTTTACGATGCTTAACATGCTGATGCACTAAAACACATAGTATAGTTAAAGCTAAAGCAATAAGCTGATGATGGTACAAAGTGAAAAGTTGGACAATTCATCCTGAGGGGAACTTGAATGTCTGTACCAAGTTTCATGAAAATCGATCTAAGAGGAAAGAAAGCGCACATAATGCATGGAGGGGATAATGTTGTCAGTTGAGCCACCACACTATATAAGAAGGTTACAGCACTACTGGGAAAGATAAGGCAAAGGAGGCGAAGGAAACCAGCAGTGGAGCAGAAAGATAATGCCACCAGCAGGTCCAATAGATGAATTATACTGTAGAGATTGGAGAAAACAAGTTGAAGAAGCATGGATCTTACTGTATTGTTTCTCACCCCAAATGCACTTCTCGCTCGTGGTAAAAATGTCTGAAGTGATCATAAAGTTGCACTGAGATAGTTGTAATACAACTCAGCAAGTGATATGTATCTCAATGAAAACTTCACATGAATCCAACTGTCCTCGGAGATCTTCTTTATTTATTATTTATTAAAACTAAGAAATAAACTTGAACAGACTTTTCCAAAGCCAGCAAGAATTTGTGAAAAGAGAGGACAGAGGACAGGACAGAGACGCACAAACAAAATGAAGCTGTAAAAGACCAAAACTTTCAAAGAACACAGGCAAAACACAAGTACACTCCTGAAAGACCAGCCTATTTTAATTACCAGTAAACTTGAAAAGAGAGAAAGAGAGAGAGAGACAATAGATAACTTAGTGGGAGTAGGACAAAGTCACAAATTAAGTGGCTGCTTGAACAATGTTTTGTTCACCCATTGTTCTTGATTTAAACACAGTAACAACACAATCAATGCCATCAAAACAATCAGGACTTGATAAAGCTGTTCGTGTGAGCACATCCCTCAAATCCACACCCTTCTGTGTGTTGTGTGTCCTTGGAACTGTTAGTCATCTTCATTCATTCGAGCACTTACACCAGTAGTTGCAGGGTAAAGGTAACTGATAGCTGAACTCCACCGCCATTTGTTCGCCCTTGACTTAGAGGGTTATGATCATGACCATTCACAGTACTCAGTGAGCTCGCTACAGTACAAGATGTTGGAGGACAGTGCTGTAGCAGTGACAGGACGATGATATAGCAGGCTATTAGAAACAAAATGCTTTTCACACTCTTGTGTGAAAAACAGCGGGCATGTTTTGTAGAACCTGAGACACTGTACTACAATCATACGGAAAAAAACGGGCACAAATCTCTCTTGAGTGTATTTTATTCAGTAAAACAGAAATAAATATGTATTGTCCAGACTGTCAGCAGGATTCTGTTAATGGACTACTGTATTATGTGCTTACGTTAAAAAGATTAAACTGCAGTTATGTGTTTAAATGAATGAACCTGCGTCAGAGACGAAGCTCCCGCTGCAGCATGCCTTCCACACAAGAAAAATCATCATCCATTAGTGCATCAATTGTGCGCTGAAAAACATTTGTTTACATTTGAGTGACAAAGGATTCAAAAGACATATCTGCTCAGATGTCTTTTAGTACAAAGAGAGAGAAAAACAAAGCTAAAGTTTCTTAAACATGTTTACAGGGTTAATCACCAGAAGGTAGCTCCTGGTAGTCTTTCAAGTGGGCAGACCTTGAAACCAAACTCCATTCTCAAAGCAGGTTCTAAGGTAGGGTCATATTGTTTCATAGGAAAAGCCTTAGTAATGCCTTAAATAAGACTCTTTTGTGATTCACTTCGATCCACTTCGATCCACAGGCACAATCGAAATGCATATCATTTGCTCAGTGACACAGTTAACTAGGTTGAGATGTGTTTGCCACAGACGTACACTACATGTACTGCCTGGCCCGGCACTACAGCGCTCTTTATCACCAGACTAAAGTGACGTATGCAGATCACAGTGTTTGCCACAAATAGAATTTACTTTCCTGCCCTGGTAAATTAACAGCCACCATGTAGAGTTGGTGACTCATTTAGCATTTTTATTTGTACTTTTTTTATCCATTGAGAGAACAACGCCATCCATGATCAATTAACTAAACCTGACAGACGATTTCAACTCGCTCCGCTGCACTCTCCCCCTCCCTCACCTCTTTGCTCTGTTGCTGCGGTCGGTGTGACAGTCACACTCTGCTTTCACAGTATCACACAGTCTCCTGTTTAATTATTATGCCAACTTCAGTAGCTGTTATGTAAAAATTTGCAGTAAGCACAACTGATTGGTGTTGATGTTATTTGGTACCACGGTGGTTTAGATCTTAATTGGCGACGTCATTAGCAACAAGCCTCCTCCTCGCAGCTCAGCTGCTGCTGTGAAAACAGAATCGCAAATCCGAAGTGCAAGTTGTGTTTTTGGACGACTTCATACAACAAACTGTTAATAAAGAACATTAACAGCTCACACACATACAGGGACAGAAAGAGAAGGAGGTGAATGTGTGTGCAGCAAGAGACCAGAGGTGTGTGCATGTGAGAGGGGAAAAGCAAGGTGAGCAGATTGCAGTAGTTTGTGAACACTGAAATTAGGTGAAGTAAAATAAAAATGGTGAAATAAGAAATAATCTTATTTAAAATAAGAAATATTTTATTCTAATATTCTATTATAATCAATGCATCCATTAATAATAAATATATATTATCTATATAATAAATATGTTTTATTCATTTATTATATTATTCATAAAATCCCAACAAAAGTGGAGCTGACTTCTATTAAATACACAGTATATTTTCCACAAATTCATGTATTTCAAAGTTAGGGACACGTCCCCTCAGTCCCCCCTAGGATTTACACCCAAGCTATTAACAAAGAGTATGATTGTTCCCTGAAAGGAGAATCGTTTATAGGATTTTTTGTAAAGGACATCATTTACTGACAATTTGGGCAAATTAGCAAAATAATGAGAAAATAAAGAAATGCAGACAGACAGCAGGGTCTGATACAGTACACACTACACACTTCTAGTGGGTCAAAAGTGGTGACTGAAAGGGATTATGATTATAGGAATCTATACATTATTTTTTTTTAGAAAAATGTTGCATATTATTGTGTTACTGTAAACATGATGACCCAAACCATGACTTCTCTCTGACCATAATCAAGTCGTCTTCCTGCTTAAACCAAACCAACGTTGACTGCAGCCTTGTCACAGTATAAAACATTTTTTTCAGCAGTGTTTTGTAACCTTTTTGGAGGGCAGTAACAAATGATGTCAGATCAGAAAAACCTTAAATCTATGTTGTTGGTTTGAGCAGAAGGATTTCTTGCAGCTCTGTCTACATGAAGTGTCTTAATTGGTGGCCAACTGTGAAAGGCCATACTAGCTATGTTTGAACAGCTGCACGAGGTAGGTGATGTTAATATGCTGCTGTCTTAGTAACAGAACAAATGACAGAAAGTTAATAAAGATTAAAAAGTTTTCATGATTATCTTAAATCAGCCAGAAGCAGAGCAGTTAGAAGTGTTAGCTATATTTCATACTGACCAAACACTGTTGCAGCTGATTAGTAGGTTTCTGGTTGCTACATGTTCTGTAAATGTCTCTCTATTACACATGCTGTAAAAGAGCAAAACCACCTCAAGTGAGAGTAAATTGTTATTTATGATATGGAAGTAGTTTTATTGCATTTTCCATTCACATCCTGCATTTTTCATCCTTTACTTTAATACTGCACATACATCCATATAAACTTGGCTGTGGATAAAAAATAGCACAAAAAAGAGAGAGAGGAGGGGACTGGAAGAGTGAGGAGAGACGGAGAGCAACAAGGAGATATGAAAGGGGCAAAACCATTACATTAAACCAAAGAGGTTACAAGGTTGAATTCAATTTTTATAAACGTTCTCCTGGTGGAAAACTATTGTGAAAACATAACAACTATGAAACACTGACAGATGTTCAAAAAGATGTCTGGAGGGCGTGAGTCAGGGCATAAATCTTTCACACTGACCTTTAACTTGTCAAAGACGGACCACATTGCTCTGATGGATGCTCCGATTTCCTCAAATCGAGGTATTGCTCATGGCTGTAGAGTGGTCTATGATACACAATGCTTTATTTATCCCTGTGTGTCACAGACCAACAATGCAGTGAAAAAGGAGCCTTTGAAGTGCGAGGGACATGGTCGAATCAATTTTCATTTAAAACAATTTATTTAGAGCAGGGCTCTCATACAACCTGGATTCCATCAATGATCAAAGAAGACAAATGGGGGTTCTGCTATCGTCAAAATACTGACAACAAAACACTGTCGATACAGAGTTTGAAAGTGGACCAAATATGTTGCGTTATCAAATACTTCAAATGCCTCTAAGAAGACACCATACGTCTCAAAGAACGACAAGATATTTTTGATACGAACAGTAAAACTAATCCCTCCCTGCTGTTTGATCTGGTTGTTTTTAAGCTTACTGTACACCACACTTCTCAATGGAAAGCATGCTGTCTTCCCAGAGCCAAATACTGGAAAACTGGCATGGACGTGCAGTGAAACAATTTAACCATCTAGAAAGCTGAGGAGATGCAGATATTTTTCTCAGGAGTTGGCATATCAAACCACGGCCTGGAGGCAAGTAAATATAAGACTTACAGTTAACATATGATAAAATAAAATACTCCACAGAGAGGCCTATGTTGCTCCGTCTTTGCTGCATGTGTAGGCACAATAACCTTAACAACCTGGTACAGTACATCCAGCCCAGTATCCTTAGGAGAAACATGCCAGTGTTCAGTGCCATGATGCTGTTCAGTGTGAGCAGTGTGCCCTTTAGATGAACTCCGATTGTAAAGGAAGTGCTTTTGCCAAAAACATTTGAAGAATTATAATCAGCTGAAAAATCCTGCCATAGAAATGGTATTGAAATGAAGATTAGAATCTAAAACAGGGGTGAGCATTTATTTTTCCTGGGGGGCCACATGAGATATTGATCAAAGTGCGTACATCAGCTCAGATCACGGTATAATGGTCACTGAAAGGCTGTGTGTTGTGTTTGCTGACACAGAAAAGACATAAAAAGTCCCTTACTACTCTTTTTGTTAACTGTAATCACGACCTTTCCCTAACTTAAACCACGCGTTGTTGTAGGAAATTATGATTTTTGCAATATGAGGCATTACAAAGAAAAAGTGCAGTCATCAGTCACCCACTAAAAACCACAAACATCCAAAAATGCACACACACAGGCACACTAAAACAGATGTTGGAGCTTTGACTTTGCAGTGCTGCTTCTGCAATCATAAAGAAGTCAACAGTCTGCAAAGAGGGACACCACGGTGCTCAAAAATGAAGAGCTTGTGTGGAACATCCTTGTCTTTACCTTGCCTGAGGTTTAATGTGGAGTTCAATAAAAGAGAAACCACAAAACAGCACAGACCTAATTTTGGAGGTAGGAAGTACATAACATGGCTGTCTGTGATTCTGATAGGAGATGCCAACGTTGCTGACATTCAGGTATTTATTTATTTAGCTATTTTCCTAAATGTGAATGCCAAATTTTGATCTCAAGTCCTGGCAATGTAGCAACTTCACCCAAGAAATATCACACTTTTTTTCTGTGCTGTTTTGTTGCAGCAATATACAGTCAAGTATATTACTCTGTTACTGGACATGTTGATATCAGAGAACTCAGGCAAGAAAGGAGACGCTGTTGACAATGTAATGTACAGCATCGCATTTTCACAGTCCACGCTTGTGCCATGTGAAGCACAACACACTGCTGAGGAGATTTTGCAGCTGAGGCAAGAAACAACTGCTGCCTGGAGTTAAATAGCAGCGCTGTGGGAGAGTCACAGGGATGGACAGGCGTGATGGAGAGGCTCAGGCTGACAGTGATTGCTGATGGATGCTGCACAGCCTCAGAGCCCACAGAGATCGGGGGGTATTTGTTGCAACAAATGGGATTGTGCACATTTTCTACTGTAATCCATGACTGAAACTGAGGAACAGGGGTCATTGTGTGCTACTGGACATCAAAGTTTTGACGCACACATGGGCAGCGGGGTCTGAGACACCGTCTTCCGTACAGCAAAAGGATAAACTGGAAACAGACAAAGATGGAAGGGTCGAATAGGGAGTAGTATTCCCTTCACATAGACTATGCTGAATCAAAACCAGGAAAATATACATTGGTGTTATGAAATGTATTACTCTATGGACCATTACGCAGTATGCATGGAATGTGGAATCACTTGCCTTTTGCTTTGCTCTACACTTTCCAAGCCACATATAGTCTTTTTTTAGGTCCCCTTTCTCTTTTTATTTACTGTATCTACATCTCAGCTACAGCAGTTCAGCAAAAAATGTTTTCTCTGCTTTTCTGAGCTGGTTTGACAAGCCACTTTTTGAAATGGCTGCACTGATGCAATGTCATTGGTAGGTGGGAGTATGGTTTGCAGTGCGAAATATACTAAAAGAATAGAGTCTGATTGATTTGCTTTTCTTAGTTACCTTCCATGTCTTTTCTGTCAGTAGTGGGCCACAAGATTGGCTTTTTATGGAATGTAAAGGGTTAAAGGGATAGTTTGGATTATTTGAAGTGGGTTTGTTTGAGGTACTTAACCATAGTCAGTGTATTACCTACAGTAGATGGAGGTCAGCACAGCCCACAGTTGGAGAAGCAGCAGGAGTACGACCTGAAAGCTAAGCAATGTACTGCTGTGCACAGAGTCAGCAGCAAAACATATTTAAGACACCTAAAAAAAGGTTGTCAGACAGCCTTTTCTGACGGAAAACCACCGTTAGCTTATACAAGCCAAATATTACTCTCCCCAAACTCCATAGGTAAAATCAGTCATTTTGCCACACAGAACACAGGAGTCTCTGGTCTACTGCTGCCTCAATTTATGGGTTTGTCAGTATTATTGTGTGACTTTGGTGTTTTAAAAGGATAGTTCGGATTCACCACAGTTACACAATAACACAAAACATTGAGGCAGTGGTAGCAGCAATTCCAATATTCTGCCATGTAAAATGACTGATTTTGCTTATTGTGTTTGGTTGATGTAGAGAGAGTGATATTTGGCTTGCATACAGGCGGTTTCCCAGTAGTCTGATGAAAAAGTAAAGCTGTGAAAATTTTCTGAACTTATATAATATTTCATGTCGGACCTTTTTTAATTGGCCAAAATACCTTTTGTTGCAGACCCTGTCAACAGTAGTTCATTGCTCAGCTTCAGTGCTGGTGCCCCTTACTGATTCTCCACACTGGGGGTGTGCTGAACAGCATCCACTGCGGGAAATACACTCATACAAGCCCACATCAAATAATCTGAACTATGCCTTTGACTTGCTCATGTCCAGTATTCTCCCTGATGTTTCTTTCATTAAAAAAATGTGGTAACGTAAAGTTTTATCACTAGTTCCCCGCTATTCAGTGTCTATGACATATTGACAAGTTACTGCACCACTTCTTCTCTGGGATAAATGTGTGTTTATGCTGTTGAAGAAAGCTGTGAACCCCTGTTGTCTCCATCCAACAGAAAATCTAAACAGCGTTACATGAAATGGAGGGTGTAAGATCTTCAGTGGCAGAGATAAGAGCCCGTGTTTGAAAATACAGACCTATATCAAAAAATTTCATCTCAGAATACCTGCCATATAAAAGCGAATGTGCCATCAAAGCCTGCTAACTCTAAAAACACAATAACCTGTTATGTGAAACGTGAAGATCCAGGCTGCACTCCTGTATGCTCTCCTTTTTTTTTTTAGCTTTCACTTCTGATGCAACCACAGGCAAGACCAAAGTGCATGCTTAATATAGTGGCCAGTTCACACTCACATTTATTTGGTGTCTAGCTGTGTTTGAGACATAAACTAGGCATTAACATGTGGTTCTGGGAGGGTATTCACAGTGTGTCTACTAAATACCAGCAGGGTAGTAATCACATTACAACCACACACGCAAAACACTTAAACAGACACTCAGTTCATTTAAAGGGAGTTTCTGAAGTGGGATTGTGTGAGTTACTTATCCATAGTCAGTGTATCATGGAGGACAACATATCCCCAGTTTGGAGAGGCAGCAGGAGTGCCAGTGTAGGAAGCTATACACAGAACTGCTATTGACAGGATCAGCAGCAAAACATATTTTAAAAATCAGTTTACGCTCTATTTTCATTGCCTTAACTTGCCATCAGACAGTAAAAAAACAGCGTTTTTACCTCCCAGAACACAGGAGCTGCTGGTGTATCACTGCCTCGATTGGTTAGCTTGTTTGTGTTTTTTTTTTTTTTGTTTTAAAAAGCTAGTTTGGGTTCACCATAATCACACAATAGCACAAAAACTAAAAGATAAAGGCAGCAATAGACCAGCAACACCTGTACTCTGCAAGGTAAAATAACTGTTTTTGCCAATGGAGTTTGGTTGCTTTGAAGAGAGTGATATTTGGCTCATATAATGGCTGTTTCCTGTTAGAATGTGCTGAAGGTAAGCTAAAGCAGTGAAAGCATTCTAAATATAGCATACACTTAAACTAATTTTTATTTTTTTGGGTGGACAGTTTTGTACATGTTTACAATATTTTTTGGTGCTGATTCTGTGCACATCAGGACATTGTTTACCTTCCTACACCTGTACTTCTGTTGCTTCTCCAAACTGGAGGTGTGGCGACGACCATCTAGGTAATACACTGACTATGGATATTTTATACAACCCCACTTCAAATAATCCAAACTATCCCTTTAATTTCATGTAATTTGCAAAAATAAGATGAGTCAAGTTCTAAAATTTGCACCATGCCAATGAATTAACTAAAAGTAAGGATTTTACATTATTTCCTTAAAATATCTAGTTAATTTATTATACAAATCTACAGTGGATTTTAATCTTGATAAACGGTTATATTACTTTGGTCTTCCTAAAACTTGTTTGTCACCTTCCTGACTTGAGTAATCGACCTGAAGAAGGTATTAGTGAGACAATCTTGCAAGTGTCATAAGCCTCCTTAGTCCAGTCAGCAGTCCAAGGTCAGCAGAGGTCCCGCCTCCTCTGGGCTGTAAGCCTTCGCTGTCAGAAACAAATTGTTTGATAGGGGCTCTTTTTCCACTTAATCGCAGCCACAGCAGACACCCACATACACTGACGCGCGCACACACAGCAACGAAGGACAGAAATCTCATTAAGATCAACGAGATTGCCGAGATAAAATGTCACTCAAAAATATATCAGCCATGGCGGACTGAATCTCCGGGTCCATCAAAAATACAGCGCAGCCTCCTCAACCCGTGAGCCTTCAGACGTTTTCAATTGTTTACATCCATGTCAACGAAAAGAAAAAAAACATGTGAATATATTGCATTCACAGTGGGTGGAAAAATACAGATGGTGGACGGTGGATTATTCATAACTCTTGCATGAATGCGACTCTACATGATAGAATAGGCCTAATCTAAAATGCCATCGTTACTGTAATTTTGTTACAGGTTTGAAGTCATTGTTCCTCTGGGTGGAGATGAAAGTGAATGAGGCAACTCGGTGTAATCTAGCTCTCTGAGGAGGCCAGGCGACACTGTGATTAGTGGGGCAGGGATGTCAACCCAGGAGAGAAGAAGAGGCTTCTTGACATCACAGGACAGAGAGACACATACACATGCATCCATAATACATACAAGTTCACAAACACCTTCATACAGTTTGTAAGCTGTGGTCCACTGTAGCACAGCACAAAGCCACCAGGACTTCACAGTGTAAAAAACAAAATCATACAGGAATTTTGTGGGATCAAGTGATCTTTTCTCATTAAAGCTACGACAAGGAGTTTTTAACTGGTTATGAAACGAACACAATTTAATATTGATGTCTTTACTGTATAGGACCTATAAGCAAACCAGACCATCTGCAAGAAAACCGGTTATTTGATTATAGTTAATCTTTGTAATTACAACCGGGTCTGATTGTCCATGAACTCAGATGAAATGAGCCAGTGTTAACATTTTTCCAGGCAGAGTTACAGTGACTGGTACGTTACGCTGGTATGCCAGTTTAAAAGAAGCAGGGTTTTTTTTATGTTATTTAAAAATAAACAAAATGTAAAAGTTCCTGGTAGTTGCTTTATCTTAATGTAAATATTCTTTTATTAATTGTCCAAAACCGCTTATCCTTAAAGGGTCGTGGGGTGCTGGAGCCTATCCCAGCTGACACTGGGCGAGAGGCGGGGT
Source organism: Lutjanus erythropterus (assembly GCF_056507025.1). Lineage (NCBI taxonomy): Eukaryota > Metazoa > Chordata > Actinopteri > Lutjaniformes > Lutjanidae > Lutjanus > Lutjanus erythropterus. Next base: position 10,575,169 of record NC_139329.1, read on the forward strand.
ACATCTCAGGGCTGACACATAGAGACAGAAAACCACTTGCACTCACCTTCACACCTATGGACAATTTAGAGTTAGCGATTAACTTTTTGTCTTTGGACTGTGGGAGGAAGCTGGAGTACCTATAGACAACCCACGTGGACATGAGGAGAACATGCAAAACATGCCCCAGCCAGTGGGGGGGATTCAAATTCAGGACCTTCTTGCTGTGAGGCAACAGCACTAACCACTGCAACACCATGCCACCCTGTAATGTAAATAGTCAAGCTTTATTTGTTGAATTAAATGTAAAATGGCTACTATTTACTCTCTTCTTCAAACTTAAAGTCTTTTGACTGGAAATGATGAGTAGAATGAATATTCTGTTCAGAGCTCAGTCTACCAAACTTTCCATTCCTCACCGCATTTATGCAGTTTACAGTGATAATGGCAACAGATATATCATTGAAATTGGGAGTAGTTGTTAAAACACGAGGTCTTAGAGACGTATGCAAAAGCAGCTTCGCATTTCTAGCTGACGACAGTGGATTCTGTTGGCTAAAGTAATGACTACCAAGCAGATTATTTTAAGTGTAACTGGCTGATGTAAGCTCCTACTAACTCCTTGACTTGGATGAGAAGTCTGTCTCCAGCTGATGTTTTAATGTTTCCATCTGACACATTTTAAAACAGGAACACCGAAAGTGTCAGTTTAGCTAAGTAGTTACCTGACAGCTGCGCACATGACAGGACAAGACTGAAGCTGAGGCTAGCATCTCAACAAACATTGGTCGGATGGTGAAAAACGACAGGTAGGTCTACATGATAGATGACAGAGATACACACATCAATGTGGGGAAAGGAAGCACAGGGACTGGGTGGAGACAGGCCACCCAGTCAGACGAGCTGATCACGGAAGACAGCTGGGATAAGAGCTAAGCTAACTCGCCTTAGACCTGAGACAGTGAGCCTAAGTGAGATGTATCATCATCGACCCACTTTGATTCTGCATCAACCCACATCCTCCTTCTCAAACCTCCACAGAACAAATTTAGATACAGTGGTACGTAACAAGTTTGTCTGGAGGTAAAGTTACTGCAGATAGTAAGCTAGTGTTAGTTAGCCAGACATACTAATTTTTGCAGCCTATGTTAGAAGAAATGAAGAGTTTAATCTATTCACCATGTGTGCTCTTGTGTTTCACCTTTTTGAGATGCTACAGATCACCGCCCAGACTCGTGAAAAGACAACTATCGCTCTCTTCAGAGCATCCTGCACACCGTGTCAACATGTAGAGACATGGACAGCTTGCCAGCTCTAGTTACAGTTGTTAAGCAATGATTAGACAGTTGTTGTTTGGAGGTGGGGTGTAGCAAAGGGGCAATTACATGACATGATCAGTATTGAGACTTCCCAGCATGCATTACTTAAGGGTTAAGTCCTCCTGACACCCTTCTTTTTTTTTTTTTATAGTTTTGAGAAAACATATGATATGGCAAATATGATGTATGGCAAACAGTTGCCTTACACTTAAAATGTAACAGACTCAGGAGCAATTTCAATATTGTCTTTAAACTGGTGCTGAAACAAAGTAGCTCCAACAGGAGCAGCTGCAGCTGTGAGTGCTTTATGTGAAATGAAGACATGACTTATTCAAATTGAGGACATTTAAAAGAAATCCAGATTTGTTTGTAATGTTTGTTTTTGATTCAGCTGACTATCTTGAGCTTACTGAACATGTTTTCTCAAGTTCAACTGATTTAATATCAAGTTTGACAAACTTTCTTTTGTTGTGAATCATAGCAAAATAACTTTAAATTGTCTTTTCACTTAAAATTGTAAGTCAGCTTGGACATTTTTTTTTTACAGTGTACTGTCTGCTAGACTGGCAGACTGAAAATATATTTATCAAACATGGTGGGAATGTCCAGAAATTACTACTCAGCTTCAAACAGCCATCTGTCATGTTCACAGCTGACTACGATCAGATTTTTTTTAAAAAGGCAATTCTGTCTCCACAGTGGTATCTAAAGCACATGGACATGCAAAACAAAAAAACAGCTGAATTAAAGGAAGACATTTAGAGCTAAAACTCAACGTCAGTGAAGTTCGCACTTTAATGTCTGCAAGTGTGTCTGTGAAAGAGAGCGACAACCAACAGAGTTCAACAGAGGCCAAATTATCCAGCTTTAAAGTCGCAGTAAACAAGCAGTTGTTTAACATGTCAAAGAGTCCTCTCAGAAATAATGAAAATCTGTGCTTAACCGCACTGCATCTGAGTTTAAAGGTATCTGGCAAACACTGATAATTGGCAGTTAACCTAATGTGAACTTCCTCCATAGCTGCTTTTATATTAGTCATTTAGTTTATTCACAGCTCTACTTCTTTTTCAAGTGTGTTGTTGCTTTGTCTTGCTCCTGTATTTGTGTGTTTTTTGGTCTATTCTGTTGCTACCTGTGTATGTGCTTCCTACTCTTCAACTTTCCTCTGGCAAATTTTGCTAGAGGTCTCTTGAAGTCATGTCTGTGTCAGCATTATAAATACTTATGCACTATGTTGGATGTCAAGTCTGAAGTTGCTGACATTTTTTTTTTTTTTTTTTTGCTCTGCACTTTCAGTTTCTGTCACGAGTATAAAAGTGAAGAGTACAGAGTTCAGCAGGAAGACACATCCTTGAGGACACAATTATAGTGTGCTTACTTGGAAAAAGGCAAAAGAGGTCAGGAGAGTCAGTGACATGTGCATTGTTGCATTAATGATTTAACATTAATAATAATAAACTGTGCTCATAAGAACTTTTCGAGAGTTATTTCCTATGTTGTGCAATAATATCTGAATATATGATATATTGGGAGAGATGCAAGTTGATGCAAGGAGGTTTATGATCACAAACATTACAAAATATGATGTGTCAGGGCAGCTGTCACTTTACATGGATTTTTTTTTTAAAAAGGAGGAAGATATGTACAGTACTTTAAGCTGTGTGAGCAAAATATATGATAAAATAAGTGATTGACAGTTTATGAGACAATCAGCCTCATGGGAATATAGAAGTTTAAACTAAAAGCGGTCAGAGGGAGACCATGCAAGTGCACTCACACAAAAATGCAGTAAGAATTGCTATGAACAAAAGATGAAACAGTCAGTGAGACCTCCTTAAATGATTATTGATTCAAAGAGAAAGTGGCACCTTCTTCTACAACTCTTTGCTGTCTCCAGACTAAAATATTTAGGCACAGCAGTGCTTTGAGCTAAATGCTAACGTCAGCAAGCTCATAATGATGATGCTAATGCGAATTAGGTCTCCATATTACTTTCATGTGTTAGCATGCTAACATTGGATAGTTAGCAAGACAAAACACAGCTAGGGCTGATGGGAATGTCATTAGTTTTGCAAATATTTAGCCATAAACCAAGATACTGCACCAATGAAAATTTCTACCAGATTATGTCACTGGATGAAAAATTAAAGGGAAAATTCTGCACTGTCACGTGGATGTCCAGTCCAGGCTAGGGTGGTAATACATGCCAACGTGAGTGCATGGGTCACAAACTCTCCCACAATGCATCCTGGTACATATGGGCACTGATGCATGGCTCACTAAGCAGGGAAAGTCAGTTTTCTTAGTCAGCAGGACGCACTGAGGAATTTATTGCTTTACCATCAACACTGACTGGACATCCACATGAAAAGTGCAGAGTTTTCCCTTTAAGGGATCACCAAAGCAAATATAATGAATCCTTATGGAAACATGAATGTCTGAACAAAACTCCTTGGCAATCCATCCAATAGTTAACGCACGTCACTGGGAAACATAAATGTGAACCTCGTGGGTGTCATCCTCGGGGGACCATGAATGTCTGTACAGTTACAAAGCAACCCATCCCACAGTTGTTGAGATATTTTAGTCTGGACGGAAGTGGTGGATGGACGATGGAGTGAATTTTCCAAGTAATAATGCTGTGGCTAAAACCACCACTGACTGCGGCCAGTCTCTTTCTCCAGGGCAACTTCCTGATCAAATGTTCCAATAGCAACCAAAAAGGAACTAACATTTGGGGAGATGTGGTATAAATGTTTTGTTTTAGCAGTTGGAGTGCAGTTTTTCTGCATCGAAGGCAAGTACATTATGAGATGTGATATTATATTGAATACGCACAGATTCCCAGCAACAATAATATATCCTCTTTATTTGATTATATGGCTTATTGAAATGCAGATATGATTTGTCACACTGACAAAGTAATGAGGAACTACACTTTCTGAACTACAATGTCTGACTCCAGAATGAGATTAAATGGGTTATGTGTTTCATAACATCCATTGTTAAATAAGAGGTACTCCAAAAAGCAAGAGGAACATCCTCTATGATCTTTACCTGCCAATAATCATAAATAAAATATGCTGGGTTCAGTGGAGTTGCTGTTTCAACCAATTACTGCCCGAGTCTTCTGGGAGTCAATTCAGATACTGAAATTACCTCCAGTGCTCAAAACCATAAAAAGCATTCATGGAGGCAATTAGAAGGTTCTCTGTTGTGTGTCTAGAACATAAATACTGCACAGTCTGTTCTCATGGGACTAAACAAACCAGTGCATTTCTTGATAAATGAATGCAGAAAAAGCAATTTTTATAAAGCTTCAGGGAAATATGACTCTGACAGCATTCTATTTTTATCAAGCGCTATATGTTTTATTTTCATCGCTAAACCATTTTTCAAGCTGTCAGAGAGAAAATAAAAATAAATGAAGAGAAGAAAAGAAACACACCCAAATCCATCTCGCCATCACTCCACATGGCTACACCCATCTCAAACCTCTTATCAATACAGCCATCCCTCTACAACAGCTGGTTACTGCTCTGTGAGCTCCTCTCCAGCACTTGTCTTTCACATTGTTCCATTGCTATTGATTTCTGTCCATGCTTTCATTACTCAGTGCTAAAATGTCATATGAAACACAAATTCCTTTGCTTAAAGGTGATGTACAGCATGTGATATGATATCAAGGACTTGACAATTCCATTACTGTTGCTACTGTGCCGCATGTGTTTTGACAAGACTGGTGACCACATGATCACAGCTCACCACGGTGATGACAAGGCCATGTAATTCCTGACTGATGGATACATCTCTTTGCCCAGCAGAGTTGATTACAGCAGAAAATGCACAGCAGGCTGCTGCCTTGTTCTCATGTGTGAACTTTGTCATTTCTGCTTGTCTGACAATCCCGGATCAATACTCAATCAAAGAGTTTTTTGCCTTCAGCTGATCTGTTGCTCTTTGGTGCGAAAGCCAAGATACTGAGTGGCGGATCGCTCAACATCTTCTAAAAAAAAAAAAAAAAAAGAAAGAAAGAAGGAGCATAGCAGGAGATGAGAGATGAGGGGAGAGCAGGAGGAGTAGTCAGAGGAGATTCTTGGTGACTGTGTACAGTGCAGCTTCACTCAAACGCAGCAGGACACAGCGGCAATTTGGAATAAGTAGAAGATGGTGGGGAGGGAAGAAGACGGGCTGACTAGATGGAGGCTGTCTCTTCCAGTCACATTCTCATCTGTGCCCAGATCGGTGTCTTAATGAAAAAAAACTGAAGTGCCACACTGCTTCATGAGAATTTGAGATAATTTCACTCCACTTCAAACACCACAATATCACACATACACATACTACAACTTGTAATCCTTTTGACATTTCTACATTCAATAAAGGGATTGAACCTCACATCTCTGTTTTCTTCTTCCTTAGAGATGTCCTCAGAGTAAACAAGTTATTAATACATTTCTCTCATTTTCCATTTGCTCAGGCTTCAGTCTTGCAGTAATTATCAAATATATGGTGGAAGATGAGAAGGAAAAGATGATATCAAATAGAGATGTGCAGTAATGATAGCGAGTGAGACTCCATTTATATGAGCTTGGCTATCTAGAGTTTCTATTAGTGAACCTATTTGGAGCACTTACCCAGGATCACTTTCAATTTTGTGGTCATAGTGAATTAAATTATGGAGGAAATCTCTACACAATGATGTACTTTCTCTCTATGAGAGTTCATAACAAAAGATCTGGATACACTGATGCTAGGTCAAATCTCTGGTCTATGTACAGTATGTATGAGGTGTGGACTCGAGTCAGACACAAGTCCCAAATTTAACTTGACTTAACAAAATCAATAAAGATTTGACTTGAATTTTTTAACTTTTGTTTGCATACAAAAACTATGCACGGTTAACAAAAACCTAATTTCACTAGGCAAAACTTTGCGGATCAAAAATCAAAGATGGAGATGAAACAACCAGCAAGGGTTTGTAGCAAAGGTTGTCATAGGCAAAGACTCTATCAAGTCCAGTTGCCTATGACAGCCCTTACTACACATACCATGACCTGGATGACTGAGAAACTTCACAGTCAAACCAACAGTTGTTGAGACATTTCACTCAAAGCCACAAATGTGAACCTGCTCGTGGCACTAGCAGAAATGCCAGGGGATCACCAACATCATTCGGATTTATCATTTGGGAAACATAAATGTTTTGCCAGCCTATATTACAGATGTTGGGTTAAGTGAAAACTTTGACCTGCTGCTGGCACCAGATGAAAGATCAGTCAAATGGTGTCCCCTTGGTACCATGGATATGTGTATCAAATTTCATGTCAATCTGTCAGGCAGTTGTTGAGCTATTTCAGTCGACCATCTGAAAAAAAAAAAAAACAAAAAGGAAGGCTTTTCATACCAAAGAAACTAACTTTAGCGAACTCTCACTTGATTTAACTTAGACTGCTGAACTTTAGCTGACCTTTAGAAAGCGTTTTTACACAGAATAAGGACTGTTGATTTTGCCCCATATGTTACATTGCAATTGCATCCAAAAGGGACTTCCTCTGTGTCAGTATGTACAGGAGGAACAATTACAGTGACTAAAAACATGCAAGAATTATTTTACTGTGAGTATTTTATAATTAATTTGTGTTCACAAAGGCAAAATTCAAACAGTCCAGAAATTGTAAAGACAGGTCATGTAGAGGAAATGTTGTTTGATTATTGGTCACACAGTCAGAGGGTAAAAAGAGAACAAACAAAAAAACAAATTTCGTACATAATGGAGCACCGACAGCTTCTTTTCATGTTGGTGTTGATCAGGAGCACAGACAAAAGCAGACTTTGGACCAATGAAATGATACACAATGAAATGATGGTACATTTCTGTGATTGGTTCAAATGCTGTAAATACCAGAAGTGACCCACTCCAGAGTTCACTTGACAGCGATTAGAGACCACTGCAGACCAGAGAGCAGTTGTTTGGTCCAGACTAGAGTTCAAACTGTATTAAGAGGATAAACGCTCCAGGGTTCGGTTCAGGGGCACTAAACAAGACTGAACCCGCCCTAGGACAGACTTGAAAAAATCCAAACATATTCTTTACTTACACAAATTAAAGTGGGACAAACTGCCACCACAACCAGCAAACTATCTGTTCACTAATTCCGCTCAGAAAGTCTCTCCTTGGAAACCTTTTTTTAAAAAGTGGACTTCTGAAGAGGCAGTTTCCGATAGAGCGGGGTTACTATGGCTGGGATCAGTCTTGTGAAACAAAGAAGGGAGATAATCTAAATTGGAGAACCTGAAGTGCAGTGAGGGTTTTGAAAGGGGCAACGGCTGTCTTTTCTTGTCAGGGAGGGGGAGAGGAAATGGGGCGATGGGGAGAGATTGGTTTGTCTGGTTGGACTCGGAGGGTTTTGAGAGTGTGTGTGTGTGAGCGAGAGGAGCGGGTCCCTGCCGAACTGGAGAGAGGGACAGATAATCAAGCCTGAGTTGATGTGGGACTTTGTGTAGGGGCAAAGGAGAATAGAAACTCTTTAATAGATTAGCAGCACTCAAGTACTGGAACGGCCACCAGGGAAGCCAAGAGTTGAGCCATTGTCACACCTTGAATTCCCAATCCTCTACACACCTTCATACAACTACACTTTTGGGGCTTCACATTCTGCTTTTGGGCAAGTCTCTCACTCTGAAATTAGGAATAAATTCTCATCTACATAACACTCATGCATGACTAGGAGAGGAGAGACAGAGGGAGGGAGAAAAAGAGTGGCAGAAGGCTGAGAGGGAGAGATGGATGTTGATGCTATTTAGCTTTTGGAATGACGCAGGGAACCAAATAACGCCCGCGAGGGAGCAAAATAATTTACTCCAAACCACAGAAATGTATTCAAATAAAGTCCTATTCACATGTATTCAGATCAAATCACTGTTGAAAATAAAGCCCATTTAGAATGCAATTTTTTCCTCTCAGTGGTGTAATGCATATCGCTCCCTATGGTAATTCAAAAGAAGATAGCTCAGTTAAGAAGGCTCAGGAAAATCAATGATCCCTTACTGGTGAAAAACAGAACAGATGCATATAAATGAGTGAGTTTCTCACTGGATTGGAGCATGCACCTCTATCCACTGGCCATAAGGACTTTGATCATGCTGCACTGATACCTTCACAATGCCCATTTTTATACTTTCAATCACTTTATTGTTCAGCGTACAATCTTTAATTTGAAAATGTCACAGGCACATCATCTAATAACTTTCAGACACTGCAACTTGTTGAGACTACACATGAGTCACCAAGTAATTAGAGGAAAATAAAAGTTGACCAGGTGGGGTTATTACCTCACTGAACCAAATGGCATCATGTACATACACATCCATAAGTGCATGGGTGAAAAAAACTCATTTATCCTAACACAACAATGCCCCAGAGTTAATTGGGCAGCAGCCTCAGTAGATACCTTGGACATTAATTTGCCAGGCTTTCTCAGTCTGACAAGCTGATAATGAGGCATTGTGGGACAGCGGTTCACCTGGTAGGGTGTTGGACAGACTGTTCTCCAGCTAACAAAGGCAGGGAGAGAGAGAGAGAAAGGCAGAGACGGAGACCATAATGGGACAAACGGGCACCATCATGCTACAAATTACCTGCCAGTTCTGGTGTAATCTCTCAGTTGAATCATTATCTATCTCCTGAATCAGTCCCTTTCTTGCTTTCTCTGCACCCACTGACTACTGCTGGCACCCAACCAACCCTCTCCCTCAACTTCCTCTACAAGCCTCACTTCCCCAAAGTTACCACAGCTAACTGCGCTAACAATTAGCTTTTGATGTTGGCCGCCTCATTTTGCTGAGGTTTGTCTCTGGTGGTGGTGTGAGGGTTCTGCTCAGCACTGTAAGTGGTAGTTGTGATGCTGCTACAGAAGAATAAGCATGTGCTTTGAGATAGAGGAGTCACAGCAAGGAAGCAGAAACAAACAACAGGACGGGGCCACAGGAGAAACAATATTTATGACTGTAGGGTGGGCGATTAGACGAATATGTGCCCAGTGCCAATTTTTGTCATTTTATTTTTCTAGTTTAATGTGACAGCCAATTCTAGTGCCACTGCTCTGCGACATGCTCTTATTCAGCAGCACAGTACAGACCCACTGAGCCACAGGACGAAACAGCCTGTAGAGGCAGACTATTCGCACATAACTGAGTGATCCAGAGCTGGTGATTGTTATAATAGTAGAACAACTGACCAAGATGGTTTTGGCAAGTTTTATTTTGTTCAGTCTGTCAAGTTTAAATCAAATATATTAATATTAATTATATATAAAAGCAGGATATGAATATTTCCTTTTGACATTTTAAGAGCTCATTTCATCTATTTATTGGACGTAGTAAATATAAAGTAGCCAACGCCATGTAGCTATCGTAATGTAGCAAACATAACATAGCAAGCGTAACATAGAAAATGTGAAGTAATGAACATAACAACGGTTGCTGGCGTAAAGTCAGGGTGCCAGTAAGACAAAAAAAATCATAAGTTATAAATATAGTCTCCAACCCCTTCAACAAACAATAGAACACAAACAAGACAACCAGCAAGCCACAAATGCACAACACAATTCAGTTTCTCTACATTATACAGCAGTGCAAGTACAAACAGCATCTAACATACAGTGCAAACAATAACCCACTGAATCAAACCCCAGACACTCTCAGTCTTTCCCCCTTTACCAGTCAGTCGATATGTGCAAGTTTGCATGTTTAAAAGTAGTCTCTCAAAAGGCGTCAGAGTGAGACTTCCTGTTAGGATTAGGGCCTGTTTGCAATTCAAAGCCAGACACACCAGCATTACCTCCAGTCCAGACAGTACTCTGATGCAGAGGATACGGCGTCGGGCTCCTGGGAATAGTCGATCAGGGCCTTGAATCAAAAGTGTATTGGTAGAATGGCGGGATGGAAGGATGAATCTGGATTGCATGGACTGGCAAAGTAAAGAAATGGCGGACTTTTTCATGCTGCCAGGGAGGTGAGTTCAGCCCATTGTGTCTGAGCTCAGCCATTCATCTTCCTCGGGGTGTGTGTGTACGTGTGAGGCAGAGGAAGCGTGTGTGTGATGTGGTGAACGTAGCGTAGAAAACGTACTATAGCAAACCCATGGTTGCACACATCTCTCAGCTGAAACAGAGGTCGATGACAACAATGTGACACAGCTGTTGCTGAACTATTCGGAAAATTTCAACAGCCCTGAACAGTTCAAGCACTGAGGTAAATGTACACAGGGTGCAGGTGCAGACAAGAGACGGATGGTTCGACACAAGTGGCAGGTCTGCCAAAAACATGTGCTCCTTAGGCCCCATTTTTGCGATGGCATACGAGTTAGTGGTGATGGCAGAGCTTTTTGTTTGTGCCAACATGTTGGGGTTTTTTTTGGCAAATGTGACTGTGCCAACCTGGGAAGAGAACTAGAAGGTGCGCCTGTAGCAATCAACTGCAATTTCTACGTCAGGGATGACTGAGGTTTATTTTTGTGCCTCTGGCCTGTTTGGACCAGGTGGCAGATGGTGAAATTCTGTTTTGTTGAGGTGTAACTAATAACAATAATGATGGCTCTGTTCCATTTAAGTGTCCCAGTGAGCCGTGTCAGTGAGCCAGCGCTCACAATGTTAAAACCCTGGAAGTAGCTCGCCACAATGGAACAGCACCAGCATTTATGTTACTAATTGTGCTTCCTATCCTACGGCAAGTCAGAATGTCAGAAAATGGCCTACTGGACTGGAAGAACATTTATTATATCATGATTTGAAATGACATGACATGACGTGATAAGTTTATATCCGTGTCACCCAGCCCTAAGCTGTATTCATCCAGCCTGTGTGTGTGTATGGAAGAGCAGAGAGCAGAACAGAACAGCGGACCAGATTCATCCCTCTCCCCCTTCACAGCGGGAACTCAGGCCTTAATTACCTCTGATATAAACACAAATTAGTCTGGAACACAAACAGAGACTCGGCTATGAGTAATATCTTCATTTATGCCCCATCATGTCCAATTACACAAGATATATCACCTAGATGCTAGGTTTAACTTGTCTGCATGGTCTTGGCAGAGGGAAGATAAACATAAATTGCCAAAAACATGACAGTCTTAACACAGTAATTTTCCAGTAGTGCACCATTCCATCCCTAAAATTTAGATCAAACAATTTTCTCCCTGCTAATCCATTGAAAATGTGCATGACTTTCAGAGATGTTACTGTTTCGTTGATGTTGCAACAATGACTCCCAAGTGACTCTCAAAAGAAATGGAGGAGTGAAACGGTTTATAAACGAAACATTACCACCTACACACAGATGAAATGACTTTTTCTCTTGATCAATTATAATTAGATGGTATAATTAGATAGTAGATTGAACAGGCTCACCTGCCCTGAAGTTAAACACTGAAATGCATCTTACATGACAGTACTGGTGATTTTGCATGTTTTAGCCAAGGAGTTGTCAAAGTTGTGATGACTGAGTGCCAATTCAGGGAGCCAGGATATGATGAAGTGCTTCACAGGCAAACCTATAAACCTGTCGTAGGGATTTGTGATCGGTCTCGTAATGACACTTTCCTTGAGCATCAGATTCGCCTGTTTGCAGATCACTTTCTGTCCTCTGAGGTCTGATGAAGAAAGAGTTGATCCACATTTTCCATCGCACTTTCACATTACACTGTCCAACTGTTCATCTCATTACATGAGACAAAATGCTTGCTGTGGGACCAGAAGCTTGATGGAACATAAGTCTGGTGAGACTCACAAAATAGTTGCTATGAAACCAGCAGCTTCATACAAGTGATACCTGACAGACAGCTTGTTAGAGGGGTGCAGTTTGATGCAGTAGCCAAGTAGCATAATAAATGCAGGCAATTTAAAGTCACTGATTAAAATGTAATGCATGCATTATGTAATAATAAATGGACATGATGTTTCTGAGGGCCAGCATTGGCCCGTGTGTGGCACTTTGAGAAACCTTGTTTTCACCCAATTAATCCAAGTCACAAAACTTTAAATGTGTTTTTCCTTCTTTTCAGACAAACATTTGTCTCCATGTGATGTGATATAAACACAGCGAAGGCTTCATTAATTGGTCAGATTAATCAATTATTAAAATAATCATTAGTTGCAATCCTACTGTACATTTTATTTGTGAGCAGGCTTTTAATGATTTAGTGGAAAAGTTTGGGCCTGAGTGCTGCAGTCAGGAACTTGAAAAGTTTTCATTTTGGACAATTGATGGGATCTGCTGACAATAAGAAAAATATAGAATAACACCAACCATATTGTTCAATTAAAAATAACGTTGCTGTCAGTTGGGATGTTTGCTTGTTTGTGATAGGAGTTGGAGGGAATAAATACAGCACTGTCAAAAAAAACACTGATATCATTGCAGGTCATCTATAGTCCTATCCATACTCAAGTCCAAACTCGGTTTAAAAAAGTTATGATGCAGCCAAAATCAGACAACCCCTGGTGAAGAGGGGCAAAAGCATGTCAATAACTGTAGTCACAAAAAAGTTGGTAGACATGCAGGAAGAAGATGGAGAGACTAGCAAAACAGAAAATGGGGGGGAGCAGGGAGAAAAAGGGAGCAGGATAGCTTGTACACAAAGCCCAAGGGAATGCAGGGCATGAAGGGAAAAAGAATGAAAGAGATAAAGAGAAGAGAAAAAAAGAAGAGTGGAGGAGTAAACAGAGAGGAAGGAGAGGGCTTGCCAGGAGACTCGGGCTTTGGCTGCCTTTGTTATCAGTTTGCACAGAAATGTCAGCGCACTGTGACATTCTTCCCTACAGCTTCCCCTGCTGCCTAGCCACTACTGTGCAACACACACACCACGCTGCTACGGATCACACACACACACACACACACACACACACACACACACACACACACACACACACACACAAATTGCGGAAGAACACATGCACATATATTCACTCATGAAAGCACATGAACACATGCAGCACATACAATATATGCACATATAGTATAACTCATTTATACACCCAGGAATTCGTTACAGGGCTTTTTCATATAAATATATATAAAAAAAAAGCCAAGAACTGAGAGAAAAAAAAACACTTTCGATGAAAATAAAGATACTCTCTAAAAACATGTATTCCCATAACATGTGATCTTAACTGTGAAAACACAGTGAGACAAAATAAATTCAACTTCAGTTAGTTCAATTTGTGAATAAATGCTCAAGTGAAAAAAACTCAAACATGACCTTAAACACAGATATGAAAGCTCTGGTCACAAGCAAAATACTGAACAATTAATCCTGCTGATCTCTCAACACAGTTTGGCCACAGACCACAACACTGACTGCAAAGAAATTATTTTTACATACAAGAATTTATAAGACATTATTTTATTATTATTATTATTTCTTATTTCAGTTTATTTTTTGGTGGTGAAAGAGGCTTGTTTTTCTCTGGTGTGTAACACGTACAGGCTGTCTCAGTCCTCTGGGTCATGTTCACGTGGTTCCACCTGTCTTTACTGGGTTTGCCTAAGAGGGATTCATTACTATGCACTCAACTGACCCTTCGCTAAGTCCCGCCCTCCTTAACAACCCCACATAGGTTGAATACCTGAACTCCCAACCACTCAGTTAGAACTGAAGAAGCTTCTTGGATGAGAGGCGAAACATCTTAAAGAACTCTATCAAGTCCAGTTGCCTATGACAACCCTTGCTACAAATACCATGACCTGGATGACTGAGAATCTTCACAGACACATTTCTATCTGACACATTTTAAAAAAGTCCTCTGCAAAAGGGTCTGAAATATGTAAAATCACGTAATGGCTCTGTACATGTTACAACATTTATATTAAAAGAGGCCTATGCTACACTGCAGCAAATGATTGATTGGATGGTGACATGTATTTGTATATGATAGGAGACACTTACTGACATTGGAAACAGAGGCACAGGGATCAGACTAACTGCAGCAGAGCATGAGATGGTTACCCTGCCAGACGCTCCATGATCGCCTCAAGAAAAGAGCCAGGATAAGAGCTAAGCTAACCCGTCTTAAGCCCTATGAGAGCGAGCCAGAAAGAGATGTGTCGTCGTTGGCCCTCTTTGATTCTGCACCAGCCCACATCCTCCTCCTCCTCAAACCCCTGCATGACTAGCAGTTCACCTACTTCAGCAACAAGTAACCTAACCACTATCTGTCTATCACCAAACCCTGTAAGCTAAATAACCTTGGCACTGGCACAAAACATTTAAGTCCAAACGTCACTGCTTTGCTTAATGTCATGGAAACTATTCAGGACACACTTACAATGGTCTCATAATAGACAGCATCACAACTGTATAACACAATGTTAAAATTTTAAAACTTAAAACTCAAAGAAGTTTTGTAACGTCAAGTTCTAATGACAAAGGCATTGATAGGTTATGTTTTTGGTTATTGTCAAATAATCATGACAAAGACATCTCAAACAATGTCAGTTGTGCATTTCTAATGATGTCATTGACTCTGTAACACTTAATGGCATCATTATGACAGTGTAATTACAGTTTTATGCACACCCCTTCAAAGAATGTGTTTCCCTTTTTGTAACAATGGATCACATGAGTGTTTGGGACAGCAGTTGCTCATAGTGATGGACTCACCAAGAATTATGGACATTTGAGGAGTTCTATAATACATTTCAGCACATCGTCCAACACATAAATGAGCTGGTGAGCACATTGGAGCATCCAGCAGCTAAAGCGACAGGTATTTCCCTTAGGAGATAATGTTGCTCTTTATCTGCAGGATGAGTAAATACAACATTGTTGAAAACAAGCTTGGAAAGATGTCTGACGATTAGTGGCATATATCTAAAATCTACCACTGCTTACCAGGAAACCTATGGGGAACTGACGGGTTGTTAAATGGGATTTGAGTGATTGATTTATTACCAAACAGAACATAGAGGCTGAACTGACATGTTGGTGAAGTAGGCTATTTAGTACACAGATTTGCAGGCATATGCATGAAAAGCACTCTTCAGAGCTGCAACCTTCATCTTATCTCTGAGCCCAATTAGATCTGGCATCCATGGCAACCAAAGTACCAAGGAGCTGTC
Organism: Lutjanus erythropterus; assembly: GCF_056507025.1. Taxonomy (NCBI): domain Eukaryota; kingdom Metazoa; phylum Chordata; class Actinopteri; order Lutjaniformes; family Lutjanidae; genus Lutjanus; species Lutjanus erythropterus. Next base: position 10,590,587 of record NC_139329.1, read on the forward strand.
AGAAGATACCATACTGAAAATAAAATCAAACTTCACTTCATTTTGCTTTGCTCACTTTGGTTTATTCAACCAGGCTATAATCCACTCAGGAAATAGCAGCTTACAGGAAGGCTGGGGTTATAAAAGCATTTACTGGCTGTCTTTGATAGTGATACGTTTTTCAAAATAAAGGACACACTATCAAATAATTGCATATAAAACCAAATTCAATTCTATCGAGTCAAGCACGAAGGTCTCTGGCGGATGGTATCAGATCTAACCCAGTAATGTAAAATGAGTTTTTTAAAAATGTATTGGTGCTGAGCTTGCAGAAGTCAGAGTTAACTTCTCTACTAAACAGAGTCGGGGCTAAAAGCTACTCTGATGATTCAGGTGTTTTGTGAGGTCTGGCCCTCGCTGGGGCCAAACCAATAAGATATTTTCCTGCTGGGGATTTGTCATATTTCCCATTTGCTCCCAGTGGGCTCATTTTCTCACAGGTAGTTCTACACGCGCAGACACCATCAGGGTTCCTACTCTTTTCTAGAGATCATTTTCCAGGTGTTTTCCAGTGATGATCTATCTGCTGTGACAGGGATTGTGCCACACACTAATATGTTCCTCTGTGTGAAAGTCTGATTTAAACTTAACCTGCACTCACCCTGAATTTCTGTCTCTCACTCCTGTAGAGGACAAGTGTTTAGTATATGGGCATAAACTTATCATTTCTTGCCTATTAATGCTCTGCTTTAAAGGAGCATATACAGGAGGTATACAGTGTATAGTTGAGTTGTCTCCCCCTGCCCCCTCCTCACCACACAGCACTGCAGGAGCACAACATTGTAATAATAACATGAAACAGGCAACAATAACACAAGTTACAGCCTGTAATTGGAATTTCAAAGGACATTACAGCTGTATGGTTATTATTAGAGAAGTGAGAATTTCAACTTAGCATGTTTCTTTAATATCTGATGACATGTCATGGTCATTATATGATTTAGTACAGTACATATAGACTTCTCTTTTAATAGTTATCATTTATTCATTTCTTATAGTTTTCTGTCACTGTATTTTGTTTTTGAAAGCCCTCTGCACTCTTAAGTGCTATGTAAATAAAATTTCATTATTATTAATTTGTAACCTAAATCCTTTTTTTCTTAAATTAACCATCTCTGCCTGAACACTAACAACTGAATAGCCTCAACACCAAATAGTAGCCTACAATTCTGCCTGCTGACAAATCTAGACTGCATACATAGTTAGAGTTGTGTCTGTGAGGATGAATGAGTGCCACTGACTCGTGTTTGAGGAGACAACGCTTGTTAAAACAAACAAAAAAAAAAGAACCTTGACTTGCACTCAACAGTGTCCAATGCATATTTGAAATTTTGCTCCTAGCCAGAGTTGAACCACAAATTTGTACAGCTTTCCAGGCAAAACAAGCCAGCAAGCAACTTGTTTAAAACAAGAGCATCATTCTGTAAACTCAGGGCTCAACAATAAGAATTGCCCACTTGCATGGGGCAACTAAAACACCATTTTGGGCAAGTAAATCTGGCAACTCACTTCCCTGACTGGGCAAGTGGTTAAAAAAAGAACTGAATTATTAAACTATTTTGATAATCAATCAATCATTAAAGTAATTGTTCAAACAAAATGCTGTTTTGTGCCTCTCCTATAGTTTTTCGGCTTTTCTGTGTTTACGATGATATTAACAAAAACGTCATTCTCAGAAAACAGGAGAATGTTTAATTCTCAAAATTTTCAATTTTTTCCAAGACATTTAATATTTTTGCCCAGTTTCCCAGGATGTGTGCAACCCTAATCATGTAAGTATGTATTACAGCATGAATGTAAGTGTGCAAGAAGGTCAAAACACTAACACGATGTCTACATTAGGTCAGGAATCAACTCTATGAAAATCATACTTGTAAGCCAACTGGATTCATGGATCATTTCAGCTCTGTTACTGCAGGATCACAACATAAAAATCCACTTCCAGTTTGACTGCATTATTCTAACAAGATTCAACTGTGTGAGTTTTTCAGCCTATTATCCAGCTCTGTACAGCCAGTAATGACATGCTGTTGTTTACAGAATACATACCATTGCATAGGCAATGTCTGTATTAACAATTCATAAGACAAGGTCAGCATGAAGTTGACAACTGCTCAGAATGTCTTTATGGGAAGCTGTCTGTATGTGAGAGCGTGTGCATGAGCGTGTTTGCGTCTGCCTGCCTGTTGACTGATCCCTCTTATCTGTGAAGCTCTGTTGGTGATTAAGGTTTTTGTCTGTTGGCTTTTTGTGCTAATGATGTGAGAACAAACATAGTGAGAACCATCATAGGATCGGTGGTGCGTATTGTAGGTTTTTATTTTACCCTTTTGCTCCACTGCCTGTGCTTTCTGGGACCTACGTTCAACGGATTTCTCCAAACAATCTCTACGCTACAACATGTTTGGCCTTAAAACACTTAATCGTTAGACCTGAGGGTCTCTTTTTTTCACTGAATCAGTGGAACACAGTACAAGGTGAACAGCAGGAGCACACAGAGTGAAGCAACTGATTTTCACTAATTTCATCATCAGTGCCAACTGTGACAGTTGGAAACACTGTGGGCCTAAGAAGAAAATATTTCAGTATAGGTGTGGTACAGCATCTAAAAGCAGTAGTCTGTCTTAAAGGGACAGTTCAACTTATTTGATGTATGAGATAGTGTATTACCCACAGCATCTTTTCCTATGGGATTTTGAAAGTCAAATATTGCTCTTTCCAAACCAACCAAACTCCATTCAACAAATCAATCATTTTACCTCACAGAACACAAGAGTTTCTGGTCTGCAGCCGCCTTGATCTTGATCTGTTTTTTTTTAAAAGGATAGTTCAGACTTAGTTATCATTTGTAAGTTACGCTATAACACACTTTATATAGTGGCGGTTTCCACTCAGAGAAGGTTGTCTGATGGCAAAGAAAAGCTGTGAAAATATTCTAAATACAGTGTACAATTAAAGGTATAATCTGCAACATTTTCCTAAAAAAAATGCATAGACTCCTACATTATTAGACAGTTCCTTTAAATTATCACTAGAAGTGTGTGTTGGTGGCTAATTCTGCAGAGACCCTACCCTCTGTCTGTATTCCCTTATTTTTCTTATTGTTTTTCTGTGCTCAGGATGTTTCACCAACCCAAAATGTGGTCTTCTTTTACAGTGATATGACCTTTTTTAAGTGACTAAAAGACCTCTTGTTGCTGACACCATCCAGTGCATAGCTTAGCTTCTGTGCTGGTGGCGTGCTCTGCTTCTCCAAACAAAACTGACTATTGATAAGAATTTCATACAACCACACTTTAAATAACCTTAACTTAAGTCCCTTTAAAAGTCCAGAGCAGGTCTACCACAAAGCCTCATAATTAAGGAAAACAATGTTCATGTGTTCTCGGTGCAGAAATGTAAATCCAGATCTGTTGGCCGGCATAGAAAACCATTCAACAGTAAAAGCTAAACAGAACCTGGCAGTGAACAGCAACAACACGGTTTGTCCAGGATGTGACCGCCTCCACAAGTCTCACGCAAGCACCGTGTCATATATACCCATTGCATGGTGGATGACAGTTATTCACACCACAGCTGTACATAGATAGAATGAAAAAACAAAAAATTCCCTGCATGAACCACTGCAAAGCCAGGACAAACATCCACATACGATCAGTCTGTAAAAAGGTAGCAGCAGGTAAGCAAAGCAGAACTTTCCTAAAATAGAAACGCTGTACATTCAGACAGTTTTTATTTATATTTCAGCCCAGACAGGGCACAACTGTCACCTTAAAACAAAATAACAGCAACAGCAGTGACAACAGCTCAAAGAGAGCTACTGACAAAGTGACAAAGGCATCCAGGAGAAGGTGAAGATTTACAGTAGAAGCCAGAGGTGAGGAGTTTTCTCAAAGGCTCTGCCAGCTTCGCCTGAAAATGATTCACTTTGAAACACTTGACCACGAGACAGGATGGGGTTGGAATAGTAGTGCCTAGTGTCTTACTATAGTCCATCAAGTAACAATCTGTCAGTTTATATCAATCATCAGAATGAGATAAATGTCAAAAAACTCTGTATAGTTGATAATATAAATGGTATTGCAGCTTCCAATTTCTTCAGATCTCATATAAAATCTAATTTAGCTTTTCCAGACAAAAAGAGAAGAGGAGAGGGAGGGAATATTCTGTGTTACTGAGTCAAAGAAACTCAGAATACAATTTATTTTCTCTTATTTATGCTTAACCTTATTTCATTAATGCAGGAGAGACATTTGACTCAAGCATTTGTTGACCTATAAATATCAAAGAATTTTAAAGGAACAGTTCACCCCAAAATAAAAAAAAAAAAAGATGCATTTTTTTCCTGGCCTGTAGTGCTACTTATTCCTCTAGATTTTTTTTTTTTGTGTGACTTGCAGAGTTCTGAAATATCGGCCAATGGGACAGTGTGTTGTGTAGTGTTCAAAACACACACACACTATAAATCTAAATTTCTCTCTTTCTAAAAATTATTACTCGATTACTCAATATAATCCACATACCTAAGTGTGAACAGTTTCATGGAGGCACTACTTTCTTTCTAGTAGAAAAGAAAGTAGTTCTCATACATTCTGAAGTAGTTCCATTAGATTGTACTGCAGCATGAACATAGTTCCTACATGAAACGGCACATGATTTTTGGAGAGAGACACTGGTTTTGAATTTTGCAGAAAACTCTGGAACTCACACCAAAAAAATCTAGATGGATAAGGCAAGAAATACGTATTTTTGATTTGGGGGTGAATTGTCCCTTTAAAGGTGACATTAGAACTAAATCAGGTCTATGTAACTATTCTACCTTAAAATTACAGTCTTAAAATCATTTTGAGGTTGACTGATGTTGGTAATAAGCTCAATAGTGCCTCTGTCATTCCCATTCTGCACCCTATTTGCCTGTTCTTGAACTATGTAATTTTGGTGGCTATGACACACACAACTATTTCACAAATTTAAACCTTTTCCAAAATCAAATTCGAGCATTTTCAAAGTGCATTTTCAAGCTTTTCCAGACCCTTACAGCTGTAGCAATTTATATATTTTATATTTAAATACTTACAGTATATGCTTAGGTATATGCTTATAATGATTAGGCCCCATTTCCTTGGCATCCTTTATAAACTAGATGAGCCAATATAAGACAATAAAAACAACCATTACTAGAAAAATAACTGCAATTTCAATAAAATCCCATTTTTTGTGAGCAAGGCAAAAACAATTAGACTCTCTGACTCACTTCTTTGTCTAGAAGCAAATTATGCAGTCAGACAATGATTTATTATGAAAGTAATGCAGTTAAACTTTCAAGCAGTTTCAAGCACTTTATCCAAAACTCAAAGCATCTTTCAACCTTGAACTCACTACATTAAAATTCAAGGGTTTTCAAGGATTTCATTTGAAAATATGTTCTTGTTCTCCCTCAACATTTGGCAATATACAGAGTTTCCTTATATATAGTGTTAAACGTCTGCAAAATGTTAGCTTGTAGCTGTTTTGGCTGTTTGGACAGGGAGCTTGGAGGAGCTGTTTAACGGGGCTCTTCCATTGGCACATTTGGCGAGTCAAACTGTGCTATGTTGATTTGGTTTTCCATTACCACTTATAACACACGGACTGCGCTGAGTCATATCTGAGATGGACCATCTCCTGACCAGTCCCCAAATGGGTTGCAATGACGTCTCATCCATCATGACCAGCCCTTGATGACCCTCCCTCTGCCCTCAAATAAATGAAATGTATTTTGCATGCCTGTGCAGGAGAGCTAAGAAATACAAATTTAAAAGTCTGTGTTCAGCTTTCAGTAGATTTGTGGCTTCTAACTGAATCTCTGTGATTTGAAGTTTAAATTCTCTCACTGTTTGTACTTTAAATGGAATAAAACATATTTAGCCATAATTTTACAGCCACCTGACTCAAGACGAGGGCGTATCGGTGAAAATACACACCTTCAATCGAGCAGCTCTGTTGTAAAGATGTAAATCCCTACCGTGCTGGGCTGATGCTCAAACCGAATCAGCCCAAGCCAGGACATGTGTATAGAACAGGGGCTTAAGCAAACTGCAGTCTGAAACTTGGCATGCGAAATCGCAAAACTAAATCAACAAATCATAAGTAATGGTGCTTAAAACTGAGTTGTGTAAAAGCACCCGAAACAAGAACACTGTGACAATCTCCAAAATAAAAGTTTTGAGGTGGATTTTCTCAGTGAGCTGTGGCTGATCTTTCCCCCACTGATTAGATCAATTGTAGATCCTGCACTGAAAATTGGTGACCAGGTTCCTACTCAGAATAGCTACAATTGTGTCATCATCTATAATTTGTAGTCACAACAACAAAATGCATTGATTTGGAAATAACATTAGTACTTCATTCAGTAAAGCAACAACAGCTCCAGGATCCCACTGCAGTGGCAGTCATGACATCCCCTGCTTTCACTCAGGAAGATATCTGTGGAACAAGCCAAGAAGCAGCTTCATTCAAATGGTAAGCAACATCAGATTATCTTGGTATCATCAGTCTTCTTTTGTAATTTATTCCACCAAGTGTCAGTGGTGCACTATTTCAATTCAGGCCTCGGTGCAGGAGGGGTAAAAACAAGGTGTAATAGGTGCAATATGACATTTACTACCACTGTGAGTATGCATCTTTCAAGTTACTCTGATGCTGTAAGATTTGTGTGTGGGAAATGGGACAATTCCAGTAAAAAAAAAAAAAAGAGTTGCTTTCAGCTGCATTGTGGCAGCTCTCCTACAAAGGACATATGGAGGAGTGGAGGGCAGGTAACGGTGCATATTGCTGTCTGTCACACTGCCACAGCATCTCTTCTGATACCACTGGGGAAAATGCCAAAGCCAGAAAATGTTCAGTTTTAAAATTGAGGTGAGCTGAGGCGATAATGTCAAACTGCTCAAGGAAGTTCAGTGCTCATAATAAAGAATGTTGTCTTAAAACATGAGTCTTCAACAGGCAAAAGGCTATCTATGAATCCTCGAGACATTATGCAAGCTAGCTAACCTGCTAAATCTGTGTAGCACCTTTCAATAACAGCAAAGTTGATTTGTTTTAGTGAAACATATTGGCCATTTAAAGTTCGAGTAAAGCAACAATAAATGTGTGTTCTGAGTTTGTCATGCCACAGAAACATGTTTTAACCACCCAGCTAAATTTGAATGATTAAAAAATATCACTAAGTATGCAAAATTTAGTCTCAAGATCATGAAAAAATGAGCAGTTTTCTATGCTCTGAAATGCTGGGGGCGTTTCCGCTCTGCTGTCTCAGCATCAAACACCACAACAGCCTGAAAACGACCTGAAACATGGATGCCACAAGAGCCAGAGGATCATGACGGGATTGTATTTTCTTTCTTCTGTGCTGGCTTGTTGGAACTGAGGTGAGCTGAAGTGAACTGCTGGGCTGATTTGGACAACTTCTTAAGACCCCAAAATATTTGGTGAAATATATATAGTAAGGGGTCCCTGTCCCACCTCTCTATCTATCTCTCCATCACCTCAAGGACACACACAGACCACCAGGCTCAGGAAACAAATGTAGACATCATCATCAACACAACTACACGTAGCCCTCAGATCAGAGGACATTTCAAGTGTTGCAATCATAGCGTGTGTGATATTGCTGCCCAGCTAAATCCAATAACAGCCCAGTCCTCTTCTGGGTCCTTCAATATAACAGTGTCACCTACCTATAGGGGATCCCTCGAGCACCTCTCCTGTGTAACGCGTCTCTTTGAAGATTGGCCGGTTGTCATTTTGGTCGATGACAGTGATCTCCAGTAAGGCCGGTCCCTCGACAAGGTTTCCAGCAAAGTCTGTGGTTGAAACTTCCAGCTGTGTGGATGAAAAGATAAAGGAGTTATTTTCCACAATGAAGACGGTGTTCTGTCTGGAGGTAACTCCTATTTACAGTAATCTTCCTAAAACTGTAGGGTTCATGTTCTGTGTCTTTCTGCACCCAGCTATAAAAACATCCAACCAGTCCTCCAGTGAAAAGAAAGCCACATTACCTTCTTTACAAACATCAGTGCAGTTTATTACATCTCCAAATGCAAATAGCAGTGCATTTAGCTTAAGACAGATAAAAACAGTTGCAATTAGTCTATCTTTGCTGCCAGTGGTGTGCAATTTCCCCGGATTACAATAATGAAATTATTTGTCCCCAAACACCTATCAAGTACCTGAGCATTTAGTATATAGTACTATAACATTTGCTGTTAAATACCCATTTGGGTAGTTGTAACTCTGGCTGTGTAATCACTCGACCTCAAACATTCTTGCAGCAGAAATTAATGTTTTTTGTGATTATCTGGTGAGAACTTTTCAAAAGATTTGGTCCATTAATTTTCTATGACTGTTTCTTACTTTCCCTTAAACTGAATTGACTGAATCATGTCCTTGCATATGTACGGCTCCAGATTACTTTACAGGCTCTTGTAGATGTAGAGATAAAACCTCTCAGTCGAGCCTGTTAAGATTACTCATCTCCTCCTCTCCTCCTCCTCTCCACCTCCTTCACCTCATCTGCTCCTGCGCCGAGGGATCCTCCATTGGCCCACATCACAGATTTTATGAATTCAGCTTCTCCCTGCTCTGCAGTATTGCTAGTCACCCCCCCCCCAGTTCACCGCGGGGACCCTGCCAGCTTAATCGAGTCCAGTGAGAATATGCACAATATCATTTCAGCAAACAGTGGCTTTTAATCCAGAGCGAGACAAGCCTGCCCTATTTAGTCGGTAAACTGTAAATTACTAATAACTGACAAAATAATTAAAGTCAGATGAATCTTGATGAGAAACTCAAGAAGTAAAAAGTCCATCCTTTCTTTTTTGTACAACCTATTAGACGGCAAATGTAGTTTAAATGCAATTTGAATGAACTCTGTCACATTGATGCAATTCTTAAGACTTAGGACTCCTGCGGTGTAACCAGTAATAAGAGGACATATCAATGTGGGAATAGTTATGTGCTGAAGATGTCTTTAATGAGTGAAAGGTGCCAACAAGGTGAAAACAATACCAACCACACACTGTTGCAGCTGCTAAATACATGGAGAAGTGGCATAGTGTGTTAAAGCAAGAGAAAATCAGGAGGGGTCTAGAGCCATGCTAGCAGCTCTATGATGCGGTATTCAGGCACAGCAGTGCTTCGAGCAAAACACTGATGTTGGCATGCTAACATGACACAAAAACACTGAACATGCTAGCAGGTATAGAGAGGCAAACTCCCTCCCCTTCTGGTGGACCATAAAGGGACCTTATTTTAGAAAAAATATAAATAGTAGATAATGGTGAAAGACAAATATTTTAGCATATTGGGAATTATGTGACAAATTACATATATGATATCAAGAAAGTCACCATATGTTGTAAAAATGTTTAAGTATAAGAGTGTGAAGACTACACACCCAGAAGTTGTGTAACTGATGCCGTGACTTTCTCCTTCCGAAAGCTAACGTTAGCCACTGAAGCTACGATATTCACACGAGCAACGGATCTCACATGTTCTTTCACTTCACGGCTGATAAAAGGACCAAGAGCCTCTGATAAAACACTTCAGGTAAGATAACATTACAGGAGACAGCAATGTTGGTGACATATATTGTGTGATTTTCTTGTCCTGAACAATTATCTTTTACATCTCGACTATGGGTCACATTTTTTTTCTCCAAAGTAAGGTCCCATGGGGCACACTGGAAGAGGAGGGACTTCACTATGGTAATATTTGCAAATAAACACAAAATACAACCGATACTGACAGGAAGGTCTTTATTTTATGACTAAATATTGTACCTGCAAAACTAAAGTACTGGACTAATTGAATTGTCAAAGTCTTTACAATTCATCCTTTGAAAACAATTAATGTCTAAACCAAATTAATTCCAATTAATAGTCATTGAGATATTTCACTAAAAAACTATACTATAAACAACTATCATCTACTAGCATAGCTAAAAGTATAAAGAGATATTTAAGGTCATTATGTGGATGAAATATACAGGGATGCTCGCTGTATCAACTGATTAGTTGTTGTTCAGTCGTTGTGTATAATAATAGTAACCCCAGTATTGTGTTGACACAATTGTCAGGGAGTAGAGACAAAGAAACAGTTTCAGGTTTAACACAGCTCCAGCACACATCTCTGTTGCACTGCTTTTTTTCTTGTTGACAAGCTCTGCATGCTTAGGGCTAGTAGTCGGGCATATGTCAAAACACAGCGTTAACAATGCATAATGTTAGCTAAAAAAGTTACAACTTGAGTACATGCAGAAGAATAGCACTTTACTGACTAATAATGCTGGGAGCATATTCATAAAAACAAGAACAAATTGGTCAAGAACATTATTCAACTCACAAGAAAACAGGAAAGCTTTTCCTTTAAGGAGTTACATGTACAAGTCCCACTGTCAAGTTAATTGGGATGGCTTAGCGTGATTACCATAAGAAATGAAACCATAGTGGAGCTGACCAGTTGTTTTATCTTATTTATTCAAGATTATTTTTTCTTTCTCAGTGGTAGTCTCTTTTGTTTACTGTAATTATACAAATGAATGTCTCGGAAAGAACATAGTACACAGTATTGATTTTAAAGCCCTATACCCAGCACAGTTGGGTACAATGAATTATAACACATTCTACAGACTGGAAAAATGAACTTATCTATAGTAGTGGAGAGTGGGGCATCTTGACACACTTTTTGCTTTCACGTCAGTTTCTTGGTCTCAGTACATCACAGTCACTCATTTTTCACATTAAACTGAATCATAAATTCTTGTGCCCACATGTATAATATTTTGATTTTTACTCCTCATTTTATGTTATAAATGGTCAAGTACACAATGTCCACTTTTGGCAAGCTGCCCCATCAGCGGGTAAGTTGTCACACTGTGCAGGGTAAATTGAAACTTTACATATTGATTTTTGCAGTAAAAAAATCAAATTTATTTAGACAGATGTTTCATATATTATTATTATTTTCCATCTTTACCTGCCCCACTGGTAGGGGGTGTGCTGCCATTGTTGGTCTTTTGTTCATAATTTTTCTCCTTCTGTTTACATATTCCTACACTCCAGTGTATGTCGACCCTTCTGGGACCACATGATTTAATTACTACGACTAATATGTGGAGCAGTATATCAACACACACACCGGTCTACATGTTGCATAGCAACCACCAACTTTAGCAGCTGGCAAAGTCAGCTTCTGCAGGGCTGCAGCTGGATAATGCATACTGAGAAGTACAAAGACAACTTGTCCCACAGTGACATGTGCTATTGCTAGGTATTACATGGATTTGTTAAATTTTCAATTCTGATTGGTCAACTGCATTATTCTAAGGTCTGTTATTTCTTTATGACAGACTGTTGCAATATATAACAGGCTGTTGCTATGGATACAGTATCAATCATGGTCTCTGGAGGAGCAATAACATCACTTTCCAATCAACAAAATCCTTTTAAAAAACAATACTTTTTTGTCAATTTATTGATTTATTTTGGTAAGTAACCAAGTAATAAGGAGGAAAATGAGTAAGTACAGTGAGCAGGTCATTATTGTGATTTCAACCCCTTCAGGGTGATACAGGACCCCTCCGCTTTGCATCAAGGTCCTGCATCACCCCATCTGAGCTTATTTCACAATAATGACTTGCTTACTGTACATTATCTCTTATCACAAGCCAGCTTTAGTACAGGGCTTTGGTTTAGGTATCAAAATCTTATCCCTCAATCTTTTCTCTCCTCTGCTCAGTGAATGATATAATTGAACATACTTACTTATCAAAGTTTTGTTACATAAGTAGTGCAGTTTAGCTTTCCTGCTTTTATGGTTGGACAAGCACACATTCACAGTCACAGCAACCAGCTACATACATACACACATGCATCCACATGTGTGTGCATTCACACACACACATAAATGCAATCACTTGACCTCTGTATAAGGAGTGGGACTAAGTCACACCGATGGAGAAAGAAACTCTCTGCCAAGTTCAATGATGTCTGCTGCAAAGCTCTATGACAACAGTACATGAGTGGCATGGCTTTAGAGAAGAAGCAAGACAAACTTTCACCAATGAAAAATGAACTCTGCTGAGTCCAGTGATGCTTCCTACAAGTGGCTAAAACAAACAAGTTATGAGTTATGGAAGGGGTGTGGCTAAAGTGCAGGGGGCGTGGCATATGCCACTAATGAAAAAGGAACTCTGCTGACTGCAATAATGTCTTCCACAAACATCTACAACAAATGATTCATTAGTTTGACCAGGTTATATGAATCCATTTAAAAGTTCTGCGGCTGTCTGTTTTAGGGCCCTTCCACTATCACATCCTCTTTTTGCCAGTTGTTATGAATAATTAACCAGCTATTCTTTTTTACCATGACCAACCTTTCCACAAAATCTTGTGCTAGTCTGAATCCATTCGTAGGTTAACACACACCCAGCCCACTGTGGCTGCCGATGGGTAGGAAATTTTTGTGGGCTGACAGATGGAGCGACTGCTGGAGCTGCTGGTTGCAGCTAAAAATATGAAAATTGTTTTCACCTCAGATTACAGTGACATAATACTGTACTGCATGTCAAGAGTAAAATGATTTCAGAACAGTTAATTGTTTATGCACCTGTGAGATTTTTCTAATGACCTCTGGCATTGGCAATACAACCAGTGTGACAACTTACCCGAGTGTCAAAATGCCCTGCTCTCCCTCACACATACAAAACTCCACTTCAGAGTGCTAACGACTGGACACATAATAGTCACAGGATTGCAATTACCTTTGATATAATCTAAGCATGTATGCTACTAGAAATCGCATCTGCAGATGAGGCAGTGCACCCTATGAAGTCAGCGATCTGTATCCTATAAAGATACCATATGTAATGACATTACCTCCATTTCAATCTTAATCTGTGGCTAAAGAGATCACTTCACTTCCTTTATTAGCACTGGAGCAGGGCTTTAGAGATTCATCAGAGACAGAGAGGTTCCTCCTTTATCTGCAGCATCACATTACCAGCCTTTCCTCTTCCTATCAGCAATGCATGACATCACGCAACCTCTCTATCACACGGGTCATCCCACTCCTCTGCCTCTATCTCTCTCCTCTGTCTTCCTCTTCCTTTGTCCCCCTCTCTGTCCGTCACCATGGAGCCTAGAGCATATAGTGTAATGGCAGTAATGGCACACATGCAGCTGAACTAAGTGTTTTAGGTGTTAGCAGCCTAATGGTTTCATATATCATCCCATCCTCTCTCTGCCTTGAGACTATACCATGGGAGGCTTTTCACGAGAGGGACCATTTCCCCCTCTGTCTCCACCCTGCAGAACTGCTGACTCTCAACTAATGGTGTTCTCATCCCAACGTGCATTTTCATCCAATCCACTGATCGGCTCACACACGCCAAGAGGCGTATTATATGTTGTGCAGGGATCTGCATGGCAAAAAAACTACTGTCCCATGCCAACAAGCACATGTATGCATGACTTACAGACACACACACACGCACGCATAAATACATGCATAGATTCTAGCTTTTCTTCCCAGCATGTCTGAGCTGTAATGAGAACATTAGCTGTGAGGTGCCGAGCATCAGATCATTTGAATGGGGGATTGCACCAACAACACAGCAATAACCTGTTTGGCAGACGGAGGGAATACATAATCAAACACATATCGTCTCGCAGCAAAGAAAATGGTGTGATCTTTTAAACAAAGCCAGCCATGAATAGCTTTGATTTCCATGACTTTCCTCTAGCTATGCGGTCTAAACATGCAAATACATGCAACCTGATTCCAGCCTACATACCGTATATGCAGTACTCGACGAAAAAGTATGCAGTCGTATGCAGAGTAATTTGGCTTGAGTTTTGATTGTAGTGTTGATGTAACAATAATGTAATACACAACAACTGAACATTTTTAGCAAAATGTTCTTTGTTTAAGATTTGTGGAGTTGCAAAAATGAAGGAGATGCTCCTTCTAGAAATAATGTGTAAATTACTATTTCAATTAATGAGATCCTCAATGTTTCTCTCCCAGATAATTTAACAGTGCTACAGGTGTAGGTCACAGCCACCTCTGTGTTTTTCTCCATGAGTTAGGTATGGTACAGCCTGGATAGCTCTGAATGCCACAATAATTACAAGCCTGTGTAGCCAGTTGCTGTGGAGAAAAAGCGAGTCAGAGGCACGAGTCATAGCTGCATTGTTCATTATGCACAACAGTGAAAAAACTAAGCAGCTTTGTAATCCTAGATTAGAACTAGCTGATGTTTTAATAAACACAATGTTGCAATTAAGATCTTTTTTTTTTCATTGAGCTTCACTTCCCTAAATTACCTCTGCCTAAACTCCCTGAATTAAAACTTTTAACATAATAAGTGTCTCTGTGATTAACAACAGACATAACCAATGAATGGGCTAATTAGCCTACTAATAAAGTGATATTCGTCTAATATACAATGTAAACACCCACAAATGTAGAATGTTAGAAGGTTAATAAAATAAAATCACAGCAATATTTTTTTTTTATATTTGTAAGGGTTGGATTCAGCCCACAGACCGCTAATTGAATAGGCCTGATATATAGCATACAGTATGTGAAGTAGAATTGGGGCAGTTTCTTCTTTCTCTGCGTCCTCCCTGCATTACTTTTCATTGACTAACCATATATTTTAAAAATGACTGTGATTCTACTTATAGTAGCAGTAAGTGTTTTTATGTAACTGAGCCAAAAAAACATATAGAAGCAAGACTGAGATCTTGCCTGAAGTATGTGATAAATGGCCATCATATGTATTTTTATACCTTGTCTCAAAACCATAATCTTTTACAAAGAACATTTTTCTTACCCTGCAGGCTTTATGTGAAACAGTGAGCCTGATTAAACAGCTGCCCTTGCAACAATGGGAATATTCATCAAATAGTGCCTTTTCTCACTCTGCGCTCATCTTAACACTGCTGCTACTGTACTCTGCTAGGTCTCCTCTAATAGCTCTATCTGTACGCGTGTAAAGAATCCTCGCTGGTCCTCGCTGGCTGGATGCTCGTGCGAATCCTCACCTATGCACCTGTCCTCTCCTCTCACGGATCTTTGCATAATGAAAGACTGCAGAGAATATGTGACGAATGTGATTTTGTCTGTGCATGACAAATATAAAACGTGTGAAAGGGAAAGCATGTTCTTCAGAATATATGTGGGCCTCTGTCTGCATGTGTGAATATGTGGAATAAAGTCTTCTGAGACCCAATCAGCCTCCAGCATACAGCACGTATAAGTTATACCGCACGGACTGTACACACCACTATCATCAGTCACTGCTGCCTCTGGGGAACTGCCAACTCCTGAGAATCGAACATTCAAAGTTGACTAAGGGAAGAGTCCCAAATGAATATGAGAGACTATATTAAAGGGACAGTTCACCCCAAAATCAATATACATATTTTTCCTCTGGTTTGTAGCGCTATTTATGCATCTAGATATTTTTGGTGTGAGCTGCAGAGCTTTGGAGATGTCTACCTTCTCTCAAATATAATGAGACTGAGTGGCACTCAGCTTGTGGTGCTCAACAATTTTGATAAAAAAACTTTTGAAAAACTCAACAGCAATGCAGTGTCTCTCTGCCGAAGTCATGACCAGCTCACTCAAGATAAACCACACACCTTGTTCTGAGCAAGGATGACTTTTTTTCTACAGTAGAATCTACATGAAACTACTGTCAACAAAGTCTGTGGATTACCTTGAGTAACTGAGTCATGATTCCTGAAAAGAAATACTGGGTTTTTTCCAAAAGCTGAGTGACATTTAGTCCCATTATATTGAGGAGAAAGCAGACATCTCTACAGCTGATATCTCCAAAACTTGGCAACTCACACCACTGTAGATGGATAAATAGCACCACAGGCCAAAGAAAAAATATGTATTTCCACCAGTGTGCATAGACAAGGACCCAATGATGACAACACAGTGTGTCTGTGTGTGAGTGTGTGTGGTGTGTGTGGTAGATTAGTGTGGGAAGTTTAAGTCAGACCCGAGGCACTGCATCCCTCACATGGCTCATCACTTGCCTGTTAGCAAAATGAGGAGGCTATTTTGTCTCTATCACGGATCATAGCGAAATATTTTCTCAAGTTGAAAATTAGCATCTATGTGGCAGTGATTTCATTTGGAGGGAAAATTGCTTATTAAAGGCAGGGAGAATTGGAGAAGATGGGCCCTGTCCGTGCCGGATCGGAGTCGGTCGGTCGGTCACAGGGGAGATGATAAACTCTGTGACCATTGCCTCTGTGTTTATTGGCTGACCTGGCCCCACCTCCGAAGTGTAGATCTGCGACTACAAGCCATCTCGTCTGTGAACATTACAGGTCTCTGTGAGCGCATCTCTCTCCTGCTGTTTCTCTTTCCTCTCGCTTTCCTTTTCTGCCCTGAGACTGTGTCGGAGAAGCTTGAACGGGGCAATTTTCTCTCAGAGCTGAGATCATTATCACACTGAGACCTTGACACTTCTCCATGGTGCAGAGGTCGCAGTTTAAGGCCAACTTTCTTTCAAAATAAAGGCCACGCTTAATTCAAGTGTTGCTCATATAATTATTTATCATGAATATACCACAGATTCCAAATGGGTGCTGCAGTCTGAATATCATCTGTTGGTGCTGCTACAAAAGGATATCCTCAACCATATAACACTTCACACTGACAAGTACCTTTTAGGCCAGATCTTATACATATGATGTTTTTTCTTGGTGTAAAAAGACTGTGGCTTGATGCTCTTTAGCCTGAAGCGATCAATATTCAGCGCATGGACAAAAGGAATCAGGGATATGTCAGAACACTTCTTGATTTGCCAGTGACAGTACAAATACAGAAGTTTTGTCCCTCCTCTCTGTGACTCATACAGACACATAAAGTATCCCTTGGCAACAAAGTCCGCATCTGGAGGTGGTGGGGTGGATTGATGGCTCAAACAAACACAGGACTTTCAACCGCAAGACTACAGTTTATCTCCCATACATTGTTATGTGCCTCGTCTCACTTTCGTCTCACGACTTGCTTCAGTACCTGTGTCCAAAATCACTCACTACTGCCTATATAGTCCACTATGTAGTCAGTTCACCATTTCGTAGTGTTGCCCAAATGTATATTAAGGATATTATACCCTATATAGTAAACTCAAAGTATCCCATAATGTATCGTGAAAAGTAATGTAAACCCGATGGTCACTAATCAAGCATTATATACCATTGTGGATTATGCTGAAAGGAAAACAGCAATAACGTAATTAATGACACAGGACATAATTAATGACCCTAGACAGTGAGTCGGGAGTAGTGAATCATTTTGACCACAACCACTAACATCGCATGACGTATGTTACATAATGTACTTGTCTTAACCCAAAACATTATCTTTTCCTAAATCTAATAATATGATTTGTTGCCTAAACCTAACCAAATAATTTTTTCGTGCCTAACCCCTCCCAAGCTGCAACCATTTCACAATTTGTATCATGTTAAAAAGGCTTTCTGGCAGCGTGTCATACAGCCACTGATGGGTATATTGTGCCTACCAGTATGAGACACCAAGAGGCATAACAAATCAGTGTTGGTAATCGACAAGACGGCATGAAAGAGTGTTGATTGTACATGATTGCACACAAAAATATAGGATGTGCAACTGTACCTAAACTGTTCAAGGAGGAATAAGTGTAGCAACACTCTCTTCTGAAATCCTTTGGCTTGCTTCAATTTAAATTTATAGCAGAAGCAAACATTGTCTTCCTCTCCTCTGTCTCCAAGGATACCTCCCAGCTTTGAGTCTTGAAAGGCCTTTGTGCCCAGATGAGAAGCCAGGTTGATTACAGGGGAGGGATATACTGTAGGCAGAGGTGTGAGCTGAAGACCCAGTCAATTGGGCGCTTGGCTTATTGTGGCACAAGTAGAGGAAAGGGTAGCTGAGCTGGGGCGGCTTTATCACAGCCTTAAACACAGACAAGAATAGAAAGTGTGAAAAGGGAAGCGGAGAAAAGGGGCAGAGTCATGCATATGGAAGCTTCTCCATTGCCTTCCACTGCCCTCGCCTCATTTCACATTCACCCAGCATGCAGCTCCTCCTGAGCCATTCAAGTAGTCGTCCCTTTGCTGGGGTGGTGAATTCAAAGGGGCTCTGCCTGCATGCCGTTTTCTTAAGATCCCAGTGAAACCGCTCTGCAGTAGCTCCAAGGTGAATAGTACCCCGTACCTCCCAAACACTCCCGTGGCTCAGGCTTTATCAGCAGGCTGCTCTCCAGCATGCAGAACCCCCAGTCCTGGCCTAACACAGTTCAGACGGATCCCAGGAGGGAGAGCTTTCCCTCCCTCAAACTTGCCTCAGTGGTTCCCCTCGGACACAGCGAGGGGGGCATAATCTGATCACTTTGAAACTTGCTGACCGGCTTCACTGTGAAGCTCCTGCAAAGTGGGTTTGATTGGTCAGATCAGTGTGGAACCGGAGGTCAGGTCGGTGGCATTAAAGTCTTGTATCCCAACACTACATCTTGACAGACTAATGACTGACTGATGGTGGGGAAGTTTCCACTGGCAATTAAAACTTAAACATAGATCATGAAATTCAAGTTAAACTAGGGATGCACCGATACCACTTTTTTCTGAGTATAGATATGAGTACTTAATAATGCCATCACAGTTCTTACAATAACTTTAAAAACATGTTTTATATTTATCAGATGTACCTCACCTTCTAAATTCTAATAATAAATTGCTGCTGTTTCCTGCTGGTGTAATTATAATTACTGTACACATTACATTTTTGGATTATTTGTAGTAAGTTATTTTACTAATTTCGTGTTCGTGTTTATTAAGCTGTTCAGTTTATTATGGACATAATATATTTCAGTACAATAATTACACAACATTATTATGGACTTAAAGAATTAAGTTTACTGGTACACATGGTGTTACATGTGATAATAACTCATTATCATTTACAGCACATTAACTAGTATTTTAGTGACTCATTTACACATGTAGCATTTAAGTTACTTCTTCATGTCCCTCTTGTCTAAGAACTAATTAGGTCCTACCTTCCATTGTTTAGGGGGCACAGATATGAGTGTGGTGCCATGTGTGCAACAGTTTTGTTTACCCTGCTGTGAACCCCAAAGAGTGAAGTTACGTGTTCTGTGCTGTCAGATCATTTTGGTGAAGATTAACTATAGAAAGAGGTTGGTGCTGCTTATTACCAAGAAAGAGGGTTACAGACTGGTGGCGGCTGTGTTTTTTCTTCGTCTTCGGATTCATTAGTCAAGGCATTCAACTGGTTTACGCCCGCTGGGACCTATTGGACAGCGGCTGGCTGCGATCTGCAGGTGTGCATTTATTTCAGTTTTATGTGGACTTTCGTTACTTACAACTTTGTGAACATTTTTAAAAGTTGCTGCCATAATTAGTGGATGATCTTGAGGACAGCAAGTCTCTCGATGATAATGATGGCGTGACCAAGAAAGGAGAGTAAGCAAAAGCATTTTCTGATATTTTTTGAGACATGGTATTGAATGTGGGGTATCGGAGTAGTTTTATAAGTATAAGTACGAGTAGGAGTACGTGAGGACAGTATCAGACCGACACCCGATGCTGCTATTGGTATCTGTGCATATCTGATTTAAGCTATTGACATGGGTGACATCAGGGGAGCACTGGGTTTTATGCCTCCCCAAAGGTGAAGATGTGGGTCCATGATGAGGTGTAGTGTGCTTCAATTAACAGATGAACAAGCACAAAGCCATGAATTCATACACTTCTGAGCATTAATGCAGTTGGTACAGTGACTTGCGACTCTACCATCTAAATTACACTAACACAACACAACACCTTCAACAGCTGGCTGTGGTGAAAGTTGCCACTCACTGAAGAAAGCTGGTCAAAATCTCCTGAAGAATCCCTCCAAAATATCACATCAAGTAAGTGAGAGCTTATTTCGAGCTTTGCTTTTTACCTTTTAGTAATCATTGACTTATGTCATTTTAAATTTCATCCTCACAGCTGTAGCGAAGGTCAAGCTACATGCGCAGTTTATATTATGTTCTTTAAAATGATGATTTATGTTGAAATGGCATTCTTCTGCCTTAATAATAATTAATACCACAAGATAATACGGTAAAGGTTTAGAACCCACAGTTCTTTGTTCTTTGTTACATGTAGTGTTGGCTGAAATATGACCAGTGTGTTTTGACATTAGCTGAAATTATACTTTAAAAATAAGTGTATACATCGGAATAATGTTTCTGTTCCCAGGAGAGAGAGTGTCTCATTTTCGGGAAAAATACCATTCCATTCTCCTCGCCAACATTACACCATGTAGCATTACATTGGAAGACATTTTTTGCCCCCTTGATGTTCAGCTCAAGTCAGCACCCATGGCTATTGGTATTGTGATTCAAACAAGTTTCTGAGTACAGTATATTTTCATTGTGTTTACAGTAAGTCACAAAGTCAAACATCACAGAGAAACAGCTTAATTGTACTGTTATTTTACTATGTGGCACCTGCAACCTACTCTAATGTGAAGAAACTGTCATACACCTCCTTTAGAGTACAGCAAGGTGTGAACAACAGAGGGAGGTTTTTTTTGCCCGATTCTCCCAGAAGAATTTCACTTTTTCTGTTATTCCTCTCAAAGTGAAGACCTCAAGGCATCAGCTTCCCTTAGAAACACCCACTGGGACATGGGGATGTTAATCCACCAGTCTTGTACACATCTACTGCATCTGCCGTCAAATACTTGAATAATTTTACACCAATGAAATTAAGCCATGGAAGCAGGGTGTCGAGATGAAAACACAGCTCCCAAGTGTGTTTCAAGCTCTCACCAAAGCCCCTCTGAGAGATGTGGAAAGACCAGCTGGGATTGGGTGAGAGTTTTCTGCAGGAGAACATATTTTTCTGCAAAGTGAAGCCGCAACTTCATGACATCAAAATGGTTAAACCAAAAGATTAAGCCTTTGTCAAAATATTTTAGCCATGCTACTGGCATCTCCCTAAGGATGTCATAGTTGGTCTGATGATCAGTTGGTCCACCACAGACGGCGGGTCCAGACTGAACTACTAGAGGGATTGCAGTGAAATATTTTTGTACAGCCATTCATAGTCCTCGGGGAATGAATTCTGTGGACTTAAATGGTCATCTGAATCTTTCTGTACCACAACCATGAGGTTGACACAGGCCTGTCGCTGTGAGCCCCTGTATATTCTAGTTGTACTGCAATACTACGTGCATTATCTCTGTCCAAAACTTTTTTGTCAAGATATAATATGGGCAGTGTTGCAGTGAAGCAGCTTGTGATTTCCCCTCTGCAGATGAGTAAGGTAAGTGTCTATTCATTCATAACTAATGTAATTTTATTAAGTCGGTCAGGATATTCCCATAATTAAATTATTAAATGGTCTCTCTGCCTCCCTGTTGACTACTTTGAGGAGAGGTGATAGAAACTTAAAGGATGTCATCTTATTTTATTTTGACCAGATAAAATAAGTGCACAAACTTCTCAAAAACAGAACCAGGGCAAGTGTCATCCATTGGCTTCACCATCAGTAGGTGACATTTGGGGTTTTGAGTGAAATAACAACTACTAAATGGACTGTCGTGCAATGTAGTACACACATTTGACCCTGAGAGTCAGGCTGGAATGACTCAGCTGCAGTGATAATTAGCACAATACATTACACAGTTCGCTCACGTAGTGAATATTACACCTACTAAAAATCAGCATTGTTAACATGTTAGCACTGTCATTGTGAGCATGTCCGCATGCCGATGTTGCCAAAAGCAGCATTCTGCTCAATCTGCTCAAAGCAGGTTTTGGAGCCTGCAGTCTGTGGTGCTGATGAATATGTATGGTACTGACGACTGTCTCCATTAGTTTGTGCATCCTGCTTTTATCAGTGAGGATAGGCCAAATAACAAACACCTCTCTGTATAATGTAATACAATTCAACAGCACCACAAGCTACATTCTGCAAAAAGGTCATAAAGTTGAATCAGCACCTCTATAAAAGAGTTTCAATAAAAACTGAATGTTATAATCTTTATAAAGGTGGGATTTATTGCAGGACTGTTGGCATTACTTCATAAACTGGCAACAAGTGTATAATCATGGCCTAGACAAAATATTGTTTCTGTTTAACTACAACAGGAAGGCATAAATTTACAGTTTGTAATTTTCTTAACATGCTCATCACAAAGAAGGAACTATGAATAGAAGAGTTGTATGCTAAAACATGGCGACTGTCTGCAAACAAAATGGTATCTCTACTAGGAATGCGCGATTGGATGTGTATATATATATATGTATATATATATATATATATATATATATATGTATATATATATATATATATATATATATATATGTATATATATATATATATATATATATACATATATATGTATATGTATATGTATATATTGGCTATCTGCGTTCATCACCAGTTGTCCTTTTTTGTTAGTGGGGTGGGCAATTTTGTTATTTTATTTTGCTAATTTAAAGGTCTGAATTGCATTATTCAGCAGCAATACACACCCAGTCAGCCGAAGAACGAGTGGGAGGAGGACAGCCTGTAGAGGCAGAATATTTTCATGTCTAATGTAGTGAATTATGGATTTATGATGAACAAACCAGAGTTGGTGACTGTTGGAACGATTGAAAGACTAATCATGAAAGTTTTGGTGAGTTTTATTTTGTTTCTGTCTGTCGAGTTTGAATGAGTGTGTTTTCATTAAAGGCTATTAAAGCTTGCCTTAACTCAGAAAAAGAGAGAAACTTGGATTCAGAAGGTGCAGAGGGGGATTTTTCTGTTAAATAAGAAAAAGAGTGTAATAATAATATTTCTTTTCTTGATATGTTGTTAGTTTATTTTGTTCGTTTATTTCTGGAAAATTCATATCACTAAACCCTGATCTCCACAAACAAAAAACATGACTTAACCCCACTATCACTCCCAAATTGTTTGACATGTCTTTTAATAAATAGACTAAAGCTAGGCAACAGCAAAACAGGCACAATATATTTGTCCCAAATTGTTTGTTACATAATGTTCAGCTCACTAAATTATCTGTTTCAATTTGGTATACACCATGACCTAAAGTCTATTATTGTTTAATCATATCCAAACACTCTGGCTGGTTTCTGAGACATGAATAAGGCCCACCATGCACTCAAAACTTTACATCAATGGAGATTTTTATTGAAAACATCTTAGCATACCTCTTCTTGCAATCAATTTTTGAACAACCAGCTCCAAGTTTTTAAATGGAAACGTGTTTACCTTGGTGGTCTGACTTGTAGTTATAAAGCCATTGTTAATGAATTTAAAACCCATATTATTAGATTAGTTTTAATCAGCACAAATATCTCAGATCTTGTAAATTATTTTAAAGAAATGTCAATGTGCTCTTCAGCAAACACTGAAATATTGGATTCTGTCATGTGTGGATTTCTTTTTCTGTTTCTTATCCCAGAGTCACTGATCTGAAATGTTCCTCATTACATCAAAAGAAAAGAAGCCCTTGGAATGTCAAAGAAGATATAAATAGATGGTCTTTGGAGGGACTGAGATTGAACAAAAGATGGAAGGTGAAAAAGAGTGAGGGAGTTAAAAGTATAGAGAAGATAGAAAATGATAGAAAAGATCTTTCATTCAGCTGGCCGTCTGGCAAGATAAAAAATAATCCTGCTTCTGAAAGGCGTTGAAAGAGTCACAAAGGCTCTCCCTGGTGTATCACGGTACAAAATAGCCCCCCTCCTCTTCTAAGGTATAATTCAATCTGCCTTTGTCTGCTGCTGAAGGTTCTGTTTGGAGGGCTGGTAGAAAACTAGGCTTACCTGTCTGCTGCTGTCTCCGTCACTTCTTTTGTAATGTTTCATATTTGCACTTACAAGCGGCCTGGATACGGTGAACTCGGCACTGAACTATTCCATCAGTAGGCAATTACTGTACAGGTATTTCATTTCTCTCTTTGAGTAAAAAGACTTACTTGACGTATTTGTTTGCAAAGACATGCTGGAAAAGATGTGACCAGCATCTACTGAAGTTACATTTCATGCAGTGTGGTCATTTTACATAATTTACGGCAATGTTACACTACTATCCTACAGCGGTATGCAGTGCACATTAGCCCACATGGTTACAAAGAGCTGTGATTTACTTTGTGTGCATTTTAAAGCCATATTGTGTAAAATTTATGAATTACAATGGCTGAAAACCCAAGACATATGTTACATCTGGTTGGGTTGTGTACTTACAGTATCCCAAATGTTTACAACAATGTTCAGACAAGGAGTAATATATAATTTATTCAACGTATGGTGCATTTAGCTAGATCCTAGTTGCTATAACCTCTGGGAAAAAATGGGATATGTCAGATGGGAGGAAGTTTGGGAACCTGACCAAATGTAACATGACTAAAACTTTAATATTCATCAGCAATGGTGGCTGTCTAAAAGTGAAGATAACAACTCCCATGATTCCATGGTACTTCATGACATCATCAAACTAAATCTTTTGTCATTGTTTTAATTTGAGAGCAACTTCTAGTGACAGAACTGTAAAGCCAAAGGACAGGCTTCAATCAATGCAATAATGACTGAGTGTAAAAAATCTGGACCTTGGCTGGTCCAGGCATATTTTCAACCATAATGACAGAGAAAATGCATATTTTTCCTCCTACCTGTAGGGCAATATATCCATCTAGATTGTTCTGATGTGAGTTGAACTGTCCTTTTAAAATAAACATGATCAAAATGCTGATGCTCTCTTTACTTTGCCCTTCTGTGTTTTGCCCCTCTCAGTCGGCTAGTGCTGCAAAGCTGCTCTCAGCATTTTGCTTACATATGTGGGTGAAAATTAGAGTGCACAAATGTAACAAAAAATGCTAAATACACAGATTCACTCGCTCTGTTATTGACTCTTATAACTCGCTTCCCTACTTCTTATTAGCAAAAAAAGCGGAATATGAAACATTCAGGTAACAGCTTCTCATTTTTAGCTGGTGCTGACTTTTTCTTTTGCTGTTATAATGTCAAACTCCATGAGAAATTTAATAATGGGCCAAAACTTTTTTCTTTTTCTCTGTCCTCCAGTGACAGTTGATACCTCTGTCAGCTTTCTCTTTTACTGTACTTAAATATGCTATGTGCTGGATGTGTCCATGTTAAATTAAGACAAAATTTTGAAGACGGTTAAGATGATGCTGTGGGACCTGTAAAAGATTTAGTTCATGTTAGCAAAAAGGCTAGCTAAGTAGCTAGCTAATCTGTATCAATCATAAGATAGCTCATTAGCTAAAGTTTTGCTGACATTAGCTAGCTAGTTAGCTAGGATTTTGCTAAAATTAGTTAACTTAAGTGTGACCCTATATGTTGCAGGAAAAGGAGACATTTGTCCAATGCATCGAGTTTGCTAAGAGTAAACATCAGAGTAAACAGACTGTTTACAGAGTAAACATCTGTGCAACTTTTGAAGGGTCAGTTGTTAGAGATTCTGTGCAACAAGTAACCAGAGGTCTTCCCTAGTAAAATGATCTGATCACATCGTATCAATTTCAAGCTTATTAACTCTTGTTTTGAATCAGGACCTGTAGACTTTGGATTAAAAATACCTTGTGAAAAAATAATATTAGCCTATTTAGTGGTCTTCAGGTGTCCTAGATACATATTTAATTCTCATTACATCTTTTCTGCTGCAATGTGATTATTTTTTACAATGTATACTGACTATCTTGCAAGAAAAAAAATATGCTGTAGCTTGAGTGAGGACTTGCTTGAGCTGTGCCTATTAGTAAACAGAAAATATCAGCTTGAACTCTGCTGTGGTATAGGGGACTACTAGCCTATTTTTATAGTTTCAGGACTTCAAGACTTTTGTAATAAAACTTTTCAACTCTCTTTGTGTTAGTGATCTTATAAACTTGAACAAATTACCCTCAGCTGGAACAGGAGTGACTAAATAATGAAGGTTTTTTTTTTCTTTTCATTTTTAGACAGCCTATCGTTCCCAGCAATAAATTTATGTCCTCTTACTGTATTTACTTTTGTACCTCCCTCAGGACAGATTCCAGTAATTTAGTGACCCATTTCAGTCCATTTCCTGTCTATTGTGGTCAATGTCAGCCATTTTAGTAGAAAAATACTGAGGCTGTTTTTGCCTCCAGTCTCTCCAGCTGAAAGCGGAGCTGCCCCGGTACAAAGGCAGAGTGCATTTAGGGGTTGTGCCATGTGCCTCAGCAGGCGGCGGACAGGCTGAATTAGCAGCGGTAATGCCTGAGGCTGAGCAACAGGGCACTTACCGTTTAATCAGGTTATCTGGGAGTAGGGGCACAGCAGTACGTCTGCAGGGGTTTATGGGGGTTTCCGGAAGGACAGCAGGATAGTGACACAACTGTCAGAGTTGAAAAGTCTTGACCTGAAGGAAGGCTTTAGAGCAGCAAAAAATCTTGAACTTAAAATAAAACGTAAAAGCTCTCTAAGCCGTACTGTCAAAAGAGCTTTGAAGAAAGTTTCTAATTGTTTGCTTTACATTTGAAGGTGTATTTCAAAACCCAAATCACCGTTTGAGAAACCAAACAACTGATGCAAAATTGGTTTAATGTTTACTGTGTCTCTGACATAGGAATAGAGCATCGCAAACACAGTTAACTAGACAATTATGCATGTGAAATAACAAATTATAGAGCAGAGGCATTATCACAGGAGCGCAATGATGTGTGACCCTCTGGCACGAAAGTATTGTGGTTACATTTCTTAAAGGTAAAAGCTATTATGGCGGCTAGAGGTTTGTTTGCTCAGAGAGTGGGTGGTGGTGGTGTCAGTGTTGATGGTGGTGTGTGTGTGCGTGTGTGTGTATGTGTGTCCTTTATCTCTTGCCCACATACAGGGACTAAGTGCACATCAGGGCTGTTTTCCTGTGTGCAGGGCAGCGTATCCTGCTCTCAAAAGCCCAGGAAATTACAGTCCAGCCAAGCAGAAAACAGGAGTGGGATCTGGACAAGAGGCTTCACCTGTCCCAGGCCGCGGGCTCATAAAGTAACACCTACTGTAAATTAGGACGACATTAGATTGCTATATGAAACAGTGGTGGATGTCTGGGGAAGTGTGTAGGCTAGTGTATGTGTGTGCCTATTATGATAATACATACTGTTTATTTTTATGAATTGAAAATGAGCTTTTTAATTTCTTTTATTATTAGTCGTTTACTTTTGTTATTATTCTCTTGTCTCTTCTGCCTTTTCTTACTTCTCTATGCAGTAGTGTAAGGTTATGATGAGCCCCAGTGCACAGTAATAACTAATTACACACACACACCATTAGGTGTATATATATTTTACCACCAATATGCTGGATTTTATAGTCGAAGTTAGGTTCTTGTATTAGGAAAGTAGGGTAGTCAAAGAGAAATCAGAACCATGGATAACACTCTGTCATAGTCAAAGTATCACATGACAAAACTATACAAAACTGTTATTACACTGTTCTAATAATCCATTATCGTGTTTCTATTCATATTATATTTTCTACATACTGCATTTTTATATTGTTGTTATATATTGTAGATAAGGCTCAAGCACCTTGACACATTTCTAATTGTATATATTTGTTTTTCATTGTTATTGTTATATTATATCTTACCCAGCAATCATCATTGCATGTCTGTATGTAATTTCATATTTTTTAATAGTTTATTGATAGTTTATGTAGAAGATGCAGAATAATATGCATTAATAGATTGCTACTGACTATTCTACAAAGACAAGAAAATCATTTGCACGTTTCAGGTTATATAGAACAAATGGAACCATTTTCAGTTCATTTTTTTATTTTTTTTTCGAGGTGGCAATCTGAGTCACTCTCAAGCGCCTGTTTTCTGAGGCCTGTTCTCTGTATCCCTTTCTTTGAAGTGTCTGGAGACACACTACGCCCACAGTATTCATTACATTTGGTTGTTTTGTTAGCAAATAGGAAAACTGTGTTAATTTAGTTCAACATTATGAACCTCACTCCCAGCAGTAAGGCCCTCAGAGACACAGTGCTGTCAGGTGTAGTGTCGTGGCTGCAGAAAATTGTTGTGGCTGTCAGGTATCCACTGAGATCATATGAAACTTCAAACTGAATAAAGTATCAGTTTCTCTCCTCACATGTTCACACTCTTTAGTGTCCATTAACAAAAATCTTCCCAAACGAAGTTATTTTAACTAAGGTTCAGGAAGAAGACCACACCACTCAATCACCTGTGATTAGGTTCCTACTTGGGAAATAAAACCTGTCGTGCTGTAAAATAAAATGCATGTGTGCTGTTACTTCATGTGTCGTTTTTCCTCCTCTATGTTGTATACGCAAGGAGGGTTCAGTTGTGTGTTGTGTTGTCGTGCACATCAACTGATTTGAGGTTGGAAGCAGGAAATTTCAGCTGAAAATGCCGACCGCCGACGGTAAGTTGAATGCAGCACAACCCTTCTCTCTTGCTTGTCTCAGTTCTCAGCCCCGCCAAAACCCCTGATCTTTTCACCTCTCCCTTCTCAGTGGTCAGCACAGTGGCCCCACAGCAAGAACGTTCAACCTTAGCTGTTGCAGGTTTCTTCCATGAGGGTGTATGCATGGGTCTCTGCCAGGTGCTCCAGCTTCCTCACACCATCAAAGACATGCATGTCCGGCCAAACCACGCAATTGACCCCCTTTATCCGTCCCCACGACCCCATCATCCCTCTGTACATGACCCACATCTCATATTTTAACCCAGTGCTTCCACTTGTGTGATTTTTTCCCCCACTGAACCAGCAAACAGCAATTTGTGTTAATTCACAAGAAACGGGTAAATTGATAAAGCTGTTAGACCTGCTTACATCTAATGTTTGACTTGTGATGTAGTTCTTGCTAATTTGCCTGTTCACAACTGCCTTCTATTTTGTAGACTTGACAGCTCGATAGATAGATTGATAGATCGATAGAAATGGCTATGTGTATCAGTAAATGTATATATAAAGATGAATACTGTATGTAACCTCCAGGAAGGTCAAATGTTTGTGTTTTCACCTATAGTCACTGTTCCTCCACGTCAGCAACATGACGGATTAATCAAAAATCCTCTCTCTCTGACACCTAAGCAGGAGAAAACAGCCACACTGGAGCAGCTATAAGCCAAAAGGACAGATAGAAAGGGGAGCAGTGACTGTAAAATTTGATTAAACAACAAAACCATGTAGGCATCCATGAGATCAGTGCCTTGTGCTGCAAGGTGAGGATGAAAACCTGCAAAGTCACCAAATTAGCAAATTGCGGGAATTATGCTTTCTGTATGTCTGCAAAAATGAAAAGCCTGAAGCAATTTAATGCTTACACTGTTAGGAATGTTAATACAGATCTGCGAGACCCTGTCCTGAAATGCTTTAACTGCATCTTTGCACTGTGTGTAAAGTGAGGATTAGTATGTATTATTATCTGTTATTTTTAGGTGAAATGTAGAGGACTATAGCGACGGTAGAGCATGTGGGACAGTAGATCTGAGGGGGGTTATAGGGACTGAGAAAAGCGAGCTGTCAACAGATCCCTTATTCTCCATTCACACTATAAATTCATGTGCTACACAATACTGTACAGCTTATAAGAAACAGAGTAGCTTATTAGTGGTCAAAGCATCAGCTTCCCAGTGCACATAAATGACTGACAGCTGCATGGTGTGTGGGTCAGGTCAAGGTGTGTCTGCTGTGCTTGAAATGGAGTCTCTATGGTCCAGCATTGTTCATGCAAATACAAATCATGCACAGATCATAGTATGCAAAGACGAGTATATTGTACAGAATGTCTTTATTTGCTCTAATGCTGTACGTTATGTCCATCAATCAAGCTTTGTTTGTTTAGCACCTTTCATACAGAGTAGTGCAGTTCAAAGTTCTTCACAGATGATTGACAAGCTGACAAGACAGAATATGCAGAAAATAAAAATGATGAAAATGTAATAATGTAATAAAATCTATAATAACTAGTGGTAAAACAGAGTGGAGCAAAAACTAGATTTTACAAAAATAGATGAAATATATTAAAAAGAACAAAATTGAATTACTGCCTTGCGGACTTATGCCTCCGCCAGCCAATCAAGTTGCAGTTTACATTCATGTCTGTCCAGACTTGTATAATTTGTGGTGAAGATTTTGAAGGAATTTAATAAGAGATATTTCTTTTTGTATTATAAATTAAAGTTATCACTAGATTGACATGTATGATCCCAGTGAGTAGTTTCAAGTGAGAGACATGCTGTCTTCACTTAGAGACTCACTTATTTTTACAGGAGAGAAAGAGGGCTGAAAGTGAAGCTGACCTTTGACCCCATAAAATGTCATTACCTTATCATTTTATCATAGCAGCTATTTGAGTGAAATTTGCTCATAGTTAGTTTATTAATTCTTGACTTTGGCCAAAAATGTGCCTTTTGAGGTCACGTTGACTTTGACATTTGACCTCCAAAACTAAGTCCAAGCAGATGTTTGTGCCAAATTTGTAAAAATTCTGTTAAGGCATTCTTCAGATATATCATCTTCACAAGAAAGGGATGTACAGACGCACGGACAACCTGAAAACATAATGCCTCTTGCTATATAAAAATATATAATAATATTCAGTGATGGACAAAGTACTCAACCCCAGTACTTGAGTCAAAGTATAGATACTCCTGGTCAAATATTACTCAACTACAAGTAAAAGTTGCTCAGTCAAAATTTTACTCAAGTTAAAGTACTAGAGTTCTTGATTTTAAAAATACTAAATATCTAAATATTTTGAGTAAAGTATTCAAAACTACAAATTATAATGAAAAAGAAACAGTAGGGATTTTTTTTCTCCCCACACATTCACTATGGGTCACTATTGTTGCAAGGTTTACTGTACTGTCTGTTACCACGAGCAAACTGCTTTCAAGAACTCACCGTTCTGCTGAACCGCTTGGCTACACAGGAACACAGCGTATGGCCAGTTTTATTTTTGAAATGAAAAAAAAAAAACAGCAACAGGTGACTTCAAAGCTATGCTTGGCCTAAAAGTAACGAGTAACGACAACCTTCCTAGAAATGTAGTGGAGTCAAAAGTGTCTTTGAAATGTAGTGGAGTGAAAGTAAAGTTCCTTAAGAAAAGAACAAATACTCAAGTAAAATACAGATAGTCAAAAATGTACTTAAGTATAGTACTTAAGTAAATGTACTTTGTTACTGTCCACCACTGGTAATATTATTAATAGCAGTATAATAACTAAAGCTAAAATTACATTTCACAACTTAAATAGAATAAAATAGGTGAAAAAATAAAGTGAATAAAATCTATAAAACATTCTTTATCAAAATCTTTTTTTAAGAGGAAGGTTCTGATCTACATTCTGTTCCAGTTTCTCAAGCATGAAAGCTAAAAACTGCTTCACCAAAGCTTTTGTTGCTGAATTATGGGCCACACTTCTGTTTGTGTCACTCGACACGATACAGACAAATGAAACTGTCTGTATTAGTACTGAAAAACTAATCGCCAGTCACTTCAGTTTTCACATGCAAGATGCTGTAAATTTAAAGTCTTAACTGCATATTAAATTTGAATGCCTGAACCCTGCCTGACACAAAATAAAAACTAAAAAAAGAAAACTTGTCACTATGGATATCACTATGAAGAGGTTCAGTCAGAAGCAACAGCCACAGACTCATTTCCATGGGAGTGATCTGTCAAAGGATGCCACTGTTTGATGTCTGCTCTGTCAAAAATAGGTAAATATAGGTAAAAATGTTTGGCTTTATTTATACAGTTTGACAACCTAACAAAACTGTTTTGAGGGGACAGCTTTGCACTTTTGGAAAGCTGAGATATTTGAAAATCTAAAATTCAAAACAGCTGTCACTTCCCAGCTTTGGCCTTTGTAGAGCTGAGATGGGTCTGTATGGTTTTCTAGTGAGCCCTTCCTTTATCACAGTGCACTGCGGCTTGACAGACAGAATATAGGGAGCAGAGTATGGGGCCTTTTAGATCTGCTGTCAAAGGACATCACAAGAGTGGAGGCTGCAAGGTACACAGGCTGCAGCGCCGAGCTCTGAGGCACACAGCCCGAAGAAAAAGCCGACCAAAAACCTCACCACCACCAAACACTGGGATTAGGATGACAGTACACTCTAAATCAAAAATACATCTTTCTCCCTTTTACCTGTTGTACTATCCATCTGGATAGTTTTGGTGTGAGTTGCTGAATCTTGGCTGAAGAGAAAACTAGATGGCACTGGATTTGTGGTTGTCAAAGAAAAAAAACCCCAAAACAATACAACCACCAAACAGTGTCACTCAAAAAAACAAAAAAAAAAAAAAAAACAACAAAGAAAAACAGCAAAAAGTAAATACATAAAAAAAACCCATCTTTTTCCAGACATCATGACCCGGTTACTCAAGATAAACTACAGACTTTGTTGTGGAGCAGTTTCATGTAGGAACTACTTTCCTAGTACTTCTGGTAGATTCTACTGAAAAAAGAACTGCAACAGAATCTACCAGAACTACTTAATTTCTGATGTATAATCTACTGGATTCTGAGCAGTTTCATCTCAGAACTACTTTCTTAGAAAAAGCCAACCAAAACCTCACCACCACCAAACACTGGGATTAGAACTACTTTCCTAGTAGTTCTGGTAGATTCTACTGCCGAAATAACTGCAGCAGAATCTACCGGAACTACTTTCTTTCTTAAGTAGAGTCAACTGGATTCTGGGCAGTTTCACATAGGACTACTTTCTTGGTATTTGCTGCAGTATTTTTCTGCAGTAGAATCTACTGGAACTACTTTCTCTCTGAAGTAGAATCTGCCGGAACTACTTTTCTTTCCAAAGCAGAATCTATTGAAACTATTTTCTTTTTACTAGAAGAAGAAATAGAAGAAAAGAGAAAGGAATTCTGGTAGATTCTACCACACAAAGAAAGTAGTTTCGACATAAAACTGCTCGCAACAAGTTGTGGGGACTATCTCAAATAACTAGGTCATGATATCTGGAAGATGTTGCTGATTTTTTCAAATGTATTTTTTGTCGCTTTGAGCACCACAAGCTTAGTGCGATCTAGTTCCATTTTATTGAAGAGAAGGCAAACATCTTTACAGCTGATGTCTACAAAACTCAGCAGCTCACACCAAAACTATCTGTCTGGATTAATGGCACTACAGGCCAGAGAGAAAAGTAGCATTTTTGATTTTGAGGTGAACTGTTGCTATGATTCTATGTAAAATTATGTTATTTCAAAGAATAAATCACTGTATAAAAATGAGCAGCCACAGCCTCTATCATGTTGTTTCTATTAGTATTACTGACTCACTGCATCACAAAGAAACAGAAATTTCAATTTGAAAATAATGTCCTCAGCACTATTTGTTGTTCTATGTTTTTTGTCTGCCTAAAATTTCACCGTCTCCACAGTAGGCACGCACAAAGGAGCGACCACACTTATTGTTGCGGTGACCTGCATTACTGAGGGTCATCCCTCTACCTGTGTAAACAAGCCTGTTATTTATCACTTCACGTTCTATCCTTCCTCTGTTCTAAGCCAATTAGAGTTCTTCCCCGCCACTCTCGACCCGACCCAGGCTTGTCATAAGCGCAGTGATAAGCCCCGTACTCCTCCCCGCACCCCCCTCCCTTCCTCTCCATTTTCCATCTCATTAACATTCATTTTCACCCTAATTGAGCTTAATAAGAAAATAATGTTTGACATTAAATCCTTGTGAACATGTGGCCCAGCTGATCACTGTGTCTGTTTGTTCTTCCACAGCAAATGTTTACTTTGTCTGGGCTTTGTTTGTTTGCCTTGCTTGTGGTTCCTGTAATAGCCTATTTAGAATTCCCAGTTTCCATCTGTCTTGAGCTGACCCCTTGCTGTTGTTATGCCGAAGTTAGACTGTGCTTTTTCTTTAATGCGTTTCCCAACTTTTGCTTAGTTTGTACTTTCACTTTGCAACAGTATGTCTAAATCCATATATTTCAAGCCGGGCCTCCAAAACTCTGACCACTGCATTTAGACACCAGCCAACTTTATTGATTTAATTTTTTTCTGAGCCGGTGGCGATATTATTTTGATATACAATGACCTTGTGGAGAGGGTGAAGCATTTCTTTGCCAATATCAATCAATCATCATCATACTGTAAAATAGGGAGGAGGCAGAGTGGAAGGAAGTGGAGGGTCTGTTCAATACAACCTTGGTACACTGATACATTGCTGTACAGTATATTGACAAAGACACTTAAGGGGAGAGTCCACACCTTAAACCTGCAGGGAGGATGAAGACTGCAGGAGGGTTGGTGCTGAATAGCGGTTGGCTGTCCGACATGAGATAGCCGCACTCTAAGGAGAGAAACGTGTAATCTGTATCCAAAAAGACATCCACTGTGTATCTAAAAGAAGAGCCTTAGAGAAAACATGCTGGTGTTCATGTCCTTTGATGGATAGCAGACTTGACATTTACTGACATTTTACTTCAAATGTTAGCTTCAAAAGCATCATGGATTGGAGATTTTAATCGTGGTCATCTTACATATCTTACATATGTATCTCAGTGTGACCAATTAGTGAAACTGTTAAATAAAAAAATAGGTGATTGACTCATTTCCCATTGCAAGCAGATGAGTTTGCCTTTCTATTTTTTTTTAAAGTTTCGTTTTTGTTTTTCTGATGTGTCACATGCCGCGTCACAAACGTACTGAAAAGCTGAGACTCAACTGATGTAGAAGACCAGAGAGAAAGACATTTTTAAACGACTCTGCGATCAGCTCTCTGTAATTTTGTAGCTTCTAACTGAATCTGTGGTTTGAAGTTAAGTTTCTCTCCTACGTTCCTGATTTATTTTAATGTTAATGTTTTAATGTCTTGATTTTGCTGATTCATACTAAAAAGTACACATCATCAGTTAAAAGACACACCTTCAAGCATGTAGCTGTATTGCAGATCCCTGCTGTTCTGGGCTGTCTCACCGAGTCAAACTGAGTCAAACCAAGCCGACACATGCGTATGGAAAAGGGGCAAAGGAGTTACCGACAGAGCTGACAAGCCTTCATAGTCTCTACCATAAATGAGGTGAACATTAACGTGTCCACTGGGGTATCTTGTTTCCATGCTGCCTGTAAATAGCTGTGAGTCATTTGACCTGAGAATAAATGCTGATTGTACACTTTCCCACTGAAGACAAAAGCCAGATGTTGGTGGGTGTTAGTAGGTTTGTTGTCCAGTGTAAAAGAGACCTTAGTTTGTCTGCCATTTGATACAGAGCAGGTAGTCTCTTCAGTGAAGCTTCTCCATTAGAGTGGAGACACTCATTCAAACCATCAAAGTTGCGGCCGGAAAGCCAATGCAATTAGTTAGAAGACACTAAAACACTGTAGTCTGATGATGTATCTCTGCAAGAGACCAGTTTCACATACAAGTCATCAAGTCATCTCATGATGATATGAAAATATTGATTAAAGCTGCTTTAAAAGATACATCTAACATGGTAAAAAAAAAAAAAAAAAGGCTTTGCCATATACTGTAATTGTGAAAGACCCTGAATTCCTCGTTTCACTTTGCCTTTAAAATGCCTTTAGAGTAATGGTGATTTTAATCTACCTCTGAATATTTCATGTTTCATCCCCACACAAGCCATTAGCTACAGTGGAAAAGGAGACACCATTAATGAATGTGACTGGGACAGCCTGCGAGGACCACTGGGCACTATAAAGTGATGCAGTCTTCATTCTGCACACAGTGTCGGCCCATCGATAAAAAGGCAAGCTGCGTTGGATAGGAGACCCTTGTCCTGAGTTATGACTGGGACAAGCCTTACTATCTCCTTATGATAAGAGGAAAGTGAGCAAGATATCAGGCAAACCCAGCTGAGAAAAGGAAAAAAAAGCAGTGAGAGAATGAGAGTGTGTATAACGTGTGTCTGAGTACATATGCACATGTACAGTATGTGCACAGAGAGGCATACCATCTTGCCTTCAGGGATTACAACTATCAGGATGGAAAAAATGATTATCATTAGCGATGGCATAATTGGTGTTAGAAGCTCATTCACTGCAGGCCATTGAAACAATGGCATATTAGACTGGTCCAGTTTTTTCACTATGATGGAATTATTTAGCCATTGACTGAACCCTTCAATTAAATCTCCGAGCTTTTATGGTCAGACTATGAAGGCAAAATCACTCAGAGGGGGTTTTTGGAAGCAGACTCATTTCGATCTAGGTTTAGTCGACAGATACATAATTTGGTGTGGTTAAAATGGAAATCCGTATGTTCTTTTATGTAACTTGTTATGTTATTTTAAGTTTTATCCGCATGGTGGTTAGAGTTAGGACACTGGCTATATGGAGTGGGGCACCAGCATGCCAAGAATCATCATGCACTTTATCACATTTTGTCCACTGGAAGGGCTCCCTATAGGACACTTTATCATGTTTTGTCCACTAGAAGAGGACCCTAGAGGTGACTTTATCACACACTATCCTGATTCCACGCCACCCCCCACCCACTCTTGAGTCAACCAGTGGGTGGATAACTGTTAGACGCTGAGACAAGTTGAATACAGTATATTAAATATCTTCTCTCTTAGACGTAGCTGGCCACCTTTCTGACTGACAGTTTCAATAAAGTCCATTTCTGTGTCTGTTCAAACCAGGGCCAACACATGAGGAGTGATGTGCTTTCCAACTTTCTTGTACTGTGACGTCGCATATTGAAATCAACAGTGAAATGAAAGTACTGGATAGGCGCTTTTGAAAGAGCTGATTCCAATAAATAAGAGGCTCCAATGCTATCTTTCATGTAAAAAAAAAAACGAAGAAGCAGCATCCGAAGCAGCAAAGATGCCAAACAGATGAAGGTTAACATTGGTTCAGAAGCCTGGAAACAACTAAGTGAGGAAGATAAGGGATTTGAAGTTCAATCAGCTACCTCTGGCAGGTAATGTACTCAGTAATAATAAAATCTGTGGCTAGCTTTTCTAATAAATCATCCTTATCTTAAGTAATACTCCGAGTAAATCTACTGAGCCTGTTAGGTCTGTCTGTGTGCAGGCTTTTGTTTCATGCTCTCCAGATATTTTCCATCCTTCTGCCACCATTTTTCTTCTTCTTTCCCCTTAATCTCACTCCTCACATTCAGTTCAGCTCTGTCGTTGTGTTGTTAAATATCTCTCTGCTGAACTTAACTTTTCCATACCAAACACAGTAAAATCTTTATGGAGAAGGTCCCCAGACCCTCATTCTCTGCTCTCCACTCCTCTCTGCTGTCCTGTTTTGCAATTCTCTCTTTGTCTTCTTCCCCAGAGTTTTAAGTTCCAACTTTTGTTATAGCCAACAAGGACCTAAAAACTTTATTTTACTGAGCTGTCACTAGACTTTGAGGATATTATAAAAGCTGGCAGATAAGCGTGGTTTGCTTTGAAGGTGTGTTTGTGTAGCTGTCTCAATGCATGTGCCTATAACCTTTGTTTTGTAAATTATACTAGCAATGCTGACACAGAGAAAAATATGTCTGCCTAAAGTGCAAAAATAATATATGAAAGTACTTGAAAGAGGTGTAAAATGTACAGCTTATTTTAAACAAATGAGACAATTTACACCTTATTCACTCTTATTAACACATAGACTTTTGTAACACGATGCAATCCCTAAAATAACTCCACTGTACTCCAGCTGACTTGAAGTTTAGTCAGCCGGAGGAATTGAAAACATCTGTGCAGTGCATTTAATAGACCTTTTCCAGAAAGCCATATTAGAGCAGCCATACTGATATGAAATTGTAAACACATGCATTACCAATAATACCAATTAAGCTCCTGTTCCTTTTAGTGTAGCAGAGTCTCTCCTTCAGGCCAAAGTGCACAATAGTACCGTCATGCCTCTGTTTCACCTAAATGGAACACGGCCTTAATTAGTTTAGTAATAAGTAGTTAGTTTCATTGGTAACACCCATGTTTAACCGACAGTTTTATGTCAGAATGCTGCAAAAACTGTCCCTGGTACAATCTCTTTCAACTTTGCAGTTTCTTAAGCTTCTCTGCCTTTCTGGTCTCACACTGCACATATGCTGCATACCTGTGGTGGAGTGAGTACTGAAAGTCTGTACTTAAGTATAAGTACTGTTAAATTACTAAACTATAACTCAGTTACAAGTAAAAGTACAGATGTTAGAAAAATATTTTGTAAAAGTACCGTAGTAGAAGTATTCTTCTCAAAAACTAGTCAGAGTATTAGATACTTTTTAACTGTTGATGTTAAAAGCATTACTCCCAATGGATGAAGGCTCAGGACTGTCACCTGTTTAATAAAAGTAATTCATTTAAAGTTGTTAGGTACATAATGTTGTGAGTCATGTGACTTTTGACATGTTACTTTGATGCTGAGAGTACCTTCAGGGATGTAACATAGTTACTGTAACCCTAAACATGGTCTTATCCTAAACTTAATCTGACTGTGACCAGTTCACAGCATTAATCATATGTTAAAAAAACTCTCTAGCTGTGTCAGGTGGAGCTTCTGAAGAACACCTTGTCCCTCAGTCTCAGACAACAAGGGGCGGTGACAAATTGTCAGTATGAACATGTTGCCAAACACATCCATGTTCCTGCTGTAGCATTTTGTGGTGGTGGTGTTTTTCATCTATATGTCCTGGTTTTCACCGGCCCATTTGTCATCAGATAGCCTTATTGGCTACAAAAATACAAATGAAGGATTTGTATATGAATTCAAACTGTAGCCACTATTCAATTATGATTTGAAAAGTCACTAAATAGATTATATTGCGTAATGCATACTTAAGTAAGAGTAAAAGTGCAAGCTTGAAAATATACTCATAAAAGTTCAAGTACACAAAAAACTACTTAATTAAAGTAATTTGCTTAGTGAACGCTTAGCGAAGTTTCACATTTGCAGACAAATGCAGATTTTTCATATCAAGCCAGTGACCATTGATTTTGAATCCTAAAACAATGACTGGCAGATTTTAATGAAGCTAACGTTAGCTCAATCACTTGAAAAAGCTGCCTCCCCTACAGTGATGCACTACCTACACAACCCGCAAAAATATGTATTAATCAATGACCCGCACCAAACCCAACCCGAAAATCAGCAACTTTATGCATTACAGCAGCATAATTATCATGGTCAGGTCGCACGTGGCGCTGTCCAAGGTTCTGATGCTGCAGCTGGAGCAGAGAAGCTGTCAGAGTGCACACAGTAAGGGGAAGATCTACGCAATGAAAACACAGACTAATTGTGCCTAATGCTCTCTTCTTTTTTGAATGGCAGCAAAACAAGTAAGCCTTCATCAAAGACATTAACTCTGAATCTCACTTTTTCTCTCTCTCTTTTATGCTCGATATCTTGACAGTGAATTTTAACATAAAATTAATCCACATGTGTAGGTCTATACTGTCTTTTTAAACCTGGTGTTTGGCTGCACTGTTCAGAAAAAGGATGGAGACCACAGCTTCAGGATTTAACCTATTTTGTCGCTCTTTGTGCACTAATCAACTGACAGGACAAGCCCACCCAAACCCGCGTGGTATTTTCTAGAAAGTCAATCCAATCATGCCCGCTCTGCATCACTACTCCCTTGATTTTTTCAATATCTTTAAACTGACTCTTACATACCAATGTGCTCTGGAAAATATGGTAAGCTAGGGAGCAAGACATGCACATAAAAGCAGCTTAAAACAGAGCAGAGCACAGCTCACACATGGCTCATTGCCATCCTGTAAGGGTTAATGCGGCATGTAAACATTTTATTGCTTTGCTATCATCATTGCTTCCCATATTCAGAGTAACATATTGTTCATTTATGAGGGAAGGCTGCAGCTGATGTCTCGTTACATGTTGTTCTAGCAGACCATTCTATCTGTAAGTCAAATTATTCATGGGATACAGGGAGGCTCAGTTACGGTGTCAAAGGTGCTTGTAAACAACCTGAATCAGACCATAACCACTGAAAGCCAATGTCCTGGTTACACCATGCATGTAACTGTCGGCAATGATACAAGAGCAGGGAAAAACTAAAGAAATTTGGCGATCGTATGTTTGCTTCTCTCAGTCTTCCGCTCTGTTCCTCGCCTGCCTGCTCTCGTCTCACATCTGTTGGTATTTGCAGAGTGAATTATTTCTGAGTTTTTTACAAAAGCCAGTTAGCTTATCAACAGCTTGCATCCAGCTGAACACCCACACTCACGTCTGGTTTCAGAAAAGAGGATAAGATCAATTGACTTACTTAAAAAGTAGATTTTCTCTGCCCCTCTCTGCCTTTCTGTTCCGGGGGAAATGGTTTCGTCAGGCAGACAACCCAGAGGGCACCAAACCCGGCAAGCACCTCAAAAAGGCTCTTATGTTCTTTTATCACAGAGGAAACCACCAACTTCTGACTGATAGCATCAATTCAGCCTTGAAAAAGACGAAGCCCATCCGTTCCAAAATAACACTGCAAATATTTGTATTCTGGGTTACAAAATCAAAGTGTTTTCACAAACCGAGCCCTAACTGTTCAGTATTGTTCCATGCAGTATGGTGAACATATGGTAAATTTAAAAGAGATTGATCAAAGTAAATGTATTTGAAATTACAGATTCTCATGAATAACTTGCATGACTTGAAGAGGAAATAATCAGGAAACAAAATAGGAACTGCATTACACGAGCACTGGAACTGACTGAGGAAACAATAAACGTGTCAAGGAATCAGAGAGATGAAGAGTGCCCAGGTGGCCAGAGAGAAAAGAACATACACACAAATACAATAAGCTCTGGGTCTAACAAAGGCACACATACACACACTGACCTGGTACGAGTCAATGGCCTCCCGGTCCAGTGAGCGGCTGACTGACACGTCTCCTGTTTCTATGTCAATGGTGAAGAGACCTTTGGGATCCTGGTCAGCGCCGGGGCCTGTCAGTCGGAAGATATGGTTCCCTGACTTCTCTGTCGGAATCAACTGTAGGCAGACACACACACACACACACACACATTACACACACACAAAGACATAAACAACTTGAACAATTGTGAGCGTTCTCCATTTAATCTGACTCAGCCTGTTTCCTAAAGCAAAGAATCACTGAATTAATGCTTCGATTTTTTTTTCCATCTTTCGAAGCGCAGCATGCTGAAAAACATTTTTATTAGAATTTGTTGACATACATTTGAGCAAAAGGAGCTTACTGCGCCTTGAATGGTGATGCAAATCCCTGATAGCTAGCTATTAAAAATTTATAACAGACAAGACTTTGATTTGATTTCATCAGTTGGCAAATTCAACTCATGTAAAATAAGAAAGTTAGCATCATCTCCCTGAGCACTGGAGCCCTGCTGTGACCACTTGTTATGGCATGGTAGATTTATTTTAGATAAGGAAAGTGGAACAGTTAAATAAATATAAAAATCGGGTCCTTAATAATTAAGTGTGAATGTTCTGTAGATTATCATTTTTGTCGTTATGATTTGATATGAGGATAAGATTTAGAACCAAACACTGAAACGGCCTCGAGTAGTGATGTTTTTGAGGAGTGCTGCCAAGTTAGTTGGCTAACAATCCTATTCTCTCAGACAGAAGTGATCTGACCCAGGGACTTTTGGGATAGATATACTCACATGAGACTGCAGTAGCCAGCAGCATCCACAGGTACCCCAGCAACAGGAACAACCAGGTTGAAAAAAAAGAGAAAAAAAAACAGCCTGTTAGATACAGAGAACATAGCACAGCAAAAAGCAGCAACACGAGCCACAGACCTTGTAGATCTTTGCAGACTCTGAGTTGAGGGCAGATGTTAGAAAGGGAAACATGATAAAATAATGAACCAAAATAGCCAAAACTTGTTGTGTAGACAAACTTAAAGTTTGTACTTGTTAAAACAATGCCTACAGACAAATGATTCACAGCATATATACCTACACAGCAGACACTTTGACCTGTCACAGCAGGAAAAGCACAGGTGTAATTGTAACATGAATGATGGCTCTGTTCCATTAAGGTTGCATTCTAGTACCCTTAATAATAATAATAATAATAAAACTATTTACTATGCCAGAAAAAGATTTAGTATGTCCCAGTACATAGTATATCAAATGCAGTATGCCAGAAAACACCACAGTGCTCTATTGCATCCAGTCACATTTTGCAGTGCGCAGCCCAGTATGCTTTTCTGGATATTCTGACCCACAATCCTCTGCACAGCTGAGGCTATGTCATATCATTTGAGCTCCCAAGAGAGCATAGATGGTTGATAGCTTATTAGCTGCGTTCCAAATTGCACACATTTTCTTTTTACTTCAGATTTCATACTACAGTCTGCAGCAGATGCATGAGGGTCAAAGTTCAAGGTGCAATGTTCTGATCATGTGAATGCCTGTCAATTTTGATCATTTAGGCAGCATCGCATTAAAATTTGACATGTTTCTATAAAAGATATTGCTACATGGGCTCTGGAACTCCTTGGAAAACCACTGTTGGTCAACATCAGGCCTGGGCAAAATGCAGCCCAGGGGCCAGATGCAGCCCTCTTAAAGATTTAATGTGGCCCACAAGGCCATCATGGAAATACCAAAAATTAAAAAACTAGCAAAGACAGTCAATAGCCTTTTGCTTACCATTAAACCATTATCAGACCTTTATTCTGAAAGGGATTATTAGTAATGACTCAGTGCTGTACATCCACGTTCTACTTTTGCTGCTACTATGATTGCATCTTGTATGACGCGTGCATGGTACACTGTAAAACATCAAGTTTTGGACATTGTCAACAAAATATTAGCCCACAGTTCAACACATGGCAATTCAACCGTAGAAGTGTCCTGTATAGAACACTTCTGACCATTCCATTATTAGAGATTTGGCCAATATTAGGAGCTTATATCCTTTGAGTCTGGCCCACAGCAGCCTGATTGATTTCTCATGTGGCCGTCATGAAAAATAATTGCTCATGCCTGGTCAATGTAGTACATTGCTGCCTCTACAAATGCAAGTTAAGACTCTGCCATGTACAGAGAAAGCTAAATATCAACAACATCTAGAAATGCTGCCGACTTCTCTGGGACCGAGCTTACCCGAGATGGACTGACGCAAAGTGGAAAAGTGCGCTGTGGTCTGACAAGTTAACATTTCAGATTGTTTTTAGAAGTCATGGAACATTGTGTCCTCATGGCTAAAGAGGAAACCCATCCAGATTGTTACCAGTGCAAAGTTGAAAAGCTAGTATCTGTGATGGTGTGGAGGTGTGTTAGTGCCCATGTCATGGCTAACTTCACATATCTGTGAAGGCACCATGGATGCTGAAAGGTACATGCAGGTTTTGGAGCGACATATGCTGCCATCGAGACAACACCGTTTTTAAAACTAGTATTAGTTAGTATCCTCAGTGTCCAAACTCTTATTGAGTGTTGTAACACAATGGTAAAAATGCCCCTGTCCCAACTTTTTTGGAGCATGTCGTAAGAA
Source organism: Lutjanus erythropterus (assembly GCF_056507025.1). Taxonomy (NCBI): domain Eukaryota; kingdom Metazoa; phylum Chordata; class Actinopteri; order Lutjaniformes; family Lutjanidae; genus Lutjanus; species Lutjanus erythropterus. Next base: position 10,634,154 of record NC_139329.1, read on the forward strand.
TCAAACCTCAGTATGAGCGTATATTTACAGAAAATGATGTTTATCAGTTTGAAGTATCTTCTCTTTGTACTGTACTCAACTGAATATATGCTGAAATTGTTTTGCAAATCATTTCTCTTTATTTATCTTCTTTATCTTTCCTTGAATCATGACCCTATTACTGAAGATAGTGCAGAGACCTTGTTGTGAGCAGTTTCACGTAAGAGCTGTTTCCTTTCTACCTAAATACACTTGGCAACCATGTCACAGTGCTAGCTGGCTCAGTAGTGCTAATGTTCCAACTCAGCTGAGGAGGACGGCATTAATGTTTATAACCCTCGCTGTCACAAACAAACACTTTCACACAGAAAGGTCTTGCCACAAACTCCCCCAGGGGCAGCATGGGAGGTGCAGTGGTTGGCACTGTTGTTGTTAGAAGGCAGACATCTCTAAAACTCAGCAACTCACAACAAAACAATCTAAGTGGATAAAAAGCACTAAAGGTATAAGGAATGATTTGATTATGGGGTGAAGTGTCCCTTTAAGGTTTTTGATGTTCCTACACAGCTGGATGTGAACACCCTGAACTTCAAGCTGAAAGTCAAAACTTTAACCCAATAATAATGTTTCAGGCCCGATGTGGTGGAGCACAGAGCCAACACAATGTGTCACTTTCTAAATACGTAAAGACTGTCTAAATGCCTTCAACTGCCAGTGTATGCTGCATCCACACAAACAGACTCGGGGTTGTCACCATTAGGACATCCTCCTGGGCCCCAGCCCCGTCGCTCTGCGTCAAGGATCTAAACGGTCCCCCCGATCAGACGGGTGCCATGAGGTCACCTTTAATGAAAGCGTGCTTCCATGGGACAGCTGCTAAAATGAAGGCCTTTATATTCCCCACTTGAAAGAGCATGGAAGATGAGACTGCACTGTTACAAGCCTATGCCAGACGACGCTCAAGCCCTTACAGCCTCTCCAAAGCTCTCTGCCATTTATCTCGATGTCCCGCTTCATCTTTTCCCTCTTTTCCCTCTTGCTCTCAGGGCCCCGCTTGTTACTTTGTCCATCCTTGCTCCTCCACTAAGCATCCATATCTTATTCTCCATTCATCATGTTCCACATCTCTGCACTGTAGTCTTCCGTGCTGACTCCCTTTGCTGTTTTTGTTTGTCGTACCAAATGATGAGAGAGAGAAATGTCAAAAGTGTGAGAAAAACACAAGGCCGTTATTATTTGTGGATGATCCCCTCATACTAAAAAAAGATCCTCTCTTCTGTCTAGACCAGCTTGTGCATTGTTTTTTTTTCTTCCTCTTTATTTTTTACCCTCCTCTCTATCTTACTCAACCTTGTCCTTTTCTTTGTAATCTGCTGCCACTTTTCCATACACATCTGCCAGCTTGGCTTAGTTCACTGGGCACGTCAGCCCAGCTCAGATTTACATCTCCATTACAGTAGGGCTACCCGCTTGAAGATGTGTCTTTTAACTGATACATGTTTGTCTGGAGTCAAGAGGCTGTAAAATGGTTGATAAAAACATTTTGAACCCTATGAATTCTTCCTAATAAATGTTCAGTTATTTTGTTCTTTAAAAGCTTTTATTATGAAGTAGCAAAATGAGAAAATGTTGGGTTTTAATCAGCACTAATTTAACTCAGCAGAACACAGTGATTCAGTTAGAAGCTACAAAAGTACTGAGAGCTGAACACACATATACCTTCTTCAACAACATGTAACCGGCCCCGTTTTGGTTCAGGCACCTAATTTTGAACTGATCTGAGCATTTACCCAAAAATAAATTGGTGCAGAAGCCAAAAAGCCAATTTAAAGCAGGAACCAAAAGTTAGCAAGCTTTCGGGAACTGAGGTTGGCGTCTCTTATTCTACAGGCCGTTGTGCAGCACACACTGCCCGCTGTTAATGACATCCTTGATTACAATGGTTCCACTCAAAACTGGTGAAAACACAAGCTGGTTCACTTGACAGAAGCAAGAATCTTGAACGGAACCACTTAAAGAGCCAGAACTAATTTGGTGGTAAAGTGCCCACAGAGACTTTTAAAAATGCCTTTATCTCTAGTCTCCTGCACACACACGAGCTCAGTCTCCCAACACACACTTGTTTGAAGGAGAGAAACAGGGTCACGGTGGCTGAGACGTCACTACAACCTGCTTTGCAGTGGGTCAGGCACGGTGGAGATGGTGCATCTTAGACGTGACCTGGCACAGCTCGGTGCATTAAAAGTGGTAATGGAAATGCAAATCAATGCAAATCAATGGAAAAGCCCTATGAGAGAGATTGCTTTAATAAAGGGTACTTTTCCTTATTATGTTTTGTTAGAAACTCCTTATTGCACAGCACAGGAAGTTCATCTTTGTGTATTTTCCTCATGTTTCTGTCCTTGTGTGGATATAAACACTGATGTACAATGCCTAGCTATGCACACGCTCACACAGGTGCTATAGCTGTCATTCAGGACAGAGATATTTCAGAGCAGTAATCACAGTGGCAGCCGGCACCTGCTGAGAATGACAAACTGGGTCAGATGAGGAAAACCAAAAAAAGAATGAGGTGCAACATTAGTCGGATTCACAGATGGCTCTCCGTCAAACTTGGATAAACGAGGGGGGAAGTAGTGAAAAAACAAGCGCAGACGTAGAGGAAGAGAGGTTGCGCAGAGTGAGAAAGGAGAAAGTAGAGAGTGCAAGAGAGGGAGAGATCGCTGATAAAGACACAGTAACTTCAGCCGAAGAGTAACTGAAGTGTCAGGAGAAGTTTAGTGTGATTAGCAGACGTCTCTGTGGGGGAGAAAAGTGATAATCTGCACCACGCTTACACACACTCCGACTTCCGAGCATGCTGGCATGGAAACGTGCACCCAGTGGCTTTGTCTCCACTGAGTCTGTCTCCCTCCGTGTGTGTGGGAGGACTGATGGGAGAATCTCACCTCTTTCTATCAGCTCTCATTACCAGCCGAGCAGACATGAAAGACTGCGGGGCTCGTGATACTGCGGGAAGATGACAGGAGGTGTGGCGCAGGCTCCACAACACCAAACACCTCCGAGCACTCGGAGAAGAGGAGCACCGAAACAATGGATCGGCACCTGAGTGCATGTGTTTGTGTGTTGACTTGTGTGTGTTTAAACCTAGGTAACATCTTCCGCTGTCTTCTATTCTGTCAGGTTTGAGGAGGGAAACGAACAAAAAACCTGTGGGGGATCAACACAGGTATGTACAAATATGTACACACAGGGACATCTTCTCAGAAAAGTTACGTAACTTGTTAATATTTACTTGAGTTTCTGTTTTGTGTGTGTGTGTGAGAAAAATCAAGAGAAAAATCTGCTGTGTGAAGCAGAATGTGCCAAAGAAAGTAAAAGCTGGTCCAAAGAAAACATCATCACACTGAATCATCATCATGCAAATTCTGTATACACAAACACACACACACTCCCCATGTCCTTGTATTTTTGGGGGGAGAATGAAGGAGGATTTCGACTCCAGTGTGTGTGTATGTGTGTGTGTGAGAGATGCAGTTGCATCCCTCAGTGGTGCTTCTGTTATCCCTATGAAGGTCATACAGCCAACTGCTAATGACAATCACTGACCATGAAAGGACTCCTGGGAGCAAGCCAAGCCCAGTGTGTGTGTGTGTGTGTGTGTGTGTGTGTGTATGTGTGTGTGTATGTGTGTGTGTGTCTGTGTGTGTGAAAGAGGTGACAAGAGAGACAGAAAGAGGAGACACTGAAGTGACTGACTGATTGTGTCTGTAAATGTGAGTCCATTTTTGCATGTGCGACCCTGAGAATAGAAGAATGTGTGATACTGTGTGTGTGTGTGTGTGTGTGTGTGTGTGTGTGTGTGTGTGTGTGTGTGTGTGTGTGTGTGTGTGTATGTGGACATGTATTATTCATGTCCTATTTACACACTCATGTCCTCATGTCCTTATGGGGAGACAACACAAGTCCCTATAATGTAAATCATTACATTTTGGGGTGAAGACTTTGGTAGGGTTAGAGTTTGGGTACAATTTTCAGGAAGTGAATGTATGTCAATGTAATGTCCTCTGAAGTGATGGAAACACAACTATGTGTGTGTGTGTGTGTGTGTGTGTGTGTGTGTGTGTGTGTGTGTGTCTGCTCTGCATGATTATTCCGCCACTCCACCCCCCACTAATGACAGGGACAAGGCGAGGTAGAGAGGCCTGGCAAAGACACAGACGACACCGAGCAGAGTCCTCAGCACAGAAAGATGGGAAAGCAATGGCACAAATTAACTGGCTTTGATTGGTTAGCCAGGCCTGCACTAATCATTACCCATCAGCCAGTGCATCCTGACTCAATCACAACAAGCCTGGGAGGGGAAACAATCACGAGAGACCCCTGTTGAAAAGGGTGTCATTAAGCGTCGAGAAGGTCAACAGCCGCCGTCTCAATGTGTGAAATTCTGCTTTGAAAAGAATCAACTCAATTCACACAATCCAGCTCGTCTTTGTCATCATATGTGTTAAGTTTTTTTAATCTTTCTTTAAATGAACAGCTGAAGTGTATTTTAATTTACACATCAACAAAAAGGCTAACTTAAAAAAAAAACAAAAAACTGCAGTACTTATGAAAGACTTTTTAGGCTGTGGGTGCCTGTGTTCACCCACTCAGGCAATCTCTGGCTCAGAATGAGCAATCAGTCAGTCTTGCTTAAGCTCACGCAAGGACAGCATCTCCTGGGCAGTTCACACCCAACAAATCTGTTTTTTATTGCTTCTCCTCGTTTTTTTAAAGCTCCTCTCATCAAAATGGATTTCACATCTGCTCGATGTGTCTGGGGGTCCGGCCGTGAATTGGAATTTGCGTCAGACGGTTTTAACTCACCGCCAGCGAACATCCGGCACAAACGGGCATGATTAACGCCTTGAAAGACAGATGGGGAGAAAAAGGCAGGAACTTTCTGGTCTTCCTAAGACAATTAAGAGAATCAATTAGACTAAATGACGAGGCCCGCAGGCTGCCTGCTTTCTAATGTTGTAAGATCTCAAACAAAAAAAAAAAACAGCTCGCTCGGTTCCTGCTGGGGAGCTCACGTGCCTGGTATCCAATGGCTGTTTTGGTGAAAGGAGGAATGACAAAAAGAGGCAAAGATGGAGGAGAAAACAAGAAAAGGACACAGAGAAATAAAGGAAGAAAAAAAACATGAAATAGTTGACAGACACCAGGCAGAGGAATGAGACAGACTGACAGGCAGAGCAAATCAGGATGCACTCAAACAACAGAACGAAGGTGCCAGACACGTCTATTCTCCTTACTATATTAGCCGAGGCTACAGCCAAACCAGGCCCTCATTCCTCTCACCAACAGTACTTTATTGGAGCTGTCATGTCAAGTCAGACACGTTGAGTTGATTTGTGAGCTGGACCCTGAGGCAAGGAAGGATAAACACAGGTTGAATGACTGACAGCTCCAGTGCAGTACGGAAAGTTAAGGTGGCTTTACAAATCACTGAAGTGTTTGAGATTTCACGCCGATACATCTGAGATTTTAATTTGTTTTTTTTAAATGTGGCTGTGTGTGTGTGTGTCTGTGAGTGTGTGTGTGTGTGTGTTTTGTTTTTAGGGTCTGTATTTGCCTGTCTGCGTAAGTGAATCTGAGCTACTGACTTTTTAGAATAAATAGGGATCCAGAACAGACATGAAATCAGCTTTGTGTAAGGACTGTTTTGCATCAATTTCTTATACAGACTGGACCCAATCTAAGCACGTACAAGGTGATTGGCGGGTCCGCAGTCCATCATACACGTTGACAGACATATATTAGACCTATATCAGTTCTAACATTCCAAATAATCAAAGCGGTATCTCTTGCGTACTCAGTACCTTCTCGCTGAGAGGAGTATTTTAATCGCAACCTAACTCAATGCTGACAGTTAAAATAAAAGAACTTGTATGTCTTATAAGACCATATGATTCAGAGAAGAAATCTAACACATCTGTTTCAAATTCATTTTATAATCTATTTAAGCATCATTACTTTTCTTGTAACTCCAAAGGTATTTTTTTTTTTTGGGGGGGGGGGGGGGGGGAGGGAGGGTTTGCTCAAGGAAAGACAAATTTTGTTTCAGTCACTCTCAGGTGTGCTGTCCTGTAAAGATCCTGTCACAGACTCAAGGCAAATCATAAGTAATTAATTTAAACAAAGAAACTAATGAACACAACATAAACTAAGGATAAGATGAGGTGTGGTCAGTGGTGAGGGTGTGCATGTGCATGAATGTGAGAACAAAACCCCACAATGCACAGGGGAGGAGGAAAGAGGCACTCTTGGCCAGAAAGGCTGGGACTTCCAGCTAGGGTGACTCACTCGACCCCTTGAATACCAGGGAAGGGAACGATGACACGACCGACCCTTAGAGGCTAAAGTTAGCAAATTTTCCATTTATCAAAACCCACTAACACTTACTTTACAATATCCTCTACACATATGCTGTAATTTTAATTGCATTAATTTTGGAGTCTGATTTGTGCTGTGCATCTGCTCCTAGTTCACACAAAACATGTCAACAAATATGAACATATTCATCACATAAAGAGGGGCTGACGGCTGTCTGTCTCTGGTCATCACCTGTGATTGGCCTGCCACAAGATTTAATAGAATTCCTAGTTTTCTTGACATTAGGAGAATTGCAACTTGAAACGTAGATGAGATGAAGGGAAATTTGTTCAAAACTGGAGTCAGATGATGGCATGTCACTGACCAGTAAAACAGGTTCTTTGAGAACGCTTACACTATTACAAAAAACGACAAAAAACATGGAAATGCCTAAACTTTCCACTCTCTGAATAATCCAGATAGTTTCTTAATGTATTCTGAAGAAAAAACACTTCCAAACCTAGGGGAACATAACTAAATAGCATACCTGCAAACATTTAGGTTTTTTAGGTGTAACGCTGCCCTGCCCTGATATTTTGATAACAGCTAAGCTAAAAGCTACATAAAGCTACAAAGCAGTTGCATGCACGTCCCTTGACTTGGGTTGTGGGTTGTTAGGTTGCGGTGACAGATGGGTTGAAACTGTACTGTATGCAGTGGGTGGATTGTGTGTGCAGAATGTGTTTCACAGACAATCTGGCAACTTGGATGATGTCAGAAAAACGCACAAAACTTAAAGTATATATGATGATTATTCAGAATAAAGCTTGAAGGTCATGCAAATTAATGTGAATTTCCCGGGAGAAACATTAAAATGGGAGAAACGCTGGAAGATGGCCTTGAAATATGGGTGAAACAGTAAAAGTGCCACGATAATGCAGGTAAATACGTGTTTATACAAGCAATGATGGACAGGATGGTCATTTTCTTTGAAAAGTGAGTATTATGGATGAAGGGCAACAGCTGTGAAATGTTTGATGATTTAATAATGATCATTTGTATTATCAAAATTTTATCTATTAGGTCCAGTAACAACTGAAAAGTCTCTATGAAGCACTTCAGTGGATTACTTTCATGCAGGAAGCCAACATGAAGTCAGTCAGCACAGCCAAAGGAAGCCTCTTATGTGCCCGCTCTAAAAACGCTGGCATGTGCACCCTGTGAGCAGTGCTCAGTGGAATGAATAGGGGCCTTCTTGGGACACGGTAACCAGTTCTCTCACTACATCCACAGTACAGTCTATCAGAGAAATGCGCAATCATAATGCATGCATGGTCAGATTGATTATATAGAATCAGTGAATGGTACAGTGCTGAAGAGGCCAAATAGTTTTTCCTTGCAAACTGAGTCTGACTCGCACATAATCCCAGACATGAGAAAAAAGATTTCAGGAATAAGCATTTAAACTACTTGAGCTATGATTGCTTTATCTTCCTGAATACTTGAGCAGTCTAAAAAAAAAAATGTTCCTATCAGCAGTGACTGAAGCGGCGTGCGCTAAGAGAAACATTTAAGCATATCAATTTCATTGCATGCTCCAGCTGCTGTGTGAGTTGTTGTGAGCTGTTTATGGGCCCCCAAGGGAGGGCAGGGGAGAGACCTCTGTATCAAAACAATTCCACAGCTAGCAGGAGGTGTGACATAAACAACAAGGTTCTTACCCTTCCCCTGTGATCCCGCTGACAGCCAGCCCACCCTCACCCTTACAACACACACGCACGCTCCTCAAATGCACCCGCACAGTCATACATGTCAAATCGTAGCCCTTGCAATCTCACCTCTCCCCTGCTGCTTATCTCCAGGAGAGAAGGAGGGAGCATGAAAAATGAATGGCTGCCATATGGAATTGGTACGTTGCATAAGAAGAGGAAAGCTATTGGTGTGGAAAATCAATTTCGCCAAGTCGCCGACATATAGCTTCTATTGGGTAAAATAGCCCACATTAGCCTGTCTCCTCATGCAAAGCTGACTGTGGAGGTAAGGGAGAAGGATGGAGGGGTGCAGGGATGAGAGGAGGATGGATGAAATTTGAGGCGGGAACCAAAAAGGAGGAAGACAGAGAAAATAATTCACGTAATGTATGCGCTATGTGTCCAATTCCTCAAGTGAAGCACGGCAATGACTCTACACTCAATCCACAGTGGGAGAAAAATTTGGTTCCTGGTAGAACCCTTTTTAAAAGCTCAACCAGGAACTGCTATCAAGAGAACCAGCCCACATTTTCACCTGTGTGGAACCATTGTAATCAAGGACAATCATCAACAGAACTAACCGGTGCTTGAACCAGATTGGGGCCAGTTCCATGTTGGTGTAAAAGCCCTATCTAGACCCTTTCCCACCAAATAAGATCTGGCTCTTAAACAGATTCCGTTCAAGATCTTTGGAAGATTGGTGTTGGTGTTTCCACCAGTTTTGAGTGGAACCGTTGTGGTCAAGGATGTCATCAACACAGGGCACTGCACAATGCACAACAATCTGGTCCTCAAGGAAAACTTTTCCTTGAGTTCTTGGTTCAGGCTGTGAACCAGCTTTTCAGGTTCTCAATGTATTTAGTGAATTTAAATTATTTTTAAATGCTCAGAATGGTTCAAAATTAGGTGCTTGAACCAGAACGGGACCAGTTCCATGCTGGAAGGAAAGGCCTATCTGAGAAGTCTATCCAGGACCTTTCCAGCTTCCAAGGGTTTCATCTAGAACCCACAGAAGGGTTTCTGCCAAAAAACCTTTTATATTCCAAGGTTTTCATCTAGAAGCCACTCAAGTGATTCTACCAAGAACCCTTTACATTCCAAGGAGAAACCTTTTATATCCCAAGGGTTTCATCTAGAACCCACCAAGGGAGATCAGAAAATTCAATTTTTAAATAAGGGTTTCATCTTCTTTTGTCTTCTGGGGGTTCTACAAGGAACCACATTGTAATCTACAGATGAAGTAAAACTACAAGAACCAAGGTAAAATGAATTGAGGGGATTGAAGATACATCTACAATTTAAAGTACTATATACACTGGTACACCCATGCTTCAAGAATTCTTGAAGAACTCTTTCTTCTTAAAACGGTTCTTTGTGGAACCATCACATTAAATTGACAAATCAATTTTCCAAAAAAGGGTTCTTCAGAAGCACATGGTTCAGGGTAGAGCCACAGCTTTTGAGGAAGAGCCACTTGGCACCCTTATTTCTAAGAGTGTACTGTAGAGATAATTTGTGTCCCCTATGGACCGAACTTATCTGCTGACTCTCGTCCCTCTCCGTTATCTCCCTGCATTTCACCAGGGGAGTAATTTGCACAACTCCCTGTGGACTACAGCTGTCCCCCCCAAAAAAATATATCACCTAATGGTGTGACACGTCTACATTCACTCCTATAGTCCACAGTCCTTCACCACCAACCTGATTATCTCCAGGCCTTCGAGTCGCTTCACAGGGACCGTATTGAGCACAATGCTGGTGTGAGCTGGAGGCCCAGGCTCTGTGCTTTGGTGGGGCTCTCCAGGGTACAATTATCTATTATGTGCAGGGCTCAGTATGGGATATCTTTTTATGTTAGTCTCTCTGCGGGCATTGAGAGATGTGGTTGATCTCTTAGTGCCCAGTCTTATCTAGAACAAAGCTGCTTGACGCGTGGAGATACATCAAAGCCGCGTAACACGGGGAGAGATAAATGTAGAGCTTTCCACAGGGTCCAAAATGTATGGCTTCTGGTTGACCATTTGTTCTAAGACCACTCAGGTCATATGATTTACTTGCTGCACAGACCATAGAGAATTCAACAATGTAGTTTTTGAGAGTAAATTAACTGAAGAGCTATCAGAGGAATTTCCTGAGTTATGTTGTGACACACAATTCATAATCTGCCACATTAATAATGAGATGTGTCACATCATCTTTGGCCTGTTCCTCTGAGGTTGAGCTGGACAACTACAATCCTTCATCAGTGACAAAACAATGAATAAATCCTAGCTGTGGAGTAGAATGCTCTGGAGAATATATCATGCAGAAAATAGTCCTGATCTCAAACCCTGATAATCTGGCATGGCGATATCTGAAAACATAGAGCACTGAGATTTACACCTTTTGCAATAATGGGAGCTGTGAAGCCACAGTGTTCAACATTCACTGGGAGTCCTAATGACAACAGAACTGCTAAAACTTTCACAAAATTAAGTTGGTGTTACACAGTAATGAGACCAGTGGTTCTCAACCTTTACAACCCCCACAATGTTCCAGACCCCCCCAGAACCCTTGCTGCCTGAGATTGTTCAAGGATTACTGTAAAAGACATGAAAGCTACTAAATTCACACAGGAAGACAATTGCTTTGTCTCTCACAAACACGCTCAGTAATTCCTATTCTAAGGCAAATTAATAGTTTGTGAATTTATGTTACGAAATGCAAATGTTTGTTTTTGTTACTGTTTATGTCTGTTCAGAAAAGGGTGGTTTATGTTAATTGTCATTTTTGTGTTGGATTATAGTTTAAACATAAGTGAGGTGGACATTACATTGCTTGAGGCCAGCTGTATTTTTATTTTGAGTGTTCCTTATGTCAAATGTCCTTAACAACTGATGTCAGTGAAAGCTGCTTTTCTCACTCTATGCTGTTTGCCACATATTATTTTATTTTACTCTCCACAATAATATGGTGACTCCCAGACATGATTATTCAACACCTATTCAAACACTGCTATAAAATTATCATTGTATGACTTTTATAGTATAAACTGAGGTCTGTCTCCATTGGGATCTTTGATTTTTCATCCACTATCACAGCGTTTTCTAGCTGTTAATTATGTGCTCTCTAACAAATTGAAAGTGTGAACACGAAAGCTTTTAATTCAAAAACGGGCCTGACACACTTAAATAAAAAGAGATACAAGGAAGACGAATGAATCAAAGTTAAAACAGAGAGGAAACTGATAACCTAGCAGATATAAAAGTAGTTTTTATGGTGATACAGATTTGCTTACAGTAGCTGAAGCAACTGTCATCTGATATTCCCCAGTCTCAACTATTAATAAAACATTGCTGTGCATGTGTGACATACACATTTCATCATCTGTTACCTCCAAGAAAACATGAAGCATTAATAATGTATTACTTTATTAGCATGCAATACAACCTCTAAAAACTTTTAAATTATTTTGTATGTGCCGCTAACAGCAGACTCTTGTTTGACTGGGAAGGTGAGAATGTTAACAGTGCCACAGGAAATAAAGTACATGCCTCTGTTTTTAGTCTTTTGCAGTATTCTTCCTGAACTTGAACTTGGATATTTGAGCTGAGAATAAAAAATGGAAATGTATGCCAGTGATCATCATGATATTCACAGCACAAATTCTAGATGAACATTTCTGACCAGGGCCTCATTTCTCAATAATGATTGCTCTTAGATGTAAAAAGTGTTCCTATAAAAGACGAGTGTGATCCAATGAGAGTGCGTTTATTACCTATGCGCCTTTTTGAGAGCAGCACATGACATTTTTTGGGTGTAGCTGTGTCTCCTTCAGCACATACACTGCTCACTTTCTGTGTAGTCAGAAAGAAGTTTAAGCAACTGGAAAAGTATGATGTCAGCAACGCAAACTGCAGCTTCTTTACAACATCAGGCAATAAGATGGTATGCAAGAAAACTACAGAGGCCTATTGCTACCTTGCAAAAAAAGAAAAACAGATAAGCATCAAAAGTTTATTTTTAAAACAAGATATTTTCATGTTACATCTTGCAACACACAAACAAGATATTCAGATTAGTTTCGTGTTATATTGTCATAACATTATAAGTTAAAATTATCACATAACACATAAAAGTTAACACTGTGTGACATGAAACGTCTAATGTTGTGACAAGAAAGTTTTCTTGTTAGAATATGATAAGTTTGTATGTCGTAAAAAAATAGAGAAAATATCTTGTTAGAGCATGAAAATACATCTTGTTATGACAAACACATTATGACTTGATACTTTATCTGGTGTTGCAATAATAGGCTACTATAAAAAACAATACTGACAATTATTGTTGTCATGTATATGAACAATTGGTAATCATCTGCATAATGGAACTTTTGTCCCTTTGATATTATACATCTATTATTTTGTATATAGTGAGACATCATTTAAGATTGTGTCTTATTTATTTATTGATTGTCTTCATGAAATTCAGGCCAAATTTGTCAAGTCATCTCTGAAATATCAGAGAATCTGAATAAGCGCTCATGTGAAAACATCTTCACCAGGAAATCCAGTTTCAAATGTATTTTAGTCTGGCTTTACTACTGTACTGTACTGTATCTGCTGCCACTGTAGTGTGACGGCAGTTCAGCTCTTGTCAAAATAACACATTGCTCTGTTTGTGCACTTAAGCAAAGCGTTTGATTCTGGATCATACTTTAGTTTCTTCACATATGAATTAAATTTGTCTTGATGACGTAGCTGTTTCACTCTACTTTAAAAGACTTTCTCAAAATAGAAAAGGTTTCTCGTGAAGCTGCTCTGTTACGAATATCAGTTATATTTGCCAATTCTAAAATCTTTCTAAATTAATTTTGTACGTGACAACCTTGTATGATTGATTCCTCCCAGTACTTGGCAAAGATCCAATCTTCCACCAGATTTTCAGGTCCGACAACAGGCTTGAATTGATTTTAAAATTATATTAAACGAAAACAAGTTAAGGCTTTCTATCTGCTGTTTCCAGTATATAAGATTTAGGTGAGTGCAGGTGTCACCCTGCAGTACATCTACCCACGCCTTAAGTAAACTGAGTTAAAACGTTTCTTTCTCATTCAGTCAGGCTCTTAGATTTATAACAAGTGACAGTTTAGGAACTCATCACTGTAACATAGACCGGAGAAAACAAACCGCTTCACTTGTTTTTAAGATTGGCTTGTTTTGCATGTTCCCAATTTCAAAACTGAGCTTTGTAGAAGCTCCACTCAGACGGAAAAGAACTGTAGCGGGATCTGAAATTGGATCACTTAATTTCTGTTTTTGTTGTGAAGTAGTAAGCGAATCCTGTATCATTTATTATAAAGACCTGCAATTTTGTCTTCCTTCTTCTTGCTAGTTCAGTGGCAAAAAAACACCAGAACAACCAGAAATGCATAATATATCAGAGGATCATATAATGTCAAATGATGTTGTGCAGGTGACACCGACGTCTACATTGTTGCATCAAGACTACAAACAACAGGATTTACAGAAATCAAACACGCACCAAGAAAAGCAGCAGCAGCTCTGTCAAATTTCCTTCTGTTTTAAGAAGTCCACCACTTGTCCTTGTGGTAAGTGGACAATAACGGAAGCTTTTACTTTGTTTTAGCCATCACAGTAAAACAAATAAATGTGCAGGCAACAAGCAAAACACTCCAATATACAGTGACCTTAACAGGTTTTCACAGTATGATCAAGTGATTTGTTTGAGGCATAAATTGAGCACTGTCTTTTTTTCATATGCAAACAATAGAGAAAAGCTTCTCTTTTCAGCGAACAAAACCATTACAGCATTGCTACTAATTACATCCATATTAATAACACTGTGTGCTTTGATATAGTGCTGGACAAATCTTAAAAAAAAATACTCTTTTGAGTTTTTATTCAAAATAATATTCAGCCAGGGCTTCCAGTGAAGGTGTGAAATTCACATGAGAACATGTTTCTGAGAGAAGAGGTAATCATTCACAGAAAAAAAAGGCAATATGCACTCATCACGATCATCAAGTCCCCAACAACGGCAAGTTATTACTGTGCTTCCATGAGCCCGGTCATGAGCGCTGTGAATGACATGTACTGATCTGGGACACCGAGACAGTCACTGTCAAATTGAGATAAAGAGTAAAGTATTGTCTGCATAGGGCTTGGCCATTGTGTATCAGCTCACAGCACCGGTCGGAGGGAACGGCAGGCTGAACAGCAGCAGGAACTTTTTGTTCAAGCAGGAGCGAGGCAGCAGCGTCCTGCCTAAGAGCCAACTCACTTACTTAATTTAGAAATGCAGCTGAAGTTGATGAGGTTTAACAGAAATTCCAGCCTCAGCCTCTGATGGAAATTTCACCATGTTTTCATTATTAAGTCTGTCATAATTTAAGCTCTCAGGTAAATTTAGGTTTAAGCTAACATGTTTAGTGTTGGCTCTTAGTGAGTTTTGTATCTGGTGTCCAAGAAATATAACTGAAGTCCCACTCAGCAAAACTCATTTAAGTAAAGCGATTATAAGCTTACCAGAATAGGTATGATGGGATATGAGAGGCAATGAATGCTTCCTATATTTGAATTGTATTGTATCGCTGTAAAACAGTCAATGCAAATAGACTTTGGTAACACTGGATCAATGAAATAAACCAAAACAGTGAAGGCAAATAACTTTTTAAAGCATTTAGTTCCATAAGAGTGGCTGGAAATGACTGCAGGGAATTATTTGATGCTCGTCTGTGATGTGATGTGAAATCATAATCACAGAAACACCACTTTTCTTCTCTTTTCACATATTCCTCTGTATATAGCTACAGTCTTCAAATCTCCCCTTAAATTATCTCAGCAACTATGTTGCATATTAGGCAGCACTCTATAACCCTCTCTGTGTTGGGCCTAATGAAAATTCACAAAGAAATGACCAAACTGTCACACTCCATAAGAATAACATTTACAAAAGCTTTAAATAATGCACATATTGAATGGTTGGTCCTGTACCTCCGGCAATTTTCTCTCCAGGGTGAGCATTTCAAATGCAAAACACTGTATTCCTTTTTTTCTTATTGCCATGAAATAGGTACAGTTAAGAATCAGACGGAAACAAGCCCTCCTGAATGTATGGATCATGTGTTTCTTACCTTGCCGATGACCCTGGGGAAGGGAGGTCTCTGATTCTCAGTTACAGTCATAGCAGGGACCAGCAGGGACCTCTTGGATCTGTATGGCGGCGTCTGGCCAAGACCCAGGATATCCTAAAACACAAAGAAGAGAAACCACATTGTTGTATGTATGCAGTCTGTCTTCAGCCCTTTGGTGGATTATCAATGTGCTGCAGGCAGCAGCTGGACTACTGTTACTAATATTTCAACATGAATATTTTCTGTATTTAACCATCCTATAATTGATATAATTATATAATATTATTCTGTAGCGCAGGTCACAGTAAAACTGTGTTGAAAATGTATGTATCAAACATGATACAGCAGGTACATACAATAAGTTCTCTGTGAATCCCTCAGTAATTATTGTATTTAATTTCATAATTCAGCCTGCTTTATGCCTACAACAATAACAAACTCACTAAATTATATTTATATGTGTTTCTTATAAATGCAAACTGCTCTCATTATAATCATTTGGATGTTGCAAACAATTATTAGCAAGTGAGCACTAGCTAATATTTGTCTATTTACCTGATTTTAACTAAAACAACTCTGTGGCCATTATAAACTGTGTGTTAAATTAACCAGATCATATTATATTGACCTAGCTGTTTTTGCCTGTTACAAGGCAATGAATCTACATAAATGCCCAACATATCAAATATAATGGAAAAAAACAACCTGACTTCATGTGTCAGGTTTTACAGAGTTAAATAATCCCATGATCCTCTGATCTTGTGTAGTGACGCCCCTTATATTTCTTAAACCAACCCCGTCTTGCTCAGAATCACTTGTTAGCATCTTGTTAGTAATTAACCTAAATCCCACCAGTGATGCATAAACACACACACGGCAAGCAGTCAGCTATGCAATTTGAAACACTGAAAAATGTTTGAACAAGCAGCTTGGAGTGATTCCAGTTGTGATGGCAGAGGGGTATGTACCAAACTACAAGGAATGCAAAGAGGCTGAGTACCTGCATCTGGCAGGCAGCACCATATGTGTTGCATGTTTGGAGAGAAGAGGAGGTTCTCTGGGCAAATATGAAATAACGGCTGTGCTCGCTGCAATTGATTCTCCAGTTTTTGATACTTTATTCAAGTCTTATATGAAATAAGGGCATGAGAGGAAAGTGGAAAGTATTTAAAAATGAGTAGCAAAGACAAAGAGACAGTAAAAATAAAGAAATGAGAGATGACAAGACCTTGGTGAAGCAGTTGGGTTGTTCAAGCAGAGGGAGCCAATCTGAAATGTTATTTTTGCTCTTGAGAACACAATGGCATAATCTTATTTCATCTTCCACCTTCCTTCTGTTGTTTACGTGGTTGTTACTGTGTAATATAGTGAGAGATTTCTCCCCCCCTCTCTTCTTTGTTTGGAGATGACTGATGCAGTTAGAGCCCCTTTTGCTTGGATGTTGATGAAAACAAAATCTGTCACTGACACGATGAGCAGGACGCTGGAATCCTGGCTGCTAACATGGGGGTGATGACCTACAGGGGAGGAAAGTCTGCTGACTGTCTGCACACCTGGACACGAGCCGAAGACAGACAACAAATACACACAAACACACAAATGCTCTGCCATGCCCATACAAATTTGTCCACCCATTTATTATCATGAACAATAGAAGAAGAAAATTATATTGGACACAGTATGTACTGTATGAAAATCTGCATGATATGGCGATGAGCTTTTAGTGCTGAAAGGTCCAAACCATCTGATACGGGTGAGAGAACACATTTCTTAGGTATTAACAATTCCTAAATTGATTTTTTTTATTGCTGCATAATTTATGTATATATATATATATATACACATACTGTAAATAACTAGCGCTTAGTCTGTTAGCTCAATGCTAACTGAAATTAGTATTGCTTTCTAGCGTAGTGTCAAAAAAAGCTAACAAAAATCTTGATAAATCATAATATCAAATTACAATACTTAAAAATTGCAATACATATCGAATTGACACCCAAGTATTGTGATATTATTGAATTTGGAAATAAATGTATTGTCCCAGCCCTACTATTTTATATAATATATATATTTTTTTATTATTACATATGATATTACCAGAACAAGATTGGGAGATGCACTTTCAACATAAAAGCTGTAGAGATTTTCCACAGTTTAAGCATCTGCAAGCATATTTTAATACAATGCTCCTTTTTACTGCTTTGATAATAAAAAAAATTAAATTGTTTTACATATATTTCAATAAAACTGATTTGCATTTGGACTTACAGTCTGCACATTTTGTTTCTTTGGCCTCAGATTGCCTTTGTTTGTGTCTTTCAAGACACGCTACCTGGAGGTACAATTAAAGCTGCCCAAGCAGTGCAGCACTGTTCACCGATGCATCCTGATCTCCCAAAATAATCATAAGTCAGGTCAGAGGGAAAGCCATTACCTGCACAGAGAGCTAATCTGCCACCTGCTTCCAAAAAAGGCAACTCAAGGACATCGCCAGAACAAGTTTATGAGATGCATTTTCAGCATAAAAGCTGCAAAGATTTTCCACAGTTTAAGCATCATTTTCTCCACTTAAGTGTTTCTTACATAGATGGCAATCAGATTTAAAGGAGAAATCTATAATATATGTACTGCAATGAATCATAAAATGAGCACAATATGTCAGAGATTCAGGAAACATGTTGAAATACTCACTTCTCTGGCATCAGTGACACAACCACAGTGTCCTTTGAATTTCCTATCCTAGGCCAGAATGACTGTTTTTGTTTGCCCGCTTCATGTTAATTAGAGCTAAAATTAATGCTGAATGAATAAGTGTCTGTTTGTGAGTCGTACAAAATCACTACTAATCTTGTAGAAGGAGTAGATGTTTTTAACAGGTGGACTGAGCAAAATGTTAATGAAGTCTGGCTGGCAGACAGACAGCCACTTAACTTAAAGTCCAGAGGGTGTAAATCAGAGCAGTGTTTTTTTGTTTTGTTTGTTTTCAGGATAACAGGATTAGCTTTACATTGACAGACAACTTACAGCTGATAAACTTACAGTGGAGGGCTTGTCAGTTGTAAATTTATGTTGCACGCGCCCTATGCTCCTGCAGTGTTCCTGCAGCCTGCAGAGATTTCTACCAGTCTTGGTAGGAGGGAACAGGAGGAAACAAGTCACTTCAAGCATAGACTGTCCAGTATATTGACTAGTGTTTCAACCCATTTAATATGCCGTCCATGACTCCAATGCACTAGTTGGACTGTATTACTCATTTTCAAGCTGATGATCATAAGAAACTTCTGGTAATTCCAGTAATGTCCCCTATAGGCCTATATAACAGTCAGAATCTGATTTGGCAAAACAAATTCACACAATTTAAAATAAAACATTACCTACAGCGGGAGAAGCAGGGGTGTGAAATATACATCAGTGTTGAGCCCCTGTTGTTTTTCTTTTATTGCTTGTACTCCACTTAAAAAGCAGTTAATTGTAAATATACTGTTTATCTGGATTACAGTCTCAGCAGGGAACTCACTGATACTACATCTAGCCTCACAAGTCTCCTTCACCCGAAACAGCTATATTCAGCATGTTTTGGATACCCTTGGTTCCTTAAGTAAAAGTCCTGTTCATTTTTCCCATAGTCCACTGGTTCTCAGAGCGGTGGGGCAAAGAACCACTGCAGGTGGGTCGTAGATGACCAGGGCAAAAATACAGAGTGAAACCAAGCTGAATTCATTTGATTTATGTAGGTAAGTAAACATGTTGACCTTTATTTCTCTGAAATTCAACTTGGATCCTTTTTCATTAGTTGCTAAAGGTTTGAAAAGCCACTGACAATGTTACCTGGTTCAACGTCTGAGCCATGAAACTTTTACTTCTGTCCCTAAAAAAGGATAAAACACCTTCACAGACTGCATTTTGTTCGCTCCATTACCTCATGGTTGAATCTTGTGCGTCAAATTTGCTTTAGTTCGGTTAATGGGTGTTGCTTCTCTCCTACCAATGTAAAGAATAATTTTCAATGAATTTTTCAATTCAATTCAGTTATTTAAAACATTTGAACATTCTCTCCGTGTATTAATACAACAGTGCTTTGTAACACTCTCTTTAGGAATTGCTCTTGAGAAAATGTCCTGTTTTTTGCAAAAATGGACATTTATCTTACATTATGTCTTGTTTGCTGAGAAAATTGACTTCAGTTTGCACACTAGATAATCAGTTAGCTAAATTAGCTACCTACAATGGCAATTAAATCAAGCTTTGCTTAACTAAAAACTGCTCCTGCAGGTGTAATTTCAGTCTGTTCTGATGCTGTGTGGTCCTTACAGTTCAGCACCACTGTGAACAGCACACTGCCTGCATATAGCTACAGAAGCTACAGTTTCCAGTGTGAGTTTGTTTACCGTCTGTCTTTTCTCTGCCAGGGCTCAGCCTGCCAGCTGCTGTCAATCAGACACTGACATGCCCCTCTGGAGGCTTTGCAGAAAAGGAGCGTTTCTGATATTTCCCTAAAACAATGTTTCTGTTTTTTTCTTCTTTGATAATAACAAAACAAAACACTCTGACATTATTTTTGACAGCAAAAGAGGACTTTAACAATGAAACCTCTTACCACTAATCTGATCTGCCCCATGAAACCAGTCCATTGTCCACACAAAAGCAGTCGCTGCTTAAATGTAGAGCAAAATGACAGAACAATGACAGTGAAAGAAACAACAACAAGCCCAGCCGCTGAGCCCTGACAATGCAGTTTCAATATGAAAGGGAAAATACCGACCTGAGGTTTTTGTGTTTTCATTTGCAATGCAAATAGACTCTTTTGTCCTTCATCTTTTATAGCCTACTTTACAACACTTTATTGACAATGTGCACAGCACACGGATGTGGCTGTGAGCGTATGTGGGGGGCTGTTTGCGTGTTTACTGTTCACGCCGCTGTTCTTGGCTGACAGGGACTCTGGCACCACTCTCACCCCTGTCAGAATGACGGAAAGAGAACAGGTAAGAGGGAAAAAACGAGCCATTTGTTTACAGCACAGTGCCGACAACTCAGACAGAGAGGGCAACGCCAAACACTCACACCACTAACCGCCTCTCTCCTCCACCCCTCCGAGCCACAAAGGTCAGAGAGAACACAATGAAACAGTAATCATAAACACAAGCCGACCAGAACAAACCAAAGACACACCGAGCGGTCTCTGAAATGGCCACTCTTATCGAACCCACTGGGGGATGACCTTCCAAATGTCAAAGACAGAAATCTAAAACTGGACCTGAAGCAGTTAAACAGAACAAAACTGTGAGAGATTATATGACCTATTTTGTGTCTAAAGAGCACAGGCAGTGGTGTGTGTATATGTATGTGACCGGTTCGCAAGCGAGTTGATGGACTTTTAAGGGCTGCCTATAAAAATCCAGCCTGAGTCTGAAGCCCGGGGATGAGCACATCAATCCCATCATGCACAGGTCTCAGCTGTGTGATATTTGTAAAGGAGAGGAAGAAGAGCTGGGAGGCAAACAGGCACCACAAGGTCATTTTAGTGTCTGGGTGTGAAGACTGGTGACAGCGGCTAAGATAGACCACGCCGTCAAATCCACGCCTCCACTGAGCTGAGATACAGTGGATATGGAAAGGAAAGGAGATGGCGATTTAAAACCTATCAATGTTCTGCAGGTGGATCAGGGCCAGTAACGCGTTCAGCTGGATACAGATGTTTGTCCAGCTCTTCGAGGATTGCTCACCACAGGGTGTTCTGGAAAAGATAACTTGCGGACCTATTCTCATCCCCCGCACAGTTTTACCTGCCACTTTCTCGCTCTGTCCTCTCGCTTTCGCAACAGCTTTTCTTCACTTTCTCTCTGTGTAGCCTGCATGTGTGATGAATAGTGTTCTTACAGCTCAGTGACACCGTAAGAGAAGGAAGCCATGAATCTTTAATGTGTCCTGTTCATAAATTACTGCCGCACCATCAACCCTAATACATTTGCTTCTCTCTCTGTCTCTGTCTCTCAAATGATCATTAGGGGATCTTAGTGTGCTGAGCTTCATGACGTGACATGACAAAAAAAAAGTCTTGATTAGACGATTTGAATATCGTCGATCAGTCCGAGGTTACAAACAGGATGTTTACAGCGTGTGCAGTAGGTCTGGTTGGCCACAGCATCCCCTCACTTTAGCCAAGAATTAGCAGAGACTCACAGAAGGAAGAGAGCTCTGTGTGTGAATATCGACAAAAGCGTCAACGACAGAATATAAACTTTGTTTAATCATGAACCCTGATGATACTCTACAATTCTGTGGTTTGCGCTGCAGGCTGGAGTCTTTGTTAATAGTGACAAATAGCTGGATCTATGTCACATACGCTCGTCTCCACTTCAATGCACTGCTGGATGCCCTGTCTCTCTCTGTGGAAGCCTTCTACTGCCAGTGTGATGAAAAAAGATCTTGTAAGTCACTATGATGAGAAACTTTATCAAAATACGATACTTAAGTATTACAATTCTACAACTATTGTGTTTCGATATTATTATTTATTGTGATTTTTGTGTGCTTTTTAATACTAGACCATGGAAAAAGTTGAATCACAAATACCAAACGTCCCACGTTCATCTCTCTGAGTTTTATTTCAGCAGTATTGTTGCTATACTGCATAAAAGGTAGTAAATACAATACTTTTTAAAGTAACCTGCTAAATTTATTTCCTACCCTAAATAACAAATAATAATATAAGATATGAGGCCAAAGTTAATGGAGCCAGTGGTTGTATTTTGAGTCTTGGCCCTCTCAGGTAGCTACAGCTGGTCGGTGTGGAATGCCGAAGCTGGAGTAGCAGGTTAAATTAGCAAGGTGAAGCAGGTTGACGAGATGTCCTGAAAAATTCAGGAAAGTCCCGCATCAAGAGTAGCTGTCCTGAATCCAGTCCTGTTTCTTCCAAAAAAATTGAACCATTATGTGATGGATTACACGAGCAAGCTAAAACAAGAGCTGTTGATGTGCTGCAAGACTTGATCTGACTTGAAATCAAAATGCTGAGACCAGACTTGGTGGCATAGTAATATTAAAAAATGTTGGTCTTAATATATTATCTATTTGGGAGCGCTGCCATATGCACAACAAGCTGCTGCTGTCACCAGAAAAAAGAAGAGTCTTCAAAGGAGACAAATCTGTTTTAAAATTATCGCTGTCTACATTAATTAGTAGATCGTTTTTTTTTTTAACTCTCTGAACCCATGAATTGATTCTAAACAAATCACTTATGTAAGCTATAATTCCTGCTTTTAGTTATTAAAAATGCCCTGTTCGTTTTTGTAAAATACGTAGGAGTATTACTGATGTTTTTGTCTATAATAGTCTGTTCTTGTTTGGCTACCATGAAAAATGGATTGTTGATGTCATTCAACCTGTTTTGACCAGATGATAGAAAGTGCAGCTGCCACTGCAGGAGGGACTTGTAATTAAAAAACAATATATTGTTCGTAAGCATCTGCAGCTTAATTCTTAGCTGCTGAAAACATGTTTAAAATGACTGTGACACACTTGTCAACTGTGCATAATGGTTCACACAATGGTTTAAGTATCATGTGCTTTGTATCATCCTCAGAATTTGTACTCGATCCTGACAGACCCATCCCCAACTCTCCTGTCCTGAACCAACCAGTCTCCTCCTCCAGAAAATATGACAAATCATATAAGCATACATGGATCTGGTTGTTCAGATAGTATCACTGCAATCACAACATCATCATTTCAATTCCTGCTATGTGTTAGCAATGGGCTAATGGACTATGCTTACTAGTTATTTATAAATTCATAAAAACAAATCAGCAAAAGTTCTGATTCAGGAATCATAAAAAAAAGTATTGATTCTTAACAGAATCAATTTTCCTCCTACCCCTAGTTTACATGCATATATAACGTACTACAGTATATGTGTATGGTTGTGCGTATCTCTGCGTGTGTGAGCGAGAGAAAGATGGAGCCTTTGTCATTGTCATCTGCGCGCAGAGTTACTGTGGCAGTAAAGTCACGTCCTTGTCTATTCTGCCATTTTCACTCTCAATGCTATATTGAGAAGTGTCATTACTCATTTGTGACAACGTGTTGGAGACCCGGTGAGAAATGGATAATATCAAGGCCAACATCGGCCAGCGGTGACAGGGATGTACAGCTATTCTACGTGGAACAAATTCCTGGATATGCAGCCAGGTCAGGCGATCAGTCAGTTCCTCTAAAACACAGTTAAGCTCTCTTATGTCAGTGTCAGCAGTATGTACATGTACAAAGCAGTACGTTCACACACATATGCATGATAACACATTTCTCAATGAGGGTGTTGACAGCACAATGTTTCACACTTTGTTAAAGTGTAATCAACGAAGCATAAACACTTTTCATCTTAGTCAAGCGGAATACAGTGAGACACTGATGACTAATGTTTATTTAAAATATTCAATTTGTTGAATTAATTAATACGGAGCCTAAGTGATTGTGTGTGTGTGTGTGTGTGTGTGTGTGTGTGTGTGTGTGTAATCTCACCTGCAGATAGTAGTGTAGACTGTTTCAAAACAAGCACATATAATGAAGTCATTCAAAACTAAATTAGACCTAAATTTCCATTTAATTTCACAAACTTTGTGCACAGTAAGAAAGATGAAGTCCCTCCTCTTCCAGACTGCCCCATGGGACCTTTTTTTTTTTTTTTTTAAATAAGGACAATATTAATTTATTCAAGCCAAGTGTGCGTTTCCTGCTGGGTAGCTGCTTTAACTTCCAGAAAAATAAGGGATACGACTGATATATCGGAGAGTGAGGAAGGAAATTGTGATCGTGACTAAATGTAATGCGAATAAAACTTTAATACATTACCTTGTCTGTGAACATGACCTACCTCTACTCTACCTGTTGAACAATGAAGATAACAACTGCCATGACCCCACTACCTCACTACTTCAGATGTCACCAAAGTACGTCTTTTGTTATCGTTTTAATCCAAGAGACCCACCACAACTTACATAATGTATATGAGTGACAAAAACAAATAAAAAAATCAATCCTGTTGGACTGTCCATGAATTACACACAATTACACATGCGACCTCTGGGTGTGTAGTCTCTAATTATGTATATTCACAGTCTAACTTTAACGGTTTTACATCAAAGTACAACTTTCTTGACTTAGTTATTAATTTAACAGGACAAAAAAGGATTTGTCTCTTGTCAGTGACTACTGTTCATATTTCTTCTGAAGTAAGATCCTTTGGTGGTTCAGCAGAAGGAGAGGGATTTCACCTCTCTATGTCAGCCTCTTGTTATCTATCTTTGCTCTTCTGAATGCATAAAAAAACTTTAGATACTCAGATTTAATGCATATGGTGGTATGCTGTTCACACTATGACAGCCATACTTCATCTTGCTTACAGCTTACCGAATCAAAACCCTTGTATTTCGATCCATATGGCATTGCCAGATTCTTGACAATCCACAGCTCTACTCTAAATTGCCTTCATATTACATGAATCATGTGTTATTACGTGTTACAGTACTTTATGCAGCGTCATCATGCAAATTATGTTGTGTTCAACTACACTTCAATAATTATTAAAACTTATTGGAAAAGTGCACACCTGGAATATGTTGGTTTATGTGAATTGGGCATCCTGTGTGAATCTTGATCTCCAAGCTTTCTTTATCAGCCACAGCATTGTAAAGAGGCTCTTGATCTGTATTTATAAACCCTTCTTGTTTTTCACCCCACAGGAATAATGTATTAGCTGTTTTGACTACCAAGAAACTTTTTCGTTTCTTCGTCTACTTCTTCTTCAAACCCACTTCTAAAATAATGTCTTTGTTATCCTCTGCTGACCTGAAAAAGTCATCCATGGGATGATCCATGTTTCCCTTGACTTCTGTCACAGTCAGACTTCTCTCTCATCTGCAGCTGGTACAGCACCCAGAAGAGAGGCTTTTAACTAAATCTAAGAGACCTGAGTATCATTTTCATAATCTAATTTTAGCTTCTCTACTTCAGTTGCCACCTAATTTTAGGATTTCTTCCAAAAAATTTAACAGCACTTTTCATATCCCTGACCTTTAAGAGTCGTACAAGCCAGACTGGAGCCTGACCAACCAAAGCAAAGACGCTGTTCCAGGTTGAAATGTCACTGTTTGCATTCATCCCTATGGAGTTAGACCCATGATAAGATGGAGATGGGGAGAGTAGTAATTGATGGGCTTTGAATGCGAGGCTTTAAATTATCACCAGTTGAAAAAGTATGAGCTTCTTGGTTAAACTTTGCAATAATGATAATCAAAGCACCATAAAGCAAAAGGTCAAAATGCAGTTCAGCCGCTCACATAACCAGCAGAAGAAGAAGGGAATGGAGCTTCTGGGTCTGAAAAGTAAAACCAATGCAGATATGCCTTAAAACTGCACTGTTTCTGATGGCCAGTCAAAATAAAGCCCACTTTTCACTTGATTTATGAAACTTTGCCTATCTCTCTTACAAAGTTTTCAGAAATATGAGATAACATCGGAACCAGGAGATTGGTTCGAGTCTAGAAAAGATCCCACGATTTGCGAAACTCTTGTGAGATTTGTATGTGTTGTTTCTTCTCATTGTGCATTGTGTAATAATGCTGTGGTTCAGAACTGGGTATGTTTAGGGACAAAAAGCACCAGGTAAAAGTTAGATCAGGGTTTGGGATAAAATATAATTTGACTGGGGCTCCTTTCTAGACACGCCCAGACAGCCGCCATTTTTGTTCCACTTCCACTACAAAAACTCAGATCAAACTGTCAAACTAGGCAGTGTTGTTCAAATATGGATCAAGATTCTGTTACCGCATTGCATATTTCTTACTTAGGGTACCCTTTAACTGTAATACAAGACAGATCGAGACAAGGCAGGCTGCCATTATTTCCTGCTGAACAGACAAGCCGAAACCAAACTCCAGCTAAGTCACAGTACGTCACCCACAAGCTCCACGCTCTCGTCAGTACTGTGCAAGATCAAGATGACCCCCATGATGTCAAACCCAAGGCTTCAAAAAACAGGCAAGTCATAAGTCAAGCTATAAGAAATTCTGATTATACCGTGTGTAGGTGCTTCCTTCTATTTATACACATGTACTGAAACTGTCTTTGCATGTCTTTGTCATCTTCATGTAAATATGTTTTTACCAAACACTTTATATGCTTCATGTCGTATTTCCTAATTTTAGAATTTTACACATTCTTACCATTAACACAGCTTTTTGAATTTTTGGCATCAATCATTTTGAAGGTGAAGATCTGTTGTGTTGCTCTTGTGAATAAACCCAATGTTCAGCCTTTTGTTTTTCACTCCCATGCACACAAGCCAGCAAAACTTCTGTAAGTTAGCAGATATATGAAACCACTCCCGCAAAAGATGGAGGGTTAGGGGGAAGCAGTTTTAAAAAAGGCAGACAATAGACAAAGGCAGTAAACAGACTTAACAAACGACAGCTCGAGAACAAGCCAAGGAGAGATAGTGTGAGTGGGATGGAGACAGAGAGAGGATGATTATTTGTGTTGTGTTGTATAATGTGAGATGTTGTGCTGTGGTTGCAAGATGTCACATCTTAGTCATCCCAAGAAAGCCTTCCCGAACATTGAAAGCTTGGTTAGAGAAAATCTATTTGCCATTGCAAGATGAGGATTTTGCTCAGGATGCAATATTACATTTCATTCAGCATGCGAAAATGGATGAAACATAACAAAAGCAAAATAAATAGGCTTTTGGACTCAGATTATTTTGCCTCTTATCAGTTGTTACATTTGAATGGTGCCTGTAAATGCCCCCTGAAGGTAAGCAAATGTTCTGCATAACTGTTGTTCTGCACGACGCAACCAAAACAACACAGAATAATACACACAAAAAAGTCCATATCTTGGAGCGTGCATTTGTTAAATTGAAATGCATTCTTCCATTAATTCACATATTGATCGGTTGCAAAAAAAAAGGGGGAATAAATTGCTCTTTGAATTCAGAGTTTTGCTCATAATAGGAATCATTCATCAGCCTCCTCTCTCCCTCCGGGCCTGTGTTACAGCAAACTAACAGCTTGCACCGAGGAATTAAAAACGGATTCTCTCCACCTTCGCTCACAGCACTTATCAATTATCACCAGCCAATATTTTCTGCTACAATACCATTAGTTATGCCAATAAATTCGCCATGGAATGTTTCCGTTCTGTGTCAGAGCAAAAAGAAAAGGGAGGTTTGGGTAAATACAAAATCTAACTCTGACAGGAGCATAACAAAGAGATTTCATTACTAAAACACAACTGCAAAAAGAAACTTACTCTCTGCTAGAATAATTGAAAAACAGGGGAAAGGCATCAAGGCAGCTCTCCTGCCACGAGTGCTATCTCAGATTGGAGATTTAAAGCTCAGCTTCCCACAGTCATTCCACAAGTCAAACCCCTGGCCTATTGAAACAAGCTTTAAAATATGCCACGAGTTAGTTACAGATTCTTTAGAAGCTGCTGCCGCACTGAACTCGTGTTTGATGGGCCACTTGAGACAGTGCAGAGGCACAGCATGGGGGAGTGTAGGGGGGGCTACAGGATATGGACAGAGAAAGGGACAATAGATTTTCTGATGATATGAGTCCCAGAGCATGAGGAGCTTCAGCAGATTAATTGATAGCGAAATAATGAGAGCTTTTAACCACCCTGCCTCACAAGGGGACTCTCCCTCTCTCATATACTTCTATTAGCTTTAGGATGTCTTCCTCTCTGCCCAGCTCCGCCAACTATCTTTTTTCATCTTTTTTTCTGTCTCTACCCTTTGCCTAATTCATGCGCTTCGTGACTTCATGTGCTCTGCAACTAACAGTGGGGTAAATCTAGTTTAGGATAGACAGACATTAAAGGATTCGTTCACAAGAAAGAGAAAATGTTTATCTGATATATCGAGTTCTTCTGATTCGGTGTGATAGCATCTTACAGCAGCAAATGAAGGAAAGACCAACAAAGAAAATGGTGAAAACTGTGGTGATAATGTGCACACATTTTTCCTTGGTAATAATAACACTGAATCTTGTTCATAATCTGTCTGATCCTCCAACCACTTGTGCTTTTTGCTTTGCCAGATTCCACTGTAGCATGTTACCATGTTCCTCAGTCTTAACAATCACTTCAGTCAATACAATGATATCGCAATCAATAGAAATTATGGCGAAAGCAGCAAAAATACGGCCCAAGTTGCAACAAACCACATTTCCCTTCAGTAGGTGACACATTTGTCAATGCTTAATAGTTGACTGAACACATAACAAGTGCTAACTTTGCTGATCTGAGTCTACAGCTACGCTAGCAGCTCTGACAGGCTATGTGTAAACACAGCAGTGCTTTGAGCTACAAAGTTAACAAGCTCATAATGGCAATGCTAACATGGTGATGCTAAGCAGGTATCATGTTTACCATGAGTTTTTCAGGCATTTGGTTTTATACATCAAAGCACTGGAACAAAATAAAATGGTGGCACTATGTGAAAAGTCAGGATCATCATTAACAATGAGGGGGAATATGAATGCGTGTACTACATTTTATCACAATCCTTCATATAGCTGTTGAGACATTTCATTTAATATGTAGGATTTAGTGGCATCTAGCAGTGATTTTGCAGATTGCAAACACCTTGCCTCGCCAACCCCTTCCTAGCATGTAGGAGAACCCACAGTGGCCAAGAAACTCTTGCAAAATGCTACATCTAAAGCCAGTAATACTACAACATGGCAGCGCGACTTGGCCAACTGTGTGGAAGAGGACCCACACCCTCTGCAGATGTAACAGCTCTTTCTAAGGTAATGAAACATAATTCTTAGATTAAGATACACTGATTAAAACATACTCATTATTATTATATTGCATTTTCACCATATTCTGCCAATAAATCTCCATAAATCTTACACACTGGACCTTTAAAAGTGCAAAAGGCAGCACTAGAAGAAGAGTCAGGGGCATCATCAAAGTCATTAGGATTCTAATAGTTGTAGAGATAATTCAGTCTGAAACAAAGTGGTGGACTGACTCAGAGCCATGACTCTCACACGCCAGAAAAAATGCTAATCTTATGTTCCTGCTAAAAATAAATGCACAACAAAATGCAATGAAATGTGAAAGTGATGCACAAACAAAAATGTCTCACGCAGAGGACAGACCATATGGTCACATTCGTCACTAGAAACTTCACTTCCCACACATAACTCGCCAAAAGACTAATTCGCTTATATCCTGAATGACTTGCCAAGGTAACACCCATGGACTAGCTAACCAAATAAACGATGGCGAGGCACAAACAAATGAGAGCCACATCATGCCGAAAGGGATGGAGACATTCATTAAGCTGAGGGCTGGAGGAATGGGAGCAGCGGGGACTCTGAGCGCTGCAGCAGGAAGACGGATGATCTCTGAGAGGATGAAGGGAACACCGACTGTACCTGCAGTCCCTGGAAACTTCTTCTAATCAACTGAGTGTATTTGGACTAAAGAGAGGGGGGACTGAGGTATATGAAGGATATGAATGAGGGACAATGGTGTTTATTCAGGTGCACAGAGTTTTGTAAGGCAGTCAATTTGCTGGCCACAGGAACAAATTTCTGTAGATTACACAAACAAAGGGACATATTTGCAGAGAAACAAAGCTCAGTTTTGGGGCACAGGCTCACTGGCCGCATTCCCATCCGACTGGAACTGGCCAGCGTAATTCTTCATACAGTGATCCCCTGGTGCATAAACATTACCGCTGTTTATGTTCCCCTCCATCTGACCTCAGGCATGAATAATAAAAACATGAGAAGAGGAAATACTGTATATGCACATTTGGGCTCCCATCAAGTTTAAGTGGGTCCGATTTATTTTTGTTTTCAAGAGAGAGTTGCAGCAGACTGCCTCAGAGCATGTGTAAAGCATATGTGAGACCCACAGCGGACCCCTTTACAAGTCTTTCACTGGGAAATTCCAACGCATTTAGCGCCGTTTCAACAGCTAAACATGTTTAAATGTCAGTAATCTGGATCAATAATCTCAACTGTCTATCATCAAAGTTTAGATCCAACCGCCCGCGGACAGATTTAGTGCTGAGCTCGTGTTGTTGTTGCCATCTGCAGCGGTGGTAGAAACTGACACATCTCTGGTGACGGCAACGGTCTGCTCATTGGCAGCGCGCGGCAGCAGCTGTTCTCGTGGCCTCCTCCAGCGGCTTCCACACCGCCCTCTTTACTAAATCAAAACCCTGTCTTTTAACTTCTTATATGGTACTCTTGGTGGATGTAACATCAATCACCTTCTCTGTGCTTTTCCCCCATGTCATCTTTTACTGAGGCTGTGATGCCTCTGCTTGTCTTAAAATAGAGGGCGATTTTTATATAAATGACACGGAGGACTACATAAATATCAGCATCACTCAAATGATTTTTTACTTTCTTTTGAGGTCCATTTGGTTTCTACGTTTATGGATGTGGGTGTTTCCCAACTGCCTAATAAGGCATCTCTGAGGCGGTGCAATTATGTTAATTGATGATAATTAAGGTCGCATGAGCGTGCCTCACATTTATGAGTGATTAGGATTCATCAACATATGCATGAATATGACTGACAACAGATGCCTCTGAACATTTGATGAATTTGGTTTTTAATGTTTTTAATTTGCAATTACGATCACTAATGTATGAATGTTTTTCGTCAATGGCACCCAGTGCCTGTGTTTACATCTCTAATAAGCTTTCCCTGCTAAACTCCCATCTTGGGTCCTTTTTAAAGGTATATTTTGACATTTTAGGAAAACAAACTCATTTAATTCCTTGTGAAGAGTTAGATGAGCAGTTTGATAACACTTCTACTACTGTCTGTAGAGGAAATCTGAAGCTGCTATACTGGTAGATTTAGGTGGCTTTGGGGGTTTTACCAAAATGTTGTGTTGCGTCAGGACATGCAGACTGGAAGCTGCTTTTTTAAAACCTTTCTGAAGGCTTAAGGATTCAGGCAAATGAGCACAAATAGCTTACAGTCCTTCAGTCTTATCCATCTGCCTGCCTGGTGGCAGTGTGATCAATCATCATTACTAATGTGATCAACAAGAAATACAGCCCAAATACAGTAAAGCAACCAACTCTCAGTCATTAAAACAGGGTTAAATTTCACACAAGACAGCGGAGCAATGCTAACTCACCTTGGACTTAATACTGGTCCTGGCTGACGTCCAGTCAACAAAATGAAATGGACAAATGGGACTCAGGCTGGCCAAGCAGCTGGAAAACCAAAGACTGTTGTGTCTTCATTTTGCACAGACCTGCTGCACAGTACCTCACACTGATGTGTTTGACTTGACAGGTGGATTAATTCTAAGCTGACAGGATGCAACAGGCAAGACTGTTTTTACATTGGTGATGCTTCATGCTAAAACACTTTCAAAGTTGATGGACAGTGTTTCTCAGATGTCCAACTTTTAATGTGAGGATGTCGACCATATTATCATCAGCATCTTGTTGCTGATGTTAACATCAACCTGATGCTAATTTTAAAAAAATCACTGCAGAATTATTTCCTGGGTGTGTACGTCTATATGTATATAAATAACTGTATATATTGCTTATTTTTTTTGTTTTGTTTATCCTATTCTACCGATTTTAATTAATTATATCAGTATTAATTATATCTATATATGTGTATGTAGCATGAAGGAACTACAGCTCTCATTTTGTTGTACAAAACTGTGTTATCTGATGATAATAAATTACCTTGATAACATGAAACAGGAAAAATGTCCTTGAAGGTATGTAGAACTTGGATGAACTCCTCTGTGGGCAGCTCTTCTCTGGGATTCCCCAGAACTGTTTACACGTATATGTATAGATTAAACAAATGAGGTGTACCATGTAAACTAATGAGTGTTGGGGATACTGGTAAGCAGATGTTGTTACCGCTGGATGGAGCCTGGTTAGCTGTTTCCCCTTGTTTCAAGTCTTTGTGCCTCGCTAACCTGCTGCTGGCTATAGCTTTAAATATGCAGTATTAACATGAGTGGTCTCAACCTTGTCATCTAAATCTTGGCAAGAAAGCAAATAAGTGTATTCCCCAAAATATCAAACTAAAAAAACAGCTCATAAATCCTCTTATTCACCCAGGGGCAGTGTTATTTGATTACTGCTACATTACGTCCAGTTGTACAACACCATGGTAACCTTTTCAATCTTTAATGAAGCGTAACCTTTTCAATTTTGATGAAGTGTAAATAAAGAATGTGATTAAAACACACACACACACACAAGTCGCACACACACCAGCAGCAATTTCTACTAACCCTGAGAGTGTGAGGCGACTGAACTGGCAGTCCAGTGACTTCCACCTGTGCCATGTCATCTGCATGTGCACTGAGCCCATGGATGAACAGGACTGAACTGCTGGACGGGACGTCTCGCTGAGGAACCAGATTCAGGTCTCTGTCCACGTGGAAGCCGGGGTCCGACACCTCAAACTTTACGTCCTCGTTGCCCGCACAGTCATCGAACTCAACTGGAAGAGACACACACAACACACACATTTCTAATGAGCGACATGCTGTCTGTGAAGTTGACCATGAGGTCATCACTCCATCATTTTACCCTACTTGATGTTTGTGTGTAATTTTGCCATTTGCAACCTTGAAATCTGACCTTTGACTACCAAAATCTAATCATTTTCTCCCTGGGTCAGGCCAGTATCATGGTCAGATTTAACATCTTCTTCATTTTGTAAGTTATAGATCATTACTGATTAATCCTCGTTTTTTTTTTCTGGATCTCAATAAACACACAGACACAAACACTACAGCTGCTCCAGCTATCAGCTGACTCATCTCTTAAAGAAGATCTGACAGCTGTGATCCCATCGCATGTGCACTTTGCAGGTCTATTGAAATTTATTAGGTTTGAGAATTCTAATAATAATTATTTATTTGTTGCTAGTGAGAATAATTTTAGACACACAACAACTTTTTATTTAAATATGTCACTTTGTGGGAAAAAAACGTAATATAAACTAAGGTATTTTGTGATTGTGGAGATGTGTGTGTGCGCCTCAGCCAAATGCGCCATTTGGTGTCTTGTGCAAATGGACCCACTGTGTCACAGACTTTACTCTTCGACCAGATTTAAGCAGGTCTGTGGTGCAGGTGATTTCAACTACAATGAGGCATGCACAAGATACCAAATGCGCCTGGCCATGACCTCATTTTTTTGACCTTTTTAGACAGGCACAGGTTCATTTTCTATCTTGCAAACATGGGGAAAATGACAACTTTGCTGGAGTAAGAGAGGAAGGCCACTTGTGTCACCTGTGCTATCCGCTGTGCACCAGGTGTAAGACAGGGCTCAGTGCCTGCTGCTGGTAAGGAGTCACAAAAGGTCTTTCAAGATTTTTCTAAAATTCTGAATCACATAGGTCCTACAGCATACAGTCATGAATGTGCACAAAGAAAA
Organism: Lutjanus erythropterus; assembly: GCF_056507025.1. Taxonomy (NCBI): domain Eukaryota; kingdom Metazoa; phylum Chordata; class Actinopteri; order Lutjaniformes; family Lutjanidae; genus Lutjanus; species Lutjanus erythropterus. The sequence goes on from NC_139329.1 coordinate 10,667,849, forward strand.
TTAGGCCGATTAGTCCAGTAGTATTCGAGACAGACTGTGGACAAGATACAGGTCCACTGATCATGCACACACTCACTCACTCACGCACACACACAGAAGCAATTGCATAATATATTTCCGGCTTACGTCTGGTGGGAATAACAATGGAAATGTAAAAAAACAAATCATCCATATGAAACACAGTCACTGAGGTATACTCTGCACTGTAAAGAAAAGAACTGGAGGGCCTGCCAAACGATCTACAAAAACAACTAATTCTCAGATATAAACAGATGCCCTGAAGATAAACAGATACCCTGAGTAAAGAGTAGGATGTTGTGAAAGGCTGTGTCAGCCAGAGTATAATAAAAGTCAGTGATCTCTATTCACATAAGCCTGCTGCAATATTTATGACCCATTGCACAACATGCTACGCATTGTAGACTTATTAATGTGTCTGACTTGCTTTTGCAGGGCTGTTGCATTCACTACAGAGGAAGCAGCGGCACCCAGTTGCAGGCTTGGATGACAAGAAAGGATTTAAGGTACGAGAGAAGAAAAGTGTCACCTTTGAGTTACGTGCATGTGACGCGTGCACGCCGTGAGCTTGTCTTGTCTGACTGAGGGAGATACCGCCAAGGACTCTACCAGGCTTTATCCCTTCTGATCATGTTCATCCTCTCTTTATCTCTCTCACACACTCCCCTTGGTGTCGCGACATGATCCCTATGCTCCCCCTCCCCCCCTCGACACACCGCCACCCTCAGCCCCGACGATCCTCCCCTCCCTCATCCTTTACCTCCTTTTTACCGAGGCCTCCCATGACGCTTTCTTACAGCTGTGGATCGTGGAGGGAGGGCGGGGTCCCAGAGGACGTCTGCATGGGTGGATGTGTACACGTGTTGTTGATTAGTACAGCAGGTGCAACAGGAATCACATGGTGCTGGTATCCCAGCATGGGTCTGAAAGTGCTGGGAAATTTCAAGCCTCAGACAAGTGCATGCTGCAGACATATGGTGGCTTACATAAGTCTTCATTATTTCTTTTCCAATTCTGTTTGAGGTCAGGAATTGCCTGCAAATGCAAACATAACGTAGAGGATGGTCCATATGGACGTAATTATCAATGCAGCCACATGTTTCTGGAGTGACATGTTACAAGTCTGCAAAAACTACAACTGAGAAACAAGGACAGTCTAGATGAGACTAGATTCATCCGCTCCTCTGCAACAAGGACAGAGCTGTCAAGGCAATATCCTGCACCGTTCACCAATTACGGATGAGATTCCTTCACCTTAACATAACACCAAAAACTCTGTGGTAGCTCATGGTCAGCTAAAGGAGACTGCTCATAAAAGATCTCACAGTCTCTCATCCCTGTGTTCTGTTCACATTGGGGACTGAGGGGCCGTCTTTCTGAGGAAGAAACGGGTTCAGATTTGAGCCCATATATTTATCAAGTTTCCGAGAGCAGTGCTGGTGCCTCTCTGAAGATAAAGCGCGGCTCCCATCTCCAGCGCAAAGGCTGGACAGTTTCTCTGCTGAACTAGCTTGTTAAAAATTGAAACCAATACGCTGTAAAGCTGATGTGACTATATTACAGTACAAATACAATGTATTTTACTAATGGCCATTCAGCTACACTTGCACATATTAAACACAACCAGTTAGCATCTGATTCAGTCTGACTGCTGTTTTGCTATAACAATGAAGAATGTAGAGCACATTCTGCATAACTACATCTCTATACAGTAGTTTTTAATGTTACTGGGAAAGTCTGCCACTCCCACACACAATATTACTGCACTACTGATTAGCAAGAAAAGATCCAGGCTTTACTGTTTTATCTCATTGATATCAGTGTCACTGGTGTTGTACTTGCAGTGTCAGAGCTATTTTAAGGTATTGCTAATGCAAAACCTGCTACATCAAACTACATTTCCAATTGCTGCTGCTTCATATTAAAACCACAGAGCTGATACAACACTGAGTAGCTTTCTTTGTGGATTGTTACAATGATTGCTCATCAGAAATGTGTCAAGTGACAAGTCATGCGGGAAAATGTTTTTAGAACAACTTGGGGAAAATAGTATACTTCAAGATTTGAAAGTTTGGATCTAAATACATAAGGAAATCAATGGGAGGCTATACATGATATAAAAACCTCAAACAAAATAATGGACCCCCCCTTAAAAATCCAATTATTATCAATAATTAGCAAAGATTATTGATATAATTAGAGTTTCAGGTGGGCTGTATAAGTAAATGCATGCAACTGCACAGAGAGTGGTGCAAACATTTGAGAAACAATTTATGCGTTTTTAATGTGCAAATAAATTAAAAATCTAGAAATAATGTTGTGCACACACTTTATTTGTAGCAGTATCTGCCTCTTAATTTCAAGAATGATGTGTTGACTAAGAAGCACAACCCTCACTGTATTTAAGTTTTAATAACTGTTGGTCCTGATGTATACAAATTACCACACAGTAGGGGAAAGAATGATGGTCAATTCAAGCGTAATGGCATCCCACCATTGTAACTGACACATATTGTTCTACTGCTAAGAGTGTAGTCACAGTTACTGTTCATGTTTCTCATAAAATAAAAGGAAATGCGATGTAGCTGTGATTTATATCAGTTTATAAGAAGACTCTATTGCCTGTTTGCTTTCATTTTCATGTCTACCTACTCTTTCAATCTCCCCAGTGTTTTACCCTGTGGAAACTGACTTGAGCTCATCAATCCACACATCTTTCTCCCATCTTGGCAGCACCAAGTGAAATGGGAAAAGTCCATGGTTAGCAGTGCCTGACTATAAAATCAATAGACTTGAAGTCTATCAAAGCACTCATTTAGTACACTTAACCTTTGTGACTGTTTAGTCTGGCTTCTTTTATCTCTCTCGCTGCAGACATTTTAAAATCTTCCCTCTGGACAGAATCGTTTTCCTGCCATCTGGATGAGGGTAAAACGAGAATAACAGAGAAGAATAGAGGAGGGGAGAAAAGAAGAAGGGAGGGGAAAATGAAATGAGTGAATGAATGACAGGGAAGGTGAGGCTTCAATGGACACTGAGGGAGAGCTACAAAGTCAACAACCTACTCTCGAGGGAAACAAGGCTCCATCTCAATATTCAACTCTCACTTCTAAGCCAAAGCATGAAAGATGTGTTCATTTCCATTCCCATTACAAGCCTCAGATTTATTTCAATAACATGGGCGCGCTCTTTAGAGCCTGCAAATTGCAGCGCCAAACAGTGTCAGTGGCATTTCAAAGGCAGCCAGAGAGTGTTTGATGGTATTCTAATGTTGTCAGGTTTTGGGGGATTTCAGAGGAGAGCATGGTGAGCTGGCGGCTTTGAAGTCAAGCAACAATGACAGAACGCAAGTTACCCCGCTCACCACCAGCCCAACCACGCACCCACTCTCTTTCTTCAGAGTGCTGGCTCAGGGTTGAAATAACTGTGCACAACATGGATTAGGGTCGCCAAAATCCCTCTCTGATGACTCAAGAGGAGAAGGAGGAAGGCGGGTGGGTGGGTGGTTGGGGGGGTTCAACTTTTTCCTCAAGTTTGACATTCAAGTTCCTTTCAGGCAAAACCTCCCGTGGAGCATGTGAGAGGCAAATGTTCCAGAAACTCAGTCACCTAGGGCCATGGTTACTATTCCATCAGCTTTCTTGGCAACCAAAACACCACTTCAAAGTTCCCATTTCAAGCTTTTAGCGGGAAACTCCACTCTCTTCAGGGAGAATAAGACAATAAAATTCAGACACCTAATTAAATAATTGAACTCACAGAACAAATGATCATATTTTGTGCTGTACAATTTGCGTGCAACTGTCAACCAGTGATATTGTTGTCAGAAGTTTAACCTGAAATCCCTCCATGAAGCTACATAACATTCTCTGTACTCAAAATAATAAATATATATATTTTTCAGTCAACATGTCTGTTACCTTCTTAGAGATCAAACACAATAAAACGTCCTAACAAGACCAGCAGAACAATGAAAACAAAACATCTTCACACGAAACTGCAATCTTGATTTTCTGCCTCTCAGTGATGAAGCAACATATTTTGACATCCAACATTATCTGAGCGTATTTACATTGGCTCCACTCTCTTTGTCAGCCACATAAATTGGATTTTTTTCCCCCCACCTCTGTCAGGTACTAAAGTTTTCCTTTGAGGTTTTTTGAAGACAATTTTCTGTCTCGTAACTAAATGTCAAGTCTCCAAGATGGGAGAGATGGGAATCAGAGGAGTAATCTCAAAGGTGGCAGCGCGGGTGTGTTTGAGCTGATAGCTGCCGTGTCTAACCAGATAGAGTGTGCTCAGCCTCATAAAAAAGGCTCAAGAGAACACCATTCTCAAATAATCACCTGGCATTAGAGGGGGAGCTGCTTTTGAAAATGTATTTACACCCTGAATTGCATTTTACCCCAGAGTTTCCTATCACAGAGCGTTGTATAAGACCCATTATTGGGATCCAGTGGTAACAAGGCTTGGGCTTTTCAGCGACAAAGATAACGGTTTGATGGATTTTGGTCACTGAGGTCGTCCTGGTCTGGTCTTTCATCTTAGCTTTGATTGAGATGATTATGATCCCCCACCTCTACCTTTGCTTGTGCCACTCCAACCAGTCCTGTCAAGTCAGATGTGGGATTGCTGATCATCGGGTAAAGCAGAAAAGTGTGAAAGATCTGAGTTTTCGGCAAGCCACATGATTTCATGTCACTCACAGATTTTTGTCAGTGTATGGGCTCATTTATGCACAATTATATATGTCAATTTTAAAGAATGTAACCTCAACAAGGAAGAAGAAGTTTCTGACAACAACAAACATGGTGAACACGAGCATCATTCACTAATGGAAGAGATAATGGTGCTGACATCAGCTGATCACAGCAGAGAGAGAGAGACTGTGGTGAATATTGACAGAGGTGTCGATGTGATATAAAAAATTTCTTTGATCACAAAGCCTGCTGAAAAAAAATGCATGGGAAAAAAACAGAGTCAACTTTTGGACAAACAGCCTGCTGCAAGTGGCCAGTCGCATAAAGCTGCCAAATAGAAAACTCAAATCCGCCTGAAATATCTAGTTGTTTTCTGTACCCAGCTTCGAAATCTGCATCGCAGGAGCTGCAATTATTTAATTCAGAGAAGATCTGTGACAAAACAACGTTATAATGAAGTGCCGTAGTGCTGCAGAGATGCCTCGGCCAACAAATCTTGTTCTCCAGATATAAGAAAACTGTCTAGCACAGACCACAACAAATGTCACATCATCATAATGTCAGTGTATCTCAGATGAGCTCGGGCCCAGAGAAGTTGGCAGTGTTTCTGGATGTTGTTGTTATATGGCTTTAGTTGTGCATGGTAGAGTCTTAACTTGCATTTGTAGATGCAGCGACAAACTGTTTACTGACAACTGTTTTCCAAAATGTTGCCAAGCCCATGTACAGATTTATTGGGATTGTCTGAATCTTTTATAATATTATGGACTGTAGATGGTGAAATCCCTGAATTCCTCCAGTTCAGGGTTGAACTGCTGGAGTATTTGCCCAATTTTTCACAAAGTTGTGCACTATCCATGCTTGTGAATGACTGAGTCTTTCAAGGATCCCCCTTTAATACACCATCATTTTACTGTTACCTGATATCAATTCACCTGTTTGCCTGTGGAGTGTTCCAAACAGGTGTTTTTCAGCATTCAACATCTTCCTCGGTCTTTTATGAAACATGTTTCAATCTTCAAATTCATAATTTGTGCATGGTTGCAAAGTTTGAACAATTCAATTTAATACAAGTCAAAACTGATTTGCATTTTGTTTTTAATTATGTTTTATATAATGTTCCAAGTTTTTTTTTTTTTTTTTAATTGGGGTTGGGTTTTTCCAGTGTCAATGTTAAAAGCATAAACACCCCTGCAAATCCCTACGGCTAATAGCTGCAGCGCCTGATTTTGTCTGGATGCAGCCTGTGTGGTCTGTGCATACTACGCTAACATTTATGTGTGTGTGTGATGTATGTGTGTGGTCTAGTGCCTCTGATCATGCTTTGATGTAAGGCACCGTCCACTGCACTAGTGACTGAAGCCAATTAATGTACAGTTACTTTCTGATCTGAGGCAGCGTCTCATAGCGCTCACATAGACTGCTAAAGGTCAGCTGAGCAGGCCAGCTAACTGGATAGATGTTTCTCTCCTCTCAACACATCTAAACTACCTCCACTACCCATGATGTTATGTTGTCACGTTGTTGTCATGTTTTGAGTTATGTGCAAGTTTTTAGTTTTGTGTAGAACATGTTTTTATCAAAGCATCGTCTGTGATCCGACTGTAAACAAAAGGGAAAACTGAGCCACCAAAACTCAAAACACATGACTAAAACATGAAATCCCTCCTAAATTATTACATTTATTGTCACATTTTTTAAAATTCATTTTCTCTATATATATCTATTTACTGTATTGAGGGATAAAACAACCTGATCCAATGTTTAGTGAACACAGCACAAGTTAATATTTTCATTGACAGTCATCTTGGTTACTGGAGTAACTATTGTTACTCTCAGATATACACTGTTTGCACATTACTTTTTTTTTCTGCACACCACTCTGCAGCTGGAAAGTTGGAATTATTATCACTCGCAGGTCACTAAATAAAGACGCTTTAGGTTGGTGGCTCAGACTGAGTCATTCAGCAAAGCAATGAGACGCACTTTTGTTGCACAGACCACCATTAACATTAACATTCTGATTAACAACTGATGGATCATGAGTGAGAGAGAGTGTGCATCCTCCCAGAGAGAGAGAGAGAGAGAGAGAGAGAGATAGAGAGAGAGAGAGAGAGAGATGCTGTGTGCACATTTACACACAAGGAACAGCAGCACACCTCATTACTTCTGTTTCCTGTGGAAAGTTTCCTCTGTCCTGTCAAGTTTATAACTACTGTCTTTAGTTTTACTACATGTATGTCCCTTGATATTTGCAGCAATGACACACTGTGCAGACAGAAACAAAACTGAGAGCAGCGGCTATAATCCTGAAAGCAAATTGTGAAAGAACACACTCAGACGAAAACAGATTGAGGTAAATAATATGTTTGGGTGCGTGTCGGGTGGATTATTCCTGCAGACATACGGACTCAGAAGAATGCTGCGCATCACTAAGACGCGCCAATCAAACCAACCCAAACCATCTGTATTTGACGACCTGAGAATGATACTCAACAATCAGCTATCTTTCTCCAGAATTGCTTACCCAAGCTATGATTTGCAACAGCGAATATGTTTTGATAGAAATATAATGCTGCCTAGATTGTTTTTTATTCTAACACTGAACATATTAGCTAAATCTTCTCTGCCAAAATATTTCACTTGTTTTCCTCCAGTATTCTCTTTTTCAGTACAAATTCTGCCCAAAGCAACTAAAGCATGATGAAATGGTTATGGCTCTGTTCTTGAGCACCCAGTTTAGGTTGGGAATCGGTTCTGATCTTGTGTAAGCATTGAAAAAGTAAACAATGACTTTGAGCAAGATACACAACATGTTTACTTTACTAACATGTAATAGAAACCAAGGTCTTTCCCTAGCCTTACCCAAAGCACTATGTACACATACATGAGGGACACAGAATACTTGATATGACCAAAATCAACGCCGACCACCCCCCTACAACCTGCACGCCATGCAAAACTGCAGCCCCTCCTTCACTGGAAAAAATTTCCAGGGAACATAATCCAGACAGCAAATACATTCCCAGACAAAACAGAACAGCCAAAGCAATTAAGCAGTATGTAAACTTAATTTCTAGGAGATAGGCTTACTTCATCCCACACCTGCTGTGCACAATGAAGCACCATGCACACAAAGATATGACAAGACAGTAAACACTTCCAGCATTAGTAGGGGCAAGCTGTATCTCTATCAAAAAGCATGTTATTCCAGCCGTCTGTCGGACAATGGCTTAATAACTGTCACAAAAAAATAGCTGTTCTTGAAAGTAAAGTATTTAAGTATAGTATGCGCATTAAACTTCTGATGAGAGCAGAAAAGGTTGTTTATCTACTTATTTTGGAGACACGGTCCCTTATTACTGTTTGAAAATTCATTGTTTTTATCGTTGTATTCTGTCACAGTGTACAATGCATCTCACCAAACAGAAAACGACTAGCTAATTATAACACACAATGTGCCCCTCGAGTGTTCTTACAAATAACAGGGCTATAAAATGTCACTGTCAACTCATGCCCTCAGAAAAATATTTCTATTGTTGGAGTTTTCTTTTTGGTATTTTAAAGCTACAATAAAAACTGTCAAAATAGCGGAGAAGTTACAGTCTGCAGCACTGACATTCTTAAAATTATTTACTTGAGGTTCAGAGATTGTGTTGAATCACCAGCTTAGAAATGTGCAAAAGCTGATTATGATAAGCTGGCACTTACAAAATAGATCAGTCCCTAACAGCTTAGCAGCTGAGTTGAAGTCATTCTACAAACTGTGCACAGCTGAAGCTATCTAGTACCACAGCAGTCTCATTTGAATCAAAATCACCATCTTTCGCCATGTACATGAAAGACTTTGTTTGGCGTTGCGCGGCAGCTGGTTTGGTAGGGATCTGCTGGTTTGTTACACGGATCTGTGAGGCCCGTTGTTGTCACAGTCGTCAACCAGAGATGGTTAATTCTCTGGTGTTTCCGTTTGCTGTCTGTTTCTCTGTGGGTAAATGGCCTGTTTGTCTCTTTCTCTCGACTGTAAATCAGTTAAAAAAAAAAAAAAAAAAAAAAAGTAGACAGGAGAGAAATGAGAGAGTGAGCAGGGGAGAAACAGAGAGTAATTATGGTGAAATAATGAGGGCCAGCTCAGTGCTCTCTCTCACGCGAGGCTCAGGATGATCCTCTCCTTGTTATCGCCCTGAGTTACAGCACGTCCACCTTACCAGGACAGGAATGCCAGGACCCTGCCACCAGGCAACACACACACAGACACACACGCACACACACACTTCCACAAAAATAATGAACCTAATATTAGTCTCATACTATTTTATTGGAGTCTCATTTACCCACCAGACATCAGAGGTCTTATTGGACATAATTGATGCTCAATCATCATCACACAAACTGACTAATGGTCACATACGGTCCAATAGTCAGTGTCAGACTTACTTGTGTTAACATCTCACACATCTTTATTCTCCCATCATCGTTTAATAATTAAATAAGACAGCGGCTCTGTAACTCTGTACATAGGCAAAGCTAAATGTTAACATCAGTATGCTGACAGTCACAAAGCTAACACGATGATCCCTCTCTTGTTCAAATGTACTGTGAATACACATCACACTTACATTTACAGACAGGAGGGTAGGGATCACAAAGAAAGTTTTAGAGCAAGAGAGACAGAGCATCCCTGTAACCATAGTAACTCATACACTGCCTACCTTTGGAGTACATCTGCGTTGGAGTACCTCATGCTTTTCATTTCACCACATATACATTATTGATGTACTCTAATGAAACGGATAACTCTTACAGAAAAAAACATGAATTTTACATGTGCAAATTCACATGTGAAATATGTGGAAGGTGTGTTTTTCACATATTAAACATTTTCTTTGCACATGGGAAATGTGTGGTTCCGGAACATTTTCAACATGTGAAACCCATGAGAAACACACAAATTCACATGTGCAAAATCACATGTGATATTCATGAGTGTTTCGCATTTTAAACATGTTCTTTGCACATGACAAACATGTTTTTGTAACATTTTCATGGTGTAATATGTATATTCCCATGTGAAACAAATGCCACATGTGGTCACATTGGACCAACATGGAAAAATTCCTGTTTTTTTTGTCACACAGCTTGCATGCTCAGCACGTGTCACACACAGCTGCAGCAATTTCATCTACAGATCAGGCACCTTGCATGGAATTTTTTTGTCCATGTGATGCACGTGGTTCTCTGTAAAATGTAGTAAAAATGATCTGTTGATAGTTACATTGACATCGTGCCAGCAACACGGCACCTTTCACTACACTTTCAATGTCTCTATCTGTAGAATATGTCACAAACAAGGCAGCATCAAACAACATCTGGGCAGAGACACAGCTGCTCTCATCATACAGATGGCTGAAACAGGTGACAAATCTGCAGAACGTGCAGTGCAGCAAAATCGTGGTAGAAGATCATCACTGATGACTGACTGGTAGCCTTCACATTCAAGGTGATATTATTTCATATAAATAGTCTAATCTCCCCTTCCCCTCTCTTTCTTCCCTTAAATCCACATAGACTAACACTCACACATGTCCTTTCTTGAATTCAAATGACAGGAATCTGTTGCAGGGACGAAGAACTTTAATCCATGCAGGGGAGAACCTAAACTTCAAACCACAGATATTCAGTTAGAAGCTACAAAAGTTTGAGAGCTGAGAAGTGAGACTTTTAAAAAATGTTCCTTCTGCCCAGACATGAGATGAGTTTCTCAACACAGCCTCATTTGAGGGACGAGACGACGTCGCAACATGCTTTGATGCGGGTCAGGCGTGCTTTGGCAGCCAAAAGTGACAATAGAAAAGTCCTACTTGTAGATGCACAGATATTACACACAATAAGTGAAAACCTTGATCTGCTGGGGGTAGCCATGCATGTCTGTACAAAATTTCATGGCAAATCACCTGATTATTGTTCAACATCTCAGTAGTGTCTAAAAGTAGACAGCAGCCACTGATGCTTTTGAAGCACAGCTGGAGCACAATAGCCGAGCAGAAATCAGTTCTGCTCCAGAAAAGGAGCAAGGCCACACTAAATTGCAATGGGTAGTTTCAAAACAGTATACATTTTGCAATCATACAGCTGCTGCTCTTTAACTGCATGCAGCCTTAAATTACTGCAGTGTAAGGCTAGATGGACGAAAATGGACAACTCTATTCACGTGCAGTATCTGTTTTTTTCATTCTCTTAGTTTTATTTCATTTGGATATTTGCGATCATAATATTCAGCCTTGACAAAACAAGGCAAACAAGAAAGAACCTTGGGCTTATTAGATTTTAACAAGGTTTCCTGAGCATCTTTTCTCTGCCATAATTGCAATGTGTATTTCCCCTGACGGGACGCAGCACTTTTGTTTATAATCACCCACGTTCATCAGGATGCAAAATAACTAAGACACAGACTCCTCTCTTCTCCGTCGCTCACTCACAGGCACAAACTGAAACAAGACAAGACCCACGAAATCAGACCCTCACTGTTACCAGCAGCGCTTCATAAAGAGGTCTGAGGCAGACGCTGACGGCAGACTGCACAGCTCGCACTTCTGACAGTATGACATGTATCTTGCATACGCCTTGATTTAAGTGTTGCATCTTTCCTTAAGCCAGCGAACCTGTCAGCGTTTCACAGTGAGTGCTGTGCAGAATGTCGGCAAACATAGACACACAATATTCACTTTAATTTAAGTAATTAATTAATGTATTCCATCAGTGAGCTGACAAGCCCATCAGTGAGAAAAGATATACTGTTCAAGGTTTTTCAAAGTAAATAACATGCATGCATAACTCTGACAGCAACAGTAAACATCCTGCTGTCTCCACGCAGGCTGGAAATGTTTAGGCCTACAGGCTTGGTCTTTGAAGTTGCCTGTTTCAAGGTTACACCTGCTTAAATATGAATTCATTTAAATTTCTATTTCAAAAGCCATCATTGCACTCCTCGCCCTATTTTTATGTGAAAATATAAATAAAAATGTATCGGCGCATCTACTTGATTGAGATCCCCTGAAGCCTAGCTTGACAAGGTTAACCACAGCAACAGATCTGAAGGCAGTGAGTGAGGTTTATTTCGAGCACCATAACAAACTTCAATCAGCCCGTGTTTGTTTGTTAGTGGCAGGGCAAAGCGTTGCATCAAAGAGGGCTGGGGCAGGGATGGATGCCAGCAGATGATAAGATAGCCTGGCAGAAGGGAGTCGCACAGAATCATTACTATAGTCACAAAGACACATCAAATGTTCAATCAGTTGCAGATCCTATACGCAGCCCAGCATAAGAACATCATTAGTGAAGCAGATATTTAGAGATAATATTCAGAGTAACAGGCACTTCACTGGTATATCAGCAAATAGACCCTTTCTGAGCCGGCGTGATTGCGTCACATTGTTAGCTGGAGGCAAATAAAGGGAAAATTGGACATAAGCATGAATCACCTCAGAGTCATAGGCCACATAACCAAGTGGAAAAAATGTCATCTTGATGTGTTGTTGGGCACCAGAATCAAATCAGTAATGACTGAGAATTGGCGTTTTTATTGCATACCAGCTGCCACTGCCAGTCAAAACAAACAAAGACAACTATGATTAAACGCAATATGACAAAAATAAATTAATTCACCATGTTAGATGTGAAAATAGTTGGCTCTGCTCTCACTAGTCCTCCTGGTCAGTTGGCGTGTACTGTGCCACTAAGTGTGTCACAGAGCTACACCTGCCACTCATGCAGAGCATTAAATTAGCTAAATAAAATGACAAAAATTGCCCCGCACTTGTGGTGAATGACAATACATATTAGAGATGCAGTGATTTCCTTTTTCTTGGCCGATTCCGATGTCTGATTTTTTTTATTTATTTATTTATTTTTTTTTTGAGGGTCTGACTTGCCGATTCCAATTTTGGCCAATTCTGATTTTCAGTCTTTCTAAGATCTGTAATTGACAGCATTCACAGATATTTTTGCAACTTTTCTTATAAAATTCAGAATTTCATAATTAAACACTGACTACTGAATAACTTTTACATTTTCTCCAAAAGTGTTCCAGATTATAGCCAGGCCTTATTCTTTTATTATATCAAGATTATGTACTAGAGGGAGCTTGATCTCAGCTCAGGAGACGTGTCAACAGCCAGAACAGGAGGTGAAATTTTAACTGTTAGTCTGTTAACAGCTGGTTAACATTAGCCTACCGCTGCTCGGTAACGCTGTCAGCTGCTCAACTGGTCTATCTCCTTGTAGACTGCTCGTCTTCTCTTTATCCAGTTCTTGGAATCTATCACTAACACCAACTTCATGCCAACATGTGTTTGAGAGTGTGTGACTGTGACCAGCAGCAGTCTGATGTGACCATTGTGTGGAGCATGTGTGTGAATTTGACCAGTACAGAATCAGATATGTAATGCTGACCAGCCAGTAAGCGGTCAGGGCCGGTCATGCAGAAAACCAGCCGCTCGATTGGTGCATCCCTAATACATATGCAGAAGATCTTATATTTTCTTCAGCCATTGTTAAAAAAAACACAAAATGAACAAGCTAACAAAACCTACTAGCTAGTGTTAACTTGCAAGTTTAGGGAATTGTTTTGTCTCCACCTAAGCTCCCCCCACAAAAGTCACATCATCTCAGCCAAAATTGGCTACTATACTTTTAAAATCAGCCAGAGAACCAGCCACAAAATAATGATGGATATGTGAACATGTCGCCTGCTTAATAAACCACAGATAAACCACCATGAGTGGATCTGATCACCAGGAGGTGACAAATGGATCTTGTGAACATTTGCATTTGTTGCTCACCCTGAGGAACAATCGGCCCTTAAATAGTCTTTTTGAACTCAGTGCCAAAATACATTCTAGAGGGCAGAAGCCATTCCATATCCTAACACATCCTCTCAAACATATGATTGCAATTGACTGACCATCTGGCACTGCAGGAGCACCGGAGGAAGCTCCGAGTCATAGACAGAGTGTCAGTGGCTGCTCGTTGACTGCTGCAGCAGTGCTGTGCTCTATTCAACTTCTAAATGTACTCAAGCTATAAATGTTAGATTTTGTTTCTTCTTCTTCCACATGCTGACCACTGAAAGCCCCCTCACCTGAATCTGAATTCAGACTTGCTTGGGATGATATTCACAGACTATCATAGGTGCACCATATGCACAAATTCAGTGGTTCAAATTTGGAGTTTAAAATTGATTTTGAATGAATGATGCATAGTTATGACCCAGCATCAATGTGCACACTTCACTTACAGACCCTGATGCACCCCAGAAAGTCCAGGAGGGCTCAGGGCCATCCTGCTGTGGAAGTGCTTGAGGGCTGTCTCTTGGACTTCTTCAGCCTTTCAACTACACTTTTCTCAAGTCTGCAGAGCGGCAAACTTTGCTTGAGGGACTTAGATTTTCTACATTTTATTGTGTTCAGATGGTTAAACTGCAATATCCAAATAAATAAAAAAAAAAAAAACAGCTCGCTGAAATTTTGGCGAGAATACGTTTGCACAAACACAGCAGTGTGCCTGCTTCTTTGTTCTGTCTAGATGATCTGTTTTCAGCTGATCTGATCAAACTACAATACTAACAAAATAAAGGCTGTTATATTCAGAAAACGAGAAAAACAACATGACATATATAACAGCAATCATACCAAAAGTCCACAGATATGCCTCTGCCCCAGGTAACGTGATTTCACTGTGCTGTTACATTCCTTAAACAGTATTTGGAGCTCATGCAGCCTACAGCACACACACACACTCACATGTGTTAAGTGTTGTTTGTAAATAAACATTATTAAAATCATTATCATACCCGAGCAACCTGTTTATTCAACTCTGCTATGTTTCAGTGCTCAGGGCTTACACTAAGAATCAGGTTTATTGCCTAGCAGGTTTACATGTACGAGGACTGTGCCTTTGGTGCACAGCAGCATAGATAGTAAGTACAAAAATGTAAAGAAATATAAAAGCAAATGCTGCAAGTTAAGAAGCATCAATAGGAAATAGAAGATTGACAGTAGAACAGGGTAGAATATTTAAATAAGAGAGCTGTACAGTTTTGTGCAGGCATGTGCAAAGTGTAGTATTTGTGCGAGCTGTAGTGTCAACGGGGCCAGCTGCTGTTGAGAAAAATGTTCTTGTGGGGGGAGATTCGGTCCTGATGGACAGCAGCCTCTTGCCGGAGGCGAGTGACTGAAAAAGTCTGGATCTGGGGTGGGAGGGCTCGCCTCAGGGTCCTGGAGGCGTACAGGTGCTGGAGGGATGGCAGATTGTAGCCAATCACCTTCTTGGTGCAGCAAATGATAGCACACAGTATATCACATTTGAAATTGATGCATGCCCACAGGTACGATGGAAAGTTGTGACCCAATCCAAACAAATAAACAAATAAAGCTTGCCTGGGTCCTGATATTTGAATTCGCCCACCTCACTGAGTTGATCAACTCCCTGGTCTGGCACCGTGACGTGTTACAGCAGTTTCTCAATCGAAAATTAACTGACTAGTGAGCTCCGCAGGGGGAACTAATGATTAGCAGCAGCAGAGCTAGCTAATAGCTAGCTAGTAGCTATGAGCTAACCCCATGGTGGCCTGCAATCAAAACAAAATCAGATCTTATGATTGATTGCATTTTTTACTCCACCGTGGCTTCCACCTCCACAGCTCCAAAACGTATTTGGACGATTTCTTGTTTTAGGGTATTTTAATTTTCTTTAGCCTGATTCATATCTGCTAAATTTCCCAACATTCTCACAATCTGGCCAAAATGGCTGACCCAAAGCAACATAACTGCCCCTCACACACACAAGTATGTCAGTACAAGTATGATAAAGCAAATCGAATCCCCCCTCCCTCAGTGAAATTGGATAGAGTGGAGGCAAGATGGAGTGTGGAGTTGACAATTCAATCTGATATTAGACAAAAAAAATAGTCATGCCTTGGGCTTTAAAGTTTGATCAAGCTCCCTGCCAGAACTTGTCAAATTATTTTGTACAGTATTGTTCCTGACCCCAATGAACCAACACCCACAATTAGTTTACAAACTAAATGTGACTGGTTGCATTTTCAATATGTGGGCTTGGAACAAACTTTCCACTTAACCTTCTGTTCACTGTATTAATTCCATTTCATTTCATTTACACTTTTTGTGATATCTCCATTTTGGGTCACACCTTCAGGATTATTTCAGCCGTTATCGGCTCGTCTCTTCAGACATGGGAGGCCCATGACCCAACAGACCCCCAGTCACAGTGAGTATACTTTAAATTCCACCCATTGTTGTGTACTTGTATATTTCTACACCACAGTCTTTGCAAGCCTTTTAGATGCCACTTGATTGCCTGATTTTGAAAAAACTATACCAGAGCTCTTAGAGTGAGGGTCTGCAACCTGTGACTCCAGAGCTGCATACAGCTCTTTTGACCTTGACCAGTGTCTCCCTGTGGCTTTGACAAAATATTATAAAGAAATGAATACCTGTTAATTTTAAACACCATATTTCTAGGCCTAAATTAATGCTTACATTCTCTTACTGTAAAAACATATAGCCACACTGAATAAAACATCAGTGAATAAAACATCAGTGTCGACTAAACTGTCCATCATGGCCTACATCTGCGGCCCGGCGCCTTTATCTCTAAATTTTGCTAGTGGCTAGTCTTACATCTCCCTGGGCTAGATCCCCCCCCCCCCCTTTTTTTTCGCCAAAAATGGCTCTATTGATAGTACCCCCTACCCCTGCCTTAGGATGTGTCATGGTTAAGGCTTTTGTTGGATATATTCAGTTTTATTTTGTAGTTTTTCTTTCCCTGTTTCCGAGACTTTACTTCCTGCCTTTGTCTTTTTCCTGCCCTTTTTAATTACCATTTGTTTCATCTGTGCCCGTTTAGTTTTTGTCTCTTAAGTCCTTGTGTTTCTCTGTTTCTGTGTAAGTTCACTGTCGCCCTTTTGTGTCAATCCCCCGAGCTTTGGACTTCTGTTTAGTTTCTAGACTGTCTTCTTCGTTTGCCCGTGGATTTGTTTGTCTTAGGTTTTACCTGCCCGACTCAAGCGTAAGCCCGTTGTGTTTTCTTTTGTTATTCAATTTCTTTCAACTGTTTCTTTGCTTTGTCCGCATTTTTTGGCTCCCTCATCCTGTTTAGTTTGACACATACGACAGCACAGACAATGTGACCAGGAGTATGAGTTTGAGTCTTAAGTGTTTGGATGCAGAATCTCAACATAAGCTGTGATCTGCATTTTCTCTGGTGTGCCTGTGCATCTGTAAGGATGAATACACAAGATTAGATGAGATGCCAGATGGCACCCAGATTAGACATGTGATCATGTATATATTTGCTGTGACTTCATGCCTTTCCAATAATACATACTCACTGAGCAGCTGAAAGGAGCAGAGCACCTGTAGCGTACTGTATGTACATGCAAGTTCACGGCTGTCTTTAAAGGTCTGTTCTGGCCGAAGCAGAGGAGTGGATGTTTGCCAACCCATTTAACAGCCAAGCAGAAAGAAAAAGAAACGAAAACTTGCTGCCAACTGCAGTAACACCCAAACCTGTCAATCAAACAACTCTGTGCTACGATCACGCACAAAGGAATACACAACACAAACACACACAGACACACACAGAAATCCATAAGCAAACATAATTTCACACACGAGCCGACATCCAGCAACGCACAGGCACCCAGCAAGGCATTCAAGCATTCAGGCAGATCGATAGGCTTTCAGGAAGCCAGTAACACCCAGGTTGAGCCCCCGAGGCTCTAACCAAGTTACTCAGCACTTTCCCTGGCCACTCAAGAGGA
This sequence comes from Lutjanus erythropterus, assembly GCF_056507025.1. NCBI lineage: Eukaryota > Metazoa > Chordata > Actinopteri > Lutjaniformes > Lutjanidae > Lutjanus > Lutjanus erythropterus. The sequence continues at coordinate 10,685,405 of NC_139329.1, forward strand.
GCCATGCTGGGCTCCGGGCCAAGAGCCAAAGACAGGAAAGTAGCAGACGAGTGAGAACAAAACTTTTGACACAAAGTAATTCTGTCACTTCTATGACAGCGGCCATCATTATCTCCTTAGCGAGTGAGCTCACAGTTCACTTGAGATGCCTGGTTGAAGGTCTTGTTGAGGTACGGCCTTTGTTGGTGCAGTCGAAAGTGCACAGACAAGGATTTGGGGATTTGAAAGATCGCTTTATCTGCGTTAACCCTCAGCACAGTCAGTTTTCAGATCTTATTTTCTATTCCATTTAATTGCTTTTACTGTTAGACCCTTGCTAGATGTTATATCAGCGCCTGCATGCATGCAGACCTCTGATTAAACCAAATACTATGTCAGGAATGTTAGGGTATTCATGTGCTCCTCGGAGGGTCCCACTTCTCCATGCTGGTAGGCTGCTGGACTTGTTATCAGGGTTAAAACTTTCCTAACTATGCACAATGTGAATTATCAAAAATTTTCTTTAGTCCGCCATGTTTCTGTCCATATGAATGTCCCCGTCTTGTTGAATTCCTGACATTGTGAACTGGAAGTTAACTGAAAGAAGCTTGGGGTTCAATTAAAGGCAGCATAAAACAACAACAGACTACAACTTGTGCAACAACATTTTCTCAGACTTTTCTGAGTTGTTCCAACTTGAGGGGGCGTTCATATGAATTTTCCCAGTCAGGAACTTGTTTATCCGATTATTGCGACACCGCGTAAAAAGCAGGATTCTCACAAATGAAAACATCAAAATGAACCCATCAGAGACAACCCTGTAGCTCCACTCCGGAAAGGACAAATAAAAAGTTTCAGATGTGTTTTTCATTACATGAGTAGAATAAGTAGAGCATTGTTATTTGGATATTTTCAAAAGTGTGACCCTAGCAGACAACATGTTTCACTGGAAATATTTTTATTTGTGATGCAGGAGGAGAGCAGGAGAGAGACCGGACAGACATGGAAGGACGGATAGAGATTGCTGAAATTTAGGCTTGTTGTGGGAACAATAACAATAATCACAATAATAACAATAATAGAAGCTTCTGATTTTTTTCTGTCACAGAGTATGACGTATGAAGAGTCTGTAAAAATAGATTGAAACTAAGTATAAAAACAAGAAAATAAATGCTTAAGAATTTTCATTTCACTGTTTGTGATTACTTTACGTGTTTCAATAGAACATCAAAAATAAACTGTTTTATATTATCTTTTAAACATCAGTGATAATCATGGTAAAATTGTTTTACATCTCCATATAATACAACAGCAACATTTTTCACATAAACAAACAAAATGGGCAGTTTCTTGTGCTTTAGTCTACGCTGCTTTCAGTTTTAAAGCCGTTCTATCTTCTAAATATATCATGATACAAAAACTAAAACTGCTGGATGAACACATGCAGACATAAATACTGATAAGTAACTGAGGATAAATACAGGATATTGTCACTCTATGCACTGCTTGTGTTTACATGTATACAAATAGAGAGTGGGGGGGGGTCTCAAAAGGATGTCACATTTAGCATGCTGTCTTTACCTTTTTATTGGGATTATTAAGCAGTACATTTTAGGTCAGGTTTGACCCAAAGATAGAGCATGAAAATCTCAAGTGAACTAGACAGCAGTTCCAATTCTGAATGACATCTGTATTCTCTTTGAAAATGAAAAACTCAGGGTTTGGCTGGGTGCACATGTTTGTGGTCTTATCATGAAGGAACAGGTATTCTGAAATAACACAAACGGGCTGCCGATGTGTTGCTGCTAAAATGGAACTTTCCTCATAATTAGAGTAGCACTTTTGTCAGTGCATGGAAATAAAATACACAAGGAATGTGTGGTGAGGGGGCTATAAAATAATGAGGAGCAGACACTCGAGTGGATGGTTTGTTCGCAACAATGAAAGAAAGAGAAATATGTGGCCCGTTTGATGGCCATCCTCTGCAGCTGCTACTGACGAAGCCCATGTTTATAGTCTATAAACACACCTCCAGATGTAAGAAACACCCGCATGCGACCACATACACGCACCTAGTTTAACAACTGCAAACTCACAGACAAACACACACGTTTGCTACCTACAATACACCCTGCAAATATACAACTAGAGCACGTTTTGTGCAGGTGATAAAGTGACAACCCTATTTATCTGATGAAATAAATTTTTTGACAAATGATATTACAGGATGGTTAAAGGCTGGTTGACGCTCCTGGCTCATGTCCGCTCAGGAGAATGAAATGGCCGGAATGGCTGGCCATGCAACGGGAAACCAGAGACCTGCTTCACCACAACATCCTGGACCAAGTTGTTGCACTTGAAGAGTTGGCCAGCTCTTAGATGAGAGGACACAATACACAAGACTCCAGAACTTGATGAAGAAATGGCTAAAAATAAAGATTAGTTTAGACCACACTTCGGGGATTAACATACTGACTGTTTTTTCTGAATGTGTGCATTTGTGTATTTTCTGTTGCTCTCCAAATAGCATGATTGACATTGCATCTCCCATAAGCTTCAATAGAACTGACACTTATGCCTACTACATGGAACGTATCACATTTTCCTTGTTTTTCCTTGCATCGCTTTAGTTTCCTTGCATGTATATGTGTATGTATATATGTCTATAAATAACTGCATATATTCCTTTGTTTTATTATATTATATATTGCATCCTAAGCTATTCTAATTTTAATTATCTGTATACAGTTAAGTTATATATGCAGCAGGTGATTTGTTAATTTTTAACAAGGAGGTGGCCCTAACCCTTTCATAAAAATGAGGTTGTACCTGTAGTCCTGTATCCCCAAAAATATTTTGTTACAAAGGTGTCTTGGTCCGGGGACATATTTTCAGCAACACAGTTGCTACCGAATGATCACAGAAATATCATTGAATTATTATAGGAATACAACATGATGTGGTGTCTCTGTGATCCTCTGCTTTTCTGCAATTGTACTTTGCCACATGTCACTTTGATGAAGATGAAACTGACAGAAAAAGGCACAGTTATAAATCTGTTTGTTACTTCAGCACCACAGACAGCACCATTTGATGAATTTGATTTTATGAACACACAGCACAGGTAGGCTGCTGATATTTCAGAGCCATGGTCAGGACCATAGATAGAAATTTGTCTTGTGTCAAAGCATCACAGATGAAGACATGAAACAAATTACAAACCTAATATTACAGTCACAATAATTAAGACAAGAGACAAAAAGACATACATTTAACAATATAAACACAGAAGATGACCCTCGTGGCCCTTTAAGATACATTACATCATACATTTGATACAGCTCCATATTCAATTTTAGGACTGACTGATGTACAAACCTTATTAGATTGCAGGGACCTGTGTCTCTGGTTGGATGGTAACAATCTATATTCACTGTTCAGGTCATGGCTGGCTGCTTCATGACATCCCAGTAACCTCATCAAATTGAGGAAAAAACAATAGTTGGTCTTTACCAGTCTAAACAAAACATCCCTCTGAAAGGTAAAATTAACGGAGCTATAAGTTTTATACTAAATATTTTCATTACATTAAATATTTTTTAATTTTCATCTTGGTGACATATAATTGAACAATAAATAAATAATAAAACTCAGTATGTGATTGATGACATTGAACAAGTTCTTCTAATTAACAATTAGCAAACAAAGTTCATTGACAGGAAGAATTTATTACTGTATTTTAAGTCAAATTCTATAAAACAAAATAAGCATTTAAAAAAATAGTATTGATTATGATAAATATCTTTAATTTGCAAATCCTCTGGAACTAAATATCTGGTGGAAATCAATGAATTGAGTCACCATTCTGTAAAGTTCATGTACAATTTAGCGCATTCAATATAAAGTGAGCTTTTTAGTACTGTTTTCATCATTAAAAGAAAGTCTTGCTCATGCTTATAGAAATGGAGCATTTAACCGGCATGGTTCTTCAGATTGTCACACCAGGAAAGTTATATTGACGTAGTATCCAGTTGTTCAAAATAAAAACTCAGCGAAGCTATCTGGGCCAATTGATCTCCTGAGCATGCTTAAAAGAATGATGCCAGCACAAAACCAGAACTAAATGTCCAAGTTTTGAAAGAAGAAAAGGTTACAAAGGTCATTTCCCTCAAACAGTAGACCACGCAGACCTAATGAACACATCCTCTTTAGACCGCTCCATCAAGCCAATAACTTTACAGCCCAGCAGCTATATCCAAGAGAATACTGTACTAAAAACTGTTTTAAATATTTAGTGTGGTCCAAACTATCAAAATTTCTGCCTTGAGGACAAGAACGAAGTCTTGTTTACAGTTTAATCACATTTTAAACACTAAAAATGCAGTTGTAGAGATTACATGAGCAGACAGCTGGATGTGAAGTTAGCAAATAAAAGCTCCATGGTGGAAAAAATACTACTGCTACTGTGGGAATGTTACCCAGTGAACAAAGATGAGTACCATTTATTCTGCAGCTGCATGCCACCCTGTCAGTTAACTCTAAACATACAAATAAAGATTTGCCAGGCGTGTTTGAAGTGCAACAAACAATCAGGACTAGTGATTCTTCTAGCTTTCTCTCTCTAGCCTCCAGACCTCATTGAATTGTTTGTGAAATATTTGAAAAGGGCAAAAAGAAAAACACGCTCTAACATCATGAGACACAATCAGGTTCCACAACAGGGTTCAAAAGAATTGATTCTTAAATCCTGCAAACATGTATGGAATCAATGCGAGTCAGACTGCAGTGGTGCACAGCTGCATGGCGGCAGGGAGAGAAAGGATGAAACAAATACTGAACAGTAAATTGAAAGGGGACACTATAACTGGTTCAGTCAGAGACACTGTACGTCAATGAATTCTCTGTTATATGCAAAGGGCTATAGGGTTAGTTTTGTCAGAAAAGGCTCTGCGCTTTTAAAGAATCTGTAGATTCTGCTGGGACAACTTGTTCCAAGTAACATATGCATATTAAATAGTAGTTTAATCAGAACTACCCAAAGCTTCGGGACATAAAGAGGAGCTTGGGTTCATCAGCACAATGATAGTAAGAAGAGTTGTATAAGCCATGTTTCACACCTGTATGAATGTGATTGTCAACTGATAGCCAAGCAGCTGATGAATGTGCCACTGACAAACAAGCATGAATGGAGGCACTGATGCAAATTAGCCGATCCAAGTTCGACGCTGGTGCTCTGCCTGAGCGAAATGCTGCTTTTTCAAGTCCTATCATCACAGGAGCAGATATGCATTTAAGCCGAGCGGGAACCAGCTGCGATGTCGCCCATCGGTTTGTGGACTACCGCTTTGAAGCCTCGAGTTTAGCATTATGGGGGCCACCATCCTGATCTTTAACAACCAGAGCATGTGCAGTACCAACAAGAGCGCAGAGCTAGCAGGTGACGTACTCCCACTTGGGCGACACTTTGTTTTGGCTCATCTGTTCAGTGGGAAATAATGGCGGCCTGCCTGGCTACAAAGTTTCTCTCTTTACAACTATATGGTACACTAAAAAACATTTCAGAAAAAAATTAACAAATAGGCAATGTAGTAACAGTATATTGATCCAGATTTGATCATCATCTAGTCTGACAATTTGATCTGAGTTTGACTATTAAATATGCCTTTTATGATTAAAGCCAAAGGATACACGTTTTAAATATAACAGTGTGCAGAACAATGGCTGGCACAGCACAACCAACCTGCTCACCTCGAATGCCTGTCTCGAGATTGGAGACAGACAAAACAAATGCAGGATGATTACAGATAAAAGCCAATAAAAAAAAAAGTTGGCATTTTTAACAGCAGATTTACAAGTGATTCCTGAGCAGATTCCCAGCCGATGCAAACTGCTCTAATTGACTGCGGTCTCTGATTATTTCAGGCAATCACCTTCTTGCAGAATCAAGATGTGTCAATGTCTGGTCAGAATAATGTTATATTAATCTTGACAGTTCATATCTGCTTGCCAAAACCTGCTCCCTAAAGTCCTTCAAGCCTGCAATTAAAAACATCATGTTACTAATTGATGAACACGCTCTTAGAGAACAGCCTGCATTGAATTAAACATGTGGGGTTTATTTTTCATTCCAGGAGTGTTGTGAATCATGTTTGTTAGACCTACAAGCAGATGTACTGCAATTTGCATCCGGGATGTAAATTTCCTCCCTGTTAAGTAGGTTGGGCAAAGGCGACACACGGGTATAGGAAGGAAGAGAGATTGATCTTCTTCAGGGGTGTAAGGAGGAGAGAAAGTAGGAGAGACAGAGGACAGACACAGACGAGACAGCGAGTGGAGATAGTATATCAAACGATTGCCAATTGCACCATGATTACAGATGGGGTCTTGGCTCTACTGTCACTGTGCCCCTGATGCCCTGTGATTGCAGCCTCTACAGGCAGCCTCTCAGGGACTCTGACGCCAGTCTGTGTGCCAGTGGACAGAGATGCCAGTTCACAGCCAGCAGCAGATGTGCTGACAGAAAGCTGATATACCCACCTGAATGTCATACAAGATGAAAATTAATACTGTAAGCATAATTAGATAAAATACAGTTTCCGCCTCAAAACAGTAACCTGATGTAGTTTAGCCAGACTGACAGTGCATAACTCAAACATGAGCTTCATGCACTGCCTTAATCGTATGTTTGGAGAAGCAGAGAGGGGCTGAAACTAAGCAGTTTACTGTTGTGAGCAGAGCCAGCAACAAAAAAATGGTATTTTAGTCACTTAAACTGAATTAGATTGATTTTAGTTGGACATTTTTAATTGTATGCCATATTTAGAATATAGTCTTTATAGTCTTTTATAGTCTTTTCTGATGGGAAACCGCTGTTATACATGCTAAATATCACCCTCCCCAAACCAACCAAACTCCATGGGCAAAATCAATAATTTAATGTTGCAGACAATGGGAGCTGCCGGTCTCCCACTGCCTTGATCTGTTACTGTCTTTGTGCAACTGTGTGGTTTCGGTGTTTTAACAGGTTAGTTGAGAATTACCAATGTCACAAAACCTACAATCACAATAACAGACTGAGGCAGTGGTAGACCAGTAGCTCTCGTGTTCTGCAAGGTAAAATGTCTGATTTCACCTGAAGTTTGGTTGGTCTGGAGAGAGCAGTATTTGGCTTATATAACAGCATTTTCCCATCAGAAAAGTCTCTCTGATGGAAAATAAAGCAGCAAAAATATTCTAAATATAGCACTGAATTAAACTGATATGGAGTTTTTTAAAGTGGACCTTTTCCAAGTGGCTAAAATACATTTTGTTGCTGACCCTGTCCACAGCAGTACTTTGATTGCTTCCACACTGGTACTGCTTTCTGCCTCTCCAAACTGGGAGCATGCCGACCGACATCACTGACTAATGATAAGTACCTCATGCAAGCCCACTTAATAATCCAAACTATGCTTTTAAAAAGTGTCTATTACCAATACTTCTATATTAAAAATGGATCAAATGATTATGGGTATGTGAAAGGTGTCAGTGGTGGTGAATTATCAGTGATTATCACCCTCTACAGTTCCACTAAGCTTTCAAGCTTGTTCTTTTTGTTTTCCTGTTTTGATTCACTTTCCTTGCCTGCCTTGCAAATCCCAAAGAAGTAATTCCCATTTACCTCATGGAGCTTGTTTCAACTACATCAAAACATCAGAAAGAAAAGTTTTGTTTGTTTGTTTTTTTGTTTTTTTTTTTTGGTTTTTTTTTAATTCAGTGCATTGTTTTTAGCTCATAATAGGTCACCTAACACTCCACACCATTACGCTGTATTTTCATTAAACCCATTTTATATTGAAGGTGAGAAAAGTTTATCTTAATCTGGTTTTGACATTTTGAATTATATTACCCGTAGATGCTATTAATTCAGATATTTTCCTAGACAATATCTTTGTAAATCAAGTATTAAAAAAAGCCATACAGCAGTCCACTTTTGAAGTAATTGTTTGTTATTCGAGTCAAAAATTCTCATGGCATTTTCTTGATGATTTGCAATCTGCCATAGAAGGATTTGCTGCCACTTCAGCTTTATGTTCCACTCTCTTCTCTCCTCTCTTCTACTATTTACTCTCCTCATTCTGCAGCATCATTTCCTCCCTCTTCCATCCCAGCCCTCCTAACTACCATCTACCCACAGCCTCCAGTCACGAGTTGACCCATATAAGGTTCATGGAAAGTCCACCAAGGACTCACATGGATTCTGTCTTTATCATGGTACATTTCTTAACCACATTTTAACCTGTTACAAAAAAATACCACATCTTCTGTAAACTTGTGCATGCAGTACTCAGATTTACAAACATATGATATGGTATGGTTTGTGTCACTATACCGGCGTACGCACACATGCATACACACATGCATAACCATACTAGTAATGGCCTTTCCTGTAATTATAGTCATTTGTCAAAAGCACACCTTGATTTATGGTCAAATTAAAAATACACCGGAAAAGAAGCTGCAGGTCCTGGTGACTCCAGCTACCGAGGGTGATTAATGCTACACCATTACAGGCGCAAGAGTGGCATGATCAGGATATGCGTCGTGCCGTGCAGACAGAAGGGAGGGAGAACATCAATCCATGCATCCGCGCGTCCGCAGCCTTTAGATGACAGAGTGTCTGTAGGTAGGTACCTGGGGTGGCAGAGAGTGGAGCCTGGGTATGTTGAGGGTAGTGTAGGGCACGTTATATCACCAAAATTAGTAAGTAGGGCAACAATGTGTGGGACACAGCTGCTCTTAACTCAGACTGTTTATAGCCAAGCTATGCAGGGAATCTCCTTTAGAACTGACTTTTTGCTTCAGTTTATGTAAATGCCAGAAGATAAAAATACATTTGGCTACAAGCCCAGAAAACAGTGGTATTCTACTGAGCGACACAAATAAACTGACGGACTTGCTCTTACTATGCTTCATGATCAATATAATGTCTTTATTCCTGCTCTATACTGGAGAGTATCTGATTTCTGTTTGATTAAAACAGGGGTATTCAAAGTCTGAGACTATGGGACTCCCATCAGACAAAGCTTGGAAAAAGGCGAGATTGCCTAATACTGCTGTTTTATTAAACTTCAGACTTCTAGGCATTTATTAGTTTCTCTGTGGGAAGAAAAGGGAAATTTCTCAATACTGCATCTCTGAATTGTCTTTAACTGAATCACAGCAATTTATACAGCTTTACACCAAAATGAAAGTGCATATGCAGCTCTTTAAAACTCTGCTAAACCCGCAAAAATAGGTGATTAGCTATTTTTTTCCCCATTGACAGGAGACAAGTTTGTTTTTGTTGTTGTTGTTGTTTTCCTCTGTCTGCTGGAATACCTCACGTGTAGAAGAGCAGAGAAAAAGGCATTTTTAAAAGTTCAGCTTTGAGTACTTATGTCACTAACTGAATCACTGTGGTTTGAAATTTCTCTTCTATTGCTGTTTGCATTACAGGTATCTGCTTTATTTTACTGCTTCACTTTCAGCAGGATAGGAGTTGTGTTAAATTTACTGCTGATTTCCTGATTTTACTGCTTCACAATAAAAGCTTTTAGAGAACAAAATATAGGGGTATTTCAAGAATTTAGAGGATGTTTTTTCACTGTTAGAGCTACTCTGAGTTACTCTGAGCCGAGGCAAGCCGCACATGTATATAAAAAAGGAGGCAACAGGTCTTCATCACCTCACTACAGATCGGCGCTGGAGCTGATACCCATGACCACTGCAGAGTCATTTGACCCTGGATTGAATGTCGACTGAGCCTTTTTCCACGAAACAGAAAAGCGAGATATTAGTGGATGTTTGAGGGTTTTTTTCCCAGTGTAAAATGAGCTTTAGATTATTCTATGTGACTCCTTTTCACAACAAATGCAATAGCAAACATATTTTTTTCATTTCTATTCACTGAATCTCCCATGAAATTGTTTGCAGCTCCCCTGGGGAGGCCAGCCTACCACTTTGAAAACCACCGCTCTAAAGTGGCAATGGTGAAGTAATGAGGTACTCATGAGGCGACAGTGACAAGTGTTGAAGGAATGTGCTGTCCAACATAATGCAGTGTGTAACACATTTATTGGCCTGACTGCAAAAGAAAAAGACTGTGTCTGCACGAGCAACAGACACATTTGAATGAAGTGCAGCTGAGGTAGTACACAACCTTTAAAGCAGCCAATAAATCACAAAACTCATCTTTCATATGCTGCATGATGGAGTACTTGATGAAAGATAAATAAGTGTGTGTATTGCGTGTGTGTGTGTGTGTGTGTGTTTGTGGTGTAACAATTTCCCTCAGCAACATTATTGTGCACTCTGAGCAAGAAGGACAGCAAACTTTATCACCTAAACTTAGAAAGCAGGGGTGAGTAGGAGAGAAGCAAAAAATAAAACAGATGAGAGAGCTGTTCCATTTGTTCAATTTATCTAAAACTACTAGGCTATATCAGAATTCAAGTACTTTTAAATTGCCTCGATGATAAAGTTGGAGGGAAACACAAGCGAGAGACAAGGATTGTGCCAGCATGGAGGTCTGTGGAGCTCAATGCAGTTAATATGCCTCGGGCCCTGTGCCAGCCAGGAGAGCGCCATGTCCGCAGACCGCTGCCGAACATGAAGAGGAAGTCTTAATGCTCATAATGCCAAGCCCGGAGAGGACCTCATCCTTCAGGTGCATTTTTTAGGAGTCGAATGTTAAGGAATGCTTAATTAAGGGATGGTATAGAGAGTGCTAAAGGCTACCATGCTTTTAGGAGTAATCATGTTTGGTGGTGGGATTGGAGAAAAGCCTCACAGAGCCATGGTCTTGCTCTGCAGGGTACAGATAAGGTGGCTCTCCTCATTTCTTCTCCACATTTTATTGGCTGTCAGCATGCTATGCCCTATAGCTCCCAAGCACACCATAAAATCAAAACCCCCGTTTCCTCCTAAGGTTAGCATAAATTAACAGAACATGTCTTCTTATGATGGCCTGATGCAGAAAAAGGCCTATAAGAAATACTGCACATTATCAGTGATGCTGGAACACAGTCGCAGCATTACTGATATCATGAAGTACCATTATTTCCGACAGCCTGACAGAAAACCGCATCAACTTCGCTGCCACCTCTGAGAAGGCAGCAGCAAGGCAAGAAACAAACAGCTTGCAAAACTAAGGTGAGCTATAACACCATCTCAAAATCAATACGTCTCATTGCTGTATTTCTCTGCGTTATGGCAGGACTCACTGAGAGAAAAGAGCGAAGAAAAGTAACTTTTCAGGACTGAGAAGCTAATTTATCCTCCAGTAAATGTCATTCACTGCCTGGCCCACCTAATGCGCCTTGACCCTGTGGAGACATTGTCTGGTATTTGGAACAATCTTAAAAAAATATGACACTTATTTATAAAATGTATGAAGGTGAAGCCTACATTCGAATTCCTCCTGCAATCTTGAGGCATGGTCCATTAGAGAAATACTACATCCACAGAATTTTCCCATGGCGACGGTGGTAAAGGATCAATTCAGTTGTGCGTAGATATTTCATAAATTGGTATCCATTTTTCATTTTGTTCATTATTCAGCAGAAATGACATACCTTACCATCAGGTCAAATATCTCTTGCACCCGACTAAACTCAGCTCCTTGGCAAAAAAGCAATTTCCAGGTTTTTCTATTAAGCCTTTTATATTTTGGAATTAATTTCTGCTTTGTTCTGGATGGTTTTCAAATTGAGTTGTAGGCTGCAGGCAATGGGAGGTTAATTGTGAAACATTTTAATCTAGCAGTGCAGATCTACAGATTTTTAGTTCAAGTGTCCTTTAAGTCAGTGCATCCGGATACATGGATGAAACCGATTTTACATGACAAATGTTGACAGTTTCAATGATTGAAAAATGACACAATCTGGTAGAGTTACAGATGGGGCAAACAATTTTCTATTAAGGCAATGCATCTAAGGCCCAGTTCAAACCTGGCATTAACATGCATCCTGGTGATACCTCTCTGAAGGTGGTGCAGACGGCGCAGGTAAAACATGAGGCTTGTGTAGGCTGATATACAGTGTTGTTGAGCTAAAATGACAGGAACGGACAGTCAAATCTTCGTATTGAACAGCCAAATAAAACAGTAAATGGACATTCATACTACTAAATAGCCCTAGTGTTTGTTTGTATAAAGTGTATAAGTGAGCTCTGATCACTGCTGGTCACCTGAGACACATCTGGAGGCGCACTCTCTTGCAAGATGTGAACCCATGTAGTTACAGCTGTCCACTTATGATTGGATCAGCCAGGACACATGTCGATACCAGGTCTGAACAGGGTCTTAGACATGCTTTCTGTGGATGAAAACGTGTTTGTGCATTGGTCTATACACACATAATGTTTGACGAGTCTTCTTAGGTCAAAGGTAAGAAAGAGAGAAATGTGTTCCTCATTGCCATTCTTGACCTACCTTTTCCATTTCCTTTTTACATTTTTATTTTTATACGCATCAATTTTTCATGTTAGCAATGACCAGCTGAGCAAGAGCGGAATAGGTGGAGTGAATAGAGGACAAAGAAAACAAAACCAAGACCCAGCGAGAGGAAATGTGCAGCGGTGATGGAGCGATGGAGAGGGCAGGAGCAGCACCAAGAAATGGGAGAGCCGGAGAAAGAGCGAATGTTTGCACGCTGTATGTGTAAGCGTTTGTTTCTCGGATATGGCCATTAGCTGAGATGGATGTCCTTGAACCCGGGTCTGCGCCAACAGGTATCTCTCGCTAACAGACCGCCCCTCCACTGGTAATTACACAGAGAGGTCTACAGCAGGTGGCACGGGGCTGAGCAGAATTTACATAAATCTGCATGTGTCACTGGGCCTGGCTGCAGCCTCTGGCACTCTGTATGAATCACGCTCACACTCAGCAGACAATTTGTTCAAATTTAACAGAATGGATGGTGGGAAGGTACAAAAGTATCAATGCTCTGCTCTCCCCATACATACGTACTGGTGAACACACCAAACAATTTGTGCTAACAAATGGCTTTCAATTTTACTTTTCTTTGAAATTATACATGTTGCCATACACAAGAGCAGACACATCATGTCCACATACAGTACTGTTATTTCACGTTGATCGCTGTTATGAAGCAACACTTGCATCTGATTGACTCGTACAAGTGTTGTGTATATATATATATATATATATATATATATATATATATATATATATATATATATATATATTATATATCGATCACTCATCTTTCAAGTTGAATGCTGAAATCATGTGCCCTGTTTTGCTTCCTTTGTAGTTTTCTTTCATGTGTTGTTTTTCATCATGCTCTTATTGTTTCTGAGTGTGCCGTTCAGCTTCAGTACCTCCTGTGGCACTGCATTTGTAGAAGTGCTTTGAATCTTTAAGAGACACTCAAAATGATCAAAAACCATATAGCATTTCTGTTCTGCAGCTATAAATCAACACAGTATACAGCATGCAATCCAGCCTCTATCTGTGCGCGCGTCTCAGATTCTTCTTTTAAATCCACTATACGCACACACACATATTTATGCTTCTACTCTGTGCGTGTGTGTGTGTGTGTGTGAGCACAGGCATGCCTATGTTTCTGTCCATAACTTGTGAGCGGTGGGACCCCCCACGGTGAAAGGTGTTTCTGCTGACAGGAGCATATTCAAGGTAATAGAACCACTCTGTCGTCCCGGAGCAGAGCACTAAAGCAGAACTGAGTTCTGTCTCCGACTACACGCGCCGCTGAACCTCCAGATGACAAAATGCCTCACTGGCTGACCGAATCAAAAACAATAAAGCTGAAAAAGAAGAAAAAGAAGATTGAGGGAAAAAAATGCTCAGATTTGTCATATTTTGTCGTTGAAGTAGGAAAGTATGTATTTTCAGTTGGGAAAGCTGTCCGTCAGTGCAGTGCCACTTGCAAAAAGTTTATGCTACCCAACAGAGATAGTCAGCTTGGACCCTGTGTGCCAAATATGGCAGGCGGCCCGCTGAGTATTTTCTAATTTATAATGAAAATAAATAGATTCCCATTGTTTTTCCCAGGATGGAGGGACAGATATGTTGGTTTTGTATGATGGGATGAGTGAACTATGCAGAGGAAACAATTAGCTGAAGCGGAAAAAAGGTTGCGCAGAACACTGTGTAAACTTTCAAAGGTTAACAAAGCATTTCAAACTAAAATGCAGCTGCAATTATTAAATGCAGTAAAATATCTGATTTATTTGTCAATCCTTGTACCAAGTTAATAAGGCAAGTTAAAAAGTCAGATACTTTGAAAGTAAGAATTTAGAAAGATATGCTATGGTCCTTTTAATGTTTATTTTAGTGTTTACATGGCCCCTGTCCTCCTGTCATTTTCCAAAAGTGGACCCCAAACAAAGAAAGTTGAATATCCCCCTATAAGAACACCTCTACAAGTACTGTGTGACACTCCAGTTCTAAAACAAGTGTGTTTTACCTGTGTATATCGATGTAACACATTATGTGCATGTCACTGAAGCAGTTAATGAAATTCTACCAATGTAGCCTCATAATATAGACTGAAACATAATGGGATGATGAAATAAATAAAGAAGCGGCTGAATAATGAGAGGAATGAAAACAAGTTCCACAATAAATGACAGACTGCATTAAGAACCTATAAATTATTCCCGTTTTCATTTACATATTTCCATTGTATTTCATCATATTGTACAAATAAAACAACAAGTCAGTGCGAAAGCCAATGAATTATTGAGCAAATGAATTAGTGAAAACTTCCTCAGCTTTGTAGAAAAGCTGCCATTAGCCGGCTGCACCTTGTCGATCTCTGTGGAGAGACAGACCTGCCTGCAGCCATAACTTACAACCCCAGAGAAGCAGACTGCTAGCTAGGAGACATTATTGCTGATCTCTGTGGAGACGGAGCGGAGCTGTGTAGGTAGGCACTGCCGCAGGGTCCCACAGGAGCCGACTGGACCAATAAGTTGTGGCAGCAATATGGAGTTGAGAGTTGAAAAGTCTGCGGGGAATCGGGAGTGGCCGCTGCAGTAACAAAAGGGTGATGAGGCTGCCTCCCGACTGGCTCAGAGATGGAACCGAGACTCCGTGGGAACGACCACCCTGCAGTGAACCCAGGGACCTTCCTCTCAACTCGCTCTCAAATCTTTCATGTTTTGATTATGTACCTGCTGAGACCAAATTCATGCATAAAAAGGAAAATACCGACTGACTGAGTTCTCGGGAAGGTTAAGTTGACTCGAGCGTGCTGGTAACTGGTGTACTGAGACTGAGCAGCTCCAGCAAAACAGTCGTGAGGCACAGACACATGCATATGAGTGCACAGCACGCATACGGTTATCTGAGCAGCCAAAAGCTGTCTTCAGGGGGGAAACAAAAGAAGAAGAAAAAAAAAAAAGACTTTTGTAAATATCATCCAATCAAGGAGAATAATTCATTTGCAGACATGAATTATGTTGTTGTTATTGTTGTTGTTGTGATGGTTCTTTCTCCTGGTTGTAGCAAGAATTCACATGAATTCTAATGAACGAAAAGAACAAAACAGCCCCCACACACATACACACAGACACAAAGACACACAGAGACCATCACCTTGACCTGGAGGGAGCCTTAGTTTGCTCTGCTAAGTTCCCCTATTCAGATCCTCAGGAACAAGACATGCTTTTTATGTGTTGGTGCACTGTCACATGGAGACTTGTGTCGTTCAGTGACAGAAATTAAAGAGATAGTTTGGATTATTGTAAGTGACTGATCCACAATCTGTGTATTAGCTACAGTAGATGCCAGTCAGTATGCCCCCAGTGTGGAGGAGCAGAGCTGTGGATGGGGGTCAGCAACAAAATTAATTTTAGTCACTTAAAAAAGGGTCCACCCAAGAAAATCAATATGAGATTAAGTGCACACTATTTTTAGAATATGTTCACTGCTTTACTTTGCTGTCAGACAGTCTTTCCTACAGGAAACAGCTGTTATAGAAGCGAGATATTGCTATCTCCAAACCAACCAAACGCCATGAGCAAAATCAGTCATTTTACCACACAGAACTCAAGGGTTATGGGGCTACTATTTTCTCAGTCTGTTAGTTCATTTGTGTTATTGTGTGACTTCAGTGTTTTAAAAGGGTAGTTTGAATTCACAGAATTCACAAAAATAACACAAACGATCTAACAGACTGCAGCAGCTGAAGGCCAGCAGTTCTCATTGTTCTACAAGGTAAAATGACTGATTTCGCCAGTGGAGTTTGGTTGGTTTGTAAAGAATGATATTGAGCTTATATAGTCAGTTTCCCATCAGAAAATGCGGTCTGATGGCAAAGCAAAGCCATGAATGAATATTATAAATATAGTGTACACTTTAACTAATGTTGACTTTTTTTAGGTGGACCTTTGTGTCTAAAATACCTTTTGTTGCTGACCCTGACCCTGTTGCCTCTCCCTACATCAACGAATATGAGCTATCCCTTTAAGAGAGAAAGAGAGAGACAGAACAACAATGGAAACTTCAAAGTAAAGCAGAAAACCTTTTCTGTCCATTTTTACTGACCTTGTAGAAGTGGCTGGCCTTTCTGGAAAGGTTCACTGTACGCCACCTGGTAGTGTTTGACCTGGAAGCCAGGTACACAGCCCTCATGGCCTCCATCCTCTTGGCCACCCACACGGGCAACCTGCAACACACAGAACAAAAGAGAGGTCAGAATAATACACATGAACACATGGTTTCTGTGGAGATAAACCTGACAGACCCAAGCTGCAGGACATAATAACTAAATAAATATGTTTCTCTTTAAAAGACCTAATCCCTGTTAATCCAAATAAACAACATAAGGCTGGAGCAGATAAATATGCAATGACAAAGAAAAATCAATATTCCTACCAGAAAAAGGTTCTCAGCTACTGAAAGTACTCTACTGATTCAGCATTGTACTTTTGTAACACTGGACTCACGATAGGCAGGTATTTTTTTCAATAAAAAGGGATTAAAATAGCTTCACCAGAACCAAAGACATGGTTTTTATTTTTTATTACACAAATTCATCCTCCATGTCAAACCCTAGCTCTTCTCTTAACCACAGTGGAGCCCGAGTTTGTTATGCCTGAAGTGAATAATGTAGCCTCAAGCTGCTAATGTCATGGCTGAGATGAGGAGAAGCAACAGAAGTCTGGTAAACTCACTTCTTTTTAACTTCACATCCTCATTTTTTTTTTTTTTTCATTTTGGAAATTCATAGTTTCTATAGCACCAACTGATGCTGACTCAAGTGACACCACTTGAGGCAATTCATGAAATGCTGCACGGCCCCCTGCTGGAGCCGCCTTATACAACTTTTTTTAAAGACACGCAGTAGCACTGACTGAGAACTGTAAACAGATTTTGATGTGAAAATTCACAGCATTTCCCCTTTAAATCAAGTTACCGGTCTCATTTTCACTGCTTTTTGGTGTATTGAGGTGATAGCATGGGATACTTGAGGGCTTAACCACCAGAATGTTTGTTTTATAGTTTTGAAGTTCTGAAAGAGTAACTTCACTTCGAAGTTACACATTTAGCTTCAGAACTGGGCTTAATAACCAAAAGTTAACATTTCCACCACTTTGCTGTAGTTTTTTGAGGACAGTGCCCACAGACACACAATGTAAGGCTGTAAGGTTGCCAAAGATTTTTAGTACTTTTTCTCGGGTCTGCATGGCAGGGGGTGTTGCACAATGTACAAAGTCCCCTGAGGTTCACAGGAACACATCAGTTTGTTTGGTTTAAAGCACTTGACAATACACCATTTTCTAGATGAATTACCAATGTTTTGTCATATTTCTAGTTGATTTAATTAAATGAATCTTTCTTTTGAGTTACCTGACTACTGAGTTCAACTTCCTGGTCTGGCAAAGGTAGGGCAGAGGGCGGAGCCTTGTTTTATGCTGTGGGTCCAACCACGGACTATACCAAGAGCTCTGACATCACGGGGGGGATTATGCTTTCATTTACCCATTTTACTCCAGACAAAAAAAAATCACCATCACCCTAACATCTGACTTTTGTCTTCAGTGGGAAAGGACACAACTGGCTTTCACTCTCAGGTCAAATGTCCCTCTCATGTCTCATTCTGTTAAGTCTACTAGTTGCATAAATATCTTTTTTTATTAGCATTATTTTTCAGTAGAGTTATGTTCTGTTGACTTTTTTTGAAGACCATATACTGTCACTTTAGTTGTGTTATTTGAACTTGAACGAGTTGCTCGTGCCTTGCCTGCTTAGTGCATGACATACAGTGTCTAGTTTTTCTTATGTTCATAATTAAAAGTTTTTTATATAAATGTAGTGTGGTGATGTGGTATGGATCAGACTTATGCTCACGTTAAATCAACTATGACTTTTATTCAGTAGTGTTCAGTAGCTTTTTTATTTTCTCTTAACATTGTAATGCAAAGGTCAAGATGAAATGTGTTTGTTATTTATAATTCAAATTAAAACACAGTAAAAACTCTGCAGCGTTGCCTTCCATGACTTTTCATTGACCCATTTTCTCTGCAAATCACATTTATTCAATTTAAAAATTATGCAGGAAAAAAAAAGCACTTTAACCCCTCTTTTGAAAAACAACCTGCTTTAAAGGGTGGGTGTTCCCATGGAAACGGACTTTAAAGTGTGGTGCCTTAACTAAATCTCAGAGAGAGCAAACATACCCGCAGTAGGAGGCGATACACAGCAGAGCAAAAATAACAATTCCTGCTGTATGTATATGTGATGTATTAATTCAATGATATGTGCCTCATGCTGTTTCTTTCACATTATTGTTTTTATTTACCATTTCATGTTGTTTTATTTTCAACAGTGACCCATTTACAAATGCAGCAGAGCTATGGACTCTGTTATTTATGTTCAAGAAAACTAAAACTCATTAAAGAATCAACTCCTGTGCAAGCTCTCACAAATTTATGATGCTTTTTCACATATTTGCAATGGCAAGGTTGAGGTGGCAAAAACAGTAAGAATGACTGTGTGCCCTGTGATAAATTCTCAAGATAATTTGCAATACATTACATTTTCTTCAAATTTAAAAGCTTGTAGTGTCTCAGGGTTAAATATTTTGTGAACGCTCAGATGAAATTCTAGGCTGAAACTTCAGACCTGTGCAGAGATGCAGGTTTTGGATCATAGGTATGAGTCACTACTCAGACAGAAAAAAAAGCAGAGTATGTGCTGCAATTACTTGTTAAAACACGAGGCCATGACAGCATGTTGGTGAAGCTTTGGTCTCTACTGCCATGCTTTCAAAAAAGAGCACCATTTTGTATTTTATTGTGACAGTTGCCAAATAAACAGTAAACCTTGTTAATATCACAAAGTGATCTAAAAGGAATTGTGCTTGCTTGCATTCGATTGGCCAACTTGCTGAGTGACATCACTTGCAGCTGTGCAGAAGTTGAACCACGTGTGTGATCCTGTGTTATGCTATTGTATCCAGTAGATCTGGTCTTATCCCAACTTATCAGATACTGATGTTTACAATACCAGTGTTCAAATGTAGAAAAATAAATAAATAATTGATTGTTAGCTTTTTCATTGGTTAAGGAAAATGCACAAAATTTAAAACTTTGAGAGTGACCACTGAGAATCTGCTATTGATAATGAATTAAATATCACCAGTTAAAAGTAACTACTACCTAGGAGTTTTTTTAGAAGAACACTTTGTACTTTTACCTTACCTTTAAGTATTAAGTTCTTCTATCACCAGTACTTTTACTTGTAATTGAATAATGTTTTAGTAATGTACAGTGAGAGTACTTATAATTGACTATAGATTTTCAATACTATGCTCTAAGTGTTAACACCTTCTGGCAGCGTCTCATACAGCCAGAGGTATGTGTGCCTTCAGCATGACTTTCAGCATGAGACGCCAAGGTGACAAAACGACAGTATCGCGTTCAGATGAGAACGGGTTAAGCAGAGAGGACGTGGGCTCTTCTAGAATGATGAGTGGTGCTGCGTCAATCCTTCTCACAGCGATGTGGGTGGTTTTGCTTTAACACAAGCCTCTTGACTGCCCGTCACTCCTGGCCGGAACGATGGTACAGAAGTTTCTGAGGAGAGCATCCCCCTCTCCTGATGTCACCGGACAGGGGTCGAGAAATAAGTAACCTCACTCTCTTTATGTATTGGCAACAGCTACTATTTGGCATCATTATATAATTTAAAGGACCACTTTGGGAGCAATATTGCGTGCGTTGCAAAAATTGACAGAAATGCAGCCGATCCTGCGGCTCTGAATCAGAGAAGCTTGATGATTTTAGCAACAGACCCAAATGATTTTCTGGAAACACCCCCGTCCCTACAGTATGTAGGTCAGATTTGCATTGTGTGCTGAGAAACGATCAGTAAAACACTACAAGGAAGCAGAGACAGAGGTGAAGGGACCAACTGATCATTAATAATGCCACCAGCATTGTGAGACGGTATCCATATTGGACTGAAATCAGACTGGACTAGACCACTATAGAGCAGGGAAAGATGGGGGAGGTGATAGATTGCAGGACTTAATGCCTCAGTAGGTAAAGTGGTCACAGTCACCTTCTTGCCCCCCTTTGGTAATCCTTTAGTGATTGTTTAAAATGTCATGTTATTATGCGTAAATTCTGCATTTTAATTGTTAGAACATAATTTAAGAAACAGGAAAGTTCATTGCATTTTTGCTAAATATTCCAGAGATGATCTGGTAATTTGCTGCCTTATTCTGACACATAGGATCTGTAATTACACGCACAGTATACAGTATGGCATACGTAATATGCATCTGCCAAAATGAGCCATCTGTCACAATGTCAACCACCTGCTCATCCTAATACCTCTTGACCCCGCCTTTACTAACTCCCTCAGAGACATCAACAGCGCTTTGATGAGGAAAATGATAATTAGATACAGTCCGTCATACAGTATCTAGCCTGTATATAGCATGCTTACATCTTCCTCTGATCTTACTGATACAAGTGCAGTGGTGTTGGGCATTAGTCACTGAAAATATTACAGTGAAAGTAAGAAACTAAGTATCATTTCCGTCGAGACAAGAGGAAATAATGTTTGAAAGAATATTACAGAGATCAATATGGGACTCATCAGTTACTCGCAGCACCAAGTGTTTCTCATCACAAGAGCAGTGCAAAAAATCACTCAAAACTGTCTTCTCTGTCAACGGGCTGTTTCACTGAATGACAAAGGAGGCAGCATTAAAGTGAAACTTTGCTAAAGCCCATTCATTTCACTTGTCTATCATTACATGACATAATACATAAAGAAAAAAAGACAAAACAGTGTACATTTTTTTTACTTCCCCAATAAGCAAATGACAGTAAAAGAATAGATGCGTGGCTTCAGCCCAATGGCAAAGAGGACGAAAATGACATGTACTTTTATGGCAGAAACAAAAAAACACATGTTTATTAATGATGTTACTGACTGAATGACGTGTGCTGATTTTTTGCCTGTAGATTGAAGTGAATCAGAAGAGTGATGCTGTAAAAAATAAAAAGGTTCTTACTGTGAAAAATATAACCCTGCCATAAAATAGCTGCTCTTTAGAATGAAGTTTAGTTTAATAGTTTGTCCACTCGAAAGACTGCAGGGAGCAGAGGGTATTTTAATGTCAATAATTCACATAAATTGAGCTGACTTCTCTTCTAACAATGAACCTTGTAAACAGCATAAAGTGATGTGGGACGTGGAGCTAAAACCGACCGGATTTCTGCTTCTCTCAGCTCATAGTAAAAAGGTATTAAGCACAAACAGCAAATAAAATAGAGACAGTGGTTTCACTTTGCACACAGATGTAAATAGTTTATAGCAGGGGTATTCAACCTTTTTCAGGCCATGGGCCCCTTAGCTGAGATGGAGCAGGTCCCCCTACTACATGTACTGCATTGAATATTTTCATTCTGCTGATTAGCAGCACTTGTAGCATGGCTAATGTTGGCTGCATTGGCGTCACCCTCTGCACTTTCACCTGTGCTCTCTGAGGTGGAGAGAATGTCACAGTCTCTTCCTCATGAAGATACAAAATAATCCTTTGTGGCCGACAAGAATGTAGGTACACTTGGAATAGCAATACAGCTAATTGGCACATATGTTTCAATAACATGCAATAAGTAGTTCACTGTTATGGACAGATAGGTGCCACACAGTGGTTTAGTAGCTTAGCTAGCACACATGATAGCACATTTTTAGACATTTAAATAAAAAAAAAAAATCAACGGTCAACATCAAATTTGGGGGACCCCTTGCTGTCTGTCACATTTTGAAACACAATATTTTCTATCACAAAACATAATTTTGTTTGATAATAGCACAGTAACATCTGATTTAATGGAATGAAGAGGTGAAATAATAATCTTGTATATAAATATGTCATTTACCACAGCTGTAAGGTGCTGGAAAAGCTTGAAAATGCTTGAAAAGTGCTTCAATTTGAGATGTAAAAAACCCTGAAATTGTGATTGTGCAAACCTTATCTTGAGAACCTCAGAGCAGACAAAGTGTTGAGGATCCCCTGTGATTTCTGATTCCTTCCAAAGGGGGGACTGGACTCCAGGTTGGGAACCCATGAATTAGAGGGACTGCTTGTACCCAAAGAGGGGCGGGGGCATGACGCAAGGGCGAAGTACTCTGCTGCTCTCATCTATTATCAGTATGCCAGTAATACTCAAGTAGATATTAAAAACAAGTTAACAACTAAATAACAATGATTTATGGCTACTGCATGTTATTTTATTAGGAAATAATGGAACCTTAAACATTTTCAGAGTTAATGGGAAAAATCTAAATTAGAGACAATGTGAAATATTTCACTGGATTTGGACTGACAGTTATATGAGACATCATGTAAGTTACAAGGCTTTCACACAGCAGCGTCTCTGCTGTCTATGGAGATCTGTCTGCGTGATGAACAAGCATTGGCAGACATTCAGCCATATAGGTCATTACATGTAATGTCCCTGCAAAGTAATCACTGCACCCAGGGGACTTAGTGCTTTTCCTGCAGGTGTCAAAATGGTAATTCAATCCCATCACAAGGCTTCCTGACAGGGTGGGACACAATGCTTGTTGGTCCATAAACTCAATCAGGTTGACTAAAGGGGCCAGAGGCCTTTCAGCATAGCAAGGGTACATGGGACAAACATGCCAGTGCTGAAAAAGACATTACCATATGCACACATACACAGTGATGCACACACACGAGAGTGTGGGTACCTGCTAACACACGGCACACTATACACAGCCCTCAGCAGGCTTTAACAACATGAACACCCATTTTAATGTCCATTAAGGGGGAAATATCACAATCTAGCCCCAGTGACTCACAGTAGGACAGCGAAAGCATTAAGGCAACGCAATGCTAATGACAATGTTGTTAGCAAAGGGGACTATTATTGTGGGCAATATTCTCCATCAGGAAACCATTTAAGAATGTACTAGACTTGTGAAGGTTATATCATCCGAGCCGAGCAGAATGAATCAAGGCTTTTTATCAACAATGTTCATCTTTTACTGCTCTGAACAATCCCTTTCACATTAGAAGAATTAATTAAAAATATAATCTCAAAGGATGGAGAGACGCATAGTGAGGACATTATTTTACAAAAAGGAGATCCGTATCAGGGATTTCTTTCAGCTTTTCCATTTGTGTCTGTGGGCAGGCATGTTTCTGTGCACCTGTTTCACTTTTACAACAGTGCCACGTGCAGCACACATGAAAGGATCTGATTCATATATATGTTCAAGCCTGTCTGCCATTTTATGTATAGTGGGATTTAAGTTATCGGCACACAGGGATTATGTGTGCGATGAATACAAACAACCACTTCTGTTGCTAAGTGAGTAAAATATTAGCAGACGTGTGTGTACCCACAGGGCCTGATTCAAAGTTTGACTTGTAAGCCTATTTGTAATGAACGTGTGTTTGCCTTTTACATTGTGGTAGCAAGATACTGACCTGGATGTGGAGAAAGTGGACAAAATGACAAAATCTTTAGAAAAATATCTGATAAAGTACAAACTCCAAGCTCTAAAAGGTTGGGACACTATGTAAAATATAAGCATAATGCAGTGATGTGTAAATGCTTTTCAACCCTCATTTAATTGAATACTGTACAAAGACAAAATATTTAATGTTCAAACTGTACCAGAGAAATTGGGACACTCACACGTTTAACACTCAGTGAATGTTTCAGAAAGGGCAGTTATTGTTGAAGTTTTTAAAGCAAAATTCTTGCCCATTCTTGCTTGAAATACAATTTCGGTTGCTCAGCAGTCCAGGGTCTCTGTTGTTGTATTTTGTGCTTCATAATGCACCACACATTTCCAGTCGGAGACGGGTCTGGACTGCAGGCAGGCCAGTACTGTACCCAAACTCTTTTATAATGCAGCCACACTGTTGTAACACATGCAGAGTGTGTCTTGGCATTGTCTTGCTGAAATAAGCAGGGACGTCTCTGAAAAGATGTTGTCTGGATGTCAGCATATGTTGCACCGAAACCTGTAAGCACCATTCATTATGAAGTTAACCATGCTATGGCCAAAAAAACCCCATAAATTATAATGTAAATACAGCAGTTTCTTATAGGCAGGCATGTGAGGAGCAGTCTGAAGTTTTATAAAGAGCTTGTTTGTATCTAATAATCTGTCAAGTTTGTTTTTATTATCTCATCATGACCTGGATCTGCTTGAAGCTACTGGTGGTCGGTCTACAGTAATTCATTATTTTTTAAATCACAGATAATAATCCAGTTTTGAGTGGATATAGTGAATGTTACATTAGAAGACAGTTAGTTACACATCAAGCAGTCACAAAGGAACTTTATTGTTCATTTGTAGTTGTGTTTCTGGCTTGATGAATTTAAGTCCAGTATTTATTCTCTTTTTGGCTGTTTTGGTCTTAACAGTTCATGTGGAAAATCTGATTCTTTAGCCAGTCAATCTGTCTGCCATTTGTGAAAGCTGTGAAATTGAACAATGAGCTCTAAAGCTCCATAAAAACTGAGGGGAGCGACATATTCAGCAAGTTTAGCTGCAGGTTAGTCTATATATCTGATCATTCAATACAGTATTTAGTAGTGATGTGTGACATTAAGCTCCTGTAGAGAGTAGCCCCCCTCTAACACACAGTCCACAACGGGGACCTCCAGCCGGGGACAGCCCACCAAAACTGGAGACTGTCCCTGGAAAACAGGGGCGTCTGGTCACCCTACTGATTAATAATAATATAAACTGGGAACATCACATTTGACAAAAATATGAAACATACTCGAAATTAGAAAAGGTCACATATTCAGCTATATCCCCACTCATTCTAAATGAAGGCTTATACTAACCATATTGCATCATCCATCATTAAAAAGACTGCTGGTTAAAATATTGTTTGGCCTCATAAAACAGTTACATTTGAAGTCATGCTGCAGCTTGTGGTGCTTCGCTGACCTCTTGGCTACATAATCTTCTTTTTCTTGTACAGCACTACACGTTTCCCAGCAACAGGTTTAACACATTACAAAAGTCTTTTCTTACTAAGGCATTCCTCAAGATTTAATGGTGCGTGCGGTTAGTGTAGAACAAAAATAACTTCTTCCTGTACTTCAGAATATGTTTTCCCCTGAGGGGTTCAATGAGAAATGAGAATTAGACATTAATTGATTTCTTTGTGTTTCAGCCCCAGTATCTTGCCTGTTTGATGTCTCTGTGAAGGCATCATTGTTCTGCATTGATTGGCTCGATGTGACTTTGCCAGAACAGTGCTACATGGAGGGATTACCCTGGTCCGGTCTTGGGGAAACAAAGAGTCTTGGTTGCACGAAAACAATATCTATCCGGCAGGAAGAATTATCATGCTCAAGCAATCCTGAAAATTGTGTATTGTGCACCAGCTTAATGAGATGATCTACGCAGACCCAAAGAGATAAATAAATCTGTGAGCGTTTAGAGCCATGTCTGGACGAAGTGAGAGGAAAAACTGCAAACAGGCCAGTAATCCAGAGTGTCAGAGAACAGGATGACTGGAATCTGGAGCATCTGGATCCAATACTATCAGACATAAATTAACTAACAGTAGATATGTCCATCAGACCTCTGATTTCCACTGTAATGTATTATTCATCATAATGATTTCCCTCATATGATACATACATTATTCTGCTCAGTAATATCAAAACTTACATCACAGTAAGTTATTGATTGTCTAGATCTTTTCCAACCCCTTTTTTTTCAACACATAACCCTGTCAGATATATGATACCTCTTCATCAACACCATCCTTTTCCAACTGTGTTGATTTGAATGGAGAGCCTAAGTCACGCCCCATTCACCCAGTTCAGATGTTGTACACATACTTGTGAACTTGGCTCCCAGTTAAAGATCTACAGTGAAGATTTAGGCTAAAAACATAGTGTAAATGATGTCTTTTAAGTCTAATTGGCATGTCAGGGCTTCAGGAGACTCGGATTACACCAGACAAGCACTAAGGAGGCATTTTATGTTTTTTTTCTGTTGTATTTTTACTTTTTGAAAACTGGTCACCATTCACTTAAACTGTTTGGGAAATTCTGCAACACTGATTTCCTCCAGCAGTGGACTTAAAAGCTAAACCCGACTTTCAGTCAGCACGAGGGTGGGTGGATAATGACTGAATTTACATTTTTGGTTGAACTATCCCTTTGAGCTATCTATTTCAACTGGTTTCTCTGGTTAGCTATCTATTCCAATGACCTGTCCGTTACTTTAAGCTGACTGTTTCAACATCTCTGCTTAGTTTTTACGCGCTATCCATCCTAACACTGTTCATGTTATACAGCGGACACAGTTTTTGTTTAATTGTAAGCTGTCTTATCAAATGAGTTGAGCTGCTCCACAATCGCTCCATGCATCCCCTGGCTACTGCTCCCACAGCTTCCTCTGGCTGGGAAACATTGACCTGGACCAAAATGAAGCAGTATTCTATTTAAATGAAGAGGGGAAAGAAAGAAAGCCATGAGAAACTGTAGGAGCCCTGAAGGAGGGAGAAAAGACGTGGGGGCTGGATTGGTTTCATATAGATCAGTTTGCATGGGGGAGAAATAAATACAGCTATCTATTGACAGCCACTTGGAGAGCTGGTCTTTAGGTTTATGTTAGCACTCTAAGTGCAGCCAAGGAATGCTCAATCAGGAGAAAAGATCCATACACTTTACCTCCAGCATTTAGATAGATCACACTGTCCCACTATAGGATCCATTCCCACTAACAAAAGAGAAACAAAGAAACATACCAAGACTTTACAAGAACTTTATTTGGGACAAAATGTACGCTATCATTATCTCAAGGTCAATGCTCTGCAGCGTAGTAAAAAGGTAAATGAAGAAACACTATCTGTACTACACAGAAACGTGTAGCCAGCAGTATTGATTAAAATGAGAGAGGCGGATGACTAGAGGACATGTCTGAGTGGCTTCTGGTTGCTGTTGTTGTTGCCGCTATGATGTCGGTCAACTCATATTCACACGGGGGGAGCAATAATGGGTCAGCTCATCGCTTGAGAGTTTGACACCTGATTCAGTTCAAGTGTGAAGGACCAGTCAGGTGATTAAGGCAATGACTTGGCAGAGCGCACAGTAAATGTCACCTCTGGTCGAAATCAATACCGCCTCAGGAATCCACAACGCATCTGATAGATAGAGATGGAGAGGGCCACTATGGCTGATATTTGCTGAAGAGGTGAAGGGGGAGAGAGTCTGAGAGGGAGGCCGTGATAGCTGTTAGAAGTGATGTCTGAGTACATGAACACGCTGTGTGTGTGTGTGTGTGTGTGTGTGTGTGTGTGTGTGTGTGTGTGTGTGTGTGTGTGTGTGTCTGTGTGAATAAACTCAATCAGACAGTAGAAGAAAGGCAAAGGAAAGAAGAGAGAAGATATTTCTGTCAGAGTTTGTGTCTTTCATGCATTCTAATGTCTTTATTATTTAGATTTATAACAGTCAGTTATTTTTTTTCTGAGCTTCTACAGCAAATAGAAAACTTCAACATAAACACTGGACAGCCCGTATATTTGGATTCATTTTGTAAGTATAGACTGTTAGCCTACAGCTCTCTCTTTTTCAATTACCAATAATAATAATAATAATGATAATGATAATAGTGTTAATTTAAAAAAGAAAATTGCAATGTACAGTTTAAGATATGTCTGCAATTTTTGACAAATTGTTTTCCATGGAACTGAATAAGTATCACTGTGACCTTCATACCCACTTAAATAGTTTCAAGTTATGTAGCTCAGCCCTGCTGTACTGTTATATGCAGCATTGTCATGTCTTCTTCTGTGCATGTTCTTCAGTGTTGTGGGTGGATTTCTCTGAGTGTGTCCATGAAGGATGGAACTTTGTGTGGACAAAGGGCTCTGATGAAAAACGCTTTTAAACAGTCTTCAACATATAAGATTTTAGGCAATGTAACAGTGGGATTGATATGAGGTCAAAATTGACATGGTGGAAACATCTTAAATTGATCACGTCTCTTCTGGTCAAAATGATCATGATAAGACAATGAATAGTATAATGCATTTTTTTTTATTATTTCTCATGGAAATGACCATCTAATGGACATCACTTCATAAATAAATTGTGCAGTAGTAATACTTTTTTTCAGCTGTAATTTTTACCTCATACTGTGGAATATTTTCACACAGGTGAATTTTTATGTTATTCAGTATTCAATACTTCAATCATACAGTGTGCACTATCAATACTTATACTAATATCAGTACGTCACTGTGCAACAGTCAGGTGTATTATCATCCTTCTATGTGCAATATGAATATATCCTGCATGCAATCATGTAAATTCAGTGTCTGAGTTTCCCTATATTGTATACAGTATACTGTTCTTATTTTGAATTTCCACCATTTACAGTGTTTCTGTTTTTAATTTTTATATTTCCACTGTTTAAATTGTTCAATTATTTTTATATGTCCTCTGGTTCATATTTTTATATAAATAATTTTAAGTTTTATATATTTTTTAATTGATTCTTCTTTATATTTTTGCTATCCACTTCGCTGCTCTAACACTAAATTTCCCCGTTGTGGGACTAATAAAGGAATATCTCATCTTATATCAATATAAAACAGTGAAACAGACAGCTTCACTATTTACTGTTTCAAACATGTTAAATTATTGTAGGTGCTGTGTTAGCTACAGTATTTTTCCCATTATGATTTCAATGTGTACGCAGCACAAGCCTTGAGTAACCAGCTGGAAGTAGAAGGCAAAGTATCATGGGACAAAAATACCATAGGTTTTAAATTTTTTCCCCATGTTGTCATGTATGAATAATTTCCATTGTAATTATGGGAGATCAGCAAAATCATTGCATCGGCACATCAAAAAGGAATAGTGTAGACTACTACCGAGTCTACAAGATGAAAATACATAACATGCATACATACATAAATGCAAAACATCAACAGCACAAGTACCAGTCATCCATCACATCCACAGCTGCAACACCATGACAATCAATCAAACGGTGCCAAAATCTAGTGTAGCACTAGTGCATGTCTCTCTGCCCAGCAATAACAACAGCCAATATCACTACCCTAAAAAAAAATCTGTTGGAAAATGTATGAGTAAAGTGAAACTTTTAATCATTGAAATGAGAACCTTGATATATATTGTGCCTCACATATGGCTGACCAGAGAGGCCTCAGTGCCTTTCGTTTTGTGTTAGGAGTTTTCCTCTACACTGATAAGAGGGACCATGACAGAGTCTCCAGTCTCATGAGAGTGAGCAGACAGACACATTGTGGCTCATCTGTTGTCATGTGAGACATTCTGTATAAAACTGACTAAATGTTATGTTACTTTAAGCTTTTGGTATGAACTGTGCCCCTGTGTATATGCTGTACCAAGATCCTCTCTGCGCTCACATGTGTTGTATTAAATTTGTACATTTAAGTAAAAACAACTGAGGCTCTGTTTATTTTTTTTGCTCATCAAAGTGAAGTTTTTTTTAACAAATGTTAACAGGATAAATTAAAGATAATAAATCAAATTTACCTTTAGATGTTAAGTTGAGCATCTTTGTTTTGATGCTGTCTAATTTAATTTTAGCATTATTATTAGCACTATTTTTTGGAACATTTTTAACAAATTATTTTTGTACTTAAAGGAGCAATATGTAGCAATTGCATGTCCAAAATTGACTACTGCAGTCAAAATAGTAAGTTGGAGTTTATAAACCATCTATGATTTAAGCGAGTATTTCCCCTACCCCCTCCTGCCCCGGCTCAAAGTTCAGGAAGTTGGCCACGCAGGATGAGCACACCATTGTAATTTGACAAAAACAAGTAATGACGAGTCCTCCACTCTAAGTAGATCAGCTGTTTATAAATGTCACTTGTCTGTCAATGTAAAGATAAGCCCATTATCCTGAAAACAAACTCTGGAGTTGGAGTTCAGTGACTGCCTGTCTCACTGCCTGCCAAACTCCATTAACACATTGCTTAATTTAACCATTGCAAAACATCTAGTTCTTTTGAAAGAATATTAATGATTTCATTTGATTCATAAACAGATACTCACTCATTTGGCTGATATTCGGTATTAATTTGAACTCTAATTAAGAGCAAATGGGCAAACTAAGACAGCTATTCTGCCCCAGAATATAAATTTTAAGGGAGAACACCACAGCTATAGTGCTATTGTCAGTGAAGCAAATTCAGTTTAGCATGTGTCCTTAACCTTGATGACCTCATGGCCATTTTATGATAAAGTACACTAAATATTTTACAGATTTCTCCTTTAAAAATACTGCAGACATGTCCCCATGGTAAACGAAACCTATTGTGTACACAGGATTTGTATGTAAGTGTGTCAGCCTACATGTCTGTCTGAAATGAAAGGCTCCATGCATTTCAGTTTTTTTCAGTGTTAGCATTTGCACATGCATGTGTCTTTGCCTCTGCATGCATGCTGGATGTTTTGCCCACGATCCAGCCAGTCAGCCAGACAGCCTGCCAGTAGCATGACATTTCTCATCCAGCCACCGTCTCTCCTTCCCCACCCTACATTTCCCTTTTCCCCCTCAATCTTGCATTGCCTCAGTCTGCATCAAGGTAAATGTCAGTGCACACACCTCGGTATAGGTCTGGCTGACCCGTCCAGGCCTGGCTACATGCACAGCCTGAGAAGCCAGAGAGCCAGTCAAGAGAGTGAGACAGAGAGAGAGAGAGAGAATCAATCAGGCTGGGCCTCAGACACCTGCAGCTGGCAGGTTAGCCAGGCATGGAGCACCTGAGTCATGAAACCATCTGGTTCCCGGCCCGGGCTGCCGAACCCTGGCCACACCTGCTGGGCCTGTAAAACAACACTGGAGCAGTAAACACACAGCCACGCCGTGGAGGAAGAGCAGCCAAGCGAGGAGGGAGAGGAGAGAAAAAGCACCTCTGCTGCTAGTGGGTGGCTGTTGTCACTGTGTGAATGTAACATTCCCAGAGTAATAAAGGAGAAAGCTAAAGAACAAGGGAAACGCAGAGGCAGAAAAATTGTGAGGCAAACACAAAGACATTAAGGGTGCAGAGGCAGGGAGAAGTGGGCTAATGCCTGCAAAAATACTGTTAAGTCCTGTGAAAAACCATTGTTAAAGTTGGGTCAATTAGAGTACAGTCAGCCAAAGCTTATGTAAAACGATGTCTGGTGAAAAAATGCTCAAGTACTACACAGCCCACTTATCTCACTCAAAGCTAAGCATAGGTTTGGACAGAGGGTATCATTATTTTTAATACTATAGTGTATAAATCCATCAGTTATTACATGACAGCTCTGAAGGACTGATAACCATGTGTACATACAAATGTTTGCCTGACCAGTAAATTGATTGGGAAAGACTTCTAAAATGTATTTAATTATGTGGGCATGGTCTATATTCAAAGTGTGTTGCGTGAGCAAACAAAACCTAATTCAGGAGGAAGTTCCCCCCCTGAATGTAGGTGGTCATGAGTGAGCTGAGTCCTAACTCATGCTGCTGTGGTGGAACCAACAGTCATAATAAATCTGTTCTTTTCTGAAGTAACATCTATCCAGTTTGACATATGACAGTGGCACAGCATGGGTTTGAGTTTGAACTGAACTGGTACATGTGGCGTAGTAGCCCAAAGAAACCCTATCTACATCCTCATAACGCTTTAGTTTTTTAGTTCTGAGAAATACAGAAAAGCGCAGATCAGCTGAAGAAAATTGAACTTTGCAAACCTGTAAATTTCAATCAGTAGATCCTGGAGTTAAAACACAAAGCTGAGCTGATGTACAAAAATGAATGAAAAATGAGTGCAAGCACAGTGTGGTCACAGAAAAATGCATGAGATTGAAAATAAGGCATGTATTTACCTAACTATTTCTATTCATAGATGTACTTAGAGCTGAGCTTACAGCAAGCACACTTCCCTGGCTCATCAAAACTTGAGGAGCGGAGGACGACAGCTTATTGGTCTGGTGACTCATTCAAAACATCTGACAGGCTTCCTGGCACAGGATACCACATAATCAAGACTTCTCTCACAGCACTATGGGCCTGTTTACACCTGGCATTAAAATGCATCTTGGGTGATCCAATCACAAGTGGACAGCTCTAACTACGTCAGTTTGCACCTGGCATTAGAATGTGTCTCCAGATGCATGAATGAGTGACCACTTGTGAATGGATCTCACTTCCCCTTCTATATATGAACAAACATGTAGGCCTTGTGTGAGTCCTTCAGTTCAGTCCAGGATGTATTTGCGTACACACTGCTAAAAGAATCTGTGCGATCAGATCTCAATGCATCCTTAATGCATCTTGGGTGCATTCTAGAGCCCTTTCTACGCAACCTGTTCAAGGCGGGACTGTTGCACTATTCCGCCTTGCCATCTGTATAAAAGTTCAAAGGCTGAACAGGGGGTCTGATCTGTAACTGAGCCAAAACAGAGCCAAATCAACATCTGTGTGAAAAGGTAGGGCAGCACGATGAGTCAGGACGCAGTTGTGTTAAACATTCCCTGTCTGTTTGTCTGTGACAGTGTTCTTTAAACTGCAAACTTGTTCCACATATTTGTTAGCTGTGTTTAACCAGAGAGAGGGAGGGGAATGACGTGACATGACATCAGCTCTGTGTGTGATTATAAACGAGCCACCGGGCAGAATCGCTAGTTGACCGATGCGCTGTTGTCCAATGACGCAGTGGAGCGACTTCTTGTCTGGGCTGCTTGGCTCAGTGTGAAAACGCACATGGTGTAGACATCAGCTGTTGTTGCAGCAATATAGCAGGATCTCTGTGTAAAAAGGGTTTAGCATGGCAACTAACAATTATTTTTATTATTAATTAATCTGCTATTATTTTCACGATTAATAGTTTAGATTCTAAATTGATATGTAATTGAGATAAATGCTCATCACAATTTCCAGGAGCCCAAAGAGAAGTTTTCAAATTAGGGTTGTTCTGATACCAATACCAGCATTGGGACTTTCCTCAGATACTGCCTGAAATGCAATCAGGTTGCGGCAAGTACTGGGACTCTACTACTTCCCAGCAACGTCCCGTGTGCCAGATTTTATGGTCAGTGGAGGAGAGAAACGGCAGCTTTACCTTGGCATCAGATCATGTTGCAAAATCTGTTAGTGAAGGCAGCTTGTGGTAAGCAGGAGGTCCCCAGTGTCTGTGTCAGAGGGAGGAATAATCCAGTGGATTGTTTATTTCCCAGCTGGAGTTTCTCCAGAAGTTGCCAGTGCTGGTGGAGCTCAGACTGATGCTGCAAACCTGTCGGTGTTACTGAGTGACTGACTGACCCTTGGTACCCAGTGTTTATATTGCACATTATGAATGCACAAAATAAGTTTTTGTTTCTGTGGGGATCAGCAGTAAAACCCTGAGTGGACTTGGTTGTGAGAGAAAACAAACTCCCCAATACCTAAGCTCAGGTATTGGAATCAGGAAGGAATAATTGTATTGGAACATCTCTTCTTCAAATTTCTTCTTTTCTCCAACCAACAGTCCAAAACTCAAAGACTCTTGTCAAAAATGACCAAAAAACCCCTGCAAATCCTCACATTTGAAAAGCTGGAACCAGCAGCAAATGATTGACATTTTTGCTTGAAAAATAAATAATATGATTAATCATTCATACAAATAGCTGGAAACTATTGTTCTTTTCTTGTTCAATTGATTACTCAACAAATCTCTGTAGCTCCAGAGCATTCACACTTATACTTTGAGCTGTCCACTTGTGATCAAATCAAACAATGACAGGGTGTAAACATGGCCAATACAACTGATTTGACTTTGAAACTTTTAGCGTTACGTTTTATTCAAGAAGACAGCTCCCATTGTGATGCAAATCCAACATCCCCGGGGTGGGTGTAGAGTTGCGCGGTAAGCGAGCTGGCGTAACCCCGACAGTATCATGTCCTCACCGTCAGTCTGCTCAAATCCCTTTTCTAGTTGGCAAGCTTGTCAATACTTCCACCCCGCACACCTCTCACTTCAGCGCACAGGAATGGGGAAGAGAGGTGTGAAGTGAGGGACTGAAAAACAACAAGAGCGTCAGCTGCAGGCACCAGCTGCTATCCAGCAGAATTCATTTGAATGCACTTTATTTCTTCCCTGTTGGGATTTGGCATGTCAATCTGAGCACGTTCAGCTTTATCTAGATGGCATGTTCATTCACCTTGAAAGGGGTGTTTTGTCTAATAGCCTCAGTAAGTAAACTTGCAAAAGGGTCTTTTTTTTTTTTATAAATATACTAGTGACTTTCTCCTGTCTTTGTTTGAGTTTGTTGTGTCTGAACAACAGCCACAGCAAAGTTTTCCCAATGAACCTCCCGGCCATGGCAGTGACAGATGGAATCCCAATGCGATGCACAGGCTGCTGAAGCTAAAACGGTGCCACATTGACAGGGAGGTTACACCTTTTCAAGTGTTTGTCAGTAAGAGCCAACTTAAGAATGGTGATGCTATCACGCTTGGCTCTCAAAGACTGCAAATTGCAATACAATTCAAGTCTGAATGTCTCTAATCAGGAGCTCGCTCCTAAACACAAGCCTATCGGGGACTGGGATCAGACGGTGATGTGCTGGGGTGAACAAGAAGAGATAAAAAATGGGAAAGCGCGTGGACGTAGATTCGCAAAGCCTGTGTTATCACTCAGCCTGTGTCTACAACCATTGTTGGCTGGAGGGTGGGCTGCACACAGGTATTGGTCGGGGTGGTCGTTAGAAGTAAAAGATTGAGTTCTGTGTTTGTTTCTCTTCGTGGTTTATCTGTCGTTATCAGCTTACCTTTCTCCTCTCCGGCTGACCTCCATTCATCAAAAGTAACGGGCTGCTGCTGATACTCTCTCCTCAAGCACTCCTCCCTCCACCTTCAGTTGACCTGCACCAAAACCCTCTTATCCCTTTCCTAATTTCCTTCCTGAGACCACCTGCGAAAACACACTTTGACTCTTTTTACTCTGTGATTCCTCATGTTTACTCGCTTCTTTTGCTGATAGTCTTCAGCCTCCTTCCGTCACGGCTCTCAAAGAATTCATGTCTCCCTCTCGCTTATGTAACTTGTTATGTGTATGATTCAGTTAGACAGCTTACTAATCACGCCTATCTTCAACAGCCCAGCAAGGTTAATCAACACCTCAATTAAATCTTGTTTTGATTACAATCCACTGGAAGAGGCTCAGACAATCAGCACACCATCCACCTATGAACTATGTTTGAAAGACAATGGGCCTCAGGCAAGAACATTTCTGTATTCCTATTCTACACTTCTCTTACTACTTTCTGTGAGGCTCATACTAATGCTCCAAGTTTACTTTAGGGGGGCCGACTATCTGTACATGACTCATACGCCTCATCTGGAAAATTCATGAATTTTGTTTGTACCTGAAGGGAAAGTTTTTAAACTCCCCACATTTAAAGGTCCAGTATTTACAGTTGTTTATTGGCAGAATATACCAATAAGTATGTTTTCATTAGTGTATAATCACTAAGAATCCTAGTGTTTTTGTTACCCCTGAATGAGTCGTTTATATCTGCAGAGGGTACAAGTCCTCTTCCAAGGACAGGGCTCAGCAGCCTCCGAGTGAACATGGCCGGCACCTGGAACAAACACAGCCTCTGAGACAGACAGCGAATACAGTACTTAGGTCATTTACTGA
Organism: Lutjanus erythropterus; assembly: GCF_056507025.1. Lineage (NCBI taxonomy): Eukaryota > Metazoa > Chordata > Actinopteri > Lutjaniformes > Lutjanidae > Lutjanus > Lutjanus erythropterus. The sequence continues at coordinate 10,721,575 of NC_139329.1, forward strand.
TGGAAAGATAGCTTTACTTCTCACTGAAGTAAGTTAGCTAACCACTAACTCGGTTAACCATGACTGAGCCCCAGGGTACCGGAAGCCCAGCAAGAAAACCACCTCAGTATTATAGCCCCTGTCGTCAAACTGGTCTCTGTTGGTCTCAGAGGTTGTTTTGGTTCCCATCTAGCCATGTTCACGGGGACCTCTCAGTCCAGGAAGAGTCAGCTTAAAGGACCGCTCTACTGCTGCAAATGCCAATCACTGTCTGCAACCTAGCTGCCTGTTTTACATGAAACACATAAGCAATAACATAGATGTACCATAATGAACTAGATACAGGATGCAGCAATGGGAACCGTTCAGTTCAGGTTTACTTCCTGGACATGCAGCCCACTGAATATGGGTAGTAGTGTTTCCTCCTGCCCGCGGGTTTCAGCTCGGCCTATAGATCAAAATTCACAACAGAGAGAGTCATAATTGAGCTTGTTTGCAGTTCGAGGTTTCATGTCAACAGTTTTACAGGCGTGTCTTTTATGATGGTGACTTATGGCGAAAAAGCTTTTTGAGCCACAAGGGAATTTTCCGCTGCAGAATCTTGAGTGGCCAGTGGGAAAAACTGGAGGCAAGGCTGAGTGGCAATGCCCTGTCTAGGTTTATATACTACATCTATGAGCAATAAGAACTCCACCAGTCGTTTCCTGGGAATTTTAAGAATGAATGTGTCTGGATGTTTGAGTGGTTCTGGCATGAGGTACATAGTCTTCTGAAAAGTGAACTACATTTCCTTGTAATGAGGTATGCACTGGATCAAAGCATGCACGAGTTATTTTTGTTTTTTCACACCAACCCTGAACACGATGACAACTGAGGGGTACTTTGAAGAATTCACCAGTATCAGTGAAAGCTCCCTGAATAAGCTATTAATTAAGTTACCAAAGTTACACTGCAAAGGCCATTATGCAGAATATAAATGATTACTTCTCATTTTATTCTCACATTTGTCTGTTTGATGTCTTCATCTTCCCCTCTATTTTTCTGTATACTATATTTTTTACTTCACATGCCTCTAACATGCTGGAAAACAGATGGGATTTTATTACTTGAGCATTTCAGTGAGTGAAGGCCTCCAGGGGTTGCTAGGGGATCTCAGCAAAAATGCTAAAGAAATAACTTTAAAAACAAAATCAAACAATAATTTTCTGAATTACTATAACATATCATTTAGAAAAACAGATAATGTAGCAAAAGTTTATTTGCCATGCTCATCTTTCTAATTGCCTGCCAGTCAAAACATTATTCATTACGTCATTGGCTGTGTTGACCTGGACCGGTCTGCGCCTACCACAAAGTTGCTTGGTCAGACCTTTTCTATGTTTTTTTGTAGTCTGAAGTTGCATCAAACAGCTATATTAGGCTATATTGGAATTGAGCAAAACTAAGCAAGTAACCTGAGGAGGGATGCATTTTTTTCTGGGTTTTGTCTGAGGGGAGGCCCATATATTCTCTGACTTTGAAAAGCCCCGCTTTAGAACATATTAAAGAGAACCAGAACATATGGATCGACATATGGACAGACAGTGGAGAGAGAGACTTTGCTGCAGGGGTAGTTTGAGAAGTTTGTGCGGATGATTTTATTCTTTATTTTCCAACAGTGGAGTCCACTATAACTGACTGTCAGTCCAAACAGACTACAGCTGCTGAAGAAGAGCAAACTAAAAACTTTTTACAAGCCCAGCAGGTGTAAACAGATTTTCGGATCACATTAAGTAAAACTGTAACTGTGCATTATGTGGTTTACATCTGTTACAAGATGCAAAAATCATTAAAACAAAATCAATATTTGCCGAAATGCTCCTCTATTTTCTGCAAAGAAATGTCCTTTAGCTCCTTGTAAAAATGTATAATGCATACAGTATATTTCCTCGAGAAACGTAAGTTTAAATAGACAGGAAGGGTATATTGGCACGCACAAAAGCATCTTTTTCCCTCTCTGCAGCTGAGGGGTTTCAACTCACATTTTTCTGGTAAACTTAATTTGCACTGAACATTAAGACATTATGAAGGATTGTTTCTGGGATAATTTTTGTTTTGTCTCTGTTGCCTTGAAAAAAGCAAAAGGAAACAATCAAGCATAATTATCAGCAGCAAACAGGAAAACACTCAAGAAGCAGTGGTACATGTTATGCTTCATAGGACAGATTCGGAAAAGACAATTCAAGTGTGAGTAGATATATCCAGAGGGGATTTATGTATACTTTTGTGTTTTCGGCTTTGGGAACAAAAAAACACAAGCTCTACCTATAAAACTGAATTTGCTGCAATAATCTACTTCCCTTTAAAAAATAAATCCAAAGACCTCAAGCCTCATAAGTCTACACGAATGGACAATGTGCTTTCTCAAAGTCAATCTAAAAACATTTCCCAGACAGTGGTGAAATTTGATTCTTTTGATGGAACGTCAGTGGGGAGCTCCTAACCCGATTTAAGGAGGTATAGGAAAGTACATTTTCAAATTCAGCCGTACATCCAATCCCATTTGATCCTGACAAAAGTACACTATAAATTGGGAATCATATTCCAGGCTGCTTCCAGGCTGTGGGCTCACACTCAGCTCCAATGCAGAAGTAGATAGATTATCCTCAAGCAGACAAGCGTGTCTGGCCCCATTGCCCTTGGAAGACATAAAACAATATGGATAAATATGCTATGCAGAGTCTCATGCTGCTCTGTTTGCCACTGCTGCTGAGTGACTCCAGTTTCACTCAATTGAGGAGACGGAGATATTTGACACGGGAGGCACAATAGCCAGGCGCTGCTTGTCACGTTTACCAATGCTGCAGTTTCCTTTTCATCAGCTAATAGTTCTGCTTTTAATTAGAGCGTGTAAAATTTGTTTTTACATTTAAGACTGGATGTAAAAGGTAAACAGGGTGATTGTATTATTAAAAAAGGAGAAATGTTTGTTTATAGACAGACTGTACTTCTCATTAAACCTTATTTAAAAGCGGATTCCTTTCCACAACATGTTCTGTCACTAGCTGTGGTGCGTAAACACTTGTGCAGCTCGAGCTTTGATGAAGTGACTCGAGGCCGAGGGTCATCTATATCCGCTTTAGATAGGAGAGCTGCATCATTATGGACCCACAGCACAGTTTTCCATCACAACCCTGTCCCTCAGTGCTACTCCCTCCCCCCCTCTATCTGTCTTTTTTTGCTGCTCTTTATAGGAGACGAGGGGAGAGGAGGAAAGCCACTGCTCTCCAGTCGCTGCTCTTGATCAGACGGAGCTGGCAGGTATTGTCACAACCCCACAGCCATTGATCCCGACCTCAGTGACAACCGGAGGTGCTGTTTTTTTTCCCCCTCTTTCTCACTCTGTGTCTTCCTGTCTTTTATCTAGAAGCACTTCTGTGATTTGATCTCTTTGACTATATTACCTTTACGACATCAGTGAATGCAACTGACTTGGTTATGACTGGAATGAATGATTGATCACATTGCATTATTTTTTAAAAGGTGACAGAAGCCTCAATAAACCAGAATGCAATGCAGCTAAAACACCTGTTGCATTTTTCTCTTGTCTACAACCTTTTTTGTTCTCTTTAGGCAGTTTTCCTTTACATGCACAGAAACTTAGTTCCTTGGTAACTTTGTATAAAATTAAGATAAATGGTATGTGCTGCCTGCTTCTAGTTGAACTACAAAACATCTATTTTTTAATGTTTAAGTAAGACTTTTTTGGTATTTGAACTTATAGGGATGGTTCATGTTATTTGAGTTGGGTTGTATGATGTACTTATCTTAAGTCAGTGTATTACCTACAGAAGATGCCGGTGTTCTGTCCAGATGTGCTACTATCAAGATGTGCTATTTAGTGGTTCTCTGGGTTAGGGGGATTAGGGGGTTACAGTTAGAGTTACTCTGCTATTGATTTGTACTACGGTAGCATTTCTGGACAAGGCAGCATAAATCATAAGGACCCCAGTCGAAATGTTTCCAGTCTGATCAAGCAGAGAGGGGCAGCAGCATGAAACACAAGCAATGTACTGCTGCGGACAGGGTCAGCAACAGAAGGTATTTTAACCGCTTAAAAAATGTCCACCTCAAAAAAGTTAATATTGATTTAAATGTTTGCTATATTTAGAAAAATTACACCTTGCTGTCAGACAGTTTTTTCCGATGGGAAACAAACAAACTCAAAATCAGCTATTTTACCTCGCAGAACATGTTAGTTGCTGGTCCACCACTGCCTCAATCTGTTATCGTTTGTGTTATTGTGAGACTTAGGTGAATCCAATTATCCCTTTAAAACACCAGAGTCACACAATAACACACACAGAAAAAAAACAACTCTTGTCTGCGAGACAGATTTTGCCAGTGGAGTTTGGCTGATTTGGAGAGAGTGATAACTGGCTTGTATAAGGGCGGTTTCCCATCAGAAAAGGCTGTTTGATGGCAAAGTAAAGCAGTGAAATTATTCTAAATATAGCTAACACTTAAACTGATATCATAGATGGAACCTTTTTAAGTGGCTAGAATACCTTTGGTTCCTGACGCTGCCCACAAGACATTATGCAGTCTAACTATTTACACAGGCTGAGTATGACACCACCCAAAACAGATTTAGTTTTGGAGATACCCCCTGGAGGTAGAACAAACACAAGGTATCCAAGGTATCCCCATATGGAATGGATTCTTGTATAAAAATATTCTATGTCAAGGGTGATTCAATTTACAGATATTGTGACACACGCTATAGACAAAATAAGTACACAAAAAAGCCAGGCTGTATGGGAGATGACCCACTTGAGCTCATGTAATTTCAAGATGCAAGCTCTGATTGACTCCAAATTTAGTGTGGAAGTGGGCAGGGGGTTCCTCTACATGTACAAGAAAAAACAGAATGTGAAAATCTTAAGGCACTGAGCAAATACAGTACTACAAACACAACATGTGAACTGACCTTCATGGTTAAAAACAAAAAGACGTCTCTCATTTCTCCCTTCATTTAATTCTCTAATTTTACATTTGTTATTTTATTGTGTTCAATTAACAGTTTCCAATTTGGATAAAGGGCTGCAAAAACCCACACAACTGTTAAACAGATGTTTAGCAATGTACCAACAAATCATTTATGAGCAAAACGTGAGTCTGGTTGATTAAATATTTATTAACCCAATTAACATTTGGTAATGATATTCTGGCAAAAATGATTCTCCTTGAATCAAATATGAAATTTTAACTGTTACAAATGAATCCCCACTGAGTATTTGATGTTGATTCATATTTATGTTACTTAATTGAACAGATTTGAAGTGGCTTTGGGTTTCTATAATTCTATAATTAGGTTTTTAAATAAATATATATCACAAAGACTCATACTGTTCTATTCTTCATCCAGACCTCTGGAAGGATCAGAGAATTATCGCGCAGGATTCAGTGTATCACAGTATTCGGTGTCACTGGGCTGTGCTAATTGCTTGTTAGTCCTTCCCCTCTTGTGTTATGACTATCTTTAATCAGACAGTGTAATGAATAAAAATATCCTTGCCACACAGCAAGGAGACTACCACAATATCTTTTTATGTTATGTTCCCTTTTGATTTCAGAAGCACTCAACACCAATTAGGTGTAGCACCAGACACGGCTATATAGATGATTAGATTTTGCAATTAGCCCTGAGGCAAAATGATGGAAATTATTTCATATAAAGTGAAAACAGGCAGAAAACTCTGTGTATGCAGACAGAACACATAATGTAAACTTATATTCAGCTTTATTGAATAACAATAAAAAAGTAAAATATATTCTCGAATACAGTAAGTAACTAAAGTGTATTTAAAATACTCTTGAAACAAATTATGTAATTGTAATAACAACAGTAATTATGTCACTGTGTCGGCTGATTTATCACCAAGTGCACTTTTTCTTTTTAAAAGGCAAGAATGTGTAGGATTTAGTGGCATCTAGCAGTGAGCTTGCAGATTGCAAAAATGACGCCTCACCCTGTAGAAGAACTGATTATGAGAAGGCGGCAAAGTGGCAGAGAAAATCGAAACGCAAGAAACACAAAAGGCCTCATGTACAGCCAGTGTTTGGTTTGTCTATTCTGATCCGAACTCTATATTCAGGTGATCATGCACTTATGAAATTCTACTTATGAAGATAATATTCCATTTCATCATATTTTGCCAATAGATATAAATCCTACACACTGGGCCTTTAAGTATTTACATAATGAGCATGTCCTTGGTTCCACTCTGAAGTGCAGCCTGCGGATTCTGTTGAGTGTTTACAAAGTGGTCTCTAGATTCATTGCCAAAAAGTTCAGAGGTGGTACTTTCTAAATGTCCTCCATTTGCTACTTTTTAATGAATAATCCATAAGTGTTTGATTTAATGATAACTCATGAGCTTTTTAGAATTTGTCTTTTGCTGATGACAGCGCTATGCCAATAAATATGACTGAGCATTAATGAATGCTGTAGTTCTCCCAATTGAGCTCCAACAAGAGAGGAGGGAAGCTTTCATGAGTGTCGCCCACTCATCTTCCAATTTGCCACTGAATAAGTTGTTGTATTAACAAAGTATGATGAATGCACAACTGTTTAAATATTCATGTCCTACATAATATGCTCTATTACTCTATCCCTCTGTGCTGGTACATGCACAGCTCCACTGTACCGAGCCAGGACTGAGACAGGAGTTCACAGAAAAACGGTGAATGTTTCTCTGTCCGGTGGGGATGGTAATAATGTTATATTATGTATCCTGCCTTCTGTGTACTCTGCAGTTCAATGCAGAAATGAATTAGCTTGAGCAGGAAAGAGATTTTTAATCACTTGTAATATAATTCCATAAAATCCCATGAATGCAATGAAGAATTTAGTTTTTAAGGCGATGTTCTGCCACTGTACTGGATAATCATTATCATCACTCTGGTGGTAAATGTTATTTTCTTCCCACTGTACCTGTATTAACACAACATGGTGATGTTCAAATACATATAGCAGTGTGTCTACAGCCCTTAACCAGAGGATCAAAGCAATAAACGTTACTGCAGTCCCCTCCCCTCTAACATAGTAGTAAATATTGAATATGCTGGATATACTGCAGTGCTGCTGTATGGAAATAATTGTAACAGAGTAGTAAATGTTTCCTTGGCCCCCTCCCACCCGGCTGACCTTCCTGGTGTCTCTGGCCCTGAGATGGGATGTTAATGCCTGTGTCTGGACGGCTGCCATGCTGCAGCCTGTGCTCTAATGGATTGATAAAAAAGCTCTGAGCACAGAATCAATCATGATATAAACCTGGAGTGAAGCTTGTTAAACTCTAAGGAAAGTTCCTCTACCCTAATGCCCCTAATCTTCAGCCATTTGCTGTCCGACAGAAAGATTGCGGCTGTTACCCTCTTCCTGCCATGCCTTAGGAAGCCACAGCCATTTCAGGTGATGGACTTGAGGAGGATCCGAGGAAATCAGGGAGTTTGTTCAACATTAAAAGTTAAATGAGTCTGAGTTATATTCTGTAGAGAAACGGAAATTTGTTTTTAAGTTGTATGCAGTTAGAGGCTATATGGTGGATCTCAATTTTTCCACTATTTTTCAATATTTTACAGTAATATATGACAGTCTTTAAATGCAGTGTTGGGCAGTAACAAGCTCCAGTAGTGTATGTATGGGAACATGAACACATCAGATTGCATTGTTTTGTATCATATGATATCAGCTCAGCTAGACTTGGCTCATATCGTATCACTTAGGGGTGTAATGATTCACTCATGCATTTGATGCATCATCACTTTAATATGTAAGATACGAGTGCATCATTTCAGATGGCCTGTTTACGGTAAAAAGCTGACCATTAATTGGGAAAAAATCAATGAAGCTTTAGCGTATCAATACATCTCATTAGGACTTGCATAGCTTTCATTTTTGGCATCAGTGAGTGCTGCTGTAACTTTTCCCCATTGTCTCTCTCCCCCTGCTGCCGGCTGCCTCACTCAGACAAAACAAGCACTCCCCCTCCCTCTCCTGAGTCTCCTCTTCATTTCCTCAAAACAGACGGAGAAAGAAATGACGTCACACTGCGTCGTACCACCAAACTTTCATAACGCACAGGTGTAGAATAAGTACAGAGACACGAGTCTGACCCACAGAGACGTCATGTCACTGAGAGAGCAGGTAACAAGTAACATCACTGTTCCTCTACACTAATCAAAACCACAGCACTCTTAAAATTTACAGAGCAGCAGATCATCTTACTGCAAAAATACTAACATTTTAAACAGTTTTAAAGTTTGTTCACAGACTCTCAGTTAGGCTACAGTATCTCATTTATACATGAGACTGATAATAAGATTGTAATGTCTCCTTCTCTCTGTCTCTCCTGTTACTAGATAACTATCAGGATTTCTTTTTGCAACTAACAGCACTTTACAAATATCACACTAATTGAATCAAAATTTAAAGATTCACGCATTGCATCATCTCATATTGCATCATATCACATTATATCGTGACGGGACTGAATTGTATCATACAGAATTGTTGGCAATTTAAAAGTTTCTAAAATATATCATATAATTGAACATGTATTGAGATACGTATTGAATCGTTCACATTCAGTGAGATACACACCCCTAGTATCACTTCATATTGTATTAGCTTGATACAGCTCTTACTGTATTGAAAAGATGATGACTGCAACTCCTGATAATTTGAAAATTGTTATTTGCATGTTGTGTGTTCTTAGCTGGCTCACTAACATGAATCACGAGTGTGCCCTACATTCAGGGATCACCTAAATGTATTTAGAGTTAGAGGGTGTGTCAACGCTCCACAATGTTGGCTGTCTGCTTGTTTATCCACAATATATGTTAACTACAATCGATGTGATGTGTGTTATGGAGGATTTGGAGTTGTTTAAAAGCATTTTTAGCTAGGCTAAATAATGAAAACAGTTGTATTGTAATGTAATTACTTTTTTAATAAGTAATTTAAGTAACTGTGACACCAGACAATCAGAGAGCTCGCCGTCCACTGACCACCTTGGGATTTCTAAATGCATAGTACTTACTTGAACGGTGGTGAGAACACTAACTCAAGGACAAGCCTTACCAGACAATGCACAATGCAATGTAATCAACCCACTGTGAGGCCTAAAGACTTTGGATGGATTGGTAATAAGTTCTGAAGTTCTATAATTGTTTCCACCCACTTTTAGCAATGAAAGTTCTATTGAGTGAAGTGTTTAGCGCCTGACTTGTGAGTAACTAATGACAGTTTTCAAGTAAATACTAATCACGGAATATCTGCAGTGCATTCTCTGCTGCCGCCTGCTAGTTTCTCTATGTCCTCATCTGTCTGCCATCATACCAACATATGGAGTAAATGCAGCTGACAGGTAGGAGGCTCTGCTTCAGCAGTGACATGAATACTAAAAAGAAAAGCAAAGAAACAGTGTGAATGTTCTGCAGCTGCACAGGGACCAGAACTCTCACTGGAGCCTCTTCTCAGGAACCAGGACCATAACAAGGGGGCAGAAGAGTAACCATCCTTACACAGGTGTAAATAATGAAAATGCTGCATCCGATAATACCACAATATGTGTAACATAAGGTATGTATGCATGTGCACCTAACCTGGAACACACCGTGTCCTCATCGGCTGCCGATAAGGCAGCTCATGATTGAAGGCTTATATATTTTTCATTATGAATGGCTATCATCCAGTTGGTCAAGGCTGAAGCCTTCGCATATGAATGTTATCATGATAATGTATTTGAAAACGATTTCATGGATTAAATTTCCATCATCTGACTTAGGAGGGACAATTTCCCAGAGATCCAGCCTGCATGAAATATGTCAAATGGTGGAGAAATGAAACGAATGAGCACTACCTGAAAGCACATAATAAGATCTTTCTTTTCATTGAAGTAAGTAGCTTCATGATCTAAGCACTGAATAGAAGTCGAGCTTACAAAGACATTAAAAGCACAATAAAGTAGTTGTGAATATGTTCAAAGCCTCTATGAAGTTATCAAGCTACATTTAAGTTGGCAAAAGCTTTTATCTGTACCAGCGTGTCAACAAAACCCCTTTGGTTTCTTCACCAGTTTGGTCTTTTCACAAGGTTGTCTACAGTTCAAACATCAGTAACCTAACAACTATGAAGAGAGTCGGTTTAGAGCGCAATATTAAATTCAGACTGGGTAAGACACAGCGTAAGAACGAAAATATTTATTCCCAATCCAGCTCATAGTCTGATGACAATCTGCATCGACTATTTTAGTCAAGCAGTTCCCTTAAACATCCTTTTGAAGTTCACATCCCAGTGAAGGATGAGAAGTGGAGAATGGTGAAATGGTCAAATGGTCAAATGATCAAATAGTCATGCTGAGCTTTTGCGTCTATAAACCCTGAGCCCTTCCTGTAGTTATTCTAGTGTACTCTGCCTTTAAGCAGTGCGCTCGCTGACCCTAATTCCATACCGCTCTGGTGTCATTCTGAAAACTGAATGTAACCAATTCCAAGGAGCAAATTGAGGAGCTATCAATTGTAGTTGAGGGGTGTTTTGTCACTACGGGCATGTCAGAGCTGAGATGGAGTGAGGGCAAGCGTCGGAGACAGGGGAGGGGGGGGTTACAACTCGAGGGGGTTAGTTTGGCAACATTTCCGTCGGGACACTATTCTATTGCTGGACAATAAATCTGATTTAATATCTATTGTGCTGCAGGTCCTGCTCGGGTGCGAGTCGTGTGGAGAGCGAAAGAGAGAAGAAAAAGAGGGTGGGGCGGGGTGGGCAAGGCAGAGTGGTATAAATAAAAAGTGAAAGGAGAGGAAGCAGAATGGGATATTGGGGGCATTGTTGTATTAAATCAGAATAATAAAGCTGTACGCACACACACACACACACACACACACACACACACAAACAGTATCTAATAGAGACGTCTGGGAGCCGCAGAGCCACAGTTCCCCACCAAATGGTATCGGCAGTCCACAGTGCTGCTGACACAAGGACACAGCTGCAGCAGCCAGTTTTAATCAACACATAGCAACGCAACTCCCACTCACAGACTAATGTGGCTTATAGCGTAAAAAGCCGCTGTGCTTCTGCGGCTGCAGAGGCTTTAAACGTTGCTGTGAAATAACAAGCCCCACCACTAGTTTAAAGTGTGTTGTAACCTGTTGTAATGGTGTCAAACCCCCTATAGAAAACCTGTCAAGGAGTCGCACACCGCTTGGCCGACGCTTATGCTAATCGCTGCTACCACGCCAACGCTCATAGTTTTTTATTAAGGCTTTAAACTTTGAGCTCCACAACACAATGTGTGCTTAGATGATTTACCGGTAGGTGATACAGTAAATAGCCTCATTGCTTTTGGAGAGAGGATGGGAGACATATATACAACTACTATTAGCTCCATCACTGTACACACAGCCTGCCACCAATGCAGTGGTACGTCAGTATCACACTTTAACTTTTAACACAAATCTGTATATCTAAATACAAAACTGTGTATGACAAATAAATCTGCTCTAGGATTATGTATGTGACCAAGAGGTAAAACTCCAGTAACACTTGTTATGAAGACCACATACGTTGTTCTACATACGACACATGTTGCTCTTGATCCCTTTTTCCCTTCTTCGTGCACCTTGGAAGTAGGTGAAGTTGTGCCAGAAACCCTTCCTTTGCTTCTACAGGATTACATATGTGGCCATGCAAAGGATGCAGTTTGGAATTCACTAACACATACAGATTTCTGTCAAAAGAATTGGCGATGGAAAAGCAAATGATGAATCTTTGAGGTTATTTTCATGTCCTCTACATTTACAGTATATCATCCACGTGAATAGATTAGTGTCAGCTCCTCATGCTACATGTTGGGCACTAGATAGAGCAAAGAGGGCAATGCTGCTGGGTCACCAAATGTGCCAAGAGCTCAGATATCTCTGTTTGAATTCCAGGGCAGAAGAATACAAATCTTATTTAGAACCAAGGCTGTAAAGGTTTAAGAGCTGTAGGGTGAGGGAATTGTCTAAGACAGTTCTAAAACAATTGTTGGAATAAAACGGAATAGAGCTTTCCCCTCTCAAAGGACAAAACAGCTCAGGAAACAACAGTTGAAGACCATGTGAAGGGCAAAAACAACAGAACAAACAATTAGAGTTTGTGTGGTTCATGAAGGCATAGTGAAGTCATGTCTGTCCTTTTTATACCCAACCTAACGTGATGTGAAAATATGATTAAGATAGAATATAATTACAAAATCTATTGACGAATGCCCGCTATAAAGGATTGATAGGTTGAACAGCTTGATTATCGAACAAAAGCTTCATGCAGAAAATGTGCTATGATGGATTCATCTCATTATTTTTCATATCATGTTGCCCACGTGTTGTTTCGTCATGTCAGAGTTGCACTGTTTTTGAAAAATTCATCAGTCCAATGTGTGAGTTGTTATAGTCTACTAATATAATCTGTGTACCTTGTGTCAGCAATAATTAAAACTGAGCTTTTTGTCCAATTCTAATTAAAAACGCTGTACCAAAGGAAAGTCAAGCATGAGCTCACAATATCCAAAATTGATCCAGTTCTTTTACAAACTCACAATACAGTATTAATGTCTGACAATGCACATTATAGCCATTCAGACAGTTGCTGTACATCAAAGAGCCATAATCAATAGTTGAAAAAAAAAGTTAGCTTGCTCTTTTGTCTTTTCCTGCAGTGCCTGATTACTTGTCTTCCTTTGCTCATTATGGCCACTCAGATAACTACTGTGCATCTGCCAGCCCTTGTCATTATAGATAAAAATGTCACTTGCTCAGAAAACCTCTCCCCCCCTCTCCCATGACAGCAGAGTATCAGTGCTTGACCGCATGTCCCCTCCTCATTATGGCCACTCAGACAGAGTTACATCGGCTGGCCAGTATCCAGCTCGTCAGCTCCATTTCTGTTGAAATGACACATTGGAGAGGTGAGGTATGGTGCTGCACACACACGGGTCAATAAGTGAATTTTCTGGTGTGGTGCACTTGATTTTTATGTCATTGGATGAAGTTTAATTTCTGGTATGAGAACTAACAAATGGCATCAAAACCTTTAAATGATGTTATATTCATTCAGAGGATCAAAGGATTTAATAGACTCAAACATGTGGTAACACTTTATTTAAAGGGGTGTGCATAAGGCTGTCATTATGATGTCATAACCATGTCATGACACCTTTCATGAACTTGAGGGAGTCTTTATGAATGTTTATGACTGTTGTCATTGAATGTCATTTAGTCAGTCAATTATCTCATTTTAATGTAATGTTGTCACTGTTTGTAGTTTTATTATGACAACTCGATATTAATCAAGCCTATCCACTAATGGCTTTGTCATGACATTATCATGACATTATCCAAGAAAGACATGTCTTTGTTATCACAACTTCATATTTAACGGGACAAAAATGTCTTTGTTGTGAGAACTAGATATGATCAAACTTAGAGAATCTATTTAGCTTTTATTTTCAACATTATATTTAAGTGCCATATGGTTGGTTTCACACTGGCTGTCATAAGACCAATAGGAGTGTGTCATGAAGATTTTCCTTCACCTCGGATAAAGTCTCATAAAACACAGCCTCTAAGATTGACGGTGGCCAATTTGCAGAGAATACAGTACCAAAGTGTAGACAGCAACAGCAACAAGAGAACCATCAAACCACAGTCTGTCCATCAAATAACTCTGTAAGCTAAACCAGCTTGGTACTGTACTCTGACATCAGATTGGCCTTATAACATTTAACGACATCTTTATGACATGTCCAAGTGGCATCACGTGAGTTCAAGTCCAGCAAATTATTCATGACACCATTTGACAGTGTAATAAAACTTAATGGCTTGACAAGTCCAAAATGTACCGCTTTACTTGAGGTCAGGTATTCATGACACACTTATTAAGAGTCTCATGACAGCCAACGTGAAAAAGAAACGAACATCACAGTATACTGCAATGTTATAACATAGCGCTAAACAGATTGATAATGTCAAGTTGTCATGACAAAGACATTGACAGGTTATGGTGCCTAGGGTAATGTCAGGTTGACATAACAGAGACAAACAATGTCAACTTGGCATTAAAACTTGACCGAATGACCGAATAAATATTTCATGTTCATGACAGGTGTCATGTCATCATTATAACAGTGTCATGACAGTCTTATGTACATCCCTTCAAATTAAGTGTTACCAAATACACTAAAAAGCCCTGTGAATGATTTACTGCAGTGTTGATTATTACTGAATATAGACTGAATCTTCAAAAGAGACAGATCCAAGCTTCATGTGAATTTCTCAGCTAAATATGAACTTGACTGAAATACAATATTTGCTGCATGCATAATGTCACAGATATCCTGCAGGCAGTCTTCCACAAATGCCCTTGGTTTGAGCAACACAACAAAGAAGCAGTTTCTTAAAAAGCCAATAAGCATTTGTTTGTTTTTCAGGATTTCAGAAGAAGTCATTACATTTAAATGAAAGAAAAAAAAAAAATCTCCCTGACTATCTTTTAATCTGAAGGCTGGAAAAAAAGAGGAGTGTTATTTAGTAATCAGAGCATCTCTGCTGTAGTTTTGGAGAGAATAATCATACTGCCAGTTTTACATTCAGTACAACTTTGCTAGAACATTCACATATTTCTCCAGTCTGCACATACATTCCACTCTGCACCTTCAAAGCATCCAAAAATAGCCTTCACTGTTTATTCTTGCACTACCAGGCTACCTAATGCATGATGAGAGCTGCCTCTCTGCGGCTGAGGGTGCAAAACTTGGGGCTGAATCACAGACTTCCGTCACTGCGATAATTTAAGTCAATATGTCAAATTGATTCTGGTCAGTCATGTAGCTCACTTTACAACACTGTGGAACAGATTAGCAGTTTTAGTGCTGCAGTGTGGGACTGAAGCAGCAATGCAAAGCCATTTCTTTCTGACCGTGTGTGTGAGGGAGAGCTTCTGTGCTCGCTCTTGCCCACTAAGGTGCTATGATGTTGTTTGATTTCAAAATCACCGCTCCCTAATCGAACAAGAAGCGGCTTCACGCTGCCTGGCTGGAGATAAATGAATAGCATGCGGGACAGCAGCAGAGGTTGAACCGGGGTCAAGCACCATTCTGCCAGACAGCCCAGGAGACTGCACAACCTGTCACAACACTGATACCCCCAGAGAGGGATGGAAAGAGAGAGAACGCTACCAATGGAGGAAGAGTGGCTGCAAGAAAACTCATCTGGGGAGGCGAGCAGAGGTAGAGAGCAAGACTTAGAAAGTAAGCAGAGGAAAAGATGCTGCTGTATTGATGAGCTTTAATGGTGCAAGGAGGAAGAGGAGGGGGCAGATTTATTTCTAGGTCTTTTTCGTAATAGCTGCTTAGCAATACCATGCCCAGCCTGAATCCTGCTCAGCCAATAACGGCTCTAGCCACGACTCATCTTTCTTACTGGAGGTAGGGAGGAGAGACGGGCAGTAGGCCTAGGTACGGTAAATCCTGAGTCTTTGAGTGATAGAAGGGTTGTAGTGCTGTCCCTGATCAATGTACTTTGTCACAGTTGAGCTTGGGGGCCTCTGTTGAGCTGTGTGTGGTTAACCAAGGCTAAGCTAGCTGCCAAAGCCCTTCAAAATGTAGGCTTCCTGCTTGTTAAACCTAGTGCGGTGTATTGTGTGAATCTGGCAATACAATATATCACAACATAGAGATTACAGTCCAATATATTGCAATACATTATAATACTGTATGCAAGGTGATATATTGCTATTTTTAAAATATAATTTTATAGATAGATAACAACATTGCCATCTAGCGGGTGGGGGTTTAAACAGAACACAAAATGAACCACTACCATGATTCTTTGCATGTATCACAATATCGTGATAATCTTTTCAAAATCGATACAGTATCACAATATCAATATCATGATACCGATATTTTCTTACGCCCCTTTAACTGCAATATTTTCTGCAAGTGTTCCATACAAAATATATGATGTGTGAGTGTAAAGAATTATCAGTTGTTTCAAGGCAAGGGTTATAATTCAGTGTATTGCGATATATTGCAATACTGTAAGCCAGGGATATACTGCTTTTTTAAATCTAATTTTAGGAAAATTGTCATAGTATAAAAAAGTTTACTTTTTTATGCAACTACAATAAGATACAACCTCAGTTCCAAAAAAGTTGTGATACTATGTAAAATGCAAATAAAAGAATGCAATGATCTGCAAATCTTTTTCAACTTCACATTCAACTTAATGCAGTACAAAGAAAATATTTTTACTAATAAATGTTTAACACTGTGATACATCACCTTTTCTTTTAACAACTCTCAGTGAGCTGCTGGGAACTAAGGACACTAATAGTTGATGTACGACTTCAGGTGCTCAACAGTTCAGCATTTCTGTTGTTGTATTTTGCACTTTATGCATTGGTTTTCAATCCAGTTCCCCCTGAGAGATCGAAGGTCATACACATTCAATATTGGTTTCAGCTTTTCTCCTTACGTGCAATCCAGATTTTCTAAATCTTTCAACGATATGATGGATTGTAGATGGTAAAATTCCATGCATTTATGCATTTAGAAAACGGCTGACCTTAAATGATGGCTGACCCAGCTTTTCAAAGGTTAATCATTTTGGACATTAAATATTTTGCACTGTATTCAGTTGAATATAGGTAAGAAATTATTTGCAAATGCTTGCATTCTGTTTTTATTTACGCTGTTTTGGAATTGGGGTTGTAGATAACAACACTGCTATCTAGCGGTCAGGGGTTTAAACACAACACAAAATGAACCACTGCCACAAATCTTTGTGGGGGGGGACAGATTTATCTCTGTGGTAAAAGCTGCTCAGCAGTGCTGTGTGCAGCCTCAACACCATTCAGCCAATGGGGGTTAGAGCCACCCCTCATCTGTCTCACTGGAGGTAGGGAGGAGAGATGGGCAGTAAGTGTGGTAAATTTTGGGTCAGTGGGCAACAGGAGGGTAGTGGTGTTATCACTGATCAACGTCCTTCGTCCAAGGCCGCAGTCATGAGGGGGGCTACCCATTATACGGCCGCTGTGGGGAGGTGTGGGGAGGTGGTTGGAGGGTTGGGGGGGCTCTAGCACTTGCTCTGCTGACAAGCGTGTTATTGAAGGGTGGGGACGTAATTAGAGGGCACGCCAGTGAGTACAGAATGTGGAACATCATTAACAAGCTCACATTGTTGAAGTGGGGAGTGTAATTAAAGGGTTCCCACAGCAGTGGGAGAGGACTTTGATTGGAGGAGAAGAGGGACAAAGTGATTTCACTCATCTACCAGTAGTGGCTGTTGTGACCTTCACACCAATTGGCACTAGATGACATGTGTAGACGGTGTGTTTCTAACTGTGTCAGACTGACTGAACGTCCGTCTGCACGCATGTGTATGTATTTTGACTTGATGAGAAAGATACATGATCAGTTGGACACTGGAGTCTATGTGTGTGACACTGTTCATCTGAACAGAGAAGAGACGGGGGATCAGTGATGGAACAACCGATTCATTGTACTCTATAAGGCAAAAAGGTCAGAGCAGAAAATGTACAATTAAAGGCCAGGGACGAAAGTTATACTGAAGTCCCTGAGGGCCAGAAACAGAGCACAAGGCTGGACTGTGAATCTTTTGCTTGTCCCCGGTGGAGCTTTTGTAACTATTGAATGCATGCAAAGTGATTTACCATAGTCCCTTCCCTCCTGCCATGTAACTATTTCAACTTGCAGCATGGCCATTTGTGGATTTCCCGCCTTAGTCACTCATTCAGCTCTCCAGACTTGCTCAGATCTATTGGGGGTTAAGGGCTGACCGTGAAATTCGTACATAGTTTTCTCTGCTTGTAAAACAAAGATCTCTGTCTGTATCAAAAGCTTGACCCAATGCTCCCAAGACCAACAACAAGACGATGAGTCACCCAGCAGATATTCTGGGTCAGAGCTACATCTCTGGATGTCTGGCTGGTTTTGTTTCTCCCGGAGGACTTTTGGAAATCAGAGCCATGTTACTGCCTGCCCCGCTGGTAGAAGAATTTAATGAAACATTAGAAGAAAAAAGTGAAAATGCATCAATTTGAGACACATGAACACAAAATCGTGGTCTTGTAAAGTACTCTACTGCAATATTTCTAAACCCTAGGCCAAGGATTTATAGCAAAGCATAACAACTTGCACACACACAAGATGTTCCCATAGAAGATGCTGCGTGCTAAATAATAAAGGGAACAATCATTGCCACTTTTTCTGATCACTGTGCTTCTCATTTAATCCTCCCATAACTAAAATTCAAACCTCCACCTCAGCAAATCAACTTATTTAAGCCTAAATGACATTATTTTAGACACATTTTGTGGGTAGCATTCTTGATCTGAGCAAGATCAATCCTTTTATTTAAGAACTTGTTATTTATAGAACTTGTTAGGAACAGTAGACACGGTCTGGAATGGCCATGAAGACTACCTGATCGTTTTAACTCAGAGTGAAATACACCCTGCCAAAAATGCTCCCTGGCTAATTCCGTGCACAAACAACCAGCTGCTGATTTTTACAGGTATGCCCACCAACTGCTCCCATTTCCTAAAAAATGTAACTTTCACTCCAGAACCATAATCCTGCGTCTGTTTGGGGCATGGTTGTGCACATCCTTAGAATATTACTGCTATGAGAATGCATGGTTAAAGGTAGGCTTTGGTATGAGTTTTAAAATGGTACTGTGCCTAAATACTGCCTGAATATGTGCCTGCATAAGGTCTCCAGATTCTGCTCTGCTTCTCCTTTACACAGTTGTTCTCTTTTAACATTTGTTTACGTCAAATGAAATACAGCCACACTTTACCATTTAGCTTGAAATTTTGACCATGTTTAAGGTAGCTACTAGCTTAGGATAGGCTAACACTACCAGAGCCATGTAGAGCGAGTGCTGCCATAATGTTAACTAGCATTGGCAGCCACACCATAGAACAACTATGTCGGCAGACAGCTCAAGTGGCACCAAAATGGGCACCAAAATCTGCGTTGTGAGTCTTTTTGTTGGGCACTGGATGTATTGGAACCAGTGCCACATTGACCCTAAATTTTAGTACCCAGCCGTAGTTAAAAAGCAAGTAAATGTCCAGCCTTTTCCCCACTGAAAATCATACAGTACTGTAATGATTTACTAATAAAATGGCATGAAAAATATGACCAACTATACATCACAAAGCTCTGTGAGATTCATTGGTATCAGTACCTTCATCAGGGCCATCCAGAAGCTGAGACAGGTTGATCTAAAAGTCTTTTGCACCTTTTCACTTTTCCATGGTTCTTAAAGTTGGTAAGATCCTGTGGTGTCTACAGTGATCTCCCCTTTCAGACAGCAGTGTGAGCTTGAGGGAGATGAAATCCATTGTATACTTTACTGATACGCTGTGTGTAATGGCCATCTATCCCCTTATAACCTTTAAAACTCTATACGTGAACGAGCAGAAGTGCAAATACAGCAGGAAAGCAGAAATGGTCACTGTGAATGCTTCATTCTCTGCCCATGTAGTTAGAAAAATGGTCACGTTCCTCAACGAGATTTCTCTCACTGACCAAGCTGGACTGAAGGAAAAGAGTCTGTGTGTGCATGCGTGTGTGTGTGAGTGTGTGTGAGTCTGTGAGTATATGTGTCCTTCTGCTGGAGTGGGTGGTGAGAGCCCGAAGTTTTGGCTCCTTCAAAAGGCCGTTTTCATCATCTGACAAATAGATGACAGAAAAATGGTGTCTAGACTGTCTCCCACTTCTGTTGTGTTGCTGTTTTCACCGTTCACCTCTGACCGTTAGCAAAGCACAAACAGACAGATGCACGGAGAAGCTTATTGGCTGCATAATGGCATTTCACAAAGATAGATAATACCATGACACCCATAGACATCAAAGCCTGTCAGCACCAACAACTAGCTCCATTAACATCACCATTAGAGACGGGCGATTGATCTATTTACCTGCGAGGCGCCATACAACATATCAGACACTAAAACCTGTGCGCATGCTGCTATCTGGCAACAAGGAGCCATTTGACAGGTATTGATGGTGGAGACTATTTTGTAGACACTGATTTCTCACAATAAACACATATATCTCAGAAACTGACAAAACTATTTTTACAAATGGCAAAGAAAATGCATTTCTATGCTGCTTTTCTGTGTTCTTTCTTCTAAAAGGAGCTGAGTGGCCTGGTGCAACAAGTAGATAGACAAGTTAGCAGTTTTCATAAAAGTAGGGAATCTGTAGCGGCCAGAAGGAGGCAGGCAGGGTTCTAAAGAACTGAAGGTGAGAAAAATTGCTGTGGTTGTTCACAACGTGCCTAAATAACACAAATAATAGAGGATATTACTCACTTTGAAAGCATCCACTTTGGAGTTACAATAGTATGTCAACCTTTTCATGAGGGTATGTCTGAAAAGGTCATTCTCTACATAAAAGCATACATTACCCAGCAAGCCTAAAGGTTGCAGCATCTAATTTATACTTCCTGAAGTTTGAGGTGTAAGTTGTGTGGCAGAGAGCAGAGAAAGTACAAAAAAGAAGATGAGGAAACAAGGACAGGAAGAGAGGGAGGTGTCCATCTTCACACTTTAAAACAAAAACGGTTTAATGCCAGAAGCGTTTTTTTTTTTTTGACAGCAGGTATACGAAAGCTGACTAAATGTAATCAGATAGTGTCACTGGCTGACACATGGTATGACATTGTGTGCTGTTCTGCCTGCTGTGCTGTGAGAGCACTCTGCATATGGGATGAGCAGAGAGAGATGGGAGTTTAGAAATCATATCTGGACAGCTGCATCACTGCAGTTGATAAAGAAAAGAGTGACAGAGAGAGCAGTTTATTTTCCCTCTTTGTATTTTATATCTTCTTTCTCTTCCTTAAAGCGCGCTCTATAAGGTCAAAGGAGTTTATCTGTTCCACAGTGAAGGCTAAGTAAGTGTAGACTACCGCACTTGGTTATTCATGCATCAATGCGCCCCCCTTTACTTCACATATTTTCACTATTCCTCAATCACTCCATCTCACAACCTATCATTCTCCTCACTGTCTCTTTCTCTTACACCAATCTATTAACTGTCACCGCCAATGCAAGCCATTTGGCAGACATGACAATCAAGGCACAGTCGGGTAAGCACAACCTCGTGTCTTGGATGTAAACAGAAAACACTGATGGCGAGTTTCAGTTTGTGGTGCTGTAATTTCATGAACTGGGTAGTCCCATTGTGACACAAATAAAAGGGTAGTTCAGACTATTTTTAGTGGGCTTGTATGCGGTACTTATCAAGTCAGTGTATGACCTACAGTCAACACGCCCCCAGTTTGGAGAAGCAGAGAGGGGCAACAGCACAGAAGCTACAGTAAGCAATGAACTTTTCACAGCTTTCCATTGCTGTCACACAGCCTTTTCTAATGACAAACTGCTGCCATATGTCGCTCTGTCCAAAGCACCCAAACTTAATGGGTGAAATCAGAAATTTTACTTTGTAGAACAGAAAAAATGTTTGTCTACCATTGCCTCAATCTGGTGGTTTGTTTGTGTTATTGTGTAGAGCCAACCAATAATAGATTTTTAGGGCCCATGTTGATATCCAATTCCTGATTCCAGTATTCTTCATTAATATACATAAAATCCAAAATGACATCAGTGCAATGAAACCGTTAACTTTCACCGCTATTTGTAATATTTACAAATAAGCTTAAATAAATAATAATAAAAAACACCTGAAATCAGAAAAGATTAAAAAACAAAAACAAACAATCTAAAGTATATTCTGTGAAAAAAAAGTACGCCAGTAACAATATAGATATGCTATGATATAGTTGAGCTAGGCTAATATATTAGTCTGGCTCTATTATTGTATGACTTTGGTGTTTTAAAAAGATAGCACAGATTCACTGAAGTCGCACAACAATACAATCAAACTAAGAAATTGAGGCAGAGGTACACCAACTACTCCTGTTCTGTGGGGTAAAATCACTGATTTCACCTGTGGGGTTTGGCTGGTTGTAAGAGAGTGATATTTGTCTTATATAATGGTTTTTTTCTGTCAGAAAAATCTGTCTGACAGAGAAGTTAAATGGTGAAAATATTCAAAATAACTCGACACTGAACTTTTTTAAGTGGATAAAATACGTCTTCTGACCATTTTCCTGACCCCATCCATGGCAGGCCTACCAGGCCTAGGCTGTGCCAATCGGTAAGTGCCTCATGTAACCCCACTTCAAATGATCCGAATTGTCCCTTTGATGCAGTGTGTGACCAAGCAACTCAAAATTCCGCACAAAAATTTCACGTGCAGACAAATATATAGAATTTTGTAAGGGTGGCTTTTGATGAACATCGAGGTAAAAACGATGTAGATAGGCGTGCCAGGGAGGAGAGATGCAGTGTCCTGCCTGTCTTGGCCAGGTCTTTGTTTTCCATTAGTCAGAGTTATAGCCCCTGAGGCACTCTAGGAGAGCACTTACGGGTGGTGATAAATACACACAGCCACTAAAACAAAGCTGACTGACAATTCAGGGACAACACACACCTACATCCTCCTTGAATCATCAGTCCCGGGCTCCATTGCACTACTCTGGTCTCAAAATCTCCCACTAATTTCATAGAAATGTTCTGTATGTCACCGTTTGTTTCACCGGCAAATCAAGGGACAGACTCCTGGCATGAAGCTCCCTGCATTAAAAGTTGTGCTATCATGACAAAAAAAGATGACTGACGGTTTTATAATGACAAATCATCCACCTGGGGAGGCATGATGTCACCTGAGAAGCTGCCCGTGGATGACCGAGCCATTCATCGTGAATATACATGCTACAAGCAGACAAGACTGGGTCAAATTACTATTTGACAAGTCTTCAGTTATTTTTCAGTGATTCATTGATCTTGCCTGGCACGTATGTGTAGACCTCATTAATCTGGTCCTGCAGGCAGGCTCAATCAAACACTCAACTGGGCAACATATTGGAGAGTGGAGTCTGAGTCGATGCCAACAGTCACGCTGGACTCTTTTCAGTGATACTGTTAGTAGATCGGCTAATTAACGAGTATTTTCAAGGCAGTAACGCTGAAAAGTAATGAGCTTTCTTGTCATGTGTAAATATATAATATACAGCACATGCCAAAACACAAAATAAGTCTGGCTGCTACCATCAGCGAAACTCAAATCAGATCACCACATTTCATAAAATGACAGGCACTGACACCTTGCTTGACCTGAGATATTTTGCAGCACCAACCCCTGAATCTCAGTTTGTGCTCCCACTCTGTCACCAGGTCATCAAAAGAGAGGCAATGAACATTTAGTTCAATGCTGAAATATGTAATTTTGCTTTACATGGCTGTCTTTTCACTCAGACATGAAGTAGCAGCCACTCACAGAGGCACACAGAGAGAAAAACAGATTCGGGAGAGAGTGGAAATGCCTTTGACGATGTAGTAAATGACATCGAAATAAATCTTTCACTGCTCAATGGGAGAAATTGGATGTGAGCGATGAGAGCTGTGATATGTGTTTAGCATTCACCAGGTGAAACCTGCTGCTGTAAATGAGGGACCGAGGTAGCGATTGAAAACAACGAATGAAACAGAGAGAGAGAAGGCTGGTATTTATTTATTTATTCTAGTGAGGGAGCGTTTAGGTACCAGCACTTCACTGAACAAGCAATCAAATGGTGAAAAACACAGCCTCATTGTTGACATAAATCATAATTATACCACAGCCTTACACCGCAATTCCTGATATAAGAGCAACTGCAATAGGGAAGATTAAACAAGCGCTGTTGTGATGGAGTGCTGTGTAATCATGGGTTATAACTGATGTTGAACTGAGTGGTTCATTTTAAGTATACATCAGGTTTGTTTTGCTGTGTCATTGTGCGGGAGTGTACCTCTGTGTGCGATGCAATGCAGACTTTTGACTTCACTATATTGTAGGTTTATTAAAGGACCAGTGTGTAGGATTTAGTGGCATCTAGCTGTGAGCTTGCATTTTGCAAACACCTTATCTCACCCTCCTGTGTAGGAGAAAACTATGGTGACCATGACAGTGTTTGGTTTGTATGTTCTGGGCAACTGTTGAAACATGTTGGTGCAAAATGGCAACCAACATATAATCGTAGATGCTGAATTGACCCTTTCAGCCCGTTGTTGCAATACGTCAACCAATTTCGATGAGTCATGTTATATTAAAGGGTCTATGGCAGGGGTCTGCAACCTGAGGCTCCAGGGCCACATGTGACTCTTCAGCTCCTCTCCAGTGGCTCCCTGTGACTTTGGCAAGAAATGATATGGAAATGAATAACATTATATTTATATATTCAAGTAAAGTTGAGAAAGCTCAAAATTTTAAACCAACATACTGCAATAGATTTTTGAGTTTTGAAGACAAATTCAAGTCAAGTCAAATTCTTTAGTTTTGAAAAAGTTTTAGTAACTACTGATCTTTTGTTGAGAAAATTAACTTTTCTTCTTTAGATTAACTTAATACTTTGAGTTTTACAAACCACAGAATGTTGTATTTAAAAACTTATAGCATAAACCATTTAATTGTAAGGCAACAAAATAGTAACAAATCAGATTCACAGTTAACTGTGACCAAATTTTGACTGTAAGTATGTTGCAGTATGTTGTACACCAAATTTCAAAAAAGTGTTAATATTTCATCAACTAAAATATGCATAAGACTGTATCTATGGCTCGGTGTCTTCTCCTCTAAACTGTGATTGTGGCTCGTCTTCTTGAGTCTCCATAAGCATAAAAAAGTCTTCAGGGAAAAGAGAGAATTTAATAGCTGCGGCTCCAGACAGATTTTTTTTCCCCTTTTTTGGCTCTTTTGATCATAAAGGTTGCAGACCCCTTGTCTATGGTCTACCTGGAGTAGCAAAAACATTTTTTTTCTGACTTCACCAATTGAAATCGGATGAGAAATGGAAACACTGTAGTGCTTTTAATCCTGAAAAAAATGCAGCTCCCCCATTTATTTGTATGTTTACAGGTCAATAATGACTGGTCCAATATGGCGGCGAGATTGACATACGATCCAAAGGCCAGTGCAGTGTCTACACACGTCTATGGATGAAGACCTTATCAGAAGAAGACCCACATCCGCTGAAGGTATAAAAGGACTCTACGGTATTAAAAACACAACAACTAGGGATGCACGAAAAATGAAGAGCCCAATAAATTATCGGCCACTTCTGCCCATCAGAGCTACAGTGTATCTTTCTGTATGTGTCTGTATCAGTATCAGTGTTTATTAGCTGTTAAATAGACTAGAATAATAGTCAGTTAGAATAATATCTGATTTGACAGATTATGTAAAGCATTTATTTTTAATTCCTGTGCAAAAGGCTCTATAAAAGCCAAAATATGTGTGAGAAGTTTTTAATGTACTAGAGAAAACAAATGAACATCTGAAACTCTGAACTGTTCTTTGTTTTTGTTGTCATACTGATGTCAGTAATATTTAGTCAGAGCAAAGTAAGATTAAATCATCTGTCTTTGCTCACCACATCTTAGCCTTTCTTACCCTCGGGTGTGCATAAACTAAACTTCTTTTATATATAAAAATGTGAAATTATCTTATTATCTTAGTGGTATCAGCCATTAAAAAGGAGGTAATAATCGGTTACCTTAGCAGCTGAAAAACTTCTATATCATTCACCCCTAACAATGATTATAATTTTCTGATTATTATACACTAATGAAAACATACATATGAATATCATATTCCATTTCTTCTATATTCTGACAATAAATCTTACAAACTGGACCTTTAACAGAAAAAAGATTTGTATGTAATCAGGACATCTGTTTATTGTATTCCGTCATGCTGCATCTTCTTAATTCAGGAAACAGAAAGCAGCAGGGTTATGACTAATGTAACTTGATGTAACTGAGCTCAGCCAGACACCACTAAAACTGGCCTTCAAGTGCGTATTGTGTGGGGGAACCATGTGTATTCGTGTCTCCTTCTGTGCTGCCATTTATTGTCTGAATATAGGAACAGAGTATAGCCACGGTTGGCTCAGATACAACACTTAAATTTAGCACAACTGCTCACTAGCCTGGTTGGTGAATAAACTGTTGTTTGTTATGTGACCAGTTTAGCACAGTAAAATGGATTACATCCAATGACACACAGACTCTTACGGACTAACCATTACTATGTGTTTATTGTCAGATAATCTGGCAATTAATCGATTACTCAGTTGTCTATAAAACATCAGAAAGTGGAGAAAAATGCTTAGAAATTTAGCAGAGTGGTGACAGCTTTGGTTTGCTTACAGAACCAAAAGATATTCAATTTACAACATAATTAAGCAGCAAATCCTCACATTCGAGAGGCTGAAACCAGTGAAAGTTTGGCATTTTTTCCTTATAAATAATTGATTATCCAAACTGTTTCTGATTAATATTATGTTGGTGGAATAATTAATGGGCTAATCATTTCAGCACTAGAAAAGAAAGTGTGATTTAATCATATTTCATCCATTTCATCACGTTAGTCTTAGCTTAGTCAGAGCAAGGATGCAAGAGATTTGTTCCCTGTGTGAAACATGCTTCTCACACGTTACGTAATCTTGCGTCTGCATTATATTCTGGTCTGCTTAAGCTACTGCCACAGAGAGAGATTGTTAGCACTGCCTTTTTTATGCAAAATAAAGCTCTTTTTTGATCCCGGGTCTTGTACAGAATCTGGGCAGACTAAAGAGAAAATTTGTCACAGCCACCAAAGTCTGGCTGGCAGCATACAGGTTGTAAAGCTTAACTGAGTCTCCACATGAGTGACCACATATCATTTGAGACAGACACGGAGCATCTATTGAGATGTGATTGAAATTTAGGACAGCGGTGTTCATTTCATAATAGCATGAAAGGGTCACCATCTCCTCTGAAGGGTTGAATCTCTGGAAAAATAAAGCAGCTCTCAAATTCCTTGTGAGAGAAAGAGAGACCGAGCAGTTACAACTACTGTCACCTCGTCACCTGGGGACCATTCATCAGCTCGCGCTGAGAGACTGAATGAGAGAGAGCGAGAGACACTGGGAGGGAGCGAGGGGAGCGAGCTGACAGGTTGGTGTGGTGGCAGGGGAGTAACAGGCCCAGAAGGTCTGAGAAGCAGTGAGCATCACTGAGCCGGATACACACACAAATGGGCTGCACCCAAAACACACACCACATGCGCGACAGTGCTGTCAAGCTGTGCCCACAATGCATGCAACCGCACACACACACACACACACACTTATCCTTCCTGAGTGTGAGGCTTTGTAGGGCTGCTTTAAGTTTCTGCAGGCTGTGATTAAGAGCTTTTACACACGGTCGGGAGCTGTGCAACATTTTCTTTTTTAATAAAAAACATGTAAGCAGAGCACAGATAGATCTCCATCCATACATGAAGTATCAATGGAAACTTGTTTTTACATTTTCCCCTCATAACTCACAGACTACTTGAAATATACTAGTCAACTTTTAATATAAGAAGCATATATATGTGCACTAATTACTAATACAGTTGATATTGATATGTTTCACTAATTAGAACAAGGCTATACTATAAATAAAGTAAAGGCATCATTCAAAGCAAACATTATTCTAAAAATAATCTCACATTTAAATATATTCATTTTACAAAAGAAAAGTGTGCAGTGTTTCCTCTATCACTGTCTTGGCTGGGCGGGACAGGGACAGTGCAGTGCCCCCCTCATATAACATTTTGTTATTTTATGATGTGAATTCTTCATGTTCAGACTTTCATTTACAAATTTTATTTTTAATTTTATAGTCACGTCTTTGTTTCCGCTTCCTATCACTCCGCTCATTCTCTGCTCTGTTTGTGCCGTCTTTGTGGTCCACAAGTCACAGACAAAGGCTCATGTACAACAACTCGATTCTCTCTCTTTACTTTATGAAGCACAGTCCTGTTGACATTAAGTGCGTTTATTGTACCGATGTAATGTTGTTAAAGACTCATTTCAGTGATCAGCCTGTGGAAATGAGCCTCACTGAGTAGTAAGCTAACTGGCTAGCCCAGTTAGCTTAAACACACAACATGGTTACTGCACGTGGTTATTTAGTTAGTTGTTTAGCGTTCACACCTATACTGATCTATTTTCACAGTCAGTTTGTTTTAATTAATGCTGGCTATCACTTAACCAATAACCTTGAAACAAAATGGATGAGTTTAAAGTTGCAGTCATCTAAACTTTAGACAGCAGGAGAAAAGTCTTATGCACTCATAAAATAACTTTCATACCTAAAGTCATATTTTTGTTGCAGAGGTAAAATGATCCTGCTCCCGTTCCACCGGCTGAGAGAGAATCGTACTGAGCGTCCATATTGAAGTATAATCACTCTAGCTTTATTCTGATTGGAAACTGAGTGTGTTTCAATTGCCCCTGGTCTCCCCTACTAAAAGGAGGCTGTGTCGGATATCTTGTTTTCAGTTATTTTGTCTGATGTGGATTTGACTGCAAGACAAAGAGAGGGAGAACGACAGTAATTGGGGGTAGTGAGGTTATTTTTCCTGTTTTTATTGAAGCTGAATGCGTCATTTTCAGCTGTGGTGTCATCATTCAGTGGTGAAATTACAGGTAAAACTTTGTAACATTTCTTTCATTCTTTCTTGTCCTTTCAGTGCTGCTCATTTTGATCCATTTCACCCTTTGAACTAACATCCATGATCTTTTTTTCCTGAAGAACGACAATGAACAACTTATTATAATTCTTCTAGTCAAAGCTGATAGAGCAAAATATGTAGTTGCTATGGTAATTTTAAATGCATTAAAACACATCATGTGGCAACATTTAGCTAAAGAGAAAAATGTGACATGATGATGATGAACTGGTGTACTTTGTGGACAATTTCCCTGGAAAGCAGGACATAAAGCACAGTGCTGTGTCTGCTACTGTACTGACAAGACATTTCATACAAAAAATTGGCATAAACACAAACTGTCCTCTGTGGCAGTGAATTGGATCTGTCATCCTCTCAATGGAGCAGGATTGGAAATATAATACAGAAATCACTCAAAATCCTTGTAATTACACACACGGGCATTTAAGCACGCATAGACACAGACAGACACACACACACACACACACACACACACACACACACACACACACACACACACACACACACACACACACACACAGAGTCTCCTCTGCGAGTGTACAGTGGTTTATTTTGCAGCCACTTGCTTCCAGACTGCTGAACATAACACAAAATGAATGCAGAAGGAAAAGATCAGGTCAATTCTCTGTTGATTTGAGAGGTCAAATATTCATTCTGTCCTCCAAAAAATGTGCTCTGCATGTCAAGGCAAGCTGAGAGAAATTAAATTCAGTTTAAATATTTCAGGCTAATGGGAGAGAACGTCTTCACTTACATGCAAAAATTGGGTTTTCAGCACATGAAGTCATATACAGAACTTGCTCATACACCTTGACATGCACAAGCACACACACAGCCTGTACAATTCATCTCCATTTCAACCTTAATTGTGCTTTTTCATACACTGAATGTCAATTCATGTTCACAAAAAGTGGTTTTCTTTGACTTTTTTACAGCTGAGGAAACTTGTCTTTTCCCTGTCAGACTTCTTCACAGTTCAGGCTTTAAACACAATCCATTTGTTTTTTCATTGTTGTTTTGATGGTTCCCTTAAAGCTGAGAAAATGCTTCTGAAGCTTCTGGAAGTCCAGGTCCCTGTTGAACCTCCTTTACTATCCTGTCTGTTCTCCTCTGAGCTCCACCTGCTGTGTGTGTGTGTGTGTGTGTGTGTGTGTGTGTGTGTGTGTGTGTGTGTGTGTTCATTCCTCTGTGTCTCACAAGGAACTTTCACATTTTCAGGCCACTGTGATAAAACCACTGAATATATCTTCAATACAACCTCATTATCATCTGATTTCAAGGAGAATCCAACCCAGTGGCAGACATAAGGAGCAACTATATTGAAATAACTGATTGCAGATGGTATTGTTTGCTTATGTAGGTCAAATGGAGGGGTCAGTGCTAGACTGAGCCTGTTTTTATAACCAGTTAAAACACTCCTTGAAGTAGCTGTAGTAGCTCAATTGAACGTGTTGATATGGGCTTACTGGACAATATGGAGGCACATCCCTCAGTATATTTTAAGCAGTATTCAGCCAAGCAATAAATACTATTTTACATTTGAAATTTATATTTTCTACAATTTCTTATTTATGTTAATGTCAATATTCAAGACTCAGTGAAAAATATTCTATTCAATAAATATTTTTGTTTGCCTCTACCTCACGGGCTCTGGATCGGCTCTGGTCTTACCATTAAAAACCATTGTCCATTTCACATGTTTTGTTTCTGACATCTGTTAACAGGGCACGTATTTCAGTCCCACACACCAGAACATTTCCTTCCCCTGGTGTTAGACTCGATTTTGTTGCTTTGAGTAAGAGCATCACATTCAAGTGTGTGTTACATCCCCCTAGTCTGGTGTGTCTTACAGTACGTTAATCCAAGCTGGCATGTACTATGCATAGACAGTGCTCATGTTTAATCTGGGGGAATGCACGGGATCATTTTAAAACCATTTCTTCACCTCAGGGTAAAACTGAGTTTTTGTATTTTTTTCCCTTGTCTTTTCTGGCTTCCTCTCTTGCAGCTTTTTCCTGCCAAATGATTTTTGGAACAATGAGAGATACAGAGAAATCTTTAAATTTTAAATTTGGCTCCTGATATGCTTGCTTGTACTGCCTGATTCCTCGATGGTTCACAGGATTTTGTGCTAAAAGCAATGAACAGTAGTTCATTGTGCTGTGTGAAAATATTGGAATATAAAGATGTTTCACACAGATGGTGATTGGCGGCTGAGTTGTTATTTCTCCAACCTTTAACCTGACTTCAATAATGTTTTTGTCATTGTATAAATACTGTTTTATTTGCTCTTTTGTTTTTACCTCACTATGAAGGTGCCAAATGATACATCAGTGCGGATATTAACAGATGGCGTGTAGATGTGGAGAACAAAAAATCCTCGGTGCACACAACAGATTACATGCATCAATATTAGCCTCAATTAAATTGGGACTGATGATGACGATGATGATGATGGTCCTTTTACTCACTCTGGTCTACACAACAACCAATTTGAACAAAGCCAGATCTAACCAAACTTTGGTCACGGATGTCTTACTAACTACCTACTACAATCACCAAGCTCACCTCAATTTCACGAGGCATGTTTGTGAATTACAAAGAGCAGCCCACATGAATGTATGTGGTTAAAAATGTGTGTGTTAAGCTGGGTGAACAGTTAACGACATGAGCTTGTATCAGGCCTGATTTTTGAGCTGTAAGACTTATACTTGAGCCACACTGCCTGCTCGTGCCTGTCTGTGACAGCTACCTCGCTAAACTGCTGCAGCTCACAGACCTGTGGTGGCCACACATCCAGCGCATCTGTTGCAGAGCTGCTGCTGCCAACTTTTTTTTTCTACACTGACTCTGCAGAAAAGTTTTGAAGAGAAGAAGAGTGGTGAACTCAGAAGGTAATCAGTGATCCCCTCCCCCCTCTTATTCAGAGAGGGAGGGAGAAACAGAAAAGAAAATGAGGTCTGCAGTCGTCAGGCTCTCGCACAGTTGAAGCAGAGAATAAAACTGTCATGATGACACAGTGCATCATGTAGACAGAAAATGTGGACAGTGAAATGTAGCTCTGTTACCTTCAAGTCCATATATGTCAGTGCCTCTTCTTTTTTTAGAAGTCTTGCCACACAGTGTGGCACAGAAGATCAAGGCAGCACCTTTCTGCTTTGTTAGCATTAATGCTAGCGAACAAACTTCTCCTCAAAGCTTTCAAATAAATCTTTATTGACAGTTGTCAATAACCAGAACCATCCGATTTCACATTGTACATGAACAGTGTGAGGTGGGGGTACAGTGTGCGTGGCTCGAGTGGACTGTACAGTGTGACCACATTGAGCTTTGGCTTTACATTGGAGTCAGTTTACAGGAGCTGGAATTAAAGGACAACATTTCTAAAATCGGACAATGTATGCCCAGCTTTACAGAGCAAAGGTTGTGTGTCCCTGCTTGTGCCCACGCTTGTGCAGGCGAGTGTTTGTTGTCCATGTGTGGAACACGTAGAGTCAGATCCAGATTGATATTACAGATATTGGCACTGCAGAGTTCCGCTCCCTGTATCTTGGTCCAGAGCAGATGGCCACAGATCCATTCAGCCAAGGCCTTAATAGAGCCACAGCTGCTGGCAGACAAAGTGAATCTCCCTCCATATGCACTTCCTTGGAAAACACAGCGCTGCTCTGTTTGCTCTGCTGTGTGATGACACAGTCCACAAGCTATGACTCACACCACTGATACTTCTCCACTGGTACCAGTCCACACAGGGCAATTTGTTCAAATTTAACAAAGGCTGACAGCGGACAGGTACGCCCTTGTCTCCCGCTCACATTCAGCCGTAAACCTGGCATTAACAAGGTGGTGTCGAGTTCAATACTCTCACCTAACAAGAGCCGATCCTTTTACTACATTTTCCACCTGTGAAGAATACAGCTGTGACTGTGGACTTCCAGATGCCCTTATTGAACTCATTAATACAGAAGTCGATTCACGTCTCCTTAATGAAAGTGCAAGTACTCTGTGTCACTTTATCATGCTGCAGGTATTTCATATCATCACTATAACAGTGTAACATTGTTGGTATTCTGTCACACAACTTCTGCCTTGATTATTTCATTGACAAAAGTGCTTATTGCAGTGATAACACTAAATTACAATAAAAGTCCATCTAAAAACTTCAATTAAAGTGAAGCATTAGTCTCAACAGGGGATGCTTTGTTTTAAATCTACTGCATTTTAGGTGATCATCATGGATATATTAGCAAAAAGAAAGGCAGTCACTTCTTTAAACCATCTCTGTAATTTCTGTTTCTCTGTAATGCTCTCTGTCTTGACAGACCTAATCTCTGGTCTCTACAAGGTGTGTAATGATCCATTGATCTGGATCAATATATCGATTTAATGAACAGTGATCCAATATCATGGATGCAAAGGGAAAGCATTGATCCACATTATCATTAAGATATACCATTTTTTTTAATTTCCCATGGCACATCTGTGTCACTGTTTCTGTCCAAGCGCACCACCTTCCTACAGATTCACAGCACTAACGCCAGGAAGACTGTGGCAAGCAGCCACAAAAGAGACAATGAAGATATGTACTGTCCTCCAGGGAATAAATTAGCATTGTGGAAATATTTTAGATTTTAGGGAAAAGATGAGCCAACAGAAAACACAGTCAGCTAACTTGTTGCTCTCGCTACAGCAAAATCAGCTGCTCCGTTTCATTAATGTTAGGCTAAAAAACATGCACGTAGACTGAAATTCAGATGTGATTTTCTGTTTTGAAATGCAGTGACTTAAGCCAGCTGTGAGTAAGAAAAATCAAAAATACTACATTTTTTTCAGCTATGAGTATAAGAAAAGTCTGGTATCTGACAGGCTGTGTGAGATGCTTAAGCTGATAATGATGACTAGCAAAAGAGCAATTGTTCTATCTCTGAACCTTGAAAGATATTTTTGATCTGAATTTTATACTTTTGTATAATTAATTAAGTAATTCTTTTCAGTTATTTATATGTTGTGTTCTTCTTTTATGGCCAAAAGCAGAAAAGGAGTATCGGTTTCTTGATTGTGTTAAATAAATGATATCATCTAATATCGATCATAGGTAAAATTCATATTGTGTATTGTGTAATACTGTATTGTTGTCCAAAGAATTGATATAATACAGAGTGCTGTAGGAATGGGATTCAAAAAGGCTATTTTGAAATTGAAATAGAGGTTGTCAGCGACATTAAACTGAACACTAGTCACTTAGTGGTGGTGATGCTGAAGTCACGTGACTTACTGTAGTTTTTTTATAGCGTAACGTTAGCTTTTTTACTTCTGGTGATTGCATTTATGCTTCAAAAAACAAAATGTTCATGTTTGTGAAGATTATCTTCCGAAAAAAACATGCAAGTATCAGAAACTTTTGTTTGCCACAAACTTTTTTTCTGCACTAGTCCAAAATTTTTGTGGAGAGAGCCAGAGAAATGGTAACTGCTGGGTTTGCCTACAAATATATGTCATCCCTGCAGCACGATTGTAAGGTGATGAAACTTGTCATTTGCAGCCCTGGTCCATACAGTGTGGTGTTAGCATGTGCTCCTTGTGTTTCGAGAGACATCTCCATCTGTTTGATCACTGTAAATAGGTTCCTGCCCACAAGTTAATCAATAAAAGTGAGTTAGTTTGATGAATCTGAATTGCCCACATAGTCTGAATGTGTGTCAGCTGGCCCTAAGATGGACCTTGCAGTGTGTCTCTCTGCCTTGTTCCCGGCGTGTGCTGGCACAAGCTTCGGGCTCCCATCTGACCCTGACAGGGATTAAGTGAGTGCAGAAAATGAATGAGTGAGCTCTAGTGCAGGCCAATTCTTGCAATTCTATGTTAGGAATATGAAGTGTGACTGCCATTATCACTGTCTGGACACCGGGGAGTGTTGGATCTACAGTGCAGGTGTTAAAAGGGAGAAAGTACTGGCGAGAGCAAAATCACAGTCGGCGAGGAGATCTGTAGATTACACAGCAGGCTATCTAGGGAAATGCAAAGGCAGGTCAACCAAGGAAAGACAGTGATGAGAGATTTTCAACTCACTCAGATGAATGACAATAAACCGACTGGGAAAGCAATGGGCTTGGCATTTCTAATTAATATTAATTGAATCACTTGAGTGCTTGTTTACTATGTGGAAGCCATTATGGATAAAAAAAATCCCACCTGATGCAATGATGGGGAATCACAAACACTGCAAACACTTTCCCACGTGCATACACACATATACGATGCAGGCGCGTGTGTTGATTTTCAGGAGAGAACTCATTTAAGTTACAACCACATGTTTGTGGCAATGAAAGTATGTAGAGAAATTTATCACCAGAATTCAGTGTCTACATCAAAGCCCAAACAATCCATACAATGCTAATCTGTTTCACACACACACACGCACACTTCAAAGTGTGATGTGCTGGTGCGTCAAGATGTTCTGCAGCAGATTCATCCCTGGTGCTCTGTGGGTTTCTAGGAAAGTTTGTACTCACAAACATATGTTTGTGTGTGTGTTTGGAGGGAGGAAACTAATCTGAGAAAAGATGGAAGCAAAGGAGGAGTTGTGAGGAAAAAGACAAGAGCAGGAGTAGGACTGGGTAGCATTTAAAAAACTGCCATACCAGTATCAATACCCTTAAAGTTAATAGTTCTTCATTTGATACCTTTTTTTTCTATATGAAGAACGCTTGCAGTGATTGGCTGCAAACAAAAACATATAAGTAGTCACTTTTTTCTAGATCTGTGCACCACAAGGATTGAATGCAGGTATTGTTTGACTGGAGGAGTTTAGATACAACTTGGTACTGAGTTATTTCAAATCAATGTCTTAAAGTTATTGAGTATACATAGTAAGCCCTAAGCAGGAGAAGACAATGATGGTTGATACCAAGTAAAAAAAAAAAAAAAAAAAAAAAAATGATGTGATGTTGGTGGTGTACACAAGCACAGAACTAAAGGGTGGAAAACCATAGAGAACAGAGTGATGCATACTTATCAACCCTGACACCTCAAGATTAGGGAGGATTTAGAAACTGAAGGGATGGATATTGGGTTCCTCCCCCTGGAAATGTGCATTCTGGTGACTTTTAAAGAATGAGCATGACTGAATTGAGGAGAACTAGATACATGCCATGCAGCAGGCGCGAACAGCTCTCTTCCACATCACGAAACAAACATTTGGTGTGGCTGAGTTGTTGTCGAGGTGAAAACAGAAGAATTCCAGGAAAAGGGCAATAAAAAAACAGGAGTCCTCTGGGACAATGGTGGTGGTTTGAGTAAAAAACATTGTCATATGTGACCTCTTTTTTTCATCTCTTTTCTGTTCTTTTCCATCAATACACTATGTTATAAAACATAAAAATTCAGTTGAAGAATCTTTAAAACTACATGGTGAAGTGGGGTGAAAAGGAGGCAAAGAAAAGTAAGTTGGTCTTGTGAGGATAAAGTGTAGTGAAGTAGCAGGGTGGAGATGAGACGGGGTGGGTGTGCGATGATGATGACTGAGAAGCAATCATGTGGATGGTTTGACATTTACTGAGGGTCACGGAAAGCGGTTTGTAGTGGCTGCGGTCAGGTGAGGAGGATATCGGCTAGACCAAATAGTTTGTCAAAAAAGGCGAGCCGGAGGGAAAACCGGAGGGTGCTTGAAATCAATAAAGTGGATTCGTGAAGAGGGGACGTTGAGGGGTGCAGAATGGGGAGGAGATGGCACTAAGGACAGATGGTGTTTAAACACCCTCAATGCTGAGAGAGCTGGGGAGTGTGTCAAAAAAAAAATCAACAGAGGGAGTACTGGTGTCCAACTTCTGCCATGATGCTTACCCACGCCAACTGGAGTATGGCCACACCCCATGGCACCAGTCTGGACAGGCTACACCGTGTGAACAGCATGAGCAATCTGACTATTCATCTAGGCATGCTAGAGCAAACACAAACACACTCATAGACATTGTTCAAGTAGTGCTCCTATCATGAATGAACGCGGTGGTGTTGCCCCATTTTAAGGCACCAAACACACCCCAAAAGACTATTTTTCCTCAAAAAAAAAAAAAAACAGATCGTAAAACAAAAAGAATCAGGACCTGTTGTTCCATCAAATAGTCATCTGAATACACAAACACAACATACAGAAACCAAAGGGGACGCAAAAGCAAAAACTAGGACAGTCACACTCCCCTGTTGCTCTCTCATTCAGTCACACCTTGAAGTCAATCCCACAACATCAGCCACACAGCAGGACTCTCTGCAGCTCACCGCTGCCGTGACAATGATGATTACCGACCTCTTTAGCAGAGAGACATGCATCGACAGAGCGCCAGTTTATAAAGCTCTCTGGAACAGAACTGTCCCCCAAACAATGTGGATCACACCAGCAGTCAAACTCTGTGCTCTGCACATTGAGCAGCTGTGTGTGAAAGGGAAATTTCAGATTCATATAACTTGGCCATAAGCCCTGTCGGTGTATTTAATACTGTACTCACCTCAAGGCTGAGGTTCAAGAAACTGGTCAGATGATCATACAGGTTATAAACAAACCTCTTAGCCAAGCTTATATGCATGAGAGAACAAAGTCCAGAAAGGTAAAATTAGCAATCAATCTGTCTGCCTTCAAATTTGCTGTATTTGCTGTCAATGCACACTCACAGTTCTCATGTGCAATGAGGTATTTTCAAGTCTTTATGCTAAGAGAAGTTAAATGAGCGGCAATGATTTTCTCAGCATTGCCGCTACATATACAGGCATCATGCGCTGTGTGTAGGACACCAAGTGCAAGAGTTGGCAACAAGAACAGCCTCTCACAGCACTACCTACTGCATGAAGAAACTCCACAGGGACATCCTCGTCCCTCGTCTTTCGAAAACTATTGTGGGCTTGTTTTAATGCTAGACTGAAGAGACTGATATGAAAGTAGAAACATGTTGTGCTTGTTGAGAAGCAGACTAAATAACACTGCAAAGGTAGGCTAAATTTAGGCGAAGTAACCGTCATGGCCATTTTCAAAGTGGTCCCTAGACATCACTGAATGAAAATGGGTTCAATGGGTACCCAAGAGTCTTCCTTTTAAAGAAATACCCATTTTATGCAAATCCCATGCAGTTTTGGGGCAAAAACCATGCAGGATAATTGTGCTATTTTCACATATTTTATTTGAGTATTTCTGTATACTGGGGTCCCAAAACAGTATCATAAATTGGGCATGACTGGAAAGCTGAGACTCTTGTGAATTCAGTGCGCCCAGTTGTATTCATGTGCAATCCCCAGAACAGAAGTGTTCACCATCCAGTGCCCAAAAAATGCAATTCTGACAGAAACCTCCACGTCACAAGTTTTTTTTTATTTTTAAATATTTAGGGGGGCTTTTACGCCTTTATCTATAGGACAGCTTAAGATATGACAGGAAAGAGGGAGAGAGAGTCAGGGAATGACATGCTCTAGGGCTGGACAGGGCTATAGGCATGACTCAAACCCACCACTGCAAGGCAGGGGACGTTCTACCAACTGAGCTACCAGGCCACAATGTCAAATTTTTTTTATGCATGATTTTTTCTGTGGTGTTCACTAAGGTCCTAACATCTTAATGTGGTATTTTGGACAACTTATGAGACATGATAGAGTATGGGAATGGCCATCATATACTTAAGACGTAATGTTCTGAGCCCTTATACACTCTAAACTTTCAACATTTGAATAGGCGCCTAACCAAAGTACAGTTTTTATTAAAGATCTATGACTATGGAGGGGGAAGATACCTCAACGCAATTACGCTCAAGGCACTGAAATGGCCAGCAGCAGATGTGAATTTTCTTATCTAAAGCTCAGCAACACCGCAAATAAGTGCATTTCCCAAAATGTCAAACCTTTCCTTTAAGCACACTCATGTACAAAGACAAACTATTTGATTGGATAATAATCACATGGACTAATAGAGCACATTGAGTAAAGGTCAGTAAAAGTGGAGTGAAAAATTCCAGTTGATCAATAAACGGTGAGTACATGTCGAAAAAGACTTTCAAAGGAGTGGTTTTAGTTTGAGTTTTGCAGTTTCCCTCAGCCGTGCAAGTCCGAAAAACTGCATATGAAGTGTTTATGTGAGCTGTTTGGTATAAGCCCAATATCGAGATGGTAGATGCGAGGCATTTCATCAAATTATCTATCTGACTGCAGGCAACCATGCACGGCCCATTCCTCTAAACAACCCGCTGGGAGGCTTTACCCTCTGATCAAGGTCTCTCACCTGGGAAGCCTCAGAGCACATCAGGCTGACTGAATTGAATATAGATATGGGTAAATGAATTATGAATTATGAATGGGCACCAATCCAAAATATGAAAATGCAATATCTTTTCAAATTAAAATGGATTTTGTAACCATAGAAGAGAGTGATAACCCGTGGAAACTTTACACAGACCCACATATAGAGAGGCTGGTAGGAAAACTGAAATATCTGCATCGTTGTTGGTCACCACAACTACATAATATTATATATAATGCTATATAATATTATATAAAATTATGCAGCAGCTGGTAGCTCCTTCAAACTTTGCTACTTCCTTTAATCTGTCATGCTGTTGGCTTAATTCTGGAAACGCGCATCACCTGCGAATGAAGATGTGCAGTTTGGATTAAAGAGCAGCAAACCCTGAGACATCAATAAATGCAGTAGGCATCTTTCCAACACGTTGGATCAGCTGATGCACCGCTGTGGGTGAGAGGAGAGGAGGAGGAGAGTGAATGGGGGGGTTGTACTCCAAGCTGACAGGACACACCATGCAGGACTCTAGCAGCAGGAAAAGGGGAGATGGATGATGATGATAATAATAATTGTCCTTGAATACTTTGTAAAATATGTAACAATGCAAAGTCTGTCGCCGCATTTTGTGAGTCTGCTTTTACAAACACCAATAGCTTTCAAGAGATTCTTAATGCTTTGAAAAATACTTTAAAATGACACCACTTTAAAGAAAAATGGTAACTGCATAACATACGAGCAAATAAACAGTGAATGACACCTCTCAGTGCTGAATAGGTGTTAAAATATTTCAAAGATTCTGAAGAAGCAAATTACTCAAGATGTAAAATGCAAGTGACTCACACACACACACACACACACACACACACACACACACACACAAGCACACATGCAGTCCAACAATTCTGCTATGTGTCAGCGCTATTCCCATGTAGGGACAGCTGAAGTTGATCTCATTAACTTGCCCTTCATTCAAACGGCTAATTACACACAGACACACAATCACAGCCTTCACAGCACAATCAAGTCCTGACAGAGGGAAAGAAAGAAAGACAGAGGGGGGTAAGAGTGGGAGAGAGAGCCTGAAACAAACACAAAGAAAAAAAAAAGAGAGCGAAAGACATACTGAGAAAGGAAGCCGAGCACAGAAAACAAAGTAAAAAAGAACAGGGTACGAGAGTAGAGGCTTCATTTCTTCTAAGCCCTCAACAAGTATTTTACTTGAGTGTAAGCTGATTTTCCTTCTCACGTACAGCAGCGGATTGGCTCCGAGTCAGACTCTTTCTGAAAAGCTATTTGTTTCCAGTATCCCTAATAAAGGAATTAATGTTATGTTAATGACTTTGCAGCCTATTACTGCACTGCTGATGGATCCATCTGTACTTGAAAATGTCTTTTCCTCCAGATTCCTGCCGCATGGTTATTTGTGTCACAGTCTTTGTCAGGTAATTTATGGGAGGACATTAAGCCGTTAATACATTGTGTTACAAAAAAGACGACAGTTTAATGGCATTGCGTAGATGAGCAAACTAGCCATCAATAATGCTGTATAATGAAGCCTGTTGAAGGCCTATTGGGAATGGAAAACAGTGGCTGCTGGAACTTAAAAGAGAATACTAAGAGTTTGTGCATGTTTGTGTGTGTGTGTGTGTGTGTGTGTGTGTGTGTGTGTGTGTGTGTGAGCGTGTGGGTGCAGATGTTACTTTTTATATTATATGTGTGTGTGCTTCATTCAGACAAGCTGGAGCAGTTGGTGGAAGGGACTAGTGTAACAGAGCTGGGACTGGGTGTAGGTGGCTCACTTGCTTACTGCTGTCGGGATCAGTGTTCAGTCTGCAACAGTAAGTGTCAGCTGGTTCCCTTTTGGATCCACCTCCAGGCTGATAAACTATATAAGTTCAGAAGCGAACAAATCTCCCAAATCTTTTATCATTTTTTTATATTACTAAAAACCAGTGTGACAAGGATTGAGGTGGCAAGCTTTTCAGCTAGCGCCACTGACATTTTTTAATAGATAGATGATGCTTTACCAATTCCTTCCACTGTACAAAACTGCACAGTAGTGACCAGCGTTGGTGCCACACTTTTTAGTTCCCATCCACATAGCCTGCCGGCCCAGTTGCAAGAAGAGCTTAGCTGTCAATCGTGGCATGAAACCCTTTATATAATTCAATAACTAATTAAACCAAAGAGTTTAGAAAAATTAATTCTTGAGCATACATCAGCACGATAAGAACTTCCTCAAATGACAGAAACCATCTTTGGGAAAAATGTTACTGATGGCAGGATTCATGACCTGTACTGCAATCAGCCACCAGGGGGCGATCAAGATGCTTTGGTTTCAATTTTAAGAAGCTTTCGTGTTGCTCATTTCTCTGTGTAAAGTCTAGCTGTATACAGAGC
Source organism: Lutjanus erythropterus (assembly GCF_056507025.1). Classification (NCBI taxonomy): domain Eukaryota; kingdom Metazoa; phylum Chordata; class Actinopteri; order Lutjaniformes; family Lutjanidae; genus Lutjanus; species Lutjanus erythropterus. The sequence continues at coordinate 10,762,945 of NC_139329.1, forward strand.
AAGCACTAACCACCCTGTTTACTATAATAAATTACAAACTTAATTTGTGGCAGATTATATCCATGACAGCTAATTAAGCCAACTGTCAATATTATTTTCTGCAAGTAACTAGCTTAAAGGCCATATGAAACTAACACAGCATGTGTTAGGGCATGATTACACCTAAAGGTCTGATTCCTGAATCGAGCCAACAAGGATGATACTTTTTTTTTTCAATTTGCGCTCACAAGGCAAAACTCAAACAGTCAAAAACTGGGAACACAAGTCATATGATGGAAATGTTGTTCGGTTATTGGTCATACTCCTCCATGTGAAAAGACAAATGGCCCAATTACTACCTGGATATCGTACATCATGGAGCACCTTAATATGGAGTGAATATCAGCAGAGGACCATGCATACAAACATCTTATAAGACAACGGGCATTACTGCTGGTATTTCTTGCCATGTTGAGAGTCCAGGTTTGTCCCCTGCCAGTCAGTAGCAAATGTACTACGGCTTTGGTTCACTAGTCACCAAAACAGGGGAAAGAGAGAACAGTTTTTAATCAATGAAATGACACTTATAATGACAGTTCTGTGATTGGTTCCAATGTTGTTCCCACCAGAAATAAACTGCTCCAGTGTTCACTGGACAGCAGTCCAAGACCACCCATCTAAACTAAGTCCGAACTGTAGATATTTTTACTTGTAAAAGTGTGAACCCAAATGGAGAAGATAAAGGATTTTAAAGGATTCAGATTTAAAATTGCATTTGTTAGGCCAATCGCATTCAATATAACCCCCAACATACTGGCAGTGGTGCTTCTAGCATGGCTAAAAGCCCCACAATTGAACACAACACAATAAGTGTCAGTGTCTGCAGATGGTAAGCCAGACAAGTGTAGCATAGTTGTTGGCACACCTGTGAACAGAGAGGCTAGGTTCTGGGAGAGTTGTGAGAACCCCCATCACGTTGCGCTCTCCCGATGAAGATCCACACTGGCAGGTGACAAGACACAGTTGGGTACTCTGTGTACATTTGGGGAAGCATGTGGTAACGTGGCAGTTTGCATTAATGAGATGATTATTTGAAATTCAGAGAAAAAGCCAACCAAGGATGATAAAGAGGAAGAGAAGAACACTAAGGACAGAAAAGAAGAGATGAGGAGACATTACATAAAATGATTATGAAAGATGTGACTCCAGTCAAGGAGCTCTTTCTTGCAGTTGTCATTCGCCCAAACTCTCCTGCTTGTTCTCCTACTGCTCACCTTCTTCTCCTTTTGTCTGTCTGTGTCTGTCCTGACTCGCAGTCTGTCTGGGTGCGAAGAGTGCTGCTGTTATAAAACATTGCTCTTTGCTGTAGACTTCAAGTCTGAGAATCTACAGTCACTTCTCTGTTTCTGTTTCTGCCTTGTTCTTCGTCTCTGTCTCTGACTGCTCCTCTCTCACTCTCCGTCTGCATTGTTGCTTGTCTATTTCAGACACTTAGCTCCTTTTGCTCTTAAAGTAAGGTCAGGGCTGGCTGTGTTGTGCAAGCAGCACGTCAGCAGCGCAGCAGCCACTTCACTCCCTTCAGTGTCCACAGCAATTCTGCTCAGTCACTTAACAATCACTGCCACACTTAGCACACTGCCTATACTGTAAATGAGCAACAAGTCCTTGGAAAAATATCAATTTTCCCACTCACACAAAACATGTCGCCAAGTTAGTTTTTCAAAAAAACATTAAGTCACTGTTAAGAAGTGAGCATTTTTTAATTTAAATGGTTAAAAAAAAGTCTTGTCAGCTTGAAAAGACACATCAGGTCACAATGACAGGTTTGACGGAGCTGGGGCAGGAACCTGCATGGAGTGAAGGACAACTAAAAATTGCTCCTGAGTTGTGTTTGGTGTACACAAGGGATAACTTTTTCTGCAGCTGCTGTACTCACTGTGATGTCTGCTGTGCTGTGACAACACACAGAGGATCAGTTCACAAGACACACACACACAGTAGATCAAGACATGTGCGTTCATACACACACATCCAACTGCAGAATGCAAAAGCTCTGTTGAACTGCCCGAGTAGCGTGAAAAAAGCCGATATTTTTTTATTTTATTGAAATCACTGATCATGATGTTTGACATTTCAATAGGCCTGGAGGGGATTTAATCCCCATACAGGAGTGTCATACTACAGAGCAGAGCTACACTCTGCTCCTCGACAGCAGCCTCAGCTCTGACTGCACCAACCCTGCCCTGCAGTCATTCAGACAACTGGGAATTAAATGAGCTAAGTAGCAGAAGATTAAGACGGATTATAGCTGGAATAGTAAAGCATCTGAATGCTGTCACATCACTATGGAGATGGAGGCTTTATAATGATGTATGTACGCTATGCTACGTTTGTATGGACAGCTGAGCATTTATACACATATTAAGAAGTAGATGTATGATCATTCATTCAGTATTTTACATAACATGTAAGCAATGCACCACACATTGCAAATACTGTTACGATATGCTCACATGGAACTGGATGGAAAACAGTGCATATAGGCTAATGTACAGGAATTTATGCTTGAAAGAGTAATGAATTATTATGGATTCTCCAAGGTCTCATGGGCCATAACCTTGCGTGCAGATCCTGGGGAGACAGAATCATGAAGTTGCTCCGCCAATAAATCATTTCTAAATTAATTATGCAGATGAAAATATATATTTAATAGAAGCTGACTCCACTTTTGAAATAATTCAGACATAAACGCAATACTTTTTGAAGGTTTTGTTTATGCCCTCTTCCTATTTATCTCGACGTATGCAGTGGTATGAACTGCATACGTCACTTTCGTCTAATGAAAATAGGAGCTGTAGTGCCGGACCAGTCAATATGGATCATGCACCTTTGCGCCTGTGGAAAAACATTTCACAGATTAGTTAATGTTACTGAGTAAATATGTGCCAACTGTGCCTGTAGACAGAAGCAAATTAGAAAAATGTCTTAGTGTTGGTGCAAGTAATGTTTTTAATGTGAAAAATATGGCCCTACCATAAAACACCAGCTTTTAGAGTGGAGTTTGGTCAATCGGTCAACTTGAAAGCCTGTTGCTGAGGGCAGCAGAGGGCTTTTTAAAGTTAAAAATGTGAAGTAGGAAGTGGGGCTAAAAGCGTCCAGTTTTCTACTTCTGTCAGTTTGTAGTAAAAATTCAGACAATAAGCTAAAGCTGCCTCCCGAGCAGAAAAGTCCAGGGCTGAATCTCACCAATGTAATGGGCATTCATTCTCACTCATCTTTACATGGCATACTGTGTACCAAATCCTGACTGCTACTGATTTTCCAAGGCTGCAGATATTAATAAGGACAATACCAAAAAGAAACAGACATTGAAAATGAATTTAATTCAGATGCACATGTAGGATGTTTGGACCCAGTGTGGGTGAAAAGAAAATATCTGGACATTATTTTTTGGCATATTAAGCGCCTGAACAGCTGCTACTGGTGGATGACAGTTTTGAGCTTCACTTATAAAAGTATGGATGAATATTCCATCCCATTTACGGGTAATTTTAGCAATTCATTACTGAATTAAGAGCACTTAGGTGAAGTCTATTTTTTGGTTTGGTTGACTCCAGTAGGGTAAAAAAAAACTCCTCGAAAATTAGCTGCTGTGCATCATCTTGCCAACTGTACCAAAGTATCTTGAAATCTCTCTTTGTGTCTTTTTTAAAGTTTTCCTCTTCCTGTATTTCTTGTTTTCTCATGTTCCCTCTGTCTTCATCTCTCAGCTTCTCATTCATCACGTTTCGTGGGCGACAAGGATCCTATACGAAGGTACTGGAATAAATGGCCCCCTGCCCCGCTATCGACAGGCTCTACTCAATTGAATTTAATGCTTGGCTGCCCTTGTGTTTTCTCTCTCAGTCTTGCAAACAAACTCATTTGTTCTAATTTTGTGATGTCTCCATTTGCATCTGCGAGCTCTAATATCAGCTCCACCCTCTTGTGGGGCTGTGCTTGACGAGGGTGGCATCCATTAATTAACCACTTAATCACAACCAATTAATGTAATAATGCATGGCTTGATTAACAAAATTGCTATAGGCATTTCAAAACAAGGTATCCAATATCTAACACAAATAGGTTGGGAAATGGCGGGTAATTACGCCCTGCCACGTTAAGTGAATATCGATGGATAACAATGTGGCTATGTTGAGCTTGAGGAGGAGGGAGACAATTATTTTGTCAGTGCAAAGAGAAGACATGACAAGTGCTGTCTATATTGTGTTAACACAAAATGAGACAAATCTTAGACAACCGTCTGAGCAGACGGTGACTCACACTGAGACACAAAGTGTGAGGATGAAGGAGACTGAAAGCCCTTCACCTTCATACTTAAAAGCTAATAACAGAATAAGAGCAGATATCAAAAGATGTGAGCATATATACAGTTACAGCTATGAAGGTATGGACTTCAATTTCCAGGTCTCATAATTTCATGGTAAATAGGTAGTAATTACCAAGTAATACATACATACAACACAACCCAAATCCTAATAAATTTCTTAGAAATTACACACAAATTACCTCCAAGTTACCCCCAAATTTCATAATAAGGATGGGCTAAGTATGTGGTATATATGTGGTAATTAATGTTTGCTCATTTAGACATAGTGGAAAACAATTATTAAATAATGTTGGAGTCATTTTCAATAAATTTGGGATGATTACTAATAAATTTCAGTCATGATACTTGCTACTTATGACATATTTACCATGAAATTTGGGGAAAATTTTCAGGTAATTTCAAGGAAAGTTCAAATATGTGAAATGGCAATTACCACCCACTTGCATGAAAACAACAACTTTGCAAATTATTACATACTTACCGTGAAATCCCGGGGTAATTTGTGGGTAATTTCTAAAAAAATCATGGATTCATTCAACATGTTACTTGGTAATTGCCACATGATATGAAAATGGTACTTGCTAACAGTTATAACCGCTGCAGCTTGTCAACTCCAACATAAGTCTTGTTTGTTTCCCACTTCCTAGAAAAAGTGACGGGAATAGCCCCAAAGTCAGCTGAGCTACCTTTACAACATGTCTGTGAGGATTCTCAGCCATCCAGATCATGGAATCTGTAAAAGTGGCTATTGTAGGTTGCCTACGATAGCCACTTTTACAAACTACTTTTACAACATAATATCCCCTTCAGAAGCTTTTTGTAATCCAGCCTTGAACTGCTGTGTCGTTTGAAGATGTGGTTAAATAAATCTGTCATGATAAATTCGACATTGAACGTCTTCTGTAGTTATTTATCCATTTTTACATGTTGACAGCAGTTGCTGTTATTGTTAGCATGTCGTTAGCCTTGGCTTGAGCAATATATTGTACAGGTTGAGCTACATGTTTATACTCCAAGGGATAGAAGTGACTAAGGTGATAAAATCAGTAAAACTCACAATATTTTTGAACAAATATCCTGGTATTATGACAATATTGTTGGGATGATTTTCACAAAATGTTATGGTGCTTTCACAAAATATTAACCCAGTGAAATTTTTTGATAAATAATACGGCAGTCATTTCAGCCCTACACACAGTACACATAAAGAGACACTCTCAACTACTGATCACCACTTAATCTTTTCTGTTCCATTCATCATCTATATGTGGTCTAGTATTAGGAGTTACATGTGGGCTTCTTCATCTAATCCTCCCGTCTTAGTCATGAAAACACATCCTTTCAGTCTGAACGCACCCGTGGGTGACCGTTCCCTCCATCTTCATCTCCTTCCCTTCCTGCTGAGTCCGGCAGTCTGCCTCAGAGGAAGAGGCCAGAAGATCTACCAAAGATCGATTGATGTCATCACCTCTGCCTGCGACTTTAACTCGCTGCTTCGTAGAAATATAGAGAAACACACACATCCACACCCTCGCACACATCCTCTATAGTGGAACTCGAGACTTTCCATCCCAGTCTTGCCCAGAACATTGCACTCAATAACGGCAGAACCAGAGCTGCAGAACAGGAGTACAAACGAGCGAAAGAAAATCCCAGAATCTGAGAGCTCAGCCTGCTGTTGCGAATTTTCTGCCTTCCTGGATCACCGCGTCTGAGCGTTCAGCCGGGCTGCTTCAAAACACACGCACGGCATCATTCGTACACACAGACTCGGGAGAGCGCACACAGCACACACACACACACACACACACACACGCACAGAGCAGGTGTCAGTCACTCAGCTAAGTTGCTCGGATACTCAAAATCAGCAGCAGCTCAGTCAAACTTTAAAAAAACTTGTTAGTGTAGCCTCCCCTCTATGGAGCTTCAGACACTGAGTTTAAAACAACCGGGGAACATAGGAACTATTGATCAGATCAATCAAAGTGCTCTTGTAGACACACAACCACCACTTACTTGTCACTGAGAACAGGGAGATGGAGCAGGAGTGATGACTGATGGAAAACAATATCTTGAGAGTGAACAACAAAATCATGAATTTCCACAAATATTCTCCGTGCCATGTTTCCAGAATGAACTTACAGCCTATAAAAAAGAATTAATGAGTACATATGTGAATCACATTTTTTTTTTTTTTGATGAATAGGCTGAAATTTCAGGCATTCCTCGCCAGAAAAATGCGTGTGTAGCAGCTTATATCCACTTATATGTTTTATATAAGATGATATGTTTTGTATATAAGATGCATGCACAAAAACTATATTTTCTTGTATTATTCTTGTACTGACATCCTAGTGGATCACCACTCAGGCCGTTGTGTTAAATCAGAGGCCTTTAAATGACTTATCAATATTTTCTATGAATGTAATCAGCTGTTAAAAATGGGTGACTGTCAGTGCTCAGTGCAGATCTCCTTTTAGTATAACTGATTTGATCAAAATGTTACATCAAATACCAGGGTCATTCAGCTGACAGTGCCATTTGAATGTTTTAGTTTTTCAAACTTAAATTTCATTCTATTTTTTCAGAACTGCATCGAATGGCTCCCATATTTAACTGGTAAAAATGTGTCATGAGGATCCTGCATTTTTTACATAACAGGACTGAGTTTGTAGCAAAGTGCAAATACAAGAACTTTAACCACGTGGTATCAATACTAGTAGCATGAGCAGACAAACATGCACAACAGTAATTTCAGTAACAGGACTGAACGCTGAGATTGACATGACATGGCTATGGCCTTTAGGAGACTCAAATGATGCTACCTCTTGTTGATCTGGGTAACAGGACTGAGTGAAAACCTGGAGACATGACTCAAATGTGCGTTTCAACCAAAATGTTATAAATTTTTTCATGAGAAAATGGATTTAAATGTCTAAAAAATACATGTGGAAATACAGAGACACAATAATTCTTAATGTTGATATTTCTGAAGGACTCTAATCCCTTTATTTCATGGCAAAGTGTAGTGTTAAATGGTGGGGACTAAAACACTTTTTTTTCTGTGTTCTAGGTAGGTTTAATAAAGGTTTTAAATGATGGATCTTCAAATTGTATGTCTGTTCTGTATGAGTACAGATAGTCATCAAACCACCCTTCACTAACTACATATCAGTTTGGCTTATGATAAAAAAATATATAAATATATAATAACCTTTATTTAACCATTAAGCATCATTCAAAATTAATTCCAAACAAATGAGAATGTTGAGATCAAACAACAGAATGATGTCACAGAGAACTCCGTGACATCATAGAACAGTGTAGAACCTCTTGTTCTAGTTCTAGTTCCTAGTTCACTAGTAACCCCTTTGTTAGTGAGTTAGTTAATTTAGTTTGTTTTGGAGAGCGAAGACACAATTTCTTTCAGCCCTGAACCTTCAAGGAATTTATTATGTCGGATTGGATTATATTGATTGTAACGTTTTGAGGAGAAACTCAAGAAACTCAAGAGACTTCAGCTGCATTATTTGGTAAGTATTTTTAGTTTGCTTTCATAGCTCTCAATAACTTGTGTTTCTTTTCACACCTCCACTAAAATTTAACATTTTTGACAGTAATTCAATTTACTATGTGTGCCTTGATTATGTTTGTCTTGAATCCATGATTTCTATATCACATTTTGAAGCCAGAATCATGTGCCCTGTAAAAACAAAAAACTCACAATTTTATTGCAATTTGCCTTCACTGCCTTGTTTTTTGAGTTTTCAATCTAGCCATTATTTAAAGCTGTGAAACTGATTTGTTATTATTTAGGTGATTTAAAATGAAATGGTTGCAAAAAAAATATTATATCATTAGCCACTGTTCACTTTTGCTTCAATGACAACTCAACAATTGTTGAAATACAAATTTGGGGGGGTTACTAAAACAAAAACGATTCAAGTTGAAGTTGGAAAAAAAGAAAAGTCAGTTATCTAAACCAAAAATGATTAATTGGTAAAACTTTTTCAGAACTGAAGAGTTTGAGGTTGGCCTCAAAACTCATAAATCTTGTGAAGCAAACTTTTTGAGTTTTCACAACTTTTTGAGTTTTACATTTTGATAGAAATATGGTTGTGATTGTTTTATATTGTGACTAACTCTTAAATCTAAATATGTTGTTTTCCTCTCAGTTTTAAGCAGCAGGTGACCCACGCACTAATGGCTTCAACATCGTCCACTCAACCTGCTGACGATGACCAGATAGTCGTCGGAAGCTCACTCACCTCCACATCCTCCAAGTACCTGGTGAAGTCTATTCTGGGACAAGGCTCCTTCTCCACAGTCGCAAAATGTGCCAGGGTGAGCGACGATAAGACGGTAGCCATCAAAATTATGAAGGCTGGTGAATGTTTCGAGGCACAGGCTCAAGCAGAGGTAGGAAAATAAACGTACCATTTTTGACAATGTTCTTTACAGTGCTTCCATCTACTGCATTTGAAGAAATATCAGCAATTATGTAATGGTTTGTTAATGTGAGTCAATGTCATATGTATCCCCAGGTGAAAATGCTAAAAAAACTGAGAATGCTGGACCCAGACAAATGCAGCATAGTTCGATGGTACCAGGTTTTCAACGACAGGCGACATACTTGCCTCATGTTTGAGGAACTGGACAAAAGCCTTTTTGACTTCATGTTTGAAAGACGTTTCCAGCCTCTCCCACTTAAGGACGTAAGGACTGTTGTCATGCAGGTATGTGCTACACTACATTTCTTTATGCATTATTTAACAGCATAAAAATGATGTTAAATAAAAATAATGTTTGTACATTGCTGACCTTATTATTAAATGAATGACTCTGATAACCTTTCAGATCGCCAATGCACTCAACCATTTAAAGGCCATCGGCATGGTACATGCAGACCTCAAGTTGGAAAATGTGATGTTGGTGAATCATGCGCAGGAGCCCTACAGAGTTAAAGTGATCGACTTTGGCCTGGCCTGTGACGTGTCGTCTGCCAAGCCAGGAGCGTACATCCAAAGTCGCCCATACAGGTACGTAACTGAAACCATATTTGACCTCTTACGCTGTGTTTCAGCAACAAGGATTAATTTTTAAATCCAAGTGAATGACGGTTAAACTTAAGTTATGTTGTACCAAACTTTTAAACTAAAATTAACAAAGATTAAGAACTTCATTTTTTACTCTAAACATAGATATCATTTAATTCTGTTGCACCAGAGCTTTAGGTTAGGCTTTTAAAATGGCTGCCATTTTATAGATGGATTGAGCAAAATAAACACACTCCTTGAAGAAAGTTAAGCACAAACTCAAACCATTCAAAGTTTATGATGAATTTTAAATCTGGATCTACTCATTTTAAACTTAATTTAGCTAAACCCTGATTAGAATGGCTCTTAGATTAATTTAATGCTTGTTGGTGTAACCCACCCACTGATGGCTGAAAAAGTGGGTATACTAAGAATATAAACGTCCACTCTTTGCAGATTCACACGCTCTGTGAAGGGTTTCAGTGGAGGTCATAGTATTCCTTGTTGTGAGAAAAATCAATGCCTGACAATAGTGGAAACTGTCTTAATCATTGTTTGTCCTCTCTCAGGTCTCCAGAGGTTATCTTGGGCCTTCCATTCACGCAGGCCATAGATATGTGGTCTCTAGGCTGTATAGCTGCAACTCTGTGCTTCGGCCCTCTGCTCTACCCTGGCAAAAGCGAATATGACGTTGTAAGTACTACTTCAAGTTTCTTCTATGTTTCTTTTTTTTTATTAAAACAACCAGTATCATCTGGTTTACTTGAGTATATATACAGCAGAAGTGGCAAAAGTGCATACACTGTTTACAGTAAGTGCAGTACAGTGAAATGAAGTAGTTGTCAGAAAAATAAATACTCAAGTAAAGTATAGATACTTAAAAACTGAAAAAAACATTTATTTTTTGGAGTGCCTGGTTTGGGTTTCTTTAATAAGTCTGAAAACTCCACTTAGAGCTACTGTAACTGGTTATGAAATAGTCTCAGTTTAATACTGATGCCTCTATATGACCTATGTAAACAAACTAGACCATCCGATCGGCTGTTTCCTTATAATTATTATCGAATTCTCTGTTAAATCAGATGAAACAAGCCTCTGTTTACATTTTCACAGGCATCGTTACAGTGAATAGTACATCAGATATTTAAAAGGAAGACTGGGACTTTTGTTTGGATAATTTTATTTTTGATGTTATATTTTGTGGTCATTAAGGACGAAACACTACTACTTTTGCCCACTAGGGGCGCTAAAATCAACAAAATATAAAAGTTCCTTGTAGTAGCTTTAAGTACAGTAGTAAGTATTTGTACTTTATTTCCCACCTCTGATATATGGTGAAAATGTTGCGTAGTTATATTTGACCTATTCTCTACTATTCAGTGTGTTTCCTGTTTTACTGATAAAAGTTCGCATGAAAAATATGCATTTCATGTAAAGTATTACTCAGTGGTTTATGGAAATTCATTTTGACACAGTATAGAAACAGTTAAAACTTTTAAAAAGTGCTTGACCTGGACTCCCATTCTGACTTGATGTTGTGTTGTATCCTCAGATAAAATACATAGTAGAAACTCAGGGTCAACCATCCGACGACCTGCTCAGCCTTGGACAGAGGACTCATATTTTTTTCCAGAGAGACAAGAAGTCTACCACCCATCTCTGGAAACTCAAGGTATGTGCCACTTGTTCTCCACTGCTGTCTGTCTTCCTTTCCTTGTAATTCCAATGTTTTACCCCCACAAACACCTGATGGCTTTAAATATTCCCCTTTCAGACTGTAAAATATTTGTTTTTGTCTGCCTGTTTATGTTGTACTCTGAATGACATTGCTAACAACAATGTTGTCTGTTCAGACACCAGAGCAGTTTCACTATGAGACAAAGATTTTACCGTCAGAGACCAGATGGATTAAGTTAAAGTCACTGGATGACCTTCTAATTGTAAGTTTTTTTTACAATCATTCACAGTAAAAAAGTACTAAAACAAAAATACAGTTGACTCAAAACTCTCCTGGTTGGGTTTTTATTCACTCCAGGAGGTGAGTGAAGATACCTCTGATCTTTGTTGTTGTTTATTCATGTTCCAGATCCGGCCCACCGATCCTGATAATCCTGCAGAAAGGATTCAGCTGCACACGTTTATGGAGATGCTCAAAGGAATGCTTCACCTCGATCCCACCAAACGGATCTCACCCCGTCAGGTGCTGGAGTACCTGCACTCCAGCACCTGGAACAAGAAGGATCAAACCAACAGGAAACAGGATAGCACTGCTGTGAAGACCCACCCACCTCAGCCCATCCACCACAAAAGTACACATCCCTCCACAAGCAGCCAGACCCAAAGCTACATCAGGACAGGGATTAAGAGAAAGATGCCTGACAGTGAAGATCTGGGGCAACAACAAACAGAGTCTGCCCACAATGACAAGCCACATGATGACAGAAAGAGGTTCCGAAAAAGCTACGCAAGTCCATCCACCTCACGTAGCAGCAGCGGGACCCAGAGTTGCGTTTTACCAGGGATCAAACGGAAGACACCTCATGATGAAGACTCTGATTCTGACAAGAGGTCAGGCCATGAGACAAAGAGGGTCAGAGCAAGCGACACTAGTAGACCCACCTGCAGCAGCAGCAACTTCTCTACCCACACTGCCCATGTTCCTGATGAGATGAAGAGAAAGATGGCTGATAGTGAGAATGTCAGACGTCAACAAACAGGCTCTGACAATGACAGAAGGAAGTTCCAGAAAAGCTACAGAAGTCCATCCACCTTATGTAGCAGCAGCAGTCAGACCCAGAGATCTATTTCACCAGGAGTTAAAAGGAAGATGCCTGATCCTGAAGACTCTAATAAGAGCTCAGTTCACGAAAGAAAGCGCGTCCGAGAAAGTGATTAAGGTGGAGCCACTTCCAGCAGCAGCAAGGGCAGCTGATGGGGGTAATGTATTTTTAGAGGTAAGTAGACTTTGTATCTGAATCTTCAGTCCTCTAACTTTATCTCCACAATACCATGTTTGTCTGCTTGGCTGTGCTGCACACTACAATGCAACGTCTCCCTATCTTTTTAACAAAAATGGGTGGCTTTTATTTTTATGAATTTATGTATTAATTCAGTTAACTTGTTCTTTTCCATGGCTCTTGTCTTTTACACATTCAAATAAAACCACATTTCATTTCTTTATAGGTTTACAGTTGAAGAAAAAAGGGTAATCCAACTCTTTGGATACGTGGGTTTCCTCCAGGTGCTCCGGTTTCCTCCCACATTGAAAACATGTACATACCCTACCATTCCTACTCTACCATACCTTCCTAGCCTCTACCTACCTACACTCTACCCCACCCCACCCCCCCTTCCTCTCTCTTTCCTTCTCTCTCTCTCTCTCTCTCTCTCTCTCTCTCTCTCTCTCTCTCCCTCTCCCTCTAGGTTTACAGTTGAAGAAAAAAGGGGAATCCAACTCTTTGGATACGTGGGTTTCCTCCAGGTGCTCCGGTTTCCTCCCACATCGAAAACATGTACGTACTCTACCTTTCCTACTCTACCATACCTACCAACCTACCCTACCTACCTACTTACCCTACCTTACTTTACCCTACTTACATACAGACCCTACCTACTCTACCATACCTTCCTACCCTCTACCTACCTACACTCTACCCCACCCCACCCTCCATCCCTCTCTCTCTCTCTCTCTCTCTCTCTCTCTGGGCAGCACGGTGGCTCAGTGGTTAGCACTGTAGCCTCACAGCCTTTCTGTGTGGAGTTTGCATGTTCTCCCCGTGCTTGCGTGGGTTTCCTCCGGGTGCTCCGGTTTCCTCCCACATCAAAAAACATGTACACTAGGTCAATTCTCCTGTCAGTACCCCTGACCAAGGTGCTGGCTTAGAATTAGAGTTGGTCCTCAGGCAGTATACACATACAAAATTGATTTGATTTGATTTGACCTGTTGTTTTACAATAAAGGATTGAACTGAACCGTTCTGGTCTCAATGTGTGTTTTTTTCTGAAAATTGTTTCACAGAGCAGAAGATATTTAGTATGGATTTGCTTTGTTCACAGTTCATTTCACTAATATATTTGGGTAAAGTTGATTAGTGGATTAGTAATTTTATTTTAGTGTGTCTTTGTTCACCTTTGGATCACACAAACAGTGTTCCGACAAGCAGGAATTATTCTTGACAGGCAAATAAGAAGATGTTTACTACATCACAAAAAATTAACTGGCAACTAGTGTGATCATTATTTGAAGTCATTTTTTCCAAAAGAATGACAAATATTTAATGGTTGTAGTTTATCAATGTGATAATTTTTTCCCCAATATTGCAAACAGAATATTTTTAGGTTCTGGAGAGTGGCTCAGACAAACAAAGAAAGTTGAAGTAATCACTTTGGTCTCTGGGTAATTTTGATGTTTGACAATTATGTTACATTTTTCTGACATTTTACACAGTAAGCAGAGAAAATAATTTGTAGTTTGTAATTTGTAATAGGTAATAAAAATAATTGTTAGTTACAGCAGAAAATATTTTTTCTCAAAGACAGCAAAATTAAAATAAAACTAAGACACCAATGTACTTCTGCATCAAATGGCAACAGATGGTGAAACACCTACTGCAATGCCACCACAACTGCCAGGTGCAGCCAGTGAAGATTTTTTTATTTTATTTTATTCTTTTAATAGAATAGTTTTAGTTTTCTTAAGATGCATGATACAGTGCACAGTGTAACCAGTGTAACAGTATACACTTGAATGATGAATCCAGAATTCTTAATTTAAATATTGTTATTCAGCATTTCCAACGATCAACTGTCATGAAAGAGTGAAAACATGAGGGAGGTTTGAGTACATGATGAGCAGCATGACAACTAAACATCATAATTGCTGCCCTTAAACAAATTTATAGTAAGATTTGCATTTACATACTTATACACTGCACTTGAAATTAAATTTTAAGCAACTCAAAATAAGAAAATGTGTATATTGGAAGAAAATTAACTCCTCTGACAGTACAGAGTATGACACAGTAACCTTCAATAACACTGCAATGAGCTAAAAACAGCACATAGACACACAAAATTTTAGACAAAGAAAGTTAGCAAACTGTGTACACAAACAAGCATAAAATGCATTGAAATTCTACATCATAATATGCTAACCTACATGTATTACAGAGGTATTTCATGGCCAGTGAAAATCTGCCATTCAGGTATACAGGTGCTGGAGCTCATCTGACTGACCACTATCTGAATGAGCAAGCGGTCATTTACAAACACTGTCAAACATAATGTTTAAACTATGATGGTAACCAGAGTTCCCCAGTGATTCACCACCAGAGGTGCTAAAGTGACAGACAAAGGTCTTTAAGCAACTTGCTTAAATTACTGAATGTTTTGAAATGACCACTGCTATAAAACCAGTTTTGTAAATTTCGGATTTTACAAAAAAGACTTGATCTTGAAGTCAGCTGAAAATGGTTGAATAAAACAGAGCAGTCAAAAATACAGAAACCATCTCTTACCAGGTTGTATCTCCACCAGCAAGTGAAGTTGCAGTTTATATCCATATCTATCCAGACTCATATAATGTACAATGAAGGAATTGACATGTATGACTCCAGTGAATAATTTCCAGCATGAAACATGCTGTCTAATATTTTTTAGGTAAAGCTGGCTTTTTTTCTCCTCCACTGACCATTAAAGTTGGCATAGCAGGAGTCCACTATGTTACGTTTTAGGCAGTATCTGAGGCTGTTTTGATTCTTGCATCAGTGCTGGAACAACCCCAATTAATTGATACACAGACAGCATGTGACAGCTGAACATGTGTAAAAATGTGTTCAGAAGCTGCACATTAATACACATGATTTTCCACTGAGGAGTTCCAAGCTTCAGACATCTACAAAATCATAATCTGTTTATTTGACCTCTGCTTATCTTGTTGTTTTATTTCATTAATTCAAAACCATTCTACTGTGTAATTGTGTACTGTGAGAGACTTGCTAATGTAATCATAAAAAATGTGCTTTTTGATTAGCTCATGAAAAAAAAAAAAAAACTGCGGTCACAAGCCACTGTAATTTAAAGCTGAACACCCAAAAATATGATGCCACTCCTGTGCGGCTCAGATGGGAAGTAGATCATAGCTGACAAAATCCTCCTCCGGCAGATCAACCATAAAATTAATACAATAGTCACGTTACAATATTAATAATGGGCCTTTTTGGGATGCAGCACCCATCAACTGCTTTCTTTATTTCAATGTCATGCACATACTTGTGATTTCAGGATAGAAATGATTTTTTGCTGGAACAACTGAGCCAAGAGGCCTCTTCACGTGTAATTCCTATTATTATCTGATTAATAAATACAATCACGTGTTGTACAAAGGATGCTTCCTTGAGAACATGAATACAGAAGCACGCTGAGCAGAGGGTACTTGTGATCTTGCATAAACAAAAGCAAACAAAGCTTAAAAATAAAAAGCGAGCTCTCTAACTTCAACAAAACTGCTCGACAAAACACGGAGCATCTCAACTAACCATAACAGTTACAGAGTGACCTTCACAGTGAATACCTCAACCACTGTTTATGAAAACCAACCAAACTATGGCTCTGTGAAGGTCCCCCGGCCCCTGTTTGTGCCTCCTGAGGGTCGAAGTGAATCACCCTATGGATTTTGTCCACTGGCACTTTTGGCCGCGCTGAGTCGCGCCACACCACGCCTGAGATGAAACTACTCTGGAGTGCGGCCAAAGCGAGCCTGACCCACCTCCAAGCAGGCTGTAGTGACATCTCGTCTGCTGCAACAAACCCGTGACAAGCTTCCCTTCTGCCCGTCGGACAAGCGAGTGTTGTAGTGATGTGTCATGCGCAAAAGATGCGGCTCTGAGAGCCGATGCTTTGTAGTGAATCAGAAGAGCCGGCTCGCATCGAGTGAGAGCCGGCTCCCAGTTTTTTTCCTTTCGCTGCTTACCTCAGTGCTCAGCCTGAGCTCTGCTCAAGGCAAAACTTTGTTTTGATTGGTCACCATCGCGGCCAATCAGATGTGAGGATATAGGATCATATCATTATGTGAAAACAGAGAGGGGGGCGCTCCACCTCTCTGTCTGTCTGTCTGAGTGCTCCCCTCTCTCTAAAATGTTTGATTAAAATATTAAACAAAAGATTGGTTTTGTAACAGAATAAATGCACAAAAGTAGGCAATTATAAGACATGAAAGGGTTTTCAACACACAAACCATTAATTTTTGCAAAGTTATGGTAAAATAAAGGCCTACAAAAAATCCTAAATTAAGAGCCGTTCAGGAGTCAAAAGAGCTGGCTCTTCTTTGGGAGCTGAGCCAAAAGAGCCGGCTCTCTGAAAAGAGCCAAACTTCCCATCACTAGAGTGTTGTGATACTGAGCTCCTGTGCGCAGGAGAACAGAGAGAATTGAAATTTAGTTTCTCTCCTGTGTCGCAGTTTGAACTTTCAGGTATCTGCATTATTTTATTTGCTTTCAGATGTGTCAGAGCCGTGTTCAGTTACTGCTGATGAAACCCACGAATGAAAACATTTCCTGTTTGGGCTGCTTCATAATAAAAGTGTTTAAATAACCAAACAACACAGGACAAAGACACACCTTCAAGAGGGTAGCTCTGTTGTGGAAATGCAATCCCCTGCCATCCCAGACTCACGTGCCTTGTCAAACTGAGTTGAGCCAGGTCAGCTCTGCATATGGAAAAGAGCCACTAGTTGGAAGTACCTGGGCCCGGTGCTCTCCAGCTACAAAACCTTCCATCTGCTGTCAGTCTGTGTCTCCCTCATTTGTGTCACTGCCCTTAGAGCCAGGCTGTGACAAATTGGGGGCTCGCTTGGGTTCGTCCAGCGGTTAATCCGGTGGTCGTATTGTCTCGATATCTGTAATGTGAAGGAGATTGACAATGTGGTGGCAGATGCTTTGTCCCAAGCTCCCCAGATGTGATAACTGATTGTTCCTCTCCTGGGTGTGGTGCAGGAGATGCTGGACCATCGGAGCAGGCTACAGTCCACCAGATTTTCAGATATTGATGATGAAACTGTTAATATTGTACACTACGAGTTTCAAGTTTCAGGATACTGTTTTGGGGTTAAGGATAAATTGTTTTGAGTAGGTTAAATTTAATTTTTGACGATGGTGGTATGGCCTATATGGCTAGGCTGTGACAGGCACACATCATTATCACATCTGGCAGTGACACCTGACAGTGTAACCATCACTACTGCCATTGTTACAGGCAACTGTGCAGCGGATGGTCGACTCCTCAGCCTTTGTTATGCTGATCTACAGAACTGAAGTTTCATGCAAAGGCTGCTTCATCAATAAGTCATAGAGCAGCTCATTTCACCTTACTAGCGAGCAACCTCCACGCCTTGTAGGCACTTCCTGCAAAGTGTGAAAGAATACAGCGCCGGGGAGGACTTGTTAAAAATATATAATCTCAAGAGATGGAGCACTTGCTCAAGAATACATAAGCAGGTGCGTTTGTCGTTGGCATTCATAAATACATGTATGCATGTTCCACAAATGTATGTGTGCATTTATAAATGTATGTGGATATTCTGTCTGTGTTTTGGAGGCAGTGCTGCTCTAGCTTTACTCCCCTGCAGGTTCTTGCCACAAAAATAGTCCATGCCACATACAGTACATCACAACAGTGAAGGGGCCAGATAACGATGTGGGCCCTGTCATGTTTCATGCATTCTGATAAGGCAGCAGACATAGGGAGAAAAGCTGTGAACAAGGTGAGCGGCCTACAGAGATGACAGGCTGCAACTACCAGTGAACCGTGTTGGTACACAGCCTCCCTCTTAACACGTTCACCATACCACAGTGCAACTCACAGCTCATAATGTGGCTACACAGACAGGTGAACATTCTGAGTGTGGATGACACACAGTCAATGTTCCCGCTGCCGAATCTTGAAGAAGGGATTTTTTGGAAACATCTTGTCTGTGTGGGAGCCCCTCTGAGAGGAGGCCAGAAAGAACAATTTTCTGTCGAGGGACTTCTTCTCGCAAGTAGCTGTGCTCATCATTGCTGAATGAAATGCACTAGTAATTCTACTTTATTGGCCTTAATTTTAAGGATAAATATAGGTTTGGCTAGAAAAATACAGTGAATATTAAGGGGTGTAAATTATGGGAGAGCACCTCTGTTCTGACAGATAGCATTACTCAGTGATGCAGACCACTGAACCATCAATTTGTCCATCTGTTTCTTGCTCCGTCGTATCTCTTTCATTCACACCCTTCTACTCTTTCTTTCAGCTAATCGCCCCCCTCTATCGCGTTTCTCATTTCTCTTTTGATTTGGCTCTCATCTCTCTCAATCACCTTGTCTCTAAGATTCCTGTACGCCATTTCTATATCTCAATCACTGAGGCTGAAGTGAGAAATAATACGTAATATCACACTGCAGTGCACTTCTCTAATAAAAAAAGGGGGGGCTGTGTAGGGATTTCTGTGTAGGTTTTCTTTCTTTCCTCCGCCTGTTCTTGTTTCTATCTTCCTCCATTGTTCCTTGCTTCCCTCCATTATTTTCTCTCTCCCCCCTCTGTTTGTCATCAGTACCTGATGCGGCAGTCGACGTGGTTATTATTCACTAAGCGCGGTACAGCAGCAGTGTATCACTGACTGGTCGTATCCCGAAGACCCTGTGTTTCTCGTCTGCTCGCTGGTTAAGTGGCTGTTTCTTTGTGCGCCGCCAGCTGAGCGTGAGGTTTCAAGTATGCATCACACTCTCTGGAGTTCACGGAAGTTGCTGCGCACTCACCCTGCCCTGTCCAACCCCATTGTGCCGACTGAGATGGCTCTGACTGAGCTGTCTTCAATAATTCATTCTGAATCAAAGCGAGACAAAATGGATTGCAGCAAAAGACATTACTTTCTAGTTGAAACATAGTTGAAATTCAAAGCTGCAAGTCTTTTACATGTGATGTAGAGTTCAGCTTACAGTTAACAGGGTGCTGTGAATACAAGTATGCACACTGTGCATTGTGACTCTTAATTGTTGGGTGTACTGTGAATAAAGAAAAGATCTGTTATTAAATAAACAGTTCACCCTAAAATCAAATTGACATATCTTTCCTCTGGCCTGTTGTGCTATTTATCCATCTGTACTGTTTTGGTATGAGTTGCCGAGTTTTGGAGACATCAGCTGTAGAGATGTCTGCCGTCTCTCCAGTATAATGGAACTAGATGGCACTCGGCTTGTGGTGCTAAAAGCTCCAAAAAAATACATTTGAAAAACTCAAACAGCGGTGTCTCTTTCCAGAAATCATGACCCGGTCGCTCAAAATAATCCACAGATCTTGTTGGGAACAGTTTCATGAAGGAACTTCTTTCTTTCTGCAGCAGAATATAATGGAACTACCCAGGAACTATCTGCAGGTTCTCTCTATTAGACCGTAGTTTCTCCATGAAGCTGCTCGCAAAAAGGTCAGGTGAATTATTTTGAGTACCTGGGTCGTGATTTTTGAAAAGAGCCACTGGTTTTGAATTTTTCATATTTTTTTCACACTTTGAGCCACACAGGACCAGAGCCGTTTACTCCCGTTATACTGGAAAGAATTCAGGCATCTCTATGACCAATATCTTCAAAACTCTACAACTCACATCAATAAAAACTAGATGGATTAAAAGCATTACAGGCCAGGGGGGAAATTTGTATTTTTGATTTTGGGGTGAACTTTTTCTTTCTTAGAGAAATTATGTTTTTCAAAGTTAAATTGAACAGCTTTAATCCAACTTTTCATTATTTTATAGGACTGTATTAAGTATATGTAATTACGTAATTTTGAAAATGTCTGTGTGCATATATTGCTGTGTGAATGTGAATGGCTACAATATTACTCCTGTTGGTCTCCTGTACAGTACTGTGCTCCCTTTTCATCTCCTTACCCCCTACCTCTAAGCCCCGCAGCGGACCAGCTTGGCGGCGCCGGCACTCTCGTTAATCACATAGTGTCAGGCCTTTAATAAGTCCTTGACGGGGGTTTCGCCGTGAACGACACTCTTTATCAAAGGTTTACACTGCCAGTGTGTCCTGGAGAATGATTGATCCCACCACGCTCAGGTCTGCCCTTCATGCTGACTGACGGAGCGACACCCACCCAGCCGGTGGTAGACAGCGATGGCAGAGGTGCACGGACATGTTTGCGTGACTGAAAACATGTGAAGCTGTTTGTGTTTGGGTGGCGGCGGTGCTGTGCTGGCACCGGCCGTCTACGCCTGGGTGATGGATACTCCGGCTCCTTCCATTTCTCTCCCTACCAACCAACCCTACATGATACTGCATCCACAAATGCAAAACACTCCCATTATAGATGCTGTGATAAAGTGATGTTTTAACCTTGCCTGCCTCCGGCTGGAAAGGAAGCAGCCAATCCACTTAACAAATGAAGTAATACCAGCAATCGCTTGGCCTTGTTGCTTTACTTATGGACATTATACTGTATGTGAAGCATTATCAGAGCTCTGCTGGCCTTGTCGTGAGGGAGGCCAGAAATCTGAATGAATTAGATGAATATCAAATCCATCAAATCCAAACTTAGCCTGACCTGTCCTTACACAATAAGACATAACAATAGATAGAAAAGAAGAAGTGTTTTTTATACTGTGATACAGCTATGATTCGAATTACAGGTGAAAAAGACCCTGAAAAAAACATGAGCTCTCCTGAAAGCCTACTTTGAGATATTTAGGAGGACCACTAAGGCATGATCTTCCTGAAATAAATAATACTAGTAAAAATATCCCAATGTTGTGTGCTTATTCACCCATTACATTATAATATCTGAACATTAGCGTCGTCATTAATGAACACAATGCTGTGTGCATTATTTAGCAGCCATGCTGTCCGTGGTTCTGATATAGAGCGAGGGATTTATGGACAGACAGAGAGATCATATGACAGAACTTTCTGCTTGCTTTTTGTGGTTGTGAATAAAACTTTCAGCCCTGATTATAAACTATATTCCCGCCATTATAACAATCCACTGACAGAGGGGAAATCATGGGGAAGTGAAGTCAACATGAGAGAGATGCACGCAGCAAAACAGCTGTGTCTATGGGCCTATGTTACTTTATGTAACCATGTAAAAACAAATGTCTCAGTCAGTTCGTTTTGATTTAAAAACTCTCCACGTTACTTTACCTTCACAAAGATCAGATGATGATGTTGATACCTGATACCAGGCTCTGTAAAAGCCTTAAAAGCTTTAATCAGAAGCCAGAAGTCTCTTTACTTCTCTGTAATAAAAACACAAGTGTGTTAAACAATGTGTGATGTAGGCTCTGATTCATGACTGACTGTGAATGAGAAGCATAAAAATGTTGCCTGCGTCCTCCTGCTGATTTTTAGGTTTTGCTTGGATTTTGGTATTGAAATAGAAGCCTTACATTGTTATTATTTAGCCTTTATGAAACGTTATTGACAAGAACTGCCTGCATTATAAAGATTTTTGCAGTAACCCTGCAACTGACCACACTGCGGAGCATTTCATGTGAGTGGATCCATTTTAATAGTGGTTCAAACAGGGCTCCCCAAAAAACCACTGTGTAAGTTCAACCTTGTATACAGCCTAACTTTCCAGGGCAGTACAACAAACTTAATCCCAAGTTTTTGATTGTTGTGTCCATACAGAAAAATATTAGTGCCACACAATGATATATTGATTGTGAATCAATTGTTAAATTAATCCCCTGGAGTCATTTTTAAGAAAAAACAAAGTCAAAATTCTCTGATTTGTGAGTCTAAAATATAAATATCTTCTCTTTACTCTTAAACTGAATATCTTTCAAATAAAAAAAAGCACTACGGAACTATTGTCTTGACTGTAGTCATGGACATGTACTGTATCTGCATAAACAACTGTAAATATTGTTTAATTTTGTTTTTTTATATGTTATCTTCCCCTATTCTGAATACAATTAAATATCCATATGTATGTTTGCAATGTGAGGGAACTACAACTTTAATTTTGTTATCCAACCATGTGTTGTATAAAGATAATAAATAAACTTGACACCTTGACGCAATTAAAAGCAACACTATTAAAAGACGAATGAAGAACGGTGTTGAAAACTCATCAAATGAGCTCCCAGAAGGCCGTAACTAATCATAGAGATGCTGAGTGTCATGCAGGTACCAAGACCTTAAAAGTGCAGTAATACAAGAATATGCAATTACATAGCACAACACATAATTAAGCAGACGATTTCAGAGTGGAAGGAGGTTGAAGCTGATCTTTCTCTGTAAAATATAACAACCAGCGAGTCTAAAGGCTTCATGTACAGACATTTCTGGATTAACAGAATCTTTAATTTGACTGATAAGAGGCAGTTTTGAAAATGGGACTGAAAGGAACGATTGAAAAGCAACAAGAAGAGCGATTTGACAGAAAAATGTATACGGTGGCTATTTAAGACGGAGAAAGAAAGGAGGACAGATAAGAAAACACAGGTACAGAAGAGAGATCCTTTGACTCCAGACTCCCTGATTATCCATGTCTGAATAGAGAAGATTGTGAAGAGGTAAACTGAAAATTATGAAAGCTTAAAGCTGTATAGAGAAGCTTTTAACAAGTAAACATGGAGTTAAATACTGTTCTCAAGGTGTTCATCAGTGATCTAAAACTTAATTGGAGCTCCCACCACTGAGTTACACTTCAGTGTTTCCATTAATTTGTGTAAAGAATATATGTAAACAGACTTTCCATTGTGAACCAGTACTTGAATAATAAAGAGGAACACGGTTAATTCATTCTGTTTACTTCCTTTGATATTTTTAAAACTATAACTGCGTCCCTTTGGAACATTAAGTACCTGGCATGACTGTGATTGTCATTTGGATGAAGACCAAAGATTTTCAAGTCAAATCTTTCAGGGAACACGTTTGTCACCAGGCGGCTCAACAAAACACTCTAACCTCCAGCACAGAAAAAACAAAATCAGCACAAAAATAACAAGTCTCTGGCTTTGTCCCGTGGCTCTGAAAAGAGAAATCACATAATGGTTGGGGGATATCAGTGCCAATTCTACTAGCAGACCTGTTTGTAAATGGCAGTGCGGGGACATAAATGGCTCTGGGAAGTTCTCTGAATGAAATCTAAAGAGAACAATTTGCTATTCCCTGGAAAGACTCTGCGGGCAACGTAACCATTAGGACACTGACTGTGAGGGTCTACAATCTAACTGTGCTGTTTCTCTGACCTCCTCTCTCTCTGAATGCCTCCCGTTGAATGAACTCACTAATGGTTTGATTGTGCCTCATGTAGACGATCCTTTTCCTCTTTAGATATTTGTCCCAGTGTTCGTGACTGTCTTGGTTCTGTTTCAGATGTGAAAAGCTGTACTTATTTAAACATGGAGGAGGTAGAAGGTAAACCTTTGTACAGAAAGATGATAAAGTGTCAAGAGTAAACGACACAATCAGGTTGGTCTAACAAAATAGATAGTTGACTAGCAGTTAAACATACAATACAGAGGTCACTCTCAAACTAAAACAGTAGCAAAAGACGTAGTTTGATGACGTCGTGAAGTAGTGTGGGATCATGGGAGCTGATGTCTTCACTTTTAAACAACCACCATAGCTGATAAAATTCTCTCCGCTATGACTCAGACAGAAGTCATGTTCAAGGACAAACTAATGTTAAATTTTTATTCGCGTCACATTTAGTCACGTTCACCGACGTCCTTATTTACGTTCTCACGTATCCGACTTATCCTGTGTTTGTTTTACCAGATGTTATAGCAACTAACAATTAGCTAGCAACAGCTGGCAGGAAAACACACCCTTACCTTGAATAAATCATTGATTGCTCCAACAGTTGTTGGAAACATTTGGGATGTAAATGCTAGGGATGATAACAATTCATCTACTATAAAATAAAGGTCTGAAACATAGCAGATATTATTTTTATGAGCAGGCTCTGCATGTTATCTGTTATATGGGTTTAATATATAGCTCTTTATTTGTAACGCTGTCAGAGAATGTGCAATATGTTGCTTTGTTTGAGGGAAAAAACACTTTTGGTTTGGTTTGGTTTGGTTTGGTAAATGCAAAATTTGTCAGTGTGGTGAATGAAACCAGCCTGGGTTTACATTTTCCCAGTCAAAGTTACAGTGAGGAGCACATTAGTCAGCACAAATTTTCATTTAGATCATTTTATTTGTTATACTTTGTGGTTATTACAGTGGAAACACTACTACTTTTGTCCACAGGGGCCTCCAAAATAAACAAAATATGAAAGTTCCTTGTAGTAGAAAAATACTATAGCATATTGTAAAAACATTTGTCTAGTGTTTTTACATTTTAATGGGGAAATGTTACATACAATACAATTTAAATGGCTTTCTTTGTGTTGTATTAAAAAAGAAATGATGCAGATCAGTTCAGTATGACATGATATAGGCTCTTGGTGCTGGAGTTTTGAAGATGATTGTGTCCTTGTAATTAGGTTGATGGAACAAAGTTGGTGGTAAAATCTCTCTCTCCTACACACATACATATATTCACACACACACACACGCTCAATCCCCTCTTCAATGAGGTGGTAGATGCACCATCTGGAGGACTAGGCAGGGAGGCTTGCAGAGAGATTGAGAGGGAGGGACATTAAACAAGTGTGTAATGGTTCAATATTTGCCCGCTCAGCCCGTGTGTGGCCGCATTTTGTCCAGAGACCCTCTCTTGGCTGTGAAGTCCGTCCACGTTCCCAGCAGCGTCCCCTCCCTCGGCCCTCGCTGCCACTGTCTGTCCCGACAGACACTCTGCCCAGATAGCCATGCTTTTTGTTCCAGCGAACAAAAACCAGCACCTGTTCACAGAGGCATCTCACATTGTTCTTACAGACCTTTTAGCCAAGACGCGCCTCTGTAATCATCTCTTTCACAATAGAGAGCCATTGTATTTTTCTCCCCTGACTAATGCTGCTGCTCTGGTTGCGGGAAAACAACAAACGCACAACATCTAACATGATTGGCAAGCTTTTACCGAACACAGGAGCAACATGGAATGAAAAGTGGCGCTGCAGTGTAAGGAAATATATGTTACTCACTAAAGCTCCTCGTAGTAATAGAGCAGTGCTTGATCAAACAACTGCTATTATGCCTTTTCAGCTTCATGGCCACATAAAATGAGTTCTGTCCATTGTATGCAGGAGGTAAAGTATGGCTTGAGCAAAGCACACACTGTGTAATAGATGGAAGTGGGAAAGGAAATAGAAGCAGTGATTAAAGCAAGCACCTAAAGGTAAAACATTATAATTCTACCTCTCACAATGCAGCATGTTGGCTTGAAAAGTGAGGGTGATTATCTGACCAAAGCACTAAAAAAGGCAAGTAAGGGGGAGCTTATACCGCTGTGGCCATACAGAGCATACATTACATTTGTTGGTATTCAGATAAACATTGTAAAAGAGGCAGTCAGTATGAGAAAAGCAGGAGAGGATGGAAAAGTATAGCTACATTGCCAAGTGTTAGATCTTCTTTTGCTATGGTTTTTCCTCACATTGAAGGCGAACGCCAGATGATTTGGAATAACAAAGAGTGCAAAAAGTGTTATTTGCTGTTTTGATGCTGCAGGGTTACATCCCACAGTGTCTCCATTTCTGTTTTGAATCCTTAAGCTTTTGGTTCCTTTGTTTGTATCTTCAGATTTGGTTCTGCACAGTCAACTTTCCTTATATTTTTTTTCTAAATAAACAGAAAAAAGCAGTGCAGTGCAACGATATCTACAGCATGGATTCAGTTTTATACACAAGAAACAACTAGGCTCTTCTACAATACCGCCTCCAAAATCAAAGGCAACACTCAGAGACATCCTTTGAGGATCTCTGAGAATGTCTCATATTCTGCCCTGAGGGATGCTCGCTGCACAATGACAAACATTCATGTGTGAGGTCATACACAACCAGCCATTCAGAGCTCTTCACAAAATCTAAAAAACTTCCTGTATCCAGCAAAAGTTGGTCAGAATGGCTCTGCCAAAGATCTTCCACCACACAGTGGCTCTGTTTCTGCTGTGACTGTATTTATGATGAATAACCCTGCATTTGAGCCTAAAGGCAAATTCCAGCTTGGCTTCCAAGTCATTTCTCTGTGCTCGTCACGCTCCCTCCCTCTCTCTCTCTCTCTCTCTCACACACATACATACACACACACACACACCTCTGTCCATGCTCTTGTTTCTCTATGTTGTCATGTTCACTCTTGGCTGGCAGTTGTCATGCATTCTCGTATTCACCGAGACACCTTACTTCCAAAGGATCAGTTCTGCTGGCATTGTTCCTCCTCTAAATATCATTTACTTTTCACATGCATAAAAATAGGCTTGTTACAGTACATGTAGCTACACGAACACTACCTGCACTCCTGCAGTCTAGCCTTGATGTTGACGCTCTACTTAGCACGTGCTTTAAAATTTAATGAAGTTTTCAGGGTTCAGACACGCTCCATTAAAATGGGTTTTAGCAAGTTTAGGTTTGGATTTTGAATGCTAAGCAACACTAAGTCTCTGAGCATATTCCACCTGAGGCAATAAGCTGTACATGTAAATGTACAGCTTTAAACACACTGAAGCAAGGGTAAAGTTTGTGTTTACACAGTCACAAACTTTTGTTTGTTTGCACTTTATTTTACGGTACAATAATAATAACAAGCTGCACTTTGTATCAAATTAGACAAAACTAATATTAATATGCTCTTTATTAGTCAATAAACAAACACATCTGTACCTTAATTAGACACCATACACCTAAAGTACACTAACAAGATGTAACAGTTGTACTTTGCATCAATATAGACAAAAATTTGAATTAATGTTCTTTATTAGACCTTATTAGACCCTTCATTAGACCTTTTTTAGAGGGTAATTAGGGACATATTACAACAGAACTGTACTGTAAACTAAAGTGAAATCTATATATCACATATATTATATTATATATTTGACCTTAGTTTATAGCACAGTTTTGTTGTCATGTGTGCCTAATTATTATCTAATAAAGTCAAATAAGGGTCTAACAGTGTGAAACAACACATTTTAGTTTACAGTTTGGTTCTGTTGTAATATGTCCCTTATTACCCTCTAACAAAGTCTAATAAAGAACATTATTTCAGGTTTTTGTCTAATTTATTACAAAATATGGTTTGTTACCTCTTATGTGGCCAAGAAATATTTAGGACAACCGCATAATGAGATCTAATTAACTTCATATTGTAAATTTCCACCCTCGCATTGGAATCATTCTAACTTTAGCCAAAACATCTTCTGCACCATAATGATCACTGGCATTCCTTACTCAATTTCACAGCCAGATGCCACCCACTGATCACGTCTCCCCTCTCTGCTGAACAAACATCCCCTACATACTAAATTCATGGCCAATATGCAGCCAGAACCTGGTGTGGCGGGCGTCTTTTTACCACCATTAACAACAGGGCTTGTCAACCCATCACCTCAACTCCCCGTCCTCCACATCAACATGAGGCCCCCTTTTTTTTTTTTTTTTTTGACAGCACCCATGACAGTAGATAGTAATAGCTAATTCGAGGCCTTAGGCGCTTGTCAAGCGATAAAGATCGATAGTCACCCGTCACACAGTTTCACTGAAATAATGGACGAAAATGACAGTTGCTCGTTAATGATCAAACAAGCTGTTAGCCACAGTGGCCGTCCCTTTTCACACTGTTAATCTAAGGCTTGACCCAGTCATCAGTTAGCTCATGTATGTAGCGGCTGTTAATGGATGTTCCTGAGATCCTAGCATGTCAAGCGGCAATCGTCCCCGCAGCCGTGGGCTGTCACACTGCCACATGTCAAAACCCTTGATGTACGAGCCACTTTCTCTCTGCTTTAATGCATTTAAATGGAGCTGTGAGTCCGGCAGGACCGGCCCAATTTCAGAACCAGCGGTAAAGGCTCAATCTCATCTACTGCCCTGGTGGACGGAGCGTGTACATAGGAAATGAAATTGAAAATCCGTCAGACGCACCCACATGTACACACACACACACACACACACACACACACACACACACACACACACACACACACACACATACAGCAGGCTTTTCCTTTCACAAACTCTCTCTGTTACACACATACACTCACACACACACACAGTCACACACTCACAGAGGGTCATATCTCACATTTCAAAGCATTATAATAATAACGGATGTGTGATGAGCTGCTGCCTGATGTAGAAAGCTAATCCAAGCAAAAAAATAGATTTACTAGAGTAATTGAACTACAGTCAAAGAATTATGAGAGTGAAGGCGCTCCAGACTGCACTCAGTGTAAAGGTATTCTAACCTTGAATTTAATTAAAATCTTTTTTTTTTTCTCCCTCAGACTCCATAGCATGTGTGCTTTAAATCATAAAATCAGCCCCAGTCACTTAACTTTCAAAGCATTCAATAGCTTTTTCTTAATAAATGTGCTGTTGATATGAGCACCTTATATGAAAGTCAACACTGAACATACTGATATCCATTAAAATGCAAATGGGATAGGGCATTTATTTTTATAATCTATTATATATCCAAGAAAAGGTGCTCTGGGGAAATATGCACAGATCATGTTGGTTAACCATTAAAAGAAGAAGTGATGCTTTGGGTTAAATATGGAGTTTTGTGTTCAGGAAGAGCATCAATGAAGTTTCAAAGCTTTCAGTTTTGAAGGTAGTTTTGTTTAAATCAAAAGACAGCTCCAGCAAAAATACAGAGGCAAGATCAAATAGGCTACCTTTGCTTTCCAATACACAGAATTCTTGTACATCCACCCACAGGCCTAACACCCACCGTATATCCAATACCAACCATCAACTTCACCCAGAAAGGTTGAAGCAAAACCCAGAAACAAAATCTCGGACTTTCAACGTTTGAAGATGCTCCAAACTAAATATTTTGCCCTCCCTGTTTTCAGCTGATAACAAACGACAGACAACAGAGCTGAGCGCAAACTCCCCAGACACCGGTTTGCTAGAGTGCATGTATGTGTGTGTATGTGTGTGTGTGTTTGTGCACAGTGAGAACATCTGCTTTCACTGAAAGAGCACAAACATTTGAAAACCTGTCCCCATCCTGCCAAAACCTGCTTCCCTGAGCGAAGCAGGAGACACGTCCACAATGGACGTGAAGGGCGAGGGAGACATCAAGAGCCATAGACATGTTGTTTTGGCTCCCTGTCACTGAGGAAATGTCAGCAGAGCACACCACTGGTTCACAGTTAGGCAAATGGGAGAGTCTGTGAATGTCTGAATGGTTGCTTGACCCTGCATCCGTAAGCTGTGCCGAGGAATGTAATTTCTGTTGTAGCGTGCTGCTGAGAGGCCAAGGTTAGGGCTGATTCAACCGAGTCAACCCAGAGATACAAATTAAAATTCCTTTTTCCACACAGTCAACATGTTTGTGCTACAGAGGGAAGAATTTGCTTTATTTCTTGGGTGCGCCTAGGGCATTGCTCCAAAGCATGCCACAGGAAGTCATGTTTGAAGTCATGTTTGTGAGACTAGGAACAGCATCTCATTTGGCCTACCTTGACAAAATGAACTAAACATTCGTAAAAACACTCGCTACTTCATACTAACCTATGATCCTGCTTTGCCTTGCTTTACGTGACCCAAAAATTCTGAATTGTTGAAATATGAAGAGACAAATATATTCAGAAAAAGAGAACATCTACACCTCATCTCATGAATTCTGCCAAATTATGCACTATGAGCATCAACTCATGACAACATGCTGAGTCTCCAAAGAAAGTATACACAAGTTGCACTTGCTGCAAAGGTCAAGACCAAAACTAGGACTGACTCTTAAAGGGATAGTTCACCCAAAACAGAAATTTGAGTGATTATCTACTCCCCCTCCACATAGCACAAAGCACCGCTGGAGTTTCACAGGAAAACAGCGTTGCAGAATCTCCCAAACAATTAAAGTGAATGGGGACCAGTTTTTAAACATTAAAAAAATAAAATAAAATTCCTCCATTCTCCTCATCTCCTGAAGTCCCAACATGCTGAGTGCTCCAAGCTAAAGATCCACAGTGAAAATTCAGGCTAAAAACATGATGTACATAATTTTTTTAGTTAACTTGGCATGTTGGAGATTTATTACACTTGGATTACACCAAACAAGCAGTACAGAGGCATTTTATGGTTTTATTTTGTAATTTTTTTTTTTATTAATTAATTAATTTTTTTAGGTTTGAAAACTGGTCGCCATTCACTTCTATTGTTTGGGAGATTCTGCAATGATAATGACTAAATTTTCATTCTAGGGGGAACTATGATGGACGGATTATCTTGGTTAACCAGGTGATGATTTTTGGAAAGATACCGGTACAGATTTAAAGTTTAAATTTAAAGATTTAAAGATTGAAGCGAATCAGAAAAGGGCCTAGCGATGGTGTAACTAAAGTTTTTTTACTGTGAAAAATATGGCCCTACTATAAAATACCTGCTTTTAAAATGGATTGCTACTCTTCCCACTTTCAAGACTGCCCAGGGCAGAGGGTATTTTAATGTGAATAATTCACATAAATTGAGCTGATCTCCTTTCTCATGAACCTTGTAAATACCATAAAGCAACGGCTGAAGTGGATCTTAGAGCAACCTGTTTTCTGTGTCTCTCCGCTTGTGGTAAAAATTGAAGTAATAAGCACGAGCTGACAGCAGTTTGGTTATAAATTCACTATCTCTCGGCACAGAATTTTTCAAAGCATCAACGAGTGTTTTCACATCAAAGGGGCAAGGTTTTCTTGAGACAATGGGATTTTCACAGCAGACGTTTTGACATGTTATAGTGGGAGAAGCATAGATGAAATTTGTAACATTAACAATAGACCTTTTACACACAGCAACAATTTTGACATGAAACAGTAGCGTAAACACAGGTGTTACCAGTGATACTAATTAAGGCTCCATTCCATTCACGTCAAACCAAGTCAGGGTGCAGCCATTACGCATGTTGGCTCACTGGATGGACCACTATTTAGAACAGCACCTTGATTAGTATCATTGGTAACACCAGTGTTTACGTTGCTATCTTATATCACTATGGCGGCTGTGAATAAGGTTTATAGGTAAATCCCACTCAAGCTTTCAGGTTCAGGGTTGGGGTAATATTGTGAGTGCTGGCACAACACACACAGCCATTGTTAATGTTGTTGGTTACACCTGTGCATTTCCTGCTATTCCAACTTAAAACATCAGCATGATAAAAGCCTGTTGAAGGTCTCCTCATGCATCATATTTCAATTCTATTACAAGGTGTAAACTACTCAAACTCAACAGGCTCAGACTCAAACACATACCATCAATTTTCTCCTTTCGCAACGCTCAACGTTTTCCAGTAGCAGGATTCAAATTTTTTGCCTCTGTTTTTCACATAAGACATTTTGACACGACAAAGTAGAAAAAGCACAGTTGTAAAAAATAAAATGAACGATGGCTGAATTCCATTTAACTGCTTTAGTTTTAGGGTCCAGGTATTTAGCATGAGTCCAAATGTCGGCTGTGAAAAAGGCCTACTCAGTTTTGCTGACTAAAAACATTAATATATTTTTTTAATTTTATGATCTGCTAACATTCTATTTTACAACACACTTGACAGATGAGCCTGTCCAGTCAGTTTCTAGTTTCAGCTTTCGTCAACTTTTCCCACATATTGGGAGTAAGTTTCTTCCATTGGAGGTTACATGGGCAAGCAGAAAACCTCTGTGGGCTACAGTGCACTTGCTAGAAGCCAATTTCTTTTTTCCCCGGATGGTTCATTCATGAACGGCCCTACTCCGACTCTGGTTTGCTAGCACTGTTAGCATTTGTTGCCTTTGTTTGGGTTGGTGAGGTTAAGCATGAGGAGGGAGATTGGGTAGGGTTAGGATAAGAATATCAGGGTAAGCCAATCAGAGGCAGAGTAAGGCAGGTCATGCCTTTTTGGGGAAAATGTTAGCATGCACATTTTAGACAGATTTCTTCTAAATAAATAAACAGTGACATTCACTTACAATGACATGCTTGAATAAACTGGAAAAGAAATTATCAAATGATATAAATCTTTGCCTTAATTAATAAAATTAAGAACCAAACAGTTAGATAAATAACCTCAGACAAAATGCATTAATCATTGTAGCAAGTAGCCGAAATTTATGCTCACCTTTTTAATATTTGACGATAGCTTTTTTAAAATTAATTTTTAAAGATGCTTAATGACTCCTGGTTAGCCGTTTGGTACTTGCCTTTTTTAATTTATTTCACTGCTTTCTTATTTTTAATCACTTTCCTTGAATTAGCCCTTCTGTTGAGCACTGGGATTTTCTTAGCCCTGAGTTGAACCTCCCAGGCAGTCCTTACCCCCTGAACCTGTATCAAGCTTTGCCAGTCAAATTCCTATAGATTTAAATTTAAATTATAGATATTCCAAATTGATATTAAGGCAAATGTACTGAAGATGTCTGGGTTTACTGCTTTTTTTTTACATTTCTTTTGGGCTAATATAGTACTGGTAGTAAGGGCAATACAAAGGATAGTAGACTGTGTCAGACTTGATACAGTAGTGTGTGATTGTACTGAATCTATCAGGAGACTTCCTATGCACAAAGTTACCTCAAATTCCTCAGGGTTGCACTGATGGAATATTAATTGCATATGAGTGCAATGAACCTTCAACAAAGCACTCAGCAGAGTGCAGACGTCAACCAAAGCCTAACAATCTCTCCAAGTAGCCATTGCTTTTACAGCCCACAGTGCACCGGATAAATGACAGAAAGGTTTTATGAGCCTAGCCAAGAGACATTATTTTCACAGTCAACAATGTACTGGTCTGTTGACAGAGTAGATTCATATGAGGGGCTCATGTTTGCTCTAATGGTTACACAACAGGAAATGAGATAGATGGTAATATTTGAGTTTTAGTTTTTAAGGTGTGTCTGTGTGAAAAGCGTATCAAGAGTGTTAATACAACTAAGTATAAATGTAAGTACTTAAGGTAAAATAATGATTCAAGTGGAATGCCATGGCAACAGCTGTGGTAGCTCCTTCAAAATTTGCTTCCTTTCTCTTTTAATCTGTTTTAATCTGAAACACATATCGTAACATACGAGATGATCAGGGCATCTTTCAACCACCTAGCCAGATCAGCTTAACGCACCACCACAGACCACCCCAGGACAAGAGGAGGAGAGCAGGGACAAGAGCCATGCTGACCCAGCTAGGACTGTTCCTGGCTAATGTCCAGTCAGGAATGACAAGGACGACATGACACACGGGCTGGCCAAACAACATGGAACCAGAGATTGGTTGTGTCCAGAGAGACCTGCCGCATGACATCCCAGATCAAGTTGTTGCACTTACCAGGCAGACGACTCTGGCAGGATGATGGGAGCTGGAGTATGGACTCGTTCAACTTGACACAAATTCAAAAAACGCACTTCAGAAGTTTTTTCCTGGCTGTATACATGTATGTATATAACTGTATCTATTGTTATATCATATTTTGTGTTATATTTTGTTCTTTTCTGTGTTGTGTAATGATAATAAATTACCTTAATACATTGATAAAACTAGACTGTAATTTCAGATGCATTACTCTGTAACTATAAATATTAAACTTAAAATAGAAGGGGTGGTTCAACCACATTAAAAACAACTGCTCTCTCATTTAGCCTAAGTAGTTTTGGCTTTATTAACCCTGGGATTTAATCCTGCTTCTATTATGTGTCCCGATTAGCCCAAATTGTCCACAGATCATGAACTACTTGATACCAAAGAAACAGCTCAATTAAATCTATGTGTGAAGTTTTTTTAGTGTTATTTACACCACTAAGTACTTCTCAGGAAATAAGTGCTTACTTGTTAATTGTATGTCACAACATGTTACGACACTATGGTGCAATAAAAAGGGATCTGTTGTGGTGCTGTTTGATTTGTTCTGATTCAGGCGTAATCCCATGTATCGATTATTCTAGGACTGCTGTGAATGCAATCATGGAATCACATCGGCCATTCAAGTGGACTACCTTAAGCCCGAGGGGGTAGGCTATCTGTTCAGCGAGCTCTGCCGCTGTGGGCCACTGACCAAAGCTGACGAGACCATTCCTTCTTGTGCGCTTTAAACTTTCCCCAGAGAGCAAGCCTCCGCTTCCTTAAACAGGGTAAATTGAATTAGGACATTCTAGCAGCTGGCAACTGTGAAATTGAGTTGAAGTGTACCCCGAGGTTAGGCGTGAGAGATGCAGGATTTAAACACCCCAACAGAACAGAGTGGGATCAAGCTTTGTCTGCAAGCTGAATTCTAAACAAGCAACAAGGAGAGAGATAAGGGACAGCTGGAGTTCACTCAGTTAGGGCAGTGAGGAGGTTTATATTTGTATGTGGGTGGGTGCGCGCGCATGTGTGCAAGCGTGCGTTCAAGTGTGCGCATGTTTGTCGATGTGCACTGGGATTATATCACCGCAGGGACAATAAAGTCAGTCGAGTGATATGCAAGCTATCTGGAGAGAATTTCCCAGCAGAAGCCTTAATCTCATTCCTGTTGCAGCTTATAGCGCCTAAAAACACTAAATCGGAGCCTCGGCTGTTGAGAAAAACACAAACATGGAGAGAAACGATAACATACTCTGTTGGCCTACGTTTTTCATCACAAACAGGATGGGTATTCATCTGTCAGTCACAGCTAATGCACGCTGTTTGTTCAATTCAGCCTGTCTGTTTCACTCAAACCAAAGTAGATGCATGCACAAATCTAGGACCCTCAAGGTGTAAAGATGAAAAACTTCAATAAAGCTGCAGCAAATCTAGAAGAATACGACCAACAATACCAGACTCAATGAATTAACAGAGGATTGTCTCACTCTGGCTGATCAGGCTCGAACCCACTGAGTTGGTGTTTGACTGGAGAGAACCATAAAAATCTTTTGGGCATCCTGAAGAATGTTGTTTGATGTTTCTTCTTATTGAGCGTCCTACTGCATATTTCTTTCTGCTGTCACTCACGGGCATGAGGCATGGATTCTCATCCATTTAAATGAACAGAAGAATCTTGCATCCATCCATCCAGTGTTTGGTCTAAATCATCTGTGTGAATGTGCCCTGGCCTCACACAATGCTGCCATCCATCACAACACTGCTGTGGCCTTCCTCTGCAAATCATAACACTGCAGACAAACGTCCTCTAAAACCTGCAGCAACTTCCATCTCCTGCTTATCGTCCCCCCATTTGCTCTTAACCATGACTAGTATTTCCTTGCTTGTCAACAGTGGCGGACTCACACTGTCTGAAGGGCAGGGGCAAAAATAAAAAATAAAAAAAGGACATCATTGCAGTGGGGTCATACTTGCTAACCTTCGGACCTAATGAGGATTTCAAAGCCAAAGGTGTGTGGCTTCTCCCATAAAAATCTTGAATTTCACAGACTTTGTTTTCTGTATTCCGGTGACTTTAAAGACTGAAAATTGTTTTGTTTTTTTTGCAAACAGCTTTGCTGGATAACTGAGCTGGGCCCAAAGCATTTAGCCCCAGCAAGTCAAACATGAAATTCCACAGAAAACAAATATTTAGCAAATGTTTTTCTAGGGGTATGTTAATTAGACAACTCTTAAAAAAATGTGCAGTGTTCCTTTAAAACCTTGTCTACCACCCAGAGGGCACCTTATCACATTTTTTCCATTGGAAAGCACCCTTGAGGGCACTTCATCATGTTTTAACTACCACAGGGGCAGCCAAGAGAGCACTTTTGCTGAGTTTTTTGAACATGTCCACCAG
The DNA here is from genome assembly GCF_056507025.1 of Lutjanus erythropterus. Lineage (NCBI taxonomy): Eukaryota > Metazoa > Chordata > Actinopteri > Lutjaniformes > Lutjanidae > Lutjanus > Lutjanus erythropterus. The sequence continues at coordinate 10,799,132 of NC_139329.1, forward strand.
CGGCTGTCACTCTCCCTTTTTCTTCTTTGTTCTGTTCCTTGTCTTAAACCATTTCTTCTGTTGTTGTTTTCAAACTTTTCTTTTTAGTTCCCCTTTTGCCATCTTGTTTCACTCTTTGCCTTTGACCCCTGCAGCAAGCGCTTGCTCCCTTCCTCTCTCAGCTCACCGTTATTCTCGGCCTTGATGCCAAGTGTTTGCTTTATCAATCACATTTTCTCATCCATTCTTTCCCTCTAGCCATGCACTGTTCCATCAGTCACTGCTCAACACCCCCGTTCACCCCCTCTCACCCCGTCGTTGTGATGGTTAATTCCATCAGTCACACGCCTCACACACACCCTCACCACCGAGTCCAGCCACTTCCATCAGAGCGTTAATCCATTTAAGAGAGAGAGCGGCTTCCTGCTCTGCTGGTGTGACTGTGAGGTGAGGCCGAGGGGAGGAAAGAAAAAGGGAGGCTTTGTCAGAACAGATATAAATGCCATGCCGCAAAGCAACAACAGTAATTAGTATTTTATTGTCATGCCAAGAGGAGTATCAGTTGGAGCTGAGCCTGAAAGTCAGTCTTGAACTTGGGTTGAGGCTGCATGGGACCAACAGCAGGGAGGGTAGGGATGGAGCTGGAGGCACAACGTTTATGAGCAGCTGAAAGCCTTGGGCAAAGTTAGGAAGGTTTGAGCCCAGACCCTGATTAATGCTTTAACTCGGCTGCTTGAGTAAAACAGCAAAAGTAAGGTTAGGCTTGTGTCATACAAACAAACTGCTCAAGCTTGAACAGGGGGATCACTAAAGCTATCAAAACTTTCTCACAACACATCTGTCACAAACATAAAAGCCAGGGAAGATGAAGTGATTTTAAATGGGTAAAAAATCCTATAGTATAAAAAAAGTACAGAAAGGTGTTCCAACTGGAAAATAATCAGTCAGCTCTAAATAAATAATAAGGCTGTGGTGGTTTTCATATTGGTTTATCCTTATTTCATCTGCTACCATTTTAAATCCTTATTGAAGTCAGGATAAAAGAGTTTTTGAATGTGTCAATCAACCCACAGTGTGGTACTCTAAACCTCCTGCCTGATGGCAGCAGCTGGTACCCTGGGTCTCTACCACATTTCATGACAGTCCATCTAATAGTTGTCATCCGTTTCACTCAGAACCACAAATGTCAGCCTCCTGGTGGCACTGATGGAAAAGTCAAGCAATCACCACTGTCGTTTTGTCGGGGTACACAGCCAAGCATTAGGTTTAAAAGCTGATAAAGCCTACACTCACAGGAGGAAATTCTTTGTTTAGACACACTAGAAGTGGCAGTGCTGTTCTCAGTAATTCTGGCTTTATTAAGTAAAGTTAAGTAGTGAGGCATCTTGCTTCTATTTGCTTTCCTTTAGAAAGGTAATTAGTAGGTCTAATTTAAGAGTTCTTTTCTTTACTTCTTTGATCTGGACAGCATCCACTGGCCCAAACTCTTTGTTAATAAGCTAATTTTTTTTGCCATGATCACCTGGTTTTATGTTGTGTCCCTTTTCCACCATGAACTGGGGTCCTAATGTCTCTTGGTCTACTGTCAAACTGTGATGCCATGCTCTTTTACAGCGACTATTTTACTGACTTAACGAAGCGCTTACAAGCCTTTTAATATCTTCTTCTCACATTGATTTACCACAAAACACTGCCAAATGCATCTCATAAGATACTGTAAATCTGCCTGATATATATTGGCTGAGACCTATATGGATCATTGTACATCATGAAAGCTCGGCCACATACTAACTATGATAAATTCAAATAAAACACTTGATAGAAAAGGCATCAGCCTATTTTTACACAGCCCTTACAAAATATCCTGCAGTCACACCCTCGCCACTATAACTTGTTGGTACAGAGCCAATGTATCACACATTAAAGACCCTGATGAAGAAACATTAGCTCTGCCAATAAATTACTGTATAAGGCAATTTAATGTGTTTGGCATCTTTGGCATCTCTGTGTGTTCGTTCTGCAATCAGCACCTCTTCAACATTCAGCACCATGACTGCTTCACCTTTCATTCCAGTCACATATTCATGCATAATATCTAAAATTACAGCTCGCACTCTAATACAAAGCACTCTTACACCTTGCGTTATTAAGTGCATGGTGTCTGAATATCGATGTGGGCAAATACTGATATTAGCAGACTGTAAAATAAACTGGAGAGAGAGAACACTGCTGAAAGCCAGCTGGAGGCTGTTATACTGGCCACACAAAAAGTGGGTAACAAATTTGAGGTTTACTGGAGAGGTGAGACGATGCGGGACATCCAAGTCTCTCCTGAATGGAGAGGACCATTTCGACCCTGCTGTAATTCTGCCTTTCTGCGTGCTCAGGAAAATATCAGCAGCCTGATACACTGTAAAAATCAAAAAGTTTTATTTATTCAACTTAATTGAACTTAAAAGTTGTTTTTTTTTTTTCAGAACCCTTGAGCTTTTATAAACATGACTTTTGACTTGAAATGATAAGTTAAATTACATTTGTAAAGAAATGTGACCAGCATATTAGCACACTTCCCAGCATGCATTGTTCAAAAGTCAAAACTCTTCTGAGACCCCTCTTGTTTTGTTGTTTGAGGAAAACACATGATGAAGACGTGCTGTGTGTCTCTGATACACCTTAAGATAAGTCATGGCTGTTCATTTTCACACTGTTGAAAACACTGAGAAAATCTGTACTAATAAATCATAAAATGACTACGATTCATCGTCAGAGATTAAGGAAACATGAAGTTCAAATACTGGCTTCTCTGACAACAACGCTACAGCCACGGCGTCCTCCTTTGAAATTTCTATTCCAGACTGTACTTGTGTTGTTTGCCCATTTCACATTAATCAGAGTTCAAATTAATGCCACCTTGATGTTCACAGAATTAGTAAGTGTCTGTTCATGAGTCATAATCAATCATTAGTAATCATTTAGAAGAAGAAGACATTGAGCAACATGTTAATGGAGTCTAGCAGGCAGGAACGCAGTCAGTCACTGAACCCCAACTCCAGAGTGTGTATTTTCAGAGTAGTGGGCTTTTTCTTTTCAGGATATTGGACTTAACTTTACATTGACAGACAACTGACAGTTCAACCATTCAACCAGTGATTATATATTAAATATAATATCAACCTAGTTAATACACCGTCTATGGCACCAACTTTCTATTTGGGCTGCAGTACTCATTTTTGGGTGTGCTATTGTTACATACTGCTTCTTTATTTAAAAGTTAATTAATTATAATACATTTTAAATCTAAAAAGAAAAGTTAATTTGTTTTAAATAGATAATTATAGATAGATAATTATCTCACTTTGTCTTTTCAAACTGAGCCAACTTAGACATTCTAAGGCAGCCTGGTCACTCACTTTTTTAAAGTTAAAACAAATAGTTTATTCTTACAGTGCATAGTTTCATAGTCTCTGAAGGGTGAAGAAAATGCTCTGTGGCCAGGACCCACAGCAGGGAATAATAATTATAATGGAGGGGTGGTGAGGAAATGGGGTAGAGAGAAATGAAACGGAAGACCAGAGATAATGAACAGGGGGGGCGAGAATGAAAGCCTTTTTTTCTCCATTAACTAAAACATGAGTATGAGTTATTTGTCATCATTTCATCCTCAGCTGTCATCATCTCTGATGCAGTGTAGTCATTTTGTTTTAATTCTGCTTTAATCTGATCAGCAGCTGCTCTGCTGTTGTTCTCTTTTTACTTCATTATAGGCTTTTCCATCATTACAGGCGCTCTCATTATCCTCCCTGTACGAGTGTTGATTCTTCCATTGTTATTGTGATTTTTACGAATATCACTGGAAGGTGATATTATGTGCCTGATCTAATGAGTTGTGTGCTTTACAACAATCTAAAATATTCTCCTTTATATATTTACTATTGGCTTCCCCCTTCCTCTCTGCTTTTCATCTCTCTGTTCCCCTCTTGTGATTTTCTGACAGCATCCATCTCGTTTTATTTTTCTTTCTGTCTCTCACAGTCAGACTCCACCAGTTGAGCTCCGCTGCTGCCTTAAGTTTCACACATTATTTAACGTCCTATTAGCCTGTCTCTTTCTTTTCATGCCAACCCGTTTTATGAGGTTTTTAATCATCTCATCTTCTCCTCCCATCGCTCTCTGCTCCTCCTCTCTCCCCTCCACCTCGACTTTATTTCTCCGTCACTCACACTTGGCTGCTTCTTTCACCTCGGCCGACCTTTTCAGAGAAAGAGACAAAGACAGAAACTGAAACTCCACAGAGATGCAGAAGCCATTGGAAGGTCCCTCTCTGCCAAACGTTGTTCCTCAACATTCTGCTCATGCTCCTAAAATCGCATCACTCCTCTGAGAGTGCGTGTGTGTGTGTGTGTGTGTGTGTGTGTGTGTGTGTGTGTGTGTGTGTTTGTGCGATTTCCATAAGTTGAGAGTCAGTCTCAAGTGGCTGGCCTGGGGGCTGATGATCAGTAGCACTTGCATCTTCCCTCTGTTTCCAGCCTCAAGGGGACCACACAAACACACATGCATATAAAGACACACAAGCACGCTCGCACAATCGCACTCAAGCACACGTAGATGTGTGCACACCACCGCTCCTGGGACTGTCAGTGCCTCAGGCTTGTCTCTGTCTCCTTTCCTGCTAGTCGGTCTGAGTCCTCATAAGCTAGATTTTTCCCCTCCGCCAGCATGCGCTTCATTCTGACAGCATGCAGTCAGAGAAAAGCCACGAGACAAAGTCTAGCCGCTCGATGAAAACAAATATACAGCAGTGCAACACGAATCAAAACGTGTTTTTCTTACAAAAGGCTGACAAAGTGTGGATACTGAGACAAAACACTCATTCCTCCATCATTTAGAGCACTCCACTGCAACAGATAGACATTCAAACAAGCGAATGAAGACACATGCGCACCCTACCCAAAGCTGTGTTCTGGCTTTTTGCCTCATTCCCCAACTGCGCCCCATTATTTCCCACCCTCCCGAAAGCTCCATCAACCTCCCCACCCTCTTTCCTTCTTCTCATTCTTCCTCTATCTGCCTGGGTCTTCTGGATGCTGCTGTAAAACAAGTGTAATTTGTTATTCCCGGTGGCGTGGCCTGCTATCAGCCAGCCCCTTGGTGTCGCGATAAAACTCAGAGGCGAGAGGACAATATCAAGCGATGGGTTGGGAGGGGGTTTCAATAAAAGCCCCCACCCCCAACTTTAATCCTTAGCCTTCCATAACGGCCAGTAATAAATTAGAGAACTTTGTCTTCCCCTTCCTCCTTCTCTACTTTTTCTCTTTCTCCACCACACTGTAATCCCATCACTCATTCACACAAAGGATTTCACTGGATTTGCCGGGTTATATGTAAGTCAGACCCTAGTTGTATCTTTTCAAGGATACTGTGGTGTGGAGAGACTGAGGTGAGGGTTGAAATCCCTCTGAGAAGAGAAGATAAAAGAAGCAGCTCTGCAGTCAATGATACTGCTTCCCATTTCACCCGTGCTGCTTGTTATTGTCTCATCGCTGCAGCTCAAGCACGAGTTTGTGTTCTGCCTGTGACCACCATATTAACTAGGAAATGGGGCTGCACCAAATTGTTACTCTTATTATTGATTCATCTCGAGATTAATGTCTTGTTTTCACAGCTGATTAGTCATTTAGTCTAGGAAATATAAAATGAAGTGAAAAATGCCTGCCATAACTTCCCACAGCCCAATATGATGCCTTCAAATGGCTTGGCAGTCAAAAGCATGGCCTTTTGCTTAACTATCATTCCCAGCAGAACTTGGTAAGTGGAACCTGCCTGAACCTGCTGGTGTATCTCGCTATTAGTCATCATATCAATAGCTTTGGCCCTTAAGAACTAGGGATGTGCACAAGTAGTCAACTAATCGACTAATCGCCACCCTTGCTCGTCAGCACCAGAAATACTAGTCAGTTAAACTATTCATCAATATTTAATTCATGTACAATGCCAGTTAACTGTTGCCTCTAAGATGTTATGCAGCTGATTGCCACAAGGGGATGCGACCCCATTAAACGACAGCCCTTTTCACCCAGCATGAATGCCCCAGTGGCAGCAGACAGCAGTTGGTTAGATGAACAGCACGTAAAACCAGCGCGGTTTGGCTTGTTTTAATCAGGAAAATGAAAATGGAATGTAGGCTGTAGCATTCAGTGAGTTGTGATGTTTTGTGCCATGTTCATTATGCACAGCACAAACTGCAGCATATTTCATTGGCACTTAACATATGATTTGGCAAACGTAGAATTAAAATGATTGAGAATGCCATAAAATGGCATGCAGTATTTTTTCAGACAATGCTTAAAATGATCAGTTAATACATTTTGCTCAATTTTAGCTGCAGTAACATCCTAACTATGAACACAATGGCTCTTTCCCCTTATGTTATTATGGTGATCCAAAGACCATGTGCTTATGGTTGTGACACACTATTCTTGATGGCAGAAGAGGTAATGAACATCACATGCACACCCTTCGAGGGAGATGCAATCCCACATGTAAGCAAAATGACCAAAATGCATCCATGCTGTTAACCTGACATTCCCCAGTAGCAGAGAGAGGACAGGGGCAGTTAGTCCAGTCTGCTTGACTCATCGATCCTTTATCTGAATGAGGTTTGCATGTTTAAATCTATGGCCCCAACCATGGCTCTGAAATATCAATAGCCTAAAGGGGCTGTCTGATGTGGTCAAAAACTGCATTTTCAATGGCTTGTGACACACCACAGTGACTCGTTGCTGCGCAGAGGAAATCACAGCATGCTGCGTTTAGTGTGAGTTTGCACACAAAGTTCAATCTGGTTGAGCTGTGAAAGTGGCCCAAGCTCATGTTGAACCCAGCAGCGAGAGCAGCTCAAAAAGCATTGTGTCTGAAAGGGCCTGAACTGTGCCGTGTGTTGATGAATCCATGGCGCTGTCCATGGTGCAAAAAAAGTCTCTTGGACCCATCGCCTTAACCAAACAGGAATTTAGAATTTCGTGGTCAATTTTGGTGATTTCCATACTTTGTATTTTAACAAACTCCTCCTACAGAATTCATCATAATGACTTTGAAATTGGTGTGTGCCATCTAGACTGCTTTGTGATCAAAAGTAATTCAAAGATTTAGTTCTCACTGAAGGGTGTGGCCATGGCGTGGTGTTTGATGTCTCACCATGAAACATGAAATTGCTATAACTTTAGTATAAATGGTGCAATCTGCGCCACTGTTTGATAAGAGTCCTGGTCTGAACACATCGACATACTAATCAGGAGTCATTATCATAGCACCACCTAGTGGACACAGGAAATGTCATCAAAGTCCCTCCTGCAGTGTCTGAAGAACGTGAAAATTTAGCGCCCTATTGACCAGTGGGCATCTGGTGACACAACTGCAGTCGCAGCACACCCAATGGGTGTGGGGGTGCAAGGGCCCATACAATGCTGCTTGCACCTTTATTGGACATAGGAATTGCAGTAGAGCTCTTAATGATACAGATGTACCATAAAAAAAAGAAAAAAGAAAAAGAAGTGGCTGATGAAGTAGATTCCAGACACAAACTAATGACTTCTGAAACTACTGTAGGGCTGGAGAGTTTGAACATTAATCTGGTAAATGTCCACATTTTAACAAGTTCATTTCCCACTGTGGGTTTATTTATGTTCAACACTCAGACATTTAGCAAGGCTCATTTCAATAACTTGTTTTCACCAGATCAGTTGTGTGGTGTGAAATAAAGCCTGACTGATGTTGTACAGGTGTTATTTTTATTTCATGATCAAAAATTGCATTCTAATGAGCCAAGGGAGTGTTTCTTATTTTTGTCATTAGCTTTCTTATTTCTGAAACAGACATTCATTTAAAACTAAGTTTATTTCAGTCTGGACCTCCTCCCACTGCAAACACAGTCTGTTTTCTAATTCTATTTTGGCTTCATCTTTGGTCCAGTAGTAAGACTGCAAATAACAGTTATATTCATTATTGATTAATCCACAGACAATGTTCTTGTTTAATCAGTTAATTAAGTCTACATGTCAGTATCCCAGAGCCCAAAGTGGCATCTGTAAATTTCTTCGTATGTCCAACTAACAGTTCAAAAAACTCAAACTACTGTCATAAATCACCAAGAAGAGCAGCAAATCCTCACATTTAAGCAGCTGTAACCAGCAAAGGTTTGACATTTTAGCTTAAAAATGACAAATGAAAAAACAATTGTCAAAATAGTTTGCAACTAATTTTCTTTCAATGAACAAATCAGTTAATCAAATATTCGTTGCAGCTCTCGTCAGTCGCTTTCTCATTTTGCATCATTTATACTTAAAACTAATTTTACATTCACCTCCTGTTCCATAGTCACTAGTGATTTCCACAGACCATTAACAGTTTTTGCAGATGATACAGATGTTTATAACCGTTTTTACCCTTAAATATTTCTTGTTATGAGAGCGGCTGTGGCTCAGGTGGTAGAGCAGGCTGTCTGCAGATCGCTGGGCCGGTGGGTCAATCCCCACCTCCCCAGCCCACATGTTGGAGTGTCCTTGGCCAAGACTGCACCCTGGTTTGTTCTAAAGCCACTGGGGATACACAAGCCGCTGGTAAAAAGCCCATTCCAAATCAAGTATGCCAGGCTGAGCAGGGCCTGGTCTGCCAGCTAGCAGATGATCTGCTCTGGTGACCCCTAACGGAAGCAGCCGAAAGATGGAAAACGCTTTTAAATATTTCTTTGAACGTTCACTGAATTGTGTGTTATTTGTTGGTAATGATCCTGTTGTGAGTTTCACTAGAGACCTCGCTGACTTCAGTGAGCATCGATGTCTATAATGATATAATTCATCATCAATTCATGAGCTCATAATTCATAATTTTAATGAGATGCATTTTGTAATTTCTATGTGAACTGATAATCTTGAAAGCAATTATTCACATCACAAATGAACAATAAATCCATACTTGAAGCTAATGAGAGACTTTGAGAGGCAGATAATGGAGGACTCAGACTAATCTGACTAATCATCCATCACTACTCAAAAAACTGTTAAGTAAAGAACTATAAGGTGACATGATGTTTGAGGCTATGCAATATGAACACTGACAGAATGACAACAAAGGAGACTACACATGAATTTTTATATAACATATACAGAATAGTGATGATAAAATACATTTTATGTTATTGAACAGGTAAGTGAACTGGAGGACTCCTTTCACTGCAGTTATCAGAGTGCAAACAGGCCAAGGTGAGAGGAAAAGGGCGGCCTGGAGGAGCTGCTGAATGATGTGCGATGGTGAGTTAATCTCTCTCTTTCTCTTACTGCACACACACACACACACACACACACACACACACACACACACACACACACACACACACACACACACAGGCACACACCAGTCAGAGGCTCAACCTGTTTCCCAGTTGTCTGCTATTGCCAGCTACCAAAGGCAGGCCTTAATTCCCTCCAATCACAACTACAAAGCCCAATCTCTCCACCCAGAGAGAGATCCAGCAGGATAAAAAAGATTGCCTCGAACCATTCTCTCTCTGCGCTCACCACTCACCATAATAACACACCCATGGCCACGTGTAAAGCCTCTACTCGCAAGGCGACCAAAAATGAGAAATAGGAACCCACCCACACTTGCAAACACATACACACGCCAGCTTATTGTTTGTCAGTTTTCATATCCTTCCTTATTTGCCCTTCCTGTAATACAACAGATTGAAAATTAAATAATGGAAAACAAGGCTATACTTTATTTGTTATTTCTCTTCTTTCTGCTTTAAAGTTATTGAAAACTTGTTCTTGTCACCACTGTTTACCATTCGACCTAAGGGAAAATTGCATCCATGCTTCTCTCCTCCAAATCCATTTTCCATTTCGTTTTTCTTTGGGACCAATAGAGCAAGAAACCAGGCAGCGCCTGTGCAGGAAATGCAACAGAAGCCAGAAAGCTGCTGGAACAATAAGCATTTCCTTTTCTTTAAGTGTGCTGATGATAACCTTTTGATAACACCACTTCAGATGTCTTAATGAGTGAAACATTAGGGCTGATGTGTGAGATCTGAAGTGCTTCCTTGGCTTAAAAAAGACAAATGGAGACATGGTGGCACAGATGAATGTAAAGAAATGGGGCAATAAAAAGCAGAGCCAGTGAAAGCATCAAAATAATGAGCTGGATGGATTTTTTCTCCTCTCAATTCCTTGCTGGAAGCTGTGCCTTCAACACTTCAGCTCCGGTGCGGTGTTCAGCCAGCCTGCAGCGCCCTGGCTAATGCTCGTATACAGACAGATGATCCAACCTGAATCCAAATCTCTCTCCAAATCTTTGCAGCCATGGCTGGTAATGTGATAATAAAAGGCATGTTTAGAGAACACAATGGCTGCTACTAGAGCGCATCTGAGACCAGGATAATGATGGAGGAAAAGGTTTGTGCTCGAGGAACAGAGCCACATTTGTACACCAAACTCGTGTACAGGAGATTTTGACTCCAGCATTGAGAGGATTCTGTTTGGACGCGGAGGATAAATCAGATTTGGTAATTGAAGCCATTTCATTTAGGGATATGGCATTCCTTCCATATTGGGTAATGGAGAGTTGTCATGCTGGGAAATCACACAGCTGGTTGTCAGAAGTGAGTAGATATGATGAGGAGAGATAAAATTAGAACATTAATGTGATATCACAAACCTACCAGCCCAGACTGGGACCAGTTTAAATATCATGTGTCCTGTATGGAAACTGTATTCTGATATGGTTTAAAGCTGTCCTGGTCTTTTATTATAACAGTGGGTGAAATGAAAATTTGATTAAATCTGACTGGTCTCATCAGCACCGTTTAAAGCTGCAACTCAGCTGTTTTCAGCAAAAAAAGACAAACCTTGTATACAACAGAGGAAAACTTAGCAACTAGCTGGTGAGCATTTTGCATCTAAAGAGACAGATATTTCCCTCAGCTGTGGTGGAGACCAAAATAGAGCTAAAAAGATAATGAATATAGAGTCATCAAGGGGTCAGACGAATGTTACTCTGTTGGCTGGATGTTTAAACAGGCAACTGTTTGCTAACCAGTTCACCATAACAATACTATGACAGGAAATCATGCCACATATATCTGTAATTTTCTATTCAGTACATCTAAGCCTCTACAGCGACTTGAGATAACTTAAATACATTCCGATAATAAAAATGGCAGCGAATTCAGACTTGAGTGATGATAATACGACCTATAACACCTCCCGTAAGACCACTCTGCCGTTGAATAAAATATATTGGCAGTGTTGGCCAGGATAGTAGCAAGTCACAACACAGAGACCCACTGTATAGTTTTAAACATACTGTATTTATACTCAGAGTGCTATTTCACCAAACCCATAAACATATATCTGCATATGAATACAGAATCTGTAGGCAAGGGACAAGATTTTGGTGTCAGAAGCATTCTGGTTTCTGTTTGTAGTCCAAGTAGCATTGTTTTGACATGTGTTGGTTTGCTTCAGTTATTTTAATTTCTAAACTTGCTCTGTGCCACAAAAAAGTGCTATTATAATCATTTGACTGCTAAATTTTCTGTTTTTTGACAAAGTCAATACATAATCTTGGTATCAGATGTTCCCAGTGCTGGTTATCGTTTAAAAAATGATGATACCAGGACCACTACCAGTGACTTTAAAATGATACTGATACCAATAGAGTATTTCGGTCGATACCTTTTTTCAAAGGTTCTTCTTTATGAAAAATGCTTGCAATGACTGGCTGCAAGCAAAACCATATGAATAGTTTCTAGATTTTTTTACTAGAAGGATTGAATGCAGGTATTGTTAGACTGGAGAAGTTTTGATGATCTTAAAAGTGTCCAAGTCTTAGATGTGTCTCTAACTTTAGACATTAACCCTGCAGCCATTTGTAAATAAAAATAAGAATTACGGTTTAAAAATCTGTATTTTTATTATCATTGAGAGAACTCTTAGGAACTTGTAAAAAATAAAGTTGCTAATCACTAAAGCTCTGGTATGAAATGAAAATAATTTGTTAACTCTGTAAGATGTCAACTCTGCCAGAGCTGATCTCTGAAAAAACTTAATTACTGGGAGGTTGACCCGTTCCAGGATTTAATAGCCAAGAGTTCTCTTTTAAAAGTGATCTTTTAAAATTTATCTTCCCAGCATAAATTGACGAGTAAAAATCAAAACTCCCTCAAAATACTGTTTTGTTCCAATTCTGAAGAATAAGTGAGTGACCTAAAGCAAAAGATGACTGAGTGTTACATACCAAAGCAAAAATGATTTCATTTACAACACAACTTTCATCCAACCATGCATGCATGTTTGTGTGTGAAATGGTGTTCAGTTTGGTTGATTCTAGATGTTCAAGACATGATGTTATTTACTGTAAGGGATTTTGGTTCTCGTGTTCGCATTTACACCTGCCTTTTTTCCAGTGTAACCCCTAACCAAATGTGCCAAATACTCTGCACATATTAAACAAAGAGGGGAAAACAGAGCCATAGATTAGATGAGAGACGGCCGCAGGTGGAAAGGGGTGAAGAAATAGATGGGAATAGAATGTAGGTAGTTGACCACGATTTGTCATTCTACGCAGCAGCCTGTGAACGCTCTCACAAAATAAATATTCATGACGAGTGGAAAGGGTCGTTCGCTCTCGTCCTCCCACCACTGGAAAGAGCTTGGGTAAATCTCTATGTGAGAAATGACTCTGTCAGGACCCATTTCAGAGCCACAACTCAGCGACCCTGTCCACCCACCGTCCACACATCAGTGCTGCCACAGAGCCTCCATCTTCTGTAATTCCTCTATCTCTTTCCTTTCTCCCAGCCGGCTTTCACTTTCCCTCCACTCTCTACCTGCCCCACCTTTTCTACCACTCCACCATCATTACCTCCACTTTCCAGTCCTCTCTTAGTCTGCTTCTCTTTTCTTCACTCTTCATCTGTCTCTTCCACTCTACATCTTTAAGCACATTGAGCCTGGAGCAGGACAGGTGCTGGACAGACTGATAATTTTGTGTGGTGAATGGAGAGCTGCTCCATGGTATGCAATATTACTTCTTAGAGGGTTCTTGATCTTTTGCACGGGAGCAAAAGAAATTAATTTTATTTTTGCATTGAGGCGGAAAATATAGTAGAAAGAGAGGAAAACAAGAACAAAGAATCATAGCAAGCAGGGAAATGAGACAAAGATAATGTGAGCACAATGAACAGTTGAATAAAATAGAGAGAAAGACGGAGAATGAGATGCCTGGAGGACTTCTGACCTTTCCAAAGCAGAGTTGGGGGATCTGGGATTAAGTCCAGACTGACACAAAAAGTCAACCTGACTTCAGCTCAGATGAGTTGCATGAGGAGTAGCTTTCACATCAGGCGTAACAAGCCATTCTTCTTAATATAGAATAATCAGTCGCAGCACCACCGCTACATACATGTGCATCATGCACTGTGCATAGGGCACCAAATGCCAGCGGGGGAACCAAATCAGCCCTTCACAGCTCTAATTCCTGCATTAATAAGTTCTGTCTTGATACCCTTATCCTCAGCAGACATTACTGTGTTTCAGAGGCTGTGGCTGGCTCAGTTTTAGAGGTAGACTGAAGATATTATCATGGGTAGGAAGTTGGATAAATACCACTCCAAAGTTAGGCTAAAATTTAGATACGAACTTGCAATAACACTTTTCAAAAGCATCCCTTGATTTCTCACCTCAAAATATCTGAATAAAAATGGGTTCTAAAACATGAAGTAGCAGGGTCTGGATCGGTGCATAGACTTGCCCACTTGCCGATACTGGTACCAGCATTTTAGGCAGTATCGGAGATTGATACAGATAGATGAGTCTACCCCTTACATAAATGTCCACTTTATCCTAATCCCATGCAGCTGTGTTAAAATGTGTTATTTTGACCTACTCTGCAATTAAATATTTCTGCATAAACTGTGCAGAAATTTCATAAACCTGATATAATGGGAAGCTGAGACTCTTTAATGAACACGATTATATTTATATGTATGTGCCCATAGTAGCCATGTCATTGTAGTGAGACCATTTTTAAAACTTGAACTGACTGTGACCTATCGTGACCTCTAGGATAATTAATGAAGCTTCATAACTACAAACTAGTGACCTGAGGCGTTCAGAGGATTAGTGATTCTCCGAGGTATATTGACAATATGGGGGTTTCTGAGCAACTGATAGAACACTTGACATCTAATCACCAGAAAAATGAAATTCTTACAGAAATCTCCAAATGTCAACTGCTTTTGATTCCAAATCACAACATGTTTTTTTATGCTGTTCCTAAAGGTATTTGTGTGTTAATGTGGTATTTTGGAGGGGATTCTCAAGTGGCAAAAATTGGTTCAATTCCGCACAAAATCTGTGTAACAAAGGGTATCAACCCTAAACTGCTGCCTAACCAAAACACAATTTTAATTACAGATTTATCATTTATTCCAGGGGGATGATGATTGGAGGCACCACAAAGCAATTATGTTAGACAACCCAAGTGAACAAAAACAGTCTTGTCATTGTCTGGTTAGTGCATAAAATGCAAATAAGTAATAATTTTAATAAGCTTTAGATATTTGCATTTTATTATTGATTTGAAACAAGTCTTCAAAGTAAGATAGTTACTATTATTCTAACAAATCCCCCCATGTTTTAGCAACAGCTTCTGGTGTACCAAACTTTGATGAATGTTTTGTCATCACTGAGCAATAATTCTCTCTGTTCTCTGGCTCTGTTTCCAGGCTTTAGGAAAAGGCTTTAGGACTTAAATCAATCATAGGTCATCTCCGGACCAGGCGTTCCTATTGGCTGTTCTTCTAGTGCAGTTTCATGTAGATGTTCCTTCAGTGAGACTGAATCAATGACAGAAATTCCTGCAAGAAAAGTCATAATAAAACAGAATTATCAGAAAGAGAGTCCAGCTAATCAGCCACATGCTCAGCACTGGTTTTGTCAGTTTACCCAGTTACTTTTGACTCAACCTTCAGTTGTGTTTATTTGTTTTCCTTTTGTCTATCAGGCTGAGGGCTGAGAAGACTGGGCGGAGCTGACACACAGAGCTGACGGACAGCTGCTCAGAGTCGGGGAGCTCTGGATGGGAGAGTCAGTGGCAAACTGGAGCTTCTGGAGGGAGAAACATCAGAGTCGCTCTTATGCCGACTTTATTGGCAGGAGGGGAGCTCAGAGTGTATTTGTCAAACTTTTGGGATAAAAAAGCGGCTTTATTTTCACTCCTGCTTCTCAACCCCTCTACAGCAGTGATCCACGAAGAAATTGCAGACCTGAAGACCGGCCAGACGAGAGCTCAGTGATTGCTTTTTAAACTTTTGCGATTAAAAAGTCAATTTATCTTCACATTTGTAAACCTGTGTGCAGCAGCAACCACAAAGGAGACGACCGTGCCGTTTATAGTGAGATAATCAGTCTCTCTGTCCATGTTGACTACTGACCGGAGGAGAAATGTATTTGAAGTCATCTTGTGAGAGCACAGAGAGGAGGGGGAGAAGAAGAGGAGACAGGATGGATATAAAGGAAACAACCCACTTCTCTGGTGACTACTGTCAGAGGCTGAAACACAAACGTACATACGCAACTGCTGCCTTCCAGTCTGTGATTGGTTACTACAGTTGCGTCAGTAAACTGTTGCATGTGCGCATGAAGCGTGCGCTGCTCAAATGGGCTCAAGACTGAACCTGACCTCAAGATGAGACTCAAAAATCAACTGTTTTTCTAGACTTTCTACCTACTGCAGCTTTAAAACATGCAAGGAATACGGTAAATCGTATGTAGGTCAAGGGTGCTTAGTGTGTGGGAACTCGTGTATGTACGTTCTGAGCCAGTGTTGCTGCTGAAACAGGGTTCTCTCCAGCTGTCAATTCTTTGAGTGGAGCTGGCAAAAAGTGGAGACGTCCAGCATCCACAGACGCTCATTAGCACTTCCTACGAATGTGAGCAAGTATGTGTGTGTGTGTGTGTGCATGTGTGAAAATGTGTAAGTCTATGTGTCTTAGAGTGGGCAGTGCAGCATGAGAACAAATGAGGTGTGTGTCTGTTATGTCTTCTGATGGGCAACTAATAGAAAAAGGTATGTCATATGTAACCCAAATGTATGTGGAATATAAAATCCTGTGGATCCTACTCCGGCTCTGTGGGGGCAATTAAAATGCTGGTGGATCCACATCAACACACTCCGACAAACACACACAATGGCACATGAAGCCCAGATGTAATATTTCAATGTGTTTAACCAGAGATCGTCATGGAAATGTAAGTCAGGACTCAAATCTTTCATTTAAAGTCAAAGGTTATTGAAATCAAGCCTCAAGTCTGTGGGAGAGAAGTCAAAGTCAAGTTAACATCTCTGACATTGAGTCATGGTTCAGATAACACTAAAACAGGTCAGGATTTAGACCACAGACAAACAGCCAGTACCATGGATTCCCAAGAGTGTAGCCATAATGCCCCTTGCTCTGTTTTAAACTAGCTGTTGTACCCTTAAAAGAAAGTAGCGGATTTCCTCATTTTAAAACTCTCACACCCGGGACACAGAGCACTCCGTGTGCATCGCGAAACCTCTTGCTTTTTGTTTCGACACACACATTAACACGTTTAAGCAGCCACACAGTCTGTGTGAGCAGCTGCAGTGGAGCTTCATCAGGAGATTTTGTGTCAATATCTATATCTGTAGAATATCTTATAGACTTGCGCTCTTTCTCTCTCTCTTTCTGTCTGGATAATATTAATCCATAATTGACAAGAAGTCTATCAATATTTTTACTAGAGTTATCTAGAGTTATGTGTTTTTGCGGACATATTCTGAAAGGGTAATTCAAACTTTTAATATGTATAAATGTATTTTAGGTTCAAGTTCTTGTTTAGCCTATGATATGGAAAGTGTGTAACAGCACAACAACAGGTAGTGTCATCAGATGTGAGATGGCAAATAAACAGCAGCAGAATCATATTTTGGCCAGTAGTGCTAGGATATTTTTGTATATGCCAGCAGCAGGTGTACAGTAGCTCCAGGAGTTTTTTAAATGCTTTGTTATCTTTGGGGTGTATATTCTTTCAGATTTGAGTAAGCATTTTGTATTTCATGAAATGCTTTCTTTATACTTCCTTTTGCAAAACTAGCTAGCATCAATATCAGCCCTTGAATTGCAGACACTTTGTAATGTACTCCAACTGTTCCACTTTCATCCCATCATCCTTTTCATCCTATCCAAAACCTGCTCTGCATTGTTGTCTGTTTCTTTATTTGCATTTTTTTATAATATGAGTTGCCTTGTCTGTTCTGTTGCCTGTAGCCTGTAGGCTTTGGTTAACCTGCCAACAAAAATCTAAAAATGAAACCATGTGTGGAGCTGAGACCTGGAGCTCATAACATAGAAATAACATAACATGCACCTTGTGTGTTTTGTTATGTTCCAACGTGGGAGCTGTGCAGAATCTGATAAAATTGCCTCAAGTGACATCACTCCAGTGTCAGTCGGTGTTGAAGACTACGAGTTTGAAACTGTAAAGAGTCTGAGGCTGTGGAGTTTGAAAGAAGTGAGGTTCCCAGATGGACCTCTGCTTGGAGATGGTGCACAGTGTGAGGCTACATTAGCGGCTACCAGCACAACACACACAAATTTGATGGAGCTGTTGGCTGTTCAGTTGCATTGTGGATAGTCAAGGCACACAGAATTTGAAAAATAGAAGAATCTGGGGAATAAAAAACATGATAGATCAGGTTCTGCTACTTCAAATTTGAGACAAAAAAATGAGATGGAGAAAACACATCCTCATACCATCATGGCAGAACAGGCTGGTTGCCAATGACTCATATTTGACTGGTGGCTTAAAACATTTGGTTACTGTTGTAAAATGGTTTCAGTTTGGTTAGGTTTAGACAACAAATCTACTGGCTTAGGTTTTGGAAAAGGGTTAATTTGGAAATTTGGGGAAATTCTGGTTTGCATTAAAAATAAGTTTGATGGAAGTCATGCACTTGTTAAAACTTTAAGGGATAGGTCATCCAAAAATGAAAATTCTGGGTGTGTGTGGTTCCTGAGGCTTATGAGGCTAGGTGGAGGAGACTTGGATTACACCAGACAAGAAGTACACTGACTTTTGGTTTCATAAAGGACACAAACCCTGGTCTCCTGGGTGTTTGTTAAACCCATCCATCCACCCCACCTCCTGCAAATGTGGACTTTCTCACTCTTTATATTGCTCCTGTCATAATTACTACACCCAGTATATGTCGCCACCTCACAATAGTCATAAATATGGGTTGTAATAAGCTGCTTGCACAGATGGCCTAGACGCTTGTTTTTTCTGGTGAGTACGGGCTGGTTGGACAAGTTTATAGGAGTCCAGTGCTAAATCAGTATGCTCTTTTATTTCACGTCTAAAGTGAATTTATTTGCACCTAAATTGTGCCTCGAGAATGAGTCAGCAGCATAACACCATGTTTGTTCTTTCTTTCACTGATCAAAACATTTAGATAATGATATAAATTCAAAATTTTAATTCTCAAAACATTAAAAAACTGAGTAAAACATCATAAACTACATTGTATACTTTCTCATTTTGGCAACATAATTTTAATGTCTGCTCTCCCACGCAGTCATTATCACTTCTTGGCTAAGTCAAGTTACTTTCCAACTTGAGTATAGAACGGCAGAAGCAGCTTCCTCCCACCCACTGCAAAAACAAAGTTAAGTGCTAGTGCCTCTTCATATTCAGACTCGGAGAGAGAATAAATTGTCCGTGCTGTTGATGTTGAGAGTTATCAAGAAGCACCTGTGGTGCAGTCAAACACTTGACATGTGCATTACCTTTTTAAAGTGTTTTGGTTGGTGAATGTTCAGAATAAAACTCAGTATTAATGGTAAATTCTGTAGCCCTTTATAAATAAATGATTTAAGCATTCCCATGGTTGACTCCTGTGCCTCAAAGAGCTGCGCTATTAAAGCTCAAGTGCAGTGCTTTGTTTGCATCTGCATCATAGTTTTTGCATTGCAAAACACAAAGTGTTCAGGTGAGAGAGAGAATGAAATAAACCTCAGAGGTGTTAAGGTAAAACAATCATACAGGCCCTGAATATTAAGCTGTTAACATTCTCCCATTTCTCTCAAATGACTTTACAGCTGCTAAATCCTATTGCAAACTGCCAACTACTAGCTGCTGACTGCAGCCAAAATACAGGCTGAAAAAATACTGTTATCCAATTGAAGCTACACTGCTCAATATTACTGTTGGTGCTGCTAGCTGCTCTGAATGTCCACTGCTGCATTAAAAGCACTGATACTCCTGTATTTGACTTTACATTATGCTACTCTATTACAAGCTGAGTACACTGTTTGCTAATCATCTGAGCTAAGGAGAATAATTCCCTCAAGGTTTTGTTCCTCTCCCCACCTGCTTTAAGAACATTTTCTGTCCTTGTCCGGAGCTAAAGTTGCCTCTGGCTCTATCTATAGGTATTAGAATCCATCTATTAGCAACTATAAATCTCACAAAACGACAGGTTGTAGTTTTAACATAAACCAAGTTTCTGGTTCTGAGAAGTGAAGCCAATGCAGTGCCTTAAACCTGCATTGTTTCTCCTGGCCAGCAGGGGGCACTCCACTGGTTTCTTGTATTGTTATGGCAAAATGACCCTACTTCTTACTTGATTTATGGCCTCAGTCTACAGTTTTCAAATTATTTTATAGTCTCAATCATTCATTTTGTAAATTATGATCGCATTTGAAGTAAAACAGAAAGAGCGGTTTTAGGACAGGGCTACCTTATGATTGACATATCATTGTTAGTGAGTCCATCCAGTACAGCACACTAGGCTTTGTTAATCAAATATTTTTTCTACCCTCAAATGTTTTCAGAACCATAATTCAGTGTACTGTTCAGCTGTAATCCACAACAGATTGCGACCAGTTGTTGTGTCTGCTTTCCAACAAAGCCTCCCGAAACTCAGATCAAACTGTAAAACTATGCAGAGTTGATCAGATCAATGTCTACTGCTCAGGGAAAATGTTCTCAGACACATATTTTAGTGTGCTGTTTAGCTGTAATATGAGACACTGAGAAATGGATACGGCAACGCCAAGCACCCCCTATGTCACAGTACGTCACCCAGCAAAAACCATGATGGCAACCCCCATAATGCCAAACCCTTTTTATAGGGTTATGGACCGGACTTCTTCTTGGGCAGTGACTTCCTTTTAGTTTCTACAGGTTGGGTATGTACGTATTAAACAAACAAGATACACTGTGTTAATTACAGAGCTTTAGGGGAGTTGGTAGGTGGACTTTTGCTTTGGACAGAGCCATACATGGGACACCATTTTTCCTGCTTCCAGTGTTTATGCTAAGCTAAGCTAATCATCTTCTGCTGTAGCTACATATTGGGTGTGCAGAGAGTCACAGGAGTGGTATCAATCTTCTCATCTAACCCTCAGCAAGAAGCATTTTGCAAAATGTCAAAAGATATTTGAACTGCAATTCATCACGTCCATGTCCATCTGTGCAGCATGATATGGCGTCTACATGTACAGATAATATTGAAAAACAGACTCAGTCAGTCAAGTCAAAACTTCTCTCTCTTTCCCTCTTTCCCCTGTGGAAGGTTTTGCTTTACCTTCCCCATTACGTGATGATGTTTGTTTAAGCATGCTGGAGCCATCACAGCAGAAATCTACAACATAATTAGCGTCTCATCAGGAGAATGTTTCTGACTTTTTATGTATGTGTTGTGACAAAATGAGTAGACTATGTGAGGAGCATGGTGACATACTGTAGGTGTCTGCACCAGCCAGCGAGATACTGCCTGTGCCGTACAGGAGCCATACTAGGCCAAGGCAGAATATCATAAATCACAGGTAGAGCTGTGTTAATTTAAGCCCATGTCCTCTGCAGGTAGGAACACACTGCAGCTATAATGAATGCGTACATTCTTGTCCTGAATACCCAAACAGAAGATGCTGTGAAGCTCTGGAGATACAGACGCTCACACAGAAGTCAAGGCACACCTTGAAAAGGGACAGTTTACCCCAAAAATCAAAAATACAGATTTTTATTTTTACCTACAGTGCTACTTATCTATCTAGATCACGGGTCCATGTTTTTGAAAATCTCTTTTTTTAAAACTTAAAATATGGCCAAAATACACATTAACGTGAATCGAACATATTATTTGCAAAGATAAAAAGTCAGAAATCCCACAAAACAATTAATTTATTCATCACTGTTACAAGATTACACATGGATCCTTGTGGAATCATCTGAGCTAGCTAACCTGCTACATCACTGTGTGGCACCTATCCATAACAATGAACTAATTAGCTACATATTACTGAAACAACTGCTACAATTCCTGCTGGCTTAGCACCTATGGATAAGTGCAAACAAGAGAAGATCCAGAAATATTCAGTGTAGTATATTATGTGGTAGGGAGCCCTTGCTCCATCTGTCTATCAGCTAAGGAACCCTGATCTGGATAGTTTTGGTGTCAGATGTCGAGTTTTTGGAGCTTTCAGCTGTAGAGGTGTCTGCCTTCTCTCCAGTATAATGTGACTAAATGACACTCAGTTTGAGGTGTTAAAAGTGCCAAAATATCAAATTCAACACCAGTGCTTCTTTCCAGAAATCATGACGCGGTAACTCAAAATAATCCACAGACCTTGTTGTGGGCAATCCGTTGTAAGACTTTATTGCTTTCTGTCTAGCAGCATGAAACTGGTCACAACAATTTCTGTGTTACCGGGTCATGATGTTTGGTGTTTTGAGCATCACAAGCTGAGTGCCATAATATTGAAAAGAAGGCAGACATCTCTACGGCTGATATCTCCCAAACTCAGCAGCTCACACCAAAACTATCTAGACGGAAAAACAGCACTATTAAAAATTCACATTACAGTTGATTATCATTGTCTGTTTCAAAAATCAAATCCAGACATACTGTATATTTCCATGTCTTCTCTTACAAACCAGGACAACCTGGATGTTTTCACTTTGACTGTTCAACCTGAAGGCTGCCCATTTTTCACTCTGATATAAGAATGGATTTTTAATAACATCCAGTCCACTCATTTGTGGTTAATTAAATCCCAAAGAAAAAAAGTCTTAGTCAAATATTCCAGGTGCCATGTGTACACACACACTCAAGCTATGGCTGAAAAGGACACTCTCCTTTCTCCTCTGGCTCCATTAGAAATAATTATCTCCCATCGATCTTTCAAACCCTCTGCGGAGCAGTAACATCAGCCTGTACTGTCTCAGCCTTCAACTGTCTGTCAACAGTGTGTGCGTGTGTGTGTGAGGATGAGGATGTGTGTGACCTGCACATCCCGGGTCTGTGCCGTACACTGTTTGACTTGTGACAGGCTGCTAGAGTTCCTGTAATTCTGTAGGTGGCTTGTCCCAGCACGGCAGTGGAGCGTGTCTCTTAGTGAGACTTAAGGAAAGGCAGAAAAGCCCTCTTTGAGCAGGTCAGCCACACGGGGCCCCGTAATGGTGAATGCACTGATAACCGGCCACCCGGTGTGACTCTACTGCGGCGTGAAAAACCAAGCCGTCAGTATGGGGGCCACCGCAGCGGAAAATTGTGTCCAGTAAAGCGTGCAAGGTGGGGAGAGGATGTGACAGTGAAGACATGCAATCCTAATGAAAATCAAACCCAGTCAGCAGAGAATCTGTGCAGTGGGAAGCCTATAGCATGACTGAAACTCCCCTATAGCTGATAAGAGAGGTGAAGTTGAGATAATGAGAAGGTCGGAGGCCAACTTTGTAAGATCAGTGCACATCACTGTTATCAAGAAAAACTGGTAACACTTACACAACATAATAAGACCCTTATAAGGTGCCTATTAACATTAATATGTAATAAAAGAGTTTCTTTAAATTTTTTTAAGCAAAACTGTTGACAAATTTCTTATAAGTGTTACTAAATGCCTCATAATCTAACACTGAACATGTTAAAGATGCTATTTTTAAAACTTGTGAACTCTTATCAAAACATTTTAATGTTAATGACCATTTGATGGGGACCTTATTACATATTAATTTGAGCTTTCATGTAAGTGTTAGCAAAACTTTGCTTTTCACGAGTTGGAAAAAAGCCTCTTGTTGACAACACTGTATCTTTCAGCTGTTTGAATTAGTCACAGCAAGTGTGTGTGAGAGGGCAGATGTGGCATCCCCATGGAAATCACTGCACTCACCTTGCCAGGACTCGGCCAAAGCCAGTCTCATCTTTACATTCATTACTGCTGCCTCAGCCTTCCCATGAGCCTTTGCAGCACAACCAACTTCACCAAAAGCCCTTAAGTGTACTTGCAAACAGCTATCCAAGCACTTATCCAAATGGATTGAGAGAGCCGTGCCCTAAACTGTATGTTTTAATTACTTCAGGTCTGCGGGACAAATTCCTGCACGGATCACCCGATGCAGGAACTCGCTGAGACGGTCTCGGAAGAGTCTCTTTAGATCAAAGTGTACGCAAATAGTAGCACAGACGAGTCAGGACGCACATGAACAACACACAATTAGAAGCTAATGGGCAGCTTACGCACCACATGGTAGTTATCGGTGGTAGACTGGGCACTCGGAAGCACAGCGCTGTCAGTGTGAATCGGATTATTGGAGGAAAACACAAGACAGGGTGATCAAAGAGATTTCTGTCTTATCTCAAACCCCGTCACATCTGTCTTTCAAGTCTCAACAATGTTTTATTTCCCCCAGAAATAGCCTGTGGCCTCTTAATGACTAACTCTCACAAGCAGAGGTTTTGACTACAGCATCAGAGCAATGCGAAAGAAATAGCTTTGTAGAGGGGAATCCTTTCATTTCAAATGAAGAAAGCTTTGCTGTGTACATAGGAAACTGTGATGTATTGGAAGTGTCAAATATAGCAGTTCTACGATGTTCCCTGGCCTAAATATTGCAGAAAAGTAACATCAAAGTGAGGATCATCAGGACACCACTTGCAGAGAGTTTCAAATAGCTTCAAAATATAGTAAAACCAGTACATCAAACTATCATGAACAAGGGCATTACCAATCCAGTCCAATGGCACCATTCTTGGATTTGTCTTTTTTTTTTTTTCCCAACATAATTCTCTTTGCCCCATCATTTAATTCATTTGTAAGCTCAAATCCTCGGACTTGCCTGTATTAATATGAGATAAACCTCTGAATGGAGGGCGACATTAATTGCGTCTAAAGGAATTCAACTGAAGTGGCAGCCCTCTCTGTCAGTGGCAGGCAAAAGTTGGCTCTCTCATTCCCCCACACGCTGACATCAAAAGCAATAAGTGGGAAGAGCTATTCTAATTGCCTTGAAGCGACCTGCCTGCGTAGGCATCAATATAGTGCTTTGTGTGCCCGCTTCAAATGAGTCCTCCAATTCCTGTCTCTTTCTTGACAGTCAGGTTCAGGGGTTTAAATGGCCACTCTACCTCTACAAAGCACCTTTGCAAAACACTCTTACCGGGGACCACGCTGGCATAAATGCGTGAGCAAACGCGCACACATGCACGCACACACTGTTTATGCACTAAGTGGATCTGAGTGGCAATTATCCTTGACAGCCCTTCAAAGAATATCTGGCATTTTGTCGCCATCTAGGCAACAGCGGCGGTACTACGTGCATCAGAGCAGACAGAAACATTGATTTTTTTTCTCATGGGTCAAATATTTTCCTCACCTGAAGTCTCCTGCTACACTGAAGCAGGGATAATGTAGGATGGAGCTAACAGACAGGGAGAGCAAGGGCAAAAATCAGATGTAGCCGCTACGCTGCCTTGTGTGGATTACCTACCGAGTGAGGAGAGGAGGAAAAGACTAGAGACACATTCGGGAGAGGAACTGAAGAAAGGGGAGCTGATGAAAAGAAAAATGGGGAAAGGAACGCCGTGAAGCAGAAAAGGATAAAGTGAGTAAGCTGGAGTGATTTCTTGCAAAAGTCAAGAAGACCTTCTCAGCTATCAGTTCCGTTCAACAGCAGCGAGGGATTTGATTACTTCAAAGACACTTGCTGAACATGGAGTGAAGTGAAAAACCCCAGAGTCACGTTGGGAGAGAATGAAAGAGTAGGGCCGATGCCTTCAAACAATCACATCACATGCTCCGAGAGTAAAGTGGCACATCTGAGGATCAGTTTCCACCACAGCTTTAAAAACAGTGTTAAAGTCAAGGTGATGATACATCTGGTACGATTATCCAGGATTCAGACATATGTAGCATTTTCAACTACCTTGATAGTTGCAAAAACAGGTCCAGCCCTGTTTATCTCCTACATTAACATAGCACCCAGTGTGTTTCTCTAACACTAACATTGAGATCAGTTACGAATCAAGTGGAAAATGGCACATTGAAAACAAGTGTCAACACAGAATTATAATAGGGAAGAATTTAACAATCACAGCGGATTAGCAAGTGAGAAATGAGAAGCTTTTCAAAGTGCACTGGTCAGCAGAAATATGTGTGTGTGTATATGTGCATGTGCATAAAGAATGCAGCCCAAACAGCATTCATGATTAATCAGCATGACGCAAGCTTTTACCACCAACTAATCTTCTATTTTGTCAGCCATTCACTAACTGAATTTGTCTGTTAATGCATATATACATACATACTGCTATGTAAATGCAACACTTGAATCCACACCTTTTTATTAGAGTCTCAGCAGACTCTGAATTTGAATATGAGCCTCATGAAGCTAGGATGTATTTCAGGGCTTATATGCTGTATTGCATTAGACCACACAGCTGTTCCTGTTTTTCCAGGTTTTCTGTGTACATTTTCTCCACCATACTATAATAACATACTGCCTGCAAAGGTAACAGATGAGGTCTGCAGAACTCCTTTACTTTTTATTTTTGATTTAGTAAGCTGAGTTACCACTTTCCAGAGGCGTGGGTTTGAGTGAGATGACTCAGAATCGAGTCAGACTCAAGCCACAAGTTTGATGACTTTGGACTCGTCTTGAGAAAATCAAAAAAGACTTGCAGCTCCACTAAGACTTAAACACCACTGACCCATGGCTTCACTCGGACTTGAGCATTTTGACTTGAATATACCTGACACCTTCCCCCAAGCCCAAAGATTAAAAAGTATGTTATTTAAAAAGTGTGCCGTGTATCTTTTCATTTTCCCTTCATTACCAGAATCAACTCACGTTAACGGTGTTCATTCCCAGCAAGTTGACTCTTTATTGTGTGTATTATGTGAGGAGGGCCAAAAGACACAAGAATGAAAGCCACTGATTTTTGGGAAGCACCCACAGAGATGCCAGAATCTTGTGCTACATCACTGACAGCATCCAATCAAGGTGCTGGAGAGAACCATGAAGAATTAACCAGTAGGAGAAAATGACACACAAGTACCAAAACCAAAACTTCGAGGTGGTCAATGAAAAACAAACTGCAGTATGGAGAACATGCAGGCCAAAAATTACAGATGGATATGCAATAAACCAACTTAGAAGTTGCAGAATAATAGTAAGTCGAGGCTCCACTGTTAAAATGGCATTACATTTGGTGACAACCATATTATGACTTGTTTAAGACTTGAACCTAACCTTAGTTTAGGACTTGGGACTTGCCAGTCTTGATTAGGCACTTGAGTGCAAAGACTCAGATATATTTGTGACTTGGCTCCACCTCTGCCACTTTCGCCTCACGATAAGCAGGAAAAACTCCATATTAGTATGCCAGAGGTAGACTTATCTATAGGGGATAGTGCAAGGTAAGCATACCGCAGGCTATGCATCATATACTCTCCGTTGAGTGTTCAGATATACACTCAGAAATTTCTAGACCTCATTAAACTCTAAACTTGCCACCCAGAAAAACATCTGCATTGAGGACCTCAGAGAAAGCAAGAGCACAAAAAGGCAACACACACACACACACAAACACACACACAAGTGTTATTTTAGGTGCTCATGTCTAAATTTGTGTGTAAAGCCTAATTGGGGCTAGGTCAGGTTGAAACCTAGTGGTGTGTTTCCACCCCAAGGTACTTATTACAGCACAGTGGATAACTGTTAGCATTTTGAATTTTCCTCCCCAATGCTCCATTTAGTTAGATAAGTGCAAGTAAATATGAGGGCAGGAAAAAAGAGGAGCCAATTTCCTTTGCTTCTTCCTCCTGAATAGGAATAGGCAGACGAGAACGCCAAGTCTTGATTTATATATATTTCAGTTTACTTGTCACCTACCAATTTAGCTACCTTACAGCCAGGGACACACTATCTATCTGCAGAAACACCGCTATGGAGCAACCCACCTACCAATACACTCATGAAAAATAGATCAAGTGCAGCTGGCAGAAACCTCCATCACCCTCTTTTGACCCTGTGGCTACAATTAACAATGCAGTCAGTGATGAAAAGCTAGCTATTCAGTGACCTATGCTAAGTGGCTCTGATTCAAGACTCAAGAATGGTCTGCAACGCTCTAATCTAATACTTTATCTAAATAAAAGTGCATCACGCCAACAATGGAGGACCGCTCGTTGAAAGGCTAATGCAACTTTACAGTATCATCGCCTCTTACTATCATCAGCAAAACTACTCGTGTGGAAGAAATGGGAGCCTGCAGTACCAGCCCTTTAACATGAATACTCCCACTGTGCTGCTGGCGGCTTCACACACTCCGCGGCAATAGAGAGGAGTCATCGCAATCACGCTGAAAAAAAGAAGCTTGTGCCTCCTGCCAAACATAGGCTCGAGCTTGTGTGTGTGTGTGTGTGTGTGTATGACAGAAAGAGAGAGGGGAGGACATATCTGGATGTTTGTGAGTGTGGCAAAGAGACAGACAAACAGAGTGGGTGAATAACTCATGAATATCTGTAATGTGTTACAGAGAGTGTTTGTCAGAGCGGATGGCGGAGGAGGAGGAGGAGGCAGAGAGACGGAGAAATTGAGAGACAAGGGGTGTGAACCATGTCTGTCTTCCTCACACACTTTTTATTTTGTCATCAGGGGGTTCTTTTTAGGAGGAGGGAGTTTCTTTATGCCGTTATCTCAAGCTGGGTATCTATATGACTCTTTGTCTGACACCCATTTCATCCGTGTGCTTCTACATCTGCCCGTCTGACCACAAAATTGACAGGAGGAGAACAAGCTGAGATGAAAGTGTGATCAACTGGAGGGACAGCAGCATATTATACCACTGTGTCCTTCACACATGCTTACTGAGGCCTTTTGTGTGCCTTCATGTGTGTTTGTCTGTCTCTTCTCAGCTTTCTCTACCCACTAAAACTCATCAGTACTCACAAATAAGCCATTAATCCACTCTCCTAGGACGCAGAGTTTTCTTTTTTTTTATTTCCACTTGGCACATTTCACTTGTCCATTGGCATTTTGCATAATTAGGCCACTTATATCAAATACAGGCGGGTCCTAATGGAGTGCTAAGGGTACATATTTACGTTAATTGCTACTCTCGCTATCTCTATCCCTCATCCTCCCTTCTCGCTTCACCCTCCTCCTTGTCCACTCCCTTCCTCAGGAGAGCATGGCGGCAACGTCGAGGGAAAGAAGATTGAAGAAGACTGTGTTTCCCTCAAAGGTCACACCCTCCCACAGCGGAGTTAAGATAGCATTTGACCTTATAGCCCATTACAGTGCAGTGCTGCTCAACCACAGTCACAGGGGAACTTGCTCTGGTAAGTCTCTGTGTTTCAGACTCTCCTATGGAAAGAGAAGGAAAAAACAGTGCACAGGTGTGTTTGTGCATGACCCTCTGTGTCCATGCAGCTTAAAAGTTTTGTCTTGGTCAGTGGGTTTGTAATACTCTACTTGTGGGGTACAAAAACCAGGAGACCACTATGGTTGTGGGGTCTGATCAGCTTTGTGGGGCCAAAATGGTAGACCCCACAAGTTTAAAGGGGTGTTTGAGGGTTAAGACTTGGTTTTAGGGTGAGGGATAGAATTCGGTTTAGGTTAGGATTGTGCTGGGTATCAGTACTCAGTACTGCATTCAATCTTTTTTGTACCCAGATCTGGCATAAAAGACTCTCTGTGTGGTCTTGTTTGCAGCCAGTCTCCACAAGGGTTCTTATTTAAAGCAACATGTGATTGGCCCATTACTACAGCTACAGTTAGCAGCTACATAACGTGGTGTATTTGATTGAGATGGCAGTTCAGGGTCCTGACAAGCCACCAAAATGTTTGAAAGTTGCAAAAAGACTTTAAAAAGCTATCAAATTATGTACTCCATTGGTATAAGTTAGGGTTAAGGTTAGTGATCTATCAGGATGTCAGATCTCCTCATATGATGTGACTGTGTTAGGGAAGAGACGCAAGAATGAGGACGGTAAAGAGAGCAAGTGAAGGTTGCTGTATCTATAATTATACCAATCTTGCCATTCTAGGCTAGTCTGGAATCTATATTCAAGGGAATTGAGTTTGCAGTCATTAATTATCATCTGGGGTCATCAGACAGACCTGCAGGGGTAGGTGTGGATGAGGATAGGGTAAGAGAAGGCTCCACTGGTCAGGGGATGGTTAAGGGTAGGGGTAGGGTAAAGATAAGGGTAGGATAAGGGTAAGGATCAGGGAAGGGATAGGATAAAGTTATGGGCAGTGTCAGGGGATGGTTAGGTTTAGGGCAAGGTTAGGGGCAGATAGGCTAAGGATTAGGGCTGGGTAGCATTTAAAAAATGATGATACCCGTACCAATACCAGTACCCTTAAGGTCATACAGATACCAATAGAGTTCTTCATTTGACACCTTTATTTGAAGGTTTCGTCTTTATGAAGAATGCTTGCAGTGACTGGCAGTGAGCAAAACCATATAAATAGTCATTTTTTCTGGATTTAGGTACCAAAAGGATGGAATGCAGGTATTGTTTGAATGGAACAGTTTCAATACTACTTGGCACTGAATTATTTTGATACCTTACCTTACCTTACCTTGCCGATACCCAGCCTTAGTAAGGATAAGGGTCAGGTAAGGGTCAAGGTGTGGTACGGTTAGGGTGACACA
This sequence comes from Lutjanus erythropterus, assembly GCF_056507025.1. NCBI lineage: Eukaryota > Metazoa > Chordata > Actinopteri > Lutjaniformes > Lutjanidae > Lutjanus > Lutjanus erythropterus. The sequence continues at coordinate 10,829,132 of NC_139329.1, forward strand.
TTCTAGGTCCTGTGTCGTGTCGGATAGGTTTAGTGTAAGAGGTGAGGGAATGCACTAAGTCAATGACAGATCCCCATGAAAATAGTGACACAAGTCTGCGTGTGTGTGTGTGTGTGTGTGTGTGTGCTTGGTGAATTTACAGGAAGCTTTTAGAGTTAGATGTTTTCTGTCAATAACCGCTGACTCAAAAAAAAAAAATAAAAGAAAACCTCCAAAGAGCACTGTAGCACCACAGATTGTGGTCCACTATTTGCTTTCACACAGGAAACAGCACAGATAAGTAGGTTTGGAGGGAGACTGAAACCTCAAAGCCCCTCACTAGAAAGCCTATTTGCCAGCCGATTGTTAGAACCATTGTAACACCAGGGTACATTTAGACAGCAAAGTCTAGATTGGTATTGGGCTTCTTTCACTTGACCCATTTCATGCTCTTTTTATTCTAAGTGTTTGTGTGTCTCTGTAGGCTGCTAAATTGCAAACTTCTCTGCAATTTTTTCAAAACTCAAACCCTTTATTCCGGCAGCTCGACTGTGAGAGCTGAAACACCAGGCGGCAGCGTGAGGGGAGATGAGGGGAGAATGAGAAGAGGGTGAGAACGTGCAAGGGAGACAGACAGTCAGGGGAACAGAATGCAGACAGAAAGAAAGAAATCATCCTGCCTTAATGACTGGCGTTCCTCATTAGTGTCACCATTAGCGTTTGCAGCATGTCATACTGTTACCCCTTCACCAGACTCTATTATAAAAAGCCCATCACTGAAACAGCATGTTGTAACAGAAGGGTGGCAGGTCTGAAAGGACACTTCACAAACAGAAACCTTCTTTGGAGAAATAAGAGGTCAGTTGGGGGTCTATTGTTTGAAAGGATGATTCATCGATGGACATGACATGCCTCCATCTGTATAGGAACCACAAGGGGTACATACACACCGAGCATCCATCATTATTCTCGGAAGAGGTTGATTTGACTGAACAATGAACCTATATGATTAGAAACTGCTCAACCTAGAAATGGGAAAACGATTGAGATAAAGGGTACGGCACTGAACGCAGAATGGACCTGGAATATGTGAGTGTGATTTCATTTTTCACACCTGTTGCTGCACTACTGAATGATAAATGGTGCCAACACACAGAATGGCAGTGTGCTCTCTCTTTTTTATGATTCTAGATCAATTCGCCATATTCACATGGCAGCCATTTTCCTTTGATGTCAGTCAAGTTACCTTGCGAGGCAGCTGGGTTCGCGAGATCACGCAAGAATTCATCTTGCTAGGTTCCAGGTTCCTATGTCCACACCAGTGGTGGTGCAATCCAATCAGCATCGTAGGAGGGACTACTGGCACACCAACAGCAAGAAGCTCGCATGGAAGTGACTTGTCTCAAACAAACAATGGCAGCTTCTACAGAAGTTCGTGTAGATACTGTGATAGCATCAATTTTATCAGAACTGGAGAGGATTTCTTCATTGAAAGAAGAGCAGAGAACAGCCCTGGGGCTTTTATCAATAGAAAAGATGTTTTTGCTCTTCTTCCTACTGGCTTCGGTTCGGTGAGTTGATCTGATTAGTTGAAGCCAGCCCCTGTTAGACATGACAGATGGTTTATCAAATCACCTGCCAAGGGTTTTCTTGAAAGCGCCCACCCTTTTCCAAACAGTTTTGATGAACAGCTTCCATCTGGTGCGCCAGGTTAACAGTTGTGGTGGTAAGGCTAAATGTCATATCTGTGTGTTCCAGTTTTAGCTGCTTAGTTTACTTACTTGGACAAGAGACAGCAACACATTAACATTAGCCTACATTGCATTACTAGATGACCTCAAGCATGTTTTTCTTCTAGGCTTAAATAAATGTGTCCAAATAGGCTACGCTCAAAGGCGTTGACTTTGTTTCCACCACAGTTGACATCTGGACAGCTGACAATAAAAGCTCTCTGGGTGTTAACAGTTTACTGGATCAGCTGTTCAACTTGGAGCGCAACAAGACCACTAACAAGGTACAACAATAATATAGTAATATAACAAGTAATGTTACTTCAGTAAATATAATTCCTTTTTAAAGGAGTAATGATTAAAAAGTAGCTATACTTCCTAAGTAACTTGATCAGGAAGCGGTGAAATAATCTCAGGTTTTCTATGTATGTATGACCTACAACCTGGAATGCAGAATTAGGACAATCGAGCTTGCCACTCTGAGTGTGACACCAGAGGAAAGTGGCTGTGGAAATGGTGAATTAACTGCTTCTAAAACTGTGCAAAGAGGAGACCCAAAAGGGTAAAAGTCTGTGTGTCTGTGTCAGGCACCCCTGAGTGGCTGTGTGTGTGTGTGTGTGTGTGTGTGTGTGTGTGTGTGTATGTGCGTGTGTGTGTTGTGTGTGTGTGTGTGTGTACATGGCAGCACGAAGGTCAACACTCTCTATGAGTAACAGGACACCATGGCAACTGTCCATCTTACGTGCCACACTTTAACCATTTTTCTTGGAGACCATGACCTCCCCTCTCTCCTCTGTCTATCCGTCTCCCTCTCAGTGCCTGTGGCGGCTTAAACAGGAACTTTAACAGTCCGTTGGTCACCGCGCCCATAAACGTCCATGACAGCAAATCTTCCTGCAGACACGCCCAGGTGCCAGCCCAGAATTTAAACTGTGAGTATAATAGTCATCCACCATCTACTGGTGAGACAGAGAGAGGTACAGAGACAAGGCATTTTGAGGAAATAAAAGGCGGATTAAGGTTGATAAATCATGTTAATTAAGGTAAAAGACTTAAAGGGGGGGGTCAAATAAACCAGACAGACAAAGAGAAGGGAAGACAGGGATGAGGAATCAAAGTGGGAAAAGGAGAAAAGGGAAGGGGGATAAAGAATCCTTGCACCTGCAGCTCCCAGCTGTGCTGTGCTTATTCTGAATCATTGCTCCACCCGGAGAGACTGCTTAGCGTTTCATTTGGAAAACAGGGATTTATTGCCAAGGAGGGGGCTGCTGCTGTTGCTGCTGGTGTGTGTGCCCATATGTGGGTGTGTGTGAGTGGGCGGTCAGAGGAAGGTAGGTGTGTATGGCAGCTTATTGTGGAGAGGAACTTGGCTCCCTACCTGAGCATCTATAAATACAAGCACCTTGTTGGATCCCACACACACTATACAGTGGCGAGGTAGGACGCTCCTGTGATTCTGAGAGGGGAGTGAGGCAGGTTTTTTTTTTTTTTACAACGTTCATGTGGCGATGATGCATCAGGTGGAATAAGTGGTGTGTTCACAAGTTGATTACAAATGTGCATGTGCTTTTGTGTGGGAACAAGCTGGAAAGCCAAACGTTGGATCACTGGAGAGGAAAATGTTAACATATGGTATAAGTTTTCTGTGCTTTATTCGCTTTGTGGACTCATTTACATTTGGGGTATTTAAATGGCAGTGCTTGGTTTTAGCTCTTTTGCTCAGCAGGAAACAATGGCGACCACTTGGTCCCAATCTTTCTCGTATTATAGCTTAACAGTACATATATTTCTGAAAACATTTTTGTTGAGAAATAGCCAATGCAGTAACATAATCTTGATTCATACCTGACCAATACTGGCTAGTTTGACACTTTAATCTGAGGTTTGTCAGCTCTGTGTGTTGCACTGGACAGATTTACTCATCAATCACACAGCAGCCCCGCCCAAAGCATTTGCTGCTTCATCATCTAGTTTACTCTAAATGGAACCATATTTTACAAAATGAATGTCATCCTGTATTGAAGAAGAGGTCATAAATCTAATGAGATGCAGGGTCATTTTGCCATAAGAGTACATGCAATCTGACTTCTTTTTGCAACCAGTGGAGTCACCCCCATTAGAAAGCATGCAGGTTTAAGGCAGTTTCACTTTGGCTTCATTTTCAGACACTCAAGCTCCGTCCACTAATTAATATGCAGTCTATTGTTCAAAGAATAAATGACATTATATTGACATTGGTGCCATGTGCTATATATGCCCTTGAAAACCCATCTTCACCATGGTTTTCAGTTTTTTTCTTTGTTTGTTTGTTTGTTTGTTTGTTTGTTTAAATAGTCAGTATCAATCTATACCAAAATTGCATGCTTATTCTATAAACTATAAAACTATCCAATTAAATGAATTATTTCTTATTTTATTTGGTGTTTTTGCCACATACAGGTATGCAATCATGATTGTTGGGTAAAATGTATGGCAACATCTCTATTTGATCACGTTATGACATTTACCATGCCACCCATGGTTCTGATAGCTTCCTCTTTGACCTTGCCATTGTACTTCCACGATTCAATAGCCTAAACCAGTGGTTTTCATTCTGGGATCCCTGGGTGGGTTGTAGGGGTTCTCAGCAAACGGAAGAACAGAATATCTTAACTTGTATCACATTTTTTATTTTGATTATTGATTGATTATGAAGACTCTCAAATTGGTGTCTGTGGTCTATTGCGCCTCTATAGTCATGGTCCTTGACATGAAAAAGTTTGGGAACCCCTGGCCAAGTAACTCATTCAACTGTAAATCCAACACATTGCTGATAAAATGTATGCCAAATGTGTGTGTGCGTGTGTGTGTGCGTGTGTGTGTATGTCTTTCAGAACCAATAATTGTTGTTCACCAGGACCTGTCATAACTGTGTCTATGCCTCTGAGATCTGGCATTTTTTTTTTTGGAGCGAGTGTGTGTTTTTGACTGATCTCCCACAGCAGCGAATGAATGTGAATGAATCTTGGTAATGGAAAGACTTCCTCAGTAGTACACATCTGCGTGTGTGTGTGTAGGGGTGGGCGGTTTGTAAAGGAGGGGGGGCAGGGGCTAATCAATAGCACAAAGACTTAAATAATTTCTTTGTAGGGACTATTAGCCTGAATCATGAACGCCTCACATCAGTAGATCGAACCACAACGTAGAAGTGAACCGACAACTTATCCAATTAAAAATGAATAATACACCGCAGAAAATGTGCACTAAGCCTACACAGGTCAGACCAGAAATACCAAATGAGCTGTGTTGTCTGTGGCCTCTCAGTACATCCAGAAGAGGACACACACACACACTCACACATACAGAAGCAGCACAACAACACAGAGTTTCCCAAATGAGCTGTTTGCCTGCCACGCTTCGGGGCTCTCCCATTGCTGCTGCGTTTGGAAATACTCTCAGCTAGGTTATTTTAAAATTAGGTGCCGTTTAAACATTTGCAGCGTGCTACGAGAAGTGCCACTCTCATTAGAGTTAAATACACGTTAGCGACTTTAAAGGGATAGTTCGGATTATTTAATGTGAGGTAGTATGGGATACTTTTCAGAAGATGGCGGTTACCATCCCGCCTATTAGGAGAAGCTAACCCAAGAAATAAACTGCTGTGTTCTTTAGACTTTATGTATAGAAATTAACAACATGAGAGCTCCCAAAAGTGAAGCCAAGTGGAGCCCCCCTGGTGGAGGGCTGCAGTATGGACCTTAAATCCTGCCTCCCCAGTGTTAATAGGTAGAGGATGGGCCAAACTAAAACATCAAATTACACGTCAAATTTTCCCAAAGATGGCTTCAGTCATATCTTGTCATACTGGTGTTCAGTTTGGTTTAAATTATTTGACGATATAAAAACAGATTGACAGCTGAGCCCTGCTTTTTATTGAGTCAGCTGACCGTGTGGGTGGGAACTCAAAAGCGCAGCTCCAGTGTTGGTCACTACTGTGCAGATGGCAGTGCTCGTGATGGGATGTTTCGGTTTCAGTTTTGCAAAGTGTGAGGAAGTGGAGACCTGTCGTCCATCGTTTTTCTTTTTTTTTTTTAAATGTTAATGCTGTGGACAGAGGTATTTCAGCCACTTAAATAAAGGCCCACCTAAAAGAATGAATATCAGTTGAAGTGTGCAGTATATTTAAAACCTTTTCACCACTTTACTTCGCTGTCAGACAGCCTTTTACGACAGGGAATTGCCGTTATATGAGCCAAATATTGCTCTCTCCTCACCAACTAAACTCCGTGGGTAAAATCAGTCATTTTCCCTCTCAGGACACCAGAGTTGCTGGTCTACAACTGCCTAGATATGTGAGTTTGTTTGTTTTAGTGTGTGACTTTGGTGTTTTAAAACTTTAGTTCAGCTTCACCAAAATGACACAATAACACCAAAAAAAGTAACTGATTGAGGCAGAAGTAATACCAGCAACTCTAAACGCTAAAATTAGAGTCTACCTGTGGAGTTTGGTTGGTTTGGAGAGAGAGAGCACGCTATTTGGCTTGTAAAAGAGTGTCTAATGGCAATGTGAAGTAAGTATTGTTAATACAGTGCATAGTTAAACTGATATTGATTTTTTAAGTGGCTAAAATACTTTGTGTTGCTGACTTTGTCTACATTGCTGAACTTCCCTGCAGGTACTCCTCTCTGCCTCTCCAAACTAGCAGAGTGCTGACTGTCATCTACTGAAGGTAACACACTGACTATTGACAAGTACCTTATACAACCCCACATCAAATAATGCAATAAATATCCCTTTAATGCTAATTTGTACTGCTCTTTGTTAAAGGGAGTATGCTCCTTCTGAGAGGGTCAGAGATCAAGGCAGCTGGAAGATGAAGAAGAAGAGCACTCCTGCAGCTGGATTAATCCCTGCTCATGGGCACTGCAACGGGGTAGGTGGTGGCCTGAGGTGTTTAGAGCCAAAAAGTGAACGAAAGTGTCACAAAAACCATCAAACTGAGAAGCATCGGTGCTTCTCAATTTAAAAAGTCGTCTAAAGACTTGAGTGGCACCGACAGCTGTTCCCAGTTACCTCTCCCTCTCCCCATATTAAAGTCAGATCAAACGGACGAGCGGTTCTATCACAGCGGGGAATTAAGGCTTTATTAAATATCCCGAGAGAATCCGCGTCTACGGAGAGCAATAGACTGAGTCAAATACCCAGAGACACCGCCACAAATAACACAGCAGAGCGGCCAAGTTAGCTCTCACCCTGCCTCTCTTTCTGTCTCTCTCACACATTCCCCACCACCACCTCTTTCTCCACTCCTCTCCTCCATCCGCTTCTGTGCTTCTCACACGCGCGCGCGCACACGGACACACACACACACACACACACACACACACACACACACACACACAAACACACACACACACTCACAAGCCCAAAGAAACGCTCAAGTTGGTGGCTGAGCGGAATATAGATGCGACTGAAGACAAGAGCCGGATCCGTGATTTGCACGCTCTCTTCTCTTTCTCTCACACTCCTCCTCTCCTCCATCCTCTCTTCTCTCCCTCTTTCTTTCTCTTCTAGACAAAAATGTGAAAAACATTCCTGAAGTGCAGATCGCCAGACCCGACATTCGGGTACCTGAGCTGTGCCACAAATGTGCCAGCCGTGCGCACAGAGAGACTGAAGGAGAGAGGTGGGGGGGGGGGGGGGGGATAAACTTGCTGCGGGCAAGGCGCGGACGGCTCTGGCAGCGCAGGTGACCGCTGTGTGTGACTGTGTGTTGTGTGTGCAGACTCCGGGCAAACTTGACAAGCCATGTATCTGCGCCAAGAACGCAAGAGGAGCCCCTCAGATGGAGAGAAAAGAGTCGGATTGCTGTGCGTCTGAACGAAATTGTCCCCAAATCCACTGTCACACACTCACACACACACATCCCTGTCCTCTCCTGTCTTACCTGAGGGACGAGGAAAGCCAGGAGGATGCGGACTCCAATCTCCATGGTCATGTGTAATTTCTCTCTCGGTGTGGAAACAGATTCAAGACAGCAGGGTGATGTAGGCTGGGTCAGCTCTGCTCATAATTCCACTGTCCAAGCGGCGGAGGGACGGACGGAGAGGAAAGCGTTTCACCGTGAGCCGCCAGCTGCCAACTTCCCCCAAACACAACTGCAGTCTGAGCAGAAAAGCACTGGATAGTGAAGCCGAGAGCACAACCAATAGATTTATGAGGAGAGGGAGAGGGGTGGGGGGACGGAGGAGGAGGTGAGACGGAGGGGGAGGGTGGGGTGAGGAGGGGGGGTGAGCACGTCTCGGTCCAAGTGGAGGGTCAGCTGCGCTCATTTTTGTTTTCAATTTTTTTTATTTTTTTTATTTTGCGGAGTTTTGGATGACGTGCAGGTGCAACATCAGGTTATTTCGAGGATCCATCATCAACATCACACGTATCATTTTCCCCATCCTCATCATCAGGCAGCTTTATAGCCCTTATACCAGCACCCATAATCCACTTCTCCTCCTTTTAAAGGTGATTTACGGTTCCTGTCATCTGATATTCAATGCAGGAGTGAAGCCTCCATTTAACACAACGTGTCTGAGTGTGTGTGAACGCACCACAGAGCGGCGGTGCCTCCGGGCCAGCCTGAGAGGAAGAAACTTCACTAATGATACAGTTTAAGATCGCGTTATATCACTACATAACCACTGTATGAGCGCGCATGATGCCTCCAACAGACAACAAGACTATAGGAGACGATCTCGTGAATAATTCCTGACTTTAATTTTCTGATTCTTCATTTTTCATTAGGAGATCTGCTCTTCCTTCCTCCAGCTCTGTAATGAATTGTTAATTTGTGTGTGGGGAATTTTATATGGTTGTTTGTCAGAGGGAGCGTTTTCTTTTCTCTCGCACCTCAGCCTAAAGGCACCTCTCTGAGTCTCTGAACTGTTTTCTATTTGAAGTTGATTAAGTGAATTTTCAGTTACTGTGTTTACATCCCACATGCAAGATTTTATGGTCTCACCTAAAACAAGATCCACTGGAATATTTCCAGTACCAGTTAGTCTCCCAATTATATCTGGATTAATGGTTTTGTCTATAAAATGTTGCATATTTTATAATAATCTATAAAATTCTGGTTAGTAAAATACTGAAAGCACAATAACATATTAAATGTCTTGTTTTGTTTAACAAACAGTCTGAAAAGATTTAATAAACCCACTGAATATTCACATCTTAGAAACTTCAAATTTCAGGTATTTGGCTTAAAAATAAAATTAAAGGATCAGGCACGTCCTTGTAGACAGGTGCATAGAAGAAAAATCCATGGGCATGAGAAGTACTGAAGCTCTATTTGGATGATTTTTGCACATTATCCATCCATCCCCTTGTTAGGGCCCGAGCACCGAACCGGTGCGAGGACCCTATTGGAATTGCTAGGATTATTATTATTATTATTATTATTATTATTATTATTATTATTATTATTTTTTGCCCAAAAGTAAATCGCTTATTTGGAGGCCTTATCGTATTTATTGATGTGTCAAATTTTGCGGGCGCCTCAGTCCCGGTGAAAAATTACGTATTTTAAGGGTCTCGGAAATGGGCGGGGCGAAATGGCTCAACAGCGCCATCTAAAGACGATCCCCGACGGCATGTTTCTCTGATATGCATGAAATTTGGTACACAGATAGATCATGCCCAGACACACAAAAAATGTCATAAGGACCCATAGGCTAATCCCAACACGAAGTCAGCCATTTTGCATTTTGTGGCCATTTTTGCTGTTTTGCATGTGTCGTATTTGAATGAACTCCTCCGACACGATTTGTCATAACAACTTCAAAATCACCGTGTACCATGTAGACAACTTTGTGATTAAAAGTTATTAAAAGCTAGACCTCATGTTAAAGGGCCTCTGCGTAATGTGTCGGTGAATTTTGATGTTTCGCCATGAAACAGGAAATGGCTATAACTTTGGGGTACATGGTCAGATCTGCACCAAACTTCATGTGTATGATCAGTGTATTGGCTTGAACAAGTCTATGTGACAACCTATCATGACAACCGTAGTGCCCCCTGGTGGTGACAGAAAATTACTTTTTTTAGGTTTTGATGTGCTGCTCCAACCACGTTGATTATATCCAACTCAAATTTAATCAAGAACACCTTAACAAGTGGGTGATGCTATATTTTGAAGATTGTGACGGTTTGTCGCAGGGCATTGATGTGAGAGTGCGGCAAAGGACCGCGGCCCCACAAAACGACATATTTAGCATTAACTTTTGTGTACAAGTTCATGTCGGCATGAAATTACACATGTGTGTGACAGGTCCTGGCCTGAACATATGATATTAATTTCGTCGATGGGCGTGGCCAAATGGCTTGACCACGCCCTTTAAACAGCAGCCCCCCCGCCACGTTTCGCTGACGTGCACGAAGGTCAGGACAGACGTGTATCACACCCAGACGCACAAAAAAGTCTCTTGGACCCATAGGCCAAACCTGACAGGAAGTTTGCCATTTTGAATTTCCTGATCATTTTGCTGTTTCACTTGTTTTGCATTTTAACGAACTCCTCCTAGAGGAAGAACCAGAACAGCTTCAAATTTGCTGGCTACCTTCTGGACTACACTCTCATCAAAAGTTATTAAAAGCTTTTGGTCAAGTTGAAGGGCGTGGCCATAGTTTGGCGGCGAATTTTGATGTTTTGCCATAAATTTAACTTTTTAATTCTTTGCTATAACTTATGTATAGATAGTTAAATTTGCACCAAATTTCACATGTCTGATAATAGTCTGGCCCTGAACACACCTATATGAAAATATTCCATAATTCTCATAGCGCCCCCTGTTGGCGACAGGAAATGACATGTTTTACAGTTTGAGGTCCTGATCCCACCACATTGACCATATCAAACTCCAATCTGGTCTGAAAAGCCTTTAGACCTTGACCTTGACAGACCTTGAAGAATGGGACATCTAAATGGCGTTGCCCTGGTGGCGTGGTGAAAGTCATAACAAAGCAAGTTGCTATAACTGGACTGTACATGGTCTGATCTGCCTGAAAATTCACAAGTTTATTAACAGTCCCGGTCTGAACATATGGTATGGGTTTCGTCCATGTCTGTGGCCAAATGGCTTGACCACACCCTTTGACGTGCGGCGCCGCAAATAGTGAGTTTTGCCGATGTTTACGAAAATTGGTACACATATGTATCACATGGAGATGAACAAAAAAGTCTCTTGGACCCATAGGCTAAAGTCAACAGGGAATCGGTCATTTTGAATTTCGTGCTCAATTTCGGCATTTTCCGCATGACCTATTTTAAGGAATTCCTCCTACAGTAATATTTCAATTGACTTCAAAACTTGAGAGGACCATCTAGACAAATGTGTGATTAAAACTTATTAAAAGATTTGGTCAGCGTTAAACACTGTGGCTGTAGCGTGGCGGCGAATTTTGGAGTTTCGCCATGAAACAGGAAATTGCTATAACTTTAATGTAAATTGTCCAATCTGCATCAAACTTGATAATAGGCATGCCCTGAACACATCTGCATAATACTGGGAGCAGAAAACAACATTGAATTCCTTACAAAAGAAAATGTCTGAGGACTTTGACATAGAAGAGGAACATCATTTATTTGCTGTGCCACTTGGGCTATAGCTTGTGTACCAACTTCAACTGTGCTGCACGTGCTTCCAGTCTGAGAGGTTACAGTTGACAATTGAGCTGAAAACATGGTGTAAATGGTGTCTTTTTGGGTTATATTTAACTGTCACCTCTTACAGACACTTGAATCACACCACACGAGCAGTACGGAGACATTTTGTGGGTTATTTGAGTTCTTTGTTTTACATGTACCGGATTTGGCTGCCCAGCTGGTTTTTGCCGAAGCTCAGGTAGTATATTATGCACTTGAGGTCTTCACCCATCTTTGTGTCGGCATGGGGGCGAGCGGGTATCGAATGCCGTTTGGTTTTCAGGGCGACCGTGGCTTCAGGGCGACGTCTGACGGTCGCTGCCATGCGGAGCCTCTTTGCCCGGGGCGGGTCTGGCCGTCGGGCGGCGGTGGCCGGCCCCCCCGAGTGGCGCGGGGGTGCGAGGGCCCGATCACAGCTGCTTGCAGCTTTAATTTATGTATTGTTATTGTAAATTCAAACATATGAGATTTAAATATTTCTCTGATTTCCTGTTTGACTTTCAAATATTTCTTTGAGATTTCAAAACATTTCTCTGTTTTTTTCTGCAGTTTCTATAAGATTTATGCTATTTCTTTATAAGTTATATATAAGTTTCAGTAAAAGTGTCAAAGTGTTTCCCCTGAGATCTTTCATTTGCCCACTATTATTAATGTCATCATAATGTATACATTTTAATCTTAGTTTTATCAATGATTATATATAAACTGAAGTGTGTGTGTTTATCACAGACTGTGAACATAGTTTTTTGAAGGGGGAATGTGCCTTCTGATTGGCTAAATATGAACAGCACTGGTTTACTGCAAATACAGGACAGCAGCAGTTCTCATTTGCTGAAAAAATGTTCAATCGATCACTAAAATCATTGCAAATAGATTTTCTGTTGATCAACTAATTTGATCATCTTTATGAAGGTGCATGCCAAATTAAAATTGATCTTCATTCATAAACACTTCCAGGCTTAACTGTTCATTAAGTGGCTGTAAAACTCTACAACTCTAAGTTAAGGCATTAGCAGGGACCACTGAGAGCTTTTATAAAGAAAGCTAATGATACACATTATTTTTTTTACTGTCAACAAATCCAGTGAAAAGACCAAAACTAGCAATGACAAAGCCTGACATAGCTCATACTTCTGCGCCATAAACTTCAACTCTTGTCCAGCACCGGCGGACTGGACGACATGTTCCTTCATAATGTTTCTGCAATGACCCAGAACTGACAAACCAAACACTGACTCTAGATACAGCTTTTCACATTTTGCACAAGTTTCAGAGCCACATTAGGTTCTCCTACATACTTGGAAGGGGAGAGTGACACGAGGTGTTCACACTCTGCAAGCTCACCATTAGATGCCACTAAATCCTACACACTGCTCCTTTAAACCACCACATCTGCAGCTGAAAATAGTCCCCAGCAAGTGATCCACTAATGTTTATGTAACGTTTGCTAAAGAATACATTGCACAACTGTTTTAGGAAGTTATTTAAAAAGCTGTTTTTTATTTTAAATCAATATAGGGCCTGACACCTTGGAACAGTGAGCTTGGGGCTGAGAGCAACAGACACTCCTGAGAAGTCGGAAAGCACAGAAAAAAACAGAGTAAAATGTTGTTGGTGTGGTTCTTTTCCTGGTATTTGGTTACAGCAAGAAACATATAAAATACCTCCAGCCTTTTCCTTTAAGTTAGATAACAGAAACCTCCTTGCTTCGGTGTCCTTCAGCAAAACACTCTCTATGACTACAGTCATGCTGTTCTGTAACTGACTGTGTCCTCTGAGTTTCCTGTTGGAAATAATCAATTAGTTACCACATAATTATTAAAGTGGAGGATGGCTCATTTGAATTCCAACCTGTGGCTGATTAAAGTCCTGAAGGCGCTGTACACCATATTGCCACATGCATATAGTAGATTGATTTTAGTTAGTCTTTTTATGGTTTCATCAAGTCAGGTAGGGTCTATCATCACCAGAGTGTTTGGACTCTTTAAAGGAGCAATATGTAACAACTGTGCATTAAAAATGAGTCCAAATACTGAGTTGGAGCCATAGACGGTATATTAAATAAGGTGTAATCCTCTGGAATATGATCTATGGTTGAAGCAAGAGTCCTGCACTCTAACTTGATCAGCTGTCAATTATCTGTCAATGTAAAGCTGAGCACATTATCCCAAAAACCAAAGCCCACTGCTCCGCAAATAAATAAACACTCCGGACTGGCTGCATTACTGCCTGCCAGACTCCATTAACATATTATTAAATTTACCTGTTTTAAACATGTACTGTTTCTAAAAACTTATTGATGCTTTCTAATTACTCGTAAACAGACATTTACTCATTTGACGAACATTCAGCATGAATCTGAACTCTAATTAAAATGGAATGGAAATTTCAAAGGAGGACACTGCAGCTGTGGCGTTGTCAGAGAAGCGATAATTATGATTTAGCATGTTTTCTTAATCTCTGATGATGTATCATAGTCATTTTATGATTTATTACGGCAAATATATCACATAATTCTACTTTAATTAAAAGGCTGATGTGGAGTTAAGGCTAAAGACGTTGTCACAAGATTTGGGAAATTACCCAAATTTGAGTCTGTTTTCAAACAATGACTCTCAGTTCTGTTCTTTGAGTTTTTAATGCAGAAAAAAAAGAGTTCTGCTGTGAATGATGGTCAAGGTTTAGAGTGTTATTCAATGAGCACGCAAACTTTTTCTCATTCTGGGCCCAAAGGTCAGATGTCTATTAAAGGAGGCCATCAGTCTTTCTTAGAGGGCAGAGCTGTCAAAGAGCACACTTAATCTTCATGCAAAGTACCCTTAACCTCCAACACACAGACAAATCAAAGAGAGCGAAACAGACGAATGAGTCTGCTGTGTCGAGGAAGAGCCGAGGAAGTCTGAGATAATGAAAATATTCAGAGCTTCCTTGTGTCCTCCTCCCTCACTCTTCTATTTTTCTGTGTGTTTCTCACACATACAAACGCGCTCATAAGGGTGTATGCAATGTGGTGACAGATTTCTGCACACATCCATCTTGAGCAGGGGAAAGGAAAAAGGTTATCTTCACACAAAAGTCAGATGGGGGGTCTCAGTATATCTCTTAGTGCAGGAAAAGCAGTCAAATTCTCCCTCTTCCTTTTCAATGGATGTGAAAAATGAGGGCAAGAATTGTTGTGACGCCTGAGGAATTGCTTTTCCGAGACAATTTTTCTGCCATATTCATTTATCAGTAAAGTAAAGGCAGTAGGGACATATCGCCAGTGACTGGCTGGTTCAAAGCACACAAGTTCAGCTGTGAGGGAACCAATGCACTCGGCCCCCGAAAGGAAGACGACTGAAATAATCAATTAAAATGACATGGGTGGATGAAGAGTAAAATGTCAAACATTTACTGTCAGATTTTTCTAAATCATCCCCAGATATATTGGATTCTGGGAGTCACAGAAAGAAGAGTCATGTTTAGTTTGTGAGCCGTGGCTGAACGGAATCAACAAATCATGACAGAGACGTCTGTTCAGTGGCACGGGAAGAGAGGGGCTGGCTCACTCACTTTGACAGCTTTTAGGCTAAACTTCATTAGTCCAAAATGCTCATGACTCAGCTTTGTAAACACAACAAAACAGAGGGAATCCTAAATTCAGATTTTCTTTCTGGAAATTGGTTAATTTTGATACTCTTTTGTTTACTCAGAGTTTTTGAATTACTGCGTGTGTCAGTGTGATAGCGAACATTGTGGTCTGCGCTGTTTTTCTTTTAGATTTTCATCATCTGCATGCAATAAGGAAGGAAATGAGCTGACTGCTTGTGGATATCAGATGATTGCTGAGTAACTGGAGAAAACACCAGCGATACTTTAAGTCACGAATAGCCATCAGAATATCCCCGACTGTTAGTGAAGGACATGAAACAGATAGGATACATTATTAAGCAGGTAGGTTGGATTATGTGATGTGTACACCCCCTGTTTGGAGAAGCTGAGAGGGGTACCTGCACAGAAACCAAGCAATGAACTGCTGATGACAGGGTCGACACTAAAAGGTATTTTAGCCACTTAAAAAATGTCCACCTAAAAAATCAATAGCAATTTAAGTGTACGCTACATTTAGAATATTTTCACCGCTTTACTTGGCCTTCAGACAGCCTTTTCTGATGGAAAGCATGGTTGCATAAGCCAAACATCGCTGTCTCCAAACCAACCAGACTTCACAGACAAAATTAATAATTTTACCTTGCATAACACAGGAGCTGCTGGACTGCTGCTGCCTCGATCTATTAGTTTGTTCATGCCATGTTAGTGAATCTGAACTATCCTTTTAAAACACCAAAGTCACATCATTTCACAAACAAATCAAGGCAGCAATAGATCTGCAAGGTAAAATCACTGATTTCACTTACAGAGTTTGAATGGCTTGGCTTATTTTTTATAATGATGTATTTATTGGTAAAATGTAGATACAGATAGCATATAACTGCTCTGTGATTTACATTTTTCAGCTATATTAAATAAAGAACTCAAACAACAAGGTCAGAGAAGAAAGAAGAACAGAAAAACAGAGAATCCCAAAAAAAAAAGAGTTGTATTGCACTTTCTTTCTTCTTTTAAAATAATAATGACAATGCAAAGAGACAAACAACACCCCACCTCAAAACCATTTGGTTCTTTGCACTCAGAGTAGAATTAAACCATAAAAATTGTCATATTACTGATGTAAATATGAAAATGTATGTGGGTATAAAATAAAAAGCCCAGTTGAAAATAAAATAGCGAATGTCAGCCATCACATTTGAGATGAGGTAAGGCATCTATGAAGGCTCCCCAAATCTTCCTAACTATTGTTGGCCTTTTTCTAACAGATCTTCTCTGGAGCACAGTATGACATGAATTCATTGATCCAGTATCTTTGTGAGGGAGGGAGGTCAGATTTCCATTTTATTAAAATGCTTCTTTTTTTTTCTAGCTTGACAGAGTTATTTGTTTTCAATAGATTCAAATCTCAGAGGATCCAGACATTGGGATCCAGTGGAATAGTAATTTGTGTATTAGGTAGTTTTAATAATGTATTTGCAGAACTCTGGGCAGTGCCAGATCATATGTAAAAGATCTGCATTTGTAATTTTACATTTACACACAGTGATATGGTTTGGCTTATTTAACAGTTTTCAGAAAAGGTTGTCTGACATCAAAGTAAAGCAATGAAAATACTACTGCTTAGCCTCCATGATGGTACTCTTCTCTGCTTCTCTGTGGGTGTGCTGGCAGACGTCTACTGTAGCAACTATACTGATTGTAATACCTCCATAACCCCACATAAAAAAAATCCCGGAAACATCCCTTTAAGTTTTAGACATTATATGCCAGTAAAAGCTTGTATAATTACTTCCATCAAACAAGCTGAAAGGAAGACATCCTGCCACAAATGATAGCAGCAAAACAGGGGTGTAATATGAAGGAAGAGAAATCTGACTTGTTTCCTTCATCTGATAGAAAACATTCTCCACTATACAGTTCTTTCAGACTAACCATGACTCTCACCAGAGATTTACTTAAAAAGTGAGGTACATATATTTATTTTTTACTTGCGTGAAAATCATTCAAATGATATAATTTACTGTCCACGCATCCAAGATGATTGGTCTTTGGCTATGTGGGAGGAATGCAGAAAAACTGTAAGAAAAACAGCTTGAAGGACTGAATAGTTTTACAACAACATCCACAGAGTCTAGAACATACCATCCTACTAAAGCCTCTACACAATACAAATTCTCTGTGGTCCTGAAACCTTGAACTGCACCACAATATAACCATGTATACATGTTTCCAATTATTCAGATTCATTGGGCTAATCATCCGTAACAACAACATGAACACACAGGGGACATGGGGGAGCAATTAGCTCCATTTATCTGATTTAAGCACCAAACCTGCTCTGCCTCTCTTTCTGTCAGTCTCTGCCTGAAGCTAAACAAAACGGTTTTCTCAGCCTTTTAGTTTGACGATAGCATATAATTTCCAAGAGGAATCAGGGAGGTCCAGCGTGTGGTTTGATCCAGATATCTCTTCACTGTCATTTTTGAGCTCACCCTCCCTGAGAAATATTGCCACTAGAGGGGGTGGAAGTGTTCATACCGGAGTGACTAATCTTTCATCTGGAACATCTGAACAGTTTTAACTGAAATTTAGAAAGAGAGGAAGGAGGGAGAGAGAAAAGCACAGCCTCCTCTTCTTTTTTTCAGTGTGGGAGAGAGTCCTCGTCTTTCTGAAACAACCTCTACAAGTGGAAGCCACCGTAAAGAGCCCCGGGCCTGAGCTCTCTTGTATCTCCAGAGGCCTACACTGGGAACCCACTGTTGTCCCTGTAGACCAAGCTGCGGATGAGAGGATATTCCTTGCGCAACCCCCCGTATAAATGTTCTGTCTTTTACTCCCACTCTGTCTCGCTTCACACGCAACCGACGTGACCGACAGAGGAAAGCGAGGCAGACGCCATGTTTCCTGGGGAGAAAGACAGCTGGATCACTGAACCTGACATCCGGATGCCACACAACAATTCTTTTTGCCTGGGGAAAACAAGAGTTGAAACTACGCGCTCTGAACCGTAGGCAACACAACAAACCAACGGATTCCACGTGTTCTGGAACATCTGGGAATGAAAAAAAGAACAAGTGAAAATAACTCATGTGTAATGAAGTGAATGTAAAATATTCTGAACTTGTCTTGTAACAAACAGCTGGGAACCAGTCTAGACTAAAGAGCGGTGTCTATTATTAGATCAAATGAATAAACAAACCTTTGCTAAAAAGATCAAAGTTTTAGTTTTTGCCAGAGTTATAACTTCACATTCAACATCTGATACCCAGTGCAAAAGACAGACCCACAATTAGACTACTGTATATCACAAGAAAACTGTTCTTCATAGTTTGGTCTAGGCGGATAATTAGGTTAATGTCTGTTGTTCGACATGATTCATCAACTAGAAAATTGCAGAAACTACTAGTGTTTTTTTTTTTTTTTTTTTACCATGGACAGTAAAGAATAAGTGGGCAGAGTTGCAAGCAGCTTATTACAACAAATATGTTTGTTTATTATTAGCCTGTGCCCCCTTGTGGATGTAAAAAGAATTACAGAAGAAGTATAAGGAGGTGGGGTAAAGGGATTATCCTGGCAACTAATTTCCATGTAGATTGAATGCAAATTTCATTTAGACTAGTCAACTAATTTAACAGCAAGAAAACACTCAGAAAGCAGTTAAATAGAATGATTAATTAATTGTTAATGTCAAAGGTTAGCCTAAAAAATATTGCATGTATCAAGTCATTTGAAGCCGTCAATCACAGTCTACAATAGCCAAATTTTAAATGTCACTGAAATGTGTGGCTCTTCACGCCATGCAGTGCGAACACCACACATTATCCATCAAAACATGACAACAACTCACCAAATGCTTCAGCTTTTCACACCGAAAAAGGATCACAGCAGCAACCTGCTCTGCCGGAGGGTTAATGTCCGCGTCCATGCTAACTGTGATTACGTATTGCTCTAGTCGAGGTATTACTATATGTTAGTTTATTCTGTCACAGTCTACATACAACCTCATTTTCATTTCTGTTTCAAAATACTGACAAACCATGCTGTTTACGAGCTGTCAACAGTCCCAGTTTGCCGATAACAACATACAGATCATTGGGGCATTTGTGCTGGGCGAGAAGGGTTGCCGTCTGCCAGGGCTGCCACCCCAACAAATGGCAGGCTGCAGCATAACATTTTAGAGGCAACAGTTAACTGACATTGAAGACTGATCAATAGTTGAACTGCCTAGTATTTCTGGTGCCGACTAGGGAAGGTGGTGACATCATTTAGTCAACTAATAGCGTTAATCCTTGGATGGATGGATGGATGGATGGATGGATGGATGGATGGATGGCCCAGACAACCACATGACTTTCACCTGTTCTTCTGCAAAGGTGTAATGATTTTTCTTGGTGCCATTTATAGTAATGTAATTTAGTTTAAAACTCTTTACTTTAAACTGATGATGCTGATCGAATAAATGTCTATCTTCAACTGGTACTTCTGAAAAAAATAATCATTCTTCATAGTTGGTGCTGATGTGTTTAAGGACCCCATGTGGCTCAATTTAAAATCCTCACAGGGTGGCATTTCTCCTACAGTGTGAAGAGAAATATCTAAGTATTGAGTGGCTCTGGGCGTGTTTTTGCTGCCAAGAAAAAAGAAAAAAATTTCACAATGGAATAAAGGTTTTATCTGGGTTGACCAGAATGCTTATAGTTTTCAGAATTGCACTTTTGTACAACACTATAAACAGCAGGAGGCTATTGTTAATTGTTGCCTCCAGAGTGTTACAGCTGAACCAATATTGCGTATAAGTAACTAAAGGAGCCTCTATGGCTTGTAAACTCTTCTCTTTTATTCCTGAGAACATTGTGTTCACTTAAATAAATTTAGCTTTTATATTTCTCACAACACATCCCGAAAAACACACTACCCCGAGCACTTTACTGAAGATATTTACAACCATCGATTCTGAGCTGGCCTGAGGAACCGGAGCAGATGGTAAGTAGCCAACGAGTCACTGAGCATGGCCTCGTTGCGATAAACTATTGTTATAGTCCAGAATGAATTAGGTTTATAACCATAAAGCATTCAGAATGGGCGAGATAAATCACAGCGTCTCGGGATGATTAGACATCCATTCATAAAGTCTCAATCTTGTGCAGTTTTGCATGCATGGCCACAGCTCGTTGTTTACTCTCACATTTCACATCATCACACGCCTCACAGTCGCAAACATCACATCCTCCACGATCACAACTTTCATCATATGACTTTTCATTAATTTTCAAGCATCTAAATAAGCACTCTGCAGTCAGAGAGAGAA
This sequence comes from Lutjanus erythropterus, assembly GCF_056507025.1. NCBI lineage: Eukaryota > Metazoa > Chordata > Actinopteri > Lutjaniformes > Lutjanidae > Lutjanus > Lutjanus erythropterus. The sequence goes on from NC_139329.1 coordinate 10,849,414, forward strand.
GAAGAAGACATGAGAAGAGACGACACGAGTTGAGGCGCGTTTTCTCCACTTGTTCCTGCATGCTGCTGCTTGAATCTTATCAAAATCATATTCATTTCTTTTTTTTTTTTAATTAAATTAAATTTTATTTTATTTTCTTTATCCAATCACTGTCACTCACACACACAATCATATCTGGGAGCTGGAAAAAACAACCACCTGCTGTTTACAGTACAGTCTTGTCATAATGTTTAATTAATTACTCTCTAATAAACGTCTAATGAATTTCTAATAAAGGGTCTAATTTGATACCAAGTATGGCTTGTTGCATGTTATTAGTGTACCGTTAAGAACACATTACTTCTAGTTTTTGTTTAATTTCATACAAACTACAGCTTGTGACATAATGTCAGTGGACACCAAACAAGCTACAAAACAACAGCTGGAATCTGTTGGTTTTTAAAAGCAGGTGAAGTGAGATCAACATGGGCACAGTGCTGCTCCTGTAGCATGCAGCAAACTCACTAGTGTTTGCAATGAAAACACCATTTACTTTTAATGCTTCTTGGAATTGCTTGGGCTTGTTCCTATTATTATATGCATCATTGATGAGAGATCGCTGCATATGTAGAAGTTGATTCACTGCCATTGAGAGAGGGGGATCTCAGGTTGTAGGTGCATGCACAAGATTTTCTTCTTCTTCCTCCCAACAGTTCAATTTCATTGTCATGCTCATGAGGTAAATCATACAGGATCTTAAGTGTATGAGTGAATGACACTAGTCACAGTTTTTATAAGAGAGATAGTTATTTAAAGAAAAAGCCCAATACTCCAACTCTGAATAGTTAAACTCTGTTATCACAGCTGTAGCCAGTTCTGACTTTTTGCTTATTTCTTCCCATTTATTTGTCTGCCAAGACACTGTTCATTCCAGTATGCTTTATTGGCATGAAAGTCAAAGTGTCAAGCTTGTTTCTTCAACTACGAGCATTTTTGACTATCTAAAATGAGTAAAAATCAGCTACTGTGAATTTTAATTTTAAACATTAGAGGCTGCGTTACATATAAATAGGTATCCAAAAGTGCATATAGACACCAAAATTTCAATCTGGAATGTGTTTATTTTTTCATAGTTTTCACCATTACATTATGGTAAGGACAAAAAAGCATTTTTACAACATTTTAAGACATTTAAATGTAATTTCATTGACATTTGTGCATCATTAAAGAGTGAAAGAATAACAAATGGGGGATTTCATGATGTTCTCTACTCAATGGGAAATTTTAACAGTAACCTTAGGTAAGTATCCTTGTTGTAAGGACACATGTTAATGGTAAATGGTATTAATGTAACCTTTAACAATAAGCTACTGTTACATTTATTGGATTATATTGCTGTCTCACTCAATACTGGACCACTTTTCCAAAATCGTTGCCTATGTTAGTCACTTAGACACAAAAACAGGAGAAATTGGTAAAGTAACATTTATGATGCAATTCCATTTGAAATAATGTCATAATGGAATTTTTAATATCCAAACACTGAGACCACAGAAATGGAACACGATCAAAAGTGGTGTTTGAATCCATAATATGCTTTAAAGATGTTATTAAATCGTGTTATTTAGTGGCTGTTTTTTTTTTGTCAAGATGTTTAATCACACTTTTTCACATGCTTTAATTACACTCACTCACCTGTCATCCTCCATCTGACCAGCTGGGACCTTCACTGTGCTCCCACCAGTTCAACCACCAGACCTCCACACCCACTTGCACACCTGCTTCTCATTCCCAAATCAGTCGTCTAGAGTATTTATACCAGCACATTTCCACCTGCATCTCTGGCTGCACATGAAACTGCCTACAACATACTAACAACAAACACAGCATGTAACATATACTGGCAATCTAATGTAAAAAAAAACAAAAAAACATGAGTCTTAAATATGGCACGAATTTCCCATCATGTTTAGTGCTGGACTGAGCAGTTTGTTAAGGTTGCTATTTTATCAAAGTCAAAGTTTCTTTATTGTCAATACCACATATGTACAGGACATACAGAGGATCGAAATTTTGTTACTCTCAGACCCTACAACGGAGAAAACATAAATCTAAAAACTGTACATTAGAAATAAAAGTGTAAAAAGAGATAAAAATAATTTGTAATAAAGTGAAAATAGAAAGATGTTACGAGATGCAAATGTTTTGTCATTAAGGGGCTGACTTTGGCTGAGAGCTCCTGTCACTCTCCTGTGCTTTTTGCCACAATATTTTATTGCATTTTCGACAACCATCTGTCGACCCGAGGATGGAAACCACTGGTGCAGTTATAAATGTAGATGTTAATCATTTTCCTGAAGACAACCATTTACCTGACAGACAGGCGAGTGGAAGGAGCCAAACTGTCCGGTGTTTTGTTGCATTGCACTGCAAATGTAAAGTGTGTTGGAGGTCATTTTAGTTCTCCTGGTATTTCTGTTCTTGGAAACGTGACATGATCCTTCCTTCACTCAAACTGGGTGCCTTTTTGTAAATCTTGTGCACTGGTGGTATTTTTGTACACCATAATGTCCATGTTTCGTCATATTGTCATATTGTGAACAGCGTCATAATTTCAATAAAATACATCAAAAATATAATGTGATGTTCATGACAGAATAACAGTGGTAAAGGAATTAAAAACATCTCACAAGTCGTGTTCCTGGCTTTCATCTGCCATTGCTGCTGAAGTCGTCGGCTGCGTTGGCTCCAGTCATGTTGTAGTCCTTGGTTTCAAGACTACTTTTTGAAGGTTTCTATCTGAATCAACTGCATTTTTATTCGGTGTTAAACAAACAGGACTCAGGATTTTATCTCAAGAGGGACATCAACATTTTCTGGGCACTGTGATTTATTTTTTTAACATCACATCTCTGATTGAATGAAAAACATCCTGCTTGACTTATTTTTTTCATTTGAAATTTTTTTTAAACTGCAGAGTTCACTAGCAAAACAGTGCCCAAATGAAAAGAACGATGACAACACTGGCCACATAAAGCTTCATAGCCAATGCACATACATAGAAATGCATAATCACTAATGTCAGCTCCATTGTAAATGCAACACACTATGGTACCACACCTTCACTCGGGTGAGAGAGCTGGAGATGTAACAACTTTTGGTCTTGACTTGGCCTCATCCCCTCAGTTTCAAGTTCAAGTTTATTGTGACTGTTCCAGCATGTTGCATTGTGGGATACAGTAAGTATAGTACACTGGTTGGACTTGACAACAGTTTTTTTGTTTGTTTGTTTGTTTGTTTGTTTTTGCACTGCAGATTTTGCTTTTGTTTGCATGCTGAATACTACATGTTACATTTTGGCCAAATCATATGCTAATGTAGTGGGCGGTTTTTAATACAGCTGTTCACTGATTCTCTTTAGCAGCTTCTTAGCATTCAAGCCTATTTGTGTTTCCAAACCACCCTGTTTTTCTTTTGTTTTGTTTGTTTGTTTGTTTGTTTTTTGTTTTGTTTTGTTGTTTTTCTTAACTCCGCCTGCCTTTTTGGACTTTTGCCTGCTACATTCTGCCCCTCTGGGCTCTTTTGCCTGCTTTGGTTGCCAAACTGTTGCTGACCTCTCACTGCCTTTTTGACACAGTACAGTCTGCTCTTAACTTACGTACTCAGCTCATCTGTGACTCATGCTTTTCCAAACCTCGGTGCACTGATGATGTTTTACGAATGTGTAACTGTGACGATGAGTACAGCAGCCCTAGATTAACAGCGCTCCATCTATGCTTTTGTATGGAGCATATTTTTCTGTTTCCCTTTTGAACCTGCCTCCCATCAATCAGCTTTTTTATTTGACACACAACTCCAGACTAAAAGGCATCAGTATGCTTCAGCCGAAGCGCTCGGTTGAGCAGCGTCTGAACCCATCTCCGCCCACACGGTTCTAAAATCTGCGTCTGTGTCCATGTGTGGAGGCGAGAAAGTGCAAAAAGCAGGATTAAAACTTCTCAAGTGCTCCAAGTGCTTTGTCACTTTTTGTACACACAAAGGAGTACGACAATATGTGTATATGTTCTATACATGTGAACCATTATTTCCATATGTGAATGATTATCACCTCACCTTCTGAGACGACAGGCTTTTCATCACACCTAAGAGGGTGGCTGTTTGGAACAGCTTCAAACTACAAACTTCAAACATGGTCAGAAGACACATTGTACAAAATAGTGCGTAAGATAAAGGCAGATTTGCTGTAATTACTCTATAACAATACTTATACAGATATTAAAAGGATAGAAAAGTGTACCAGATAACAGTTGCATGTGACAGTATGTGAAGCTCTTCATGTCAGCTCAGGCCAGGCCAGTTCTTTCCACTTCTCCACAGGTGCCATCCAGATACAAGCCATGTCTTGATGGTCAGATTATCTAATGATCCGTAAGTCTTTTACAAAAACGATCCATGTAATAGGGCTGATTCACAGTTGGCCAGTCCTGTATTTCGCCTAGTGCAAGATATTTAGCCAATTACTGGCCACATTTCCATGAAATTTGTTTGTGATGGCCATTGGATAATTTCTGACTGTCTCCCTGAAACACACTGTGGAAGTGAATGATCGTCAGAAGACAATTTGTTTGTGATTTGGTTGCTATAGTGCAACTTTTAAAATAGCTCGTCAATTGTTTTGTCCAACACCTCCGTGCTGTGTAACACTGCAGCCTGTGGAGCTATAGGGCTCCTATAGGACTATGCTTTTAGTTGTGTTCTTATAAATCAAGTGGTGGGAACTAGCAAATTATATACAGGTAATGAGCGAGCTGGAAGAAGACACAAGTGGAAAGGATATTGATCTTTCTCCATCCTGCTCATTAAGAAGCCTCTTCTACAGCGCTGTTTCCAACCTTTGTTGCTCAGGTCTTTTTTATTCGGAGTGTTGAGTGTTTGATTGTTGGGTGTTTCTGCAGCAACACGGACTTTAAAAAGAGTTTTACATGTTCAAACTCCTTCAGAGAGAGGGTGAAATGATTGAAGTGTATACAGTTCAGTATATTTTGCAAACATTCAGAGCCCTTCTTGCACATTAAATGCAGTTTGCGTGTGTATCATTTACAGTGTATACTTTGGGAAAGCGGTAAAGATATTTTGTTAATTTGCTCGTGTTTTGTTGATTTACATTTGCAATGAGCTCTCTTGGCCATTCTAAGTACGTATTAAGTAAACTGAAATTTGTGCACTTGCATAGCATGGTGTAATTGCAGCAATTTATAATGCTGGCCATAAAGTGCGATACTTACTGTTACTGTGTATGTAAAAGAGTTCTTAAAGCACCTTGAAAACCATTAAACCCACAGAGGCTTTAACTATGCCAGGTTTAATGTTCATCTGATAATATAATATCTTTAATGAAATTTTCACTTTCCTGTCAAGTTCAAACCATTTAGGACACTAAAGGAACTATGCTGCTAAGTGATTATATAATTGGTCAAAACTTAGTAAGACACAGCAGTTCAGTCAATCTGGCACTTAGCAGAATATGTCCTTGAGAATCCAGTCCTTTGCAATCTGTACATAAAAGATTTCTCCTTCTATTGTACAGACTGGACGATAACATATACATTACATACATACACAATATACATGATACAATGGTAAACAAAACATGGAGAACAAATGTGCACAAAAGCAAATAAAAGAATGTAGCAGGGGGCATAAATAAAGACTTTTTTTCATTTCTTTTTTTAAAATACATATCCAGATACAGTAATTCAGCTGTATGTTTTGTTTTAGTATGTCAATAATTCTCTTTCTGTATTCTACCTTAAACCTGCAGTTTATGAACCAATTTGTGTAAAACATTTTTCAAAAACATACATCTACTGGCACAATTATATGGAAACCTTGGAAAAATAAGTGTTGATCCATTTTTCAATTCTGCTGGATTTACAACTTCAGCAGGTAATTTTTTTCTGTTTTCCTGTTTTCGCAGGTTTTGGCACCAGTTAAAATACATTTTACAAGACATGTTATATAATATGGTAACACTAAATATATGTTCCTTGTGTTAGAGTGCATGGAGGGATTAAATCTCACCTGGAGGAAAACACAAATGCTTTGAGTCTTATTTAAAACTTGGGAATGTGGTGCATTTCAGCCTCTTGTGGCTGAAATGAGTATCACAACAACAGATACGAGACAAACAATCCTGGCAAAACTTTTTTTTCCCCAACCCGTTTCACATTTAAAAAATATTCATGAACTGACTTACTGTAGAAAATTGTTCTGGCAAACTTTTACCTGTTCTTAAGTCATAAACACAGGAGAAAAAAAATAGTTCAGATTAGATTTATAAGATGGAATCGTATGCGGTTTAACACTGACTTTAAAAAAACAAGTTAAAAATAACATTTCTGTGAGATGATGTAATGGCTGGCCTGGACAAACACATGAGATTTTTGCTGAGTTCTTAAGATGTGAGCGACGTCTTTACTGACTGCAGTGATTTAAAGTTCAGATATGACTTTATGATTACAGACAAGATTTGTAGCCTGTCAAGACGGTGCCAACCGCTTTGACAGTATTTCCATCTCTGGTGTTGACATGCCCTAGTGCAATGAATGAAATCATCACAGTTACTGAGTCTGCACCTCTGCAAATCTCTGTGACACCTGAGCAACTCTATCTTCTGAAGAAGACTGTGTGATGATGTTGAAAGCTCCAGAAAGGATAACAAGTGGACGCTGATTTGTGATTGTTTGGTCCTGGTTCCTGGTTCCTGTCTTGAGCAAAATCTGTACTCAAGTACTGTTAGATTACTGAAATATTACTCATATGTATGCATGAAATGAAAGATTTGTCTACATTCAACTAGCAGTAGGAGGCCTAGATGCAGGCCATAAGAAAGAAAGGACAGGCCAAATTGTACAGTTAGCATTAGAAAATTAACAATGCAGGTTAGACTGCAAGGAGGCTAGTGTAGAGTTATATGTTAAAAGGATGAAACTATCTCAAAATAAGCAGGCAAACTATGAATAAAACATGACAACACAAACCAACTTAAACCAAATCAGAACCGTTCTGCAAAACTTGCCTGTTACTACACACAGCAAGCAAAGGTGACTTACTCCTCACAACACACACATGCAAGATGGCTACTCTACTACTCAGTTTTTCCCCTCTAACACAGCAGAGAACCCCAAAAGAAAAAGAAAAATACATGGCTCTAGATAGGGCCTTTCACATTTTTTGCATGTTTTGCTGCCACCATAGTTTCTCCTACATACACGCTTGGAAGGGGAGGGTGAGGTGAGGGGTGTTCAGTTGGTTGAATGCCACTAAATCTCACACACTGGCCCTTTAATTCGCCTCGGTAGTTCAGACAACAAAGGTACTTGGCTGGATTTTGAAAAAGATTAAAGTTAATCCCGTGTTAGAAAGCCCTTTCTGGCAGAAAGACTTGAAGGCTAACTTCTCTCATGTGCATGATGGATTCTTCAAATGCCATGAGGAGCACAAGGAGCACAACTTAATTTTTCACGTACTATCTGTCTCATTAACCACTGTCAGTTTCAGCAAATATGACAAAAAGTTATTTTTCTTAACATCTCCTACAGAACCTTTAAACCATACTCATTGGACATCCCCGGATGATGTGCAGAAAATTTCAGCCTGTGTGGACATAGGCTTTTTTGTTTTTTTGTTTTCATTTCATTGTTTGATCTGTATATTTTTATTCAAAATACAATAACTTTAAAGTCAGGGCACTGCTGTGGTGTGTCCATCTGTATGTTCGACAGCAAAGTCAGGTGAAATGTTTGATTGTCATTGCATGATTGTGTATTTCATGGCTCAAGATGTGTTTTGCTTTTTTTTTATATAAATCAGCCAACTATCATTCACCAGCCATATCATTTACAGACAAGTCAAAGCAGAGTAAGCAGACATGGTGACAGGCAGTGCTTCCCGAAATGAAGCAAATCAATTGCACTGCATGCTGTGCACCTGCCAGGATGCCGCCATGGAGAACACCTCTCTCATGAAACACACAGAGGGATGGCATCATAACCAAGGAGGAAAAAAAAAAATCTCCCTGAATATCTTTCTGTCTGTCATACACGAACAAAGTTTGCCATGACCTCAGATGTGATTGACAACCTGGCCTAAACACAATGGCATCCTCACGTATGAAGCGCACACACTCACCTCCAATGGGCCAGAAGTCTGCAGGAAGAGGGTTGCTCATTTACCGGCTGGATTGTCATTCAGAGCAGCAGTGTAGAAGGATCAATTGTCCTAATCAGTGAATTAAAAAGGCTCTCACAGTCGGGTTATCCGGGAGGGTTGTCAGAACAGAAAACAGAGTCTGATACCTTGGTGCTACACATCCTTCTACTATCGCTTTACATCAGACACAAGAAACATGAAATCTTTAATGATCTCAGGCTCTCTGGGCTACCATCAGAAGAACTGATGTTTTTATGTTTATTCATATTCAAGAGGAAATTACACATTACAGCTGGCCATGTAAACATCATATATCAGTATTTCTGCTCCGCTCCTAATGTCTGATATTTGCATGCCGTCTGTGGTGGTTTACTGGTCAGAGTGTGATGTGGGTGGACGTATCCATGGATCACTATAAAGTGCTCCTACTGAAGCATGGTCAGGAATTTTAATGTGTTAATGGAGTGCTGTACGGCTGGGTTAAAAAAAATAAATTAATTGATTCAAATCAATTTTCCTTTGCATGGTCTGATATCGATTCCTAAAATCCCAAAGTCGATCTTCAGTTTAAATGTCTTTTCTCCCACTATTGTGTGCTAAAGCCTGCAGTTAAAATCCCAGTAGTCTTGTATAACCAGCCATTGGCCTTTGGCCTTTCACCAGCCTTCTCGTAGTGCAAGACTTTGCTAAATTTAGTGTGTTGGTCAGGTCATGTTTAATAAAAAAAAGCACATGATTTATGTAACTGCTTTGGGGTCAATTCTTAATGTAAGCATTAATATTTTTAATAATGCACCAGTTCCTTGTACACTTCACAGCATTTTCTGAGAATCTCTTCTATATTAAAATCAAAATTAGTATTGTAACTGAAATATTGCTAATCAAATGCATATCAAATTGAGCTGAATTGTAAACAATAAAATCCAGACTATGTGAATCTAAATGAATCAGTGTGGGGAATCTGAATTGATACCCAGCCCTAGAGTGTTGGGCGAATTACTGAAATTTAGTTATAAGTAATTACCTGGTGTTATTTACATCTTCCAAAAAAAAAGGAATTAAATAACTTCACCAATTACAGCACTTTAAAAGCAATTTGTTACATTTGCTTGGTGTATAATTTTTGTCAACTGTCATTGTACCTATTATCACTAGCAGGACTTGTTAATACTCCCAACCACCAGAGGGCAGCAACTATCAGAGTCTACCTGTACGGTACACTTTTATTGTCTGTGGTTTAGACAGTAGGATTTTGTAGAAGTTCCACAGGAAGCTGGATATGTTAACCAACCGACGCTACAGTTGTTAATACATAATTTTATGATAAATATTTTATATTAAACTATGATGAACAGCAAGCTCACACTGCCTGAGCTCTCTCACACCACCGTAAGGTCAGGTGACAGTAGATCATAGTTACACATAGTTACTGTACTCTGCATCTGAACAGAACAGTTGTGACCTACATCAAATTGGCAAAACGTGTGATTTGCCTCCATTTACCAGCACGAACCAAACATTAATAACCTCATTCATATTTCACCCCAATATGATTTATTAACAAATATAGACACTTTGCTTCGTCGGTTGTCTGTCACATTATCACGCAATGATGAGGTCATTGCTTGATCAGATTGTCTATGCACTCCCATTCAATTTGTAGACGTGGAATTTCCGGTAACGCTTGAATGCTCAAATCCATTTGGTGCATCTGAAGAGGAAACATTTCACCTATTAAACTTTTAAAATCAGGTGGGTATTCTGGTGCGCTGGATATGAGAGATACAACCACTTTAACACGTTTCTGTGTGTAGACTCGTACGCTTGTCCTTCGAATTAAACCCATCATAACTAATTAAAATGAATAAATTGTGTCTCAGTAGCACTGTGGCTCATGAAAATATGTGTTGTGTGTAATGCAGAAGTAAACTGGACCTTGTATCTTTTTTTTTTATGAGGGATTACCACTTCAGTTTCTCCTTCAGTCAATTTGGGACATTTGTTGTAGATGAGGCATAAAGGAAATGAAAAATAGCTTGTAAGGTAAGTGCATCTCGTAATTGTATCTACATCATAGTTTACTGAGACTAGACTAGTTTGACAGGAAAAGTCAATTTATGTCTTGCTGCTTACTATTAATGTTTTATTCAGCTTTCTTGTCAGACACATCTGACAAAATGTGTGAAAGAAAATAGCAATGAGTAAAAGAAAGAAACTGAAGGCTGGCTGGCAGTGGGCTGTTTTAAGGTTTACCTGGAGTCAGCATCAGCAGCTGGCTAAAGCAGAGGCCCTATAAATGACCAGCCCAAAGAGCATCCATCACAGACTGATAGAAGATATTGTTCAGAGGTATATTGTATGTTGTTCCTAAAAGATCTCACCCAGTCCTCAGTCCAAAGGTAGCTCAAAAAAGTCGAAGCTCAACACCGCTACACATGCACAGCTGAGTCTCGGGGCAGGTTCACACCAATTTACATGCATTTGTTTCAGTGTGAGAGCAGTTGGCCGCATTTATCTGTGTGCTTAACCAATGAACGGTGTGGAGCAACAACATCAGTATTGCTAAAGTTGACAACAACTCATAACATTACTGCAAGTGCAGCTTCCCAGCAAAAGCAATTCATGAAATCCATCTAAAACTAAAGATAGACATGTGTCGACCCCAAACCAGTTGAGCCACAGTTAGCCAGTCAGTTTAGTTTCTTTCCTGTGTCGCCGTTTGTACTTTCAGATATCAGCTTTATTTTACTGTTTCATGTTCACTTCCAATTGTATAGGAGCCGTGTTAAATTACCGCACATGAAAACCCCCAGGGAATGAAACGTCCACAGTTTTATAGCTGCTCAACTCAAGACAGGCACATCATGTATGGGTCAGTGAGTGAGTTTACAGTTTCTGGACTTTTTGAGTTTTGCCCTTGTGAACGTGAATCAGACCATCATCCTTACACTGGTTCAATTGAAAAACCGGACCTTTAAGTGTGAATGTGCCCACAGATGTAACTGATAAGACCCATCCACTACCAGCCAGTCAAAAAATAAATTAGAAAGAATACTCAACCCACCACATCACATTTGACAGGTGACCTTTTCACCTGAAGCTGTGTTTTCATGCTGGCGCAAAGGTATAAACAAGGTATAAACCTAACCTTATGGACCTCATTTTTAGACAGCCACTGGTTCTGTTCATTTTGCTATTACAGGAAAAAACGTTTTGAGAACTTTGAAATTTGAAACTTTCTGCTAATCAGTTACAGGAAACATCACATCAGTTTTGTTTGAAATTATAAGAATTTCAACAAAAAATGTTCCTAATCATGGATTACCTACCTCAAGCAAGTAGCAGAAATTAGATTCTAATACTATACAGGGATGAACGGAAACCAGTTACTGAAAAATACACTGATTTTGAATGATTGAGTTATTTGTGCAAATGGGTAAAAAAAACCCCATAAAACTACAGGTTTGAAGTCTGAGGTAGCTACTGTTGCAGTATTTACAACAACACAATTTTAAAATCTGCTGGTTTGGCTACAAAGCTCTGTGGTAGGGTCAAGGCTTTCAAACATAACAGCCTTTAACAACATCCATTCAAGTTGGGGGCTATAAAGATGGAGAGTTCAATTTTAGAGATTTCAGTCCAGTTTTTTGTGGTTTCAAGTGTTCATGTGTATTCTTCAAGTGTTTCAGCAACTGCAGGTTGTAAAGCAAAATGTTCCCTCTGGAAGTGAAATGTTTACTCTCTCTCCCCTTTTTCTTTTCTTTTCATTTCTCTTCAAGACACTGTTCTGGCACTGTCTTTGAAATCAGAACAGCTAATTGTACTTCGACCTAATCTACACCTGACCGTGGAAAAAAAGGATGGATAATTGCAGAGAAACAGAGTCTTTGTGAGTTTGACAAGCCTAAAATTATTAGTTGCAGAATCTTGTCCATGCCTTTTCCCCCTTAGCGGAATTACAGAGCAGTTGATGTCAATAGGCATGTGCAGCATTGTCAGTATGTCCTAAAAATCTTCCCTGAACATTATGAAAAATCAACACAAAATCATGGACAAATGGCTTGTTTAATGACCAAAGCACAAAACTATAGAATATGTAGGGAAAGGATAACAGACTATGTTTTAGTTATTGTTTGCATTTTTTCTTCTGATTTATCATAGCCAGCCTGACAAACAAAGTATGTGAGTATCGTTTCTTATTGTTGACCAAATCTATCAGCTACCTGGACCATCTGGTTCGGGGAGAAAACTCAGATTCAGCTTGTCTTTCATGTCCTCTAAGTGTCCTTTAGACAATCCAGCTAGGCTAAAGTGAGAATGTAGCAATGTGGTTTAGCTTCTGTCTGCATTTATGTCTTTAAATAATCTGACAGCAATGTCAAACTGCTGCCAGAGGATGTCAAGGGATTATTTTCAGGAGGACCTGCAATCTAAAGCACCCAGTGTGTATTGTGACCAGTTAGTAGCTGGTTCTACTGCTTACCCCATCTCAACATGTTCTTCACTCACATGTTACATGCAACAGAAACACTCTAATTTTAATCTATGCAGTTGTCTGCACCAGTTCTGTGCATTTCACATCTGAGCTGCGCCCGATGGACGTGAGCACAACCTAATCTATTTTTCGACAATACATGCAGCAATATGTGATCGATGCCCGATCAAAAGGTACTGATTGCAGCAGAGTGAGCTCCTCACACTGCTCCCACAAACTCTTCCTTGACTTTACCCAGCAGCCAGTAAGCAAGAAACAGGAACGTCTTGAACTTCTTCTTTATTTATGGACAAGCTTTCACTGTACATTTACTGCCACTGGACAACTTCACTGCTAAACTTTAATCCCTAGTGTTTCCCTCAGACTTTTCTTGGACAAGGCGCCCAGCTAAATTAACAGCTGCTGACAGTTACACTTTTCTCTGCACAGTAAGACACAAGGACAGTCTCCTGTTTGCTTCACCAAGTTGGTGTCAGTGTCATTTGGATGTCACAGTGATTTAGATCATTTTGACTGGCAGTGTCAAGTCTCCTTGTCGCTGCTCAGCTGCTGCTGTGAAATCAGAATCGTGGGTGAAAAAACAAAACAAAAAGCAAGTTCTGTTTTGGGGCGACTCTGTAAAGCAAACTGCTGATGAAGAAAGTCAACAGATCAGACATGTACAGGAAGAGAAAAAGAAGGGGAGGAACTGTCATTCTGCGCTAAAAACTATTGATTCCTCTGCTCTGATCGCCGGCGTCTGTCTGGTCTGAGTGCTCTCTCTTGCTCACTCTGTGCACACACTGCCATGCTTTTGCCACAATCAAAAATAGATCAGGGACATTCACACATAGTGAAGAAAAACTGCACACTGTATATAAAGTTTTGTTGCTCATTTCCTGCTGATGCTTTGAAATGCGCTAACAAGTACAGACAAAAACACTAAAGTGTGGCAAGTGTCAAGCAAGTGTGATGCTGACATGACATTTGCAGTCTAGACGGGGGGTTAGTGGTAATTCATTCTCCTAGAGATAAGAGTAAAAGGATTTCTGCAGTAGTGCCGCAACACTGTCCACCATGCTGCACGTGTGCAGCAGCTAATTGGTGGTAGTCTGTGGTGCCAAGCATTTGATCCCTCACTGGCTTCCCACTAGGGAGTACTGCTGGAGCTGGAAAGTGGAAAAAAAACACAATCCTGATAACATGATTATTAAAACCCACTGTTTGTGAATGTGTGAAAAAATCAGAGTGCAAAATCTGATGAGTAAAACTGTGAAGCGGTTTAACAAGTGGCTTAATCAGATATGCCTCCCCTATCAGAATGCAGAGTGGTGTTCAATACATGGAGCACTGAGTAAAGACAGTCCGAATGTTACAACTGTATGTCCATCAGCAATGCTCGTGTCCCTAAAACCACCCAAACAGTCCAGAAGATTGGATTTACTGAAAGCAAAATGCTAAAACAGCTCTGTATAGTTGTAAAGGATATTGGTGTTTGATGGTGTGTGTGTGTGTGTTCCTCAAAAGATGTTGCACCATAAGATATTACCACACTATTTCTGAAACACAAAAATGAGAATTAACAATTTTCTGTTTCATTATCAGCATTTCTGCTCACAGTCTGTTTTGATTCACTGCATAAAAACTCTCATTTTTCAGCCTCGTTCTGTCAGTGTCACATATACAAGGACGTCTCTTCATCAGTAAGTCACACTTAGTGAGTTTAAGTCACAGCTGGCTTATCTTAATGATCATTTAAATATAATCACATTGTAAGAGGAGTAAAAGAGAAGTACAGTGGGAGAACAGTTGCATCACAACAGCAACCAGTCCATCCCTCCTGTGTGTGTGTGTAAGTACATTCACATGTCTCTATGAACACATGTATTAATGTTTAATGTGTCAGTGTACCTCTGCTAGTTTGTCCATGCAGAATGTGTGCGTATGCCACCACCCTTGTTGTCCTAATGGTACACTGTGTTCTTTGAAATTCCTGATCACGCTGGAAAAAGGCAACCTGATGAATACACACAGAGACAGAGAAACAGAGAGGGAGAGCACAAGGTGGGGAACTGCGGGAACCTGGCTGTCAGTGCACTTCAAGCACTGTGACGAAACTAACGGATCAAAAAACGGAACAGAGAGAAACCAAAGATCATATAACTGTCTGACGAGAAGTAAGAAGGGCTCTTTCTTTGCTTTGTCATTCCAGTTTTCTCTCTCAATACTTCCCGTACCTCATCTTTTCTGTCTGTAAATAGTTTTGCTCTTTCTTTCTTCTCTATGAAGAACACACTGACCAGACAGTGTTTAAAGATGACCATAATATAACAAAGGGAGAACACAGAATGGCCGGTAAGACAGCGGAAGGACACAGAAATCCTTGTAAACAATCACAGTCTGTGTCACACCAGCTGCATACAACCCTGAAATAATGGCTTCAAAAACCAACATTACTCTTTATTTTCCATTTCATCTTTGTCCTCTGTGTTTTTTACTGCCTCTGTGTCTCAGCTCTGTGTACAGGAAGTGAAGTCTGTAGTCAGCGCCGGCCTCTCTCCCACACTTTTTTCTCATTGTGGAAAAAAAATAGTAGAGAAAAACCCAACAAAAAAATTATTCACCGTCTAACATAATGGCCCATTAAGGTCTCTCTTTGAGTTCGGTTTAGTGGCAGCTTTGGCTGTGAAGCCTCGTCTCAAAGTCAATTCATTAGGCTCTGAAATGGCATGCCTGCCATTAACAACTATATAATGACAAAATTAATAAAACAACGATGTTTTATCACCATTGCGGATTTAAAAAAAGGGAGTCGTTAGCTCATTGGCACTGGGGAGATTTAAACTTTATTATGTACACTGATATGACAATGCTGACAATACAGGATTACGGTGCTAATATGTTATCCATGTAAACAGAAGCCAGTAAGAAGAAAGTTATATCCCGGTGAGTGTAAACCAGCATGCGATGCCTCTGATTCATTTTTTTTAATCAATCGTTGCATGTGATTAGTTCTCCGAGAGCTAATTGCTGTCTATTTATAGTGTTATTCAAACTGTGTTGGTGTCTGCAGAACAGAGGCTGGTTAACCAGGCAAGCCTTGAAGTGGGTCAGTCTCTCTGCTCTTGTGCATAACCCTGAAAACAATGCAGCACCAGACTCCGAGTCCTTGAGATAATTGCGATGCAATGAAGTTATACATAAGATGACAGAAATGATGATGAATGGGTGGCTGTGCTAATAGAAAAGACTTCTCGGAGGGATATAGAAATGATTGACAGTGAGAAATAAAAGCTGGGACAATCAATGGCTATTGATTGATTTCACAGAGACAGAGTTCAGAGAGAGATACCGCTAGCGCGCAGGGGAAAAAAAGGGAAAAGAAGATTATCAAAAATGTGAAGTAATGCGCTACTTAGAAGTCATAAATGGGGGTTATGAATCACAGCCCACGATTCATTATTATTCTAGAACATAACAAAGGATAGAGGAGGAAATCTGAAACACAAAGTGGTACCTTGGTTGAGAACAGTGGTGAAGACTCAGGCTGTCTGAGGGGTAACAGTGAAATAAAAAAAATAAAAAGGCCGCAAGCTGCATGCAGTGGAGCATCAGCACCTTGAAATCATGATTCTTTCATGGTGAGAGAGTTGTAATCCCTGGCTTGGATTAAAATTGTTTAATTATGTGAATAAATGTACTTCTGTAATAAAAAACAAACCCAACAGGCCTCTTTATCATATTTATTACATTGGAAGGCACCCTAGAGGAAACTGCATCCTGTTTTCTCCACTGGAAGGCATTAGTGGGACACTTCATCAAATTTTCTCCACTGAAAGGCATCCTGGGGGGGCACTGCATCATGTTTTCTGCATTGGACAGGACATGTTGTCTTCAATAATGGGCCACCTTACAGGGCACTATCCTGTTTTATCTACCATAGGGACATCTAACAGGACACCTATACAGCATTTTCTGAACATGGGGTCTGCGGGGGTGGCAATCACTCCCCTGCCCCTCCTCTGAGTCTTCCAGTGGTTGAGAAATGTGATCAGGAGCCGACTGAGAGTACAGTCATGTACTGGAGCACTGCCATACACACTGATAATCAGGGATGGATGGATGGATAGATGGTAATCTTTGGTATGAGCAAGATTATCAGCTTGTTTACACACATGCTGTTGATATAAGGAGACGTCACCAGTCTCTTTTTTCACTGAAATGAGTTTGTGTTTGTTTGTTCTTTTGTTTTTCATGCTTTGCTCTGGATTCAGGATATTAGTCAGATGAGGAGTATATCAGATCGCCTGCTGAGTTTCTGTTCCTTGCTGTGTTCAGCAGATCACTTACAGCAAGGCCTGGATGAAAACACACAGAGCCAGGAGACGATTATGATGGCATACGCTGCATTACACACACAGTGAATCCATGTTGGCCCATCAAAGAGATGAATGTATGCATATCACCAAGGGGTCTGCCATTTGTAGTATGCATGAAACAACATAAATACCGCATGTTGTTTGCTTAGATACTGGATACTGGCTTGTGCAAACCACAAGGAATCTACCTTGTCACATTATAACGCTCCCCTACAGTACAACCTGCTCCCTCTTCCATTCACACCTCCCACACATTTCGTGTTGTTTAAAATGCATTACCCACCGCCCTTTGCTGCATGTTTGTCTTCTTGTCAGATCTCTAGTCGATACCTCTGTATTTAAATTGCAGTAATGGTATTTTGTGTGTGTAGTGTAGCTGCTGTAAGGCTGCAATTAACTTACTTAAAAGTGGCAATACAGTACGTCCACCACTATAACCTCCTCTAAATTGCACAATTAACTTGATAATGGCACACTGCAACTGAATAGTTCAGGGCCAAACAGCCAGAGCAAAAGAAACGATAAGAAGCATATCCTTATCTTAAAGACTTTGCCTGACTGGATAAACACAAAGCACCCACAAGCAGAGTTCAATAATTAGATCAATTAAGCCAGTGGGTAATCAGATGCAGGAAGAGCCAACTCACAAAAGCTTCCTTTCAGGGTGTGTAATGAAGGGGCCAAGTGAACCTGCAGCTCACATTGTGCTGATTGAAGGGCAGCTTAATATGGACTCATTTGTGGGTAACACACATTCACACACTCATGCATGTACACACACTGTTTCTGGAGCTAGAAGGTGCTTAGTAGGAGACAAGTACAATCTTGTTTGTCTGGTGAGAAAATCACAACTAAAAGTCTCGACAAGGCATTAGGCCTCTCTGCACTGATGATCGCAGTCTGAGAAAGTCAATCAAGCCTTTCATTTACACCCATTTCCTGCTCTTATTAGGCCAACCTCTATAATAACACAGCTCTCACTCTCCTGCCTCGTCTCCATCTCCATCCATACTGGCTTCTGTGTCTGCATCTCTCTATGTCGACTCTTGTTCTCCAGACACATTATACCTATATAAACAGATATTTTTTATTATTCGTGAAAAAAAGGGGAAGACAGGGATGGTTGCAGCACCTAATGCAGAGGTAGAATGAAATCAATGTAGAGTTCATGCGCACACAAATTCATGCATTTCTCTCAGTTACACAGAGACTATTTGGACTAGACCAACCAAATCTTGATGTATTAAACTCACATCTGTCTGCTAATTACCTAGACCATTTAAAGGTAATTAAATACGGCATATCTTTCACAATATTTATTCGAAAGGAAGATGCCAGATGTTGCAAATGACCATAACCATAGGGACAGTTGCAACATGATAAAGGAACTTTTGCAACATCTTTAAAACTAGTGGAGAGACAAAAAAATGTGTTGTCTCAAGTATCGTGTCCATTAGCTTAATGTTAACGCATAATGGGAATTCCCATTGAAGCGCTAATCATGGTAATATTATCTTAAAAAGATCTATTTTACTTCACATGCTTTACACCAAACAACATTGAGGCATAAATTTCATATGATCTGTTGACATACAGTGATGGCTGATGATTTCGAAACTCAAAACAGGCCACAGTTTCTACATGGTAGAGATATGATAGACTTATAATTATTTGTGGAAATAAGTAATGATGGCTAAAAGTCTAATCATAAAGTAAATACAGGTTATAGTGAAGCCATTTGTAAATAAAACCTTTTTTATATCATGATCATTTAAATTAATGAAAGAAATGAATCTGAAAACTTTTCACAGACCCCCTGGCAGAGTTGTACAGATCCCGATTTGAGAACCACTGCACACGGTCTGATTTTTAGGTTAAGTGCACGCAGGCCTCGTTAAGACCTTAAAGAAAAAAGTGCCTATCTTTAAGCACCTTGAGGCTGACATCAATCTTTCTCCTGAGAAGAAGAGCTAAAGGAAAGATCATTACTGCTGGAGATGCTAACCTCACCGAGACAATGTTTCAACTCCCCTTCCTCCTCACGCTACAACATTTTTCTTTTGGAGACAAGGCACTCAAACACAAAGTGTGACTTATATAATATGCTCTGTTTGCCGCAGCTGGATGTTATTCTTTGGCATCTTCCACTTACAGGCATTCTGTTCCCTTTTGATCTCTCTCAAGATGGAAAGAATAAGCTGAGCAGGATCTCTCCATGGTGCTGAACTATTTCCAGCTGAACAGCTGCCCTCAGGCCACGGCAACCAGAAATATGCGCCAACAGTATGAGACAGTGCTATCCGTGCTGCAACAGCATTCATAGACACCAGGCACTGGCACAAGCTAGACTCCCTTTAGAGTTCCACTGTAGATGTTACTGAAAAGGCTCCTCTGTTCATTATTTTTTCACTGGTGAAATAAGACAAGTGCAGATTCCTCTGAGTGTGATCTAAAATCTGGATTTGGCGATAATTCACTTTAAGCTAACAACGTGTGCGTCCTCCTGTAGTCTATGAAACTAAAGGCTGGGCTCATGTAGAGTTGCAGTTCACTCAAGAATTTAATTGGAAATGTATTCAGAGTGCATCTAGTGGAAACACTTTGAAAATCAAATTAAATCCTTGTGTCTGTGCATGTCCGTGTTGGCGGCTGTGGCATCAACCAAGGTTACTCTGTCCTCAGGGCGCTGGCCAGAGCCAAGTGTGTGAAAACTGTGAAGAGGCTAGAAGGCCACATCCCATTCATCATCTTCAAATCGAAACCTCTTATTCAAGCAAGTGTGACACAAAGAGAGAACACTCCATGTGAACTTTACTTTACATGCATTGTATTCTGCGCTCGTGTTTTGTGATGCAGGGGTGGAACTAAATCAATGTCAGTGTGCAGAATTCATGCACGCACAAAGTCACATTAGCATTTTATTTTTCTTTGGTTCAGAATTCACACCACGTTTGTCTTTTTAAGTGAAGACGAGAGTCCATTTTTGTTAGTTTGCCCTGTGAGAAAGGGAGAATATACAGATTGCCTCATTGGTTAATGAGGATTTAGAGAAAAATATATCAACTAGAGTATATTCAGAGGTCAGTGGGTGTCAAGAAATAAAGATGCAAACATAAACATTTCCACTAACAGCACAAAAATGCACAAAATCAACTAATTTGCACATGCACATACAGTACATCCACACAAGAAGTCCTTGTAGAGGGAGCTGCACACACTAAAACACTGCCATGCTCATCTACACTCACAGCAGGGGGCGAGTTACATTTCACACCCAATTAAGAGGACCAGTGCATTAGAGTCAAAAACCAGTGTCCATCTGTGTGTGTGTGTCAATGCCTGTACATGTTTATGCACCTCTGTGAATATGCAGCGAAAGTGTGTGAGGCAGGAAAGACAAGACTCCACAGCAAACCGCTGCCAGGAAATTTTAAGCACAGCGTTTAATTACAAAACCATTAGAAAGTCTGCGTGATCCATCCTGTCAGCCACCCTTCCACCCTCTTTCATTTAAGCCTAAGACATATTAATGCAACGTATGCTTCATTTCATAATTAGACCTTTTCGCATAATAACCTCATCTCCATCACTTTATATGAAAATGTCCCCAAAATAGACAGTCATCAGTGTGTCTTGCTTTCATCCCTTTAACAACAATTAGAGCACTCAAAACCACATTAACAACTGAAATTAGCAGTGAAATAAATCCGTCCTGAAAGCACACTGAATGAATGCAGACATAATTATGATCATGAAGAATTTCATAACACAAGAGTTGCTTTAAAAATGCTCATTTACATATTAGCATCACATATTACATGACAGCTCTCCCAAGTGAACAACAAACTTCAGCTTTATCTTGGATTAAAAAAAAACTCTTTCACAACATGTTTAAACTCTCCTTGCTGTTTAAAGTGTGAGGATTACAGAGTAGATATTCAAAGTGAGCTCACCAAAGATGCTGCACATGCTTAAATACTGGACTGCTTAATCTACTGCAACCAGCTCTGGACTGTATATATCATCTTAGAATCGCCTGTGTTTGAGTAGAATTAGAAAAAGTTGCAGTGTGAAGAATAATAAGGGACATGCTGCATCAAAAGGAGGAATGGGTATCATTTTAAAAACTACAATACCAGTAAGAGTACATTTTAAATGGTACCAATACCCACAGACTATTTCAGTCGATACCTAACATGCTGCAGCTGTTTATTCTGAAGATTTCTCCATGCTCAGTGAGGTGCTTTGTCATGTTGCTCATATTCCAATTTTTCCTGAAATAATCTTTTCACATTTTATTTATGTATTGTCTGTGTAATGTGAAAGAAGTAACAGATAAATAGCTAATGCCCTGACCACAGTTCCCCTCTGCTCTACAGAGCTTTTCACCATTTCACTCATTGTTTTGGTTTAATGTTGACGGAGACAAAAACAACCTAAAAAGAAAGCAAGCCCAGCTCTACAAGGGTGCAAAAACATGTACAACATCCTTGTAAAACCAGGCCTGCTTTCCTTTTAGTTGAGTTTACACCCAATATACACCAGAAGGCAGATGGAGTATGATTTTCATCAGCTAGTTATAATAATATACAATAAAAAATATGATTTGGTAATGAAAACATCAGACCCACGCTATTTTAGCAACATGTTGGATGCTATCTCATACATGGTCACATAGTTAAGTAATTAATGTTACACAACAGCATTTGCACTGTAATGTGTTGCAAGGAGCAATAGTAAAAGGTAGTCTCCCTCATAAAAAAGCAGAATATATATCCTATTATAATCAAGTAGTCTGATACGTTTAAAGGCCTGTATGGTTATACTGTAGCAGCCTGGTGTTGTTTTCAGGCGATTTGATGAAGTTAAAAAGCGAGGAGCCGTGCGTAATTACACTGCACTGTGGCACAGCACTTCTCAGAGGCTACAGATGAATTAACATATCATTGGTGCCCTTCTGAAACAAAAAGCAAACTGTTGCTGAAAAGAACTGACACACTATATTCATCAGGGACTGTATACACTCGGGCCTGATTACTTTGTCATCACTGTTGCAGACCTGGACAGTAGTTACTAGAGCACCCCCACTAATTTTAGATGCATTGCCCGTTGCCCGTTGTTTTGCTCTGGAACCAGCCCTGAGGAAAAGTGAGTGTTAAATTCACATGTGACTGCAGATAGATCAAATTAATCTTAATGTTGCTCTGTAACTGCTGCTTGTTTAAATATGCAAGTATAATATCCAAATATTATTTTATTGCAAGTTTGAAGTTGAACGTCTTTCATCAGGCTGACTGGCTGAAATTCTTTACCCAAACCTTGCAATCACCTACGTAACCCACCGACTGTCTTTTGGGTGACTCAATGTGGGATGTTGAAGACGATGGAGAGAATAGGCAGGATCGGTGGGATTTTTGTAAATGGCAGTGCAGAGTATGAGTGCGGGGGAGACCGTCTAGGACAGACAGTGGGTAGTCATTTAGAAGAAGAAAATGGAGGTTAAAGATTGCAATCATAACAAAAAGATTCCTCTGCAGTAATTAAATACACAATTTGTGGCATGTAAAGTAGTTTTCTTTCAGCTAAGCTATACCTGCATGCTGTATGTAGTTAACCTATGTTGATCAGTACATTTCAGGGTTAATTTAGTGGAATGAAATCTTTTTACAATATGCCTCATTTATCTCTCTACCAGCGGATGATTCCATATGTTTCCCAGACAATGTTCAACCCCTGGAGAACAGGCTTAACTTTTTTGCCGTTGCTGTTTCTCTTTCCACCAGCATAAAGAGTGCAGCAGCCAGAGCAAAAACATTTGTCGAGCCACAACAAAGCACAAGTTGTGGCATCTATGCATTGTGATCAAGTGATGCTATTGTAGTATAAATTGTTCAGCGAAGTCTGTGGTTGATTTCTCTGTGTATGACTGCTGATACACAAACTAGACAGGAGCTGTTCTTTGATTCCACTGAGTTCAGCAGTACTATTAGCTATTGATCTTGCAGGTAAAATTCTCTCTGCAGTCATTGATAAGACTACGTTCCAATACCACTGTAGCTGGATTCAAACCATATTGTCGTCATATCTTCTACCTTAAGCCCTCGTGTTCATGAGAATAACGAAACAGATATGAAAGGTAGGACAGAAATGCGAGATACATTGGGCGTCATTCACAAATGTCTGTAAGTTTTTTTGCTTAAATTTGTCCTTAAGAAAGGTCCTAAGAAAAATCTATCTCAGATTCACAAAGGTCTTCTTGAACTGTAGACCTTGTCCTCTTAAATGCCAGCTGTTCTTTATTAGCACAGGGAAACACCCCACCGATGCCAATATAAGGACACAAGACTGCGGGGACGTGTCCACACACAGAAAACACATGCAGACAAGTTGAAAGAGATATCAAGGATTCCCAAACAAAAATCTAAAGATGGTGGAATGCTATCAGTGGTTTTACCTCTTCGGCCAGCTCAGAATCAGAAAGTAAACAGTGTTTTAATTTAACTGTCCCCATCCGATCTCAGATGCTGCCAAGACAACCACAGACACTTACACAGTTAGGCTCAACACTGGCCAAGATGTCTGAGACACTCAAAAAATAAATACATAAAAAAAGATCTGTTCGATTTTTCAAACTGATTATTTATTGTAAATAATATAATTCATTGTAAATTATTGAAATTAATTATTAAACATCTTAATAACTTATCAACTTATAATTCTACAACTGTGGAACTGAAGAAAATGCAATTAGAAATTATTTTGCATATTTATGTATGTCAGCACTAAAATGTGCACTTGAGTGTTTTTAGGTAAGAACATTCAAGTCCACATAAGAAAACCTTAGTGAATGCCAGAATCTTCATGAAACTTGCATAAGTGGGTTTTAAGAAGAGCACGAATGGTTGGTGAAAGAGGCCCACTGAAATTGTTTTTTGAGTGGAGTTTTTAAAACAATTCAACACAAAACTGTGGACAAAAGTGTACCTTAAAATCATTTGCAAAAGTAACTTAAGGTGACAGTTCAGATTATTTGAAGTGATGATGTATGAGGCACTGATCCATAGTCAGTGTTTTAACTGGAGCAGATGTCATGCAGAACACCTCCAGTTTGTGGAAGCAGGGAGGAGCACCACACTGAAGCTTTGCAATGAACTGCTGTGGACATCAGAAGGTATTTAAGCCACTTAAAAAAAGGTCCACCCAAAAAAAAAAAATCATATTGGATTAAGTTAATGCTGTATTTTCATACTGTACTTTGTCCTCAGGCAGATTTTTATAAAGGGGAAATCACCATTATATGAGTAAAATACACTCACTTCAAGCAACCAAACTCAAAATTAGTCATGAGACTTGGAGGTCAGCAGAAAAAAATACTTTCAGCTTGTTAAAAAGTTTTTTAAAAAATGCATATTTATAAAGTGAGTGAGTTGTGGTTGTTTTAAATGCAGCTTTTTGTGTTTATAAGCCTTAAACAGCATTACAACTGCTGCATTTTAGCTGTTAACTCGGTTTCATCCCGGGCTTAAAGCTGAAACAGAGCAAAACGATGGCTGCCCCAAGGCCAAGATGCTATGACTGTCGCCTTGAATTATATGCCCCCCCTCTGCCTATCACACCCCGCCTCAGGGTGTCTGTTGTCAGCGCACATTTTCATACTATTAATTTCACTTGTCTTTTCCAGTTTTCCACAATGCAGAGAAACACATAGTGTACTATACATGCACACAGCATATGAGCATGTGGATCCATTGATAAACACAAAGTCAGTCACAAGCAAAGATACACACAAGTAAGTAGGGTAGACTGGGGACAGCTGCAACAAAGGACAGTTGCAACAAGTATCTTCCATTCATTAACATGGTAGATGCTCATACTGCACATGCTCACTACCATTGCCAGCTGCATTTATTGCAAAAAAAACCCCACTTGTCTTGGAGGTATGAAAATAGTTTTGTTGTTGTTTTGTTGTGTTCTACGTGACATGTTTAGCATGTGTCAAGCTAGCACAAGATGTTCTGTCATGGCTGCCAGGGTGGGGACTGTTGCCACTCGTCAAAACAGATCACACAACAGTATTTTTCAACATAAACGAGTAATTGTGGGGCACATGAAAGCATCTTTCACCCAGACACAAACACACATGTTTAATAAAAGTTTGTTGTTCCATTCTTTCTGTCTCACACTGAAATACTGAGACTGAATAACATCTTTAACATCTGCACATTGACTCAAGGTAGGCCCGTGTTTAACGTATTAACAAACTAACTCAATCGTTGGTGTTTCTTTAATATTACTAAATAAACAAACAATTCTATAATATTATTGTAAAATAATGTATATTAGTGAAAGTAAATTATTGAAATGAAATGTATCTAACCCCAGGGTTGGGGTCAGTTGCAACATTGGATTTCTTCTTTTAAGTAAATATTGCAAACAATGTGTCACATATAGACATGGCAGATGTAAGTATAATATTTCAAGTTGTGGTTGATCTGGTCCAAACAGTTTTCCCTGTGTATACTCTGTGTATGCTTCTCAAATCAGTACATGATCAGATCGGTTTTATGTATGCTGCTCACTCTGGATCCACCAAATTATTGATTGATCCTTCAGTTTTGTTTGCGGCTCCCTGGCTATGTTTGTTTTCCTCTCTATCTGGGCCTATTAAGAAAAAAAAGCTACAGCTTCTCTGTGGTTTCTGCATTTTAGCAGGCAGGGAGACATTGAAAGCAGCTCAGCACTCTTCCTGCTTTGAAATCCAGGAGGCAGGATGATTGGATAAGTATTCATTGCACATCGGCGTCCCTGTATGGCCTCGTCTACCTTCACTCTCAGCACTCTGCGCTCACGCACTGATATCCGTGCACATTCGCTGCGTCTCTAATGGATACAGCGGAGTCAGAGAAGAGGGAGAGAAAGACAGAGAGGCTGGGAGCTCATGAGGCTGAGGGTACATGTGTTGAACTTGGACCTAAATGAAACGTTAAATACTGCCATATGCTGCGTCCCACTGTCACACACTAACACGATGGCACAAGGATTCCTGGGACAAATTCCAGCCCCTATTATCCTCAATCGCCTCTGTTCTCTCAGCTCGTCTCGCACCCATTGCACCACCTTTTACATTGTCCAAATGGGCACCGATGGAACCGCTGCACAATACACCAGGGGATTAAATTCTGCAATCCACTGTGTTTGGTAATCGCCATAATAAATTCTCAGAATCCAATTAAACCTACAGTATGCCTCCCATCAGTGTGTGAATGGTTGTGGAAGAACAGGCTTCAGCTCCAGGTACGCAGAACTAGTGGAAGGCAGCTGACAAACAAAATGCAGGAGATTTAGGGGAGGCAGGGAAGAAGAGAGAGAATAAAGGAGAAGTGTGTGTGCGGAGGCGTGTGA
The DNA here is from genome assembly GCF_056507025.1 of Lutjanus erythropterus. Lineage (NCBI taxonomy): Eukaryota > Metazoa > Chordata > Actinopteri > Lutjaniformes > Lutjanidae > Lutjanus > Lutjanus erythropterus. The sequence goes on from NC_139329.1 coordinate 10,875,859, forward strand.
CTACTGTATGCAAGAGAAGGAATGTAGGGGGCCATATGGACTGTGACTTCCGCGCAGCCCAGCAGGAGGTGTCCGTGGAGCTGTCTAGCAGTGCGTTAATCTGGCATGTTTTAATGGTGAAGGCAGCAACAGCCAACAGCTCCGCACTCCCACAGCAATTCCACAAGTGCAGGCCTCTCCAGCAGCCAAATGGACCGTGGCTATAAGCTAGAGGAGTCTGTGTGTGTGTGTGTGTGTGTGTGTGTGTGTGTGTGTGTGTGTGTGTACGTGCGTGCGTGTGTGTGTATTTCTATATACTCTTCAAAATAAAGGTTTAACTAGAACCAATAAGCGTTCTTTGGCTCTCTGTAAGAGAACCCTTTTTGGTTCCTGGTAGAACCTTTTATAAAGGTCACCCCTTTCAAAGGGTTCTACCTATAATCCAGCAGAAAGGGTTATACCTAGAGCTATCTGCAAAGAACCTTCTATGAGAGGTTCTAAAGGAGAACCTTTCTATGGTTGTTCTGTTCCACATAAAACCATCTGTGGGGGTTCTATCCAGAATCTCTCTTCCTCCTAATGGTGCTAAGAAATACCCACCCATTGTACAAAGAACCCTTTCATATTTTAGTACAAAGAACTGATCTAAAAGTTCATCAAGGAAGGAATTCAGGGTTCTGACCAGAATCTTTCCCCCTTCTAAGAGTGCTAACAGAAGGGGTTCTACAGGAACCCCTTTAAATTCTAATGGGGGTTCTACCAAAGACCCTTTTATATTCCCATGGTTTCATCCAGAACCCACCCAGAGGGCTCCACCAAGAACCCTTCTATATTCTACTGGTATTATCTAGAACCCACACTGGGTATTATACTGAGACCACTTTTATATTATGGTACCAAGAACCCTTAACATAACTGTTTTTTTCCAAAAAGGGTTCTTTGGATGAAAAGGGTTCTTAATGGAGCTCTTAGTATTACAAAGAGCCCAATCCCTTTCTTCAAAAAAGCTTTTTTCAGAGGCACATGGTTCTGGGTAGAATTTCAGCCCTTCAGGAAAAAAAAACGAACCCTTATTTTTAAGTGTGTGCTTTTAAGCACCTTGTGTCCCCAACAAAATAAAAAAGAAGAGGAGAACCATCCGCAGTGAAGTAATTTTGCAAATCCCTGCAAAAGCCTCTCTTTTTCATGGGGCTACTTCTCAAGCCAGGATTTTGTTGTTATTGTCATGGTTACAATTTATGGTTATAGTCAGTGTAATCATTAGGTCAGCTATGGCTGCTCCTCAGCGCCAAGTGACAATAAAACAAACAACACTAGAGCCAGATAGTGCAGTAACAAGATTAAAGGACAGGATGAATGTAATAAAGTCAGCAACAAACTATTTGATGCCAGTCATTAAAATAATAGCATGCACCAAATAAGGGCGTCTTAATAACTACTCGGAAAGAAGTTTTATCTGCATTCTGTGTTTCTTGCTGGAATAGATTAATATCCTTGTTCAAAACAAGTGTTACGGAGTAAGCCTAGGCAATCTGAATCCTTATTATGCAAGGTCATTCATTAGACTATAATAGAGAGCCAGGCCTAGTGCCAGTGAAGATCCTTCTCCTCTTGTTTATTTTCATTTACATAACAATTTTGGAGTCATCTTTTTTGTGTTAAACCGTGAATTTTCTGAACCTCATTAATTTGAGTCCCTCCACTATAGTTGAGGATTAGGATTTACAGTGAAATATGAAATGAGTGATGAGGATACAAGCTCCTAGGTACAGTGACGTACAGCAACACAAAGATGTGTATGTATACAATCGTGTGCTGTATTTTCTTCTCTGTCTACATTGCCAAATGCATGTGCCCAACTTGTACTTTGTAAGTGTTTGTGAGGGAGAGAAAATGGGAAAAGCCACTTAAACGAACAGGCAGCGCGCAGAGGTACTTACATTATCAACACAAAGACACACAATCACCAGCACAAACAACCACACAGAGAGACAAATAAACACACACCAGACTTAAAGTGCTCTCAGTATTTCTGAACGGTTCAGAGTAATCAGAAGTGTACAATAAATACCATTAGGAATGCACAAGAATGCTACAAAGCAAAAACATTTTTCAATTAGCCATCTTATCACCCCTCTGGGGTGCGGGGCCACTGCAGAGCAGAGACAATGGACACACAATGCATTTCCATTCACAACAATCTGCCTCCACAGAGCATACCTCCTCTAAACAACAGGCTGGCTCTGTGGATGTAAAACACTCTCTAATTAGTGTTTTCTCTTATTTCCCTGTGTTCATTGATTCACCATTGTACTAAACACAATGGTGGAAATTATACATTTTTTTTCCCACAGTCAGTGTCAAATTGCTTTCATTAATTTGCGTGTCAATCCAGACTTAATTAAGATTACGCTGAATTAAGGATGTAGACTATATCCTAAGAAGGTGGCCAGTGTGTGAGTTTGTGACTACAGTATACACATGAATGTAAATTGGCATTTTTACTCATTTTTCCTTATTCTTGTCATATTTCTTACCCAGTACATTTACATATTTTTGAAATTCTTACTGTATTTTATACTGTGGGTGTATTTGACACCTTATTATATGCTTGATAATGCTGCTATGGGGATCTTTTAGCCATGTTGGCAGCGTGTCTCTATGGATGAGAATGTCAATCAGTTTGATAGATTGACTGAAATTCTTTGTTTATCATTAATATACATGTTGCCCCTCTGGCTAGAGATGCACCAGATGCATGAGTCATCAACAGAATGAAAAAAAAAAAAAAACAGCCTAAAGGTTCATTTCCATTGTAGTCCTTTTAGGGGAGTGTATCTAATCTGTCTGGACCATTTTGTTGTACTCCTAATGTGTGCATATCAACTTTTGGTAAAACAGTAAAAAAAACAACAACTATATTTTAGTTTGGACAAGAGGTTCAGTTTCAGTGCTCCATAACAGTTCTGAGCGATTGGAATATGTTCAAGGAAGCTGTACATCAGAGCTGAAATGATTCCTCAAGCAACTCGCTTCATTTAAGGGCTTAAAATGCTTCATTTAAATCTGGACAACTATACAACGCACTATGTTTTGCACATAGGGATGGGTACCAAAAATGTGGCAGCACCTGCGAGCTAGTTCAGGCGGTCAAGTTGAGCTGCGCCACAATCACATGTGACACGTCTCACGCTCTGTAGCACATACCAAACGCACCCTTCCAGTCTGGCGGTCTGTTTAAACCGCTAAAACCTCCCAGTTCTCCCTCTGCCTGTCAGTGCCATTGCTGTCTTGGAACAGCGTCACTGCCTGTTCATTCAGCCCCACCACCACCCCTGCATCCACCTGCAGGTTCCAACAGAGGGTCCAAGATATGTGTTCATCACTCCTCAATATCTCTGTGTAAACGTAACCTGCGAAGAGTGATGAGGTCAGAGCCTAAACGCCAAATTATGTTCTGCTGCTGCAATAAACATTCTTAAACGTGAGTTGTCTGACTGAACTGTATTGAACGGGCCTGCATTATTAAAGACCGGAGTATTGATAAGCTCCGACACTTCAAGGCTTGGTGTAATTCACTAACCACACAGCCGCAGCGCAGCGTATCCCCTGCTCTGTCTGTGTCGACACAGCTCCTCCACACACATACATAGAGAGCAAAGTCAAGCAACTCGTGGATTATTTGAATTGACAACATCTCCAAGCAGAAACGTAAAAATTAAGACAGCGATATTTTAATCAGCTCTGTCTGCTGTCTCTCATCCGCCACCGCTGTTTCACACAAACACAGCAAGTTAAAGTAAAATATAAAGAAAGCACTTAAAAAAAAAAAAAAAGGAAACGGTTGTTCATTTCAGAGAGTGGACTTATGTTCTCTTTTGCATATTACTATTGCTCTTAAATAAAGCAAAAGTAATTTAACTGAAAAAATGGCAGAGCGAGCGATATTTCTTATCCAATTACTCGATTAATTGGCAGAGTAATCTATAAAATACTTGCTTTGTCACTCGCTTTATCCTCGAGTATGTGGCATGAACACAGAGATGACACCAACGAATCAAAGGATAGAACAGTACTGAGGTCATCACTTCCTGCAGCATCAGGAGAACTAAAGGCCTCTTTAGGAATAGAAATAGTGGTAATGTTCATCCTAGAGTACAAGTGGCAGGGTATTCAAAGCCTGACTGATGCAGCCCAAACAACCCTCTTCTCTCAGGCTGAATCACCCAGCAACAGGTGAATACCAGATGAGTAAAAGATGTGTAGAAGTGCAGACGAGGTAAGACAAACTCTGCAGAAGACGAACTGCCGTAAGATGACTGGTTGAGACAGCACTGCAGAAAATGTGTGCAACAGTTGTTCTCATTGTCGGCCAAAAAATAAGAGATTTATTTTGGGGTCAGAAGTAAACCAAGTAACCCAGGCCTCTTCTCGAGACATGTGAAAAAGCAGCGTACAGCTTCTAATCTCCTAACTGTGAGAAATGATCATTAATGCATCTATTTCCTGAGGATACTAAAGAAAGAAGCTTTGTACTAAGTGATCATGACCAGGTTTCATAGTCTAGGTTGGAAACTGAACTGCTTCAAACAGAATGGCCCTACAGTGGAAAGTGAAACCTGCTCAGCTCATTACAGGAGCTAGTCAACCTATAATCAAAGACATCTGTCAGAGCGGCGTATAAGGAAGTGTCCTACCCAGTCCTCTCATGTCTCTTCACACTTCTGTTTGAAAGAAGCTGACAAATCATTCCAGGAATTTCGTGTTTTAAAAACAGCTACTTCTCTCAAGATGTCAGGAACTACAGTATGTCCATGGGTCCAGCCAAATTGTTTCTTCCTACTGTAAAAACAGATGCATGTTTGGCACCAAGGTAGTCATTGGAGGACTGCTACTGAATTGGTACCAGTTCCTCATTGGTCAGTACCTAAGTATTCATAAGAGCCTGGACAAACGGCAGGGCTATCGGTATTTATGTAATGTTAATTCCCTCAAAAGGCCTCATTTAGAGAGAATCAGAGGTTGCAGCAGTCAGCCACAGGGCTGTGTGGGGGATGCTTGGTTGTGCTTTGAACATAGCTGCTGTAAAACAATCAGAAAATAATGTCTGATTCCTCCGGTTCAGCAGTTTTTCTCTCCATTAAGTGTGTACCCAACCCACTGCACGCTCTCTCTTCACCTCTGTCTCCCCCTCAAACACATCAACAAAACCAAAACGAAACTTCTTGTGTCACTATTTTGCAGCATGAACTGCAGCCAGATGCACATGTCAAAGCCGAGTGCACAAAATAAAGCAAGCGAGGACACAGCTGGGAGTGCTGTGTTTCTCTAAAAGTTGACTCTGGTTCAACTTTTATTCTGCACGGCGCGGCAGTTTTTTTGGCATCCCCTCCTGCTAACGTAGCCATGCGACTGTGCAGTCGAGACGAGACACAGAGAGAGACAGCGTTGACATAGCAGTGATGTGCGGTGTCTGTACATTTTTGCGACAACTCCTCAAAATCCAAGTCAAGATCCCCGGTCTGGAATGCTGCTGGAGGGGGTTAGCTGTTAGCTGTGAAGCAACAACAACTCTGACAGGCAAACTTAAGGTGGGCTGACATTTAACACTTATGTAGTTTTCATTGCAGATCAGAGGTGGATTTAGGGGCTGGCTACTGAGGCTCAAGCCCCGGATGTTTTCTCAAAAGCCCCACATCTTTTACGTTTTGAAAATGGCATTGTACAAGTAATTTCTCTCAGTCTCTCTCTGACTACACTGCATGTGTGTCAACGCGCAGTACTGGAGTCTAACAGAGAGGCAGTAATACACCACCAACAGACATGTAGCCACCTTAGCCTTCCTTGAACAAGAAGTATTTCATTCTCATGGACATCCACAATTTTAAAAAAAAAAGCCACCAGCAGCACCGTCCACAGAAAGTTGTACATCAACAGCAGCCGGAGCCGCCAGTAAACCGCAGACAGGAGATATTTCAGGTGAAACTGCAGGTGTAACACTTAATATAACACATAATCAGAGCCGGTCAACCTGTACGCACACTACGCGAGTCACATGGGGCCCCGTGAGGTACACAAGGGCTCCGCCTCCCCCTCGTGTCAAAGCATGTGTCAGTGTTTACAACTTTAATGAGAGGATGAAGCAGACCTAAAGACTAAATAACATCCCAAGAGTGAACAGTAATCAGGTAGACTTGTGTTTCCTCCTCTACAAGTTTAATATCATTCATTCACAGTAGCATTAAGTTGATGCTCCTCCCTCTGTCTGTCTGTCTGTCTGTCTGTCTGATGTTAGCTGTGCTGCAGTCTGTCTGTCTGTGTCCTGCTTGCAGACACATCCAGGGATGCTCTGTGCAATGAAATAAAACTTTGTCAGGTTTGATGAGAGCCAACGTGCAACAGCTTTTATAATCTGTAGCTCAGAAAAGATAACCGCATCGTGTGTGAACTTGCGTTCATATGCGCGTGCAGTCTGTCTGTCTGTCTGTCTGTCCAGACAATAAGTGGATTTGATGTGACTCCTCTGAGGTGACCAGGAGTGTAAAAAGTATTCAGATCCTTTACTGAAGCAAAAGTGCTAGTATCACACTGTAAAAGTACTTCACTACAAGTTAAAGTCCTGCATTAAAAAAATCTCACTGAAGTAAAACTTTGGAAATATAAATATGGAAATATGGAATATTATCAGAAAAATATACTTAAGTATTCATGTTGCAGTAAAATGTTTCCTGTCAGTCTTATTATGTCTGATGTTTCTGGATTCATATTATTGCATTAATGTTAATGCTGTTTACTGCTGTAGATGTTTATGGTTGAGTTAATTTTAGCTACTTTAGGCCACAGTGGCTAGTTTAATCTACAGCAAGGCATCATGGTCTACAAGACTCTAAGAGGCTCTAAAAAGTCAGAAAACAGCCTTTTTTTCAGCTTTGTGGATTAAAAAGTTCAGTATTTGCAGTATGTAGCTTAGAAACATAATGTTGGATAATTTGGAATTAAATTATAAAATAAGTACAGTACTTGATGTAAATGTACTTAGTTTGCATCACTAACAGGTGTGAATTCATGTGTGTTTATATGTGTTCTCCAGTGCCTTCTGTCTACTTTATATTTCAGCAGAGGAGCAAAAAGATTTTGGTGGGTGCTGAAGCAAAATAAAGAAAAAGAAAAAGCTATTTCGCTGCACAAGGATGCAAAAAGAAAAAGGTTGAATTCCCTGGGCTTAGCCCTGGATCTCCTCAACTCCTACATCCACCCCTGTTGCAGATTGATCCAAATGTCTGCACTACATTAGCACACAACACTGACAAAAAATAGGAAGACAACATGCTGACTGAAATTGATTTTTTTACCACAAGTATGTCTACAAGTTGACTTCCGTCGTGCAAAAACAGAATGGAAACCAATGGCAACCCTGAAAGCAATAGTCCATTCAAAGATGTAAAGCACAGTGGTGTGACATATACATGATTTGTTTGAAAGTGTCTACAATTTTTTTAAAAGCTCCTAGATTTAGTCATCATACTGACAGGAAATTGTCTTTCCTGACATGCTACATCATAGTGTATCCTTTTAGTTAGCTTTAAAATATGTGCATAAACAATACAGGTTCCTTCATGGGTTGATGTCCTTCTTTGGATCATCAATTTTTTTTTACCCAAGCAGCCAATGTTGAAAAATTATTGAGAGCACTACTTATCTGAGTGATCAGTAATAATTCAGAGACTGACTTAGAGCTGAGAGCAGAGCAAGCACTTGAATACATTAATGACTTCCTGCCAGAATTACATGTCACCACAAATGACAGTATTTAATATTTAATGTAATGATATAACCATCAGAGAAATGTTGTGCCTCCCGTACTCTTTCATCTGCTCAAATATTTTTCTGGATTATCTAAATTATAACATTACTTAAGTCGCTTTGGCCTTCATTGTGAAATCTTTCAATGGACTTTGATCTTTAAGGATGATTAAAGGTTTAAGCTGAGCTTTGAATGTTTCCTGGAAAAGGAATGTTGATGTGAATATTTTTTACTTTACATGAACCTTTTAAAGGACAAGTTAATTCACAGAATACTTCATATGTTTTATGGTTGTGATTCTTCCTCCTTCAAGAGAACCTTGTGTCTGCATTTGGATTTGAAAATGAAGGACTCAAGATGCATGGATGTGGTCAGGAAAAAAAACACTGGTACATCAAAATTTCCATCCTCCTGCTGCTTAACTGCATAATGGGTTTAATGGTAATGGGTTCAGTGATTCAAGGGAGAAGAAGAGGAAGAACACAGGAAAGCAAAATGATAGAGAGAACAAAGGACAGATGGAAAGTGGTAGAGACATGCAGGAAAAATATGTGGAGAGCAAACTGAAGAGCCTGCACAAGAGATGTGATGGCATTGCAGGAGAAAATAGAACAAAAGCTCTAGAGAAGACTTTGCTCAATATATATATATATATATATATGTGATAGTTGTCCTAAAGAAAAGATATAAAAATAGTAATTAACATAATTGTCATACTCATCGTACCATCCAGTGACCTCTTATGAAGGAGGAAATGGAGGAATCATCATCCTGGAAGAGACCATTCCCAGCAGATCTCTATATAAATGAACAATGTCTGTGCATTTTTTCTTTTATAATAACCACTTTCATACAGATTTCAAACTGCATTATAATTAGACTATGCCTTTTAGGGCATTTTGAAACACATGATAAGTCTGAGGCATTCAGCTGTAACAAAAAGCAGTTCCTTATTTATTCTTTAAGCTAATAATATAGTAAATACTGTATATTTTGATATGTGCACAGTGCTGTTCAGAACCCAGTAAAGGAAAGTAAAGAAAGAAAAGTAAAAGAAAAAGAAAAAAAATATATGTTAATGAATTATTATTTACTTGTTATTTTGCTGTATTCTAGACACTTCAGTAACCCAAAACGATTTTGGGGGGGAGGGACTTTTTTGCCGTTATTGTCATAGTGACAGCTAAAGGTATGACAAGAAAGAGGGGGAGAGAGAGGGGGAGAGAAAGAGAGAGAGATAGAGAGAGAGAGAGAGAGAGAGAGAGAGAGAGAGAGACAGCAGATGGGGTGCAGGCAGGAGTCAAACCAGCAGCCACTGCAGTATATGGGGTGAATGCTGTATCAACTGAGCTATAGGGGCACCCCAAATATTGATATTACACATCCTGAGAATGACATTCAACAATCAACCATTTCTCTGTTTCCAGACAAGTGACAAATATTACTTATTCTACCTTTAAAACTGATGTCAAAGTGCAAGTAAAGTGAACTGTGTTTGTTCACTAGAAGATCTGTGGCTCTACATGTCTATAAGAGTAGGGATAAAACTGAGTGTTTAACATTTTAGGAAATGGTTCACATTTGTCAGTTGTCCACTTCTGCTTTTTTTTTCAGTGGCAAAAAAATAACACAACCTACGTCTTAGGTGTGTTCCTGCAAACTCTACCAGTCCAAACTGCTGTATGGGAAAAATTCACCGTCGCAATGTGTTCCCATTTTAGAGAACATAACTGATATTTTCCTCATTACTGATATATTTTTTCATCCACCCAACATTAATCTGATATGTTATTTTTTATGAACCGCCCCGCGTGCCCGTGGGTATCACTGCAGCCCACATATCTCTGTCAACAGGCCATTGAGGCAGAGGCTGTCCCTGACATCTTCCATATTTCAAGCAATGGTATTTTGGGTGGTATTTTTACCCCTGGTAGGTAACAAGTAGCTACATATTCATTAGTATCCTGTATGTTCAGAATCATTACAGTGTGATTTACAGTCTGTTATCTAAAGCATTACTGAGAATTTCAGGATACAGTTTGTTTTAAAAGCACAAAATATATCCATCAGGAGATCATCTCTGTCTGTAACTACTTTTGATGCTGTTAGTCTGCAGCTGCAGTGACTCAGTCATGACTTGCACTTGGCCTGTTCTACAGTTTTGTAATTAAAATGAAGAATAAAGACTAAAGAGTGTACTTAAGTTCAGATGCCGTCATGAGTCAGTCTCTGTGCAGCTTTGTTAATTATTTTTGTAGTTCTTCAAAAAAAATTGTCCTTGGTTAGGAGGAAACATTCATTTAGAGATCAAAAATCAAACCTGCACTTTTTACTTCACGGAATATTATGGGATCAGGTCAATTTACATGAGTGTGTATTTTAAACAATAAGATACTGGAGCGGCGGGGTGTGCGAGATGACGATTGTGATTATTTTTAATGTTGCAATCGCTATAGAATTTGCGATATCAGAGGTAATGATAATTTTTACATCATTACATCAACTTATTTTGATTGAATAACATGTCAAAATGACTACAGAGTGATTTTTTGCAGGGATCTGTACCACATTTTCTTACACATTTTGCCTTTAAGAAATATTGAAAATTCCAAAAAGCCATATTGCGGTTTTGATAAAATTTCCATTAATTGTGCAGCCCTATGTTGTATCATGCTAAATGCTTACACACACGTCCAAAGAACAATATTTTAATCTGCTCTCTGTCGTCTGTCACTGCTTTTTTATATGAGCACAGCGCGCTGGCTCGGATGGTAGAAAACTGAAACAAGCAAAACATGTAAGTTAGTTTGCCATGTATCTTAAAATTTGTCAAACTGTTGTAAACTTCCTGCTGGATGAGACAGAGCCCCTCCTCTCTCTGCAGACAGTGACTCACCTCAGTATCAGAGGACAGGATGAAGATACTGACTGATGTCTGTGTTCTTCATTCCTCATTTATATTTGACTCCAGTGAGACACTGAGTTTATATGGTGACTTTGCTGTCATAAACAGCGTAGTTGTTGCTCTGGTTATAGTTAATTATAAAAATAATTAATTCACACAGATTGCACACACACATTAAAATCTGTTCAGAAAGGTACTTTGGCCTAAATGGTCTGTTATTCTTTTTTCTTTTTACGGCTGTATTTAATAATTCATATAATAATAATAATTTTTACCGGATTTAGGTAAATTAGTTTGAGTTTGGTTGGTTGCTGTTCAGTAACTTGAAAAATGGTCTTAAAACCAACATGAAAAAGACTTGTGATCATGATCCTCATCCTGCCTCAAAAAAAAAAAAAAAACTGAAAATCATGATATAATCTTTTTGCCATATCGCCAACCTGGAGCCTCCTAAAAACTTCAAAGTGAGAATATCAAAAAGCTACTCGAGTCTACATTTGTCCATCTTACATGGACTAAACAGATCTTGTCTTTTAACAATAAATAAATAAATATAGCTTTTGTTATATTACATCTACATTACTCTGTTTTAACAACTTAATGTCTTGTACTGCTATCTGAATTAAGGATGAGTTTTTAAGATCATGTACTCATATGATCAAGGATCAAAGATGCTATTATTTTAAAGCTACTTGTTTTGTTCAATTTGAATTATTTCATTAAAGACTTTCATTAGACTAAATGACTGTTTAGCTGTGTGGGTGGTGTTTGCTCTAGCAATCTGACAAAGGCACAATTATCATCCGTCATTTATTTTGTGTGTCTGTGTGTGTGTGTGTGTGTGTGTGTGTGTGTGTGTGTGTGTGTGTGTGTGTGTAGCCTACACTTTGTAGCCTATGGGCTCCTCAGCCTGTAGACATAGATTCATAGGACCGCCTGTGGTAAAAAATGTTAATTGTGCATTAATGATAATAGATTTATATGAGGAAAGTTCTTTGCTTTAAGGACAGGCCATAAACTTCTTTTCAAAAATCTACTCACAGCAGTCATTTGATTTTCCATTAAGATGGCTGTAGGGAAATAATCCATTTGTCTTATTGCAGCGAGTTTAATTTGTTTGGGCAGTGACTGTATGCTATGGGGCCAGTCTAATTTTAAAATAAGTTCTTTATTGTATACCAACACACACGTAATGTAGATTACAGATTACATTTGCCATGAATATAAATCACACACAAATAAAAGCTTGAAGTCTTTTAAATAAAAATCATCATTCACATGCAGTGTGTGAAGCAGCAGGTGATGTGAATCTGCATTTGAATGCAGATTTCTACTCTGTTGAGGGTTAAAATCCACTGAAGCGATCATTATGTCATATACCACTGCATTTGCAGTGTTTTAATGGGTTTACTGTAACATTAAGTACAGGTCCGGTTGTGTGATATTTGTTCAGCTTCTCTCAGTGTTCAACATCCAGTCAGGGAGTTAGAATTAATGGCAACAGATCCACTGAACTTAACAACTGAATGCACAGTTTTTCACAGCCTTCCAAAATAACACATTTTTATGTTCATGTCTGACTCTTATAGCAGAACAATGACTCCAGCTGTGGTTAGATGGACAGTTTTTATGTCAATTAGATCAAAATCTCTGATTGGATATTCCAACATAACTGTTTGCATGGATGCAAAATAAAGTGATCTAATCAGATGTGTGTTTTGATGCCCCAAAGCATTAAATCAGACTGTAACTTTTTTAACACAAAGTGGTTCTGCCCACTGTGAAGGGTCTCATCTGTGGGAAATATAACAGGTCCAAAGAGGGATGAGTTTGTCCACTGAGTTGCCTGAAAGGATGATGTGATGGTTTATTGATTGTAGATGACAGACTGATTGAAGCCTATTTGAAATGACATCAGTCAAACGACTATTGAGACATGCAGTAGCACAAGGAGCGAAAGAGTTTAATGGCATTTGTGAGTCACTGTGTGTCTGCACTTTGTTAGGTGAGACCTAGATGATTAATTTAATATGTAATTACAACTAATTAAACCATCAGAGCAATATATTAATGAGGGGAAAAAAGTTTTTTTAAAGTGACATAAAAATGGAACGTACCTGTACAGACTGTTTCCAATGCACTGAGAATTTGGGGGGATTCATTATTCACAAATTATAATCAATAATTGATTAACCATGACTAATTCATGGACAGGGCTTAGGATGGTGATGCTACTGGGAAGTCCTGAAAAAAACTGTCACTGATGTCTTCTGCTTCCTTCTGCTGGAACAAATGCACACACACACACACACACACACACACACACACACACACACACACACACACACACACACACATTTGCACACACACACACATTTGCACACACCCAACAACCACTCATTACAAAGCTGACGTGTGAGGGTGCGTGGGATCTATTATCGTTACACTTAACTTGAAGTCTCTTTCATTTCTGTATATGGGATTACTATTATTATAATCCAATGATCCATTGTTGGTTCAGTTACTGTGCATATTTTCCATTTTTCATAAGAGGATAAAACTGTGAAGCTTCTAAGCTTCAAGCTTCTTGGTGGCATCTGCTGAGTAACATCAGAGTCGTGGAGGAGACGCACTGTCAACTACCATGTTATACCACTGACTGGAGAACAGTGTAGCCTACAACTACTGAGCCAAGGCTTTTTCTTTTTTTTTTTTTTCCTTCAACATTCCCTTCGGCCAAGCTGTCTGCCTATTTAGAGCATTAAACATTTGAGAAGACCCACTTCATTGTTAAGTCTCTGTTTAACTCAGAAATTGGATGCTAGTCATTCACCGTTAGCACCAATTCCCACTGCACAATACTCCTCATGCATGCTACTGAACTTCAAACCCCGCTCAACGCCGTAAGCAATCTCCTCCACACTCAGTGCAGTTCTGCATTACAGGAAAGATTATTCTGATGTGTCTAGCTAGTGTTAGCTCTCTATGGCGATGGCAAATAACTTACTCCCTTAATCATTAAAAACAATAATGGTAAAGAATGGATTGAAATATTCTTTATAGCCCTATTTTATCTTACTGATATTGTTGGATGAAATTCGGGGGTTGATTGATTGATTAGTTGTTATGAGAGGCTGGTGTACCTGCTTTTTTGGATGTTTTTAAACTAACCCATGCATGCCACAACAGACCATTCGGCCTACAATAAATTAGTATGGGACACTGTATTCAAAATCACCTGGAAATCATCTGCAATATTTAAAAACAACAATATTGCACTGACAGGGACTCAGAGAGGTGGGGTGCAATGCAACTTAAGGCACCTGAGGGTGGGGGTTGCTCCAGCATTTTCAGCACCCTTACTTCCTGCACAAATTGTTCATCTTTTTTTTTTTCTTTTATTATTATTACATGGAGAGATAGAGGGGTGTGTAATGCACCATGGGAAGACATTGCACCTCACTGCTCCCATTTGGCGCTGGGCCCAATGACAGAGTAGCATACAGGGTCACAGAGCAAAATATGGAGTGCTGCTGTCATAGATGGGGCAAGTGGACAAGTAACGTCAACACAATGTCTGGTTAGTCTGTGAAAGTTTTAATGCAAGCTTTTCTTAGCCCCTCTCCACTTAAGTACGTACAGTACCAGTCAAAATAAATACCATGGATTCATTGTATAAAAATAAAATCAGTAATTATAGTAGTTCAATTATTTCACACAGCCAAATATGAATAAATTAGACATTAAGTCAGTATAAACTGAGTAAATAAATACAATAAAATATAAACTTTTTCTTGTCCTCTGCTTCATGCACCTCAGTGTCTCCTACATAATCTATAGTATATATTAGTTTTAGTATTATTGATATGACATTTTGGTTATGTGAAAATATTTCAAGAAATAAGTTGTATACTTTTCCCCTGTTTGAACACTTAACTACAAAGTCAGAAGTTTGTGTACACACATAAACAAATGCATCTAAATTCACAATTTTCTCTTTAAACTGTTTACTCTATGAAATTACAGACTGCGGGTGAGTTGAAATCTTTCTTCAGAGCAGCACGGCCGCTGTCAGAATTCCAATGAGGCCATTACCGTCCTCACCCATCCTGTTTTATATCCTCATTTGCATTTGCTTTCTTTTCTTACTTTCTTTCCTCCTCTATTCCCCTTCTCTTTGTCCTCTCCCATATGCTGTCCCTTTCATTTCCTTGTGTCTCATCCCAATGTCCTCACGCCTTTTTCTTCTCTCATTTTCTCTACTCTATTCCTTTTTCTTCAGTCTCACATCCTGTCCTTACGTCTTATCTCTCTTCTTCTCTCCTTCGCCTCCTAACAACCCTCTGATGTCTATCAAAGTCGGATAATAAGAAGTAATACTTCCATGCGTACACTCACACAGGTCGACCCTGTCCTGCCCTGAAGCCCTCTGGTTTTCTTGGCAGTGAGTCAGCACCTGGCTGACATTGGATACTGAAAATATAACAGTGGCAGAAGGGTTGAAGTAGCAATACCACAGTGTAGAAATACTGTGTTACAAGTAGGGGTGTATTATATTATCCTATCTTAACCAAAAATAATACATGATAGTATATTTATTGATCATATTTTCTCTCTAAATATATATATAAGTAATATATAAGTAACTAGTAACTAAAGTTACCAAACAAATGTATGTTGGTATATTTATGTTCTGTTTATTCGCTTATTTTTAAGCATCCTTGTCCTTGTCGACTCTCTTTCCTACTTCCCAGCCTGGTAAAAGTTCTCCTCTCTACTCCTAACGGTTTTTCACTTTTAAGGGCTGAGATGCTTTGTATGCAACTTTTATCTTTACTAGAATCTGCTCTTAACTTTAAGGGAAATTCTTATAAAACATCGCTAATAATTTTCTTAGAATTTCATAG
Organism: Lutjanus erythropterus; assembly: GCF_056507025.1. Classification (NCBI taxonomy): domain Eukaryota; kingdom Metazoa; phylum Chordata; class Actinopteri; order Lutjaniformes; family Lutjanidae; genus Lutjanus; species Lutjanus erythropterus. The sequence continues at coordinate 10,891,454 of NC_139329.1, forward strand.
GAGCGACTCTTAGTACTAGGAAGCTTTGTGTAGTTTCACTTAACATTTTGAAATCAGAACTTTTATCTGTTATTTTTACTTTCACCACTAAAATATATTTATAATTTTGTGTCCTGTAATGATTATTTTGATTTGTGATTTGTCTGTTGATTATTTTCTTTATTAGTTGATCAGTTGTTTGGTCCATAAAATGTGAAAATTGTTGATCAGTGTGTCCCAAAGTCCAAAATAATGTCCTCAAATGTGTTTTTTTTTGTCCACAACCTTTACTGTCAAAGAGGATGACTTTTTTCTCAAAAATGATACAAAACAATTAATTAATTATCAAAATAGTTAATTATTCATTATTTTTAATTAACTATCATTTAACAATCATTGCAGCTCTAGTAAATGTACTTATATACTGCCCACCACTGTTTAACTGTCATGCTGGTAATAACTTCACCCATTTAAAACCTCTGTTCAGGTCACCTGCGAGTCATCCCAGTGTTAACTGATATCCATGTAAGACTACTATGTAAACTAATATACACTCATGCAATACACCTTTAGAAAACTTAGATTCTTGTGTTTCCAGAAACAGTCACAGCAGCAGATACAATCAGCACCACAAACAACCAAGCACACTACTAAAAAACTGTGTGACCTACATTTTAAAACCCAACAGTAACCTCACAGATCAATAATATTCAACACAAGCCCTGCTCTCACGCTGACAAGGTCTAGTCAATCCACTCCAGTCACATTTTCAGCCCTTAACACAAAATGAGATCCCTAAAAATGCACAAAATCAGCCAGGCGATGTTTACTCTTCTGCTTGTATTTGCCAAGATACACAACTACTATGGACACATGCATATTCATGTGTCACACTACCAGAAAGCTGAGATTCTTGTTATTCCATCGATGCCAAGCATGTCCAGATATAGTCACAGAAGCAGCGTCAGTCAGTGTGACAAGCCAGCAAGCAACCAGTTTTAAGTGAGGCTCTAATTGCATGTTGCCTTCGAGGCTCTATCACTGAACCAAATGTTGATCAAAACTGAGAAAAACAGTCTTGTTTTAATCCCAAAGGTCCAGTTGATCCAATTCAATGACATATAAAACACTTGATTTCCAACAATAGCCAATGAGAGTCCACAGAAATGAAATCCCCAAAATGACAATGCAGGTTTTATAAACCTTGCTTCTTATATCCTCCCATAAGAGACGTATCATATTTTTTTCTCAAAAACGCTATTTATTTAAGTTTCATAACATCTCCCTTGTTGTGGATATTGGGTCGATATTTTTCACAAAAACAACATTACAAGGTATGAATTTGGTAATGACAAATTTTCATTTGGTTCACACTTCTATTTAATTCTTTCCCGTTTGATGAATATTACAAATAAATGTTAAACAAATTGTATCATTTGTACTTTTAAGAGAACAGTAAATTTATATGCGCAGTAACTTTGTTGAAATAAAAAATACAGTGCTGCTGGTGTCTGACATTTCCTAAAGCTGTGTGTATTTTCATTTAAAATGTTTCTTTTTTTAATATGGGTTACACAAAAGGCAAAGAAAATGTGATTGTTTTTACCAATTTCGGCCTTAGGCACTGTTATATTGTCACTTTTTTCACAGTTGGAGAATCATCCTGGTCTCGACTCTGTCAATAAAAGTGGTCTCAATTTCTATTTTCCCAACATTAAAATACACATAATTAATTAATTAGATGAAATTAAAAAATAAAGTAAAGGAGACCAGGGACAGTTGTAAGACTTTCTGTCTCAGCACCTTTAACTCACTTAAGTTAAAGCTCTAAAATTGTGAAACAAAAAACCCTTACTTACAAATAGCACTGTTTCCAACTTTCTTTGGTTTTGCCTTTGCACTTTTTTCCAGACTTTTCCCTTGGCTATGATTATTTTTGTGATTTTTCTAGATGGAAAAGTGTCATGGTATTATTAATGTTAAAAAAAATACATTTAATATTTCTTGCTTGGAGAAATTCTAGATTGAGCTAAAATTTGATTCAGATCACTGATGACTATTATCCTACAGAAAAATACTGCTGTGAATATATGCAATCAGTATGGGTGATAGCATGCACATCAATAAATATATGAATTATTTTAACAATATTTACAATACAGTGTTATTTCATTTTTAAAAAGATGAACAGAAAAAATGCATTAATCTCTTAGTGTGGTGTTTATTATTGAGAGATAGAGTTTGGAGGTCACTGCTTACGGCCATTATACTTTCCACTTTTAGTGGAAACAAACATTAAAGTAATACATTAATTCATTCACAGCTCTTCTTAGTTTGTACATCTTGACTGTGAAGATGAATTAAAACACATGACATTACCTTGGTAAGAAGTCATGAATGCTACATTAGGAAGCTGTTCTTGGCCTGTGAGACACAGAGACGAGTGCATACTGCGGCGGTGGTCTGATCTACACTGGATCCAGCTGTTTGTGGCAGTCAGATCAAAGAAATGCAGGTTGAAGCAGAAAGTCCACTGTGTGCAATGTCACACTGAATAAAGATGGATCACGTGATCAGACGGATCAAAATCTGTTCTACTTCGGCCAGTGCTCTGTGTCTTCATGTATGGAAAATTACTGAAAATGAGGAGAAGCAAGTCCCACCAAAATGTGTATTTTAAAAGCACTAAAATTAATATAGACTTCCAAAATCTCAATAGGTAGTATATTCCCATCGAACCACGGTGCTTGTTGGGAATGGGCCACTAGGTGGCTGGTCCTCGGGTCCACACAGTCTCATAAGTAGTAACCACAGAGCTTGCATGGATGGTCACAAAAGCTGGTGCCTAGGCCATCGTATAGAAGATCCTCACATTAGTAGCATCAGGCTCCAAATCACATAGTTTTGGGGGGGTTCAAGAATTTGCTCATCACTCCCCTTATATCTCTGTGTAACTTAACCTGCGGGGAGCAATGAATTCTGAGCCTAGACGCCAAACTTAAGTCACGTTCTGCTGCAGAATAAGCATTCTAAAACGTGAGTTGTCTGTCTGAAATAAATCAAAATAACATGCTTATGAAGAGCAGCAGCACTCTCATGTGTCTTTCATGAATAGAGAGCCCAGGATGTGCTATTTTAGAGGATATTAGGTCTCAGAAAAACTAGATGCATGGTGTTTTAAATAAAGACCTCAGTATCATGTCCCCCACAGAGGACAAATATGAATTGCTGGGTCTTCCGAGGATATTACCTGTTTTTCCACCACAGCACGTGTTTGAATGGAAAGTTTATTAGCAAGGACTAGAGCACAATACTCTATTTAAGCTTCAGGTACTCTCAGGCAGGAGGTTCTCAGGGTCTCCTTGGGATGTGTTTTTAAGAAAACGCCTAGACCCAAACAACATTTGCAAATATTCATTTTCTGTGGTATTGTTATCACATTTGAATGGAGACTAGGCAAGGCTATATGCTTTGGTCTCATTGCGTTTTCCAGCTCACAAGTCACAATTTTAGATATCTGCAGGCACATTTTTTACATTTAAAAATCCAGGCAGAAAAAAGAAATGTTCATTTGGTGTATTAAAATTCTATTACCCAATGCCAGAAGTGCTTAAAGTGACTCTCACTGCTGTGGAAAAATGTTATAGTTACCTTTCAAAAAGACATCCAGAGCATGTGTGGGGCAGCAGTTTACTTTGGGTATAATTTGGATAGGTACATGGTATGAGGTTTAAATATAAATCAGTGTATTAGGGCTGTCTCAGACTTAGTTGTATCAGATTTTCTACATAAATGAATGAATTGTATGAGAATATTTGACTATTCATCCTTTTTTTATACTTAAATGTGAGTATTTTGTGAGAGTGGAAAGATGAACCATGATGTTTTTGGTTTTATTTAGTTTCTGTAAAGTGTGAATGAAGCTGATGCAATGATGCAAAGGAAGTCTGGTGAGTTTGGTGAGAGCAGTTAAATGATAATTATTAATGTCAGACTTTCCCTTATGAATCTCTGAAAGCAGAACTTCAAAAGCCACGTTCTTTTTACTCTTTGATGCCATTTTTATGAATGAACACTTTCTGACATACGGAGCACGAAGTGTAGCCTTATACAATATTATTGGGGTGTTAATTATGCCAATTTACAAATCTCATACGTGTGACACACACAGGCGGATCATTTACATAGTTATCTTCAGTTACTAGTGTTTGCTGAATTGTACGTGGCATGTCTGTACAGCATATCCCGGTTTCTCAAAAATGGGATAAGGCCTTATCCAGGTGTCTGAAACCAAGATATGATGTGTACATGAGAAAAACATAAGGATACTCCAAAGACCTGATCATAACCAGGGTACTTGTGTGCATGTAAACACATTTATGTATACAGGGATATGAATAGCCAGGTTCTTCATGTTTCATGTAAACACCATCTTGAATACAATAAAAACAGGATAAGGCCAAAAACCAGGATACTAATGCAAAAAGTCAAAAGTCAATGAAGGGTGGAAAAGGCCAACAAAAGAAAAATAGAAAGTCAATAAAGGGTGAGCAGAAGTAGTACAATAGACTCTATGTAGAAAAGAAAAGTTTACAAAAAAGGAAAAAGACAATAAAAATGATTTGAATGTTTTTTGAAAGGTTAACATACCGTATTAGGTATGGATTTCATTTCATTTTCAGGGGCAACACAGCATTTAAGGTAAGTACAATGGACTGCTAATAAAAGAGTAAATGTGTTAATACCTGGGCTGGGTCATATGAAAAACTTGATAACTGAATAGGAGAAATATGTTAGTCCAGTCTACAAATTATCCCACTGGTCACAACACAGTTTTCACCTAGTTTTCCATGAAAATTTTGAAAAGTACTGATAGCTGCTGCACAGTGAGAGTGAGAAGAGAAAAGAGGAGACGCAAATGACAAATACTCGACGATCCATCAGCATAACTGCCTGGACCAATAATTATTTATAACTTACTATTTATTTATAACTTCTCAAATTATAAATATCTCTGAAATCATGTGTCTCTAATCCCCAAAGCATAATGCTTGAGTAAGCATTAGTACATTGCTTCTGTATTGCTCAGGATGCAAATTGCAACCTCTGACTCCAGAGCAAGTCACAGTCCAGTTGAGCTACATGTCAAGTGACAAACCACACATGGCTTCACTTTGTGACTCAATCAGCAGAGTTGCATATAAGCAAATTTCAAACTAGTGTCAAAAATTCAGTTTTTGCTGTTCAAGTGGAATGTGTATACACTCTAACTGGTTAATATGGGCACAGAAATGAAAACCAGCAGGTAAAGTCACGCACAGTTCCAGTGTCTAATGTGAGCAAGGCTTTATCCTACAAAGCAACACTGGACTGGACTGGAAGGCAAACATCTCTATGGCTGATATCTTCAAAACTCTGCAGCTCACACCAACAAAATCTATGGATAAACAGCAATACAGGCCGAGGAAGAAATATGTATTTTTGATTTTGAGGTGAACTGTTCCTTTAAGACACATTAAAGCGTACAATCACTTAGGGTCACTCTCACCTGAAAACAGCAACAATAGATGTAGTCTGATTATGTTGTGAAGTAGCGTGGGATCATGGGACTTGCTGTCTTCACTGTTAATGATGAAAATCTATCATGACTCAGGCAGAATATACGTTCATGGATGAGCTTAGTTTAGTTTTATTCATGTTTTGTTTAGTGGCGTGTGCCAGCTTCCTTCCTCACTCTCTGATGTATCCTGTGTTTTCCCAGAGGTAGTAATAGCAATTGGCTAGCAACAGCTAGCAGGACACGCACCATTACTTTCAATAAATTATGGATTTTTCCACGTTTCAACATTGTTAGAAACATTTGGGATAATGTAAGTACACAGCTAAACAAAATCTATAACATATGTCTGATGTTTTTTAGACATTTTAATGTGGAGATGTTACATATTACAGCTTTTAACAGGTTGGTAACCTGTTATGTGCATGGGTGCTTCCCTTTGTTAAAGATCCACATCACTCTCTAGGTGAAAAAGTGCAGATTGATTTTCATTGTACTGTAAGAGCACTTTCATTTAATATTGTTATTCTTAATAGTTTCATAATTGCTTGTGAACATGAAATGGCCAAATTGTTCCAGTGAGATTTGTGGAGCCATTCTGATGTCTGACTCACATTCTCACCTCAAGTCCTACTCTCCCCTCCTCCTCTTTTACTGGTCTGTCCCCAACGTTCACACTGTTATCCACTCTGCTCTCCCCCTCTCCCTCTCTCCATATCTGCCACTTCCTCCCGTCTCACTCTTGTTCACTTGTCCTCCACCTCATCTCCCTCGCCGTCGTGTTACCTCCTCCCACCCTTCCTGCAGTATATGGCCTTGTTGAAATATGAGTTCATAGATGAATTCCATCTATAAGTTGCGGCACCTTGGTGCAGAGACGAGGCTAATGAGACGCAATTACCAAGCTGCAGAACTCACTAATGGACTTTTACCGACGTTTGTCTCCAGCTGATGTCGCTGTACTCCCCCTTGTGGGGGGGAGGGCAGAGTGTGGGTGAGCCACAGGTGAACTCGAGAGTGTTCCTCAAGTTACAATGTCAAGTGTTTCCTCCAAACATCAAGCGGCTTAACGCAATTTGAGGCAACTGCGCGAATGATGTTCAGTTCCCAATCAAAGTGGAAAGGGCAAATACAAAGCCGGCGAATGGAGCCAAGCCATTACACCATTATTAGCAATAGCAGTTAGCAGCAATGGTTTAAAATGTATGGCTCCAGGCCATGGTGTATTCAACCTTGCAGTGTCCAGTGAGTAGCAGTTAACAACAGCAATAACTGTTTGGATAACCTTTTGAAATTACAGGCCTATAATTACACAGCATGACTGCAAATGCGGTACATTTATTTAAATGTTACAGCACCGGAAAGGCTGGCAATTACAATTAATCAACTCAAGCAGATTTGTGGAGCAAAATACTACATACAATGTCTCATTAGGCTTTTTAACCCACGCCAGTAATGATTTCCAACTCAGTCCAAAGTCAGTTTTAAAAGAACTCCCTAAAAAGACCAGCAGTACTATAGTAAGTCCAGAATTGATAGCAATACCAATATAAGTGTAATGCCATTATAAAAATTGTATTCAGTGGTAGTATTGAAATTTTTGTGAATTTACAAAGATAAGAGAATGCTTCAAACACATAGTTATACAGTCCAAGCTCCTCCTGTATGTCCTAGCTCCACATGAAGCCAGGCCACCCGTTGCTCCACTTCACTAACCCTATGGCTCTCTGACTCACACTACAAAGAATGTTATAATATCAACAGCAAGTGGTCTTACCAACGTGGGCAGAGTATCCATGCTCTCTGAACGTCTGCGGGGGTTTCCCCCAGGTGCTCACTTTTCCTCCCACAGTCTGAAGACATGCAGGAAGGTGAACTGGTGGCTCTATTGCTCCTTTTACATTGGACTAAAACCCCACAAACTCTAACTAGCATCTGTTTTTGTCTTCAGTGGGAAAGGATACAATCTGCATTCGCCACAGGTATTTATTGGGTCCAGCTCCGATCAGCAGTGGTGGACACACCACACCCAAGTGGACATACAAGTTTTTACTCCTTTTCAGTGGCGGTGATGACGGCCTGGCGCCTTTGTCGGTTACTCCCGCGACTCTTCTGCTCGTCTTTGATACACGTGCTGCAGCAGAGTTTGCAATCACTCAAAGGTGTGTTTGTACTGACAAAGCGCTTGTCTTTAGTTGAGCGTCTGTAATACTGTCACATTTCATGTCCTGCAAATTTAGCACAATAGAAGTCCAATGTTATTTTGTAATCTAAAGAGTTTTATTAGGCAGCAGCAAAATCAGGAAATGTTTAATCGGCAGAAACAAATCCTCCTGTTTCAGGTGGCATTTTCTATGTTTAAACACATTCATTTTCTCCATATGGCAGCTCTTTCTGTTCATAGCAGCAGTAGGAAGGGGTCCACTATACCACATGCTGAGTTATCAAGTGATGTCAATGCACACCCTCCATGCTGTGTTTCAATTATGAAACCTCCTGATTCCATATCAGTGGAGGAGCATAACGTGCTTATTTTACACACGCAAAGCACCAGGCTGGCCTTGAGAGAGCCACAGCGACTTCCATCACTCTCTGTCGAGCATATTGACTGGCAAACTTCTCGAAGGGATCTCCATGAAAAATGGATGGCTGTGTTGTTCTGCTCATCCTGTCCTGGGATTGTTATACAAGGTGCATTAAGTGAGTCAACAGGCAGTGGAAAATCACTCACGCACAAACTGTTTCTAACTGCAACCTTGCTCCTCAGAGGAAAATATATCAGGAGAAGAATGATGTTGAACATTGATCCTGTGCTGTGCCTCCAGTCTGGCCTCTCTTTGTGACAAGACGCGACAACATAATGTGGGACCATAGCCCATGACAGAGCAGGGAGCTTATATCATAAATCAAATTCAAGTAGAGGTTGCAGGGTTTAGTGAAAGTCACAGGATTAGAGGCAGCTGCAGAGACAGTGACTACTTAAGACCAGATAAGACCAGTGGTGAGCACATTTTTTTTTAAAGGATGTTAAACTGGACTTTTACATAGCAAGTTATGCACATAATGAAAAAGATTATGTGAGGAAAAAAGAAAATAATACAAATAAATAATAAAATAAACAAATATGTCCCTCTGTGGTGTAAGTGGCATAGCTGTAGTACTCAAATGTTGTCTGAATTCTAGATCCGATCTTAAGATGTTTTAGTTTATCATCTCTGACTTGTACCGGTCTTCTATTATTTGAGACTGACTTTACAGCAATAAACTGGCAGAAACAATAGATGTTTCAGGCTGCCAAACCCACCCTGTTTACTCTGGTTAGGTGTGGCAAATCCTGATGTGACTGTGTTAAGGGTTATGAAGTTTACTGACTCGATTACCTTCCATTTCTTTCAGCTTGCCTTATTCATAGTGAAATTGTTTAGCCTAATACAGTTTTATGTTCATTGATGTGTTTATCCATTATTTGTCCAGATATGCCTTGCATTGTTATGTGAAAAACACGTTTAGATTAATAGTGGTCATCATGCACATTTAAATTTTAAGTAACATTATGCTATACTCATTTCACATTCAAACTTCAGTAAACTGACATAAACTTATAAATATTTTTCAGTTGTAGTAGTAGTATTGACAGTTTAGCCAGCTAACTGCATTTCTGAATGGGTAACGGGTGGCCTGTGTAGCTAAAGTTAGCATTTGATCTTCGTTGTTAACGTTACAGGTTTGTCTGTGTAGCTAAAGTTAGTGGATAGTCTTACCTAGTGAAAGCATTTTTTTTTTTTATTGTTTTGCATTTTTGAATGAACAAATACATGACCAACAACAACAACAAGACCAGAGATATGAGACTGATGATTTTTTTTCTTTTTTTAACAGTGTAATCCTTCTAATAATCACCATTTTTACTAGATGTAGTGACTGGTCTGGTGGACTGGTGACGTTTGCTTGTTCACTTGTGCTTGTGCACAGCCTGACAGGCTCAGATTGTTATTCTAAGTGTCTGACAACATAATGTGGTTGATTGCGGCAGTTAGAGACCTTTCGTTAAAGAGTAAGATATGTTTTGTTTAACCAGAAACTGCTGTTTAATTGCTCTCATCAGTCTCACCAGACTCCTTCATCATCACCGTCAGCTTCATTTGGACTTGACAGAAACAAAATAAAACATCTTGGCTCATCTTTTCACTGTTCCACCAATCAACAACTCTGGTTTGGATGAAACAATCTCTCCATTCACAGTGCGAAGGAGTGCGCAGGACAGGTGATGCCAGACAGCAGTCTGGGGAAGTCTGGGGAGAGAAGCTGATGTATACTTTCACTTTCTCTGACTGTGTGAAAATGCAGTGTTTTCACATCACAGAAGACAAAGAAAGAAATTAAAACCCGAAGTCACAAAACATTCTCATGCTCATGTAGGCTCATATATGTACTGCCTGTCAAAAACTTTAACATAAAATATGTTCATATTCATAGAACGTGTTAATATTTTCCTTAATGATATAATTTTTCATCCACCTGCAACCCACCTGTCATCAATCTGCTATGTTACTTTTTATGAGCAGCTCCACTCAATCCACAAGTTTACCCCTGTGCCCTGGGGTATAACTGCAGTCTGAGCATGTCTAGTGGAGAGTCCCTAAAACACAGTACTAATACTATATGAGAAAAATGTCACAAACTCACTGTTGAGCAGCTAGAATGAATGTTGCTATATTATATGATGAATAAATAATAGTTAATTGAAATATCATTGTGATGTATAGATATATGTTGTACTACCATATTGGGTTATTGTAGGAATAATATACAGGCCATCAACTAAAGCCACTGATTTTTTTTCTAATGATCGAGTAGTTGTTAATAGTGTTTCCCACTAGTATACCACTTGAATTTTTCATGCAGTCCTGATAAACAATCTCCTGCAGCTCTCATGATACCAAGGTATAATAAGCATAATCAATAACAAATTTCAGGTTATATAAGCCACTTAAAGCTGCACTGATCAATATTTTTATATTAACAATGGATTAAATGACCGTATTAATGTGAAAGGGGTCACTTATAGAGATGAACCCACAGAGAACTAGAAGAGAGCATTCAGTAGAGTGCAGATCATTGGGTTTCATACCCCGCCACCCCGCCCAACCCAATCCTGAGCCAAGGCTGTAAAAAAATACAGCTGTGAAGCTGCCATGAACAAATAAATGTCTGTCACACTGGGCAATCGCAAATAAAGCCATAGCAAATTCTATATAATTCTTAAAATTTAATTTAAATTTTGAGTTGTAGTGTTTTTTTTTTTTTTGCTTTTACTTACTGGCCAAGAACACCAAATGTTTTAATTAATTGGTTAACAAGCACAAAGCACCATGAATTCAAACACTTCTGATGGTTAATGCAGTTACACAGTAACTTGTGGATTTGTGGACCATCTAAATTAGACAAACACAACACAATGTCTGCCACAAGCTTTGTGTGGAAGTACTTGAGGATGCAAAGTGAAAACACTAACAGTAACACTGCAATTAACATTTGAAATCTCAAACAAAATTCCAATGTATGAAACTGGATTCATACTTTATCCAAAACACTTCTGAGTGAAATACCGGCAGCTTTACCTTCAACAGTTTGCTGTGGCGAAATGCGCCTCTCTCAAAGCAGCACTGAAGAAAGACGGAAATCTCAGAAAATCTCCCGAAGAATCCTCTTGAAATCTCATACCAAATCAGTGAGAGCTTTTTTGGAGGTTTGCTTTTTGACTTTGAGTCATCACAAACTTTCAGGGGGCGACTATGTCTGACATTGCAATGCGCATGGTGCCAGCTTTCTGCTGAAGCTGCCTCTGAAAGCAAACAGAATATGTAAAGTGTCTCAGCTTCATAGAATGACTTTGAAAACACCAAATGACTTGATTTAACGAATTCTGTTAGTTAGTATAATGAGGCTGTTCAGTCAGACAGTGATAGATTATAGGCAATAAGCTTGGCATTTCATCCTCGCAGCTGTAATGACATTCAAGTTGCTGCGCAGTTTATATTGTGTTCATTATAATGCTGATTAATGTTGAAATGGTGTTCTTCTGCCTCAATAATCTTTAATACGGTCAAGTTTGAAACCCACATTTCTCCTTGCTACAAATAGTGTTGCCACTATGACACCACATCAAACCATCTAACATTACATAGGCTAACATACTGTGCCTTTTGCCTTCAAATGTTCAGCCCAAGTTTGTGCCCATGGTAAAAGACATAAACAAAACTGTGGGGATGCCAATGTAAAGACAGTTTCCCAGAGTGGCAAAACTTTGTATTTCTGCTTAAAGATGTGACGACCTGGAGTGTAATGTTGTCAGTTAAGCGTCATTGACTGTAGAAATAAAGCAGAGGTTGGAGGAAATGCATCTAGAATTACTGAGGGTGTCTTCAAAGATAAACCATTATTGTACATACAGAAATAAAGAGCTGAGAAGAATATCTGTGTATGGATACATAAACATGTGTGTGTCACAGAGAAATCAAGTTGGTAGTGTAGTTGGCTCTGTCAACCTCATCCTAAAATTCTGAAGAGGACTTTGGCAGCCGTTACCCTGTCTCAAGCCCAGCTGGACTTGGCCTTGGACTTGGTGTCTTGGACTGTTGCTCTGTTTGGACTTAACAGTCCTGCTAAGTTGCTTATCAAGTTAATGATCCCTCTTCTCAGAATGAAGCTGATCATACAAAGAGCATGTTGCTTTTAAAAAAAAGGCACAATCAAAGCCTCTTGTCCTTGCCCATTTCCTCTGAAGACCATCAAAGAACCGCTGACGTCCAGCAGAGCTTGACGGCAGGGCAGAGCCACTGATTAATAAGCTTCTAACACTCATCAATAATTAAATGGCAGGATAACACAGTTGTGGACATAATTATTTTACATCATAGTTATGATTATCTATGATCATATGAAAGGGAATATGTGGTGAGGCTGTTGGATTAGTGTTGGGTGCAGATGGTAGCTGATTAGAGTCAGAGTCACTCCCTTTTTACAGTGTGGATCTCATCAAACGTATGAAAAACAAATAAAAAATTTCCAGTATGCAGTGGTTAATACCTATCAATAATGGAGTGGGGGCAAAATCTAGCCTGTCCAAGCCAACTGAATTCCTGCTATAGTGCAGACTGCTGCAAACATTAATGCTGGCTATGATGAAAAGCTGTTGGAAGATACAGTGCATCACAGCTTGCTTTGTATAGGGCTGAGTAGCTGCAGAATGCCCATGCTGACTACTTTCCACTGAAAGCACCTACATAGGGCATGTGAGTATCAGAACTTGACTGTAGAGCAGTAGAGGTGAGAATAAAACAGCACTGCTTCTACATTAAAAAAACAATAGACATGGTGGCCTAGTCAAACCTCCCACAATATTTACTACATTACCGCCTCGTTTGCTGATACTGTGGGAAACAATCCATCATACGGTCATGGTTTTCATCTGTTGGCTTCCTGGCACCGTGTGAGGAGCAATATCTGTTATTACATCCATGTTCAGCCAGCAGACTGTACAAAGAAGCTGAGGCTAAACTCTGAGAGCTGACCTTTATTGTATATTAGCAGTGACGACTGCCATAAGGATATTTTCTAACCACCACCGTGCTTCTTATAGGGGAAACGTGTGTGTGTTTTAACAATGCTATTACAAAAGAGGACAAAGCAAATCATGCAGGAGATATGCCAATGGCGCTTCCTGCTAACTGACGGTAATAGTGTGCCTTCCAAGACGCAGACAACCCCTGACTGTCAGTATTAGGGAAATGGGAGTGGAATGATGGGGTGGTGGTTGGCAGGGGGGTAGAAAGCTCCGCAGGCCATGTATTAGGTTTGAGCTTTAATCTCAATGTGGGGCAACGAACTGAGCCCAAGGCTTTATAAAAGACATTTCTCTCTGTCTCTCTGTGTGTCTTTTTCTGTCATTCATACTGTATCTTATAACACCGCTGATGTTCCCTCATGCCACTCATTGCTTAGCCATTTTCATAATTACAGGCTCTCCCAATGTGCGGCTGGCATCTGATGGGGAGATGAGTTAATGTGCATGACGTTAAGTGATTTTTTTTTTTCTTTTTCCTGTAGTGTACAAATTTCAGTGAGTTCTGCCACCCACCAATGTGTGCAGTCAAATGTGAGAGTGCACTGGTATGTGAGCATGTGCTCCCTGCACACAAACTTAAAAAACACATGCATGGGTCATTTGAGCTCAAAATTATAATATCCCGGTATCTCCTTCTTGCCAGCCATGTTGAGCAAAAAGTTGTTTAGTTTCAGTGTGAGTGTTCATAATCTTTGCTACAGATTTCTAGCATGTGTCTTCCAACTGCACTGAGCGCAACTCTCTTGCTGCAGCTTTTTGCCAGTCCGATCAGCCTGAACATCAGACCTATTCAGCTGGCGATCCACAGCCGATATGGCGTTTTTGAGTTTTTCTATGGTCTGCAAGTCAGGTTGGCATGTGTGTGATATGGTAAATAAAACTGAGGTATATAACTCTGAGCTGAGTCGTTTTGAAGTGCCTGTTTGCTGTGATTGGCAGCGATAGGATTACACTCTATCCACACCTGTCATTCACTCAGTCAAGCATCATGTTGCACTCTGGGCTGATGGGCCACTGAGAAAGTTGCGTTAAACACTAGGCGAATGTGTTAAGTAATGGACCTTTTGATTATCAACAATTGTGAGAAATCACTTGTGCTGTGACTGGCTGTTGTAAAATGCAACGGTATTATTGGCTGTTGTAAAACCCCTCTTGTGCTGTGATTGGCTGTTGTAAAACTCTCCTGTGATGTGATAGGTCGTTCTAAGAGCCGCAAACACAAGCAATCTGGAATGAGCACAGGCCATGGTCTCACACATGTACACACACACAGACCTGCATGGCATATGTGTGTTTGTTGAAAAATAATTTTGTCATACCTGATAAATTTCAGGTGGACCAGTGCAACCAATGAAAATGTTGAAAAAGCTGCACTTGACAGATTTATGGTTGCGGAGTGGCTCAGCTTGACTACCAACAAAACAATGGAAAAATCATTCAAGTCATTATAATGATAGCACTAGGACAGAGTCATTTTGTTGTGTTGTGAGACTATCACAACTCAACTTTTGATGCGAATCCTTGTGTGCAGATGCTCTGTCTGGGTAAATCAAACACTGGGTTTATGATAGAAATGTGTCCAGTTACTGCAAAAGCAGTTACCCACTGAAAGTGGTGGTGACTGGAACTGAAACCTTTTTTATCACACTTGGATGAAATTCTTTTTGGACTTTTTATTTATAGGTGCCTCTTGGGCCTTAATCTAGACACCAAGTCAAAGAAGCAGCAAGAACCAGGAAGTGTATACACTGATCTACAAACTGATTGACTGAGCAGATGTTACTGCTGATACTGGTATCAGTTCCCCCGTATAAATAGTACAAAAGTTTAATCACACAAGAATGACAAATTACTCCTACTCACTAAGTGAAGATCTGGAATCTATTTATATATACACTGCTGGACAAAAGGTGTTCCCAAGTCTGTAGAGCTGCCATGATTATTTGATTAATTGAATCAATTGAAAGAAAATCAGCGGTGAACTAATTTCTAATCTATTAATTATTTCATTCGTTTTACAAGTGAAAATGTCAAACATTTACTGGCAGGCCTTCAGGCAGTGCCTTGTGTCAGAACCAAGCGCGGTGAAGCTGCTTTGAGCCAATACTGTATGCAGCATGTATCTGAAAAGCTCTCAGACTTTGGCCACTTTCAAAATCTCTGCTGCCTCTTTCAGCTTGGATTGATTGGTTTCTCTTCTGCACTTTTATTTCCTTTATTGAATCTGGGCATCTTACCCGTAATACTGCACTGTAACGTAACCATCATTGCATTTCTTTCCCTTTATTTTATTCTATCTATTTGTATCTAAATTGCTTTTCTCTGCCCTATAAAACACGTGGAATTGCCTGTTTGAAAGGTGTTTTATAGATAAGTTCCCTTGGCTTGCCTAACCTGAGGGTCTGTTTAAAACCTGTATAACTGACTTTTCTTACTTCATGCCCCTATCTGATATTCCTGCATTCCAAGATCTCAGCAATTAACCCGGTGAAAACAATTACAATTATTACTGATAGGAAAACTAGATAAAAAAAAAAATACCAAGTTTGTGATGAACTGGAATTAAACTTTACATACATGCTGCAAAAAAAAAAAAAAAAAAAATGTGCACAGAGTGTGTATAAATGATTCAGAAAGACAGTGGCCAACGAGCAAACAGCTCAGTGTTGTGTGAATGAAGCAAAGCTAACCCAGTGGTACTGAAAGAGGGAGGAAGCAGGATGAGACTCAAAGTCGGTACCACCCCAGCCACAGACTGTTCACCCTGCTGCCGTCTTGCAAGAGATACAGAAGTATCCGCTGCAGTAACACCAATCTTCAGAGCAGCTTCTTTCCTGAGGCTGTGAAACAGCTCAATTACTCCTCCGCGCTCAACCATAAATGAAAGGTTATTTTTATGATTTGTTATTTATTCAGAGTTTGAAAAGGGGAGAGAACAAGGGATGTCGTGTGTTTGCATTAGGCCCAAAATGACTAAGTCTGCTTCTGCATACAAACACAAATGCATCAATCTCTGGTTTTGTTAAAGCTCAGCTGAAATATCTAATTAGACAAAATAGTTGCAACTTAATTCCTCCAAAAGTAGATCTGCAAGAGGGACCAATGTAATTTTCATGCTGTAGCAATGTTTGGAGCTTCGACTGTTTGGCTTGATTACTTTTGAAACAATTGAGATGCAAAGGACGAGCCATTTTCTCATCATCTGATGATTTATTGTCGAGACTGTGAAATATCTTCCCTCAACTGGTGGTTCGGCTCCCTTGATAAACTGTAGTCTCTCCTTTCCTTTCCCATTCAGTGGCTGCTTTTCCCTGTTTTCAGACATATGGTATCCAAAGCATCACCTTATCTGTCAATTTCACAACACTTTTTCCTTGGAAAGGACTCCATGACTTGATTCACAACATGTAACACATCGTAATGATGGTTGGTGTTTGCAGAACAACATCAGTATGTGAGATGCGCAATCACGCACTAATTGAACTACTAGTTGTTAATATGTAACACATCCATCATGTGTGGCGTGCCTGCTTGACTACTCTCTCACACTCAAACTGATCTGCATCCCAAAGCCATTCATCAGTGAGCCACACATGAACACACTACACTCATGCTTTCTGAATTTAACACTCTAAACTCCACCGAGATCTGTGCTTGAAAGACAGAATTACAAGTACTACTGTTGTGAACAGCAATTCATGTCCAAATGCTGCAGCTACAATCTGAATATGAGATCTGAGCAGCAGATCACAGCAAGAAAAAGAAATTATCAAATAATTCTCTCTGACACAGATGGATTTCACACTTTCACACCCTTACTTCCATCCCAAAACTGGATCAACAACAAAAAAATTGATTTTAAAATGATAATACAGTAATGTTTCAAATTCACACAGCACACTGTGATTTAACTAGTTGTCAACTGGCTCGGTCCAGGATTAAGTTAGAACAATAACTACCATGACCAGTTTATACAGCGACTAAACTTGAATTATATGCTGCAGATTTGTGCAGAATAAAATGGCTACTATTGTATTTAATGATTAACCCCCGCAGCCATTTATTCAACATGAACAAATCATGCAGTTTTGTTATGTAGGTGAGGAAAGTGCTCTTACTCTACATGCAGGAATGACTCAACATTTTGGCATTAATCATATTGCTTCTTTTTGTACTGAGGCCCAACAAATATTACTGGTGAAACGGCACCCGCTGGTTAAGTAATAATGGTTTGATTAGCATTTAGTTGGATTTTTTTTTTTACTCTGAAAGGCACTGTGTGAGTGTCTAGGACATAATTGGTGACAAACTGGATTTTATGTTAAATTTATAAATTCAATAGTCAGTGCTCAAACCTGCATAATTTAGTGCATATAACTAAACATTGTTCATAAATATAAGAACACAATCAGCTACAGGGATAGAGCCTGAAACTGCAGATGAAAAAGTTTATGGTCCTGTCCATACCTACATTGGTATTTTTAAAAAACATAGCCTTTTCTATACGTTTGGGTGTTTTGTCCACACACAAACAGCGTATTAGGTCACTAAAAATTGAGCTTGACTGACTGCACCTAACTGAGCTAAATCCAGAGACTACATAGACAGAAAGCATAAATTTTCTTTTAAATGGACGTTGATGACGTTTGTTTCTGTTTCACTCAATAATGTTAAAAGTTGGAACGCATTCTCCTTAGATAACCTTTTCAACTAGTGCAAACACAAACAACAAAACACAGACCAGCTTGTAGTCATCCAGATGAAAAAATAAAGTAAATCATACAATATTAAAAAAGAGCAGAGAGGGAAAAAGCAACAAAAAAATCAAAAGAAAAGCAGATATACGATAAAAAAAAGCTGTGTATGCTCTCTGTGGGTGCGGGTAGTCACAGCTCTATTCATGCGGACAGAATCAGATGGCACAAGAAACAAGAAAAAGGATGGGGGGAGAAAATTTGTAAGGCTCATTTGTCATCTTTCTCAGGACTACTGATGACTCCAGCCATGATTTATCACTCTTACAGAGGCAGAGCCAAATTGAACTTATGGAAGCAATGTCTAAACTCTAATGATGTCAAACTCTTGATCTCTCCCTTTGTGAATAAAGTTTACATCATGTTCGACCAGGCAGTCAGTCAGGGACGTGGCGGGCCAAAGAGACGGCAGAGGAACAGAGGGGGAGAGGAGAAGGTGATTAAATGACTGCAGTTTCAAAGAGACTGCTTTTTTTTTTTTCTTTTTATGCAGAGATGCCATTCTGGTTATCTGGCAAAGCAGAGAGTGTACAACAGGATTATGGCCAATAGCTAATGAGCTATTTAGTGCTGGCAACGCTGCCAGAAGAGATGGTCCTGCTGGCCGCTCAATTTGTACACTCATATAGTGTAAACACACAAGTATGCATATGACAGCACACACATTCCTCGCCGTCTGAAAAACAAGTCAAATTCTCAAATCTGGAACAGACGCGAGGAGCTGACATATAATGTGTGTGTAATGTCAGTGTTTGTCTTTTTTGTAACCAGTCAGCTGTAGATGCAAAGAATGGGACTATTCCTGTTTAACATTTTGGTCTTTTTATATTCGTAACTGCATATGTGACAGATGAAATAAAGTGCTAAAATAGACCAAATGCAATTACCAAGTCACTTGGTATAGGCTGATATTCTTAAAATAGAATATATTTTTGTTCCATTATGTTTTGGGGGTATAGTGTTTCACTGGCAGCTGCAGTAGTAGTCCTTGTGTTCTACTGTACTATGTTTTACTTTTACCCTAAAGCTGTTTGACTGCTTTACTGTTTATGTTTGAATATAAATAAATCCTCCCAAACAGCCAATGTACCAACTATAGGTTAGCTCTAAGCTAGCTGGCAATGGACTCACCAGTCATGTGTGTGGGAGTGTGCTTGTGCTCATCTCAGCTTCTGACTGAACTCTCGTCTTTTTGCTCTCTTTATGGGGAAGATTCATAAAGCCCTGAGATTTGTCCTGGCAGGGCTTCAGTTTGTGCCACCCTGGGTGAATTGATATTTATATAAAGATTGCCAACATGTCAGCTCCCCAAAGGTGAAGCCAAAACACTTCAATCTCCCCCTGATGACCCTCTCAATGTTAGCAAATGAGACATGGGCCAAACTAAAAAACAGCCAAGTATACATCAAATAATGGTTTCTGTCATTTTGGGCTCTTTATTCTCTCTAACACACTGGCCACCATGTTATGTGTGTCTGCATCTAGCTCATGGCGAAGGTGCTGACTATGTCTCTCTTACCGGTAAATTCCACCAGGCGCGGCTGTGTCGTGTTACGGTTACGCCACATGAGCCAGAGCTGATCGCAGCCATTCGACACAGTGCTTGTGATTCCACCAGCAGCGCCGTGGCGCATCCCAGAAGTGGCTTTCCACTCTGCTCCACCTCAAACTGCGGCACTACGCGGCGAGTCTATTTTTGATGGATGCTGTGTCAATTAGCAGATCAAACAGGCAGGAAGTCAGACACAGAAAAGGCAGGGAGAATCCAGTTAATTTTCAAAAGACCGTGTGCAGACTCACAATCATAAAGACAGAAAGAAAAAAAAAACATTTTTCTTAACTAACAAAGAGCAAGGAAAGAGGACATAATCAACAAAATCTGAGCAAGTAAACATTATCAGGCGAGCAAAACACTCTGCTGCTGGAATGCATCAAAAATGCTGCTGGTGAACACTGCAGCAATGCGGAGGATGGATCAGAACTGTGGAGCAGACGTGCCATGAGAGATGACGGAGGCAGCGGGGGAGAACAACTCTGAGGCCAGTTTCAAGTGTCCAGAGAGAGAAGCAGGCGTGCAGCGTGGGGACCCACCAGAAGAAGCAGCAGCAGCAGCAGCAACTTCAGCATGAGCTTTACAGACTGACAAAACAGCAGCAGCATGTATGATACAGAGACAGCCAGCAGGGGAAATATAGTCAAAGTAATGTAGCATTCAGTGCAGCCCTAATTTGTGCTGATTTGTACATCATAATTTAGCTTTATCAGTCATTACAGACATTGTTAATGTTAAATAAATATGTTAAATACTCCCCTTTTCACAGCTGATGTGTGCATTTGACAAATCCATATGGTCATAGTGTGACTGAAAGACAATGGCTATAGCAGAGCAATTTGGTGATTTTGACTGATAGATAAGCCAAGTGCATTTTTACCCAGCGATCCTGCCTCATGCAGTTTGTCCAATACTACTGCTCACTCAGCAAACCTGCGGCACCACTGCAGCCTCTGGCCCCGAGCAACTTCTCTATTCCTCCTCCTAGAGTCACTATCCTAAACTTCCTCTTCAGAGTCAGGCCAGGCAAGCCGACCTGGCGGGGGCCGACCCTTGACGACATTGATTGCTTGAGTAAGTGAGACATCTGCACGGTCACTCTGTGGCCTTGCTGACCAAGGATCATAGTCATCTCTCTGCCAGACCATCTGACTTCATTATCCCACAGCACTGGAGACACACAGAGGCCTTAACTGGGTCTCAGGAGACACACAAGCCGGCAAATGACCTCCATCTTAGTGTTTGATAATCTTTATCCTCTGCTTTCTTTCTACTCCTACCTGTTCCTGGACTGACGCTTTGTGATATCCTCGCTGAGGCAGTGGAGAGGGGCAGTAAGAGACACACGGAGAGAAGGTGAAGAGAAAGAGAGAGGTAGGAGGAGGAAGAGGGAGCTTGACGTAACAACCCCTTTATGTGTGTTACTAGGAGAGCGGACCGGAGATGAAAAGGGTACATTTTACACTCTTTCTGTGTCTCTCATTTGCCTCCCTCTCGAGCATTCTCTTTACCTCACGCTCATTACTGCAGTGCCTTTTATCAACAGCGAGTATGAATTTAACTCCGTGTCTGTCTCCTTCTTTCCAATTCTTTCTTATTCATAAGCCCCTTTCTTGCTCCTTCTCTGTGGGTGAGGATGACAGAGACAGAGAATCAGAGACACCCAGCAGCCTTCTGCAGGCTCCTGATTCATCCCTGCTGCTTTCTGATCACAAGGGATGAACAGCAATCACCTGAAACAGACAGAGCTTAAATGTTGACACTTACCCTGAAGTGAGTTTGATAGTTGCTGCACATGTCAAAGTACAACTGTAATAGATCTACTGAATTCTATTCTATTCTATAAACTGGATTTGATTAGATTACCCTTAATTGCCAGTATCCTTGTAAAGCAAGGACAGATTACAGAGGAGTCTGGCAGTGATTAAATCTATTTTATAATTCAATTCTGTTCCAATGATTAGCTATAATAACACCTTATTTGTTCCTTGCAAGAGTTGATCTATTCTGTTATATAAAGTTGTGAATATAACATATAAAACAGGTAGTGTTGTAACAAATTTTATGATATATAAACGAGGACTAAGAGTCTGAAGTCATGCTAGTGGTTCAATGCACCTTACAGTAGGTACAGTGGTGCTTTAAACTAAGTGCTAACCTGCTCACAGTGTCAGTGCTAACATGCTGATGTGAGGAAAGTATAATGTTTATAATGTTAACCATCTTAGTTTTGTGTCATCACGCTAACATTTGACAATTAGCATATACTAACCATATTTCCCCAAAACCCTTAAGTGTACTGCATGATCGTGCATCACAGGTGTTTTCATCAGGATCATGGACAGTTATTTCAGCACTTAGCACACCTAATGGATATGTCCAGTTCCACAATAAAATGAGTTAGTGTGCATCATGAAATTAGTTGGGGTGAAAATAAACATTTAATGTGGCTACAACAGGAAAGTGCATTGATCCTGGAATCAATGTGGGTGATTCTCACAGCTGCTTTATACTGTACGAAAAGCTGCTCCTTCAGTTCATGAAATCCATGCAGCATCTGAAGGCAGCAGAACTTGTTAAAACCACAGCCTCTGAGAAGTGTCACGACAGAGTGCAGTGCTGTACCTTCGTTAAATCGCCTGAAAATGACACCAGGTTGCTACAGTGCAACCATACATACCTCTACATACATAACACTGGTCGGTTGTGACTCTTCTAATATTCTGCTGTTTTATGAAAGAAACTGATTGGCAGGTCTCACCTCTTTACTAACTTTTTTTCAGCCTTGAAACACATCACAGTGTTTTTCAGTGTTTCACAGATATGTGTCGGGACTAGGGATGGGTATCGTTTTAGCGATACTACTACTCGTACCAATACTGGGTATTGATCCTTTCATGTAGTAGATGTTGAGATATTTCACAGGATATGTGAAAAACTGATGAACAGATGAAAGTGATGGCTTTAAAGGATAATTTAGAGCATGGCCAAAGTGATGAACATTCATCTTTGAGATATTTCAGTCTGGACTGACAGACTGCATGGCTAACAAAAGTTCTTCATACTGGAACTGTTTTTATTCCCTGCAGTAAAAATAAAGGTATGTGAAACTTAGACTTAGACTTAGATTTGTAGATCTTAAAGTTTAGAATCAGTGTATCATTAATTATTTTGCGTAGCACTGATGCAAACACTGTCACAGAAATGACAAATGAAATACAAGCCCACACCATGTTGTAACTATAATAGGGGAAGTGCTGTGTTACTCCTATTACTGTGCTATTAAATTAAGTCTTCCTTGCTTCTGCTTCCAAGAGAAGCTGTTAAATCATAGAGTACAGCAGCAACAGTGAGCCTGGAGCTGTTTTTGAAAATTGTACTGTGGTGGAACGGCATTAACTGTTGAATTGTCAATTTTCGCCACCAGCGGGGAAAAGAATGAGCTCTAAAATAGATTTCTGGCTGACTGGCATTAACTGTGTGGTGCTGTAGTTCAGTTATGATGTTCAGACTTGCTGTCAGTGTGAGTGTGAGTTTGAAAAAAATGAGTGAATAGTTTTCATGTTGCTTAATAACTGTGTCACACGTCACACCCGTACATATTGGTCTACTTTAAGCAGACAACACTTGAGTGTTGTATGAGCCAATGCCATATTGGTTCTGTTTCTCTTTGATTTAGAGCCTTTCTGCTCCCTGTGGTTAAAAGTCACTTACAGCTTTGAAATCGCTCTGTATTTCAAAAGTATGTGACACATGCATTTAGATGAATATAGCTTGTATTCAACACTACAGTAAGACTTTAAAGCCCATCACAGTTTTAGCCTTCACATTTCTGTCTCCATGTGAATTAGAAAATCTCAAGGATAGACCAGGTGGCAGTGAACTGCATGCTGGGTACCATCTTGAAGTGGTGAGAAATCCCAACTGAAATGGGATGGACAGAGTGTGATAACCTGGCCACTTCAGTCCGTCTTCCAGTATGCGATAACACCACTATTACAATCTGACAGGACAATGGCAGCCATGAAGAGCATTCTGGCTCGTCTCTCACTTGCATTGTTTTTTCAGGTGTCTATATTAGACGAGGAAGCAGGAAGGTTCAGTATCTGATCATTCCAATGAGAGAACTGTAGTTCACACATAGAGCTGGCCTGACTTGACTCGGTTTGACTCAGCATGTCAGCCTATTACTACAGGGCTACCCACTTGAAGGTGTGTCTTTTACCTGAAGACAAGCTCTCGAGTCGAGTGGCTATCACCACAGCCAGCTTCGAATAGGGTCAGGCTCGCTTTGGTCCCACTCCAGAGTAGATCCATCTTGGGTGTGGCTTGGCGTAGCTCAGCGCACTTAAAGTGATACTAGAAATGCAGTTTTACACAGTACGGTTTGGCTTGACACAGACAAAAGCGCCAGTGGAAAAGTCCCACTGGTTAACTGGCATTGTTTGAAAAAAACAAAGCCAAAGTGCCCTATTGGATGCCCCCATGGTGGATAATTAATAAAATGTGACACTCTAGGTTTCCTTCCACTAGAAAAAAACCTGACAAAATGCACTCTAGGCACCCTTCCAGTGGAGAAATCGTGAAGAAGTGCCCACTAGTTGCTGGAGAAAGTGGAGAAAATGTGAAAAGGTGCCGTCGAGGCTTCCTTCCAATGGAGAAAATGGGGGAAAAGTGCGCTCCAGGTGCCCCTTCCATGGAGAACACATGACAAAGTACCCCCTTCAGTCGAGAAAATGTGAAAAAGTGCCCTTTAGACTTCCATCCAATGGAGGAAACCTAACAAAGTGCTCTCTATGCTTCCTTCCAGTGGAGAAAACATGATGTTTTATTTTTTTGCCCACAGTCCACCACTGAATGGGAGCCTGGTGATAGCCTTGCTGTAGCCAGGCAGCTGTGAGAGCAGGAGGAGCAGGGAGGCAGGCACCACCCACGTTTTCACATTTTCAGCTGCTCCCTGCTCGCTGTGCGACTCTGGTAAACTTGACCTTGAGACCACAAACACTGCCTCACCTCACGCAACAGAATTCAGTGAACCTCCTTATTTTAGAAATGCCATTCATCACCTCCTCCTCGGTATGGTTCTGTCTTTGATGTTCTACTATGTTTCACTTCATTTTTATTGTCCTGTTTGATGCCTCCCCCACACACAAATACACACACACACACACACACGCTCGCACACACACTCTTCAATCTCCCAGCCATATCGCTGAAATGCTACCATATGACTGATCTGCACGCCAGCTATAATCTTCTCCCCTCTCCTTCTCAACTGAAGGATCTCTCATTCACTCCATTTTCAAGTTGTTTTTCTTCCTCCAGATGGAAAATCACCTGCTTTTCTAGAAAAAAATAAGATAGCTTCTGGCAGCAGTGTATCTCAGGGGGCAAAAAAATCTTCCAAATTACACAGCATTGGGTTATGTTACAGCAGGTTTAACTAGGCTTGAAATGGACACCATTACAGTGTGAGATACGTCTTCCATCAGTGTTTACAGATTACATATTTACAGGTTTTTGTTCCACCTGCCAACATCCCACTGAAACAATGATGCACTTGAGATGTACAGCTTTTAGATGCAACTGGAAAAAAGGAGGCTGTCCTGTTCATGTGTTCAAAAGCCTAAAACAACAACTCTTACGTTTACATTTACCTGACAACAACTAAATAAGAATAGGAGACTAGAATTTTAAAAAAATCTCTCTCTTTTGGCAGTAGCGTGACATTGTCATAATATCACAAAACCTCTTACAGAGGAGGCCGGGGTGGATATAGGAGTCTCAATGTGACTTTGACATTGACTGCTGTCAGGACTGCTGTTTAGCATCCAGTTATCTACAAGCTGTCAATATTCATTTCAAACGAACAGGTGAGAATTGCTTTGGGGATGGGAGGGTTTTCTCCCCTCTCTGCTTTTGATATCCTCCCCCGTGGTCATTCATTTTTTATCAGTCAGGATACATGTTACCCCTGCTTTTGGTCAGACTGAATAAATTAAATGCATTTCCTCTGCCCGCCTGTAGATGATGGAAGTTGATAAGACATCCTACCTATTTGAACAAGACATTAGGAATGCTTCTGAGTAGACAGAATTGCAAGTGGATCGAGTTTTCATATGTTACAGCTCATATGTTACAGTTCATGCTAAGAATGACAGAATAAATCCAGTACTCTAGTTTGTCCCTGTCATTGTCGAGTTGACTGTTACTATAAACAACAATAACTAGCTTAGTATTTAAGTTCTTTAGCTATCAAAAGTGAAAACCTGTATGAAAAAGCAAAGAATTTTTTGTGCTGAAAAATGCAAAATAAAAATCACAATATGCCAGTATTGACGTGATGAAACAGGTTCACACCAGTCTTGTTTAGTACAGTTGAACCAAATCCTGGAGCGTTTACCCCCTTGGTGCATTTTGTTTGTTGGACTGAGCACTCGAACTCTGGTGCGGACCCATCAACTGCTCCCTGATACACCTCAAAGGGGTGGTCTCGGACCACTTACATGTGAACTCTGGCGCTGTTCATTTTTTTTTGTGAGAACATCATTCAAACCAATGACAGCAGTGTATCATTGTACGAGTCATTTCATTAGTTAAAACAATGTTTTCTGGTCTGTTTTGGTGACTGGTCTGCTAGTATTGTGTTTGCTATCAAAATGTGGACTGGAAGACGACAAACAGATTCTCAAGTGTCTGAAATGTTCTCCAGATCAACACCAACATAAAGAGAACAAATGTTTAAGCATCCAAAATACTTCCTCAACAAAATGTTGCTTGGTATAAAAGTGAACATTTGTACAACAGTCTTCCTAAGTATAAAAATAATCTAATTTGCCATTTAATTGTTCTAATACACATTTAATCCATCTCCACATGCAACAAGTCCTGTTTCTCCTATGAAAAAATAGCATATTTGTCAGTACCTTCTAAAATGACAGAGCGTTCAGACTCACATGAGTGTTGTCTGATCTGCTACCCCTTGGTTCGGTAAGTATGTTAAAGTAGGGTAAACTTCAGAGCCTATTCCAAATTTTTCTGTGAAAATAGGTTTCCAACATTTCCAAATGATGTCTCCGGTGGTGTTTCAAGACTTTAATGTTGCATTTACTCATCACAGTCAAACAATAGATTTTAACACTTTCCTTTACACTTTACATAATAGAGACTGCACATCTAAAAATCAGTACTGCAGTCTGAATAGTGAGTTGGAGCCATAGACGGTATATTGCACTTTTTCTCTTTTGCTTTGGCTTAATTCTCAGATGAGAATGACATTTTTCAAAACATTGAGTTCAAATCTCTGGACAACTAGTTTGTTGTTCACAACAGATTGGAATTTCTCCTTCATTCAAGCAATTTGCACACACATTAGCATCTGCTCAAAACTGCAATTGGCAACAAATTGGGACAATAAGTGCTTGCTGATCAAAACTGAGGAGTTGATCCTCAGTGAAACCGTCACAACCTCTGAATATTCTTTCATCATTTCAGCCATCACGACTGTCATGGTGAAAACCAGCTAAACATTTTGAGTAGTACAGCTCACAACCTTTCATTTTGGTGGTATTCGCTGCTTTACTGACACAAAAAAATAGGTTTTGAAACATGACTGAAATGTTCTGTGAGAGTCACTACTTTTTTTTTTTTTTTTCCAAAAATGCAATAAGGTTGTGATGTTCCATGAAACAGCTGCACTTATAGTCTTAGAAAGTTATTATACGATCTAAAGCTTG
The DNA here is from genome assembly GCF_056507025.1 of Lutjanus erythropterus. Lineage (NCBI taxonomy): Eukaryota > Metazoa > Chordata > Actinopteri > Lutjaniformes > Lutjanidae > Lutjanus > Lutjanus erythropterus. Next base: position 10,918,659 of record NC_139329.1, read on the forward strand.
TTGAAGAAAGATTTGTTCAGGTCCAAAAGGCTGAAGCAAGTTGTTTCCTCCATCCTCTCCACTCCGGATATGAAGACGCTCAGGCAGGCTGCAGGAACACTGCAGGAGCGCAGGACGACCATAACATTGTAAACTGACAATAACAAGCCACGACAAGTCCTTCACTGTAAGTTGATCAGCTGTTTCGAACTTTCAGTTGTCTGTCAATGTAAAGTTAAGCCCATTATCCTGAAAACTACTGCTGCAAATTCACATTCTGGAGTTAGAGCTCAGTGACCGTCTGTCTCACTGCCTGCCAGACTCCATTAACATATTGCTCAATTTAAGCATTCTAAACATCCACGCCTTCTAAAAGACTGCTAAATATTTGTTCCAACTTATAAACAGACACTTAAACATTTGGCATTAATTTGAACTCTTAATGTGAAACAGGTCCAGAACAGACATTTCAAAGGAGACACTGAGGCTTTTGTTTTGTTTTTATTGTGAGGAAGGAGTCATAAAAATTCAAGGAAAATTCATAATGTATAAAAGAAAATAAAACAGTTTTGCATGATGCAAGACGTTAGAAAAGTATGGGGGAAGCACTGACAGCCAGTATGTGCACATATTGATTCAAGTCAGTGGAAACTTAACAACTCTCTGCTGTACAGTTCAGAAGTTACTAGCCAACATGTTACTTTGCTTGTTACCATGCTTCTGCCTAGTAATTGCTCAGATCCAATTTAGACACAAGTCGATAAGTCCTGCTTGCAAAATCAGTGCCCCGGAATGATCTCTGTTTCTTTACTGTTCACACACACACACACACAGAGGGTATTTCACTGGGAGGGTATCAGGAGAAGCGACTGACTAACAAAACCCCGGCTTTGCGGTCTATTATTTTTACAGCTCTCATAACCCTTACTCCACAGAGCCATCATTCCAGCTTAGACCCCCCATTAACAGCTGTGACTTCACATCAAAAATGTCATCCCCTGTGATATTGTAACCCCTCCACCATAAAGGTTTACAATCCACTGAATCCAGGTCATGTTCAAAGATAACATTGTAGAGAAAGGTGGGGGAAGATAGATTTAAATAAATCGATGAAGAGTGTGCCTTGGAACTGGACTGTGTTTTGTGAGCAATCTGTTGGAACCAGCGCCGCAATTTGACAGCAGCGGGTGGAAGCTGTGGTTTTTGATCTCCACTACGAGGGTGATACAGCAGCGTTGCCAAATTGGTTCCCTCGCACTGTTGCGCCTTGCCAACCGACTGTAGTCAATGGCTGACAGCAGTCGTCTAAAGACCCACTCAGAGACCATTTCCCAGTCATGTAGTGGATCCTCATGTTATTCCAATATAGATTAAACATGGATACTGTGAAGCCATTTGGAGGGCGTGAATATTGCTGAGTTAGTGCTGCTAATTGATGGATGTAATCCAGCATTAAAAAAAGAAAGAAAAAATGTGTCACACTTGATTTTACAGTACATTAATATGACATAACAAGCCGTGCTTTGGTCAAAAACTAGAAATAATTTGTTCTTTGTTAGACGGCATTAGACCATTTATTAGACAATTTATTAAACTTAATTAGAGGGTAATTTGGGGCACATTAAAATAGAACTGTACTGTAAACTAAAGTTTATTTTTTCCTCACTCAGACGCTTGTTAGACTTTATTAGAGGGTAATTATGAACAAGTGTACAGTTTCCCATTCTTGGATGCTTATTAGACTTTATTGGTTTAAGTTCATACACAGTTACAAAAGAACTGTACTATAAACTGAAGTGACATCGCATATCTGTAACTTTCCCATTTTACAACATGATGTGAACCAGATTTTTCAGGTAAAAGCCAAAATTATAGAGCTGGAGGAATATTTTGTCTATGGGTGACTGCTCATAATACTGTGATTTGATCAAAGAAGTAGACATCAGTCTAGCACGTTCAGTCACTTTAGTTTACAGTAGAGTTCTGTTGTAATGTGTCCCCTAATAAAGTCTCATAAGTGTCCAATATTATCTAACAAATATCATATTATTTTTAGTTATCTATTTTATTATAGAGTGCAGCTTGTTATGTCTTATTAGTGTAAAATAAAATAAAGTCTGATCTAAAAATGGATGTATGCATGCCAGCTTTTGTTTGCAAGTGTAAAGACTACACAAGTAATTACACTCCTCTGTGAATTCAGTATTTGTTGAACTTTATGTAATTTGCTGAAATTTTAACTATAATGAAAAAGCTAATTGGTGGTCAGGTATGAATGAACCCCCTCCCACACTCACACATGCATTAACCTGACAGCAGAGAGGCATTCAGGCCTGACCTCCAGCGGCCAGCCCTCTAACCCGCAGGCTAATTATAAACCTCATTATGTTCTCTCAGTCCTGTTCCCTCATCACATTAATTCTGCTATGTGGTCGGACGGACTGAGGACTGATGTCGAGTGGCACAAGAGGACGGGGACGAGCCCCGTCTATGTACACAACTCACACTTTAACAGACCCCCAACTCTTCTTTTGTTCCAGTCTTTGTGTTTCATAAGGTTTGCTCTTTGGATTGCAGCAGTTGTACCTGAGTTTTTAGTCATACTGTTTGTTGTTTTCCACCTGGAGCATAAACATTAACGAGCAAAAAAAAAACATGAATTGGAAGAGCAGGTCTGACATTTGTTTAGCATTTTTATGCAGGTTGAAAGACAACATTTGATTGTGGGTTGCAGTTAATGTCATGAAGCAGGATTATAAGTGGCTGATTAGGAAAAGAGATTGACAAGGAGGGCTGAGACCGCATAGGAAGAAAACAACATGGAGCCATTAGGCATCAGTAAAACAATATAGGACCATGTAGCACTTATTAAAAAACAAAATATAGATAACCAGCCTGCAGGCTCGGCACACAGTACACTGCAACTCCACCTCTGTCTTATTTTTTTAATGTGCACACACACACACACACACACACACACACACACACACACGTACAGCAGCTCCAGGTTGAGGACTGATTTGACGCCGTCAGTCAGTGTGTGTGGGGGTGGAAGCAGGTCACTTGATGATTCAGTATGAGTCTCAAACAAATTGAATGACATATGTTTTCAAAGCTGTCCAGCCTCATCATCTTGGTGTTGCCCAGATAATGTTGTTTCAATCGTGTTCATTTAACAGTATTAGTGTGTGCAATGCTTTCAATAATCCATGGGTGTCAAACATAAGGCTCACTGGCCTGAGCTGGCCCACCAAATGGTGTAATCCGGCCCGACTTTGTATGATGTGAAATTCTCAGAAAAGTCCTATTTTTTATTTTTTATTTTTTTCTTAAACGCACTGCTATTCTCAATTTGCAATTCCATTTGTAGAATACTTACTGGCTGCACAATTATAGATCCCACATTCATACAACATACAGGCTACATGATACAACACTGTCAAGCGTAGGCAGCAGGTGATTTGTTGACTTTTAACAGGGGAGATGAAACTTATGAATGATTATTTTGTTTCTATATTTGTTGATAGAATATATCCCCATACATACACAGCACAGATAGGCTACTGATATTTCAGAGCCATGGTCACGACTGCAGATTCTAACTTGCGCAAACCTCAGTCAGATGAAGGATCAACGAGTCAGGCAGGCTAGACTAACATTCAGCTAAACAAACCATGTGTCCCTGCACTTCAACAAGGGGATGAAGATGGGAGGATGGCAGGTTGACAAGGTGGACGCATTTTAGTAATTTTGCTCACAAGGGGGATGGCATTCCCCCATTCCCCTCATATAGATTACTGAGTATAGGCTAATGTTCATGTGAGATCTGCCAGTGAAAAATGTCTGTCAAAAAGGAGAAAATTGGACAGAGTGTCAGGTTTTCCAAATAAAAAGGACCGGTTTCTATTTCTTCACAGCCATTAAATGGGAAGCTAGTGTGCTTGGTATTTTTTTCAGAACCTTTCAGCGCTCAAGAATATAATATTCACAGTCAGACCCATCGTAGTGAGAAATAGAAGAACTCGCAAGAATATTGAGAACAGAGAAGAAAGATGAATGGGGGAGGTTGAGGAAGTAGCAGTCTGGTTTTTAGTCGTAGCCAAGAGATCAGCAATGCAGCTGTGAATGCTAGCTAGCTTGTTGTTAATGCAGTAGCATCAGCATCAAAGCCAGAGCCTACTCTGAGGCTGATTTTGTGAAGATGGCTGCAGACATTGTGTAATATGTAATTAAATAAACCCTATTAATGACTGGTGGTGGTAATGTTCCCTCCCAGCAAAAAGGATCTAGTTTGAAACTGCCAGGTGGGGTCGTTTCAGTCCATGGCGTGCACAATCTCACTGTATGTATTTTATCCCACACTTAAAAGATAGGCAGGTTAGGTTAGCTGGAAACTATAAATTATCTGCAGGTCTAATTATGTGTATGATGGACAGGTGACCTGCTGGGGGTTATATCTTGTCTCTCACTCTGTGTATGCAGGGATACACTGCAGCCTCCTATAGACCTCCACAGCATTAAGAGTGGGCAGATGGATATAAATGACTATGACATTGATGGGGATGATAATAATAATACAGATAATGATTGTGTTCCTTGACATATATAGGACTATGGAATTGAAAAAATCTACATTGGAACAGGGGAGCTCTACTCAAGGTACCATTATTTTATAATGCAATATATGTTTAATGCATATAATGTAGTGACTGGAGTGTCCCCTATGGCTTGTGATTAGAGAGGTTTCATTTGCTTTAAACAGTCTGAATCTACAGTCTGATGGAGGTTCAGATCAAAACATGTTGGTAGTTTGTGGGCGGTAATCACAGAAGATTTAAAGCATCTGTTTTGAAATGTAATTTTTTTTTTTTCTTCATATTTGTAATCGTACTTGTTGATTCTCTCATATATTTCTCCTTGATCTTCATGGATCCTCAAAGCAAAACACAATCTGTCTCAGGCTGGTCTGCAGGGTGACACTTCCAAAAATAAATCTCAATCTGGCTCTGTCCTGGCCTATCAAACACTAGAGTAAAAACTGTAATTTGTCACCAGACGTTCACAGTCTTGGAGTACCTGGTCCATTTGGCATGAGGGTCACTTGTAACAGCTTTAAAAGGAAGGTTTGTAGCTGCTGAAAGATGTACTTTTTGTGTACATACACACCCATTTTCAGCCACCAGACTCTTCTCTTTTTTTTCTGCAGTTGGCCTGATTAATATATTTCTTAACGCTTTATTCAAAGGGGTGTGCATTTATGAATGTTTACAACTGATTGTGTCATTTTTAATGCAAAGTTGACATTGTTTGAAGTGTCTTTGTTATGACAACTTGTTTAGCTTTTTGTTTCCACACTACATTAAACTGTCATATGTGGTTATTTTTATCACCGGCTGTCATGAGACCACTATGAGTGTGTCATGAATGTTTTCCTTGACATCAAGTAAAGTGATGCATTTTGGACTTGTCATAAAGATGTCATTTAATTTTATTACACTGTCAAATGCTTTTAAAATGGTGTCTTGAATATTTTCCTTGACCTCAAGAAAAGTGGGACCAATTGGACATAAGAAGTCATTAAATGTTCTAAGTTTTATGACAGAGTACAGTACCAAGTTGATTTAGTGTACAGTTACCTCATGGACAAATAGCGGTTATGTAGTTTATTTGTTGGTAAAGTAGGCTAATCGTTGTGTACTATTATCTGTAGCTGGTGTTAGTTAGTTAGCTTGGTTAGCCATGGAGCTAGCCACTTAATTGTCAGACTCAGCCTCGAGGTGCCAAGACCCAAAATCAGCAAGAAAACTACCTCGGCATTGTATTCACTGTCATCAGATTGGCCACAAAGACAGTGACATGTTGTCTTGGTTAATGTCAAGTTGTCGTAATGTTGTCATAAAGTGTAACCACGAGTTCTCTGTACCCTAAATACACACCGCTATTAAAGCTTACCTAACTGAAGCTCACCTTACTGTACTGTAAAGGTTCATTTGTTGAACAAACACGCTCTCCAGTAATTTGGGATTATTTTTACCCCGCACCAGGAGTACTGTACGCACACTATTATCTGGAGAACATCAAAGAACAGGCCAAGGCTCCAATTAAAACCAATTTCTGCTGTTTTTGCATATTTATGGAGCATATTTATTGAGTGGAAAAAGTGTTTTGCTGCTCTCAAAGGCAGTCATGTAAAAATAATAGTAAGTATGTATGATTGCCTGACTAAGGATTTCTGTCTGTTTCTAATTATAGCTGTTAATATCCATAATATAAAACAATTTATACGCCATAATCATTAGTCATTTGTAGCTGTAATTACTGCTGCTACAGTCAATGGTCAATTATATTGTAATTTAACATAATAAGACTGTCAATCCATCTCAGTTTCTTCAGTGAAATGTCAAAAGAAAATCTTTTATTATGTAATTGTTATTATGTGTTATGTCAAAGATGTTTCACTATTTATTTCTCTTGTAGAAGTACAACATCACACCTTCTTGGTGATGCTGCTTCCCTGCACCTGGCCTCAGTCTGGACTTGTTGGATAAATCCAGAGGCAGCATATAGTGCGACGGTCAAGTGGTGTCACACTTCCTCTCAGTTATGCCGTGGGGGATTCTACAACTTGCAGTGTACATCCACTTTAATGTCTCAAACCCTCAATTTTCTCTGCCTAAAAGGTGTACATTCTGACCCAGAACAATCTTGTCCTGTGCTGAAAATGACTGTAAATCACTGAGTTCTGTCCTGAGGGATTGTTTGCTCTCACACATGCACAAATCTGTGCAAACTTCACTGAATAGACAGTGTTGCTTTGCTGTAATTTGTTGGTATCCTTGATCCTTTGGGTGAACCGAGTATTAACACGTGTTCCCAATTTAAATCTGCAACACCACGGTCTGCACAAATCATTTGGTATTTTTCACAAACTCTGACCAAATACAAGCTGACAGTGGGGTTCTGTTTTGTGTTTAATCAGATTTTTCCTTTTTTTGATGTTTTTTAATGTCTGCCTTTGTTAGTATTCTAAGTAAGGCCTAATCAAGTTAACCACAGGCTTTGAAAGCCTGTTCGCTGTGTCTCTGTTCCTTGACTTTGGCCTTTGTGTTTGATAATGATTGCCTGGTAGCGTATTCAAAATATGGTGTGAATCAAATGCAAGGTTAAACCCCAGCATGACGAGAGGACTGAAGACATTATTTTGATAAATGGTGAGATACACAGTTCATCAGATTGTTTTGACCATAAAGGGGTTCTTTTCTTATGTGATTAGTTTGGCATTTTGAAAAATACACTTACTTGCTTTTTTGCAGCATGTTAGATGATCGGGGTTTCACAATTTCAATTTTAAATCAAAAATCTATCAAAATGAGCTTTCAGTTTCAATAATGGAAATGAAAAGCAGGATTGGTGATTCTCCCAGTATTTTTTTGAATACTGGCCCACAAATCATTAAGAACAACTATAGAGAAATAGCTAGTCTTCTTGCTGATGATCTGATTTGCTTGTGTAGGTCATATAGAGCCATCTGTATTTCTGTTTCTGTTTCATAACCTGTTCTAACTCTTTGAAGTACGTTTAATTACCCCTTACCACATTCTCTTCTCTGTGACACCAGAAGAGGCTCATTTCAAACAACAGACTCTCTACTCCATGTCACATATGAAGGTTCAGGTGATTAACTGATAACAATGGCATAGCCATCAGTGCTGAAACAAATGTTTAAATCAAAAATCAATTTAACTAGCAACCTTAAAATCAAAAGTCTAATAGAATAGTTGATTTGGAGAATCACGACATACTCTTAACGCCAAACTGCGTAAAAGACCCACTGATCCATTGGAGGATGTCGTGTAAGTTTGATGTTTTTCCTCAACTGCGCATGATAGGTACATGCATACATGAAGGTGCAGTACCAGCAGGGGGCAATAATGACAAGAGCAAAGGACAAATGTAGAATCAAGAGTTCACATAGGGAGAAGGCTGAGGTGGATGTATGGGTAAACACAGGACTGTCACACAATCAACAACTTAGAAATAGACAGATAGTTAAAACTTCACCTCTGACACAGATAATGACAAACTAGTTCAAACCTACTCTACCTTCATTTAATAGCTGGAAATAAAAAAAAAAAAAACATCTTAGAAAAGACAGAATAATTTACAGAATCAGAAATCAAGAAATGGAATATTCAGAATGGATAAATGGATTAAATACATGAATCACCATTAAATAATATTGAAGGAGCCTTGAAAAATTACATTTTTATGCATGTAGGTTTGTATGTTTATGGGTATATATAAGTATGTGAGTAAGTAAGTATAAGTATGTGTGCATTTCTCTCCTTTTTTTTTATTTTATATTTTGGTGAGCACCATTCATCATTATTTAACAATTTTATTCTCACCAGACAAAAAGTATATAAATATTGTCAGTATGAGAATTAGGTCAGATGGTTGCAACATGAAAAATGGAGCTGCAGCAGCAGCTGCTTAGCTTGGCTTGAAGACTGGAAGCAGGAGAAAAACTATCCTGGCTCATTAATGGATAAATATGATCATGGTATGAATCTTCTCATCAAACTCTTGGCAAGAAAGCAAATAAGTGTGCAGTGAGTTTCCCAAAATGTTGAACTATTCCTTTAAGATGTTGAGCATAGTTCAAGAAACTTCTTTGTTACTCTGACTGACTGGACTGAAAATGAGAACCTTATAAATAATGTACATTTGCAAAAAGTGTGTGAATGTGGCTTTAAGTGTCCAGTGTGTAAGATTTATGGGGATTTGTTCACAGAACAGAAATTGAACATAATAACCATAACTATGTTTTCACTGGTGTATAATCCTCTGAAAATAACAACTGTTGTGTTTTCGTTACCGTAGAATGAGCCCTTTATATCACAGAGGCTGCCATGTTTCTACAGTGGCCCAGAACTGACAAACCAACCACTGGAGAGCAGAGAGCGAGAGCAGAGAGATTGTTTGCAATCTGCAAGCTCAATGCCACAAAGTCCTACACACTGGTCCTTTAACTGCTACTACTGTTATTACATGTACTCGTAGCATTACTACAGACATTACTACTAGCAGAGCTAACTACAAAACCAGTCTGATTCATTCTCTTAAGGTAATTAAGAACACTGCAGTGTTTACAGAGAGCACAGCTTAGATATGTGCTTTAGAAAATCAGCTATTCAACCTCTCAGTGGTGGAGGGCAAGGTGAAAGTGTTACTAATGTAAGTTACAACACCTTTGAGAATGATATTCTTTTAACTGACAGACATCGCTATTTGTAAGTCATGTGAATGTATTTCTGTTTGAAGATTTTCCTCTCCTCATTTAAGTGTGACATTGTGAAAACCTTAATTCTCACGACTTATAAGGATCTTTTGAGATGTGACTCAAAAGTGAGAGTGTAGTAGTACATTAAAAGGACAGCGGTAAAAAATAAATAAAAATAAAAGAACAGAGAAGAAGAAAACAACAAAATTATACAGATTTTTCCTTGTCAAAGGGCCTGATAATTTGCATAAGTGGGCATGCCCTTGACTAACATCCATCAGATCTCTCTTTCGTATGAATCTCTCTCATTTTGTGCTGGCTGTGAGTCAGATTGGAACTAAGTTTGTTATTAATAAGAGAAATACATGAAACAGTGTCTGTGTTCTAGTTTAATATTGTATAGGACTGTGCAGTACAGAGAACAGATGATCCTCCTGTGTAGTTATCAGTGTTTAATACTTGTTCCCATTCTGACTTTAAGAACATTTCACATTTTATCTTTTCCTTGTTGCCCTTTGAGATTTTCTTTTAATGAAAATTGTGTTAGAAATGAAATATGAAATCCTTTATCCATCTTTCCATCTGTACGCCAGCCTTTCATGGAAGTTGGAGTTTCTTTAAGCTTGAGAAATGATAACAGGCTGTGTATGAATTCCCCAAAAGCAGTTAATTTCATAGAGTGGAAGTGTAAGAATATCTAGCTAACTTAAAAAACACGCGGTGGTCTGAGATTCCTCATTACCTTTCTGTCTTGTCCAATCTAAGAGAAATGCACCAAATATCAAATGCTCTGACTTTCCACGTAAGCTTTTTGGGTTTGTGCTTTTTCTTTCCATCACTGAAAGGGAAAAAAGGAGTTTCCAAAACAAGCTCTAAAGACCAACGATTATCCAGCTAATTACATATTATCTGAGACAACAGCCAGCCATGGGAGGACCAAAAACGGCACACACTCAACCACTAAGCAGGCAATTAGAATTACTATCAGTTCCACACTTTCACTGATGAGGAAGGTGATAATGGTGACAATCACAATGACTAACAAAGCATGGAGTAATCAGAACCAGCGAATGGACCCTGCAGCCACAAGAACGGCGCTAACAAGGTACCCCGCTGAGACCGAGGTAAATAGAACAGGAAGTGTAATCAGTCACATCATGCTCAGTGTGGACCAAGTCATGGGTGCAGAAAGAGTGATGTTTTGAGAATTTTGAGCATCAGATACTGAAGTAAGCAGGTCCAGATGTTAAGCTAAACTTGGACAGTATCCATTTTTTCATACCTTCATAAGTTCCTGATATTTTACCGGGGTGTATCATCGTATATGTCCAAAACTTCTGTAAAATGGCTCTGCTTCACTGCAGCTAGTATCGCCTCAGCTGATTGTCATTGCGACACTTTCCTGTGGTTGGGAAATGACCATTGAAATAAATGGAGAACATGAGAGCTCCCTCACAGTGACGCGAAAGCATTTTGATTGCCCCCCGGTGGCTGGCTGCAGTATAGCTCATAAGTCTTGCCTCCCAATGTTAATAGATAGGAAATGGGCCAAACTAAAATACCATGTCAAATTAATTATTCACAAGATTGCTTCTGACATTTTAGGTAGTTCTTATCATGCTGCTGTTTACTTTTCTGATTAGTTTAGTTATTTGATGCTATATAAGTTGAGTCCTTGCAGTTTTGTCCAGAGGGAAGAAGTAGAACCGCGGAGTCCATCTTTATTTCTGTCAGCAGATACCACACACTCTCAGGAGCTTTGCTTTGGTCTTCAGAAGCTGCAGCTTTTCACTGACAAACTCAAACCTAAACTGTATATTTTACTGCCACACTGACAACTTCACTAAGCTATTCACCTTTTCCTCCAACGTGCATTCACCATCACTCTCAGCCACTCACTCTGCTCGCCACTACTCAGTCTAACCAGTCAGTAGTCTGCAGTGTTTGCTGGCTTACCTTTATCATTGGGACTAAACCCAAATACTCCCCAACAAGGACAGAGGCATTTTTCTTTCCTACTATTTATTTCTGTAACACCATCCCCTGAATTCCACATTTTTTGGCTCAGCTAAGCTGCCTTGTCCACAAGTAGTGAGACAACCCCAACACAGCATCTCTGTTTCACTTTAATGGAAAGAGGACCATCTGTGTTTTTGGAGGCAGTGGCGAACTCAGGCTGTCTGAAGGGCAGGGGCAAAAAGTCCACCAGTGTTTGATGGATTGAAAGTTAAGATTTCTTATTATCCTGGTAGACCATAATACTTTTATACCACCCAAGTCTATGTTCAGCTTGACTATTACTGTCATCTGGAGACAAGCACATTCAGAATCAGAAAGCAGCAGATTTTTGATGTGTCACGTAGCTTTATGTCATTCACCCCGGGGTGTGTTGCATAAAAGAAGAAGACATGTCTTAACTACAAAAATTGAGAATTTTATTTCACATCTCTCTCAGTTCACTTTCAATTATTTTAATGCTTTATTTAAAAAGACCAAACACCATGGGACCTCATTATCCCCATCAAGCAAAAATAATCAGCCATTTATTACTTAATACTACTGAACTAGTAGTAAAATGGAAAGTATAATTGAACTCAGTAAGCAAGTGGGAAAAAGAGCTCTATCTTACTGCCTTGAAACATCTCTTATTCACAGCATGGCAAGTGTAAAACATAGTGCAGCAGACAGCTACACTTTTCTACATGAGGTTCTTAGTTTGTGTGGGAAACAGTTGTACAGTAAAAGCAAAATTGGATGAATCTAGCAATTATTCTTCCTACATGCACTCACATATTCTCCTCACATTTTCAGCCACCTCCTTGAAGGCTCACTAAATGCCCAACTGGCCAATTTGGAGTACAGCATGAGGTCAGTCTCTTGTGGATTTCAGCAGGTTTTCTTTTGCAAAACAAAATGCCTTGCAGGGAGGTGAAATAATAAATATGTTTTTCATTAATTTTAGAATACATTTGGAGTGTATAAGAAACAACTATATGTTTGCAATATTCCTTCCTGTGTAAATTTTGAAAAAAACATGGTTCCACAAGGGTGTATCCTCCTTTTTAAGAAACCTGTTTACTTCCAAACCTGCTCAAAGTTGTTTGAATGCATTCAGAATAATTCAAACTTAGTCTGACTAACGTAGTTTAATTAAAATTATAAAGAGGCAGTGTCTGGCATCTTGCTTTCACAATCAATTCTGGGTTGATGTGGCTGAATATTTTGTGTAAACAGACTGCTCAGAAGTATTACAAAGCTCTTGAGATGTCACAAAGATTTGATTTTTGTGAATCAAAACACTTTCTGCTGTAAGCAGGTTAGCACTCATGATTTAGGCAATTAAGTGTTTGCAGTTTGATATGATGGGATGGGATTATTTTTGAAAAATATACATAGCATATGTCGGTGAAAAGGTGTTGTTTTTCAGAAACTTAAAGTGTTTTTTGCATTAATAAACACAGAGATGTCAGAGATAATTCCACCTCAGGGTTGTAAAGCGGAGGTGAGTATGGGTGGCTGCAAGGTTGACGACTAACAGGCCAAATTGACAAAGAGTCAAGCTTTTCCCTACTTCATTACCACCACTGAGGTGCCCTTGAGCAAAGGCCCTCAACTCCACTGCTCCAAAGGAGCTGGTCAGTGACCAACAGATCAGACTGTGGTTGTACTTGGCAGCTGGTGTGAATGTGTTTAACTGTGTGAGTGTGAGCAGGCTGTTCATCGAAAAGAGATCATTGCTCTCTATGAAACTTCCTCACATTGAGACAGGTCAGAAGGTTGCAGGGCATTATCATGCCTCCTCATGACCACTGTGGGGCAGAAAGGCTATCCACAGGTGACTGAATGAATGTGTGATTGCCTTCCTTATCCATGACATGCTTTAAATCTACATTAATTTATTGTTTGTAGTGGCATTCATTGAGAGATGTATATGAACATACTGATAACAACATGAACAGTCAGTCAGCACCACACAGCAGCAAACAATTACAAAACTGGGGCAACTCACCATTGGAGGCTTGTAATGCAGAATCTGTTGATTAACAGTATTCCAAATAGACTAACTCTGTATGGAGTTTGCATGCAGATAGAAGTGATATCTTGGTCCCAAGATGGCGGCTGCCTTCTGGCCTTTTGAATTACATCTCACTTGAGTCAATAGGAGCTTCCATGTCCTGTCCACAGACCACAACAGCCAACAAGAGTTTAAAAGTGCCTGCCTCTCTTCTCCCATGTAAAGACAGAGCCAGTCGGAACAGATTGTGTGGATGAGTGGTGCTTCATACAAGCAGTTAAATACCCCAAATCACAATATGCAGTTTCTGTATATCTTCTTAAAGGTGGGGTATGGTATTCTAATCCAGTAACACTTTTTATCAAATTCTGTGAACATTTCCTCATTGTCCTCTAGCATCCTGTCCTGTTCCGTGCGTGCAGTGAAGAAAAAAAAGCTGATGTTTCCACACAGCCCTGGTTCAGTAAATGGGAAGAATAAAGTAGCTTGGACTGAGCCACAGAGCACTATTCCAGCTGATCAGTGACAGGTCGTGTCTGTGCCTGTGCACAGGACAAGGTGAAGGACAGGTGGAGTGAAAAGGACGGTAAATCTTCTGAAGGAGCTGTTGTTGAGTTCAAATATAAGCTCTGTCCAGAATAGTCCACCCCACCTTTAATATATAGTAACGCTTTAAATACAGTACACAATAACTGAGTAGTTACCAGGGAACAAATGAGCAACTGACTGCTAGTTAACCATTAGTTAATGAGTAACCCCAAATCAAACTTTTTAGAGTTGCAAATGATTAGTTAATTAAAAAAAGAGTAAGTAAACATTAGATAGTGATGAGGTAATGAGGGACTATGTAGTAACTACTCATTAACTACTCAGTAATGAGTGTCACTTTTAGGGGACACAAAAAGAAGAGGGATTTCTCAATAACTACTCAATACTATGTAACTCTTTACTTTAGTGGATACAAAAAGAGTAATATTTAAGTAATTAGTAATTAATGAATTGCAAGTTTTGTGCCCTTCACCAGCTGGTTCAGGGTTAATCGAGAACCATTAACAAAGACAGTGATCAGTATGATCACTTCACAGATATTTGTGAAGTCTTAACCAATGACTCATTAACGTAGGATCTCCCACTCTGTTCACTAGTAACTCACAGTCCTCTGTTAACAACTATAGAGTAGTACTTAGTAACAATTAATCAGTTATCAAGTCATTCTTGAATCCATTCAATTCTCACTCTATAAAATTTGATTAGGGGTTAATAATTAACTAATAGTTAACTACAGTTGGGTCCTCATTCATTCCCTGGTAACTACTCAGTAGTTAAAAAGGTGTTTCTACACACACACACACACACACACACACACACACACACACACACACACACACACACACACACACATATTACCTTTCAAAAGAGATAAACACTATGCATGTACTCCAGACGGTTAAAGAACAGCTCTCAATTTACTTAAGATATGCTTTGAATGGCTGTTTTATGCTTATTTTACAGGAGTGGAAAGTCCATCACAAAAGGCTTTCACCACTTAAAGGCTTAACCACTTCACTGATTTAGCATTGCACTCCTTTAACATAGTTGGACTCACGATGGACAGTTACAAAAAGAAAAGGATCAAAATCGATTATCCATTTGTTCCATGCATGATTTTCCCTTTTCAGAACTTGGAGCCCACACTACCCACAATGCAACTAGACCACCAACAGTTCAGTTGGAGATAGTGGTGCGTTATGCTGGAAGCAGCTAATGTAGCCTTGTAGCCTCAAGCAGAGATAAGAGATAAGTAGAATGGGCCACAGAGGTCTGATAAACTCACTTCTCTCTAAATTCACTTTCAGACTTGCAGTCTTCAGCCTAAACCGACATCACATCACTTGAGGCAATTTATCAGATTTTGAAAAGCTCTCTCTGCGTCCACCAAAACCTTTAACACCTGTAAACAGACTGTAATGTGTAAAATTTATGGGTTAACATTAAACTTAATTCAGTTTGAAGTCAGCTTTTGTGATGTTAAATGTGTTAACTGGTTTTCAAGTCATGCTTGAGTCATGTGTGCTGTGCCACAGTATATAGTTTTAGTAAAGTTGTATTTATTCATCATTGCAGAGCAGTTTCCCAAAAATGTGTTAAAGTTGCAGATAACCGTACACAAATTGTAAATTAAGATTTTTACCTAAAGTTGCTCTGACACAAAATGATTTTAGGACATTAATGGTGTAATTATGCTAAATCTGGATGTAGTATTCCCTCAGGGTGGCAGGGTAGCACTATGAAAATGCAGCATACCCACTGAATGTGATTCCACTGATGGATGATGTGATTTCCTGTCTAATTCCAGATTCCACCTGAGTGGATCTGTTGTGTACTCAGAGTTTCAGGAAGAGAGCTCTATTTAATCAAGTGACTCACTTCGCTCTGATCACGGCATCTTACCTCACTAATCTGTAAGTCCTAATTTAATCACATCCACTCCAGTGATGCAGTGGTAAATATAACTATGACCTTCAGTTAATAATCAAGAAAACAACCTCCACAACCAACAGGAAGACAAACACATATTCTCATCATTATTACAAAGTTTTCATGCAAGATACACAGGGAAGAAATACAAGATAGAAAGACCTTTGCATGATTTCACATATTGTTTTTTTATAATTCATTAAAAATCAAAGACAGCTTGTTCCAGGGAGAATAAAACCACTCTGTTGTGAATGTTCTAACCTTACCAAAAAGGTTCAGGATTACAAAAATTGAAACAAAATTTGCTTTATATGTAAATGAGGAAGTGCAACTGGGGGGTATTCCACAAAGAAACAAGCTCAAATTCACTCAAAACAGCAAGCACGAAATGATAAAATATAAGCGTGCACACAGCATAGATAAATATGAATAACAATGACAAACGTGTTCTTTTCAGTACCTCAGACAAAATAAAAAAATAGAAACACACACACACACAAAAAAAAAACCAAATAATAAAACACTGGGGCAGTTCATTGAGAAAAACATGTATAGCGTTTGCGCGGGGGACTGCTATGATTGGTGGAACTCAAGAGAAGCTACAATGATTGGTCAGTTTAGTGAGAAAGTTTAGACAAAATTGCAAGGTTGCGCAGAATTCACAGGGATTGGGACTTGCAACATCGCAGCTTGCTGCAGTGAGTGCCAGTATAAGCTTAAGTGTAACTGTATTGAGATACAGAACAAATAATCCTACCAACATGTGCATTAGACCTCGTAAGATTAAATGCAAGCTGAATAAACTTAATAAAAAGGAGCCTTTTCAAGGTCCCTATATATAGCCCTCACTGTATGAGCTGCTGCTAATCACTTCTTGCTCTCTGCACAAGCAATCCCCTCTCAGCTAAATGCCATCAGTGAACCTCCATTAGCTATTCACAATAATGCAAGGTGATGCCATGTCCACTGGCAAACAAGGGCTTGGATCTCTGCTTTGTTGAGACCCAATGAATTGCACAAATTTACATGTGCTATCAGTTTTTAATTCAGCTTATCTCCCTGACTGTGCTCCTTCTGCTGCCTCCCTCTCTGTTTGTGAAGAGTCAAGGATGTAACATGTGAGTCTTTGCAGCCCAGAAGCACCAGTGGGTGGTCTGAATACACCTGAGCTTCGCTGTCGCACTGGAACCCCCCGGAGAGATGAAGGACTCTGTTTACTGGAGGAAAAGACCTCTGAAAGGTGGCTAACATCATGTCTGCCTGCTATAAAAGCAGAGCTACATCAGGGAGATGTCTCAGCATGTCTTTTATGAGTGGCCTCCTGTGAGGTGAATATGTATGTATGAATATGTGTGTCTGAGGTCCTCCCTCTTTCCCTTTGTATATGATTTGCACTTTAACAAGTACAGAGTTTAAGATTGTCTCTGTTGCAAATGCCTGCACCCGTCTGACACCACAACGATGGGGAGGGCGGGTAAATACAGGAAAGATTTCCTTTTAATACTGTATGTATCTTGTAAACAGATGACTTCATCTGCCCTGTGCTTTCTGTGGCTGAAGCATCGTGCCACAAGCAGTTGTTTGTACCCGTCACTTCGTGTGCTCTTCCTCCCCCTACTGGCAGTGACACGCACCTGCAAGCTTCTGCTGGTTTTGTCCTTCACAGATCATAAACATATCTATTTTTTTTACTGTAGCACCCCTCTGGAAAGGGCATGGATTAAAAAAACAGCATTGAGCCACTGAAAACAATATGAATACAAATATATGTGTGAGTTAACATATACACAGCCACACCTGTGACATTGAAGCATGAATATTTTTCTAGAGAGCCTTTTGGGGTAAGAATAAAGGAGATGTGAAGATACACTCTTTAAAGAAATGTTTTTACTTGTCCAATCAATAAACACATTTTTTATATATTACACACATTACAGTTTGTCCAGACATTGAGTACTGATGAAAATGCCTATGTTTTGCTCAGAATCTATGGTTTAATCCCCACAATCACATACTTTACGCACAGGTATGACTACAAACAAACAAATACACTGAAAGTGGGAAGCTTATCCTCATTACTGGTCGCTGTAATAGGCAACTTATTCTTTTTAAGGATCACAAGCAGCTGTTTTTTTTTCCCCAGCATTCTTCATGCAGAAAATACTTCACACCTAAAGTACAGGCACTTTAAAGTCTCTGATGCACCCAACCTTTAGGAAAATGCTCAAAGGAGATTCACCCTGCTTGCTTTAAGGCAACAGTGTTAGCCATGGAAAGTGATATTAAATATATAATTCAAATTCCAATCCTTGTTTAAGTTCAAGTGTTTATAAGCAGCCTATTTTTGACCATTTGAAACAGTGGAAAACATGAATTAGTTTAAGTGCCCACCAGTGTTGGGAAAGTTACTAAGGAAGTGTAAAAAGTTACTTCTTATTTCTTACTCCTTTAAAAAGTAATACTATCATCTTATGCTCCAAAGTGGAAGTTGTGATTCAGTGAATTCTTAACACCCTGAAAGCTTTTGTTATCAGCTGTCCACATGTCGGCTGTGGTGGACACAGTCGTCCTCTCTGAGTGTGACCTTCAAATTAGATTCCATGACGGCATGTTCTCATTTGAGGAGCCAAACAAACTCAAAATAATGAAATACTTCCACCTGTGGAAATGCCTCTCTCCCTCATCCTCTATCCTTCATTTAGCTTTTTGGCTAACAGCTGATGTGGCCTGTCCTGACCTGCTGTACGTGCATGTCATCATAAGATAGCCTATCTAAGCAACTCAGTAACTCAGAGGTACTTAAGTGACTGTAATATAATTACTGTTTATATTACTGTTACTGTTTTGGAAATTGTATTTTCTTACACTACTTGTTACAGGGTAAAGTAAAAACATTGCAGTAAAAAGTTAGTGAATATTGCATTACTGCCCTATACTGGTGACCCCTGTTGGTAGCAAACATCTCTGAGCCAGAAGTGCCATTGTTTTGCTATCAGCAGAGCGGTAATGCCCAACTAGACAGAAGCACTACCCTTGGCAAAAACTGCCACTGAGCATTGTGCTCAAAGTTCAAATTACTTCAACTCTGACCTCAGCTGCTGCTGACCTTTCAAAGCACAACCATTAAGATAACATCTGTATGGGACAACCTAGCCAGAATTGACTGCTACCAGTCACATATCTGTACCGCAAATATGAAGCTACCACCAGTAGACCTATTAACACCTCTAAAGCTCACAAATAAACACTGTATATCTGGGCAGTAACTTCCTTAAGTCTCGTCATTACAGTGAGGCAATTGATTAAACCTTTGGACTGAGCTACGCAAGGTGTTTCCCCCTCTTTTTATTATTGCTTGACTATAGCTTCATATTTACCGTACAGGCATGGGAGGGGTATCAGTCTTCTCATTTAACCATATCAACATATTTCCTTTAATAGCTTGTGTTGTCAATTATTGATGGTGGTCTTAATTTTTAAAGGATAGTAGATCATTAGTTATCTGTGTCATCAAACAAAAGCTGGGTCGTAGATAACAGGAGCTGGTAATTGTTAGGGTTAACATTAACATTAACACAATTAACATTACCCAACCCTAGTAATCATACTTGTTTTCCTAGTGGACTGTGAATTACTCTGCGACAAAATATAATCAACCAGACGATCATCCACAAAGTACTTTTAAAAGTTTATCAAAAGGATCACTGGTGTAGGCAAGACCACAAAAAACATGTGAGTTAACTTTAGCATTGGGTTCTCAATGTGCAAATTAATGTGCCATCCAATGTGATAGTACAGGAAGGCAGTGACTGCAGTTGTTGGACTTTAAATCAGAGCCACAGAGATTAGAAGTGATGGATTTTCTATTCCCCCCCATTTAGCATGCTTGTGTCCTTGGTTGGCATACCATTAACAGTTGACTCAGATGAATAAAGGCCCACACACAGAAGCAATGAAAAACTCTCCAGGTACGAATTTAAATAAATTCACTGCAATACAAGACAATACATAACATTTTTTAAGAATATTTAAATAAACAAGAGCATAAAAAAATAAAGTCTATTGAGAAGGCATTTTTATAGAAATGAGTTTTTAAAAGAGGACACTGAGGTCACTTGTCAGTCTCAATGGAAGGTTATTCCAGAGTTGTTGAGCCCTTATGGCACAAGTTCTACTACGGTCTCTCTTGCCTGGGGTATAGAGAAAATCTGGTTAGCAGATCTAAGAGTATGGACAGAGGTGAGAAGGTCAGATATAATTAACAAGGGGCAAGGCCACTCAGTGATTTATGATTTATGACAACTCTAATGACAACAAGAATTGAATAAGGTGAATAAACCACAATGTTCTGTTTCACCAGCTTTAACTGTGGATCATAAATGTCACACAGGCACCCTAAGACATGTGTTCCCTGACAATATTAACACACCTGTTCATGACTGGCTGTAATATCCAGACAGTAAATTTAATGGTGCCAAATCTCAGGAAAACAACCAGGGATGACAATAGTGGCAACCAGAAGAGTGCAGACCCCCGCCAGGCAACACATGTAGAAGCACCTACTGCAATGTGACCACAACTGTCAGATGCAACCAGAGGTTTGCAAAATTCTGCCAGCATTAAAATGACCTCCACATATGTTGTCCCGAGCTGAAATAAGATTTCAGTGATGTCAGTGATCATCTAAAACAGAGCAGTCAAAAAATACAATTACTTCCTCACAGTTGTATGCCTCCACCAACCAGTCAAGTTACAGTTTACATCCATGTCTGTCCAGACTCATATAATGCATGTAGTGAAAACCTTGAAGGGATTTAATATGGAGCTTAACATTATATTGACCTGTAACTTTGAGGGAACTTAATAAAAAAGTTATAATTTAGAAGAAAAGTGGAAGTTATCAGGATACGTGTATGATTCTACTGAAAAATTTGTGAAGCTGTCTTCACTTAAAGACCATTTTTACAACGTAGTACAGAGGACTGAAAGAGAGCTGAACATTAGATGGACATAAAACATCTTCACCTCATCATTTTATCCTGTTAGATATTTGTGTGTAATGTTGTCATAATTACCATATGAATTGTTGATTTATGGCCAAAAATGTCTTTAGTGGAGTCACCATGATCTTGCCGTTTGATCACCAAAACCGTTCAGGTGGACATTTGTACCACGTTTGAAGAAATTCCCTCCCAGAATAGAATGAGCTCAAAACATAATGCTGTGGCCACAGCTGTCATTGTCGTGGTCCAGTAGTATATGCAAGATTAGCTGCAGACAAGCTATAGGTCTGTTGATCACAAGCACACACACATGATCACATATGTGTGTGTGCACCGCCAGGCGGTGATAATAAATGCAATAACAGAATGTATTTTGATTGCAGAGGAGTGAAGAGAAAGAGCAATCACTGAACTAGATATATACGGTTCTGTGAGGCCCCATTGTTCTCCGTTAGTCTTGCCTGATACAGTATAGAAATGTCAACACACCTCTTTATGAAAAACACACATTTGTGAGTATACATTTGGGAATGCTGCTGTGCTTCTGAATTTAAGCTAAAGAGTTGTTTTGACAGTGCAGCTGAGCTTAGAAGAATAACACTCAGCCTCTGTGTCAGGGATCGCTCTTAATTACCCTCAATCTGAGCACCACTGTTTGTTTCACAGACTAATGACTTAGATGGGGATTAAGCACTCGGCACTGTGCTAATTAGCCTGCTAGCACTCCCTGGGCATCCCAACGTGAGCCTCAGACAAAAAGCCATCAACCAGAGGAACGCACTGTTAGTTTTTCTGCTGCCCCATCCGGCCTCTGAACCCTGCTGCTCACACGCCCGCCACACCCTCTCCCACCATCCACTTATACTGAGGCGGGTGGTTCGACGGACAGAATCCTGTTGAGGAACATTCAGTAGTCAAGGAACAGCATGTATAAGTCCGTTCAATCACAAAATAATTATTCCAATCTTTTACTCAATCAGTCAATACATTCATGTAAAAATACACCATGAAATGTATCAAAAGGAAGATTATTCGTTCTGTAAAAAAATGGCTCTAACTCTTCTTCTAACAAGGTTGAAAGTGGAGCAGTTCTCCATTGAACATACTGTACATTTAGCTGTTTCAGTCAAGTGGCTCCCAACCTAGAGATCACGCCCCCTCTGAGTAATCATAAACTGAGGGGTCACGGTAGGAAATAGAAAATAAGAAAAGGTTTTGCTACACAGATGTACAGTCTTTCTTTTACTTTTCTCTCATCTTAGGTTTGTTTTGTGTAGCATAGTAGATAATTTTATCATTTCGGGTCTCAAGCTGTTTTTAAAATGACACGATCTGAGAAGTTTAAACGAAAAATCTCTCACATTAAAGGGTCACAAAGTAAAACGGTTTGAAACTACTGGTTTCTTTAAATGTACACTATGCAGGATTTTCCCTAAAAAAAAATAATGTATTGATTCATAAAAAGATAAACCTCGCTTATGACTCATACGTGATGATTATTTTATGACCCACATGAAGTTTCTGGTGATGTCTGCATCTGCACAGACCCATCTCTCTCTTATTTTGCTGTGTTCAGGATGTTTTTTTGGCATCCTTTTGGCAACGGCGTGTAGCCTCCAGCTAATAACAGTGCACAGGTTCAGAGGTTGGTTCTAGGGATATTAATGATCAATCATTAATCAATTAATTGCCATGAAGAATTTATCTGAAGCTTACAGGTTAAATCAACGTTTGGTTCGGTCTGTCTTGTTAATCTAGAACTGACGGCAACTGCGACATAATCGTGTTTGACACTTTGTTGAATAAGACAAGAGCGTATCACCCAGAGCCTTTTCTTTATTATGCAGTTCATTTAAAATATATGTCAATTAATGTTTCACATAATTAATGTGCTGCTAGAAAGGTTTAAATAAAACTTAAACTGGCAAAAAAGGCATTTTGTATCTTATTAATCTTTATCTAATCGATTGTTAACATGTTCGACAGTCAGTTAAAGAAAATGCACATAATTTGCCACCAGGTTGCATCTGAGTCTGAGTGTCTATTTGACCGACAACGCGGCTGAGCCACACGCACCCACACACACACACACACACACACATACACACACACACACTAATCACAGAGAAACAATCAGAAGATAACATTTTATTTTATTTTCCTCTAATTCATTGCTTTGTTCTCACTAACGCTGCATCATGCAACCAACAAATCATGTATAGTACACCTTTAACGTGCTGTGTTTTTTAAGAATACCCTTTTTTTCAATGTAAAATCTTAATTTAAAAAGATGTAAAATAATCCCTCTGAAACTTACAGTAGTAGACAAGAGGTACTGTAAAATAGAAATACTCAATTTAGTAAAAGTACCTCAAACTGTACTAAAATTGCAGTACTTGACTAAATGTACTTACTCTCGTTCTTAATTCCTTCCTTTGGTGCCCTTTGAGCTCCGTTTCTTGTGAAATTAAAGCTACATGAAGCCTATTGCTGATGCTTTTACAGCTATTATTTTACACCCTTGAAGTGTGTTGAAGTGAGAGAAAACAGAATAACACATGTAGACTGGGGTGTAATAACTGAATCCAGCAGGAATTTAAATCAGTTTCTGTTTGCTCATCAATGATTCATCAAAAATCTCGCACTCTGACTGTGATTTTATTTGATCTGAATTCTTTCAGAGTAAAAGCAGCCAACTAACTCAGATGATTCACTGATGTCCTGTTGGCGATTAGCGAGTCTGACTTTGTCCACCACCGTGACTTGTATTTGTGCGTTTGTCTTAGATGTGTCTTTGTGTGTGTGTTTGCTTGCAAGTTCTCTTTATCTGCTCAAAGTCAAAGCCTATTCATCAGATATCAGGAGAGTGTATCAGCAGAGCTCTGTAATGAAGCACTGATGAGAGTTTTGTCAGAATCAATCAGTATGATGAGAAATAATTGGAAAATGGAACAGGCTGAAAATGGCTGTTTACAGTAGCTTCTGTCCTTTGCAGGGCTCATATTAACAAGGTTATATTCTATTAAAATGTTCCTCACATATAAGTAACTATCTCATATTCATTTTCTTGTATTGCCGTACTTCTCAGCCTGGTGTTTGATTCTCTCATCCCAAGCCGGCTGCTATCTGAAATCTCCAAATAATTAACATTCTCTGAATCATATCTTCTAAACATAATAACATTAACATAAACCAAGATTTTCCTACATTGTTCAACTTCAGAGAGAAAGATTAAGAACGAAAGAAAAACATTTCCTCATTTCCATTCAGTTCTTTGATTTAATTACTGCTGTGCTGTAGTCCAACCCTCAGGAGAGCCTATGGATTAAGCATCATAATTAAGCAAACCTACAAAAAACCGCTGCATCCACTTAGAATAGTTGGAGCCAAAGATCAAAACTGTAGGGCTTAATTAAGCAATCAATTTTTTATGTTTTTTTTTTTTCATATTGATTTGCATACTGTTTTCCTGTCTAAAAAACACAACAGCCCATTTCTATTCTCATATCTTCCAATTAAATTTAAACAGTTACCTGTAGCCTGTACACACTCTCAGATAGGTAGTTGGCTCTTGTTGCGAGACATTAGTGTTTCTTGCAGAGAGAATCTGGGAAACAGATGAACATGCATAATTTTATTATTCACACTGTATGTAGCGCTCTGGGGCCAGCGGAGCCAGTTTAATTGTGCAGAGATTTTTGAGCTTAACATAGAGAAAAATGTAACCTGACATATTCTGTGCATTTACAGCGCAGGAACTTATTGAAACATGTATGTTACCATCACTTTGCCAGCAAAGAGGAGCAAAATTCCTCCACCTGGTACAACCGGGTGAATTAGTCCTGTGTTTCATGGCGGGGATAAAAGACTCATCCTTCAAGAGGGTTATTTTTTAGCATTTTGTTTCCTTAAAGGTAATTTTCTTTCAAATTGGACAGATTATACAATACACTATAGTATATTTACTTTTACAGTGCACAAAGAAATTACACACAAAGCATTAATTTATTGCTGTATCCCATTTGTTGAATCAGCATAATACTAATGTAACAGTCTCCATTGGCAGGTTAAACAAGTGCAAATTGCTTAACAGCACATTCTATCTAAACTGCCAGTTTAAAGGAGAAATCTGTAATATATTTAAAAAAAAAGTTGAAGTTGAAGTTAAATTGCTTTCATGTTAATTTGAGTTAAAAAAAATAAGAAATCTTTAACATTCTTCAGGATAACAGGCTAAACTTTACATTGACAAACAACTGACAGCTATAAGCAGCTGATCGACTTACGTTGGAGGGCTTGTCGTTGCTTATTATTGTCAATTTACAATGTTGCGTACATCCTGAGCTCCTGCAGCCAGCCTGAGCTTCCCTGAGTCAAGGGAAGATGGTGCAGCCGGGAAACAACTCACTGTTTTATAATTACCAAGGTAGACATCTTTAAACTTAAAAGGCCAGCGTGCAGGATTTAGTGGCATCTCATAGTCAGCTTGCAGATTGCAAACGCCTCACCGCTCCCTCGAGGCTGTCACAACAACCACAATTTTGAAATACCGCACTGCTGGCAAGCCAACCGCAGGGGGTGGTAAGTTCATGTTTTTTCCTTTTTTTCTTTCCTGTTTTACACTTCAGCAGATTTGTGCATGAAATGAATGAATCGATGCTCACCAGAAAAAGGGGTGTGTTGGTCACATGTGCAAGCAGCTTATTTTGACTGTCTGTTTATTATTAGGTGGCAAGCCCTGGTGAACGACAGGAGAAATATAAGGAGCAAGAAAGTCTCATACAAGCACAGGACTTTCACCACGGAGACCATGGCTAAAGTTTTGTTTAATGTACTTTTCTGTTATTGATGTGATGTGACTTTCCACTGTGCGACATCACTTTTGTCACATGACATACTTAAAGTAGTTATGTCAGCCCAAACCACAATCTTCTCCTAAACCAAACCGAGTAGTTTTTGTGCCTTAACCTAACCAAACTGTGACTATTTTACAACATAAATGAAGCATGTAACGTCACATGAGTTATGACATTCACAAGTGATGTCACTTCTGTCACATGACATACACAACTTAGTTATTTTGACCCAAACCACAACCTTTTCCTTGTCCTAGCCAAGTAGCCTAAACCTAACCAAATGGTTTTACAACGTAAACCATGTGTTTAATGTCACATGACTTATGTAACGTATTTGCAGACTTTAGAGACAAGAGGGTTACAAAAAAAAAGGCTTGACAGACAGACATGTACGGAAGAAAAGCAAAATAAGTCAAAATAAAACATTTATAAAGTTAAAAAATAATAAATAAAGGGGAGAGAAAGAACCACCCACAGAGGTCAAAGCACTTATGGCATAATAACTTTTGTATAAAATAGGCCGTCAATACGCCAAATCAAAATAAATACCATAATGCCATGATGGGCAGAATTTTATCTCTATAGTTGTAATTTTCAGGTGCAGATGGACTCTCCTCTCTTTGCCCCTACTGACACATCATACAACAAAAAAGCCATCTAAAAAGCTGTGGAGAGGACATGAGCTGGAGCTGAATCTGAAGCCTGCTATGCAGAGAGTGAATATGAAAGGTGACAGTGTGCTTCCCAGCGAGCATCCTCTCTGTTCTGCAGCATTTCCACCACAATGCTCTGGAGGAGACCAAACTGCACCGCATCTGTCAATTAAATAGTCCGTAATCCTGGACACCATGCGGCTGTTCACCTGCTTCACTTTGAACTTCACCCCGAGGGGCCGGATGGCCATGAAAGCAGCGCAATCAAAGAACATGATTGCCATCATGCAACCACCTCTCTGGGTGGGAATAAGCCCTGTGGAGTTGCTACGTGATGAAATTGTCCACAACCATTACGGTACACCAGCTGAACATAGAAATTTCTTTATTGTTATATTATGATAGTCTGTCCAGTTTGACAGTCATTATTGTTTTACAACTCTCTCTAGTCTACTCTCAAATAGTCCAATTGCACTGAAGATTGACTGAAAAGTACAAAAAATAAACCCATATTGTTAACACACAGTTTTTAACATACCTATATTTGTGAGGATGTAAATTGATTCATTTCCCTTTAAATTTTATTTTCACTCGTTCCTCGCTGATTCATTGGCACAAAACCTGCACATTTTTATCAGGAAATAGTGGACTTCCAGGTCTAACCTCGCTTTCTCTGCATACAGCACAGCAGGACAGCAGCAATCAAGCACATCATTTCAGTGGTGTTTTCTCAGAAGAACTGTTTGATCGCACGCTGAGGCAGAATTTCTCTCCGGCTAAAATAGCAATCGCTCAGTTTATTCTTTTCTCCACCAAGACCTTCAAAATATGACATTTATTTTGATAAGACAAACACTAAGTGGTATTTCTATCATCATGGTTACCTGTGACTAAAAAAGTTCAGTTCTTTCACTACAAGATGCTGAGATTTAGACTTTGCTAGTCTCACATAGCCAGACCTCTCTCTACAACACTGTGCAAGAGAAAGGTCTGGTTCTACATATCACATCCTGCTATAGAGGAAAAATGCCCTGCCACGTTTGTACTTCTCTAACCCAGTCACAAATGTCTCAGGCAGAACTATGCCCAGGATGCAGTGCAAAATGGTGTCAGGGGGAACTTGTTTTTGTACATCAGGAGGTGAGCCCTGGCATTAGAATGCCTAAATCCCCTCAACAGAAAAGTTAACAGCTGATAGCTTGTTTACATTTGTACCATTAGCAACCCAGGTGTTTGGCACTTTCGGCATGTTGGCTGCTATCTCAGAGGTTGCTGATGTTTCCCGGGGCCTTTGAAAAGTAGATAGCTGATGCCACGATGCCAGCTGAAACCAAGCAACCAATGGCAGGCACGTATACACAGTGGGCATCCGGTGAGTCACACCAATACTTTCCAAACCTGCCCAACAATCACCAACCCAGTGCCAAACAAAACAGCCTTTGTTAATGGCTCACTTAAGATGCCATATAAGGAAGCAGAAGTTTTGTCAGTTTTATGTTTTGCTGCACTCTGTGGCCTGCAGTGTGTCTTCTTATCCACTGATATCAGTGGTTTTCAAACTGAGGTCCAGGGACTAACAGGGGTCTTTGAGTGGGTTGAACAGTGTCCCTGCAAAAAGGAGGAATATTTTGATTTTTATATATTTTTGGAAGTTGGAAACAATGGGATTGAGTAAGAGAAAAAAAAATAATCAGAGAGGATTACTTCAAGGTAGAATATGCAGCATTGTTTGTAAACCCCCTATTCAAAGTTGAATAGTCCTGCTTGGCTCATTGAAGGAGAGAGATTGTGAGAGACTAATAGAGTGAATTAAGAGAGCAAGCACTGACGAAGGCACTTAGTGGCATCTAATTGTGTCGCAGTGGTTATATTCTTAAGCATAAATAAAAATGCCCACACCTCTGAACAATGCCTGACTTAGTGTTAGTATGCTGGAGTGATACTCAGTCTGCTTTCCCTGTGTGTACAGTATACGTGTAAAACTCTCTCTGCAGCTCTCACAGATAGAGAGCAGAGGAAAGAGACAGAGAATGTGATGTAACCGTTTGTTCCTACATGCATGTTGCTATAGTCCCAACCTCGAAACCGATGTGCTGTGTTGGCTGGGAGCAACACAGCGCTGCCAAACAGGCTGCAACCCAGAAGCATCCTGAGCACAGCTGAATATGAGAAAATATTTAAAAATACAGGCGGAGGGCAGAGTCTCTGCAGATGCAAACACCAGCACACACTTCTAGTGATGATTTAGAGGGATTTATGAGTTTATACTTTTTTCTTTTTTGTAAGAAAATGCTGCATGGTTTGTCTTTAATACAAAATCATCTTACACTTTGCATCTATTGTAGGGGTCCTTGACATGAGAAGGTTTGGTAATACTTTTATACATAGCACATAAAATATTTTTGAATTAGTGCAACAGCACAGCAGGTAGGCGCTGGTATGACCTTTCTCTGCCCTGGCTGTGCTGCCTCTCGCCACTCCTCTTTCCAGGACTTAGTGGTGGAGAGGAGGTTATGTGGAACTGCATGTCTGGACATCCTGGGAGAAGGCTCTGTCCTTTGTTACTCTTCCTGAGGTTTCTTCCATTTGTTGCCTGTTAAATGTATTTGTGGGGGAGTTTTTCTTTATCTGATTAAAGGGTCTAAGGACAGAGGGTGTCGTATGCTGCACAGCTTGTAAAGCCCCTTGAGACAAAGTGTGATTTGTGATACTGGTCTACACAGTATAAATAAAATTGACTTGACTAGGTGCTTTGCATGCTAATATTTTTAACTGCTACTGTGGATGAAATTAGTCATTGTACGATGCTGTAGACCCTCTCAGAATATTAATTTGTGCCACAAACACACAGTACGCCACATGTAAACACACTGAAATTGTAGATTGAAACAACATGCTAAAATTGTTTTGCCCCGAAACTTTATTGTGTGTGTGTTTGCGTGCGTGTGCACTTGCATATATGCGAGCATGTGTGTGACTGATATTAAGCAGGAAAAGGAAAAAGCTCCAAAAGGTCTGACCATGTATTTCTGTGATATTTTAAATGTCACCCGTGAAGACGTTTGTCTCACTCCCTCTTTGATGTCCTCGCTCCCCGCTCCCTTTCACATGGACGCCGTGACACCTGTGAAGAAACACATTTCAGCTTTTCTTTCTCTTATCTTCAAGATTATTATTTTGTCTCATCAAAGCCAGCCCTTCAGTTAAATTCACTGCTGTAATCGACTCATTATATGAGCCCACCAAGGTGGTGAATTCTATTTCTGGCTCTTCCTGTGAAATTCATATTCATTAACCAGAACCCTATGTGAGGCTTTAGAAATACAGGTGACTTTCACCGAAGCAGCAGGCACACAGGATAAAATGTGATGCCTCAAATCGAATAAGCCAGTGTGAATACATTCATAGACATATACTCATTATTCTCACATTAATTCTAATTGCATACTTATTAAACGGGAAACATCACATAGACATGAGGATCAGTGATAGAAACATCCTATTTGCTTAATGTATCATCACACAAAGAGGGAAACTTCAGGGCTACTGGAGCACTAGACATTTGTATTCTACACACACTGCAGACTGTATTAGCAGATAAGAGGTCATTAAAATGCTTGAAAAGTGGCTTCAATCAATTTAGGCCATAATTACATATTAACAAATGGGATTTTACAAGTTGATGTACATATTGGCAGGAGAGTTTGGGCCTACTGATTGTTATTGGTGACTTTTTGTCTTCATTTGTAACTTCTCTTGTTTTCATGGTTGCGGACCAAGGTCACTTCTAGTCTTTGATTCACCACTTTTCCGGCAGCATGTCTAATAAAATTTATTGGCTGCGACTAGCAGCATTTTGCAGGAGAGTGTTAAATTAAGGAGCCCCTGAGGACCTGAAAGATGATTTTAAAAAAAAAAAAAAAATCTTATATGCAGAAGATAATATTCTGTGTGCACAGCTTATTATCTTGTAAAACACGATCAAAAATAATACATTTTCAAGACTTCAGGGGCTCCCTTGTTATTGCTGCAGCAGGACAAAGTTACACCTTTATCATTCTTATTGGTGACCTCACATAAATGTTATAAGCTGATCATATGTCTTGTGTAAAAGGTCATTCTATGTAGTGGGAGAGGATTGGTGGTCTGGGTTCTTATCTTCTGTGTTTTTAGATTTTGACAACCAAAACAGGCTGGTCGAGGTTAGGAAAAGATTGGGGGTTTGGTTTTTAACCATGATCATATTTCATTTTAACCAAGTGCTGTGAATGCCTGAACAGAACCTTAGGGTCATATATTTATCATCTTTAATTGCTGTGAGTGGCTACTGTATTGCAAGATCAGCTTAAAAAATGAAATATGTTGTCAGTGAACATTTAGCAAATGCATTTAGAATCAGCATTTTGTGACTGATATTTGTGACCCCCTCCCTCTCTCTTTGGCCTGTAACATAATGTCTAAAATACATCATCCAGCCTGGAAAATTATTTTTTATTTAATTATTTTTTTCAGGTTGTTTCATACCAATTTAAACTAGCCTGCAAAGAAAAACAACTGAAATAAAAACACAATTCCATTTTAAAACATGTATTGTATGTATGTATGTATTTCTGAAGGACTGCATGTTTCAATTAACAGATATTCTCCATCCAGAAAAGAATATCTTGTTCAGCAGTATTTCTCTACCAGCAAATACAGGGGCAGAGCGGATTGACAAAGTGATACGATGATCAGTTACAGAACAAAGCAACAAAACTAAAGATTTCACCACATGTTCTGTGGTGCTTGACAAAATAACCAACAAAACCAACAGTGTTCAGGTAGCCTTTCTCATCAAGAGTGTGGATGACCAAAGCAGGGTGACAGAAGCGTTGCTGAATTTGTGTCCAATACGCCACACTAAAAATGTATAGAAACTGCTGTTTGGATTATTTTTGGTAGGATGAAAGTATGTTAGTAACAGAAACAAAAAAGTGCAGAAATATTGTGCTTTCTTGCAGTACTCGAACAGTGAAGTGGCCCCTATGAGATGATAGTAACATTAGTGGGCCCAAGACAATTTGAGTTTTTTGTTAGTCCGTCACAAATGGACACTGTAAACTGATGACTGTAAAATGATGGTACAAGAAGACAAAGAGCACAATGCCAGTGACAATGATTTAATAAAAATAGCATTATGTGAGAGGATTACGTGAAGAGCAGTCACATTTCCCTGCCTCATCATTTTCGGCCTGTTATCCTGGTATCTGACGGCTTCATGTTCATACCGGCAGGCACATGCCCAGTGTTCGTGAATGGTCATGTGGAAATTATTCCTGAAAAGGTGCCAAAACACCCATAACGGACAGACAATGTTTTCATTTTAAAACGCCATTTGAAAACAAAAATGTAGTTAGTGTGGATGTAGCTTGAGATCCTGCCGTAATGCTCAACATCTTGGCGTGAATGCAGCCGTCAGTAGAACTGTTAATATTGTAGTTTCACCTCATTTTTACCTCATCTGAATCATTACATGATTGATAATCTGGTAGGCAACACAGTAAAATATCTAAATGGTGCTATTGGCAGTGGAAATAATTTTCGAATGTATGTCTCAGTAGATTTTTCTGTGTTAACACTTCAGCAAACAGGATGCTAAGTGATAGGCCAAGTAGGCAAATATCCCTCTCAGAAGTGAGAAAATGAGACTTCGATATGTGAACACACCTCGAAAGTTTTTAAAGAAGATCAGCGTGCAGTCACAAAGAGCACTGTGAAAACAGGTCTTCATCAAAGTATCAAAGTAAAGTTACACAAGTAATCTGAAATTCTTGTTTCTCTTTGTCAGGTGTGACACTTCCTGAGGAAGAATGGTGAGCCTGTACAGCACAGCCATTATGTTCTTTATTTAATTTGAGCATTTTAGAATACTAACAACTTTTCATTTACATGGACTCTCAATTTTATATGCGGCTGCATTATTTTCCTTTTACAATATGTTATAATTTGACAGGCTGAAATGCGTTCTAAGAACATTTATTATCATACCATTATTCACGTTAAATCAAAAAAACCTAGAGCATGGGTATACTAATACTTAGGTCTGCTGTGATTGAACAGTTCCTGAATACATCTGAATTACTGCCAGGGAAATTATCTACGGAAGCAAGTGCATGATTTTAATTTACTGAACAAGTTAACAATCAGGTGAAGGAAGTACCCAATGCACGCAGCATATAATGCTTATCTCTTTTTGTGTAACCTAGTTATGGAAACTGTTTTTCTGCCAATGCGATGGAAAAAAAGAGGCTTCGTTTGTATAACAGTGTATAATTGTAATCGAAAAAATTAAGCCGCAAGCAGAATTCTGGGGGCAGCAAAAATAAATATTGAGTGGCATGAGTGTGAACAACAGGGCAGAGTGAAAGGAGACGGTTACATGGCTGAGAGAGGTTGTGCTCAGCGTGTGTGAGGTGTGCAACCTGTCACCTGCAGCTCTTCATCTAACAGCTCACAGTGGCTGACCCTGCCTGTTCCATTACTGCCTGCAATATTTCAAAGTGATCTGCTGTCAACAAATGCCCAAAAGCTAAGCTTACGGACAAAATCATGATATTTCCTGTGACTAGTTTGAAATAAAAGTCAGGTCTTGTTTCGCCAGTTAAATGCTTTTAATGTGAAACTCTGAAGACAGACGGTCTGGTCAGTTGTGTGTGCAAGTCTCTGAAAAGTGGGTGTTGTTAACTCGGCTTTGAAAGAACAGTCCGCAATTTGGGTGCAAAAGTTTCGAAATAAAGATTCGCCCTTTCGAAGTTTCAAAACTATCTTTCACTGTTCCCCGCACCTCAGCAGCTCAATGACAAAGCTCCCTGGTTACACATGTGAACCAATCAGAAGCTAGAAGGACTTACAGTAGGTAGACTGAGGTAAACGTGTGAGAACCACAAAAGGAACATTCAGCAAATTATTTAAACCATGTGAACATTTGCAAAGACATTTCTAAGTAGTAACTGTAAATATTGCATATATATTTTTTAGCAAATTAGCACCAATACATGAATTATCTTCTGAATCTTGACTGTATAATTTAATGAAATTGAATGAGTGAGATAAAAAAAAAAAACAATCAGGCTTCACATAAGGGTTCTGCTCATTTCATTGTCATCAAAAATAGCACCAAACCTATGAAAGTTTCTGTAAAAAAAAGAAAAGGCCTGAAAGTGATGAAGTGAGCCAGGCCATTTCACATGTGCTGGATGTTTGGGAAAGCTTGAGAAATTAAGTAAAACAGGTTAGCCTCCATCTATCACCTCAAACATTAACACTTAAAATTATTTCATAGTCAATGAAGTCTTGAACATACCTGAGTCCTCAAAAAGCCTCTTTGATGGAACAGCTTTGTCCTGGCTAAGGAAGGTGAATTGTTATATTTTTATTAAGGTGAAGGTGATGATGGGGGCACAGCCAAACAATTTAATCACGCCCATCACCGAAACCTTTTCACAAACACTGACGCCTGTGTCAACTTTCATGTGGTTTTGAACATATTTTGTCCCGCAAAAACGTTTGTTGTCTGTGTTCAGTTGGACTACATTTTCATTCGGACATTAAAAGAGGATTGAGTAACACAGACGAAGCTGTCCCCATGCTCTTGCTTTACCAAAAGCCCTTTGACTGTTAAATTCAGTAACAAGTAAGTTTATAAGGCAGGTAAAAAAAAAAAACTGTCTTACTCTATCTAAAAATAAACGTTCTCAATATAATGACTTAGCAATAGTAATATAATGACTCTTAATTATTTTGTTTATCAACTGATTTTAAGGACTTTTTTTTCATCTCATTGTCATAAATGGGATTCATACATAGTCAAAGGCACACCTTGGCTAAAGAGATTTTTTATTATTTTTTTATTTATTTATCTTAATGGAACGTGTGAGCTGCATGTGCGGATGTGTTACCTTTATAATTGCCAAGTCAGCCTCCTAAACACGCTCTATCATGTTTTGTTCCTTCTCCGTGTATCTGCACGCAGCTGAGATTGCCTTAACAGGTCATTGTATGGCTTCATAGAAAACTAAGGAAAAACAAAACACGGGGCTACATTCCACCACTAACGCGAAAAAACTCGCCTCCTCCGCTGTGCTTGCTCGCTGTGCAGGAAGGCAGCGAGTGCAGGTTTGAGACGGGGCCCGTGACCGAGGCTTCGGGGCGTCGACTAAACTTCAGACCAATCGGAGTTCACGGTGAAACTTTGTAAACAAGTCTCGCACGCTGTTTTAAAGCTCCTTTGCTCTATTTACTACGACGTGACGCCGCGGTGCTGCAGCCAAATGAGTCAAAAGTGCAGAAACAGGTAAGACGGTTGCGTTTGTTTGCAGTTTTTACTGTACGTGCCTCTG
The DNA here is from genome assembly GCF_056507025.1 of Lutjanus erythropterus. Lineage (NCBI taxonomy): Eukaryota > Metazoa > Chordata > Actinopteri > Lutjaniformes > Lutjanidae > Lutjanus > Lutjanus erythropterus. The sequence goes on from NC_139329.1 coordinate 10,953,304, forward strand.
TTTTGTGTGTGTGTGTGAGTGAGTGTGTGTGTGTACGCGCCCAGCGTTTGTAAAAGTGTCCTCGTGACTCGTAGTAGTAGTGGTGCTGGTGTAAAACAGCTGTCATGTAGAGGAACAAGTAAAGATGAAACATGTGGACGATTTTTACATGTTTTTATAAAACGAAACAGAAAACGTAACGGTACATATGTTGCAATATTACGTTAGGGGATGTGTCAGTGTATCGAGTGACGTCTCCGCCATAGAGGACTACTGTGCAGAGCAGCTGTCAAACTGTTACTGTGTTTGCTTGGTAGTTGGCTCTTAGACCACATGAAGAATCATTTGCTTGTTTGTCTGTAGTTGAGATATCGATCTGGTAATTCAATTAGAGATTTTGAGATTATTTCAGTATTTTTGGGTCATGTGTTATGATGATGCACAGAGAGGAAAAGTCCCTCCCCTTCCAGTGTGCTCCGGACCTTATTTACTTCAGAAAAAGTATGAATGGTAGGCACTGGCAAGAGACTAATACATTTTTGTTACTGGTTGAATTGTCACGTTTTACACGTATGATGTTTGTCATATTAAAGGGATAGTTCACCCAGAAATGAAAATTCAGTCAGCCTCGTGCCAGTTGAAGGTTCGGTTTAGATATTCTACAGAACATTGCTGGAATTTGACAGGAAGACACCGCTGCAGAATCCCCCAATCAACTGAAGTGAATGTTCAGCTGGCATGAGTGTGAGTAATGACTGAATTTTCATTTTTGGGTGAACTATCCCTTTAAAAGATAATTTTACAAGATAAGAACAGGGAAATTTGTGGTAGGTTTGTCATAGTTTAGATTTGCAAGAAATCAGTCAGAGGACTATGTCTCTCATCTCATCTCGGGAAGAGAAAAAAAATGAAACCTGCAAACCTACATCCTGGTAAGAAAACATGCAGGCATTGTAGTTTCAGTAGCTAACATTAGCTTTTAGAAGGACATCAGGTACGTGACTGTTGGGTGTGTAGTCTGACTGTGTATCTTCACAGTATGTAAACAGCAACTCTCTTGATTTGTAAAATTATCTTTTAAAGTGGCACGTATTGTGTGTAATTTGTGTTACAATTCAGACAGGATCAAAAAATGTTTATTTCTCTCTATAGATTACTGTTGATATTTTTTTATGAGGTAAAGTCCCATGGTGGTCCACTGGTAGTGAAAGGACTTTGGTTGTCTATTGCAGTATATTAAAATACCAACAGTATATAAAGTAGGGCTGGGTAATATAGACAAAATCACAGATCCTGATTTTTTTTTTTTTTTTTTTTACAAAATATCTCTATCAATATTGCACCAATATTTTACATTTTTACTGTACTTTAGAGGGACCTTGATGGTTAAAACCTAACAAACCTCTGGTTGATTTTCTGAGTAATTTCAATGAGCTGCAGGCTAATGATGGAGCAGAGTTCATTGAAAATCACTCAGCATTTTCCCACTGACTGAGCGAGACCTGTGATTAGGCAGCTCCGCAGCCCCTGAATGTGTCAGAGTGCTGATAATTGTCGGTATCAAGAGTTGCTTGGCCTGCTTTAAGAGTGAGACAAGAAAATGTGACAATCCATCAACTTAGCAGGTAGCCCAGACACTGACAGGACAAAATGTTCATGTTAAAGTCTTCAGTTATGTTTTAAAAGCTCCTTACAGTATATAAAACTGTTACAGAAGCTTTTTAATGACAGCAGTTTTTTTTTTGTTTTGTTTTTAATTTTCAGATTAGCAGGTAGATTTCCTGGAATTCTCACTTACTCACTCACTCATAGACTAAATGTTTCTGTCTAGCATGAATAAGCCATTCGTGTTCTCGTCTCTGAGCTCCGGTGGTGCTCAAAGTTGCTGCACTGTAGATTTGTTTCCTGCTGTTTTACTGTCAGTCTGATCAGGCTGTTATGGGCTACAAAAGTCTCCACTCTGAACGGATGTGGGCACAACCTTCGTTGTGGAACGTCAACATCTGCATGCTCCCTCAGCACGCCCACCTCAGCTGAAGGAGGGCTTGAGGAAGAAGGGGGAGGGAAAAGCTTCCTGTCAGAGTGGCTGAGAAACTGAATCGGCTAAAGTTTTGGCAGACTTACTGCCCCACTGCCTGCTGGGGTGGGAGGTGGTTGGGCGTTGGGGGTGGGGGACTTGCACTGTACGTGTAATTTTTCTGGAAATGTGACGCATTTCTTTTGAGTACATTTGCGGTTTGTACATTTTGCAAAGTTTATTTTATCTTGATTGTACCATGCTCTTTGTTTCTGTTTTGAAGAAATCTATCTCTGCTCCTGCAGCTGCTACTCTGTCACAACTAGAACAACAGCTTTGGTAAATACTTAATAGGCAGTAGATATACTCATCTCTGAAAGTCCTTGGACCGTGAAACACTTAGTGGTATTTTTGGCTCTGTCCCTGGCAGCTTTTGGCTTCCTGATAATGTTTCAGATGTAAAATGACACTGTGGCAAACAGGTTAAAATATAAACTGTGAGCTTAAACTGCAGGGATATTTAACTTGTATAGGATGCATCATTCCAAAGAAAAAAATCTACGGTTAGAGACAAGACATGAATATTAGTTTAAATGTATGTATATTTTCTGATGGAACACCACTGTTATGTGAGCCAAATATTGCTCTCTGCAAAGCCACCAGACTCCTTTGGGAGGCCAGCGAGTCCCTAAAGGAGTTCCAAACTGCGGTCGCGCTGACTGGCATCTACTGCAGCTTACATCCTGTCTATTGATAAACACCTCTACTTCAAATAATCCAAGCTATCCCTTTTCCAGTCTGTGTGCTCAGGATTGATGTGTGGAAGTGTTGTAGTTTCCAAATACAAAATGTGGTGACCAGTCTCCGCAAATTCTTTTAGACTTCTCCACTGTTGCTCTGTTGTGAACTGCAAAACTGAGCACAGTCATACCATGTCCAAAAGAATGCAAATATGCAGCTAAGATAAATTAAATTCTTGTGGTCAATGTGCTTTTGCAGTTTCCTCAAGAAAGCCAGCACAGAGTTCTCACTTATACTACTAGTTATTGAGGTCTGGCAAACTCAATAAACAAATGACTAGATGATTAACATTTCTGTCCTTCACTTGCATATAAACCTTTTGCACACCTGACTGGACAAGCATGCACACTCACTGGACTGTCATTTGTCTTTGCGTCTGGAAAAGCTTTCCTGGAAATGCTGTGAAATTTCTCCCAAGCTACCCAGTAAATTCAGCTTTTGACTTAATTTGTGGTGGGACTCATAATTCAGACTCATAATTAATTTTGTATTTTGATTGGTCCAACACACATCTGACAGACTCAGTGAACCTTGGTGGATGTTGAATCCTGTAACAGCTGAGCGTGCACTATGAGCTGTGGTCACTTGAACATGTTTTTCAGAGAATACTTTTGTGTGTATACCTTGTGCATAGATTTACTGTGAATTTTGGAATTATGTACCGCTGTTGGACAAAATCCATAACTCAACCTTGTGTGTCAGTAATCCCGCGTAGTGATGACACCTTGCCGTGAGGCGAGAACTTTGTTTTCATGTTGAGCTGCTCTAACAGAAACCAGAGTATGCTTTCTACATGAAACCAGTTGACGTCATCACTTCCTGTCACAGTCACACTACCTAAACACAAACACAACGTTTGTCAGCAGTGACTCACAGACCACAGTGTTGTGGTGGTTTGATTGCTTTAAATGCACAAGCCAGTTGTGCTGAGAAGACTCTGTAGCTTTGAGGAGGATGGGGATCGACTTTATTGGCTCGAGACTGTTCAGGTTACAGGTTAATACAGCATTGTGCCAGAGATGTGTGGCCAACCTACAAAAAAAAAGACTTTACATATGGAGGGGAAAAAAGCAGAACAGTGTTTATTCATGCAGTCAACACATTTCAGTGTCAGGAGAGTTGCCGTTGTTGTGCTGGTGATTAAGAGTTTGCATGAGTCACTGGATTGCCATGACATTGTTTACGAGCGAAAACCCGTGTGCCATTTCAATGATAAGCATCAGTTGTTTCTTAAGTCTAACATTATTTGCATGATTCTGTGGTTCCACATTGAGGAGTAAGAGTCAACTTTTTCAGTAGAAACAGAGATTCATGTCATTGTGTCCTGTGTTTTTATGCAAGATTACATTTTTCAGCATCCACTATACAAGGTAGATTTATTTATCTTTCTACAACACAGGGTTGTATATTGAGAATAAGCTGTAGTTCCCCTCTTGCTTCTCACAAAAATGTTATATTAAATATTAATATATTGAATAAGTCATTGAAATAAAAAAAAAAAAAAACTAAAAAATTCAATTAAATATAACAAACTGTGTTGCGTATGGAAGAGTGCTGAGGATGAATTAAGCAGTCTACAAGCCTGAAGGAAGAAGTTGCTCTGTAGTCTGGTGGATACTTCTGTATCTCTTACAAGGAGGCAGCAGGGTGAACAGGCTCTGGCTGGGGTGGATATGAGAGATACACCAATTGATTTTTTTCAAGTTTTCAATTTAGATATTGGCAGACATCAGTGCATCTTTTTTTTCTTGATGATTTTGTGCTGTTTTTTATGTTAATCCATGAGTGAGGTGGCAAGTACATTTCTTTATTCAAGTTGTATTTTCCGACAGTATGTCAGAGTGCATGTCTACTGTGTTTATTACCAGTTAAGAGTTGATATTAAACCTGTTATCTATTTGTAAGTGCATGTGAAAAAATAACAGTTATACTTAATAATAATGTAAGACAACATAATTTAAATTAGATGAGTACTAATGGAATTCTGGGTGGAAGACTGGAGAGTCTTCCTGTCCTCCTTGTAGTTCTGTTCATGACCATAAGAACCCCCCCTCCACCACCACCACCAAAACAAATCATTCTCAGAAAACCAAAACTTGGCAACCAAACCAAAGTAAAGCTGTAGTTGTTCTTGTCGCTGTTCAGGAACTAAAAGCGCAAGATGTGGGGAGTTCTGTGTGTAGAGCCTGAGATACAAAGAATACTGACAGTGGTGAATAAATGTGTCAGTCTGTGAACTTGCTAGAAACAAGGCTGAAAATGAAACAGTTCCTTAACGGATAACTGCTGGCATGCTTTGCAGCGCAGCAGCAGGAGGAGGAGGAGGAGGCAGAGAGAGCAGTGTCAAATTGTGTGTACGGATGTGTCGACTATAGAACTGGACCAGGATCAAGTCTGAGATGTTGCAGCTGCTCTGCAGGAAGAACATCTTCTCTTGGCATTACTGATTATGCCAACTTACATACTGTAGGAGTGCAGTTACATGAGTTATACATTATAGCATCAAATGAGTTGTCTGCATGTTATATTACAGCCATTTGTATATTTATTTTTTTGCTGCTGCTCAAACAACAATTTTCAACAATTAGGGTTGCATTAAGTGTGTATACATTTATATCTAATCAACTGTCGGAAGAATACATGCCTGCTTGACTTAATGAATATCAATCAAAAGAAATAGCAGCTTGATGTATTGACTGCAGCACAACGTTTTGCTGTTTATTTTTACACACTGTATTTGTTTACTCTAATTCACTGCTTTGCATTAAAAGCAGCACGATGTGTGCCTTTGCCTGCTCACCGATGCTTGTCTTTTTTTTTTTTTTTAAGTGATCAGTTAAGTAGAAACATAACTTTTTTTTGCGGTTGTTGTTACAGGGAAGCTTTTTTTGGTCTTCTGTACAGTAAGTCCCACGTTACAGCTGGTTTGCGGTGCATCTTGTTCACTATCAGCTGCTGACTTTACAATGTTGTGGCATTGAAAATCCCCCTGTGTACCTGCATTGAGACATCATTCTGAGTTGATTTGTCATGACGTCTGCCGGATGGACTGTTTTTTTTTAAGTGGTAGACAGTGGCACTTCTCTTGAACAGATTTTATACACACACACACACACACACATATATATATTTACATATACATACATATCTCACAAATGATCTCTTCATCCATTAGATGTAGTACATGTGGATACACACATGTAAAATAACTCATACACATACAAATAGTCTTACAGTCCTATTTGTGGGAGAAAGTTTCACTTTTCAAATATGACACCGTCTGTAAGTGTTGTTAGTATTATGATCAGGGTTTTTATGGGTGCTGGAAATCCCTGAAAAAACTTGAAATATAATGTAATATTTTCAAGGTTTGGAGAGTACTTGGATTTTTGGACAAAGTGCTGACTGTTGTGAACCTTTATAGTAAATCACTCTCTGACTGAAAGGTTTTAAGATAAAGTAATAAAATAAGTAAGAGATAACTAGGGAAATATGGCCTAACCATCTTGAGCATACATATACAAATATATATATATATATATATATATATATATATATATATATATGTATGTATATGTATATATATATAGTGTGTGCTGGAAAAGCTTAAAAATGCACTTGAAAGGTATTGTAATTTGACTTTGGAGAAGGTGTAGTAACACTGTATAATAGATTAAGTAGAATTTCCTTGGTGAAATGAATTTTTTTTTAATAAAAATAGGATATTCAGACTAGATACATGAGCAATAGTTTTGCTATGCATAATACAGCATAAGTGCATCATGAAGAGCTTTGGCTCTTCTGTTTTATGTTTTATATTGGAACAGATTTTAGGTCCCAAATCCCAACACAATGTTTCACTCATCTTTGCATGTGATTTTGAAGCAGAACTGGAACAATGGTGTCTTTTAATTTCACTGCAGAGGAAGCTGTATAAGATTAAGTTTTCCCCTTGAGCTCTTTGGATTTTGAGTCTTCTGTTTTCAGTTGTTTGTTGACTCAGTTGGAGAGAGTGTAATTAATGTCGCAGCGACGTCGACACGGCTGTCGTCCATAGATGGTGAAACTCTGACCTCTAGTGGTCAGTAGAGGTTGGGTAAAATAAGTCATCCCATCAACGTCTAGTATGATTGAGCGTCTGTTTTATCATTAAATGAGTATAACTTGATTTAAACCAAGCAGTCCTCCCTCTTGGTGAATCTGAAATGTGAATTTAGGCGCACAGAGACACTTATCCGTCTGGCTGTCAACACAACCATGTTGTATCAACTTAATGCATTATGCATAGTGACTTTGATAAGTGCATTGATTCATGCTTCCACATGTAGTTGTTGGTTTTAACTTCCACTGCATTCTAGTCACTTAAATCTAAAGTGATCCTTGCATAGAGCTTTATATATTTTTCCATATAATGAAATAACACTAATTTTTATCATATATCAGGAGTGAGATTTTAATATCATATTAGTATAGCTCTGGAAAACTAATGAGTGTTTAAATCACTGCTACTAAAGCATATTGTGTAGTGTGTAAAGTTGTGTTATAGAATGCATGGTTTAGACTACATAAATGTGACTGACAAAAAGCTGATTTACATTATATACAGAATACATTTTATATTTTAAAAAGTTGAGCCAATGTCCTTCATTCCTTAATGGAAATCAGCAGTTCAAGATTTGGGAAAAATCTAATATATAATAATATATACATATTTGCATGGTATGTTTGAAGTGTCTCAGGCATATTTTCTGATGATGCTGTGAGAGTGAGGGAGAAAAGCACGTGTACAAACTGTTTTATTGAAGCTTAAATAAAATGAGACATACAATGAATTATCATGGGCATGTACATTACACTATCATTGCTAGAAACCACTGATGTTGCCCTTTAGTACTGATAATAGGCACAGCTGTTGTTCTCCCCTATCACCACTAGAGGGCAGAAACGTTTCATTGATGAAATACAGAGGGTTTAAATGTACACTCAGTGTGACATGTTTATACAGTGTGTGATGAGAACATCTGTCGGCTTCAGCTATAGTACTCAACCAACTAAGACATATTTTCACAAGGTGATTTAAATTGCAACAAAACATCAGTTTAAGGGCTGGGCATTGTTTGAAATGTTTGAATACTGGTGTTGATATAGTGGCTGAGTTTTGGTGTCACTACAAAAAAAAAGACTTTTTTTCTTGTCATTATTTTGAGAATAATGCACATATTTTTCTATAAATCTTAAAAGCAGCCATTGAACAAGTTTGTTTACATACACTTCAGTCTAAAATCAACAAAATGTCGATTTATGTCATCAATTATCTGATCAAAGCATTGGTAACATGATTATGAATCTGATGAAGCATTTGATGCCAACTTTCTGTATTTGAGACTTTTTGAAAATCAGTGCTGCAGTGGGTAACAAAAGATCGTTGAGGCTCAATCGATCAATAATTGATGCCACTGGTTCCCAACCTGAGGGTCCTTCAAGGGGTTTAAAAAGAGATTCTATTGAAAATATACAGTTGGCATGTGTCTCCGGATTTCATTCAGTTCTGCAAAAACTGAATGAAATAGCTGTTTTTAAAGGTTATTATTTCAGGTAAAAGTTTAAGAAATCTCACAGGATAAGGGTGCAGTGAATAGTTAAACACAAGCTATTTTCACAGACCCAAACCGCCTTTTCCTATATTATAAAAGTACACAGTTAAACCAACCAAACAGCTAGACCGATGACCAAGCACCAGGGAGGAAAAAACAATCAATAAATATCTTATAGGGCTACACTATCACACATACATTTAATCCCAAATTTACCAAATGATATTTGAAGTCTAATGAGGACTAACAACCAATCAGAAGAGGCAGATAACACTGGTTTGTGCGGAAACATGAGTCCAAGAGTATTCCGACATTTTGAATGCAGCAGCCAGCTAACACAGCCTTGACTGTCTCACATTAACAATAGGAAACAGACACGTAGGGGATGTGAGAGGTACAACTCAGGGCAGAGAAAGCACTAACAAGTTTGCTCCCCTGCTCAGGCCTGTTTCCCTTTGAAGTCGGGCTACACGGCCTTCTGCAGGCCCCGGTGACCCCGCAGTCTGACCTCAACTTGGAAGTTTATACTAGAAGCAAAACCAATCTAGAGTGCGGTTCACAGAGAGGATGGATGTGGATTAGACGGGAATGCGGTGTGTGTGGGTGTGTGTGCTTGTACGTACATGCACACACACCATCGCGTGTGTGTACGTAAGAGAGAAAGAGAAAGGAACACTGATTAAAAAAGGTAAAAGAGGCCAATAAGGCACAGAAAGTTCTTTTCAGAATGCGCACATACTGTAGGAAGGATGTCCTATTTTGAAACTCCAAACATTTCTCTGAGCGAAACCCCCATGGTGAAAAGAACTGAGCCATATTGTTGCCTGGTGTTATTCCTTCATTTTGTGCTCTGAATCTCCTTGTGTAATGTGGTGGATGGCTCAGGATGCTTGGGAGTCACTTGAAGGTTAGTGGCTGTGCGTTCGTGTGCGCTAACGTTTTTGTGGTGTATTTTAATTGAAAGTAAACTTCCCTTGATGAAGAGTTTCCAGTGAAAGGTGAACTGTGTTGAGGATGAACACTAGACTGACTTGTATTATTATCACATGTATGCTGGCGGATAATGAACATGTGAGGGAACCTAAGGGCTTGTGTGTGAGGAAGATGAAAAGTTATGAATGAATGCAGCTGCGTGGGAGGTACCGCTCTTGTGCTTGTATGCATCCCTGTATCCTCAATTAGCTCCCGGCTTCAGATCTGCAGCTCACACTCGCACACACTTACATACGGTACAGCACACACCCACGCTCGCTCTGAAGTGCTCACAGATAAACACACACTCACTCTCATCAGTACACTGCACACGCACAGAGGTTCCAGTGTGTGGGATTACAGGAGGAGAAACAATCCGAGTTCCCCAGCTAACTGTGTTTATCCGGGCTGGTGGAGGAGGCTTCTCACTGGGCCGCCTCAGTCCACCTCAGAGCCCCTGCTGGCTCCAGCCTCTGTTGATTGAGGCATTGTGGACTATTTTCAACCCCAGCCTGATGCCGTAAGCTGTGTTTAGTTGGCCGGCCTGATATTTTCTCCTCAGAACTCTGTGTTTGGTGTGTGTAGGTGGGCCCACGTGGCTATGTCCATCATAGTCAAAATCAGAATTGAATTGCTGTTTTTTTTGTCTCACACAACACATGCACAAGTTACCAGAGGTGGCAAAAGTAAAGACATTGTTTACTCAAGTAGAAGTACAGATAATTGTGCAAAAAAAGAAGTACTGATTTACTTTAGCCACCTTTTGTCTGCAGTCAAGTCTCCCCCTCTCATCTTCTTTGTCTTTGTTAAGTCTCTTGCTTGTTTTCGTCTTGTTATCTCTGTCTTGCGTGACGTGCACTGATGGACACACCAAGATATAGTCTTTTCTACATGTTATTGTCCCATCCATATTTAGAATATTTTCACTGCTTCACCTTGGCAAACATCTTATCCCAACAGGGAAACCATCATTATATAAGCCAACTATTACTCTGTCTAAAGCATCCAAACTCCATGGGTGAAATGAGTAAAGAACGTGGGAGTTGACGGTCTACCACTGGCTCGATCAGTTTGTTTGTGTTATTGTGCAACTTCTGTGTTTTAAAAGGTCAATTTGGATTCCAAGAAGTCACACAGTAACACTAACTAACAGATCGAGGCGGCAGTAGACCAGCAACTCCTTTGCTCTGCAAAGTAAAATTACTGATTTCACCCACTGAGTTTGGCTATTTTGGAGAGAGCCATATTTGGCTTATAAAATAGCTGTTTCTCATTATAAAAGGCCATCTGATGGCAAGGTAAAGCACTTAGACACAATATAGATTCACGTTAAATCGTTGGAAATATCCCTTCAAATACATTACCAAAGTTTTTGTACTCGTTTATTCTCACCTCTCCAAGTTACACATGGTTCATCAGTGTTGACACTCTATACGATAGTTACAGCACAGTGCAGATGATGCATACTGTTCACCATAGTGTGCACATAAGTCTGAAGACATGTTTAATACCAGCATTGGTATAGATGGTAGCAACACTGGAGCACAAGACAGCGTCTGTGCAAAGTTACCTTCATGTACATTCTTTTATAACATGCACGTGTAAATGTTAACCCTCTTTGACACCTCCTCCACCTCTCTGTATTGAAGAAATTGCTCTCTTTCCTGGGGGTAATTGGCCTTTCCTCCTCTGAGTTGTCACATCAAGATAAATGGCTTAATTTGTGAAGGCATGTGGCCCTAACCTGCTTAATTAGAACAAATAAATCCAGCAGATTGGGTAAAGGTCACCACTGAATTTAGCTGGCATATCAAGTCAATCCAGCTGATTGACTGTACGGCTGTGGTGTCCTTTTTGTTTGCTGTGTCCTGCACCTTTGACAGTACATCTGGCGGATTGTAAGAGGCTTCAGCTTGAGTGTGTGTGCATGTGTGTGTGTGTTTCATTAACATCAGAAAAAGAGATATTGTAAAAATAGATTACCACGTCATGGATGTGTGTCCCCGGGTCTGTATCAGCATCTGTCTTTCTCTTTGTCTGTGCTTGTAAAAACGCAGATGAGGCGGTAATAATGTTTTCAATGATTCTTCAGCAAAATACTTCTGTCTTCTTCCCACACTTCACTGCTCATCAGACACTCTCCATTTGACTTTTACTCTATTGTGTCCTCCAGAACAGCTGTCATTTCTGCCATAATTTTCATTATTTCATTGTTTTCTCTTGTGAACTCTTAATAAAAATCACCTTTTTATGTCTTTTATGTAAAAAATGCAATAAACGGCGAGTACTGTTATGTAGTTCTTTGGTGATGTAGACAGTCTGCTCTAGATTAAAAGCCCGGACAATACTGGAACTTTGTAGGCTTATACTAGTATCAATATTTGACAGTGAAACATCCCATACTGAAAAGTTATTAATATCAGTGTATCTCACAGCTCTTTCTTCCACATAGTTGCGTACATTCATACACTAGCACAAAAATTAGTCTGTCTAATGTTAGATATAAGATTTATTTTGCTGCTCTAAATTTGAATTAGAGCAAAATGTCTTCACCCATGAAGTTACGATGCTTGAGACTTCAGTTACAGTTGATTTGGCTACACCTGTGGTTGCTGGTGGTTACGCCTAATAAACGCCTAATAAAAGTCCCAGAGTTCCATTCGAAGTTACATATGAGCTGTTTTCTTTTTCCTACTTGTTTGGCCATGATGAAAACTTTACGTCTTCCTTATAAATGGCTGTAGCTATAATTGTACCAATGTAAGTATGTTTCCTGTTCAAGTCCTGACACTGCTTTATTCTTCCAGATGACATCATTACGTGACATTTGCACACGCTGCATGTAATTTGTGCGCATGCACCAGCTTTTCTCTCCCAAGCTTCGTCTAGTACTGCATGTATCTTTTCCTCTGAATCCCTTGTAAATGTGGACCAGTGTTGTAGTCAAGACAACATAAACTGAGGCCAAGAAGTCCAAACCAAGGCCAGAGTTTGTCCAGACTGAGACAAGACCATGAGTTAAAGGGGTTGAGACCAAGTCAAGACCAAGACCACGGCAAGGCAAGACCAAGTCAAGACCAAACGCTGTCACATCTTTAGCTTTTTTTTTCAAGTGAGGGAGCAGTGCTGCGGTGTGAGACGTTTATGTCGGAGCTGACATAAGCTAATGATCATGTAACTTAATTATATATTAGCTACACAGCTTTATGTGGTCTTTCTCATCATTGTTTATTACAAACGAAAACATAAAGTTAGCTAGTTAGCGCTGTTAGTGTCGCTACTGTTCTTTATGCTTCCTTTCTGAGTGCTGATAAAAGTTTGAGGTGGTTTCAGCCAACTCAGTAAGTGTCGGATTGCAGAATTTACACACTGCTGTGTGTTTCCTTTTTTGATTCTGTTTTGTTTTCTCTTTTTGTGGTTCAGGCAGCCAAGTTTTATTACAGAAGATTTGGCTTACATCTCCTCAAAGCCACAGCTGTCTCCCGACTTGACTTTTTCTCGGTGTCCTTGTGAAAGAGGGTAGGGAGGAGTGATAGTCGGTAACACTAACAAAAATTTCAAATTAGAAGTGAATCAAGTTATTGGCTCATTTAAAGCAGGGACTTTTAAATCCAATCACAGTTATGATGTTAACAAATTGTACACTGTATGGACAATTAAGTGATTTGTCATTCGGTCTTGAATGGTCTTGAAATAAAAGGGACAAAACGGAGTAAAACCGTTGTTGATTCCAAAATGAGACCAAACTGTTCAAAAAGTGGTCTTGAGATCAGTCTTGAGGGCAAGACCAGAAAAAAAACTGTGTGGGTAAATATATAAATAGAAGCAATTATTGAGTTCGATATGATGAAAATCTGATGGATCATAACTTTCAAGGAAAACTGTTGTTGTTAACAAATTGACTTTAATTTTTTGTAGCTTCAGCCATCATTCCCATTATAATAGCATGGTACTAGCTGCAAGGTTTATGGGTGCACTCACTTTCATTTTTACCTACAAAATGGTTTAACACTATCTACCTAACTTGTCTGCTTCTGAACTTCTTGGATGATCATCCAATCAGGTTTCTTGCCCTGTTGGGTCTATTTTCAGCAGGGTTGTTCCAGTATCAAAGCTAGTATCAGAAAATGCCTAACATACTCCCTAAAATGTGGCATCGGGTATCAGCAGGTACATGAATCTATGCACCGATCTGATACCACATAAGCCCCAAGACCCTGCTATTTCACAGCAGCATCCCATACGCCAAAATTTATGGTCGGTGGAGGAGAGAAACATCAGGTCGGCATCAGATTGTGTTGCAAAATCTGCATTACCATAGCCACCTCGGGAATGTCTTTGGCCAGGAGGAGGAATGATGTTGTGGATTGTGTATTTGTCAGTCGAGTTGTCTCCTAGAGCTATTTTTCTACTTTTAGTGCAAGTGAGGCAGACACTGCAAACCTAACAAAGTCACTGACTGACTGATCAACTCTCATTGAATGTGGGATACAGACGCTGTTATTTCTACATTTATTCCTTGATTTGGTTTGTTTTTGTGGGGATCCGCACAGAAACCACGAGGGGAAAACAAAACAGACTCTTCGCAGAGTAGATTCAACTCTGGGACTTTTTTAATGCACAATACACAAGTTCAGGTATGGGAATCAGTATTGGGAAGGAAAAAATGCTATTGGAACATCACTTATTTGTAGTGATGTCTTTTGATCCATCTTATCATAGCTGATAGAAACAATGACCAGAGCTGCAAAAATAATGCTTGAGTTGTCATTAGTTTTTCCTTTAATAAAAGTCCCGTGATACCACTTTTCCTACTTTGCGTCGAGGGATAGTCCCAGTTTTTGCCTCTTGTCGCCCCTGTTCTCTGGCTTCTTGCTTTGGAAAAAAAAGGCTTTGTGAATACTGTTTTATGGTGGAATTTTTACTTACAAGGATTTTCTCCTCACTTTACATTACAAAATACACAAGTCCTGAGCACTATGGTGACTGATCTACTGGCTGTTCTGCCTATCCGTTCCCAGTGACCCAGCACTTTGACCTGGCTGAGCAACAGTAAAAGCTTTGATTCAGCCGCCAGCTTCTCCTCCTCACCATTAGGTACCATCAGGCTGCCTCTCTCCATCTGAACCTCCTGTAAACAAATGAGCCAGCCGTCACATTGGACTGCGAGAGGAGACATCAACCCCCTACCCCTCTCTCCATTCTCCAGTCTAAACACTTACAGTCCCTCTCATCTCATCCCCCCACTCTCTCATGCAAACCCATAACTTGGCTCAATCCTGCATAATGTGATCGATCTTGCATAATGATGTCAAAACTGTGACCCATGCACCTTATTCTCCACTGTGGCTGATTTCCAGTCACTCACAATCCCAGCACCATTTCCTGGAAAGTAGAGCAAAGGTCAGCAAAGCTTTATGTGACTCTAGTGTGCATCCTTGTGTGTATAATTGTCTGTCTGTATGTATGTGAGGTCTGAGAGAGAGAAGAAGAAGCAAGAGCATGTGTGAGACACAAATGGGGCAGAGGGCCCATCAGAGGGGTACCCCGATAGGCCCCAGAATTCCCCCGAGCAGCACCCAGCATAGAGGAACAACTATGGCCTTTGTTGGTCACCCCGTGGATCTCACACACAGTTAATATAGACTTTTCCCACTGACTCTGCCAAGAGTCTGAAGTCATTTAATGAAGTGGCGGCTGAGTTTAGAAGGAGCCAGTGTGCTCGCTGCTCGCGCTGACAGAATGGAAAATGTCTGTGTTATGCAGCGAACAGCGAGTGACAAGAGGAGTGTGTTCTGATACTCACCTCTCTGGACAGACACACATGAGTTAGGGACACACACACGCACATGCAGACAGACGCGTATAACAAAGCTTCATGAGGAGACACATGCGTTTCTTCTGGATGGTTGTGGCTCATTCATTCAGGGATACATCACTGAATCAGACAGGTTTGTAATCAGCTCTGATTAGGTCTGACAATACCGCTGTCCCCTGCAGAACTCATAACAATTTAAATGTTAAAGAGTTTGGTCTTTGTTTTGTCTCTGTGTGAATCTTAATGTTTTTGTCTACATGAAAGGAGAAATCTGTAAAATATTTACTGTAATAAATCATAAAATGACCATGATGTGTCATCAGAGATTAAGTCAACATGTTGACATAGTTGTTACTCTGATAACAGTCCTACAGCCACAGTATTCTCCTTTGAAATTTATATTCGGCCTGTAACTTGTATTATTCTTTGCTTGTTTCAGGTTAATAAGAGTTCAAATTAATGCTGAATGTTCACCGAATGAGTTCATAAGAAATCATTAATAATTATTTAGAAGAAGTAGATGTTTAAAATGGTTACATTGAATAATATGTTAACAGAGTTTAGCAGGCAGTAACTTACTGAACTCCAACTTCAGAGAGTATATTTTCAGGGCAGTGAGGTTTTGTTTTCAAGATAACAGGCTTACCTTTATATTGACAATTATAAGGCAAGTTTTAAACAGCAGATCAACTTACAGTGAAGGACTAGTTGTTGCTTGTTATTGTCAAATTACAATGTTGTCCTTGTCTTGCACTCCTGCAGTATTCCTGCAGCCTGAGGGCACGGGGGCAAACAACTGACTTCAACCATAGATCTTATATTAAATAGAGAATCAACCTATTATGTGTTGTCTTTGATTCACTGTTTAGACTGCAGTACTAATTATTGGACGTGCATTGTTACATATTGCTTCTTTAAGTGAGGTAAATAAAAATGATCACAGCCTTAATTACAGTAAGCTTGTGGTACTCATGTGCTTAAAATGAGAAAGCCTAATTGTTTCACAAATTCTTTGTGGTTATCTCTTTGTTTGGTTCATTTATCAGAGCACAACCTCACCTTTCATGTCCATTTTCACGCCTGTCTATTTATCCTCTTCTGCCATGAATGGACAGTATCTCTGTATGTATTTGGTCGCACTTCTATTCAAGTCCCTGTCTTTTCATCTATCTATGGGCAGATTGCAGTCTGTTTTGGTGTCCTATTGTGCAGCTGTCAGTTATTTTCAAAACACTCGAGTGTCATTTGCCTCAGATTCCATCCCTTTCAATTCTCGCTTCTTTTCTGCGGCTCCACTAGCGTACATCTCATTGAGTGTGCATCAGCGGGCAGATTCATTCTTCTCTTCTTTTTTAAGCACATTGCTTTTTTCATAGCAGCCATAAGCCTCCTTTTTAAATCCACGGACAATGTGTTTTTGTCCATCCTCCTCCGTCCTTTTCAGCGGAGAGTGCAGGGATTCTCTCTCTTTCTCCCTCACTCTCTCTCTCCCTCTCTCTGAGGGCATCTGGGGGGACCCCTGAGCGTGGTGCTCCTCTTGAAGCTCAATTGTCTGTCTGTAATGAAGCATGATGGAAGATAACAGAATGAAATGTAATAATTCATGGCGGCCTCGGTGAGGAGCACGTGGCTAGCGGTTGGCCCGGGTCGTGATAGCCTCCTGCTTGGCTCCCAGGACAATACGCTGGCCCTGCCAGCAACACTCGCCCTGATCTGGTCCAGCAATCTTGTTGCTCTGTCCTCTCGCTGTCCCCTCAGTGCTATTCAAAGTCACTTAACGCTGGAAGGCTGTCTGTGATCATTGGCATGCCAGAGCATCTCTTTGGGAAACAAGGCCAACTGTCTCCTTGGACCAGCTGTCTTCTTGGAATTCCTTCATTCTTTCTTTACCCCTTGTCTCTTGTTTTATATGTTTGGGCTATCTTGTCAGGCTTTTGACCCATAGTTGAGTTTGCCAAATGAAGGTGGACAAGAAATACCTCTTGTCAGCTTCTGAGACTGCATAATGTTCCTCCTCTTTTGTGGATTGTTCTAATTGTCTCTGCTTGCCTGGCACTTTTCATGATGGTTCCAGGAACACAAGATTGTTTTATGCCCTTTATTTATCCAGGGAAAGTTGAAACAACACACTCAAGTCTTTCCCGGCAATGCCCTGTTTAATATTCAGGCAACACAAGAGATGCTACACAGTTTTGAACCCAACTCAAACTCTTAGTTTTGAAATTAAGCTGAAATAGAATAGTTTTGCCATCCTATAATGTTCAGTTAATTTAAAGATAATTTACTTTTCTTTTTCGGATTAACTTGTTCTTCTTGTTCTTGACGTTGTTTCAAAACTCAAAAATCTATTGTACTATCTTAAATTTTGAGTTTTCTCAACTAAATTTTTACAGGGTACAAGTCAATTTTTGCAAGTCTAAGTATGTCTTGAGTGCCTTATGGTTGTAATGAGGGCTCAGTCATCTGCCACTTGCCATCCGGTCTGCTTAGAACACTGCATTAGTATATCTTGGGAAATTAAAGCATGCACTGTATTATCATCACTCCTCCAGTATCAGCATTGATTATTTCTTTGGTATATGATCACTGTAAACTGGCTATTGCAATTCAGTGTAAAATGATGTCCATCCACAGCATCATGCACAATGGTGCATCACAGAACCCCAAATGTGCCCCAGTTGCAAAGCACAGTAGAATATCTGACATGCTCTGTGAGGGGATATAGGCTGGGAACAAATAAAACCCACTGCTGTGAGAAAGCAGAGGTGAAGGTTACACACAGTTACAGTCCTGTGAGGAGCAGAGCAGGGAAAAAGCACAGCTCTCCGTGCACCGACAGGCAGGAGGGAGAGCGAACAACCTAAGCGATCAATCAATTGTCATATTTTCAGAATATGCAGCGAAAGTCAATCCAATCAATCTTATCCTCTCTTAGCTACAGCAGCAAGCTAATGTTAGATAGCTAGGCACGAAATATATTTGCCAACCATCCATAGATGCTAACATTAACTTTTACATTAACTTGTACGTACTTTAAGATGTGCGCCTGTCTGATGATTGCCTTCAGCTCGATAACAGTTGTGTTAAGTTACTGCTGATGGAAACCTAACATTTCCAGATTTTGCTGCTTCATCCTAAAAGCTTTTGTGGAGAATTTGTAGGAAGTAAACCGTTTATCCTCTTCTGTTCAGTCACACTAAAAACGAGTGCTTACTTATTAAATGGGCAACATCAAGCAGCTGCAAACTCCACTGTGCTCGGCTGCAGCACAAGTAAAACTGACTCAAGTAGCATATGTGGATGAAAAAGGAGCAAAAGAGGCAACAAGCCTTCATTGCCTCCACCGAAAACGTATGAAAATAGCATGGAGCCAATAAATACCCATGTCTACTGCAGAGTCTTTTGACCTGAATGTGAATGTTGATTGTCCAGGTGTGCTTTCAGGTGCCTGATGAAGTTTAATGTGGGCAAATCTCAAATTACTGTGTGTGCAACTTAAGTGCATCCCAAGTCCAAGTGGCAGACTTGAATCTCTACCTCTGGGTGTCACTACATACCTTGGAGCTGTGGAGCCCTCTCAGCTCTCTTCCTCAGGGGAACATTGACAGAAGTTGTCCAGACCTTTTGTCATTCTCTTTCCCTAAACCACATTTTTCCAGCTCCTGTGGCGATTTCAACTAGCAGTGCCCCTTTAGTCACAAGACTCAGTTCACTAGTGTCTGGCCTAGTTTCATGGCACGGTGGCCCTGATTAATGCACTCCTTCTATTTGGGAGCTACTCTTTGCTTGCAACATTGGCAATCAAGGAATTTAAACATGAGAAATGTTAAGAATTTACTCCATGACAAGAGTTTATGACAGTCTGTGACCTTCACACTCTGCCCCCTCGTTCACTAACTTTTTCAAGGTAAGACTAAGAATGGAAACCAGTGAAACCCAGACTATTTAGTATCCTGTTAATGAAGGAGAGCATGTAGCTGATTTTAATTTAAGTGTGCTTTGAAGGCTATTTGTCTGGTTTTAGGCTGTGCTGTTCTATGACAAATTATGTGGTGTGGATGTTGGTGGTGGAAGATGGCAGTTGAGACGAGGAGGGTGAGGAGAACGAACAGAGACTCAATTGATGCTCCAGGCCGGCAGCTTGGGGTTTTGACGCAGAGTATTTGTGTGTGTGTTTGTGTACATTCCAGCGTATAAGCTCCCGTGTGCATGGCCTTCTTGAACATTCCTCTGCAGGTTTTCAGGGAGAAAAAAAAGACAATAGTTCGATGGAAAACATCTTTCCCATTAGTTAAAGTTAAGGTATGCAAGACAGCAAAGTCAACATACGCTCAGTGCCCAATGCAAGCTAAAATAAAGATCCTAATTATTCTGACCTCAAACGATTTTGCCATGGTAACAGATGCAGGGACAACTCCACGTTAGTATTTGTCTGGACTTATTTGTCCTTTTGTAATCACTATGGAACATCATTTATCTCACTGAAGCTTAATTTATGCGTTTGCATTCTGGGTGGTAGCTACATTGAAAGCTACACCGTCATTGCTGTGCCCCTTCACTCTACACAATCAGGGCTTCAGTGGCTGTAGAGACACAGTGTGGGGACCTGAAGAACTGTCTGCTTGAGTTTGAGTGTGTGGGTACCGCGCTATCACTCAATATCACAAAGTGTAAAATGAAACAATTAACTGTGGCAGGACATGCCTGCATCACGTATGACACGTCCAGCTGGTGTTGCAGGGGTGCTACCTATGGGTGAAATCTGTTGTGAGCTAAAAATCATTGCGGTGGGACTGGCATTAAACCCTTGCATCAAACATAAATCCAGCTGTAGGCAGACCCAGACATGATTCATTGTTAGAGGGCTATAGATGTCAAGAATCTTGGAAGAGACCTGTGTGATCTGAGGTCCAGGTTTATTAAACAACTGATAATACCCTGGGTAAAATATATTCTTTAAATTTAAATTCAGTTGACTGAATAGTCCAATTCAACCTCTATAGTTTCAGATTCCAAATATCAGGTTATTCGTGTGCAGTGTGGTATAAGATTGTCGGGGCTACTATGCATGCCTGAGATTCATTGTGTCGCAAAGTACTGAAATTCATTGTGAGATATAGTCATTGTTCATCTTTTCTATGACAGGCAGAGCATTGCATTAGTATAAACATACAGTGCGTACTGATGTCATTCTGGATAAAAGTTTATTTTTAACCTGTAAAATGTCCTACCTCCATTATATATCTTGTCACAAGTGTTCAAGTTGAGGGATTGTTGCAGGCAATGTGTGCAGGCCAAGAATGTTTTTTACTCCCTGATATCGGTATCAGCGCGTTCATCAAAAAAACAGTATCAGTCGGACTCTAATAAAGAGCACTTTAATATATAACATGGTATATTACAGCATGAGAACAAGTATTGTTCATTGTTTTCTGTATGTCACTGCTGCCAACTTGGCTCATGTTGATGTTGCCGTTGTTTATTCAGATACTCTGATAACATACACTGCAAGGCTACCTGTCATGCAAGAGTTAGTAGCAAGGTTAGTGGAAAGGTCATCAATCATTTTCACTGTGAGGATCTGAGAGTGTGCATGTGAGAGTGTGTGTGTGTGGTCTGGAAAAGGCTCAGGTTTACATGGAGCTCCATGTTGAAAGTTGTGTTGACTAATGCATCACAACCCTCAGCGCAACAGAGCCTTTAGAAGAATGGACGGAGACCGAAGAAAGACAAAAACAGAAGGAAAGAGAGTCTTACTGTAAGTGTGCCCTGTGTGTACCAGCTCACCAGTTTGGTGGTCTTCCTCCAAAGATTGTTGATTAGTGCAGAATGTAGACTGCAGTTCTACTGCCAGCACTGATGAAAAGAGCAAAGAGAGAAAGAGGGAAAACTGTATAGCTGCCAAAAAAGAGGAATTTGTGATAGGTGGAGAGTGGTTCCAAATGCTGGAGCATAGCATAGAGACTCCCAGAGTTCCTGCTTCCTGACCCGTGTGTTTGATGCGGGCCCCTTAGCTGTATATTCGGATGCTCCAATACAGCGAGTAACTGTAGTAGGGTTGCAACTAATGACTATTTTGATAATCAATTAGTCATCGATTATTAAAACGATTAATCGGATCGGATTATGAATTGCACAGTTACTCAATGGCTCTTATTTAGCTTTTCAGCTTTTACATTTAGCTTGAGGTTGTTTTGGGCATGTGCTAACTAACAACAAAGACAATAAAGATGAACTTCATTCAAAAATGTCTTTTATTAAAACATCCTTAATAAACTTTGCTGCTGATATTATCTATTATCTATTAATGTCAACTGAAAATATTTCAAACAAAACATTACCCTATTTACAGTTGGTTATTTCTTATTTCAACATTTTATTTAATTCACTACCTTATTTTACAGTTTAGTTGCAAATTATTTTAATCAGCTCACCTCTCTTTTCTTTGTTCTCTTCTCCCCACACTCACACTCACACCTCTGTTACTCCACACATAGTGGCGCTCGCTCCATCCTGCCTCTGTTTCTCTCTTTCTGTACAGTCTGTGTCTGGTCTGTTGACTTTCTTCATCAGCAGGATCAATTAATTAAACCTGAAAAGGAAAATCAATTTGTTGCAGCCTATGTTTTAATTGTGTCGGACCATCACAAAATTAATGTAGGCAGTTCTTTTCTTTGCCACGTTGAGGGTGAAATGCTCCCAGAATTTAACTATTTTGTTATAGTTTGTTTATCTGTCACTTCCCAGTTGTTATTGTGCATCTGCATCGCTCAGCAGAGGTGAGAAGGAATGGAACATGGCTCATTTGCTACTTCTATCACCTCTGGAAAAATGATCTTTGGTTCAGCTCCACAGTGTGCCATGACATAATGAACAAATTGTCTACGATTAAATTTGTTGGCAACTAATGTTGTCATCAACTAATCGTTGCACCCCTAAACTGCAGACTAGAGAAGCAGATGCAGTGAGAAACTGCAGTGTTCAGACACTGAGAATGGGAATGATTATTATATTCCATTAGCATATATTTGAGTATTTCTACTAACTATGGTTTGGTGATGTCTACCAAACTGCCATATGGCGTGACGTCCACATCCGTGTGATGGACGATGTTATTGTTGTTGGCCATCACCAAGGGAGCAGGCAGATCAACCTTCACGTCTCTGCAGGGTGAGCATTAGACACATGTTACTTTGTTGTATTCAGCTTTGAATTCATTTAACAGGCAGATTTAATGTGATAATAATAAATGGGACATGGGCATTTGATGTTAGGGTAATGACCACCAGCAGCAGCTTCTTTTTATTTTTTCTCCTGCATATCAACAATAGACCTTCACCAGCAACTCTAAGGGGACACACCGAGTCAAATACAGAGGACTTTTAAACCACAATGTTATGATGGTAGAAGGCCCAGTGATCAGTGACTATCAGCCATCAGTGATGGATGATGGAATCATCGATTTATAAATGTCAAAAATCAATTTTCTAAATGCTAATTAACATGATGTTGATGGTATGAAAAAGGCAGAACTCAGCTGTGAGGACCATGCAGCACCCAGATGGTCCACAGCTCGCACACCCTAGAGCCATCAGCGGTTAACAGTGAGAGATGCACTTCATCTTCTCAGACGAAAGTTTTGGTAAGGATGGTTGAGCATGAACAGCTGCATGATGCGTCAAGATGCTTTAAGAATCACTTAATCGTAGCCGGCTGAATCAGAATGGAATTGAATCATGAGGTACCAAGAGATTCCCACCCCAGAAATAAATGATGCTCATCCTGACTCATCCTCCAGATCCAAGATAACACAGACCTGTCTTTCCTGCAGACCCCATGAGCTTTAGAAAATGTGTCTACATTGCAAAGTAAAGTAAAGAGTAGAGTTAGGTACCAAAGACCCCAGTGCCCATTGAACTGACTTTAAGTTTTCAGTGTCACTTGAGCTGTCTGTTGACATAGTTGCCCTCTAGTGTGTGCGTTACAGACAACAAAAGCATCATAACTCACACCATCTCTGGTTAATATTCTGGCAGCACGGGAACATTAATATATAAAACACTACGCTACGTGTCAAGTGTCATAATGACTTTGCATTTGTATCTATGATGAGGAGACTACTGATGACAGCAGCAGCCTTTCCTCAAGTTAGCAAACATAATAATATTTCCGCAAAAGAAGTTTGAAGAATACCAAAAGTACCAACTCAAAGTAAGCTTTGCTGTTTGTGTATTTAATTACATTTAAGAATAATTTAAGTGGTTAACGGTTCATATATTGTTCAATTTCAAGTCCAAATTTGCCTCAGTGAAAAAAGCTGTCATCACCAGTCATTTTGCGCTTTTTTTTTTTTTTTTTTTTTACTAAGTTGTAGTTTTTAAGTATTGGATCAGGCACTGTTAAGGTACCAGTACCATTTTTAAAAGTATTGTTTTTTCACCACTGTCAGAAAAACCTCACACAATACCCAACCTAGGCCAGTTTTGTGAAATGAGGGGGACTGTTGTAGCTTAGGGGAAACAGAGAAGCCCACACAAAGTGGTGTTCTGGCCACATCCATCTTCGGTTTCACATAATAGAGGAATCAACCCTCCCTTTCGTCTTCACTTTGCCCAAGGAAATTAATGTTTACTCTTGTCATTTAATGGTTCCTTCTTGTTTTGTTTAAGAATAAAGCCATGTCGGAGGATACCCAAAAAGGTTTTAAATCCCTCTAAAGTTATTGCTCAATACTCTGTCAGGTGTTGGCTGGCTTGCACATATGCTGTGTGCTATGTGAATGGCTACAGGTTAAGTCAGGTGCCTGATCAATGGGGCTTCATTCATGCATGACCACCTGTAAAGCTTTCACACTGCGCTTCTTAACCACACAGCAACACAAAAGAGAAACTGACATCCCAGTCAATCCGATCAGGACCAGTCTGCCTGAATCTATGTCACTTTGTGTGGCAGTAACTCCTCGTCAAACAGAACAGAGCAAAGCGGGCCTGTGGATTACATAAGCGCAGCGAGGCGTCACAAAGGTCTTCTTTGGGATCAGGGGCTGCAAATTTAAAGGCTGCCTGAGGTGTGCTGTAAAAGTAACAAAAAAGGTCATTATCCAAATGTACAAGTGTGTCACAACAATTATTCACCCTACCGCACTCCACAGATACACACCCACCACACCACACCTTGTTCAGCTCAGTACAGATCCTGGGAGTGGAGAGGTTGGATGGAAAACACCATTATGTCATCCCAGTTGCACCCTCCCTGACTGGCCACACTGTGGTGCTTTGTGTGCAGCAGACAGAGGAGGTAGGAGGATGAATAATGTCATGCATGCTTTACTCTACCTCATGTAGAGACACAGTATACTGTATATACACTGTATGTCACACAGAGATGCACATCTGCAACTAACATTTTTTTATATTAATGAATCTATTGATTTTTTTATTACTTGATTTTTAGTGCAGTACTTGTTGCTGCAGTTCACTGAGAGTCCTCACTCACAGTACATTAGCATTTTCCTACTCAATCCGAACAAACAGCTCTATCACAAATCAGACAGAAATTGACAGTCACAAGTTGTTTTCATCTGAAAAGACACATTTTTCTCTTTAATCTGAAACCAAATATGTGGCATTTGTAGCTTTTTAGACCAGGTCTGATTCAACATATTTCAGAAAACGCCAGACAAAACAACAAGTGTTTCTAAAACTGCTGCAAAGAGCCATGATGAAATGAATTTCAGTCTGCCTGTGAGAAAAAAAAGTAACTTCAGGTCAATTTTATAATGAATATGGTATGTGATCCACAACATTTCTGTACTGAGTCAACATTCAGTCAGATCCCTCACTGAGTAATGCTGGGCTTTTAAAGTACAAGAGAAACGTCCCAGTTTTACCCACACAGCAAAACAAACAACAGTAATATGGCAGCAGGCAACTTATATGAGAAAATTGCTTAATTTATGTGTGGAAAAGTCACTGCAACCCCGTATGTCCTCCCCACTGACTTTTTCCCCGGAAAACGTCCGTCTCCAGCAGTGAGAGCTGAGTCAGTCCCGCTGTTTACAGATGTGATTTCAAACCAAAAAAAAATTGTAATGCCTTTGTCAATCTTCCACAGTTGTGTTGTACATAATGTTTATGACGACTTAAATGAGAGAGATCACTGAATTTCCATGTGGAAAAACTGCAACTTGGTCAGTCATCCCTACTGACTCTTCGTTGCACTTATTGGTATTGTTACTAACAACAGAAGAAAATCTCATAATTTATAATGAACATGTTCAGTTCCAGATGACAACTTAAAGGGTGTGCAACACAAAGCTGAGGACTTTTTTCTTTGATTTAATACACTGGCAATGATTTTAAAATGACAGGCGCTCCAGGGTTGCCATGTGGTCTAGATGGTTAATTATTTAATCTATAAACAGTCCAACAGAACAAGATTTTTCCCTCTTTTTGGTTGGACAATTTATACATTGATTTACCAGTTGCCAAAGATGCTGTCAAATTGCTTGTTTTGTCCCACAGACAGTCCAAAACTGAAATGAACTAAATTTACAATAATATAAAACAGAGAAAAACATGAAATCCTCATATTTGCAAAACTGAAAACTGGGGGCAGTTTTGCAACTTTCCTTCATTAATGACTTGAACAACTAATCATTTTATCAAAATTGTCAGCGCTACGTTTATTGTTAATCAACTAATAGATGAATCACCTGTTTCCGCTGTAGAGATATGAGTTTAAATCTCAAAGTCTGTGAAACTCCAGTGATTCCATGTTAGTTGTGTTTATAGTTACAGAACCTTGTAATAATTTTCTGTCTCGCTCTCACTCAGTCTTCCTCTCTGCTCTGCCTCCTAACATCTGCTCCCAGCCAGCCACCTGTCTGCTGTCAAATGCAATATTAATGTACGCCATACACTTGTTAATTATTTCCCCTGAATGTAGTCATGTCAAGGCGAATATGCATAACAGGATTGTAAAGAACCATTTTATTAGAGGTGATCACTCTCTTTCTCCCTCCTCTTTCTCTTTCTTTCACTCTGTGTCCAAATGCCGTCTCTCAGGTCTTTCTATCCACTCGAGTGGTATGGTGTATGTGTGTGTGTGTCTGTCGGAGCTCAGCGTGCCTCCATACACCAACCAGAGCTTGTTTCCCAGGAGACACACAACTGCGTGTGCTAGGAGGGTGGCAGAGGGATGGTCGAGGGGGCGGATGGAGGGGATGGGGCGATGGAGGGGTGGCATGTCGAACCGGGGATGGAAAGGGGGGACTGTTCGAGGGGTGAAGTAATGAGAGGTGTTGCGGGGAGGGGAGCTGCGGAGGGGGTGGCAGCAAAGCGAGGCGAGGCCAGGCGGGTGGCATGGCAGTGGGGCCTCCTTGTGTCCCGGTCCCCCTTGTCCCTCCTGGTCGCTTTCTGCGGACAGCATCTGCAGCCTGCTTTACATGCAAAACACACCCTGCAGAGAGGGCGTCTACACATGGGGCTAAGGGGGCTAGAAGAAAAGCATTCCTGAGGCAGTGCTGGGAGAAGAGGGAGGTGGGTCTCTTCAGCAGCCTCTCTCTACCAGTGTCTCTCCCAGATGAAGCCATGGGGGGATGCAGTAATGAGGGATGAGAGGATAAATTCACCACAGATTATTTTGCTTTGGGTCTGTCTTGAGCTCATTTCCATGCACAGTCAGTGCTTTTGTTTTGTTTTTCCCTGACAAGAGCAGCTTCATTACACTAGACCTGACACTAACGTCACATACTTCACACCAGTGTCTCCTGTTTAGTCCGAGAACAAGCTACTGTGTCTGCGGGACGTGTGCAGGCATGAGAAAAGCAATAAAGAGAGCCAGTTTGAATATTTGAAAAACAGAGGACATGATTTAATGTCGCTCTCTAGGACTCTCTAGAAATTCAAGTATGAGCTCACTTTCTGCCCAGATCCAGCTCTTGCTGCTGACTTATCCTGTAGAGTTTGGTACCGTTCACATTTGAGCCAATACAGAACCAGTACTTGAAATTTGGTACTGGTACCAAATGGTACCTTTTTTGGTACTTAAAAATAAGTCCAAACTTCTCAATTTCAACATTGGTCTTCATTTAGAACAGACCACACAAAATAAAATCTCTCCCTATCTGTCCCTTCAACTTCCAGCCTGTCAGTCTGTCACGAGGGTGTATAACAAGGAAGTGATATCCATCCTGTTATTTTTTTGTTGTCACTACCACAGTACGTTCATTATACAAATATGTAATATTTCCTGGAAAGAGCTTGCAATTCATATATTTTTGGTTTCATACTGAGGTTCACTGAGGTTTGTCCATTTAGTCTAATAAGAATTGCTCGCTTGGCACAAACTCCAAAAAGTTTACTAGTGTCTGCAGTATACAGCCCACTGAATATGCGCAGTAGTGTTTCTCCTGCTGGCTCCGCCTGTGAGTTCCAGCTCGGCCCATAGACTATACATTATGATGACAGCACAGATTTTAAAGTTGCTTTTCATGGCTGTGGTGAAGTTTTATGAATAGCAGCAATGGCTGCGTGTTGGTTAAAGCGAAGACAGAATTTCCAAGTTTCAGGATTGATGTGGGAATTCCAACTTCAAAAATCGGAGCAACTTCACCAAACGTGACCTCAAAATCCAAGATGGCTGCTCCAATAAAACTGGTGCCAGCAGGTGGGAAAACGCACAATGAATTAGTGTGTGTTTATATGGTTCTGCGTGTGACCTCAGTGAGTCAGTTTGGTAGGATAAGGTATAGATAAATTATGTCATTTCAGATACAGATGTGTATTTATAGATATTATTAATGTAATTTGTATGCAAAATGGGCACAAATTCATCCCATGGCAACACTTCAAAAGTATCCCTATTCCATGGGAAAAATGCAGAACCAGCAACCCTGGTGTCTTATTAAATCAGTCGTACTCAATATACTCTATCCTGTAAACACAGGATGCTCTTCAGCTTTTAGATGTGTCGCGTTCGTCAGCTTTGCATTTCACATTACAAATACTGCAGCAAGTGTTGTCAGCATCGAGTTTTGAAAAGTTTGCGTCCGCTTTCAGCTCACCATTACTGACTCACTGTTACATGAACAAGCTGCAGGGGTAACGTCATTCGTTCTCTTTTTCTTTCTCTCCATATTCTAAGTGTTCTCAGGAACCAAAATTTGGCACAGTTGATTTAATGTGAATTGGTTCTCTGTAGTACCGGTGTAATTCGCCCAAGTTCGATACCCAACTTGTCCTTACCGGAGGGTGAAGTTGCCCTGAAACTAGTCCGTTCACAGTTTTCCTCTGTGCTGCCTGGCAGTATAGTGTCCCATTGTTAATAGAGGAAAAAACATTAATGGAGAACCGAGGCCTAATATTATAATAATGTATTTTATTCCATGGCTTTCTCTTTTTCCTTTTTCCTTCCATTATGCGTCGTGTTAAGTCACTGCACTGCCCCGAACAATGTAACCAACACTAACCAGATGTCACGGCATGTGAGTCATCTCGTGCAGAGGACACTGTGTGTGTATATGCGCGTGCGTGTGTGTATGTGTTTTGTGTGTGCGTGTGCGCGTGCGTGTGTCCTCAAGGGAATGCCACCTGCCAAAGACAGCAGGCATATGTGTACACTCGACATCCACACACCTGATGTTTTCTCATAATAATTTGCCGTAAAAATGCT
Source organism: Lutjanus erythropterus (assembly GCF_056507025.1). Taxonomy (NCBI): domain Eukaryota; kingdom Metazoa; phylum Chordata; class Actinopteri; order Lutjaniformes; family Lutjanidae; genus Lutjanus; species Lutjanus erythropterus. The sequence continues at coordinate 10,982,159 of NC_139329.1, forward strand.
GTAACAACAAAGCGTTTGCCTTTCCTTTGGTCACATTTCATTCATTTCAAGTTAAGTCACATTATGCCAGACAGTGCCTTTAAGACGCATTAGAGAAAATACCACAGAGACAGTTTAAGGCTAATGTCTCACAGGCATTGTAGTCAGTGCTGGACTGTCATTTTCTGCTTTCTCTAGAGTCAGTCTGAGGTCACCAAATGTCTTGGCTTTATACGCTCTGCCAGTGACTGAGGAGAGGTATAATTGACTCATTGTAGGGATTTGGGATACTCAAGTGACATTTGGTGGTGTTTCATCTGACGCAGGATAGGTTGTCTTTCTTTGTCGGCCCTGACGGGAAAATGGGAAGAAATTTTAAATGTGGTTTTGGTGCCACTTGTCTTTGTCAGTCCATCCGTCTACTGTGAGACACCCTTTCATCTTAGGTTTTCAGACAGACTCGCTGCAGATGTCTTTATTAGAGTGCAACTTTAACATACTATCCTTCAGACAGATAATTATTTGATCTGTCATAAAGGCTCGGCAGGAAAAGTGAGTTCATCAAAATAGAACTGGCCATATTTTCACTCTTTCCTCACATACGTCTTCCTCTGTGCCTAACATTCCACCATATTTAGGCTTATTAAATACTTGTGGTGATATAACTTTTAGGGGGGGTTCACAGAAGCCGTGTTTAGTCCACTGAACCTTGGAGTGTTTACCCCCTTGCTGCAGTTCATTTGGGCCAGTCTGAACACCGGATTCAGAATGTGGTATGGACCAAAAATTCACTCTCTGGTCCGCCTTGAAGGGGTGGTCTTCATAATCCATAATGATAAATCCAAAACCAAATGTCTCTGTGATTATTTATCAATTATTTTCCATTTTGAAAACTCTTTGTTGTTTTTAACATGTCGCTAGCTTCACATTGGCAATCCGATGACGCCTTGCGTTGAATCTGTCAGGATGTTGTATGACCAACAGTCCATTGATATTTCCACCACATTACTTTACAATTTCTTCTCTTCTCCTTTTCTCCCATCCTCTCCCACAACTCCTCTATAAAATTCAGGATCATTGATCAGTTGAATTCTGATCATGCACAACAATAAGCTACTATTGCAGCCTTGTCTTCTGTTCTCCAAATGACCCAGCGCACTCCTGTGACTTTCAGTGTTTGTCCTCTCCATTCCCACAGAAGGAAGCTTCCTCTTTCTTTTTTTTTCAATCCTGCTGCAGAAGTGAATTGTGTAAGATTGCTCTCTTTGTGTAACTAGTGTGTGCAATAATAAACTGAGGAAATGAGTGCTATTGCCTCACTTAATGTTAACATTATACATATCAGGAGGTAGATTGCTGCCGGCTCAGGTTTCAAAGTGCAGGCTGTCACAAGCAGCAGTTTATAGGAGAGATGAATGAACTGTTTCCAAGCCATTATGTCAATCAAAGCAGAGCTGACCCGGGTCTAAATGAATACGTCTTTTCATTCACGGGAGTGGAAATTGTCCCAGTGATTTACTTGACTGAATACATGCAGAAACGGTCTGTAAAGGGAATACCAGGAATACACTGTACGTCAATTAGCATGTTTGACCTGCTAGGAAACACAAGCATGTCATTCAGTAGCCGCAGTTCAGTCTCTCTTTTATGGCTAGGAAGATCCCCAGGCCTACAATTGTCCAATTTTTCACAACAGTACAAATTCCAAGAGAGTTGTTCAGCAGGATGACCAGATGCAACCGTATACCAAAACTCTGATGCCCATCATGGAGGCCCAAGCCCTGCTAAAGACAAATTGCAGTGTCAAGTGTTGACATTTTGCTCCTGCACAAACTATGTGCTTCAAATATTGTGTTCATCCACATTATTGTGAACAAGGTTCTGATTTAAGTTGTGTTTTTCAACCTGCACTCTATCGTCCCATGTGTTTTGTGTCTAAGTGACTAATGGGGGCAACAATTTTTGAAATTGGTCCAGTATCGAGGGAGAGCAGCTTATCTGCCAGCAGAAGCAAAACTGTAATTTTAACATCATCATAGTCGTCTTCATTGAAACGTGACAGAAACAAAATGACACTCACCACAAATATCTTGGCTCATCTTTGCGCTGCTCCAACAATCACCAACTCTGGTTTGGTTGAAATAAACCCTTTAGTCACCACGTTAGACTTGAAAATATCTGGAGAGGAGCAAGAGGGAGGACAGACATCAGAGAAGCAAACAGCGAGAATGTTTTCACATCTTCCTTGCTTAAGTAAGACCCAAGAACCAGAGTTGCTGATTGTTTTGTTTCTGTCAAGTTTAATGAAAATGATGATTACGATCTTAAGTTTACAGTGTTATAAAGGGAGTCTGGTAAGTTTGGCAAAGACAATAAAACACCCGTTTCAGGTTAAACAAAATGTTATCTTACTCTCTTAAAAAAGGATTATCTCTGTAGGGATCCTTTCAATAATGTTGTCAGACACATAAAATAACAATCTGAGCCTGTTGGGGCAAAAACAAGCACTTTTAGTGGACTTACTTTGATGGTACACAGTGGCCCGGAGGAATTACATTGTAACTTGGTTTCACTTCTGCTGGGTGCAGTGCTCTACCTCAACACCGGACCAATTTCAAAAAATCTTGTCCCCATTAATCACTTAGACATAAAAACATTGGGAACTAGGTCTCCAGGTTGAAAGATATGTAAGTTACCCTTTAAGAGGGATTGTTTCTTTCTGTGACTTTCCAAAGAGATATTTTTTGAAGCATACTGCAGGTGCAAAAGCTGTGATTGGTAGACCTCTCTAAGTCATTCAGGAAAATTGAAAAGACAAAAAAGACAATTCATTGCATACAGTCCTGAACTTAACCCTCTGCCTCTAAAGATTTTGAACACAATGCGGTGAAGTCTGCACATACGCATGTTCATGCTTGCATGCGGCTGTTTGCACATGCACCGTGCACAGAGCTGCCGAGAGACCTTGAGAGCACTGGTGTCTGCAGCTGGGACTGGCTGGCTGCTTGAAAGGCTTGCTGGCTGGTCCACTGCTGTGTTCTGGACCAAAAGAGGAACTCCAGGAATCATCTTTTGTGTCCTCCTCCAGTACATACCTCACATGCTTGCACACCAGAGAGGAAAGCCTTCACTGCTGAATCTTCACCAGTTCGTTTCTGTGCTTTCTTTGTTTCTCCTTTCTCTCTATCACTTTTTTTTTTTTATCTCCGCCTCACTCTCACTTACTGTTTCTTCTTAGCAGTGGTAAAGAAAAACCTCTGTCATGCCCATTTCCAGATGTTTAAGTTACTCTGAAGGGAAGAGGCGAACCATTGTATAATTACAAACGTACACAATTAAGATCCGGTTTTAAGACTGGCTCTAATCTTAGTTGGACGGCTCTCTGGGCCGCTCAGAGACCGAGCTTTATGTTGTTGCATGGAACGTGTGCATGGTCGACAGTGTGGCGCCCTCAAACGGAAACTACTGTAAAATAATCCAGTCTTCTCTTTAAAAGGGGGATGTTTTACTTTGCTGTTTTGGAATTTGCGCACTTCACAATCTATGAGGTCTCCAGTGCACACACCCCCAACAGGAATGCTATGTGTGTGTCTGTGTGTGTGTATGTGTGTGTGCGTGTGTGTATCCACTTATGTTTCTATGTACATGCTTGTGTGTTTTTGGGTGGCGGGGTTCATCTTTATGTGTATAAGTGTCAGAAAAAGCTCCAGAAAATTCATATGTATCTCATTAATGCAGATGACAACACCCCCAAAGCGTGGAAAAAACAAACAGCAATAAAAACAAGTAACAATACCATTACAGTGAGATTCTTGAATGGTGCCATATCTTAAATGAACAACAGAACCCGTTCGTGGGACCCGACGTCATTTGGTTACATTTACTGTATGGTGGTTTACATTAAACGTTTGTTCTCTGAAAGTCGTATTTCCATTGCAGCTAGTAATTGTGGGTCGTCCGTATCCATGATTGCAGATGTAGCTGTTTAGAGTCCCTTTCCACTGCCTACATTGTGCCCATTATCTGCAATAGCACAGCCGTTGTCTCTTCCAGTGTCATCTTGTGTGGCGGCCCACAACAAGCTCACATGAACACCGAGACATCTATGTGTGCGTTCTGGGAAATGGAGGCTTGCTGCGCTGCAGATTTAAGTTGTTTTTAGCTCAATACCTTCCATGAACTCTGCTGAAACCTTATATATCTTTTTTCTTTCTTTCTGTGTGCTAAGCTTCAACAGCCCAGAGCTTTCTCCTGTTTACAGTTGTCGAAAATAGTTTGTCTCCTTTTATCCTCCTCCCTTTTAAGTCACACTTCTCTGACACCAAAGATGAGATGGAAGCCACAAGTGTTCTCTCCCTGTAATTTTCCATGTCTCCCTAAGCGCAGCAGAGCATGAGCAGATGGAGATGCAGCCCTCTGTCCACGTGTGTATGTGCACATTTTTGTGTGCGTTTGTGTGTGTGTTGCAAAATAAATCCATAGAATAACTTTCTCAGTCTCTTCTTTGCATTCTTAATTTTTCATGGGGCAGCATTTCAAACTTAAACAACATATTTGCAGTCCCTCCAGGAAGTGACGTTTCAATCACAACAATTAACGCAAATTCAACCAATAAATGTGAATTCTGCACGACCTTGCAATTTTGTCCAATCATTACAACTTTTCCATAATCTTAACAAATCATTGTAACTTCCCAGAAGTTTCACCAGTCATAGCAATCCCTCATGCAAACATCAGACGTGTTCATCTCAATGAACCAACGCAACGTTTTTTTTTAATTTATTTATTTATTTTTTTCTTCCAGGTATTGAAAAGAACATGAGGCTTGTCATTGTTATTGACGATTATCAATGCTCTGTGCACTTTTTTGTTGTATAATTTTGTGCTTGCTGTTTTGACTGAGTTTGTGCTCCAAGAAGATTTTTACAAATAAAGCATATTTTGTTTGAGTTTTTGGAATCCAGAGCCTTTTTGGTAAGGTTGGAACACTCAGAACAGAGCGTGGTTTTATTCTCCTTGGAACAAGTTGCCTCTAATTTAATTAATGAGTTGTGCAATTTTGTTTATCTATTTATTTATTTTTTACCCAAAAAACTTGCAACATGCATCACAATTTTCTGAAAAGCTGCCATGAAATCAGGCATTTTAGGCCACAATAATCCCCAAAAAGCTAGTGAAATCCTGGAGGGACTGTGTTTGTTTGATTGATTGATTGATTAATTAATTAGCTATGGTCAGACAACAGCTAATGTTAGCATTCAACTGCCTCCTAACTAACATTACCATTTGATAGTATGCTACAGGATTCAGAAGGAAAGGCATGAATTCACTTTAAAACATCAACGGAACAATTCATTCATGCCTTTCCTCCAGATTTTCACTATCCATTGTGTTGTCAGTTGCTAATTAGTCAGGAAGCGGTGAAATGAAAATGTTTTCGCAAATGACTTAGAACCTGGAACACAGCAGTACATGTGACATCAAAGGAAAACGTCCGCTGTGTGAATATGGTGAATAGGGCTACAAATCCCTTTTTTTTCCTAGGAGGGCAAAGTCCTGATGCACCCTACTCTGCCTCAGTTTGACTCGTACTCGTTGCCTTCGTTGGCTGAGTTGGTTGGGTTTAGGCATTAGGAGTGATTGGGTAGGGTTAGGCTGAGAATATCAGGGTAAGCCAATCAGAGGCAGTGCAGGGTGGGCCATGTGTTTACTTTCATGGGGAAACAAGTAATCTTGGATTATCTTGTCAAAGGAAAAGTGCTCACTGACAAGGATTTTAACTAACAACAAATTAACTAACAAATGTGTGCTCAAAATTTGAGCATGAGCAGAAAAAGATGCAGCCTTTTGTCCATGTGTGCACGTGCATATATTTCTGTATGTATGTTCCAAAATCTATAGAATAACTTTCTCAATCTCTAGATTGTACTCTCGATTGCACTCAGTTCCTTTTTGCCGATGTGTACTATATGTCATTGTGTAATGTTGTAACCACTCTTCACTGAAACTGCCTCAAATGAACTTGAACATCACTGTCACACTCACCCAGCCACACACTTCCTCCTCTGTCCCCACCCATCCCATCCTCTCCAGCTCAGGGGGACCTGGCTGGTGATCTCTGTGTCATCCCTTCCACACTGAGAAGACAGGAATCCCCCCCCCCCCACACACACACACGCACACACACACACACACCTCCCCTCACACACATGCACACAGCATCCCCCAGTCAGACATCCCTGTCTTGTCCTGGCTAGCTAGCGGCTGCAGAGCGAGGGAACAGGAGGCCCCACCACTGGGCCAGCTGTTCCAGACCCCCTCGCCGCCCTGGGCCCCACATTCCCTCATTGAAGGGAGCTTTGTAGTTCTGACATCTTGGAACAGTTGAGCAGCTCAGCTTCTAATGCTGCTGTAATGGTGAGAGAGACAGAGAGACGGAGGGAGGGAGAGAGTGGAGGAAAAAAGAATGAGACCGGCTTTATGTGTGCTTGCTTGTTACGCTCAATCTCTCCACTCCTCCCTCCCTCGATCCTTTCAGCCCCCTCATCTTGAATCCCTTTACTGTACTTTACCAGGGCCTGCACTCTGGTGTTTTGGTTACGTCCCATCTAGACTCCACCACAGTGCATTTTACCTTGCTGTCCTGTGTTGGGTTCAGCAAACTGAACCCAGCACCTTTGCCTTATTGTACTTTATATAATATAATTAGTTTTCATTTTTCATCCTGTATATCATAATGTTCTATACATACTTAGAAATAAGGGTTCCAAAAGGGTTCTTTCTTCAGGTCTAAGGTTCTATCCAGGACCATCTGATGCATCTGATACTAAGGAAACATGTTAAGTTGAAATACCTACTTCTCTGACAACAGCGCTAGCTGCAGTGTGCTCCTTCGAAATCTCTAGTCCCATAATTTGTGTCATTGTTTGCCCATTTAAGGCTGAATGTTTGTTGGATTAGTAAATGTTTGTCTATGAGTTATAAACATTTATTCCTAAAAACTTGCTAATGATGTCTTATAACAGTCAAACTGAGCAATAATGGAGTGTGGCAGGCAATAAGGCAGGCGGTTACTGATCTCCCACTCCAGAGTGTGTATTATTAGCAGTGAGCAGCAGACTTTTTTCAGGATTAACTTTACATTGACAAACAACTGACAGTTACAAACAGCTGATCAGCTTACAGTGTAGGACTTGTCATAGCTTATTATTGTGAAGTTACGATGTTGCGTTCATCTTGCACTTCGCTGCCTGAGCTTTCTTGATTCTGGGGAGGAGGGGGCGGGGGGGAAACAACTGGCTTCAACCATAGATCATATATTAAATAGGATTCCAGCCTATTTGATAAACAGTCTGTGGTTCCAACTCATTATTTTGACTGCAGTGCTATTTTTTGGATGTGCAATGGCTACATGCAAGAATGCTTTTCATCCAAAGAACCCTTTTTAGAAGACGATTGTTGAAATCCTTGAACTTTTTTAAAGGATCATCAAGGGTTCTTTGTGTTATAATATAAAAGGGTTGTCAAAAGAACCCCTTGGTTGGGCTCTGGGTGGAAGCATTACACCAAAGAAGAGTTCTTTGTAGAACCTCTCCTTTTGGGTGAAAACTTTCAAAGATTGGTTGTAGGTAAAACCCTTAATGTTGAGTTCTAGATGGGTCTCTCTGAAAGAGAGAACAAAAAAAAGTTCTATGGGGACAAGCTAAAGCATCCGTTATGGTTCCAGTTAGGACCTTAATTCCTGTGAGTGTACTGTGTTGTATCTGTCTGCTGCAGTGTGTTCCTCACCCACACAGTCTGAGCCACACTGTGGTGTACTGTGTTTGTACCAGGCACATACTGTATTTAGGTGGTTAGATCATACTTCACTGCTCTGTGCTGTACTGTAGTACTTTGCTGTGTAGCTGCCAGTAGTGGCGTCCCAACCACGTGGGAGCTGTCTTGTGAATTGCAAGCTATCAGCTGTTGGGACGTTAGCTAGCATGTACTGTACTGTACTGTACTGTACTGTGGTTGGGACTGCCTTCTTCTCTGCCACACTGTCCCAGTCTCAATCCAGCTGCCAGTTCCAACGTGGAGAGGTGCCTGTGGATCAAGCAGAATGAAAACTCAACAAAAACATAAACAGAACACTTTTGTTCTTGCTCCCATTTTTCATGAGTTGAAGTAAAGGATCTCAGTGCACTTGTACTTTCCCAAAATAATCCGTCCACCTAACATGTGGGACATATACAGATGCTGATTAAACAACATTATTGCACAGCTGTCACTTGAACTGGTCACAATAAAAGGCCACTGTAAAATGTGCGGTTTTATCTTGAAAAAAGACATTTTAGGCACTGAACTAAGACTATTTACATACAGATGAGGGGCTACAGATATCAAATGATATTCCCTGGAGGGCAAAATCATGACCAGCCCTTCTCTGCATCTGATTTGTTAGTAATAGGTTGTTAATCCTTAATTTCAGTGGTTGAGATGGCTAGGTTTAGGAAGGGCTGGACACTGAACTTCAATAATTTTTCGGTTACTGACTGACACTGACTTCAGAAGAATGCCTTGTCATTCAATACCATGTTTTGATACCTAAGAAGTAAATCTCATCAGCATCAGTGAGCCAATGAACATGTAACATGCTTTTAATGCTTGTGATTTGCTGTCTGAGGTTAGACGTCATAGAGGCACGCAGGAGCAAACACCACGTTATGCCCAGAGACAGGGATCCTTGCTTTGTTTTTACAACTAGCGTAAGCCAATCAGAGGCAGAGTAGGGCAGGTCATGACTTTGCCCTCCTGTGAAAAAAAACTATGTTGAATTATCTTGTCAAAGAAGTACCCCCATTCACAAATTAATGCTCAGAATTTGAGAGAAATAAACCTTTTGTGTACACAGAAATAGGCTTTCACTTCAACTCATGAAAAATGGGTGTTGCATTTATATTTGTTGTATGTAGTTTGAGAGGAAAAACGGATAGAAAAACAGAAGTTTTCTCTGTAGTTTGTTTGATGCAACTGTGATATGTTAATCTAATGAAGCCCTATTGAAAGGGTGTTATCCTATGAAGTTAAATAAGCCTTAACAGCAGCCTGGTCTGCTGCTGAATCAATAATGACTTTCTCTCTCATTTTCTTAAGCCTTAGGATTGGCATAAAGTTCAGTATCATCACTGAGTGCCAATGCAGTTAAGAAAAGCCTGCGCTTGTCTTTGTTTTGGCAGACAACGCCTTTTACCTGCCAACAGCGTGCTGCTCTTGTTTGCACTTAAATGCTTTCTGTGTGTTCGTTTGGTATGCCTTTTATTCCCAGAGCTATCTCTGTTGCAACTCATATGGATGATTGGCATAGTTCCCATGGCACTAAGTTTTAACTCGCTGAACTCCAGGACTTCTGCCAGTCTTGCACTTTACATGGCCCCATTTCTGCTCAATGACATGCCATTCAGGAAAGGCCAGTTTTATGGGGTAATCAAGAAGGTTTATCTGAGGTTATGGAACTGTAGATCTCAAGACCAGACTAATTGCTCTCTCCACTCCCTTGTCACAGTGGAAGGGCTATTTGCTCAGGCCACTTATCCACCTCAATCAGTTCAAGTCACTTTTGCTTCACAGAAAACTTCATGGGAAACTCAGTCTGATCAGGTGCCAAGAGAGGTTTAAACATCCCACCCCAAACATAGTGCAGCGTGCGTGTGTGTCTGTGCGTGCCTGTATTTGTGTATCTATGAGAAAGTACATGCGTTTTCCCTGTTTCATGAGGGTAAGACGTGTGTCTGAAAATATAGGGGCTGCTCACAATTCAAAAAATCTCCATTTGCAACAAACAAAACTGGGCTCATAGCTCACAGGAACCCTCTGGTCAATGACATGCAGACCTTTTAAATTCCTCCGAGTACAACTCCCTCAATAGTCTCACTGACGGAGCAGTCCTACGCAGATAATGCAGATTTTTCTCTCCTGCAGATGCATTGCACACATACAATGAATATCCTCTTGTGTGAATTTCGTAAGCAGCAGAAAAAGAGTGTCTGTATATGAGAGAAACAGAAATAGAAGGAAGAGTGAAAGATGTTTTGTTTCCTCGTTGTAGTACCTACTGGTGACCTTAAGATGGAACTGCTGCATTCATTTTAATGAAGTGGCGTTCACATGCCACAATGAGTATACTGGAAGATACTGTTCAGGCGGGCAGTATGAGGATAAAATCCCCCATATGTTCATTACATGGCCTGATATGGCCTGGACGAATAAATGGGAAGACCCCAAGGCTTGTGAAATGTGATGTAGATGTGTAATATCTGAAATTTGTCTTATTATGGTACTGTCTGATTTGAAATAGACTAGTGCTATCAGTAATAGCATAGTTCCACCATGACATGCTCAGCGGCTGCAGGGTAACACACGTGTACAGAAGGTTCACAGGTTCAGTTTTAAAGTGAAAGGGATGTGATGACATGAATTATGGTGATACATTTATTTAACAGTTTTAGTGGCTATTTTACTTCTTATAAAACACATTTTTGATAAAGTCTGTAATGTCCCATATGTCTCTGAGTTTAGGGTTTTTTCCTCTAAATGTTTTTAAATGGTTTCATTTAAATAACTGTGTGAACCCAGAGAGACAAATTATCTGTTTTACTAGAAATCAAATATCAGTGAAAAGTCCAAAATATGGTAAGATATTTGTGTGTCAGACCTTTGCTTTGGCTTCCCTTCTCTCCTATTAATCATTCCACCACCTCTTAGATTTATTTTGTGACCCTTTAGAGGGACCCAACCCTTAGATTGGGAACCACTGGACCTAACAAGCAAAGCTCCACTATTAACACATTGATTCATCAGTATTAAACAGCTAAACCCAGAATCAAAAATACATATTTTTCCTCTCACCTGTAGTGCCATTTATCCATCAAAATAATTTTGATGTGAGTTGCAGAGTTTTGGAGATACCAGCTGTAGAGATATATGCCTTCTCTTGTATAATAGAACTAGATAGCACTCGGCTTGTGGTCGTCAGTGCCCCAAAAACTACATTTAAAAAAAATAGACAGCAATGGGTTTTTTTTCCGTAAGTATGATACAATTACTTTATATAATCATTCATTGTCAGCAGTTTAATATCATGTCACTATGCAGGAAGAAGAATGCATCTAATCATGGACTAAAGGCTCATGCTCATGACACCGCTGGATGTAAACATTAATGGCATCCTCTACGGCTGAGCTGAGTACAGTGTGGTATTGTAGTTACGCTTAAGTAAAAGATCTGAGTACATCTTCCACTACTGCCACTATGGCTGACAGTGAGCTTTCCAAAGTCTTACCAATTGATTCCACCAAGCACGGCACGTCTGTGCCACGGTTCTGATCCGTCCTCTGCATGGCTGCAAGCCTCACCAGCAGTGTTTCAGAAGCGTTTCAGCAGCAGAGCGTTTTGTCTCCCTGATTATGTGTACTTTGTTGATTTGGTCCTCTGTCCTCGCTCTTTATGCTTCTACCATGGATAAGCAGGCTACATGGTTAAATAGTTTCTTTTCTGTCTGTCTTTATGATCATGAGTCTGCACAGGGTCTTTTATTTTGAAAATTAACCAGCTTCTCCTTTCCTTTTCTGCGTCTGACTTCCTGCCCTTTCAGTCTGCTCTGTGCTAATTGATGCGGCATCCATCAAAAATAAACTTGACGAATATCAGCCAAGGCACTGCTAGTGGAATCATAAGCATTGTGTTGAATGGCTACGATCAGCTCTGACTGACATGGCGCAGCCATAATGCGATGTAGCCGCGCCTGGTGGAATTTAGCCGTTAATGATGTCAGCAGGTTATTCCTGTGTAGAAACAAGACTTAAACTTAAAAGGAACATAAATCTTAAAAAACAAAAAGACAGCTTTAGAATCTGGAAGCATTTAGGAGACAGGAAAGTCAAATGGAAGGGACTTCAGTTTCGTTAAGGGAAATGTGGGACTAAAAGACTTAAAGACAGACTGTCTTAAGTATTATTTTTCTTTTTTAATCTGAAGACAAACACCTGTGTGTGTTATGAAAGAGCTGCACTGGAATACCCCTTTATTGATGCATAGTAATTTGATAGTAAATTAAATGTCTGCAGTGGACAGAGTTGAATGTATGTCGTTTGAAACACTAAATGCAATACAAACATATATATCATGACTTACAAAATAAACAAGTTACAATCATATTGAGTCTTATGGGTGAATTATGAGCCGAGATTGGTGATGACTGACTGATAGAATGAATGAGAAAAAATGCTTTTCCTCACACGTGCCATGCATTCAGACATTCAGCATGCAAAGGAGCCATGCATTCACATCATTTGTCCAATCAGATGAGACCCCTGCTGGCCATCAGCTATCCTCAGATTAACTGGTGTCAGTTTGGTGGCGACTGTAAGATTAGCTGGCACTATGGCTTAGAAAGGAGAGAAGAGCGAGGAACAAACACAGATACTGTGAGAAACATGTCAAACAGTTGTAGCAACTTGCAGAGGAAATATACAAACTTCAATATTTATTTATTTCAAGTCATTATCTTCATGCCAGTGTTGAAGAGTGTTATTGTGGGCAGGCTAAGCTATCATTTGAGCATTAGTTTTAGAACATACAGCCAACATTAATATATGACTTGTATTGCTAAAAGGAATTGACATCATTAATGAAACATGATTCATCATATTATCTCATCAACTCAGGCCACCATTTCTGAGATATTGTGGTGCTGTTTCCCTCTATGTCTTCCCTGTTTCACAGAGGGGAGAAAAACGCTGTAAACCTAATGTAGTGATTGTCTCACTCCACTGAGACCAGTTATCTCCACACAGTGCAGCAGGTGAAAAGCACAAAGAATGAGCTCATAAACACAGGAGCTATTTAACTGTCCAAACATAATGATTTTCATTTAATATTTCATGATCGGCTGAAGCCAAGCACATTACACGGATTTTAAATTCCACCATATGGCCCTTCAACTCAACCACCTGTGCCTTTTGAGTCATATTTTTTGATTGCATTATTGTTGGTTGTGATTATAATAACACAAAGGAAGACCATCAGACTTATATATTGAATACAATGCACAGAATAGAGTGTTTACGTTTGGTATATATATGTATAGAATTTCACAACAAAAGCCATGTTTGAGCAGTTGGGAGTTTTGAATGAGCAGACTGGCATAATGTGTTGGGAGACAGACAAGTGAATAGTAACACTATAGAATAACCATCATTATTAAATGGTAAAATGAGAGTTAATTAAAAATGACTTAATACTTAATTGTTTCTTTATGCTTTATCTTATTATGAATGTTAATGAATGTGTGTATTGTGGGTGTCATTTAATCAATTATTTAATTTTTAATGCAAAGTTGACATTGTTTTGTTTTTGATACACACCAAGATAAGAATGGCTTTGTTATGACAACCTGACATAATCAAACTTATTACCACCATTTGGAAGTGTCATAAAGACAGACAAAGACATTGTCATGTTGTCATAACAAAGACATATCAATTTTGCTTTAAAATTAAAAATTACACAACACTTAATGACTACAATCATAAACATTCATAAAGACCATTATGTTCATGACAGGTCTCATGACGTGATTATAACAGTGTAATAACTGTATTAAGCACACCCCTTATAATAAAGTGTTACCAGAAAATGTTACAAATATCTGGTCCACCTCTCTATGTAATGATTTTTTAAAGGTTAACAAATAATGTGACATTAGTCATTAATAAATACTTTATATATGATATAAAATGTTATACCATGTGTTCATCTCTTATCACATATGATACAATATATATTTTACCTATTTTATTTTTTGGTACACAGACTAATGATAAAGTGATTTTAGCATTACAAATTATTACTCAACATAATTATTATCATTATTATTAATTGTTTGTTACCAGTAAAATAAATACTAGTACAGCTTTATTAATCTATTTACCATTTATTAATGATGATTATTATAAAGAGTCAGTAGATCTGGACAGGTCCCACATTCACATTCTTGTGTAAGCTGATCTGTGATCATGGATTGATCAGATTCCCGCTCTCAGGGTCTTTATAAATATGTACCCTGGAGCTCTGGGGGTTCTCAGGGCCTGAGTAGTTTCTTTGAGGCCCACAGGTGTGCAACCATCTGGGTTCTAACCGTTGAACCAGTCTCCAGTCTCTACCAGCAAAACCAAAAAGTCACTTTGATCCAGTCATGCCTTGCCTACTCCACATCTTCACTATCCCGGGTCCCCTGTAGACAGTATTATTGTGTGTATGAGTGTCCCAACACATGAAGGTAAGTGAGGATGAGTCATGTCTAAGTACACGTGTCTTTGTATGTGCGTGACCTATTGTATGTGTGGTTTTATGTAAAACTTAATGTCCATGTTTACACGTTTGTTTGTACATCCGTTGGTAGGCAGATGTGGAGAAATGTGCAGGTAGTTTCCCTCACTTAAACCACATATTTCACTAGAACACCACATGGTCAATAGCTAACTTCATTTTGTGTATCATAGTACATTTTTTTAGGTTAAAGTGCTATTTGCAGTCTTACATTCAAACCACAGTCGTGACAATTATCAGCATAATTTATGTTGTCATTCATAGAGTAATGTTTTTCATGTTTTATCTACAGTGCAATACGTGTGACGAAGTTTGCTTATATGTGGTACCTTGGTGTTATGCAGAATGTAATTTACTCATAAGTCTTGACCTCATTTTTGTCACAGTTCATGTAAGATGTAAAAGTTTGAGCATGGTGTGTGTAAGAGGCAACAAAGCAGCCGTTGTCAAGCTACCAAACAGCATAATGGAAACGCAGTGACGCAGTGAAGACTGCATGTACGTCCTGTTCTTGGTATTCATTTTTTTCTAGGAATGTGAGGCAACTGGTGTTTTGGGTTGATTTTTTTCTGTTTCCTGTTTAGGATTTTTTTTTGTATAGTTACACACAACTCATAACAATACACGTGTTGTTGTTCTTCCTCTTGTCATTGTTGTCATGTCAGTTTAGGTTTAGACAGGTGAAAGGTTGCTAATTTAAATCCCTAGACCCAACCTTCACCTAGCACCTGAACAACAAAATGACAGATTTTTTTTAAGTAACTTTCTCTACATACATGTCACACACTATAGAGTATTTGATTTTCTGTGTTTAATACTTAAAAATTAGCAGACTTTGCTTTTGCAACTGCATATACAAAATTTTTCAAGGCAATCTGCTAAAACATTAACTTAATCAACTCTTTTTTTACACTACAGCATCTGACAGTTTTGCTTTGCTTGACTGAAAATATTAGTTTTGTAGGGGTGAGGGTCGAGTACCGAGAACTGAGAGTCTGTGATGAGAGGATCTTACAGCATGTGTGTTCTCATTTATTGTTAGTCACCAATACACCAAGGCAAGTTCTTATTATGTGAAAACCTACTTGGAAAGAAACCTTATTCTGATTCTTGTGTTTTAATAAATGTAAATCAGCTGCTCACTTTGCCTCATTGAGAGAGAAACTGATGACCAAAACCTAATTCACAAATGTTCTCTGCAGTTTCACCAGACACCTGAAACCCCAATAAACAGAATATGCAACACGCCACCAGCTGGCTAATTTCACAGTGAACAGAATCTCCCAAACATGACAAACTGACAGTGCTGGGAGGGTTACTTTTAAAACACATTCTTCTATAGATTACTGAATACATGCCCTAAAATCTAATTTGTAGCATATTCTTCTAGTGAAGCTTCTCATTGCATTGGGGAAACAGTAAATAAAAAGTCAAAAACACAAGTCTCCTTCAAAAACAATCCAAGGCACACTGTAATGTGGCACATGTTCCAGCTTTATAGTCTGTAGAGTATGACATCCTCTGTTCTTAACATGAGACCCTTATTAACATGACATAGCACACAAGCATGACAAAAACAACTTAGTCTGTAAGGTGCTTCTTCACATTAGAAGTGGAGTGTTTTGGTGCAGAAAGCAACCAAAGATTACACTGCACTGTAATGCTGCGACCTGCTTGACCTTGTATGTAGGTGAAATATATGTTATTTATATTATATGTCCATGACCAAATGCCACGCACTCCTCTCCTCTCATCGCGTGTGGCAGGTGCACTGCCCGCGCATTGTTGTTGGACATTTTTTTAAAAATCTGTTAATGTGAAATGCATCTCATATGAATTTTAGAGCAAATAAAACAAAACCAAATAAAGTGATCCCTTCAAGTAATCTATTTTGGGTTTGAGGGTTGGGCACGATCATGAGTACTGAAGTGTGGCCACAGGAAATGGGTAAAGATACGAGTATTATCTGGTTGGCTCAGATCTACCATGTTTCACATTTTCACTGCTATTTTTGTTTGTTTCACAGGGCTCGTATCAGTGTAGTCTACTTCTGAACATGATGTATCATGCTTTTTTAATTTTTAACACTTTTCTGGTAAATTCTATCAAGATAAAATTATTCTGTTTTTAAAGAATTTTAAAGAGACAGTTCACCACAAAATCAAAAGTACATAAAACACATATTTTGTTGTGAGCTGCAGAGTTTGGGAGATATCAGCTGTAGAGATGTCTGCTGTCTCTCCAATATAAACTAAATGCACACTAGTCCTGTGGTGCTAAAAGCACAAAAGTACATTTGGCAAAATTCAAAACCAGTTTCTCTTTCCAAAGATCATGATCTGGTTACTCACAGACCTTGTTGTGAGCAGTTCCATTTCGGAACTACTTCCTGGTAGATTCTGAAGTAGTTCCAGTAGATTCCATTTCAGAAAGAAAGTAATTCCTACATGAAACTGCTCCCAGCAAGTACTTTGGATTATACTGGAGAGAAGGCAGGCATCTCTGTGACCGAAACCTCCAAAACTGTTCAACTCACACCCAAACAGTATAGATGGATTAATAGCACTACAGGCCAGAGGACAAAAAGTGTATTTTTTTTTTTGGGGTGAACTGTCTGTTTAAGTTGGTAAATACATGTGGAAGGAACCTAATTTAGATCACAGATGTGTGTGTCAGCCAAGGTGGATTTCAGGAGTCATATTTCAGACTGTTTGTATTGAATCCTGGCGTTCACCACAACAGCTCAATACCAAATGAGTGTGGGGGCTTTGGACTAATCAATGAGTCCGTTGTCTGCAAGTCAAGCTTGTATTGGTGATAACATCCAGATGCACTCAGTCTTAGCCGTTAGAGTCAGTGCCAGGAAGGCCATCAGTGAGATTATTTCATAAGAGACAGTTTCATTAGATATGTTGCTACATATCGAAAAACACACAACAAGCTGAACAGAGGAAATGATTTGGTAACAGCACGTTCGAGTTTCATATTGGACACAAAATGTAGGATTTCTTTGTCGACAAGCCTATCTTGAAGTCACTTCACTGATGTTGGGAAAGTCTTTAGAGTAGCTATTGTTGCTGACTAAACGAGAACAAAATCTAAAAATATTAGACTTACAGTTATGGTGCTTGGAATGCTTACATATCCGTATGCAGTAATGTCTGTATGTCGGTACCCCCGTCTCCTCACATCCACCAATCAACCTCGACAGAGACCACCTATTGTCTGTTCATTTCCACATGATTTGATTTCAGGATAGCATTCATCCAAGAATGTGAGTCAGAAATAAGACACCTTGACGAGCCATTGTGCGTGGTGTAATGGTAGTGAGCAGGCCTCAGGTTGAGCTGGTGACTCAATGTTTGAAGTGTGGAGACAGTAGACCTGGTGGGATAAGCCAGGGATTAGAGTGGAGGAAAGGGATTTTTCTTCCTTTGACAGCATTATTGCTATATTTCTAAAGGTGGACTACGTAGTTTTAATAAAACTGTTGTGAAACTCATTGTCCTCCATTATGGTGAATGTTTGTTTTTCTTTTCAACATAGACGGGCCTAGCACAAAGTTAACCAGGGCCATGTTCAATCTGAAAACGGTGTTTGCCACAGTTTCTGGACTGAATGGCTTGTTTCCTCAAAACGGTGTGCAACAGGGATGTTTTCTCTTGTTTGGTGGATTTGGCAGGTGTTATCCAGTGAGTAGTCTCACTCGCTGGATGCACACTGCTAGTATAAGTCTGTCATTGTCACTTGTTTCAAGTTGCATCATGGCGTCCCCCATCTGCGCTTTCCCAGGACACAAGAACAACCTATGAGCTGAAAACGGCAAGTTGGCACCTGGGATGAAAATGCTATGAACGTAAAACAAGCTAGCAGCTGTTACCCCAAGTTCCACCTCAATGCTATTTTGCAGCAGCTCCGTCGCTGCATCTTAGGCCTGGTGCTGCCCAAGATGATTGTGATTGGTTTAAAGAAACGCAAACAAGGTTTTTTCTCCTATAGCAGAATGTGTATGTGTGAAGCCAGACCTTTCTCCTGCACCGAGCACCATGGAGAGACATCTGGCTAAACAAGACTATCCAATAAGCAGCGACACAAAGATGAACACCATCATATTTGAAAGGTGTTGCAGTGCAGTGTGCTTGTTTACAGGTTGTTCATCGCACCGCCAGTTCTATTTAAATAATTGTTTTGCTACATTTTGCCAGGGCTGAATATAGCTGGCTACCAACTTTGCTCAACTGTCATTTGAGCACAGAGTGAAAAAGGGCAGGGTTTAGGTCAAGTGAGAAGCATAACCTGGTGTCCAGAGAATGCTCCTAAATCCTGTATCCTGATGTTGGCATATCCCACAAGTCTTAATCAGAAAATCCAACTGGAATATGCTTTTTGCATAACCTGTATCGAATTTGGAATAAGAGTGGGAAATCAGTGTGCATGCAAAAAATTCCTGACTGAGCGTTTAACTAGTTGGATGTGCAGTGGAATGAGAGCAGACGCTGTGAGACTCCTTAATCCTACCTTGTCAGTCAAGTGTCCTGACCAAAAACAGTCATTAGCAGTATTTCACTCTCCACTGTGAAACAGCTCGGGGGAAGTTGAAAAGGCATGCGCCGGCTGCTCCTAAAAGTGAAGAAATTATCTTGTCATTTAACAATACAGCCAGCTTAATTCTTTTAGTGACCAACATGGCAGACATAACAGATCTGTCACACTTAGTCGCTGCTGACAGTTACATGGTTGCAGATCAGACGAGGCTGTGGTGAAGATTATTGGAAGTGAGCGTTGTTTAATATGAAGTGATTATCTGATGCATAAGCGGAGAGAGAGTGTGAAAGAGATGTGCTGCATCAATTATTTGTTACTTTCGTTACCATGGTGATACTGCAGCATGATGCATCATTATAACCTACTTCTACTTCAGGCAGTGTGGTTAATGACATAACAGTGTACACAGTAGCTTGTACACTGTAAAAATGAAAAAGTTGAGAAGGCTCAAAATTTCAACTTACTTCAAGTTGATTTTTGAGTTTTGAGCCCAACTCAGAAAAAAGTTTTACCACTAATAAAGAGTTTTAGAGACATACAAAGGTTTGTATTTCTAAAGCTTTTGAGTAAACTCTTTGAAGTCAAAGTGAATAATAGTTGAGAATTTAATATTTTCAGTTGCAACCATTTAATTTTCAAGAGCTCAGATACTGACAAATTAGGTTCATTTTTTATTTCTAAAAGATTCAAGTTTATCTAAAGAGAAAAGGAAAATTCTCAACAAAAGATTAAAGGTCAGCAAAACTTTGTGTAGTTTATTTCAAAACTTAAGAGTTTGATTCAAAACTCAAAAATCTACTGAAGGCAGTACTAAGGCATTTTTTCTCAGCTTTTTTTTTTTTGTTTTTCACAGTGTACATAGTTATCTGGAAGTGATAAAAAGCCTGAAACATTCGTCACTGTGAAGCAAACCTTATGGCTATTCAAGATTTTAAAAACATGAAATTGAATGCTGGACATGTGTTGTATATTATGTTGAGGTTGTGTACTCAAATCATCATTATTATTCATTATTATCCCAAATGTTCCTTTTGCTGCTAGTTGATATAACTTCTGTGAAAACGGGATGTGTCAGGTACATCAGAGAGTGAGGAAGAAAGTCACAAACGTGATTGAACATACAAGAATAAAACTTAATATATTTACTCGTCCATGAACATGGTTTCTGCCTGATTCATGTCAGATAGATTTTCACAAGCGATGGTGGTTGTTTAACAGTGAAGGAAACAACTCCCATGATCCCACGCTACTTCACAATGACAACAAACTGTGTCTTTTGTTATTGTTTTATTGTGAAAGAGCCCCCTAGTGGCAGAAATTACATACTGTAAGTTTAGTTTGTCTTCTTCCTTTTTTAAATTTTGACAATTTTTTGGTGTTTTTGGGTTTAGCGTAAAGATAAATGGAAGAAAAGTGGCCCAAAGTGGTGTGTGGTCGTCCTGTGACAGTTGCCCTGATACTTATGTATCAGCCTGCTGCTTGTTGAGGGGGCTGAGACAGGACATGGGTCTTCAGAGATTTCCATCAGCCGTCGACTCAGATTCTAGAGCCATCTGGCACGCCGAGGCTGTGGCTGTGCAGCTTACCTTGTGACTCTCTGTGCGCCATGGCCGGCGACGTTTGACTTGTGCTTTCAAGGTCATGACCCTCAACTCATTTCCTTCCAGGCAGCCATTCTGACAGCAGGGTTAAGTTTATATGATACCCCTGGATAAGTGCTACTTGAAAGTGCCAAGTTTCTGAAATCAGCCCTCTCAGCTTTGATACTCTGGTTTCTGTTATGACCCCAGTCCGTCCATATTGGCCCTCTGTCCATCTGGACAGGCCCCCCTAACACACACACACACATAGACACACCATCCTTTATTAGTACCCAGCTTCCCACCCCAATAGGAAGTTTTTTAGAGTCCCAGATTGCATATTGTTTTTTCCTCATCATCTAATTCTGCATATGGCCATAAGTGATCACTTTATAGACGACTGCAATTTTAGTCTGTACCACACAGCTGTCACCATAAAATAACTATTAAATTACATTATGATATTTATTACACTTCTAAAATTGTTGCAGTGATAAGCCAAGATTTTAGTTCACATTTCTTATTTAAATAATATCATAAAATGTAACATATAACTATACATAACTATATCCATACAGCATAAATATTCATCAAAGGAGCATGTATGGTTCCCTATAAGTTTAGTGAGTCTATAATTACCATTCTCAAATATTTGAAGGGTTTTTGGTTCTGTGTGGCAGCTCACAAAGTAACTGTCCCCTGAGAGCTGCCCTGGAATTTGTTGAATCTTTGAACCCTGTGCACAGCCGGCTGGTTTCACAGGCCTGAGGAATCTTTCAGTGGCCCTTGGTGCCAGGAGGAGGGCATCAGGTGTCGGGCCAGAGCCTCGGTGCTCCCTACTCTGGCTGCCCCGGGGTTTTCGAGGAATGAAAAGGCCGAGAGAAACTACAGAGGATGGGACAGAATATAAAAAAACGTGTTTATATTGATGCAGATGTTGTATGTGAACATATTTCTATGTAGATTTATGTGTTTGACAGATCAGTGTTCATTTCTGCCTCTGTCTGCTGTGGTAGGTTGGTGGAGGAGGTTCGTTCCCTTCTCTCAGTGGTATGTCTGAGTGTCCTTGATAGACTTGGTTCTATGATAGATGTCAGCTGGTCTCCGAAACTTAGAGGAGGGCAAGGCTGAGTGCAGCATCCCCCTCACAGGTGCCTCTTATCCCCCATGAAGGACAGCAGCATTTATATGGAAGTATATTGATGACAAAAAATTGAAGGTATCACTGTACACTGCTGGAAAGTTATCTAGGTTTTTAGGAATTATGACAAAGTTTTTTGAGAGTCAAATTAATGTTAAAGTAGTGACATGTCACAGTGGGCATGTAGGTCAAGTCATGTCAACTTTATTTATACAGCACATTTCACACAACAAGCGTAAACTCAGTGTGCTTCCAGAGACATTGTACGTGACAAACATAAAATAGCATTAATAGCATTAATAATGCATTAACGCAAATTCCTTTCAGTGCCACTAATGTTTGTGATGCGCAATTAACGCATGTTCTGTTATATTGGCCTGACCCATAGTTTGATTGAGAAGCGAGCGTCCCTGTTACCTGACAATGTAAACAGGCTTGTCTGTTTAAAGCAACTGGCTCAACGCAAAGAAATAGCAGTATAGGTGGAGGGAGATGAGCAAGTACTGATTGAACTGCAGCTCAACCTGAAACCAGGTAAAAGTAAAAATAAGGCTGATCCATAGCAAAGAGAGACGGAGAAAGACTGAGAATATGGAGAGATGTGTTGACTTGATATAAAAACATTTTATCATGAATCATAATGTTACTGTACACTTCTGTGGTGTGTGATTTTTTTTTTTACTCCAAATCCGATTTGTGTACTTTTAAATACTTAATTACATCATGCTGATTGATCACAACAGCGAGGGAGGAAAGACGAGCTGCAGAGAGGAGGGAGGGAGGGGAGCGTGTGTATAAAGTGCCGATTTTATTGATGATGAATCCTGATGTTACTATACAGTTCTGTGGTTCAAACACTACAAATTAGAATAGCTGTCGCGGCAAAGACCTAACTGACAGACGCTCGTTTCCTCTACAAAACGTTTGTCACTGCGCTGCATTACTGTAAGTCATGATGAAGAGTCCAGACTCTGTCTCTCCTCTTCATCTCCTCAGTGTGTGTCGATGTGCAGTTTGCTGTCTGCTGTTGTCTAAAACATCCTCACTGATGTAAACTGTCAGAGTGACGCTGATGTGAATGATCCTGCTGCATTAATACAAAAACATGAATATCATGCACCGTTTCATCATTATATTGACTGAGCTGAATAAGTTTAGGTGAGGATTTTTCTCCTCAGAGCACAATATTTTATTAAAGAAATAAACTATTATTAACAATAATAAAACTAAATAAATAAACATACATATAAATAGCGACTTTTTCCTAAATTGGTACTGGTTCTGTGCCTGCGGTGCACCGTAGAAGCTTCAATTGACTTTTCTATGTAAAAAATGTGCGATTAATTTGTGATTAATCGTGATTAACTACAGACAGTCATGCAATTAATCACAATTAAATATTTGAATCGAATGACAGCACTACTTAAAAACTTTTAGTGTGGTTTTCTGAAGCACACCTTTTTCTGTTTTTAGGAATAACTTTTACAAAGAAAATTATTAGGGCCATAATAAGAAAATGAGGCTAAGAATAAGAAATGAGGCTCATTGTCATTTTGAGTTGAACACTGCCATCGTGCTGCTGCTGGCGATCGAAGGTTTTTCATGGCGTCTCCCACCTAATGGTCTTTCATGGAAAGGAAGGAACATCTGTCTATTTGACGTTACTGAAAATTGTACCTTTAGGATTTCTAAATACCCTGGTATACAATAATACACTGATACCACCCCAACTCTTGCATATAGGCATGAAACATGCAATTTTTTACTGTCTTAAGTTGTCACATGGTGGCTAATTGCTCCTTGTAGAGTAGCATTATATTCAGAAGCTTTTTCGCTTTGTGGAGACTTTAAAGCTGTACTCAGAAGCTGCATAAACAGCTTGAGAAAGTAGTAGAGTAAGCAGACCTGACTCAAATCTGAATTTGCTCTTATAAATCACTGCCTGTTTGCTCTCAAATGTTGACTGGCAGACTGAATAGCATTCAGTTTGTTTTGTGCTGTCTCAAATATTTTGTCACCGCTTGTCACCACTACTTCCATACACTGAGGCTGACTGACTGAATAGTGGAAGCGTCTCATCCAACAGCAGAAGCAGCAGGACAGGTCTTTCTAACTGACAGTCCTGTAGCTGCAAACCTGTCAGTGCACTGTTTCATCTTTATCTTTAAAACAAACATATTTACAGAAGTTCCTGTTTATTCTTCTTCTACTCTAGAGGAAGACACATTTACCTTGCCAAAACCGAGACACACCTTGTTTTGTAAAATTCTTCTCTCTTTTTTATGCTGTTCACTTGTCTTATGTGGTATCACTTGGGTAGGCAGCGACTAAAAATGGAAAAGCCCCGTTTGGTTTTGATATGAGATAAATACAAGATTCGGTTTTTGTGTTTGATCATAGTTGGGGCTGTGGCCTAGCGACCGTTTCTTAGAATTTTTTAGAGGTTTACGCTTTAAACACAAACTAAACCTCTCTTACCTCACATCTGAGTTTTGTTTTCAATACATCTGTACAATGTGTGGGAATGAGGTGCTTGTCTAATTAATTTACAAAGTAAAAGCCTAAAAAGTATTGTCATTTGTTATATAACTGTTTAACAGGTGACAAGCTGCAAAGCTGTTGGCAGTTACAACAATTATAACTTATTTACTGATGGGGGTCTTAATTCATATGTATAGAACATGTAAAAAGAGATAAAGTCTGTATCCATTCAGGTGTAGATAATGAACAGAGGACAATATTGCTTACAAATTCAGTAAGCAGTGCACAATCACTTGGTACAGTGTTGGCACTGTAGTTGCTTGAGTTTGGGACTGTTTGGATAGGAGGCATTGTACAGTCAGACCAGATGCACCTTCAGATGATGAGCCCCTGGCTAAACACAGCATGCAGCTGTCTTGGCTCCACTTATATGTCTTTTTTGTGACTAGTTTTTTCATTTATTATCTCAGCCAGGCTAGAGATCATGAGTTCACTTGTGTGTGTGTGTGTGTGTGTGTGTGTGTGTGTGTGTGTGTGTGTGTGTCCGTGATCCATAGACCTGGAGCTTGTCCACAACTAATCTTGCATACTGGACCCATCAGCCTAATTTTTTTCTGCAAATTCATGACTGTATGCTGAAGGACCTCTGTGCTTTACAATTGAAAAACCTTGAAAAGTGATGTTTTTATGGCTCCACGCCAGTGACGGCCGTGACCACGGGCATTATGTTTTTGGGTCATTCCATTCTTGTGAACGCAATATCTCAAGAACACCTTGAGGGAATTTCTTCAAACTGGACACAAATCATCATTTGGACTAACGGATGAACTGAAAAGATTTTGGTGGTCAAAGATCTCTTTGACAAAAGTTCAGCTGGAGAGTAACTACTTACATCTATAACTAGTTACATGTAATGAAATTAGAAAATACATGTAATTCTAATTCATTACAGTTACTGAGAAAAATATGTGATGATTGATGATTACAAAAGGCTTATATCCAAAAAAATATTTTTTCTGGTAGCCTGGTGGAGATCAACTCTCTCAGTGTTTTATTTGTTTGTTTTGGTAAAGTTGGGTTACTCTTAGCTAAAAGCATATCAGGCAAAGCACTACAAACCATGATGAAATATTTAGCTGACAATCAATAAAATACATCATATACACTATCATATACTATACATTATAGTGATTTTGTAGTGAGTTTGCAGGTTTATGTCAACAAGTAACCTTTGTCAATAACATAACATAGAGGTGTATCAGGGCACTTATAAAACTCTTCTGTGTAACAAGTTGTTTTCTACTTTGGATGATAATGATTAATTGATTATCAATTAATCAGTTGTTAAGAATCTGATTGATTAAGTAAATCATCCTACTAAAGATCTAAAATATAACAAATTATTTTTATTAACAATGTTTTTATGTTTACTTTGTCATGTTTACAATTTACAACCCTACTTTCTACAGTGAGTTACAGTGAAACTGTCATGAAGGGAGGGGAATGCATCACCTTGCCTTAATAGATGCTGTAGCACCGTCCTGCCCTGGCACGTACCTCAGACCTTTGCCAGTTTATAAGGCTTATGTTGCCACTTTTGAGAATCTAAAAAATGCATACATTTTTCACAAAGGTTGGATTCTGTGTTTTTTTTAACTCCCTGGAAGCTGCTGTTGTGTCTGTATTCTTGGAATATGCAGCATCTCTGACAGCTGATCTGTATTTGATATGTTAAGGATGTGCTGTAGCTGTGGACCTGCCAACAGTCTCTCTTCTTGTTTTGATGGAGCCACGTTCAACCTCAGCTTTTTTCTGATGGCAAGGCTTGCATAGGGATGCTGTTCATGAATGGGCTTGAGTGTGAGAGACTTGCTGCCGGGTTACTGGGAGTGGTAGTCACCTTGAGCGAAGTGTCATGACTCAGGAATGCTATCGATGATAGCTATTTTTACATGATAGCCTGGAGGCCGAGGAGGAGGAGTGGGACAAATGGGTGGGCACATGGTTTTACCTGTTCTAACTCAACATCTTTGATGGGGATGGATGGTGTTCAAACACGAATGTTAGGATCATAATTATATTAGGGATATGGCTGTTGGCCAAGCATTTGCAAGGGTGTTAACCTATTTCTTTACCGTTTGATCTTCAAGTTCCTTGGAAGCTCACGTGTCAGCATCACAACATATTTGCACTTTATTCATGATTCATTAGATACAGCAGGTTATGCTTTGAATCGTTTATTAAGAGCCATTGGTATCAAATTGTCCTGATGGGATTTTAAGTTGAGAGAAGGACAACAGAGGTTGGAGGCATCACCCTGGAACACAGGCTGTGAATGTCAAGCCTGTCTGACTTGGTCAGAAGTTCAGCCATTCCGCATTCTTGACTAAAGGATAAAGCAGCCCTAATCCCCTTTACCAGGTAGCTAGAGTTGGCAGTGGAGCCAGGAATTCCTGCAGCATACCGATTTGGGGAAGTTGCTAGGGTTTGGATGGACAATTTGAACAACAATAGAGTACTCTCATTCAAAGAAAAATAGGGTTTAAGATCTGTGAGAAAGTCCTGCCACCACAGAGATAGGTACCATGTGGAATGTGACATATTTAGAGTGCTTTTGATTCAGAGGCATTGGCCACTATTAAAAAAGTGGGCTGGGTGATTTAGGGCATCCAGAAGTATGGTGGAGAGCTGGGAAATGGAGCCGCGGAGGGAGAAAGACAGAATCAAGCAGGGAGGGGAAGTGGTTATGGAAGGTAGGGATGTCTGTTGTTGATCTCATGACAGCCAGGCCATAGTGCAAGGCGAGCGTCCAGCCAGGACAGACTATAGTAACAGCAGGCTCTACAGCAGCTTACCTGGCCATCAAACTGAGCCAATGACCTGCCAGCCCGCCTTCCAATAGTCCGGTGTCAGGGATCAGGATCAGCCCGACAAGAGTGACTTCAGAGACACAGAAGGCAGCGTCTAGCTCCTTTATCTGCCTCCATAATGCTGCCAAAGACTCAGGCCTCCGCAGAGGTGGAGCAGCATTACTGACCTGTCCTGCTGCTCCTCTCAGGCCTCGTGGATTAGCTGTGAAAAGGCCCCTAGAGAAAAACTGTGGGTGAAATACACTGGCCCGTCTTTGTCCCGTCTGTCTGCTGGGCTGGGGAGCACTGACTTTAGCCCTCTGTCAACTAGGCCCGGTGAAACCCTTCAACAAAAGCCATTCATCTGTTGTACTGTACATGCCAAATGGCTGGCATTCCTCTTCACGAGTTGTTTTGTAAGCCGCATCTGTCTGTCTGTCTCTGCAATTACAAGTCTGTTAAGAGAAGAATGGTTTCTGTGCAGCTGGGGTTTTCTGCGTTTGCCGAGTAGATCTGATTAACCTTCTGTCTGCTCATTACTGACCATTGGCCAGACATGTTTTTTAGCGATTCAGTCATTGAGACACAAGATTAGGTTTTTGCTTGTACAAGAGCTGCACTATGTAAGGTCACAGACTGTGTATAAGGTTCTTTGTCAGAGCACTCTAATTGTAATTACATGTTTCCCATTTATCAACTATTGCATTAGACTTCTCACATTTTACTTGAATGGCTGTATTACACTGTTATAATGTGTTTATACATGATTATATGGTAATTTGTCATTTGTGGGTAGGGTTTTATCTTAAGAATGGATTTTCCAACTTTTTAAATCTATTATGATTTCTTTTTTTCAATGATAAATTGCATCTCTGCATGCCTAATGAACACACCATGTTCTACTGCATCAGCTTCAAATGCATCTTTGAGTGATTCTTGATTAGTTATAATTCCCTTGATCAGAAAGAATGTAAAGAATTTGTCACACTACAGAGCAGTCACATGTGTGTTTCAGGCTTTAAAAATGTGCACCAGTCTGAGCAGCAATCTTTTTCAACTAGAAAATCCATATGACAGGAGGAGTTTGCTGAGGCTGTTTAATTAGTTTGCTGCTTTTTCTCTGGATGAGTGTAGACTGACCAGTCCAGTATACCTGATGCTGATACCTGTTTTCTGTTCCCACTGTAGTTGCAGTTTCTACATGTAAACAGAGTCCTGTAAACACCCAATTTGGAACTCAGTCCCCATTGCATTTGAATTTGTGCCAAATCTGATGTAAGAGATGATAACTATGCAGTGAAGAATTTGGTAAAAATTTGGACTGTGACACATTTGGCACTAGCTTACACCTGGCGTAAAGCGGTACACAGCGCAGCTCAAAAATCATTGCTAGTTTCTGACCAACACGGTTGTAATTTTCATACCCAGTGCCCACATTGTGTAAGTAGCAGCTGTACTTGCACCCATTTTTAGGCACCCATAGGCGTAGCTGTCTTTAATATGAGGTGTAGTCAGGCGCATTGTTGCTGCATTGCAATGGCACAGTATTTTCCTACTATTTAAACGGCTCGTTATTCAAATAGTAAGATGCGCCTACATAGGTGAGTTCACTCTGTTTGTCACGCACATAGGAGCATGCAGCAGCACCTTTTTCTCAACTAAATATACAGTAGCTGCATTTGTTCATATGCAGTCAAATAGAGTTAATGGGACAGAAGATTGGACTCAAACATCCTTGAATCTAAAGTCAGCCATTTTCACTTCGGAAAAATATCTGCATCCTGACTGCACTGTATGTCAGAATAAATAATTTCTACTCTAGTATCATGCAAACAGTAGCCAGTTAGCTCGGGTTTGGCTAGGGAACTGTTCCTGAGTTAGAACTAGTTCCAAACTATATAAGAGACAGGGACTCATCGAGAAAAATGTTTTTTGCTTAAGGTACTGTAATCAATTCCTGAAAGCAAAGTTTGGACATACCACACTTCATACACACCCTCATTTACATTTATGTGAACATTTGTGTTGCATTTACAAAATTCAAAATTGACAAGGTATTTCCAGCTACATCAATAAGAATACAGTGTTTTTACATCACCACTTGTACTTCAGCTGAAGAGGAAGTTTAATTAGATGATTCTGCACTGTTTCCTTTATGTCATGAGGTGAAAAGTATGTGAATACTGAAATGATGTTCAGCAAGAAGCAAGTTTAGGACTTTGACACTAAAGACTGAGACTGAAGTGTGAGACCTGTCTCACATGAGGTTTTTCTTTCTGAGGTTAAACCTCAATCATACCTTATTTGTAGATTTTTTCCTTCAGCCATAAGCATGTATATTTATAGTTGCCTAACCTAAAGAAACCGGAGACATCATGCACAGATTCAAAGACAGGACATTTTACTTTTTGCCTCTTTGTGCCAGGTGACAACCATCACCGTGCTTCTGTGCTGCCCATGATATATCATGGTTAACTACTTTTTTACACGCTAAACCACTGTGGAAATGAGATAAACTAACTCAATCTCTCTTTAATCTAAGAAACCAGGCAGGTTTGCACACACCCTTACATCATCACCAAACACAATTATGTGAGTATATTTTTGCGGCTGCAGGATTACAGTCACGCATTTGCAAGCACTGTGGCACCCACTAACCCCAGACCTGTCACTTCCACAGATAAAGACCTGCCTGTGTGTGAAGGACTGCTACCTTCAGAATCCACAATTTGGCCTAGTGACATTTCAAATCCGACCTGTCGTTTTCACACCGTCACCCCAGCTATGTCACTGTGTCACCCTGTGTGTGTTCCCAAAAAAGTATTTGTGCATTTGTCCTGTGTCCTCCAGCCCCACACGGAGCGCTCCGTTCCCACACAGTTAAAGAAACGCTGCCCAGAGGTCGGATGCCCATTCCCAACCGGCTCACCGTTTCAGCGGCTGGAAATCCCCCTGTGCACAAAGAGGCCAGATATGATACCACAGCACTGCAGGCGAGGGAGGGAGCTGGGGACAATATTGATACGGCGAGCACTTTTGTCTGGGAAAATCCTTAAGGGAATGCAACCAATTGTTGTTAATTGTATGAGGCCGCATTCGAGCCCAAGTGCTGCTGGTATGTGTTACTAGTCTTGAATTGGAGACAAGCATTCTTACTGCTGATCAGTGCTTGTGTTTTGTTCTTGTGAGTCATTTTGGTTTTATGGATTCCACTCTTTTTTCTTTCTTTCTTTTTTTTTTGTCGTGGTTGTATCAATCTTCTGAAGCATCACATGTAACAACATCCCATGTTCATGTGTGTTTTATTGTGCACATTCACACACAGCTCATTTTAATTTCACCTGCAGGCTTTTATGCATTCACACATCTAAATGTCCTTTTGAAGGACATATTGGATATATTGATACCTTTCAGCAGTCACTTAGAAAATTCCCCTTGGTATTGTTGTCCCTCACAGTAGCTGTCATGAAAGTATACAGTGTCCTTTAAGATTAAGTTCATTGGCTTTTCCACATAACAATAATATATGAGAAATCTTTGTATTGATAGCTATATGATACAGAAGAGTGACACATCTATTTAAAGGGATAGTTCCGATTATTTCATGTGGAGCTGTATGAGGTACATATTGATAGTCAGTGTATTGCCTACACTAGATGCCGGGTGACACACCCCGACTTAGAAGAAGAAGAAGAAGATGGGAATACAGCATGGAAGCTAAGCGATGGGCTGCTGTGGACAGGGCCAGCAACAAGGGTGTGCTACATTTAGAGTATTTTCACTGCTTTTCTTTGCCATTTGACAGCCTTTTTGATGGGAAACCATGGTTTTATAAGCCAGATATCACTCTCTCCAAACCAAACAAACTCCATAATGAAATGGAGTTTCCTCTGCTGTATTGATCGGTTAGTTCGTTTGTGCTATTTTGTGACTCTGATGAATCTGAACTGTCTTTTTAAAACACAGAAGACACACATTAACACAAACAAACTAAAAGATTAAAGCCGCAGTAGACCAGTGACTCCCGTGTTCTGTGAGGTGAAATGACTCATTTCACCTATGGAGTGTAGTTTATTTGGAGAAAGCGATGTTCGGCTTATATTTCCTGTCAGAAAAGGCCGTCTGACATCAAGGTAAAGCAGTTAAAATATTCCAGATATAGTGTATACTTAAAAAACAGACCACCTAAATAAATAATCAGCAGTTTAAGTTGCTATAATACGTTTTTTTGCTGACCCTGTCCACAGCAGTTCATTGCTTGTAGCATCTTTAGTAGCTTCTCCAAAATAGGGGTGTGCCAACTGCCTTCCACCGTAGCTAATACACTAATTATCGACCTAATACCAACCCACGTCAAATAATCCAAGCTGTCCCTTTAAAGTCACTGCAGTCTGAGAGACACATATTATCCCACGAGTTCCCACAGTAAACTGAAGGGGTAGTGGCAGGAGGAGTTGGGGATATTTGCTGATAAGAGGACGCGTGCTGTTCAGTCCTGGTGGTCCTCTCGGGATAGACAAGGTGCATTCCCAGTTAGTCACTGCACTGTGTAATAGAAAGAGAGAAAGAAACCAGAGAGGCAGAGTCCGCAGAGAGATCCATGATGCAGCTACAGAGACGATGTGTTCCCCTGGGCAGCATAATAAAGCTCTCAGTAGGACAACGTGGTTTGAATACACTTCAGACGGAAAGGGGGAGAGATGTACAGCCCCATATGCATCTACTCACCACATCATATTTCCACAGCCATGAATGAGGCCCTCACACAGACAGCCCCCACTGCTGTCAGACAGTCAGAGCCAAAACCTTTCACAACATGTCTTCTACACAATGCAGAGAAAAACTCTTTCTTGGGTTTGCACCGAGCAGAACCCTCAGGGAGGACAGGGTCTGTCTTCAGGCTGCAAGAGCACAGAGAGCTTCAGAGAGAGAGAAAGAGAGATGGGTTTGCTTTTCTCAGAAATCTGGAGAGCAGTGTCATATTACCCTCAGTCCTTCATGTGGTCTCAAGCTCTTTTTATACCATGTTTGCAAAATTGTCTACTGCAAACTGGTTTTACTTTTGTTTTTCCGACTGCTCCTTTGTTTTGATGAGCGTTCAAAAGCCATCGTCGGTGTGACGGTGATGGAGATTGGAGCTCTCATCAGGTTTGGCCATGTTTAACTAGAATGATCAGTACCAATAAGGCAGAATTATGTGAACATGACATCTATCGCACAGGCTTAACAAAATAAAATCTCAACAGAATGTTCACTGTGAACAGGAGGCCAAAGAGGCCAGCTACCACATGAAATGTGCCCCATTTCTGTGATTGCAATTAAGTGAGTGGCTGAAAGCCAAAGCGAATGAGCACAAAACACTGTTTCTTCAGACGATAACATGGCCAGACTTTGTAATCGTTGCAGCCCCGATCTACTGTGTTGTTTTGTTTTTATTGTGTTTTTTTTTATTACAAATGAAAAGAATGTCAAAGATTTCAGAAACTGATAAGATACAGAGTTTTCTTGCTCTAATCATCATATTTTCTTACCATTTAAACTGCTTTGAAATAAGTATTCTACCCTGAAAACATTTCTGATTGTTGTGTATATTTAGTTCTTGAATACACAACACCAATTACGTTTTGTTTCTAAATGTGTAAACAATGAAAATGAACCACCAATAGATCATGTTGAAGAGATTATTTTGAGATTTCCCCATATCGTACAGCAGTCTTTTTACGAGACATTGAGTAATAACACATCAGCCCAAAAATAGTCTGTTTTTTTTATTTCACTCAGCACTTAACAGATATTCAGAGGATAATGCAAATGTTTCTCAAGTCGTGTGTGTTGATGACTCTTACAGCACTTCCTTTTACTTTGTGTACCCTCCCCAGGCCAAGATTTTAGGGGAATTTCCTCTCACTAAGCCTATTTAAAGCTGTCATTTGTGTTTTCTGTGGGCAAGCACAGCCTGTTTTTGACAGCATGTGTGTCCATTGTTGTTCCTGCAACGTGAAGTACTGTTGTCTGTGGTCTAATTTGGTCAGAGTCGACTATTCTCAAAAGGGGTTACGTACCAGCTGCGAGAGTTAGTAGAAGTCCATCAGTCTGTGGATGTGTTGCATGTGCATCTTAACCGACCATGAGCTACAGAAAAAGCTGGTGTTTGTGCCCTTTATTCTGCTCCCTGACAGACATGTGGGATTGCTCTGTTTAGTCCTCCCTCAGCCTTGAGCAAGTGTGAACCAACCGTGACGTCATCCATTGGTTTGTGGACTAACATTTTGAAGCCTTTTGGGATTATTAGGGTCAGATACTGAAACCAGTTCCTACATGACCAGTGCCACCAAACTGAGTCACAGTGAAGATTACAGTGCCTCATTCAAGTGCCACATGCATTTAAATTATTAACAATTAATATATTGTTCAGTTTCAAGTTCAAGTTTGCCTTAGTAGTGAAAAAGTCTTTCTTTCATGTCATCAACTGTCATTTTGTGCTTCTTTTTAGAAGAGTATCAGTTCAGGCACCATTTAGGCACTGGCATTGTATGTTTTTAGCACTGGTATTGGAAAAAAACAAACGATACCCAACCCTAGGTATTATGGGGGTCACCGTCTTTTTTTTGCCACAAGAGCATGCATACTACCGACTAAAACTCAGAGCTGGTAGGTGACGTACTGCTACTTGGGGAGTGCTTAATTTTGGCCCAGTTTGACAGGTATATCTGAGTTTCAGAAGGCTCCTTTGGAAACTGGACATACACATTGCAGGTGCCTGGTAGAGTTGGGTGATGTCTACCGAATTGGATTATGATGATGTCCACAGTGCAACATCGTGATGGACGCTTAAATTGTTGTTGGGTTTAAATGGGTCTTTATCTCGGAATCACAAGTCTGTAACTTAGTTGTGTTTAAAAAGAACAGAATAAACACACCATGAAATGCAGTACATTGAACAACAGCAACAGCTTTTTTATTTTTTTCTCCCACGTGTCAAAAATGGAACTTAAGCGACAATTCTACGGCAACTACACACTACCTCAAATACAAAAGGCTTTTAAATTACAGTGTTACAATGGTTGAGGGCTCAGTAGTTGATCATTGTCAGCCATCGCAGAGCACTATGGCATTCTTCATCAGCCCAACCCTACCACCTGGGTGTGATCTTTCTTGTATTACACCTAAACAGTACACAGAAACATGTTTCTTGTATAAACATTTTAGGTGAGAAATAGGCAATGAAGTAACAGAATCATGATCCATATTTGATCAACACTGTCAAGTCTGACAGTTCTATGAGCTTTATGCATTACACTTAAAGGACTCACTGAGAATGACTTGTCAATCACAAGAGAATACCCTGCTTTTTACAATAAATGACAATAATTTACCAGTTGAACCTTATGCTGTATTGAAGAAGACTTGAAACTAGCAATTGAAGCCATAAATTCAGTAGGAAACTTATCACTGAGGAAATAAATCAAGTTAGAAGTGTGGTCATTTTGCCATAAGAGTATATAGAAATGGAACCAGTGGAGTTGCCCCCTTCTGGCCATTAGAAAAAATGCAAGCTACTTGCACGTTGGCTTAAGTTTTCAGAACTGGAACCTCAATCCACTTTTTAATACTCGGTCCATGGTCCTGAGCCTCCAATTTTCATCTATTGAGTCTTTCTCCTCACTTCTCCCCCATCTACAATTGTCTGCTCAACTGAACGGATCTTGTGTCTCAACTGCCCCTCACGCCCATCACCATTTGGATTTAGTAATCCACTGGAATCCCCTTTTGATAAGGGGCAAGAAATTTCGCAAGGCAAGGACTCAGGCAGGAAACCCAGCTAAGGCAAGGTACTATTTTGGTTGAACAGTCCCATTGTCCATGGATTGGGGACGGCTGACTGCCTGGGGGTAGAGGGTGGAGGGTGACAGCGAGAGGAGGAGGAATGATGTACTGTGAGGACATCGCGCTACTACACACGCTCCTGCTCTCTATCCTCCCTCCTCCAGCTCTGATCATTCAGAGGGTCCTCTGTCCCCCTTTTCAGTGTTGAACTCATGGCAGTCACACTCTGAAACATGTGCGAAGGAAGGGGCAGGGGGGGCTCTGTTATGTAACAGTGCCTTCCCTAACAGGAGCTCCACTCTCTTAAAGATGTAGTGTGGCAGAGGTGCAACTGGATTTGGACATCAAAAAGCTATTAAAAGACACAAGGAAGAGATGATGTCAGTTTTTTTTTTTTTTTTTTTTTTTGCTACAGTGGACAATTCCTTTTGTTGTATGGCTGTAATGATGCCACAAGCTAACAATAACTGCTTTTAGGAAAGGGTGGGATGACATGATGAGGGAAAGGGAATGTCGGCCTTGGACTTTTTATAAATCGAGATGTAAATATGGAAAGATTTATGTGGAAAGAGAAGAGCCTGCTTGGAAAGAGAGCACTCGGAAAATGATGTGTTGTCATATCTTTGCAGGCTTACAGCGGAGTCCCAACTAGCCCTAAACTGTAAACACACTGTTAAATATTTGCAATGATAAGTTTCAAAGTAACTTTCTGTTTCATCTTTAGAAGTTTATACAGTATGTTACAGAAATTTCCCAGGCTGACTTGTGAGTGTGTGAACTCAGTAACACCACAAGGCCACACAAAGACGCTCACCGCACACACACAGAAACACACACATACACACAAACACTAAAAATGGGAGGGGAATCAATGTATGTTACGGGAAACGTGTTCTTGTTTTAGTTTTACTGGTACACAAGGTCTCATGGCTGCATCCTCCCAACTGTCAGAGGCCCTCGCTCCTTTAGGTCTGAATCCCTCAGAGACTACGAGAGGCATCAGCTCAGACAGGCGTTAATGTAAAGCATCCAAATACCCAAATTGCAGGGGTTCAAATCCTGATGTTCTCCCGCTGACCGAATTCTGTCTGCTCGTCCAATCACCAGTGCTGGAAAAAAGAAAACACTGGACAGTCATCTTTGCAACGGGAGACTAAAACTCTGGACATTTATAATCCAGTATTGGCTTATCTCAGATGTTTGCAAATTGCTGTAACATTTAGACATTAATGGCTGGGTAATCAGGACTAAAACAACACAGCAACAAGTATAAGCTTCTCAGCGTCCGCTCAGAAGGCTGCACAAACAAGCATGATGAAGGTCGGAGAAAATGCTCTGGGCTAGAAGTACGTCATGTGTGGGCCACCGCGTTGATGAGCATTAAAGGCCACACACACACTTACACACACACGTGCACAGAGGCAGATGTGGATGCATGTACCGTACCTAGAAATACGCGTATGCTCATGCACACACTCCTCACACTCGCCCTCTCAGACTTCAGGGGCCTCCGCTCAGTCTACATGCACACCCACGCGTTCCTGTTGCTGTACTCGTCTTACTGACTGCTCCGGCTGAGCCACCAAGCCAGCTGGTGATAACAACACTTCCTCCTCACTCCCCTCTTGCGCTTGGCTGTTGTGCTCTCTTACCATCTGCGGCAACTGGCTGGGGCCGCAGCGTCATGTTACCCACACAACTGGAGACCCAAAGATCCTGAGGACACACAAGCGCAGCCGAGATCCTGAGGACACACACACACACACACACACGCACACACGCACGCACACACAAACACACAGACAGACCTCATGGCGGTTACAGTTGTGACGGCCATGAGATGTGGCAGTGAAAAGAGCAGAAAGAGGTCCAGGCTATTTATTGTGCCTTTGGATACATGCCGGCAAGGTGGGACCAAATGGCAGAATATTCCTGGAAGGAAATACACAGAAGTTTAACGTTTAAAAGCAAACACTGAGAGTGTTTTAGTGAGGTACAGTACTGTAGGTATCAGCCAAGAGGAGTTCAGGCAGGGAATAGATCCTGAAAGAGGATGGAAAGGAAAATGGCATGAAATAATGGTACAGTTAAATCATTTTCAACTTTTATAAAACCACATATGACAATAAATTTAAAAAAAAAGAGTATTTATAGCAGCTTACTTCACAATACATTAATTTCAGTGGATTTGCCATGATCAGGTGAGGTGAAGTAAGTTTCTGTCTTGCTTCAATCCACTTTGGTGAACTACCAAATACACAACTGACTGATTGCAAATCATCTTGACACTGATGACATTTGGGGGAGCACCCAGAATGGAGGAAGTTTGCATAGTGGCTGTCACACCACCAAAAGATATTTCTTCTTTGCATCCATTTTTGGTACTACAAACCAAACCATAACCAATGGTAGCCATTATCCAAACCTCAGTCGCTCCATCACCAAACTTCTTGCACCACCTACATCACAAGGACGGGTGAATGAATTTCACTGTGTCACTTTCTGGTGGCACTGGGCGCCTGTTAACAGTCCAGTGTGTAAGATTTATGCCGATTTATTGGTAGAATGTGGCAGAAATGGAATATAAAATTTACAACTATGTTTTCATTAGTGTGTAATCACCTGAAAATAAGAATCATTGTGTTTTTGTTGTCATAGAATGAGGTGTTTTTATCTACATTGTACCACCATATTTCAACAGTACCAGAACAGGCAAACCAAACATGTTTATACTACGTTTATATATAAAGTATATGTTTATACTTTCATGTTTTGTGGCCACCAATACGCTTGGAAGGGGAGAGAGAGATCACACATGTAATTTGCAAGTTCACCACTTAATGCCACAAAATCCTACACACTGGTCCTTTAATTATGATCATGCAAGTGTATATTAAAGAAAATTAAGCTACAACCCCAGTTCTAAAAAGCTGGGATGCTATGTAAAACGCAAAATAAAAAAGCAAATTCTTGCAAAGTGTTGCAAATCCTTTTTGACCAATATTGAGTTGAATACACTTCGAAGTGAAGACATTTACTGTTCAAACTATTTTTTTTTTCTTTTTTGCAAATATACACTCATACTGAGTTTGATGCCTCCAACATGCTCCAAAAAAGTTACCACTGTGTTACATCACCATTTTTTCTTAACAACACTTCATAAGCTAATTGTTAAAGTTTTGAAAGTGAAATTCTTTAATATTCTTGCTTGATATACAACTTCAAGCGCTCGACAGTCTGGCGTCTCTGCTGTTGTATTTTGCGCCTCATAATGCACCACACATTTTCAGTGAGAGACAGGTCTGGACTGCAGGCAGGCCAGTCTAGTACCTGAACTCTTTTACTACAAAGCCATACAGAAGCAGGGACATCCCTGAAAAAGACATTGTCTAGATGACAGCATATGTTGCTCCAAAACCTGTACGTGTCTTTTAGTATCAGTGGGGCCTTCACACATGAGACACTTAACCATGCTATGGGAACCAACACACCTCCATACTATCACAGATGCTGGCTTTTGAACTTTGCACTAATAACAATTTGGATGATCCTTTTCCTCTTTTGCCTGAAGGACACAACATCCAGTAATTCCAAAAATAATCTACAATGTGGACGTGTCAGGCCTCAGCACACTTTTCCACTTTGTGTCAGTCGATCTCAGATGAGCTCGGGCTCAGAGAAGTCAGTGGCGTTTCTTGATGATGTTGATATGTGGCTTTCACTTTGCATGATAGTCTTGCATTGAATTTGCAGATGTGTGTTTACTGACAACGGTTTTGCAAAGTGTTCTCAAACCCATGTAGTATCCTTTATACAATTATGTGGGTTTTTAATACGGTGTTGCCTGAGGGATCGACAGTGTAGATTCTCAATGGCAATGGCGGTTGTTAAACAATGAAGACAACAACTCCCATGATCTTACACTACTTTGTGATATCATCAACCTACGTCCTTGTTATTGTTTTGATGTGAGAGATCCCTAATAGCATGATTGACATATTGTGTCTTTAAAGGACCCATGTGTAGGATGTGGCAGCATTCAGCAGTGAGCTTGCAGACGGCAAACCTTATGTTTCCCACCCCTTTCAAGCATGTAGGAAAATCTACAGTGGCTGTAAGGTTCGCAAAAAATGTGAAAAGGCTTTATCTGGAGCTGTTCTGAGTTATGGTAGAACCATGGCAGTGCAATATGGCTGCCTCCATGGAGGAGAACCCGGTTCCTCTGTAGAAATAAAGGGCTTATTCTAACATACTTAGGAATATTGTATTCTGCTAATAACCCCCTGTAAATCTTATACACTGGACCGTTAATGAATCTGATAACCTGATAAACGTGGATGGATGGTGGTGAGGAGGCAGCAGAGGAGAGAGGGAACGTAGGAGGAGAGTGGGAAGAGGGGAAGGAAGAAAGGGAGGGCAGAGAGAGTGGCATGTGGCTGGATGGTATCCTTGGGAAAGTTTGCAGCTCGCTCTCCCACTCTCTGGATCTTAGCTGGGGACAAATACCACATGGAGCTGAGAGGAAGCCCGCCGGAGTGTGCAGGGCCACGAGCACACAGGAATGTTTCACTTCAAATGGAAAATGTTCACAGCTGTTAGTTAGGCTATCTCTCTCACTCGATTTCTCCATCTCAATCTATCCATCTCTCACTGTGTCAGAGGCTTGGTGCTATGTTTAGCTCCACTCCTCGTGTGCTTGTGATAACCAGTATTTTTAGTTCTGCTGTGGGTCAGTTCTCCTTTTTTTCTGAATTCGGGGTTTAATATCTAGACTTGCGTATTCAGTTCACCAACATGGGAATCTAAAGTGATTTTTATTGTCTTTAAACATATTAGTTATCTTGTCATGTGGGTACCCAACAGCAAAAAGGCTGCAGCCCATTTTGTATCCAAACACATATTTTAAAAAACCACGCACTTGACAATGTGTGGCATCTAAATGCCGGAAGCCCTTGCCTGACCCACAAACAAAAATGACAACAACAACAACAACACAGGGTTGCCGTCCCCACATCAAGCTGTCTGGAGGCTGATGAATCTGGTTTGGCTACACATGAATTGGATCTCCAAACTCAGTTTTGGCTACAAATGAGCCCAGGCTCGATAATTCTGCTGGTCGGAGGTTCTGTTTGCCTGCCACACACATACTGCCATGCAAACTGTTTGTGCATGTGTGTTTGTGCCATATTGGCTCACAGAAAACTCATCCATTTTCAATCAGGTGTAGAGCACTCAAACACACACACACACACACACACACACACACACACACACACACACACACACACACGCGCGCGCGCGCGCGCTTTCCAGAAACAGCAGTCACTTTCCCTGAGGGATGAAATGAGAGCTGAGCTCTGATCAAGCCAGGCATGAACAGGGAATTCATCTTTGGATTTCATTCATCATTTTTTATCCATGTGAATTTAATCAGTTGGCGTTTTTGCTGTCCATGTTTTCACTACAAACTATAGTACCAACAGTGTAGACATAGCTGTTTTGGGAGAGTGTGTGTGTGCTACAGTTCTATCACAGACTGATCTCAAAACTTTCCTTTAACTCCAGTTGCTTCTCACCTCATTTGTCCTTTTGTCTCTTCGTGCTGATAAACTGGAATTATACAGCTACAGTTAGCTCACATTCTTCACTCAAGATGAATAACCTTACTTACACTTGCAGACACGCACCCTCCTCCTAATTCAGTAGTTGTGACACTTCTAAAATGTGCTTCATATTTAGCATAAACAAGTCATTTGAGGACCTCTCCATGGGCTTCGGGAAACAATGACCAACATTTTTCACTATTTTCTGGACCAGACAACTAATTCATTAATCAGGAAAATGATCAACAGATTAATTTAAAGAAAATGATGGTTAGAAGCATCCTTAATGTGGCATAAAATCCAACACAACAACAACACTAAATATGACTTCAAAAATTACAATATTGCTCAGCGTGCATCTACAATTTATAATGCATGTTTGGCTTCTTAAAGGGATAGTTCACCCAAAAATGAAAATTAAGTCGTTATCTACTCACCCTCATGGCCACTGAAAGTTGAGTTTAGTTTTGTAGTCCACAAAACACTGCTGGAGTTTCACAGGAAAACAGTGTTGCAGAATCTCTCCAACATGCTAAGTTGACTTAAAAAAAATCTTCACTGTAGATCCTTAGCTTGGAGTCACATTCACATGCACATGCACACTGCCTGAACTGGGTGTGTGTGTTGTGATGGTGTGCAAATGGCATGCTGGGACTTTACGAGACTCGGATTATGGCAGACAAGCAGTATGGAGGCATTTTATGTTTTTATTTTTTATTTTTTCCACTTATTTTTTTAAGTTAAAAAACTGGTCACCATCACTTACACTGATGGGATTTTGCAACGCGTGTTTTCCTGTCAAACTGCAGCAGTGTTTTGCAGACTAACAAAATAAACCCAACCCTCAATTAGCATGAGGGTGAGTAGATATTAACTGAATTTTCATTTTTGGGTGAACTATCCATTTAATGCATAATGATGATATTGTAACCTGTGTGCATTTGAGAATCCTCAAATTCCCGGCTGTGTGCACCGCAGCAGGCTTTCCAAGTGATATCAGTGTGTTTGAACATCTTCAACACATGACACATTAACAACTCCACAATAATAATGATAATGATTGGTCACTATAATCATGATATGAAATTGTCATACCTTTTTCTTGCTAGTTGCTTCACTGAAGTCACGTGACATACGTAACGTAGTACTTATTTTAATGCCGATATGTGTATAGTGTGTGTGTATGTATTTTATATACATATATATGTGTATTTTTTTTTTCACAGCACCACCCACCAAACCACCCACAAACTCACCCAGAGGCTTAAAGCAGGGTTTTCTTTTTTCTTCTAAAACCACTTCCCTGCCTTTCGCTTGCTCCTGGTGACGACATTCTCTTGGAATTTAGTCCTTGTGCTGGTGGTGCTCTCGGAGAGGGAGAGACCGACTATGTTGTTCAGATCTCTGCAGCCACTAACCAAGACCATTTGGTGTCTCCTTTCTCCACACTCTTTTCTTTACCCCTCCTGTTCTTTTGCATTTATTCTCTCTGTTTTTTTTTCTTCACTTGTTCCCTTTCCTGTCTGGGTTATGGCAATTTTACATTATTTGCTTTGAAATGAGGCTCTCTGTGAGCACAGGGGGTCCACAGACTAGGGCTGCTGTCAGGGCTGTGTGAGGGTTGCTAAATGGTGCTGTGGAGCAGTGGAGGGGTGGATGTGCTGACGTTTGAGGGAGTTGTCTGTCTGTCATTGTATGCTTGCAATCTAGGTGTGTACGTGCACAATCATTGAACATGCATATGCATTTGTGAGTATCTGCATGAGAACTATGTAATATGTTTGATCATGCATGTGTGTGTCCAGTACGTGTGTGAGAGAGACATGGGGGGTATGCTGCTGGGTCCTCTGGAGGCCTGTGAAGGGACGGCCTCCCCGTTCTCCCTAAACCCCGGCTGGCTCTAGATTGATGGGGGAGGTGTTGCCTCTGCTCACTCATCCA
The DNA here is from genome assembly GCF_056507025.1 of Lutjanus erythropterus. Lineage (NCBI taxonomy): Eukaryota > Metazoa > Chordata > Actinopteri > Lutjaniformes > Lutjanidae > Lutjanus > Lutjanus erythropterus. The sequence continues at coordinate 11,024,472 of NC_139329.1, forward strand.
TCACACACTTTATTTGGGTTTTAGAGGAAAGGAAAAAGGAAAAAAGACAGAATAAAAGAAAAAAGACTTCCAAAAATATCAGAGTCGGGGGGCTGGGGGTGTGGAGGGTTGAGGAGTTGAGTAAGGGGAGGCCCCTTGCCCTGTGAAGCACTCCTCTCCAGCCCCCCTCTTTTTAAGCAGATGCTGGAAAAGAAGTCTTACCCTTGTGACCCCCTGCCATTCTCCAGTCCCAGCACTGATAACAAAAGACAGATAAAGCCAAATGGGGGGGGCAGATTTAGTGAAGATTAGCGAGCAGGTTTGTGATTTCCACTGAGGTTTCTGTCATGTGTGAATGTGCATGCACATGTTTATATGTGCCTGGTAAATGTGGGCTGCCATTAGCAGATTGTGGGATAGGATAGCTGCTTGGTGGTCTTACAGGTTTTACTACAGTATGTGACAGGTCAGTGAGGGCAGATGAATTTGTGAAGCTGACAGAGGAAACAAAGCCATCTGTGCCAGCCCCCGATGTAGCAACCAGGGGTATAGCAAGTCGGTCCAGAAAACCCAAATCAGTAATTATGACTGTATTTTAAACCTATAAGCACCTGATCTGATGAAAGACTGACAAAAACTCAAGTCAGTGGTACTGGTCCGTGGCACTCCCCCAGGGTGTCTGTGGGAAGTTTCAGATGAATTCATTTAAATTATTATGATATAATTTGTTTTAATAAATAAATAAATAAATTGAAATGATTCCCTTCTGAAATTATAGCTGTAGAGAAACCTATTTTGCTGTTTGTGATTCAAAACAAACATTTCTTGACTTGGCTGAAAGACTTTTGTGTTTTTTCATATTGTTAATGATGGAGTCCTTCTATAAGAAAGACACCAAATCGTATTACTGGTCTTTTCCCACCACCATTAATCAAATAAATGAAATAATATATTGTTTAAATTGAAGTTGCTGTTGTCCCCACATTGAAGTAAACCAAGCTAAATCCCACAGTTTTGTGATGTAAAAATATGAAAATGTGAAATTGTAGCCAAAAGGGGGACCAGGTTGGCTTATCCTTGTGGGTATGGGAGAATGTTTGTTTCCTCTGGGAAGCTTTTCCAAACTGCAGACCTCATGGTAGAGCCCCCAGAGGCCCTATTTGAATCACAAATGTCTTTCGCTTCTCAATCGTCCACAGGTTTTGGTCAGTTGAGGAATTTTGGGACCCATTAAAGCCTGGTGACAATGACTTTCACCCCCGGGGCCACCGCAGGGGTCCGCCCCCCTACTGACCTCTCCATTGCTGCCCAGCCATAGCTCTAACGGTCCTGCTCCCAGGTTCTGATTGGTTCAACAAAGCACCCAAAAAAACCCTCTGGGGTCAATGTCTCTTTTCTCTATGACGCTCTTTTCCTCCTTGCTGCGTTGTTCGTGCTCAAGTCGGGGCTTATCAAAGACAATCCACTTCTGTCATGTGGCCAAATCATCTTGACACCCATTTAGCATGCTCATCAGAGGGCAGTTATGAATATTCAAGATGGTGCCAGGGGCCAGTGAGAGGCAGAATCTAAGAGATGAGGATGACAGATAATGGGGAGTGTGTGTCCAAGACAGGGGAGAAAGAGACACAAAGAGAGAACATTAAACATGTTAATGTGCATCACTGAGACAAAGGAAGTATTAAACAACACAATTACAGAAATCAAATATAAACAGTATAATTTTAAGACCAGAATACACTAAATTAGAGAGGAATGATCAATGAAAAGAATAAAAAGCATTTTGGAGCTTGCATATCAAAGATATACCATCTTTGATGGACAACAGAAGATGACAGAAACTTGAAATTTATTGCAGATCTCAGAGACAATCAAGGAAGACAAGAAAGAATAAGTGTTATGTTTTTCAGTTCGAGTTAACTTGAGTGATTCTAAAGTTCAGCAACCTGATATCAGAAAGATTTGATATAAGATGTGTACAACAATACGATGTGATATATGAGGAGATTGTGAGACTGACCTGTGTGTGTCTGTAGAATGTGCTCACATAATGAAATAGGTGACCCAGAGGTCAATGTAGGTAGGAAACAAAAGTGGACCTAAGATTGACCCCTGAGGAACACCACAGAAGAGAACAGAAGAGGAAGAAGCTCTTTTTTTGACTACCACCTGTGTGGAAAGTCTGAATGAAAATAATGAGCTGATGACAACCAGATATTTGTGTTGATATGCAATCAGATTGATCAGATCAGTACTGCCATGGGTTTTCTTTCCTGCTTGTTATGCGAATAAAATCTAAAATCTGCTCCCTATTGAGCATTTGCAGGAGATGTTTCTCTGTTTCTGGCATGTCTGCACACAGTGATGATGATCACTGGTAATCAGCACAAGCAAACCATCTGCGATCCCTTCTCAGTCTGCCAATCCTGACTTGTACACTGTGCATCCTAACAAAACCGCATGTCTCCATTATCCGTATACATGCTCACCAATGTCCATGGCATCCGTCTGTGTCATGTTCTGGCGCTGTCATGGCTGCCATACTATCCGTTTTTGCTGGATCTACTCTCTGACACATGAAATTCACCTGTGCATGTACATAAATGCCAGTAATTGTAATTGACAGTTGACTTAGAATTGATTTTTGTCTTAAAACACTGACAATAAAAGTAGTTTTTCATTTCTATCATTAGAGAGAGAGACAGAGACTTCTTTTGAACCTCTGTTCGGTCATTCTGCTTTACTGAGGCTAAATCCACTGTATCGATATTCTCATTCACAAATATTTCTGTTGTTAGACTTCGGAAGTGGTGTGAAACCCAGTCACAGCAGTCATGAACTATTACAGTACATGCTACAGACAAAATCTTATTTTATGATCACCACTTTGCAAAACAAACAAAAACACAGGTCAGTGACAGCGGCTTTGCTGTAAGATGGAGTTTATTGACATTTCAAATGAGTGATCATAGAGAAAGTGTTATGGAAAACACTTTGGTGCTACTTATGAATCACAGGCTTTTTATGTCCTTGAGCCTCTTGTGCTGTTGACCACTGTTTGGTTATGAATGTATTGGATCTTGTGAGAACAAGAGAGCCGAGCCAGGAAGGAGCGAGTTTGTCTGAATGAGCCTGCCTGTCTCATTGACACTGATGTCAAAAACTTCTAGGATCACATCCAAGCTGGGACAAGTGATCATTTGAACTTTGAGAATGCGGCACTGTTCCAAGCTTTGATGTTTCAGCTCCTAAAGATTGTAGATGGAGACAGTAAGGGTTATCAAGCATGTTGCATTTTCATGAATTGTAGACGTTTGTGGACCTACATGATGTTTGTGTAGTCGTATTTGCGGCGTATTTTCTGGTTGACATCGTTGGGTTACAGTTGAATGAATTATCTAAAAAAGGGATTTAGTACATCAGATATTTGCCTCATGTCTCAGTTGTTAATTTTCACATTTTGTCCCTCGAATACCCCATGGAAAATCTGACCAGGGTTTTCCTGCCCCGAAGCTGAACTACTGAACAGACAGAGGGAGCTTCAGTTGTCGTCACTAAAACTTAGTCCTCGGTCGCATCAATTTATCAAGTGATCATCAATTATGAAAAACAGGGCAGATGGAGAAAAAAGGACAAGAAATCTTGAATGTCTCAGCACTAAGTAGGGTTGAGTACCGTTCATGTTTGAACTGATACCAGTACCTGGAATTTGGTACCAGTACCTAATGGTACTTTTTTGCAGTACTGCGCTCTCCTTGTAATAGAGGGAGTAGAGTAATTACTGTTGTAATAAGTCCAAAATTCTCAATTTAAACATTATTATTCATTTTGAACATTTTGTCATTTATTTAGAAAATTTTATATTTATAATATATCACATATTTATAATATATCACATTAATAAAATCCCTCCCTACCTCCCTCTCATCTCCCAAACTCATCCCTACACCCTCCAGCCTGTCAGTCTGTCACCAGGGCAGTAAACATTGTTGTTTACGTCTCAGAGGAAACACATGTGACGTCCTTCCTGTTATTGTTGTTTTTGTCATAACTAATGCAGCTGTATTATTTTGTTTGTAATAGTGTGTAATTCATGAATGCTGGTTTCATACTAAGGTTTCGAACATACAAAAAGCTCTCACCTACTGTTACAGCGTGCTAAATAGCATGTTGGTAGGGAATTTGGCTAATGCTAGTAAAAATGCTAAGCCAATGTCAGCCAAGACAGTGAAAGAGGTCCAGTTGTCTCCAACATCAACTTACCCAACAAGCTTATGAATCACCTGAAGATGCTGATGAGGTTGTGTGTCCCTTAAAGTTTTGTTGTCCGTGGAGGGTTCAGTTAAACTGTTCAGACACTAACGTTCTCTGCAGCTGCTGTGGGGGTCTTTGTTTTCAGGCTAAATGCACTAAACTCTTCAGTTTTTACATACATATTGTGTTTGTTTAGATGGGTTGCACTGGTCAGCTTTGCATTTTACATTAGAAAGATTGCAATGAGTGTTGTCTGCATTGAGCTTTAAAAAATGTAACCACACTCCTGACTGCTTTTGGTTCACTATTGCCCTGACTTTAACAATCTGCAGAGGTAACATCGCTGTCTCTTTTTCTTTTTCTTTATATTCTCAGTTACTCAACCGAATACTGCTCATCTCCCTCACCCCTTCTAAAGGTGTAGGAGAACCTATGGTCACAGAGAAACTGGTAAAAAAAAAAAAACATGAAAGGCTATATATAGAGTCAGTGTTTGTTTTTGACTGTTCGGGGCTACGGTAGAAACACAGCAGTTCAACATGGCCGCCTCTAGGGAAAAGAACCCTTGCCCCCAGTAAATAAAGGGCTCATTCTAAGGTAACTAGAACACAACTATTCTTTTTTTTCAGGTGATACACTAATGAAAACAAAAGAATATCATGTTCCATTTCTGCCAGGTTCTCTCAATAAATCCTCATAAATCTTACACTCTGGACCTTTAACCAAACAGAAAAATATGAAACTGACAATATAAATTCCTGTGTCATTGTGATGTGGTGTGCCATACACACACTTCTTCATCTCTCTGCCTTTTGCTTTCCATCTGCTTCCTTAACCAACACTCTCTTTAAACATGGATGTATGCACAGATGGATGGGTGTATACTGTAGATAAGTGGTCAACAAACCAATCTCGCTGCTGTGGTTAGCCACTTTCTTGACCTCTGTATGTGTGTGTGTGTGTGTGCATTTGCTGTGTGTTTCTTGTGTGGGGGATGCGGCTCCTTTGAACGTCCCTCCACAACTTAGCCTACTGTATCTCACTGAGATGGATGGGGGTCAGGGCTGGGCCACCCACTCCTCACCACAGTCCCAAACCTCTAAGAGGACTACTTGTATCACGCCTCAAGAACATATGGATTCATTTAGATGTTTATATACAGCTAATGTGTTTATTTTGAACCCAGGAGTCAAGAGTGTCGGTCACTTCTTTAGTTATTAATAGTTTGGGCCAAACTCCCGTCGGATGGTTCATGCAGTGTTTACATGACAACAACAGAAAAGTTGTGCCATAAATAGCCTTTAAAAAAACCATTTCCACATATGACTGAGTATGAGTTATTGTACACGGTCGTCTGCATTACCACACCAAAACACCAGTTTGCACCATCTGTACGCTATAATGTAAGTCCATAAGTCTTCTGTCTTTGATCCTCCAGTTCCAGTCCTGTTTCCTTCAGCTCTGCAATTTCAGACTGGTGAGGAGGGTGTCTATCTACGGTCCTGGCCCATCTGTGTCACAGGCCATATCTGTCATTATCCACATTTTATTGTTCTCTCTTTAGTATTGCCTGCTGCCTGCCCCTGGCCTATCCTCAGCACCGCATTCTCTCTGATGAGTCACAAAGGTCATCAAAACGCTGCTGGCTAGTCTTTGGTGACAGCGGTAAAGATGAGGGTTCTTGTATAAAGTCAAGGTTGAGTCATTTTAAGGGAAGAGCCTTTAGCTGGTTTGTCACTTGTGGATGAGTCATAAAGGTACACGATGACGTTGCCAGAGCATGTTGAAATGAAAGCAGCAGTAGTCGACTTCAGGAAATAACAACTTTATCCCCGCAGGGTCATCATCAGTCACAAAGACGCTCTGCTTGCTGCCCAGAAGGATTACAAAATGATAGTGGCAGCTGTAGGGAATTCTGTTAGGTGAACACTAGTGAGTAATGACTGGAGAGGTGGAGGAGGATTTGGAGGAGAACACAGTATCAGAAGATCCCAGAATGACTCACACCATGTCAGTTAGAGTGGGGTTTCCTGCAAATGCACGTCTGCCACATTGTGTAGCAGTTCTGTCTTTCAACAACGAGCTTTCACCAGATTTATTAATGAGACTTATTATAGATGAGTCTGATATGTGTCTAATATTGGGTCGGGGGTGGGGGTGGGGGTGGAGGATCAGGATGCACTCATTGACCCAGGCAGACAGATACTGTAAACTCTAGCCAGACAAATGCTGCCCATCCCGTCAGCTTGCTAGCAAGGGCAGTGAGGTAGATAATAATTGTCAGCTTGGCTGTGCCGGTGCCAATGCCAGGGTGGGCTGTGCCTGGTGGGTCTGGCTAAGATGGACTAGATCACTGTGGGCATCAGGAGTCCACAGGAGGATGTACACAGAGTCAATCAGATTACTCCAAGCACACGGAAAGAAAATATTGCTATTAATTTCATATAGTTAACAACTAGGGATGCATGATATATAATAAATATAATAAAATGAATGGAGAAGGAGAAGAAGAAGAACAAGCACAGTACACTGTTCATGATGTCAAACTGCTGCACCCAGATAGAGCCACACAATGTAGAATAGAGGTGTGGTTCTCAACTTCTTTGCTGTCAAGAACCGTCAAACTGTCACACATCTAGCCATGGACCTGTATTTGTTAAGATACAGTCTCAGAAATCCACATCTGATTAGATTTAGGTGTTCCATAACAGTCTATAATATACATTGGCAGATTAAAAGCAAAGAATGTGAAACCTATCAACAGTAAAGTCCTCCTTATTCTAGTCAGTAAAATGTTAGCAAAATTAAAATATTAATAATTTTCATGGAGCCCTTTGAACACCCCTGTGGGTCCCCAGACCTCAGGTTGAGAAGCACTGGACTAGACAGCCAAACAAAGAGGAAAAAAAGTCATCCTGCATCCCTATTTATAGCACCAATTTGTGTCTTGATTTCCCTACACAGTGTCTGTATCCTAAATCTGCTCTCTATATATTCTTTTACAGCCATCCAGATGTTGAAGTCAAACTCCACTCAGAAAGTATTTCTGAAGACAAAAGGAATCATGCGAAGCAAAGCAGAGCAACGCAGCACCAGAAAGCTTGTTGTGTCACCACCTAAGACCTCATGCTTGGGTCAGACTCTTGGCACACCTGAGTGACATCACAAACGTGGTGGAAATGACCAGCGCAGATCTGAGCCACATGTCACCTGTGCAAGCTATAAAATGTAAGTCATATGGCTTTATTTTTCAACTTATCAAGCGCTGATATACAGCTGCGAGCTGATGTGATACCTCCAATAGATCATCTGTGTTATGTGTGTGCGTGTGTGTGTGTGTGTGTGTGTGTGTGTGACAGAATCTGCATCCAGACGCCACCTGAGCTCCATACCTGCTCTGGGTTTGTCTCTGGGTTTGATCAGCTTGGGAGGAAATGAGATTTTCCCGTTGGTCTGCGCTGAAGTATATTTATCACTCAGATCACTCAGAGCTGTGGAGAAGAGGAAAAGTGGTCTGGCATGAGATCTGTCACTAAGTCCTCCACATTTTATGTCACCAAACTATTTGGTGGCCACTGAAATTGGGACCTCCTGTTTAGACTGTGGGAACTGTTGGCAGTTGGTGCAAAATCAAGCAAAGTTTCAGCTCATTGTGAAATAAACAACTTCTGTGATGCTTTACAAACAGTTTCACCTACAGCATCCAACCGAAAGGAAATAATTACACACAAAAAAAAGTCAGTCAGTCTAAGAATGTTGTTAACGGTTTTGATGTTATAATTTTAATATTTTATTCTGTACTCAACAAAAATATGAGTGCAAGACTTTTGTTCTTGCACCCATTTTTCATAAGTTGAAGTTAAAAACAATTCTTCTATTAACACAAAATGTTTATTTCTCCCATATTCTTTTCAAAAATTTGTCAATATCTATATAGACATAGAGATGCTGATTAAACAGCAGGATTATTGCACAGGTGTGTCTTGGACCTTTCACAAGGCCACGCTATAATGTTCATTTATTACACTGAACTATGGCTATTTTACGTAGGACTACAAACACATTGTTTTTGTTCAGGAGGGCAAAGTCATGATCCATGGCCTTTTATTGTGACCAGTCCAAGACACACCTGTGCAATGATCCTGCTGTCTAATCAGCATCTCTATACGCCACACCTGTCAAGTGGATGGATCATCTTGGCAACACGGATTTTGACAAATTTGCAAACAGAATTTGAGAGAAATAATGTGCACAAAATGTACGCGCACAGAAGATTTTTAACTTCAACTCATGAAAAATGGGCACAAAAACAATAGTGTTGCATTTATATTTTGTTAAGATATTCCTCAAATTTGAGTATAAATTATTAATCACAACCAAAACCAAAAACATGTCAGAACATAAAATTTGTAGTACAAGAGGGCCATGCTTTCATCACTGTGATACATATGTACAGTTGTTATATAGGATGTTTTCACACTCCGTCTCCTCTCAGTAATGGTACAAAATGTCAAGCGGTAGTATTGCTGACGTCCTCATCAGTCTGTTGCTAGTGGAGCTGTTGTCGTTGTAGTAAGATGTTTGAGAGAACAGCATGTCAGCAGTGGCAATTAAATGCATCCAAATGGCCCCCTCTGGACATGACAAATACAGTCCAGGTGTCCAAAGGAAAAGGTTCAGCTATGGAAAAAAACGTGCAGCGTACGTCAGGACTTTGACACAGGAAGCAAACCTGGGGACCCTGGTGGATGGAGGTAATGCTGCTAACGTGTAGGACAGGAAATTGGAGGTATTAAAAGGATGGAGACCACCAGAAGCCTGAATGTACAGCACATATCTTTCTTATTTTTCCACGTGTAGCTTCTTCTTCTGACGTCACAGGATCGAAAATGCCAATGATGCCATACATAGTCCCATTCCTGAGCTTTCAGCACCTTAGGATTGAGTTTCCCATCATGCTTATATACAGTAGTGCTGGTCAGTAAACAGCCTGGGTTTCTCCCTTGTCATACTGGAGCTCACTTCCTGTCACTGGCCCCACGGTGGGAGCACACAATGACAAACACCACCCACATGAGCTCCCTAGCAGGCAGCCGGGCTGACAGGCAGGGTGACACAGGGGTTATTTGTTTCTGTCAGAAGCACAGGAATAGTTTTCCAACTCCTCCTGGAGTCAACAAAGCAGGCGTGCATTCACTGGCCTGCCACCCGGGCGGGATGTGCTCTTGTTGTGATTACCTGTCTCTGCAGAGGAAGGGCTCTCTCTGAGGACCTATGGAAAAATGCCGCTGTCTGCCAAGTGCCATGATTAGCGCCCCGGCCGGTTCCTGGGTCAGCTCAGAGGGCAAAAGTGTCTCGACCAGCTGGGGGATTTCCACTGGCTCTGCCCGAGCTGTGATTATTACTGCGTACAGTAGAGCGTCGACTCTCAGGGACCGCATTCCACTTTAGACGGTTGTACGGCGGTACTCCCTTCAGTGTGTGGTGGGAGTTGGATCAAACATTGGCTTTACATCTGGTTTAAATATTGTATTGTTAATGGCCTCAATTTTTCATTGAGTCATGTTATTTAATGTAACTGGATCAAAAGATAGGAGGGTGGGAACTGCCGTGCTGATAAATATCTCATGTTAATTTAAAGACCGATTAAGTGTAATAGGGGCCGACCGATACTGGATTTTTGGGGCTGATACCGATATTAGGGAATGAAATCAGCAGGTATTCTTTTTTTTACAGAATATCATATGCAGAATATAGAATATATAGGAACACGGATTGTTTTGCAATGATCCCTCAAAAGTGGTCAGTAGGGTTGAACAGAAGGATGATGCCTTCATCCATCATGATGCCTGACAGTCATCGACCACTGAGCCCCCTACCATTGTAATATTATAGAACTGATGAATCTGTATTTTAAGGAGTGTCAGCCAGAGAGTGCAATGAAGTGAATGAAAATGAAGGATGGATTTATTATAATAGCGCCTTGCACCTGACTTATTAAAGGAAAAAGATCATAAAGTACTGCCCAATTAACAATTAATATCCAGGACATGTAAATATAAAAAGTATACAAGAAAGTATTTAACAACAATATGAATGATATCGTCACCATATGCCAGTTTGGTAGACATCTCTCACCAGTGTTCAACACTTGTGATAAAGATATGTAAAGGAGGCAGGATATTTTACAGTTTAATAATAAACTTTATTTCCAAAATGACATTGAGACACTGAAACAGTGAACTTTATCCAGTATTTTAGTAATTACATTTCTAAATAAAAAACACATGCAGAGGAAAATATAAACCACATTTAAAAAAAAAAAAAAAAAAGGATAGAATATTCAGAGAATGCCGCCTTTAAAGCTAACAAAAAGAAACAATAGGCAGTATGTTTTCATATAGATATTGGACAGCATATATGCTGATACTGATAGTGATGACTGTGATAGGCCAATATGTCAATAATAAGCCAATAATATCAGTCAACTGATATGTAGATCGGGCTCTAAAGTCTAAAAATGAAAACAGTTTTATTCAAAGACTTGACTGATTGACTGACAGACTGACAGATCGACTGGCACTGTGCCACAGACGTGGTCCTTACACCTTAACATCAGGATCCTCTAGCTTGCTGCCAGGGCTCTAACACTGCATTCTGCATCACAAACTCAGTGCTGGCGTTTGCCAGAAAAAGCACAACCAGTTAATGGTTCGGAACTCAGGCTTATCTTGGCCATCGACGCAACAAAAGCTATAATTATCTGCAAAATAAACTTGCTTCCTTGATTGTTAGACAAATAATGCATTAAACAGTTCCAGATAAACTTTGTTTTCCACTGTGTTGCCAGCCCCTGTGGAGAGGGAGAGGCATTCAGGCCACCAATACTGGAAGACTGTTTCATTGGGCCGCTCAGGAAGTTCCATGTTCTATGTTCCAGGGCTTTTTAAAATATGAACACCTTATATAACCAATTGTTATTTGAAAATTCTGTTTTGTTGCCCCTGATGTTTCCCACCTGCCAACAGATGAAGTTTTTCTTGTGTATGTCAGCTTTGTGCGTCTCCCAAGGCCTTCTTTATATAGGCCCAGACATTATTTTTGGCATTTTTTTCTGACATGCACCTCCCACTCCTCCCACTTGCTCTGGCCCACCTCCATGAGGGCCGAGGAAGCCTGGCACTTGCCTGAAGCTCTCAGTCAGTCCCGGGCAGCTGGGATCTGGGGGAGCTCCCTGCAGTTCTGCAGTGTGCTGGCAGCCCCCGCTCCCTTACCCCTGCCTCTCTTAATTCTGCCTTTTTATTTCTAGCCAGCTTCAGGACACAATACAGAGGAGCCCTGTGCTGTGAACACAGACACACACCCTTGGGCTTACACACACATCCACACTTTTATAAGCCATTGAAAGAGACAAGAGCAAAGGCGGAAAGAGGAGCAGACGCCTCTCAGATGCTGGGCTTGGCTTCATGCGCCTCTTGACACAGACGGCCGCACACAAGATAACTGTTGTTTATTGTTTATGGAAGGACCCTCTGCCACACTCCGCGCTCTCTTCATCTGGAGTCTCCTAAAGGGCCCCAGCCAAGAGCCACAGGGGAAAAGAAAAATGGAACTCACTGTATCTACTGTACGTGCGTGTGTGTGCGCGCGCACGCCTGTGTGTATGAAAGAGGCTGCATGCATGCTTTTGTTTTTGCATGTTCAGTGGGAATGTACACTTATTGTACAATCTTGGGCGCTATTATTCTTCTGTAGCTTCCGCATTGAGTGTGTGTTGTTTGCTCAGCTGGAGTTGGTTGAGTGTGGAGGGGACGGGGAAGCCATCATGTTCCACTGGGGTCTCAGTCACAATTAAGTCATTACAGTAGTCCATACGTACTTCCTCTCAGATCTGACAGATCTGACAGACGATGGATGGGTGCATTATGTTATGTAACACATTTTGCATTTTGAAATGCATTTGCTCCTGGTTAACATGAGATTGAGGAGGGGAAATGAGAAACATATATAATATACATATATACACATCCAGGAAATAATATTTATGGAATGTAAATAGAATCAATAAGATGGTGATAATAATAGTTGACATCTTCTTATAAAAAGTTTGATATCTGGAAAACATTGTTCATCGACTAACTGCATTTGAGCATTAACCGTCATCACACAGAGTCTTCCTCCCCTCGTTCTGCCGGACTCTTGTGTGTTGTGTCCTGTCAGCTCAGAATTGGTCCGACCATCAAGTGCCACACCTTGAAGTGGGATGCTGTGGAGCAGGTCTCTGTAAGATGTGGGCACAGAAGTCTCATTTTAGTCAGGAGTAAGGATGGATATTTCATGCAAAAATGCTTACGGCCCATTCACACACACATAGGCATTATGCAAACACACCGGAGGTGATGGCCACACCAGCTTCTATACATAAACAAAGCTAAATGCGCTGCAGTATAAACTTTAAGCAACATGAAAAAGCACTCACAGCACCTGACTACTCTTGTTATTTAGTAGCTTCAAACGAGGAGTAATGTTCACAGTTTCTCTTAACTGTAGCCCAATATTACACTGTTAGTCCAACAGCACACAGGCAGTGGGAAAAGCCATATTAGCAACACACTCTCACCAAATTCAACAGAATTAGCTACAGAGTAAACACTAAAACAACATAAAACACAGCAAAACTTACAGCTTTCCAGTTCAAAGTCGGTTCACAACAGCTGGTATTTATCCATCATTCAGCTTGAAAAGATGCCGGCAGGTGCTCATTAAGAAAGCAGTCAGGGGGAGTAAAGTCCATGTCATTAAAAAATAAACTTTTTAGTCTCTAAGTCTTCAGTCCTCTGCGGCTGGGGGCTGATGGTGTCAGTTAGTGTCCCATTACCCTGTTAAATACATCAGTGTCTGCCAACGTCATGTCGGTGCCTGGTAATAACACAATACTACCAGGGCAGGTAATAACGTGAGATTTGGTAGTGTGGCGTTATTTCCAGGTGCCGGTAAAACAAGGGAAACAAGGAACCATAAAACCATAGTCACATCAACTGTCCAATTTTTTAATAATTTAATGACTATTAAATATAAATATTTTAAAATCATGACCCACAGTCAGGAGCAGTCTTGAGTCCAAGTTAGCATGTTTTGCCCTCCTTCTCTCCTCCTGTGGTGGTCCCTGGTGCTGCAGCTGATCTGTCTGTTTGTCAAAAGATGCTATGTGCATCTGTGATCATCTCAGTCTCCATTGCTCTTTAATTCTCAACCCACGCTTTCTTTTACGAGGCCTGCAAGTGTATTTCTGTCATTGGTGACACATGTTTCAGCAATAAAGCCGAAAAAATAACTGATTATTTAAGAGAAAGGTAGCTGAGTTTGAAGGAGCTATCAGTCGCAGCATCTGCATGTGCTGCCATTGCCATAGCAACTGAATGAAAGCCTGAAGACATGTCTAAAACCATCAATATATTTACCATAATTATGAGTTCAGCTGCCTGTTCCACTCTATTCTGATTTCTTTAGATTGAATTTAGGTGATATAATGGCAGTGAATACAGTGTTATAAGTCAGGAAATGAAAAAAAAATCACATTATTTGTAATGATGGAATATTTATGAGGCAACAAGTTGTCTCTGTAAGCTGATTTTGGCAGATTGTAAAAAAAAGCCGTGGGAGTGTGTAGATGTTGGGAAAACATACAGTTCGACAGACAGCAGCAGCTTCTGAATGGAAAATGTATTACTGGGTTTAACCTTTGCTGGATGCTAATTGTAATAGGAAAGCAACTGAATCTCCGTCAATGACACCACTCACTGGTTGTGCTGTTAAAAATGTATCCTATTAAAAGGTATTACATGATATTTTATTTTATGATTCCACTTTATGAGGCTAAATATATAGTATTTGACTTCTCTGCCCACTCGGGTCTCAGCTCCTCCCTACCATTCACAGCCATGTGCTGACAGAAACTTGTTGGTCTGTACCAGGTTCTCAGCAGTTAAACCCAATAGAAAGAGAAATTCCTTCCTAATGGTGCATGAAAGTAATGATTCACCACTGTACTGTATTATTGTTTGAACCCTTGGCGGATCTTTTCCCCATTACCTCAACACTGTACCTAAAGAAACCCCTTTTCATTTTCATGCACTTTTATACATTTTTTCTCTTGCACAGAGTTTGAAAAGATCTCGGTTTGATGCGTCTCCCCCGACCTCTCATCAAAATGTGCAGTTAGTAGGAGAGAGGCTGCAGCTGGACACTGATCAGGCCTGATGGCGATAGTGCATGAATAGCGGGGGTAGCCCTGGGCACTATGAAAACGTCCTGCTGACGACTGTACCGACAGGGTCACAGCCCCTCCATGCTGCCCCACGAAAGGAGAGTGGGAGTAAACAGGCGTAATAGGGAGAGTCTAAAAGAGACTTGGACTGTGTTCTTGTAAATAATTGCATTCATTGTTCTCTGCCACTGTTGGTTATGGTCACAAGCTGTTTGGTAGGCCCCTGTCTGTCTGGTGCTCCCCATGAGCCCGGTGTCAGCCCCTACGCCCCCGAGGGGAGCAACTTGTGCCAGGGGTGACGATGCCAGCTCCCTGACCCGGTGGCCCCGCGTCTGACGTGCCCACGCCAGGAGCAAACGGTCCCTGGGCCAGCTCCGAGACTCAGGGCGTGCTGTGCACATGCTGCTCCGCTGTTAAATAAAGCTGGTTCAAAGAGCACATTCCTGCCCCCAGCCCAGCAGTGAAATAGCAGGCTCTCTTGCTTGTAGTGTCAAAGCGGCAGATTGTTTCATTTTATTGCTTTGCCTTTATCTCGGCTGACTCTGCTACAATCTGATTGGATGCAGCATGTTATTAGCCTCTGTTGTTGGCTGTGGGAACAGCAGATGGCCTGTTTGGACCAGATTACCTGTAGTCCTTATCTTAAATGAAGAATTCATTCCAAGTGCTCAGATGTTAGCTGCTCATCCACATTATGAATGTGATGCAGCACAGTTGAGCTTATCTGGAAGTTAACACCCACATCTACTGTAAACCTTTAATAACCAGCTGGAAAAAAAACATTGCTGTGTTCACACTGTATTTTATGTATTGTGATAATAACAGGTGATGATAGCTGTTTAGGATTCGTCATTTGAGCTAGATAGCACAACAGAGCATGAGCATCATTACATTTACAGCAGCAACATTAAACAGAAACATGTACACTTATCCCAACCACTTTTTTAAATGGCTGATTTTGTTCCCATCACTTTTTAAAGCATAATTTGTTTTAAAAAATTGTTATGAAAAATAGCACAAGCTGTTTTGCATTTCCATTTCCACTTTTAACGGGCCGAGCTGTGCTGAGGCGTACCCAAAATAGACATCTCAGGAGTAGGACCAAAACACGCAGGACCTGCCTCCAGGTGTCCAAGTGTCTGTGTTCAGCTCTCAGTACTTTTGTAACTTCTAACTGAATCTTCAGTCTCACTCTTGGAAGGCTTGTTGTACCTTTAGGTGCTTTATTTTACTGTTTGACGTTTGCTTTCAGCTGGATAGAACTTGTGTTAAGTTGACTGCTTCATACTTAACATCTAGTTATTCCTTTAATTGTTTCTTTTTTGTCATATTTAATGGCTTTGATATTGGATTTTGTTATTGCTGGGCTCACTGACACGCACCAGTGCCTTCAACTTGTGATACCGGCATTGTTTGATTGACTGACATGTTGTTGAAGCTGTGGATGTGATGGATAACTGTTGTGCTGTCAGACTCTCAGTTTTTGATGCATCTATATGCTTTTTTATTTTGTCTGAACCACACTAATCATCTACTTTGACTGATCCCTCTATTACATTGCCTGAAATCATTCTCTTGAAGACCATTTAATTTTATTTTTTTCGTCTGAGCCCTTATGTCCCCACAGCTTTTCACACACAGAGCTACACCCTTGGAAACATGAGCTTTCAACAAAGATTTCACTCGCTCAACAGGAGCTTCAGGAAATAGTTCAAAGCTGTCTCCTTAGAGGACTGAAGAAGATCTCAGACAGATGCTGCGAAATGGATTGTAACATGAGAGGAATTAAAAAAAAAAAAAGAAAGAAACCAGGAAGACTCATCTCGAGGTTTACTTTTTCTCTCCAAATCTCCCCCTCTGGATTTCTCTTTTCTATTCTTCGTTACATAAGTGTCAGCCGGAAGCCTCTTTGCGTTACTGCTTCCAAAGTAACATTTGCATAAACAAGCGTGGGAACTACGCCGACCCAGCACAGCATCATCTGCAGCCTGTAATGACAGAGCCTCAGTGACATCATGAGTGTTTGAGTGTGGGGCTCTGGTAACGGTGCTGTGCATCTCCTCAAAATACCAGTGGCTAAGTGGAACACACAAGCTGAGCTCGGCAATGGAAGTCAGATGCTCTGGGGCTCTTTTCTTTCGCCATCTAAAGTCACCCCTTTTTCTTTCTTCGCCCGCTGATAGGTTTAGGAGACTCAGACTGAGGGGCCTCCTCCACAAGGGCTGCGGCTGACTTTACTGTATGGTAAATGTCAGAAAATAAATGCAGGCCTCTGCAACAAAGTGGAATTGGATCTAATCTGCCCCAGGCCACCGCGTTTGATCTGCACCCCCTTCAGTATAGCTACCCACATCTCTAGTAGGGAAAAAAGTGCACAGCACATCCAGGATGTTATGGTATTTTGTCGTATAATAATCTGACGTCACGGTGGAGGAAAACTGTTTTCATATGTTGCTTGACATTATGAAAACGTTAGGTCATGCATTCATACATTCATTCACATCTTATCTTTGTTAAAGCCTGTAGCTTTTTCTTCTTTTTTTTTTTAATTGACTTCCCGTAAAACCGGTAACCAGGTTCGTATAATAAGTTTGTTTCTTTTGCTTTCATATTGTATACATTATCCTGCTGAGTGCTTGCATCTGTGGTGCATTCCTGCAGCACACAGAGATTTGCAATTTTTTAACCCAGCAGCCGAAATCTGATACAATGCCTGGATTTAATGGAGACTCTTGAGATCGTCCTGTTGTGAATAACGTGCTCTTCATGTGAATTGTCAAGAATAATTGTAGGTGGGGAATGTTTTATCGGGCCTAACTGAGGTCAATCATTCTGCCACAATGGAGCAGAGATCAAAGACGAGAGAGAACAAAAACTCCTGAGCCTACAGGTAGTGCAGCAGTTAAACTGGAAGTATGAAACACACCCACCCACGCACATTCAGTTTCCCAGCGAGTGTGGGATGATCCCTAAAGATGTGAAACCCAAACCATGTTGTGTGTTGGTTTTGATCATGTGTTTAGCATCAGATAATGGATTAAGCGGTGAGTGCTAAGAACGCAGAAAAATAAAAAGACTTTATTGTGTCTTTATAATTGCACCAAATCTGGTCACATTAAAATACAACACACTAATATTGCCGTCAGTTCAACGAATGGTTTGACAGTGTTATAAAGAAAAGACATTGCTCAAATATGTCTACAGCGCATGAGTTGATAAATATTTACGACATATTTTTATTGTTGCACGCTATTAATTTTGTGCTTACATCAGACATTCCAGAAACTCACTGGAAAGTGTGAGCTGTTAAGTACTTGACTTCCTTTAAAAAGCCAACGTTGCTCTGCTGTGGTGATGGCATCAGAAAAAACAAAACAAAACAAAAACAGATGCAACTAGAAATCTCTGTGAGGGAGAGCGTGCATACTGTAACTGCACAGAGACCAAACAGTCTCCTAAATTTATTATAATAATAGATAGTTTTGATGTGTTTGGATCCAGATGTGCATAGCAATACACACTGACAAGCATTTGATTGTTTTCATCCAAGTACAGTAGTTCATGAGAAAAATATCAAAAATGCTTACAGTCTTAAGAAATTGCTGAATCCACACATTGATTCAGATCAAAGACAAATCACTTGGCTGGAAGCTTGTCTGTGTGCAATTTATTAAAATCTGTTTTTGAGATATACCAACCTCCAAACAAATACACAGACAAACATATCCTCCTGAGCAGAGGTACAAAGTATTTACTTTGGATATGGTTCAACACCTAAGAAAAACTATTTCTAGTATTCAAAATATTACTCCTAAAATTATGTTAAAATCTTTAGCATACATTTAATATGTAAAACATCAGGCAATAAAGCCTAAGGCATGAGGCATTTATGAATCATTTATTAGGGTAGTCTTATTGGGAAGTGGTAACAGACTAATCAAAAACAAAAAACACACAAGGTTCACACAGTACTGCAACGGGTGGAGGGGGAGAGAGAGACAGACAGATGGAGGTGGTGATTGTGTCTATAGATGTTAATGCTGAGGTAAATGCAGCCATACACACAAATGAAACAAAGACAAGTTGCACTCCACAACGTCACAACATCTGTCCATCATTCATTCTGTCAAAAGTTTTAGAACACCCCAATTTTTCAAGTTTTTTATTGAGAATTATGCAGTTTAGTGTCTCATTGTAAATACATATTATTTTTTTTAACATTTTTTTTCTTATTTAACAATTGAAGTTAAAAAATCATGGAATCAATTTATAAACCAAAATGTATTCTAAACTTTTGTACAAGTCATCGACCCTGGATCCAGCAAAACAGCCCCAGACCATCACGCTTCCTCCTCCATGTTTGACAGTTGATGTCACACACTGAGGAATCATCCTTTCACCTACTCGACGGCGTACAAAAATCCTGTGTGATGAACTGAAGATTTCAAATTTTGACTCATCAGTCCATAACACCTTCTTCCAGTCTTCAGTAGTCCATTGGCAGTGTTTCATGGCCCAGGCAAGCCTCTTTTTTTTTATTCTGACGTCTTAGCAGTGGCTTTCTTGCTGCAACTTGACCTGTCAAACCTGCAAGTCAAAGTCTTCTCTTCACAGTTGAAACTGAGACTTGTTTACTACGACCACTATTAAACTGTGCTTGAAGCTGTTGTCCTGTGAGCTGCCTATCACACAAGCTGTTGACTCTCAGAAACTTGTCCTCTGATTCTGTTGTGGCTCCAGACCTCTTCCTGTCAGAGATTCCCCAGTTTCTGAGTGCCTTTTGATGGTGAGAGAAACTGTACTCACTGACACCTTGACTTTCTTCGCTATTTCTCTGTAGGAAAGACCTACATTTTTAAGTGTTATGGTGGTTTGTCTCTCTTCCATTGTTAATTGCCTTTTTCTCGCCATTTTTAGAGCAACACACTACTTTCTGCAGTACGATACTGTTCAAATAATGCTCATGAGGGTATGGTACCATAGTGTGTTCAAACACTACTTTTATGCAGACAGAGGGGGTTGTAAGGAATCAAGAGAAGTTGGGATACCTGTAGGAATTGGTAGCACCAACTTTCAAGGCTTGACCAACCTCCAGAACACCTTTCAGTTGTTCACCCATTTCATGTTCCCTGAAAAAGGCCTTTTTGTATAATTCTGAAATGTACATTATCTTTCAGTTTTGGGTAGCCTTACCATTTTTTTTACCTCTGGCAGTTCACCACTTACCTTTGTATCATTTCAAACTATTCATTGGACTTGAACTGATTGAATTTCAATTAAAAAAAAATGGAAAAATTGGGGTGTTCTAAAACTTTTGACCAGTAGCGTATATATATACACACACATACACATACACACGCACACACACACACACACACACACACACACACACACACACACACACACACACACACACACACACGCACACATGCACACACACACACACACACACACACACACACATATATATACATATATATATATATACACCTACATTTAACACACATTTGTTTCTGCCTCTACAACTTTCCTTGGGGCTCTTGTAAATCACATCTTCATTATGTTTCCACCTCCTTCTCAGAGGTGGAGAATTTTCCCCACAAAACTGCTCTGAGTGTGCAGAAGCTGCTGATGACTCAGTCGGTGTTGAAATAACATGAATGAAAAGTAACGTCTAGAGGGAATCACCGCTAATGTCAGCTCTTTCCAAATGTGAGCTTGTTAGCAAAGCTTGCTAGCTTCCATTTCATATGTGAAATACAAACTTAACAGCACAATGTCATATTGGAATACTTGCCAACCCTCCTAATTTTCCCAGGGGGCTCCCATTTTTCATTGCCCTCTCCTGGTTTCCTCCCAGGGTAACAGCTCTCCCATATTTCCCCCAATGTTACAACCATTTTATTTTTCCTTTTTTTTCATATCACAACCTGTTTCTGGCACTGAACAGTGTGCATAAGGCCTATGACTCTAAAAACATACTGTTTCCACCTGGACAACAAGAAAGCTGGCAAAGTCATTTTCTGGCATGCACATGTGAAATTGGACTAGAAGGCTAATTGTTGTGGTCCCATTGTGTTTTCCAGCTAATCAAGAAACAAAGTATGAGAAACTCAAATTTACCTGGAGGAGGATGCCTAGACCCTCCTTTGGTTTCAAAGGTTCAAAGGTACATTCCAAGGTTGGCCAGTATGCATAAACGATGGTGTAATGTAACTAATGCAGTGTGAGCCTTTTGGAAACAGTGTATTTCCTTACGTAAAATATGAAGGGAACTTAGATTTCAACTTCAGAGTTTCAGGTGCATCAGTCAGTAATAGTTTGGATAATTTGATCTGGGCTTGTATGAGGTATTTCATGTATTACTAACAGCTGGCACAACCCCAGTTTGGAGAAGCAGAGTGGGGAAAAGCAATGAATAGTTGTGGACATGGTCAGCAGCAACATTTATTTTAACCACTATCCAGTCCATCTAAAAAATCCAATCATTTTAAGTGTATGCTATATTTAGAATATTTTCACGGCTTTACCGTGCTGTTAGACAGCCTTTTCCAGGGGGAATATGCTGTGATATAAGCCAAATATTGCTCTCGTCAAACCAAACAAACTCTATACATTAAATCAGTCATTCATTTGGTGAATCCATACTGTACATTTAACACAAACACATCACAGATTGTTGCAGCGGTAGACCAGCAACTCCTGTGTAGTTTCATATTCTAAATATGATGTACACTTCAGCTTATATTGTTTGTTTTGTTTTTTTCAGGTGGACATTTTTAAAGTGGCTTAAATATGTTTTGTTGCCATCCCTGTCCACAGCAGTTCATTGCTTAGCTTCCATGCCGGTGCTATTCTCTGCTTCCCCGAACGGAGGGCGTGCAGACTCTGCTGTTGGTAATACTATCGATAAGTACCTCATACAGCCCCACTTCACAAAATCCAAACTACCCCTTTAAATCTGTGGCTGCAGTACCACAAGAAGCATCATTGTTCATAGGCTGATTTTTTTTCTGACAAACTAGTAATTTAAGATACTACATGAGGGAAAGTGTTGTTTTGATTTTAGATCTATCCATCCATTTAACCCGTACGCTGTATTCCACAAGAAGCTCAAAAGTGTTGCTCAGTGTAAACATGTCACTCCTTGAATATCCTGTGAACAGCTTGCAGCAGTATTGCAAGAAGTTATAGCTGTTTTCAACATCTCATGCTGTTTAGGAGGCTGTCCTGCAAAACTCAGCCAAGAAAACACTAATTTAACTACAATGCTCTTTGTTTTTCAAGTAAAGCCAGAAAGACACAGAAGGTAATCATGTCATTTTGCAAGTGCCTCATAGGAAACGAAACGCACGTCAAGCCAGACAAGGACAAAGAAGCTGAGCAGCTGGTTCACATTAACACTAAATAATCATAAAAAAGTTATAAGTTACTAGCGGTTTTATTGTGCCAAGTGTGATTAGTTGTTTCTTTTCTATATGAGATGAAGGCAGCAGGCTGCAGTCCCAGTTTTACCAGACAACCATAGATTACTCTCTCTCACACACCTTCCTAGTCTCTGCATCACATTTCCTCCACTGTTTTTGGAGATTTATGCACAGATTACACAGTATGGTAATTGCATTGTTGAATTTAATTAATTAATTAAATTTTCCTTCTTTACGTGAACAGTTTTACAGATTTACAGGAATTAATCAGTTCAATATTTTAATTAATTTCACTCTCTTTTAGTGTAGAACATCATAAATAACACTTGCTTTGATAAAGTGGAAATGAAAGGAGAAAGGAGAAGAAAAATCAGCACAGCACATGGTCCAAATGCTACGCTTTTCTCTACTTCCTTCCTCATGGTGCATAATCTTGTACCTCCCTTTCACATCCGTTTGCCCCCGTCCACTGGAACCAGAAAATCAATCTGCAGCATACACGTTGTCAAACAATGATGTAGACCTTGGTCTACCCCATCCATGGGGCCAGACGTGATTGAGTCAAGATCTGGTCTGGACTGTTTGAAAATTCGGTCTCAATTACTCCGTGCAGTGTGCTCCCACAAACCCCTAGCTTGAGACACACAGACACACACACATACGAGTACACATGCATATACTCACATCCCTATTTTACAAGTTAAATTAAAGTCAGATTACTATCAGTGCATCCCAAATGTGCTTTTCAGTAAATACAACTCCGCTTCCTCAGCCGGTCGGTTCACATCCCCCACTGGGAGGCCCCTCCAGAAGCCAGCTCTGCACTATCCACGCTATGTACTAATTGTCCAAGCCGGTTGGAGGTGAGGTGAGGTGGATGGAGATGCCGACGCATGGCAGTCATATGTGACTAAGGCCGCTGAGAGAGTCTGATGTGGGAACCATTAGCGCACAGTGTCGGTAGAAGCGTGGAGGCACATGCGGGGTGTGCGGCTTGAACAAATAAGGCCCTCTGTGTTTGGGAGTGAATACCCCTGCTGCCTTATTACCAGTTTGAAGTGTGGTTTGCTGGCGATGACATCAATGACAAACAGAGCGCTCTGGTTTCCTCTTCAGGGATGGAAACTGCTGCTTTGAACTTCAACAACTTCTCCATTCATTCCTTATGGATGGAGACACTAGGAACTTAGTCCTGCATAATCTGCGTGACAGCCAAAGTGCTTCCAGTAAAGAGTGTCTATTAAATGCTTCAAAATAATACAAATAAAAATGTGCTCTGGTGTTTTACAGGTTGCGTTGAGATCAGGTATGAAGTAGGCAGCCAGTGGGCTAAAGTAGCCAGCTAGGGGGGTCCGGATACACGCTCGCTGGGAAAAATATTTTAGTCGTAAAACCCCGACCTTGGGGGTCTCTGGCACATACTGATGCCACTATTCCTTCATATTCACCGATCTTAAAGTATGACTTAAACCCCAGGTCTGAGCCTAACTCCACCCTCTGCATCATTTTGAAAAATGGGATAATGTACAAAGGGTTGAGGAAGTGGGTGGGGTGGGGCGTGTTTGTCAGGGAGTGTCAGTACGTAGCCATAGCCCTGCTGTTCATCATGGGATCATTATGGAGGGAAATTATGCTGTTCTGTGGTGCTTCTACAGCCGTCAAAAGCGCTAGTTCAATTCCCTGTGCCAAACAAATTGAAAAACACTAAGTAGAGGGTTAGCTAAAAATAGTGTCAGCTCCTGTGAATTATGAGTGTCCATCAGCATATATTTGAAAATTAGCCGAGGGACTGGTGAAGGTTGGCTGCCCAACTCTAATTAAAGGGCATTAACATTCATTTGAGCAGTCATAACATCATTTTTTAATATAAATTTAATGGCATAGAGCCATCCCAAACAGTCGTCAGCATTGGCCTTGCATGGTTCAGGATGATTTAAAACAGTATGTGTTATGTTGAGACATTTTCAACCTCCAAAACCTCAAATTCCAATTTTCATAAATTTATTAAGAAATGTCAATATTAACACCCTCACTGATGTTTCATCACAGTACCGTTATATAATCGTTTACAGCTCATAAAATCTGCGGTACCGCTTAAATTATTGCATTTCTTGCCTATTTGCTGACCTGATTGTAAGCATGTAGAGAATTACTGTAAAAGAGAACTAGGCCTTTTGATCATTTTAACACCTCAAAGTCTGTAAATACGTATTACGGGCAGTAAGCAAATATGATATAATAATGAACATTCACTTTCTTGCATACAAAGCAGAAAGAAGTAAAGTAAAATGCAAAAATGTAGGATGTGGAAAAAGATAAATATCTGATCACACATATTACTGCAGGAAATACAATTACATTGTTTGTTTACATGTTTGTTATTTTTGAAACATTAATCAGGGCATCTGACATTAATTTGTATAGTTCAATAATTTGTATAGTGCATAAAAAAAAAAATAATACAAAGCATCCTCAGACATTTTAAACTATAAAGTTATAGCGTGAGGCTGAGACATAGCCTCCATTTACCTCATATGACCTAGGTCATTGACTTTGACAACATTTCCTGTTTCAGTGTGGTTGCAATGTGTAGTGATGGCTCCCTGTGAATAGAGATAATTCATTAAGTTGTTCCTTCAGTAAGCTCATTAATATCTGTGTGGTCTATGGTGAAAATGCAACACTTTCAGTTGACATTTTAATGCTTATTGCTCAAGCATCAAGTTGCTGCCCCTGTTTTCCAGAAGTGAAGTAGCACGTCTAATGAGTATATCCCTACCTGTTCTTAATTTGTTTTATTATTAATTATATTGCTAATATTTGTCAAACACCAAAGGCAACTCTCTGCTCTCTACTCGGCAGGACACAACCTCTCAGCTGAGCATGTGCACACACATGTTCATATAAAGCAGACCTGGGTAAAATATGGCCTGGGGGCCGGATGCAGCCCACTGGTTCCATGTGGCCTGCAATACCATCATGAGTATGTATTAATATTGCAATTAAAATCTAACAAAAACAGTCAGTATCATGTTGCTTATTATTACCATACTCTTATCAGGGCTTTATTCTGAAAGGGGTCACTGCTGTGTTCATTAGTTATGATAATGAACTGTATCTTTTATATTATACTCAATACCAATTCAATCAATATGCATGCATGGCGTAATAAAACACTTGGACCCTTATCAAACACTAAGTGTGAGAGAAGGACTTATGCTTAGCAATGGCATTGTGCTTTAGCTCATTGACAAAGGCGAGTGGTGAGACACAAAATATTTCTGAATGTAGGATAGTTTAAAAAGAGAGTGACTCCAAAGAGTTTTCTCACTAAAGTCACAGGTTACATTGTGTGTTATGTGTTACATCACAGAAGCCTGATCAATTTCTCATGTGGCTCCCCACAGAAAATAATTGCCCACCCCTGATACAGAGCATGTGGGGGATGGACTGATACAGACAGTTAGGCATGTTTCACTATCACCATGCTCATGTTGTCATCAAGTTTAGGCTTGTGATCATAAAATATATGCATAGTGAATTGCAACTTTTTAATCAAAACCAAAAAAAACACTACAACAAAGTAACCAGTGAACTTAAATGAGTAGTGGGCTGTTTGGCCAGCAGCAGCATGTATGGAAAACTCTGATTGAGATAACAATTAGATTTGGCTATTCCCTGCAAATTTTTACACAAATATACCTAAAGAAAACTGATTTTCTGTCAAATTAACCAAATTTCTTACACCTATTTCTTGTCTGCCACATGACATTCAAGCCAGATTATTGCACTTAAAAATGTTTTATTTAAAGATCTGCCAGAAATTTAGGAAAGCAATATTTGGCTAAGTGAAAGGGGTACTTTTCCTCAAACCTAAGCAAAGTGGCCATCATATCTGCTTGAGACTGTTCGGTGATCAGTTATCCCTTCTGTACTTGGTTTTACACGTAGTTCTTTCACAAGCCGTATGCTCCGAATTGCCCACTGGTTCATGTGTCATCATAGACACCCACTGACATGAATAAAGTTGTAATTAAAATGTGAAGAGTTTATGGTGTGTGTGGTATTGCAGGAAATGGGGAGTATTTCCATATATAGTACATGACATGACAGTTTGACTTCAGAAAGACACCTTTCAAACATGTCCAAATGCTTTTAACACTCAGACTTGGGGACGCCAGTGTCGTACTGTAGATCCTTTACTGTTCACCTGATACTGCTGGTAATACCCTCAAATTATAGCTGACATTCTGCATTTTTAACCTCAAGACAATGTCATTCATTCATTCATTCATCCAGTTTCTCTTCCCACATAATCCTTAACAGGGGTCACAGGGGGCTGCAGCATATCCTAACATCCACTGCCATTGCAGGTCTGAAACTTTGGAAAGTACAAACGGTGACACAAATCTAGCTGAGGAGCGTCTTTGGAGTTGGAAACATTTAAACTACTAACTGCTGAGTGATCCTCCCAATCAGAAACATTCAAAGTTATAAGCACTGACTGAAAACATGAATACTCTCTCAATATGTACTTCATCTTGTTAAGAGAACTCGACTATGCCAATGTCAATGAAACCCGTGCATTTCACACTGCTGTTTTCCTTCATTTTGACATTTACTTGTGCAACAATCATCTATTATTGTTCAGTGGAAACAGTACCACATGATGCTGATACATTTGCTTCTCTTTTGTATTGTATGATGCAACAGACTGGGTAATTTTAGAAGTCAGCTCTAATTCATATTATAGCCCCCAAGTGTGTTTCAGCTGTCCTGTAAGCTTTGAGATTCAGACACTTTTCAAAAGCTTCAATGCCTAATATGCGTTAATATAGCATAAGATAAACAGATTTTTTTTTTTTTTTTTTATCTCTGAACAGTTTAGCTATAGAACTGTATAAAACATTTTGATAGTGTAAATACCACCAACTACCATTTTAATGAATAATTTCTATGGCTGCCCTCTATAGTCAACTACACCATTAGTGCAGAAAGAAAGAAAAACCCCTCAAACTTCATTTGAGAGCTGCACCTTGCCATTAGGCTGGGGGCGAAAGTACCAGGGCATTGCTGCAACACTGACCCATTCTCCTGTAACACGATGCTCACCAGCAATATCAGGCACTTGCACTTAACAGAATATTGGCAACAGGGAACGCTGGCAGGAAGTATTACCGGAATGAGCACCAGAACCAGAGCTGGAGTCCCCAGCACACTGCTGCTAACTGTGCTGCAGCTGCCATTAGATAGTTTGCTCAGTTAGCGGTCCTGTTACAGAGCTTTTCTATTGGCACTTTTGGCAGAACTGAGCCAAGCCATGCCATACTTCTTTGCCTTTCCATTACCACTTTTAAACACTTTAGTTTCTCTCCTGTGTCACCATTTGTACTTTCAGGTGTCTGCTTTACTTTACTGTTTCATGTTCACTTTCAGCTGATAGGAGTTGTGTTAAGTTACTAAATAAAAGCCTTTGTATTACAAAATAAGTGGGGGGCATTTACTGTGAAGAATTTATATGAAATTAAGTCTTTATCCACCGTTTTACAGCTGCTCAACTCAAGCTACGCTTGACTTCAGTTAAAGAACAAACCTTCAAGCAAGTGGCAGATTCAGATGGGGACAGGAACCGTTGAGGAGCGAGTTTGTAGTGAGCTGAATGTAGGCGATACATCATCGAGACTTGTGTGAGGTTATACTGTGTTAAAATAAATTAACAGGCATTTAACAGGCGGCTCTCTTTGGGCCCTTTAAAAATATATATTTAAATATTTAAATTAATATCATAACCAAACAACAACTGGTTGACTACGAAAGTGTTTAGTTGAGGGCATCCCCAATAATTTACCAACAATGTACAGTGTTAGAGGTGAAATTGCAAACTCATTCAAATCTAATTCCTTGAAACTTTTCCCTGAGTCATACAGCGATGGGTACAGTACGGTCCTCTACAGTTCAGGTTGTGAATACAGTCCACTGGTACACTGAGTTTTCTTATGCAACCTGCTCAAGGGTGTTCAAAGGCTGCTGAGTGCCCTCTCCTGCTTTGTCAGGCTCACACAAGGGTTTATCAAGTGTAGGGTGGGAAGGCATGACGCTGGAGGACTTTGGAAGTGAGTGCTTGTGTGTGTAAGCAGCGGGTTTGCCTTTGTGCGTGTGTGTGTGTGAATTCATCTGTCTACTGGTTTGTGTGTGAGATTTGTCTGCATCCCAGTGCGCATGCTTGTGTTTGCATATGATTATATGTGTTCACTCACACTTTGATGTGCATGTACGCGTGTGTTTTCTCCTCTTTCCTCAGTCAGGGACTTTGTCCTCTGAAAGGTGTGCCAGCCAGTCAGCTGAGAGACAGGAAAACAAGATCTGAAGCAGGCAGCGGCATTAGAAGTGGGACAAAGATGAGAAAGAAAACAAGAGAATGAGAGACAGGGGTGAACGCAGAAATGTGGCGCCGGGTTGCGGAGTGCGTTTCTTTGAACCTTGTTCCAGATGTTTGTGCATTGCAAATATCGGCAACATAACATGGCAGGCACAAGCAAGATTAGGCTAGAATTTAGTTAATGACAGGTGTATTGTGCCCAGGTAACTTTCATTCACCGGCTCTTTGATCTTGATCACTGTTTCACTTACTCAGGGACTGATTACCCAACTGAGTCACAATAAGTATGGGTAATTAGGGAATTAAATATTTTCTTTCACTCTTTCAGAACGTAGTGTGATTCTTCACTGACCAGAAGAATGTTAATTTGAAGGGAGTTGCTGGAAACTCTTATGATAGGATACTATGTAACAGTGCCAAAAAAAAAGTCCATGATATGATATTTATCGTGGTGTATATGATGTAAGAAACTGGCATGAATTATCTTTGGCAGCGAATGTTTGAATTATGAATGCACAGTAGAACCCTACAAGTCCTGCCCCTTTTCAATCTGAGCTGTAATGACAGTTGAGCAAGTTTGGTACCTTTTGGTTGTATTTACTCTCTAAATTAACCAAAGGTGTGTTTTTGGTGTGACATGAATGAAACCAATCAGTGTCATCTAGTGTTCTCCTTAAGAGCCAGCCTGTGATGCATTGCTATTTAAATGACAGATTCGGCAGGTTGGAGAAGCAAACAGAGATGCCCGGGTCAGGTGGGCCGGGTCATTAAAAATAATATTATGATTAACAGTGGATGTGATGCAGGTGGATGAAATACGATGGAGCGTCTCCCCCTGTCCTGTAAGTGTGCACTTTATGCACGATTCAAGGTACAGAAGGATGACTACACCTGGAAATGTTACTACAGTAGTTTAATTACTGAAAGCAGCCTCTCTGATCAATAAAGAAATCATCTTGAAAGCCAGCGTTGTCTGACATGATTTTGACGATGGTTAATGATCAGACAGCTTGCTTTGTTTCATTACCATGTGTGCAGTAAATCACTGCAGCATATATTGTTAATATTTAAGCAGTAGAAGTAGAAACTGTAGTAATGAACTTGAAAGGACATAGGAAACTCTCCAGAGGAAATACTTAAGGTGACGATCTTAAGTTAGCTAATGTGAGCAAAATGGTAGCTAGCTAGCTAACTAATCTACATCAACATTAGCTGGTTAGTTAGCTAGTGTTTTGCTAACATTGGCTAGCTAGTTAGCTAACATTTTTCTGACATAAGCTAAGTGAAGATGTGACTATAAGTTGCTTTTACGGGAAAAAGAGAAAATTGACTGAGGTACCAACTTTGCTGAACTGTTGGACCAAAGTGCAAAAGGGGAGGGAGTTAGGAAGAGTCAGTTGCAAAAAAAAAAACAATACACCAGTCAGATATATCCTACATATTTTCACAGTCCAGTACGATATTTTTTATTGCAACATTCAATATATTTTTACGTCTCTAGGTCTTACTTTCTCTACAGGCCTAATCTGAGTCAAGACTAAAAGGTGCACATGTAAAGATTAGACTGACATTCAGTGTCTCTACTGCATTGATTAGGGGACTGTGATAGCTGATAGAAAAGCGACTGACAGACGGACTAACTGTCCTGCCACCCACGCTGTTGACAAGGCAGGGTGCCTGATGACGTTGTCATTTGGTAAAGTACAAACAGGAACAGCACTGACCGACCCGGGCACTCTTTGAACTCCAGATGAATTGCGGGTCTATCAGCAGCTGTTCCAAGTGACCTTACCCCACAAAAATCAATCAGTACAAATATACTGGGAGGGCTGGGCGCAGTAAAAAAGGGAAGTAAGAGAGTGTGTGTGTGCGCGTGCGTGCGTGTGTGTGTGTGTGCGTGCATGCGTGTGTGTGTGTATGATGATCTCTGTGCACAGTGTGTCAGCTGGTCCAATGTGTTATGTACAGTGGTGATGCAGGAAAAACAGTGATCTTTCCAGAAAGTCTTTTGATGTTTTTTCACATTGTCACCGTAGTCCTGTAGTCCTGTCCCTTTTTCCACTGACCCAAGTCCAACAGATTGGACTCATGGACTCGACCCAATGGAAAACTCTCCCACATACCAGCCAAACACACACACACACACACACACACACACACACACACACACACACACACACACACACACAAAGTTTCAAGGTGTTCTTTTCAATGATTGAAAGGTGCCATTCGACTTGTTAACCTGTCACTTCCATCCACTTATAAGCAGAAACCTAGTATAGGCCAGCAGGAGACAGGGTGGTGTGGTTTCAGACAGGCCTACATAGACTTGGGCGATGTGATGGTATATACCATGCCATGACAGAAATGTGTCCACCGGTAGAGGTTAAGCAATACCATTTCCACCATGGGAGCTATATTTTAGTGTCTTTGGTATTTAGGGCAGGCTGTTTAGCAAACCAGGACTGGATTCTTGCATGAGCTGGCAAATTCCACTGCTTCATAAGGTAACGTGATTTTGGGCAGCAGGACTGTTTACCACATTTTCACGTGGGAGGAAGGCAACAGTTGTTGGTGGTAATGCACCTCTAAGCTGGTTTGCCAACCACCACAGAGGAAGAGAGTGGCTAGAAAACATGAATGGAATTAAACTGAAACTACAGAACCAGAGGCCCTAATAAGAGAAGAAAATAATGTGATGAAGTACATTATGGTATGGTTATTTTAAACCAGGGCTCAACAATACGGACTGCCCACTTGCCCACACAAAGTAAAATGCCATGTCGAGCAAGTTAATCTGGCAACTCACTTGCCTGACCGGGCAAGTGGTAAAAAATAATTAAACTTTAATCGATTAATCTTCAAACTAGTTATCATACTTAACCAAATGGATCTGGAAAAGGAGACATTTAAAGACATCAACTTGGATGTTGTGCTTATTATTTTCTCACAATTTAAGACATTGCAGCCCTACATTAAACATGGCAATAAACCTTGGTCTTAGCCACTAATAAATAGATGGATATAATAATAGACGATTTCTGACGCACTTGCCTGACTGGACAAGTGAAATTAAAACATTAAAGTTGAATCCTGTAAACCATTTCTTAATTGAATTTACAGAAATACATACATTTACAACAATTACTGTGTTGTGATATATACCAGTACCGTGATATACATATACGGTGATTGAAGATTAGGTCTACATACAGTGTAACACTCCACTTGTCTGCCAGGTTGCCACACCCATCTGGGCACTGGGCAGGACACACTGACTGACTGACTGGCTGTCTGACTGGCTGGTTGGCATTACTACCTCAGTTGGCAAAGTTTCACCCTCCAGCCGCATTAGATTTTTGATGTTTTTTTTCTTCTTTCTGTCATATTGTGTGTCTCTGCCTGCCTGTTGCCCCAGTGCATGCAAATGTGGGCCGAGGTATGCGTTAGTTATCTGCTTCTGGAAAAGCAGTGCCCTTGTTGCTTCATATAGCCCGGCTCTAGTGACCGGCCATTGATAAGGCTAATGTCTCCCGATAGCTACCAAGCTTTCAAGTCCTGTCACAAAACAGCCGGCTCCCTTTTATGTTGTTTTCCCAAGCCAAGGACAGACAGGCCTCCCCACAGGACCGAGCTGGCTAATCAGTAATCACTAACTTGCTGAGCACAGCAGTCCCATTCAGACAGACTGCTTTTTCACTCCTTCTTCTTTGTCATCTTCTTCCTTTGCCTCCTCTACTTCTGCCTTTGCTCCTTCTTCTTCTTTTACCCTCTATTTTTCTTTTTCTTCTTCTTCTTTTTTTGCTATTCAGACTGTAATTTCCCTGAAATCTTAGGCTTTTGGTGATGATGCTTTTCCGCTCTATCAACAGTCGACCGATACTGGATTTTTTTGAGCCGATGATGATATTAGGGAGTGAAAAATTTGATATGTTGGCCGATATTCTTGATACAGAATATAATATACAGATATAGAATAAATACATAAACATAAATGTTTTGCAAAGATCACTTGTGACAAAGAAATGTAATGGAGGCAGTATTTTACAGTTTAATAATACATAGTCTAACACTACACTGAAACCATCAATAACTGGTACTAAACCTGTATCAGTTCCTGACTGGTCCCTAAATATTGGTAAGTTCCTGGAAACAGTTCACCAAGTTTTTTACAAAACATAATGCAGATTGTTTTTATTATTATTTTTAATTATTATTATTATTATTTTATGTATATTAGATCATTTTTCTTGATTCAGATTGTTCTATTAAATTATTTAAAAAGAACAAACAGTGAACAACAACAGTTAATTGGATTTTACACATGTGATGTGCATATATATATATATATATATATATATATACATATATATATGTAGACATACACACACACACACACACATATATATATAAGGGTTTGGACACATCCTCTCATTCAGTGCTTTTTCTTTATTATTATTATTTTTTTAATTATAATTTAATACTTGAGACTTAAAAACTATGACATATGGAATTATATGGAATAAAGTAGTAAGCAAAGATTCTGAGAACAAGGCCAAATGTGTTTTTGCTTTTTAAGAATCTAAAATATAAAAGGCTCTTGCACAATGTCTTTCTCACTTGCAATCAGAATATTGGCTGATATATTGATACTGGAATTTCTCTACTCATATCAGCATTGCATGAGCTCTAAAAATCTGGTATCTATCAGGCTCAACAAAAAAATAACTGCTGAATCACATCTTCTCACGTCTCATGTCAAAATTCTAACAGTACCCGTCCGTACAGATCCGTATAAAATCCTGCCTATGAAGCTAACAAATAAAAACAAAAAATAGTTTTCAGATAGGTGCGTATTGGACAATACATATGCAGATACAAATATAAACCAATATTACTATGATACTGTGCCAATAATATTAGTCAGCCAATAATATCGGTCAGCCGATATATAGATTGGACTCTATTCTGCATGGTGGGTAAAATTAAAGCAACACTGTGTCTTTCATTGTCTTTCTTTGTTTCTTTCAGCCTCTCTTTCTTTCTTTACTCTCTATTCTTCTTGTTCCATCCCTCCCTGCCTCCCTCCCCTGCTCTTTGTTGTTTCTCTGCTCATCCTCTCTCCCTTCATTTGTGGCCGGCCGCACAACAAATGCCGCCCCCTTAGCCTGCTAATGAATCAAGATACAGAAGGGGGGATCAGGAGGTCTGGGGCCATCACTGTGCCACAGACACATGGTGTTATATTAAAACATTAGTACCACTATATGACTTTATTTAGGACTTGCCAAAGAAAATTGATTAGGTGACAGAGACTGAACAAAAGAGGAATCATCCTCGGCCACCCTGACTGGGCTTCTCCTTTCAGAGCCAACAGCAGCAGCAGTTCCTCTCCAAACTTTTGCTGAGAGGCGATCTGGCCATGCTTGGCGTCTTGTTCAAAGACACACCCTCCCCTGTCCCTCTGTTCAGTCCTACAGGCAGTATAATCAGTCCATAGTTTGTAGTCCTCACCTGCACCACACACTGTACTGGGCACATTAGTTTAGTTGTGAGCATTTGAATATATTTTCTGTTCAAATTGTGGATTATCAACTGACTGAAACAGAATCACTGTATTTACTTCTCATCCCTTCACTCCCTCTCCCTGGCTCATAAGTTGCAGCAGTACTCACTTTTATAAAGGTGTTGTTGCGTTTCTGTGTTTGTCGTCCCTGGTTGAGGTAAACTGTGAGTCAGCAGCTGGGCAAAGGGTAGGAACTCTATTCTGCTTCACAACAATAAAAACATCAGTCCATTTGGATCCCCCTCAGAATTTAGACCTATAACTGTAGTTGATTGTGATAATAGAATAGCAGTTAAAAGTAATATATTAGCAAAGGTTTTACCAGATTTTATACATATGAATTAAAATAGGGTTCATTATAAATAATTACAAAACATGTTTTGGTATAATACAACACACAAAAAGATGTATCAGTGATGGCTAAGTTAATGCTGGTGAATTTACACTGGAGATACTAACTTTTACCACACCAGTGTAGGTCAACATCATTATAAGGTTCATTTATTTGCTGATGATATTGAAATGTCCCTAATTAACTTTGGAAAATCTTTGTTTGAAAATATTTCTGAATATTCAGTTGTCTCAGTTTATAAACTTAATATGGAGAAAACTGAAAGAACAGAACACGGGGAAGAGGAAGGTTTTACATCGTCTAAAGTTATGGGGGATTAAATGTGCCAGATTTAGAATATATCATCCTGCTACTTAAGCATTTTACTTATGCCACACTAAAGCTATAAACAGTGGCATACCGTGGGGTTTCAGTCAGGGCCTTCAGTAACAAACTGAACATCCCACCCCCCAACCCCTGCACACACTCACGTGCGCACAAACACACCGACTTTTCGTATTGGTGCTGATACAGCCAAATCAGCCACTACTGCATGAACATCATCAAAACTGTCGATCTTTAAAAACCACAGCACAGACGTTCACCACAATGCACTATATTATGCAGCTATTGTAGTATCACCGTCAGATCTTCATTTATGTCGCTCAGCAGCTAGATTGCACACGCACACCACATGGCACAAAAAAACATGTTTCCACGCTTAACGTAACAACGTTCACCAGTTGCTTGCACAACTTCAGCTGATGAAGTACAGCCACAGTATAATCAGTGCACCGCCTTCAGTTCAATAACAAAAATGAAACATGTACGTTAGGCCTATACATCAAATATTTTACCACAGCTATTCCAGCCACGATATTAAGCCAGCTGTATTTGAGAGCAAGTTCAGTTAATGTGCTGTTGCGAGGACTGCATATGACGTATCGTACTTATTATGAATATATTCATTAAAAAAAAAAAAAAGAAAAAAGAAAAGAGAAACATCACTTGTTCACCAAATTGAGGGTTTGTGTTAAACTCCCCTCCAGAAATGTTTCAAGATATAACAATACTCTGTTTGGATTAATAGCTTGTTTCTGATATGTTTTTACACACAAAAAAATATAATCTATTATGTAAACAATTATGCATTATCAATACTTGTCCGCCATGATTGAAAAATCCACAGTTAAAATTAAAATAAAATTAGTTTATTAGTTTATAGTTTATAGTTTAGCTGCTGAACACCAGATTTCTGCTGCTTCACTGAAAAGTCAGTTATGGGTTTTGTAGGCTTCAGGGTTGTTGTTTTTTTGTTTGTTTGTTTTGTAGTGAACTGCATACTGGAACATGATTGGCTTGATGTTACAAAACAGCCTTCGAGTGTCAGACTTCACATTTCTGCACCATGAAGGTGAAACATCCTTGTGAAGTAACCAAGAAGCTTGGGTGTGTGATCCACAGAGCACATATAATATTGTATACACAATATTATGCTGTTAAACATAGAAAATAGAAAAACATGTAAATCTCTGAGGTCCATGATTTATAATTCCTTGCCTCTACTGCAGAAAACAGTTGGAAATTATTTCAAGGAATTTAATTGCGTTGCTTGCTGGTTGCAACATTCCTGGCCAAATAAACATAAATATCAGTTAGTATTTTTCTCTTAATCCTTTCACTTCTGTCCTCTCATGCCATCGTGATCGGCTAAAAGTAACAGTAACTGTATTAGTTACTACAGCAGTATTATCTTAATTGTTTTGCCGTAGTGTGTGTGGTCTAAGTTTAGATTTCAAACAGTCTTACATATTCATTTCCTGAGGTTATTGTGTTATCTGATCTATCTTTTATTTTTATCACCAGTGTTTGTGTTGCTGATCAGTGCCATTGTCTCTATTATTACCTCCTCATGTAATGGGATTTTCTTCCAAGCCTCACTGTCTGGTCCTTTCTTGGAAGTTGACAGAATGAGTGACTAATTTTTATGACCTCTATAGTTAACAAAACATGAGAAAAAAAAAACTGTTATTCACTTGCTATCACAGATGTTTGATATTTTGACATGGCTTATTGTGTCTCTTCAGCAGTGAGGTTTTTGCTGGTTGACCCCACTGCTAACCCACAAACTAGTTCACCAGCTGGCCCAGATGCATTATGGGTAGAGGAAATGACCTCAGTGATGAGGAACGTGTTATCGGTTCTGTCCAGGACATCCTTCATACAGTAATGTCACCTAGCAGCATGTCGGGTAGATAAAGGTGCTGCAGCACACACAGACAGGACAGTGAGCAGGCATAGGAAAACATCACCACCATCACCACTGTCTGTCTGTCTGTCTGTCTCTTACTGTGTCAGTCAAGCACACTTTTTCTCTTTTCCACACACACACACACACACACACACACACACACACACACACACACACACACACACAGAGAGAGAGAGAGAGAGAGAGAGAGATGCACTAATCATAGTATTATGAGGTAAAATTTAATCATTTACTTTATTTGGTAGATACAATGAATGAATGATACTTGATTATGATTATGATTATTTACGCACTTTATATTCTGTATATGTGTTGATAGCATGAGAATAATTTATTTGAATCAGTGTTCAACATTGAAAAACTCTGCACACACTGAGTGTTTGTGCATTTTGAGAATGAGCGATGCTGACAACTCTCTTTTCAAAGTGGTGTCTGCTGTGTGTGACATTTATGCACGTGTGATTTTAAAATGTGACATGAGTCATTTCTTAAGGTAATTTTGGTGTTTGAGCATTTTTAATTGAAATATGGACACATGTCTAGGCTTTTGAAAAAGTACGTCTTATGGGATATTTAGAAATCTTAAAAGTCTGACAGAATAAGTATCTGATTTGAGCAATGATAAGATGGATCAGGCTTTGACAAAAACTGTTGTGTTTAGTGTTCCTCAAAGTTCTTAATGGCAGTAGTTCAGAGGTCACAAGATGTTGAATATTTTATACTTTCTTTGGGTTTGTTAATCAGAGTCCATCAAATAAGTTGTTCAATGGGTAAAAAAAAATACATTCATATAAATTCACAGGCGTGGACATAGGCTCCATCTATGTTTTGGGTTTTATGTCCCCCCAGAGTTGAGGTTGGGGGTTCAGCAACCCCCCAGTCTTGGGGCAAAGCAGGAAAAAATGCAGTTATAAAAAACCATAGACTAATAAATTTAATTGGCATTTGACAGGAAAGGAAAATAAATTCATGCCATGTTGCTATTTAATTTTCATGCGGGCTGTTGTGTGTGTTTTGTTGCTCTTATGTGTTACTGGCTGAGCTCACTGAGCGCTTTAATTAAAGCATGAATTCAAAGTACCATGAATTCAAGCACCTCTGATCATTAATGCACCTAATACAGTAACTTTTGGCTCTATCATCTGAATGAGACACACAACACGATGTCTGCCACCAGCTCTGTGTGGAAAAATATTCAACAATGCAGATGCAAGTTGTGCACTGCACTGGAGGGATAAAATCGATGGACTGAGGTTTGCTGCGACTTTTGAAATATCAGACATTCCAGGTGAAGCCCAAAGTTTCAAGAACAATAAATTCATACTTTATCCAAAACACATCTGGATGAAATACAGCAACGTTTGATGGATTTACCTTCAGCTGTTGACTGTGACAAAATAATATACTGTTGATTAATGTTGAAATGACATTCTTCTGCCTCAGTAATAATTATTAACACCACCAGATAATAGACTAAAGTGTGTCATTTTTGGGAAAATTTTAATCCCTAACCCTTACTTCATCAACATTATATATACTGATATTTTTTGCCCCTCCAGTGTTCAACTCAACTCAGTGCCTGTGGGCATGGATAAAAATGAACTAATCGTGGGCAGGCAGTGGGTGACAATAAAAATGTTTTTTTTTCCTTGGAGGAATCAGAAATAAAAATCATTGTGCAGGACATTGAAATCAGCTAATAATACCAAGCCTAACCAGCCACCAGGCTAGCTCATAACTTGTTCATCAAAATGCATAACATAAAGACGAATCTAGCTGGTGGACGTTACCTAATTGTGGACAATACAGTGTTGAAAGCCAAGTCAAACATTTGGTAGAAATCTGGTGTGATCAGAGACCGTGACAATAATGTTGCCAGTGGCTTTGCTGCTTGTAAAAAGTGCCAAAAAGTATTAGCTTTTGACACGTCGTTGCTGAGGAAACACATAAGCTGCAGCAGCATAGATACTTTTCCAAGAACTCATGTTTATTGATAAGTGGCAAGTGAATGGCTGCATGTGTGTGTTTAATCACAGTTTGGGGGACTTCTATTAACTGGTCCAGATTTGACTTGGAGATAATTGCAGGTGACAGGCCGGTTTTTGTACTCACCTTTGTTGGTGCGGATTTGCAAAACGGGACCCATGCAGGACTCTGTTGTCAATTACTTTGCAGTTAATTTTACATTATCGGGCCCTTAAAAAGTGTTTAAGTTAGACAGTTTGAATCTTTGGTTGAGGTGACCTCCTTTTGACATATGCAACCAGTTGTTGCAAAAGAGGCAAAGCTTTGTTCTAAGAGGTCAGAAATGTTGGATGCTGTTTCATAGTGTGATTCATCAAATTCCAAAATATGCCAGGACATGCAAATAGCTGAACTTTTAATCCAACTGGTTTATAACAGGTTAATAACCTAAGGGTGGAATACACCACAATGGCTGAAAGATTCTTTTCTTTTTGCCAGACTCCAACTTACAGAAACACAAACAAGACACATTAATATCTTCCAGACATTGCTTATGTGTCGCTGTGTTTGTATTTCACATTGTGTTAACATACATCCATGTTCTTTAGTAGGCTCTCGTGGCCCCCTTAGTTAATTTTGGAGGGGAGCACATTTTGTCCTGCCATCCTCCTTTGCCCCCTCCTCCCCTGCTGCCTCTACTGCTGGGTAACCAGACCCAGATGGTACCTGGTACAGACACCAGCAGCTTGTGTTTTGCCTCTTGTGAGTCAGACACTGCAATCAGTAGCCAGGAAGCCCAGAAGTGAGGTGTGGGCCTTCATGAGGCCATAGTGGGGTGAACAGAGGCTTAGGAAAGGAAAGGCAGGCGGGAGGGAGGGGGTGGATTAATGAAACACTACTGTAGCTGAAGGCTCACAACAATTTAAAGTAAACTTAAATATGCAGCATTGATGGAAACACGTCCACACTATAAAAAAAATCATACAGGAATTTAGTGAAATCAGCTAATCTTTTCTCATTAACGTAACATAAATATTAAAGTCTTATTTATTCAATTGAACTAAACTTAAAATTCCTAGTATTTATTTCCAGAGTTTATAAACATGAGTTCTTCTAACTTTCTAACTTTTGAATGTACTGTAGAGAGTTCAATCAACTCTTTTAATTAGGTTTCTGAAGAAATATGATCGTCATATTAGCAGACTTCCCAGCATGCATTGTTTGAGAGTTAAAACTTTCCTGAGACCTTATTTTTTGTAGTTTGAAGAAAACATACATAATTAAAAGCATATTTTTTAATCATTACAAAATTACCTCAACTTGTCTTTTCAAAATCAGTCAACTTAAAATTTAAAATTTTGAAACTGAAGCAAATTAATTTCATTTATTTGTAGGTGGTTTGTAGCTTGGAAGCTTTAAGTTCCACAACACACTATGACATGATACAGGGATTTTGTCTGAGTATGGATTGTTACACACATTTACACACGCCCCGTGTGTGTGTATGTTGGTGTTTGGGGGATAACTGGGAACATCCCCGCCTGCCTATCATGTATTAGAACTCAGCGATTCAATATCCGGCCCGGCCATTGATACCGTTGAGGTTCTGCACTCTGGCCATTAGTGTTATTTTTCAATGCCATACCATCCCAACTGGGAGAGAGAGGGGGTGACTGTGAGTTTTTGTGCCCATACATGCGTGTGTGTGTGTGTGTGTGTGTGTGTGTGTGTGTGTGTGTGTGTGTGTGTGTGTGTGTGTGTGTGTGTGTGTGTGTGTGTGTGTGTGTGTGTGTGCAGGCGTTTATGTGTGCATATGGAATAAAAAAAAAAAGATGGAGGAAAGAAATGTGGTATTGTGCATTCTGTAGATTGGTGGCAGACAGTGTGTGCACAAAGATGGATGGGAACACCAGGCTTTGGGAAGCAGGAATGTCAGACAGACAGACATTAAAGACATACGATATGGAACCCCGCTGTGCTTCACCCTTCTCCCCACC
Source organism: Lutjanus erythropterus (assembly GCF_056507025.1). Classification (NCBI taxonomy): domain Eukaryota; kingdom Metazoa; phylum Chordata; class Actinopteri; order Lutjaniformes; family Lutjanidae; genus Lutjanus; species Lutjanus erythropterus. The sequence goes on from NC_139329.1 coordinate 11,064,909, forward strand.
TGCCCTCGTGATATTAACTGTGGCCCCGCCAGGATCCCACATTCCCAAGAACTCTCGAGTAAAGAAACACCAGGAACAGGCGTGTTATCCATAAAAAACATATTCATTGATGACTAGCTGTTCTTACTTTTTAAAAAATGTCACACAGCTCTTTTATAGGCTGGAGACTGGAAGGTTTGACTGATTCTTGACACAAACATGTATTACTCACCACTTCAAACACAAAAAGCACTGATGACTTAAATCTCGACCAGTGTGTTTTGAATTGGCCTGTTAGCAGATTAATTTAGGTCTGAAACACAGTAAAGGGGATTTTTCTTTGTTCACTCTGCTATTTTCCATTTGAAGTAATTACGTTCCTTGTTTAAGGCACTTTATTCACACTGATAAGTGACCACCTTCCCCTGCCACAGTTGATGTGGACTGGCCATGCCACTGCAAACACTGATGTGAAAGCGTGCCAACGGAAATAACACCAGCCGTCCCTCCTCTCGTCTCCACTCTCCACCCCAGCTGATAAGATTAGGCTGCCGTGGCTGGTATCAACTCTGGCCCTAATTGTTAAGCTCCAGTCTCCTGCTTTGGAGGACTTAATCATGATTCCATTTATTTATTCATTTTTATGAAGGATAGTCCATCCTTAACACGTGCATGACTGAAGTTTGAGGCAGTATGTGTGCTGTGTGTTGGCCTTTACAGGTATTGATTTTATGACATCTTAAACACATCATATCACTGTTAAAATCGTACAGGAATTTACACTGAAAAAAAATGAAAAAGTTGGGAGAACTCAAAATTAAAAGGGTTAGGGTTACTTACTTCAATAATTTTTTGAAGCCCAAGTCAAACTCTTACAGTTTGACCAACTAATAATGTTGTATTGAAAATACTATTCTTCTTTAGTTAAACTTGATATTTTGAGTTTTAGAAACCTAGAGAAATCTGTATTTCAAAAATTGTTCAATGAGTAAAGTCACTGAAGTGAAAGTGAATAATAGTTTAATAATTTAATATTTCTGATTGCAATTATTTTCAAACACCCAAATAATGACAATGACAATGAAAAAGTAATTTTCAAAATACATATTTTTTGGGGGGTTTCTAAAACTCAAAGATTCAACTTAATCATTAGAAGAAATGCACGTTTTCTCCACTGACGATTGTAAGTTGGCAAAAAACTTTTTAGTTTCTTTCAAAACTTATGAGTTTGAGTTTAATTCAAAAATCTAGTGAAGACTCTAGTGAAGAAATGGAATCAATTAATCTTTTCTCATTAACTTAATATACACGTCTTATTTATTCAACTTATTTAAACTTAAAATTTCTGTTTTCTTCACCTTTCAGACCTTATAAACGAGTTCATCTAATTTGAAGTGTTTTGACTTGAAGTGATGAGCTGAATGAATGTGCAGTACAGATTTTCGGTCTGTTGATTCGGTAATCAACACAATTAAGGTTCTAAAGAAACATGATCAGCATATTAGCAGACTTCCTAGCATGCATTGTGTGAGGGTTAAAACTCTCCTGAAACCTTCTTTGTTATAGTTTCAAGAAAACACATAATGGAAAATATGATGCTGTGTGTCTCTACACGTAAAGATAAGTAATCGTTTCACACAATGAAAACACTGCAAATCATGATGAAAGTGTGGACTGAATTATTTCATTAAAAGTTAAGAAGTTATATTAAATGTTCATCAGTGTGACGGAAAAGATGTTGGTTTAACTTAATATCTTAAGCTTACGTCAAGGTACGTTTGTCAAGTACAACTGAATTAACTTGTCTTTTTAAATTCAGCCAACTTAAAATTTTAATGCAGGCTGTAAACTTTTTGAAAGTTAAAACAAATAGACTATTTTTACAGTGGGTTTGAAACAGCTATCAACAACCACACCCTAAAGCTGTGGTTTAAAATGACTGACTCTTTTCCATTTTGTTTCTTCATCTAAGCTTCTCTATTAGTCCTCAAGAACTATAATCTCATAAATTCCCTTCACACATGTCCTGATTCGTCATGCATAAACAATTTCAAATGAATGAAAATCAGGTTTCATGTTGAGTAATTTCATACAGGATAAATCATGTAGTAAATTTCCCCACCTACTGTGTTATGCTTTACCCCAAAAAAAGTTTCATCAGTAACAGGAGCCTTTGATACGTCTGTAGGTACCTCTTGTTTTTTTAATAATAAAATTGAGAGTCTGCAGAATTGAGGGTTGTATTCAAGCTACATAAACAGAGGATGATGTCCTTCTATTTGTACCATAAGGTGAGGGAGGATGAGGTTTTGCTCTTAAATGCCTAGAAAGTGAAAATACAAGGTGGGACCTGACAGTAACCAGAACATGAAAGTATTAACAGTAATTTAAAGTCAGAGAACAGAAAGAAGGAAAGAAACCAAATCTACAGGTCAACAGTTTTGTGTGTGGAAAGGACAGCGGCTTTTTTCTCACGGTTGAACTGAGAGTGATGCTTTACATTCTCCTTAAGTGCTGAATGTAAAGTCTCACATCTGAGAGTTTTAGTTTTATGTTCAAATTCTCTCTATCTCACACGTCCACATCATAATAATTTCTGTGTTTGCTATAAACCCGTGTGTCTTATAGCTTATTTTCCTGTTTTGAATTTTGTAATTTTCAACACCTCAACTTGTGACTGAGCCTCATCGACCACTGGCCTGAATGAACACATCCTCTGCTTTGTGCTGTTGTTTTGTTGGCTGGTTGATCTGTGGTTAACTTGTTCACAGCTGGCACACACACACACACACATAAACACACGCACACAAAAATACTTCCAAAACAATATGAGTGTGGGCAGTGTGAAGTGTATGTCATAAACTTTGTTTCAAATGAAATCCCGCCGTGAACTTGGCTCACAAACCACTGAATTCACATTTTGCACATGCTTGTATCTCAACTAATTTAATTCACTTTTCATTACATTATTATTTGATAATAGATTTGTTCGTGAAATTCTTAAGCCACATAAAGGATGATTCCAGAAACTGAATTCGCTTTGTCCCATGACTGTGGTGTAAGTGTGACTGATAGCAGAGCAGCTGTTTCCTGGGGGCTGCACCACTGTCTGTGCAGCCGGTGGCCACGCTGCACTTGTCCCTGTCCAGCTGCCTGCCTGTCCTGCTCTGCTGCTCTCTGTTCTGCAGAAACATTTAGTGGCTGTCACTCATAGAGGGCGCTAGTCAGGCTGGCTGACTGCAGCTGCTGGAAGGCACCGAGCAAAGAGGTGGTTAGAGCTGCTGCTGCTGCTGCTGCTGCTGTTGCTGCTGCTGCTGGAGCTGCAGAGTTGAGCAGGATATACAATGAGTTTACACACACACGCTCAGTTGCCACTTTATTAGGTACACCTAACTAACACTAATGCTGTCTGATACAGCAGCCCAGTAATAAATCTGATGGTTATAATGTTCAGAGAGATGTTTCTGTTATTTGGCTTACCCTCAATAATATAAGTGGAGTGGACAAAATAATAGAAACGTCAGTCAACAGCACCACAAATAACATCTCCTCTCTAAACCAAACTAAACATTATACACTTCATGATAGTAGGATTTACATGATTGTGATATGTATTAACTAGAGCCAGACCGCTATATCTGTCAGCCAATAATATCAGCCTAATACTGGCTGATCACAAGTATGTCAGTCTATATCGAATGTTTTCATTTGATAGCTTTATAGGCAGCATTCTGTGTAAATTTGATCAATTTCTTTATCCTGTTTTATTTTGCTGTAGTTATTTTTTTAAGTTATTTAGAAAAATTAAAAAGTGTTTTGAGGGATCATTTCATAAAATGTATGTTGTGTACTATATGAAGAATATCAGCAGATATATAGATATCCTAATTTTTTATTTCCTAATATCGGTATCAGCATCGCCCCAAACATCCAGTATCGGCTGTGCCCTATATTAGAGTCCATTACTGTGAGCTATCTGTACCTAATAAATTGGCAATGAAGTGTATATGCAGACTAAGGAAGAGGAGAGACAGACACGTCTCAGATATAACACAGATCAACAATCTTAGGATCGTAAACTGCACTCAAAAAGTCATCTAATATTATATTCAGTCTTAACATGTTATTTAATTTTATAGAATTATTTATTGTAGTATGTTGTATCATGTGACCATCCAGGAAGAAGTAGATCATTTTATCATTATAAATAAAGGACAAAAGATATAACATGAAACTTTCTTAACCATTTTCACTTTTTTAAGTAGATGGTAGTTTTACAAAAGAAAAACCTTCTGACTTCCATGCTCATTGTTTCGAGTCAGAACTATGTGATATTCTGTTAGCAGCCAGTGGCTCCGCTCATGATGCAGCAGAAAGGCAACATACCAACATGCTGAGTCAAAGCGTGAGCTCTCAGCTGTTCTGAACCTGCAGCCCTCCACTTGCCACACCTCACACTTCACCTTTTGTTTCACATCCTTCTCTGGCAAACCCAGAGAAACATCCTGTTTGCTGCTGATCAGAGGCTATCAATGTATCTTTATTTCAAGTCAGCTCAGTCTGAAACATTTGAACAGGCAGGCGGTTAGCTGCACCGCATATTTACAGTATCTCTGCTGGCCCACCCTGTTGATTATGAGTCACAGCAATAACAGTTAACACAGGTCAAACTGTGACTAAATTGAAAGCAATGAATTGGAAACATTTTTTAAAATCTTATCAGTGTTCAGGGTGTTAACTTGTGAATACTTTCACTTTACTTGCACACTTATTATCTTTTCTCAGGGAAGTTAAATCCACCACTAAGGTGTGTGTATTTGACCTACCTCTTGATAGTTAGCTGATATATTGTTTCTGGATCAGGGTTCAGCAAAGGTAGAGTTAGTCGTCTATCATATTGGCTTCTGTTAATCAGTGATATCGCCTTGCCCCTTTCATGTACGGTAAATTGCCCATGAACAGTGGCGACACGGATTTCAAAGAATCTTTCCATCATTCCAAACATGGCAATTATCAACCAATCACATGGGAATCAGTCCCCTTCTTGTCATGTGGACTTATTTTGGCCGACAACAGTTAAAGTTTAGTCAGATCCCTCTGGGAGTGAAGGAGAGTTCCTCACAGGGAGCTCAATCACAGGACCTTTTTCAAGTGGCTAAATGAAGAGAAAAACAGGCAAATACCTCAATCCAAAATAGAAAACGGCGCTGGAATGTTTTGAGGCGCAGGGAGGTGATGTAGGAATTAGCTGTAATCAGTGAAACACTTGGAGAATGCTGCTGCTTTGTGCCAGAGAGTTGATCACTGTTGGAGTTACACAAATGGAAAACATTAAAAAAAAAAAAAATCAGTGATATACTTTTCCACAACCAAAGTGTTCTGATAGAAATTTGATCAATCGTAAAAAGCTACAGTCTGCAATTTTCTGACATTGAAATGACAATAAATAAAGACATCATGCCTCATCTGTGTGTGTCTGTGACCTTGTGTTGACACGCTGTACCCCTTTGCTTAACATTGGCTTTCTCAGTGTATACACACTACTGTGGGTGGGGCCAATGTTGAGCAGACGTCATAGGAACGATTGAGGTAAAGAGCAACAGGGGTAACATTAAAAAATATGGTTTTGGTGAGGTATTTTGTAATTGTGAAAGAGAAACTGTGTTTCCTGGGCGTAGCTAACAGAAGACTATGTGGAGTAAAGCAACGTTTTGGATGATAAAAAAGAATGTAGTACAGGGAAATCTCTTTTATAGTATTTATCTTCACTTCTTTTATCATTTATCTATCACTTGATAGATGTAGGCCTACCTCATTTGGTTCAGACTTTTCCATTTGACCCGAACCAGTTAAAAATGTGACATCTCCCCCGGTCAACAGTCAACCTTGGTCCGACGAAAACAGACCAAGGTCCGGATCCAATTAAACCGGTTCGGTTTGTTTCTAGCGTGAAAACATTTTCTTTGATGGTTCAGACTTTGGGACCGATTGCAGGAAGTTCTGCAGGCTATCATCAGATCAGGAAGGAAAAATAATGCAACAAAACTAAAATAGGCCCTGGTACTAGAGGTCTTCTAAGGTCCAAAAATCTGTGCCCAAACTATCCAGAACCAAACCATCTATTATTTTAAAGCTAGGACACAGATCCATACAGACCTGAAAAATATCAGACCTTAACCTGGCGAACCAGGTCCAATTGGTATTCACACATGATTGCAATTAGTGATAAGGGGTTAAAACAAAACTAGCCTGGCCATGATGCATATAATCTATCCTTCTTGATACAAAAGTTGGTCAAATACAACTAGGTTTTCTTGCTTGGTTTTGTTTACTTGCTGATTGAAACAGCATGGCTAATGCACACAGTATTTCAGCTTAAAAGTCTACTTGTTGTCAAGGTGAGGGATCCATCATGATCAGTGCTGTCTGATCACGGCCAGGTCTTCTCGTATGCACTCATATCCAGCAGGTGGATTTAGTAGTTTAGCTGTTCAACTTTTCAATTCAACACTAAAATCACATATCTACTATAGTAAAATCCCCTCCTTGCTTCTCTTTGCTTTCACACCAAAAAACAACCCACAGTAGAGTCCCACCTTTTCGGGTGGACCCCGTCACAACTAAACCAGTTTGTTTGCTGAAGGCACCCAAAGCAGTGTAGGTGAAATGTAGTATTTTAACACTCAGTGGTGAAACTGAACAGCTGATTGCTGATCCAGTTGAACTGCTGGACTGAGAGTGTTGTTCATGCGTCAGTTTGTGGAGCTTATATAGTTTCGGGGGGACTGGATGACTGTGGCACATCACTGAGCCATGATTCACTCCAGAATTCAGTTGCACATAGTTCTCAATCTGTTCACTCGTTTTCAGCAACTATTTTCTAACATAACACCAGAAAACAGAGGAAAACTCATGTTTCTTTACACAGACTTTAATTAAGTTAAATTAAGATAAAAACTCTATAGTACTGAGTATATGATTATTGGTGCTGTAACACAACTATCTGAGAGCAAGTTGGCACTAACAAAACACTGACTATCTTTAGATGAATAGTTCTATTCCGTATGTTTATAATGCCTCGTAGCATCAGCTGATTGCAGCCATTTGGTGTTTCTCTCTAAACTTCCCCTTTTTAAGTTAGCTTCATCCATACTTCCCTTAAAGATCACGAATGAGTGGAATTTGAAAGCAGAGCTACAGTATGAACAAACCTTCGGACTATTCATCATCGTGACACTCTCAGTTTCACTCACTCAATGCAATAGATTTTCACTGGTGTTCAAATAACCCTATATGGATGGATGTCTCTTTTGAATATTCTGCATGGCCCATGGCTGAATCATTCACAATCCAGGCTTGGTTGTAAAATAAACCTCTGTCACAACTCATAACATCTCAAAAACCAAATTGAACCAGAACATTAAAGGAGAAATCTGTAATATATTTACTGTAATAAATCATAACATGACCGCAATACGTCGTCAGAATTTAAGAAAACATGCTAAGTTGAAATACTCGCTACTCTTACAACAGCACTACAGCTACGGTGTCACCCCTTTGTCTGTTCCGGGCCATAATAACTTTTTTTGCATGCCCATGTCATGTTAATTCATGTGCAAATTATTGCTGAATGTTTGCCGAATGAGTAAGTTTCTGTTTTATCAGTTGAAAGAAATCATTAATAATGTTGTAGAAGGAGTAGATGTTTATAACTGTTAAATTGCGCAATATGTTAATGGAGTCAGGCAGGCAGTGACTGAACTCAAACTCCAGCGTGCATTACATGCATTTTGTAGTAGGAGGGTTTTGTTTTCAGGATGGCGGGCTCATCTTTTTTGAAAGAGAAATCACAGTTATAAACAGCACATCAACCTGCGGTGCTGGACTCGTCCTTCATTCTCCAGTTATAATGTTGTGCTCGTCTTGCACTCCTGTTCAGTGTCCTTGTAGCCTGCAGGCGCCCTACCTGAGCTTCAGTCTGAGGAGGAGGGGGTAGGGGAAATAACTTGTTTCAACCATAGATTGTAAATTAAATAAGGTTTCATCCTAGTTAATGTACCATCTAAGGCTCCAACTTGCTATTTGGACTGCAATACTCATTTTTGCAAGCAAGAGTCTTACATGTTGCTCCTTTAAATGAACAATGAGATTAAATAACCTGTTAGATAACAAACATTATGGACTACTTGTCTCATTGTATTTTAAGCACAAAACAGTCATATTGTGATTGTTTGTGCACACATGTGTGTCCATCCATATCTCCCTGCCTTTTATATCAGAGAGCTCCTCTATGTTCGACTGATTCTGTGGATTAAACATTCAGCGTCACTAGGGGACCAAGTCCCAGGTGTTTCAGACACCAAAGTGCCCTCTCACTCTTATTTGCGTACACAGATGTTTAAGCTTCCACTATCTGTATACACACTGCAGTTCTGTAAAATCCCCCAAGCCTCATTCTAAACCATATAAGCCAACATTTCACACAAGTGTGTGTGTGTGTTTTTGACAGACCTGCACATTTGACTCTTCTTTTTTGCATGGTGCAGATTTAAGTCTTGGGAGTGTATCTGTTCGTTTGTGTGTGTGTGTGTGTGTGTGTGTGTGTGTGTGTGTGTGTGTGTGTGTGTGTGTGTGTGTGTGTGTATGTATGGTGGCCAGTGTGAGGTTATGAATGAGCTCCAGCTGCATGGCCCACTGGTCAGTATGGACAGCTGATGAATGAAGTGGAAATTATTAAAATAAACTGCTGGGTGACGCAGCCGAATTCATGCGTCTGGCCTCCATATCTCCCCATCAATATGTTCCTCACACATCTGGCTCTGCAAAAGACGCACACCCTGTTGATGCAACGGACACAAATATTTAAAACACCAAGAGGTCGTCAAGTTTGCTCATGCGCTTAGACAGAACTCCCACTAGATTATGAATTGATACTTTATTTTGTGCCATTTCATGTGAAACAAGCCTGCTTTGCATAAAACAAGGAGAGCAGTGAGACAGACCACAGACAGATATGCGATGGGAGTGGTGATAGCGGCAGATGGACAGAGATGGGGAGGTGACAGAGGGAGACAGACAGAGCTGGTGATGGATAGACAGACGGAGAGGGAGAGGAAGTAGAAGAAGGGCAGTGATAAGGACAAAGACATCAGTCACGTTTAGGGGGTTTTCCCTCCTCCCCTCCGCAAGTGGACCTTGATCCAAGCCACACAGACTCTACTGTGTCATGGTGTGTGTGGCCCTGTGTCTGTGTGGGCCTGCAAGTGGTGACTGGACAAATCATGACTCAGCAGAAATAGAGCCACATAGAATAGAATGGAGCACAGCTTCATTGTTGAAGCAGGTTTCTTTGGGCTCACATTAGCCGCCATTCAGAACACAATAGATCTGAGTCTTTTCACTGAACATGTCAAAGTTTCTTTTTTTTCATCCATATGAGCAACTTAAAAGAATCCTGTGTGTGAATTTTTAAATAGATGATTAACGCTGCATTTTACAGAACCTTTAAAGTCAGCTTATGTAACTTTTTCTGACCAGCAGCCAGAAAAACAGCAGACAGTTGTACAGTAGCACAAATACAGAGGAGTCAAAAAGTCAGCAAATTGATTCAGTCAGTTCTGCGTAATGTCAGTTACACAACAAATATTATCTAAAGTTTGCTAACATTAGATAACATTAGCCTCTAAATGCTATTGGTCATACCAGACCAAGTAAGGTTATTGCGACAAATTGTATGGACTTTAACAATGATGCATTTTATTGCTTATGAATTCAACTTAAGAGTAAGAATGTGTCACTTCTTCTTTTTTTGAAAATGACATAGACTCATTTCAAACATCCTTTAAGCAACATATTTTTTGCATTTGATGTGTAATCCCAAGGGCTTGAAGGGAGAATCAGTAGGATTTGTCCGAGCTGTTCGTTTACACACCACAAAGTTGATAGTTGATTGTCTCATTCCCAGGAGGTCAAACACATACAGGCGTCTTGTGAAGTGTTCTGAACACAGCAAAATAATGAGAAAATGAAGAAATACAGACAGAAGGCAGGATCTCTGCAGATACAACCACCAAAACACATTTCTAGTGGGTCATAGGTAATGATTGAAAGGGATTATGTTTATGGGTTTATACATTTATTTTAAGGAAAATGTTGCATATTATCCCTTTTAAAGGAGAAATATGTGATGTATTTGCTTTACTAAATCATAAAATGATCACGATATATCATCAGAGATGAAGGAAACATGCTAAGTTGAAATACTGGCTTCGACAGCCAGCATGTTCTCCTTTTGAATTTCCATTCCAGTCAGAGATATCTGTTTTGTTTGCCCGTTGAGTTCAAATTAATAGAGAATGTTTAGCAAAAGAGTTAGTCTATTTATGAGTCATAAGAAATCATTAATAATCAATAATACGGCAGGCAGTCACATGTATTTTCAGAGTAGTGCGCTTTTGTTTGTGGTATAAACGGCTTAGATTTCCATCAACAGATAATTTACAAAATGATGAATGGCAGATCAACTAACAGTGTATGACTCATTGTCGCTCACCAATGTCATGTTATGCTTGCGTAGATTCACTTGAGCTTTGAGTTTGGGAGGAGGGGGCAACAAGGCAGTTCAACCATAGTACAGATCATATATTGAATGGGGCTTCAACCTATTTAGGGCTCCAATTCATTGATTGGACTGCAGTGCTCATTTGTGAATGCTCGTGTTTTACACTTTGCTTCTTTAGATAACAACATTCTGTCGATTACAATGAACTGAAACCAAAGCCATTCTTTGTTTGGTTGCAATGCCAAAACATCTGTTTGTTATGGTGATGATGAATCACTTCTGAAGAAACTCCTAATCTACCTCAGTGATCGCCAATTTTATCAGTGATCTAAAATATTTCAAGCAGTCTTCACATGTAAATGGGAAACAAACAAGGCATCAGTTCACCTGTTGCAGTTAAGGGCAGATCGACTTTCTGTTCAACTGTCAAGTGGTCAGACAGGCTCAGGATTGTCGGGCAAGTAGTTCAGTAGAGGTGGACTTTAGGTAATCGACCAATTTGATCTCTTTGCATGTCATTTAACACACATAGACACGCAAACATGTACTGTACGTGTGTGTAATTCACATGCATGTGGCATATGTGTGCTTTCCTTTGTGTGTGTGTGTGTGTGTGTGTGTGTGTGTGTGTGTGTGTGCGCGTGTGTGTGTGTGTGTGTGTGTGTGTGTGTGTGTGTGTGTGTGTGTGTGTGTCAAACACTTGCACTTGCAGTTCCTGTTTGGGGAGGTCCGCTGCTCCTGGCAAACACTGTCTGGTCTTATCTCTTGTGTTTTATGTTCCTAGCGAGCTGGGGGCACAAGCAGCCCTTTGTGGCTAAGAGGTGGCTGGTCTCGCTCCAGACCGACCCATGCAGCTGTTCACCACTGTTGGACATATCCATGTGTGTGCGTGTCTGTGTGTGTGAGGGTACATGTGTATATGTGTGTCTATATGCGTACGTGTGTGAGTGTACTGTATGTACAGTATGTGTGTGTACATGTGTATTTCATAGTACAATATTGCCAGCAGAGCCCACAATGGCTCTTTCATTTAATTTAGGAGATTTTGTCCTCTGAAAGTCTTTGAGTCGTGTCCTTTAACGGACTGTGATTGGTCAGGCTGCAGGTTGGGGACAGGCAGATCTTAACACATGGAGGAGTTGAATATGAGTGTGTTCAGTGGGCCTGCATGTCTGAACACCAACACATGGGTCTGTTTCTGTGCATCTCTCTCTGTCTCCCTCTCCTTCACCTGAAGCCTGGTGACACCAGTGATCCCCACAGCGGAGGCTCACCACTCTGTAACACAAAGTGTATTGTGCGTGTGACCCATTAAGAACTCCTAAAAGGAGCCATCAGCGAAGCCAGCACAAAGCCACGTGCTGTGTTGGCAGTTCAGTGTGGAGAGGGCAAGAATGTGGCCCCCGAGACTCAGCTCCTGGTCATTCACTGTGTTAGAGAGAGAGGGGGGAATATGAGGCATGCTTTTGGGTATTAATGATATTTTGAGACTGAAAAATAACCTCTGATCAGAGAAAATGTGGTTTTTAAACATTCCTTGGATTTAATTATCTAAACGCCTGCTTTCATTTTGTTAGACATTTTACATTAAGTTCTTTTCAGTCAAGTGATGTCAATAAAACTATGATCTTTCTTAAATCTTGAATTCAAACCCAAATACACAAAGGGTGAAATAAAGGCAATTGTCTTAGAGGTCAAAGCAAGATCCACTATATCATTTGTTGGACTGTTCTGGGTCCTGTATTAAAAGTGAACATTTCCCATCACAACCCGTGTCTTACTGTTTGTCTTATGCAACATTCATATGTACATAACATACTGTACATGCAGTAGCAGTGTGCTGAATGTACACAGCATCCAGTTGCATTCGTTCCAGCTGTGCTCCGATGTGGTAATAGATACTCTTTGGCTGTACTTGAATGTGACCTTTTGTTGCTTCTTCCAGCTCATTTTAAAAGTCACTACAGCCGATCTCGCAGTGCAGTTGCTGTCATTAAACTGTGCTTGTGTTTATTTTGTCTGACAGTGTCATGATCATAAACTAATGATTTTGTCTGCAGCTCAGCAGTAGTGTCTACTGTACACAGGCTATATAGTGAAAGCAGCATGTCGGCCACGCAGCAGCAGCTTCAGCGCACCACCCGTGTCCACAAAGATGCGTTCAGTAACAGTATTAATCTAGATCACCTGTGTTTTGGCAGCACTCAGAGCCCCACACACAATCATTGTAATTACACAAGTAAAACAGAATAAAATAGTCTGGAAGCATAAAAATTGTTTTGTTTACACACATATAATGCAAGTGAAATGTGAGCTCTTACACGACCTAGGTAGTCCACTGGATTATTTGAAACTAAATCATATCTGTCAAGGCTGCATGATATGATATAAAAATACATACTGCAATTATTGTGACAGATACTGCAATTGTGATATGATTTATGATTGGTGGGAATGGTCATTTTTTGCATCACAATTTTCATTTTCACAAAAAAAATAAATAAATAAAATAAAATAAATGACATTTGACATTGGGGATATGTACCAAACAAATATGTTTGCTATGATCTGGAGAGCAAGATTTGTAGGCCAGGTCATCTCTGCAGCACTACAGTGTTTCATTACAATGCTGTTTTTGTCAAAAAAAATTGCAGCTTCTATGATTTGGATATCTCGCTTGGCCATATTGTAATTTTGGTAATATTTCGAATGATTTTTTAGTCCTACTATTTGTTCCGTCAGTCACACATGACAGATGAAACACACCTCCTCTGTAGACATAGCATCAGGCTCAGACTGTGGGTGTAGAGTGTGGAGGTCAGAAGAGGTGGTTGGGCTCACAGTTGTGCTTGACTTTGACACTGGGGGACTTCATGTCACTGTTGACTTTTCCACATTTTAACCAAACCTTCAACCCCTCTTAGGTGATTAAACATAACCAAACATATCTTAATCAAACTTTAAAAGCCAAAAGCATTAAGGTTGGGGGGTATAAATCATTTCCTCTTTATCACTCCAATACTTAAGATTGAATTGGGCTATTATGGGCAGTACTGAAAGTAAACAGGGATGCTTTAGCACCTCTTTTCTGTGTCATTTATCACCTTGATCGGAAAGTTGCTGTCAAAACTCCTTCTTGAGCTCTTTTTTTAAGACAATCAGCAGCCCCAATTTCAGTTTGAAAAATTGTGTTTCACGTATTCAAGAGAGACTGAGTTGTTCAACATCACTACATCTGATTTCACTTTAATTCTGTTGGCAATCTAATCTCCAGCCTCAATGAGAGCAGAAAAGAATTAAAAATGTCTTTCTTTTCTTGTCATTATTTAACATCAATTAAACAACCTCTTCATTGCTTTAGTGTCTAGTTCTGTATCTGGTGTAGGGATTTTTAGCACCTCCTAATTAGGCAAACTTTGAGACAAAACAGTTTGACATGAGTAGATTTATTATTTGAACACTCAGCTGAGGGTTTTGGCATGCAGTAGATGGTTACTGAGCTCCATATACATTTAATGGCTTTTCCTAAAGACTGTTTCCTATGAAAGACATGCGGCATAAAATGAAAGCAATAAAACAATGGTAGAACAAGACTTTCATGTTTTCTCTGGGTAACCGTCTTTAGCTTGGCATCATCTACTGTTGTGTTTACTCCCGTTAGTGCCTGTTGCCAAAATGATGACAGGCGGGGGCGGCTGGAGACGCAGGATTAGAAAAAAACAGAAGTAGTCTCAGTTGAAACTGCCGAAGTGAGACCAGTAGCCAGACCAAGATCAAGACAAGTCTGAGAAAATAGTTGCCTCCCTGAGGCATGTCGTCCAGCCTCAGGGTGAGATGAACAAAAGTGATGAGACAAATTAGTTGTACATGGTAAAAAAGGCTATTTGAGATTCTTTGACGAGTAAAAACATGCCGCTTCCACTGCAGCCGCCACCATCCATCTTCTTCTCCCGTATTTGAAATACACGGTCTGAGTCGACCTTTCCCCTCTGTGGCCATGTCACTTCCTCTCTCCAGTGGCGTCCCACCCCATGAGGGAGGGGTAGACGGGTTACAAAGGTCAGCAGGTTGAGCTGTCAGCACAGGTTTCACGTCTTAAGTGGGGTATGTGAGGGATTGGGGTGGGACGCACAGAGACAGCAGGACACTGTGTGAGGTCACAGCAGATCTGATTTATTACTTTCATACACTAGAGACTCTTCTTTATCTCTGTCACTTTTTCACCACTTCTTCCCTCTGTCTCCTTTGGTTCTCTATCTCTATCCTGTTTACACTTGGTATTACAATGCGATCTGTATCTGGATCATTTATCCAGATAAGGAAAAATGCATGCTAATGACATAATCAGAATGTGATCAAGCTAAAAGATCTCAAGTGTGGCCGTATTCCACTCAGCAGCCGGCGAGACATGCAGCAAACGTTTAAAAACAGTTGCGTGTAAAGGACGGAAGCTCTGGTGATGCACAGGGACGCACTTGACAACAGAGAGATGCGCCATGCTTGACTGCTCGTACGACCCCACAGTGAGCTCATCAGTGTGGACGTCCCTGGCCTCAGAGATGGGGAGTAGAGATGTAAAACACAAGATACTGCATTTCAGTTAGGTTTTACTTTAAAGTAAAATTGTCATGTAAATGTAGGTGTTTTGTATATATATTCAAGTAAACTTTGAAACACCTATGACATGCATTTACACGCACGTACTAGTACTTCTAGTAGTTCTCAATACCCTAATATAGCTAATATGTGGTATTCACTGGAATGGTATCCATTCTGACCTGGTTGATGATGAAATTTGTAATTTGGCTGCTTCCAGCATCTCATTCCTCTGTACTCTATCCCTATTCCATCTCATCATTAGTTAATCAGTCTTCATCAGTTAATTATTAGTATTAGTGGTAAAAGTACAGGAAGCACTAGTTCTAATAGTTTTCATATTATTTTGTTTTTAGACATATTTTAACCTCTCTCGTACGCTCAGCCACACAAACTGAAGTGCCCTTCTCTATTGTCTATTTATTAATTTGTTCTTTAAAGAAAAACTAAAACATGTCAAATACACTGCCAGGTTTCCTTTCATTAGGCTCATACCAGCTGAACATCAACATTACCCTTGTAGTTGCACATTTTACTGCAGGGTTCATTGGTTTTAGGTTGGGTTGGGTTGGGACAGATATAAGTAATAGATTTTTTCAGCTCCCATGCAGAGGTCAATACTTTAATAGAGCCATCGGTTTCTTAGTTTCTAAGTGTGAAGTCAGAAAAAGAGAAAAGACAGCCTTTTTCTTTCTTTCTCAGAACAAATGATACAAACCTGCGAAAACAAGACAGGAATCCATGTCTTTGTCCTGCAAAGTGCCTGCAGCTCTTCCCCCCATCTCTTTTTTTCTCTCCTGTCTTTTCTACTTGGTTATCTATTATTTCGTCTTTATCTCGACTCTATCTTTGATGATCTGCTTTGGCATTGTGTGACTGTGTGTTTCCATGCATTTATAAGTCTGTGTATGTCCTGATCTGATCTGCAGGGGAACATCTGCCTGGTCATGCTAGCGGGGGACAAACAGAGAGGCTGAATTCTTCACAGACCTCTAATAAAACACTTCACAAAAGGGGACAGGGGAGGACACTGAAGGCTGCCAATCAACTGATTTGTTTCCAGTTAGCCTGGGGTTGAAAAGATGGGTGAACCTCCTTGAACAAACGCTGGGGAGACCAAAGAGTTGACTGAAAGTTACTCGCAGTCTTTCCCTGGGTGGCGACGGAACGGGCTGTTTACTCAGGCTTTGGTCTGACTCACTAATCAAAGTGCATGTCAGAATGGAGAGATTAGGGAGCCAGAATAGGTTTGGGATTCTACCTGCACCCTTGTCTCTTTGTTGTCACCCACCTGGATGAGCTGTTAACGTTGCGTAACACATGTACACACACACAAACAGATGCACACGCACACAACAGAGGGACCTGATAAAATGCAGCTGCGTATCTTCTGCTTCAGAGCTGAGGATGCCCAGCAAAGGCTGTTTGAAGCACTAATGAGAGTTGTTTCATTGTTCATAGAGGGAGATTCCCCTTCCACTGAAGCATTCGGTTGCCCTCAGTTTGGCCCGTCCCAGCAGCTGCTGTCATTTCGGGACAAGACGCAGACCTTAAGGGGATAATTTGGATTATTTGATGTGTGGTTGTATGAGGTTCTTATCTATAATCAGTGTATTACCAGCGGTGGATACAGTTGGTACGCCTCTAGTTTGAAGAAGCAGAGAGGGGCACCAGAACAGAAGCTAAGCCACCAGCAGCATTTCAGAAGCTTTTCAGCAATAAAACTCAAGTTTTGAAATAAGCTTTGTTGAGATTACTTACTTTTGTTCCTCAGAAAAACTTTAATCTTTTAGTTTTAGAATGAATTGATTCAATTGAATTGAATGGTTGCAGTTAAAAAGACTGAATTATTAAAAAATATTCACTTTAACTGCAATTAGTTTACTCAATTTTGTGGTTTAAAACTCAAAGATTCAAGTTTATCTAAAGAACAAAATGAAATTATCGTAACAAAAGAATATTAGTTAGTAAAACTTTTTCAAAACTGCAGCATCTACTGAAAGTAATACACTGACTATTGATAAGTACCTCATACAACCCCACATTAAACAATCCAGACTATCTCCTTAAAGCTGGCACTACACTGTCAGCACATAAGGGAAATACACAAAAATGATGACAGAGTTTCAGAGAGAAAGGGGAAGTTGCTGCTCCTCTGGGAGAGCTGCATCATTTGTCATTCACCAACTGTAATAAATATTATCAGATGCCATCAGACTGGTTTGGATAGAGTTACAGCACAAGGTACACGGTGAAGTCAGATTCTACTGAATTAAATTTCCCCGTGTAGGCGAGTTGTCTTACATTTGTTTACCAGGAAGCGGGTAACCGATGTGCTCTGCCAGGAGCTCAGGTTTCAAAGACGTGGCTGGATAATGGAAGACGTTTAAAAAGCCATCTCACACAATGCAGGATCTTAAGTCCTGGATGTCTTGCTCGTCATTCATCTGATCCCATTTCCTGACTTCTGAAGATTGAGGGATCTAATTCAAACCTCTCTGCTTTTCAGCCGCTTTGTATTCCCACTGTATTCACTCTGAAAAAAGGAAATATGTGTTTTGTCAACTTCACATTTCACTGGTTGTCATGGTACAGCTTCCCTGCCTGTCCTGCTTCATCACTCCTTCACTCCTCTTCCTCTCCTTGTGTTCCCTCTAGGTGAATTGAACCTTGTCTTACTGTTAAATGAAGCTCCGCAGGAACTCAGCGGAGAGAGGGGTGGGGCATTATTACCTTTCGGAAGTGAAGCTAGCTCTCTGACCCGCCGTGGTGAAAGGCCCTTAGGCTTCACTGCATCACTCACATAAGATGATCTCTGTGGGGAAAGCAGGAGATTACACCTGATAGGAAGGAGACTTTTGTGGAATAAGCCGCTCCTCTTGTCTAAGTCATTGTGATGAGTGATGCTGCCTCAAGTGCATATGCGTGACGAAAAAAAAATTAGCAGAGTAATGCAGTAACCCAGCTACTGTTCTCATGTCACACTAAACCACTATAATTAGATTATGTTCAGGGTTTTAGAGGGCTACTTTAAAAATCTGTTCCAATATAAATACTAATTACCTCTCAAAAAATATCACAAGTAACCTAATCCCAGTGTCAAATTATTAAAGTAATGTCACTTTTGGATTACCTCAGTGCCAAATATGGTGAAAGGCAAATGCATTTTAGATTAAATCCTGTAATTACTTTGTTTAAGGAGAAACCCAGTGATATATTTATTTAATTGATCATGAAATTATCATGATATGTCATCAGAGATTAAGGAAACAAATGCAATTCTACAACAGCAGTGTCCTGTGAAATTTATTTTCCAGGTTGCAATAACTGTTATATTTTTCCCATTTAATATTAATTAGAGGTCAATTTAATGTTGAGTGTTTGCCAAATGACTAAATATCTGTTTATGAGTTGTAAGAAATCATTAATAATCTCTTAGATTATTAATTGAGTAATATATTAATGGAGTCTGGCAGGCACTGAACTGAATTTTTGGAACAGTGGGCTTTTGTTTTTAGGATAACAGGCTTAGCTTTACATTGACAGACAACTAACAGTCATTAACACCGGATGAAATTACAGTGTAGGACTTGTCATCGCTTGTCATTCATTTATTTACCATGTTGCACTTGTCTTGCGCCCCTGCAGTGTTCCTGCAACCTGCCTGAGCATTATGCTATTCACACTTCACACTCAGACTTAAAGTAAAGTGTCATACATTTATTCTGGGGTTTGTATTTTTCCCCCACACAACATCCAGGTCGCTGGCACTGGTACTGGATTGGTGCTTGGTATCAGCCAAGATTCATTCGTCCATTCATTGTCCGTAACCGCTTATCCTTGAAGGGTCGTGGGGGTGCTGGAGCCTGTCCCAGCTGACATTGGGCGAGAGGCGGGGTAGACCCTGGACAAGTCGCCAGTTCATCGCATTGCTGACACGTAGAGACAGACAACCACTCACTCTCACATTCACACCTACAGTCAATAATTCAACTTATTATGCTGCATGTCTTTGGACAGCCAAGATGTAGTTCAGGAAGTTTAAGCATCAGAATCAGTATCAGAAATGAAAAAAACCTTATCACAGCATCTCTAATTTTCACAGTTGTAAAGCGTGACTTGTGCTGTACTGTGATGTTCTTCCCCTTTTGAAGACAACAAAAATTGTGCAATTTCCTCTCCTTGAAAGCATTTGTTTATTGGAAGCCATGATAATGAATTGGCAAGTATAAGATTAGCTGGTTTCACTTGAGACCAGACAGGTGTTGTGAGCCTCACGTGATGTGTGCGCACAGCAGTGTATCATTCTTCATTTTAAGATTTATCTTAAAATTGTAATCCTGCTAATAATCAACATTTTACTTATTTTTCTGTAACAGTAATGGAATACACTTACCTTTTTTTTTGTATCCCAAGTACATGTAATCCGTTAATCCCCAACCCTGATTATGCTTCATATGATGAGGCAATGTGAATTTTTAAGAACTTTTTTCTACAGACAAGAGCTGGAAGTGTCACATCCACTTATACTGCAACAATACACCATTTGACAGGACACTGGAAAAGTATGACACGATTTGTTTTCACAATAATCAGAATGTGTCAAAGCTTGACGGGAATTCCCTATTTGTTATCATCATTGTATCAAACTTACTGATCAGAGAACTGAGACACAGCCTGTCATCAGCAGAGCTTCAGTGTGTAATCTTTGAAATGTCATTCATCCTCATCACTCTGACTGTCTTCACACTAAACTGTATGTTCTGTTTGCTAGGGATGGGATCCTCTCAGTGGGACATTCTCGGGACTCGCCTCAGGAGCTGATCTCAGGTAAGATGGATTACCTTGGTTTTTTTTTTCCCACTGAGCTGCACGTGAGCTGCTGATTCATGTGTGTCCCTGTGCCCTAGTTCTGTGTTTCAACTTGCTGGATCTCAGGCCAAACTAATCTGAATGATGATATTCTGTATGACTCATGGGCCGTGTATGAACTGACAAGGTCTGTCAAATGACCCTCAGCTGGATGTGTGTATCTTAAGAAAATGCGCATATCCGGGAATATTACACAGCTCTGTAACAGAGCTACACATGATACGTTACAGAGGACAGAATCAATTAGATGTTTTGGAAATGCCTTCAGAAGATAGAATAGATTGTGTTAGTGAGTAGCCCTGCTGTCCCCAGATGCCACCACCTCTGTTAACAATACATAACAGCACTGCTGGGCTTGTAGTTTTGTTTTGATTGAAACCAGTCTTGCTGGCTTGTCTGTCTCGCGCAGGAGCCTGAAGAGCTTTCTTCTGCCTGTTTCTTCTGTCATGGTTGTTTCTGAAAAAAAAAAAAAAAAAAACTTTATGAGGGAGTAGTGGAAATTTTTGCTCATTACACTCTAAGTGATCTTACTTTAGAAATGAAACCTTAAGCAGCAGGGATTAGTGTGCCTACAGTTGTGCTGATGTTGACATTTGTCTCGCAGTCCGGTTTGTCCAGTTCATGGCTGCTGTTGTGCTTCATTCATCTCTTCTCAGTCTTGCTGCAGGTGTATACATCCCTGATAATAGGAAATAGAAGTAGGTTCAGTGAGGTAAAGATCAGCAGAGAGTCTATTATTGACCTTGTTACTGTCATTTTCAGTATCACAATGATCTGATACCACTGCTGTGTCTTTCTTTGCTATTGAAACCCCACAAGCATGGATTCCTGTAAATGTTAGCTTTAGGTGCTTTTTCATCATCTCAACTTTGATCATCTTACGCTCAGTGACTGATTTGCTTCTTAAATTGCTAATCAAAGTGAACAGCTACAACAGAATGTTCTCACATGGTGTCAAATGCATATTTATCAGACAGGAGATTCATGTGAATATGTACTGTAAAGGCCAGAAAATGAGAAGACCCCGATTATATGACAAACTCCTCCTTTTACAACACTTGGTTTTGACTTTCTCAGGAGAAGAGACACTCTGAATAGAATAAACTGAACAGATGTAACATATTTATATATGGATTATTACATTTAAAGAAGAAATATGTGATATATTTATTGTACTCAATCATAAAATGACCTTGATATGTCTACAACAAATGCTACAGCCAGCAAGTTCTCCTTTAGAATTTCCATTTCAGTCCAGAAAAACTGTTTTGTTTTTCTATTTCATGCATATTAGAGTTCAAATTAATGCCAAATGTTCTCTGAATGCGTTAGTGTCTGCTTATGAGTCATAGAAAATAATTTATAGTCTTGTAGAAGGAGTAGATGTTTATAACGCTTAAATTGAGCAATATGTTAATGGAGTTTGTCAGGCAGTCGCTGAACTCCAACTCCAGAGTGTGTATTTTTCAGAGCAGGGGGCTTTTGTTTTCAGGATAACAGACGACTGACTGTTAGAAACAGCTGATCAACTTACAGTGTGGGACGCCTCCTCGCTTGTTATTATCCTGTTATAACGTTGCGCTTGTCTTGAGTTTGTGTCACCTCTGTCCCTGTAGACTGTAGGCAGCCTGTCTGAGCTTTGAGCCTGGAGAGGAGGGGGTGGAGGTAAACAAATATAGATTGTCAAATATATTAAACAGGGATTCAACCTATTTAATCTACTCCAACTCCCTATTTAGACTGCAGCACTCATTTATGACTACCAGGGTCTCACATATTGCTTTAAATTAAAAAAAAGCATAAATTAACTTGACAAACTATGGTTTAATTGTATGTGTATCTGTTGGATGTGTAATAATATTCAACACATTTATAAATCTAATACTACAGTCAACAATATCAATACAATAAATGCTTACTCTGGAACTATAATTATGATGTGGTTTGCACACACTTTGAATTCCCTGGTGTTATTCCCCGTTTAGTTGTACTAGCATTTCTCCACAGATGTTTGTACATACAGGATTCACTGGCAGAATAGTGCAGAATTGGAATATAATGTAAGCATGTTTTCATTAATGTATAATTACCTGAAAATAAGAATCGTGTTTATATCTACAGAGGGTGCAGGTCCTCTCCCACGGAGTTCATCATATTTAACCATCATGTTGTTACTGGGGATGCACTGATACCGCCTGTTCCTAAAGACAAACTAAAAGTATGAGTAAACTTAGTACAAGTATAAGCACTTACATTTGGGTACTTGCTGACACTGAGTACTAACAATAAGGTATTGATTAATGGCATGACATTTCATACAATGACTTTTAGAAAATATTTTATTTGTATATATATATATTTCACTGGAAATAATTTCACAACATTATTTGCAGAGTTAAGTTTACTGTTACATATGATAATTATTTCATTATCTTTTATCATTTAACAGTTTAACTAACATAAGTATACATCTACATGTGTAGTACGTTGCTTCTTTGTGTCCCCCTTGCTTAAGAGGTAATTAGTTGGATGTACTGTACTGTCATGCCATTTTTAGGTTATTACCAACAGCCAGAAAGACTGGACAGAAACTCTATTGATGAAGAAAAGAGGGTGTGGCAACAGTGTTTTTTGTTTTTGTTTTTGTTTTGTTTTGTTTTGTTTTTTTTGCCTTCTTCTTTGAATTAATTAGTCAAGATATTCAACTAGCTTACACCCGGCAGGACTTATAGGACAGCAGCTTCAGTTTACAGGTGCACTCTGTGAGTTTGTTTCAGTTTTACATGGGCTGAATTTGACAAAGTTGCTGCAGTCATTAGTGACTGACGTTGAGGACAGCGAGTCTCTTGCTGATAATGATGGCACAATCAAGAAAAGAGGGTAAGCTTCAACAAACTCCTTCAACTCTGCATCATGTTGGTTCTTTTTAGATGTTTCATCAAATTGCTTGTGTGCAGCAATACTTTTCATGATGTGATATCAGTGTGTGCTATTAGAGTAGTTCTATGAGTATGAGTATATGATGACAGTCTTGGACTGATACTAGATGCTGGTATTGGTATCTGTCCATTCCTATTTTTTACAGTATCCCAAAAGAGAAAAAACAAACACTGACAGTAAATACTGCATTTTACTTTTTCCACAAGTGGCGCTGCCACCATAGTTCTTCCTACACACTTGGAAGGTGAAGGTGAGATATTCAGTTGATTATAATCTGCAACCTCACATTAGGTCTGGGCAATAAAAATAAATATTTCATCAGTTTTGCCCAAATACCTCAATATTAACGTAGATATAGGAACAATACTGTAGGAACGACTATTGGTGCTTTCACAAAATATTTAAAAAATAGATTTGTCATAAATAATCATAAATAATATGAATATAATGACTAAGTGAGTAAAGATAAATAATAATGTAGCTGGAACAGTCTGGTAAGTTAAGAAAGTTACATAATTTTACCATAGTGCCACTGTTTAAACCAGGGGAAGACAACACTTGTCATATCACAATACAAAGATATCCAAAAGATGATATACTCTCCTATCACAATATCAACATAATATTGATATCTTCTCCTGTCTATCCGGTCCTAGCTCACCGCTAGATGCCACAAAATCCTACACACTGGTCCTTTAATTGGAAAAGACGTGATTGTCATCACTCCTGTCACACTGTACCTCACCGTACTCTTTCTCAGTGCTAATTGGCCGCAGTCTGCAAAGGAGAGAAAAGGCATACAGTGTAGTCCAGTGTGATAGAGCATTCCTGGGTCAAGTGGCTGCCCTCGGGGTGACTCGACACTTTTGACATGTGGTTGGCTGTTCAGCAGCAGCGGCAGCAGAACACTTGTGTTCACAACGTTTGCCTGTTAGGATTAGCGCTGTGCAGCTGCTCTGCTCCTCACAGCTGACCAAAACTGGGACTGTCAGGACAGAGGTGGAGCTCAGAGGACCTCTTTGCACCATCAGCCACTCTCACACCCATATTCACTCTCAAACACTGCGCTGACTTACTGTTATTGATAAGTGTTTTATGCAGATTAATTGTAAGAACAAGTGGATTCTACACACAGATTGCTAATAAAAATGCATGTGATATGATACATGCATGTTAAAGCCTTGCTTATGCCCCCTTTACGTATGAAAATGGTTACGTCCATTTCAAATTATGTAACTGTCAGTGCCCGCGTAGTTCCATGCATCCTTTACAGTGGTATGAATGTAAAGCAATGCATCCATTAGAGGGCGCTACTCAGAGTCAAAGGGTACATCAAAAAAAAAATATCAGTGCTGGACGAGGTTGTAATAATTTACCTCCTGAGACAAAGGCAAAAGCAGAGGCAGCGTGGAGAATCGGCATGTGCGTGGCCAGTGTGCATGAGTGCTCATGAGATAGACATTTTCAGGCATGTTAATATGGATATGTTATTTCTGAAACAGTGCTACAGTGTTTGTTTTTTGTTTTAAAGAGCTGTTTTAAAATTAAGGCAAATTTGTGTGTGTAGAATATCACGATCAATCCTTACTGACTTGCATCAATTACTTAAACTTAGGCGACTATTAAGATATTCAATAGAGGTGGGAATTAACACAGTGAAAATACTTACTCACTGTATGCCTAAGTAGATTTTTCAGGTATCTGATGAAAAACGAAACAGACAAGAGAGGAAGAAAAGGTGAGCATTGCACAGAAACAGCTGGTAGAAATGTCCTTCAGAGGGCTATTTTTCACTTTTATACTTTGCGTACATTTCAGAGCCTGTACATTTTCACTTTTACTTAAAGTTGAATCAGTACTTCTCCTTTTACCAAGTATATGTAATCATACCTGAGTCAAGCATGTGTGCACTTTTGCCACCTCTGTGAACATCTGTGTAACCTGAATTAAACCTTGCGGTATCTTCTTCAGTATGAGCTCAGAGCTTCCTTATTGGCTGCAGTTTGGACTCAGTTGCTGAAGGTATGATCAATGAGATCCTGTCTTCTGTTAGGCCCTTGTTTTTCTTCATGTTCATGTTCTAGAGCCAAACAGAGGAAACATCTGCTTTACTGCTGCTCTAACTGCTCCAGATCTACACACACGAACACACGCAAACACACACACACACACACACACACACACACAGTAGTGGTTGGGCTTGCCAGAGGAAGAGTGTTACACAAAGCACACATGAATTGATACTTATGCAGACACACACACGCAGATGCTGCCTGTCTTCCTCTCATCCTCATCCTGTCACAACCACTGTGCAGTTTGTCTGCCTCCCCTCTGTCTCTGCCATCAGGACCTGCTCTGGCAGCTGCTCTGGCATCCGAATCTATCAGTCTGTCGTCATATTGGTCTGTCTGTCTGTTCTCCTTCTGCTTCTCTATCTCTGTATTGACAAGCAAGCATTTCACAGGCTGGACTGAGTCATAAACAACCCTAACGTTTACTCAAACAAGTAAAAATGTACCATAGTATTATGTTGTAGTATAAGTGAATCATCATCTAGATAGATACAGTCACTGACAGATTTGTTCCGACTGGTCTGAACCAAAGAAGCCATATTGTGCCCGGTGCACAACAAAAATGACATCATATCCTGTGTCAGTTTAAGCAGGACAGCTCCAATAGGTGTTGCAGTGCTTGATCTCTCTGTCACGCCTCTCATTTCAACATGGAGACAGACTGGGCAAACAGATCTGATCTATAAACATCATATGTAAAGACAACTGTGTCGTGATTGGATACTATCAACTTGAAGATTTCCAGATGTCTGTACTCTTACACACAGTATAGAGTGTTAAAACTACATGTGTTCAAACAAGATAGATCACAAAATGCCTGTGATCAATTCTCTCCTTAAAATCATTATAATGATGAAATACCCACTGATCTCTCCTGGGTTCCTACAGATTTTTAAGAGACAAATTAAAGCACTTTCAAGATATCTAAGCGAAAAACTCCCAGACTCTCAAAGCCTTTATGATCACATCTAAATTATTATGAATGCACTTCCAAATTATTTTTATACCCACAGCAATATTGTCAATTTATTTTACCAGCTGTTAACTTTACTTTTATTGTATGAACTTAATTAAGATTCCCATAGGAGGTAAAAAGTTCTCAAGGGAATAAAACAGACAGCTGCTCGTTTGTATATATTTTGTTTATATTTTTGATTGACAGGTGTGCAACCAGTGCTTAACTTGATGTTAGGAAGCACTTTATTATTTATACGTTCAGTTATATGATATGTCTTTTAGAGTTGTGTTTGTGTCCACCTAATGACTTTAAGTTTATTATTCACTCTGTTTTATGGGTCTTTGGTCTTTACCAGCTCCTCTTAATAAATATATAAAACTTTTTAGCTGCTACATGTAGGTGGAGCTGTATTTTCTTGTCAATAGGACTCAATAAGCAACTGGCAGAACATCTCCTCTTGTATCGGCTTTGTCCATTTTTTATAGTCATAAGCAGATAAAGTCTTCTCTGTAGTGACAAGCTCCCTGGTCAGCAGGATGTTGGATAGTGACGTTCTTCCTGTAATTAACAGAATATTTTGGCTGCACACAAGAAAAACAAGTCTTTAGGGGGGGGAAAAAAAGCTGAATTATTTGATTTTAGGAATTTGTCATTTATAAAATTGATTTTAGCATACAAATGGTCTGGCCCCAGAACTAGTCAGTCAGATGATCTCAAAATATAATAGCAAAGGAACCAGTACCAGAGGAGTCATTGGAGACTGCAAATCAGCAAAATGTGTTTTTCCCTTTAAAGTAGATATTCTGTGATTAATCAGTTAAACTATTAAATTAATCAATGATTATTTTGATAATTACTTAATCAGTTTGAGTAGTTATTTAAGAAAAAAATATAAAGCAAATATTTTGTGGTTTCTTTACTCCTCTCTAACAGTAAACTGAATATCTTTGGGTTGTGGACAAAACAAGACAGTCGAGGGCATCACCTTGGGCTTTGGGAAACACTGATCAACATTTTTCACCATTTTATAGATCAAACAATTAATTAATAGAGAAAATAATCAACAGAACAATATGCAATGAAAATAATCATTAGTTGCAACCCTACTGAAAAGCCTAAGCGGGAACAAGAACTACCAATTAGCTATGACTTGAAGACTATATGTATCGTCCCCGTCAGATAAATGAATCAAATGAAATAAAACTAAAAGCCGCGTAGGTTTCTTCCAGAATTACCCATGTGAGCAAACAAGATTGTACCTCAATGCTTTACAAATGTTTCAAAAATAATCAGTATGAGCATTTTCTGATCAGCCACCACAGGTTTGATTTACAAACTACTGGGTAAATGTTATGGATGTTAAGGTAAGGGGTTAAAAAATCATCTGTTAATAGGAAAGGGTATGTGACCAGTGGTTTCCTGTGCCAAAGTTACATCCATCCATTCTTCTCCTAAGTGGTTTTGCGGCTTGACAGTGTTATAACAACAACACGCTACTTCCGCCTTTGCATCTAAGAGACAACTTCCGTAAGTCACGCAGCCACTAGAGGTCCTTGTTACGTAATCTTAGGTCATTTGCATTCGAAGAAATGACCACTGTTGTTATTTTTCTTGTGGGGACAACATCAACAAATTGTGTTTGGACAGATCGACAGCGCACAGAGGTGAAGAAACAGTCCTGGGAAGGAGCGGCTGTAACAGCGGCTGTTTGTTGGTGCTACAGTGGATCAGACTCAGACTCTGTAATGCCTCGCCATCACTGAGGCACAGAAATAGCCCTTGTGTGGGCCCTTTCAAAATTTTAGAATAATAACCCTCGTCACCCAAAAGGGAAAAGGCAAGGTCTGTCCTTCCCAGAGATTATGGTGGGAAGAATCAATGACTTCCGCCATCTTTCTCCCTCAGGGGACAGGGGGACAACGTCCCACTGGTATTAATAGTAGTCCTCTGATAAGCCGGCAAGTATGCTGCCTGGTGGTGTCACAGCCTGCTTGTCTCGTTGTGAGAACCTCTTGTTATAGTATCAAAGAGTTCTTATAGAATATACGTTCCCTTGCCTTCCTGTTTTTGTTCAGCTGCCTGTGCTTCACTGTACATCACAACCTTTTTACACTACAATGGGAGACACTTGAGTGTCCCATCAGTAGACACTTGACACTGTGTCTTTGACAGTTTTCTCTATTGGGGCTGTGATGCTGCCCGCTGCCTCAGAGCTGTGTTACTATTGGAGCCTTGTGTTGTAAAATACTGGGAGCAAAGGTGATATGCCTCTCTCATTGACACGGCCATTATCCTGAATGGCAGGTTGTATGTTTGCCTCGGGGCTAGACGAGCCATTCACCCGACACATCGGCCACAAAAGGAGCTGTAAATACAGGCACTCAGCTTTTCGATTAGCTCATTGTTTCCAAACGCACAGGAAACATCATGTAACACTTTAGTATATTGTTATAGAAAAAGGATGAAGTTGTTTAAAAAAGCTGAGTTTTTTTAAGACTGATACAAAGATGTGCGTGCAGTAAGAAACAATAGTGTGCTTAAATTGAGAAGTGATTTGTGCCCATTTGAATTGATTCTGTTTTTTCTTGACTTCTCAAAGAGTTATTTTTTCATTCTCAGCTGGTTTGATAGCCTCAATGCCCCAAATAGGTTCTCTGAAAGGAGAGCATGGGAAAAATAGCTGTCGTTGTGGAAACTGCTGGGAAAAGGCTGAGTTCTCATTGGTAGCGGTGCAGGGCATTGTGGGACGTGAGCGAGCTGAGAAAGACTGTTTTGCTCCCTCTGAGAAGGAGGAAACATGGAAACATGGACACAAAAAGCACTGAGATTAGACCAAACCAAGCAGAACTAACTCAGTGCAGTTTCTGCTCTGTTGAAGATGTGAAGATGAGAGGTGGATGGTCAGTGATAGTGGCAGCGAGCGCAGTGAGGTGAGCAGGGCGGGCGCTCTTGTTTTACAATCGTCTGCTCCAGCAGCCGATTTAAAATCCCTTGACGTCGACACGAGCAGTGGCGGCCTGCATACCGACATACCAGGCTGATGGCTGCCGGCCCATTAGCGAGGCCCAAGTGGTGGAGCCCACCCACCCGACCCTCTCCTGACCACCTTCTGCCTTCCTGCCCAGCCCTGGCTGCGGATCAGAGGCAGGCCGCACGTCGGGGGACGGGGCTAATGATGGCCGCAGCCATGCCATCCCTTTCATGCCCCAACCCGAGAGTACAATTTTGGCTAATGCTATTTCCTGCAGATAAGATGCAAACAAGCTCCTTTTACTTCTTTTTCCTCATCAGAGCTTTGGGAGGTGAGGGGGGACGGAGCGGCGGAGGCAAAATACGTGATGAAGTCCGTGCTCTGTTTCATCATCAGCTGGTTGGGTGCTGCTCAGCTCCACTGTAGCTGCTATCACTCTGCATTAATTTAAAATATCAGAGGAGTCATTAACGAAGTGGAATCAGTGGGATGAAATAAAGATTGGCCACTTTAGGTGCACAGAACCAAATCTAGTTATCCATATCGAACCATTTTGCCCTCCATCAGTCCCTCAGTGGCTTAATCAAGGCTTTGTTATGTGATTATTTTACTCACCCAAGACCTTCTAAATTGTTTCCAGCCTAAAAAGAGATTGCTGGAGATATTCATGCTTCATACAAATGGTTCCTTGTTTTGCCGTTCTGTGGTCACACATTGTCTTTCTTCGAGACCCCAGGTTAAAAGCTTTGCAGTCATAAAATAGCTAAAATCACACTTTTGGCTGATTTTCACTGTATATAGTATATCCCTGGATTTTATGTCCCAAATGCATTCAAAAGTTATTGTGTTTTCTGCTGGGAAAGAGGAGCACATTTCAAGAAATGTTTTCCAGACATACAATCAGATGATGATCTTTATTTTAGTATTACCAGTATTTACCAATTGTTAGACAGCAAAAAATTCTTAGAGTCTTATTCAAAAATTAGAGACAATCTGACACGGGGACAACAGTGTCATCAGATGACACAGATAACTCAGACAGAAACACGATAGAGGACTTTGTTAGATTTTATTACCAATTGTCTGTCATTCAGCTGTAATTATTAGATTGTTAGCAGATCAAGATATCATAACATGACTAATGCAGCCTGACCAATATATTTTGGTGGACCAATATTAAAGACTGATGTTGTTCTATCACAGCAGTATTGGTCTCTGTGGTATCAATGTTATCCGATATGCACTAATATGAGAACTTTTTATTGTTGCTACACAACAACATATAAATTGTTTTTATGTTTTAGAGGCAGACACACAACCTCAACTTGCTCTGCCTCATCTCACTGTCAAGCTGTCTTTCACTGAAATAAATTTTTGATTCCCAGACCACATTATTTCAAGGTACAGGGTAGATTTATTTATCATTATATAAAACAGGGTTGTATTATGCTGTAGTTCCTCATAAAAGCAACATTAAAAGTAGCAGATCGGTTGAATAGATAAAAAAAAAAAAAAAAAAAAATCTGTATGGTGGTGTTCTGAGGATGAATTAGGCAATCTCACAGCGTGAGAGAAGAAGCCGCTCTACCGTCTGGTGGCAGAGCACCGGATACTTCTATATCTCTTACCAGATGGCAGCATTGCTCTACATGTTATTTTATAAATATCAAAGTGTATGATCTGTCATGTAAATGATGTTACAAGAGCAGCACAGATCAGTCTATCTTTCTCAGAAGTTTTATGATTCCACAGCGCGAGGCAGAGTGCACAACACACATATAATTTTATCTCACAGGCATTGAGACAGAAGAGGAATTACAGCTGTCATTTTAACTTTTGAAAAATCTAAGTCACGTGTCAAAGTCAAGGCTCAGCACCTCTTTTTATGTGACCCAGAAGACCATGCAAAGAAAATCATTTGTGCAATATAGTTATAGGCTGTGGTACAGAATCACAGTGTCAACCACTGCTGGATGTCAGTTTATGAGAAAACTTTGAATATCATATAGCTGTTTCCAGCAGTGAAACTCTAGCCAAGTGGTTGCATTTTAAGCAAATAGATTTATTGACTTTTTATAGTACTTTGTATATTTCGTTTTTTAAGATAAATCATAAAATAGTTGTGCACTTGAATATCTGTTTGCTGTTAATTTTACTAGACTTCTGCTTGGAGAACTAGTTATTAATTATTAAGTTATTACTAAAACCACTAGTCGATTGCAGATGCAGATAATAATTATGGTTATAACAAGTCAAGACATTTTCACAGTCTTACATTCACAACTGTCCCTTTGAGGGCAAACATAATACTGGTGTGACCCGGGATGAAATTGAGTTTAACACCCATAAATGGAGTCAAAACCATCACATGGATTCTTGGAATTTAATAAGTTCCATCTTTAATCTGTACCACAACCCCCTGCAAACAACCCCCTGCGTTGTTTGCAGGGGGTTGTTTGCTTTGCTTTCATCAGTCAGTGCTGCCTTCATGTGATGTCTGTAAAGGAAAAAAAAAGTCTATGTCTACATCTAAGAAAAAAAAATGCAACAAACGTGTTCCTTCTTCAGAAATCTACGTCATAAAGACATGCCAGCTGAGTACAGTGAGGCTGATTGTGGGTCCTCTTGGCATTTGGTATCATCTGGCCTGTCTCCGTCTCGCTCTCTCTGTTTGAGGACAACAGTGTCATCAGTGGGGATGCGTGATGGCCAGCAGGGTCTGAGCGGAGCGCACACATCCGTCCACGTGCCCCTCTGATCCCAATCATTCATAAATTCAGCCAGAGAGATTTGTATCCACCATCCACCCGGCAGCGTCTGTTATCTCTGCCCCCCACCTCCCTGTAGCCATTACGGAGGAATGAGATGTCACAGTACAGACGCACACAAACACTCACATGTCTGATGGCGATGACAGCCGTCTGTCTCCTCTACTCATCTTGCTCTGGCATCTCTGACATAACTTTTTCTGTTTTTTAACCTTTTATGTCCAGCATTTGCTTTGTTTCCACTGTTTGTATAAGAAATATTTTCTTAATGCGTGACTTAACTCATCTAATTATTTAATAATCAAATAATTTCTCCCTAGCTTCAGTTATCTTTCTTCTTCTTTTTCTCTATACCTCCTCTTTCTCACCATTTCTCCCTGTCCCTCGGCAGTGAAATTTCCCCTCAGTCATTTAGCCCAGATTCAGCACTGCAGGCAGGCAGGCAGGCAGTGTTGAGGCTGTAACTTACCAGAATGTAAATAGAGCAGTGTTTTTCACATTACTTCACCGCTTATTTTTAGTAGCTGAACAAGCAGGCAAGGGTGTGCCTTTTTAAGCCCCGACTGTAATTCTTATCAGCTGAATACACAGAAAAAAAAGAAATTATAAATCAAACAAAACAATAATGACACAATACAGGAAGTGATGTTTTGATTATGGTCTAACTTTTAACTGTAACTGGCAGACAATACTGGGGCAGCTTTTTTAAACACTGAGAAAGAATGTTGTCTCACTGTCTCTGTTTTTCTCTTTCTTCTCTGATGCACACGCACTAATAAAGTTTCACTTCAGCTTAAAAGTGAAGTGTATTATGTTCAATCATTAGGTGCTTATGTAGTCTTAAGTGATCAGCAGGAGACGCCAGGCTTCCTTCAACTGGACTTTCCCTCCCAGTGACACCTTTAAAAGGTGGATTACACTAATTTTTTGTTTACATAGTAACAGGCAGTGATGGAAAGAGTACTGAAAATCTGCACTCAAGAAGTACAAGAAGAAGAACAATGGCAAACAAGAATCAATTCCAAAATTACAATTCCAGATAAACAAACGAAAAAAAATTCTGTCTGCGCCTATAGACATGCGAGTTGAATGCATGCATGTCTTCCCCTCTCCTAATGCATTTTCTTCTCCTAGCTAAACTACTTGACTAACAGGCAAATTGCACAAATTGTGTAAGTCTTAACAATCACCTCAATTTAGTAAATGCTGTGCTACAAAATGCTTTACATAGACAGGATACTCTCTGCTGGTATGGTAAAATAGCCTAAGTAAACCCTGAAATATTCAAGAACCCAGAAAAGAGACCACCAACGTTACGGTTATCTAGCTAGCTAATGTCAGTCCTAGCTAGTTAGCTTAGCTCACTAGCTCACAACACAGGAGAACACTCAAAGAATCATTCAGAACTGAAATCAAAAGGTAGAATTGTAAAATTCCAAACGATACCTAAACGTAACTGCTGCAACATCAAAATATTGCTCAACTACTAGTAAAACTGCTGGTGTTATAAATACTTGAGTGAAAGCACAATTTACTCAAGTATTTATGATAGGTGGTTGGTTGGTTGATGGTATTTAATTCTTACCATTAACCAACCATATACTCATTAACAGCAACTTCCCAGACTTGCCAAGCTATTGTTCCAACTTGAGCAGACGCATACATGATTTTTCCCCATCAGGAACCCATTTTGTCAATTGTTCCAACACCACATGAATGCAGGATCAGTCCAAATTGTAGGCCTACTCAGTAGTGAATTATTATTTTAAAAGTAGAGTAACATTACATTCTAGGTTTTATGTCACTAAGTATGAATGAATTGCAGGCTTAAAAAATACTAATAAAGTACACGAAAAAAAGGACTTAATTTCAGTAATTGGAATAGTTTAAATTAGTTACTTCCACTTCTGGTAATAAGTTTTATATCGTGTGTTCCTGCCAACAAATGCAGTTCCCTAACAAGGTCAAAGCACAGGCTGAGTCACAGATCAGTTTTTGGCCCAAAGACTCTGCAGCAACGTTCTTCAGACATAGCTGCCAGCCATTCCTCGATTACTGGTCAGCATCCTGTTCGTACCTCCCCTTTTACTTCCAGGGATCAGACACCAGGCTGTATCAGCAGACACAGTGCCTGCAACAGTGAGGAAGGTAAAGTGGTGGACAGTGGCTGTGTCTCACTGCCTCTGCGCCTGGCAGTTTTCCTCCCAGCCGCCCCTCTGCTCACACCAGGAAATGTCTTTTTCCAACTCATTCTCCAATACACTTAATTCCTCCCCGCTCTCCAGCGACAAAGCCAAAAGCAAAAGAGATCCATTGCTGGCAATTTCTAGCACTCCTCTAGTATTCACTGTCTTCCTCCATCGCATTTACACTTTGATTTTCTTTTGCAATGTAAAAAATCATACAGAAAATTATGAATTATTGAATCAACTACTCTTTTCTCATTACCTTTGTGTATACACTTTTTATTTATTCAAGTTACTTGCATTTACTTTCAGAACTTATAAACATGAGTTTGTTTAACTTGAAATATTTTGACTTGAAATGATGAGTTGAATGAATGTACTGTACAGAATTCATTAAATTAAGTTTCTAAAGAAACATGATCAGCATATTAGCTTCCCACCATGCATTATGTGAGATTTAAAGTGCCATAAAAAACAGGCTGCTAGGGAGATGTTGACTGACATGTTCAGAGTAGCCAATAGCCCTGTGTGTTGCGCCCTGGGGACCAGGACCAAAACAGCCTCAGAGACCAACAGGGACCAGTTTGGCCACATGGAACAGGCTACAGGGCCATTGTGGCTTTCTTGCTGGATTTGGCTCCAAGCGTACCAGAACTGAGTCTAGGCTAACCAAGCTAGTAGCAGTAAGTTGTTAGCTAACTTATTTTAACCACTGTTATCTTTCCATCCGCTAATCGCCTCTCAGAGGCTGTGTTCATGCTGATGACTGGTCATGTTCACTGGGAGGCTGCTGAGCCCTGTTCTGTTGTCCACTAACAGCAGCTAACAGCCACCTAACAGTTACCTTCAGCTGAAGTTGAGCAGCCAGAGGACATCAGAAGGGAAAAACAGAAAATATTTTCTTTAGAAAATAATATTCAGTTTCACCCAAATCAGTGAATAAAGTTATAAAGTTGTGCTTTTTTTACAGTGAGGCCTGATCTCCAGAAATACTGCAGTCTGCTCTGGTGAATGAATGTATTCTCCTTCCATGCTCAGGCGCACCACAAGCAAGGAAGTGTTTCATTCGACACAAATTTAGTGTGCATACCCAAGTACAGGATGATTCATCAACAGTTTTTAATTCTTTTCCACGAAAAGACAAACTCTGAAATATCATTTAAAAAAACAGAAGACCCACAACAGTGATTTAAAAGTCTCCTTCTCATGATCATGATCAAATCTTGCTGCGTATCTCTAATACACTTCAAGATAAGTCATGGTTGCTTGTTTAATGAAAACACTGACAACATGTTTTCTCAATATCAAGTTTATTTGATGAGAACAGTTTTTTTTAACATTACAAAATTACCTCAACTTTTGAAATTCAGTCACCTTAAAAGTTTAAGGCAGCCCAGACACTAACTTTTTTAGTTTAAAACAAATTGTTCATTTTTACAGTGTGCAGAAATTGCATCAATAGGAGGGAGGACATTAACACTCATATGCGGCTTTGAAAATGAGGCTAAGCAAATTCTGCAAGGTGAATGCTCGAGACTGTTGTCACACTGCATGGATGAGCTTCTGTTACTTTTTTTGATGCAGTTTTTCGTACACAAAAATCGATGAAAGTATATGCGTGCACGCGCTTGTGTGTGTCTCTCTGTGTGTGTGCGCACGCTTCTCTGTGTCTGTTGAGAAGAGAGAGGTGCTAACCCTCCATGTTCAGCGCGGTCACTGAACATGATGACTCAGTTGAATTTCCACTGAGGTAAGCTGTCACTCTCTGATGAACAGTGAACTCACAGAACCACTGAGTCACATACACCACACACACACACTCACATACACCATCTAATGTCCCCAACTAGCTTACGGGACAGACAGGATTATATGCTGAATATTTTAAATGGAGCCACCAATAAATACAACAGAACTCAACTCTCTCCTCTCTCTGATGATCTTGGTGAGCGGCCATAGACGCACACACACACACACACACACACACACACACACACACACTTGTACTTGGCCTTGTCCCTGTCTAAACAGCCCTTCTATAGTGAGAGGCTCCAATGGAGTGGATCAGCTCCAGCTAAGACACCCTTTCACACTTCCTCCCTCCCTTTCTCCAAACCCTCCCTCCTGTGTGACCGCAGGGCCTTCCTTCCTTCCTTCCTTCTGAAACAGAGGCCTGGGGGAGTCACAGGGGAGTCAGGATGGCCGGATGTGCCCCAATCAGACAGACAGACTGACAAGGAACAGACATGCAGACAGGAGGATGCTGCTGCTGCTGCTGCTGCTGCTGCTACTGTGGGCTTTGGGCTCGGTTTTTCTTCCCATCCGGAGCTACAAGTAGGATGACATCATTCCTGTTTTGATAGGACAACAGGAAGGTGAAAGGAGACGGAGAGCTGCGGGGTGCGTGGGTGAGAGCATGAAGGAGTATGAGGAGACAGAGGGAAACGTAAGTGTTGATCACAGAGGAGGTGAAACTATGACAGTGCCCGTTGAGGTGTGTTTTACATGAGGTCTGCAGGAGGCTTTGACGTGACCCACCGAAATTTATTTAGTTTCAGAATAATACATGATTTTACTTGATTCTTCCACTTTTTACTGAATCTAATAAAGCAATAAAATCAATAAAGTGAATTAAGACTAGAGCTGGATCCTTCTTTTTTCTTCTTGTTTTATGTCAGTCAACAGCCCTGTCTCCAAGAAATTACGTTTATATACTTAATTTGCAACAGCATGTAACGTTGATGAGGAAGAAGTAATGCCGACATAAATACTATACATTTATATTAACATAACTAGGAAAAAGTTAATTAACATACCTGAGAAGTTGCAAAATACTGAGCATATCAATGAAAATGTCACAATGTATTTCATTTGTTTTCCACTAAAATAGACGATCTTGCAAGACACTAACCACTCATAGTGTCTACAGCATTAAAGTCATCAGACTTTTCTTTAATTAAAGGAGTAATATGTAACAATTGCGTCATCCACAGTTCCTCCAAAAATGAGTCCTATGGTCTAAATAGCAAGTTGGAGGCATAGACAGTATGTTAAATAGGTTGATATCCCATTTGATATACAGTCTGTTGTTGAAGTGAGTTGTTTCCTCCCCCCAGACTCAGGCAGGCTGCAGGAGCACTGCAGGAGCTCAAGACAAGCAAAAAAACTATAATTTGACGATAACAAGAGTTAGGGTTAGTAAGTTGATTAGCTGTAGTTGGAGTTCAGTGCCTGCTTGTTTTACTACCTGCCAGACTCCATTAACATTTTCTGATTCATACTCGACTTAATGTTACAAACATCTACTTCTTCTAAATAATTATTAATATTTTTTTCTAGTCATAAACAGACACTCATTCGCTGATTCACTGACTGAGTTGAGCACTAATTAATGTGACACAGGTAAACAATAACACAAGTTACAGACTGGAATAGAAATTTCAAAGGCTACATACTGGCTGTAGCATTGTTGTCGGAGAAGTATTTTAATTTAGCATGTTTCCTTAATCTGTGATGACATGTCATGGTTGTTTTGTGATTTATAACAGACTAATCATACCCAAAAATGCTTTTATTGACTAAACCTACCCAAAATGACAATATTACCTAAACGTCACCAAAGCGCTTTAATCTGGACTTTAAAGTTCAGCACTTTGTATGCCCACCATACATCCTAACCACATCCTTATGAATCCAGCGCGTTTTATAAATGTATTTTTTCAAAGAAACATTGTCTGTGACCACAAACCAGGCAGGAATTACGTATGTCACCACAATTTAATTATGAAACCAATTTAATAGTGTACAACAGTAATTTTTAAGAGACAAGTTTGGTGTGAAATACAGAGCGTAGAGTTTGCAGGCGCAGGCCCTGCACCTCACACAGGAAGAGCCCTGGCTATACAAAGCAACCTCATGTCTTAGTGTACAGATCTGTACAGCAAGACTCATAGAAGCTTTGCAGTTGCTTCTCAATGCAGTTCATCTCTTCTGCAAGACAGCCATTTCCTCTGCCGCTCTTTCTGAAGAGGAGAGAAATGATAGCAAGTGGCTGAAAGAGCAGAATAAAGAGAGGACAGAGGGACAGAATGAAAGAAAGACAGAAAGAAGGAGAGAGGATCACAATAATAGCAATCTCTCTTCTCCCCCCTCTTGTTTTTTTTTTTCTTTCTCAGAAGAGGATACAGTGAGTGCCAGCTGTGCTCTGCTGCTGCTGTACAGTGCACACTACTTCAGAGAAGTCACCCTCACTGCACTCCATCCACCCCATTGAACTGCCAGCTCTGGTAATCAATTCTGAGCCTTGTGCTGTCACTGCTGGCCTCTGGACGCAGCAGCTGGCTGCAGGAAGACAAGCGCTCTTCCACAGAGTCTGTCCACCGATCAGCTGCACCCAGCTGTCTAGCAGCAGCCCCGCTATTCAGAGCACTGCTGCTGCCGCTGGTGAGGGAGAAAGGGGGGGGGCGGAGGGAGGGAGGCCTCTTTCACTGCTGTCACCGACTCCGCTGCTGCTGCTGACTGGAGTCCCCTTCAACATACTTTCTTTTTCACTTCTTCCTTCCTAAATTTTCAACCGTACAGACACATCCGCCCTTGAGCTGCACAGCAGGCCTCATATGTCTGTCTGGGCCGGCTTTCTGTCTTTCTTTCTCTTTCTTCCCGAGTCAAATTGTCCATCTGTCTCTGCCTTTACCAACTTTTACTTCCACTATTTCCATCTTGCTTTCTCTCTCCCGCCCATTCTCCTCCTGTCTTCCATGCTGGGTCTTTAGATGAACTTTCCTTCTTTTTTTGTAGCCTTTCTATTGCCTCCTCCGTCCATGTCCCTTCTGTCTCTCTGTTTTGTGGTACCCATTCCTCTTTTCCGTCTTTGTTGGTTGCCATGTCTCAGTTTCTCCGCTCCTTTCTCTACAGCTCTGTCCCCTTCTTTTGCCACTCGCTCTTATTTCCGCACAATTTCCATCTCATTCTTTGT
Source organism: Lutjanus erythropterus (assembly GCF_056507025.1). Classification (NCBI taxonomy): domain Eukaryota; kingdom Metazoa; phylum Chordata; class Actinopteri; order Lutjaniformes; family Lutjanidae; genus Lutjanus; species Lutjanus erythropterus. The sequence goes on from NC_139329.1 coordinate 11,103,787, forward strand.
CGCTCTGCCGCAATCTAAACTATGCCCCCTTTTTTCCCCAAATGTCACAATACTGTATCTTTTCTTCCCCCTTTTTCTTTAGAGTAACTTCTTTTTCTGTCCCCCCTTTCTGCTCTATTTTTTTTACAGGTGTCTGTAAGGCGGGGATTTACATTTTCTCAGGACAGGCAGCCCGTGGAGAGAGGCCTGCTGGCAGATCAAAGGCTGCGGCTGTAAAACGATCTGAAAGAGTCCGGCATTAGCATCCATCAGGGTACCTTGAAAGCTCCCTGGTCAGCCGAGAGGGAAGCTGAGGGCCCCCCAAAGTGAAAGCCCAGTCTGGAGAGGGGTGATGAGGGGGCGGAGGGAGGGTGGAATGGGGGTGGAGGGATGAATAACAGGCTACTCGGGCTAAAGACATGAAGGAAATATTTCCACGAGGGAGGAAAATTCCCATAACAAGCTGCAAATGTTTTTATTTCTCTTTTGGATTCAGCACCCCCCACCCTCACCCCTTCCTTTAGCTCTTCCTCTCTTTTTTCCTCTATCTTTTTTTTTTATTTCTTTTTGCAGCGTTGAGGGCTGTAAGGGGAGAACATCTCCATCTGTGCACCATCTCCACTCAGCTCACCAAACCCAGACTTTTACTGCTCCACCCTGCAGTCTACACAGAGGGTCATGTCTGGTCAGGGATGGGAAGTAGTGTGAAGGAGGGAGGCAAGGAAGAGTGTGGGAGGAAGAGAAACCTGGATTGGCTTCATATATTGTATCTCTTTACATCAGAATTGAAGGTGGGAGAGGAGTTGGGATGGCAGGAGTGTGGACACTGTGTGTGTGTGTGTGTGTTACTTCTTTTTGCAGTAAGCATGATTCACAGTCTTGAAATGGATAGGTACCTAACATGTGTCACAGGGATCAAGATTAGACCTGCATTCCTGGTGAGTTCCGTTCCCTCCACACTTGTGTGTTTTTCAATAACAAAAGTATTTGTCACATAAATCTGAAAAAACGGTCTGCATCCATCAGGCTGATCGTGTGATAGAATTCCCTCAAGAAACCAGATTTATAGACGCTGGGACCTGTGAACGCTGAGCTCCTTTTTTCCTGGAAAGACTTTTCACCATGTTGTGTTTTGATATTTTCAAATGTCTGCAGTTCCCAGATCTCCAGTATGATCGGAACCACTGCTGACGAGGAAGGTTTTAGCACTAAATTCCTATCAGCACTCTCAGGAGCTGTGTCCACCAAACCGTTTTTTTCCTGAGGCCAACATGTTTTTTTTATTGTTTCCAATGTGAACACTGCGTATTTACAATCAAATGCCTGCAGCATGATGAGGCATTCAGCTTCATCTTTTTTTTCCTGGTCACAGAGAGTTCAAAAATATTAATCTTTGGGTAAAATGCTACACTTGTTATTGTCAGTTTTTGCCAAGCTGTCCTATCACAGAGGAGGAGGGGCGGGACATATAGGCTGTCACACACTGTGGTCTGCTCGTAACCTTGAACAAGACTCCATCCAACTTGGTTAACCAAACGATGGTACTCTCTGAGATGTTCCCCACATAGACCAGGGAGTCCAACCTCTCTTCTCTACATGCTTCAGTCTTTGCCTCATCCAGAGAAAGTAGACCACCTTGTGCCAAGATTTTTACCTTCAGTATTCGCTGACAATGCAAACTATCAAGGAAATAAGGGACGTCCAAAACATAAATTAACTTTTACTTCTGCAGATATTCCATATCACAGCAACCAGGGTGTCTAAGCTGAAATAACGCTGCACCTCTAAAAATCTCTCATGCACTCCCAGTGTTTTCAGAAATTCAACTGGTGTTTTCAGCTGGTCACAGGTCCTTACTGCAGCACAAGGTCAGGTTGGGTATGTTTTGTCCATGAATGATTGATCTGTTAATGGCTTTTAGTTTTAGGGAGGTGGTTTGTTCAGTCTGTTCCCACAGCTATACAGACTGTCGAATGGTCCTGTGTGAGTTACAGATGAGCAGGTCTCCTGGAGGATGGTGTGAGAGGACTTTTCATGAATAGTTTCTTTAGTAACAGTGAAAAATCCAGGTGGCACAGGAGTGTCTGCAGGGACAGAGACTTTGCATTATGCTGCTTGAGTAGATTGTAGCATTTTATGCATTTTTTTATGAATGTTCCAGTTAAAAATCTTTTAGACTTACATCCAGATTGGTCAATGTAGTAAAGCGTGATTCCTGTCCATTGGCAGCTCTCAGTGTCATCTTTTATGTTTTGAGACAGAAAACAACACAGTCTCTACAGGCTGCAAAGCAGAGGTGTGGACGCAAGTCATAAATTTGGTAACTTTAGACTCGACTAGACTTTCATACCAGTGACTTGAGATTTTACTTGGACTTGACCTTTTTTTGAATACAATGCTTCCTCCTATGCCCAAGTCTTATTTAAAAAGTGTGCCATGAATCGATTCATTTGCCTTGATTACCTGTATCAACTGCCATTAACACCAGTCCTTGTCAGCAACTCAACGCTTAATTCTCCAGATCCACTTCATGTGAACCAATCTGACAGAATCCAATCAAGATTCAGGAAATAACTATTTAGAACTATTGTTATGTTACTGAGCTCCAGCTGAAAAAAAATTATACCAAAAATGAATTGCAGAATTGCAAAACATGTGGGTCAAAAATTACAGATGGAAATGCAACAACTTCCAACTGTTCGAAATTTGACGTTGCACAAAAACAATAAATGGAGGCTCTGTTGGTAAAATGGCTTTATATTTGTCAAAGAGCACATTATGACTTGTTTAGGACTGAACACTTTTTGAACTTTGGACTTTTCTGTCTTGACCTGGGAGCTGACTTGGGACTTGGAATTTCCCTTTTTTCTCTCTTCTTCATTAAACAAGAGAGAGTCAATTAGCAAATGTACATGAAGTGGAAATTCCAGAAATATTCAACGTGTCAAGTGCACATATTGATTAAATAAAATAGAAAAAAGTAATCAAGACATCAACAAAGTCAATATATCATAATTAGGTGCTACAGTGAATAATTCTTTGAAATATAACAGTGTCTTCACTTTTTTGTTTGCCACGAGGGACAAGGTATCCATGTAGAAATTAAAGTCAACCAAAAATATGTTCAAGTTTGGGAGGAACTTAGTGAAGTTTGAAATTTACTGATTACAATTATAAGATCAGTCACGAAACCCAAAGGCTTATTATTGCATTTGAATTAAAGAATAAAGTCTTTAGGCATAATTGTTAAAGAATGTCTTGTCCTGTTGTAAACAAATTTCTCTGTCACTGCAAAACACAGATGAGGAAGAACAGTGACAAAACAAATGCATGACTGTTTCTGGCTCAGTGCATTTAGCTGTCAATAAATTTTGAAATTACTGTGTGACACGGGTAAATGATACGCAAAATCTTCCGCTTCTCTGATCTTGTTTGAAATACAAGATTGGAAAGGGCACAGCCATGTTTCATGCCAGTTAATTTTATCTAATTGTGAATTCCAGAGGAATTTTCCCTCTGGTGAAATCTTGTTAAAGTTTTGATTTGTTTATCAGTTTGTTTTTGTATGTTTGTTTGTGCATTTTCTGTCTGCTGATTTTATCCTACCAGCTTTTAAACAAGGTACTTGAACATTAACATCTTGATAGCCTAAGTGAGGGAGGCAGAAGCTAAATCTTTGTGTTTTATCAGGAAAGGTTTGACTCGTAGGAAGTTTTGATAACCATGATTGTCAAACAAGCCTGTTACAAAGATTATAACACTTTCAATGCTACACTGTTATTGTTGACAGTAATATTAACGTTGTTCCAAATTATATCACTGTGTGAAAGGCTGTCTTGTGCATAGTGAAGCCAGCAGATAAAACTTTGAAAGTTTTACCCATAATTTAGAAACAGAATGGAAACAGTAGTTACACCCAGTAGAATAACCGTAAACCGCCTACATTTATACATATATTATGCAGTGTAATGTTCCATAATGATTCCAGGGAAAGTAACACACTTGCAGCAGCAACCTCAACCTCAACCCCTTTTCCGGCTGTCTACTCATGATGTGTTTAGGCACAGTATAGAGTGTAGATCATCTATGTTTTGGTAGCGCTCGGAGCTCAAAACACAATCAATACAGTTATACAAAACCTGAAGACTTGAAGGAGCAATATATTTAAATTAAGTATTGCAGTTCAAATAGTGAGTTGGAACCATAGATTGTACATCAAATAGGTTGAATTCCTATTTAATGTACAATTCACAATATACTCCTTCTAAATTATGACTAATAATTATTTACAACACCAACACAAACACCTACTCATTCAGTGAACGTTTGGCATTAATTTGAACTCTGATTAACGTGAAACAGGCAAACCAAAACAGTTATTCTGGCCAAGAATAGAAATTTCAAAGGAAGACGACGTGTCTGTAGTGTTGGTGTCAGAGAAGCGAGCATTTCAATTTAATGTTTCCGGCACAGTGGTGCAGTGGTTAGCACTGCCACCTCACAGCAAGAAGGTCCTGAGTTCAAATCCCCGGCTGGCTGGGGTGGGGCCTTTCTGTGCACAGTTTGCATGTTCTCCTCATGTCTGCGTGGGTTCTCTCCGGGTTCTCTGGCTTCCTCCCACAGTCCGAAGACATGCATGCTAGGTTAATTGGTGACTCTAAATTGCCCGTAGGTGTGAGTGTGAGTGGTTGTCTGTCTATGTGTCAGCCCTGCGATGAACTGGGGACTTGTCCAGGGTGAACCCCGCCTCTCACCCAATGTCAGCTGAGATAGACTCCAGCCCCCCGCGACCCTTCGGGAATAAGTGGTTACAGAAGATGGATGGCATATCATGGCCAATTTATGATAAATTACATGTAAATATATTACAGATTTCTCCTTTAAAGCTCCTTGAAAGAGTTTTGTCACCTGAATTTTTTTGTATTGGTTTGAAGCTCTGTTCTCCTTGAAAAATGCAGGTGCAAATATTTCTTATCGTCAATTTTAGCCACGAGAATTTAGAAATTGTAATTTTTAGGTGAAAGAGCCCTTTCAGCAAATTTCAGCAATCATTTGAATGTCTTTAACTTGACGACCATGATTGGCTGCTGTGCCCTGTAGGTGTGCTGGAGAGCAAAATAGTGTCCTTCTAGCTTAAAAATTACACTAAAAAGTGTTTGAGGGAGTGGTGAAGTTCTGCATTGTCAATGGTGACATTTGTCTGTTCACGTGCAAAATTTTAAGTGCTCTCCTGAGTATTACTTGTTTAATTTTCTTCTTAAATCTCCAGTAGATTCTAACAGAACTACTTTCTTTTTAGGCAGAAAGCAAGTAGTTCCTACATGAAACTGCTCACAACAAGGTCTGTGAATTATCTTGAGTGAGCACATCATGATATTTTGAAAGAGACACTGGTTTTGAATTTTTCAAGTATATTTTATGGTGCTTGTAACACTGGTGCCATTTAGTCCCATTTATTTGAGAGAGGCCAGACATCTATGGGGCCCTTATCTTCAAAATTCTGCAACGGGAGAAAAATATCAATTTTTAATTTTTGTGTGAACTGTCGCTTTAAACACAAGTGCAGATTTTTTCTCCCTTAGTGAATAACGGGACATGTCTAGAAAGGAACCCCAGAAAGATCTTGCAAGAGCGATCATTTTAACCAAATCCATGATCTTTCCCTAACACTAACCAAGTATTTCAATGTCTCTAAACCTACCAAGATCTTAACCAAAGTGTTGCCACATTATGAAACATAATTAGTTTATACAAGGTACACAGTGAAGAAACAATGCATACAAATCTCATAAAACAAAGGGTTCCCCTCTAGACACAACCTGAATAATGCTGGTGATCTCATCCACACACAACCCTCATACGACATATGTACATGTACACAGTCATATGCTCATTAGCAAAGTCTTTTAATGTAGTACATGCTTTCACACAAAGATCCACACACACATGGACGCAGACCACTTCCCACATGGATCACCTAAACACACACTCACACTCTGCCTGTGTGTCCCTCCATGTGCAGCTTGCTGACATGTGTGGAGCCTCCTGCATGCGGGGCCAGCGCTGCATGCCACTGTCTCAGCTCGGTAATGGATGTCCCGTTTGTTGCACACACACAGAGACAGCAGACAGACAGACAGACAGACAGACAGACAGACAGACAGTGGCGGGGCTTAGCTCGGTCGTTCTGTCCACCCAAGGATGAGTTCCTCCTCTGTTTAGGGAAGAGGATGTGATCTCACTCGTTAAAAATCCAACCTATGTCGCTTGCCACTCATGACTTAATCCAGGCTTCTCCTTTGTGCAGAGTTCCCCTTCCCCTCTTCTCCTCTTACTTTCTCTCTCTGTGGCTTCCCATCTCCCTCCTCTTCATATATATATATATATATATATATATATATATATATATATATATATATATATATATATATATATATATATATATATATATATGTATATACATATATATATATATACATACATACATACATACATACATACATACATATATATACATGTCTCTCTCTCTATCTATATATATAGATAGATAGATATCTTTCATACTGATGATGAAAGCCAATAGAGAACAAAGCATGTGTAATATACGGTGGTAATTCTAGGCTTGTTTGCTGTTTTTGCAAAGTCATGTTTTAGGGTCCAGATTCACTGTAGTTGGTAAAAATGTTCCTTTGTGTCACCTCAGTTATGCAAAACACATGCATACTGGACTTGCATCATATGTGATAATAGGAAATTTGCCAAAAAAGTAATCAAATACATAGATTTACCATCATGCACAACATATGCAGCCATGCAAACAACACACATTCAAAAACCTGCCTGGCAAGCAAAACTCTAAACTCAAACTATGAAGGTAGTTGAGAATTTTGGTAAAGATGCACTAAGTGTTTCAGATGTCCTCTGTATATACTTTATGTAAGTGTGTGTGTGTGTGTGTGTGTGTGTGTGTGTGTGTGTGTGTGTGTGTGTGTGTGTGTGTGTGGTTTAATGTCTTTACATGGTGGCCAGGTTAACCCTTTGTGTTCCAACAAGGAAAGTGATGAAGCTGAACTTTATGACAGAGTCTCCTTGTGCAATCCACACAGCTGGGATTTTACACTCTGTTACTGCACAGTGTAAAATAACATGAAATGAAACTTTCGTCATAATTGTAGGGCTGCGCCTTGAAAGTTGAGACCAGTCAGAGACCTCTCAGCTGACTGTTTTTTTCTTTTGTCAGTCAGTGTGTATAATAACAACAGAACAAAACAGAAGCTTGCAAAAACGTAAAAGGAGAACGTTTCAAAGAGGAATTATGAATAAGGTCTACTGCATTTAAATAAAATCCTTACAACAACAAGCGCCTTTGGTTAACCGATGAGGAAAGGTGAAGCAAGAGGTTGATAAACAAGTTTCAGCTCTTGTTTTTTAGCCGCATCTTTTTACACAGAGCAGTGTAACAACATGGCAGGCTGTAAACTTTACAAACCAGGTCTCTAAATTACCACACACCACAAAACCAAATGTGATTGAGGCAGGCGACACGCTGTCAGCCACTTCACCCGAGCAGACTGGTGAAGCGCATGGGGCAGGACACACTTGCTTGTTTGCCTGTGTTTGTTTTTGCCACTGACACGCTCTGATTGTTATTGTGCATGTCTGACAACATTAAGGAAATGATTGCAACAGTGAGAGACCTTATTTTAAAGAGTAAGATTAATTTTTGTTTAACCAGAAACATTGCGTCTTCCTTTAAACTCGACAACATCTTTGTTTGTCTTTTCACTGTTCTAACAAACACCAACTCTGGTTTGGTCAAAATACACCCTTAATTGTCAGCATGAAGGAATGCGGCGCGTGCTGCGCAGGTGACGCCGGACAGAAGGTGCAGCGCTGTCAGCAGCCCAGCAGAGGAGACACTCTGCATTATTGAACTATAGTTCAGAATCAGGCATCTCAACATAACTTCTTTTTTTTTTTTACTTTTTTAAAATGAGTCCAGTCATACTGCAGCTAACAAAAAATCTTACGGACAATAAAAGTGTCTGCAGAAATATTCTCACTGCTGTGAGAGTTTTTGTTTTTTCCTCTGCATTCATTTTAGCGAATCTTCTTCTTGTATAAATTCTATACATAAGTTGTATGTTGTTGTATGAGCATTGAGCTGAAGTCTCAGCATCAACTTTACACCTGACCCAACAGCAAGCACAGCTGAGGCTGTAGACACCCTTAAGCCTGATGCATCATTCTTGTGCTATGTGATAGAGGTGTGCAACCACAAAGCATTGCATTTATGTAACCGAAAGACACAACATGTGTCTTCACACAATTTGAAACATCGATGTCTGCAGGCACGATGACTGCACATGGTTCACGGCTCACTGGTCCTTCACATCGTCCTCCACCTCCTTCAAAATCACACCGACCAGCTAATAACCAGGGTATTTATAAGACAAGAACAAGAAAGCAAAGCAACACGTCTTGGACAATGTCGACATGCAGACACTGTAAAGGAGACATCTTCTCCTGCTTTCGTCGGCCTCGCTATGTGATTGCTGGGTTTTCGCTTTGTCCACAGCGCCCTCAACAGTGTTGGAGAGCAATGACATCTCTGCAGGCCGCAGGTACAAACAAGTTATTTGCTGTGGACAGTTCACACACAGCACAGACTGTGTGGGATGCCACACGGTTCAGTGCAGGAAACCTGCTGAGCCCTTTATTCTGTGTACATGTTTCTGTGTGTGTCTGGCAGTTGGCATGTGTGCGTGTCTAACTACATGTTCATAAACAACAACTCTAATCTCCCGCTAACTTTAACTAACAGATTGTGCATCTGTTATTGTTTTTAAGCCACTTCATGTGGGGCTGTTGTTTTCAGGGCGTCATGTTGGTCCTACTTTACTGTCCATAAACATACACTTTATAGTACACAGATGTACATGTACTGAAACCTTTCTCTGTATTGTCACGATGCTTCTCATTAGGCTGTATTATAAAGGGCTCTGTCAGCATGACAGTAGCAACAAGAAGTGAACATAACGGGTCTCTTTGAACAGTAAAGACAGCAGTTATACAGTGGCCTCTAATTTGTGTCTGTCGTGGTCTCACTGTACAGAAGCAGAAAATAGGTTGTTGATGTTTTTGTTTCTTTATTGTATGTCCAGACAGCTGTTTGTGTTTGTGAATATGCTTTTGTGCATACACAAAAACATACTCACAAATACTCATACTCACAGTTATGTATTAAAGAGACAGTTCACCCAAAATCAAATATACATATTTTTCCTCTTACCTGTAGTGCTATTTTCTCCATCTAGATTGTTTTGGAGTGAATTGGCAAGTTACAGAGATATGGGCTGCAGAGATGTTTACCTTCTCTCAAATATAATGGAACTAGATAGCATCTTCACTTTTGGTGCTCAAAGCACCAAAAAGTATGAAAAAAAAAAACAACAGAAATATCTCTTTACTGAAATCATGACCCGGTTACTCAAGATAATTCACAGACCTTGTTGTGAGCAGTTTCATGCAGGAACTATATTCTCTCTACTGAACAACACCCATCACCCATATCACTGTAGAGAAAGAAGCATGCTTCCATCTGCATTGCGATACAGTTAGTGGGTGTAGTTTGGTGGAAAGAAAATAGTTCCTACGTGAAACTGCTTTATTTGAGAGAGGCCAGACATCTCTTCAGCCAATATCTCCAAAGCTTGCCAACTAACACCAAAGCAATCTACATGAGTAAATAGCACTAAAGGTAAGGACAAAATATCTATTTTTGATTTTGGGGTGAACTGTCCCTTTAATATATAACTGCTGTCGTCATCCTGGCCAGTGATCCTGCAGCCCCTACTTTCATACACTGTCTTATTTGCCACAGTTTGCCAGGGCAGCTGTCTGCATGCAGCAAGTGATTGTGGCACCTCATAACTCAAACTACAGGGAGAGAATGAGGACTGAATGTCCTCACTGGACTGAATTAGCTGAGAGAGACTTTTACGTTCAAAACTTGTCAAAGCATTTTTCATTTTCAAACATCTTCCTGTTAATTTGTGGTTAGTTTTTCTTTCATTTTCTGTACATGCTAAATACTTGTGGTTGAAGCAGGCTTGAGTTTATCCCAGCATGCATTTGGCATTAAGGGCCCTTTTGCACCTTGATAGTTTGGTCTGGATTTTTTTTGCTTTCTAGTTTGATCTGAACTAAAATTTCAGGTGTGAAAATTCGCCTGGACCATACAGCCCAACCTTGGTCTGACCAAAAGAGGTGGTCTTGGGCCCAATCAGACTGAACCGTGGTTCAGTTTGGTTCTAGTGTGAAAACATTATGTTGGGTGATTCTGACTTTTGGGCCAATTACAGGAAGTTCTGGCAGGCTGTAGTCAGAACTGGAAAAGGAGAAACAATACAACAAAATTAAATGAGCCGTGGTCACACATGGTAAGAGGACGAGACAAAGCGTTTAATTGACATTTTGTCTAATGACTTAATAAAGTTTTTGATGGAAAATCTCACTGGAGTTCCAACACTTTTCAATTATTTTCCAAGAAGCTGAAAGCAAGAGGAATTGAACTGACAACATGCTAATGTCAGACACACACCTGTCTACAAATCAGTCAGTTGTAAGTATAGGAAGATGCAGGATGTAGTTATGCCATGTACAGTCCTTTGGTGCCTTGTATCACCATATACACAAATTTTTGAAGAGTTCTGATAATCAACAGTAATGTGCATATAAGGGCAAAGTGGGTTTGGATGTGTATTGACAAGAATCTGGTGATAAGATATGAATCATCCTACTGTGATAAATTGTGACAACACTTATGCCATATAACTATATCCAGAATCTAAGATCATATGTCTCATATCACAATATAAACATAATATTGGAGTCTAAATGTAGGCAATTCAGTGTAGGCTTCCAGCAAACTCTTTCCCTTTGTCTTCACTCTGATATGAGTTATGAGTGTTGAATGCACCCCCCCACCCCCCCACCCCCTTCTCAAGGCTGCTGTTCAAGAGTGCAGGATGTAAAGAAGACAAGTCATCTCATCATCTGTTTTTCTAGATATCTTTGCTCATCCACATCATTCTCTACATCAGTTATGCTAATCCCAGTATGGAGTCATTTAAGCCAGTCAAAACATGGTCTTGTCTTATTTATTCAATATGACATTTCATTACAGTAGAGCAAGAGGTACAGATCCACTGGAGGCTGTAGGGAATCACAGACGCCCACAGGATAAAAGAGAGACTCCTGCAAGAAGAGATACAAGATAAGATAGATCCTGGACAGGTGGTTTGTGGAACAGTAAGACACATGGAAATAAGGAGGACTTGCATGTCCTCACTGGGGGGCTGCTGAAACATGACACTCGCACATCACACAGTTTTTACCCTCTGCATTTGCATTACCTGGAGGTATACTGGCATTTCCATCTTGCATGCAAAAACCCCAGGGGAACAAACTGTCAGGATGTTCACTGAGAGTCAAGTACTGCCGAGGAGTTTCAACCACTCTAAAATAACCTGAAAACTGGACCAGCCAGATGCCTGCTGCGGGAAACTGAAGCAGCACAAGGATGTCTGCAGTCTCCTTCCTGGTTCCAACATCCTCCTGAGTGATCATATACTTCAACAGTTGCATTATCATTTTTATTAGACTCATGTGAGAGTTAAAGGACTGTTCTGACAGGATTGCAAATAAGTACCTCATGTAATTGAAATTATTACTTGTTGTAAAGTAATGTAATGAAAATTTAGAAGATGTGCAAAATAAATAGTTAAATAATCCTGGACTTGATTTCTTGTTGTATTTCAGGACAATATGCCATCACAGTGGTTCCTAAACTTTTTCTGGCCAGCCCCCCTTCAGAAGCTGAAAAAAGTTCACATGACCACCCCACAATCATTAGCAATTATTGAGGAAGCAATGATTAAAAAATGATTCAAGCTGAATTTTACTGAAATAAAGGTCAGCATGATAGCATCAGAAAACTCTTGTTGGTTAATTACCTCCACATAAATCATATTCATTTAATTTTCTTTCACTCTATGTTACACCAGTGGTCATCCAGGCCCTGACTGCTATATATATCTATATATCAATAGCTTGGCGTTAGCTCCAGTGCCTGCATATACACCATCCTCACAGTGAAGCCACAAGGTTCACACAACAACCAACTCTGAGTTAAATTCACTGGATTCCTGAATGTAGGTTTATCAGTGGCTAATCTTAGCAAGCCAGCCAACTAAGAACTCAGAACATGTAAATTAGGACAGGGTCACATGAGCCTTGCTCATTCAGGATGAACCAAACCCTGAAGCGATTTCCCCTTAGGTGTGATATGTCTGAATTGGTGTGAACTGGACTACAAGTCTGTTGCGGACTAAACAACAGTTCTCTGGTCAGCCTCACACGGGGTGATCTCTCTGGAGTAGCTCATTTCTGGTGTGAACACCATTCAGAACAATCACAGAAACATACAATTGTATGTGTCATTTCATTGGTTAAAAATAAAATGTTCTCTTCCTACTTTGGTGACTTGGTGACTTTGGCAGGGGTCAAACCTCACACTCACAACATAGTGAGAAATTCCTGCAAATTGGACAAGTTTGAAAATTGAAATAATGATTCATCCTCAGGTTTGTCCACTAAATGCGCTGACCAGACTGATATCAACCCTTCATCCAGCTGTTGTTATGGTAGTGAACAAACCAGCCTCCGTTTCAAAATGATGAAGCGTTACTGGCATTAATATTGAATTACTCATCTGAATTTCTAATTGTAAGTCCCCACTAGGCTACTCATTACTGAAAAAAGTAATCATTGTCAGTATTTGATGCAGTACTTCAGAGATGATTTCAGTGCAACAAAAAGTCTCCCCTAGAATTACTGACATATTAAGTAAAAATTGTATCTGCCGGACTTTTTTGAACTTTATCCCTGTGGAATATTCTTGAATATTTTTCTTCATGTAAAAAAGTATAAAAATTAAGAGTTAGTCATCATACAGGGAGAGTGTAAGTTTCTGTATTATTGTATTTATTAATTCTTACATGTGACAGTTTGCTGCGAGCGAGCTCTCGGTTGTGTGAGCGCTGGTGACCACACAACATGCCCTCATCAGCACACACACATTCAGCTGAGGAATGTCTCTCACAATCAACCTTATCGGGTGTTTTGTCTGAGGGGCATCCGAAGAGGGCTTGGCGTTACGACTGATAGGCTTTGTGGAATACACACCTCTCTCCTCTCTCCCTACACATCCCCTCTCATCCTGTATCTTTGCTCCCATTCCTCTCTCTCCTCCCTTTTCCGGTCATTCGAAAAAGTTGAGACTACACATGGCGTGTAAAACATAAAAGAAAAACAGGATGCAATGATTTTCAACCTATATTCACTTTAATACAGTGCAAATATGTGTAATTTAATGTCAAAACTGATTAACTTTATTGTTTTTTGGGGGGGAAATACACACCCATTCTGAATTTGATGCATGCTCCAAATTCATTGGGGCAGGTTCATGTTTACCACCTTGTTACATCACCTTTTCTTTTAACAACACTCAGTAAGCATTTGGGAACTGAAGACACTGGTTTTTGAAGTTTTGAATTCTTGCCTGATATATGAATTCAGTTCTTCAACAGTTTTTCTACCATCACAGATGGCCTACTTTAAATCTGGATGGTCCTCTTCCTATTTAGCCCGACACGACGTCCATGATTTCCAAAAACAATCTGAAATGTGGACTCGTTATACCCACACACTTTTCCACGTTGCATCAGTTCATCTAAGATGAGCTCAGGCCCTGCAAAGTCATCAGCGTTTCTGGATGTTGTTGATATCTGGCTTTCACTTTGCATGGTACAGTCTGAACTTGCATTTGTAGAAGCAGTGACATACTGTGTTTACTGGCAATGGTTTTCCAAAGTGTGCTTGAGTTTTAATGCAGTGCTGTCCGAGTGGTGAAAGGTCACAAGCATTCAATGTTGGTTTCCAGCTTTGCTGGTTATGTGCAGAGATTTTTCTGAATTCTCTGAATCCTGAGATGATATTATAAATTGTAGATAGTAAGAAGATGAGATATTTTTGTTCTGTCCATCAAACTATTTGCCCCTGCAGTTTCCACAAGGTGGTGAATCTCGCCCCATCCATGCTTGTGAACAAGTAATCCTTTCTAGAATACCTCTTTCAAACCCAATCATGATAGTACTAATTCACCTTTTAACCTGTCAAATGTTCCATACAGGTGTTTTTTGTTCCTCTACCAACTTTTTCAAAATGTGTTGCAGGCTTCAATTTCAGAATGAGTGTTTATTTACAAAAAACAATGAAGTTTATCAGATTGAACATTAAATTTCTTTTCTTTGCACTGTATTCAAATGAATATGATGACTTGCAAATCATAGCATTCTGTTTTTATTTATGTTTTACACAGCATCCCAACTTTTTCTGGAATTGGGGTTTGCACCTTTTTAGTCTTTCATGCAGCAGCTTTGAAGATTTGAGATACTGCATTAAAATATTTTTGATGATACTGTGCTTGAGCGAGGTCTTTTTTCTTTCACAAACACCCTGTAGTCGAGCCCTCCTCCTCCAGGAAGAGTGTCGTTTCCTTGTTCCCAGGCCTACCTCCTGCAGCACCCGTACCCCTGAACCGTAACATCCAATTGATTTATCCCTGATTGTTAGGAGGCCTCTGGAGCTGCGTCTCGATTGGCTCCATATGAGAACAGTGCCGAGAGGTCATCTATAACAATCATTTTCAGTGGCTCATTATTCCCAGGCCAAACAACCCAAAGACCCAATTTCCTACCGCACTGTTCATAAAAGTGACAGATGGCCCAAACCTGGAAAAGCTTTTCTATAATCGTTAGCCCAGTGAAGTGCTACATACAATGCTCTTTAGTATAGTGGAGGTTGGACTCTGCTCCCTCTCACTCTCACCCACTCCTTCCACCTTCTCTATCCTGTTCATTTTTTCCAAGGTGAAGAATGTGCAGGAGGAGAACGCAGTGTGTTTAATAGCTTTAGGCCATATTCCACCCAGTTCAGTTTTCCTCCTCTTCATATGGCCCACAATGTGGATCCAGCACACAAATATTTGCTAGGTAGTTTGTCTCTCTCTAAAGGCTCAGTCTACCTTAACGTGGGACAGCATTTAAAGTCACATCGATGGACAAAGGCCAAGACAAGGTCTCCTTTCTTCCCACAGACCTGCCACTCTCTGGTATTCAAGGTCATCTAGTCACTTGAGCGAGTCTGCTCTATGGCTCCCTGTAAGGGTCTTTTCTTGCTAGGGAAGTGCCTGTGTGATAAATGTGTGGCTTAGAACAACAGCTGAGACGAAGACTTGGCTCAGCCTTTCCCACTGCCTGTTTCAGACAGTGTGGTTTCCTCATATCTTGGCTCTTTGTCATGAATGACCTCTTTCATTTTTCCCCACCTCCAATAATAACTAAACTCCTCTACTCAGCATTTAAGAAAAAAAAATCCTTCCATTTTTCTCTGAGGACTTTTTTTCTCATATTTGTTTCCACTCCTGTCCTCTTGGCAGAGTGAAATGCTCGGTCATTGCAGTAACTGTATCCACTGCGTGGTGGCTTGCAGGACTGTGTGGGGTGGTGGGTGGGCAAAGGGGTGGATTCAAAGATGTTAAAAAACATACATCCTCTTGCCAGTGAGGGTTTTCATTCACCAACAAAAAACATTTCAATTCCCATTCTCCTTCTTGTATCATACATGCAGTTTTGTTCCCTCTCCTCCAGGGGCAGCTTGATCATTGAGCTCAAAAATGTCACAAGACTGTGATATGATATATGTTACAAATCTGTAACCTACTACATTAGCTTGGTCTGCTAGTAGCTGCTTATGCAGTTTCCAACACTGTAAAAAATATTTGTTCAACTTAAAATGGTTAATGTCCAGGCTGCCTTAAATTCATTCATTCATTTTCTCTGCTTATTCCCGAAGGGTCCTGCCTTAAATTTTTAAGTTTAATCATTTTTTAGTCAAATAACTTCAGTTTAATTTCAGTTTTGCTGTACTTGAGAAAACAAGTTCAATTTGTTTAAGATACTGAGCCCTATCTTGCGCTGATTGAAAGTTAAAGTTAAAGGGCAAGGCGCAATGGTTTTAATTTATTCAACACATGTCCAAATCCACCTTTGCCATCTTGCAGAAGGGGTGCTGGGGTATCCTACCCTGTCCCACCCCTTGCACCCGCAGTGCACAGCAGGATATTCCTATCAGCTGTGCACAAGTGCCTTGATTAATTCATGGGTGTGTTTACATACAGTAAACCAACAGAAAGCCAGCTCTCATCATGTTTAAGAAGCAGGTGCACCCAGAACACATGCGTTGGCAACATGACAGTGGATTTACCAGGAGGAAACAAAGAGAAAGTTTGATAACCTTTGTGCAAATTTATGCATGAGTTATCCAATGGGTATATCCAACCAACATCACGCTCTGACAGAAGCACCTTTTTCTTCCTGGATCGGGCCAGTCTCATTATCAGATATAACATCACGTTCATTTGTATGTTCCAGATCAAAATAGTTTAATCCTTATTTTTCTGGATCCCAATAAACACACAGACTCAAACACTACAGATACTTCAGCTCACAGCTGACTGATCTATTAAAGACGATTGGACAGCTGTGATCTCATGCTGTGTGTACTTTGCAGGTCTACTGAGATTTATTAGGCTTCATAGTTCTAATAATAATTCCTTGTTTGTTATTAGTGAGAATAATTTTAGAAACGTATCCACACAAACGCTGTTTAACATAAATTAAAGGTGTTTTGTGATTGATGAGATGCATGAGTGTCCCTCAGCCAAACACAAGACACACACGTATCCTATCTACTATAATAGTTACACTTTATTTCTGATAGAAAATATGTTCAAAGTAGACTTTACTAATCATTACTCCCGTGGGAAAAAAACTTACCATAAATTAAGTTGTTTTGTGATTGTGGAGACTAATGTTTGTGTGTGTTGGCCAAACACGCCTGTCTTGTGCAGACAGACTGATTGCGCCACAGACTGCGCTTCAACCAAGTTTTAGCAAGTCTAAAGCACAAGTGGTTTTGACTACAATGCGCCGTGCACAGGATACTAAATGTACCTGTCCACGCCCTCATTTTGCCTTCAGTTTTTTGGCCTACCTCACATTGCAGCACAGACTAGGCACAAGTCCATTTGCTATCTTGCAGATGTGGAAAAAATGACAACTGCTCTGGCGTAAGATGGCAATGCAGCCTGCGCCATCCGCACATCCACTTTGTGCCAGCTGTAAGATAGGGTCCATTAAGTTGAACCAACAACTCCTCAGGCACACTGAAACATTACAGACAAATTTGATTTCCTTTACCTTTTCTCGGTTTGACGAGTCACTTCTTACAGCTTCAGAACGTACAGCTGCAGCTGCTCCTGTTAGAGCTACGTATTTCGAGCATTGACACACAGACGATATATATGAAACTGCTCCCAGTGAATTTATTAGGTTTAAGTGTAAGGGGGAAGGGAATTAATTAACTTCATCATGGTTCACAATGTGATTATTGTGAAAACAACCATGACTTATCTTAAAGTGTATTAGAGACATTTTTTATTGAGGTTCTGGCTGTCAACACATATATCTTCAGTTCAAAGTATGTTCAGACCCATTTTTGAACTTTAATCCTCAACAAAACAGAATGAAGTCCAGTCCAGGGGGGGCATCAAGTCCAGGACTGGTTGCCATATCTTAGTAAATGTCTCAACAATGTCATGTAGGTCAGCTTTTCCAGAGGGAGTACTCTCAGTACCTTCTTATACCAATCATCCAGTGTATGGCTGTCCTTATTCAAGTCATATCCAATCAAGTACAGCAGCTCCTCTTTCTTCTCTTAACTTGAAAAAGATTGATTGATTCCACTAGATTTCTGTATGATTTTTCACACTGAAATATGGTAAATAAATCATCCGCGCAAGTGCTGTCTGCTCACTTGCAGATTTTTACCTTCAGTAAGTTCAATCATCGTGGTGTCACTTCAACCACTGATTCATCTTATAAAAATAGGGGGCCTAACCCCCATCTCCCTCAACCATCTTTCATCCTGGTTTTGTGGCCCTCCCATATGTGCCTCTAATCTCTCCCTTGTGCCTCTGAAATGTCAGTGCGGAGGAGCGAGCATGTACTTGCTCGCTATGGATTTCCCATGGAATGCGCCATTTTCGTTTCACCCTGTGTATGTTGCCTGTTTTGATAGGCGGTGATTATGGAGTATTTATTTTCCTGCTGGGTGTGGGAACCCAACCTGTTGGTACACTACCATTGTGAGGCGGGTTGCTGTTTCTTCTGAAGCGGTGACTCACACACTCAAACACACTCGCAGTCAATTAGATTAGATAAGATTAGATCAGATCTGTAATTAACATTGAGGCCCACACTGGGAGCCACCTTAAGGTGTTTTGTTGACAATGGAAGTATACAAAAAAAATGAACTGGACCATCAGAAAATAGAAAACCTGTCTCTGTAGCTGTGTTGCCACTGCAGGAACATTTCAAAGGGACTAGGAATCTTTTGGGGAACTTAGCGTGTTTTCACTGCAGGGACCAGGGTCCAAATTAAGTTCCACTTTCCAAAAGTGCAGAAACTTTATGGTGGGGCTTGCAACGCTGAATATTTCTGAGGGAAACAACATTTTATTTTAGCCACCATTTTTAAAAATCTGCAGCCACAAACTAGTCGCTTTTTGTTTCATTGTGCTTCAGCACATCAGTATGGAATTTCAGTGGAAAGCATACGACAACAAAGTCATATTGAATGCTTATGCTGTCTGTCACTTTATGCGCCATGACCATTGTAGTGTAGACACACACAAAAATTCTGTGGCTGCTTTTTCAGCATCAGTGGACTAATTTGACTAATATTTGCAGGTCTCAGCCTATGGTGGAACCGCAGACAACAACTGTCTGAAGGAACCTGTTAGTTCCTTGAAAAGTAGTTCCTGGGACTAAAAGTTCCAGCTATTTTGGGTGGACACATGGCTTAGCTTGAGAGGGATGAGCGCCAAACCATATTTAAAATATGGTGCCATAAACTTGCAGAAAATTGCATGGAATTTGGGTTCATCTCAAGTTTCAGGATGCTAACATATCTGATTATTTCTGCAAGTTCTATTTGCATGAACACACATGCATGACTGTGCATGTGTGTTCATGCATGTGTGTACGTGAGGTAGTCAGGGTGTGCATGCCTTTTCCTGTTTGTTTGTGTTTGAGAGAAGAGAGCCTGAGCAAGTCACAGAGGTTAAGCCCCAACTATCTGACTCGATGGTGAATGGCGGAGGTCTGGGATTGGGGGCTCAGTGGAGGAGGGGTCAAAAAGACGGAGAGAGTGAATGATGGAGGGAGGGAGAGGGGGAGGCCCATGCAAGACAATTCCCCTGACGTTGGGTCATTCACAGACACAGGAAATGCTTGACCTCACACCCTGAGAAATGTCCACAGCAGCCCACTTGTGTTAAAGGTGTAATTGAGCATAATTAGGAGCTGGCAGAGAGAGAAATGGAGACGGACTTGCGTGCCCCACATGCCTTCCTTCCCCATGCCTGCCTCTGTCTGGCAGCCTGCGACACACCGGAGCCAAGCTCTCGCTGCACAGATTTACAGCAAATACCATCTCTAAACAAGCAAGGGAAACTTCACAACAACAAGGATCCTTTCAGCTCAGCTGCTTATTTTCAGGTCCCACTCGCAGCCTCTTTGCTCCCTGTATCATGTAATCGAGAGGGTCAACTGCACACGTCTTAATTCGTTTGCCACGCTCCAAGCAAGACATGAACTTGTCCGTGAGATGGCGTTCACACAGACATGTGAAACTTGTTTGAGATATATAAGTCTAAACCTTCACAGCCAATTTTAGCTCTGTGTTCTGACCCTTCACCTTGACATCAGCTTCAATTCCTCCTTTGTGTCAGCCTTCAGTTCACAGGAGGAGCAACCTCAGGTGGTGTGGCAGCATTTCCACAGCAATTCACTGCACATCATCCTCCTGGGCCCCATTTTTTCTTGTTTATGTCCTTCTTGTTCGTGTTTTCCTCCCTTCTTAACTCTCAATCATGCACTTGATCTTATTCTCCTGTGTAGGATGTGGATGTAAAGCAACAACATCTGACCACCAAACAGCCAGCTGCTTCCTCTCAGAGCTGAGACAGGAATGCACTTTCGTTTGGACCCTTCATTCATAAGAAATAAACCATCGACCCGCATGCTGGGGTTTTAGTGAGAGTAAGGGCTGTCAGCCATTGATGTTATAGGGGGTTGGGTGTTGGAGGGTTGGTGGGTGGATGCATGGTTGGGATGAAGCTTGGGAAAAGGAGCATAATGTATGGAGCATGGTGCAGACCTCTCTGTAAAAACATCAGATTAATGAGACAAGTTACAATTGATCAAGCTCGATGTGGTTTTTTAGTGATGTACTCCCCAAGGCCGAAAGTTGGCTTTGTGTTTTTGATGGTAAAATGACAGTAAGAGGGAGAGAACGGGAAGAAATGTCAGAATTTGAAGTGGAAAGAGACTTAAGACACAGAAGAATTGGTGATTTGGGAGAATCACGGCAGGAGGGAAAGAGAAACACCACGGAGGGGGGAAGACATGGAAATTTAAAGCCCTTTTTGCACAGAGATTGCACAATACTGCTGCAACGAGGGCTTGTCAGGATGCTGCCTTTGTTTTTTCACTATTATTTAGGGAGCCACTGTCTTGTTAAGGATCTTGCAGGAGTGATAATTTTAGTCCAATCCACAATCTTTCTATAACCAAGTGTTTTTTGTCCCTAAACCTACCCAGATCCTAACCACAGCGTAGTCATGTTATAAAGCATATAGTTTGTCCAACATGCATAATGAAGAAACAACGCATACAAGTCTTGCAAGAGGTTTGCAAATCAAGAGTTCCCTTTTAGATGTGACTCTTTCTTACACTGAACCAAACTGCACCACTATAATGCTGCCCCAGTGTGTGATTTTAGACAGACTGCCGGCTTGTTGCTGAAGCAAGAGGCATGTTACACCCAATGTGACGACAGCGCCAACCGACAAGCGATTCTGTTCCTCTGGTCTTTTTCTAATCACACATAGAGCTGATACCTTCATGAATTTATAATGTAAGCTTTTTATGTGTTTCTGGATAAATTAAGTCAAAAGGATCACATTTTGTGATGATTGGTAGGGAGGGATTTCTATCCTATCTGTATATTCTATCTATATATCTATATTAGTCACAGCTGACATATATGTGGAATAAGTTAGTAATAGGTCTGTACCTGACTCTTTCGTCAGTTTAACTGGTTGTTCAATACAAAGATTTGATAGTCTGTTCCTTTTTTCAGTTCAGGTATAAAATCCCAGCACAGCACAGAAAGTCTCCTGTTGACAGTTGTGTCAGCCACTGTCGCACATCACCTGTGCTCGGTATCTATCACTCTTCTCTGCTTCCATCACAATTAGGTTTGTGGGTTGTGGTGACTTAGAGGAGCGGTTCCCAATCTTTTTTCCTTGGAGCCCCCCCCCCCCAATTTCGATTTATGAAAATCTGAGAGCCCCTCTGCACACAAGCGCACATACAGCAAAAGAATAACTGATCATTTCCAAAGCTGTAATATTCAGTTAGAATTGTTTCCATTCCCTTAACCTTTACCTTAGGTAAATATCTCTTTTCTATATATTTTTTTTTCTTTTAACAACCCAACTGAGTAAACTTATACACCCTCATAATGATTCATTGTCACAGAGCTTGAGAGGTCACAGAGGGGTGGTCAGCTAAGTAGCTTACTATTTTTGATTGAGGACAAAAAAAACTTTTAAATACTTTTGAATGCCAACATTTGTATACATTGTGATTTTAATTAACATGCAAATCTGATTTTGAGCAGCATTTTCAGAGCAGACAAAGCCATGGGGACCCCCTGTAAATGGGGGAAGCCCAGAACCCAGGTTGGGATTTAGAGACTCGGTTTGTAAAGTTTACAGCCTGCCATGCTGTTATGTTGCTCTGTGTACAATGACACAGTTAAAAAAAAGAAGAGCCAAAACTTGTTTATCAACCACATTCACTGTCTCATCAGTTAACCTCTGGTGTGTGTTGTGACATGGATATGAGACATAGTATAAAAATATATTTAGGATTCCCCACATTTTTAATTTTTCATTGAAATGTTATCTCTGTACATTTGTGTAAGCTTTTTTTCTGTTTTATCTTGTTATCATAATGCATACTGATTAAGGATAAAAAAAAAGAATTTGACGGCTCAGCTCTCAGGAATCTCAGGTGTCTGACAGGTGATTTGAATCTTCCACTTTCAGGTAGCAGCCAGAGGAATTTAAAAAATACAGAACAACAGAACACCAATGGCCCCCAATTGCGTCTTTGTATGTTTTGTACAGAACGGTGAGGCGGAATAACGGTGCAACAGTCCCACCCTGAACAGACTGTGTGGCTTTAAGAGAGCTGCATGGAAGGGCTGGGAGCAGGAATGGACGGAGGGGGGGGTGGGAGAGAAGGGAAGGGGGTAGCAGAGAAGTCAGAGAAGTCAGTGATCACTCAGGAGGTCTGGAACTCTGACCTCCGACCCCATAGCGGAGCGGATGCCACCATGGTGAAAATGTGAGAGGTGAGGTATGTGAGCCCCCCGAGCCCTGGCGGAAACCATTCCCCCCATGATGAATGGGATGTTAGCATTGACACAAATTGGCCCATAATAATGACACAAGGCCACTAAGCACACAGACACAGAGTGACAGAGTGGGAACTGCAGAGTGAAAGAGCAGGCGGACAGAGAAGGGTGGAAAGGAAGAAGAAGAGAAGGACGGAGAGGAGATGAAAAAGTCTTGGAGGAAAGAATTAGCTTACCCAGAGGGACAGACAGAGAAGGGGGAGAGGTGGATTTATGGCTGAGGGTATCTTTGGTGTTTTCTCTGCACTCTCCTGGACGATGGGATTGCAGAAAGGCCTGGAGTTCAGAGGGCCCCTGACAGACGTAGACACATTCAGAACACTGAGAGCCTGATAGACACGCACACATGCACACATGCACACATGCACACACACACACTCTGTTGGACTGTTAGCTTTGCATTCATGCTGCACACATCCTCTGTTGTATCCTCCTTTCCCTCCCTAACTGTTTTCTCCTCCTTTCCTCTCCAATCCAATCCAAGTGTTTACATCACTTCCAGGCGCCATGTACAGTATACGTCCGGCTAAAAATAGCCACTGACTTCCTCGGCTGAATCAGAAGAAAACTGTGACATCCCTTTTTATAGCTTCGGCATGACACAGCATGTTGATGCGTGCTTCTTTTTTTTCCCTCTTCTCCTACCAAAACAAGGCATCCCTCTGTCTTTAAGGAAACACATGTATTAGATTAGGCATGTTGGGAGGCAAGGGTCACACTCCTGTCAGTAATTGAAATGCGATTATGTATGAGCTAACATGATTACAGGGGTGAGGGGCTGGAGGAGGAGGGGGGGGGGGGGGGGGGTGATTGAAAGGTGAATACCAGCCTGTGATGTGCGGCTGCTCCTTGATTCCACAGTAGACATTCCAGAGGTAATGGAACATGAATGAGTCCGCCGCCTTCTTCCCGATGGGGAACAACCAAAAGTTTAGTTTATGTCTTCTTAGCTCCCGAGGTAGAAAACTCTGCATCAATCAAATACTGAGGAACTACATCACTTAGCTTGGTTAGTAAAAAATCGACTTCTTCACCACTCCCAGTGTCCAAGACCCAGCTTGGGTGGGCTGGGTAGAGTCTGGTTGTATCACTGCAGGCCTGTCTGATTCTTGCACCAAGAGAAGAAAAGATGAGAAAAGTCATAATTTCAAGAAAGCTGTCTTCTCAAAATCTTTGAGTTGTAATGGAACAATATAATTGCACATCCAAAAATGAGTACTGCAGTCCAAATAGTGAGTTGGAGCCTGGACTGACAAAATAAAAGTCTTATAAATGTCTTAAGTTTTATAATCTTACTTAATATATGGTTGAAGGGAGTTTTTCTCCTAATCACTCCTCCCCAGACTCAAGGAAGCTCAGGTGGGCTGCAGGAATGCTGCAGGAGCACAAGACAAGCACAACTTTGTAATTTGGCAATAACAAGCGATCCTCCACTATAAGTTGATCCGCTGTTTATAACTGTCAATCATCTTTTTTGTAAGGCTAAGCCTGTTATCCTGAACTCTTCTGTTTTGAAAATACACACTCTTGGAGTTCAGTGACCGCCTGCTGGACTCTATTACCATATTATTCATGTTAACCATTTTAAACATCTGCTCTTTATAAAAGATTATCAATCATTTCTTAACAACTAACAACTTAAACAGAAACTTACTTACTTGGCAAACACTCAGCATTAATTAAACTGGCAAACAATAACACAAGTTACAGACCAGAAGAGAAACAAAGTTGGATACTCCACCTGTAGAGAAACAAGTATTTCAATTTAGCATTTTCCTTCCATCCTTAAGCTCTGATGAAGTATCATGGTCATTTTATCATTTGTTACAGTAAGTTCTCCTTTAGGTTTTGACATAAACTAAAACTAAACCTTGACTTTCTTCTTTAGACAAACTTAATATAAAATGTGTTCCCAGTGAGCTGTGACCCCAGTTTGTCGTTATTTGGGTGCAGGACAATTAAATGGTTGCAAGTGTTGCAACAATTTGTGAAATACCCAACTTTTTTGTTTTTAAAGGTCAAAGATTCAAGTGTTTCTAAGACAAGTAAATTGTCTCAACACAAAAGTCTGAGTTTGAGTCAAGGCAGTTGGCTTGTGAATCTGTTGTCAGCTTCTTAATCATTGTCAAAGAAGGTATGTTTATTGATGTTAGACAGATAGTATGAACTCTTTGCTTCTGCTAATGCTGGTGTTCACTCCCTATCGGGGTCGTTTGATCGTGTTTTTGACTCAAGAAGCCCCCCAAATTAATATATAAAAATAACTGCCTTCCAGAAAGACGTGCGTATTTTCTAATTTGAGCCCATTATTAACAAGATATCATCTCCAGTACTGTTACAGATCAATGTTGGGGGAAAAGGTGTTTTTTGATCTGATACTGCTATGGTTAAGTTTGGTTAGGTTTAGGCACAAAACAGCCTGGGTAACGTTGACGATGACGATCATGATCATTGCCAAGAAAGCGACTTTGACTGACGATAGGAAACAGGAAGCCAACAATGATCTCTCTTGTCATAGGCTCACGTTTTCTCGACTCATCCAAACACCCCGACCTCCGCCGCATTAGGAGTTTGTGGCTCTATGGCAACGTCACACAACTGCCTCTTTTGCTCCTGACTGACAGGGGTCATAATCCAACAAGAGGTCTTTGTCTCTTGAGCATAAACATATGTCGTGTTTGTGCCGAAATGACTGAAGCTGTCAAGGAGAAACCTTCTTGATCAGGTCAAATTATTATTTATTGATCTATTTGGATCATGTCTAACGACCCCAGGGTTTTTATTTATTTATTTTTATTTATTTGTTTTACCTTTATTTAACGAGGCAAGTCATTAAGAACTGGGGTGCTTTGTTTTTAACATACATTTTTGAACAGATCCTGGGGGTTCTTTTTCTGGTTTATTTGAGAACTCTGACAAGAATGCACATCCAGAAAACATCAGAGAATTTCAGTGAAATGTAAAAATGTTTATTTTCATATTTAAAGGACCTGAAATGCAGAAATGTACTATGTATAAAGATCTAGAAATTACTGCCTTTTTTGGGAATGGGTGTCATTATTGGGGAATATCTATCAATATTTTAACAAAATTCTTAACATTATTTTATGCAAGAAATAAAGACATGACATGCAAAGATGTGAAAGGATTCAGCAGTGTTTTAACTGTGGTGACTGGTAACCAAGGTTAAGGGCTGTGGTATGAGGGCTAGGGATATCCATCCTTAGCCATTTTGGAGATCATGCCTAAGAGCATAAGTTAGGAGAGATGGTGGGATGGTTGGGTGGCAACATATGTTGCAATACAATTAACAACGATATTTTAACAGGTAAGGTAAAATGAATATCTTTTAGCAATTATTTGACATGAAAGACTTCAAATGTACCTCACTGAGTTCATAGGATAAAAAGAAAAGACTTGAAACTACTTTTTTTATTATATTTTATTATATTATTAATAGTCATGCTTATTACATGTTCCGTATAACCCATATATTTCTGCATACCTGCCTTGTGTGTGTCTCCTGCTTTACCAGCATGCACATTCATTCCATCAGCATAGGATACAATTTCTGTCAACTGCAGAGAGCTTAAATGGCAGCGGCAGTAATACACTAAAAAAGAGAACACTGAGCTGAGAAAAGAGAAGAAGAAGAAGACTGTGTGAAATGTGAATAGTGTCATGATGTTGGAAATGCAGTCAGTATGTTTGTTGGCCCTTAAGGATGCACATAATGCATTTTGGTGGAAAAATAGAATACAAACAAAGCAGTGTTTGTTTACAATGAAGAATCCACAGCATACCTTTAACTCCAGTCACAGAGAAAGTAAGGGAAAAGGAAAAAACACATTAAACATGAAGAGGTCAGTGGAACTATCAAATCAACCAGGTTGAATTACTGATGAAAGCAGGTCTGTGTAGTTAAAGGGACAAGAATGAGGTTTAGGGATGTCCAGATGCACCTAGATCAATAAGTAGAGATGAAAGAGAAGAAGGACTTCACTTTATCGACACAGGGTTGTCAGAGGAAGAATTGAATTGAAAGGAATGTGTTTACTGAATATAGTTCAGTTAGCTGGAACACGAAAATATTTATATTATTTTTGAAAGCATGTTTGTTTCATTTTGTTTTTGGATGATATCAGGTTTGTTCCTTTCCTAGGAAGCTTCAGCTCACCTAACCAGTATATTAAAGGAACAGTCCGGATTATTTGAAGTGGGGTTGGATGAGGTACTTACCTATAGTCAGTTAATTACACACCCCCAGTTTGGAGAAGCAGAAAGGAGCACCAGCACAGAAGCTTATGTAGTAAAAAAGGTCCACCTAAAAAAATCTGTGTCAGTTTAAGTGTGCACTATATTTAGAATGTTTTCATTGCTTTATTTCGCCATCAAATAGCCATCTATCACACTTAATCCTAATAAATTCAAATAAAGTTTATGTGTATGCGCACATCAAACCTTCCAGTTCTGAAACAGAGGAGCTGCACCTGATTAACCTGGTGGCGCACTCCCCATCAGCGCTCACGTTACATTGCTCTACATGCGGTACAAAGTGCACCTTTGCTCATATCCGGCACTGTCAGAATCACCACCTCCAGCAGACAGTTGTAGCAAGTTTCTCTAATTGGTTGTGAACAGTTGTCACACTTCCAAACCCAAAGAGAGAGAGAGAGCACGTCTGCAGAGGCACTGCAGATATTCTGATAAGGATGAACTCATCACACGCTGGCACACAACAAACAGGTGCAACCAACAAACACAGGAACTGGTCGTTTGTGAATTATTCTGAAACGGGTTTGCCTCCTCCAGCTGTCAGCAGTGTTTTGATTCATCGACTCCATTTGATCCACTGTGTCGACTTACAGTAATTAACCCAGAGTGGAATCCCCTCAGTGGTAAAATACACAGTATTTCAATAGATATATCTGAATGTTTGAATACTTTAAACAGCTTTAAAACTAAGAGCCAAAGCAAAAGAAAGTCTTTATCAGTGCCGTTTTCTTTCTTCTCTTTATCTCAACTTCACTTAATCTTAATCAGCTGCAAACATCTCTTCTTTAATGACTCCAAACTACAGTAAAGATATGAAGTGGGGATTTCCCTTAGAAGCCAATGTGGAACTTTTTTCCCACCAAATAAAAAAAATGTTGGTTTTTTTGTTTTGTTTGGGGAATAAAAATAACTTTATAATTTGTGTCATAATTTTAAATAAGTAAAAATAAATGAAAACAAAAACATTTCAGTATCTATTTAACTATGTAATAATGATAAATGAATCTGCAAGTAAATAAACCAAAAAGGAATGAAAATTAGTAAAACTAAACCTGATCAAAATATTATTTATTTCCCTGCCAATTTTCTCTAATTTCCCATGCATACATTTTTGAATTCCTCACTTTAGTCTTATTTAGTCTGATTCATAAATTAGGTCAAAATTGCATTATACTCAAATGAGATCAATCAAGCGTTAATAGCATGTAATGCTGCGTTAATAACACTGCATTATGTAATAAACATCTTGGACACAATATGTAATAAATTTCCCGGCAGTTTGTAAAAAATGATCACATATTGTGGTGGTTGTTACAAAATGTGGGAATTGCGCTTTTTTAATGAAAATGTAATTATTAGGGGCATTGTGTACTAACCAATGAATGCATGTCTTCTTCCATAAAAGGAAGATATCATATCAACAAAGTTTGTGCATTCTAGCCTGAATCTACTGACTCAAAAAAGACTCACTGTTTACCTTAACTTGATACCCACCACATCATGTAATCATTTATGACAAAATGGAGGGAAGTTTGTTACATATTGCATTCAGGCTGCTTATTACAACATATAGCTGTTAATAAAGTGAAGATTTATTAGGCTACATTTTTTTGAGTTATTTCATAATCTGGTGTTATTACATATTGCATTGTTAGAAGCCCCGTGGCCATATTACAAAGAAACTTTTTTGCAAATGAATATATATTGCCTTATTTATTATGTTTGATGAGTTGATATGGTTATTTGGTTTGTAGATTATTTTTATTTGGTTCTTTCATTTTGGCTCATGAAACAAATAAAATTAAGAACTAATAACTGTGTGATGCCGACTGTGTTGTTTTGAATAACTATCAAGGTGTATTAGATTGTTGTAGTTAAATAGATGGCAGCAAACTGTGAATTATATTCTTGGCTAATGTAAGACACATCTGATCCAAGGAAATTCTCCTTATGCTGCATTGAAATTACAGAAATTTACAAGATTTCTGCTGCAGCATTTAAGCTTTTTACTGAAAAATCTGCCGTGTGGTGAAGGAGCTTAAAGTGACCACTGTTTATGAGTCAGAATAAACAAAGCAGAAAGCGAGAGTCACCCTTTACACAACAAGGCTCAGGTTTGTGAAGTGAAACTTATTCAAAGCATCTATTTACTGTAGATGATTTACCATCACGTTTTGGCTCACATGCTTTTACCAGGGCATCAAAGCACGGCTCTGGGGCCAAAGCAACTAGGTCAACAAGCATCTAAAGCCATCTAAATAAACTCTTTTAAATGTTTTCAAATCACAGATCCCTGTCTTGTTTGTGTGCAGAACGGTTATGTGTCTTAAATATTTTTGTTTGGAATAAAAGCCAATTAACAATATGAGGTTTTCAGTTTTCGGTTTGAGCTTCCTCAACAAGCATTTATTCCAGGCCAACCAAGAAGTTGCATGAATATTACTCAGTGACACATTAAAAATTCTTCTTCAACATACCACAATCCACTTTAACCATTGCCATCTGATTTTTCCACAATACTTTGTCAATAACATGCAGCCTAGACCTGGGCAATATATCAATATTATATTGACATTGTGATATGAGACTAGATATCATCTTTGATTATGGTTATCGTCATATCATGATAGGGCAGAAGTGTTGTCTGTTCCTGGTTTTATAGGCTGTATTAAAGTAAAGTGATGTTATTTATCTGAACTTACCAAACTGTTATAGCTGTTCTATTATTTTCTTTACCTACTTAGCCATTATATCCACATTACTGATGATTATTTACCAAAAATCTCATTGTACAAAATATTTTGTGAAAGCACCAGTTGTCATCCTTACAGTATAGCACCGATAAATATCACTATCAAGGTATTCTGTCAAATATTATGTGATATTTGATTTTGTCCATATTGTCCAGCCCTGTCATATTTTGAGTGTACTTCATTTTTACAAAAAGAGGCAAAACTCACAATAATAAAGTTAAAGTTAAAAAGTGAAAATGGATGATGTTTTTTTTTCACATTTTCTTCAGATATCATAATAATAATAATGTTATCGTTTAGTTCATTGTCTCACAAATCACACACTTCACTGCAATTTTTTATATCATTTGGACGGCGTTTTGCATTCTTCTGCACAGATGCAGGCAGGAGATATGCATGAAGGCAACACAAACAAACATGGAGGAGAGTTAACCTGACACAGAACGGGATAATTCCAAACAGGAGAAGGACTCCAACCGGCCAAGACAAAACAGAGCTCATAAAGAGGAGCTACTTCTGTCGCAATACCAAATATAGCTGAAGAGTCTTTTCTGTTTACATTTTTAGACGTGAATACTTTAAGTTTTAGTTTATATTTTATTACATGCTTAATTGAAACTTTACAATATGGTCCTAAATAAAAGGCGATAAATAATCAAATATGAGTAACTAACTTTTATTTGCTGATTATACAATTCCAAGGCCTCTCCATGTGGTCATTTATATAAACCATTAATTGAATTAACAGCAAATGTGCTATATCATGATATTTATCATTATCTGGATATGAAATGACTTATAGTGGGATACATATTGTTATCTAGATATGAAAATACTTATATGTGTCATAATCTGGATATGAAAGACCTGTATGGGGATATGAGATTTTGGTCATATCGTACAGCCTTAATGCAGCCGTACAGCTGCTCCTCCTTCAGCTCCCCTAAAGGGCCTCCGAGTGCGAAATCTGACTTAACCAAGTGAGTGGTACCCCACCTACCAGTTGTCCAGCATTATCATGGGATGTACATTAGATATAGATACTCTGACCCCGACCACTGACTGTAGACTAGAGTTTGCTGGAGGTGGGCCTCTTTCCTGCTCCCATTTATCTTTCTTTCTTTCACCTCCCCATATCCCCCCCTTCTCTCTCTCTCTCTCTCTCACTCACTCTCTCTCTCTCTCTCTCTCTCTGTAATGTCTCAGCTGTTCCCTGCAGGCAGGGCTCACTGACTGAGTGCTGCTCTGTTATGGGTTCATTGGGCTGGTATGTGGCAGGAATCTTTGGATCAAGGTAATTTCACACTGTTCAACTTTTTCCCAGGCTGTTAAGCTTCCTTTTACCTTTGTGCCACTCGGAGAGCGAGATAGGGAGCGACACATGTAGCCGTTAAACACACACAGTGGCTCAGCGGCTGACGCCACCAGCGGAGCCCGGGGAGAGACTTGAAAGATACGGCCTATAAATTACAGTCCAACACCTCAGTTTCCCAAAAGGATCAGATTATTGCAGCATGATCCAGAGTGGTGGTGGTGCGGGGTGGTGGTGGGGAGGATGGTGCACATTCATGTGTGGTGCTGTAATGAAGCTACGCGTCTGCCAGGGGAGCCACTATGGTGGGCCCCCCTCATTTGTCTCTATCACTGATCACTTAGAGGCTCAGATAGTGAGTCTGTGTGGGTGTGTGTGGGTGTGTGCATGTGTTTTCTTTGATTGTCTATTTTAATATGTGACATTTTCTATGTATTCTTGATCAGGTGTTTGTGCCCCACCTGCACCTTCTCTTTTCTCCACACGTGTGTGATTTCTTTATTTTCAGAGCACTCAGTGTTTATTATTAGCAACAGCAGATAGGTGAGCACCTGATGCAGTTGCAACAGGAGGGAAACCCTCTATAATTGTTGAAGTAATCTTGTTCTCATATCTTCTCTGTACGCTTTAACATCCTATGTGCCATCTGTTACATTCTGCAGAAGAGATATGGAAACAAGGGCAACAGCAGCACCACGTAGTGCATGCATGTGTTCATGTGAGTGCTGGTATATCCTCAGGTGTTCACTGTGCTTGTGTTTATTTTTAATGACTTGGGTTATTTTAGGGAACGACATGATTTTTTATGTTTGCGCACCTCTTTGTCTGATAGACTCAATGTAAATAGGGAGTGTTTCTTTTGTTCAGTATTGGGAGCGGCATATGAATCATTGATTAAACAAGATTTGTATGAATGGTTCAAGTTCTTGGGTTTTTCTGCAGCTCAGTCACTCTGCATGCTGTGCACTGTGCAACCATGTTTCTCATATCATCCTGTATCCCTTTGTGTAGTTGTAATTAAGGTGACGGTAACCCCTTTACCGCATTACCACAATACCGTGGTCATGTGATGCCTCCCATGGGCTTGATCTCATTATTGTCATTACCACAAATTTTATTTTGAAGGGTCAATCTCATGTTGAGATCAACATATTGATCTATTAATGCAACTAAGGATCAGCACTGCTACACACAAGTCAGAAACACAACTCCTGATTGGTTGACAAGTCAGAAACAAAGGCATCTTGTGTTTGTCAATAGGAGTTTTTTTTCCACTCCATTGTTAATTATTTTAAACACACATAGGCTTGTGTACATACATGCACATGCATTTTTTTTCTGCGGGAGAGGTGGTAGCGTGATGGATGTTGCCCAGAAACAGGTGCTTCAAAGGAGTTGGGGGTTCAGTGCCTTGCTCAAGAGCACATTGACAGTTCCCAAACTGCTACTGCAATTGCTAAAGGATACTATTAAGTATTATGCATCAGTATAAGATGCTGAGGGGGGGTGACAAAGCAACATCAGTAGTCGGCAAGCCAGGATGAGAACATGTTGGTGTGATGAGAGGTTGATTTTCTGATGGGTGGCATCATTTAAATACCAGTCAATTTTTTCACCCAGCCATGAGTTCTCTTTGACCTCAAGTTCAGTGTTTTAGTCTAAGCTTGTTGTGATTCCAGGTGGAAGTCTTCAGGATGTTGATCCTCCCAAAGCACCAAGAGACACAATTTTCAAACAATCTGGAGAGTTTTTCTGAGCAGAAATGTAGTTATTGTCTTGACGTTCACAACCTCTCCCTAGAAGTCCTTGCATTCTGCACCAAGGACTCAGCTGGATTAACAATGCCTTTGTTCTTGGTGTGCATAGTGAAATAAGGGAGAGCAATAGGCTGGAACTGTGGTGTGGTATCAGCAAGCAGCTGTTGCATGAGTGACAAAGTCAAGGGCTAGTGATATGAACATGGGAAAATCCTGGAGGAGCTGGAGGGGAAGAGACGGCAGCAGCAGCTGAGCCTCTCTGCTCTGAGGCAGCCTTCACTGTTGCTGTTCTGTGGAGAAAAAAAGTGTGAGAAACAGAAAAGAAAGCAGTTTATCCTCCGTTAGGGCAGGGAAATATTGACATTATTTAGCAGTCTGTGCTCCAAACCCACCTCTCTATCTGGCTCATTTGGCCTCAGATTTGATGACCGCATGAAAGGTTGTTGGCGGAGTTCAAAAGACAGGGTCAAGCATGCGAAAGAGGGGAGGGATGGGAGCAGGGAGGAAGGCAGGGATGTAGGAATGGGGTGGAGGGGTAGAAGAAAGGTAAATGAATACCAGACGGCTTGTTTCTTGTGTTAACTGAAGGTTTGGCCAGAGCTACCAGACCTTATTGTCCCAGCGATGCACCTTCCACAGGACGCAGTCTGTGGAAAGGAGAGGCTCATCTGTCTCTCAACAAGCTGTCGCTAACATCTGTGATGGATCGCGACGTATACAAGGCTGCTTCTAGTTATTAATGATGCTTTCACTCTGCATTTTCAGCTCTTCTGAAAGCTGATTGTGTGTGAAAAGATTGACACCGTCTTTGTCAAGGGCGTAAGGAAAAACATTTTACTGTAGTTAGAGGATCGGACCTTTTGTTGTGACAGACAAGAGCAAAATGCAACAAATGATTCAAGTCTGTTTTCCCACAGGCACTTGCACCTGCAGCACGGTGAAAACCAAAGAGGAGTGCAACACAGTAGCAAGATCAACACTGGCCATCATGGTTATTTCATTGAACTTGTTACTATGTCTCATTGCTTTGGAAGAAGTGGCAAATTTGCTAGCAGCCACATTTGAAGAGAATACATTCACAGAATCCATCGGCTATCGTCTGACGATGTTTTAGCCTCTAACAGCAATGGCCAAAGTTTCGGGGCTTCTGCTGTAGCCAGCAGAGATCCAGATAACAGATATCCAGTCCAAGACTTTGTCTTCTGTGCACCGGTCATCATTTACAGTCTGATGAGCAACTTTAGATGCAAGAATGACATTAGAGTTGACAGACGATGACTACACTAGATTGTTTTACAAAGAAAGAAGCTAATAAAAGGGTTCAGAGAATGCATTTCAGCCAGTGTGTTCTACCTTGCTCTCGACCACAGGTGACAAAAATACACACATAAAGAATGTGTGTATTTTTGAAGTAGAAATACAAATACTTGTTTGAAAAAAAGAAAGAAAGAAAAAACTAAAAAGCAATAAGTTGCCCTCTGAAGGATATTTCTACCAGCTGTTTCTGTGCAAAGCTAACTGAAACTTAGCTTTTCTCTGCAGTCAAGTCTCCCATTCTGTCTGTTTCATCTTGTTGAACATCTGTCATGCATGATATACACTACCAATGGATCATCCAATCCAGTATCCAGTATCAGCCTTGATGTTGTGAAGGCAGTATGCAGTGATGCAAAATAAAAAACAATTCATAATTCCCCCTCAAATGAGGTAAAACTAAAGGAATGAGCCTGTTTTAAAAAAAAAAAGATATTTTTCTTAAAATGTGGGGAGTAAAAGAGTAAAGTTACTTCCCATTTCTGTTCACCACACAGACTGTTTACCTGCATGCAACCAAAACCTGCTCAAACTTGATTGGTCAGTGCTACTCGGGCTACAAACAGAAACCACAACACTAAGGATGCCAAAATATTATCTATTGCCCATAGATTGTGTTTTCATATGTAGATATCTGTTTATACAGATTAATGACAGTCTTACTTACTCTTATAAATTCTCAGATAGGTGACGTTTAAAGTGATAGTTCACCCAAAAATGAAATTTCACCCACTATCTACTCACCCCTGTGCTGATGTGAGGTTCACAAAACACTCCCAGAGCTTCAGCGGGAAACAGCACTGCAGCCAAATCCAGTACAACTGAAGTGAACCAGTTTTAAAATGTAAAAAAAAATAACACAAAAAAATCCCACAAAACATCTCCATATTGCTTGTGTGGTGTAATCCAAGTGTCCTTAAGCGGCAGCATTAAAATTTGACCGAAAAAGACGCCGTTTACACCATGTTTTTAGCCTAAATGTCAACTGTAGCCTCTCAGACCTGATCCGTGTGCACACGCCTGAAGCGGGTACACAGGCTCTCGCCAAAGGGCGCGACACGAGATATATATGAGATCTCGCGAAATGGAAATGGTCTGTGTGCCAGGTCTGGGGGCCAACAGGGGTCCTTGAGTGGGTTGTAGGGGGTCCCCAAGCAAAAGGATGAATAGAATAGTTAATAGTTCATTTTTTTTTGGACGTTGAAACAAAGGAAGAAACCGGGCTGACTGTACTTTATAGTGATCCTTGTCTGATCATTGATTGACTATGAAGACTTTATTGTCTTCAAACCTAAATGTGTATCTATTGTAGGAGTTCTTAACATGAAAAAGTTTGGGAACCCTGTACTCTGATATTGTTGTGACATTTTCCTTTTTTCTGTATCTCACACAAACTTCATCAAACTACTTTTTTGTTACAAACATGAAAACTAACAAAAAGTCATTTGCACAGAGAACAAGAGCTGGCAAAAGTCCACACTCTCTGTTCTCAAGTAGAAGTACAGATACTTGTGTAAAAAAAAGTATAAAAGTAAAAGTAGCCTTCTGAAGGACTTTTCTAATTGTTGTTTCTGTGCAAAGCTAAATGAACCTCTCCTTCTCTCTGTGAGAAAGTCTCCCTCTCTGTCTGTTTCAACTTCTTACGTCTTTTACATTGTTTTTTTTTATCATATCTCCTGTTATGTCTTTTATCTCATTCATTTTTGTCTTATGCGTTGTTATGTCTGTGTTGTTTTTGTCTGTTTTTTACGTCATTTTCATCTTGTTACATCTTATTAAATCGTATTTGTCTTGTTACACCTTTTACATCATTTTCTTATTGTAGCGTCTTTTGCCTCATTTTAATCTTGTTATGTTGTTTTAGTCTTGTTGCGTCTTTTACGTCTCTTTCATTTTGCTACATCGTTTTCGTCTTTTTACGTCTTCCATGTTGTTTTCACCGTGTTATGTCTTTCTACGTCGTTTTCACCTTGTTACATCTTTTCACATTGTTTGCAGTTTATATGAAAACTAAAGCAGCGAGCCTGTTTTGACAATGTAAGGAGTGGAGAGCACAGATATTTGTGTTAAAATGTAGAGAGTAATTGTAAAAAGTTGTCAGAAAAAGAAATACTCAAGTAAAGTACAAATACCTGGAAAATCTACTTAAGTTAATTACTCTCCCACCTTTGCAGAAAACAACACAGATATGAACAAAAAGAGTAATTGCTTTGCGTTTGCAGCTTTTATGTGTAGTTCCTCACTGCCTCCAGAAGTAAATATTATTAACTTCTGACTTATTCTTTATTGTCCTTTGGCATGATCTTTTTTTCTCATAGATATTTAAAGAAAGCATATGTGATGAGTGCAAGGCATTTTGTTGTGTGTAACTGGTTTTCTGTCAATTTAATGCTGAATACTGAGGATTAACAGAAGTGTACCACACAGTAAAGTCTGTGATCCTATCCTCATTGTTAAACACCGTTGCACCACCGTGCAGCAGCTGTATTTTGACCGGAGGCTCGGACAGGTATCTACCTGAGCTGGATGTCTTCCATTTCTCCCCAGGCTTTTTGCAGTCACCATCTTATCCCAAAGACGTCGACAGACAACAATTAAGAATTTATTCTTTACGTTTTTTTGCTTCTTGTTTCTTTTCCAGTTAATGAGATAAGGGCATGTCTCAAAGAATTCGGGAGGACGTGTTTGCGTAAAGAATTTCTGAGGGAGTCTGAGGGAAGTCTGCAGGGTGAGAGCTCAATGCCAAAGCTGCATTGTTGTAGCATCAGTCATGGAGGGGAATCAGAAATCCCACAGGTGCTTAGTGGAGATGTCAGGGACGAGCTGGAAACACTCACGTCATGAACAGGGGTGATGCTCCCCACAGTGCAGGAGGTGCAAACTAAAAATTACTTCATGCTGGTTTGGAGAAAGTGACACTCATCATATCAGCTGATTGCTCAGATTTCTAGAATCAGCTGGAAAATGTAATTGCAAGTTCACCCCTTACTGATGATCCGAACTTTTTCAGGAGTCTTTTTGTGTGACTTCCTTTTCTGTACAACCGCAAAAATTTTCTGTTTCAATTTAAAAATGTAACTTCTCCTGCTGCCTTAAAAATGTGATTTAACTGATCAGGGGTTGAACAAATATTCAGATTCAATAAGCTCAGGACAATAAGTTCAATCAACTAAGTGTACGATGGTCTTATAATGGAAAGAACCAACAAACATGTTTTATCTTAACATGTATAAACAGCAAGTTTCCATCATGTACGTTTTCTTCAAACTACAAAACAGTTTTAACTCTCAAACAACTGCATGCTGGGAAGTCTGCTGACCAAGTGTCTTTCAAAACTTAATTTAACAAGTTGAATGAACTCACAGCAGCGCATTAATTTGACTTAAAAGTAGGAACAACTCATGTTTATAAGATCTGAAGTGGCCTGAAAATAAAAACTTGAACATTTAAATTGTTTTAACTTGAGAGAATTAAAACATATATGTTTACATTAAATTGACAAGCAAAGTTTAATTGATTCCACTAAATTCCTGTATGTTTTTTGTTTGTTTAATGTCTTTTAATTTGGGGTGAGTGAACTTGTTTCCATCCTGGATGTGATGACAAAGTGTGTGTGTTTGACTGATCTTGTTTGTGTAAAGCATTTCATGTAAAACAGAATTTTTGTGTTTTTGGTTTGTTCTACGTGTCAGTGAGTTTAGATTAATCAAGGATGTTTGATCATGTGTGTAGGCATTTAAAAGAGATAAGACTTACTTATTTTATGTTTGACAGCTCAGACACTGTGTATTTCATGGATTGGTGAGATGCAGCAGAAGTTCGTACATGTCTGAAATTTACAGTTTGTGATGTTTCAAATTATTCAGTTGGAGAAAAGTTTTCCCAGTGAAGTTTTGCATGAAGTCTGGTGTTTTTTTAATCATGGATGAGTAGGTTTTCGCTGTATTGTTGTTTGGCACACACATCTGCAGTTACTCAACCGCAGAAAAATACTGTAAAAATGGGGAAATGTGGGCATGATAAACAAATGAACTGCATGTAGGAGTGATGTTTTCATGAGAATTTAACCGTGATTCATCAGTAGACATCACACAGGGCTCGTCAAGATCACTTCACAGGCATGTAAAGAATCTGAGAGCGATTGTCTCCACTTAGATTTTTATTACATGTCAAAGCTCTTGTTAGAGAAATTGCTTGACCATGTTGCTGCTGTTGGATGTGAAGGTGTCTCCTCTGTGTCCTGCTCTTTATTCACCTGACTGGAGGTCAGCTGAGTGGTTTATGAAGCCCCCAAAAATCTGGGTTGAAGCAGAGAGGGAAGAGGTTGCTGGATGTTCATGTCAGAGCGATGTGAGGCATCTCACCTGCTACTTGATTGTTAGATTTTACTCTTTTCTTGTTGAACTGATTCATTTTGTTGCAGTGTGGACACCTCTGTCATGACTGTACATATAAATACCAATTTTTGAAGAAACATTTTCAATAATTAATTCATTCAATTATTATTTTTTTCCCTCTGATTTCCTCCTTCATAAACATTACTCCCTGTGTGCTCTATTTTTTATTCAAGTAATACATTTTATATGTTCACAGAATTTAAACAAACTGGAAATCAAGCAGATTTATTATCCAGAAAATGAAGAAATGAGCTCATTTGAATTTTAAGAATGAAATGTTTCATTTCATTTGAGTTATTTTCTCACAAATAATTAAATCTTTGTATTAATTTCCGTTAATAAGTCAGCTCTTCATCCATTCAACAATAATCTATTACAGTTGGAGTGTTAATACCTGTATCAAAAATCCTCAAAAAATTATTCTTAAAATAAATGATGATAAAAATGAGGATAATATATATAAACTCTTTTAAAATTGATGTATAAAGATTTAATACATAATTCAAACACAGGTGGAATTTCACATAAATCCAAAAAAAGTTTCTTTGTTACATCCAATTTATTCAATATTTCTGTTAGTTTGAATGCTTAAAAGAAACACAATAAAGAGTTAGATTATAAAAGATTAATATAACATACTAGTAATCTTTTAATTTAATTTTATTTAATTTTATGAAGAGGTGTATTTCCTGCTTGACAGCTGCTGACCTGATGATGCAGGTGGTTTGTTTTTACAGTGTTTGAGCTTTTTTATCTTATCTTTATCATACCTGAAGAGATCTTATCCATTTAAACTAGTTTTTCCACCGTTTGGAAAAGCTTTGTTGATCATCATGTTGCATTCTTGTTCATTTTAGTTTCACTTTTAGCTTGATGGACATGGAAAACCTGAAAACCTGCCTCACATGAATGATGATTGTTCTTTTAATGGATGTTTTTTCCCCACATTTATTGTTTAAAAATGCTGCATTAAATTGCATTATTTCTGAATTATTTTTTATTTTTTTAAAAAGATAGTACTTTAATGTTACCTGTGTTTCACATTGCTCAGAAAGAACAGCAGCAGATTCATATAAAATAGACCTTGTATGCTTCATTTGAAACACAGAGCTGTTGAATTTGACAGTGTGTGTGTTTTTCTTCCAAACACACTCAGACTTGCTGCTGTCATTTCACAACTGTCTGTGCTCTGATAGGACTCTGCCAAATTCCCCTCCGACACTTTTCTTGCCTCGTGTGGGGCATTTTTCTCCCGAGTTGATGTCGGTAACAGAAGAGGGGGGAAAAGACGCAGAGCCTGTCTCATCACCGGGGTGTCGCCTGTGCTCACTGGTCTCAGTACCGGTGATTTAAACTGGGAAAGGTGCGCTGATGATGATGAGTCACTGGTTGATTCTCACTGCAAAAAGTGACCAGCTTTACTCTTTTACTCGCGTCTTAAAATCGAATTATTTATAACAAACAAAGCGGAGAAAATCCACTCAGAGGTTAATAATTTTGCTTGTTTTTAACGCGCTCACGTCGGACATTTTGTGGAAGAATCTGCCCTTTAAAACAAAGCATGATGGGAGCAGATCACTCCACTGGTTTTCACAAAATATCACCATTTGATAAGAAGCAAACAGGTGAACTTGTCCCATCCTCTCTGGCTGTTTTTTTACACTTTTATTGAAAAGATTAAGACTTAAAAACCCGAAACTGTGTAAAATAATTTGACCCGACGGATATTTCTTGCAGTGTGCAGCGCAGGAATTTCACCAAACTTTTCAGACTTCATTATTTCTTGAAAGCTCTGTCCCTATTGTACATCTGAATGTATAGAGTCGCATTTGTTAACGTGACTAGCCCGTGGGGTGTGTTCCGATTTGATTCTGATGTGGTAATTGAATGCTTCCGGGGACAAAATGCGTCTCTGTTGTTTCTGATGTGTGAGAGAGGAGCCGCTGGCGGCACTGTTCCGCTGCAGAAAAAAAAAAACTCCTGACAAGTGTGTTAAAACACTCGTCACAAGTTATTTTATTAGTGTTTTTGATAAAGAGGAAGGAACAGTGTTTAATTTTTTAGTTAAAAAATCTCGATTATATTTTTTGCCTTATTTTAATATTGAAAAAAAATACATTTAAACTTGTATTTAACTCCATTTTCACTTCTTTTTTAAGAAAAAAAAAACAGATTTTAAAACGATGTCTCTGTAGACATTGCGCAGTGCTCCTGAGGGAGACGTTGAATAGACCTGCTGTAGCCTGTTCTGTTTTTTATTACATGAAATTACACACCTGCCTCAAGACAGCACAAGTGTCGTGCGTTTCTGACATCAGCCTGTGGTGAAATGCTGGTGATGACGCCTCCGACGTGCGTCATGGCGCATCCTGGTGAGCTGGAGGCAGCTGATGGAGCTGGATGATGTGGAGCAAGATCTGCAGCACCTGCCTCTCCACTGCGTTTATAGCAACAGTTTAATTGTTTTGAATTATTTAAAACTATTGTGAAGAAGTCAGTTTAATCAGAAATAGCACATTTCTTAATTTCAGTTTATTAAAAATATGTATTTCTCATCTGAGCTTGATGTGCATCAAAGTGGAAAAATCGTAATTTCTAATCAAAAGAGGGTTACACGTTTTAATAAATTGAAAACTTTAAGTTTTAATAATTCATTTAATCCATTATAGAGTGTGGAAATTCCGTTTTTTTCCCAACAGAAAGCATTTGTCATAAATGGTGACATAAATTTCGATTTTTTTTCTTCCTCCTAAATTCGAAGTTTCATTCATTTATTTTAAAATGTGAGTCATTTTGTTGATATCAGAGAGCTGATCTCCTTCTGCATTGTTTCAAGATACAGACATAAATGTCATCCACTCTCTCTGTCGCAAAAGTTTCTCTCCTCTTCTATTTTTTTTTTTCTAACTAAATTAATGTAAAGACTGAGTTTCGGCCACTTTTCTGTCCGAACGTGAATTTCTTCAACTTCAAACCAGGATGCCATGATGCAACTCTTCGTCTTGTGCGTGTCAGGTCGGTTGTATTCAACAGCAGCGGCGACATCCTTTAAGGGACGAGACTGATAAATGACCAGAGGAGTGGAAGGAGGAGAGAGTGAGAGGTATAGAAGAAGTCTGCCCAGTAACAATCGCACAGCCTCGGTCGAGCGCTGAGGAACTATTGGCTATGCAAATAGACACACAGGGAGGAGGAAACAACTTAGACTGGAGAAAAAAAACTTTAAAGAGACATTTCCCCCACTTTTTTCACACAGGCTTTGCTATATGGCCAACAAGCTTCAGATGGAAATTAACAGCTCTGCAACTCGGAGGACTTTACAGTTCCCAGTCTTCTCCCTGACGCACTGAAGTCTCGTTTCATTCACGGCTCCACCTTTGAAGTTGACTAAGAATAGGAGGAGGATTAACATATTTACCCATGCAGATTCTCTTTGTGACTGTATGTGAGGCTAAATCATTTGGCAGTCATTTTTTAATTATCTGCTCAATGACTGACACTCTCAGCTCCGTTTCCACCTGCTTGTTTTTCCATGTAAATTCTTGCTGGTCAACAAAAGAAAAACTGGTGATTTATGGCAGGGATTGTTCAGTTGGGTGATATTATTTAAGCCAATGACTCTCATCTGTGTGTTATCTTCAACAGAAGATCATGCGAAGAAAAAAAAGTCAACGCTGCTTCAAATTTCCTAGAAAGCTATCTCATAAACCACAAGCTGTTTGTGGCTGCAATAAAAAAAAATAGTCCATAAGACCATGTGTGTCCGCGTGTGTGTGTGTGTGTGTGTGAGTGTGTGTGTGTGTGTGTGAGTGTGTGTGTGTGGGTGTGTGGGTGGGTTTATCATATGCGCGTGTCCGTGCGTGCACACGCCTCTGTAAGTTAGCACGCAGTGTTTATGGCCACATACATACAGTATCTCCATGCGTCATGCTCTGCGCTCAGGTTCACTGAGTCCATCTGAAAGAGCTGCAGACACGTCGGTTTGAGAAGAAAGAAAACAGCAATTAGTCGCTTTTTTCTCTCTAATCCGAACTAATATTCAAATGACTTTCACAAGGGGGCACTTGCTGCACTTTAAAGAGTAAAGTTGGTTTCTTAAAGGCTTTTTAAATTTGAAAATGTGCGTAATAAGAGCGCAACAATGAATTGCACATTTATTAATTTATTTATATTATGTAAAGCGGCAATATCTTCATGTCCCCCACTCTTTAATTGTCATCATAATGCGATTAAGCATCATAATGAAGACATACATCTATTAAAACACAGAATCATTTATTTTACTAGCTTTTCTTTATATAATTAAACATTAATCAGTCACATGCATGCATAAACCGAAATAATTTATATAATTAGTTTATTTCAACCTAAAGCAGGTTGTAAATGTGGAAAAGTTAGGTTAAATTGGAGTTTAGATAGATTTACAAGTGTCAGCCTTTTACATGTTGAAATGAAACAAGTTTGCTGAGAGTTGTCTTGCATGTCGGGGTAAAAGAAAGAGGGACAGCAGTGCAGCATGTTGCGTCTGGTCTATGCAGAGGTAATGAAGTGAATTGCGTCAGTGGCGCATGCAGGGCAGGCTTGAAATGCGCCTGATCTGGCCAAGCGGATGAAAGTAGAGGCGCACTGTGGGGAGAGAGGAAAAAGTTCTCAACAAGGAGAGGCAGGACTACTCTTACGGAGCCCCTGCAGTCTCACTTTTTATGCCTCCTAAAGACTTTCCCTGCCATCCTTTTGCCTTTTCGCTCCGCAA
The DNA here is from genome assembly GCF_056507025.1 of Lutjanus erythropterus. Lineage (NCBI taxonomy): Eukaryota > Metazoa > Chordata > Actinopteri > Lutjaniformes > Lutjanidae > Lutjanus > Lutjanus erythropterus. The sequence continues at coordinate 11,147,061 of NC_139329.1, forward strand.
CGCCGCGTTTACGTCTTCGAGAGAGAAATCCTACTTTTTGACTTAAGTGAAAGCACCAGCAGCACCATGGAGCTGCTCTGCCTCGAAATGGACACCATCATTCGAGCTCGTCCCGATCCGAACCTCCTGTGCGATGACAGAGTCCTGCAGAGCTTGTTGACCATAGAGGAGAGGTTTCTACCGCAATATTCCTATTTCAAAGGCGTCCAGAAAGATATTCAGCCCTTTATGAGGAGGATGGTCGCGACTTGGATGTTGGAGGTATACCGAAACACCGAGTGCTGACAATTCTCATTATTTCCGTGCTCGACTTTAAAGCCTCTTCATTTGTTTCATTGCTGCTTACTGAGCGCTGTTTGCATTATTTTGGACAGCAGGTCCGACTTATTGCTCTCATTTCCAGCTGCTTATTGCTCAGATTAACCGAATGTGTCGTTTTCCGTCATTTCTTACCATTTTTAAAGTCCGCTCTTGAAGGCTGTGTTTATGAAACTTGTCGCTGTGAGATCAGCGACACCAGAGAATTTCTTTTCTGGCTTCACATGTTGTCCGAGCAGGCTGCCCGTTCATTCTTTAATGTTATTATTTTAGATAGCCTGAATATTTCCATGCACACGTATGCACTCCCCAATGCAATGCTGCTCTTCTATCGCCATGTTGGTTTTTACAGGAGCGCTTGTGCTTTTAAGAGGACTTTACAGTGTCATAAACGCAATAACAGCGCTTATAACCCATTGGCAATGACAGAAGAGGTTCTTGGGTGTCCGATGAATATAGAAATGATGACAAAAAGCGTTGCAAACATTTTAGGTATCTATTTTAAATGTCGGAAGGGGCGAGGGCCTTATCTGTGCTTTTGGTCTTTCCCCCGTCGCAATGCCTCTCTCTGGAATTATGTTCGATTTTTGACACTTGGTCAAATATTTCTGATCATCGTCCATCTGTAAACAATCTGCAACCCTTAAGCTTTATTTTCATGTAAATATTGTCAGGATCCGACCAGCTGGAGATTTTTAATTAATTTTTGAAATAAATATATCGGCTCGGCGGTGACGCACATCAGACCAGCCTCTTGCGACTCGTCTTTTATTTTGACATTTTATTCATATTTATCGTGTATGGATTTGGATATGAATTGTCGGGTATGATGTCGAAGACCCTGTTGGACATTATGGTGCGAAGAAAATCGATCTAGACAATTTATTTATATTTTTAATTATTTTATGAAAATATGACGAATGAAAAAAAGTGTGTTTCCGTGTGCTGCCCTGCATGTCGGGGTGTTTTTTGGCTCGGCTGATAGTGACTTGAATTCATTTCTTAGTGAATGAACTGCAGGAATGCGACTCTATTGACAGTTTGTATCTGAGACTTATTTCATTCTTTGTCAAATCATCTATTTCGAATTAATTTATGATGTCGCAACCGATTAGGGCTGGGCGCAAATTCTTGGCCGGGCCCCAACTATGTGTGTCACTGAATTTATATGTGCTCTTTATGTGATTAGACTTTTGTTTCGTTATCTCCTAAAAGTTTTAAACACATTTGACGTGTTGGAAAAGCAGTCAGCTCACTGCAGGCTGGGTTAACATTGCTGCATTGTCTGCTGTCTCTTTCTTCAGGTTTGCGAGGAGCAGAAGTGCGAAGAAGAAGTTTTTCCCTTGGCCATGAACTACTTAGACAGATTTTTAGCCGTGGTACCCACCAAAAAGTGTAACCTGCAGCTGCTGGGAGCAGTCTGCATGTTTCTTGCATCCAAATTGAAAGAGACTCGTCCATTAACTGCAGAGAAGCTTTGCATCTACACAGATAACTCCATCAGACCACAACAGCTGCTGGTAAGCAACAAGTTGCTTCAACACTTTTCACAAAATTGACACTTGTGAGGATTCATGCTGTCACCATCAGCTAGTTAAACAGAGCTTCATGATATATTCATGTGTTTTGTTCTGCATCATGTTTGCCTTTGGAAACCAGGGGCTTATTTCATGTGTTTTAATGCAACAGTTCACTTAAATGTATTTATTTAGCTCCAGAAAGCCCATACTAAACACAGGAGCTGTTGTCATTTCACTGAATCTGTTGTCCAATCTCTACTTTGGACTTGTGCCGTCATCAAAGGTGCATGAAGAGCGAGAGCTTCACAGTGAATTGTTCCACAAGGGCTCTCTTTACTGTACTGTAGGACCCTCTGGTGCTTTACAGTGTCCATCCAGTGTGTGTAATGGTCTCCATCGCCATCTAGTGGCAGATATTTGCACAGAGCAACGAGGTCAGCTTGAACTCCAGCCAAAGTTCTGACTCTGTTCCTGTCAGCTCGAGAGGGAGAGACACAGAGAAATTCAAGTTTGCCTTTTACAGTTCAGTCTTCATCCAAAAATAACCGTGGATGCACACATTTCTGAAATTATGTCATGCCGCGCTATTTCTGATTCTCACATATTTTTCAGCGCTGAAATGTGGCTCATAGTCAGAATGACACATCTAACTGATGATGCCGGGTGCATTATGTGTCATTTGGAGCACAAAAATGTCTTTCCTCCACGTCCTGTGTTTGATAAGGCCTTTTTGCTGCCTTCACCAGCACAAACCAATTAATTAACTCAGTTTCCCATCAGATAAGTGTTTCCCCACTGCTCTGTGGTGCTACATAAACATTCCTCAGTAAACAACAGCCAATCCCACCCATGTTGTGAAAGAGGCCACATATTATGATTCAGACATGGCTGATGGTTGCAGGCCTGACTGTCGGCTCCGCTCGCCGTGCTGATTGCTGCAGTATATTCAAGTTCCTGACGAGCTGCTGTTGGTTTTGTTGGTTTCTGATAATTTTGTGGAATGTGTTTCTGCTTGGGAATATTGTGTCAGATTTGATTTCCCCACTCTCCAGCAAGGATTTCAATGGTCAGCGTGTTACAGGCAGTCAGGGGTTTGACAAGTAAACAGAATGTTCATTAAAAGCAAAAAAAGTGGGACGGACTTGTGTCATGCTGCATTTTTACAAGAGTCCATCCTACCTACAAAACCCTCAGTCCTTGAACTGGTTTGCCGGGGCCTCTACTCACTGTTTCTGTATAAGGCAGTATTTTGGCTGACAAGCAGATACAGGAAACAGAGATCAGCTGCTCAGGGCATGTGATCGTTTTTTTGTCCTCGTCTTTGGTAACATTTCTTGTAAATAGAACCACAATTTTACAAAGAAGGTGTGACCAGAGGAAGGCAGTAGCAGAAGGAAGTGGGTGCCTGCCTGCCTGCCTGCCACTCTGTCAGCATCGAGCCTGTGTTGCAAGGTTTGTCGTAGTGTTTGCTGTAGGCTCCAATCTTGGAGGGGGGGGGGGGGGGGGGGGGGTGTTACCATTTGGCAAAGGTTGGCAATTTCCTTAGGCCCCATCAGGTAAAACACCTGATGAACTTATGGTTAAGAAATGTTTAAAAACTTTTTGTCAATGAATTATGTCATTCTAAACATCCATATGCTAAAATAGCATCAAGATGCTTAAATAATGTCGCAGGGCCTCCCCGCTACACTGGACTGCCATTTTAACATTTATATTCCCAACTAATGTAAACTAACAGCTCGGTGTGGTGTACTGGCTGTTGAAAAATGAAGCAAAGCTACCCAAGCAGTGCTGGAAAATGGAGGAAGCGGGAAGAAACTTAAAGACAACACCCAACCCAGTCACAGCCTGTTAAACCTACTGCTGTCTGGCAAGAGATACCAAAGTACCTGCTGCCATACCACCAGGCCATTTCATCCTCAGCACTCCTCCGGAGATAAAAGTTTATTTTCATGGCTTAATATTTATTCAGCGATTGAAATGGGGGACAAGGGATGTGGAGGGCCCCATGCCTGTGCTTGCCTTAGGCCCCAAAATGACTAAATCTGCCCCTGCTTGCTGGCACTGATAGAAAAGGCTTTTGAGAGCAGGAGGCGGCCATGTTGCAAACATCAGAGCAGCCACAATCAACAAACCACTGCTGGTCATTACCATTTGCATATGATCAAATAATTGAATCTTTGAGATACTGGTGGTTGCACATCTAGAAGCAAGCAGAGGAAGATGCCTTTCACCTTTAAATCAGAGGTGCTTTTATTCTCTCATTTCCTCCCACATGATTAACCGTGGCCCTGTTTTTAAAAAGCCTTTCCTCTGTTCTATCCACGTCCCTGACATCAAGGCGATCGGGAAACACTGCAAGGCTGAAAAAGGTCACTTTGATTAGAAAATTGCAGGCTGGTAGCAGGGTCAGTGGCAGCCATGTTGGATTGTCTCATGACTGAGTCCATGTGGTCTCTCTGTCTCTCTGAAAGGGAAAATGAAGAGCATCCGTGGTCCCAGTCACAAGGCTCCAGTCCGGAACCAAACCACAAAATTTTTTCCCAAATTAGTCACCAACTCTTTCGTTAATCACCTCCTCCTCTAGGAAGTGAAAGTAACAATACACTCTAAGAGAAGAGAACACCACACCTAGTGTCCCCCAACACACACATTACACACTCGTCTCAATGTGTGTCATCACATTTTGCCAAGAGATCCACATTAAACAATTCAGTTTAAAAGTTAAGACCAGTGAATTGATTCAATTCACGTCAAGTCAAACGCTTCCCAAAGTTCATGCTTCGTGTGAAACAAGTTCTTTTAACATAAGATTTTAAGTTGACTGAAAGTGGTAAGCCAAGCTGAGGTAGTATTCTAATGATTCAACACAAGTTATCTTTTCTAATCATTACAAACATGAACGTGAACATTACAGACAAAATTGATTTCCTTTTGTATTCAACTCATCAGAAGAACTCATGTTTGTAAGTTCTGAAGTGTTCTGAAAATAAATACCAGAAATTTTAGGTTTAACTAACTTGAATCAAATAAAACTTGTATAATTGCATTAAGTTAAAGAGAAGAGTTTTTACAGTGTATAAGGAGTAACGTATTTACTGATGAGTATCAAAGGATTAAATAGAATTAGCAGCAAAACACAAGATGCAGAAAAGAAAAGTACGTTCACTGTTGATACATTCACTGTTCACTGTTTTTGATGTTTCACATGATGAGATGAGATTAAATAATGAAACTGTTCAACTTTTTTTTTATGTAAAACAGATTTATTGCTGATCCTGCTCAACAAGCGCAGCCTTCCTATCCATTTTCACTGAAACACATACACACACAGTAGAACCTCTGGTGGGCCTCTTTAGGAAAGTCCCCAGATGCCAGACAGACAGACGGGGAGGGAGACAGTGTTGTGAGGTCACCTGGGTTGGTGGCGCTGCTGGTGTTTCTCTGTCCCAGGCCCAGCCAAGCAGAGACTAACGTAATAACAATAATGCTTAACCTCCACACATACGTATGTACGGGGCCAGGGGCCAACAGAGGCACAGTCACTCACTTAAGGCTGTAACGGTCAACTGCAGTAAAGTGCATAGGAAAGTAGCACTATAACGATGAGTCCATTAATCTAATAGTTGTGAAATATTAAATTAATCACCAGCTTCTCAAATGTGACTATTTTCTGTTGTCTTTCGTCCTCATATGACAGCAACCTGAATATATTTGGGATGTGGACAAAACAAGACTTTTGAGGACATCATCTTGGGCTTTGGGAAACAGTGATAAACTTTTGTCACCTCATATTGACATTTTATTCTCCAAGTAATTGATTAATCAAGGAAATGGTTGATAGATTAATTGATAATGAAGATCATCTTAAATTGCTGCCCTAGTGTAAAGTGAGTGTAAACTGCTACAGAATGTAAATATGTGGTCATACTTTGTGTTTGTCATTCTGGATCGTTCTCAGTTTTATCTCTCTGCCTTCTACTCTGTCTCTGTCTTGCTCTGTCCAGGAATGGGAACTGGTGGTTTTGGGGAAGTTGAAGTGGAACTTGGCAGCAGTAACGCCAAACGACTTCATCGAGCACATTGTGAGGAGGCTGCCGCTGCCCGAGGATAAGCTGGCACTTATACGCAAACATGTCCAAACCTTCATTGCCCTATGTGCCACAGGTAGGACAAAATGCAATCCTCTGTCACATACATTTAAAGGACTAGTCGGGCAGGGGTGGGGTATGAGGTACTTATCGACAGACTGTGTATTACCTATAGTACATAGCGGTCAGCACGCCCACAGTTTGGACATGCAGCAGGAGTGCCAGTGTAGAAAGCTAAGCAGTGCTCTGCTCTGGACAGGATCAGCACCAAGAGGTATTTTAGCAACTTACAAAAGGTCCACCTACAATCAATCAGTTTACTGTACACTATATTTAGAATATTTTCACTTCTTTACTTTGCCTTTAAACAGTCTTTTCTAACAGGAAACAGCTGTTATTATAAGCCACGTATCATTGTCTTCAAACCAACCAAACTCCATAGGCGAAATCGTTGTTTTACCAGCCACAGAACACAGGAGTTGCTGGTCGATCACTGCCTCGACCAGTCAGTTTGTTTGAATTATTATACAGATCCAGGCAGCGTTAGACCAGCAACTCCTGTGTTATGTGAGGTAAAATGGAATTGAGATGGTTAGTTTGGAGAGAGCAATGTTTGGCTTATTGAATTGCTGTTTCCTGTCAGAAAAGGCCATCTGACAGCAAAGTAAAGCCGTGAAAATATTCCAAATGTGGCGTACACTTACATACACATCTTGATTTTTAGGTGGACCCTTTTTAAGTGGCTGAAATACTTTAGTTGTTGACCCTGTCCACAGCAGTTCATTGCTTAATTTCCATGCTGGTGCCCCTATCACCTTTAATGTCTTGTATCATTAACAGATTCTTCTCCTAATGAAGTGTGATGTTTAATTTGACCCAAAAGATGACCATACAGGGTGCAATGTCATCCTGATATCACATCTTTCCTTTTTTTTTTTCTTTTTGGTGTTGCAAGTGACACAGATCATGAATAAGCTGCCAAGTTGAACGAAGCAATAATGGCTTGCATCAACATACTTTCTCATGTTGCAAAATATCTTTATCTGCACATTCTTCCTTCAGCACCGTATCAAAGCCCTCTTCTCTCAATAACATGCGGCAACAACTCTGTTCAGGGGTGTGCTGCTGTGGGCCAGTCACGGCCCGCCGTAACTCAAGTGAGATGCATTACCTCCAATGGGAAAATATTCTGCCTAAGAAAAGCATGTGTCACGGAAGACATTTCAGCGTTAGGCTCTTAAGTCTGACGTCCATCATTTGTCTTCTCCCAGGCTGGTATGTGGTCATGTTTTCTAGGCGTATCAGTGGCTTCCAGAGCATCCAGTAACACTTCAAAGCAGACTCAGCCTGGTTGAGGGGCATTCCCATGTCGCACAGGGTCGAGAAGAGGAATGGACAGGGGTGGAGGCAGGCAGGCCATTGTCTCTCTGCTCTTGAGGTGAATTGTTCCCTCAAGATCAAACATCCAGCAAGTCGTGGGAGGGACAGGGAGCCTTTAACATGATCTGAAGAGACGGCGAGGTCGGGACAGAGAAGATGCAGGAGGGAACAGGGGAGTCAGGGAAAAGCCAGAGGAGTGTATTGTTTTTGCGCTGCCAATTCTGAGGCATGTCATGTTTTCATATCTCTTTCCCCTGCCGCCTTCCTCCCCTCTTTCTCTCCCCCCGAACTTCTCACGCCTCCCCGCCCTACAGCTGGAGGACATGATAGCTTTCCCATGTTGAGATTCTCTATGGGGCAGGTTTCTCCTGTTTGTGTCACCACCAACTTCACATTCAAATCCGAAACTGACAGGGGTAGTGATAGGAAGGTAGTTCTAAACGTGCTAAACTTTGCAATATGGCCAGAGGCTGTAATTTTTTACATGTACATACAGTGGTGAGAGAAAGAGAGATGCTGTGGCCTGATAAACATGATTATAATAGTCTACAGTACCTGAGAATCATATCACAATCACAATATCTGTCAAAATCATCACAGTATGACTGGCTGGTTGACGCTTCTTTCTTTCTCACTTTCTGGCTGATGTCCCACCACACTGTAAAAAAAAATCATATGAACTTAGTGGAATCAACTCATCTTTTTGCATTTACTTATAAATAAACTCACAAAACATACATGAGTCTTTTGACTTGAAATGATGAATTGAATGAATGCACTGCACTTGCAGTTGTTTGTAATATTTGCCAGCGTGACGTTAGAGTTGTTGGTTCAACCAAATATCTTAAGCTTACTGAATGTAAATACTTAATTTGTTTTGAGTTACCTTTCTTTTCAAATTCAGGCAACTCAAAATTTTAAGGCGGCACAGCACTAACTTTTTTAAATTAGCCTTTTTTTTAACAGTGCACCACCAGCAGCTTCCTTCTCTGCAGGCCTCAAACAGGAATGCTAACTTCACCCCCCTCATGGGAAACAATTCCTTGTGCTGACATCATTCAGAGGAGTGTGTGAGTGTGGTTAAATGAATACAAGGGAGGTGAGAGGTATTTACAACATAAAATGATGGAATCCTGGTAGATATGATAGGGTGAGAAAAGTGTGCAAAAGTTTACATTTGCAAAGTTTTGAAGAAGAAACGCCTGTTTTCTCTCTTTCCTTCACCCTCTCTTACTATCTACTTCTTCCTATCTCACCCCACATCTCTCACCCCTTATTTTGTGCCAGCGGATTAATGTGTGGAATGACAGCGTGTCAGTGATCGGACCTATTCCCAAAGCAACATTGTGAAAGACTCAGCATGCACTTTGTCCTTAATTGCTTCAATGAGGCAGTGGAAATAAATTTACGAGCCTCCTGGAGTCGTCCTCCTGACATTGTGTTTTAGGAGAGACTTTCTGCAGATAGCTCTGGATTAGCAACAGGCCATTTATCTGTGTACGCTTTCCTCAGACTTGTATCCAGGCAAACACAGAGCGATGAGGGCAAGACGGAGAAAGAGGGAGCGCGGGTGAGTCAACAATTTGGTGCATCTGAAGATCTCTGGGAATTCGAAACCCCATTTGTGGAACGTTCCCAGCCGTAAATCTTTTCGGGGTTATCTGGTGAGAATCCTCCTTGAGACATCCTCCGAGCGGAGAAGGTAAAGACGCAGCAGCAGAAGGAGGAGATCTCTCAGGAGGATTTACATTTGCAAGACAGTTGACAACGGGTCACCTGTGGCCTTCCTATTTCATACAGTCTCATTCAAGCCACCACCCACCACTACTCCCACCGCCGCTGCCTCTATACTGAAAAAGAAAACACGCATAAAACCACGGCTCTCTGTTTTCAAGGGAACAAGAGAGAGAAGAGGAGAAGTGGAGAATAAGGCCTCTCATTCCTAATGGCTCCTCTCTTTTGATGAAACAGTTCCGTTCGGGCCACTCGGTGGGATTTTGTCAGGTGGCGCAGGCTGGCTCTGTATTAATTAATAACATTGGCTGGTCCTTTCAGGAGTATGCAAATGGCTCGGGAGCTCAGCTAGAGGCTGGGAGAAAGGAGACAAAAGGCTTGGCCCTTACATTTCATATGCAGAGCCATGCGAGGGTCAGCGCTGCGGGGCCACTTGATAGGAAACACCAGCGTTTCCCTGAGGCAGGCCGCCGGATAATAGCCCAGAAACAAGCTCATTAAGGGAGATTATGAACCTCCATTCCTACACACAGACACCAAGCACTCCGAGCTTCCTCTTCTATTCTTATTCAATTGAGGTAAAGTGGGAGAATGGACGGGGTGCATGGGGCAGACAGATGCACCACAACCTGTCTGCTGCAGTTATTGAGCTCCGTCTTCTTGCCATATTGGCAGGGATTATGCTCTATTATTTTATACCGACTCCAATAGCCCTCTCTGTAATGGTATGGATGGAATGGTGACAATAGTCATAGAAGTGGATCAAAAGAAAATTCTGGATCAGAGCCAACAATACCGTCCAAAAAAAGAGTCAATTGTCCTGGAGGACACAATGACGATTTTGCTACAAGTTAGGATGTAAATAACCAATGATTTAAGTAAATGAGTACTCATTTTGTTATCTCGAAATAATATTTGATTACTTTTATTCTGGTGTGTGGAAGCGTCTTTGTATTATGTGAAGTAACTTGATGCTTAATTGGTTAGTTAGTAATGTCACTTTTTAACATAGAGGAGGGGTTGTCAACATTTTCCAGGACATAGACACTTGAGCTGATAGAGAGACAGAACCCCTACTACATATATATCATATATCATATATTGCATTGAGTATTTTTGGGTCTTCTCTCATTTGCGCTTCCCCATAGTTACTAAGTCAGCAGCAGGTGTAGCATTGCTAATGTTAGCTGTGTTAGCCTCACTCTCTGCACTTTCTCCAGTGGTTTCTGAAGTGGAGGGTATGTCAGAGCCTCTTGTTTGTGAAGTTATAAAATGATCCATTGTAGCTCACACAGTGTCTTACACTTATCAGACCAATAATGTTAGTCAACAGATATACCAGTTGGCTTTAGTACTCACACAGTTGTGTCTGTCATGCTCTTCACACTACAGAAGTGTATGGTATTTTTCACTGTAAAGTTTGTTACGCAGCTTCTAAGCTATAGAAAGTTGGATGACAAGCTTACTTACAGCGTTCCTCCACTGTATTTCATTTTTATTTAAAATGATGAAGCCGTGTACCTCAAATGGAGGCGTTTTGTCTATACAAGAAGAGACAAACTATGGTCAAAAGTGCTCATTTATATGCAACAGTCAAATATTTTAAATGATTCATAAGTCCTCTTTTCATCTTAGCTGTTAAGCCTCTGGTCCAGAGGCAGGAATGTTCCTCGTAGCTTCCTCTCCAAGCGGCTGCTGCACGGTGAATCCCCTCCAGGCTCAGCTCTACATTCTAGAGATGAATGATTCATCTCAGATGTGGTCAATGAAATGGTCTTTACTGGTGTTTGTTTACATAAAACTTCCTTCATGCTTGATGATTCAGAACCCCAACAAATTAGCCACCTCCTCCAACAAATTATCATCTCTCCACACGCTCCAGTAATGTGAGGAGTCACGTCCGGTCTGGCTGCACCGTCAACACACGGAGCAGGAAGAATCGCCCTGACAGTATGCTCCCAAAAATGTGACACTCAGAGTGACTCATGGAGTGGCATGTCCTGAGTTCCCCCGTTCACCTCGCTGCTGTAATCAGCACCACACTATAAATACTGGGGCCAGCTGAGTCACACCACAAACACAAAGTCTGAGATTTTCTGCTGTTGGTGCTGCAATTATCCCACCAAAAAGGTTAAGAAATCAAAATATTTTTAGTTTACATGTTTACCTTGGAGGTCATGCTGGCCACACAAGACTAATATTTGTGACTTGAAATAAAGTAAATGTCAGTAGCAGCTAGATTGACCTGACAGCATTTCTGATAACAGAATGCCCTCCAAGTTTTGATTAGAGAGTTTAAATACTTAAGTGAACACTTAATTTTGTCCAAATCATATGAACTACAGGAGGAGAGAAAGACAAAAGAGTTTTTGAAGATTTCAGCAGAGGCAGACAGAGGCTGTCTGAGGGGCAGGGGTGAAAAAAGGAAAAAGGGCACCAGCTGTATGTGTGGGGCAACAGCACATTGAAAAATATATGATGAAACTGTTGTAGTCCCTGGGTTAGGATAAATTGTTTTATTGTACAATTTAAAGTACAGTACAACAGCCACTGCAACCCTGTGATAAAAACACACAGGGAGCTATTCACTATTTAACCATGGACAGGCACATCAAGGCCAACTAATTTCCTAGCTTGAAGGGTAGCGACATGGCACTTTATCATGGTTTGTCCACTAGAAGGCCATCCTAGAGCCACTTTTTTAACTTTTACTGCTTTTTTCTGAATCACCTTCTATATACATAACATGTAATTGAAAACACATACATGTGTTAAACACTTTTAAAATGACATATGAATTTAGGCTGCATTAACGGGCCATATCATTGTTTTTTCCCTGGAAAAAAATAATTAAATGCTTTATAAAAGGTGTAGTGCAGATATAAATCTTAAATTTGCAGAATTTCCTCCATAGTCTTTTATTTATTTGGTGACCCAAGTAGAATCTCCTGTGACCTACCTGTGGGTCACGACTCAGTCTCTGGGAACAACTGCCCTAGAGGGTGCTTTACCATGTTTTCTCCACTAGAAGGCCAGCCTAGAGGATATTTTATCATGTTTTGTCCACTGGAAGAGGTTTTATTTTGGGTTTGATTTGATTTACCATAGGGTTTTTTTGTTGAACATGGGGGCACCAGGTGGGGAGATTGCCCCTGCCCCCCTCCCTTAGTCCATTATGTGTATTTCAATCAGGCACAAATAGAGTTACCAATTCTTCCAATGTGGAGAAAAGTGATTCTCCTTTGATCTGATCCAAATCTGTACGCCCCTCATCACTGACGTTACTGCTGTTACGCCTCAGGGCTGCAGCTGTGACAGTGGAGATGATGGTGCAAGACTGAGGCGAGCTGTCACAGGATGCTACAATTAAGGAGGAATTCTATTTTCTGGCAAGTTGAAATCATAGTTTGAGCAGGGTGCGTGACTCAGACTCTCCCAAGGTTTGTTTTCTGTTTGTCTCCAGAGTGACAGCCTGGAATAAGCGCTAATGGAATATGACAGATGGCAGTGTCGAGTTATCGTTTCTTAATCAGTGATTTCTCCCCATGTTGCATGTGGAGGAACTTTTTAAGCCCAGGAGGGGAGTTGTTGTTGTTTGCATAGAGCTACATAAGGTGTAGCGTCTGAGCAGCTCTCTGCAGACCTTGTTTTGACCACCAGGCCGTGTTGCATTAGTGGTGAAACTTACTGTCATGCCAATCCCAAAATTATGTTTGTTTTTGGCCTTAATCAGTCAACAGGCCGTGGGTCCTCGTAATGCTACTCCTTTAATAAACAAGGTCAATAAGCGCTACATGTATACAGTAGAACACAAGAGCCTGATTTATTGCGCTGGAAAGAGAGGAGAGGGTGAGAAGGAGAGTTTTTTTCTTTCTTCTTTTGGCTGTTGTTCAACTTTCCAACTTTAATTAATTTACAAGTTTAATGTGCATACTGTGCATCGCAGCCACCCAGAAGGAGTGGGCCATGTAGGGCAGCAGACTGTGTGACCAGAGGCCTGGGGATGAAGTTTCAGGGGGTAGGAAGGATGGAGGAATGGAGATGAGGGGGCACAGGGAGGAGAAAGGGCCATTGAAGGGGGTGAGAGGCGTGCAGGCCAGGCCAGCCAGCCGCTGCTCACAGGGAGCTTTCCATCGCAGGCGTCCCCACTCAGCTACATACACTGTTTATCCTCAACATGAATATCAATGAGGGCCTCCTAAAATACGGCCATTCTTCCCCCCACATGCAGCAGCCACCAGGCCGGAGTGTCAGCCCGCATCGGCTGCACGCGCGCGTCCTTGTTCTGCTACAGACCTGTCTTGTCTTGAGTGCGAAAAATCAGCTTGCTGCCCACTGCCCGCCACTCAGCTCTCCCACAAACCTACGTCTGTGCTGGGTGTGTGTGTGTGTGTGTGTGTGTGTGTGTGTGTGTGTGTGTGTCTGTGTGTGTGTGTGTGTGTGTGTGTGTGTGTGTGTGTGTGTGTCTGCATCTTAAAGCATGCAGGCATCAGTGCATTGTTTCTCGCCTGGGTCTCTGAGGTGTCTGCCTCCTTGCCTGTCAGTCCGCACTCACTGCACACGTACAGTAAATCCGTGTATGCCTTTGTCCTCTTCTCGCTCTATAGAAACCTGTGCTCTTACAGCAGTGATGTAATGCCGAAGGGCTTTGTGTGCTCTTTCCTCTTGGCTCGAGGTAGCCTTTAATAAATCGCCCCTTGGCAGAGGCCCAGCGGCTAACACAGGGGTGTATAATAAGTTCATTTATTTGTCAACACTGAGCCCACAAGATGAGAAAGCGCCTGGCTGTGCATGTTAAAAAGGCAGTGAGGGGCTGCCTTTACAGCTATCAAAGGGCCTACCTCTTTGATTCCAGATTAAAAAAAGAGAAGGAAGAAAAATCTCCTTCAGAGCCATCGCACGCAGTTTGCTTTGCAATTGAATATGGCAATATGTTAATGCGCAGGCTGTTTCTATGCCCCCGCTGCCCACTCCTCCAGCCCATAGGTGGCCCAGGAACAGAGGCATACTTGTGGGGGGAGGGAGGGGGGCGGGAGGCAGGAGGTGAAGGTCGCTGGAGGGCGACTCTTTTCTTCTTCCAAAAACCTCACAAGAGTCTGGACACAGACTTGAGAGTGATGTGCGATTGGAGTTGTCCACCCCCTCTCCTCTCCCGCCACCTTCCCCTTCTTTTCTCCCTGTCGCCTTGTCGCCACACCGTCCATCGCTCCTTCTTCATCTTCCTCCCCCCGTCCCCCTCCTGTCCGGCCATGGTCTTTGTCCGGCCTGTCTCGCTGAATTGGTATCAGCAGAGAGGGGATGGATGCTGTGTCTCTCAATTGGGTGAAATGAGGTGATGACTCTGGACAATGGAGTCACACTCTTCTGCCTTCCCTCTCGCAGGCCCGCCACTCTATTAATATGCTAACAGATAGGAGGGCCGCCAATGCAAACCGCTGCCTGTTGTAGCAACAAAGACTGGGGCATGTGTGCCATTCACTGGCCCCATCTAAGCAGGCCATGTGTTGTCCAAAAAGAAAGGTAGAAGTTGAGCAAGACATAAAGACAGAATAGAGAAAGGAGTGTGTGTGTGTGTGTGTGTGTGTGTGTGTGTGTGTGTGTGTGTGTGTGTGAAGAGAAAAACTCTCTCTCCCTGTCTGTCTGTCTCCCTCTCTCCCTGTATGCCAGTTGCCTTGCCTTTTCGGGCTTCTGGCCCGTTCACAAGCTGTCTCATTTGCATTATGAATGACAGTGAGGGGAGCTAACAAGGTTATTGGTCTTTGAGACGCACGCCTGTGACCACACGTGGAAAAAGGACCTACAGCAGTGAGCATTGGCAGAGGCACTGAGCCTCTTTATTCCTCCCTTTCCAAGCGCTATGGGGCTTTTTTCAGCGAGCACACGATTTACTCAGGAGATGGAAGAAAAGGGGCCGGGCTGGGGAAAGGGGGGACCGGGGTGGGGAGCGGGTGAGGGTGGTTGCTTTTCAGCTCCTTTACAAGCCAAGTGAACCCTCATTATCCAGGCCCCTGGTCATTAGTGAGTGCTGCGTTCAGGCCCGCTGCAATAGAAGGATTATTTATTAGCTGACTGCTAGTTTACCAAATCATATTGTCTCTGGAAGGGACGTATCTGTGCCCTGTTTGTGGAGTGTCTGAACGTAAAAGTGCAATTTAGAAACTGCACCAGGTGAATAAAGAAAAAAAAACAGAAACAGTTTTAGTCATTTATCAACTGAACTAAATATTTCAGCTGAGTTAAAGCTATAATATATAAAATTTTTGCATTAAAATGTCTCAAAATGCTAGACCTGTATTTCCAACAATCGTCAAAGCCAGAGATCTTCATGTATCGGTGCATTTCCTACTAGCCGCTAGTTGCTATAACTTTTAGAAAAATAAGGAATACATAAGAGAGTGGGAAAGGAAGTTGAGTGACTAGACAAAACATGAATAAAACTTTCATACATTACTTCATCTGTGAATAGGATTTCTGCCCGAGTCATGTCAGATAGATTTTTATTGGTTTCATCCATGGATGGATTAATGAACACGCCTACCGGGCACAGGCCCAGGGGCCCAAAGAGTCAAGGGTCCCCTGCAAAATGTCACTCAAAGAAACACAAATCTACTACAAAAAGGAGAAAACAGACAAAGCAAAACAACAATTTACGCAAAATGAACACAGAGATACAAAATACCACAAAAGAACCACAAAATGACACAAAATGGCCACAAACACATACAAAACTACAGAAAGATGCATAATAACTACAAATAGTGACTAAATTATCACAAAAAGCTGCACATGACTACAAACAGATGTAAAGCAGCTACAAAAAGAGGCAAAACAAACACAAAGTGCATGTGTCTTGCTCCCATGTAAGGGAGATAATGGGGCCTTTTAGACATCTGTGCTTAAGGGCCCATTGTTTCATCAGTGGTTTCATCTGTTTTACAATGAAGACAACAATTCCCATGATCCCATGCTACTTCATGACACCATCAAACTATACCTTTTGTTATTGTTTTAATGTGAGAGAAACCCTAAGTGGCAGAACTTGCATATGTGCCTTTAACGCAACAATAAATACTCTCCTGTTTATAAACTAATAGCACTGAAGACACATTGAGCTCAATTTGTATTTCTTCCTCTATCAGATTTCAGATTCGCCATGTACCCTCCCTCCATGATTGCCACAGGAAGTGTGGGGGCAGCGATCTGCGGCCTACAGCTGGATTCAGCTGACCAGTCACAGTGGGGCGACAGTCTGACAGACCTGCTGGCCAAAATCACAAACACAGAAGTGGTGAGTTGTTGTTTTCTGTTCCTCTGTCACATCCAAAACTCTTGATGCAGCTTATATTTTTTTATTTTTTTGAGTTTTAAATGCTGCATTCCAGTGTGGTCTGTCAGTCAGGCTTTAGCTAAGAGCTTGATTATTGTGTCTGGAAAGTTTTGGGAGGAAGTTTCTGAGTAATATTTGAATGAGGGGGAGTAAATGTTAGGTGTTGTCTGGTATTTAGCAAAGTACAATTATTACATTAACTCTGTGATTCAAAGCTGAATCAGCTGCTGCTGCTGCTTTTCATCTCTGTCGTCAGTTTACATCTCCAGTGAAGTGCTACAGTTAACTCATCTTGTTACCACTGAAACACACAGTTTTACAATCTGGTAGAGTTAACAAGAAAATTCTTTTTTTTTTTCTACCAGACTTGCAAGAAATACCACATGTTTGCTGAGGTTGTGTGTTTGCGACAGACAGAAATTGAAATGTTGAAATGTCACACACACACATTTGGCTTCAGCGCTGGGATTCAGCTTTCCACAAACACGTTTTGAGGGGATTTCACTGCCAATATTCATCATGATGAGAAAGACCTAAAAATGAGCTTCAATTTAAGACCAAAAATGTCTCCATTAAAAGAAATGCATCGGTTTATGTGCGGTCTCCTCTGTCATACACTTAACTGGACTGAGAGGGAGCATGTAGCAGGTTTCTCTTCCTCTCCATCAGTACAGTCAGGCTGCTCAGGGCCCCCTCATATAAAGAATCCTCTAAATCGAGCCAGGTTGAGAGCATATACAGTAAGCTCTGTCACTGACAGGAATGCTGGCCAGGCCGTTGTGTGGCTGTCTGGGTACAGTGAATGTTGCGGTGGTGGGTGAGTGGAGTCCAAACACAGGCAGGGCCTCTACTGACTCTGAGATGCCTGGCTTTCATCATGCAGATGGGAGAGGGCTTCAGTTTGCTGTAGCTCAGTGTGAGGGTGAGGAGGTGGGCAAAGCTGCAGAGGATAAGGAGGGTGAGACCCTGAGATGATAATTTAATTTATGAAGTTATTTTTTTTATTAGTCTCTTTGGAGGAATTATTCTTCTGCATTTGATCCAGCCTAAGTATTCAGGAGCAGTGGGCAGCCGCAGCGCAGTGCCCAGGGACCAGCTCCAGCTCTGAAGCCGCTGCCTTGGCAGGAGTGCTCGTATTACCAAACATGATGAAAAAGGCTTTTAGTTAGTTTGAGCAGACTTGATTTAAACATGAACATTCAGAGTTCATGTGTGCTCACTGCAGAGGGAGCGGATCAAAGGCCATGACATGGATCCCGAGCCTCAGCCCTGGTATGTTCTATTCTGTCCCAAAAAGAGGTGGAGGAGGTGGAAGAAAGCTGCTGAAGTGTGAAAAGGACACTGGAGGGGGGGATCATGCCTCCCTCGCGACAATCGGCCCTCTCTCGTCTCCTCCATAATGCATCACTGCTGGAAAGCATGGCTCCCTCTGGTGCGAGCTGTGTGAAGTCTCGCTCAGCAGCTGAGGAAAAACAAATAGCTGACCTCAGCAGCACAGGGCCTCAGTGTGTTTAGGCTGCGAGGTCTTAGACTTAAGGGAATTAAGTCGCTCTGTGTCTCTGATCAACTCTTCACATTCCTGGATTCAGACAAGCCATGGCTCGCAGTAAACACACGAGGCAATGCAGAGGGCACCCGTCCTAATTCAACATATATAAGAGCCTTTAGTGTAAACTGCTAAGAACCAGCCAAAACTAAACACATAGAGTATCTTTAGTTTATAAAGTTACTCAAAGTTACTTAAGAATCAGTGCCTGATTGCATATTGCCACTTACACTAAGGTTTCCCTTAAATGTTCATCTAACGATGCATTAGGAAAAAATGAGTTGCATGAGTTGATTACCTAAAGGATTTCCTTTGTTAGCTCAGTATTCCCTTATGCATTGCTGGAAGATCTCCAGTCACCACTTTCCTCAGATATTTTTAATTGACTTATAAAAGTGTCATTAAAAGTGAAATAATTTGCAATTGAAGAGGAGGAGGAGACATCAAGACACATTTTTTGAGACAAGGAAAACCCACTGGATGCTACAAGCGATGCTAGGACCTTGTTAGAGACACTAGATTTGACATAAGCCCTAGCAACTTTGTCGTCAGCCAAACATAAACAACTCATGAACATAAATGTTAACTAGCTTGATATATTGAAACCATGCGGTTTTTATCTCTTTTCGTACTGTCACATAAGTATTTTCATATTTCTTCATCACTTCATCTGTGGTTCATTTCAAAGGAAATTTCTCACATCGAGCTTGTTACTTCTTCCCACCTCTTCTGTTTGTGTGTATTTGTTATAGTTGGGTTGAATTTACTTTGTGCTTGTACTTTCCATATTATTCCACATTATCATCTTCTGCCCAGTTTGGCTTTCTTCTGTTGTCCATTTTGCCAGCTAACACAGGCTAACTAAGTGGGTAAGCTAAGGTAGCTAACAACTGACAATAGTGGTTGTTAGTTGCATTCAAGAATTATGTGTTACCATGTTAACTGAGATGCTCATGTGCTGTGTTGTAACTGCTGTGAAAGCCTTAGTTTATGCAACACTCCTAAGTGAATGACTTAACTTTGCTTGAGGGACAAACTAAAGTTTAAAATTTAAGGTTGTTTATGCAACCAGGCACAGACTTGTGCACCACTTGTGATACAACAGAAAAAACACATACTAATGACACAAGTAGTTGTCAGCATGAATAAGTGGCTTCGGTGCTATTTATGCTGTTTGTCACTGTTGAGCGCTTAGGCTTTCACACACTAAAAAGAGGAAATGGTGATCACTGACCGTGACATTTGAACACTTACCCTACCTTCTCTTCCCAAAAGCTGAATCACTTCATACGTCAGTTCAACACCCGAGGGCCACCTCAACCTCAATTTCTCCTGCAGTCATCAGGGGGGGTGGTATGAACCTGAGTCTAAATGTGTACACACAACATACTGTCTTTGGTTTTGGCCGGCAGCATAGAGGCCCGACGAGATGGTAGAGCAACGTTGGTCTCGTAACCAGCCGGCAAAAGAGCCAGGCAAAATATGAAGGCAAAGCAAGTTTCGCCAACCTCTGCAGCTGCTTCTGCCAACAGCATCATGGCCAACGCCACCCCCCTGGCACCCTGCTGGCATCTGTGGTATCCAGAAGCTGTGGTTTTCCAGTGGAAATGTGATAGGGCCAAGTCACCATCTTGGGCCGCTGGAAGAATGTGTGTAGCCTCACATGCACCTGGTGTGGCCAAGAGGGGCTCCCCGTTAGGGACAGAGGACCAGGCCTGTGTCCCTGAGCGCAAAGTTATAATGTGCAGAGAGAAAATATTACATTTGGGACAATGTGTGTGAACTAAACTAAACTGCACAGATCATCGTTAGTGACAGCACGAAAGTGATAATGTACACTACAATACAACATTTATCCTAATATACAAATGCATAAAACATAAAATACATAATCCTTCCAAATGACAGCTGAGTGAACAGTGTTATTTTACAGGTGTGCCTTGAACGCATCACAGTACCACATTTTTTCCCCAGGAGGGCAAAGTCATAAAAGTCACCCTATTCTGCTTCTGATTGACTAGTACACGCTGCCTTTGTTGCTTGAGTTGGCAAGGTTTAGGTACGAGGAGTGATTCGTTATTTTTAGGGAGAGAATGTCAGAGTAAGCTTTTAGGGGCAAAGTTCGGTGGGTCATGACTTTGCCTTCCTGAAAAATAAAATGGGTATCTGTAGCTCTATGTGAAACAGTCATGGTTGAGCGCCTGATAAATGTGTTTTTCAAGATGAAACTGCACATTTTACAGTATCCTTTTATTGTGACCAGCCCTGTGGGTAATCATGCTGTTCAGTCAGCATCTCTGTGTATCACAGTCGTCAGTTGGATGGATTATCTTGACAAACTGCTCACTAACATGAATTTTAACAAATATGTGAACAAAATTTGAGAGAAATAAACCTTTTGTGTGCACAGTAGAAGAAGTCTGAGATCTTTTACTTCAGCTTGTGAAAAATGGGAGTAAAAACAAAAGTGTTGCACTTATAGTTTTGCTGAGATAGTTAGTAGATCAGTGTGTAGAGCTTCCCTTTATTCTTGAATGATAAAAACGGGAAATAGAGGTTAGAGAAGTGGAAGGGTTTAAGACCACCACTTCCTACACCATATCGTTTTGACACTCATTTTCTCTCAGTCTCTCATTCATCTTTTTTGTTTCAGTCAGGGTCACACACTAAGACACCGGAAACACATTTTCCCTTTTCTCCCCGCCTTCCTGTTTTCATTCCTCTTTTTTTTAATCATTCTGGTTTTCACTGTCACCTAACTATCACTGAGATGGTTTCATATAAGTTGCACGATGGATGAGTGCGAAAATGAAATGTGCTTTTATTGGAGGGGGGGCATTCAACAGCCAAAATGCTTGCAACAAAGATGCATTTATTAGGAAAGATTATCTCTATTAACACAGCCTGTGGCATCACCACTTGTGGTGTTTCGGCATGCAGGCTAGAGGAAGAGAAAGGTCACATTTTTTTATTGTAACTTGTGGAAATTCGAGTCATGTGGTGACTCCTTATTTCCAGTGTCAGCCTCCAGATATTTTGTCTTAAGATTCTCTGAGATCCATAGTGTGTGTTTGCCTGTGTGTTTGTTTCAGCTGTCTGACCACCAGTCCTCCCAGAGTAGCTAACACTGTCTTGTGTGGTACAGTCAGCAGTTAAAACACATTCCACGGCTTCACACATTTCTTCCTTTTGGTTTTGTCTGTCTGCACGACTTCCCCCCTACTGCCAGTGTCACAAAGGCCGCCTGGGGGATCATGCGCACGCCTTGATTTGTCAGAGGGACAGATTGTTGCAGCATGATGTATGGGGTGGTGGGGCAGATGGAGGACCGTAACAACGAGGGAAGATCTGAGGTGGTTATGTGTTTTCCGGGTTGAGGCTACAAAATAAGATGCTTCAGTATAGCACTTCCTCCCATGGCCAACTTATTCAGTATCCAAGTACCTTCTCTGAAAACAGTATTGGTGTTTCCAGTAGTCACACATTGAAGTCATTAGGGTTTCTCGAATAAAGCCCATGGGGCTTGGCATGGGATCCGAACTGCTGCTCACAGACGGGGGGGAGTATGTCTTTTAAGAAGTGAAGGCGTGCATTCTTGCGGTAAGACACAGGCAGTTCCTTTACATGTTCTTCGCTTTACTTAATTTTCTCACAGGAATTGAGATTTTATGACCAATGGGGCACATGTTGGTGGGAAGGTCTTGTGTTTGTGAGTGTGCACACACGCCCATGTTAGCAGCCAACCTCTGGAGGAGATTAAGGGACAGACGCTGGTCGGGTTTCCTCCACGTCAGACCCATTGCTGGGGGAAACGTTCTCCCAGAGGCACCCAGCCCAGACCAGTCCAACCTTGTCAGCATCAAATCATTCCTTGTAGACTGTGATCCAAAAAACTCTCTTAAGCTAATCATCGGTAGATGCTGGAGAGCTCAAAATAAAAGAGATGTTAAGGCAGGAATTACTTCATGCAGACCGCAGATATCACCAAACCCCTCTACGCTCTTAGAAACTGGGTCCAAAAGGGTTCTTTCTAAGGACCAAGGTTCTATCCAGAACCATTTGCTTTTGAAGAACCCATTTTTGAAGAAAGAGTTTGTCAAGGGTTTTTTGAAAGACCGTGGGTTCCATTAAGAACCCTTTTCCTTGAAAGAACCATTTTTGGGAGAAAGAGTTCTTGAAGAATCTGTGAAACCTTTGGAATATAAAAGAGTTCTTGGTAGGACTCACTGGGTGGGTTCTAGATGAAGCCCTTGGAATATAAACTGTTACTCAGTAGACCGCCCTGGGGGGTTCTTGTTACCACTCTTGGACGGACAATAGAACCCCTCTGAGAGGGTTCTTGTTGCAACCATTACACCATACAGGGGGTCTCTGTGGAACCTTTCACAGGGATTTCTGGGCAGAACACTTCACAGATGTTCCCGGTATTGCCCTGTATGTTGGGGTCTTGGTAGAATCCTCTGAATGGATTCCAAGTGGAACCTATGTGAAAGGCTCTGCCAGGAACCAAAAAGGGTTCTCCCGTTGGGACAAGCCGAGGAATGCTGTATGGTTTTAGTTAGCACTTTTATTTTTAAGAGTGTAGGCTGAGTCATTTTGTCAGTGGTCATGTAAAGTAAGTCTTCTTTTAAATAGATTCCTCTCGTCAAGAACTCCTCCGTAACATCACCCACATATACACAATTTCAACAAATTGCCAGTTTTGAAGGTTCAGTTGCTTGTGTAGTTTCTCTTTGACAACCCAGTACATGTCTCACCCTGTCATGTGTCATGCTGTTTGACCTTTGACACTGTGACCTTTTGTCACTCACCCGTGTGCAGCTCCCAAAGAGCAATTGTGATGTGAGTGGGGTCTCGGTTCTCATTTCATCAAGGCCCAGCGGCACCGGGAGCTACAACACAGCCTCAAACTGTGGCCCATCAGGTTTAAATTAGCTGTAAATTTCTAAAGAATGTTACCCCACTCCACAAGCGGTACACTTTCACCCATCCCTCCGGCCATGGGGCGCTCTCAGTTATGTTTCCCACAAACGCCTGGTGCACTGAAGCAGGGGGTTAAGCATGTGTGTGCGTGTGTTGAGCTGAATGCAAGCAACTCTGCCTCAGTTGTGTTATTGTGTTTCACCACCAGAGAGCAGTGTTAATTCTCCATCAGCTCTCTCAGACAGGAGCTTTCATATATCAAGTTTGTTGTGTTACTTCTGAATATCTCCAGCAAATGGATGTTCCTCACCCAAAAACAGTTTGACCTTTCTCTGACGCATTTTCTAACAACCCATTTAGCATTCCTCTGCTTTACCCTCCCCCATTTCTCCACCTCTCCTCATGCACTGCGCTGTCCCCTCTGTCAACCCTCCATCAGAGAAGGATATGAGGGCTCAGCGCTGTTGAGAGGCTCCTCTCCCAGGTGGATTCTCAGATTGCCGCGGCGGCCTTTGATGGTGAAAGGCGAGCCGGCCAGATCTCAGATGGATCCCCTGCAGGCAGGCAGGCACACAGACTGGCTCTCGTTAAAAAAGCACCACCTTTGTGTTCCCACAGGAGGTGGATGTAATTAACATAGCTTTAGTACTACCTGTGTTTTCAGCCGCCGTTGTCAAGGCTACTTCTGTTTGGGTTTTGTGTGTGTTTGGGAATGGTAGAGGCAGTGGGATAGGTGGGTGGTTGGATGGGGGAGGCAGGGGTGTGCGTGCGCAGGGGTGTGCATACGGTAATGCATATGTGTGTGCATGCGCATGAGCACTATACGAGTGGTGTTCGGTGCACAACCCTGGTGGGCTGATGTAATGCTTGAGTCTGGTCCGTGTCTGTGCTCAGCCTTGGCAGTAGTCAGAGCTGCTAGAAAGTTGGTGGTCATTTAAAACCCTGGCTTATGCTGCCCAGGGGCCCCTCTGCTGCCACAACAGGGGCCCCTGTTTGTCATACATTGACAAAAGTTTTCAGATTTCTCTTGCTACTCATGATGATACTTACAGTACAAAAAACAACTGTAGTACTGTATCTTTTGATTCAGACTGAACTGTTGAACAACAGGCAAGCTGAACACCCCTTTGCCTGCATTAAAGGCAAAATAAGCATTATTTGAGGTGGGCTTAAACTGATATAGATTTCTTTTTTTAATTAACCTTTTTAAAGTGGCTAAAAAACCTTTTGTTGCTGACCGTCCACAGCAGTACATTGCTGTTGTAGCCAATACATGTGATAGCAAGCAGTACAATGCCACTTTAAATAATCCAAACTATCCATTTAAATAACGAGCAGGTAAGTAACTCACCTCACAGTATATCTGAGAATAATTGCTGAGGTCTGTGTGTTGGACATGTTGCCAGATAACTTACTCTGTAAAATCTTAAACCTTAAATCAGTCCTTTAAATACAACATTTAAGAAAGGTTAGCTGACAACCTGGAAATGAGAAACACTTCCTGCCCCACTATTATCAGATTAAAATCTATATTTGTTAACAGCTTGTCCTTGTCTCTTGTGGCTTTGCAGGATGTTCTCAAAGAATGCCAGGAGCAGATCGAGCGCGTGTTGGTGAGCAGCCTGCGTGAAGGGCGGCAGCAGCAACAGCAGCAGCAGCAGACGCAGAGGGGCCCCAGTGGGAAAGGCCTGGACGAGCTGGATCAATCCTCCACCCCGACAGACGTCCGCGATGTCAACTTGTGAACCACCGGCGGGGCATCATTGCACAGGATTTACAAAACAAAAAAGCATCATGAAAAAAACCTCAATTTTCTTAAAAGCAGAAAAAAAGAACAAAAGAACAAAAAATGTTTAAAAACACAAGCCCTTTAAAAGAAAAAGAACAATGCTTGCTAGTTTTTTTGTAGATTTTTTCTGTTCTTCGAGTCAAAAAAAAAAAAACACCTGCCCACGAAATAGATTTTCTATGATGTTCTAGTCTAAAAGCAACAAATTTGATACAATGAAGCTCTACGGTGCCTTGGATATACAGAAGGGAAGCCAATCATATTTGCATTCTGCCTCTGATTGTATAGTATGATCTTTAAGTTATATTTTAACCATAGCGTGATAATGAGGCTGTTATGGTAGAAATTGTGGAAACCATTCAGAAAATTGCATACATGGGATCACAGTGGGGCTTCAGTTCTTTTTTTCCTCTGTTTTGTTGTATATGAGTATTATCACTATAACATTCGTGGCTGGTGCGTTAGAGGACACATGTTCGGGCTCCTCGACCATCACACGGTCCTCATGTGTGTCGAGGATGAGACAGACAGAGGAAGTCGTGAGAACATTATGCTAAAAGTTGGTGGGTCCCAATGGCAGGGAAGAGACGGAATGATAATAATTATTAGTAGTATTAGTAATTATTATTATTATTAATATTATTATTGGACATAGTTTGGAACTGAGTAGTAGAGATCAATAAGCTCCTTTTGTCAGGCTGCTTGTGTGTGTCAGTTTGTGTGCAAGCGTGTGTGTTTGTATGTGAGTATGCCAGTATGTATGCATGCCTGCGTGTGTGTATGTGTGAATGCTACATGTGATCCTGTATCGACTATATTAGCAGTGTGCGTTCTATGGCGTGAGGCACTTGAGCAAAGTCAAGTTGTAGACTTACAGACTATGGAGCCAACCCAGGCGTCACACACTTTGTCCATCAGTATAATAACAGGGCATCTATGCTATATCACTGCCTCCATGCATTAACAATGTATCATGGGTCGTTGTTGGCCAACAATAAACTCATGTGCATGGACAGGAAAAAGGAGGATGTGGGCGAAGGGACTTTCACTCAGAGGCCCTTATTCCTTCTTAGAGCATTTTTCCTGAGGTGTTACACTTCAGACTCAGAGGTCATGTGAGGCGTTTGTTTATTACTGCCATTCTGTCAATGAAATATTACAAATACTTCATTCTTTTTCACGTTGTTACGATATGGTGTTTCCTTAGTTGTGAAAGGCTGCTTTGAGTCTGGACAGAGTAGTAATGACCTCTCACATGTGCGAGCATGTGTGGCACACGTGAAAACAGGAGAAAGTCTGGAGGACGTTAGACTCCTCTGTATTAATTAGCAGGGAGGGGACAGGGTGCGGCGTGGAAAGAGTTAGAGAGACAGGGACAGTTTGCAACTAAGAAGTCACTGTGGAGCTGTGGAAGGCACAGGATGGTAGGACAGAGAGGATTTCAGTGGTGCAGGAGCATGCTGCTGTGTAGGAGACCAGGAGGATGATAACGAACAAAAGACGCCCAAAGGCCTCACCATAAAACTCTGATATCCACATATTTGGATGGAATCAACATTAATTTCTCACAATGGATGTCTACAGTGACACAGCTAAGTGAACAAAATCGTTCTGGGTTTCCATTTCCGTGGAAATGAAATGAGGAACTAAGACTGTACGGTGCCAGATCATGTGAGCATGAACTTTCTTTGGGGGGGTGGGTTAGAGGAGTACAGGATGATGATATACTGTCAATGCATCTGGAGTCCCACGTAGGGTTGTGTTCAGCTCCCCTATAATGATTTCAATGGCAAAGCACTTTGAGAACATGCTCCCCAGGAGATAAGTAAAAATGAAATGGGTGGTGATTCGAGGTGAATAGATGTTTTCTTTTTTCTTTTTTTTTTTTTTCCTTCTTAGCCTTTTCTTTGGTTTACTTTGTAGGGCTGGTTTCCCAATCATCAGACATACCTTTGTCAAGCAATAGTCAAATTAAAATGGCTTTTCCACAACTTAAGATGAGAGGACA
Source organism: Lutjanus erythropterus (assembly GCF_056507025.1). Taxonomy (NCBI): domain Eukaryota; kingdom Metazoa; phylum Chordata; class Actinopteri; order Lutjaniformes; family Lutjanidae; genus Lutjanus; species Lutjanus erythropterus. Next base: position 11,173,697 of record NC_139329.1, read on the forward strand.
TTCCTAAAAGAAAAAACAAAAAAAAAACATTCCTGTTCCAGCAAAGTGATGGGGAGTTTGAGCGTTTCAGAGAATTGGAGCAGATAGAAAATGCCAATATGAATTGAAAAATGCCTTCACACACAGAGTTCACTGATCCATGGGTTCTGTTTGATTTTCTTTTATATTGTCAAGAAATGAAATATTTGTTTTTACTTGAATTTTTCTTCATATTTATCTGCATCACAGCCACAGATAGTCACACAGGGCAGCGACGAGCTACAAGAAAAGGTGGTCGTAACATCCAATATTTGCACATGTTCCTCAGAGGGCAAGGAGGTTTGCTTTTTTAAGACCAAGCAGAGCCTTTGTTCGGAACCACCTTAACTGATGTGTGTTGCAGTGGTTGGTCAGTTTTCTATGGTGCTGGCTTGTGCAGTTCAGGCCGATTGTCTGTCAGTGAACACATCTGTCCCCTGTGAGCTTTGCTGCTTCAAATCATTGGCAAGGGGGTTCATTATCAGACAGACGTCAGCACAAAACAAGAGACAGATGATTTGTTTTGTTTTGTTTTGTTTTGTTTTGTTTTGTTTTGTTTTGTTTTAATGGGACACGTGGCTTTGCCAGAGCAAGGTGTCTTTGACTTAATGCTTGAGTTTTTTTCATGACGGTATGTGACTTTGCTGCGTGTATGTTTGTCAGACTGAAGAAAAAATATGGGGATCTGATGTTTTAGTGATGTTTTTTTTTCAGTAAAACTGGGCAATTTATTGACACATTTTGCCAAAACATCCCCATCTGAATATCTGATACGACCCCTTAATTTTGCCTCTGTTTGCCTGATGTAAGCTCTCTCCCAAACTTAATGGTTGTGATTTTCTTTCCTGCAATGTATTGTTGCATGTGTTATATATTGAGACCACCTTTTCAATTTGTGTTTGATATATTGTATGGGGTGACCAGACCCACAAAAGGGTTTTTCTAAGATTTAGAGATACTGTATTCCAAAGTGAAGCGAGGACAGAGGAGGAGGTGTGAAGACATCAAGAAAAAAGTGTCAATATTTTTATTGAGTTATTGTTGTCTTTTTGCGCTGCTAAAGCTATGAATTTGTTTCATTTATACAAAAAAATAACATTACCTAGTTGTGATGTGTCACTTGAGTGTGCTGCTATTTTATAAACATTTGTATTATAATATAATTATTTTACTTGCTTAAGAGATACCTTCAGAAAAACCGAAGTAGATGGTGATAGAAGAACATGAAATGAGTATTCGACTGGAAATGTTCTTTGTACAGTTTGACAGTTTGCTTAGATAGCATGTCTCCTTTCCCCCCTTTTTTTATCTATTTTGCTCTCCTTTTTCAGTCACATTCTGCATCAGTGGTATTTCCTATACCTCAGGATTACTGGACAAAAGAAATCATAAACAAATCCATCACTATACCTCTGCAGTTAGGGAGTCTGGAACGGAGGGGAAAGAATACAGTGGGGGGACAAAGCAACAGCAAAACAGCATTTTTGTGGATGATTCCCACTGTTTAAAGCTACAACAAGGAGTTTTTAACTGTTTTACAGTTATTCTTAATGCCTGCCACTATGTTGGAAATCACAGTGAGCAATTCGCCAGCTAAAAAAGAAACAGGAGAAATTTGAATTCAGATCATTTTATTTTTGACGTTATTTGTTGTGGTGATGGTGGTGGAAATACTACCGCTTTTGTCCACAGGGGCCTCCAAAAGCATCAAAATACAAAAGCTCCTTGTTGTAGCTTAAAGTGGGCAACAACTTGCTCAGTGAGATGGGAAACAGGAAATATGCAAGGCTTCCACTTGGACTTCACCTATATTGGAGGGGGGGCCCAACAACATATTCTTGTGGGGGTTTATTCCATAGATAGTTCAAGCATGTTCAGCTCTGTTCATGTTGGTGCTACATCTGACTTGTGTGTGACAGAGGGGAAACAGCATTCCTATGATGGCCAAAGTACAGTTCTGCTTTATACAACCACACTCTGAATGTCAGCAAATATGGATTCTGTATGTGAGAAAGATATGTTTTGGTCTGAAATATTGAGTCTGAGCACCATTGTAACTGCCACATAATAATGGGTTGAGCTACACCTGTCACGTCCAACCATAAATATTCTGATATCTGGAAGTTTCAATGGTGCAGATTTCCCTTTGAGTTGCCTCCCCCCCCTCCACTATAACTCATATCGTGTACCTCAAATGTCTGTTGCACAACCTCTGTTCAATAAACTTCTGCTTTAAAGGGTGTGACACCACATCAGCTCACTATTTCCCACGGCTGTGTTCCTTTTGAGCTCTGGCTCTAATTGTTTCATGATCGATAGACTAGTTTTTGTGTGTGTTAGTGAGTCAGCAGTGATACTGCAGAGCAAAGTTCAGCTGTACCACTTAATCACTTGAGAGCTACACAAAGCACTGATGACGAACGTGGGACAATATGTGGTTCCCCTGGCCAGAATATAAGGAAGAACAATTCTAAACACTGGAAAATGGGATAGATTGATATTTCTGTATAGTCTAATAAATCTGTCAACAAAAAGATAAGGAAATATAGTGGACAGAAAAAAGGACTCTCAACTCTTGACCGCACTCCTTACGTCTCCTGAAGAATAGAAATGTGATGAACAACTAAATTTATAAATTTACATACTCCATAATAAGTGTAAAAATCAAGACTACACTTCATCCATTGAGGATATTATAGCAGCTTCAGTGCTTTTGGTGTTATGGTGACACGTGTTATATATGTTCTGCAGGTTCAGACAATTGAGTGGTGAGATAGAAAGACGGTCAAAACTTGAGCAGCTCTGACATGATCAGAGACAAATGTGTGGAGAAATGTTATAAATTAAAGCCAGAGGACTTCTGTGACTGTCAAAAGTGTCAACGTGTGCCCTCTAGTGGCTGCATTAGTGTAAGGATAGTTATTTGATCAACAGATGTTACCATGACTTTATTCATGGGGTGTAGCCTCAGCACATTGGAGGGAAGATGAAAGAAAATGCTAAAAATAATCATTTTAACCAATTTAAAAAATATCATTATTATATGTATCATAAAATACAATTGATAATGTATATATTATTTAAAAGATATTTATCAGTGCATTTGTATATTTGTATTATTGTATTCTTCGTTTTTGTTGACATTATTTTGGGGTCCTTGGCATAGAAAAATTTAGGAATGCCTGGTCTATATGATATAGTCAAATCAAAACATGTGCCCCTTATAGATCCTCTTAGAGATCAGTTACATTATAACAGATCTTTTTTACAGCAGCCATTTTGATATGAAATAGTTTGGTAAACACAGGTGTTTCCATTCATACTAATTAAGGTTCCTCCAATCAGGTGAAGCAGAGTCATTGTGTTGCTGTTGTGCATGTTGGCTCACTAGAAAGGCTCTGCAACATTACAGGAGCTTAATTAGTGTCATTGGTATCATACACCTTCATATCAACATTGCAGTATAATTTAGGAGAGTCTAATCGTGGCTTCAGAGGCTGGTGCGTCAGAAAGTCTAACCTAAAGTAATTGTTTCATGGAATTGATTTATTTATTTAAAGTCCTATTTAAAAGGGAGAATGCGTGTGTTTAATTTTTTCAAATTGAAAAGAAGTCAAATGAACAAAGAAGTACATTTCTTTAATTAGTTTAATTAGTGTTAACGAGTGTTAGCAGTAAATGAGTTGCACTTGTTAATTGGTTTGAGCCAATTAGCAGAGGGGCTGGGATCATGTCGTCCAGTTCAATCTGATATCTGCATCGGTAATGACATTTATTAACGTTTGTGGGATACTGAAGTAATAATTTTTACTTGGCAGTGACTGCAGCGTGTTCCTCCTGATAATGTGGACCGGAGTGGTCCACATTTCTGCTCGCCAACTTCAGTTCCTGCGAGAGCTCGGTCCTGTACGGTAGTCGTCTTCAAGACAGTGTTTTTTTTTTTAACTACTGCAGTTTAATGCGATATTACTCCGTCGTTAACCTCCAGAGCATGAGAGCGCTAACATTTGGACTAACCCTTGTTCGACAGTAAGTGCAGGTGACATATTGGTATTTAGATAAATGTCATGTGTTCAGTTTAGAGGCTCCGGGTAGTGCTGCTTGTTGCTCCTATTTTTAACAGGCTACAGTCTCTGTTAGCTACTTTTTACAAAGTAACAATGTGCGTATATATTCATATGTGTGAAATATTGTAGTAAACATGTTAAGCTTCTTCGTGTAGCCTATCACTGTACTTTCACACTGTCAGTCAATCTGTAGTGTACTTTCATATAGCTTTAGCGAACATAGACAGATGCTAACTCTAGCAGGTGTCACAGAGCGCATTACTGTATATTAGTGTCAGTGTTAGCCTCTGTTTTTATCACCGTCCGATTTTGTAATATCTTCAGCACAGACACAGCAGTTATTGGAGCACCATAGCTAACTATAAACAGTATCATAAACTGAGCATAGTTCAGCTGTCCCAGTCCAATTCATGGGTACTAGTCTGCACACTGAAGTCTGGTTAATCTGTGGACGCTGCAGTACCTCTCTACGACCACCAGAGGTCAGGTTTAATTAATGACTGAACTCTAGAGTCTGTTCCCTGTCATGGAGCACTGTGTTATCATTATCTGATAAAACGAAATTATTGTAATTTAAAGGTTATAATTTTAAACATGAAATGTATGTGAAATACACGTTTTCATGACATATTGTTTCTGCATCAGGGATAGAACCATTTATACTAAATAAAATACTTATATCAAATTGATGCACATCAGTACATGTAACTTTTAAAAGAACTGATTTAAATAAAACCATAAGACGTTGCAAGTGATAATTACCCGAAAATATTGTTTTGCTTAATTAAGAAAATTACTGGTTATGTTTTTGTTATATAATTGCACATTGCACAATGTCTTTAACTATTGGTCAGACATAACAAGCCATTTGAAGACCATGAATTACCCTCAGCACCCTAAGGTATTTTCAGTATTTTCAGATGACCATCTACCCTGCTGTAAGGTCTTTGGGCTACACAAAGGATATCATTGGATAGATATGATAATGTGTGTTTTATTATCATTTCATATATAGTATATAAAATCAAATCTATGATAATTGATAATAGTTGAACAGTAGCTTCTCTCAGCATCTTTATCAAAAATCATTTTTTTTCTGCAGTGGGGAAACACCATACAATAAAAAAGGCCTGCTACAAGGTAAAGTATAATCAAAGATATAACACCAATTACTCTTTCTCTTTCTCGTGCTTTTCTCTGTGTCTTACTTTTTTCTTTCCCTCTTTCTCCACACAGGTCAGCTTATCGATTCACCCTTGTCTGAGATCGGGCTGCAGCAGGCCGAGGCTGCGGGACACTACCTGAAAGATGTCAAGTTCAGCAATGTCTTTGCTAGTGATATGCTGCGGGCCAAACAGGTGTGATGCCTAACTTTAACAATAGGAGCATGAATCTTAAAATTCACTAATCAAAACACTGCAGGATATATTTATGTTACTGTGTGATCAGATGTAACAGATATACAATATACTGTCTACATCAGTCCACACTTTTTATGGTTTCATTTTCACATCATCTTAATCATAGAGACGCAGTTAGCAGGTGCAAGAGTATAAATGATAAAAAAAAAAAAAAAACACCAGCCAATGTCTTCCATCATCAAAGTCACTTCTGGGGAAAACTTCTACTCTGTAGGGAGATAACCACAGTATCACTAAGTAGTCACTAAGTGATTAGATGATTGTGTCTTATTTCTTCCAGACCGCTGAAGCAATAGTGAAACACAACAGCAGCTGTTCTGGTCTACAGATGGCGTGTGACCCTCTACTTAAAGAGATAGTGAGTAACATATCTTTTTGTTTGATTTCATGACTTTATAGCAAAAGTATTTTCTCACTAAAACATTAATGTAACATATATTTACTTAATAAAAAATAAATCTGAGTCATCCAGTCAGTGACTTGTTATTTTTCAGAGCTTTGGTATAGCAGAGGGGGGACGGGTGCAGGACGTGAAAGAGATGGCCAAGGCAGCCGGTCAGTCGTTTCCAGGCTTCACGCCTCCGAACGGGGAGACTCAGGAGCAGGTGAGGCTACAAGAGTCCAGTATCTGTGATTTCATTATGTGTGTGGGCATTATTTATTTTCTGTCCTGCCTTTCTGTCCTCCTTGTCTTTTATAATTTTTATTTGTCTGTCTCTCTTTTTGCTCTCTTTCTCTTCTTGGCTAATATAAGCCTGATTCCAAACAAGTTGGGATGCTGTAAAACTTAAAATAACAACAGAACACAGTCAATTTAAGGCCGAGTGTATGTTTACACAAAACAATAAAGTTTATCAGTTTGAACATTAAATATCTTTGTACTGTATTCAATTGAATATAAGTCAAAACAGATTTGTGAATCACTGCATTCTGTGTTTATATACTTTTTACACAGTGTCTCAACTTTTTGGGAACTGGGGCTGGAATACAGCATGTCATGCTTTATACAGGGAACCAAACATACTGGGCCAAAATATGAACTTTTTATTTATTTACTCGCTTACATACTGACATATGCATTTTAATATGCTGACATTAATAATCCCAGGCTGAAAACTACAGCTAAGGTGAATTTGAAATACAGCATCTTTGCATCAACATGCTCTATGAAACTAGAAAATAAAATGTATTACTCATTATGTAAATCAGCATCAACTCTTCATCACATCAGATAATCTTTGTGTCCTGATAGTTATGTCTATTATGCTATTATTATTATGCTGTTGTCTTCCAATATTAAATCAAGTACAAAACAGAAATCAAATAACAAAAATATATGTAACGTAGCTTTTAATCTACAATATTATTGTAGATAATAGTAACTTTTGACAGGGACTTTATTTGTATCAGGGTGGGGGGGTGGGGGGTCCCCCTGAATGTTGGCACATAAAACCAAAACATCCTGCCAAACACCACAGCAGAGTATGAAAATCTTTGTATATTTATTGTATAGATTTGGTGAGACTGAACATTTAACACTGATGATCTTAGTCCATTGTGGTCTTAACCGTGAGAAAATGAGACACTCATCTGTTGCATGATAATCAAATTAAATCTTAATCCATATTTAATTTCAGATATGCATCCAACCTGAATGCCCTGATACAATACACACATGCTTCCACTAGGTGGCAGAAAATGCTCATCTTCTCAGTCATCTAATATCTCTGTATGGATGTAACAGGCTATGTCAGGGCCTCTTTGCATCCACATGATTGTATTTCTTGTGTATCTACCAGAGCACTTGGTATGAATCAGGAGGATCAAAGTACATGCCCTTTGCTGTCAAACAACTGCAGAGTGTTCGTCACTGCACCCGATTAAAAAGTCACCACTTAGCTTTGTGTTATTTGTGTAAGAGGTTGCGTGGGAGGACAGTATGTGTGTGTGGGAGGGGGCGTCGGAAGGAAGGATGTTCTATTTCAAAAGTACCTCGTGAGGCTTCATCTGTTAGATCTTGGCTTGGACGTTAACTCTGGTCCAACCCAGTACGTGACCGGCACATCATCATGATGATGCAGATATACAAAGATAGATTTGACGTAAGCGGTGAGCGCCCCAATCAGTGTCAGCCAGCGGCCTCCCTCCCAGCTTTCCTAAACGAGTTACAGGTTGTTGTGTGAGGATCAAACTGGAGTTGGCACGTGTTTTTAATGTGAAAGGTTGTAACTTTGTTGTTGTTCGAATTAAAACAACCTTAAATTTTTATTCTTCACAGTTGCATGTTGTCACATTTCCATGATATTCTGAGAGTGTAGGAAAGAATATGCATGAGAGACATGGCTCAGTTTACAACAGATTTTTGCTCTGCTCAGGTGAAGGAGCGGGTCAAAGAATTTTTGGAGAAAATGCTCAAGCAAATTGGGGCCGAACACTGGCATGACAGAGAGGAAGGCGCAAACTCCATATCTGCTCCACCAGAAACATCTCCTGTGGAGGGAAAGGCAGACGACGGGGTCAGGGGCGTCCCTGTCCACGCTTTGGTCGTCACCCACGGAGCCTACATGTGCGTGGCAGTGCGTTACTTTGTGGAGGAGTTAAATTGCTCCTTGCCTCCGGGTTCTGACAAGGCACATATGTTCTCTTTAAGTCCTAACACAGGTCTTTGCCGATTTATACTCACCATGAGAAAAGAAGGGGACACATTTAAATTGTCAGGAATTCACTGTGTGTTCATTCACAGGGGGGACCATGTTAAACAGTAGGGGTACATAAACTGAAAAAGAAGCATATGGCAAATAAGTAAGAACCAGCGGAAGAGGAAAGTGAGATGTACAATGTGAAAAAGCTCCTGACTCTGACAGTTAGCAATTTAGACTATTTTATTTATATAGGTTCTGTATTTTCAAGACACGTTATTCGTTTTATTTATTCAATTTTCCTAATTTATAAATGGACAATGTCTTTCCTGGTTGTTCAGAGTACTGTCAGCACATTTTGACAATAAAATTATAAAATCTTAGGTCAAGTATTTAGGTGCTATTTAGAATCAAAAATTTTATACAATACTTATATTAATTGAATTAAAATCACCAAGATATGCATTAAGTAATTACAGAAGCGTATTCAGGCCAGACATAAGGGAAAAAATGAGAGGAGAAGGACTTTTTTTCATTTTGTATTTTGCAAATAAACTTGAAATGTCAACAATAAAGTCATACTTTAAGTATTAGTGACAGGCATTGATTCTCCACATTTTGATTTTATTCCTTAAAAAGTAAAAAAAAAAAAAATCTTGTAAAAAAAACTTTGACTGACTGATTTTGTCTAATGCCTGGCCCTAATACTGAAATCTCGACTCTGTTCTCAGTATTTCAACTTTGTTATCAAACTGCAAAATTAAAAAAAACTTATACATATAATACATCCTGATACCAACATATACATTCATATTTAGGGATTAAATGCTGTTCTCTGAGTTGACCACTTTCATTTAAACTCAGGTTGACGGTTTGTGTTGCAGGACAGTGTCATCATCACTTTGTTACTGTCTGGTTGTTCATTACTGTAAATGTGGGCAGCTTTGTGCTCTAATGAGTCCATGTTTCTATATTTAGTCTCCGGATGTTCATGGATTTTACGTAGGAACACAGAGAGGACCTGTGACTTTGTTGACTTTGTGGAAATTAGTGACTCTTTCATTGTTGTGAATTAACACCTTGGTCAACAAGGACAAATGCATGCCGGGACACATGCTGCCTCTTTCACTGTTTCTCTACTTGAGGCCTGTTCAGTTGGTGGCATGATTCAGCCTTTTAACAACCTCAATCCATCCCTTTGATCATTGATGAATAAATGAGAAATATAATGAGCATATCGTTGTGATTTTATTTAAATAACCTGCTTGGATTCTGACTTCATGGATGTTTACATTGTATATTAAAAGATCACCACTTTATTAGTAGGCCAATGAATAGAACATAATCAAGAGAATGGACAGTATGTGACTACTGCACTGGACTTTATGAAAAAACATTCAATTGCTGTTGTCTCTGGGATTCTTTAATTGAAACACCTCATGTAGGATGCTGTCAGAAAGTGTTAGTGGTACTTTTCTTAAATAAAAAGAATATAGCTGTGACCTTCTGTTCTTTTTCTAAATATAAAACTCCCTATAAACTGCACATTCAACCAATACTGAGTCTTATTTGTCCATCTTTGTATGATGTACTGTAAATCATTGATTTTACAGTCTGATTCATAATGTTTCATTTCAGTTTGATATTTATGCTTATATGTGATATTGATATGCTGACATCAAATAATTATTATATTTTCTATTTGATATGACTTCATTTGGATTTTCATTGTTTGCCCAGGTCTGTTATTTACCAGTTACATAACCAATTTGCTGTGTACATAATGACCATGTGCTTTTTGAGGCCTTTCCTCAGAAAACGATTGGTTGGTGGGGAAAAGAATGTGCAACGTTTTACTTGTTGTTCTAGTAGGTGTTTATGATCATGTGAGCAAAGACTAAAGAAAAAGTCTCACATGTTGTTAAGTGGTGGGACTAATGGATACAGTTCCTGTTTGTCTGTGTCACAGGACATGCCTTCATGCTGTTTCACACTGTCCTTGCGTGCAGATATCTCAGAGCAGGGTTTAGACATTTCTGGGAAATCAAATGCAGAGCAGAGATGCCACAATACAAACAAAGAGGCCATCCATAGGATAGTTATCATTTATTTATCCATATCAGAAATAACACAATGTGAAATACAACATATATAAATAAAACAGTAGGCTAGGAAGGAAGTCATTTGACACATTTCAATAAATAAATACCTTTTCATTGCTTTGACTATTGGTGTCCGGCACCTGACATAATTTGATCCTGTTCATGTATGGCTGCAAATGGCAGGTGATATTTTTCAGTAACAAAGTATGCACTCATCATTTTTGTTTAGTTTTTAAATGAAGCATTACTGTATGAACAAATTTATGCATAAATATTCATAACTACTTACAGATTACACATTTGTACATGTGCAAAACAAACATTGCCAAATCTGGCTCAAGGTTTAAAATTTAACTGACAAAAGAGGTTAAAGGACAGCAGGACACTGGACCAAACTCGCTCCATGATCATGTCGAATGTTGCCAAACTTCTTCTTCATCTGCTGTTCAAACAGAGGATCTGTACAGGTTGCTGTGATGTAACATGGTTTATGAGTACTTTACTGGGGTAATACTTCCATACAAACAAATTCTGAAAACAGTAATTTAAGGACTTAAAGGACAAAATGCACCCTTTTCCTCAGAAGTTATAAAATATTTAATGTATTCATGTGGCCTCAAAAAATGTCAACCCTCCAGTGTCGGTTTGACCCCACCAGCCCTTTGTAAGTCACCCTGAGGCTCTCACTGATACTGCAGTCCACAAATGTCTTAGTAAGTGTCTTAGTCTTGTTTGGCATGGTCTGCAATATTAGTCTTGACGGGACTGATGGACCCGTTGGGCTGTAAGACCCGCAGGGGATCGTCACAGGAAGTGATGGTCTCTTTGGACACGGCACCAGCCTGGTCCTGTTCAGGCTGCCCATGATCTGCATCCTTGTGATCGTTGGCAAGATGTGAGGGATCTGACTCTGTTTTGAATGGATCAGAGGGGTTCACCTCCTCACTCCTCCTCTGTCTCTTTACCAATCGACCCAGAAACCTGTCCGCCAGGGCTGAGGAGGGCTCCGGTGCCTCCTGGTGAGCAACACGCAGCTCAGCTCCCTCCAGTTTTAGCAGCCGGCCCCCACTTACAGAGTAAAGCACGTCATGGTGGTTCACCAAATCCAACCAAATGCGCTGGAAAAGACACTCTTCTCTGTCCTTTTCCCTCTGTTTGGTGGAAAAAAAAGCAGACAAATAGAAAATCTTCAATCTTAAAACTTCAGTTCTTGACTTCACTTACATTAAGTGCATCTAAAAAATACTCACAGAGTTGTACAGCTCTCCCTGTGGATCCATACAGATGAACCGTCTTTTTCTCAAATCATATATCAGTACAAAGTTGCTTGTATCTGTTCTCACTGGCAAAATAACTGAAAAAAAAAAGGTTTAAACATGTCATTGTAAGTTAGAAATGAAAAATAGAAATAGAAATTCTTATACTGTATATTCAGAATGGCTCATGTTTCAACATGTCATGACTGGCAGCCAGAAACAATGTTTGTTTGCATAGATGACATACAAAATATGCTTTGGACACCTAAACTGCATATTTTTAAGTTTTACAAATACAAATACATTTGGAGTCCATTGTTTTGTATTTTTTAAACATTTTAGGACATATACCTTATGCATGTTAAAGTAAGCATGTAAAGCATGTTATTGCTTTCTGAATAATGAAAGGAGCAAAGGTGGTCAAAGAAATAGCTGCATTTAGATGTGGAAGATGTGCGTTTGTGGATATAGGCTGGCTCACCCAGAAAGTGTCTGTGAATGCCTTTTCTCTTTGATCCACTCAGCTCCAAGTAGAAACGTCCCATACCGGCGGATGCACCTGCATGTGCTCCTGTGTAGAAGCTGCCTTGCTGATGTTGTAAAAGTTGGTCGGGGTCCTGGAGCCTCGTTGAACAATCCACCGGTACAGACACATGTACGGCAATCAGGATGAGTGAGAGGAAAGCCAGTTGCATGATCAATGGGGATGCCGTGCTCTCTTTACCCCAATAGCACAAATGTTCAGGCTAGAGTGTGGGCAGCTACTGGAGGAGGAGAAAGTCCAACAGGTCTATTTAAACACAGGGTCGATAAACTGGCTAACTCATTTACCAAACTGACTCAGAGCCTGCCTGTTTTTCCCTGGTTAAGGGTTGATGAAGTGGAATTCCTGCAGGCTCTAACCAGTAAAGATAGCATAGTTTTATAACTCTAAAAGGAAATACCTCTGTGTGTTCTGCCATAGAGGCCATTTACTCTAAAAACCTACAAACATCTAATACAAAGATTAAAGTTGTAATTCTAGAGACTGGAGCACAGTAGAGACGGCAGAAGATGTTAAAGGGTGATGAAGATGGTGACTCAACTTAACTATTATCCAGAACATGAAGTGAGGTAAGAATATTATACTTTCCTAACTACTACTGCAGTAATTTCTACTGTTTGACTTTTGATTGAAGTGTGTTTGAATCAGAGTTACATTACTGATAGAGTATAAGGGGCTCTGGCACACACTTCATCTACCTGCAGGTGCATGGAAGGAGGAATTCTTAAAGGATTACAGCAAAAAACTTTAGTATAAAGAACTCAGTTAATTATACATTTACAGCCTAGGTATAACTTATTCATGCTAACTGATTAATGAGCTATAATAGTATAATAATCAATGCTGTTGTGCATACTTTGCATATTAATTAACTGTACACACTTCCCCAAGTTCTCACTTCCTTTCACTAGAGTGCATATTTCTTTTTCTTAATTCTGGGCTCCCTGGAAGAATATTACACCACAGAGAAATGTTCAAGGTTGTACTTAAGACAGCAGTGACAAGATTTGTCTTACTGACAAAGACAATAATCTGTTACAGGGATATAGTGTATCACTTTATTCAACAAGTCACTTCTTGGAACTTTCCTGGAAAGAATTGTGTTATTAAATACTAAGTAGAGGTGAAAGAGAGACAAAATTCAGAGTTATTTTAGTTTCCTGTGTTGAGCTGGAAAAGTAGTTGTTTGTTTTCAGGGCAATTTCCTTGAAAGAACTGCTCCATTTAAACCCAAATATTCATTCATTCATCATTTTTGGAAGCAGTGTTCTTCACATATGTACCTGTGTGCTTGTAGACAGGTTTGACTTTTTTACATTCAGCTGCACGGTTCTCTGACTAAAACATAGTGCAAATTTAGCATTTAATTAAAATCCATTAATTGGAAGTGTAACATATGAAAACCATCTTTATTTTACCTTTATTTTTTTAGTGCCCAATTACAAAAGTTATGTCTTACTAGGAAACAAGATTTTTTTTTTAAAGAACAGAACCCATAAAATATCATGTAAAGTGTTAATTTCAGTTTCATTTACATTTACTTTCACATCTGTGAAAATGTTACCCTTCTACCTGTTGTCATCTTGGACCAGAAGAGGGCGCCACATACCGACTCTTGGTAGCTCATTGACCATGACACTTTCACCGGCACCCAAAGTTCCCCACTTGTGTCACTCAGCATGATGAAAGAAAGATGCAACTTGCAACTTTAAAGCATTCAGTGACAACAGCTTTTACAAAACGTCTTTTATTATCATCTCAGGAATACAGTTGACTGCTGTGCACAGCACATACGTACAAAAATAAAAGGAAAACCATTTGTAATATAGTATTTTACTTACTCGTCATCATATTTTTCAGAAACAAATGATTGGAGAAGTCTGTTGTTTCAAACTAATTTACAATCATTTCAATAATCGGAACTAAGGCAGAAGGTGAGGTATATGTTAAAAAAGAGGAGGGGGACTCAGAGGAAGCACTCTCCCCTCAGTGCAGGAATAGAAAACTGAGAGAGAAACACAAAGGCTGCTGGCACACAGGGACACACGCACACACAAGTCTGATCCCAGATCCTCCCACAGACCTTCAGTTCCCTGTGAACCAACACATTTTAAAACCAGCTGAACAGGTATGATGAGCACAATGGCAAAATCCAGACACTGGATCCTTAATCAAAGAGGGTAACACAAACCCAGTCCATTCAGAACTCTATATGCATAATAAAGGAATTTAGGAGTTCAGGTTAATGATGAAAGGTGATATGCTTCTTATCATTAACTTCCTTCTCTCAGTTACTGCTGTATTGTACAACCTTCTCTGCCTCGAAACAACATCATGCAAAGGTTTTAGAACTTGTAACTTGTAGTTGAGGTCGCACTTTAATGTAGAGTACAGTAATAAGACATAACACTTTGTAACAAATTAGACAAAAACTAGATACAGTATGTTTTGTATTAGACAGCATTAAACCCTAAGTGGAATTTATTACAGAATAATTAGGGACACATGATAACTGAACGTAACTGTAGACAAAAGTGTATTATTTTCCACTTGTTAAACTTTTTAGAGGGTAATTACGGACACATTACAACAGAACTGTACTATAAACTAGAGTGTATTATTTGTCACTGTTAGACCCTTTTGAGACTTTCTTAAATGGTAATTTGCAATACATTACAACAGAAAGATGCTATAAACTAATGTGTATTATTTCCCACTTACTAGCCGTTCTTAGAGGATAACTGAGGAAACGTTTCAACTGAACTGTCCTATAAGCTAAAGTGAAATCACATATCTGTGACTTTCCCATTTAAAGTAATATGTGAACCAGATCTACCAAATAAAGTTCAAAATTATAGAGGCTGAGGAATATTTTGTCTGCAGGTGACTGCACAAACTTTGTAATACTGTAGGAAGATAATTTGATTTTATCAAGTTGTCTACAAGTACACATGTGATTTCACTTCGGTTTACAGTTCTGTTATGTGTCTCTAATTACCCTCTAATTAAGATTAATAAGGGTCTCATAAAAGGTCTAATATTATCTAATAAAGAGCTTTTTCATAGTTCTTGTTTAAATTGATACAAAGTACAGTTTGTTACATATTATGTTATTAGTATACTGCATAATAAAGTGCAACCATATTTCCTTTAAACTTTCAAATTTCACACTTTGAAAATCTGACACCAGGCTAAGTTGATTTTGATGTAAACAATACCAACTTATCAGGTGTTGGTTGCTACTTCAGGAGCCATTGTAGCTTTACAATTCCCATTCAACTCATCGCTTGTTGTGCTGACAGCATCCTCTGAAAACATACCATAATAAATCAGAAACATACAGTAATTAACACAATGTTGTCATCAAAAAGAAGTACTTTTGATCTCCCATGTCAGCTTGTTTTGATCAAAGTGTAGCATGGGATTCATGTACTCCTGCTCAGTAAATTGCACTCCATAATAAATAGAAAAAAAAAAAAAGATTTGCACCTATTTTGTATTTTGACAAAATCGCCAAAATATTTGTCCAACCAACTCCTCACTTTCACAACATCTGTCCCGAAAAAGTAAAAAGCTACAAGTGATCATTTTCTGATCACAGTAACGAAATAAAGGCTGATCAGTCAAATAAGTAGTGAGATGCTCAAGGCAAAAAATCCCCCAAACACAAATATAAATGGTGTCAAGATTCAAAAACATTAAACATGATATCCTGGGAGTGTCAAGTTGCTCTCTTGGATCACAGTATTCAGTCCACCAGTGTCCCTTTCCTGGAAGCATTAGATTCTTTTTTAAGTGGCCTTCTGCTACATAAACACCAGCTCAAACCACTGTCAGTGCTTGCGTTTGACAGACATCCCTCAGTTTCCATCCCTCTCGTCTTTATCTTCTCCCGTGAGGAGAGTACAGTACATCAGCTTGCACAGTCAGACAATGCCCTGTTATTCCTGACTCAAGGTAAATTGATGTGATACCATCTCTATTGTCGCTTTGGCAGAAACAGAACATGACAGGAGCGTGCTCAGTTGGACACATGCACACACACACACACACACACACACACACACACACACACACACACACTTGCATACACACTCATTCTGACAAGATAACTGCACATTCGTCTCTGCTACTAGACATAAGCTGGAGCTTAAAGGGCACGTAAAACCATCGCTCACATTTTGACATTTTGTCAGTGCGTTACAGTAATGTTAGAAAGGGCATGAGGTAAAATATGATACATATACAGTATGTATAAGAGCCTTGCTACTTGCTTTTAATCACATTTCACCAAACTGGCCTGACTGATAGTTTGCTACTTACAGAATATTGCAGATTAAGTACCAAAATATTCTAACTTAAATAATTTAAAACCAAGCTCAAACGCACCTCATTTAACATTAAATAGACTATTCATTGCACGTTGCAAGATGCCCATTTTCATCTTGATCAAAAAATAGCCAACAGGTGCGGCGCTGCATAAAACAACAAGGTAAAAGTCATTGAGATGGACCAGAGAACACATCACTAACACCGAGTCCAGAAAGCCCACATCTTTGACCTTGGTACAAAAATGGCTCAGATGAGTGGGGACAGGAATCCCAGGGCCCTGCACTGACTGTCCAGTTTGACATCAATAGAGAAGGGGCCCACCAGTCTGATGCTCAGGTATTTTACCCCACATTATCCACATCCTCGCCAAGTTAAACAAACAACCAGTGCCACATGCGGAGTCCCATAAGTCCTCTGGACATCATTGCTACCTTCAACTCTGCTTGCTCTTTGCCCCCCCCATCTCCACAATGGGAAACTATCTGAAAGAGGAGCGTGAGCAGTTGTTGAATTCAAGTATGGTATGCTGCATATGCAAAGCCTGAATGAAGACTGCTAATATAACCCTTTGGTTCACTGCTTTTTGCAACATTGCTCATAAATCTTTTTTTTTCACAAGAAGCCATACTGTGACCAATCTGAGTAATGCATAAATGGCTTAAAATGTGGGACCAATAAGCACAAACCACATCATCTAAAAGTCAGACAGACTGAGTTACCTGAAGTATTTTTCACAAATCCCAGGATCATCATGAACTCTGAAGCAGTTCCACGTCTCTCTAAACTAGGGCTGCACAATGAATCAAAATATTATCGAAATCACAATATGGCCAAGTACAATATGCAAATCACATCATTTTTTTTGATAAAGGGAAAATGTGTGACAGAACAGCCTTTTAATGAAGTACTGGAGTGCTGCAGAGATGCCCTTGCCTATAAATCTTGTTCTCTAGATGTAAGAAAACAAGACGTTTGTTTGGTACAGACCCCAATAAATGTCACAGCATCATGATTTTAAGTGCTTTTTCCCAGTAAAAATGAAAATTGCAATCCAAAAATGGTCATTCCCACTAATTGTGAATCACATTGCAAAATATGCCAGAATGATCGCAATATGACTTTTTTTTACCCTATTGTGCAGTCCTACTCTAAACCAGACTGGAGTCTCTCAGATTACTGCAGCAGACCAACGTACTTCCAGCAAATTGCCTTCTCAATGAAATGCACCCTATCTTCACTTCCTTTCTGCTCAAACACATTACTTTAAGTGCCAAATATTATCAATCCGATGTGAAAATCATACAGCTCCTATTGTCACTTTTGCTATAAACTCAACATTTTCCAAAGTAAAGTCAAATAAATTAGCATGAGTAATCAACAAACAAAACACCAAGGCTACAGAGCAGATGCAATGGACTGCACTGATTCAATTTGAACTGGAGGGAAACACAACATACAGACAGAAAACGAGGACATTTTGCTTCATAGTGTCAGGTCTATGATATTCTGTTACACAGATGCCCCCTTGACCTCCCACAGTGAGAAAAAAAACCTTCAAATGAAGCAGCTCTCAAAGCGAGCAATTCCACAGACATACTTAACAGAAATGCATGCCCACACATGTATTACACACACACACACTCAATCTGGCCTGATGATCTGGCTACAAAGTTTGTGAAAGTAAAACCTGGGATTGTCAAAGCTCCCTTGGACATGGTGGGGGACGGGGGAGCGGGGGTGAGTGCTGACTCTAAATCTAGCTTTCCATATTAACAAGAGGCTCCACTGGGTCCTGTGCAGCATAGAGTCTCAATTACTTAATTGATCTAATTATGGAAAGAAAATAAAGTGGAGAAACCTCCGGCCCTCTAGGAATTGGGCTAAAGCCCCCAGTGGTGTCTGAGGGAGTGATGACTTGCGTTTCGTTCCTATTTCTGACTCGAGCACCACGTTTCTCGCATGCTAGGGGAAGGGGGCTGCAAGTAGGAATTCAAGGCACCGCCACCACCTCATGACGAAGCAAGAAAAACCAACGCCATGTTTGCAAGTGCTCTAGTTGCCCTGACAGTGACAGAGACAATCGAACATGGAGGGGGATGGGGATGAGGATGGGAAAATGTCCAAGTCCTTGATGGATGACAACAAAAGCATTTGAAGTAAACAAGCATTCTTCTCTGTAGAAATTTCATGCACACATTTCTTTTCTTCTTCTTCTTCTTCTTCTTCTTCTTCTTCTTCCTCTTCTTCTCAGGATATGGTGCTTTGAGGTAATAACGTATCCATTTCATTTCCAAAAGGATGAACTGTCATCCACTGACAGGGCAAAGGACTCAACCAATTCCAGCAAGCACCCATATAAACCGAGGGGATAAACAACACCTCTCCATCCCCTTCATATCACAAAATGATGAAAATCATAAAAGCAGCAAAGAATGGCATTTCCATCATTTCTAATACAAAGTAAGCTACCCAAATATACATATAAAGTTTGAATAAATACTATCTGATATAGTGGTATTTCTTTCTTTTACAGTCCATTTTGTCTTTTGTGTTTGTACGTACGTATACGGTATTTATGTTACCTGGGAAATAATCCACATGTGCAAATAAGTTTGTTATTGCCAGTTTTTGCTCATCATATTCGGGGTAGGAAGTGCGTTACAGTCATGGCAGTGGTGGCCTTGTTGCCCCTCTTCACGCGGCCATGCTTGCTGAGTGCTATGTAGGAGCCTCTGTAAACCAGAGACTCGTAGGCGTTGTAGTTGTTTGGGAGCAAGCTCTCCTTGAACTTGCACTCGTCATGGAAGACTGTCTGGAGAGGACAAAGAGACAGACAGTGTGCGTTTTAATGAACTGCTCAAGAAAATAAACAGACAGTTTGTAGCTTGAAGTTATGATGGCAGAACATTAAAAAGCTCTTTAAAGAGATTCTGAGTAATGCACAAAAATATACATCTAAATTTAGATTACACACAGCAACAATGAATTAACATTTTGTTGAGATCTACCTTTGTGCAGTCTCACGGCAGCACCAACCACTCTTAAAGGTGTATTGAGCAGTTTTTTTAAACCTAGGTATTAATATAATTTAATTCATTTACGTGTACACAGTGAGTCAAATCATCTCTTAAATAAATCCACTGCCGCACAAGAAATGTCTATCAAGTGATGGTGTATTCACAGAAAAAAAAAAAAACTAAACTCAAAACCAGTGGTTTCATTTTTAGAGAACTGGCTCAATCACTCTCTTGCAGAGAGTTAGATGAGAATATTGATACTAGTCTCATGTCTGTATGAAAAACATGATCTACAACCAGGAAGCAGTTAGCTTAGCTTAGCATATTGACTGAAAACAGTGAGAAACAATTAGCCTCCCTATATTCAAAGCTAACAAAATCTGCCTAGTAGTCAGGCACTCCTAAAGCTCACTAATTAATACCTTATGTCTACTTTAATTCGTAGTCCTGAAAATAAGTCCACAAGAAAAAAAACATAACTTAACGTTTTGTCTTTCTTTTTTTTTAGCCTACAGATTTAACTATTGAGATATAGTATGTTAATTTGTGAGCCTTGTGGCTGCTGCTTCCTTTTTTTAACCTTCAGACAGAGCGAGCAGTTTCCTCCTGTCTACAGTGTTTATGCTGAGCTAAGACAGGATTTGATATTAAAGGCAGGCTTATGGCCACAGAACGTTACTCTGTGGCTACCAAATATTCCATGCACCAGTCTTTCCCAGCACACTGTTACAGTTCCAATAAACATCTTGATCCTCCGTGCCTTTTACTTCAACATTCTACGAATGCGAACACTGAGCAGTACTCATCACCGGCTAGGTACCAACATGTCAAGGCTGCTAAGGCCTCATTCAGACTGAATCGTTCGCTGCAGTGAAAACACAGGTCTTCTCATTCATTTTGAATGGGAGTAGTTTGGGCTGTAGTGGGGGGGGGGGGCACAGGGGGGTGCAGAAAAAACAGAGCAGCATGCAGCAGAGAAAGTTGAAAGTTAACTTTTGGTAAAACGCAACCTGATGTCATGCTACAATGGCCAATCATGAGCCAGCAATCAGACTGCTCCACAGTCTGCCTGAAATATCTCTGAAAACAGGTGCTATCCAGTACAGCACAGTTATGTCCTCGTTTGGTTTATATTGTGTACCCAGCTTCAACGTCTGATTCTGGTTACAGTTAATGCTACAAAATACTGACATCAAGAACCTTCTTTTGGTTTGTGTCGATGTGTTTGAGAGAAGGAGGAGGGGGAGGTGA
This sequence comes from Lutjanus erythropterus, assembly GCF_056507025.1. Lineage (NCBI taxonomy): Eukaryota > Metazoa > Chordata > Actinopteri > Lutjaniformes > Lutjanidae > Lutjanus > Lutjanus erythropterus. Next base: position 11,194,344 of record NC_139329.1, read on the forward strand.
CACCAAGCAGCTTTGGGAAATCAACATAAAGAATAAATAAACACCCTCACACACACCCCAACCCCCAACACAGCCACAGAATCCTGCAGCTAAACATCACAACGCCTGATTCAGTCTGAATGCACGCTGAAGTATGAGTTTACTAAACCTAATCAAACTGTGAACACATTTCCTAAAAAGAACCAGAAACAAAAAAAGGTGGACTATAAAAGATCGGAAAGTGGCTAGAATATGACACATCTACGGACACAATGTATTGCAGTGCGTGCCGCTATTTTCCTCAATTAGCCAAGAAGTTTAGCTCATTTTTCATCTGAAACAATGCCTTCAGGGAACACTACAACACGATTTGTGGGAAAAGTGGACAGTTAAGGAAGGCTCTGTTAAATTTCGTTAAAGTGCCTTTTCTATTTTGTTTACAAGTTTAAATTTGGGCTACCAAAAATGTGCTTTGGCCACCAAATTTAGGGGTTCGATGGTCTGTGGAACCAGTGGTTATAAATATTAGCGTATATCCCTGTAAGCTAATTGTTTCTTGGCTGCAGCTTCATATTGTACAGACAGAAATGAGAGACATGAGATCTTCTCATGTAACTCTCAGCAAGAAAGCAAATATATCTTTTTCAAAAATGTGAAACTATTCCTTTAAAATGAAAAAACTAAAACACTGAGGAAGAACTAAAACCATACAAGAAAGCACTGAAATCAGTCAAATTTGAGATAAATTCTTAAGTAAACAACATCAGGAATATTTTAGGTATGAGAGTAACACTGAACCCTGTTTTCCACATAGTATCTGTCACTTTGAGGAACAGTGTGACTGAGTTGACAGTATATGTCTCCTACATTGAAGCAGCAGAGCAAATACTCCCCATCAGAGACCATGTGGCCTAATTCAATCTCTTATCAGATCATCAGCCTGCTCACAAGCTAACGCTTCATCACTCACGACCAGATAACCGACTCACATTCTGTCTGTCAAATATGTTGGCCACAGCAAGCAAACCCACAGCCATGTGTCAGCAGGGCTCTGCTAAACACAATGCTTCCTCCCCCACCAACACCAACATTTATATATTAATAGCTCTCATCGGTCTAGAAGAAAACAAATGACATCTTCTACAGGCTGTCTCCAGTAATTCTACAAATACATTTTATCTGTGTGCTTGGGATAAAAAGCTCAAGTTCAAGTTAAACTAAATTATCATCAAGGATATTACAGTTGTATCTCTTTGTTATCAGGTCAAACAACAGCAAAACATAAAAACACCAACATTCTTCAAAAGGGGTGAGTTTGATAAAGAGAAAAAGATTTGAATAAGATAAATCGTGGCTACACTAATGTCCAATAAATAAATAAATAAATATGTAGGGTGAGGAGACTAGCTTTGTCTTTGTATATCTATATTTTTTCCCTCTCTCACAAAAACTACATTTCATATTTCAATCAGCTACACAAAACATGCAACACATTCAGCACCAGGAACAAATTAAGGCCTTTGAGAACTTAAAGTCACACACCCATAAAACCATTGTCTAAGTAACTAGAAATTTGCGGGATACTACAGTTTAGTTTTTAAAGGACACATGTGTAGGATTGAGTGGCATCTTGCAGTAGTCGTGACACTCAAGAAACGCCGCATCTAGAGCCAGTGTTTAAGTTTGTTCTGAGTTGAGTAACGAAAGGCAGACCACAATGGCCTGTCAGTGGGCGCAGCAAACACAAACAATTTTGACCATGTCCTCAGTCCAGTCAACACATCTATTAGCTTGCAGCCATAGACACCGCCAATTGCTCTGAATCAGCTGTGATCCTGTTGGACTCCTGTACAACTTGAGTCGACCAGTGGAATACTGACTCTGACAATCGACAAGCAACAGCCAGACATTTAGGTGATTTTGGTGCTGGTAAAACATCTGATTCAACGGTTGCAGTTTGATAACTCGTCTGGATGACTTGGACAGACTGCTACTTCTGTTGCCAAAATGCATCTGCAGCTTTTTGATAACCGTGACTGTAAAAGGGTCTTGGTAAGCTTACAAATACTGCGGTCTACTGTGTGGACAGAGTAGTGTAGAGTAATGAGTCTGTAACTTTAGCGAGCATAAGAGAGGATGAGTGGCAGCCTTATTACTGTCTGTGGTGGCCGAGAGTGACGATGAATGCACACTTAACAGGCGGAAAGGTGAGCATCTGGCAGTTTATGTAGCACGATGGCATGTAGTGTCAGTTTGAGTTTGCCAGCAAATAAAGTCTGCAGCTTCTCAGCACAAAACAGAGCTCCTGAGTCATCACGTTGCTTTGGATCAGCTCTGCATATGTTGTAAAATGGTCTACAATGGAGTAGTCAAGTTTAGCTGTTTTACACAAGTTTTATAGAAATACTGCCATAATACAGGATATGAAAAAGCAGATGCCACTACGTTCAATATCTGCCATATTTTGTCAATAATTCTCCAATAATCATGCACACTGGACCTTTAATTATAGCCCATTATTTTTATAATTACACTTCTGAAAATGATCACAATTTTTTCTGTCTGTTCTACCGCCAGTTAAAACCTTTTAAGAAAAAGGCCAGTTCTTGTTGCTGAGAAATACATACCCCCTCACTGGTGCTCTTATCTTTAGCCCCATCCCTGTATAAAGCTATAGGCTGTTACCTGCCTCCCATCAGGTGAGAATCAGAGTGCCGTGTTTCCATTTCACAAAAAATGCAGGTGTTCTTTGAGGATGCATCAAAAGATATATGAAAATTTCAGACAGTGCTGCACAGTGAGGTCTCGCTGCCGACAACACCTCAACCGCAGCCAAATGTACACACAGCTGCAAATTTTATAGCATTGGATGCTTCTCAGACATCTAACATTCACAGCTGCAGTTTGGTGAAACAATCATAAGGCTGTGAGTTACACTGTCCAGCAAACACAGGTGTTCTGTTTTAAGCCAAAAAGTTTAGAAAGATTTCAATTTTCTTTCTAATATAAACTAGAAATGTGCATATTTCCAATGTTTTTAAGAGGTTAGAGTTTGGAGAAGCAGCTGCTGGTGAGGTGGGTGAGTTGGGCTTTTGCCTCCCAAGATGTGTGTGATGTGCACTGCCCTGCAAAGTGAGCGCTTTGCCGTTAAAATCGATTTCCAGCGCTGCTGACAGGTTTCTTTGCGTCAGGGGGTTTTCCCTCCTCCTCTCTCTCTCCCTCTCTCTCTCTCTCACACACACACACGACCACATCACAGGCGTGTGGACTGAACCCTGCATCTGTTAACCTCATCATTATTTACCCATAGGCCACCAGGCCTGGCACACTTGCTTTAAATAGAGCATTATAAATCCCTGATGAAATTAAAATATATGGATTTCGCAACATAATGTGCAGCCTCCCCCCTGCTGAGAGCCATCACAAGATGTGACTGATCGGGCTGCAAGTGCGTCCTATTTTCAGGAGGATCGTTAACTAACAGAGCTGTACAATAAATGAAATACTGTGCATACCTACCGTTCCGTATAACCTTCCACGGCTGTTCATTGCGACAAACAACTCACTCTTCACCCCGTACAGGCTCACCACTCCTCTCTCCACCGTGGAGATCTCTATTAGACCTGACACGAGACAAAGAATCATCACATTAGAGCAGAAAATAATCATCAACTACCAGCCGATCCTCCTGGTTCAATCAGTGTTTAATGATGGTGACTGGAGCATTGTGCTCTCTCTGCGTCTATGGGTGTAACCTTGCAGATTGCTGCGCAGCATGCCGAGCCTTTGTTCTACATCTTTCAGCCCATCTTACATTTGCATCCAGGCGCGGGTCAATTAAGCGCATTCTGGTTATTAGCAATAATTGCAGTAATTGCATTGACGTGCACAGCTATTGGTCTGTGGACCGCCCTCACAGGGCTGCGTAAAAATAAGTTGTGTCTAAAAGCGTCCATACATTCATGTCATGGTTGAGCTGGGGGAGGAGGAGGAGGAGGAGGGGGGGTGGAGGGGGGGGGGTTGTTCAGCACTGATGGATACTTCTTTTGAATAGATTTGTCTTTGAAGAAATTCAATTGTCAGCGCTCAGAGTCAGGATGACATATGATCATGCAGATTAATAGCTGCTCATCATCACAGATCCATGCTTATTGACTCTGCCTCTGAATGTCTATTGCATTACATCGGTGGAGGTAGGACTCACTGTACTGGTTTTCATTATGTACACCGTTTATCCTGCCGTCGGGGAGGATCTGAAGGTGAAACCCGATGCCCACGTTGCAGTAGAGCCTCCGCACTCTCTTGATGCCCAGCAGATAGTCACTCTCCCAGTTCAGCTCCGGTTTCTCCCCGGAGATCCCCAGCACAGAGCGGGAGAAGAGGGTCTCCCATCGTTTCTCCAGTAAAGTTGCATTCGTCCTGCTGCTCGGTAACGGGTACGCTGACACGATCCCCAGCAGAAAGCCCAGGAGAAGCAGCGCGGTCAGCGTCCAGTGCGGCGTGCCGGCCTCGCAGGACATACTGACGAGGAGCCTTTGCGCAACGGCCATCCGGTTTACCTTCGGGCCACGTGGTCAAAATTAATGACCCTAAAAATACCGCTCTTCTTGTTTTGCTTCCTTCGGCATGCTGGCTGAGGGTTATTTCTGGAGCGCAGATCAGGGCTTTGGGCATGAAACGCAAGCCCCGGTGCAGAGGAGGAGAGGAGACGGGAGAGTGCGCGGCAGAGCTGGAGGTGATGGTGATGGTGGTGTTGGTGGTGGTGATTACCATGTTTTGCAGCTCCTCCGCGCCTCTCTCTCTCACACACACTCTCTCTGTCTCTCTCTCTTCCCCCTCTCTGTCTCCCTCTCGGTTAAGAGTTGAGAAGAAATCCTCCAGCACTCACCAAAAACCCTGCCTCAACCTCGCATCCCTAGATGACATCATGCTGACTTCACGGCCGGGACAATGCAAGGGTAGAGAGGGTGCTGACAGCAGGAAAAATACCAACTCTGCTGAGAGTTGAGGGGAATATTCTTCTGTCACTGCCGGACTGGAGGGGGAGAGAGAAGCTTATTGGTGGCGTTCAGCGGCCGTGGGACGCGATGGGGCACTCGGGCTGCTCCCAAATTGGGTCGGTGGTCATATGTCTGTCAGGCCGCTTCCTTATTTAGAAGGAAGGTGTAAAAACAGGCCCACTTGTCACCGGAGAGCAATGACAGGGCTCTCGTGGTCCCACTTCTTCTGCTGCGCCGTTCAAGAACTTTCCCCAGCAAAACCTGCGTTTTCTGGGCCTAAAAGGACACAGCAGCTGGAGCAGAGAGCCAGCAGGGTAAAGATCAGGGTTCAAGACCTCAGTGTTGGCCAGCATCCGCCCTGCTGACGTGTCCTTGAGCAAGACACCCACTGACTCCCCCTCAGCTCAGCTCCACGGCGCGGCTGGGTGACGGAGGCCCAGAGTGACATTTTACTGAAGTATCACATTTTTATAAGCACATCATAACCCCGTGCATTTCCCATGGTGCATTCGTGAGAACTCGTGAGGCCTGCCATGAAACGGCACACATTGTCAGCATGCCATTCCCTGCAACATGAAAGCCTATCGTCTTTTCCATGTAATAGATAATGCCACCAGCAGCATGCCCATGCGTCAGTGAGGCCGGTGCAGTTGCGCACCAGCAGCCTCTCCTGCACACATCAGTTCCCCGAGATTTCCAAAGGATGGCACCATTTCCAAGTTCATTGAACCACTCCTGTACATCCTGTAGGTCTTAAGTGTGTGTAGACCAAACTGAGGAGAGATTTTCCACAAACACTTAAAATGATCAAGATCAAAAGGCACGTCATATTAAATTTATTAAAATAGTTAACACAAACAAAATTAACTGACTATTATGTTTCAAAGGGACAGTTCACCCCAAAATCAAAAATCCATGTTTCCTGTTACCTGTAGTGCTATTTATCCATCTGTTTATTTGTGGTGTGAGTTGCTGGGTTTTGGCAAGATGAGCCTCAGAGATGTCTGCCCTCTCTAATATAATGGAACTAGATGGTACTCAGCTTGTGGTGCTCAAAATGCCAAAAAATAAATAAATAAATAAATAAATAAAAATAAAAAAATACACCTGAAAAACTCACCAGCAATGTTTCTTTCCAGAAATCATGATCTGGTTACTCATGATAATCCAAAGACCTTGTTGTGAGCAGTTTCATGTGTCTGCAGTAGAAGCTACCAGAAGTGACAGAAAGATGGAGTGGATTATCATGAGTAACCAGGTCATGATTTCTCACACCAAACTAACATAAAAACAATCTGGATGGATAAAAAGCACTACAAGTAAAAGGAAATATGTATAATTTTGATTTTCTGGGTGAACTGTCCCTCTAAGTTTAAATACTGTATACAATGATGATTATTTTTCTTTTTTTTTAAACACTGAGGAGAATGGTTTTCATAAAATCACTCCAAGACACAACTCATTAACAATGCAGTTCTTTTATTTTGTATAAAATCTATTTGGTAACTGCATATTCATACACAATCTGATGATGTATAAGGAAAATGAAATACAAATTTTTGTTATGGCTGAATGCATTTATGACGAAGAAACAAGTGACTGAAATGTTGTAACAAAAACTGTGACTTAAAAAAACCTGATCACATCAGAACACAAACAACTTCTGGCCTGAACATAATCGGACCATTGGCACTTTTTAAAATTACACAGGACATTTGGTTGAGAGCAGGGACTGAAAACAACTCCCTTCCAGTTAAAGATATCTGCAGTGTTTAAGTTTACCAGTAAAACAGATCTCTGATAAGAAGAAACAAGTGGTTATATGAGACCCAGATAAAGCAGTATTGACAAAATGATTAGTTTTTTTTTTATTATTTGCACTAGCTGCACCAGACAAAAAACCCCACCAAGCATCCCAGTTGTGTGACAGGAAATAAGGTTTCAGCTGATGAAGGCTTCATGGATCATGACCACAGGAGCAAATTCTAATCATTTTCATCGTTATACTCATCTGCAGCTGATTGGATACTGGCAGCAGACACCAGCTATAGGCTCTGTGATGTTAACAAAGCTACAGGATAAAGTGGGAAATGTTAAAATAAATTAGAGCTTTGATGATGCTTCTATACCACATCTATACAAATAATTTATCTTTTTTCACAGAAACAGCCTTCACCCTTGCACCTCTGAAAGATGCCAAAGTGGCCCATAGTTTAATACGTGCTATTTTGTAATAAAAGCATAAATAAATACATATGTACAAAAAAGTTTGACAAATGTACAGGCACTTGTAAAACAACTTTTTTTTTCACTTCAGCTACTTCTAGACAATATTTTCCTGTGCATTTCAGGGTAAAAAGGATAATTCAGTTGCTTGACTGTTTGACTCCGCAGCAGTGTCAACATGACAAACAAATCCTCTGCCATTTTTACTTCTCTCACGCTGAGCGTACCTCAGGCAATAAGATCCTTCAGGGCTATTTGTATCTGCTGAACCCAATTCATCACCCCTCGTGTAGGATCACACAACCTGGATACAAAACGCTCACATGAACTCACTTACCGGTTGCGAAACAAGCATGGTGTTTACACCAACCGGCCAAGTTCAAAAGCTCAACTGAAGGCCACAATACATTGTAACACAGAGTATCAGACAGACCAGGCTGAAGTCAATACAGTTCATCAAAACTGCGCACACTCGAGTCAAATCGCTTTTCATTAGTCTCATACTTTCACACTGCCTGTCCTCCATGTACACATACATACACACATGCACGCACGCACGCACACACAGCTTGACCTTCAGCCCATCAATATACAGTGCCTACTCTTGCATCATTTTCAGTAACCAAATATTTCCATTTACTGCATTACATGATTTTTTTTTGGTCTTTCAGGAATGGGTGCTATGAAGTGGGCTTCCATCAGACATCCCCCTACATGTTTACATTACATAACGAGCCCATCTGGATGTCCTAGATTGTCATTTAAGAATACAGTAAAACATGAAGGTTTAGGCCGCAGGGAAAGTGTTTTTTTTTTGTTGTTTTTTTTTTAATCAGTGGCATAAGGACAGGATGGGATACTAAAAACAAGGTGCTAACCTGAGACGACTGTCCTGATCAGATGGTTGGGCAGGATGAGCAATCAACTACACTAGACTACTCTTGATTATCTAGACAGAGGCCATTGGATGCAATATTTCCAGTTCCGGTAAACAGCTTCATTCTCAAACCACCACAGTCGATAACCTCACCTCAACAGGTTGCATAACAAAACTCCCATAGGGATATACAGTATATTTGTATACAAAATATTTACAGTCAAACTGCTCATTAATTTATAGGTGACACTGGGGTGGGGGGGGGGCATACAGTAAGTTGGGGTCAACTTCAGAGTACAGCTGACTTTTTAAAGGGGTACTCCACCAATTTTACACAGATGTCAGAAGAGCTTGGTCAAATCTGAGAAAATAACCTGGATGATGTCATAGTGATGTAATCAGGGTTATTTTGGGTTAGGGTTGAGATTTCAGTGATAAGAAATAAAACAGCCTTACAAAATGAGGGCCTGGAGCTTACAAGATGATGGCACTTAACATGTAGAGGCGGCCTAACGAAAGATGATCCAGGGTTGAATTATTGGAAATGCAGGATCCAGCATTTTTGAAAAACAACATTCTGACAGTTTTTTTGTTAATGGGTCTTTTGCAAGTCCCCAAACATTATGGAGCTGCAGTACTAAATCGCTGGAGTACCCCTTCAGGTCCAATGGTCCCACTTGTTGTTATATTTTCTGAATGGGTAGAGACAATGCATTTATCTATCCATGCTGCCGTTGTAAAGAAAGACAGGCCTGCCTCAATAAGATGATGACTGGCTTAGTGACACTGTAGGTGAGTCTGTACAAGCCAGTACTGTGTTTGACATATTTTTTTTTTCAAGTACAAAACAGACTGTACTTTTATAAATGGTGGCTAGTTCAGGATAAGACCATTAAGTAAAACATAAAAAGGTTAGTAGCTGTGTATCTGAGGTTGATGAGTTCTACAGTAAGTCTGTTTGTGGTACCTGAGGAAAAAGATGATGGACAGAAAAGATGTCACAACAAAAGGGCTTCAGAGAGATTTCTATAGAATTCAGTTGCATTCAGTACAGGCAGTACCACACCTGTCCTGAGCACACAGTTGGTGTTGACTCTTCAGGTGGCTAACATGGAAACTGCACCTTACTGGCTGATAAAAAGTCAATTATGACATTTTCTTTCTCTCATAACCTGCCATACACTGACAGACACACACTTTCCCAACAGAACAAACACACGGTACTATAGCACAAGGCATTCAGGAAACAGTAGTGCATTGTTGAGTTCCGCCCAAGGAACCTGAATGACTGATTGATTATTTGTGATTCCACCACTCCCAAATCTTTTGCATGTATTTCTCAGCTCTTGAGGTCCTTTTGGTCAAAGATGATTTGACTGGCCAGGTAGATGGCAACAGCACCGAAGATGGCAGAGGAGGCGATATAGGCAGTGACGGACTGTGCGAACTGAACGATCATGCCCATGAAGAGGGTGGGGAAAACCTGAGAGAGGAGGAAGGTGCTGTCTAAGATGGCAAAGTCCAAACCCACACCTCTTTTCTCAAAGCCCGGCTCAGCCTCCTCCTGCTCGGTGCCGCCAGAGCTGTGAGAGGAGCCGTTCTGGCTGTGTGGACTGGGGTAGTACTCATAACTGTCCTGACTGAAGAAGGCATTCCCATAGGGAGCCCCTGTTTTGTGGATCAGTCCGTCCTCCTCTTCCACAGGAGTCAAATACACAGAGTCCCGCTTGGTTGTAATACCATTTTTATGGATGCTTTTGGTTTTCTTTTTTGGCATATAGACCTGAAATTAGACAAGACAAGAATCAGCTTATCAATCACAGAGATCTTCTAAACACACTCTCCTTGTGTATACGGCTATAAGATCTTAACTCACCTCTTTCTCCTTGTGGTAGTGGCAGGTGAGGGTGTAGGGCAGAGTCTGCAGTGTGGCGTACGCATAGCCAGTGAGGGCCGCCATTGCAGTTACCAAGACCACACTTTTGGACAGGCAGATGACCATAGCAGAGATGGTAAAGCTCACCATGCTGCTCAGGTAGACCCACCGTGAGCCAAAATGGCGAACCAAACGACTCATGACCAGAGAGAAGAAGGTTGAGGTAGCACACTGCAGGAATAGGCCCAGACTGCCCATACGGATACCTGAAAGAAAAATGTCACTTTGTTACACCAAATTCAGTGCATATATGCAGGTTTTTAATTGCAGCTAAACCCACTAAAAATAGGCAATTGACCTTTTTTCAATTGCCTGTACACCCATTCACCTTCATTTCTTTCTGATGTGCGCTGGAAAACTGAGACTCAGTTTATGTCTGTGCAGGAGAGCAGAGAGTGTGTCTGTGTCTTCAGCTCTCAGTACTTTTGCAGCTTCTAACTGAATCTCTGTGGTTTGAAGTTTAAGTCCTCTCCTGCATCGCTCTTTGTGCTTTCTGGTATCTGCTTTATTTTACTGTTTCACATTGCTTTCAGCAGGATAGGAGTTGTGTTAATTTACTGCCAATGAAAACCCAACATTTCCAGATTTTTCTGCTTCATAATAAAATCTTGAAGATAAGAAAAAAACGGGGGACTTTTATGTTCATCCACCATAAGATGTTGAACGCTGAAAAGAAGTGAAAATAGCATGTCCCACCAGATGTGATGTTTACATCACTGCCGATTGGACCTGGAGCCGATTACTGCCTAGTCATTTGACCTGAGAGTGAATGCCAACTGTACCCTTTTCCACTGAAGACAAAAGTGAGATGCTAGTTGGTGTTGGTCTTCAGACATCCTCTGTAAGACACTCAGTGTAATGATGTATGGTATGTTACAAAATGTTGTCATGTTTCGTTGTCAGTACAAAGACTATCTGACGTCTGTATTAACTCTAATCATTCCCTTTTATGGCCACATCTAGGCAAAAATGCTTGACCACTGACAAACCCTGTGTTAACTTGAAACTGTGATGCATAAACAACTCTTGGGTGAGCTAGAAACCCTGCTGTTTGCTTGAGCCCATAAACACACAGGCACAGATCTGGTTGGGGGGACATTCACAGAGCTCTGCAGCACAGACGCTCTGTTTGGGGTGACTGACTTGGCCTATCACAGAGAACATTAACCTTAGATAAGCCCTTGAAAAGCCAGAGGGCGGCACACATAGGCTGCTCCCTGTTTACAGAGGCACTGTGCCTCTTGGCCAGAGTCTGGCCCAATCAGCCAACCAAACAACAAGCATTTGAACGAGGTCTAACAAACTGACCAAGGCAGAATTTTAAGTTTCATTTGACATGCAACTGTGGGACTGCATGAGGTAGGCTACTTTAGACAGACTACCCACAGTAGATGCAGGTAGGCACACACCCAGTTTAGAGAATCAACACAGAAGCTAAGCAATGTACTGCTGTCGACAGGGTTAGCAACAAAAGATATTTCGCCACTTAGAAGAGGATCCACCTAAAAAAAGAACCCAATATTTAAATACTTCCGCCATTGAACTTTGCCATCAGCAAGCGTTTTCCAACTCGAAACCGCTATTATATGAGCCAAATATTGCTCTCTCTCCACACCAACCAGACTCCATGTGCAAATTCAGAAATTTTACCTTGTAGAACACAGAAGTTGCTGCCATGGAGTTTGGTTGGTTTGGAAAGCGTGATATTTGACTTATATAACAGTGTTTTCCCATCAGAAAAGGCTGTCTGACGACATATATGCATCACAGTATGATGCATGTGAAACTTATATGAACCAGCCAGTACCACAAGAGCTAATGACAACATTCTTATGACTGTGCAACTGCTATTTATAAAAAAAATTGAACAAAATGTTTGTTTAGCTCTCCAGTACAGTATAGTCATAAGAGCATTTGCACCCTCCCTCTGAACTCTGCCTTTAGAAGTAAACATTAAATTTCCATATTTTGACTGAATCACAGAGTGCAACAATTTTCCAAAAATTGTGCTCAACTATGGGATTTTCGCTATGGGAAAATTCTCCCATTTTTAATGATGTTTCCAACCTATTTATTTCACTCATTAAAGTTATTTTTTTCATTTTAGTACCAGTCCATGCAAGCTGCACTGCCTACATGTCGTGACTGTTTTTTATTTCAGCCAGCATTCAGCCTGATCTCTCAGCTTGCTCTCTGTGAACAGTGTGGGTCAGAAGTTCAGCAGCAGCGCAGAGAATCACTTATGTGAAAGGAGTGTGTGGCTCAAATTACTCCTGGAAAGCAAGAAGCTGCCGAGCCCACTTTACAAACACTACAGAAGCTAATGAGGACCGAAATTCAAGCCCTGAGAGATATGGGACTGGGCCAGAATGCCAGTGAATCTGTGCACAGCAGAACTGCTGCAGTATGGGAACGTTTCTCTAGTACAAGCTTCATAAATCACTACATTGCACTGCAACCCTTCACAGAAGGAAAGATGATTGGGAAAAAAAAGCAGTTACAGTGAAGAAATACAGTAAGATAACCTTGATGTGGAGAAAATCAGCAGGATGAATGATGTGGTTTAATAACATCCGTTGCATTTCAGATTAAACAAACCGGCTCAGACAGACCTCAGAATTGTGTGGTTTGGCCATCTACCTGACATGAATGAACATGTTCTTTGTGTGCCAATTCCTTGACATTAATTCTTTGTGAGTGTGACATTCCTCGTGGTCCAGCAAGCACAGGGAGGAGAGACAGAGGAAAAGTGAAAAGTAAACAAAGGAGGGAAGGGAGGGAGAAAGAGGTGGAGAAAAAGGGAGGACAAAAGAATGTGGATGGATGGATGAAAACGAGAGAGAAAGAATTGAGAGGGAGAAGAATGGTTGAGAAAAATTACTAAAGGATGAGAAAACAGGTGGACGGTAGTAGGAAAGGACTGATAAAATGAGAAGTGAGAAGTATGTAAAAAAAAAATACTGGAAAAGAACAGAGAGAAATGCAGTGTCAGGAAGTCTGGCTGAACAAAGGGACACTTAAAACCCAGACATGGCCCATTGTATTCATAAATCTACAACAAGAAGCTGGTCTCTCATTTGTTTACTTCAGCTTAAGCTTCACCTTTGCTATATTTTACCAGACAGTGTTTCAGAATGAACAGTAAAGAAATAAGTCTTCTTAGCATGCTTAACGCTCTTACACCACTGACACAACAGATTTGTTCAGGTTTATCTGCCTTCATATTGTCTATCTAAAGGTTATATTTAGGTAGAATCATACAGCTAAGCATTTGCATAGCTATAGAATACAGCCATACAACTGTCTAGTAGGATTAGTGACAACTCTGTGATTTACAGAGCAGGAACAGGAACAGATAAAGAGACTGTGTGTGTATTTGTTTACAATTTCCAAAGTGCAGGGGTGGAAAGCAATACCTGAAATTCCTTGGATTGGCTTGACATGGACTTAAGCACACATACCCAAAGGATTAGTTACTTGTTCAGTGGCATAACTACACAAAATGTTCATCATCTAATGTCAAGTCTTGGTTACGTCAGAGTCTATGCTAACCCTGGTCTTTGTTGTATATGCCCTATACCTTGTCAGCAGCCAAAATGAGGGCAGCAGGAATGCATGTAGGCATGTAGGAACACAAGCTTGATCTCTGTCCTCCACCTGTGCCTAAGGAATGTGAGTGCATCCTGCCCAGCTGTGACAGAGCAGGCGGCACACTAATGACCCTGAACTACGCTCTGTGGACAAGGCAGTGCAGGTAAGACAAAAGGTAGGACATGTCTCGTGCAAGGCTGTCAAAAGTACTGATACTTAAGTACTTTTTCAATACCGTTTGTCATTTTACAAGTTACAAAAGCATGTGTAAAACTGTGCAAATAGAAAGACTACACACCTAGAAGACTTCATGACTTTCTCCCTCCACAAATTAAAGTAGGCCCTGAAGCTACAATGTCTGTGTGGTTTTGTACCAAGATATAGTCGCATGAGCAAAAGGAAAGATAATTTTATAAGGGACAGCAATGTTGGTGATGTATATTTTGCAAGATGAGAGATGTAGTTCACTGAGCAGTTTCACAGAAAACTAAACAGTGATGCAATAAACCTGTGACAAACTGTGCCTATCTTGACTTGTAAAATTATTGTTTGTGAAATTCATGGCACAATTTAAATGTCAACAAAAAGTTATTTGTCTCTCTCAATGAACTGCTCCCAGTGGAAGGGGAAGGGACAGGCAGAAAATGAAGGGGAGGGACTTCAGCTCTCTATAAAATTATTTTTTGTCCTGCCTGAAATTGGGTTTGCAGCAAAACCAGTGTTCAACTTGCTACAACCATAGATTGTATATTAAACAGGAGTACAACCTATTTAATATTCCATCTATGGCTCAAACTCACGATTTGGACTGCTGTACAAATTTTTGCATGTGCAACAGCTGCATATTGCCCCGTTAATTTTATATTTGATTTAAAAAAAAAAGAAGAAGAAATTAGCCTATTTTTGTGTGCATAGGCTTTTTTCCCTTTTTGCTGTGGTATTGAAAGAGATCTGGAATATCATTTTTTTTATTCTAGTGTTGTATCAAGGATTAAAATTTTAATGTTGTGACAACTCTAGTGCAATGGCAATTTGCTTCACAAGGCACCGTCTCATAATATCTTGTGTGTATACCACAATAAGATATTTTTATATGATATAGTCTAAAGATTAAAAGAAGAGACTTGCATAACACAAATCTTTAAGATACTGCATAAAGAGAAGAACTGACCTTCATCATATCTTTGCCTGGACACACTTCCTGGTAATGCACTGGGCACACCCTCGTACAGGCCCTCCCCCACAAAGTCTGTGTAGAAAAGCATAAAAGACATGACAGCCATCCAGCTGCAGAGCTGAGCCACACACAGCTGCCTCATCACCCGCGGGACGTGGCAGTAGCTCCTGTAAATGGCCGGGGTCATGGACCAGCATGTCCTCAGCAGGCACAGCAGGGGTCCTGACTTCAGCAGCCTCAGTTTGCACTTCAGCAGGTAGCAGCATGAGCGTGGCACGCCGCACCGGCCGGCCTCCATCGCACCAGTCCCTGACTCAAGTAATGATCCAGAGCCTGCCAAGACACTGCTGGCACACGAGGGTTCCTCAGAAACCTTCATGGTGATGAGCACACTGGAGATGAAGATGAGGATGAGGAGGGAGAAGAGGCACTCGGCCTGGCCTCCAAGGTAAGCGGAGAGGAGGCCACGACTCCAGTCGAGTGCAGGTAGCAAATAACCAACACAGCCTCCCAAGCTGACCATGAAGGAGAACATGGCAAAGGCTTGGCCGCAGTCCTCCTCGTCCCGATACAAGTCCGACAAAAGAGCCTCCAGTGGTGTGAAGCACACCTGTCCACAGAAGTCCAGGAGCCCCACCCCAAGGATAAGGAAGCCCACCTGTAGCAAAGCAACAATGACATTAGAGTTAATTTCTTATTTTGTGTGGTTTGTAGGGATAATTCACCACAAGGACAATCACAAACGATGAACAGGTGTCCTACCTGGAGAGTCCGCCCACCCCAGGCAAGGCGTGCAGCCAGTACATCAGCGTGGGGAATGATGACAAGCGCCAACAGGACTCCCAAAGACAGCAGCCAGATGAAAGGCCGTCGCCTGCCATAACTGCTGTTGCAGTGGTCACTGGCTGAGCCAATCAGAGGGATGAACAGAAGGCCGAGCACTGGACCGATACCTGTAGACAGAATCAGGGATAAAACAAGTCAGTTTAGTTAAAAGGGAAAATTTAGAACTATTCATGTTGTAGTCAATTGAAGGAATAAATTCCTCATTGCATGCTGACTGAGAAAGCTGAGTTCTCATGCTGCTGAATCTGATGTTCTTCCTGCATCTAGCGATGTCATAGTGATGTAGTTGGTTTTATGGAAGAACTACAGGCTATTTCAGCTTGGATTTCTGGTCTCGGCCTATAGATAGCAAGGGGGCGTGCTAGATAAGCATTTTTGTCATTTAATAGTATGTTTTGGCCAACAAAGTAATAGATAGAAACTGTGCAGCACATGGGGGTGCAACTCTAGTTTTAAGTCAGTGCCTTAGTTAAGGGCATACATGTTGTATGAAGCCAGAGCGCACAGAGTAAACCAGTGCAAACATGGGGAGAACATGTAAACTCCACACCAGATGTGACCCCAGCTAACTACTGAGCCACTAAGTCAGAGACAGTACTAAGAGAGCGCATAGAGGAGGAACAGCAAACACACATAGGATAGGACAAAGTAGAAGGAAATTTGGACAAGGGCATGTGGGCACAATATGAATTTACAAATGTTTCAAAACAGACTGCATAAGAGGGACAAAGTATTTTCCTTCTGAAACACTGTCACACGTCAAGTTGGTATGATGTCCTTAAAATGACACATTCCATTTCTATTCAGAAATATCCCACACCAAAAACACAAGTAAAATCTCTGTTCAGCGTCAGTGGCTTAGAACAGTTACTATGACTGTTTGGTGTTCAACACATTAAACGACGTCTACTGGTCCTGTCAGGTCCTCCTTTCAGCTGCCCTACAGGGGGTGAACTGCATGTGTCCCTCTGCCATCATCCCTGACTGCTGCTGATGGTTCATACAGATGGCCCGCTGCCTGAAGGTAACCCACCCCCAGCTCATCCTCTACACGTGGTCGGGCCTGGCTAATTAGAACACACCATGTTCAGACACAATATCTAAAACGACCCAATCTCGGGGCTACAGTGTGACATTTAAAAGGTATCCTGCAGAGTTTTCATTATGGACGAGCATGAATTTGTTTACGTCCAATGTTTCTCATCAAAAGGCACTTTGTCAAAAGCCACGTTGTGAATTCATTCTGTCCTCATGCTTATAAAACACATAATACAAACTAGGGCTAAGCTGATAAACTGATTATATATATTTATATATAAATATATATATATATATATATAAATATTTATTTATTAGGGGTGTGTCTAACTGACTGAGACTGATTCAGTATGTATCTCGATACATGTTAAACAATACAATATATTTTAAATAGCAATCGATTCGGTTCGATTCAGCTCTGTCACGATCCGATACGATATGAAGTAATACAAGATAATGTAATGTGTGAAATTTTACATTTTGATTCAACTAATGCTATATTTGTAGAGTGCTATTAGTTACAAAAAGACATCCTGATAGTTTTACTAAATATAGTAACAGTAGAGACAGAGAGAAGGAGACGTTACAGTGATGTTAACATCTTATTATGAGTCTTGTGTAAATGAGATACTGTACAAAAAATGAGAATCTGGGAACAAACTTTAAAACTGTTTAAAATATTAGTATTTTTGCAGTGAGATGATCTGCTGCTCTGTTTCATATGAAGAGTGCTGTGGTTTGGACTAGTGTGGGGGAACAGTGACCCACAGAGACGTCATGTCACTGAGAGAGCAGGTAACACAGAACATCAGACTCGCGTCTCTGTACTCTGCTGTCTGACACGTTTTGCATGAATGATTTGCAGCAGTGTTCCTCATCTTTCTTATAAAACCCAGAACTTATTCTACACTTGTGCGCTTATGAAAGTTTGGTCGTGCGATGCGGTACAATGTCACTTCTGTCACTGTTTGCAGCGCTGTCTGTTTTGAGCAAATGAAGAGGAGACACAGAAGAGGGAGGAGGGAGCGCTTGTTCTATGTGAGCACAGCAGCAGGCGTCCAGCGAGAGCAGTGCAGGCAGAGGCAGGAGGAGACAGAAAATGGAGGAAAGTTACAGTGGCAGCTCCCTGATGCCAAAAATGAAACATATGCGCGTCCTAATGAGATTTAACGATGCGCTAGTGCAGCATCGATTTGTTTCCAATTCATGTTCAGCTTTTAAACTGAACCAATGCACTCGTATCTTACACATTAAAGTCCGATGCATAAGTGAATCGTTACACCCCTAATTTGTATATACATATACATATATATATACACACATATACATATATAAAATTATATGAGGGCACTGAAACCATAAACTTTTCCATTGTAACTTTAATAATTATAAATAATTATCAATAAAAAAACAAATACAACAATTTAACTTAAGGAAAAGCATCAAACATACATAAAAATAAAAAACAAAAACAATCTGTATTATGCTCTATAAAAAATGTGGGACAATTATGCTGAGACTGATACAGACCACGCCAATACCATCGGCTGACCAATATATCAGACTAGCCCTAATACAAACCTCCTCCAAAACACCATTATCTACAGCACCACTAGGGGTCAAAAACTCCACAGCAGATTACCATGACTGAAATACACAACTTAACCAACATCCATTTATAGTCTTGATACAGTTTCACAAGAACCTAAAACACAGAGAAAGGAAGACGCATTTTGTTTTTCTGGTGTCTGAAGAGCACTCCAAAACACACAGAGTCCAGGGGGCCCTGAAAATAGACGAGCACAGACAAAGAGACCGACGGGCAACTTGAGAAAGACAGACAGGTCGACTGCAGCTAGGCAGTCAGTAACTCCACCACCTTTCATGCTGCTGCAGCTGTGGAGGCTCATCCTAACAATCTTCACCATCCACAGCTGTAACTCTTACTGTCTCACACTGTCCCCACTCAGTAGCTGCTCACTACTCCCTGCAATATATACTGTATATATCGCACACATACCAAAGCATGCTTTGCAGCCTCTCAACAAAATACAAGCTGCTTTCAAGCTCTGTTTAGACACACACACACACATAAATCAGTGTGACATCTAATCTTACCCACACACGCTACATATGATCCTACCTAATATAAAACGTGTCACATTCCACAATGTGCTTTGTTACTTAAATACACGTAAATATGCTTAAAATAACAAGAGTAATGGACACGTCAGTATCTTCTTCACTTCCAGAGAGGAAACTGGAGAAAGAAAGTAACAACTGGAGAATGAAGCAGCCAACAAATGGCTATTACATAAAGTAGAAAGCAGCCATCTGAGAACCTGACACTACTGCTTGGGGAAATTAGCTTTAACCCTCCCAAGACACAATATCTATCTTCATTCAAATAACACTCCGGCACTCCATTATAATACAGGCAGATGAGAATTAGGTTGAGTGCCATTTCCAGATTGGCTTACAGTGCAGCATGTTTGGGAGAAACTCTACAATGAAATCATTTTTCTGCATATCACCAGCAGCTGTTACAGAAACGGAAGAGTAGAAGTGTATATTGTTTAATACTTTATACTTGAATAGTCACTTCTGTCAGCCTTTTACGTCGGTGAAATTGTATCTATCATCTGTATAGTCACAAGACAATGTCTCAAAGAGACTCCTTTAGTGAAGACCATGTGAAGGTCATTTGGCCTGACAGGATAAATAAGGCAACCATTCACGTTGCTTACAAGTAAACTCAGTTACAATGTGCAAACCATATGGGTGATGTTAAAAGTGTGTATGCACAGTACACACATGCCACAATTTGCTAGCACCAACATGACTGGCCCTTTTCAAAACCTGTCTTAATGTTTGCGTCGGGCAGAGTTCCAAATAGTTTCAGTAAATTCTTACAGACTATTGTTAGACTGAAAGGTCTGAGGCAACTGAAGCCACAAATACACAACCACAGGCAAAACTGAATTACATGTTAGCCAGACATAATGGTGCGGTCATCAGCTGCAGACCAGTGTTTGTGGTGTGTATGACCATTTTTGCACAAGGCAGTGCACTGCAGAGAGAGGGATACTTTTCATGGCTGTTCTCAGAATTCCTGGATATGATCATGCACCTCACTGTAAAAAAATTACACAAGTGAAATATATCTTAAAGGGATAGTTCACCCAAAAATGAAAATTCAATCATTATCGACTCATCCTCATGCTGATTGACTGCATTGGAGAATCTCCCAAACAATGGAAGTGAATGTTGACCAATTTTCAAACTTAAAAAAACAACAGAATAAAAACATAAAATGCCTCCATACTGCTCGTCTTGTGTAATCCATGTCTCCTAAAGCTCCAACATGCCAAGTTGACTAAAAAATGGCATGATGAGACTTTAGGAGACATGGATTATGCCAGACAAACATTATGGAGGCATTTTCTGTTTTTTTCCAGTTGTTTTTTACATTTGCAAACCGGTCTCCATTCACTTACATTGTTTGGGAGATTATGCAACACTGTTGGCTAACAAAATAAACCCAACCTTCAACTGGCATGACGGTGAGTAGATAATGACTGAATTTTCATTTTGGGTGAACTATCCCTTTAAAGTGAAAGATAATCCACATTAAAACGGCTAAAAGGAACATTCATATTGTGTTGATTTTGGAGGCCCCTCTGGAAAAAACGATGGTGTTTCTAGGCATTAGGAGAAAAAGCATGGATTTTTTTCATCAGTTTTGTAGAGACACCATTTTACCAGGAAATATTGTGCCTGGTGGCAGACAGATGAAAGTGAGACTTACAGGGAATCAATCTAAACAGATAGCGTCATTATTCTATAGCCATTGCACTGTGCAATCAATATTTACTTCATAATGATAAATTAAAGCAAAAGAACTGTGTATTACCACTTAAAATTGAGACTGTTTCTTAACCAGTTTGAAACTCTTGTAGAATGTTTTAATACCCTCGATTATAATTCAGTGTTAGATGACACAAACACACACTTCAACATCAAAAAAGCCTCTCTTACACAGTCTCAACCAAATATAACAATAATGAGGTTTCTTGGCATCAGTAGCTCACTAACACTACAACAGTGTAAAACTTTAAAGGTAAGTGACTGCGAGATTATCCTGGGTCTGTCATATCTCTGTACATATCATTTCCATCAAGTCCAAACGGAAGATGAGCATTCTGGATTCAAATACATGCTGCCTGCATGATAAATTTCTTTTAAGCCTTTGGTTTGCCATCGAATCAATGTTTACACACCACCTGGTGTGTAACAAAAAACAATGCTTTGTATTTTCTGGCTAATTGTTGCCTGTGCCTCTCAGTGGCACTAATGTGCAACCATCACCTAAGAGGAACACAGACTTAATGGATCATCACTCTAACCTTCTGCACCTTTTACCAAGGAGCAGTGTTGTTTCACAATGCCTCTAAAGAGTGGTTGAAGTGAAAACTGGTTTTGAATTTCAGTGTTTGCCAAATCCCGTACCAAATTTTTCTGCCAGTTCTAGTTCAGATCCTATGCAAAATGCACTCCATAAAATAAGTTAGTAGAGCTAATCAGTTGTCAAGCATTGTGTTCTGTGCTACTGTGATGTACAATATAAATGTCATTACATATATGTTTTTTTTAAGTCAAAGGATTAAGCATTGCATATACGCTTAGACAGTACATATTATATGTAGTAATAGTAGTTATTTTAACTAATAGAAAATGAGATAAGATACATTTAGTGGAAAAATAGTTGCCCCTTGTTTTACAGTGTGTAATGGAATTTCATGAACCGCAATGAGTAACACTGTGTGTCAGTCTGTCTGGAGATCGTGTCTCTTCCCCAGGCAGTTTGCCCTCCTGCTGCCTTCAAATTAGCGCCTGATTACAACCTCCACAAAACAACAGGTGATTTGGCCACTGATTTGGGTAACGGCCTCAATTATGTCTTTATGACCTGAATGGGAAAGAAGATAGGAGCCCTGTGGCATAGTCACACTTCTGTGGAACACACAAGGTCATGTCTTGATGTGTCAAACTCATTTACAAAGCGTACAATCCTCGGAGGGAACAGCCTATTCTGATTTACAGCATTTCTCATGGCGTCAGTAGCAACTAATGAAATAGTTTTCCATTTGGATTACAGATTTAATGTAACCACAGCAAACAAAGCATTCAGACTGATTAAAATAAAACCTCATTTCTTTTCAGCCCTACAGTAATACACAAAGTATTGCAAATTGGATAAATGGCACTCAATAGCTCTAAAATATATATTTTGAAACACTTGGACAAGTAACAATCACTCCTGTGGTCAGTAAACAAGCCACAGAGGAGACAGTTGAATCCATGATGCAGTGAGTGTCTTTTCAATATTAAATACCTCGTCACAAAGGGACAAAGATGGAAATGATGAGACTATGAATATGTGTGAGAAAGAAGAGAACACATGCACACTATGAGGTAGCAGGGATATAACGAACAATCAGTCCGGATTAATATATTGATTCACTGATCAACATTCCAAAAAACATTGACGTAAAGTGAAAACATCAGTCCAGGTTATCATCATCTTTAAAGATAAGCCTTTATTTTGGAATTCTATAGCACGTCTATGTCTATGAACCTTGACAGTTATTACTGAATTTTATATTTTTGTTAAATGTTCTTGTTGCTAAGCCATGTTTTATGTGAGTTAGTGGACTGGACTGAAATTATTTATAAATATTTATGCACTGTTTTTTCTTTTATGGCCAAACGCAGAAAAAAAGAGGCAGCAGCTCCTTGTATAACTGATTGCTATGAGATGATGATATTCCCATTTAACACAACCACAGACCCCTGAACTGAATTGAAATCATATCATGGCAGACTTTGTGATATCAGGAAATATTATATCACTGTCCAAAGAACTGATATAATATCAGTTCCCCCCATGCCCTTACCTAACACCATGGTCATGTAGCGCTCCTCCACTCCAGCCTCCAGTAGCAGCGGGGGCACGTATGTGATGCCAGCTGCCACACAGATCTCCAGGCCACAGGTCAGGGAGTTCAGCAGGACGAGACGCCACTGAGACCTCCATCCAGGCATATTTACAGGGGCTGGCTCGCCTGTCTTCCCCTCTGGGATGGCCACTACTGAGGGCTGGGGAGGGGGGATGAGGGACCCGGGCAGGGGCAAGGGGGGGAGCGTGGGGAGACAGATGGTGCCCCAGTGGGACGAGAAGGCTGTCGGAGAGGGACAGCGGCAAAGACACGTGGATGTCTCAGATGACCTGGAGGATTCATCCTCTTCTCAGCATTCTGGATCTGAGGAGGAGTGGGAGAGGAGAGCATTGAGCAATGGAAAGAAAGTTTGAGAAACTTTTGAAGAAACACCTAAATGTGACATGGTCTCTAAAGAGCATGTCCTCTAGTATATAATTAACCACTATTTCAGACCGTTAGAAAATGTGAGTAAGGGCTAAGGTATGTCATGTTAGACAGGTCATTCCCAGGTTACTACACCTGGAGGTCAACGGCCTCAGGTTGCATGGGGAATGTCTGTGTGACAGCTCTCTCACAGCAGAGTGCAGGTTTCCAGAAACAACAGTCACAAGGATATGATATTGATGTATTCTCAGAGCTCCTCAGCAACAGCTTCAGGACAGCAGGAACAACAACAGGCGGACAGAGGTGATGAGTCAGCTGGAGCGACGTGGCAAACACACCAAACCATTTGCCAGCTGAATTCTTCCTCTCCCTGCTGCTTTGCTCGCCTGTTCTTTAAGTCTCAAAATGCGTTCGGTTGAGGTTTGGGAGATCAACATTTTTTTTTTTTTTTTTTTTTAAAAGGAGTCTAAGTTCTAATTTCTCTCTTTACTGCATCTCACTTTCCTTTCTCCATAATAATTCTACTATTAGTGGGAGGATCTAATACCCAGCCTTTCCCTGGCTGACCCTGTCATTATCTGTATTATTAAGCTCCAACTGCAGTTTTAGTCTCGTACACGAAACCTCCTTCCAGAAGTGTTCGGCAGATTACTACCACCGTTCAGCTGAGAGAGCATAAGACAGACTTCAGCACCTGAAAAGACGTGTGACTACAAAGAGACTATAATGCAGGAGGAAGATTAAGTCATTATGTCACATGCGAGAGGGATGATTTAAAACAGCATATTTTCCCGTGCTAGTTTAAGAGACAGCAAGCTCATAAACTGTGTTGTCACAGTGATACATTTAATTCAGAGATCAAGTTTTGTGTATCAAGACAAACAAAAACAGCAGTATGAACCACAACAACCTTGTTATTTTCTGCACTGATAAAGTCAACCACATGTTGAAAGATACTTTATCCAGTGACAGTAGCTGGCATTCTCCATTATATGCTTATAACTCTAAAAATCAGTCTGCACAATGATTTTAGGTTTAATTTTAGGTCTGATTTTAATTCAAAAAGCAAAAAAAAAAAAAAAATTCACTTAAGAGAAATTGGACTGTGGAGAAACAGACTGATGAGGCAACATGTCTTCAGTACATCAGGCTGCCTCCAATCTGTGCACAGTCATGCACAGATTTGTCTGCTGCTAACGAGCAAAAACAAAAAATAAAACCAAGATATTTTCGTCATCATCCACCAATGAGGTGTGCGTTCTTTTAAAGCAGAGGGAAAGAGCAAGAACAGTCAGAACAGCCGCAAACACAGAAACAACAAGGTGCTATATTTGCATTTGGTGTGACATTTCTCTGCCAATGCTGCCCATCTGTTCTCTCCCAGCAAACAAAATGGATGTCATCATCTTCAACAAGACTTGGTTAATCACAGAAATGTGCTCCGCTCAGTAAGTGATCTCATCAGATTCAGCTTCATACAGCATTACAAGGAAAAAAATCATTTCCATTAGGTAACATGTATAGTGCTGAACAAACAGCTGATGAAGAGACAAAACAGATGACATACTGTTTTCTCAAGGATCTGGAGTTGCTTGGGGCATTGCAACAAAGTTTTCATTATCAACTCAGGAAATCCATGTCCTTAAACCTCCTGGTTTAACATCACTTGCAAAAATCACTGTCATCAGTCATCCCAGACTAACATGGCTCATCTAAAACCTATAGGGCTGACGCAACAAACACAATTTTGAAATATTGCACTGATGACAAGCAGCCTCAGAGGATGGCACACAACCACAACATGATTTTTCTTTTTTAGGGGTTCAAGCGGCAGATCTTGCTGCAGACCCCTATTGTTTTTGTTTTGATTACTCTTTTTCTCTTTCTTTCTTTATTTCTGATAAATTTTCTCCAGCAAAAACATTTGTGCAGCAAAAAACAGAAGATGAAAACCCACCAAAATTGGCAGGTGGGTTGCAAATTTCACCCAGTTTTATCAAAATCCTATTTTTGCTGACTTGTCTTAGACCATTGGGCCAATCGCCCTGAAAATCAGTCAGAATTATCTACAGACTTTGCTGATCTAAAGTTATCAAAGGAATTTTGATCCGTCAATCTGTTTTGATTTTACACAGCAATCAATTTTTATCAAAATAGCTCATTTGCAAAGAGAAAAGTTTATATCTCATAATTGACTGCATGGAAAATCACAAAATCATTATGCAAATCAGTCAATGCATGAATTTTTGTAATGACTGTAAAAAATGGGTGTGACCTATTACAATAAATCTAAATTCATAGACATTTCACAATCCAAACCTGAAAAAAAAAAAAATCAGCCATACGTCCTACAGAGCTGAAATTTCTTTAGCACATCTGCTGAATTGTGACAAAAGTTTGCTTCACTGCAACCTGCGGTCAATTCAAAATTGTGAACGTTCAGCCTCATTTGTTTTCAGCCAACTAAAAAACGAGAGTAATCGGTTGGATGCAAATAACTTTTTTTGATGTTGCATTTCGTGAAAGCTTACACTGCAGCATGAGCTGTACTAGGTTTGTTGTTTTATGGAAGTGATCCTCGTCATCGGTGTGTGTTTTGTCACTACTGTATGCAAATTGACATGTCCCAAAGGTAATGATATAACTATGTGTGCAAAAGAAAATGGTAAAACTGCATGAATTAATTTGCTTGGTAACATTGTGCATCTATTACTAGAACCCAGCAGCTAGGCTGCACTGCCCACTGGGCAGTGACATTACTGCACCCCATTACTTTACTCATTGTAAAATGAATATGCAATACAAATAAAAGACTGGTGCTAATACCACTACTGGTTTAAGAAAATGCCAATACACTTGAGTATCATAATATTGTTTTGGGATACTGAATTGATTCTGTATTTTGATATTGTGATACAGGCAAAGATAGATAGCAGTGATTCATTGTGTTGTGTTAAATGCACATCTGCTAGATAACAGTGTTATTTATCTTCACTGTTCTGATTGCATTAAAAAAGTTAACTTTCTAACTCAAGAGTTTATGATATGGTGCTGTGTTCTTTAAAGTATATCAGTTTTCCTAAAAAATGATTTAAAATAAAAAAAAAAAAAAAAACATATGACCATGTTCACAGTATTGCAATATATTACAATACCGCACACCATGCTGTTGAGCCAATCTAAATAACCACAGAGGAAATTTCATCACCCCGACAACCCTACTAAAACTGATGTGTGCCTTTCATATCATTGTTATCAAAAATCTTGACTGAATGTCATCAGTGATGCCATCAGAGTTCCTACGGCATTCATACATTCCCAGCTCAGTCATTGCGAGTCCATTGATATCGAAGCTCTTTGAGAATCTGAAGGACAAAGCAACAGTGTTAGCAGGCTGGACCTAGCAGGGGCCTGGGTCACTGAGAGAGAGGACCATTTCACACCCGTCAGATCTCATTCCCACCCAGCCTGGGTACACTGAAAGACGCCCATCAGGGGACCAGCCTTTGCCCCTACGGCCTGTCTGGCCACTACAACCCCCTACCAACATATTCTATGTGTATGTGTATATGTACAACCTCTCCGACTCCCTCTCCGCTGCATTTCTTCCTCATCCTTCCTCAGCCCCTGAGGTCAGCTTCGTCCCTGACCTGCATTCTGAGAGGAACCCTTTTGACATGTCTGCCCACGACTGAGACTCAGAATCATAAAGGCATAACCAGTGTGAATGCTTTCTATTGCAGCTCCAGCTGACTCTCTGTCAGATGTTCTCACTGGAAACACAAGGGCCCCCAGTGGCAAGAATAGAGACATCTGATTTGTCCACCCAGACAGCCGCGGTTTGTCTGGATGCCTGCCCGAATGCAAGTCAGATTCCAGGGTTTTGTAAATTGAATGGTTGCTTAAATCTTGACCTGAGTCAGAGTTAGGACAGATGCAGGGGAGGATTGAAGTACTCAGACACAGTGTCAGGAACACAGGGATGTAGTGGAGAGAAGCATTTATCAGTCCATTTATCCACCTCAAAGTCAAACATAAAAATAAAATCCAGTTGTTTGTTTTAAATATGGTACTCTTTAGCCAATGTGATGTTTGTACAACGGGCACAAAGCACTAAAGAACTCAAGTTTGTATTTTAGGGATGGAAGACAAAACGCGCACACAGGCAACCCACATAGTCATTCCACCACCCGTTTAATGACACCTCTGACTCTACAATGTATTCTAGTCATGCCCTCCGTCGTCTTCCCATAGCCTTGGAGACACAAACACACGCACACACTGTTAGACAAACAGCCCTCCTTGTCACCTTATGTGTTTAAACACTACAATATGAGCCAGGCTGCTGAGAGGAAGGGGGTGGGGGTGAGGGGCTGCTTTTGTCAGCTCTCCCACTGCTCCATTACCAAGCCCTATTCAGCCGCAGGCCCCCCCAAAAATCGGTCCTAATGACTCTGAGTGGTATTCTTACAGTACAAAACAGGCTTTGTATACATTGTGCCAGGGAGAGTAATGTGATATAGTGAGGTATCAAGTCCATTTCCAAGTCTTTTATTAACGCACAGTTCATATAGATGGTAGGATATAGAAAGTGTGTGCATATGTGTGTGTAACGTTGGGTGGGGGGGGGGGGGTCTCCCAGCAGACAGCATGGTCGGGAAGAGAAGAGGGGAAGGAATTGCTCTGAGATGACATCAGAGCCACAAGCACAGTGGAGGCTGTGGCTGTAGAAACCTCAGCAGGAGGGTCTGGGTTGTGTGTTTGGCTCAAGCTGAATGGCTGCAGCGCTGTGGCCGTCCTCCCTCTGAGTTCCTGCACATTAATGGACCTGACCGTCTGCATAGAGGGACAGCAGGACCAGCTTTTATGCTGACTGCTCCCCTGGCTTACTTCCTGCAAACGTCTCTCTGTGACTCTCCTTCTTTGCTGTCTGAATAACATAGTTAAATGAGTTAAGTGACCCTGAATGAACACTGCGCTGCTTACAATGCTGCCATAATATCACTACCTCAGCACTTCCTAACGGTGCACATTGGCATTGTCGTGGATTTCATAGGAAGAGACTGGCATCACTGAATGAGGGCCCCAGACAGGACACTGTCCTCAACATGTCCTCTGTTATAAATGTCAGTTTTGCCTGATGTCAAGCAACAACAAAAAACTTACAAATATTTGTCCTCTTAACTGCAGCACAATTTATCCATCTCGTTTTGATGTAAGTTTTGGAGATATCTGCCTTCTCTTGAATATAATCAAACTAGAGCCACATCACTGTGCTAGCTAACTCAGTGGCGCCAACATTACAGTTCAACTGAGGAGGATGTCATTGATGTTTACATCATAAGCCTGTTGTCCCTGAGTAGATAGATGTTTCCGTCACAGTGCTACGGTTGGTGGGTGTGGTTTGGAACAAGGAAAATAAATACTACATGAAACTGCTCACAACAAGGTCTGGATCATACTGATGAAATGGGTCATGATTTCTGGAAAGCGATATTGCTGTTGAGTTTTTCAAATGTATTTCTTTCGCAGTTTGAGAACCACAAGCTGGGTGCCATTTAGTTTCATTATATTCAAGACAAGACATCTTTATGTCTGATATCTCCAAAACTCAGCAACTAACACCAAAACTATCTAGATTTTTGATTTTGGGGTGACCTTTCCCCTTATTAAACAGATCTGTTAACCAACTCTGTCATAAATCTTATACCTCGATGACTGAGATTAATTAACTGTTATTATCTCTATCAGCATTTAAACTTCTTCTGTAGACATCAACTGACATTTCATCTGCTTTCTGTTCTGACTAATCAGCTGATGGTTAGCCTGCTTTCAGTCCTTCAGCGCTTACTTCATGTTCCTTCAATGCTCACATACACACTGCTTCAACTGTCGACAGGCCTTTATACTTGAAGCTAAAACTTCAAATGCTAACAGTGATTACACATCAACTTTTTTCAACTGCTTTAATGGTTTAAGGTATGTTAGAATAGAAAATGAGATTAATGTTCGCTTCCTGTAATTTGCCCAATTTGACTGCTGTAGTGTTCATAGTTCAGCTTAGCCTCCGACTGAACTCAGAACTCACCCAAAACTTCAGTTCTGTCACTCTCTCCTTTTTCTTCTCATCTCTGTACCTTTATGAAGCAGATTCATACAGCCTGGGGAAACATTTTCAACCTGCACAAATGCTTCTTTGCATCAAATCAGGCAAATCTGCAACTGATCGTCTTCAATTCACATAGACTTTATACGCAATTGAACTGCTTCTGAAACTTGCTTCACACTCTCTAAACACACAGACCTCAAATGGCACAATCGTTTAATACCCACACCTCAACTGCCACTTTAAAAACTGCCACTTCCGTTCTTTAACTTCAACTGAGACTTCCAACAGTTGTAAGTGCTAAAGTTTAAAGCAATTCCCATACAACAATTCACATAAAAAAAATTATTCAAAGACATTTTAACCTGTTTGCACATTAAATTTTCAGCATGAGCAAGACCACTATTTTTTTTTAAGTGATTGTACCTTTTTCTAATTTATAAACATTACAAACAGATTTTACAATTCTTCCCACCCACTTTTCATCTGCAGCTTTTTTCTCCATATCTCCTAAGTTCATCTCTACATCGCTTCCTGGCCTGTGATCCAGATGAGGACCCCATCACACCTCTGGCACCCTTTTACCAAACACACCGTTTCCATCTGTTACTGACAACTGGATAATAACATGTTACTTGTCTTATCTACTTCAATAAAAAAAGTTTAGCGTTTGATTTGTGTTCTGCCTCTGCTCACTTGAAAGGCAGCACTGACCACGCTGACCCTACCCCCCAGCCTGTAATCTTAAGCCCACATCCGTCACTGCGACCCCTGACCCTGCCTTTCACCACAAATCATGTGACCAACCTAAAATTTCAAAGCTGTCTGCTGCTAATAGTCTCCTCCTGTACTGCGCTGCCTAGTTAAAGTAAAAGTCAACCTGTCCCCAGTTATTTTAAAGCAGTGCTTCTGAGAGAAGATACTATGGGAGGACGTACATCTTATAATGGAACAGGAAAGACGACCTTGTCTTATTTCTGGAGGGTCTAATGACACTCTTTGCACTGCCAAAATGTGAAGTGCTCTTTCCATCTCTGCACCTAATTAGGACAATGACTCAGAATAAGTCCCTTAAGTTTCAAAGACCAAAAAGATGACAAGAAACTAATAGTTCATGGCTCCTGAGAGAGCAATGCTATCAGTGTCTTCAAGAATTATTTTAGGAAGAGAATGTAATTTCTGGTTCTATTATCATCGCAATTCCTCAATTTTCCATTCACTCATAAGATAGAAATACACCACAAGTATTTTAAACAGCATCTAAACCTTAATGGACTGCAGACCCCAACCTTGAAAAAGTGAGAGGAGAAAGGATCAGTGCTTATCTGAGGGGGGCCACATGGGACCCGCACAGACACACAAACACCCACACATATCACACTTATCAGGTGAACATGAGAGGAATGCAGGCGAGGCTGGGTTGCCCTGGTGTGGGATTAAGGTGTGTGTGTATATGTGTGTGTGTCAGAGGGTGAACTGAGGGAAGCCTGCTTGCGCCTCTGTCCACACCAGAGCATGATGCCAACTCCAGCTCAGGGAGGTGACCATTATCATTCTTGCCCATGCAAATAACATGACAATGGAGCACAGCAGAGTTCTGCTGTTTTGCCTCTTGTGAGTCAGTGTGGTTGATAACATGCCTCCCCATGGACTGTGGCTTTCCAGCCACTGAAAACCTTTTGTGTCAAGGTGAAAGGACTAATGAGAGGGAATGCAAACGCTAATGAGTTTTCATTCAAGCATGATCAGGTGTGTTTACATTTAGTTAATAGAGCGGTCAAAATTTTAATTAGGTTTAATCAACAACCAGTTAATTACTGTAAGATGTTATTTCTGATTAAAACCATGTTGGAACATGCAAGCATGAAATTTCATTTAGTAAGATGCAGGAAAAAATGTATAATGATATTCTATGCTAATTTCTCAATGACAGCTTTTATCTTCATTCTACCAATTTTTGTTTTCTTTAATAATTAAACTAATAAAACTGTTGGTCAGTTAATCTCACCAGATGTTTCTGAATTTCTAAACCTTATTTAAAAACATAAAATTTGTCTTTTCAGCCAAATTATTAATACAGCCATGTTTATGACACTTCATGCATCAGGGAATTGACTGAATCAGCCTGTTTGGCCTCATTTTTCAATCAGAAAATGGCTCAGCTTACATCGCTTACATGCACATTCATGTTAATAAAAGAACGTTATGATAAAAATGATACAAAGGTCACATAAGAACTTCTTTGTCAAAAACATGGCTTAAATTAGACCTTTTATTAAAAGGATACAGCTGACCTTTCACTGCCATTAGCACACACAATACAGATGTACAGTTTCATTTCATACGCTACAGTGAGCTCATCAAATTCAGAGCAAATTCATCACGCTTGGCTGAATGACAGCATCTAAAAATCCCAAACGCAGGACTAAAAGTGTACCTTTGCTGTTACAGAGATGTTCATTTAGTTCTGTCTATTTTATCCTCCACTAGCATTTCACACATTGAGGTAAGACCGTTTCAGAGAAAGTGTGATCATTACAAAGTAACATGATGACAAAAAGGAGTTATTTGGCAAAATGATACTCACCAGCCAAAGAAGTGAAGCTCAGAGGTCCATCTACAGACTTGCATTTCTGAAGATTGAGCATCTAATCTATTTTAAAGGCTGCTCGCCCTCTTTATCCAATCAACACACTCCACTCACTTGCAGCATATCTACACTGACTCTTTTGACCACCTGCTTCAACTCTATGCTCAAGAGTCTGACTCTTTTTTTATCCTGCTGCTTTTTGTGTCCCTTGTTCCCTCCTCTCTTATTTAGCCCACCTCCTCTGCATCCCTCCCATTATTTTCCCTCCTTCCCTCCCTCCCTCTCCTCTGTGCCTCAGCCTGTAAGGTGGGAAATGGGAAAATCCCAAAGCACTTGAGGAATCCTGGCACTTTCTGTCTGTCTTTATCTGTCTCAAAATATGACTCATTTCTGTTTTACTCCCCAAGATTTTCTCTTTAAAGCAACATTCAGACCACTACTAAAACCTTTAGCTGAAATATGGTACAGAGACACACTCACCTGTGTTGTATGATAAGAGCACAACAGGCAGTTAGGAAACAAAGAATGAATTGATATCATCTAACAACCCCATGCTAAGGCCACTCCCCCATCCTTTCTCTCCCACTATCTCTAACCACTCCCTAAAAGTTCTATATTATAGCCCCTGACCCAGTATCATGTTCAGCTGCCTATCAGGGCTGGGGGACTCTCATTACCTCCCTTCCTGCAGCCCAGTCTTAGTTAAGCTCATACTCCTGCATGACCGCTTGCCCATGGACTGCTTTAACCCTTTTCCTGGTTCACCAGCTCAGTTAGCAGTAAGCCTATTTGAGTAGACACGTACATGCACGCACGCGCAGACAATTGCACGCACACACACACTCACGCACAGACTATCACTCCACCCCCGGCCGACTGCCATGTCTGTACCCCACGCCTGGAGGCCAAGACCAACCCTCTATAGAGAAAAGCTTTTAATTAGATAACAGTGAGAGGAAGAAAAAAAAACGGAGCAGAGGGAGATCTAAAATGGAGAGGGTGGTTAGTAGTGGGGTGGGAGGGTGGCTGGTGTTGGGTAATGTCATTAGACTATGGCTGGCTTTAAGGAATCTCCATTTCTGGAGCCCGGAGACAGATCAATATTGAGACAGAGAGCAGGGAATGTCTGCTGGCAGCATTTCCCCTCTGCAACAGGAGCGGCTTGCCTGGAATTAAGAGAATTCTGAAAATCCCATTTTGGAAAGAAAGGCTGGGCCTCACTCACTCCAATAGGACTTGTGTGTCGACTATGGCTACAACTAATGATTACTTTAATTGTAGGTTAATCTGTTGATTATTTTCTTGATTAATAAAATAGTTGCTTGGTCTAGAAATTGGAGAAAATTGTGAAATATGTCGA
Source organism: Lutjanus erythropterus (assembly GCF_056507025.1). Taxonomy (NCBI): domain Eukaryota; kingdom Metazoa; phylum Chordata; class Actinopteri; order Lutjaniformes; family Lutjanidae; genus Lutjanus; species Lutjanus erythropterus. The sequence continues at coordinate 11,227,456 of NC_139329.1, forward strand.
GTGTTTCCCAAAATCCCAGATGACATCCTCAACCCAACAACCCAAAGATATTTAGTTTATTGTCACAGAGGAGTAAAGAAACCAGAAAATAATCCCATTTAAGAAGCTGGAATTACTTTTTTTCTTAAAGCTGCTACACGATTTTGTTGATTTTGGAGACAGCAATGGACAACTGTGGTTCCCCAGTCATAACTATAAAATATAATGTTAAAAATAATTATTTTCAGAAAACTGCTTCTTTTTAACTGGCTTATGTACTACTCACTATAACTCTTCACAGAAAACTGTAAATACAGGCTTATTTCACAGAGAATCCAACCCGGTGGCAGGCATTAAGAATAACTGCATAGAAATAGATGGTCTCACAGACGGTCTTGTTTAGTTATGTAGGTATCTGTATTAAACTGAGACTTTCATAACCAGTTTAGCTTGTTGCAGCTTTAAAAAACTACTCACACCGGTTATAAAAATATTTGGAGATTAATTTAGTAATCAATACATAACCAATTAGTCACTGCAACATAAAAAGTGCACACAAAACTATCAATGCACTCCCTTTCAAACAGTGGGCAAAGGTATATTTTGTCATTGGTGAGCAGTTACCCACCCTAAGTTTAAATATGCGCACACACCCTCCAAGTAGCCTAATAATTAACTAGGAATGGAAAATGTCAAAAAAGGTTTTCGCTGGGTCAGTTCAGCAGAACTGTAAGGAAGTAAGAAGAATAATGAGGTATACAGTGTATAACTAATGCTGCAGACAATCCCCCCACCCCCCCCACCCCCAAACCTCAAGTTCCACACATACCAGACACTTTGCTTTCCCCACCCGGCTGACGGCTCTTTCTACAAATGGCTCTATTGCCACATAAACTGATACTGCAACAAAACTGTACACTTCTTTGACCGTACTGATGTTTCTATTGTTTACATGGGGTGTGTGCTTGACTACAGCCTTGGCTTAAGATGCAGAAGCACTCTGGGCAGGCAGAGAAGGTTTTAATTCCATGGTAGCCTTCTCCACAAACCCGGCTTCTCCAGCGCCGGCCAAACCCAACGTGCCCATAATAAGCTACAACTCACTGCTCCCTGCTTTGATAAACCAAGGAAACCAAAACAGTGTGTCAGAAATAGAACTCAAGGGCCACTACTCCTGGCAGAGCAGCAGGGTCCCAATAAAGCCTAAATGTCACCCACATTATACATAGCACGAAGGATGGGAAGGATCAATTACTCATTGTGTGCTTCCACAGCAAATTAACCTTTAAGTAAATACGTGACGCTGATGCTTAAACACAGAGCTTCTATACATACCGAATAGCTTTTAACATGTAACGCCTTCAGGATTAGCACTACTCCAATAACCATCTAAGAGCAGCAAACAGTTAGCATTCTCCAGGAGTTATCTATACGAGCAAATAACATAGATGCTACAAGATTCTTCTATATAGTCCCCTAAGGCTTGAGAATCCCATCAGTGTTTTAGTTACACATAGCCATCTGTTGCACACTGCCACACGACTGTCACAGCTGCCACAGTATCATAAATAATGAAAATGCAATTATGAATCAATCCATAAAGCTGCACTAAGAGCCACACATTATGTTGCATCCCCTTTAGGATCAATCATACTTTGCACAAGGCTGCTTTACACATGTTTGTTTCCCTCGTCTGAGAGAAGCAGATGAGCTCAAAGCCACAAGTTAACTTAAATTTGTAGGGTTTTTCCTATGTGCCGAATTTAAGGACTGACACATGTGACACTTTAACTTGATGAAATTTGGACTATTTAATAAAATTGTGACATGTGTCAGTGAAAAATGCAGGGTTTTCCCCGAAGAATGTATTTTCCACTGTGCTATGGCTGCGATACTACCTGGTATTATCACAAACATGTCCACAACACAGGTGACAAAAACCTTTGCTCCAACAAATAATTACAGACAATTCTACCTCTAATGTAGAATTTATGAAACTCTTACTAACGACAACCGCAGCAACATTATACTGACCATGTGAATGGCATTTTCCCAGAACAAATGGCATTTTCCTCTTTTACCGCTTTCAGTGTAACAAATCCACAAGATTTTTTCACATGGAACTGAGATAAAGAACCACCAGCTTTGGACCACATAAAACCATCAGGCAAATAAATGAGTACACACCATGTAAAAAAGAAAAAAAAGGCTAAGGTTCTGTTTTCTTATTGAGTTTGATATGATCATTGTACATACTATAAACATCTTCTTGCACAGAGAATCACTTCATTCATTACACCATTTTGATTTACTTTCATCTAGATCCATTAGCGAGACTAATAGCTGGACAGACATGTAACATAACAAACAGCAAGTGAAAGAGCACTGCTTCAAGAGCATTACTCGCTGGCAGGATCTGGTCCTGATCAGTTCATGTGTTAACCCACTGAGAGAAGAGGTGTTCTTAGAGAACATGCATGGGCTCTTACAGAACCAACAGAGGAACACTCATGGGGGCAGAGATGCTAAATGTCCACTGAGAAACACAGTCATTTACATCAGATGCTATCAGGAACATTACAAGGAACTCTTATTCTGTAGTTTACCCCACCTGCTAACAGAAGACAAGGATTGGAGGACAAGTTCTATTTATTGATGTATAATCTGTGATATTAAAAATTTTTACACAATTAATGTGCCAGCGTTAGCCAAAATGCTAATTTTCAAGGCTATCATGTGTGCGCAATGGCAACCTGAGAAAACATACCATTGGGTGCACTAGGGGTGGACGATATGAGCAGTATAGAAAAAGAATATAAGTAGGAAGTACATCAGTATAAATTTGCCCTGCAGCAACAATTTCAACTTGATTGTGCTGACTGCTAGAGTCCTCCCTTTGCCTCACCAAAAAAAGTTGTCCCACATTGGTCCCAGGATTCGTTGTCAACTAGTCATCAGTCTGCGCCACGTAATTGTCTGGAAAATGTGAGAGCCCACACTGCTTTGTTTGAAAATGAAGTGCTGCACAGTCGAGTTAGTATGCTGTGCTCGTGTAAAACATAGCAGTAGTGGATGAGGCTGCAGAAAGAACAAATTAAAATATTTATTTAGCCTTCTTTCTTCTTCAAATTAGTTGGTTTACAGGCATCATAAAAAACATGGTGATGGAGATAGGCTTGTTTCTCTTAAGAGGCCTCCTGTGTTCTTGTCCTTGTTGTATTTGTTACATTTTAATATGTTGTGATTTTGTACAGCTGCTTCCTAGACCAGGTCTGTCATGCTTCTCTTTTTTTATCTCAAAGGAACTTCCTGGTAAAATAAAGTCAAAGTAAATAAAAATTACAGTCTCAATCGTAGCCTCTGCTAACTTCGCATCGGATCTACATTTATGTAAGTGTATGTGGAGGAGGTGCCCCACCACAGAGCAGGAAGAGATGTAGCGTGATAATAGATTATACCAAAATGCTGAAAGATTTGCCAGAGTTTTAATGTTGCAAACTAAAAAGCAGTTAGACTACATACTGACAGCTTCGGCCTCAGCTTTTTGTTACATTTCACTACAGTACGCACAACAAAGAGGAGGAGTTGGTTGTAAGGTCATTGCATCATCCACACATGGTTCAGGTTTAAAAGTCAGACTATGAGCAGAAAACAAATCTGCAAATCATGTCAAGCAACAGTGGTTAAACAAGGTGTGACACAATTTGTTATTCTTGAGTAAAGTTTTTGTATTTTTCTATCATTCAAGTCCAACATAAAATGCTTTTAAAAACCTCAGTACTATGTAAAATATCTCCTAGTAATACATTTAAGAGTACAACAATTGCTTCCACGCAGGTGCCATACCAGTGCTTTACCCCGTCAGAGGCATTTATATTGAAATTTTGAGAAAATAAAACAAATATACCATGATATAAATACCATTACTATCAATTTTCCAAATAATACTGTGATATAAACTGTGGGTCATACCACCCTGCCCTAGACTGCACAAACAGCCTAGTTCCACACATCTTCCATATCACAGAAGCAAGGGAAACAGCTTTGTTTGTTGTGTTTGGCTGAACAACAAGAAAAAGTTAAAAAATAAAGTAAAATATTGTGTGCGACCACTTCACAAGAACAGGATCAAGGACAGGGCATACAGCACATACACATACGCTACACAAAACAAGGCTCCAGTTTGCTTTTCTATTCCAGGTAGTGTGTAGAGTTCGGCACAGCACCCACATGGACCCATGCAGATGTGCCAAACGTTAATGCTTTACAATGTTTGTGCAGTTCCTTGAAATAGGGGCAAGTCAGCAAACTTTAAAATACTTAAGAGAGCAGTATAGAAGCACTGCGTGACTTGTAGGAAATTGAGGGCTGAGAGACATTACGGGGAGAGGAAACAGTGCCAGGGAGGCCCTTCCAGCTGTTTTTCAAGAAACTAGAAACACCAAGGTCATGAACCTTCCAGCTGCATGGATACAGTTAATACAGCAATGCAGAGAGGACTGACAGCCATAAGGACAGATGGACATCAACAGGTCCATCTCCCTTTTCCAGCTGTTGTCGGAGCAGGAGTGGCCCCGAGGCACAATGATTAACGCCTCAGTCAAATGCTACACAAACCAGATGGTAAAGATGGAAGACAAGGGCAACGTCCTCTTGCTCCTCTTTAACTAGTAGCATACACAGGAAGACATGAACCCACACACATACACACACCATGACCCTAAACATATGCTTAACCTTGTGCACACACACAACGTTTAAATCATCTTTAATAACCATCCTGCCCACAGTGGGGTTGTAATCATATTTAATGTAGCCCTTCCTTCAAAAACATAAAAGCAGCAGTAGAAAAACACAATTACACAATAGAAAGGGTTCTACAACATTACCATCTTTGCATGCCCAACCCATAACTGCCAACTAAAAGGCGGAAGGCTACTCTGGGCTTTGTAGAAAAATAAGAAATGTCAATCATCAGCTCTGCCAGACGAAAGGCTTGCCAACAAAAGAAACATGTAATCAAGACAAATTGTTCCTTTCCTTCATTTTAATCATGTCCTCCAAACCTTGGACGGGACACTCGATATCAAAACCACCAAAACAAGTACACCAAGGGGACATTGTTTACCATCGACTAGGGTGGAACAGCAATTCCATAAACGCTTCAGTCTGTATGCATCTGTGTGGGTTACTGTACTCATATGTGCATGAGCAGGCTCCTTTTCACACGTGTGTGAGCTGTGGGGACCATCGGGGACCCATCATGGCTGATCCCCTAAGCTTGCTGTACGAAACATTTCTGACAAAACACTGAACTGGCAGGAGCAGGCATCAAAGCAGTCACACACATATTGACTCAAATCATAAGCTTGATCCTTTCACAAGGCACAGAGCATCTCACATATCAAAGGACTCCCTCAAACACTCAATAGCATCCCTTTCAGCTTACTACATGAAAGAGAACACTGTGGTGTCTCATAATATGCTGTTTTCCCCATTCACAGTGCCAAACTTCAAAGAGGCCTAAATTAAGTTGGAAACCTTTCACTGTCCCCTTGGCTTGGTGTTTCCTGACAGTTTCAGTAAGACGTAATCAGGAGGTGGCAGGGTCATTCATAATTTGGCACACTAAGGGCCTTACCAGATTTGCTCTTTCTGGATCTGCCACTCTATGCGCTCTCTGGGGCATCTCTGAGTTGCAGAGAGGAGCAGGGTGTGAATATGTATTGCAAACATCTGGCTAAGTCCTTATCACCATGGGAAAATGTCTGAGGACAAGCCTGTGTTATCCCAGCTCCAGGGCCTGTACTTGTCTCATCTGGACTTCAACTATGGTCTAGCAGCCATGTCAAACTCTCAAAGTAGAGCTTCTCATTTATGGGGAATTACGGAAAAGCGAAAGCTCATTTGCCGTCTGTTCCTCGCCTTTTTGTGAGAGCTGGACCTGAGGCTGTTTTGCCTTCAATGCCACACAGTCCCCCTCCACACTTAGACCATGTGGGTAGAAATAAGTTAAGTCAGTAAATTGAATTAGACTAGGAGAGGGGGTGTGAGAGTGAAAACAACACAAACCAACTCAGACTGTTGGGTCTGTCGTTTTCTCTCACCGAAAGGAAGTGAGCGCTGCCATGGTAGCTACAAGTAACTTGGTTTTTGTCAAATGTACTCGGGTAGAATTGATAAGCGAGGGTCGAGGCAACACTTACAAGAACCAGAGGCAAAATCCTGATATGAAGACAACATGTATTCATTCTAAAAACATGAATCAAAATAGAAGCAGAGCTGGTCTAAAAATACATTTAATTTCACCAAGTTTTATATTGAAAATAAATTATTTGATACAGCATCATGTCATTTACAATGTCGATGTTTTCAGTGATGCAAAACAAACCCACGTTGTGTTCTGCACCTGCATCCGGAAGACTGTTGCTAACTTAATGCTAAACAATATTTGAGTTTTTTAAAATGTGATACTTAAGCATGCTTTTAATGCCAGTTGAAATTTGAAAAAAGCGTGATATTTGTCAGAAGTTTTTGATGCAGTTTATCATGACACCGGTAACTGTTTCATCCCTACCCACAATGCAGCTACTTTTTTCAGGAATTATGGTGTGTTATGCTAGTAGTGACGAATGTAGCCACAAGCAGAGATCTACAAAGATCTCGTCAGTTCACTTCTTTCTAAATCCACACACATTTTCAAACTAATTGGAACTGGTCCGTCTGGACCCACAAGAGGCTTAATAAAATATTTTCCACATACGCAGGAGTATTCCCCAAGACCTGTAAACACATGTTGATGTGTAATGACACATTCAGACAGAATCAGGCATTGAGGTGGTGTGTGGCGGTGTTTATTTGTGATGAGAAGTAGAAAACAATTAAAATCAGAAATCACATTATATTTCATTATAATTAACATGACATTTCTTCACCCCACACCTCTGTTCTGTTTTTTTTTTGGCATCCCCACAACCCAAACAGACAACTTAATGAATGTATGGAAATGAGGAGAAAGGTGAGCGACTTGAGCAAAGTAACAAAAAGAGCTTCCTGGAGAGTTCTGAGATCAGTCAGAAGCTTTTTAGGCAAAACTTAAGCAAAACACTCTAACAGGAGTCAAATTTGCGTGAATATATCAACCAAAAATTTGCTTCAGATTCTGTCGGAAAACGTTTTGGATGCTGATTCTTACATGACAATTCTTTTATAAAGAGCGAGGCTTTACACTGATCACTGCAGCTGAGTGCATAAGAGGACAGAGCATCCTTCAATCATTTATACTTACAGTATGTTTCACAATGACAGGGGAACGATACACAGCAGTAGACAGTTACTTTTGCCAGCAAAACCAAACGAAACCACTCATATGTTCCCATAACTTACTAAATGCTTCTGTTTTTAGAAACTACTGGCAGTTGGCATACTTCACCCACTGTGTTACAGTGCATTTAAGTTTGAATGACAAAAATACAGAGCAGCAAATTAGGATTAAAGAGAAAAGCAGTTGGCCAAGCACGCCACTGGAGAACTGAACCGGTGCCAACGCACCCACACACTCTGGCACGGAGCGATTTCATGCCAACTGAAGAGAAGATGGGGAATATTCATGTCTTTAGACCAGACATTCAAAGAACACAGACAAGCTAGATGCCTGAATTGAATATGCCTTCACCCTCTCACACCAATTAAAGTTAGCCATGATCCCAGGAGTGGGTCCAAGAGGACTTCACTGTGTGAGTCTTTCATGACGCCACGAGGAGACAGAGGTGTTAGTATGTTGTTACACGTTTGAAAAGGAGAAAATAGATATTTCAAAAAACTGAATGAACTCAAGGGGGAACAAATGACTCAAGTGAAGTCTCAGTCATATCACTCTTTAGTCAAAATCCTCCCTGTCATTTGGGCTACACCAAGCGATTATTTTCATTGCTGATTAATCTGGTGATTATTTTCTAGATCAAATAGTTTTTTGTAGGAGTGCAAGAAAATAAAAATACACTTGAATATTCTGATATTATGTTTTGTAATACTGTATCGATCCTCAAAAACACTATATACATGATACATGCAAAGATTCAAGGCAGTGGTTCATTTGTGTTCTGTTTCAACCCGCATACACTAGATAGCAGTGTTGTTATCTATTTTCACTGCTTTGATTGAATAAAAAAGTATTTTTTTTATCTCAAATGTTATGTATATGGTGGTGTGGTCTTTACTATAACATTATTTTCCTAAAACTAGTTTAAAAAATAGCAACATATCGTACTGCAATATCACAATATATTACAGCACTAATCACACGAGAGGGAGCGCTGTTGTTCTAAATATCAGCATAGTTGTAATTCAGTTGTTACTTGGCTGTAACCAACTGTTATAATGAATCGTAACCCCTTTCTTGTGATGCATATTATATGACCACATTTATGCCAGTACACAGCCCTAGAAGTTGGTCTATAAAATGTCAGAAAATTGTGAAAAATGTTGATCAGTGTTTTCCAAAGCCCAAGATGATGTCATCAAATGTCTTGTTTTGCCCACAGCCCAAAGAAACTCAGTTTACGGTCATAAAGGATCAAAGAAACCAGAAACTATTTACATCGAAATCAGCTTTTCTTTAAAAAATAAAAAAAAATACTCAACCCAATCAATCAGTTATCAAAATAGTGAGTGATTAATTTAATAATTCATAATCACAACTCTACTTGTCATAATAAACAGTAAGTGACTGGTAAAATTCTCAGCAGCGACTGTGAGAAAGTGGCCATAATGTCAAAAACAAAGACGAAGCTGAATGATAACAATGTCACAGAGGTGACATTCCTTGGTGGTAGGGTAGCTAACATCTTTTCTTTTAGCTGTGGCCCATTAGGGGAGCCTGTAAGCGGTCTTTCTCTCTGGCCCAGCTGGCTGCGGAGCACTATTACAGGGAAACTGTTTGGACTTTGACCCCGCAGCTTGCAGAGAGCTGGGAAAAACTTTTGCGCTCCTCTGCTTCCTGTCAATGAGAGATGCAGGAACCAGACAGGTTGCTTAATATTCAACCCTTTCCCCTGCAGTTAGTGAGTTATGGTGGTCTTAATAATGTTCATTCCAGCACTTGCAAGATTTTCCCAGTCTGGGAGCAGCAGGTGTTGTGCTGCTTTTGATTGGTGGTTGTTGTCCTCCAGGGAAACATACAGAACTAAAAAAAAAAAAAAAACTTTCTTTTACCATTACCATTTTTCCCCCCTCCTGTTTCAACAAATGAGCTCAGTGTTTTTACAATGATTAGCGCTTGAGGGACATATTCACTTGTTCAGCAGTAAATGTACAAGGCCCAAATGGTTTGAATGTTTGCCTAAAAGATAACAGAGTACACCATGCAGATCTGAGAAATGAACTCCTGCTAAATCGGAGTTCATGCAGAGACAAAGGAAATAGAGGCAGTCAGCATGGATTCTGTCAATATGAAGCCCGCAGCTCAAATGACATAAACCCTGAGGCAATTGGTCCAACTTAAGTGCAGACAAGGTTTCCCCTAATTTCCTGAAGACAGAAAATCGCAAAGTAAATATTACTTTTTATAATACGCAAAATCGAGGCAAAGCAACAACCAGGATGAATCTCCACTAACATGTACAACAAACGAAAGAAAAACAGTTTTAGACTGGATTGCTTAGAGTTGTGGTTAATTTTTTATGTTGTAAAACTGTGTTGAGTGGAAAAATGCCAGTGTTGAAACAGAACTTAAGAGTTGAAAAGGCTTGAAAAACTTCTATGACAATGTGGTAAACAGGATTATATTATTATGCTACAAAAAAGCTTTGAGTGTTTAAAAAAGGAGCTTAAAATTTAAATTGGATTTTTGTGCCATAACATGTAATGCAGTTTTCATTTTGTTTAAAAGGATCTTATAAAATTTTGATCAAAAAAAAGAATCGCTCAGTAACTGTTTTCAAAGTCAAGGTGTCACTATCAGTACAAGTATCAAAAATTTCTGAACAATACCCAGCCATAAAAGCACCACAACTTGATTAATCTCACTAAACTACACCATGAAAGTAAAAACCTGAAAGCAATGTAAAGAAACAGGACTGCCATGAGAGCCATACAGCAGTGCTTTCCCACTGAAGTGAGTGTCTCCTGCACTTTTCTGATGTGACAGACAACCATTGTACAGATTGCATACCTGTGATTGTTCATGGCTACACATGATACCAGAGCGACAGCAGCGCACAATGCTTTGAAGAGGACACAGAGCTTAAAAGAAAGAAGCCCCCTCCCCTACAAAAAACCCTTCCAGCAAAAGCTCTTTGGGCCCTCCCCATTAGGAAGAGGTAGCTTAAAAAAGAAAAGAAAAAAAGAATATCACACCCACCACATAATCCACCACCTGTCTTCTAAAAAAACATATGCAGAGGCTGAGTGTAATTCATCGAGAATCCAGGTACACATGGAAAGCACAGAGAGCACTCGGAGCTGGAGATAAACAGCCTACGACTGATTAAAAACTGCAAAGCCTTCAGTCTGCCTAAGTAGCTTGGTGTCCTCGACGGTGGGTGATTATCCTGTGCTGGCTGGGGGGTATATTAGACTGTCAGAAAGCAGTCAGAGAACAGCCAGCTGGTCTAGCCACAGCATCCTGGGTGAAGAGGCATTTATATCACTGTGGAGCAGATGAGCTCCGCAGAGAGCAGCACAGACCCACTCCTGGGGGCAACACAGAAATCATCAAGTACTGAGACTGTGGCTGCTAGTCTGATCATAATGACTGCTAGTCACTGATCATCTGTAGTCATACTTTTAGAAGATGTTAATGCAGTACAGCCCAGGAATCTTGCATGGAAACAGGTTTTATACAACATAGCAGAGGGCCCAATTACATGCTGTGTAATTCCAAAAGGAGAAAAAAAAAGTTGGTTTCAAGGTTGTTTTAACTCAACTAATACTGTCAAGAGTAGAGAAGAGAAATGAGGAGCTGCCGGGGCCAACAGGGCAAAAAGAGAAGAGTCTATTTTCCAGGCTAGAATGAATAACACACTTGAGTGGTCCATGGAGAGGGGAAAGAGGCCTTTGTGTAAAGGCAGAGTCACAGACACGGTGACAATAAAAGTCCCTCTGTCATGGGTTAGAGCAGTTTAACCTTTTGATCCTCTTCCTCCTTAATGTGGTTTTTGAATCTTTAAGGTTCTAGTACAAGTCAAAGAACCAGATTCACACAAAAAAAAAACAAGCTAAACTTTTAACTCTTAACTGCAGGTTGTTAAGAAGAAGTTTACTGAGGAGAAAATGTAGTTTACATTCCTGACATTGTAGTGTCTAGATAAAGAAGTTAAATTTAGAAAGAACAATTTCAATATTAGATAAAAAATGTATTTCTTTTAATAGGAGCTCTAAATCAACATCAATGACCAAAATGCAGAATCTGCAGTTCTCCTAATATTTTTTTTTCCTCTCGACCCCTGCGGCTGTTTTATCACACTTGATACCATGTAGATTATATTTTAAAAGAATAATTTAAAATGTGTGAGTGACAGTTGTCGGGGATAAAACCAATGATCTGTTGATCTTTACAAATTGAAACTCAACAGTTTTACATAACATACCCTTCAGTGCATTTAAAAAAAAAAAAAAATGAAAAATTGAAACAAATTGTGGCCTAAAAATCTAAACTCATATCAAACTGTGGATTTGGAGAATGGCGACACCCCTAATCAATATAAATAAACTAAATAATTTATAGGTAGTCAAAAATTACCAAAAAAAAAAATGCCTTCATTGTCACAGTATGGTCATGTTAGACCTTAACACACACAAACTCTGATGAGTTTCGGCATCAAGCCTTCGTCGGGGAGTGTTTTCACTCCTGTGAGAATACCTTCTGGTTTTTTATGATTTTCAAGTACATTTGTCCCCTATCCAAAGAGCACCTCAAACAAACACATTCCAGGACGTCCAGGAAGGGGTCCTACACAAACATTTTTTAATTTACAGACACTAACTAGGGTTGTCACGATACCATAATTTTAAACTTCAACACAATACTAGTGTTAAAATAAGATACCCAATACCTCTTTCAACACCATGACAACAAAAGACAAGTCCTGAGCAGACAAAAATGTTGTTTTTTTATGATTAAACACCTGCACACTGTGCTGTTACAGTAAGAGTCAGTGAAGACTGGTTTTGTTGCAAGAACTTAAATAATCTTTTTTTATTGTGTCAGTATTATCAATAGTATTGTATGTTAGTGCTGAATTGCTTTTAAACTTGTGGAATTAAAAAGTATTTAATAGTCAATATTTTTGGCATCCTTAGCAGTAATACACATATCATAAAGACTTTTTTTGGACAAGGATTCGTCCAGTGTTTCAAAATGTACCAGTCACTCTCCTGTCACCATTACAGTTGGCAAAGAATACATTTCTGCTTGTTTCCAGAGAATATGAAAACAATGTAGAGACTCAGTCTGTGAGTAATCAGTGTACCAAGGAAGTTACAGTTTCCGACAATTTCCCAGGCTACGTGGAAACAGTGCAGGAGCAGTCAATGACTCAGTCTTCATCAGCCTCTGCTGAATTGCTGCTGAGCAAACCCATCTGTCTTAGTAGGAGTTACTCTTCCAAACTGGGAGCTCTGGCCGACTACCAAGTGTAGAAATGTGAAGGCTCACGACAAAGAATGTCTTCTCATTAAGATTTCTTACACTCAGTATAATACAACAAATCTTACATGATGCTGTCCATTTGCCAAGAATTGTTCACAGCTGCATCAGAGTATCTGAGCTTAGTTGGCACTCGGACAACTGAAACCTACAAAACACTTGATACATAAATAGAAAGAGTCAACATTATCATTTAAAAGTTATCTAAATCAATGCCAGTGCCTGCTGGAAGAGTTTTGGAGCAACTTTCCAAACACGGTGTCCTGAAACGCCTCCTCCTCCCCCATAAATCCATGTGTCAAAACAGCGGGGTGCTCGCCAACACAGCGCCAAATGTTTACAGCGAATTAGACGAAGGCTTTCGTGTGGACAGAAAGGGTTATGTTGGTCGGTAAGCCTGTAAAGTTATTGCCACCATGGCACTTGGCAGCACATCAGTGTGCAAGGACTGGAGACTGGTGGTTTAGCTGCAGTCAGCGACGCAGAGTGGAAAAACTTCCAGAAAGCACCATGCTGCTGCTGCTGCTGCTGCTGGAGCTGGACGCTGCCTGGCTGTCTGGCAAACCACACACCTTTCAGCTGCAGACTAACACCACACATGGTCACACACTTACGTTTTCATCTCAGCCCTATCACGGTTTCTGGCGTCGTATGAATTAGGCTCAAACAGGCCGACGTTTGGGTCGAAATTTAATCCCGTTGTGTGCGGTTTGGAAGCGGCGGACCGTTGTACAGCAGCAGCCACATACAATGAATAAGTTTTAACCCACACGGACACCGTTAAGTTACAAAGTAGCAAACTAACGCGTTAGATGTGTCTCACATACAAGGCTAAATTAATGCGTAATCTTTAAAATAAAGATATTATTCCATTGAAAGACTCTCTTAAAAAGCGCGAAGTTTACCTTAAGTTATGTGCAGCTCCGGGAAATCCATGCAGCAACTTGCTCGCTCCCGACGTACCGCTGTTGCTCAACTTGTAGAGAGCCAGTCAGATACCCAGCTGTGACAACCGCTGTCAAGCCAACGGCAATGACCACGACGACTTCCGCTTTTAACTTTCAAAATAGAGGAATTAAAAGCACTCGCAACGGGCATTTTCTGCTGAATAACAAATCAAATACTCCATATAAAAGAAAACCCCAAAAGAGGATTAATACACAGTTTAAGACTAGATTAGACATTTGGATGTTTTGTGATATTCTTTTCAAAATGCTTCATAAGGGTCAAGTGTCACACAAGATTTTATTTTTTTAAGAAAAAAGGCTAGTTCCGGTAGCTGTACTTGTGACGTGAGTGGAAAACGACGGCAAACAGACAGATGAAAAATTAAATAAATTCATAGATTAGTAAATGTGTTTTTACGTAGTCATGCATTTTTCTAAAATGCTTCTGTTAGTATTATTTGTAGAGTACCATTCAAATTCACTTTTCATTGCTATTTACTATTTATATTTTATATATAAATAATAAATATATTTATTATATTTATTTATATATTTTTCCTTTACTTCTTCTACCATTCATCCTCCTTTTAAATCTTAACACATAAATCTGTTCTCAACCTTCACACCACTCTTAGTTTCTCATTTAAACATCATGAATTTGGTTTGTTGCAAGAAACAGAAATGGGCAGACATCTTCTGACAATTATCAATGTTTTTTATAAAGGTTTGCACAGAAATATGACCTCTTTCTACATCATCATGTCAATGTTACAGCAATTTCATATTGTATCAATTAGGCTTTTATCTAAAAAGGTTGTTATTAAATGTGCATGTAATACCCACAATTTCCCAAGTGAAGAAAATGTCAAAACCTAAAACTGTGAATTTAAAGAAAAAAGTATAGGATATTCCATTGTGTTTCAAAATTATATGCTTTTCACTATATTTTGGATTAATGTTGTTTTCATACTCTTAAGCACTGTACTTACAGGTTTTTCTGTATCTTGTTCTAGCTCAGTCATTCTTAACCACAGTGTTTTTTCTTCTCATTCAAAGTATTCTTCACTTGTTGCGTAAAACCAGATTGCTACCCAGCATGTAAAGGCATGCCATTCCTCAGACTCTTAATTCCCACGCAAGTTAAATTAGGTGCGGAAATCAATTATCACTGAATAATTCTGCTCTGGAAGGGTAAAAGTAGGCACAGAAAACTTCTGTCTACCCAAGGAAGGACAAAGTTTCCACTTAGAACAGTCCTTTTGAATGTTTGACAAAAAGCTCATCTAAATGTCATGAAACACTCCACATTAAATAATTATTAAAGATATAATACCGTTTTTCTGGTAATATGATTTTTTGCTCAGTTGGTCTATCAATCCAATTAATTAATGTTTCCACTTGACCTGATTTGAAACAATGTTCCTTCAAGACAGTTTAATTTATGGACTATCACATGCTGTAGATAACTGTCCCTGGTCATGTTTCTGTCCCTGGGCATCCCCATCCAAAGAGTACTGCAGCCCAGGCTGGTTTGACCAAGCCTGAGCCTTATGTTTCACGACTGTCAGAAAAGCTTTTAACAGGTGCCTCGTCGTACCTGTTTTTCACATGTAACCTAGTGCTTTATATGGCTTTATAAGAATGAATACTTTTAATACTCAGTGTGTGAATGTTGTCCTGATCATTTCCATGCATGTGTACAGAAGTGAGAGAGGAGTGAGAGGTGGATTATCTTGCTGAATCGGCACCCTGCACTCTCCAGCTGAGGAAACCCAACACTCCAGGCCACTGAGACCAATCCCAAGAATGCCAAACACTCAGCAATACATATTCTTACAATTCTGTGGCTTCTCAGCATGGCAGCGTGTTATAAACAGTTGCAGGTTTCAACATGAAGCTATCAAGAAATATCACAACTCTCTCAGGGCCAGTGGCCATGTTGTTTATCTTGAGAGAAGGGGAAACTTGCTTTGGCTGCCACACTCTCAACTCTTTTAAAATCATCCTAATACCACAGCTGAACGTGGCTATAGCAAAGTTTCTGACGAGCTGAATTGATTTCAGTCCGTCTGAAATAGCTTCAAGGCCACCATTACATGTGCAGGAATGTAATTCCAATGAATGACATGGATTATTAACTTCAGAGAGAGATTATGTGCCTGTGGATAACCCATCAACACTAAATAAAACGCTGAACCAAACGCCACTAGAAGGAGGAAGAGGGGAAAAAAACATAATCATCCAAAATGTGAAACTGTCATGAGCTTATAAATGCTTTCATAAAGAATTTACATCAAATCAGTGTGTTGCATATATTTTTTCTTTATTAAAACATACAAATGTAAACATATACAGGGAATATACAGAATGTAATACATCTGATTAACATTTACTGAAGAGGCGGAAATTTTCAGAGACACTTGTTTAAATTTTCTCTCTTTTGATGTGTGTGTGTGCAGTCACCCTTTTCACATCTTTGTCTTTAAGAACAGTGCCATCTGCTGTTATAGAGGTAGAGGGGAGGGACCACACACGTGCACACACACTCACACCAACAGCAATCCTCACTACAACTCACTGCAATGCAGCATAAAAGCACCTGCGCCAAATGTCTTTAGGACTATAAGAGCCAAGTTTATGTCACTTCCCTCTGGACTAATCAGCCCTCAAATATGAAGCCAATGACCCACTGGTTCAGACTCCTAAATCTCATTTGATAGCTTAACTGTGGGATTATACATCAGGACTAATTTGTGAACATTCAACAAATGAAATATGATGTTTAGAGGGACCTCACACGTCAAAAAATTTAGATTTAAAGATGAGATGTTTTTTTTATAATCAACATACTGTTATTATGCCCATCTGTATGGTGCTGTGGTGAAAACACAAGAGAGAAAGTCACATTTAGCCTGGTTGCTAACTCTGCTATTGAGAAATGTTAAATGACATAGTAAGATTATTTGAAGTGGGATTGCATGAAGGACTTATCAATAGTCAGTGTATTACTTACAATAGATGCCTGTCGGCACACCCCTGAGCTAAGCATTGAACTCCTGGACAGAGTCGGCATCAATTTTTTTTTGCCATTTGAAAAAAAGATCCACCTCAAGAAATCAGTGTAAGTTTAAGTGTACGCTATATTAAAAATATTTTCACTTCAATTTGCTATCAGACAGACTTTTCTGACAGGAAACAGCTGTTAAAGAAGTGAAATGTCGCTCTCTCCAACCAAAACCTATAGGCGAAATCAGTCATTTTTCCCTGTAGAAAACGGGAGTTGCTGATTTACCACTGTCTCAATCTGTGATTTTGTTGGTGCTATTGTGTGACTTCAGTGTTTTAAAAGGATAGTTTGGATTCACTGAAGTTACACAACAACACACAAAAAACAGTGAAGGCAGTCGTAGATCAGCAACTCCCATGCTCTGTGAGGTAAAATATGGGTTTTGGTTGGAGAGAGCAATATTTGGCTTATAAAGTGGTGGTTTCCAGTCAGAAAAGGCTGTGTAATGTATACACTTTAACTGATACTGATACTGACCTTTTTTCCATGGTTAAAATACCTTTTGCTGCTGACCCTGTCCATAGCAGGTCACTGCTTAGCTTCCATGTCGTTGCAGGGCTTGCTGACCAGCATCTAGTGTAGGTAGTACATTGATTATCAATAAGTACTTCATGCAACCCCACTTCAAATAATCCAAACTATTTCTTTAATAAGGTTTGTTAGGCTACAACTGCCAGTGCCGCTTCCATCCAGCTTCATCACTTTAGTAAACAATACTGTGTTTCCACATTTGCTGTATCTACTGGCAAATTAAAACAACTTTACAAACAGCAGGGTCTCCGTTATGCTGTAGCTCAAACCTGCAGAAAGTTAAAGATCACAGCGTTAAAGGAAAACTGGAATACTTGCAGCCGTGGTGGTTGATGTCATGATGTCATAAAAGTCTGTCACCACAGCCGCACCCTGGAGGCTTGAAATGATAAATTCAGCAGCTGCTTTGGTGGGCCACTGAATCCCATCCTCTTTCAGTAAGAAGCATTTACAGCTTGTGTATCTTCAGAAGGTGCAAAAATAACAAGGCTCAACAACTGCATAAAAATGCCTCTTTTCATTTAAAGTACTTTTCGCAGCTCTATTGTCAGTGCTTTAATGCCACCATATTATGTTGCCCTCACTTAAATGAATGGGACTTATGTGCTACTACACCCAACCTCCACCTCCTACAAGTCCTGAAAAAAACAAAACAAATATAACTAGTCACAGCTGTTACAATAAACTTGTTTCAGTTAGTCTGAATGCCTTGAGGATGCAATGTGGTGCATCTCTACCCATCAGTGCTTTGAGGTGAGAGTGAGGGTGGAAGAGACACGGAAGATCTGAGGCAGCATGTTGCTCAACTGGTAGAACATCTCCTCTGAGATACTCTGTCAGTACAAAATAGACACACAAAGACACAGCCAGCATTAGTGAAAAAACAGGGGACTAAAATTTGTGCAGCAGAAAATACACATTTTCACTGTGACAATGGGAGGCAACCACTGCAACCTTAGTTTGAACCCAGCTGAAACTGTGCCCATGCAAACAGAAATACATCTGGACTGTTTGTGTACAGCCAAGTGTTAACAGCCCCTGCGGTGTCCTTCAGCTCAACATCACAGGGTCTTTTTATCCTGCGGGAACAGTAGTCAAGATGCTCGAGTGACGTGAGCTCCGGCAGCTGTGACTTTAACAGGGGAACATACCGTGTCACTCTAAGCATCAGCACCCGTCAAATAAGAATGTTAAGTATTAATCTTTAGGGAAGAAACGCAGTCACACACACATCATTCATCCACGCACAAACACGGTGCGTATATTTAGCCGCCGCGTCTCTTTGAGGCACAGCAAACAAGAAGCACTATTTTAAATGGTGTCTGAGCATGTAGCTGACAGGAAGCCGATGCAGTCGGGAGTCCTTTGATGCTGCTGGCTTTATCATCTTAACCTGTCAACATGGGATCTTGCTATAGGCTCTGCTGCCTGCCTGACAAACCACAAGAGCTATAGGTATACAACATCCAGCTAAGCTCGAAATAAAATAACAGTTTAACAGTTCATAAAATAACAACACTGGGGTCACAATTACTTCATAATGTGACAGAAAAACTTGCTTAAAAGCTGAACCTGAATGTTTCTCCTCTTTTACCTGTAAAGCAACACCTGTAAATTGGGTGACTATTCTAAATTATTTATTAAGATAAAATACTGGACGTGGATATCCGAGCAAGATTATGCCTCAGGGTTGAAAAGCTATATGTTATTCCCGCTGAGCTTTCTTTTAGCACAGTAGTGTAAACACTGGTCAAGAGAGCCTGAGGCTCTATAATCTATGATTTATGGCATGCTTTTCAAACAGTCGCTCTTCTTTGCCTGCATTCAAAGGTGTGTACTGCAAAGCCAGGTGTGCCTTTTGTGATGCTGTGTACACTTGAGGCCTTAAAATATACATGTCTGTTGAATTAACAGAGATTTGCTGGCAAGCAATTACACAAGAGTTGGTGGTGTGCTGTCTTAACGACCAAACCAATTATATTGGTGCGGTTATGACAACGATCATAATGTGATCATGGCCACAGTAATCAACTGCTTATATGAATCAACAGTTGATTCAGTCTCCATGACACTTATGACAAACTGCCAAAAACAAGCAAATGAGATGCAGCACTGAAATTACAGCAACGTTTTGATATACAGTAGGCTTACTGGTCTGTATTATTGCATATTAAAATTATAAACAGTACTTATAATCTGAAAACTGCTTGAAACACCTATACTGTGTTTTGAAAAAGTCTTTATGAATGTTTATGACTCTTATCATTAGCTGTCTTTCGGTCAAGTATGTCACTTTTAATGCAAAGTTGACATTGTTTGAGATGGTTCTGTTATGCCAACTTGACACTAATTAAGCCAATAATGTTGTTGTTGTGATACTATGACATTAACCTGGCCAATAATGTAGTTGTTATGACAACTTCATATAATCCAAGACAGAAAAGTCTTTGTGATGACAACTTGACATTATCAAACTTTCCATTCATAGTTATCAAGTTGACCCAGACAGACAACAGGTTTCCACTGTAGTGCATTCTGTTCTCACCTTTGGCACGAGAAACTGGACTGTGCGTGATATACCTCCATCCCAGGAGGCCATCTCCATCATGAAGCCTGAAATAAATAAAAGAGATTGAAAGAATTCCTCTCACGCAGCAGAGCAACTGTTGCACCAATCAAGCAGAAATAAGCGGTGCGCCTCTCAGTTACAACAATACATTTTTAATCAGCTTTGTATTATGGGAAATTTACAAAACTGTCAGTAGACACACTGGTAAGTTTCTCTCTTCAAAGGAAGACTTCAGCTCGAATAATAATCTCTTGCTCTTTGACTGTGAGGAAATGAAAACAAGACCTCATGTGTCCAGTTTTAGGAAGCAGTAAATGTGGAATAGATAGATCTCTGCTATCAAATTTCTGCTTGAAAAAACTGCATCTTATCAAGTCAACTTGTTTATATTTGGATGATATAAAGAATGCACGAATAAAGCACAAAGTAGGAACAATGCAAGGTGCAATATAAACTGTTGTTTTAACAGTGTTAGTACAATAGCTCAGAATACAATTCCTTAACTTAAAGGACCAGTATGTAAGATCTAGTGGCTAGAAGTGAGCTTGCATTTTGCAAACATCTCTCCTCACCCTTCCCTTCTAAGCATGTAGGAGAACCTACAGTAGCCACAAAACTTGCAAAAAATGTAAAAGGCTATATCTAGAGCCAGTGTTTGGTTTGTGCATTTTGGGTGACTGCAGAAACTATGTCCTCTGTAGATATAAAGGGCTCATTCTAAGGCCAGACATATACTTGCTGTTTAACCACACATTTGCGTTCGTGTATGTGTAGCATAATTTCTGAGGACACAACCATCGCTCTAAATGGACGCAGGATACATGAGACAGCCATGATGCACATGGATACATATGGATGTGTAGGGGTGCATATGTGTACATGTAGTGAAAACCAGGTACATCTCCGGCATAAAGTAACATAAACACAATCATTTTTATTATCGGGTGATTATACACTAATGAAAACATACTTATGAATATTATATTACATTTCTGCCACATTCTGCCAATAAATCCCCATAAACCTTACACACCGGACCTCTAAAAAATGTCTTATCTTACCTTTGACACATTTGAAAACCAGCTCGGCTCTCTTAAGACACCACGGTATGGTCATCTCCTGCAGAGGATATGGATGAAAACACTCAATTGTTTAGATTGTCAAAAGAAAATCTAAAAAATCTTGATTTGTTAAAGAACACTGTAAGAGCTTCTTGTGTTGGTGGTGTGGGTGGTGAGTCATATTAACAGTTAAAAGTGTGATACATTACTTACCTACTTAGGAGTCTGACTGTTACGCAGGTATGCAAATTAGACACTGTATATGTCACATATTAACTAGGTCAAACGTAAAATCTCCTGCCAGGTGACTACATCCACACACACAATTTGTGAGTGCAAATGAAGTAACTTCCCTGCAAATGCACAACTGTGTACGTCACCTCTCATCTCCCTTCAGTTCTGAGTGTGTTTGGCTTCAGGCTGCTGGCTGCCTTTGCTCACAGCGAGGTGCGCCAGATAGATAGTCACTCTCTGTCACACACTCACACACACACACACATACACACACACAGCCTTTCCCCCACTTAGAAAATTGTTACACCCATCTGAAGTCAACAAACTGGATACATCAACTGGATGGGGTGTCATCAGGACGTTGGTTTCGGCCCCCGTCAACTGCATCACGATTTGCACGGGCTTGTGCAATGGGTCTTTGACGCATTAACAGTAGCTTGGTATACTTGAGAGTTTTTCATTATGACTGCGGCTGGTGCCAGCAGCAATTGAGGCTAGAAGAGGCATTTCTTACAACCAGAAAAATGAACATAACTGTTGTGAAATTGTGAGTCATTATCTGCAAACTGGAACTAAACTGGTTGAAAGAGTTTTCAATTTCCTCTCTGCAAGCTTTCAAACACATGTTAGGCCGTACTGTTATTAAGCAATTCTTCTTGGTTCTTTTTTCCTTCACACTCTAAATGCTCAAGGGAAAAAACATTTAACAATGAAAATAAGAGGCAGAGCCCTGATGTAGTTTGACTGTCTGCACTTCATCTAGACAAACTATGTCAGTTGTTTTAAATGCCAAAACACCACAATAGGCTTGTACAAACAGGCAAACATCTCCAAGACCAAAAAGGAGACAACAGATGGAAAGTTCTGATGTGAAACCAGAAGCTATCAATTAAAGTTTCTCTGGTTCCCGAGGCTTCGAGAGTTAGAAGGCTCTGGTTATGTAAACAAAGACTCTTGATTGGACATGAGAAGAGAAGTTGCACTGGGCATGTTGTGGCATGAATGCACTCCAGACGGAGGCTTGTTGGGAATTTACTTTCCATGTTATGGGTTTTCTCAGTTTAATAAATTTAAATAGAAATACAAATCATTTTCTAACAAGGAGCTGCTGTTCACGTTAAAAGAAAATCCCAATTCCATTAATTTTCAGAAGACCTAATAAAAAAGAGATTTTCGAGTTTATAGATATAAAAGAAAAATCCACTTTATTGTGATCAGATATTTACCTAAACTCTGCTGGATTTGGGCTCAGTCCATCAGTCACTGAAAGCTTTCTCTTGTCACTCTTCCCTATGGTGGAGCACAGAGTGCTGCTGTACACCCTGAGATACTAAGCAAATAGAGGAGTTCACAACTTTCTCCTTTGCCCTCCTGGTTTTAAGCCTGGGAAATGTTAAATTGTAGGCTGAACTCATAGCCACTGCCTGACAAGCTAGACCACAGCTGAAGATGCAGCGCATCAACAAGCAGAGACAGAATGAAAGGTAAGAAATTAGGACTATGGCATCAGTTAGGACCACCAAGCTTTTTTGGCCACCAAGATTCTTCACCTTCAACTATACTAATAAAGTTAATGATGGAGGTTCGAGAGCTAAATCTACCCCAATGAAGTGTTGATGAGCAACATTGAATTCATGTTCTGTAGCCCCAACCTGACCCATGAACTCCCAAGAGTGTATATAATGGATGTTACAATGTTTATTGATATTATTGAACTGTCAGTGCTCAAATCTGCACGACTACAACCACTGAGTTTGGAACTTTCAACCTTATCCACTACTTTTAACTAACTGTTTAGATAATTGACTTTACTTTTAGTCATCTATGTCAACCATTTGCCTTAAAGCCATCTATCTCAACCATTATTAATTACCCATAGCTAACAACCATTTATTCATTTCCTTTAGCAAACTGTTCAAATTTATCTGCTCAGTCACACATACATTTTTTAAAATCGATGTTTACGAATTAGTTGAGCTATTTCATAATCTTTCCACATACCCGGCCACTGCAGAAGAACTGCCTGTGGTACAAAAAATGAGGATACCAAAAACCTTTCAGCCGTTTTCAATTTACCTCAGGTAAAATTCCACTAAAACGCACAGCGCCACCAAATACAGAGCTTTTTCGCAGTGATGGTTACACTGGAAGCATTTCATAACCTGTTCAAGCCAAGTATTTGGTAGCCAAACAATTGTGCTGCCCAACTCAAATATTTAACTTTATTTTCTCCTATGCTCCTTTTGAAGAACTCTTCTGAACTTGTCACACCATTTTACAAAACGATAAAACTGTGGCAGCTACTGTAACTACTCATTACATTATTATAATATTTATAGTGTGTGTGAATGTGTGTTGAGTGTGACCTACTACAACATCATCCATACTGTACACACAAGCATTCAGAGCGCTCTCAGCTACTCTTACCTCTGACATGTCGTGGACCAGCAGCAAAGGGATGGTGACGGTGGTGATGTCATGCGTGCAGCAGACCTTCAGGATGTTTCTCAAGCCCATGATGGCCGGATCTCGGGCCGTGATGTTCCCTGAACGCACGTTGTCGTCCACGCACAGGTGGAAGACAACATGGACCTCTGACAGGTTGGAGTGCCGTGAGATGTAAAACTCACCTTGAGAAAGAGACACAGCAGGAACAATAATAGTACACAAAAATGTAAATGTGTTAATTTGACTAGGGGTGTAGTGCGTAAAAAAGTATATTGATAACCATTACCTGGCAAAATGTTAGATGGGTTTCTTTCAACATTTTTGTTCTTGTCATCTCCTCCATTCCTTGGAATCTCTGTAAGATTACAGAATTTAAAAAACACTGATCTTGATATAAGGACATTTAATGGCAACAGCAGCTGGACTTAATTTGACAGGCTTGTAAGCTAGAACAAATGTTTCTATATACAGCTCTCCTCTATGAACCACTCTCAATGCTATAATAAAGACATGGACACGTTCCTGTCAATACAGTAGCAGCGATATAAAATGTCTTCTACTTCCTGTCTGTGTAATCCCTTTCTCATACTGCTGGCATGTCACTGACATCCTCCAACACTGTAAGAATTTTTGCAGAGTAAAGTTTCTTGTACTGAAACACTGTTACAGTCATGTACAACAACTTGTATCCTATCACTTTGTCTCTCTGTGGCACTGCTAAACAAGGCCACAGATAAAAATGTTAGTTAAGCATTTTATAGGTGGCTAAAAAAGGCACTCTGGATGTCTGGGATAATCAGTTTTCTTCAGTAGCATCTGTGTCCAGGTCACTGGCTACAGTTCTGGTGAAATGTAGATTTGTGGAAACGTCTGTTTTGCCAGTTTTGCCTTTTTCTTGCTGATAACTGTCGGTAAACGCCCTGTCTACATTACAGCTGTGTTGAGACCAAAAGTCTGACCGGGTTGTTCTTTCTGCTTGCTGCTCCTCTGGGCTCTGGCGTAGAGCACCACTTGCTGCACCTCCTCCAACTGCTCCTCCAGACAGTGGAAGTGGAAGTCTGTACACTCCTTTGCCACGGTCGCAAAGTCTGTGGGACGGCACAGTGCAGGGCAGTGATGAAATGATGCATGAAAAGTTAAAGTTAGCCAGAACATATCTCTGTAATTATGTCTCTATACTAAACTGCCACTATGAAAAAAGAATCCAGACTTAAAAAAGGTGAATGAAAAGTTTGGTCTGTGAGCAAATCTTTTAAATAGGCGTGAAATAATAGTGCTATTCTCACAATAAAGGTGAGAGACAATCAGAGTGAGTCATGAGTCGGACTGAAATAAAAATGCTTCAATTCATTGGTGCCAGAATATAACAAAGAACTGCTAGAATTACTGTGGAAAATGTTAACATGTCTTTCTACAGAATGACACCACAGGACTCACTCATTGTCTCAATGCAGATCACCACAATATATTCCCTGACCTCTCTTGATGCCACTGTAGGAATTGACCCTGTTGTCGACCAACAACACCAGACCACAGAGGGAGGAGGAGTAGAGCGAAAGGGCCGTCTGCAGCCGCCTCAGCTTTGCTCCGCTGCTGCCATGCCGGCGGTGCTTACAGAAGTCCAGCACATCTGCCCGGACCAGCCGCAGGTTGTGCATTGTCTTCAGTTGTGCTCCTGATCAAAGAAATATACATCATTTATATAATAAATACATTGATAGAGATACTTTCATACATTCATCAGAAAATGATTATACATTATACCATATATACTATATAGTGTGGTTCATATTTGCTTTACATAAATATTTACGGTTTCTGCACATGGTGTGTGACATGTGAGCTGACACAAAGGTGTGTGCAAATATCTGGAGAGCAGGTTAGAGATGAAGCACCTAAGTGTATGGTGAAGCTCTCCTCCAGCTGAGGCTGCTCCTCAAACATCCGGGCCCCAGAGTCTGCGAGCTCTGACAGCTGGCTGGGCTGCACCTTAATCTCCTCGCTGAAAATCCATCATGCAAACAAATCAACCAGCAAAGATATCTATCAAAAATGGTAAATAGCAGATGTACGTTTGCATGTTCAAGGAATGAACTGACAGAACTTAAAGAGTTTTACGCCCATATAAAATGAAAATTAGACACAAACTTTGTTTGTGATAGTTTAGAAAATTAGTGTAATACTGCCCAGAACAAGAAATTATTGAACATATAAAGTACTTTTCACATTATTTCAAAGGGAAAAAAACTGGCTAATAGGGATGTAACAATATTAAAAACTCAAGGTACGATAACATCACAATAAAAAGTCTGTGATACAACATTTATCAGGATTAGAGCTGTCACAATATTAGATTTTCACTACATGATTATTGTGGCTGAAGGAATTCACAATAAAGATATTATCGCAATATCTATAGAATTTTGGGGGGCAAAAAGTAATAATAATAGAGAGTCATTAGCCATTATCATAACTGATTTACGAGCATACAGTATGTTTAAGAGATGCTGGATTATTTACATGATGATTATTATCTGATTATTATTATGAGGATTATCATGTGGATTATCAACATGATAAATATTTCATTTTTAAATATCACAGTTATCATTAATTGTGATTCTAAACCCAGTGTCAGCTGGGATAGGCTGCAGCGTCCCCACAACCCTTCAAGGGTAAGCAGTTACAGACAATACATGAATGAATGAATGGACAATTATCACCAATACTGGTATATCGTGACACCCCTAATTGCAAGATCAAAAAATATCGCTATGTCATGATATTCAATATGTTACACCCCCACCGGTTCAGCATCAGTTTTTTCTGGCTAATTCTTGGGCAGTGAATACAATAAAACTGGAAATCATGTTGTCCACAATCTGCTTATACAGCAGAGTGTAAGTATACAGTTTCAGCACTTCATTTACAAAAAATGTGAAAGGAATCAAAAATCCAACCTGAATTCCGTTTTCCAGGTTAGACTACAGCTTTAAAAACCCATATTTACAAAGTGTTAAAAGTGCTGACATAGAAGTAAGTTGCACCCACACAAGATAATGATATTCATCATTAAGACAAAGCAATGCAGGGTCAGCAGATTGTCTGAGAAGCTCTCAGCATACAGGTCCTGCTGGTATCTGTGTTTTGATGGAATATCCAATATATGCAGAGGAGTGTAAGACCTGAATTTAAACCACCGCTCTTTGGGACTGCATTACTGTTAAGCTCTATTACACTTCTTATCCCAAGATGCCAGTCATAACTGATATTGCAAAGCTGAGCATCAGTCAAACTACGATGAGTTTTTGACCTCTTGTAATCACTTCAATTTCTATGTAAATGGAGCCGGTACTTCAAAGGGCCGGCAGACACGTCGTGTTTTGGATTAAAACTGCTGCACAAGTGCAGCTGCTGAGATCCTGTTAGTTAAGGGTCAGTTTGACCTCAAGTCAAAATTCAGTGAGATTTTTCCACTAACACATAGCTCACACAAGGGATATTTAAAACATCTTATTTGATCAATTTCATGCTGATTATGAGTCAACAAAACAACTGTTCTTATCTTTATTTAAATCCTATTTTTTCTTTCTTTTAACCACTTTAAAGTACTTTTAAGCACGGTTCCTGCACCTCTCCAAAGTCAAGTTAAATCACTTGTATTGCATTTTCAAAGTGCAATTTCAAGCTTTTCCAGCACCTTACAGCTGTGTTAAATAACATATTTATATAAGCATATATCTCAAAATTATTAGGCCCTATTTCATTTCTTCATCACATTAAATCAGATGTTATTGTGCTATAAGCAGGGCTCAACCATACGGATTTCCCGCTTGCCCAGCACAAGTAAAATGCCATGTCAGGCTAGTAAATCTAACAACTCACTTGCCCAACAGGACAAGTGGTAAAAAAAAAAAAAGCTAGAATTTTTATAAAAATATTAAAGTTTCAAGCAAAATCAGCAGTAAACGCTATTTTAAGCCTCTCAAATGTTGAGATTTTGTGCCTGTCTCTGTTTTAGATCACATTAAACAGTATATCTTTGGTTATGGACTGGAAAAATTAGACATTTTAAGACATCACGTTGGACTGGGATGAGCATTTTTCCCTATTTTCTGACATTTCATAAACATTGCAGCCATAGATTAAAAAAATACAATTACCATTGCTGTTATTGGATAACTGCTAATAAATAAAACCATCTGTATGGCAGAAAGTAAAAGCTGAGTTTGGGCAAGTAGATTTTTTATCCACTGACCACTCTGACCATGCCACCAAGTAAGAAAACAAAATAAGGTTGAACCCTGTATGAGTAACAAAATATGCTACCTGACAGAAAACAGTGAAAAATTAAAAGGAAACACAACAAAGTTTCATGTTTGAAAATGTGTCACCTGCCTGTAAGTAAACTGGCTAAATATAACCTGGCTGAGCCCATGTAAAACAATCACTCAAACAATTACTTTCAATTAAATCCTTTTCTTTTTTTTTATTTTTTGTTTTCAAGACAACGCTCATTAAATCATCAACCTCCCAGCATGTTGTCATCCATCAGCCTTGCACTTGCTGTTCAATCAGAGGGCACACGTCAACAAAGAGTGACAGATCACACTACAGGCAGCCACACATGCAGAGTGGAATGCGAGGCTCAAGTGGAGTTATCTGCATTTTGTGTGAGCGGTAAAGGCAATTAGGCCTCTGACTATTCAGTCAGAGAGTGTTATAATATGAAATAATTCAATCAAAATTTACCTGAAATTTTACATTACCCAAAATCCAAGCACTTCTCAAACTTTGAAAACATTACATTAGAATTCAAGTGGTTTTAAGGGTTTCCGGCACCTGTAAGGTTTAAGGTTTACTTTACTTCCATGCTTAATCTCTGTACGAATAAATTTAAGATGATCTTAAATCTTACAAACAAGGAGATGAGTCAAAGCTTGTGCACTGATCCCACAGTGTCAGAGGACAAAGTTCATAATGTGCTGCTTTTTGACAAGACCACTACAGGCCACTACAGCTTTTCATTTTCTACTCAACAAGAGTAAGCAACTACGCACTTGACTCCAGCAGTCATTTTCTCAGATCAGCTGATTTGGTTTTACTCTGATATTTAAAAAAAACAGAGCAAGTCATAAAACTAAAAGAACCTGTTCAGGTGTGTATGGGTGTAAAATGAGCCTACAGATACCAGATGTGTGTACATAAACAAAGATTGTGCTTTAGTATGCACACAAATACGCATGTTAACATTCGACAAACTCACTTAATTTTGCTGCTGTTGTTGGATTTCTGAAGGTCCTGGTGCAGTTTGATGACCCACTCCTGATACTCCTGCTTCTGAATCCCAGTCACCTGCTTCAGCTCACTGGCCCACTTGTTCTCCAGAACCTGCTCAACAAAGTCAAACTTTGTCAAGCTTTAATATGACAACAACATATTTTAGGATGGGGCAAATCTCAAAATGTAAATGTAAAATTCATTAAATGACTCCCCGGAAGTGTCTGTGGTGAAATGATAACTTTGTACTGTGATCAAGGTACACCTGCTTTTAACACCCCAGCTTCTTTTTTACCTGCTGTGCATCAAAGTGTTGAGACGCAACTGCATTTACATCCTGGTCACTCAAAGTATTCCCCAGCTCATGCATCACTTTATCCATTTCAGCAGCTTGCCTACCAGACAGAAAAATATTCACTGATTTGATTGGAGTGATGGTGAAATACATCATCATCTTGATGACTCATGAACAGACATATGTCAGTCACCTATATTTATGACAGGTGACTGAAATACATAAAATAAAAAAAAACCAAATTGGATGGCTTCAAGGGATAGTTCAGGTTATCTGATGTAGGGTTACATGAGATACTTATCGATGGTATCATACAGTATCAGGGCATAGTATCAGCTACAGCATATGGCAGACAACACGCCCCAGTTAGGAGAAGCAGAGAGGCCAAATATCACTCTCTCCAAAATAACCAGACTCCATAGGCAAAAATGGTAATTTTATCTCACAGAAAACATGAGTTGCCAAACTACTGCTGCCTCAATCTGTTAGTTAGTTTGTGTTATTGTGTGATTTCTACATTTCACAAGGACAGTTTGGATACACAGACATCACACAATAACACAAACAAACTAACAGATCAAGGCAGTGATATACCAGAAACTACTGTGTAATGCAAAGTAAAAAAAAAGATTTCACCTATGGAGTTTGGCTGATTTGGAAAAAAACAAGATTTGGCAAAAACCAAGATTTGGCTCACACTAAGCCCACTTTTGACAGTAAATAAAAATTCAGAGCAGCTTATACTGGCGCAGTATTGTCTCCCACATCACTTTTTCATTCAGAACTAACAATTTTGCTTCACCATATCCAAGGAAACATTAGCTTTAGATAGAAAAAAAATAACTTTGTAAATAACCTCCCAAAAACCTTTTAATTGTACTCTAAACATTTGGCAGTCTATCACTGCCTCTGTGGAACATCAGATGGTGCACTGAGGCCCACCAGTGGACTGTGGCCTCTATAGCCTATATTTATACAAAAAACAACAGGTAATCATGGGTGCATGTGAGTGTCCCCTGATAAATCAGAAAGTAAGTACTAAAACAAGTGTATTTACCTTATGTCCAAAGGATGTAAAAAGATAAAAGAAGATAGCTTTACCATGCACTGTACAAATTTAAAGACAGATGCAAGAAATCCAAGGAACCTACTTCTAGGCGATAATCCCTGATACCAACCTCTCTTGCAGCTTTTTAATCTCCATGTCTCTCTCACTTATGAGCTCAGAGATGCTAACAAAGTAGTTGTGCTCCAGGTTGAGAAGGGTATCTGAGGCAGGGGAGTGGATCAGCTCATGGTAAACATCTGCAAAGTCCTCATCCCAGCTGGGCTCTTCGGGTCGAGCATGCTCCAGTGTCGTCTGAAACAGTGATAGACAAAAGAGAATAACTATTTTGAACTGGCAACTGCAAATGGTTGGGGATGCATGATGATTAACGGAGACAATAAATTAGCAGTCAATATTGGCCTTTCCAGCTATACAGGTCTGTTCTAAGATTGCTGTATATTAACTGATAAATATCACCTGTAATAATATTTTAGTTGAACACATCATCACAAAGAATTTCATTTGAATTGTTGGGCAAAATGCTCTATAAAAGCCAAAGTATATTCAAAGTGTTTCGATGAAAATATAAATGAACATCTGAAGAGTCAGAGAACTGTTCTTTGTTTTTGTTGTCATAGTGATGTCAGTCAGATCAGGTTAAGTCAGAGCTATGTAATATTAAATCATCCATCTTTGCTCACAACATGTTAGCCTTTCTTTTTTGGGGGGCTTTTGTTCCTTTAATGACAGGACAGCTGAGGTTTGAAAAGAAAGGAGAAGAGAGAGTGGGGGAATGACATGCAGCAAAGGGTGGGAGTCTAACCCACAGCCGCTACAGAGGACTCACAACAAAGAAATGTTTAATTATCACATCACACAGTATCAGCCATAAGAAGCGGGTGATTATCAATGATCATGTCAACTGAAACAAAAAAAAAATGATGTGCATCCCTAAAAATGGTGACAACAATACAACCTAACCACACTCCACACTCAATGTTGCAGAATTGCTTCACTGTTTGAAACCAATTAGGCATGGGCAATAAAACAATAATGATACATATCAGCACTGAACACTCCATCAATATCAATAAGAAAATTGTTCAATAATGTTCAGTGTTTTCATCTAAATGCAAACTGCCATGAAAATACAGAAGAAATACATACGCTCTGGCTCATAAACAGCCTAACATATCTCCTGATAACGGAGCGTGCTAAGAGTGACATGCAAACAGCCAGTCATTTAACGGCTGTGTATTTCAGTTCACGATCAATGTGTGACACAACAACAGAAACAGTGTGAGGTGTGAAAAATTAGCCCGGGCAGGGAGGAAATTGTCAATCAGAAAGGACAGGTCAGCTCACAGTATGGCAGTTTTTTGTTTTTTTTGGGGGGGTGGGGGTCTTTTGGGGTTTTTATATCATGCAAGTCAAATACTTATGTCCCTTGGAAAATAAAGTGGTTAAATTCAAACTAAGGTGGTTAAATTATAAATAAACACTTAAACTCAACCTTTTTTATTTTGGTCTATATTAAAAATAGATTAAAAATTATCAACTCGAAATGGAAGATCTTGTTGTGATAGATGTTTCAGTTATATCACCCAGCTTTTAAACTAATCACTTGTGGGTGACAATCTGCTGCACATGCTGAGTGAGTGTGACCAGCAAAATGCTGACTTTCAGCAGAAAGTGTACAAATTTAATTTTCTGTGGTCAGTGGAAGACAAAAGAGGAAGCCAAAATGCAATATCAACACATTCTGAATGTTTTGCTCCACTCAATAAACCAGGGCAGTTGATGTGTCCTATCCATAATTAGAAAAGAAACAGGACGTTAATCAGAATCTGAAACTCCTCTATTTATACAGGCTCAGGAATCTTCAGGCCACAAACACGATGGACACTGGAAGGCTTCCATGTGTATTTCTGTATGACTGCAGTAAAACATTAACGAGTGCATTGGGTCAGAGGGGCTTGACAACACGAGCTGAGGCAGCCCTTGTCTTTTTATAAATGTCTGGGAAAGTTCCAATACAGAGTTTAGACTCCTGAACTTTTAGATGTAAAACCACACAATCCTAAACATGAAATAAGAGACATTCACTTTCAAAGAAACACGTCGGTGATAAGATCGTACCTGTTTTCATTTGGAAACTACAAACTTCACTTCTGTGTGTCAACAGACTGTTTGTTTGTTTTGGATGGATCCATTATATGAAAATGATGACTCTATTCTTAAGTACGTGCAACCGCCGCCACATATTCAATCTCTAGGAAGAAACACATCAAAGTGTAACCAAGTGCAATAGGGAAACATTAAACACAGCACGCAGGCTTATGCAATGAGACTGCTCAGGAACTCATGAATAATCAATTTGCAGATGCACAGCGCTGCTTCTGTTTAAATTACTCTAATGATCCATGACTGCCCCGAAGTTAGATGGAGCAATCAAGGACACGTCCAAAACACTGGCTGTGCTGCTACAGAGACATGGAGTGGTGCACATACACATTACGGTCAAATTTAAGTGTCAAATTAACTTTTTAGAATAAAACACACTGTCCACATTTTTCACAGAAATGTTTTTTTTAGGAATTCGTGTATGGATGTATGGAAAATGCAACAGCATTTTGAAGCCAGAAACACATAGTGTGGAGGATGAAATGTTCATCCAGGTGGAAAACAGGAGGGAAAATGTAGAGAAATTCATGTGGACATTTTGTAGTTGACAGTAATTCTAAACTGTATATTTGAATGTAACATGTCAGGGTCACTGTTCAGTCACAGGGGCCAAACAAACTGAATCTGAAAGATGTTTACTTCTATGTGGATGAAAATTCTCACTCAGTGAAAGAAAGACAAAATGAAAACTCATTATTCTTTAATCTATTGACATCTTTTCATTAAAATCATATATATGTTAGTCTAAAATGACTAAAGTCAGAGTGACTGCATACAACTAAATGCAATCAAAAGAACTAGAGGATGACTGATTAACCAGTGCTGATGGGACGTTTCACAAACTATCAGTATCAGCAGAACTTGGTTCCAATAGTGGCCAATGGCTGCACAACCTCCAGTCACGCAGGAACACGTTACTGTTTTGCATGGACAGAAAATAACAATTTATTTAGGTATTTATCATTCTGTCTTAGATCACTAGTCCCCAACCTTTTTTCCTTGGAGTCCCCTCTGATTGTATCAAACAAAACCTGACTTAGATGTTCAGTTCACCAGTTATCAAGTCAAAGACTGTTCACTTCTGACAGTCGATTAACCTCTAAAAAAGAAAAGACGTTCAGCTTATAACAAGAGGCACCATGGCCACCTATTCATTTACTAATGTAAAGATGTAGATAAATCCAAATGACTCCAAAAACGCATCATAATATTGAATCTGTCAAGAGCCATGAAAGATAAAATGATATGAGAGCTTGTGATATAAGACACTATTAAAAACCCTGATGTTAGTTTTCAGGCACAGTAACATACTCATGTGTGTTATCACCTCCACATAAGACCTGGTCCATGCATTAGTGAGCTGGTTCAAGTCTACATCTCCTGTTGTGAGTCTCTGCAGGGCCAACTCTGCCTCTCTGTCATAATCCAGGATGGTCTCCTTCTCGACAAAGGTGGAAAGCGAGGTTTTGAGCTCTGCAGAGGGAAAGAGATGCACACACAGCAAAAAGCATTCAAATATTTTCATTTTTGTGCAAGCCAAGTAGTACACTGCAAAATCAATTGGCTAGATCCATTCCATCCGTATAGGTTTCAAACCTATAGTACACATGCTGACAGTACCACCTCATTCCCAGGAAGACGTGTAGAGAGTAATTACTTGGACAGATCCATTTCAAACAAAGCGGGACTGCACCTGTCCAAAATATCAGTAATAATGGAAATCACACTTGATTGAATTGTTTTTTTGTTTTGTTTTTTTGTTTCAGTAATTTAGGTCTGATACACATGATAGTGTATTTATAATGTGTAAATTAAGATGTAGTATGTGTAATATTATTTATACAGTATATTTACTACATTGTTACAGACAAGTAAATAGAGCTGAAAGGGCTTTTGCCATAAACAGTGCCTGGCTGGAGAGCTTACTGCCAGGCCACACATGGCCCCTTACAAAATTCACATGTAAACAATAATAATAATACTGATACTACTACTACTTAAGGCTATACAGTATATGGGTAATGTTACAATGAGGGGGTGGTTGCAGTTAGGGTCTGCAAATCCCAAATATGAAAATGGAGCAGAGTTTACCTAAGAAATGCAGCAAAGAAAGAAAAATAGGAAAATTATTTGACCAAGTCATCTCCACTTGCGAGCAGGAAATCCACAACAAATATTAACTTCTGTAACTTGTCCTTAAATTAATTTTGTTTTTTGCCAACCATGGAATCTCACCATTTTCTATGTAACAAGGTATTTTATGTAGCAGCATCAGTCGTCCATGAAGGTCACTGATGTTCTCTTGAACAGGAAACTGAAGAGGAACTTTGAGGACACAGGTGTGTTTCCCTGCCTTGAACTCAAACACAAACTCCTTCTCAGCAGTAGTGCTCACTTTGCATTTGTTCTTCTTCATGGTTGTGGCTGAAAAATACAACAATAAGTAAATAAGTAAACAAACAAAAAATAAATAATTGTCAGCTTTTTACTGTCATATCTTCCACTATGTGAAATACCCAATCTTAACAAACTGACACCACAAAGAAAACAGTATACACAGTACAAGTATCACAGTGAGACCAAGACTTCTTCATTACTACCTTGTTGAACTGTAATTAGCAGGAGAAAACTTTTTGTAATTGCCTTACGTAAATCAATATGTTTAATATAGCCGATTTGCATCACTGATCAGCTAGCATGTCCAATTAGCTTCACGTTAGCTAGCAGCTAGCGAGCGTTTAGCTCTGAAGCTAAAAATAATAAAAGAGAGACACTGTCGTGGACATGTCAAACTGGGCGCTGCTACTTGCTTTATTTGTGCGGCATATAAATGTTATAATGACCAGATTTACCTGAGTATGAATGAATCTCGTGTTTCCTGGTGCAGAGGCAGCTCTCTTGTTTGGGTCAATCAGCTGACTGCAACTAACTGTACAAGCACTTTCGCGACACTGAGGCTCAGCTCTCTGTACTTATGTTTTTAGTTGTACGTCAGAACTACTAAAGTATGAGGCTGAAAGCTTACCAAACTGGAAAATTGTTGCTCTTTTATTTTCCTTGTTCTCTTGTCCGTACGAAGCACATTTTCATTGACACGAATCTGTTGAGCCCAAAGTTTAATTTACAAGGGCGTTTTTCCTTGGGCACGACCGCCTCCTGCTGGAAAAGGTTATTGGTTGCTGATGGTTCAACTGATACTTTGTAGCCACATAACACCAAAACACTTAACATCAAACTGGAAAATACAGAAGGAATTTAAACAATTAAACAATGAATGGTATTATATACTTACTGATTGTGTAAATGTATGAAAATTATTGAGAGAGGAACAGTGAGTTTGATGTAAATAAGAACAAATATTTGATAGCAACAAATAATTAAGACATTTAATCATCCTAATGACCATTAACTCAATAATATGTTGATTATGTTCCACAGATTCACTCCATCATCTCATAAGTAGAGGTTGAGACTATACCTGTACATAGAAGCCACTAAATCTCAAAGAGATTCACATCCTTCTATTACAAAACCCTCTCAAGATGTAAAAAAAAAAATTAAAAAAAAAACCAGACAAAAAAAAAAAAAGCTTATGAAGTATAACTTTAATTTGAAGTAATGTATATGTATATCAGTTCAGTGGATTTATTTTTGCCAAATCAGTTAAGTTGAATCTTTGAGAATTAATTTAACATACTCAAGGTAAATTCCATCTGGCTCCTACAGAGGGTGAGCAGAGGGTGGCAGTGATGTGGCCAAGCTAATCTACCTCTTGATTTGTTTTTTTGTTTATTTTTTTTTTTTCAAATATCCTTATCTTCAAACTTTCTCTGTTTGCCATTTAATCAAAGTTAAGCTTTTCAGAGTATATACTTAATTGATTTAAGTAGCTAAAAAAATTATTATATTACATAGTACAATATTGATATTAGATATAAAATACATATAATATATATTATATATAATATTTTAGTGATAAGCTACAGTCTCTCAGCTAGAAGCTGACTAAATACCATTTTCGTCAATATTAAAATAAAGAAGTAAATACATGTGGCGCTGTGAAATTAAAGTCCCCTGAAATAAATAAATGCGGAATTATGAAATATCAGTCCCGTTAAATACATAAAGGTTGTATGTATGTATTTATTTATTTAATATTAACATAAATGGCATTCCTGGCTGACTACTATGCAATCTAAAATAGAATATAGAAAATATGAACTTGCATACTGGAAAAAAGCTGGCTACAGCAAAAGCCTTTTCCATGAATATATATACATATATTTCAAACTGTGCCTGCGCGTGTGTGTAGTGTGCACGCGTGGCCGTGCACGACATGAACGCGTGCGTGTGTTTTCTTCAAGTTTGAGTGGATAAGGGATTGTGTATAAATAGCCCTCATACGTGTATACAGAAAACCTAATTTTTTTTACCTCCCTGAAAAAGAACAACACATAATCCTTACAGATAAATAACCTTAAATCACAATAGAATACACCAATGGATTATAAACTATTTAATGTTTACACATGCTTTTATGAACACAGTCTTGATTTAACCACGCTTTTGAACTGATGTGTATACTCGCAGACGCTCCCTGGGACGGTTGAACCGTCCCGTCATACCTCGCGTGGCCAACGGCTCTCTTCATCGACTGCTCGCTCATTGAATCATCGTACTGAGGCTGTTCACTGTTTAGCTTGATATACTGAAATAATTTGGAGCAAATCAGGTCGGAGCAGGTAATTAAACACCTGTTATCGGCCCCACACGCCCCCGGCCTTCTGTTTATCTGACTGCGGTGGTGGGGCGTGCTTTCCTGGGCTCGCTGGCTGGGTTTGGTTGGGGAGGCAGGGGGAAGTACGGAGCTGGTCCCGAGTGATGATGGAGCTGGAGTCGGCCAGTAACAGAGGCGAACTGGGAGCTGTGGGGGACTCTTTGCAGCCACAGACGCCGAGCAGGCACGAAAAGAGCCTGGGACTGCTCACGACCAAGTTTGTGACTTTACTACAGGAGGCAAAGGACGGGGTGCTGGATCTGAAAGCGGTAAGCATGCAACCCAGAGTCTTTGTTGTTAGCTAGCACATGTCATTTTGAGCCTGCCCGCTGTCGTTAGGTTACATGCACTTTCGCTAGCTTGCTTGTTAGCCTAGCCTAGCCAACTGACAGGCTAACTTGAATGGTCGGTATGTCTTATGGCTTTGTATTTTCTCACACTCCTCGGTTACGTTTAAACCCCAGCTTTAATGCTGTGTCATGTTATTGTGTCGTTTCTCTAAGGGAGCAAAGTTAGGTTACAAACTGAACTTTGTGAACACTGGTCAACTTTTCAGACTCTGCCCCCTGCAGATTCAAAGTTAAAAAAGTGGGTCAGCTTTTGTCGTTCCCTTTTGAGCTAACGCTGCTGCAACTTCACACATGAACAACTTTATTTTGATTGATAATGCCTTTGTCATTTGACGACATGTAGTCACTGAGCTACTTTATATTCTTTTTTTAACGACTATGCATCAGCTTTTCAATTACATGTACATTAACTAACGTTAGCTGGGTTTTACACCAGTTTAGGCCACCATTCTCTTAATGAGCTGTTCAGATATTATATTAAAACAAATCTATGATCCTACAGCAGCCTTTCAGTGACAGCCACTTGAGCGAAGTTACTTTGTATTTGTATTTACCTTTAATAAGATAACGCTGCTTAGGGCAAATTGATCTTTACACTTTTCAGCCGGTGCCTCTAACACTTAAAAAGCCTTGAACTCAAACACTATACAAATGGGGTTTGTCCTGCAGCCCAGACTTATCAAAACATGTTAATACACTTGTCAAACTAGGATATAAATAGAAACATTGTAACAAACGCTGCCTTACATGTTTTTTTTTTCTCAACTGAAACATTAAACCAGATGGCAGCTTGACCAGTCAAGCATTACATTGTATAATAGAACAGTTTTTTCTCTTTTCACAGTAAACTCAATGAGTTGATACAATGACTTCACACCCGATTGCATGGCTGTGTTTTAAATGTGTTTTGTACTGTTTTGTAATATCAAACCTCTGTTCTGATTGGAGTCTCACTGTTGGGGAAAAAAAGCCAAACCTCATTAAACTACAGTTAACCGAAACATTACCTAACTTACCAGTTAACCTTACATTTATTTTGCATGCAGTCATAATGAAATTATGGAATTTGCCTTACCATTTATTGGCTGTCATTCAGCAGGTCTTTGACTCCATTGCAGCATGACACAAAGTTAGCACCAGCCAAATGCTGCAAAAATATGCAGGTGGCTGATAAATTTGCTTCACTGCCCAGCCAAAGGAACGCTGGTAATCTATTGAGTGGCAGGTAAAATTTGAACATTCACTAGCCATTTGGCCAGTGGATAAAAAAAAGTTAATTTTGCACCCTAATCCACCAGGACTGATGACAAAACTTAGGCTTATCAGCAACAGCCATATGGTTATCATTAGTTTGTTAAACACCAAGAGTTTGGGTTGGGCAGGAAGTTAAATGACACTTTCATATGATGGGTGGTGAAACCTCATGGTTTTTGGGTGCAGTGCATCAAACCCAATGGCACAGATACTGCTGTCTATGAACCTACTAAAGGAGATGCCAATAATCTCTGTTGTCATTTCTTTTGTCCTGTCATTCAGGCGGCAGACACCCTGGCAGTGCGGCAGAAACGGCGTATCTATGATATCACTAATGTGTTGGAGGGAATTGGACTGATAGAGAAGAAGTCCAAGAACAGCATCCAATGGAAGTAAGTCATTTTTTTTATTCACCAAAGACACTCCATTAATATATAGAAAACTAAAAAAAAAGTATCTACATAATCATTTCATATCAACATAATAAAATGTCCTGAACAATAGAAAAACACCTGACTACAGCAGGTGTGCTATTACAACCTTGCAAATACAAATGTGTAAAAGTGCTGTGCATTTACATTTCAAGTCGAGGAACAGTGACATATGTCTTTGCTGTTTTGGCTCTGTAGTCAAGCACATTGGATTTGAAATAGCGAGTTTACCAGATCTTAGCTGTAATTAGCATGTGTTTGCATCCCCATCAAATGAACTGTGTATCAACTGTAGCCATTTCATTCATAGTTCCCTCAAACTGGTATTTTTTGACTTTCTACATTTTGACAGTGAAACTCAGAACATTGTAGGTGTTATTAATATCATTTACAGTGGCTCTGTTTTAT
The DNA here is from genome assembly GCF_056507025.1 of Lutjanus erythropterus. Taxonomy (NCBI): domain Eukaryota; kingdom Metazoa; phylum Chordata; class Actinopteri; order Lutjaniformes; family Lutjanidae; genus Lutjanus; species Lutjanus erythropterus. The sequence continues at coordinate 11,266,965 of NC_139329.1, forward strand.
TCAATTGTCCCTGTAAGCTGTGACAATGAGCAAGCATGCACAACACCAGGACCCTGAAACTGAAGCAGCTAAATGTCATTCAGCCATCAATAATTTAATTTAACCTTTCTCTACTTTGACATGTTAAAATGTCTTAAGGAAGACAGAAAAATGAATCAAAATTTTATCAAAATCAAAAGATGGCCTAATGCAATTTTCAAATTGCAGGAGGCGTTATATTTGTTAAAGATCAAAAGTGTGTCAGAATGCCATTTTAGATTAAATATTGTTGCGCTCCAGAGATGTCCTGGCTGACACGTCATATTCTACAGACTTAATAATAATAATAAGCTTAAAATTTTAACATTGATTCATCAGTTAATGGTTATCATTAGCATCCCTATAACTGTGTAATAGATCACTAAAGAAAGCATTATTTCAAGCCTGCTGTAGACCTGATACATCTTGTTTTGTTAAGACACAGCATGTGTGCTCCTGAGTGTGTGAAGCTGTCTTTGCCTGCTGTCTGTCCCATACATGACCATGTGTTTGTGTTTGTGTTTCAGGGGCGTAGGGCCTGGCTGTAACACCAGAGAGATAGCTGATAAGCTGATTGATCTGAAGGCCGAGCTTGATGACCTGGCTCTCAGGGAACACGAGCTGGACCAGCAGAGAGTCTGGGTCCAACAGAGCATCAAGAATGTCACAGACGACTCCAACAACAGCCCATATCCTTCTCTGCTTTGTTGTGTTTATGTGTATGTTACAGCTAGATTTTTTTTTCAGTAATATAGCTTCTGGTCAGTGCTGATTTAATGTGACACTTTCATCAGCCATGAATTTATTCTGTTGTGTTCTAAATCACTGTCGATGACTGTGCTTAAAAAGATTTGCCCATCCTTGGTTCTTTTTTAAGCCTAGCCAGGATAATCCTTGTGACACCCTTGTGACTTTTTCATGTCCAATGCCAATATCAATACCACAACCTTGAGTATCTGCTGATATTAATACTAAACCATAATCAGCCATCTAAAAAATATCATGCTTAAATTGTGACATAAATTTTCTACTCCCATGAAGGAGTGGTATTAGCCAGTATCGGATTGACATCGATACCGAGTATCAGATCTGGACTATATCTACTACCCAGATGACATTAATGAACTGTTTTCACAAGTTGAGCAGTACTCCTTATGACTAGTAAACTGATCTAAAATTGGTGGCTTTTCACTTAATCCCCAGTGATACAGTTTTGTTTATATTCTTTTATTTCCGTAGTGCCATGGCAGCTGTACTAAAGGGTTTTCTGACAATAATGGTACTGTAACTTTCACCTGCTGATTGGAAATATTAAGTGAATTTGCAGGCTCATAGGTGTTGCTCAGAGCAGTGCCAAATCGCTGACTAACAAAGACTGTAGGTACTGATGTAGACGACAGCCAGGGGTTTTTCTTGTACAGGACAGACAGCCAATTTTATCACGAGAAATGTTCCTGAAGAACCCAGACAACAGCGTCAAACTATGTGAAAATGTTATGCAACCATTTGCAAACATGCCATGAAGAATTACTTTGAAATACTCATTATTATATGCTTTGTGAAAACCACCAATGGTCAGAATTTAGGTTTGTGCATGTGGCACAAAGCAACAGTAGACACAATGACACAGTGAAACATATCCAATCTCAACACCATCTGGCATCTCATAGGGGATAATCCTGGGTATACATCCCCACAGATTCTGCCAGATCTGTCACCCACACAGCTCACATTGAGGCTTTCTGTCTTGGTCATTTAAAGGGCCGCTCTAAAAGTAATTGTACAATTCCTTCTGTGACTCTGGAGCAAGCTTTCTAAAGTTTGAATAAATAACCCTGATTATGTCATCAGAGGCTATTTAGTTTCATTATAGGATTTGTAAGGTTCAGCATTTATGAAGGTTGACTCATACTAGAGACTCTAAGTCAGGATCTCTCAGCCTCTGCTGTCTCAACTTGGAAGTGCAAAACTACATTTCGGGAGTATCCTATTAATAAATCAAAGTATAAAGTATTCAGTAAACCATCATGTCCTTGGTTAACCGGCCATCCTGGAGATGAAATGGCTTTTGCTAACAATGTTTACTCATTTAATGTTCAAACATGATTGTTACTGGAATTGGACCCTTAACACATTCACACTATGGCGTATGTAAAACATGAAGACCTCTGTGGAGCTTTCAAAGGTAAGTGTTTCAAATGCTCAACTTTTATAGACATTTTTGTTTGCTGACAGTCTCAAACACAGTTTCCATCACTCATCGCCTATATCTGTCCTTCCTCAGGAGACACGCTCCTAGCAATTCGTGCTCCCATTGGCACACAACTAGAAGTTCCCATACCAGAATCTGTAAGTCGTGTGTGGTTTTTGTCTTTTCGTCCAGCTATCTGTTTTGTCTATTGTCTCAGGCTGGGTATACATGTTCTCATCCAGGTCCTCAATGGTCAGAGAAAATACCAGATCCGTCTCAAGAGTTCATCTGGTCCCATCGAGGTTTTGCTGGTCAATAAGGACCCGTCCAGTGCCTCTCCTGTTGTTTTGCCCGTCCCTCCTCCAGATGATGTCCTTCAAAGCCTCCCAGCACCGACGCCTACCTCTCAGCCGCCCACTGCTGCCTCCCAGGTCCACACTGATATGAACTTTCTCTCTATACAATTAGTCCTACTTATGTATTGATCTGTTTACTGTAGGAGACTGGGTCTTCACATAAACATTGATCCCAAGACGGCAACATTTTTCTTCAAGTTTTCTTTATTCATATAACACTCGTGTTTGAAATAGTGTCCACAAATGCTTAATCACTACTGAAAAATTATTCAACACTGACACGTCTTTTCATCATGCATTGTTTTGACTTTCCTCTTCTTCCTTCTCTCATCTTTCCACCTTCCAGGTCCCCAAAGCAGCTCCACCAACTTCTGTGAAACCTGCTCCTGCCACATCGTCAGCTACAGCAGCCAATCAGACAGCCTCAGTGACAGGTAGGGAGGGACAGTGTATTTATGAGTTGAAATGTTTACGCAACAATACTTGAGCTTCCCATCTGTCTAAGAACAATTTCCTAAGTAATCAAACAGATCTACAGTTCTTTTTTTTCTTATTGTATTTTACACTGAACCATTTGTGATGCACTGTAATACAAGGCCAAGAACCAACATTATTTTATCTCTCACTTATTTCAGAAGTGACGAGCACCACGCCGCTCACCCCAACAACAGATACACCGGCTACAGTTACTCAGCAACTACAGTCTTCAGCCTCATTGGATGGATCTGCATCCTCCTCTGCTTCTGCAGTGTTTGAACCAATTAAGTCAGATCCCTCTGAATGTGAGTTTTACATGTTACTGAACTCTGTTGAATCTCTCCCTCTGGAATGCTGATTTGAAAAGATGAGAATGTTTTGGCACGGATGACAACGCTGGTGATGACCAATATTTTACTTTTCTGTTCTTAGCCACTCTTTGATATATTGTCATTGGTTTCTTCCCAAAGTGTGGTGTCATATATGTCATTGGGATCACATCTAATACACAGTGATTCATTGTCATTATTATTATTATTAGACTGTAAACCTTTAATAAAACCAGTGGATAAACATAGTCAATGTCATTAGCAGTTACGTTGCGTTTCTCTAGTTGTGGCAAAATGATAACATACAGCATTAGCAGTTTGAATTTTATGGATGAGCATTTCCACCAGTTTGATGGAAAAAATATCCTGTTAATTATTATAATGAGAAACTTATTGAAAATAAATATAATGACTTAGATACTAAGTTATCACTTTGATAAAGTTTGGCATTGTTGTTGTGCTATCTCATTATTTTGAGATACTAGGTCATTGTTTCAATAATGTTTCTAATTTTTATGACTTACAGGATCTTTCTTTTTTAATTGCACCGGTGGAAATGGGCTTGCATAGAATAAAACCAAACCTCGCCGTGCTCTCTGGGGAAAATATTCAACGAACTCCCTTTAAGAAATATAATTTCTTACATGTCCGCCACAACACGTAACCCAAGAAACACAAGATAAAATGCGTCATATGTCGACAACCCTCTTGTCAGTTCCACGTCAATATAATCCAGACATGTCTGACATATTCTACACATATAGACATTAAAATTGTATAGAAAAGCATCCTATTACTGCTGTGATGTCGATATTACTATCAATGGATCATTTTCACTTTCTAAGAACAGTGCGTCACAAGGAAAAAATAGGCGACATGCCAAAGCTCTAGAAGAAACACCACAGGCTCTGTGGCTGCTGTAACTTGTTCATGTTTGCCAAAATGAAAAGCAAGAAGTTCCACAACATTCACAAGCATCAGTGGGTGTCAAATCCTGATCTTTCTTTTAAGGGCATAACAGCCAGTTCAAAATGGGCTGCAACAAAGTTGCGCGTTGGTAGAAGGGGCATTACAGCCACTTTCTGGGGCATCCATAGCACTGGACATTTGGCTGTGGTATAATGTCTGCCCTGATTAATGCAGAGCTTTTTTTATTTAAAAGGCTACGTTTCATACAGGACCATAAGTCATAGTATAAGGAAAATTTCAATGTCCATAATATACAATCAAGTGTAAAGTAGTGACTGTGAAGCTGAAATGTTTGCTGTGGTTCCCTTCTAGTGTTGGACTTTCCCAAAGAGCTCTCTGACATGTTTGATCCAACTAAAGGTAAACCCCTCTTTAGTGTTACACAATTAACTTTTTTTCCTCCATCAAGTATGTGGTTCTTACCAACATACCACTTTTCTCTCTCTCTGACAGAGATCATGAGTGGAGATCTGTTGGATGATTTGATGTCATCAGAAGGTGAGTTTGTTTGCAGACTGATGGACAAATTATTAGAATAAAAGAAAATGATTTGTTTATGTATAATAAATAATAATAAACACATTTCAGCACTTTGACTCAGGGCCTGCTTTTACTCGTCCTGCACGTCTCATCTCTTACTTTGTCTGATGTAATTCCAGTGTTCTCGCCGCTCCTCCGCCTGTCCCCTCCACCCAGCGACCATGACTACATATACAACCTGGATGAGACAGAAGGCCTGTGTGACCTCTTTGACGTCCCTATTCTCAACCTCTGACCCCTGAGATCATTGTCAGAGTGGGAACCAGTTTTCCTAAACAGGCTAATCTACCTTAATTCTCTCCAAGATGTCCCCCCCTCACTGACATTGAAGGTGAGAAGAGGTGCAGGAAGGCTAACATGATCTGATTAGCGTTCACGGACACCTCTGCACTGACAAGGTGAGCTCAAGCTGAGCTCAGTCAGACAGTAGCTCGATGTACAGCTTTGTGAAGAAATACAGACGAGAACAAAACATTTTACTTAATGCTTTTCCAAGGAAACAGTCGAAACAAATGACAAATAATTATATTTTTGGATTGTTATGTATGATAAAACGTTATGTTTGTGTATCAGCTTTCCCGTGTGCTTGTGAGCGAACATGTGTGGGCACACTTTACGAGAGTGTGCTTGTGTGTCTGTGTGAATGCTTGAGTTTTGTATTGAACGCTCTCTTAACTTGAGTCAGATGTCTCCGGGAAAATAAAAGAGAAACCTTTTTCCTATCAGGTAAAGAGTCATGGCAGACAAACGGAGCACAGCCTTTATCACCGGCAGCTGCTCACGCATGGCTTGAGTCTAAACACAGCTGGTTAAATATGCACTGTCCTCATGTACATAGAGAATATATATTTTGTATTACCAGCACACAAAACTATGGCGTATTAATGAACTACATTTTTAAAGCAGGCAGAGCAATAAATTTGCAAATAAACAAAGGTACCAGACAGATCATACTGTATGTATGAAGTGCTTTGTTTTAAGTGATGGGAATTAAACATTTCAGTGTTTGAAGTGTACCAGTTGGAGAAAAAGGATCCTAATGTTGAGTTACTGAAGCCAGTAAACTTTGTGACACAAAGAGCCAAGCACCAAAATAATGCAGGAGAATTAGAATTCTACCATTTATCACTTTTAGGTCAATAAGGTGCTTGTTAAAATGAAATAAAGTGTGTCCTCTAAGCTCCACATTATGGCTACCTCATTCTTTAACTGGTTCAGTATTGCCATTTTTACACTGAGGTGTTTGATTATAAGAATAGGCTTGCTTTCTGTTTCATTTTTGCCTCTGGACTTTTGTACCTTGCAGATTTTTATTGGCTCTGATTTATATATAACTTAAAGGTCCAGTGTGTATGATTTATAGTGATTTATCGGCAGAAATTTAATATGATATTCATAAGTATGTTTTCATGAGTGTATAATCACATGAAAATTAGAATTGTGTTTTCACTATCTTAGAATGACTTAGGGATGCACCAATACCATTCCAGTATCAGGTCTTGGTTCAGTACTGTACTCATAAACCCACTCCAATACCATCACAACTAATAAGAAGTCACAAAAGGTAGCTGCTTTAACACAAACAATTTTCTTTGGCAGCTGTCCTTACATCTGTTTAACAGTCTCAAACTCACATGCACCTGTAGACCACAACCACTGTCCCATAAGTCCTGTCAGGCGTAACACTAGTTTGAATGCCTCAGCTAATTAATCCAAAGACAAAGGAAAAAACACCACTGCTGCAGGTCTGTAATGCTCTTTTCTTGGTCATTAGTGTGTTCCAGACCTGGCAGTGGGTAATAAGTGGGCTACAACTTCTCTTTGTATACTTGTCTTTATTCTTCTGTTAATCTTCACCAAAACAGCATGACAGCGCAGTACATTCAACTTAACTCTCTCAGGTTCACAGCAGGGTAAACACTCCACTGTTACACTCATACCTGTCCCTCCAGGTAGGAAGTAATTAGCAATATAAATGTATTATTAAAATAATGTGCTGCAAATGATAATGAAATAATTATCACCTGTAACGTCATAGTAACTGTAAATTTAATTCTGCAAGTCCATAATAATGTGGAATTACCTTTAATGATAATGTACACAGGAAACTCCACAGCCTATAAAGGAACAAAAAGCTTAATATAAATAATCCAACCCAAAAATGTACCACAGTTACACCAGCAGCAGGACACGGCAACAGTTTTTTACATCTAGAAAGTGAGCAACATCTGAAGTTGAACATGTTTTTAAAACCCCTGTAAGACCTGTAATGTGATTATTAAGTAGTCATTTCTGTGCTCAGCATCTTCAGGTACCCAAATTTAAGTACTTATCCTTGTACTTGATCTGACAGGAAGTGGTATCGGTGCATTCCTACAATGAGCCCTTTATATCTACAGGGGGTGTGGGCCAGCATGCTTCTTCAGTAGCTCAGAACAGACAAACCAAACACTGGCTCTAGGGTTAGATGAGTGTTTACAATCTGCAAGCTCACCACTAGATGCCACTGAATCCTACACTCTGGTCCTTTAACTGGTGTACATCAGAGGAATAGCTTCTTCCCTTCTCCAAAATGACTTCTTTGTCTTTCGATTATAATGTATGTATATGAATACCATGTATGAGTTCATTTGTATGTAAAAGGACATGTATGTATTTCTGATGTATTTTTACTGATGCAGTGGATAATAGTCGCCATGTCATGAAAATGCTCCTGTTTTTGCTTATTTTGTATATTTGGCACAGATCCCTATTCATTAGTTTTTCCTTTCTGTTTCTGGTAAATGAAACACTGCCTATCACTCTAAATGTAATTTTTTAAACTCTAATCATTCTCTCTGTGCAGGGGGCAGGTGAGTAGCAGTTCAGGATGATAACATTCATGTTTCTACAGTGCTTTCCTTCTTTTGTGTGTGTAATTATGTGCTGTTTTGCCCTGGATGACGTGTATGTATGTATAATATGTACGGTGTATATCCCTCTCTACTGCTTGTATAGAATAGCATTTATTTTTTTATACCTGATAGATATATTATTACTGCTACTAATTTGGGGCTGAACGTCATAGTTAAAGGAATTTATCCACGAAACCTTCTGCTTTATCAAAGCGTCCTGTCTCATTGTTGCACTTTACATCACTGTGGACAGATTGGTTGCTACTCATCCATTCCTTGATTAGTAGCCAGTCACTGTGTTTGGACAGTGTTTGTGAGTTTGCCTAATCCTTCAGTAGAGCAGCCAGGGAGTTCAACAGTAATGGGTTGAATGAATCGTGTGTGTGAATGTGTGTTGGCGTGCGAGACTCAATCCTACAGACTGTTTTTATCAAGCTCACTTTCACATTGCTAAGCTGTAGTTGCATCAAATGAAACAAAATAAACACTTTGGTATTCTTGTGTGTATTGTCCGGTTTCCTTGGTAATGTGCATCACAGGTTTTCCTGTAACAATATGTATGCTGTCAAGGTTCAATTAGGGAGAATCCTGAAATGGTGCTCAGATGTGTTGTTGACACATGCTAAGGCCTTGGAGCCATTGAGAGACCTACACTAACTTTGAAGAGACATACTGTCTCTCCTCCAGACAGTAGATACAGCTGTCTTCTCCTTTCAGATAAACAAGGGAACAGCCTGATAGTGTTGCTATGGTGGCTAAGGTCAGAGAGACATTGTCTCTCTGAACGGAGAAGACGTAACTAATCTGTAATCTGTAACACTGATCCTGAGCTGTGGAGCCAGGGGTGTTGACCTGTGGTCTCAGACCTTGTGTATTCATAATTCCTGTGTTTGGATTCAGTGTGTTGGGCCTGACCTTATTTGGGCATAGGTTCATCATGACCTTGTCTGTGAATGTTTAAAGACTATCTCAGAGGACTGAAACTCCAGAACTGAAGGGAACATCAGTACCAACTGTGTACAGGTTATTCATTCATTCTCCAGGATCAAGTCTTATTAAATTAGTTTGAGCATAAGACATATTGGGCTCCTGTGTACTTCCTTCTTCTGACGTATGGGCAAAGGATAAAATCCACGACAGCTACCTTGTATTGTCTCATCATATGATCATGTATAGCCTGGCAAATGATACCATTTTAAATTGAGTTCTTTGAATAAAAGTATGTTTCCGAGGCAGCAATCTGAATCATTTGCAAAGGAGGAAGGCCTGCTCTATCTACGGGCCCCAGTGCAGCTGCACTGCCTATGCTGTCTATACTCACGCCACTGGATAATATGTGAGATAGTATGTGCTGTTTAACACTGGCTCTATTAAATGAACGGTATTCTGGTCTGCTGTAAGCATGTGACAGTACAGTGACAGCTATGTCATTGAATGGACAGAATTAAATTTGCTCTTGTGACTTAGTGTTTATAGGATTCATGGCTGTTTCATGAGTTCTTTCCCATTGTGCTCAGGCCTCAGATGAAGTCCCACAGCTGGCTTTCTGAAGACCTAATAATTAACTAGGCTGAACTGTTAAATATAATGGCAATAGGATCCTGAGATTAGGCTGTTTTATCCCTTCAGCTCCATTGGTCAACATATAGCCGAGTCATCTGTATGTAGTATGGTGTCTTTAAGGAAGGAGTATCATCTCATTTCATTTCATGGGCCACATACAGCCCATTATGATCTCAAGTGAACCAGACCAGTAAAACCATTGCATAAAAATCTATAAATAACAACACCTCCATTTTTTCATTGCTTTAGTGTAAAGCAGTATGGGTACATTTTGAAAACAGCCTGAGATGTTAGGAAAATAAGGGTAATTTCAACAACGTCTCAACTTTTCCACATTCAGTCATCTAGAACAGTGTTTCACAAACATTTTTCCTGGGGACCCTCTTTTTAAGAATGGCAAACCATGGCAACCCAATTCACAGTAAGCCTTATCAGTAAATACTGGGAAGAGTTCATTTGTGCATAAATGAAGCATTTAGTCATTTTGTCTAAGTTAACAGCCAATCTCATTGTTTTTATTTCCTCTTATTGGGAAAACAAGATTTTAGCCTTCTTCATAAATTAGACAAGATAACTTAATTTAGATGGAATTAACAGGTTATTGTTTTTCCTCTCATCAGTAAAATAACACACATTTTAAATGTGTTATAAAAGATGTACTGCAGAAATAAACCACAAATTTCTTCCAAAGTCTTTTAATTATTTTGGGACCCAAATAAAATCTCATGTGACCCACCTGTAGGTCCCAGCCCAGTCTTTGGGAATGATTGATCTAGAAAATCATTTAATTTTCTGTACATTTCCACTCCTGTTTAGTAACACTGGCCACTGGTCACCACACAGCACAAACTAAACGGGTAGCTAATGAGGAAGAACAGTAAATTAACCCTGCCTTTTAAACCATTTACAAAACCACAGTTTTGGCAGAGCTAAGCAACAGGCATCCAAAGAGGTTGTTTTAAGACAGAAGTCTGATACGTATTATTTTGTACTGAAACTGCTGTTCAGTGTTCTTTAAATATGACCACATCCATGATTTTTGTTAGTGGTCTATGACTGCTCTGCAATTTTTTACACTTTGCAAAGTCACCCAGGAAGCCAGATTCGACCCTCTGGTTGGCTGGTTCTGGCCCTTGGGCTATACATTTACCATCCATTGAAAGCCTCATCAAGTTATGATGCACAATGAATGGCTTATTGCATACAGACAGTTAGTATGAGTCATACGGACCTATACTGACATGATGTCAAAATGTAAACTACATTATGGTTTAGAAAATTATTCGTCTATGTGGAGTATCCTGGTGGCCTTGAGGTGCTGTTTGACTGCAGCTGGGAACATGAGTTGTATTCCCTATCTCTTCCTTTCCACATTTCCTGTCAGCTGTCTACTGTCAGTTTTCCATTATATAGGCACAGCCTTTAAAAGAAATACACTTGTAGGTCTTCATAAGAGAGGCATGAAGTGCAGGGATGTCTTAGTAATCAGCGCAGTAATGTTGCTCGTGTCTGATCCAATAACCACCCAGATGTCCATGTGGTTAACAACAGTGAAACAGAAGCAGTGAAACTAGTTTTGACAAAACGCTCGATGGAGACAGGAGGGACAGCAGGGGGCGGCTGTAACCAGCTGTACCCGACCCGGAACTTTGAATTAGTTCGTCTCCTAGTTCTTGGAAATTAAAGAAAAGCTCGTCTAGCTCATGATAAGCAGCAATAGCATTTCCAGAATTTATATTATATTACCTTCAAAATAAAAGCTTTGTATCGCGCAAGGAATAAAATTACTTATTCGCGGTCTTTAAAGAAGCACACTGTGATGGTTGAAGGTAAACTGTTAAAAGAACGCACATGAATGAAAATAAATGACACCGAGCAAATAAATGGCGACAGTTCTTTTGTCGCTGACACTATTTTCACGCCAATGCTTACATTAAAACAGACTCGACAGGAAGGTTTTTATTTTGAAAGACACAACCGGAAACCAGTCGCCTAAATCTGGTTATCTTAACTCAAACTCTCGACTTCACGACTCCAACCAACCCGGAACTTTTAAGCCAACTAATCATTCCAGAAAACTTATTGCAAGGAGTTCCTCCTGTTTTTTGGGCAGTTCAAATGTTTATCTGAGAAAAGTCACTCTTGTGGACTGAGTTAATTTCATCTGAGGGGAAACAGAAAGTTGCAAATGCTTCTCGCTCCGACTGCGGCGGTTCCTGCAGGACAGTAGCCCTCGACTCGTCTTTTCAAACCAGGTAGGACGCAGTCTGGGAAAAAAAAAGCACTGCAGCTGACTCTCACACTTCTTTCACAACATTGTCCTGTCCTGTACTTTGTGTTTTCAACGAGATTTAACTGCAGTCATCCCAGTTTTAAATAAGAAACAGTTCAGGTGCTATTTTTATCTGTCTTTGCATCTATCGTTTACTTCTAACCACAGTTAGCTGAAACTGTGAACTTAAACAGCAGCACATGACAACTAGCTTACACTGTTCAGATGCACCTAAATTACATTGAATAGAATAGAATTATGTTATTGTAACTTTAACCAAATTTTACTCTCCAGTGTAACATTTATATCTTCTCAGTGTATTTTTTTCTTTTCTTTTCTTTAAAATAAAAAGTCAGAATCCACAATAGAAGCCTAAAGTGAGTATTTGTGTGTGTGGTGGTGGTAGTACCCTGTCAGGTTAGGAATTTCAGGCAGCTGAGAGCTTCCCCCTTCAAACACACACACACACACACACACACACACACACACACACACACACACACACACACACACACACACACAGAGGGTAGGGAGGGGGTCTGTCAGTCCAGGGGGTCTGAGACTCACTGGTGAGTCTGCAGGCTAACAAAAGGTCTGGGCTGCTGGTGGTTTGAAGCTTAATGAAGCAAACTGCTCATGGAAGAATACAGGCACCGACAGCTGCTGGACATGTTGGACATTTTATTCTGTTCAACTTAAGTCTGGCTTTTTAACATCAGTGTCCTCCACTTTGTAGTGAGTGGTTTGTGAATATCTGTGAAAGACCTTATTCTGTCCTGAAGGGGAAACAATGTATTTATGCCTAAATGTATTTCCTGCACTGTAGCTATCATATCTTCCCATTATAGTAAAGATATATTAATTCAGTTACAACTGGTTGGTAATATGATTTCCTCCCAAAATAAATCTCACCTGTAAAGTAAAACTGAAAACATGCTTGTGCTACAATTTTCATTATTTTTTAATCTGAGAAAAGCTTTATTGATTCATCGATTTATCGTTTCATTTATAAAATGTTTAAAAATAGTAACAGTACAGTGTTTTGTTCGATGTAGGGTTGGTTAACTCTATTGGATACGGCTTAAAATACTGGATAGAGTGTGTGTGTGAGTCTTTGCAAGATCTGATTTATTAGCCCCAAAAAGGGGCCCTGCTCCTTTCCAGCAGCATCATGAAAACCAACTCTTTAACCTGAGCATACAACAATGACAGCAATCACATCACACTAACAGGGTTAGTAGTATACATTTAAGGGTAGGGCGATGACTAAATTGGCATATGATGATGTCCACAATGAAACAGCGATGGACGATGATATCGTTGTTGGTGGAACAATTGAAAGAAATGCTCTAAAAGTATCACACAGAACAGAAACACAGTTACTACCAGTGTAACCGAGGATCTTTGGTTCACCTAACAGTTTTTTTTTTTTTTAATAAGAAAATAAACAGGACAGGAGACATAGTGCAATGACCTGCAGCCATAGCTTCTTTCTATTTTCCTTCTCAAATTATAATTGTTACTGATAAATTGATGTCATTTAGTTGATCAGTGAACTGATTAATTGTTTAAACTCTACAACCAATTGTCTTTTTACTGGAAATTAATATAAAATAAGTTTAAATGAGTAGATAACCTGAATGCAGAAATTACTATAATAATAGTTAATTAGTCAGAATCGAGTCATTGAGAATAGTGTACAGACACACTTCATTTCTATTAAAAAGCAGACAGACTCGTACAGGACTTGCACTTTTGGTTTTCACTTATTAATTTCAGGGGACCTCACAAAAAGGCACTGACACCACAGACCCACTCACTTCAGTGGTTAACCTCAATGGAGAGGAGACAGAGATGAAAATCTCCCTTCTCTCTTCTGCTGAGTTAAGAAAGGGAAACATGATTAAACAACTTCAACATTTTTACTGATCAGCATCTCAGAAGAGATGCTGAAGTGCACAACAAATTCAGCTGGGTTGTCTCAACGTAAAAGTACAAGAACACGTTTAACAAGGGCTTTTATCTAGTTCATAGTGTTGTTCAGGCTGAGGAAATGTTACAGCTGTTTGAAGGCAAGTCACTACTTTTGGAATACTAACATCATATTTGTCGTCTAATTGTATTCCAGCCAGTAATGTAATTAGATTTAGAATAGTATGTAATACCTTTGATGAGTCAGAATACAGGTTACAACCCCTACTAAGCTTGTCTCGTTTTGCAGTCAAAGAAACGAGCTCCGTCTTGTTGTGATGAAGAGAGAATGTCAGTGCATCTTGAGCTCTTTCCAGTGTTGCATGAAGCCTGAAGCATGTACAGACAGGTCATGATGAACATATGTTAATAGTGCTTTGTCACTGGCTCAGTTAACCCAGACTGCTGCAAGTATTCTGGATTTAATGTTTGAACTCTCTGTTCTGACTGATCTGACTGTCGATTGCCCTTCAGGACAAAAATTTTCGGAAAGTTTTATTTTCCCAACAGTTGTAACTGGCTCAATAGACTATTGATTAATGTTAACGGTAATCTGATAGAAGACAAGAAATTGTCTAGAATTTTAATTATAGTAATGTAGTTGCTGCCTTTTCTGTTAGTGAAGACAGTTATCTTAATTTATTGTCTGGACTGCAGGAATGCAAGTCTGTTGGCTGAATCTTTTACTAAAAAGCCATGCTGTTGTAACACATGCAGAATGGGTGTTGGCATCACCTTGGTGAAAGGACATCTCTGACAAAGGCTGCGTCTGGGTAGCAGCATGTTGCTCCAACCTGTATGTTCAGCTTTAATGGTGCCTTCATAGATGTGACAGTTAGCCATGCCATGGGCACTAACACACGCCCATATCATCACAAAAGACAATAAAGTTTATCAGTTTGAACTGTATTTAGTTGAATACAAGTTGTAAAGTGCAAATCATTGTATTCTCTTTTTATTTACGTTTTACAAACCATCTCAACTTTTTTGGAATTGAGGTTGTCATAGATTTAGAGATATTTCTGTCTGGGCCAAAGTGGTAGACCAACCAATTTTCAAATTGGCAGCCTTTTTCAACAACTAGCTGTAGAAGCTGTAAGAGCCAAGAGTGATAAAGTTGGTCTATTCATGCAGATCAGCTGAATCCCAGTCATTCCCAATGGATAGCCAAATACAACATCCTAACAGCTGTAGTGCAAGCCCCAATTTTAAGCTTTTACATTTCACTATTAATACACACCTGTGAGGAAACAAAGCTATCTCTCCTTTCATTCTTTTTAAGGCAACCAAAGCAATAATTTGGGTTTCAGCTGATAGACAGACACATGGACTCAGTTTCACATTCATCATTATACAGTTAGCGTTCGCCCTTGAATTTGCTGACTCATAAGCTGCTCTAGAACAAACCCGCATTCCCCCAAATCTCTTTAAGATTAAGGCTGCTTGCAAAGTCTTGCTGTTGCAGAGAAGTTGACCTTCGGCACCAGCGCAGATTATGATTTCAGCACCAGCATTAGGGCTGCACAATTCATTGAAATTGCAATAGAATCGCAATAAAGCCAAATGCAGTGTCCGAAATCGCGGAACCAAGAACAAATCACAATTTTTTGAAGATGGAAAAATGTATGAGAACACGGCCTCTTGTTCTCCAGATGAAAGGAAACATTTTTGTTTACTTCAGATATCAATAAACATCACATCATCACAATTTTAATAGTGTTTTATTTAACTATTTAGTATTTTTTTCTGTGAACATGAAAAGTGTAGTGCAAAACTGATCATATCCACTAATTGTATCACATATCGCAATTTCAGTCAAAATAATAGCAATGTGACTTTTTACCAAATTGTACAGCTCTAACCAGCATCCATGTGAATGATTCAAAAACAAAACTGATGCGATTGTGTTTGCATATTCTTATAAAAAATCTGCAGGACTCTAGCCTCAGTCCATCCTGCTGTAGAAAGATAGCCCTCCCCAGTTCATTCTTCCTTTGGTCCTCTTTATCTGGAAAGGCGCTGCCTCAGGGCAGGTGAGGTGAGAAGACAGTAAAGGCATGTGGTTGTTTTGACAGGAGTATTGCTTTGAAACTTCTCATAAACTGTGAGAGCTTTTTTTTTTTTTTTTTTTTTTTTTTTTAGACGGGAGTGATGGTATGTGAACTATCCAAGAGATCGAGCAGACTAGAGGGCGTGGGTTATTAATCACACTGAACACAAGCAGACACAAGCTCGGCCTCTTTTCTTTCATTGTGAGCTCACGAACGTACAGAAGAATTCAGATCCAACTGTATTGTTTCCATGTGCTGAGCGACAGGGAAGGGGGAAGGGTTGGGAGCACAACAACAGCTTCTTCTGTATCCTCTGGGAATGCTGTCTGAAGGCTGAGGAGGAAGTGTGTATGATGAGTGTGTGAGTTGGAAAGGGAAGAAGAAAGACTGAATAATCCACAGTGCATGTACAGGCAGTGTTAAGCTCTCTCAGCTTCATTCGATGCACCATAAATACACAGTGAAAGAGGAACACAGTGTTTCCGAGCTTCATATTGAAAACGATAGTAGACTGTGAGTCATGCATGAGACAACTGGCCTTGTCGGTTCACCTTACAGAGAGACAGCTGTCAGGTTTATCTTAACCTTATTTTATATCTGTATATTGGGCATCGTGATTTATTATGTTTTGTGATACTGTATTGATTCTGAAATCACTGTATCATGATAATTGTGATACATGTAAAGATTTGTGGCCCTGGTTCATGAACCCTTGGCCCCTAAATAGCAGTGCAGTTATCTTTATTCACTGCTCTGAATGCATCAAAAGTAAACTTTTTTTTAACTCAAATGTTATGCGTATGGTGCTGTGTTCTTTATACTATGATGGTTTTCCTAAAATTAGATTTAAAAAAGCAATATATCAGTTTGCTTGCAGTATTGCAGTACATTGCCATGTATCACAGTGTATTCAATTATAACCCCTGTATTTGAGTACATATTGTATTGCCAGATTCTTGCCAATACACAGCCCTACAGCTGGCTTAAAGGGGGAGTTTCCTACTAAAAAAAGGCACATAACATCCAAATGGATTCATAGACGAGCACAAGTTTTATTGGAAACGTTGATCATGAGCCAAAGGACTGCTGATTACATGTCCATGCCAGCTGGCAAAAAAGGGGTGTTGCAGTGGGAGTGGCGTATAACAAAACAGCACAAACCTTCTGAATGGATTCATGTAGCACGACCAAACTTTGTAGAAAGATACACACATAGAGATAGGCAGACATTTGCCATGGAGGTCAAGTGTTTGTGAGGTGGTGTGTGTTTAAATGTGTGTAGATGCATGTGCATCTGTGGTTCACAGCATTGTGATTCACACTTATTTACTCATGTTTCTGGTACTGAATGAAGGTGCCATGTAGTAAAGGTCATGACATTTTGATAAGGGGATATCAAGGAATATAATGTCCTGTATGTAACGTCATGAGACACTTCATATTGACACATTCATGTCTTTTATTATCAACAGCTACAGAGTGGTGGAGTCACGAGGTGCCAGCATGCCACAACAGAAGGACATAGTGAAGATAGCCATCCAGATGCCTGGGGCGTACCCCCAGCTCATACAACTGGACCAGGTAATGCACACACACACATTCAAATATCCAGTATAACAAATGCTAGTAAAAGGTATTTGGGGCACCTGTGTAGCTCAGTTGGTAGAGCATGCACTCTATGTATGATGAGGCTGCCAGTCCTCTGCAGCAGCCACGTGTTTGATTCCAGCCTGTGTCCCTTTGCTGTGTGTTATCCACCATCTTCATCTTTCATCATAGTTTCCTGTCTTCACTTCAGTTGCCCTGTCACATTAAAGGCACAAAAGCCTGGACATATATACATACAAGCACACACACACACACACACACACACACACACATATATACATATATATATATATATATGTATGTATGTTTGTGTGTGTAGTGAGACAGAGAGAGCCTCTGTTGGAGAGAGATTCCTGTTCTCAGATTTTGCGGGCTGCTCTGACACCATGGGAATTTCTTGGCCTTAGTTGAGGCTTTTTTCAGGCAGCGCTTCCTCTCAGGCTGCATCATTCGTTGACCTTGGTGAACCCAAAGACTGCTACAGTGATCATAACCCAGCCTTTAAGGGACGTTGACAGTTGACATAAGTTGCTGTGAGTTAAAAATTAGTGTTAGTGCGAGTTATGTTGCTCGAGAGCTCCCCGAGGCTGGTCTGACAAAAATCTGCTGCAGCACTAAGGGCCACAACACACAAAAAGTTTTGCCCATCCACAACAGAGTACAACAGAGCACGTTTACTACACACTTGAGCCCTATTTATCATCATGTCACTTCTTATAACCATGAATAGCAGCATGATGTAGCTATGGTTATGTCTGAGAAGACTGTCAAGCCTAAAATCACACATGCATTGCATTTGTGGATTAATTTTTGTGTGTCAGTATATTTTTACCGATTACGTGTGCTTCTGCTCACACTGCCACCTGATAAGATGATCTCTGACCACAAGACTGTCTGCTTGAATTGATGTTCATGCCTCAGTACAACTAGCACTCATCAACTAAACCTAACCATAAATATTTTATTAGAGGGGTTCACAGTCTGGGCAGCAGCTGTACCTGAGAGGCCAAATTCAGGGCAATTAGGCATCTTAACCCTGTGAACCAATCAGATTAAAGTAATGATTCTGGCTCTATGATTCTTTTTCAAACAGTACCATTGCCTGCAAGTTGGGTGATGTATTTCAATGAGAATACACTGTTCAGATAGATTGTGTTGTAGTTGAGCAGCCTTGGACATCTTTGGACATACACACACTTAAATTTTAACATGAAGCGCTTGCATGAAAAACTTATCATATTGGAAAAACTGAGGCAGTGACCAAATTTTCAAAAATGTTTAGTAGAATTGGTTTTGAGGACCTTTGACCTGAATGATTCCTTTTCTTCGCTCTTAAATGTTTCTGTGATTGAACAACAATGGAGATAAAATGTGTCTGTGATTAGAAGATCAACACAAATGTTACAACTCTAATTCTGAGATAATTATTGTCGCACTGTAAACCGGAAGATGAAGAAGATTAAATTGGTGCTATAAAAGTCTGGGTGACTGTGTAGTGTGTGTGTGTGTGTGTGTGTGTGTCTGCAGAAGTTGACTGTCCTCACTTCCTTACCAGTGTGGTTTGACATAGCTACTGCAGCACGAAATATTTAAAATAGCTGTACAATGTCACTGCCTCAATAAAAAACGTTTGTGATGTCATTGACAGTTAAACTGACGCGTCAGCTTTTTAACATTTTCTAAGCATTCATTCTTTCATTTGCTGATTTTTACTTACCCACCTATGGAGCCCCAGAGTGTTCAATATTAAATAAGTAATTCTAAAATAAATGTGAATCAATCTCATAAATATTTAAATGAAGCAATATTCTGTGAGATAATTAGAAAATTATTTAAACTCAATTCATTGTTAAAATATTTTTAGTTCATCATTTTTATTTACTCACAATGACAGACCAGTTCATTTTTATATATACAATGCTTAACAAATGTATTAGACCTCCGCCCAATGTGAAGTTTATGCCTCAGCTGCTCTAAATTGCAGCATTGTTAATTACCAAAGTCATTTTTTATTTTTCTGTAATGGTTAATACACCGGTTTGTAGAAGCTCTTTAACCAAAATGATAGTTTTAATGCTATTAATGCTATTGTTATCCATGAATTTTCAAATTTACTGTTTATACTTATTTACTTGCATTCCTGAACAGAAAAAATAGTTTTAGTGGTTGAATGTTATGCTTGATTAATTTATGACTTCTCAGAGAAGCCCAGTGAGCCGGCTCAAATTTGGGTATTAAAAAGGTGAACTCAGTTTGAAATTCTTCATTCCTGTTCAAAATTGTAAAACATCGAGAGCTCACTGAAAATGAAAGAGTGCGCATTAAAACACTTCATGAAGCTTGATGGTCTCTGAGACAAAGAGGAAAAGACATAAAGTGTTCTCACAGTGTGGTCCAGTATGCTTTGGAGCCAACTGCTGAGACTGGTACTTACAAAATGTGCCAAGGAAGAGGCAGGAAACGAAAGTTAAGTGAAGCAGAAGGAAGACCACTGTTGATCTTCAGGCAGAGAGAAGGTACTCTGGATGGACAAGTCCAAGTTTGAACTCTTCGATCATCGTCGTGTTTATGTCCACAGAAAAGCTGGAGAATGTTTTCATGCCAGTTGCACCCACAGTGAAACACGGTGGAGATTCCATCATGGTATGGGGCTCAATTTATGGAAATGGTGTGGGCAAATTAGTGAAAATTGACGGTATCATGGACAAGAACATCTACCACAACATCTTAGTGCATGATGGAATCCCTTCTGGACTGAATCTGATTGGTTGTGGGTTCATATACCAACAAGACAATGACCCCAAGCAAACTTCAAAGCTGTGTAGAGACTATTTGACCAAGAGAAAGGAATCTGGAGTTCTGGAACTGATGGACTGGCCAAGCCAAAGTCCGGATTTGAATCCTATTGAACAAATTTGGAAGTAGGTTCAAAGATTGATTGCGCAAAAGTTTCCTCTAAAGCAAGTCTGTGGGAACAGCTAGAACCTATTTGGAGTTCAATAACAAAAGAGACTGTCGAAAAGTATATAAAAACAATGCCAGCTAGAATGCAAGCTGTTATCAAGGCCAAGGGCCTCATCTTTCAGTCAATCAAAACATAGTTCAGAGACCAGACAGACACGTCTGTGATTCCTCCTGGTGAAAGATTTTATAACGTGTGACCTCCCATCGCTGATCAGTCATGTAGTGTGCAAACCACAACAACTTCAAGATTCCTGCTTACAAGACACAAAGTTTTGAGGTGTGAACAATGCAGTGATCTGACAACTTTGACAGTCATGTAGTGTGACCAAGGCTTAACTTTGCAGTGTTTTGACTCTAAACCTGCTCCTGAGAGAAAAACACACAATTCTGTGAAGATCCAAAAGACAAGGAGTCTTTCTCTGTGGTTGCTCTTATGAACATGAGCTGCTGTGACTTTGAAATCTTAGTAATAATTTAAGCTCACGATATTGTACAAATTGTTGGTTCATTTATATATTTTATACAATTAATTCATATCATTATTTCATTATATATTTTTATTTATATGTTTTCCATGTCTCTCTGAGAAACTTTGGGGAACTTGTAATTCTTTGTTCAAGACACTACACATGAGTTTAAGCTGTAACCCAGACAGGAGGGGTGTGTGTCTGACAGTCACATACTGCACATCACTTGAGAAGGTGTGACTGAGAGAAAGGATTTAACTGGCACTTAAAGACTGTCTGGTAACTTCCAACAGTTGGAAAACACAGCAGGACTGAAAGTGGGCTGACAAGAGATCCCAGTTTCACACTTTTTCAGACATGATAACTTAAGCAACTGTTATGTGTTTTTGTTGTAATAATCTGAAAAGCAGCACAACAGTTGAGCATTCAGGAGTGTTGACTTGAATATGAATGGCCATTCTCTACTCAAAATATTTTTATTTTAGATCTCAACCAATCCCGGCCCAGCCATCTCCACTAAAAACATCTGATTGGTCGACCTTCTTGGCTGCCACTAATAACAGAGCAGCCACTGGGTCTACCACAGAACCCAAAGACATTTTGATTGGTTGACCACTGGGCTGACCACTAATAGCAGGATAGCTGGGAGTCAGACATGGAAGTAGTCTGGCTTTTATTTACGTACAAAGAGTGATCTGGGCACTGAGGGCAACATTGTTCAGAAAGCGTTGGGGAGCTCTAGGATTTCCTCTTCTCAGCAAACAAGGTTTGCAGCCAGCGAGAATAGCTGTGGTGCCGTGATCCCATAACAGCATGTTATTACTGAAGCATGCCTTCAGCTCCCTGACAGAGAAAATACTTTGATAGTAGTCTGCTAAGTCTTGTTGTTACAGTATGAGCCACATGTATGTAGCAGGTGTGTGTTTTTTATGATGTGTGAATATATTTGCATGTGTTTGACTACATGCTGTTTTGCTGTGTCTCTATGCAGAAAAAGCCTCTGTCTGCAGTAATAAAGGAGGTGTGTGATGGGTAGGTTGATGATAATGGATCAGTTTTTTATGTCTGTAATGTTTGACATCATTATCGTCCATCTGTATCTATTATTGTCATAGTAATTAATTTGTGTGTGTGTAGCTGGAATCTCCCAGGTCCTGAGAACTACGCTCTGCAGTACGCTGATGGAGTGCAGACGTACATCACTGAATCGGTGAGTCACATCTGTGTACAAATCAATAGTCTGAGCACATCTTGAAGACATTGAACCACAGACCTGAGTCAGACCTTCAGATGTTTCTATGTGCAGGACTAGAAATCTCTATCTAGGCTGTAAAAACGCAGCAGTGAATCACTGAATCACAACGCCATCAGCACTTTGTGACTCCTCTCTACTTTTGTATTGCCCTCAAAACCAAAGCCCAGGGCAGTGTCATTAATGCTGTGAGACAGACTGAAAAAGAAAAGGACAAGTAGACAGAGTCCGTAAAAAATCTTGAAGGTTTGGAAGATGCTTAATTTTTGCCATTATGTTTTCAAGGTTAGAAACGTACTGGAATTTGAATATACTCAACATAATCTGGTGTTTCATCTACACAATCACTCATGTAAACAAAAAATCTTTTAATATTTGAAATGAAACGATCCCATGGTCATTTTTGTCATTCATAGCTAGATAAGTGGCCTGCTAGCCCTTTTCTCTGTAGATTAGCGTTACATTAAATAGTCATTATCAAAACATGCAATCAGAGTGAATATGAACTGGTAATTTAAACAAAGTGACAATATAAATTGAATGCTGTGCGTATGAGGGAATTTGCAATTGCGTTTATAATAACAATTTAAAATGTGATTCTAAAGGCTTCAAGAGAATGGAAAGTTTTGGTTTAGGTACCTTGAAAGTGCTGAAATTCACTCTTAAAAAGCAGTAAGAACCCTGAGTAGAGAGAACAAAAAGAGAAAAAGCAGCTGGAACCACACTCAGCTTCTTGGTGTCAAATGACCTTTTGAAAAGGTTGGCACTGAAGGCCCTCCCCCTCTTTAGGCTGGAGACAGGCCTGCAGAATTCATTACAGTGCCATCAGATAATACAGATAAATATGATGTATTTGTTGTAATGAATAAGTGCTGTGAGACCATCATGAGTGTGCTACTGTTCAGGGTGTGAAACACAGCAGGCTTTTAGTCTTAGCACTACGATTGGTAGTTGGTACAAGGACACTAACGTTCAGACTTTGAAGTAAGTGAGTTTGCAGTTAAGCACAGATGTTTCAGTTTAAGAGCAGTTTCTTGATGAGTCTGAGGAACACTTGGCTCAAACGCATGCAGTGTTATAATGTGGCTATTTCCTGATTTCAACAGTAAACTTTCTCTCTCCTGATACTAATTCCTATTCCTCAGCTCAGGGTTTCTGCAGACACCAAATACAACTACATACCAGTACTGTCTTATTCAGTCAGATCGGCACAAATACACACCAGATTCACACATGCATTAAGTTTACTTAATTAACTACTTTGCTCGGTGAAACTTAGTGTCTAAACTTATCTGTCATTTGCAATACCAATCTAACACATTGGCCTTTGTCAAAGTGGACAAAATGCAAATGTCACCAGTGACCACTAACTTGGGCAGCAAAAATAGGAATCAGTTTTCATCCACTGGTCACATACATGTACTTGCTCTAAACACACTCTTACACTTGTGCACTTTTGCACCCATATGCACAATGTACACATAAAATATGAACTTGCACAGACATACAGTATTCACATTTATATGTTGCATGTGTTACATTTCTTTTCTTTTTTTCTTGTATAACAAGGTTTATCTGTTTATCTTTGTTTTACCCCCAAAATGTTCTAACATGGACTCAACCTTTATATCATCAAACTCTCACATCTCTCTCTGCTACTGAAAGCAAGTATAGAGGCTATACTAAGTACTAGTCATAGCTTTTTTGTCTCTTTATAGGTGACTATATTTGTCGAAGTGTGAAGTCTATGGGTTACTGTATTATTTATGTGTATTGTGTATTGGGCTTTGTGCCATATGTGCGTGAGTGTCTGTGTGTGGCTGACTTATTTGTATCCATCCATACTTCCTCTGCGAGTTTCAGTGGTCTGTATATAACAGTCTGTTTTTTTTTTTTTTTTAGTTTCCAACAGTTTTTAAGTAAGTTTTCATCTGTGTGTGTCTTTGTTTGTGTATTGTAGAATCGTCTGGACATTAAGAATGGCTGCATTCTGCGTCTGACCAAGGCACCGGTGAGTCTGAATCTACCAGCCACGCTCTTTCACCTCCCTCCTCTCACATTCCTCCCGCCCTCTGTCTCACTCTGTCCCTGCCTCGTCACTCTGCAGGGAACAAATTCACCACTATCAGCTGCTGCATTCACAGGCAGTAGAATTAGTCAGCGCTGGTCTGTCACCGCCAATTACAAGTTCCAAAGGAGAACAACAGTGTAATATGAGTAACTAGAAAAGGAGAAAGTTGTTGAGTATGGTATGTGTGTCTTTTTTTGTCTGTTTCATTGATGTTGGTGAATGCAGGGCCGCTGTGCAGAAGACTTGTACAAGGGCATCCAGAGCTCGGACTCAGGCGTGCGATGTGATTCACTGAAGGAACTGGCGAGCGTCTCCACAGACGTGACCTTTGCGCAGGAGTTCATCAGCAGAGACGGACACCTCTTATTGGTCAAGATAGTAGAGGACTCTAATGAGTTAGTACTCCCTGTGTGTGTCTCTGCTTGCATATTTTCCTTCCCTGAGGTGTAATACTGTTCCTCTGATAGACATCAGTGGAGCTGCAGGGTGAAGTGGTTTTCACACATGTAACAGCACATCCTACCCTAGAACAATCAAGGAGGGTATCTGCTGAATGTGTTTATAGACAAACATATTTGATAATATTCTGCATAAATAAGGGTTTCCTCCCATTTGATCCAGACTCCCAGTTCTTTTTCACTTAAAGGAGTAGTACTCATTGTTTGAAGTGCAGTGGTATGAGGTACCTAGCAATCAGACAGCCTTTTCTGAGTGGAAATCACAGTTACGTAAGCCAGATATCGCTCTCTCCAAAACAACCAGACTCCTTAAGAAAAAACAGGAATTTTTCACAGGAGTTGCTGGACTGCTGCTGCCTTGATATGTTACTTTGTTTGTGTTATTGTGTGTCTTTGGTGAAAATGAACTAACCCTCTAAAACAGGGGTTTCCAACTTATAAGCAATGCAAAATCTCTTTTAAAACACAGAAGTCACACAATAACACAAACAAACTAACCAATCAAGGTAGAGGTAGACCAGTAACTAATGTGTTCTGCAAGGTAAAATGACTGATTTTGTCAATTGAGTGTAGTTGGTTTTTGAGTGAGTGATATTTGGCTTATATAGCTGAGGTTTCCCATCAGAAAAGGCTCTCTGATGGCAATGTAAAGCTGTGAAAATATTCTTAAGTATAGCGTAGTGAAGTTTCTGCTGCTGACCCTGTCCAGAACAGTACTTTATTTAGCTTCCAAGCTGGTAGTCCTCTCTGCTTCTCCAAACTGGGAGTCATCTTCTGTAGGCGATACTCTGACTATCGATTGAAACCTCATACAGCCTCAATTCAAGTAATTCAGAGAATCTGATAAAAGCCTGTTAATTTATTTCTTTTGATCAGTTTCCACGAACATGGGTAATGCTGACAAACTTCACTGTAGTGTTCAATGAAAGGCACACGCTGTCCACCAGAATGATATTTGTCAGTGTGTGTATGAGTGTATGGGAATGGACAAAATATTTCTTTCTATGTGTGTCATGCAGGAGTAATGTGATCATGACCCACACACTGACTGGCTTCATGGAACTGATGGATCATGGGATAGTTTCCTGGGAGAACCTCTCATCTGTCTTCATCAAGAAGGTGCTGTATCTGCCACTCTCTGTCTGTCCATTGTTTTGTTTGAGATTTTCATCTGTCACTCATCACAGCTGCACTCGATCTTACTATTCCCACTTCCCTTCCGTCTTCCTCTTCTTTCAGATTGCGGGCTTCGTCAACGCCAAGCCGACCGATGCATCAATACAGCAGGTGTCTCTGGACATCCTGGAGAGCATGGTGTTGAGCAGCCACAGCCTCTTCCTACAGGTCAAACAGGAAGTCACTATGGAGAGGCTCATCGCTCACCTTCAGGTGTAAGTAACAGAGAGATATGGACTGACTCTAAGAAACTAATAAAAAAAAAATGTTGCATGCTGCCACCATTGCTTAATGGATGAATATATTTTTCTTCAAACTTTCTATGTGTAGCACCTTTTCAAGATAATTACATACTTTTTAAGACAGGTTTAATTACTGAATTGAGACTATTACTGAGAAATCAGGACATGTGATATGATATGAGACTGTGAATGACTGAAATGTCTCCATGACTTTACAGAGGGATCATTCTTATTGGGCTACAGTGCACAATCTGTCCATTGCAGTTAAATAATACACACATCCAAAGTCGTTTTCTCAGCCAAATCGTTAAATTGTTGCTATGTTTTGCGAGTCTGTGTCCACCTTCCCTAGAGACACCAGCAAACCAATAACAGCAAACAGTAGGCAGTGCCTTGTATATCCTCTCCTCCCCTTTTTAATTGGCATCATAGGCACAAGGATGTTGGTCCCTAAAAAGAATTTAACATCAGTAATAAGGAACTGGTTTGGAGTTTCCAAAACCGACACAGTGCAAGCAACACTTATTTGTAATGAATAAGGGTAAAAGTACAGGTCCTGGAAATCCTTGAAAACACTTGAATTTTAATGTAGTGTTTGGATATTGGATACTTGAATCACTTTTATAAGAAATCACTACCTGACTATTTGTTTCTTTTTTTAAGATAAAGAAATAAAATAAGTTGGATATTGGCTCAGTTGTGTTGTATAGGATGCTACAGGTGACAGGACAGGAGACATTTTCAAACATGAAACTTTGTTGTGTTTTCTTTTCATTTGTCACCCTTCTGTAGAATGAAATCATTAAACAGACACTTCTTTATAGCACAATAATATTGGATTCAATGTGATGAAAAAGAAAATAATTATTTTGAGTATATGTCATTTAAGGTGCTGGAAGAGCTTGAAAAGTACTTAAATATGACTCTGTAAAAGGTGTAGGAACTAGGGCTGCAAGAAACAATTATTTTCATAGTCGACTAATCAGTCAGTTATTTTCTTGATTCATTGATCAATAGTTGTTTGCTCACTAAAAATGATAATAATGTCCATCTTCTTTTTTTTCTTTTTAGTTTTGTTATCTTGTAGGGCTATAATTTTAAATAGGAAAATTAGTTTGGTTATACTCTTCAGTAACTTGCAAAATAGTCCTGCCTGAAAGAATTATGATATTTTTGCCATATCACTCACTCCTACTGAGAAGATGATCTATTCATGTTTGGTGAAAGTGAAAGAGAAAACAAACTCAGACAGAGTGGCACTTCTGTAGGGCGGGTAGGGTTAGGAGTTGATAAGTAACAGCATTGTCTTTGTAACGGGAAGTTTTAAAGTATATAAAACATTAGTGCTGATAATACTACTGTCGCTGCATTTGTTCACGCCAAGACTTCACGTAGACATAATAAATTGATTTGAGAAGTGAAACATTAAAAGCATAAGCATCCTGAAATCTCAGCCAGTTTTCCTTCCTGAACCTGCAGCTGTGGAACATTTTATACTGTGTGTTTGTCTCACACTTGCCTTTTTCTTCTCTGTCATCTTTCAGGACCAACCAGCAGATACAAACCAAAGCCATGGCCCTACTGATGGCACTACTACAAACAGCCGGGGACTCAGACAGACAGGTACTGCTGCCGGCTGTTTCTCACTTTCTAACGCCCTTTTCATCAGCTTCCTCTTTTCGTAGCTATTCAAACTTCGAAGCATGCAGGCAAGTAGATATTTACTTTGTTTCAGGGCCTTCCTGAATGCCTCTTACTTGCAGACAGAGGTGCCTGCAGCTAGAAATCAGTGTGTGTGCATAATTTTTCATCACTGATGTTTTTCATCTCCAGTCATATTAACACTTTACTGTGGTGCATTCATGCACTGATGGGAAGCTTCTATATCCTCTCCTGAGAGTGCCATGCATATGACTTGGGATAGAAGCTGGTTATTTGCACCAGCAGGCCATTATTGTACATGCGAGTCAGAATCCTGCAGACAGACAGTTGGAAGTGACCCATCTATCTCATTCTGTCTGCTCATCTCAGTGTTTCTGCAGACAGTCGAGGCTTTCTGTCCCTCTCTTCTGTTTTTGCTCCTCTCTCATTGTACGGACACAGTCCCTTCATTCAGCCCTGTATCTCCTTTCTCTCAGACTCTCTTTGTTACTCACACACACTTCCTCACTTTTACAGTAGGTCAACAAACCCACCCTTCTTATCAGCAAATTAGTCCTGAACAAAGTGAGGTTGGGTTAGAGATGCATGTACCAGCAAGAGATGGTTTCGTCATAGAGGTCAAAGTCTCACACACTAACCCTCGTCCCGCCCAGTAATCAGTTACTGGCACTATATCGCCACACCATGTTAGAAACGTGTCATTGCACCACAGTAGCACATTTTACTAATGGCAGCTTTGGTCTTGTGTTCTTTGTCTTCTGTTTTCCAGGAAATGTTTGCATTTCTGAATAAGAAGAACCTCCGTCAGTACATTTATAAAGTAAATTATCTCCTTATTTACATTTACATTTCATGTAGTTTTCTGTATCTCAGTGATAAGATGATTCAAGTAGACCGTGGCCTTTTGAAGACAGTTGCACATTTTGTTGCAGAACATCATCCACAGTTCTGGCTCAGTCCAGGACGAGATGGCCCACTACCTCTATGTCCTACAGTCCGTTACCTTGAATCACCTGGAGCCTCGCATGAGGACGCCACTGGACTGTTACAGCCAGGTGAGTTATAACACGATGTAGAAAACTACTTTTTCTTAAATGCAGTTTTTGTTTTTTAATTTTGGCATTAGATAATTTGATTTCCTAACTCTGCAAACGCCCCTTATCATCAGTTCCCCACTGCCCATAGATTGTTAACAACTAAATTGCAGTAATTCCCAATGATCACAGATCTACCCCAAAACTTAATCAGCTGTTCACTGGCCCAACGCCAGCTTGTTTTTTTTTTTTGGGCAAATTTTCTTAATCAGGGTTTCCACAGGTCCTTAAAAAATCTAATATCCAATAATCTGAATTTTAGGCCTTAAAATGCCCAGTGTCATGGGTACAAAATGAAACTAACATGGAACCAGTAACCTCTAATGCAGACTGCAACCCAGTCAGAATTTTTCAGGGCACACATGGTTTCATGCCGCACCTTTCATTGTGGAAAGATCAAGGTCTCACATCAAGTGTATGTATGAAGATAATAGCATGACAGAGAAAGTAGTAAAATACCAGTACATATTTTATTACAACCCTGGTTTATTGTCTGTTAGGATCAACAAAATAACAGTTTGAAACACTGAAAACACTCAACATTCATCTCTGTACTAAACGTCCACCTTTTATCTGCCCCTTCCCGTCACTCCAGGAGCAGCGAGACATCCTTCACGGTTTACGTCAGGCAGCGTTTGAGACAGAAAGCGAGAACAGTCTGAGCCACGAGAGGCGACGCTCGCTCTGCGCCAAAGAGTTCAAGAAGTTAGGTTTCTCTGTAAGTGACTGCTGTCAGAGGTTATTGTGTAAGGCTTCTGCTCATTATTATCAATACTCACAGTTATAATCCTTTTCATTTTCATATGACTATGATTAATGTTTGATCATTTCCTCTCAGAACAATAGTAACCCTGGTCAGGACTTGGTGCGAACGCCTCCTGGTCTTCTAGCTTTGGACACCATGTATTATTTTGCTGCACGCTATCCTGATGCCTACAGCAGGGTGAGTCTGATTTATCTGCTGTTCATTTGAGAATTTGATGAGCTCTCAATTTAAAATTATATTTCTGGTACAATAAAACATTTGGCAATATTAATGCTAGCATCATGTCAACATCCTAGAGCAGTAAGTCACCAACCAATTTGAGATGAAAAAAAATCGCTTCATTAAAGATATATACAGCTTATACATGTTTCTTTACTGACTGTTGTAAAATTGCATATGAGCATGTTATTATGGTCTGTGTAAACTTATGACCAAGCAAAGTTTAATTTACAATGCTTATAATTAAAGGTTAATTTGTTTCTCTCTCCCTGTTTCCTCAGTTTGTCCTGGAGAACAGCAGTAGGGAAGACAAACATGAATGTCCATTTGCCAGGAGCAGCATCCAGCTCACACTCATTCTGTGTGAAATCCTGCGCATTGGAGAGCCTCGTAAGTTAACCTCCTCAAACCTGTTAAGTGTCATAATTTTGTCTGGAACCTCAAGTCAAACTGACTCTAAAACTGCCCATGTTGCATCGTGTTGCCTTTGTCTTCCTTCTGCTCCATCTCACCCTCCGTTCACAGCTTCAGAGACGGGATCTGACTACCACCCAATCTTCTTCAGTCAGGATCGGCTGATGGAAGAGCTTTTCTGTGTCTGCATTCAGCTGCTCAACAAGACCTGGAAGGAGATGAGAGCTACACAGGAGGACTTTGACAAGGTACGAAGGAAACGTGTTTGTTTTCTTGCTGAGAGTTTGATGAGAGGATCACTCTCATGTCTGAATGGTGAATATGCAGCTTAAAGAAGCTCTCTGACCTTAGGAGAGTCTGGCTAGATGTTTCCCCCTTATTCCAGTCTTTGTGCTAAGCTAAGCTAACTGAGTACTGACTCGAGCTTCATATTGTAACATACAAACATTAGAGCAGTATTAATCTTCTCATGTATCTCAATAAGAAAGCAAAAAAACATATTTTCCCAAATGACTCTTTCTAGTTCATGTTAATATGAGGTATGATGAACAAAAATCAAAAGATTTAAGGATCCAGTGCTGGGCTGTTTTGCTTCAACATTATCTCAACACTATTTATTTATGATTATGACATTATTTGCACTTTTAAAGCACATCTTAGTACATACTGTAAATGCACTGAAAGGGTGGACTGCATTTCAGTTGTACTGCAGCACTGTCCCGATATGTCTTAATATCCACTCCGGAAAATCTAATGAAGACCCAGCAGGAGGAGAGCTGTGTTAAAAGGCAGATGATTCAATTTGTCTGTAAAACAAGCTGTGTTTTCTGACATACTGATGTAAAAAAGTGGTCTTTGCCCAAAGATACAACAAGAAAGCTCTTATCTGTTGCTGAGGGGTCAAGTTGAATTCCTTGGATGCACAATTTTTTATGTTCAACAAGTCAGTTGTGACAGGGTGAAGGTGCATCAGGGCCTTCCCACAGCGACAGGAAAGATTATGGCTTTGTTAACGGAATTTTTTATGCTCTGCAGTTCCCACAGTCACTGCACCAACAAATAACTGTTGAATTGCTGGTCTAGCATGGCTCAATAGTGCGCCAATTGTTGCTGTGTGTATAAAAAGATGACACAGGCTATTTCAGATCCAAGCTTACCATGGCCAGAACAGGCCCGTTTACTGCAAATCTTGCAAATAAATCCCATGATATGGCAACACTGTGCTTCTCATTGAGCTTTTGGCTACAGTTGTGGTTTTCAGCTGTTATGTTGGGAAGCCCCACCTATAAATACACTTCCAGAAATTATGAAATGATGATGAAATGGATCACTGCCGTGTATCCACCCAGTGTTTCACTTCTTTAATGCATGATTGTCTGTCAGGGACTCAGCTGCAATGCAATGATTTATTCATTCTGTAATTTAAACCCTTAATTTGTTCATTATTATTAATTTTGATTTAGCTTTAGTACTTTGAAGAAAATGCCATTTAGTTTTACTGATATTTTAGTCATCTGAACTGTTAGTTTAATTGACTAAATATCATCCTCCTTTCTCCCATCATATTACATGCTATACAGCATTTCTTCAGATGTACATTTTTCTTTTTGTTGGGCATTTTTTCCAATTTGAGGACAATCAAACTTCTGACTTATTATCTTTAGTGCATCAATTGATTTATTTTTTTATTTTACACACTGAGATTAGCAAATCTTGGTCATTCACTTCTCTAATCGGCACGGGACAGTGGTGGTTTCTTTTAGCTTGTACTGTATTTCGAGTTTAGTGAAAACAGTCAGTGTATCATCATTTTACACACCAGCTCAGGTTACCCAATAAAATAATATTAACTTTAAAAACAACTTTTGCATGAATTTTGGGATGATCCTTCTGCAATTGTTGCTTCAGGTTTGTTTTGTTTTTACTGGAGATTGTCTATCCATGCAGTTTAGAAAGGCTTTTCTCCCAAGTGTTTACATTTCTTTTATTTATAAGACCTGCAGCCCAGTGTATGCAGGTTGACTTCTCGCATAGATCAGTACTGTCCAATTGTGTGCATATAACCTCCCCACCAGTCAGTTTTTGTCATCATAAATTAATTTTTATGTAGTTAATTGTCTGTTTTCATCAGTGAAAAAATGTTGTTGATGAAAACTGACAAAAATTGTTAGTCAACAAAATTAAGACAGATTTTTATCTTGCATATAATGAGTCATATATAAAACTGAGTCTCATCAGCTCTGAATGAAATTTGTCAGGTATGTTAAGGTCCTCAAACAAATTAAAATTTAACTAAAAGACAAGCTCCTCCAGACACACAGAGTTCAACTTAAATGAGAGCCTACTGAAAGAGTTTTTATGGTGCATTTGTGTAAGTTTGTACTTTTGTGTCTCTGTATAGGTTCATTCTTATGCTAACCGTCCCTGACCCCTACAGATACAGATGCAGATTGACCCTGCATTTAGGAACACACAGCTACCTTAAAACCACAATGTAGTACTTGTACTGTGGTAATGGGTTGAGTCCAGCCTTCAGCAGCGGGGCCTTGTCAGGGAGAAATATTGAGAGTCCAACCGTCCTGAAAAGGAGAGCGGTGGAGCTTTTGTCCCAAGCCACATTTCAACATCACACACAACTGTCCATCATAGACAAAGTGCTCTCCTGATAGTTGTAAAACTCAGTGACCTTTTGGCCTTTCGGGATCGGGCCAGTGTCCTGAGCGCCAGGCCAGCAGACCGGTCTTTTGTTTTTGCTTGTGGCCCCCTACCCAGGGTGCTTTGGGGCAAGGACAAAGGGGCATTAGGTGGACAAAGAGAAGCGTGGTAGGCGGCAGAAACAGAGGGAGAAGGAAATGAGGAAAACAAAAGCGCTCAGGGCATGAGCAGTAATTACACAACAACAGAGGGAACCTAAAACCTCTGGAAACAATATGAGAGGGAGGGAATGAGAGGGTTGGACTGGAGCGAGCACAGTGGAGGAGAAACTAAAGGAAAAAAGAGGTGCTGGCATGTTATCTCACATATTTAGGTTTCGTTAGTAAGAGATTTATTTGGAAGTATTTTGTTTGTGCGTGTGAGACTCCAACACAAACACTCCTTCCATCCAATCACGTGCGTGGATCTGTGTAGCTCTCTACACCCCGTGTGATAACGGTCATCCTCCACAAGTGCACACACACACACACACACGCACATTGAGGCACACATTTAGCATACATGCACATGCTGCAGGGTTTTAGGGAACAGGGACAGCTGCCAGTCATCGCTCCTATTGGCCAGTTCAGCTAAATGGCAGAGAGGCTGGACAGGGGGGTGGGGGGTGGTTGTGCATGTGTGTGAGAGTATCAGGGTGTCTGTTTACAAAACACCCACAGGACTGCACCTCTCCTGTCATGTAGGTGATCTCTGTGTCTCTCTGCCTCATGCTCACCGCTCGTCATCCCCGTCACTTTTCTCTGATTGTTGACGACGGGTGGAATTCGAAGGTCGGATTTAAATATTTGCCCAAATAGTCAGTCAGCCCAGAAGGAAAAAGATGGAGGTAAGGTTGTTTCAAGTATTATTTCTTGGTTGGACTGTGCATTAGTTTCATATTTGTTTGTTACTGATTATTTTAATTGCTGAAAGTATTCAGATCTTTTGAGTAAAAGGTCAAGGTAGAGGTAAAGGTCATGCATTGAAAATCTTATGTAATAGAAGTACAGAAATATTAGAAATAAAACATACTTAAAGTACCAAAAATAAAAGTACTTATCTTGCAGAATGGCCCATTTCAGAATAATATATATAGTGTCAGTGGATTACAGTTATTGATCTATTAATGTGTCCCTATTTGGAAGAACCCAAGTGTAATACAAGTACTTCTAAATTGTAGTTAATAACAGTACTTGAGTAGATGTAATTAGTTCCATTCCACGATTGATTAATTTAAATGGGCACTCAGTAACAAATTTTTTAGGTGTAGACAGAATGTTGATTTTTCATCCATTCCCCAAATACATTATTAAAAAAATGACATTTAACAGCAGAAAAGATTTATAGCATGAGAGTTAAGATGACATAACAGTATGAAGTGGCTTGTGTCTGAGGCTCGTGTCATGTGAAAGTTGCTGGACATTGAGGTTATTTTGGCTCAAGGGGCTTGAGCAGCGAGTCACAGTGTGAAACTCTAGCTGCTTGTTTTGTGTCCCTGCATGTTCACACAATCTAGGATGACAGTCTGGATTTCACCGTCTGCACCTCCACTGCTGCCAGACAGAGAGGCTCGGTCATTCTCTGTGGTTGTAAACCGTCTGGTCACATTAAAAACACTCGTCACATGATAACAAGCCTTATCAGATTGTCATGGGACTGAGATTTGCTGCTTTTGATTTTAAGGTAGAATCAGTGTGATTTGTCCAAGCTGTTCCTAAACGCACCCTTGAGTCTCATTTCCTGGAAGCAAAATAATGAGAAAATAAGGAAATACAGGCAGAGGGCAGGGTCTCTACAGGTACAGACACCACCACATGCTGCTAGTGGGCCATAAATGATGATTGAAAGGGATTATGCTTGAGTCTATACATTACTTTGTGGCTAAACACTGCATATTATGCCTTTAATGTACGTCAGTTTCTTGTTAGCAGATTCTTTGTTGTGCTGAGCACAGAGAGAAGTGTGGACAGAGCTGCACTGAATTGCTCAAATGGCACTTTAGTCACTGATTGTTCACAATCAGTCAAATTGGGTGTGAGCAGGAATGATCTAGGTCAGCAGAGTGTGTGTCAGAGAAGCGAGAACAGGACATATAGTGCTGGACTTGGCTCAATCTATAGATTTAAATATAGATTTTCTGCTATTTACAACTGAGGTACATATATTGAAGGGAGCTATGGATTTTACACATATGAACGCAGTGTGTGACCAACTGCCCTGACCTCTTGTTTCAGGGTAGCCAGGGTCACCCCCCGTCCCTCTGTGTGAGCTTCAGCTAATCAAATCATGCGTAATGCACACACACACATAAAATCACAACAAACGCTGAGTCAGTGCTACAACAGTTCAATCTGGAAGTGGAGTTTTTTTTTTTTTGTTTTTTTTTTCAGACTTAATTTTTGCTTTTGTTTTGTCTTTTTTGACAAAACTGCAACAGACAGTGCAGTGACAACAGGCAGGGTCACCATAGGTAAAGTGAAATTATTAACATCATGTAAAATAAAAATGAAATGTCCATGATTGTCCTTTTAATCCATGACTTAGATTCATGTATAGTCAGGGTATTTATAAGCAGGGAGATGTCTCCCACTCATTCATAAATTGAATATTTAAGAAAAGTACAGAGGAAAATACATCAGAATTCTCCAAATAAAATAAGTATATAAAGAAATAACTTCAGATTCAAATGAGACTTGATTTTTTCCCCCCCTGTATTTAGTGTTATTAGAGTAAATTGTTCCATAGCATACATTTCTTGAACTACATCTGTGCACTCAGGGATTGTAGGAGACTCATACCACTGCCATTCCAGGTTATTGCTTATTACCTGTTAGTAATTTATGCAACAAATATCTGTCCTATTTTTTTTTTCAGCTCAGGTGGCACATTTCCCAAGTACATAACACTTAAATTAAAATCAAGTTCGCAGCCAATTATTGATCTGATTTGAATCACCACATCTTAAAAATTAGTTTTTATGTTAAATGTGTGTTTGATTTTACACCTGGGGTTAACACGAACTTCTAAAGATGAACCCCATAACTGCTCAGTAAAATCACATCCCAGTTTATCCATCATTGATTGCACTAATTCAGCTTGGTTGGCGTGATGGTGCTTGGGGGGGTGTTGCAGATAATTGGGTTGATAAAGAGCTTGCTGATCAATGACTGGCCCCTGTGGTGTGAGTCAGACAGGAGGAGTCGGCTCTTTAACTTCAAACTGATAATAAAAGTGGGTGGGAAAATAGATGAATGGTCTGGAGGGAAGAGGTGTGGTTGAGAACGAGTAATGAAAGAGTGGATGAGAGGAAGTGAAGTACTCCTGATCTGTTAATCCTCTATCTTATCTATCAATCCATGGACCAGGTTGTGGTCTGGTAGAGTCAACAGAAGAAACTTCCTCATGTGGGTTTTAAGGGTCAAAAGGTAACGGTTGGGGGCTTTTATAGTGTTAAGTAAAATGGACTAAAAATAAAATACTAAAAGCTGTTCCAGGTATTTCCTGTATCTCCTTAAATTCTTCTGTTCTTGGTCAGTTTTGTCCTTGAACAAATCAAAGTAATAAGACTCCTGATTGGCTACCTGTAACACGGCTCTATGCAAAGCAGAAGTTCACCTGAACTTCTGCAAACGAGAGCATGGCAGTTCATGGCAACGGTATCTCTGATTAAATTAATTTGGACCTTTTAAAGGGTCAGTTCACCCAAAATCAAAAATACATATTTTTCCTCTTGCCTGTAGTGCTGTTTATCCATCCACCTTGTTTTGGTGGGAGTTACTGTATTTTGGAGATGTTGCCCACAGAAAAAAAAATTACACTTGAGAAACTCAACAGTAATGTTGTAACCTGGTTTCTCAAGATAATCAACATTGTGGTGAGCAGTTCTGTGTAGGAACTATTTTCTCTCTATTGATCTTCACCCACTAACCATATCATGGTTCAGAAAGAAGCGTGTATCATGGTTGAGAGGCTCGCACTCGTGACAACATGGATTGTAAACACTAATGGCGTCCTCTTTGGCTGCACTGTAACTTCTCTGAGAAAAACGTAGCTGTGATACGGGTGGCAGGCGTAGTTGGGTAGAAAGAAAATAGTTCCTACATGACACTGTTCACAATAAGGTCTGTTTGCCATTTAGTCCCATTATATGTAAGAAAAGGCAGACATCTCTCCAAAAGTAAGAAACTCACCAAAACAATCTAGATGAATAAATAAGAGGAAAAATATGTATTTTTGATTTGGGGTGACTTGTCCCTTTAGCCACATCTCACAGTCTGTCTTTCTCTGCTGCTTGGACAAATGAAACTTGTGTAGAATATAATGTGTCACATGAGCCACCCACAAAAAAAAGAGACAATAAAATGAAAGGCAAAATAGAAGAAGAAAAATTGTTTTTTAAGTTGGTTGTAAGAACCAGTCCAGACAGGAGTTATATTAACACTGTAACCACATACAGAAGCTCTGTTTTGGACAGCAACTTCAACACAAAGGCATCTCTGAAATAAGGGGATATGTTGGTACGGGAGAGCTGCATGGGACTCAGACCAAACATGAATACAAGTCAGCCAAACTCAACTGAACCCTGTCCCCATGTGTCCATTCACAGGTGATGCAGGTGGTGAGGGAGCAGATCACCAGGACGTTGTCCAGTAAGCCGACCTCCCTGGAGCTCTTCAAGAACAAAGTTAATGCCCTCAACTACAGCGAGATCCTCAAACTGCGGCAGACAGAACGGCTGCACCAAGAGGAGACTCTTGCTCCACCCGTACTGTGAGTAACAGGATGTTTACAACTTCTCGTTGCTTTATTTGATTAATTTGTTTCTGCTACATGGCTGAAGATGTCCCTCTGTACAGCCAGTCGTGTTATTCTCATATTGCGTCCTAAAATCCACAGTGTCCATATGAAGCACAACAAAGAAAATCAGATGATTTCAAAGATTGATCCCCAGACATGAAAACATTCTTGAAACTAATTGTTTTGCTCTGGAAACAATTAAAATTATGATCAGAGCAAATACCAGCTGAGCTGAGGGGTGAGAATGAACTGCTCAGCTTTCACTTTCAGCTGCCACACAGTGTTCAGGGTTTGGTTATGTAGGTCAATCTAAAGCAATAACGTGTGTGTAGCACAACCTGATCAGCTGCTCCATTGACGACTCCAGATAGTTTCCACCCGTATGGAACCAGCTGACAAGTCTGCAGCTCTACTGTTGTTTATTATGCTGCTGTTTGTCACTAAACACTGAGTGTAACAGTGTGTTGATGACACTTTAAGGGGTCATTCATGCAGGTTGACTTTACTGTCTGAAGGTGCTGTCCACGCTGTGGATTCCCATTTGATTTAATGATGAAGAAAATGCTGATTATTGTCCTGGCAATATTTTTACGTTGCCTTTTATGGCTTATGTTGAAGAATATGCTGCAACAATTAGCTAATTAATCCAGTAGTTGTCAAATATAAAATTAATCACCTACTATTTTAATTATTGTTGTCAGTTGTAATTTTTTAAGAAAAAATGTCAGAATTCTCTGGTTTTAACTTCTAAAATGTGAATATTTTCTGGTTTCTTTAGGCCTCTATGACATTAATCTGACTATTGTGGACAAAACAAGACATTTGAGGATGTCAACTTTGGCTCTGAGAAACAGTGATCAACATTTTTGACCAAACAACTAATCTTTTAATTGAGGACATTGTCAATAGATTAATTGATAATGAAAATAATTGTTAGTTGCTGCTGTAGTGGTGAGGTTTCAGCTGTGTCTGTTAAAAGGGGATATAACTACAACGTGACAAAGCATTTTGTTGTGTTTTCTATTTCCAGCGAGCTCAAGGAGCGCCTGAAGCCAGAGCTGCTTGAGTTGATCCGCCAGCAGAGACTCAACAGGCTGTGTCAAGGAACAATGTTCAGGAAGATTAGCAGCCGACGCAGACAGGGTGAGACGGCACACACACACAGCCTTTAAAAAAAAAAGAAAGCAGACTGTGTCTTGTCTGGCTAACCTCAGTGATTGCCTGATTTTCTCAGATAAACTCTGGTACTGCCGCTTGTCACCCAATCACAAGATGCTTCACTACGGTGACGTGGAGGAGGACATGGACAATCCACCAATCGAAACACTGCAAGAGAAGAGTGAGTTGAAGCTGGGCTGGGGTTCAGCAAATGAAAAGATTTACAGCTTGTCTATATTGGGATGAAGCAAACAAAAATTAATCACGAAAATAAGAGTCCTGATTTATTGATGCATTATTGAATTAAACAAGATTTTCTCTGTTCATGGTTCCTTTTCTCTCCCTCAGTTCCAGTAGCAGATATCAAAGGCTTGCTGACGGGAAAAGACTGTCCTCACATGAAGGAGAACAAAGGCAAACAGAACAAGGTAATCAGCGCTTCGTCTTGTCAGGTTCTGCTCATGTTCACCTCCCGTTGGTTGACGTCTCACTGTTTGTTTATGTCCTGCAGGAGGTGCTGGACCTGGCATTTAGCATCACATATGATGTAGAGGAGTACAGCCTCAACTTCATCGCCCCCTCCAGAACTGATGTGAGTCTTGCTCCAAACTTACCCACAAAAAATCCAGAAACTTTGCCTCTGTACCTTCACTATCTCAGTTTCTTCTTTTCTGTATGGAAGCACATTTCCACCAACGTGATGGGAAAAAAACAGATCCTATAAGTCATTATAACGAGAAAGTTTCTCAAAATAATGACTTATGTCACACATAATGAGTTAATTATTTCAAAATAATGAGGAATTTCCTTAAAATAATGGCTTAGTATATCAAAATAATGAAAAACTACAGTAATTTGAGAAATTTCATCATTGAGATACTAAGCCATTATTTTTGCTAATATTCCTCATTAAAATGACTTTCAGGATCTTTCTTTCATCACACTGGTAGAAGTAGGTTTCAATTTTTCTGTGCATTATAATGTGCATTAAGGATATAAACAGTATACTGAGAGGCTTCCTCTGTCTCTGCCAGTTCTGCCTGTGGACAGATGGACTAAGCGTCCTCCTGGGCCGGGAGATGAGTAGTGAATCCATGCGCAGCGAGCTGGAGATCCTCCTCTCTATGGAGATTAAACTCCGCCTCCTGGACCTTGAGAACGTTCCCATCCCTGACAGCGCACCAGTCGTCCCCAAACCACCAAGCAACTACAACTTCTGCTACGACTTTAGCCAGACTGAGCAGTAGTGTGTGTGTGTGTGAGTGTGAGAGAGAGAGCATTGGCTAGAGTGTGTGAATGTGTAAATATATATATATATGTGTGTGTGAGTGTATGTCTGAAATAAGAGGCATGTGTGGTAAGAGCTGACCTGTGCATCCATGCACTTATTCTTATAACAGATTTATAACCTCGACATTAAATTCTTCTTCTGTGTTTATCCAAGTGAAACAATGAACAGAAGAAAACCTGCGGACTTTAAACTACAATAGTGTTTGCGGGCGTGCACTGCTACTAGATCACTATTTGACTGTACTAATGCCGCATATTATCACTGCTCACCTTGGAGAGATTTTCTTTTCCATCAGTCTCTCTATTCACAATTCCTCGTCCTCCTCCTCAGCTGTCTGGAAGCTGCGACACAAAGCTCCAAAAACAACAAAGACTTGGAAAAATGGGATTCCTCTTTTACTATGCAGCCACTCAAGTAACGGTACTTTAATTTTGTAATCATTTTATATTTCTAAATATATCTAAAATGGTGTATGAGACATTGAATCTTCCTGTGTGTGGGGAGGTTTATTACTTGTTGATCTTTGTTTTAAAATGCTGGTTGTTATATTGTTTTTTCGTTTTTTTAAATGGGCATTAACTAGTACACAGTGCATTCTCCAGATTGTGGTACACATTAGACACATTTCCAGCACATGAAACATGCACCATGTTTGCAGTGTTGGACAATATTTGGCTTAAATATACTTTCAGGTAGCCACCTTTGTACGGATCCCTGCAGCTCACTATGATTACTGTGGAGTGAAGATGCTCTGAAAGCTCTGTGCGACTTTTCTTTTTTACAGTGGTGCAGAGCTACATTAGGTACAAAACTGACTTCTTTTTCTCTTTTGGTTTTTAACAATAGGCAATAACTGCCGTAATCAACAGTTTGATAATGGGGAAAAACTTGTAACAAGTTTTCAATCCAACCAGCAATCATCCCAGTAAATCTGTAAGATACTGTGTGCAATCAGTGATCTTTTTTATCTTGTAACAAATCCTGAATTAATTCTAGAACTGATCGAGTTTATACAAGGTACTTTATAATACTATGATGTCTCACTCAGAGGTGACATTTGAAGCAGCTACTTAAGAACTGACGCAGGTCTACAAAATCTGTGTTTGAGTGTTTTCTGCCATTTCTATTTTGCTTGGGGTCATTTCATTTCAGCACAGTCACAACTGTCTTCTGCAGTGCATTCCTGACACACAGCCCTCTGTGATAAACATTCACTTTGAATCATGTGCTTTGGGTGACTTCACATGAATAAACTGATTTATATTGAGAGAAAAGAACAAGCGTGTGTGTTTTGCTCATAGCATAGTAGCCAAAGTTTGGTTTATTTATAAAATCATCTGTTATCCTTGATTTTTCTTCCTTATCCTTTTATTCCTTGTTATCCTTGATCTTTTCAATCTAGACATTTCCCTCTGTCAGTGATTCATACAGTGTTACAACAGTACAAAAGTATTCAACAATGTACAGACAGTATAATGGGATGTTTGTTTAAATAGGCTACAGTGATTAATCAAAGCTGCTTTCTAAATTGCATTCTTTTTCTTTTTACTTTTAGTTCATCATGCGGCCTTACAAAGTATGTACCGTTGCATGCAGTATGTATACAATTAGGGCAAGTTACTACATCATCATCATAGCATTGCATCCATCAAAGTATATAAAGCAAAATGTCTGCCTTCTGTCAATGAGCTGTCCTCTGTCTGTGCCCCCTCAACAGCTCAGTTGATGTGACGCATCTTCCGCTGTGCAGAGGATTGTGGGTCAGATTAGCCAGAAAATCATTGACTTGTATACTGCGAAATGTGGCCGGATGCAATAGGACATCCGAGTATTTTTAGCATACTGCATTTGACATACTATGTATTGGGACATACTATGTACTGTTATGGTAAGCTTGTAGCATCCAATAATAACAGCAAATGTCAAGCGACTGGACAGAGATGTGACATGATTTGTGGGATATTACTCCCTTTTAATGAATTCCTTAAAATATGAGATTAAATTTCACTATCATGATGACGGTGGCAGTTTTCAAAGACACTTGAGGGAACTGTGAGACTAAACAAAATAAATTTCCTGCCATCATTCGACTTAGCTTCGGACTAACTGGCATTCATCTTTGTCTAACAGTTGAAATTGAGGAAACTTTGACGACCACTACTTCACTTCATATCCTTTACTTCCACTTTAGCAGCACAAAACTGTCAGTGTTAGATAAAAATATTTCTTTGTTGTTGAAAAAATAAGATATCAAGAAAAAAATCAGAAGTGGACCAGCAAGAGCATTTAAATGGAGACTGACCTCCTTTCAGTGCTCAAAACAATATAAAACTGGAATGTTATTTATGCCATTAGGACTAAACAAAAGTCCACATCTCATCTTTCAATTTCAGTCACATTAGTTAAAA
Organism: Lutjanus erythropterus; assembly: GCF_056507025.1. Lineage (NCBI taxonomy): Eukaryota > Metazoa > Chordata > Actinopteri > Lutjaniformes > Lutjanidae > Lutjanus > Lutjanus erythropterus. The sequence continues at coordinate 11,309,337 of NC_139329.1, forward strand.
AAAATATTAAATATATTATTAAATTATATGCAATTAAGAATTCATTTTCAATCTCAACAAAGTGATTTTGGTCAAGTCATTTTGGTTTTCTTCCAAACCTTCAGCAATATAAATATTTTCTGTGATACTGTTTCTCTGGTTTGTTTGACGTTTACCTCCAACAAATGACACTCTCAGTGAGATACTGCGGGAGTTATGTGTTGCTGTTTTCAGTATTTCTCTTGATTTTAATTCTATAGTTAATTATCTTTGAATGTGGTGGTTTGATTTGGTTTCGTCTGCCCTGTCTGATTGTTTGAATCCAAGCAACACAGGAAATGTTTACCATACATTATTTCCACATCCATTTTGGTATGTGGTGGTACCTGCCCCATACCGAAAAGACTTAAAATCACTTACAGTACAGGATGACGTATAGGTGACACATTTTACAGAAGCGCCCCCTGTAAACTAACAACTTTTCAACATTTCCTTCAGGTCTTGTGCAAATTACTGAAATGTGCAAAAGCTTGACTCACGGAGCAGGCTTTGGTCAGCAGGTTATTTTAAAAGGTTCAGTAGCAGTCACTCAGAAAGGGTCAGATCAGCCCCACCTATGAACTTGTAGTGAATATTTTCCAAGAAGGGCAGCTGTGATTGGAGGAGGTCCACGGTTGTAATGGAGATGTTTTTGCACCTTGAGATGTCGAGCGTTCGCAGACGGGTACAGTGCTGCATCAGGAGGAACAAGGACCTGGGGGGTTCAAAGGTCAAGAGGTTAGGAATTCAGATGGAGATGAATAACAGTAATATTTTGAAGGCATATCAATCAGATTTCTGGGTTCAGCATAGCACAGAAACTGACAAATGATTTACTGCATGTCGCTGATTCTGGGGCTTGTTCAATATTAATTTAGCTTAATTTGACCTCTGTATATGATACAGTGACCACGATAATCTTTTTAATCTCCTCTAAATTTGGTGGGTGTTAAGGACACTGGTCTTGATTGGTTTCTGCACTCATCCCCACTCCCTCTCTCATATGGTTTTCCCCAGGGGTCAGTTCATGGGTCCACATTATTTTCTATTTATAGAAAATCCTGACCTCTGGTCCTAAAAAGAATCTTGGGAACCTGGCCTCAAACATTAAGCAGTCTGCCTGCAATTTGGCTGTGATCCTTGACTTTGAGCTTTGCTTTGGCACAAAAATCCATATGATAGTGAAACCACGCTTTCTCCAATTTAATATTTTCTGGAAAAAGTCTTCCAGATGTTGGTTTGTAAGCCACTCACCTGTCAGTGATGTTATTACAACAGGAGAGGTAGAGATGCTGCAGTCTGTGTAGATAAGGTGCAGCCTGGGCCACTCCGCAGTCACTGATACCTGGGCAGTGGCTGAGGGCCAGGCTGGTGAGGCTGCGGCAGTGCCAGGCTACAGACGCCAAGCTGGCGTCGGTGATCTCCGGCAGCATGGAGAGAGACAGACGGTGGAGGTCTGGGAAATGCACCACCTTACGAGAGGAGAAACAGTTTTTGAAATATTCTGCATTCCTGCTACAGAGTCAAACAGTTCCCTGTCCTCCGCCTCCCACCTGTGTGATGCTGCTGTCAGTGACTTTGGGGCAGGCGGAGAGGTCCAGCTCCTGCAGCCTGCTGAGAGCTAGAAGTGAAGCTCCAGCCTGCTGTTTGAACTGCTCCAAGTCGTTCTGTGTCACCAGCTTGGGTCGCTCATCAAACGGCAAACGAGGAGGCTTGAAGAAGCCCATGTTGCCAAAGGTCCGGGTGAACCTGGGACCCTTATCTCCCTGTTGAGAGAAGTACATTAACACAACCGATATGGCTCTTCTCACTAAAAATACAGTACTGCAACTTCTACAGTCCAAACCCCAATTCCAAAAAGTTGGAATGCTGTGTAACATACAAATAAAAAATTAATGCAATGACTTGCAAATCCTTTTCAAACTATCTTCTATTTATTTTAAAACTGTATAAAGACAAGATATTTAATATTCAAACTGATAAACTGGGTTTTTTGTAAATATACACTGTATTTGATGCCTGAACACCTTCCAAAAAAGTTGGGACAGCAGCAACAAGAACACCTGTTTGGAACATTCAATCAGTAAACAGGTATGTTGGTAACAGGTGAGACAATATGAACAAGGCATCTTTGAAAGTCTCAGTCGTCCACAAGCATGGATGGGACAAGCTCCTGTCACATCTGTGAAGATCCCATTAATGCTGAAAGGTACATACAGGTTTTGGCACAACTTATGAAGAACGTCTTTCTCAGGGACGTCCCTGCTTTTTTCAGCAAGACAATGCCGAGACATTCTGCATGTGTTACAACAGTGTGTCTTCATGGTAAATGAGTTTAGGTATTAGACTGACCTGCCTGCAATCCAGACCTTTTGAAAATGTGTGGTGCATTATGAAGTGAAAATACAACAGGACTGAGAACCTGAAGTCATATACCAAGCAAGAATGAGAAAAAAAACCATTAGTGTCCTCAGTTCCCAAATACTTACTGAGTATTGTTAGAAAACATGGTGATGTATCACAGTGGTAAACATGCCCCTGTCCCAACTTTTTGGAGCATATTACAAGCATCAAATTTAGAATGAGTGTATATTTACAAAAAACAACTGAGTTGATCAGTTTGAACATTAAATATCTTGTCTTTGTACTGTATTTAACTAAATATAGGTAAAAAAAAAAAAAGGTATTTGCAAATCATTGTATTCTTTTTTTAAATTAAATTTTACATGGCGTTCCAACTTTTCTGGATTTGGGGTTTGCATAAAACAAGCTATTCCATATTATTCTTCCGCCCTCCACATGTCTGTGGTTCTCACCGTTTCCTGGTCAGGCTCACATGTGGTCGTTTCCACCATCCCCAGCAGCCCCCAGTCTGTGACTTCTTTACACCAGCCAAGCCGCAGCACTACCAGCCTGTGCAGGTAGGTGGCTATAGAGCGCACAGACAGATCAGTCACATTGACACACGATGTCAAGTCGAGCTCACGGAGAGTATCACCAAGAAGCTGAGTGAGAGACAAAACTGCAAGATCCTAAAGAGAGAGGAAGAAGATTTTTTTTTCTCATGCAGCTTTCCCATAAACACAGTTACACGTGTAAGCACAAACACACCGACTTACCCTGATGTAGGTGCAGCTCTTGAGGCTGAGTGTCTCCAGCTGTGCTCTTTCAGCACTGGATCCTGTCAAGCCTTTCACTAACTCTGTTCCACTGATGTGCAGACACTCAGACAGATTCAGACTCCTCAGGGACGGCACAGACAGAAGGTTGGCGAGGCCTGTGGACGACAACAAATTACTACTTTGAATTATAACACGTTTGCTAGCAGACAGGATGCTGGGGTAGTTAATGTGAACAGAGGATATGATATGGGAAGGTATTTCATAATTAAACCCACATTTTTTTGTCTGATTGCTTAATGGCCCGAAGGGTGAAGCATGATTAATGAGTGTTGAGTCTAAAACCAGTTTTTAATGTCCCGAAGGTGGCTCTCTTTTAAACCAGCTAGATCACCATGGTAACTAAAGCTGGTCAGGAGCAGGTTATGTTCAGAGTTTGAGATTAATTCAGCTGACCATGTTCTTAATGAGTGATATAGATTCTCAGCTGTGCGTTATCAATACCACTGAAGGAAGCTGTGTTATGTAATTATACCAACACAAACTGTAAGGACCGCCTCAGTCAATGAAATAGAAATAAAGATTTAAAAATCTAAAAATAAAAGAAATAAAAGTAAATGTGATAAAATAACAAACTAAATTAACACAAATAATCAGAAATCTTGAATCTCACAGGCCTTTATATTATAATACTATTCAAATGTGAAAAGGAGAATCTAAACACTTTATTCAGTGAGGGAAATAACAATAAACAGTTAAACATGAGTTTTGCTTGCTTTTTAACCACAGCAATTAGGCCACGAAAAAGGTTGACCATGCAGTTACAATGCCTGGAAAAGGGTTATGAACACTGTGGTGTTTAATGGCAACTAAGCAAGGTGTTAAACTTCTAGGGCTCTTCTATTTATAAATTAATCTTCAAGTCTATGATACACACAAACCAATATTACACCGTGGGCACCTTTTTCAGTGATCCTCCAGTCGCGGGACAGGGAGAGATGTGTCAGTGTCTTCAGACCTTGTGCTACGGCCTCTACAGACCTGTTGGTCAGCTCAGTGCAGGCACTGATGTCCAGTCTCTGAAGGCTCGGCTGATGCTTGACCAGGACTTCAACTGAGTAGTCGGTCAGCTCCTTACAGCCATGCAGACACAGTTCCTCTAAGACCAAACCCTGAACCTGGAACAGACAGTAAATGTTTTCTGTGAGGACATCATAAGGAGTTAAAGTAGACAATTGTCCCCACAAACGACCAAATTAGGTACCAATATATGACTTGAGCAGTTTCATGCTGGCTGCTCAAGCAATAAAATAACGTCACAGGGACGTCTGTGTCCTCACCTGTGCAATAGTGCGTAGTGACTCAGGAGTGATGGAGGTTCTGCTGAGGTCCAGAGCTACAAGGGTGGATTTCTGCTCTGTTAACAACTTCCGCAGGTTCCTCAGTGACAGCAATGCTGACGAGTCCTCAATGGCCCCCACTGGGCACCCCCGATAGGGGTCGAACTCAAAGGCGATATGGCAGCCAGCCAGCGAGAGGTGGCGGAGGCGCGGGGTGCAGCTGGTGAGCCGGGTGAAGGTGAGGTCAGAGAGGTAGCGCAGATCGGACAGGTCCAACTCCTCCAAACCAGACAGAGCTGACCTGACCTGGAACAAGAAGATGGAGTTTGACCTGAAATTGGACAATTACTACAGGTGGAAAAACAATAAAGCTGCAAACACAGTGACACTAAAAATTTACTGTGGAGAATTAGTGTGAAAGGTTGTTTACTCACTGAGGGAAATTAACATCATCATCATCACTTTGCTTCTGCCTCATTTAGTTATGCTGAATAACAAATTGAGTTACCAAGATGTTTGTATATCAATATATCTATCTATATATATATATATATATATATATTACAGATAACAGCTGGGTGAAAATCTGTGTGCAGCTTTAGCTAAGGCTAGCCATGGCTACCTCACAAACTAGCTTTCACTTCCACTATGGCAGCAAAAACACAAGTGTCCCTTTTCCACACATATGCTGGCTTGGCTTGACAGTTTGCCCCTACATGTCAGTTACTGTGTTTTGGCTTTGTAGTGTGAAACACATCTGCACAAGCTTTGTTCTTTGCATTTGCTGTGTCTCAGTGGCTAAAGTGACTTTTATCAGTTTTATTGTTAATATTTCAACTCCAGTGTCCAAAGCAGTATACCTAAAAATAAGCATTAAAGATTATGCTTGAGAAACAGATTGTCAGCCTGCAATCTCACTATTATATAATAATAATAATAATAATAATAATAATAATAATAAATACCTGCTGTCTGTGCTCCTCCCTGGAGAGGAAAGCCCCGGACATGAAGAGGCTGTCCAGGCCCCTGAGGTTCAGCCTGCGGAGGGAGGTGAGGCGAGGGAGGAGGGCCAGCAGAGAGGCCTCTGTTATACTGCTACCCGGCAGGGCCAAGCTGTCCAACTTAGAACCCAAGCACAGACCCACCTGACGGTGGAGAAAGACAAAAAGAGATACAGAAACAGGTTGGAGTAAAGTAAACAAGAAAGCAAGGATGACAGAAGGACAGAGAGTATGGGCAGTACTTTTTAATTCACTGCTTGCCGTTTCCATGACATAAAAATCACATATGGAGAGTGTTTGATGGTTTTAACATGACCAAATTTCCAAATTACTCAGCCTTTATGTAAACACTGGTAGATTAAACATATCTCTCTATTTATCTTTCCAGCCAATGGCTGAGGTTCTCCAACTTGTAGTACACCAAATCTTAACAGGAAGTTCACTGCTTGCAAATCCACATGCAAATAAATACACAATGCTGTGCTAACGCTCAAAGATCTTGACTTCTACAGTTAAGTCCAGCAGCTGCTCTGAACTTTGAACCATTACGTGTTTTATGATCCTGGTCAGCATGACGGAAAATTAAAATGATAAAATGATAAGGGTGATGCAAATACTCGAGACAATGTAATCTACAGTGTATTACAATGTTAGCCTTTCAGGAGGAGAAACTTCTTCTCTTGCCTGATGGCAATCTATTCCTGAGTTAAACAAAATTCACAAAACGGGGTTTGCTCAACAGTTTTTTTCAAAAGGCTTTCATACACCCTCGAGGTGCAGGAGTTCTCTGAGCCAACAAAGAAGCATGTGATGGTCTGAAGTGAAAACACAACACTAATTAAAATCCAAGTAACCAGCATCCAAGGTCTTCACATGAAGGCAGTAATATAAATGATGTGCCAAAAACAAATGTTTTAGTACAGAGGGAAGACATGTTCAGCTTTTCATAATTGCTAGAACACTAAACTCCATTCTCTGAAGCAAATGAGGTAGAATGAATCTGTTGTCTGTGTTACTGTACTGTTTTACTTGCAGCACTTACAGTATACAATATGTTCCATACAAAGCTGTGAAAATACCCTTTTTATGTATTTCTTTTGAAAATGCAAAATGCATGTATTATACACAATAAAAATATTTTTTTTCTTCTGTAGCGACATGCCCTGAACACTTTGTTTTCCATTGTTTGTTGTAGTGTGTAATACTGACTGGCTGTGTGTATGATGTAAAAGCATTGATTGATTTTGCCAGAAGAGTCAGAGGGTTTGTGAAAGCACTTTAAAGATTTGATTTTATGTTGACAGACAGAAAAGGTAGTGTCTTAGCAATTCTGAAAAACTGTAAACACTGATAATCAGAAATACTCAGTTATATATGTCTCTCATCCATCTCTGCTTCCACATTGTTTTGTCTGGCCTCGATGTACTACAAAGAGGGACTTACTTCGGCTCTGTGAGGGGCTCCATGTGTTTTTCAGTACAATGAGCAATAGATCAGTTTAAAAGTGGTAGTGTTTGCACTGCCACAACCTCATATATATAACATCAAAAATTAAGCTATCTACATGAAAATCTCTTCCCACTTCCTTTTATGTAGCCAACATCCAGTGTATTTGTGTTTTTAATCAGAACAGCATACTGTACCTCCAGAAGCAGTGATCTTGACATACTGAAGCCATCGAGCTGGCTAATGATCAGGCTGCAGCGTGACTTTCTGCTCAGCCCTCTGATCAACTCCAGTGATGAGGCTGAGGCCGGGAAGCAGAAGGTGATGTTCTTCTGCACAAAGAAAAACAGACAAACACGGGGTTAACTTTTCCCTCAAGCTTATACAATTTTGCAGATCCTTCCGCAGTTACTTTACGATCAGTAAACACATTTATAATGCCACATGCAGTGTATGTGCTCTGGAGCAAGTTACCTGAAAGCGCAGGTCCTGACTGGCACTGTACCAGCTGCGGCAGACCAGCGAGGCTTCCTTCCTGTCTGAAGCGTGAAGAAAGCTCAGGATGTAAACTATGATCTGCAGCAAGAGACAGAAACACAGATTAACACATTAGATTACATTCAAGTTTTTTGATCCTGGAAGGGACAAATCTGCCCCAGGGTTACATGGTTCTGCACTTTTTCATTTGGATGTCCAGTCAGTATCAATGGTATATGTAATCAAATGAACAGAAAAGATTCTTCTGCTGTAAAATCTGTGGCTTTTCCCATAGCCAGTTATGTCACTGGATGACAGGATGAACCACTGGCCAGGGGTGTAATAGATGTGTATTTTTGTCACCTCGTGCTATGTTTTGGCCAACAAAATGTAGTAGCTATAGGCTATGGTGGTGATACACTTTTACATGGGCGTGGGTATCAGAAGCTTGCATGTGATGCATTCTGGTACAAGATAACTCCATTTTCTTGGTCAATATAGCATGCAGTAAGGAATTTGTTGCTTTATTTGACTACATTTACCACCAACACTGACTGGACATCCACATGAAAAGTTCTGAATTTTCCCTTTAACTTTCCAGGTCTGAGCCTGTGGGCTTGCCCTCAGATGAAGCTTGGAAAAAGGTGTCCCCACTTATTTTAGCTCAATTCCTGAATGTCTATGGAATCATCATTATGTCATTTGATCTCATAGACACTTAACATTTAAGTTAAGATAGTACCGATTCTGATATGAGAATTACGATTAAACTGCCTGTGACACTAAAACCAATTTGAAAACCTCTGCATTACTTCAAATGGCAGTACTGTATACTGAATAAATGAATGACATATTATCCTTTGACAAGAGCATGAGTATGTGAGGACACATGTTCATCCAGGACTGGACTGTCACTGTGACTCTACTGACAGCTCCCATAAATACTGTATATGTGTGTGTGTGTGTGTCGGCATGAATATGAAGCTGTGCCTCTATAAATAACCGGTCCATGAACTCACCTCCAGAGGCAGCTCAGGTGTTTCTACAATGTCCTCTCCATCGCAGTCTTCCATCTCAGCTTCTCCTTCGTAGTTGTGAAGGACTGCAGACCATCACAAGTGAATCAACTAGCCAGTCAGTAGCTAGCTGCACAAGTTGCAGAGCTGCTGTGTTTCTTAACTAGCTTTAGCGTTTAAGCTAATGGAGTCTGAGAAGCCGTTTCATTCTTTTCCATCAACAAATCGATAAAGTTGATCTATTTCAGATCTATGGAAGTCAGTGCAGAGCCGTACTGCTTGTTTTCATCTCACTAAGCTACTTTGCAGTGAACCACAGGCTGTACATTTCCGTCGACAGGCAGACTTCGGTGGGATCAGCTGACCACAGAGAAAACGGTCGCGTCGGGGGGGCGGAGAATTGTGGGAAATGTGGTTTTCCTCTCCCCATGTTCCTCCACCTATTAACTGGTAGTAACACCCACACAAGTCGGTTACTAACACAGTTTGTACACCTTGACCTATTTTGGTTGGAAAAAAAAGTCAAGCTGTGACATGAATAAGTGGGAAACTACTGAATTTTTTGGTCACCAGACGTTTTACTGAGGAGGTGTGAGGCTGGAAAGTATTTGTTGGTAATTTCCTTCAAACAGAAATAGACATTTTTAACAGCAGTCATTTTTAAATGAAATAGAGTTAACACTTGTGTTATAGCTACTAATTAAGATCCTCTTCCACTCAGGTCAGACAAAGTCTGGGTGCTGCTGTGGTGTTCATGTTGGCTCATTGGAAAAGGTCTGCTACAATAATTAGTATGATACCCACTGTGTTTGATATCAAAATGCCTATTAGCAAGATTATGTAAGATATTTAAGAAATTTAATTTAATTTTTAAGGGCGACATTGCAAATTAATCATACAAAACTGAAACAAATATGGGCCTAGTCTAGTGGTTCTAAAACTGTGGGACACAGAGTCACTGCAGGCAGGGAGGCAAAACTAACTTGAATGAATATAATTCATATAGGAGAAACAAACAATACTATTGTTCTGTCTCACTTAAAATTCAACTTGGATCCTGTTTTAATTAGTTGCTTCCCCTATCATTGTTAATGATTGATTAAAAAAATTATGGGGTTGAGGGGACATGAAATTTTTTCAGCTTCTGAAGTGGGCATGCCAGGAAAAGTTTGAGAACCACTTTCCTAGTCTGATAGAAAACAGCACTGTGGTTGTCTGGTTAAACCAGTAACTACACTGGCCTATATTAGATGTTGTTAAGCTCATTCATGGCTCATCTGTAGCTTCCTGGGTTGGTTGTTGATGTACACTTTGTTGTACATATGTTGTTTGTCAATTTTTTTTGAAGATTAAATTAAATTTCAGGTCAAACATGAAACTCAGGACAAATCATGCAGAAAACAGTCATTTATTTGACCAAATTCACAAAAGACAGGGCTACATCAGTGACAAAATCGACTTTAAGGACATTATTATACATATTCATTTGTTTTGAGTCCATTAGAAGCACTCATCTCTCTCTCTCTCTCTCTCTCTCACACACACACACACACACACACACACACACACACACACACACAAAACCATAAGAGAAAAACAACATTAATAATCCTTTCTACAGATTGTCTGGCAGTATGGTTAGCTGGTTTATGGGCCCATTTTCTGAGGCTGTACCAATAATCAAACTATCTATACAAGAAGTATAATTCTTTCATTATTATTGAGTCCTAAACACATTTACAACACAGTTTAAACAATATTACAATGCATTCACATTTCATGACACTGCGAAACGATACAGTGATTTTACATTAACAGGAAAATGTGATTTATCTAAATTTGAAAAAAAAAACAAAACACATATATTTACATTTTTGTACAAAATAAGAAAACATGATCATAAAACACGTTAACTGTAGCTGTACAGCCATGGTATTAAATGTATTGATGGATAAATATTTAAATTAGTTATATATTGATCGTTTTGAGATGACATACACAGTGTATTAGCAAGTAAAATGCAGCATTGAGGTAATAAGAGGCTAGATGATGTTTGAGCTTGCTATGCTTAAAGTTACGATGGTCAAAGACAGACTAAAAATCTATATAAAATAATCATTGACCTGATGATCATTTTGTTACAACCCTGAAAACAGCTGTATTAGGACTGTACTGTTTTTCAAACCAACCTGTAAACATATCAGCAGTGCAAGCTACTCACACCAACACAACACAGGGGTAAATGACAAAACATATAAGGCAAACTGTACTTTCAAGTTTACAAGAGAATCTGTAAACAGTTAGCAGACAACAACAGCAAAAACATTTTTGTATTTTTCAGAAAGACAAGAAGTTCACCTCTGAATAATTGTACACAGCTAAATAACTGCTATGGCTTAAATGTGTCATCCCACACAGAATTCACTCATTATCATGACTACACTCAATCCAGCCATGTAAACTCAGTGTAGATGATGGAAATGTGCTTGAATTCTGAGGAGGTAACCAGACAAGGAATGGCTTACTCCTATGTAAGTGGGTGGAGGCTGGAAGAAGACTGCAAAGTAATGGAAGAGTAAAATGAATAGGTGATCTGGACTGGTACTTTCCACTGGTCCACTTAAAAAAACACAGGGACAGACAAGGATGCTCACAATGTGTAGTGGTTCTAATGTAAAACACAACTCATCCTGCAACAGCTAATGTGACAAAGTGACAATGATATTTGACACAAAAGCAACAAAATATACCATCTTGTTACTATATGGGTATAATGTACAACATGGGTAAATACATCAGAGTGGAATACAGTACTACCTTGATATTTTTGCAATGAAGCTGTCCCACACAACTTTATCTGATCAAGGCATGGTAGTTTGTGTACATGTTCATTTATAACACCTCCTCTCTCTTTCATTCCATCATTCTGTTAATTTATAGCAGATATATGCTGCATTATATAGCGAGTGTTTCTGTATTGATTGCTCCAGTTTCCCTTTCCTCTTCTCTTAGAGATTGTCATCCAGTCCTCACAGCTGGCACTTTTTTCTCTTCCTGCTCTACTCTTTCCTGTGTCCTTTAAAGAGTTATCACAACTTCTTTTCCTTCTTCTTCCCATCCTCGTTCCCTTCAACCTCACTCACACCCTCCTCTCTTTGGTCTGTGGTGAGCGTTTCGTCTGTGTCACCGTGGCACTGTGCAGCGGAGTGAGGCATCACAGAGCTGCTGTTGTTGTTGCGACAGCGGGAAGCAGAGCGAAATGTTGCAGAGCTGGCAGACATGGGTGATGGTGTGTCCGCGTCTCTGCCAGGTCCAGAGCTGGAAGTGGGAGATGGAGGAGGCAGGGAGGAGGAGATAGAGGGCTGGGAGAGAAAGGAAGAGCCTATATTTTTATGATAACATTTTACTTTTATCTCTTATATGTTAACACAAATATCTGTACTACCTACTCCTTACATTTTCAACATAGGCTTGATACTTTATTCTTCAGGTTTTTACACGAGTATCTGTACTTCCACTTGACTCAAGAATGTGTGAACTTTTGCCAACTTTGGTAACTGCAACATGTGCATATATTTCTGACTCTTCGGTTTACCTGTAATGAGATACTGGATTTGTTGGTCTTCTCTTTGACTTTAGCCAGAGCCCCTTTCAGTCCAGAGGATCTCTCAGTCATCTCCAGGGCTGCTCTCAGCAGTCTGGGGGTCTCTGGCCTAACTGGAGCTGCTGGGACTGGAGGGAGATCCTTAGCCTCTTCTTTGGGCTCAGGTTTCTTTCCCTTGGTGAGCATCTTCCTGTGGTTGAGACAGTAACTTCTATCAAACTTAAGTTAGGATGACATGCAAACAAAGCAGCAAAGCTTGTGTCAGTTTTTTTTTAAATCTACATCTGTCTGGTTCCACAGTAGAGTTGACTTTACATCACTAAAGGACAGATACGAAGCAGAGTACAGTGATGATTGGAGTAACTGTTGTTGTGGTTTCAATTCAGCATGCTTTATTGGTATGGATGTTTCGTAAAAAATATTGCCAAAGTGTTAATGACACAATAAAAAAGGTAATACATATGAATTCCATTCAATAGTGATATTAGAGACAAATACAGATCATTAAATCAAATTTGTTGGAAGTATTCTGCTCTGATATTATTATATTTCTCACATTTTAAGAGGAAGTGCATCTCTCTCTCTAGCTCTCCTATATTAATGATTTAGGGACAGTTAGTAATTAAATTGGATTAAATTAGGTTTTGGTTTGATTTGCCCAGTGTTCCAGATAGGCATCTTTTGTTAATTCGGTTTACTTTGATTGGTTGTTGGAAAGCAGTGCTGGTCTGAGGTTGAACTGTAAGATCAGTAAGTCTCTGGACCAGCTAACAGAAGGCACTCTTTTGTTGGTTCACTTCTTGGGTCTGTTGTACCAGAAATATCAGCGTGTCTTGGGTGCTCAATTAAAGATGTAACCAAAATTTCATTGTTCTTCTTTAATGTTTATAATTATAGGTAACATCACATGTCTGTCCTGCATACGTTGGATGGTGTTTTTTCTTTGGATGTTTAGTATGGACCTACAGACTTCTGCATGGACAGCCTGTTTGGGCTGCTTGTCCAGTTTAGTGTAGTCCTGATGACTATGTGGACCTCAAACTTAACTGCCATCAAGAGTAATAGGTTGGATTTCACCGTCAAATATCTTAGTCCAATTGGTATGTCTATTTTGTAAAAATTTCTTTCAATTGCATAGAATGCTCTACATGCTTTTTGTTTCAGTGCATTCACTGCCAGTCCAAAGCTACCTGTGGCACTGATTCTGAGCCCTGAGTAATTATATTATAGGGCGTGATCTAGATGATGTTTCCTAATTTGAAGTCATATTTAATTTCAAGTCAATGACATTTGCTTATGTGTGGTGCCATCGATGTTTAACCTGGCCTTCTTGCGTAGCAGTTTCTTGGATTCAGGGTAGTGGACAAGGATTTCATTCAAGTCCTTCTTGTCCAGGATGAAGAGATTTGCAAAGCCATGGGCGATTACATTCGCTGTGCGCCTGTTACCACCGCCTATTGCAAGCAAACTGCAGAGAAAGTGGTTGAAAATGACATTTTCCAACATGTTTGACATTTCAATTTCAGAAAAACAGATCAGGAATTTGACATGCAACATTTTTTTCATGCAAAATCACAATTAAATACGGAAATGACATGAATCAAATCTCAAAGTGTGAAACTCATACAACATTTTTTTTATCCAGTTCTAAGATATTTTTTGGTAGCAGCTTAGATCTTATGTGTAAAGACAGGTAAAGACACAAGATGTTCTGTTCTATTGTGAGAAATATATTTGAGGAACATTTTTTCATTCAACAACACTAAAAATCTCTTCACCTGATCTCTCCAAACACTGATCCTGCTCGGAGAGTGACAAACACCGTCTTCCCATCTGGTCCTCCAACCACCTGCACCTCGCCTGCCTTTATGATGTACATCTCTCGACCCACCTCGCCCTGAGCAGGATGGAAGAGAGAGGCAGAAGCACACAAGTAAAACCAATGACAAACACTGAAACCAGACAGACTTGTCTCTTTACAAAAAAACACAGGCAACTTTGCATACAGTATATACCTTTTTGCACACATAATCCCCAGGAAGGTAGACAACGGAGCGTAGGCTTTTCAGCATGTCAAAGATCATCTGTCTGTCACAACCCTGTCAAGAGAAGGACAAAATCCATAGTGTGCACAGCAGCTTTATAACACTGACTTTTTTCATTCAGATGAGATATTAATGTCTGACTTTCTGCACCATAGGCTTTGGAATATCAGTCTCTATCAAGTATACCATGCTGTTCTTTTCATGTTTTTAGGAATTCCTACTTGAAAAAGAGGGACTTTGCTGACAATGGAGTAGTTGACATCTATAGCAATGTCCAGACGCATTTTATCTGGCAACTGAGTCAGCAATTCCTGCTCATCTGGAAGACAAACAAGAAGGTGTACACTATGAGTGCAGGGGTAGATTTATAAGATACATATGAACACATGCATTTAATACTTTCCTTACCCAGCATGCCTTGTGATTGCCAGGTGTAGTTGTACCAGGTTTTGACGCGGTTCTGGACATCTTTGGGGATGCGATAGGAGGACATGTATTTGATAGTGTTGTCCACACATGTGCGGTAGTAGGTCTGACCTGCTGTGGCTGCACCAACCACATCACGCATCTTGTACACAGAATGAGCCGATTGAAAAACAGTTTGTTACTGTAACACCATCTTTGGACAAAGAGACTGATGAACTGGTGTTTGCTGCATTATATTTACATTATATTTTCTGTAACAGGTGCACATACCTGTCCAATCATAATAGAGAAGGCAAAGACTCCAACAAAGTAATTGATGAGTTGGAAGACAATCTCAAACAGTGTGGAGGGGTCTGGCAGGCCACCAATGGTGATCAGGGTCTTCACCGCAAAGTAGTAACAGCGAATATAACTGAGCAGAGACAAAGACAATAGGCATTTGAAAGAGGCAGAACAAAGAAATAACCAAACAAATGAACATAATGAGCAGGAGTTTTAAATTAATGAGTTGTGAAGTAACAGTTGTGACGAGAATAGACCAAGGCACATATACTGTAGATGGTTTGTGTGAGAGAAGGAGTACAAAATCACTTAATTACAGATCAGAGCGAGCTTCTTTTTTTTTTTTACATGAGTTGTTACCTTCCTCATTGGTCTTCACTTTGCTACTTTGGGCATTCATCTGTAATGTCTGTTATATCGTAACGGCTTTTCACCAATTAATCACCTTTAAATCCCTAGCTTAATCTTCAAAAATAAAAAAAAAACAGTTGTGTGTGTGTGTGTTTTGTGTGTGTTTATCCCACCAACCTGTTGCCCTCGCCATTGTACACCCACTTGGTTGATCCTAGTCCATTGAAGGCAGAGCCCCAGTAGTACAGACATGCATTGCAGTGGAGACAGTAAAGAAGGTAGGTGGTGGTGCGGATCACTCTGAGAGACAGTGAGAGAGCAACATATGTGTTATTGGTTCATCTGTGCCACAGTGGAATCTCAAGAAAGGAGGACAAAGTGACAAGAAGGACACAGACTGACCTGTAGACGTAGGCTTTGGTTAAGATGGCCTCTAGACGCTCATTAAACTCAAAGAAGGAGTTGATCTGGGGAGGAAGTGATAGAGAACAGAAAAATATTCAAAATTTGGTTTCAAAATTGGCTATCAAATATTTGAAAAAAACTGTTAAATAATTAATACTGTATTTCATTTTGTCAGTGTAATATTTGTTGTGTGTGGCTCAATATATTTGACACACATTATTGCTAAAGAAGTGGAGGCTGCTGAAATGTACTGTAACAGGTTGTAATGGATTGAAAATGGGAAACAGTTGCATATACAGTAATGACTCTCACCTTCAGCAGCCTGGGTAAGCGAAGCAGAGGGTTGATGCCAGTTTTAAAATAGAAGAGCTCCAGGGGAACAAGGCTGGCTACATCAAACTGAAAGAACAGGAAGGTACCACCTCAATGACTGAATTGCTTTGACAACTGATTCAACAATTAATTTGTGAAGCCAAGAAAATGTGACTTTTACTTATCACTTGTAACTTACTTTGAAGCGTCTGGTTTTCATATAGTTCTTTCTCATTTCTTTTTTGTCACACTGTAATAAAAACAAAACAAAAAAAACTGTTAATATGAACAATGATGCCTGTAGGTTGATTTTTATGTACAGTACAGCCTACATCCCCTGACAAAATCTTTTCTGACTTCAGATTCCCACTGTGATCAGTTAGAGTAATGGCTTCTAGTGTCCCACTCACCACTATGTCCCCGCCACGGACAAACTGCAGCCGTGGCTGGAAGATGGTGATGTCCAGGATGTAAATGAGGTCACACAGGTAGTCGGTCAGCAGCCAGTAGTAAATATTGTCTGGAGTCTGGTAGGGGAAGGCCCAGCGGACTGGGATGAACCATACGTTCCAGTTCCACGCCAGAGAGACCAGTAACATCCACAGCACGTACATTATGTCTGAAAAAACAGACACAAATGAGAGGATGAAGGGAGATGGAGAAATTGAAGCAATTAGGCAATCTGAGAACTGACAGATGTGTATAAAGAAAAGACTGAAATATTTAGTATTCATGGAGCAAGTGATGTTCACTAAGCATGCACCAGTGGTATGCTGTTAACTACAGATTAATGTGAATAGGAGCAGGATAAATATGCAGGATCTAGTTTGTGTTATTAAGCAAAAACGGCATTATTTGGAACTTGGTTTTGTGCTAAAGAAGAGGGAATGGTAACAGAAAATGGACTGACTCACAAAGTCCTTATGAACACGAAACAAAGGGAAGAGAAAAAGGTAAATGACACATGATGAGGAGACAGGTGTCTATATTGTAACAACATAGTACAGTAGATCCACCTTTACCCAGACCTCACAATACTTAATCACTGCCTTCTGCCTGGATGAATACAAAATGCATTTCTTTGAGGATGAGCATTAAACAGCTCAATTAATTTTTCATTAAGTTTTTCAAGCACTTATTTTAGAAATTTGGTCAGAACTATGTGGCTGAAAAGGTAGTTAGTTTCTGAGTAGTTAAAGTAAAGGGGATTCTACTGTACAGTGCAGTAATGTAGGTGGCAGCGGTTGGCATATTCGGCTGGGTTCTCACTGGTGAAAGGGTCGATGCTGGCAGGGAAGCGGTAGTGCATACAGGCTCGTATCCACGGAGGAGTTTTCACCTTGCAGCAATGGCTAGACTGCTCCTCATCTGCTGCACTCTCCACACCTCCTGCTGATGAACCTGGTTGTGGCTCCTTCTCTTCCTCATCCACTGGTGGAGCTCCAGGAGCAGGCTGAGGAGCTGGAGCCTGAGGAGGAGCTGGAGGGAGGTGAGAGGGGAAGGGACAAACAGTCACAGGAACACATGAGAACTTTTTGACCCACATTTACTGAAAGTGTCAATTACTTGTGACGTGTACAAGGCATCCCTGCCTAAAAGATAGGATGCGAAGAAGACATTTTATCACATCAGACCAAATCAGAGTGCTCCAATTATAAATGACACAAAGTTGTTAATCTTGTAGCTGAATAATGGAGTTAGTGATTGGAGTGGGTGGGTGTTGTCTGTATGGTGGTATTTTAAAGGGCTTCTCTGTGCTACAAATTAAATAATTTTCAGAAATGTCTTATTTTATGAACTAAACAAAATCTGCTGGCTCAAAACACAAAAACAGCACAATCCTAGTGAATCTAGGGTATAGATTTTTCAAACACAAGTTACTAACTCAGAATGTGCTGAGGTTCAAACCCTGCTTATATAGAGGACGGTTCTGCAGTGAATTACAAGTGCTAATCTATTTCCATTCATGAAGCTATGTCCTGAATACCACAGACAGACCACATTTAGGCACAACTAATTTGCCCACAACATGTGGGAAAAGAATAGTAGTACAGACATAAAATTTTACAATCTCAAGAATATCTGTAAATACATTGTTTCAGCCAGCAATGCAACTGTTTGACGTGGTTGTGGGTTGCCAAAGCAAATACTCAGGAGCTTGTAAACTTGTAAAGTGTGTAGATGATACTTCCCTTTTTCAACAGTGGTGGTGCTGATGTTCTCTTGCATCCATACCCAACTTGAACCTGCACACTGTCGCCTTCTCTACAACTAAATTTATACTATTGTACTACAGAGGGTATGTAGCTGTACACAAGCCTGGAAAAACATTCTTAACATAATATTATCCTGATCTAAATCAGTGATTCCCAGAGTTTTTAAAGCAGTTTCAATAATGATTTTTTTTTTTTCTTGTCAGGGCCAACAACACACATACATATGCACCCCTTTCAGCTAAAAATTACATCACGGATATATGTTATGAAAAAGCATTTTATAAACTATCATTTGCTCTGACATTTGCTATTTCTGACTGTTGTGCACCTGGAAAAATCATATGGCAGAAAGCACATTGTATTACAGGAAAGGACAAACTAGGAACCATACCTGCAGCATATAGTACATAAGATTTTTAACTTGGTGATTTCAGTTGTTATTGTATATTTCTTATTTCTCATTTCTTGATATGTTAATAAAAGAGGCATTTTGTTAATGCAAATGTTGCCTGGTATTTGCACAAATCTTGAGGCACCACTTTGGGAACCACTGATCAAAACACTGACGGGTGAATGAGGGACACTGGTGGTCACTATAGGGGTGAAGGTGAGAAAGTGGGGAGGTTGAAACCTGGAGAGAAGCTACTATCTGCAACTTCTCACCTGTTTGTGTTTGTCAGTGGGCAGTTTCATGTTACTGATGTAGCTTTCTGTGAACAGACAGTAGTCCAAGGCGAAGGCATGACTTAAATGAGTAGACATTTTCTGAGCAGGACAAAGCCGACTCTATCCTGGAAAAAACATATACTATAACACACAGCTGCTACAATCTAAGACCACTATCTGCCTCTATATTTCTGACTTGTTACACTATTGTATGTTAAGATGCAAGGTTTTGTGCTTTATGTCCCTTATAGTATTAAAGAACAGCTCAGTGTGTGTACATGTGTGTGTGTGTGTGTGTGAGAGAGAGAGAGACTCACAGGGGATGATGCTGTCTTCATCTGAGCTGTCAGGGTCAATAAGTTTCTCCTTTGCCTTCTCTGTTCTCTCTTTAAACATCCGGACTAGCTCCTGTAGACGTTCATTGACCACTGTACTGGTCTGACTGGCTGAAGATGCTGGACGTTCTCTCAGTCTTGGAAAAAAGTCCACGTCGTTATTACATGTCATCAGTTAAATAAAAACTCCAAAGTAGGTTCTGTGTGTGTTTGAGTACAGTGCTCACATGTCATCTGTGCTGTGCAGGCTTGACTGGCTGGGCCAGGCTCTGACAGGGATGCTTCCTTCATCATCATCATCTTCACTTTGGGAGTGCAGCCTCCTACTGTTAAAGTCAAGTACACACAACAACATCATTGGTTCAACTTTGAGATGGCGCTGCCTTAAGTTATTATTTCTTTTTCTCAAAAATCAACTGTGATGTCTTCATCATGTTAAGCAGTATTTGTAAATATAAAAACACACAATGAAATTCTGCTTCAAAAATGACAAATACTGTCTGAAAATATAACATGCTGCTACCTGCTCACTCTGAATTTACGTTTGTGAAGAATGCAAATTAACAAGCACTGAAAATGATGATTTAATGAGGGTATGAGCAAAGACTGGTCAGTTCAAATGGATCAATAAATGGTGATGGATAAATTACTGAGTAGACAGCAAGATGCGTAAATAAAGCAAAATATGGAAACTAGATGAACCGATACAGTATTTAATATGGGTCAGATGTCTTACATCTTTGTCCAGACAGTTCTTCGATTCCTCGCACTACTGTCGTGGATAGTTTGAAGTGAGTTTATGTGTTTATAAGAGAAGGACAAGGAGAGAGAGGGTTTTTTGCGTGCCAGGGAAAGACTGATATTAATCCAAGAAACAGATAACAAGTGAACATAGGTCACACAGCGCTTGTGAGATTGTGATGCATTTGTTTATTGACTTTTGCTACAATATGACAATATCCATACAGTAGCCAAAAGCACAAAGATGTGAACGTCATGCAACAGTGAACAGTACATTCACACTTCACGGGAGAACGTCACAACACAGACCAACACAAAACAAGAAACACTCAACAATTTTAGCAAGGAGTCTTACAACAAACTGTCTGTGTTCTGCACACTATGTGCTGGTTTGCTTGTATAGGTCATTTTGGCAGCTCTTTTATGTGCAGAAAAAATTCAAATTGGACCAAACTGAAAGAAATTTCACATTTTCCTAAGCAAGACACATTATAGTTTCTGCAGGACTCTGAAATACAGACAGACTAACATTGTGCTTCTACCGACTGTGACAATACAGCAGACAGTAGAGGGCAGTAGATCCATATCAAACACCACTACGCAGAGAGACATGAAGAGTTTCACTCCAAAATGATTCATTTAACGATTCATTAAAACCATGAATGATGATAAAAACATAATTATATCACTGAAATCAGTTGCATTTCATAAGCAAATGTTTTGTAATCTATAAGCTTTTAAATTGTGTGATCTGTCAGCTATGAGTGTTTGATTTGATCTCATTTTGGATGAATACACTCCACTTGCCAAAAGAGAATCTACCACCCAACCCAAACAGCATGTCCTGTTGATATGACTTTATATTTCTCTCTTGTGAAATGCTTTTCCATGAGTAGGGATGGGTGTCAAGAACCAGTACTAAACTGGTAGCTGTTCCTGACTGGACAGTGCCAAAGTGTAAGCTCCTGGACAAATGATACTGGTATCCATATTTATGTAATACTGACAGGGCAAAACATTCAAAATGTGGGTCACTTCAATAATTTGCAGCTAAATTTTATAACTCAGGATACAATTTAACTTGCACCAAATAAAGGTGAGTAGTATCAATAAGAGGATTGATAAGCAGTATCAGTATCGATATCGACATTAATAGAATCCTAACCAAACCAATTCCTAGGCATGACTGCATGACAACTATCACTGGAGTGAAAAGAGTAATTGCAGTTGAAATAAAAATTAAAAGTACTACAACACTTAAATGATTCATGCAGTTTCCTTACTCTTTATCTCCTTTGCTGTGGATGAGAAGCATGAAGGGAAAGAAAAAGATTAAATCTTTCACATTGTGTCATAAATTATCCACCGCTTGTGCTCACTCATTCAGCGTAAAACTCTGGGTAAAACAATGGATGTGAAGAATAAAAAATAATCTCCAATGTAATCTATATTTTGTAAATTATGAAAGTATGTGCTTTCCCAACAGCAGATTACATAAAATACTCGTGTCAGTATTTCTCACCTTTGTCGACCTCCAGAAGGGGTCACAGGGACAGTAAGCGTTGTAAGTTTGGGGTCCTGTGGGGCGAGGATTTGGGGGATATTGCTCTGTCCCTCCCCTCCTCCTCCTCCTCCTCCTGCTCCTCCAGCCCCTCCTCTCTCATGGTCCGAGTCAACATCCTCGACATTGACGGCCGGATGAAGGCTAAGGCTAGAGCTCTCTG
The DNA here is from genome assembly GCF_056507025.1 of Lutjanus erythropterus. Taxonomy (NCBI): domain Eukaryota; kingdom Metazoa; phylum Chordata; class Actinopteri; order Lutjaniformes; family Lutjanidae; genus Lutjanus; species Lutjanus erythropterus. The sequence goes on from NC_139329.1 coordinate 11,330,861, forward strand.
GAGAGGTTGAAAAGCACAGAATATGTGTTAATTAATGAAGAGCATTATAAACAATGTGAATTGTTGAATTGTTGAGACAAACAGAGCTGCAGTACAGCACCACAAGTGACAAAGCAGGTCACAATCACAAGCAGACGCAGGGCAGGACTGACTGTGAGGACAGTGTGAGGGGGGAGCAGATTTGCCAGGACATATACTGGGCTAATACAGGAGGATCCACCTGTGAGTGAACTAGGCCATGATACCTCAGAGGACTAGCATACTGGCAAGCCATTTAGTGGGGCTAATCTGGCACATGGTGCAATTTCACACATCTGTCTTCTTCACTAAATACAACAAGTGTCAACAGTCAGTATGCTGGCTCCTCTTGTACAATTTGATACAGCCTTCAACAAAGCTTTATGGAAATGGAGAACAGCCATAGCATACATTTTAAATTTCTTTTTTCTACTTTTACAAAGCTTCTCAATCAAATTTTGTCTTGATAAAGTGATGGAATACTTTGAGGATGTACATGTACACCTCTTTTTCTTACTTAACAAACAGAACAACTGTGGTATTTTATTCACATTACACCTGAGCTTATTTGAGACAGGACAGAACCAGACAACACATAAACATACAAAATACACTGCCCACAACACAACACCAAACCCCTACTGGTTTTTTTCCTGACAGTGTGTTCATTATCCTGAACACACTGTCAGTGCATTTGCCATGACAGCTGAACTCAGTTGATCATGTGTTGCTTGCAAAATCCTTTGCTTATGATTATTTGTTGTTAGTCTAGTTGCAATCAGCTGTTCTTTTAGTTTAAGGACTACAGTAGTTCATCCTGATGACACATATTATGAGACAGCTGTTTATTCATTATTACTGAGTTCAGGTATCTATGAGGAGTCTTCTGGATCTTATCAATGGAGCACAGTTAACTTTCCACTGCTGCAGATTCACCTGCGGGTCTTATTGCTGAAACGTCTGAGTCATCTTCAATGAAGAACGCCGGGTTAGAGAGACCTGACAGCTGGCGGGACAGTGACTTGAGCTGCTTTGATGGGGGGCTGACAATTGGCGGCAGGCGTGGGTAGGATGGCACATTGGGCAATTCAAGGACACTACCATTGGGAGAGGATGGAGATGGGGAGCGGGACCGGAGCTGGGGATGTTGAGGAGGAGAGAGAGGGGAGTGTCCGACGAGCCGGTTCAATTCAACATCTTGTTGATTCTTGTCTTGCTTCTGTTTTTGCTGTTGTTGTTGTTTCTTAGGCATCTTGAGGCATAAGGCTGTTGAGGCGGTTCCGAATGTTGAGGAAGTACTGCTGCGTTTGGTTGGGAAACTGGGAGAGCTTCTGTGGGATGTTTGAAAAGCTCTCAGAAAGACTGGACAAACTGGGGCTGACTGAACCCTCTGAGCTTTTGGGCAAAAACTCAGTCAGAGTCTGGGCAATATTGCGGGGGACCTGCGTGAGTCGGATCTGGGAGAGCTCTTGGCGCAATTCAGGGGGTAGGGAAGGTAAAAACTTGGTAACGTCTGAGAGCTGGGTGGGCAGCTTAGGCATGGAGGGTATTTTGGGAGACGAAATGCCGTTCTCTTTGAAGAACGCGTTGATGTTGCCAAGGCACTCAGAGGTGTGAGGAATGCGCATCAGGCAGCTCTTAAATGCATCACAGCTGACTGGAACTAAAGAGGAGACAGGTGGATAGGCAGGTTTACTGTCAGGCAGAATATCAGCAAGGTGGAAGATGGCTTCAGTAGACAGTCAAACAGCAATACAGTCAGTCCAAATAGCAATGTCAGACTTCCTGACAAGATAATGGATAATTCTCAAAGCCTACAGCCACCTGGTGACATGTACATTATAGTACGAGGTTGACAGACTGCCACTCTAACACACAGAGAGGTACAGTGTGAAATTAAACATATTAAAAGTTGTTAGTCACATATAGAATCTAATGACAAAAAAAAAAACAATAGTACATACCACCACAGCCGTCCCCAGGAGCTTCCTCCTCCTACAAAAACACACACAAAGCATGTGGATGAATAGCTGGGGAGTGATGAACATCAGACAGACCACATATGACATAAGTAGATTGGTTAAAAAAAGACAAAAAAAAAAAGCATTTCTCTACCAGACAGGTTGTAAATATGTTTATATGTTTTAATATGATTTCTGACTAGACCTTATCTGAGATGTAGTACAATTCTGTTTTGACTTCTTCTGATTCATGCTTGTTTTCAGAATAAGACATTAAAGGAGAGGAATGAAAGGGAAATAAACATAACAAAAGAGACTGGCAAACAGGGGGAAATAACATTCTAAAAATGGAAAGAGATTTAGACACAACAATAATATTTCTAAATAAGGTCAACCATTGCAGAAAGTTAAATCAGCTGGGTGAAACATTCATACTTTTTCAGAAGCTTTGTCAGCCTTGGGGCTTTGACCGTCTTCCTCTGTTTTCTGCGGCTGCTTGGTTACAGGCTCTGCCTCTGAACTGGCTTCCTGGGTCTTTGGCTCTGGCTCTGGCTCTGCCTCTGGTTCTGGTTCTGCCTCTTCCTCTGGTTCTAGTTCTGGCTCTGGTTCTGGTTCAGGTTCCGGCTCAGAGGTTTTAACTGGTTCAGGACTTGGAGGTGGAGAGGGGGAGGTCTGCTGTGGCTCTGCTTCTTCCTTTGGCTCTACATTTTTCGAAATAATAGATTTCATATCATTTAAATATCTAATAGTCGGAAATATATGTATATATCTCCCTGATGGTGATGATGCATATGTTACAGAAACATACTATGATGGATAAGATGCAGAGATTAAACAATGTAGCAATATTTCATAGAGTTTCTACTTGGCCTATATAGTGTGCTAGGTTATCGATTTTTGTTTGCAGCTTCAATCTCTTTTGAGGGAGCAATATTGCCAGTTCAAAACAAGCAAAAAACAATGCAACACCAGTTGGTGCAGTTGTGGATGTACAGCTTCTGTCTTGATCTCTACCTGGTTCATTGATGGAACGTTCCTCAATCTCTTCCTTCTGTTCCTCTTCAGCAAGGCTCAATTTCTCTCTGCAGGAGCGGACAGGGGACAACAAAACAATAACTGAACAATTCATATATCAGACTCTCTGGCAGATTGATTGGCTCAATGCAACTTGATCCATTAAATGACTGTATCAAAAGAGTATGAATTAGGATGGACATGCTGGTATTTTTTAGCAAAAACCTACCCTATTACAGAATTTACATTGTACCCTTCCAGTAAGGTTGGAACATAAAGTCAATATATCTAGATATATCATATTTATAATATTTATATCATTTATCTTTTTTGCAACTTCTGAAATGGAGATTTGGCTGTATTTGTACAGATTTGAAATGCAGTAGTTTTGAGAGTGATCAGATGTGAATCATTATTAAAATAGCATCTAAAGAGTCAGCAAAAATTATGATAAAGGTAATAATGTAAAACTGGGCTTCAAGGCCTGTGGTGGCTTCACATTACAGAAGTAACGTGAGAGAAGACCATTTCACAGCAGACATTTCGACAAGTCACACCAGGAAAAGAGCACAGAGTGCACAGCATGAAATAATAAAGTCATTTATGGCTGAATTCCATTTAGCTGCTTCAGTTTCAGGGTCCTGGTGTTGTTCATGCTAGCTCACTGTCAAAGACTGTCTTGACTTACTGTGACACTTTTATACAATAGAGCCATCCTTATCGTTATTTGTAACACCTGTGCTTTTCCTATAGTGACAAGTTAAAATGTCTGCTGTGAAAAAGGCCTGTTATTTACATGTTATTTCAGGGTAGATTTACATTTTTTAATACTATATAACTGCTGTATGCATACATTTATGTTCCAATATATTTAGATAACATGTGATGTGTTGAATTAAGTCCCAGTGTAGATGTCTAACAGACTATAATAGACTATTAATCCATTATTTATCAATTATTAAATTAATCTCTAACTTGTTCATAATCAATTAATTGTTTACAGACTTTTTTTTTTAAATAAAAAATGTCCAAATTCTCTGATTTCAGCTTCTCAAATGTGAATATTTTCTGGTTTCATTAATCCCTCTCTGAAAGTAAACTAAATATCTTTTTGTTTTGGACAAAATCAAGACAATCACCATTTTTTGACATTCTACAGACCAAACCCTACTAACTAAGCGATTTATAATCAGTTAAATCAAGAAAGTAATCAACAGATTAATTGATAATGAAAATAATCATTAGTTGTGGCCCTATACATTATTTTATAGACTGCACTTACAATAAGGTATAGAATTAAAATTGTGACTGATTTTTAAATTGTGTTTGTTCTCTGCCTGTTCTTAATTGAATAATGACCTGTTGGCAACAAACAGAAGATAGTGAAACATAAAGCACTGCATAATGTGGACGCATGACGTAAGTAAGTGTTTTCTATCTGTTGTAGCATACGACTCACTTGGTGACCACCTGTAGCAGCTTATATAACGCTAGTTAATTATCTGTTTACACCAAGGTAGTAATAAAGTTATGTTTAAATAATAGGTCAAACTTATTCATTTCATAACATGTATTAGTTAATTGGCTAACCACAACGTTATCACAAGCTACTCACTTTCTCTGTCAATATTCACGTGCGTTAATCGTTAATAGTCCCAACAGAAAACGTCCTCGAGCGTCGAGACACGAGAAGTAACACAGACTCAGCCGTGGGGTCGAATAAACCACATTAGGAAATTTTAGACATTTTAGAAAAACAACAAAGAAAATATTGCATTACATCTCCGTCCATCATGTTCCCTGCGTCTCCCGACGTGAGCCAGCAAGCAGCAGCAGCAGCAGGTGCACACTGTTACCCGGGGAACCGCTGAGAGGGATGTGGGGGGCGCGTGTAGGGGAGGGGTGGGAGGGTGGCTGTTGCCAGGGGAAGCTGCGGTTGCTAAGGCACAGCGGTGTGATGCTGAGGCAGAGCGCGAGGCAAAGATCACATAACGAGAACCCGTGGGATTTGGGACCTGACAGCCAAATTGCTGTGCTGGAGACTGGGAACCGAATTCACACGACTGGCAATGGTTAACTGGAGATACTGGGGTCTCCTCAGTGATGGGTAAATGGGTAAATATTTACATTTACTTAAGTACTGCTATGTACAATTTCAGGTACTTCCAATTCATTCATTATATAGTACTTCTACTCTACTACATAGAGTTGAACAGAGTTAAATACCAACTTTTCTGGTTTCTTTCCTAGGAACTAACTTTAGTTTATGAGAGTAAAATAAATATCTTCAGGTTCTGGACAAACCAAGACCTTTCACAAATGCATATTGGGCTTTGGACAACACTGATGAACATTTTTTGCAATTTTCATGTCATTTTCTGATCCATTAATCAAACTCTAGGTGAAAGACTGAGTGGGTTGAGGGTCTTATGTAGGATTTCAAGGAAGTTAAGAACCAAGAATTGTCCAAATTTGTATTCTTACTCTGTGACTTCATTGTAGTCCTCTTCACTTTCCTCGTCTTGTGGCAGTGGCAGCCTGGACAGAATGAACACACAGTGTCACATCAGTGTCTTAGAAGGATGCTCCCACTGCTGAAATACAAAATTCCAAAACACCCACACACTAGGGCTGCAATGAGTAATAGATTAATTGATTAGTCAATCAAGAGAAAATTATTAACCAACTATTTTGATAATTGATTAATTGTTTAAATAATTTTTCAAGCAAAATTGTCAAATGTTTGCTGCTTCCAGCTTCTTAAATGCGAGGATCTGGCACTTTTCTTTTGTCATTTATGAAACTAAATGAAGAGTCTTTGGGTTTTGCACTGTTGGTTGGACAAAAGAAAAAAAATTATATAGATGTCACTTTGGACTCTGGGAAAGTATGAAGCCCATTCATCACCCTTTTTTTTGGCATTTGATGGACCAAATATATTAATCAATTAGTTGTGAAAATAATCAGCAGATTCATCAATATTGAAAATAATTGTTAGTTCCAGCCCGAACTCATACACTTTATGTCTGTATCTTTAATTCAACACTTACTCCACTTCAGGCTCCTCCAGCAGTTCTTGACTCCCCAGTGAGAGTTTGATGGACTGCCCCTCGCTGGCCATCTGTCTAATGGCCATCTCAGCTGTCTGCCTTGCCACCTCTTCAGCCATACGTGCCATCTCCAAGCGCTCCTGCAGCAGGCTAAAGGGAGACAGGACACACTGATATCATTGTGCTGTGAGGGAAATGTTAGTCATGTGGCAAATTAAATTTTGGATGTGAGAAGAGTCTTCTTCCTTATTGCAGATCCCAACACAAAGCCAGGTTAATTTGGCCTCATCAGTATGTTTCAACCACTGTATATAGACTAACTGATTATTCTCATGTTGTTCTCTTAAAGGGACTGTAAAGCAACAATAAATGTGTTTGTGACAGCACGACACATGTGTTATTGACCACCCAGCCAAACTGGAATGATTTAAAAAACTAAATATGATATATATAAAATATATATATAAAACAAAATATATAAAATTAGGTCTGAAAGCAGTTTTCTCTGCTCTGAAATGTTGGGGTTAAACACAGATGCTGTATATTGGACATGTCCAAACATGTTTGAGCCACCAGAGGCAGCTGATGGTAACAGGGTGTTTTTTTCCCTTCTGTGTAGGGTTGTTGGAACTGAAGTGAGCTGACATGAACTGCTGAGCTGACTTGGACTGAGAGAGTCACTTAAGGCACGTAAGTAACTGCTTGTTAGGGAGAGGGAGGCGGTGTCATAATTTGTGTGTCGGTTTGTGGGGCTTATATAGTGTTCAGGGACCATGGCTCCAGCATGTCACTGAGGAAGACTATAAGGAGATAAAGTAAGGCTATCCATTAAAATCAAATTTCAGCTTGTGTTATCGCTGGAGTTTTGATTAAGACTTGGGTTTTGAATACTTGACCCTAGTCTCCTTATTCTTGAACAGGAGGAATATAATTGATTATGCAAAGTGACAGAGCCCCTGACGATTGTTATGATGACCATGATGAAGCAATATTTAAATTTGTTCATGTTTGCTGCATTTTTACTGAAAAACATCCAGCCTTTTGGCTTAAATGGAAAAACATTATTGACGCTAGTCAGGATCCAGTATTGTGACTACTATTTAGGACTTAGTTTTTAAAATGAATTATTATTGGACATGATAGGGGGCATTTACATCCAGTGGAAGTGACTTACAAACATCTAAGAACTGCAGCTCTGACCATCTCCAACCTCTTGTTCTCCACCTCTCTTACCGTTCCTCCATGGTAGCCAAAGCTACATCTTCTGCCTCCTTCTTGATGCTTTCAATGAACGGCGTCCAGCGGCCCGTCTGGGTCTCAGCATCTTCTTGAGACATTTTTGACAGACTCGGCGATGGCTCTGGTAGCGGGTTGGTGTCAACGCTCTTCTGAGACTGCAGTGAATTGCTCTGTGTCTGCTGTGAGGCTTCCTGCTGCTGGTTTACTGTCGGTGATGATGGAGTCAGTAATGTGGACGGTGTTACAGCCTTGGACTGATCTTGTTTCTGCTGGCACTCGTTATCGGATTCCACGTCTTCTAGTACCATGTCAGGTTTGAGTTTGGCTGAAGCTACAAGGGGTTGACAAAGGGCCATTTATAAGAAGCAAAACACATTTGGTTGAAATTCGATAGTACAGTTGAGAATACAGTTATATATCTGAATCAAGTTTTTCGGGGGGTTGTCTCATGTTGGAGGCTTTTGATCAGTGGAAAACATCCACTATAGTTTTCCATCTCTAATTCTTTCTACATTTACATTTTTATACAGCATGCAGAGGATGCATGAAGGTAATGGAAGGTGTTCCAGATGAGGGACGGATGCCATCAAACTTAAGTTGTTCTTTATATCTACAAGGCAGGTTATTGATAAGACCACCACATGAATAATTTCACACAAAACTTTATTATTCCTGCAGTAACCTCACATTACAGTACATCATTATATCCTACCCCCTTATTTGTATGAAAGTTAACATATTTTCAATGTGAGTGTATGGTTCTTTGAAATCAAATCAAACCCTCTGAAACATCATCAAACCACATCCCTAGGCCACATTTCACAGTTCAAGGCTGTAGACAGATCAAGAGGATCATAATAGGCCTTACACAGTGTGTAGTACTCTTTCATTGGTGTTGTGCCACCTGTGGAAAATCTTACACCAACTGTAACATGATCAAAACCCAAACTGAGCCCAGCTTTCTTTGATCACAAGTGAGTAGGACTTAAACATGAAAAATAAACTATCATTAGTTTCCTCTGTATATCAAGTACAAATACAGATATAGTTTTACTTTGTCCATAAACAACTCAATAATAAATGAACATAGCTGCCATTTAAGTATTATTTCCAGATTTTTGTGACTTGGGAAATGAATACATGACATGTTATGCTGTAAATCTTCTAAAGAGAAACATTTTTGTGTTTGAATGAATAACCAGAACATCCTCTTTTTATTTCCTATTGCTCTCTTTCTTGATATGAAAATGGCAACATGAATATATAGTGTACATTGTCATAGGTTAAAGCACTATAAAATAACAGAAAAATATCCTGTCTGCAATCTTTTGTGCACGACACCTAGAGGTTCCAAAATTCCAAATAAATGGCAATGAACTAAATATTTCTGTGTCAAACAGAAAATGTGCAAATTCAAATCACAAAGACGAAGACAAAACACATCTAATTACCTATGAATATACAGTACGTGTTTTAGTGCACACACTTTAAGTTGTAATACATTCATATGAAACTGTATTGAGTACAGTAAGGTGAGTTGAATATATCTCTATATTCTCGTGGCATTTTACAGCTGCCTGCTTTCTGTACTGAGCTGCAAACTGCAACTGTACTTCTGCCAACAGTACAATCTGTCTATTCAAATCTGTCTGTCTGTGTGTGGGAATCAGAGCGTCCCCCAGTCGTCTCCTCCTGCTGTTTAAGGGGCTCGCAGCGCCTTCCCCCCTGAAACAGAAGGAGAAGAGGGACTGAGTTAGGCTCCGACCGTCCGACCAAAACACCTCTTCAAAAACTATGGGGGGAAAAACAAGAGGGTGCTTCAACAGAAAACACATGTATAATACTTTCCAAATATTACACAGGAGTTCCTCAAAGGATATAGCATATTTCACTGGTAAAATACTGCCTTGAATGAAATGCACCCCATGTTATTAAAGAGGTGTTTTCTGCTAGTTTTAGGCATAACTATTTTTTTATTATTTTTATATTTAACTCTTTGTTTGGAAACCATTATGTGATATGGAACAGCTTAATTGAACTGTGAATTGTGGCGCGCAGGAACGCTAGTACTGTCACAAAAATGGCAAACAGAGGGTTATCTTTGACTACAGAAAACTATAATTAAATGAAAAAAAATCCAAACTCACCTTTCTGTAGAACTGCAGCTGCAGCCTGAGGGCAAGAAAAGAAAGAACGAAGGAAAGAAAGACAGACAGAAAGAAAGGAACAGCAGTTGTGTAAGTGAAATTGCTCTCAAAATTGAAAAAGAGTGAGGAATACAAATCCAGAAAAGATTGGTGGTAAAGGAAAGGTTAAAGATGAGAGAATGAGATGGAAGAATTTTTTTTTACCTCAGCTTCTTCTTTGGGTGGAATGGCAGGCTGAGGCAGCTTCAGGCCCAGTCCTGACACGAACCAACCGACCACACTGTGAACAGACAAACCAATTATTTATATGCACTTCACATTTTGGATACAAGTTCTACATTTTACTGTTTTGCAACATCCCAGTCCACACAATTATAAAGGTAATTTCAAGGACAACATCAGTCATGTTTGTCAGTTTAGACATCTTGTCCATGAGCAAAGATATTTCACTGAAGACATTTTATCACAATAGGAAAAGGCATAAATTAATGATGGCTGAATTCTTCAGTTTGAGGGTCCTGGCTAGCTGTCACTCAAATTCTTTTTTCCCATCAAGTCATTTTATCTTTTAGCTTGACTTGTGGAACCAGACTCTCTCATTAGGAAGGGCAGTGAGGGATCACAACGCACCCTGAGGCCTTGCTGTCAGTATCCAGTGAGATTCCACTGAGAGATTCAGGTGGTGGAGACAGAACTGGAGGGAATGACATGAAGACACGAAGTTCAGTGAACAAAACAAGCATCCATCTAATAAAGTCAAATACATTCTCACTTTGATGGAGATTTTATGGACTTAAGTTTTCAAGCTGATAAGTCATGTGTTGTGTCAGTGTGTGTGGATTTGTGGTGCCCACTGGTCTCCACTGAGTTAAATATACTTTTGTATGTGTTTGTGAGTGTGTGTTATGTACTTTTGTCCAGAGAGGAGCGGGAGGACTTGGTTGATGGTTCTATAGGAACAGCACCAGGGGGCAGCATAACCGGCTGAGGGACCATCTGCTTTATCCAGTTTACCACACTGCAGCAGTAAAAGAGAATGGTTAGCCCATCACATGTTTATAGGTCTTTAACTACAGCTACTATGTATGTCTGTGTGAGTCCATTAGGTATGTGTTTAATCACTGTGAATGTGTAGTGTAGTGTTTTATACTCACTTAGGAGGGAAGTTGTGGGACAAACTCTCCACCTCCGACACCTCATCATCTGACTCCATCTCCACCACTGGGATGTGTGGGAGGGGATCAAAATCTAGACAGACAGACAGTCCAATCAGTCAGCAGAGATCAGCTTAATTAGTCATATTTAACCAAATCAAATATAAGTTTTTGGCAAAACATACCTGGCATTGTCGCTACTTCATACACCTGGGACAAAAGAGATAAAACCCATTTAAAGTCAAGCCAACACTGGATAGTAATAAGATTTTCTTACATTATTCTTGTAGCATATTGGGAAATTATTATATTACTACTGAATAAGTAAGATAAATCTCTTCTTCTTAATATCCAGTATATCAGTGTGTTACACAGAGATTAATGATGATCTGCTATTTGTTCGTCTAGGCCAAGTGTGTGTTTCCCCATGCAAGACACTACTGAGGTCATGGAGATATAAATGGGGCTTCCTAGAGAAATAAAAATTATGTATTGAAATGATGTATTTTTGATCAAATGTATGTCCTCTTGAACCAAGTTAAATTATGGCATTTTCTCCTGGATCAATCCTTAATATACATATTTTAATATATTACTGTAACATTTGTCAGTGTGACAGGAATGCGAGGTAAATTGAGTAATCAAGTATTGCCTGCAGAAATAACATAACATTACTATTAGTCCAGTTTGTTGTGAAGAGTTGTGTTGGTGTTTATGACTACAGCCCTGAGGCCTTCAGGTAAGAGGGCTCTCACATGACAAGACTAGTTTAAACAGCAGTGAAGTTAATAGGGGGCTTTAACCTGGATAAACCCCTGTAGATTTTATAAGCTTAATCCTTACACATGATTAGTATTATAAGTCTGTGACAGTATTAAGTTGCTTGAGTCAAATGTTACTTAATACAGTAACATAAAACATGTTATGTTTAAGTGTAAAAAATACTGTACTAGACTAGTTCCTATGGCTTATTTAAGACCATATATTTAATCACAGTGGAGATGCTGTTCATCAATGTTTAGATATATAGATTATTTAGATGCCAACTAGACATAATGTCTTTGTGTCTCACCTCAGTGTGTTCTTCTTCTTCTTTCTCTTGATTTTCATTAGTCTCTTTGTACTTCTCATCAGGCTGAGGTAACACCTTGGTCAGACCCTGAGTGACCCAGCCAATAACTCCACCCCTGGGGGAAAAAACAAACGAAACAGAATTGAATTCACTTTTGAAGAAAACATTCAGAATGAAAAAATCACTTATCTATCTAATCATACTGTACCTTTCTCCATCCTCTCCAGACTGCTGGACAACGGAGATAGAAAAGCAAAATTTAGAGCCCCAAAAAGTCTACAATGTCGTCTTACTGTCCATTAGGCACAATTATAGTCATATGAATAGTTCTGTTAATACTATAATAGTTGCTTTGATAAAATAGCCTCTCCTGAGAATTCATACTGTTGCGTTCACCCAGCGTTCCAACCCAGCACAGCTATGCAGGCAGGAAAAGCTGCTTTTAATTTGAGCCAAAATAGAAAAGCTGAGTATGGTAACAGTTCATTGATAAATCACATGCAGATAATTCATTAAATGCTGCTTTATCCCCCTTACTTAGTCAATTCAGTGAGCCTGTGTGCTTCATACCATACTCTTATCAAAATGTGATCACCTCTGTCTAACAAGTCCTACTGCTTTTATTCATCAAGACAAGTTCATACCAAAATCTTATATTTTCATATAAAAATTGACCATGTCTGCCCACCAATTTATCAGCTTGATCCTGAACTAACATAGATTTATGTCTCATAGGACATGATGTAGAAGACCTTATGACGACCTGAGCAGGCTCCATGTCCATGCAAACATCTGTATACTCACCCTTGCATCGGAGTTGGATCTGCTGAGTCGGGGGGAATTGGTAGGTTGAGGCAAGGCGCTGACGAACCCATTAGACAGCCAGCCTAAAACTCCAGTCTGGGCCTGGCTGTAAAGGAGATAAAGGAAGAGGGTAAGATGTCAGTATGTGCACACACACAGAGACATATTAACTCTTACGGAGAAACTAATGGACGGAGAGGTGTACCTGTCCTCTGAACCCTCGTCTGTGTTTTTCAGTGGAGGACTCTTCACTGTGGGATGAGTTTAAAACAAAAGGACTCGTGTTTTAAATGCAGTCTTACACATGAGCTGACAACTAGAATAAATCAAGTTGAAATTATCCTCACCCTCTCGGTTTTTGGTGTTGTCCTGTAAAGTCAGAGAGACAGAGAGAGAACAGAGTGAGAAGAAATATTGACATATTACACTGTATGTATGCATGCTGATGTCTGTGTGTGGATGTGTGTTGTCGTACAGCAGCAGGGGTCTTAGCAGCTTCATCTGTCCCAGGAACTTCAGGGGGTTGAGGGACCACTTTCACCACCCAGTTAAACATCCTGTTGAATACACACACGCACACACACACACACACACACACACACACACACACACACACACACACACACACACACACACACACACACAGTCAGCCTCTCTCAAAAGCCCTTCATCAAACGTTGTTGATAATGGTGATGATAATGATGATAAGTCCTAATAACTCGTTCCTCATGTCTTCATTAAAGCAGCCACTTCATCTTGTCACACAGAGGGCCCTCAGCTGGAGCTAATGAGGTCTGATGAAGGATGTTCATCTGCTTCCTCTTTGCATTTATCTCAGCCAACATTTTTTGGCCCAAGCAGAAAGTTCTTTCTGTGGTCGTCACGATTTCTTTCGCATAAATCTTGAAAACTGTCATCAGAAACATTTAAAACTTTAACAGTGCTGTGTGGTGCATGGAATACAGTAGGAATGAGAAAAGCCTTCATTCTCGCTTCTTTAATTCAAACCTCAACCAGGTAAAGTTGGGGTCATATTAATTAGTTGTGTTAATGTAGACTTTTCTTTTTCAATCCACCAGTTAAGTCAGAGAAAAGATAGAAATCAGGGTCCTGTTTTTCATGCACGGGAGTCAAAAGTCAAAGGACGCTAAAAGGCAAAGGGGCAAAGGTTAAACTCACTCATGCTCCAGTGCACAATAAGCTGCTTTACCAACAAACTCCTCAGGTGACAAAGGTTTAAATCACTTAGACTGGGTAAAATCAGTCACAAATGTACAGGAAGAGGGCATTTTAACTTGTCTTGCACACTGGTCCGAGGTTTATGGAGCCAGCAGGAGGGCTGCTTGTCTGACTTAATCTCAAATGTGCGAATTATCTGCTGTAACAGTTTATCGGCCTATTGAGATAATCCACTTCAGCAACAGGGAAAAGAGCCACTGAACCTGTGACATGTCCACAAGATACAGCAACTTTCATTTTTGCAGTGCTTGTTAGAAAAATATGAAACCATGCATTTGGGCTCCAAAAAGGGAAAACAAAGGCCACCATGTACTAACATGAACAACAAGTAAGGTCTGCATAGTGGATCTACTGTATGACATGAAGTAATGCAACATCTATTGTATCAAAGGCCTAAATACTCAACTGCCTCGCAATCCAAGCTCCTGTCTGTCCATTTTTCAGCCTAGGTTTCTTTACAAAGCAGTTTGAGCTGTTGTTGTGATCCCATCTTGTGATTCCTGACATACTGGCCTCTTCCCTGGCCTAATCTCAAATTTGTACCATAGGATTAAATTGTGCTCTACCCTGCAACTAATCTAGAGCCTTCCTTGCCGCTTAAGGCCTGGATCGACTCCTGACATTATGCCCTCATCACTCTACTGTAGATCATTCTCAGCCATCAAAAGAGCAGAAACCAGAGGAAGATACCCCAAAGATACAATTCTTTGTCTGTTGATTGTGGTTGGTATTTAGGAAGTGCCTCTATCCTGGCAGCACAGGCTTTGACAAAAGCAAATCAGAAGCTCTAAAGAAACATTTAATCACAACAAAATCAGCATTTCAGCTCATATGAACACTCTACTTCTGCAGCAACTTCACTCACTGACTCTTTACCAAGACTCATCACAACACTCACCTCAAATCAGGCATTTATTTTGTCACCCATCTACATATTAAATGATATATTTCTCCGCCTCTGCACAGAATAGCTAAGATTTGTGTCTCTTACCTGTGTGTCTACAGGTGGCTCTGCATGCCGGAGGTGTAGAGATCCAAAGTGCGGCGCAGCCAGCACAGGTCTGCTGGGATTGCCATAGCGGCTGGCTGGGGCTAACGGGATTAACCAGCACCATCTGAAGGTCAATGTACAATCCTGGAATGTGAGCCACCGCAGATTAACAGCAGAGAAACATACAGTCAGGACATCATCCTTGTAACCTATAAACTGTTGTTACCCCCTTCCAGGAGAGACAAGAAGCAACAGGGGGTGATTTTTTATTTGGAATACTGTTTGCACATCTGGATCATTAATTTTGGTTTGTGTTACTGTAAACTTGTCTACATGTCTCTGCCAAAGAGGAGAACGTCTTTGTGATCTCCAGTGCCTCAAAAAGGAGATAATTTGTTTCAGTTTATCTTTGGGTATAATAAAGTTTCAAAATACAAGAAAAAATGTGCACTTTCAAAATATTTCTCTTATGTACAATTCACGTGGTATATGTGGCAGCAAGAGTCCCCTCCTCTCTCCTCCACCTTGTCATCTCTGTTCCCTGTTATCTTCTATCCCATCCTCATTACAGTTTTATCCCCAGCAAGTGACGCAGGGCCACCCGTAGACTGACCAGTGATGAGCTGTCAGCCTTTTCACTAAATAGTCATAGACGGTCAGGAGGCGACAGAAGAAGGTAAAGCTTATTAGTCAGTCTCAGGGTCTGGCAAGGTCTCTGATGAGCTTTCTATCTTGTTCCTAACAGACCACAGTTTTCTCAGTTCACTTTTAGATGCAGATGACCAAACAGGCGAGAAATAGTCCAGGTGGCTTAAAATGAAAGATTTAACTACTTGCCTCAGTTTATGTGCTGGAACATAAGGAAAGCACTTTCTTGCCATTTCTCATTTTCTTGACAATCATGTCTGTATGTTCTACCTATGACTATCTGTTATTACTCCCAATAATTTGACCTTATTCACCTGCTGTATAGGTTCATGAGAAAAGTTCAGACTCAGTGTAAGCATAGATGACAGCTCAAGGCTAGATCCCAGAATTATAGATTTGGTCTTTGAGATATTTAACATCAACTTAGAGACACTTAATTCTCTGTTAGTATTTGTCACCTAAGACAATGCAGAATCATTCGCATACATTTGTATATTTGTTTTTCATAAAACAGATGGGGAGTCATTTGTAAAGAAAGAATAGGGGACCTAGACAGTCCAATTCCTACATACTGCCATTAAAATACACCTTTTGTGTTGTGCATGAAAGATAACTTTTTATAAATGAGATCACGTTTGGTCTGAATCCGGAACATTTTAGATTACCAATTAAAAGATCGTCTATGACGTTAAATGCAGCACATAAATCCAGCAACACTTCACCAGTCACCTTAGAGTTATCCATTCCCTTTAATCAGTCCTCTGTGATTTGTGTGAGGGCGGAACAAGTGGAACAGTTATGTCTATAAGCATGTTGAAATCCTGTGTTCGAACCATTACAGTCAAAGTACTCTTTTATTTGCAAGTGGACTATTCTCTCCATCAATTTGCTGAGCAATGGGAGATTATTATTTTCCAAAATTTAGCAGGGGTGGGCAATTATTTTTCATGTGGGGTAGTTCTATATAGGGCATTTCTACTGTTGGTGACCCTTTCTGAATCGCCATGTGATGGATTGTGGGCTAATATTTTGTTGGTAATATCCAAAACCTGATTTTTGAAAGTGTATCATGCATGCTGCATACAGGTTATAACAGTACTAGCAGCAAAGGCAGAAGATGAACATCATAGATAACAAGGATCTAATTAGTATCATTGATAACACCTGTGTTTACTCCAATATTTCATGTCAAAAAGGAAAATTGCTGTGAAAAAGTTATTTGCTAACTGGAACCAAACACAAAGTACAGCTGTATGTGATGGATGGATTTTTTATCTGATAATGGCACTAGGAGTGTTAACTACTGAGCTATGAGCCAAACTGTATTTAAAATAGTTTAAATTATCACTGTCTCAACCAGTAATGCTTTAGTATTAACAGTCTAATAATGTAATATATAATACTGTGTCAGTCACAAGCAACATTTTTCTGCATAATGAGCATTACTTTTGATCCTTTAAGTACATTTTGCTTTAATACTGCACAGTATTAGACATATATGTATGTAGGGATTTGAATGCAGGACTTTCAGTTGTTTTCTTACATTGTTGAATTTGTAATTCAGTCAAAGATCTGAATTGTTCTTCCACAACTGCTGAACAGTGAACTTGTCAGAGAAGAGAAAGCATGGCATGATGCCTGAGAGTGATTAGCAGGAATCTAGGACTGCCCTGGTTAACTGACCAACTGGTAAACAGGATATGGCACATTTGTTGTTATGGGTGCTGCTGTAACAATGAAAGAATAGCTGCTGTGGTGGACATGTTAATTAGAATCCAGACAAAAACCATGTAGCATCAGTCATGGTAAACTGTACATGTAGACATAAATTTGACCAATTAACGGCCTGTAATACAGGCAATCAGGAAGCTACAGACAGGCATAAAAACATCGATCTCACCACATCCAGTGAGGCTTGTTGTGTTTGAGAATGGAAACTACAGAACAATTTATGGTGCTGATGAGGCAGGAGGCAGTGGGCCGATCCCATTATCAGCTCAACAGGGGATAAGCTGGGAGAACAGGTTGATCACACAGACCCTTAGCCCTTGGCTGGAATATGGCAGCAGTATAGTGGCCTCAATCCTAATTGAACATCTGGATAAGACAAGGGACAGGGGCAAATTAAGGCAAAGACTCGAGGAAGAGGGCAGTTGTTGCTATGCAAACTGAACAAGGGTCTATTTTGGGGAAACTTTGCAGGAAATCATAGCTGTTGACACAGTTTGTTTTTGGTTGAATTAGTCCGCATTTCATTTATTGTAAAAGAGATTGAAAAGGGTAATGGACTGTAATACTGTAGGGAGAGACAGCTTAAAATAAAGGCAGAAAAACAGAGAAAAGATGGAAGAGATGAAAGAGAAAGCGGGTGCAGAGGTAAAGCTAGTGGATGATCCATTAAAGAAGATAATCCTGATTACCTCTGACATAAAGACGTGCAGGAAGGTGCTCTCACTCACTCACGCATGAAGCTTGTGCACAAATTAGCACACTCATGCTCTTACATACATAAATCTTTTTATTGGTGGAATAAGTACTCAGATCCTTTATGTCAGTAAAGGATGAAACCACGATGTAAAAGTACTCCATTACAAGGTGCACAAAAAACAGAAAAAATATCATCAAGTGTACTTAGGAAAATAAATATTTTCATTATGCAAAATTTGGCCACAAAGTGCTATGTTATTATGTATGCATCCTTATTAGATGGTTATTGCTGTACCTGGTTGAGTTGACTAATTTTAATTATTTTATATATTGTTTGGTATTGTCATCATCCATCCATCATTTTCTAACTTTATCATATACTTTTGATTTAAAACGTAAATTTGCAAAGTAACTCCAGCTGTAAATAAATGTAGCAAACAGCAACAATATTTCTCTGTGAAATATATTAACAGTATTAAGTGCCAAGAATTAAAATTAAAAATTAAGTTGCATTAATTGGAAAATCACTTTGTTGTACCACTGTACGATGGTTGTGTTAATGTTCTTCAACATTAAATTCCAGCATCGCATTTGAGTATAAGCACACATACACTGAGATATTTTTCTTTTTACCTCTTGCTTTACTATAGTCCGTCATCAGTGTGTATATATTGTGCTGAAAATAGTAAACATAAAGATTTACTTTTCAGCATTTTAAAGGCAATGATTCCCTCTTGTGGCCAAAAGAAGAACATCTCCTTGAACTTGACATTTCACAGCAAGTACAAGAACACAAAGCCAAAAACTCCATTAAGATCAGTGTTGCTTTTACCTCTGAGTTTTATTGTGAAATCCTTAACGTACTCTACAAAGGAGTGCACAGGCGTTACAGAACATGCCCTGCATGCATCAACATTGTCATAATAATCTACTGCTGTTGTTACAGAAAACCTGAAAAAACAAAATTTACAAAACTACAAATGATAAGTAGAGTAAAAAAGAAAAACATTTTTAAAAACTTTCCCTCATGCTGTTTATTGTAAAAAAAAAAAAAAAAAAATGCCCCCCAATATTCACAGAAAAAAGGCACAATGAAGCATGTGAGACAGAATATAGGCACAATGTAAAGGCACAAACCTAAAGCACATAGTAATGAATTCAGCTTGTAAATAGTGGCTTTACACAGACACAGATAGATAAATGGGAGGCTCAATGGACACATGAAGACAAAATCATTTTCTGCAGATGTTTCTGTGCATCTTTTAAACGCTTGAGCAAACTTTCCAGAAGAGTGGATACAAAAATTAATACATTTGGGAGTGACAAAATGGAGTAAATACAGCAATGAACCAAAAAAAGACAAAACGACACACAAATAAAAGAAAAAGTGGAGAGAAAGACAGAGGAGGAAGGGAGGAGGGGGGGTTGCAGAGGAAGTCATCTTCAGCTCATGAGTAAAAACAAGATTTCAAAAGGAGTGGACTTACTGTCCCCATCTAGGTCAGGAGGCACAACGCCAGCGCTGCCCCTCCCCACAAAATCCTTCCTCTCTCTTTCCTTCGCTCCTCCTTTCCCAGAAAAAACTAGAGAGGAAATGCTGGCAGAGCCCTCCCCTCTCCCCTCCTCAATTTGTGCCTCCCCCACTTTCTTTCTTTTTTTCTTCCCCTCGTCATCTCATTCTCTCTCGCTCTCATTTCCCATTTCTCTTTACTCCCTTCTACGATTTTTATACCTCCTTTTTTGCATTTTTTCCCCCAGCTCACCCCCCACTCCTCATGCCTGACACTACTAAATCAGCAACATGTGGGTTTAATGGAAACCAGATCCTTACCCATTCCTCTCCAGCCTGCAGCCTCCTCCATTGTATACTTAATTAGCCTTGACTTTCTTTAGCTTCAGAATGAAAAAAAGAAGAGGAGATACAGACAGATGGATACAGTTGCTATAGTTCTACTCTTCACAGGTCGCATTGACATGGGCAGACTTTGTAAAATACCACACTTTTCTACAATGTGAATAAACCCTCCCTCCTCCCTCCTGTATTTCATCCCAGCCCTGGCTCCAGTCATATATCAATATGTCTCCGCTGGGATTGTGTTTTTAGAGGTCCAGTCTGAACAGTTATCGTGGCTGTGATGGGAGGAGGGGAGGCTGGAGCCCGTGTGTCTGTGTGCAAAAACTCTATGTGCCTTTGTTTGGGTGAGTGGTCTCTATGTCTTGGTGTGTGTGGAAATGTGTGCACAAATGAGTGCAGTTTTTTGAGATCATGTGATGTTGGTGCATATGTGTGTGTGTGTGAGACAGGGTTAGACATAATGGGCTCGGTGGGAGACGGGTGGTCATGGACACACACAGCTGTCTGACATTCCTGTGCTGGTCGGGGGACGAGCTTCTGCTGCTAGTGTGTGTGTGTGTTTAATAAGTGCGGTTCTGCTTTGCACAAACACACACACATCTGCAGTGACGCTACGTCAGCAAAATAAAGACAACAATAAAAACAGAATCAAAAGTGCAAATTATCTGCTCTACACAAAGAAAAATGTCAGGATTGGTTGAGGCACCATAGTCAAGCACATGGAAGATGTAATGCATATTTTTGTGTATTTGTTTTCATAGGTATAAACACTCATGTTTGTGTGTATGTACAGTGTGTGCTTCTGTGTCATGTATGTGCATTATCGACTGTCTGCATTTATACTACAAATTAATCATCTATCCCTCCTCCCCTGTACAATTAGAATTGATAGAAACGGACAACCCTGTGTGACATGTGTCTTCTACAGTACACATTTGGTGGCTCACACATCTTTTTTTAATGTGGTAATGGAGTTTTTTAAGAAGAGGTACTTTTTCAGACGTTTGGAAGGCACAAAGAGAGGCAAAGGAGAAAAAGGCCAACAGGGAAATTGTAGCTCCACAGGCACTGACTTTACCACTTTTGCATTATTTCACATGAGCAATAAAAGTTCTCACAATGAATAGGGCCCAAAAACGTGACTCATCCTTAGTGCTGTGTCGAAGCTCCACTGCGCCATAAGTAAAATCTGTGGCGCCAACGATTGTACTAGACAAATGATGGATACCCGTTCTATCTCTTCTAATTCTGTGCCTCACACCCAGTCCTGCAGCGAACGTTTGCAGTGCACCAAGGCCCTCGGCGTCTCTTTGTTCTGCAGAGTCCTGAGGATGGCGTAGATTAGGATGAGGATGCACAGGATGAGCACCAGAGGAACGATCACCATGATCAGGGTCATGACCTTTGATTCATTGTCGGCCACCGTTACAACCACATTCACCTCTTTTTCCTGCTCCTCATCCTCTGTGCTGTCAGGGTTAGATGCTTGATCGTCCTCTGGGTTTGTGTCTTTGCCCCGGCCCCTGTCCGGCTCTTTGTGCTCATCTTTGCCTCGGTCTGAGGGGTTGACTGGTTTGTCTTTTGGTTCCTGCTCTGTGTCTGTGTCAGGCTTTGGGTCAGGGGCTCCCATACAGCCCATGAAATCCTTCAGGATGGAACGAGGATAGCCTTTGTCTGCTTCTGAACGTTTGTTGTCAAACCTCCAGTAACTGGTGCCTTTGTAGAAATAGGTGTAAGCTGCATGAGAGGAAGAGAGGGGACACTAAAGTTAACCACCCCATGCAACAGATTACTCTACGTAAATATACAAGAGAATATGTATGGTGTTGACATTTGATGACTAGGCTCTGACTTTGTCACTCCCCGCAAGAAAATATGAAGCCCAGCAGGGAGCGGGCTCTGACAAAGATAACTTTCAAGAAGGGGAAGACAGACGAATTAAATGCAAAAACTTAAGTATAAAAACAACAAATTGCTTTTTTATGAAGTGTTATGTGTTGGACTACTTCTCAAGCAGGAGCAGCCAGGCAACCAGCACTTCACTGCACTTAATCGCCCATAAAACAGCCATGTGTCATCTTAATCTTTGGGTTTTTTACAGTCTGATTAAATGCTATGTAATGTGAGGTACTGACAGATTTTTTTACCTTTGGGCAGAGCCAGGCTAGCTGCTTCCCTGTGTTTCCACTCTTTATGCTTAGCTAAGCTAATTGTCTCCTAGCTGTGGTTCTTTATTGACTGTACAGGTACGAGAGTAGTATCAATCTTCTCATCTAACTCTCAGAAAGAAAGTGAAAAAATGTGTATTTTCTTGAAATGATCATTTTGGTCAACTTCATTTGAAGAAAAGACACAAGTATTTGTGTAAAGAAAATTCAAAGATCAATGTAGATAAGGTAAAGGAGGTAAAGTTTGAAATCAAACCCATAAAACTGAAGTATGTGCACTGATTTTAAAACTTTTTTCATTTCATTTCTACAGACTCATCTACTTCACTTTTTGTCTTGAGGTGAATCTAAGTTCAATTTTTGTGCAAAGAAAAAGCAGACTCAGGAATGTTTCTTCAGGGACCAGTTTAGCCTCTCTCCAACATTCCAATATTTTGCACCAAATGTACTTTTTTGAGCAATAGTGAGAATAATATCAGAGTCTGGTATTATTATTTTACCCTCTGGTAACCAGACTATACATAAAATATGTTCATATAAAACATATTGCTTATAGGCACTAAGATTTGGGATGCAAGAGGAACCACATACAATCTTTTTGGTGTTCTTGGGTACATTTCTGGATGCAAATGTAGCTCTGTAGTGGGAACCAGGCTTGCAGAGACATTAGAGCAGTTAGGGCGGAGATGAGATCGGACTGATGGAGTGCATTTAGGGCAGCTCTGCCACAAATCTAATTTCCAAAAGAAGGACGGGCCAAGCCTCAAACCAGAACTCTCATTCCTCCCTTCTCATCCCCTCACCCTTCTCTCTGCTCTGCTTGCTTCAGCCTAACCAGTCTCAAATGTAATTTCTTTCCCTCCCTGTCTCCTACACACCCCGTTTCACCCCTCTAACCTCTTGTTCTTTCTCTCGCTCCACCTCTCCTCGCTCATGCTGTTCTATCCCTTTCAACGCTGTATGTACATGTTTTGGTGTCTGCTGTGATTCCCACAAACAGTGGCTCTTCCCTTTCTCTAAATAAAGGACGTATTTGCTTAATTTAAGTCATTATTTACCGCTGTCATCACTCAGGAAGGCTCCTTTGGGCGAGTCAGGGATCCTGCCCCATCTGCTGTTTGGCTTTGGGAAGTCACGGTCTGTAGTCCGGGTCTCCTCATTGTATCGCCAGTATCTGAGAGATGTGTAAAGACATGTGGACATTCACACAGTGTGATGAACCCTATGGACATTATTTTTAAATGTATTAAAATCTTGCTGCATGTATCTGTGCGCGTGATATGCTGTACCTGTCTCCAGAGAAGAAATACGTGTATCCGTTGGGCTCCCACCAGATTGCTGTGTCAATCTTGTGTGCAGGGACTCCTCGTCCATACTCATGTAGGGGCTGTGGGTATCCTGGCAGCACGTCAGCCTCCCTGAACACCCAGTATCTGTCATCTGCAGGGACAAAAGGACATGAACTTCTATAATGAGGTGGGTACACCTACAGTACAGCTGATAAAAGTATCAATACTTTTCCAATACTGTGAGTTCAAAACAATATCTGTTAGTTAGTATCAGTTAGTATCCAAAGTATCAAAGCTATAAAACATAACTTCAGCGCTCATTCAAGACCTGATTATTGTCCTGCCTAAAATTTGGCTCAGAGCATAACAAATCAGTGTGCAGCAACTTTTTCTGTAACAGCACTGTGTGCAGGTTGTTAATAAAGAAAAGAAAAAAATTATTCTAGCTTGTATGCCTAGGACGTTTCTTCCTTTTGCCATGGTATGGACAGAGGTATTGAGTCCCACTCCTTATACTTTAACCAGGTCAAGTGGTTGTGTGACTGCATACGCATGTATTGTATCAAAGTTTAAAATTCTGGTATTGTGACAACTCTAACCTATAGTACAACTCTTCTGCACAGGTAATGTTTATTACCTGGCTAAAAGAGTGGAAATAAGAGGGAACATTAATGAGGAAGAGAAGGGAGAAAAATCTGTGGTACATGGAGAGAAAGCGATGGCCAGAACATATGGCATATGTCATGGAGTTTATTCACTCCAGATGAGAAGTAGAATGGACAGGAGAGGTAGAAATGGTAGGCATAACACTTATTTTCCAAGATTTCCCTTATGTGGGAGCCAATTTCTTCTCTAACCCTAACCTTTGGGCACACTTTTCAGCCATTTTCCACCTCCACTGCCAGGGCACTGGTGCATTGCGACATACTAGACCCAAATGTAATAGCTACAGTAAGTTTGTGCACTGAGGCTTTTACTAATCGGTATACACCCTCTTTGAAACGCTGTTAAAAGTTGTGACCTGATGTTTTGTCTACTACAGTAGTTAAGTGGTTTAAGATTCATATGGCCAACATTTCTGCGGGTTTGGGTGCATATACTGTACTATCCAAGGACCTTTAGAGTAGACAAGTAGAAATCAACATGGCCAGGAATAATCTATGTATGTTAAATGACAGTAAATTTGTGATTAAGGCCTCAGAAAATCCTGGAAATGCATGACAAATCACCATAGGGCCTGGTTGTAAAAGTGAAACCTCTGCAGCTGTTAACATCTGGAGCAGTGCACTGCAGAAAAGGCTGATGCAATCCTCCTCCTCTCTCATGAGGCCTTTTGGGGCTCAGCTGGAGTGGAGTCTAACTGGGCCAGCAACAGCTGCCACACTGCACAGACCTCATTCAAGACACCCAATGAACTCAGCAACACACAGTAATAGACACAAACTCTGCAGTACACACATGGAAAGACACGGGAAATCTATTTTCTCAGCAGTCTGTCTGCAGCCATGTTGTCAGAAAGTTTTAACAGTGAATCATTTGGCTGGAGGAGTTCGCATAACTTCTAGTGTTTTGAATATTTCTGTGTGCAAGCATGTGTAAGTGTGTCTGCCAGATACAGAGAGTTATAGCTGTGTTGAATTATTACCATATCCTCATAAATCATGTTGCGCGGGGGGAAAAAAACATGCTGAGTTTGCACCATTTCCTTTCAGTCTGACCAGTTCAAATCAAAGCACAGATCAGATTTGTGTTTGACTCCACCATTTTGGGTTTATAGAACACACTCTTAAACAGCTCCACGCTGGCTCCTGCTTTACAAAGGGAAAAGTAGCTGAGAAAGATTGCGGAAACTCACCAGGCGCTTGTTGTGCCCTTAAGCAAGGCGCCTAAACTGTAAACAAGCTTGGTAGATTCTTCCAAGAAGGTTTTGACGTAACACATTGCGCAGCCTGCTTTGCATGTGGGCGCTGTGTTAGCAAAGACAAAAACAGCCGTGACATACTGTACCTTTAAAGAAGACAAATTTGCCATCATGGCGCTCATAGGCTGCGTCAATGTCACTTGGCAGGCCAATCCAGAAGACAGATATTGGCATGGGATAGTTATCCAAGACCCGGTTCCTCCGCACACGCCAGAACCAGCGACCCTGCACAAGCACAAAAAAAATGTTTATTTTTCATCAGAATTGTTCAGTATGTATCGTTCATTTCTCCTTGCATGACGTGATTGTTTTTTTTTCTGAGCAGGGTTGTCTTAGTTCATTCATTTCTACGTGTCCTTTCCTACGTGGGTCTGTGGTTGTAAAAACACCCATGACTGGAGACACTGCTCCACAACATGTGGAGTTTACAGATGTCCAAACAAAGCAGACCCCTTGAATCAAACACTGCACTGCAAGAAGATCAATAATTCAAGACTTCTCACCTTGAAAACAAACATTTCGCCCCTGAGCATGGTCACTGTGTCAAAGTCCCCGTCACAGATATCGGGTGCATGGCTGTCAGGCAGCTTGGGAGGTCGGGGAGGAGCAGGGGGCTGAGGGGGAGGCGGAGGGGGAGGAACATCTTTTCTAATGTGTGGGGTGACAGGTTCCGGTTCAGGCTGGGATTCAGTGGGGGCGGAGGTGGGAAGGACGGGAGGGGAGGTAGGGCTGGGGCTCGGTTCGGGCCGGAATGGGGGATCCGGGCTGCCGTCGGTTGGGTTGGGCGATTCGGGTGGGGGGTCAGTGGGGGAGGCAGAGGTCGGTTCATCTTCAGGAGGTGAAGGGGGGGTGGGAGAGTCATTGCTGGCTTCATCGTCAGGGGCGGGAGTTGAAACTGGAGGAGCCTCAGCGACAAGAGGGGGACCTAAAAACAAAAAGATGGAGAGCTTGGCCTTAGAATGAGAAAGACAAACTACTTTTCCCTCTCATATTTTTCACCAAAAACAGCCTCCATCTGACATGAAATAAATTCCTCCAGCCTGTGTGTGAGTGTTCTTATATACTCTCCTCCCTTCCCCTCATAATATCTTCTCTAATTCTCCCTCACACAAAGAAAATGTAATTTTCCATTTTGTGCTCATTTGATTGACTGCGACTGCACTGCAGCTCTTTGGAAAAATCTTCCCTGCTGGTTGCTAAGAGGAGAAAACACAGAGATACAGTCATTATGTAATGTGTATAGACAGCTGATGGGCTTTAAGACGTATTCAGTTACACTGAGCCAAATATATAGTTAGGAATATATGAAAGCTGATGTTGGCCAGTGACTCAGCTGTCAGTATGCAGAGAAACTCAGCATCTGCAGCATTTTAACCTGCAATAAAGTATATAGACAGACAGCGAAGGTAAACAAGTGTCCTAGTCTCTGATTTTCTTTCCATATCTCAGAACAGTATTAGAGGAAACAAACAGTATTCTTTAATGTATGCATTTTATCAGTTATGAGACACTTTCCCAAATCTGTGTTTGGTTCTGTGTCTTACTTTCCCTTCACACATAATGGACTCCCTTGAGTTTACAGAATACTGCATGTACTGTACTGTCTAGTTGGCTATTTTCATCAGAGGACAAAAAGGGACTGTTACTAGCTGCCCAGAGGGAGATTGTGTCTCTGAAGGGGATACCCTTTCAGAATTAAAGTCTCTGTATACTGGCAGGCAGTGCTGCTGATGTTATGTAAATGCAGTCCCAGTTTAAAGGTACATGTCAATTGCAGGCAGCAGAGCAAGCTGTAAACACAACGTTGACATATTATCACCTTATAAAGTCTTAATGGCAAACATGTTAGCAAATAGTTGTCTTTGCAGTACACCACCAGACATGGAGCAACATCAGCATTCATTTGGAGCCACTTAATGAATGCAAGTCCAATATTCACTCTCTTTATAGCTCTCTTTTGGTCTCCACAAACTCCTGAGGGAAAATTAAGCCTCTTAAGCTCTTAGCCACTAACATTGGTGCTCTGGATACAGGATTATGTCCTTTTAAATCTTTCTTTTTGGGAAACGTTTCATGTTACAGATGAAAACAAAAACCTATAATAATATCATTGTATTTGAATATCAAGTATTTTAACACTTAGAATTAGTAAAATAAATAATACAATTCTAACAAAATAAAATAAATAGTTATGTGATAAGTCAAACTGATCTAGGAGGCAGAAAACTGTCAACCTCTTGCATAAAGCCTCTACAAAGAAAACCCACACGTTTATTCCTACCAACAAAGTTTATGCAGTGTTATTCTCTATTTTAACTCCTCAAGTCCCTTTTCACATCCAATCAGAGCTTTTCTCTAGAACAATCCTTTAGATCTGGTTAATAAAAGAAACTACTATATAATTCCAGTCAAAACATTTACCTTAAAGTATTTACAACAGAAAATCTACCAGATTTCTCACATGTAATTTGCCAAAACTGTAGTACATTCTGGTGCACTCTGATGTCTAGTGTAGGCGTACCAATAGGTCAGAATTGTGTGGGTATGGAAAGATTCTGGGTTTGTCTGGCAAACTAAAACCATAGACAACATTCCCAAACTGAATCAGACTTTTTATAATCTGTTACATGATACCAGAGACAAAGGACCAGGACAAAACAATGGACTTTGCTGTCAATTGGAAATGCATAAAAAAAAAAGGACAAGACGAAATCTTGTGTTTGCCTGAGACAAAATTAATCATAAATCACTCAGTGTAAATTAGGTCTATAATGAATCTACATCTGCAGTTTCAGAAGCAAATGAGTGTGCTGTCCTGTAATTACAGCTCTTATTGCAGGGGCACAGTAGAAACACATTAACACATACATACACACACTTTAATACACACACACACACACACACACACACACACACAATTAACAAAGGCATCCATTCACACGTGGAAAGCATGAGTACTTCATAATGGCATGCATGATATGCTGTTTTATTGTGTGGTTCACTGCGAGTGTGTCTGTGCACATTTGCACGAAGCTTCTTTACGACACTTCTTGTCTTCTTATGACGAGGGTCCAGATGTGATGCGAGTGTGGTAT
Source organism: Lutjanus erythropterus (assembly GCF_056507025.1). Classification (NCBI taxonomy): domain Eukaryota; kingdom Metazoa; phylum Chordata; class Actinopteri; order Lutjaniformes; family Lutjanidae; genus Lutjanus; species Lutjanus erythropterus. The sequence continues at coordinate 11,358,953 of NC_139329.1, forward strand.
GACCTAAATTTACAGCTGACATTCTGCACTTCAACCTCACAGTGATTTCAGAGCCAAAGCGGTCTGAGCATGAAGCCAAAACATGCTTAGCTAGCATTTGTTCAAAATAAATAAATGTCAAAACTATTATCGGTAAAGTTTGCAAAAATATTACACAGACAAAGATATTTTTTAAATAGCGTAAGAAGACATAGTTCATATCATATGGTTTTACATCATGGCATTTTCAGAACATCTCTTTTTGTGTACACAGAACTCTAACAGGTCTCTTTGAGGTCTGCAGATAATGAGATCTGTGCACCATCTGATTAGTAGAATATTCGTGTTAAAAGCCTCTGGACCTCAAGTCATTAAGTCCAAATTCTGCTGGCGGTGACTTTAAATTACTGCATTGTTGAAGACATCAGTACAGACAGGAATTTAAACAGTGTAGGTGTTTTAGCTACCAATACTTTTTTTGATACCAATTATATAAAATCCCATTAATAACAAAAAATAATCTGCCTAATATGAACACTGCGCTGATGAGAAATTTTTCAGTTCTCAGTAGGATTGAAGCAATTCAGCTGGTGCCATAAAAGTATCGAGGTGCTGTACCTAGCCCTCTTATCAGGACGGTATATGCTTCTTACCGTATATGTACTGTATTCCTTTGATGTCATCTTCATGTAGTGTGAAGTTGTGTGTGTAAACCCACTGGTAAAATGGAGCCATTGTGGCACTGGGGTTGTCTGAGTGTTCCAGACCCAATGCATGGCCGAGCTCATGCACCGCAACCAGGAAGAGGTCGACACCTGCAAGACAAACAGTGACACACATACAGTAAATGAACTTAGATAAATTTGAGTAAAATAACAATGAAATAGATCTTAATTTGAGTAACTGCACACTAAACAAAGAAATTGTAAACAGAGTTGTGTTGTGCTTGTCGTGCTGAAATAAATAATCATTTATCTGATGCATTGCTAACTGAAAACCACTTAAAGGCTTCTGTGCAACTACAGTAGCAGCCTCAATGGCCTTCTTGTCAAGACAAAGTTCATTAACAACTGTTGAAGAAGTAGTCTCTTATCTAAAAATAAACATAAGTCTTCACACAACCAGCTCTCAATACAAAACCACATAAACTCCACTGAATCATATAGTATTAATCCATGAATATTTGTAGTCAATGTGATGCTCTCTGATAATGTTGCTGTATAACTTACAACATTTCTGAAACACACAATATGAGCTGTTCCAAATCTTGACAACACTACAAAGATGGTGATCACTTGGCCCAAGTTGAGGAAAACATTTCAATGAAATCAAGCCAATTAATTATTCGAACGAGCTAATCAACTGTTTAGACTCACTTAGCACGGCATCACAGCAAGTTAGAAAAAAATCTCATTTGTAGTCCCTGACATTGATATGTACCTGGAGAACCTTTCAGGAGACAGATAACAGCTAAAAGTCACAGATTCTATTCCAACACGATGAAGAAAAATCAGCCCACAAACCTTCTGGATTTTGGTGGTCCAGAGTCCAAGGCTCATCAGCATCAAAGTGTGTATCCCCACCTATTCCTGGTCCGGGGTAGAAGGCGTGGGCCAGCGACCCACCCTCACCATCAAATAATGACATATCACCATGGAAACCAGAGGCAAACAACACCAGGATGTCAGCGAGCTCTGCCTTGCTGCTGTTGATATTGATTTCAGCAGGTAACTCCTTAAAGGTGAGCGGTGTGACCCGTCTCCACACATCAAAGGCCTTACGGATTGCATCAAACGTCCGCTCCTCGCCCAGCGAGGACGGGATTTGCTGCTTCATTATACTGAAACCAGAAAGGAAAGAATATTAGACATGGTATGTTACACATTCTGCTTTATTGTCTTATTTTCACATTTCAGTGCTGTAAACCTGTAAGTGATGTGGTCTTTGTCCCACAGCTGTCCAGTGAGAGCAAAGCGTCTCTTCCTTGCGCCACCATCCACTTCATCTGCTTTTCGGTCAGGGAGGCCACAGCGAGGCCGACGCATGGCCCTACATAGCCAAACACACAGACACACACACACATACATATGGCACATTATAAACTTTTGCCATAAAAAGTAGATGCAGAATTTCCTCACTACTGTTACTACTGTTTTTTTGACTCCTCACAAATCTGGAAGGCTGATGTTTATCAGTGCTGCATGCTGTACTTAAAGGGTGACTCCATCTGCATTCTTTTTGGATATTTCAATTAGAAACTCCCACTCAACACTAAACGAAAAGGAGCACCGTAGTTTAAAGCACTGATTCCTTCCCTTCCCAGGTTTACATGTAGCAACATCTTCATGTATAAACCTGTATCAAATCATGGTGAAAATTATTTTCGGAGGGCTTGAGAAAACAGCATTCTGATACTAAAACATACATATTTCAAACAAAATTTTAATGATCAGCTTTGATTTCATTAGGAACACTACTGGGAGGCTACAGAATGATATTTTAAAAAAAACTACACATAATTGAAAAAAACAAACAAACAAAAAAACCCCACTCCTGTTCAGGACTAAATATTCATGTTCAAGGTATAATCTGACATTTGGGGGAATTCACACACATAAGACTGATACCATTCTCATATCTGTACTGTAAATATGAGGCTACAGCAAGTAGTATTTTGTTGTCTTGGTAGTTTTAGTCTTAGTCTTAATGCTAAGCTAAGCTAACCGGCTGCTGTTGTTGTAACTTTATTGTTGACAGACAGAGTTAGCATACGAGTGGGACCAATCTTCTCTTCTGCAATAACTCTCAGAAAGACAGTGCAATCCCAAACTGTCAAACTATTTCTGTAAGACTGCAACTCTCAAATGGACCTTACATACAGAGTACTCTGTGAGAAGAAAGGCTTAAAACAATGAATCAAGGTCACAGTTGAATGTGAGGATATGACACAATAGCCTGACTAGCCTCATTAGTTAAGATGTGATATAAGCAAAATGAAGCTGTAATTCAAACCGTATCACCATGAAAAAAAAAGTTGGCACCGTTTCAGCAGCCACTGGTAATATTATTATGTGATGGGGAAACTCCAGTCCTCTGATACAAATTGCTTCAATATGCTTGGTTACTGTGGTTTGTAGCCCTGAATTCTCAAATGACAAACTGAATTTGTGACCATTTATCATTGCATCTATACTATAAAATGCAATGCAAATGAGAAACTTTTAAAGACTTGCAAATAAACAAAGAAACAAAAAAATCCTGCATGTTTTGAAACATCCCACAAGATCCCTGGATTCAGTTTGTGGTCAGTGAACACTAAGGTAAGTAATGTTGTACATGTTTGAGACAAACATCCTGCAGAATAAAACCACCAATAAAGAACAATATGGAGCTTACGCGACAGTTGCAGGGTCCATCTCTCCAGTCACTTCAAGACCATAGACACGCTGCATGTCGCTGATGGCTTTGGACAGAATCTGAGCCGACTGCATGGTGGACATCTGTCTGCTGGCCTGAGACAGGTAGCCAAACTTACGAAGCCACGCCTGTTGAGAAGAAAGCGACAAGGCAGTTGGTCTAGCTTTGAAATAGCGAACACGTGTGTCTGTTTGTGCATGTGATGCATGGTGTGTATACAGTTTGTATGTGACAGCTACGACTGGAAGTAAGGCACTGTTATAATAATCCAGGAACAAGCCACTGTCTAATGAGTGGAGAGAGCATCTGAGGAGTTAAAAGAGAAAGTAGAGATAGAAACCAGATGGCTTCCATTAACATTACGACATTCCTGCTCTCTCATTCCTGCGCCTTCTCCTCACTGACAGCCAAGATGAGGAGAGGAAGAACTGCAAACAGGAACACTAAAAGGACAATTATTAAACTGTATATCACTCCTGTAGTACACAAGATAAACACACAATGTCATATGTGTGTACTTCAAATGATGGTAAAAGACCATCTGGCTGACGGTCCACTGACACATACTGAATTTTCCCTTTTTGTTTCATGTTTGCTGACAGTGAAATTGAGCGTGTGGAGCCACGTAGCCTGGCAAACAGGATGATGGATCCTGGGGGGAAAAAACCTCAGTCAAGAAGTTCTGCCCTTTAAAAAGCCTCAACAGCAAAGCTCAAAAACAACACTGCAGGCCCCCTCTCACACAGCTGGAGCATGGGGCTTAAACCTTCATGCATGTACAGTATGAACACAAGCCAGGGGCAAAACACACACATGCAACACATAAAACTCATCATGAGTGCACACACTCAAGAGAAAAGAAATACTTGGAGATCATTTCTGCTTAGCATGACAAGTCTCGACCTATGTAATACTGAGTAATGAGTGGGCTTATCCACATCAGACATATCACCTGAGGAACATGAAAGAAGAAAAACAAAATCTCATATACAGTAGAGTTTACAGGACATTATGGATAATCAGATTATCATATAGACTATATCATGATATGACAAATATGCCAAAAATGTAATGTGATTATGTACTAAAATAAACAAGGCTCTTAAATTGATAGCCTTAAATTTTCTGTTACAGAGTAAAGGTTTGTATGACGTGCAGACACACATAACACACTATAATGTAGCTGTAAGCAGACAGTGATATTTTCAGTGTTTATTAATGCATTTGCAATCAACTATCACCTCCATCCTTCTGTTAACTGGTGTAATGAATGATTGATATGTTATAAAGCATTAAGAAACTGTTTATACACACATACTAATATTCACAGGCTGCTTTAAAACTGTTTCCTGTGTCCAAAACTCACAAAGACACATTGAGCTTCACGCCTCAAATGTAATGATGAAAATAGCAGCTTTACTTCAGCTCAAGGTCAACTTACTAGATTTCTTCTTGCTCAGTTATGAGAGTGAAGAACAAGTATGTTTGATATAAACTATAAGGAAATATTTTATATGATTTTAACTGTTACATTGTACTGATGACCACTCAGTATTAGGTAAAAGGGTAAGACGATATCGATATATTTGAATATGATGATATTATGTTTTGTAATACTGTAGTGAGTCTCAAAACACAGTATCATTATACTGTGACAAACACAAAGATTTGTGGCAGTGGTTCATTTTGTGCCGTGTTTAAACCTTCACCTTGCTTACAGTATCGCAATATATTAGAATAATTGAACAGTAAACTCTATTGTGTTGTATTGTGCTCCATTCATCATCTTTTTATACCCCAGTTATGGACATTTCAGAAGAGAAGTTACAAATTACAAATGCATTCATAAGCACTTGAAATGTCTCTATAGCTGCTTACAACTCATTATGGTGCATTATGAACTATTTAGTCATTGTTTATGTTCTGCTAATAAATCCTGAAATAAAGTGTCTTAAGTGTGAATTTGTGAAATTTAATGTGATCTGATCATATCCAACAAAATTCAATGAAGAACAGAAAATCATACATTTGATAGATACACTGATAGATACACTGATAGATAGACAGACAGACAGACAGACAGATAGAGAGACACATAGACAGATAGACATGCATTCTTTCAATGTGGGCACCACATGTGCACTGTTGTTATTTGGAAAAAGGTCAGAAGGTCACATGACATCTCTGCAGCACAACAAGTCATCTGATGCTTTGATGTTTCAGCAGAACAAACATGAGGGTCATAACTCATAGTCTGTTTATAAAGAGCTATGATGCTACAATAAACTGCATAGGGGATGTCATCAGATTACTAGCATTATTATAGCAATCAGATTATAGCAATATTATGACAACTGTAAATTCATTATGTATTTACAAGTAGAATGTCCACTGTAGTTTGGGAACCTGCTCAGTACTTTGACTGTACCTCAGCACTGAAGCCTTCTTCCTCTGGGACATCTACGACCGCGCTGCACAGGATCAGGGACAATAAGGACGACAAAGTGATGATGATCATAGTCCAGAGTTGTTTGGATGCAATCTTCTCCATGATGCTTTAATTGTTGTGGAGTGGTGAAGATGACAGAAAATAGCCAAACAAGTTCCTCCGGCAGGCAGGAGTACAACACAAAGCGCTGTGGGATTTAATGTCTTTTCTTCCTCTTACATTTAATCACAAACCTCCGCAACAAGTGAGCTATCTGCTCATTGTTGGAGGTGGCGCATCAAAAAACCCCGAAAAACAGCAACAAAGTGAATTACGCAAATAAAGGTGCATTTACAAACCCTCGGAAAAAAATGAATCAAGATGAGACTAATCCATTTTCCGTGGCAGTCCGATCTGACCGGGGAAAGAAGCCGCATGGCCCATCCAAGTGTTCAATACAGCAGCTTCTTTCATGCATACAGCTAACACTGTAGCCACCGGGCAAATGAACTAGACCTTGCCCCTTCCCGACGACCACAATGGCTGATCAACAGCTGGCAGCTCAGTAACAAGTCCTGCAACAAGTTTCCTTCCACTTTCTTTCAAGAGTCCGGGACCAGCAATTAGCACACGAGAAGTATCCCTTAAGTTGCAGTTTCTTAACTTGCTGCAAAATATTGTACACGAAAACAAGCTTCAAAACTCAAAGTGCAAGGATATCAGATTTCACCCGCAGTGGTTTTGCACCAATGGACCTCTTCGGCTTCACACGGCAGGGAAACGCGTTGAGCAAATATTTGTTAAAGCGGCATCAAACTGCTGTGAATCTGATAAAAGATTTCTAATGATTTCTTATGAAGAGAGGGCCCTCCTCCCTCCTGATACACCAGACCACACAGGGCCGAAGGAAGCAGTGCTCAGTGCGCCATCTGCTGCTATAAATACTCTATATACTATAGCTGCAATTCTGCATCCCACATAAAAACCAGTGTCAACATCATGTGCAATATTACTTTTCCAACATCTTGTGCAATGTGCAGTATTTGTTTACTCCTTATACACTTTATCTTCAGTGTCTCCTGTTTTTATTCTTATGTTACTGCACTTATTGAGCATGAGAATTCCTTCCAGACTGAAAAAGTTCCATCTTATCACTTATTCTATTATTTTAAAAGAAATGTCTCCAGGATTGCTGTTAGTTTCATTATTTTTTGATAGTGTTTCTTTTTGCTTAGCAAACCACACTGCTTCACAAACATTATGTTGCGTCTGTCAGATTTGTAGTGGGTAATGCCAGTTTAACTTAAATCATGGTCTTTGAATCTGTCAACATCCAGGACCTCCAGCACTTTCACTTGCAATCACATGAAAATGGGTTAAGCCAACACAAAGTTCACCAAGCAAGTATAAGAAATTCAATTTAAAGAACAGCTTGTGTTATTGTTACCTTTGGCACAAAACTTGGATTTTGGTAGTCACAATCTGACCAGTTTAAAACTTTGTTTATTCACACTTCTGTGCCACGACTTGTTTTGGGAATCATATCAGGATTGTAATAAAACGATATGGATGATTTTAGTTTGTTTTATTGAAGCTGTACAGCAGCAATATTATTGTCAGTGCTCCTCCATTTGTCTGAGTCTCCTGCTGCCCGCCTTAGCCACAGTGATGAGGATGAGGAGGAAGAAGCCCACAGTCCAGACGGCTACTACAGGCAGCACCACACTCGACAGAATGCCTGACACAAATGCAAAAGAGATAATCATGGTATCCACATTAAACACGACACGAAAATATGGCTTCCAATAGTGACAAAGGCACAGGATCTTACTGGATTGAGGTCTGTCTGGCATTTCAATCCTGATGGGTCCATATGACAGGAGGCCCTGTGTGGGGTCTGCTCTCACTGCCTCTCTCTTACTGATCGAATTACAGTTCTGTACAGAAAACAAGAGAAATGAGAGACTGCAACGAGCCCAATACATTAATATGAGGCCTAATGTCAAGCAGGTATCTTAAGACTAGAAAGCATGACTACAGGATAAGCTCACAGGTGTGCAGGATTTGTGGTCATCTGGCTCACACAGCTGTACAGTACAGTGCAGATAGAGGTCATGAGGTTCTGCTGTGAAGCGAAACATATCGAAGCTGTAGCGAATGGTGGAACTTTCTCCATTACGGCCAGAGTGTCCCACGCTCGCATTAAGAAAGGACACGGTTTGGTCCTTCACACACCTGAATACAGAGATGAAGTGAGGAGAAGGAATGAGATAAGTAGAGTTCAAAGTAAAAAGGACAGAACGAAGATAAACTATTGTTCTGACCCATTTAGGAGCAGAGTGTGAAAAGATCCCTCTGTGGTATTCGGCTGGGGAGACTGTGTGGCCCAGCACTCATTAATGCGGAGAAGGAAGAAGTCTGCAGGCTCTGTGACCGCCACCTCCACATACACCTGAACACATGGAAAAGTTATTTTAAAGCCATCACTGACACGATGCAAACAAAAATACAAATTAGATTCACATTTGATGAAACTAGTTGATGGACATTGGCATACCTTGTTGCGGAGTTCAATGGTGGGAGCACTACTATATGCTTTGGTGTAGGTGTGGTCAGTGTACAACATCATCTGTATCGTAGCATCAAGTTCATCCACACGCATCACCGTCTCACTGTACATAAAAAGACAAGAGACATGAAAACACAGAACAGTTTTCCCATTTGTGCATACCTGAAATTTTCAAAAGGACGTTCTGTAAGTATCCAGGACACTGCTTAAGTATAAATGATAGTCTGTCTGTACAATGTCTTTAAATTCAACATGCTAACCCACCTGGAGAAGGGGACGATTGGGAAAGGTAGGCTGATTCTTCTGATGTATGGATAGATGCATTTGTAGTCCAACTTAATGACTGGATTTCTGATGATGTTTCCAACAACCTGAGGGTCTGATAGTAGACTCAGGGAATATGAGATGTGAGTAAAGTTTTTCTGTATGGAAGGGGGAAAAAATCCACTATTATAACAAAGTTAACCTAAAAACAGTTTCCTTTTCTACACTCAACGACAGTGACACATTTACACACACAAGATAATAATTCTGCGGTTGTACCTCCAGCGGCTTCCCTCCACAGCTTAGATAATGGTCTTTAGATACCCTGGAAACATAGTACGGCACACTGTTGAAGACCACTCTCTGAACATGACAAGATTTGTTGGGTAAGTGCAGGGACTCCAGTGGCACATCGTGATACTGGAAGAAATCTTCTTTCACCCTGATTGCTATGTAGTTTTTGCCGCACAAAACTCTGATGTGTGCATCTGTAATAAAATAAAAGAGTAAGGAAGTATTTAACAGTAAGCAATTGGACTACATGTATAAAAATCTACTATAGGGGCCCTGCACCAATTTTACACATGATTACAATACAGCTCAGCCTGTGAAAACAAATGTATATCTGCTGTGACTCTGGACGAAAAATATATCCTTAATGATGTCATCAAGGTTTATATATCATCATCATGGACTGATAATAAAATATCCAGTGCTTCATGGTGATTGGTGGCTCAAAACCTTTTCTCTGAAAATGAATACTTAAAACAGGAAGAGTGAACACGAGGTAACAGTAAATTAGAAATGTACCTACTTTTGTCACATTGGTCACCGTAATATCCAGTGCTACATTTGCAGCTTCTTTGGTCTTTGGACAGGAGACACGTTGTGTGGTTAGTGCAATGCTCCACACTGCAGATTCCTGCACAGTAAAAAAAAAGAAGTCAATTACTACTTCGACAAGTTACAAAACATTTAACATTTTTATACAAGCGGATTTTACCCTCAGCACGGTGGCAGGTGAAGCCGAGGAGAAGCAGGAGGAGAGCAGTCAGCTGGTTTGGAGAATGAACATTTTCACTTGAACTGCCTGAAGTCTTTATTTCTTATATTCTCAGTTTAGTCTATAACAGCCCTCACTAAGCCGCACTAACATTTAGCTTAGTTTTCTTGCATTAAAAGTTGATAATGGTATTTAATTTTACCTACACCCACCTTCAAGCCAAGTAGGATCATTGCTGTTGTGGTTTCACGTTAAAACATATAATTATATAACAGTCGTTTTTACATGCGGTACTTTCAGTCAAACGGGATGTTCTGTTCTGTAGTCGTCGTTTTCAACACCTGCTGCTCCAATCATCAACACCTGTCGGGTTTGACGCTCGTGGGCTCCTTAAACGCCATAATACGCTTCGAATATGAGTTTTAATTATGGCATTTATGTGTTTAATTTATAACCGAATTATATTAAAACTCAGTTAATTGTATTACTTGGTGATTTAAAACTTAAAGCTATTTGTAAACCAAAAGCACCAAAAGACACTTTCCAAACCTCTCCACTCTCTGCAGTTTGACCAAATAAACCAATAATAATTATTATTGGACCTACACATTGACACATTTCTCATGAAACATTTACTGAACAAAATGTCACCGTTCACATACATAGCCTTTACTTTCATCACTAGGTTTTAAACATAAAATGTCCAGGGATCTCCACCAGATGTCACTATTGTCAACACAAAGTGTGTTCAGTGCTGTGGACGTTTCACTCCATCACCTCTTGTGAAGTAGCTCTAATCAAACGCAAAGGAATGATAAAACTTAAATGTCCCTTAGGCCAAGGGCCTACATATCAGTATATTGATACGATGATGACACTAGATATTGTCTTACATTCTGGACATCAGTAAATCAGGTTATAGCATAAATGTTGCCTTTTCGTAGTTTTAAAGGCTGCAGTACAGTGAAGGAATGTAATTTTTGGAACTCAGCAGACTGTTCTATTATTTATCTTTACCCACTCATCACATCCACATTGCTGCTGATCATTTATCAAAAAAATCTCAGTGTGTTATATTTTTTTAAGCAAAATTAGTCATCACCACAAGACACAATGGTCAAAAGTAATGTTATATTTGATTTATATCCCAGCCATAGCTACACATACAATAAAAACTACAAATCAACACTCACCTCATTTGGGAAATCTCTAAGATGACATTAAATGAACCAAAGACTGAGAACCATTTTGATATAGAAGGAATAGAAATCAGTTTTTTTTTGTGTCAGCAGGTCAAGGCAGTGGGGGGCTCTGCCATGGGTCTGTGGTAGGAAACTACAGTGTCCCAGAGGAAAGACATAAGTGGGTCACTGTACTTCCTACACAGCCAACTCGGCACACCCGGAGGCCAGACTCCGTTTGGGTGCAGACCATCTGTTTTTGATGGGACAGATCACAGCCAGAATATGTTGCTGATGAGGGTGGCACCGTGATTGATGAGGCAGGTTTGCAGCAGTCCATCTCTGGTGGCAGATCACATGGACAGAGATAATGGAGTGTGTTGTATCTGTCTCTTTTCTGTTTGTAATGATTCCCCTCTCAAGTCAGCAGCCTCCCTCTCTCATAGACCCCTCAAGGTAAAAAATAAAAACAGTCCACAAACATTCAAAAAAATATTTTTAAAATCATACTTCTGAGCATTTTCGACCTGTTTGACACTGAGCCATACTACAAGTACAATGAATGCTCTGGTTACGCTGCACCAAGCAAATATACTAAGAAAAATTGGACGCTTAGTCCCATTCAAATGGCATCTTCACTTTTGTAATGCTGAATAGCACTAATATGTATGTGATCTTTAAGACAACAGCCTCAAGGACACTGCAGTCCACAAACCATCCAGCCACAGTCCTCCTAAACTGGACAGCATGGCAGTGCTTCCCTTGTGATGTGATTCCATACCTTTAAAATTTCTTTCTTTAATATAATCGTATTCACTACAGTTGTATATTAATGTTTAAGACATATCGTCCCAAGGGACATTTATTTAGATTAAGAATGCATAATATGAGTGCACGCTCATATTATTATTGGTTATTCCGATACTGAAATTATAGATGATAAATACCAGCTATAATAACATCTGATTTGAGAGGTTATGTCAAAGCACTTAATTTAAATTCTGGGGCAAAATGCTCGATAAAATCTGAAGTGTAATTGTGAAGTTTTATGATGTACTTTACCAGAAAAAATGAAATGAACATTTGAAGAGTCAGAACTGTTGTTTGTTTTTGTTGTAATAGTGATGTCAGATCTGGTTTGGCCAGAGCTATGGAATATCAAATCATCCATGTTTGCTCACTGCATCTTAGTTTTTCTTACCTTCAAGTATACAGTTTTGCAAAGAATTTGCGTCATAAAATCTGCTAAAACTGGAAGAGACCATTTTTCATTAAGCATGTGAAATGACAACATGTTTTCTTTAAAGCCTAATCAATGTCCCACCAAGATGAGGCAGGTGATACATGATTTACATTGCAGTTTTAGATTAGATTTTAAAATGCAGTCTTTAAATAAATAAATAATCTGTTCTCTGTTCGATAGTGTCCCAGCAGCCACAACAAAAGCACTGAGGAATTCATACACCCTCTTACATCACTGCACCGTCTGCCAGTGGATTTGATTTGCATATCAAACAGATAAAATTTCTCCACTGAAACTTCAAGACATACTTTTTTGTTTGTTTGTTTGTTTGTTTTGGCATTGCTCTTACTCAATAAAATTTATTTTACTGGCAAGTAAATTCAATGTCTTTTGATGCCTATTTCTTTTACTATTTGAAATTGAAATTAAATTAAAATATGTAATTTCATTGTGCAGCTACAACCTCAAATTCACACACAATTTAGGCACAAACAGTAACAGAACAAATTTACAGAGGAAATATTGGTAACATTATTTATTAAGAGAGCAAAGAGGTAGGAAAGATTTCACAAAATTGTAGAGATGGGTTTATAAAATGTATTAGTGTTACAGTAACATGTGTGAATGTAGTTTAATTTTGTTTCAATGGGAAGAATTTGCCTACAAATTATTTAATTCAGTCTATAGACTGTGGTTCTTATATCTGAGTGACTGTGAATGAGTCCAGATCATGAGGTGGAAAAAAATTATACTGATGTAATAAATGGGTGGAAAAGACATAAAGTCAGCAACATACATTCATGTTTCACAGCAAAACACATTGTCAGAGTGAAATGTTGGTATCTGTTTACAGTCCACCGTAGTTTTACAATAAGTTCATGTTTTTATGTAAATACAATAGACATTTTTATCTTGTAGCCCTTGCATCATCTCCCTCAGCAGCATCATGTAGTGGTTCTTCGTCTCGTCGGCAGTGGTGCGGTGCCACCCTGGTGTTGTGAAATAGCCGGGTTATAGGAGGTGTCTGTCATCGGCCTGATTCACAACACCAGCTGCAGCACACACACCTGAGAGGCAGGTCTTCTACTGCTGCTACTGAAACTCACTGAACAGGGGTGTAAAGCAAAATAGTACCATCTACAAAAGCCTTCAGACTTGGTCACCCATGTATGAGTGGCTAATCGGCTCCTGATTTTAGCTAATCTGATGTATTTTATATGCCGGGTGATTTTCAGGCTGCCAGGCATATTATTAAGTGTTGGAGGGCGCTGGGTATGAGTACAACAGCATGGATCCCATAGTACTTGGCTCAGCTCTGTCCGTGGCCATGGATGAACTCAACATCTCAGCACAGATATGTGGAGCAGCCAAGACAGAATGAGTCTCCATCTGTGTTCTCTCAGGCCAGACTGAAGGACAGAGAGTGTGGGCCACGAATATAACAGAGGGGATGATGGGTGATGGTTTCTTAAGATTTGTGTGATGTTTTTGGTGGCTAGAAAACCCACATCAGAAGTCAGTGCTTCGCTGCTAAAACAGGCAGATTTTCTGACAGGGCAAGCAAAGTTCACTTCTTTTTTCAAACAGCAAAATTTTATGAAATCTAATATGATTGATCAAGAGGAATGTACTGCAGTTTGTGTTAAAAATGTCTCCTCACTTCTGTTACCTCAGAAATCACCCCTCTGATGCTGAGACAGACAGAAATATCCCTCCAGTCCTGTAGTCAAATTCAAGCCAAACAACCATCTGCCAGGGACAGGACATGTCAAATACTGTGCTACAGCCTGTGGAGGCAACATAGCTTCTTCCTGCAACACTCAGGATCAGAAAGAGCAGTGAAATATCTACATCCTCAATTACATTTTATCAACACTTCTGCTGTGTATAGTATATTTACCCCAATGTTCCAGCCGCCTCTCGTTAAAATGATATGAATAGTGTCTTATTCCCGATTTAACAATCAAACACCGACTGCCCCTGTGAACATGTTTATGAATAATCAAACACAAATTAACACTTTTCTTTCAAACCAGCTGCACTCAAATTATTGTCAGTTGTGACAGACATTATGGAGGTAAAGGTTTCATTAAATTATAAATAGTAGTTTATAGTTTAAGAAACACATTGGAAGTTGTAATCATGTTTGTTAAAACACCTTGCTATGAGATGATGTAGAAGCAGTTCAGTTTCAGGACATGTGTTGCTCCACAGGGTGGAGGAGCGAAGGTAGAGCAAAACATCCTGCCAGAGTTAATGTCTGATTAAAATGTGGGATAAATCCCCCACTGCAACAACCTAGACTGAGAAGAAAAGCTGCAACAGCTGTAGAAAAGTGTGAATAAGTGTAACTTGAAAAATAAATATTATAACGGTCCAATTTAAAAGGTACAATGGACTGGAAAGAAGTGTCCTTCGGCACTCTCTTACTATGAAAATCAAAGACTTGACTGAATGCTCTGCACGTGTCACAATTACTGTGAAAACATCATGAATTTTAAAATTGAGGTTAATGGAAAAAAGCAAATGTAATGGACATTTAAGTGATTCAAAATAAAAAAGACAACTGAAAAGTAAACTTATTTTTTTTATTCCAAATCATCAAAGATACAAATACGAAACAACAAAATGGAGAAAAACTGAACAAAAAGAACAAACAATGAAGGGAAACTCAGATGATATAAAGGATGTATCTGTTAACACAATGGCGAATTTATTCTATTCACAACAAAATGGTAGACAAGTGACTGTGTGTGTGTGTATGACTTTGTTTCCAAAAGCCCAAGGTTTTTGGTTGTGTGTGCGTGTGTGTGGGTGCGTGTGTGTGAACGCTGTCTCAGTTCATCAGCAATTCCATCTGCACCAGTCTTGCGTTGGTGTCCCCAGCCATGTTGTAGGGAATCATACCAGCGAAGGTGATGAGGGCTCTGGCCTGGTTACGGAGTTGCTGTTTGTAGAAGAACAAGGAGAAGGCACATAGAATATTAACATACTGATACTGTCAAAACACACTGTTTTTCTCTTTATCTTAATTAACCAAAAAATGTGCTTGAGAGACACTGTAGTGGAAACTATAAGTGCTTGTAACGAGCTGGAAATTAAAAAAAAAAGAAGAAGCAGCAGGTACCATATCACAGAAGTGATTACCTTTAATTGTCCTATACATAATTTATAGACTTGAGATTTTTGGAATATCTTTAACTAAACCAAACTAACATTTATTTTAGAATCTGAAGATGATGAATACCCCAGCATTCCAGTATCTATCGTGCTTTAATTGATTTATTCTCTTTAACTGAGTCTGTCATCTCACCATGTCTCTGTCCTCAATGGTCCTCTGTGGCCGTCCTGGTGTGCCTGCTGGCGCCCCCTTCAGGCGTTTGTGCTGAGTGAACAGGATGTTCATGGTGGCCAACAGCACTTCAGAGAGGTTGTGGCGCACCTGGGGGCAAAGAGGAAATTTACTATTCACCTGCACTTCTAAAACGAGTAAAAGAATAGCACTGCAGTTTGCGAGAAAGTGTGAAAGTCCCTTTGGAGTGGCCAGATCTTGATCTCACCTCATCACTGAAGTTCCTGAACGCAGCCACTCTCTCCTCCACGCTCTCCTGACTAAGAGGAAGAAGCTTCAAACGCTCCATAACCTGATAGAGAAACACACATGAACATATTCAACATCACTTCAATACAGTAATCATGGTATCACAGTATAAATATATAAGTATTGGATCTATTGGCTTCTATGATCTATTCTTGGTGAGTGAATGACATTAAAAGTCCTCTGGAAATGTGGCTTTAAATAGTAAAGATCCATATCCATGATCCACGATATCAAACCTTAGTTTCTCATTAAACATCAACAAAGTTCTTAGTGAAAATAAGTTCACTAGTTCAAAAAACAGCACATTTTGCTGTTTAAACCATTTCTCAAGACTGTGCAGGCATAGCAGATCACGTTTGACTAACATCTCACTCAGGAGTCCCAAAATGGAAGTTAAGCAATATACTGCTGTAAACTGCCGTAAAGGGAGAAAGCAGCAAAATGTATTTTAGCCACTTTAAGAAAACATCAATATACTATACTGTGTATACTATATTTACAACATTTTCACCACTTTTCTGTGCCATCAGACAACGTTTTCCAATGGGGAAGTGAAGCCACAGTCCAGGCTCAAAGCTACTTAAACTCCTGATCAAAAAGTATTTTTACTTCACAGAACACAGAAGTTGTTGGATTGCCGCTGCCTCGATGAGTTAGTTTGTTTGTGTTATTGTGTGATTTCAGTGTTTTAACAATGTTTGTTCAGGTCTGAATTAATGTTACTTGCTGTGGATCAAGGCAGCGGTGGACCAGCAACTCCTGTGTCGTACGAGGTACAATTAATGATTGTGAAGAGAACATAGATGGTGGCTGCAGTTCCATGTTGGACAGGCTGTCTGACAGCAAAGTTAAGGAGTGAAAATGTTCTAAATATGGTGTGCAATTAAACTGATATTGATTCTTGTGAGGTAAAATTACTGTTTGTGTTAAAGAAGACTGAAGCGGTAACAGCTTCTGCTCCCCGTTGTTGAGTTCAGACTGAAGAAAGGAAGATTAATCCAGTGGGAGCAGACAAGTTTTGTTGCACAGCATCACAGCAAATGACGTGGATCTTTTTATGATTGTTTTGTGCAATTAGCTGTGTAATTTTTGTAATAAATGTCCCAGCACAAAGCACACCACATTTAAACACAACACAGTAAAGTGTACAAAAACTTAAATACCAATATTTTGAATTTAGATTAAAACTAATTTTTTATACTTCATAGATGTTCCTGCACTATATGCACTAAACAAAGGGATAATTTCACACATCTCCTCTCTGCTATCAGGGGTGAACTCACATCGTAGGCTCTGTCAACATGACCTGCATGGTATTCATCAAAAAATGTCATCAGGTCCAGCAGCAGGTAGAAAGTACTATCGACAGACTTCTCTCCTGCTATGCCCTGAGAACGATACCTGCAGTGGAAAAAGGAAATTATTCAGTTTAAGGCATTTCTACAATGTTATTACTTATTAAGATTTAATCTAGTGCATTGTATTTGTATGTGTGTGTGTGTGTGTGTGTGTGTGTGTGTGTGTGTGTGTGTGTGTGTGTGTGTGTCCTTACCTCTCTGCAATAGCCACGGCAGTGTTCTTAAGCCTCTCCTTGTTGGACTGAGGAGCACTGACCTGGGCAATGACTGGACTCAACAGCCTGTTCATCAACTCCAACACCTTATCTGGGTTCTATACAGACAAATGGGAAAAGATGGAGAGACCGTGAGAAGATGTAAAAATTAACAGCCGCAAATGACAGCAGCTTTGCAGAAATATTGTACTGACATATGGTATGTGGATGTAGTGATGACAGAGGAAGGTCTGCTCACCTTGGCCAGCTCGTACAGTTTGACCGCCTCCTCAAACAAGCCCTTGTTCTCGGCCTCTAGAGCCACTTTACTGATGATAGCTCTGGTGTCCCCGGCAAACTTGTCTATGACTCCAGGCTAAAGGTAGGAGGAGAGGAGATCAGAGTGAGACTGCAGTTCTGATGGCAGGGTACTGTCCAAATGTGAGTAACAGCTACATGCCGTAGTTTCTTACTACTAACAAAAGCCAAATGAATTACATTTTTGCAATACAAGTATTAGGACATCATCATTTTTCTGTAAAACAAAAAATGCACTGCTACATTTTCTCTGACATAAAGTAGCTGCACTAGAATGGCTTGTTTGAATTTGTTGCTTCATGTTCTACATTCTTACTATTATATCATGGCACATTAAGTTGTATTATCAATATTTTTTTCTTTTCTAATCACTGATACTGACAAAATTTGATTGCTGGTGCTCCATGATCTTAGTTTCACACAAAACAAATTAATCAGAAAGCAGACACAATTTGGTGCAAGCTACATGACCACGATATTGGTCTTAATGATGAGCATATGGAAAGGTCTCATGTACACAAAAGTCCTTGCGTGAAATGCAAAAAGTATAAAAAGCTGGATTTACTTTCATAATACTCAAATCAAGCTAAGTGCTGTTTGTGGTGCTATACACAGCAATCTTACAGTCATGCACTGTAAAATATAACATCCCCCCAAAAAGTCTGTGTATGTACAGCACTATAAACTACTGTGATAATAATTTAACATCTTAGCTCTGTAGTTAATATATGATAGTACAACCCTCTATCAAATAGTACATAGGTTTGGATGAAACATACAGGGATGTGAATCTTGGGAATGGAATAAAAGTCCCTCAAACATCACATCGTGCAGAGTGCTGCAGGCACTCTGAGAAATGTCAAGAAACTTTGGAAGCAAAGGCTACAATGAAGCATTGAGAAGTGCTTTTTGATCAATGACGGTGGAACAGCGTCAAAACATGTAAGAGACGTATTAAAGGAAGGAAAGATGTCTGTCTTTGTCAGACTGACTGAAACACAGAGCAGAAAAAAAAGGAAGATGTGAAGCAGGGAAAGAAGAAGAGAAAGGCATGGCAAAAGGTGAGAGGCAAAAGCGTCTAATGAAAACACAGCAACCACAGATGAGATTAGACAGAGACCCAGAGATCAGAAAGACAATCTTCTTACCTTCCTACTACCGTCCTTCTCTAATCTCCCCAACAGCATGTCAAACTGTACAAAAGACAAAAATACTACCATCAAAAACATGTTAAGCGTACACTATAATACCAGAGAAACACGACCTGATATATAAACTAGCTTGCATAATACTGAAATGTCTGTCCAAACCTATATTTTGCCCACTTGTATTTACAAATGTATAATAACAAAACATCCAGCTCAACAAAAACAAAAGGAGAAAAGTTGAGGTCTGGGACATGCAAAAACAGCAGTTGTATGAGGAGGATATTTCTGGTAAGATAGATGTAATACATGCCCATTTAAAAATATTCAAAACCGAGGGAATGGGATTGTTATTATTTGTTGAAGTGATATTTTCTTCACTGTTTGTGTTTGTAAAAATATCAACAAATGTAATAAAACCAAATGAAATCTGGTGTAAAGTTAGACTTTCACAGTGTTAAAAGGCATTAAAAAACTGTACAGACATTTTTCTGGAGGGACAAAATGTGGGTCACTCACCTCTCGGCTCTCAATAACGAGTTCACTGACACAACGCATGAACATATTTTCTCCCTGGCTGTCTTTCTCATTGCTGCAGAATGGCACATACAGTAGGAATTAGAAACAGAGGCAGTATAGTGAGCATCACTGAATATAATCAATAGCTGAATCCAAATCTTCTCTCCCTTCACCATCTATCTGAATTACTGTATGATTGTACCTACCGTAAGAAGTAGAAGTACTGCAGGGCTTCCCGTGGATCGGTGGACTCAAACTTGCGAGTGTACAGCATGAGGAGACGGATAAAGTTGAGGCGGCGTACCATGGGAGGGTCACCAGGCTCCTGACTCACTACAGAGAACAGGTGAACATGTTTAGTTACTTTAAAAATTCTTTCTCAAGTGACCTACAAAATCAAGGTGATTATTATACTCACACAGCTGAGCGCTTTGGCCTGACGACTTCAGCAACAGCCGCAGCTCATACAGGACCAGTGCCACATGCACAGCGTGACTCCGAAGTCTCTCAACACGAAACAAGAACGCCACTGCTGCCTCAAACTGAGCCGTCAGGAACAAAACCTGGAAATACAGGAAGGGCTGCTGGCTCGCCGAGAAATGGGACTCTCCTGTTGGAAAGAAGATAAGAGAGAGAGAGAGAGTTGGTGAAGATGAGACTGCAAAAAATACCACTTTAAGTTTTAAATATTTCTGTTACTTAAACCTGCATGTTTTTTAGGAGGAAAGAGGTCATGCATCTAATGTCAAATGTGGTCCCACACATTTCATTTTTGAGTCATTTGAGACTCTGAGGTCTTATTCTGCTCATCTTTGACTATCAAGGGCCAATATTTATTAGTCACAGGGGAAAAAACTGAACTGATAATGAAAGTGATATTTCTGCATGTAGCTCCGCAGTGGCCAAACTGCAATACTGCTTTAATTCTGCCACAAATATGATGTTAATTTCAGAAAATATTCAATACTAAAATGATTGCTGATCACACATTTTCCTTTTTCTTTTCTCTCTCTCTCTCTCTCTCTCTTTTTTTTTTAAAAAAACATAGGCTTTTTATTGCATTAACATGGTCAGCATCCCAGATCCTTAGATCACAAAGACAATCTCATTCCACAAGAAGACAATTTACACGCTGGCCTTCACATTCAGCTGCAATGTTAGTAGACAGGTCTATACAGACCATATTTCAGTGTTTGTTAAATTAAGCTTAGAAGGTGCCAAATCAGGTTTTTACTTTGGTCCAAATGCAGGCGAACAAACAATATGCAGCGACATTAAGCAACTCACCAGCCACCAGCTCCTCCTCAACAGATCAACAAAACGTATGGCAGCAAGGAAATTACAAACTAAGACATTAAACTACCATATCCAAACTACCTGCAAGAATCCTACAAAAGTAAAAAACTTCATTATGTTTAATGTACTTGGTTTGTGGTGTTACTGTTGTATTGAATTTTTACAGCATATTAGAAATACTACTTTTAAGTGCCCTGCACACCCACACAGGTACTTTCACAGTGTACTCATAATAAAAAGATAAATGCTCAATTTGTTCCACCCTAAAAGTCACAAAACAAACTTGAAAGAAAAGGGCGAGAGGAGGAAGCTGTCACTCACTCACATTACACAATCCTGAGTAGAGGTCTAATTAATGAAAATAACTGAAATCACCTCTGTGGGTGTTTCAATGTCTATGACTATCTGACAGTTACTATAGAAACTCTTCTAATGTCATTATTAACTTTTTAAAAAAATTATTTAACTGTAAAAGCCAGTTTTACTTTGAGCCAAACATGCCCCGTCAATGTTTGACAGTTGCTATGGCAACTAACATGTAAGAATTTGAAAACATTTTGTCAAGCGCAGGTACTTAGTCATCAAGTTTACTTTTTAATTATAATCCTTAATCCTCTTGCTGGCTGAAAGTTTGAGGAGTAGAACAGGGTGGACCATGTCAGCCATTTTATAGCCTTATCTCAGACTTACAGCACTTTAGTTCAAAAAGCGAGAGCGCATGAGAGATGAAGAGAGAGGGAGCGAGCGATGAAGAGAAGAAAAAGGACGAAGGAGGAGAGATAAGAGTGTGGGTGTGAGAGAGGGGGGCTGCAGCCGAGTGTGCAAACAAGAAATGAGAAAGAACAAATGCATCTGTGAGGAGAGAACATGTGAACGAGGAGAATCAGTGGGAGGGAAGAGAGAAAACAGCAGTGCAGGTGTAAGGAGAAAGAGGGATAAAGGATAACAGGGAAGGACAGAGATGCAGCGAACGAAGGACAGAGAAACAGAACAGATGAGGCTGGCAGTATGTGAGAGAAATGAAGAGAGGCTTTAGGCTTTACTTCCCGCTGTGAAGCAAGATGGAGGACAACAAGGAACGCTGTGCCAGACAACCGAGGGAGCCGAGTGGCGCAGAGAAAACAGAATGAGGCTTCAGGCTGTACTTCCCACTAAGCACAGGGAGTGGGAGAGGGGAAATGGGAAAGGGTGAGGGCTACTGAGAGAGGACGAGTGCAGTCTTATCTGAGCGGAGCAGGATCGGCCCATGGAGAAGGCAGCACCCAGGGGAGAGCTTTCGTCAATCTGTGGGAGTGAAGGGCTCATGCCCTTACGCTCCCCTTTTTTGTGTATCAGGGGGCATGTGGTTGTTTGAGAGGGTTGTTTTATTTTGAAATGAGTTTGGGTGGAAAACCAAAGTCAAAGTCTGTCTTGTAAAGTGTAAAGTGACTTCACTAGAAGGTTGCAAGGAGATGTTTCCCTGATGTGGCGGGGGGCTGCTTTCAGCAATGTCTGCAAGTTTCCAAAACAATCTGACAAGGGCGCGGAAGCAGGATTTGAACTTCTCTCGCAAGCTTTCTTTTTTTCCAGCTTTCACAAACCTACTTCTGTCACTTTTCTTGTGGACAACTCCATGTGCAATATCAGAAATACCTTCGAGGAGAGACAATCCAAAAGTGTACCCCTTGTCACCTCTTGCAATATTTATTGCGTTGAGACATCAAGGACTCTGAATTCTTGAAGAGAGATCAGGGATGCAGTGTGATGCAGCTAGGAGGAAGTGAGCTTTGACGCCACATGGACACCTAGTTTCTTTTAAGCTTGCTGAACTCCTAATGTTTTTACCCCCTCTGTTCCCAGAGTTTAAGCTGCAGCTGTTTCTTTTACTTTACTGAAGATATTTGATAAGGCCCATGGAGGAAACGATGTGGGACGTGTTATTTAATTCTCTGCACAGGCAGCAGGTGACAGACAGTTGTAGCACTTCCAAGCAAAGAAACTCTCCTGGCTGAATCATGAGTACAAAAGATGAGAAACTGTGTTGCTATTTCTACATTTGGCAGTTTAAAAATCAATTCACAAACAGATTCTGGCTCAATTTTCCACAAGCTCATGAACTTTTGTTCCTGCCTTCTATGACAAAGCGTTCTGAATTTTCTACCGCTTCTGGCTAGCTTGCTTTCCATAGCAACAGTTGCTGAGGCTGATGGGTACTGTAGTGTTTGGAGGTGTTCATCATATCAAACTTAAGGAAAAAATCAGTAAAATCAGTAAATTCTTAAAAAACTGTTTTTGCTACTAGAAACGATATAAAAAGAGCTTTGGTTAACTGATACCATTTCCTTTATTTCTGTGCCCTCTCTGCAACAGCTTCTCAAATACAACAGAAAAAAAGATGAAAAGAGCTGTAGGTTTGTATTTGTGGTCATTTCTAGGGCTGGAGCAGAACTGCACTTTCATACCATAGTCTTCCAGCAGCTGTTTCTGTAGCTGTGGCAGGGTCAGTCTGTCCTGAGGAGAGCTGCTGCCGTCGTCATCAAAACACACCTGGTTCAACTGCAGGGACAAAACATGCACATAAGACATGCGAATCCAAGGATTAGCTTTGGTCAATATGCTAATCCTTAGACTTAATAAAATAAAATCAGACAAAATGAACCAAAAAAAAAAAAAGACAGAAAATAAAGTATACTGTACCTTAAGCCAGAGGTAGTCTTCAGTCTTGTCTGCTACCTCTCCGTGGTTATCACTGATGTCACATTTCCCAATCAGGCAGTAAACGGCTCTCTTGTAGGGGTCAGCACTGTTCCTCAGCACTCTGCGGTAGTGGAGGCGAAGCTTGTTCTCTGAAGTGGGGGAAAGGCTGCAGTGCAGGGATCACGTGGCAAAATAAATGAAAGGAGCAGGAAGATATTACAATACAGTTTGACCTTCCTTAACCATATGGGCATCTCAACACATAGAAATACATGTTCTCACCGTCTGTCAGGGCTGTTCATGTACTCTTGAAACCAGGTCTTGAAGTCTCCTAGCTGATGTTGCACTCTGTTCACAACCTGCATGGCTGCATTCAGATCACCACAACGCAGACAGTAGTAGATCACAGCCCACACTGGGTGGCCCTCTATCTCACCATCCTGTTGCACACACAGACATTTGATACAGTGGTAGCTATCTGCCATTGACTTGCTAGTTTTTCAGCATAGATGTGAAATAAGATTCTATCCACACAGAGTAATCCTGGTCATGCACATCCTAAAGCACACTAACGTTGCCACAATTTGTCTAATTACCAGCCTCCACAGGTATTCTGCAGGAACATGCAAGTGACTATGCTTTGAAACACTGCACGTCCATATCACCAAATACTGACTTTCCATTAGCTGTTGGTCACTGCAGTGTTGAATATGGCTGAAGAGATCACATTAAAAATTGCACTACACAACCTGCTGCTAGTTTCTGTATTCAGAACCTCTACTGCTTTGCAATGCAGTAAAGGCTGAATATGTTTTGGACACTATCAGCGTGCATCTACCTGTTGACCTAAATAATGATCAGTCTATAAACAAACCCTGATCAATATCAAATTTAAGTTGATAATTTTTTACCTCAACATAAATTAAATGTTTTCTAATGAACTCATCATGTACCAGTCTCTGGTTTCAAATATCAGTGAGCTAGGATATGAATGTAGATAAGAATACTGATATTTGGCAGCCTCGGACATGTTCATAATCTGACATCTGGTGGGTTACTATTGGTTATTTATGCATTCAAAATCTGTGTGTGTGTGTGTGTGTGTGTGTGTGTGTGTTACCTGCATGCCTGGCAGTGGCCCTGGTAGTTTAATGTTGAGGAAGCTGCGGACTAGTTGGTACGTTCCTGGCACTCCTCCCAGTTGGGCCTGATGGAGGTTCCCAAATACTGTCACCATGGTGTAATTTTTATAACTGGGAGAGATGAGACACACATACATATATATTGAGTCCATTCATCATGTTGCAGCTTAGCTTAAATTTAGAAAGAACTACTGTACTTTAGAAAAACAAAAACAAGCTCGTTACCTGTTCTCAAGGAAGCTGAGCGCCTGGCGTACGAAGGCCATTTGCATTTCAACAGAGGTGCGACTTTTGAGGGTGTCTTTGGCTGGAACCAGCAACACATCTGTCATCTGCTTGACCATCAGCCACATGTCTGATACATTCTGGAGGGAAAAGAGAGGGTGACAGCCACAGTTCCATAAAACACGAGCAGAAACAAACGAATGCACATCAGCTGTCGGAGTAAAACTAACCTATTATTTTGCAGAGGCCAAAAGAATTAAACCTGAAAACAGTTAATTTCACGGTGATATCAGATGTGAAAGAACAATGTTCTTACCTTGTCATCAAGGCTTTCTGCTACAGAGGCACATAAATCTCCCAGATTAGGCTGAATGTGACCATTCACTATCTTCTCATTGAAAATGTAAATCTGGAGGAGGTGGTGGTGATAAAGGGAAAAAAAGAAAAAAAAAGAAGAAAAACACATTATAGTTGATAAGCTCCTAAAATTTTCAAATGCTCAATTTTCAGGTTTAATTTCTACATATTCAATGAATGATTATAAAGAAATTCCACATACAACTCCATTCGCAGCTTCAAAAGTACAAGCGAACACTATGACCATCGAGTGAAATGGTTCACAACAAAAAACAAGAAAAAAAGAATCAAAATGTTCATAAGGTCATCAAAGAGGATGACAAAAACTAGACAAATGACACCGCATGCAATGTGTCGACACATGATCGGAGGAAAAGCCAGATTTTAAAGTACTGCGTCAGATCAGATCAGAAACAGAGAGAGAAAGAGAAGGTCAGACAGGATGATGAGAGAGGCGAGCTGGTAGAGAGAGAGAGAGAGAGAGAGAGAGAGAGAGAACAGCCCCCCCTCTACTGCCCAATCAATCAATGTTTGATCTGCTACTTCCTGTCTTGCTGTGACCCCATTTTAACTGAACGATCAGAGTGAGCACATCACAAACAGACTGACCACAGTCAAGATACAGTTTACACATCTGTGTTCAACTCACTTTAACTACTGTCAATTCAAGAGCTGTATTTTCTTTAGATTTAAGCATCAAAAACAACCATCTTTTATCATCTCTTTTGCCATATTAACTATGACGTTTTCCCTTAATTCCCGTATTTCGTCAAAGATGATTTTTTTTAACCAAACAATCAAACAAAACTGATGTTTAGCCTAGCTACTGAACTTAATATCAATAACAAGAAAGAAGAAATCTCTCCATACTGCAAATATGTTTGAATAGTATCTTAGAAAGAGTGTCATTAGTACACACTTTACTTAGAATAATTTGACCAATGGCAACTCACCTGTCGTCCATAGGCCACCTCCACGCTGTCCAACGCACTTCTTCCTGGAGCCGTCACTTCACTCACAAAGCTGGGCTACAATACACAGAGAGGCAACAGATGACTTAATAAATACACTGCACACAAGCAAGTAGCATCTCTAAAAGGAAGGTAAACAGGAAACAACAAACATCAATCATCCACTAATGAAACTGCCAATTTTGTCTAATGTGACATCACCAATTAGCATATTAAAAGAATCTTTTTTTTTTTTTTGTATACAAAGCCCCGATAGAAAGAAAACCTGTCCACAGTGCTTCCATGCCTGTTGCCCAATGCATGCTGGGAAAGGCTGGATGCAGGATGACACACAGGATCAAAGTCTTTATCTTTAGTCAGGAGAATATAAAAATAGCACCTATGAGACTCTGATGAAACAGTTATTCTGGTTAGTTCGGATGAGTGGGTAGACGGCCATGAGTACACAGTGTCAAGAAATCTACTTGAGAGACTTTGAGATTTGCTTTTAAGTAGACATATTCAGTCCAAGAAGTTAAAATATATTACAATATGTTTTTGTGTGCTTCTGTGACTAAATTAATTGGAAAGAAATGACACTGTTGCTCAAGGATTTAAACTATGTAATATTAGCATATATATAAATCTTTTCTACAAACCACAACTTTTGTCACATTAGTTGTAGACACACTGAGATGTAAAGTGAGAGGTTGTTCCAGGTTAAAAATCAACTCAGGGTAGAAGTGAAACCTGTAATCTCATTAAGGCAGCAAATTCTACAGCCTAAAATTAGACAATTTGCTGATATTATACACTCTAAACAACATAAATAATATCAACCTTTAGCAAGGAATTTAAGCCTCAATAGTTCCAGTAGCAAGTGTTCTGAAAACTAAAAATGAACAGTCCCATTGGGTAAAAGTCTTATCTAATGTGTCAAACAGACTGGGACATTGTGCCTCTTTTGGTAAGGATACAATTTTTTCTTCAGTCATCTCCCCTTGAACTTTGGAGGCCCTTCCTCATAAACCACCTCTGTGTTGTGTGTCCTGTACCTCCACATCTTGACTAAAGTCCAGTGCGTCCTCTCCTGCTCCGAGAAGCGTGTGCAACACTCTTTGCTTCACCTGCTCCCAGTGGACCAGCATGGACTCCCGGTGGTACTCTTCAGCCAACAGGAAAGTCTGAAACATATGCAAGTGGGAAACACGCACCCGGTCATACTCGATGTATTACAGCATGCAGGGCAGGAAATTCTTACATTTTGTGTGTCTGCAAATGAATCATGACAGACTTGGAATGAAATTTTACATTCTGTCCATTGTTGACAGAATGTCAGGTGATTCTGAAGCAGCACGTCTGACTTTGAACACACACTAATATACTAATATAGGGCTGGATGACTGGACAACTTTATCACCTATCGACCATGGGCTGAATCCACCAGCAAACCAGAGATGGTGATTGTTGAAAGAGTGGAAAGACAACTTGGGTGAGTTTTTCTGTCATGTATGAACGAAATGTGTTTTACAATGAGTTAACAAGACAATGTCTTGGTTTGATAAAGGGAGAAACTTGGATATAGAAGATATATGGCTGTGTCTTTTTGTTAAATAAGGAAAATAGGTCCAATATAAGGTGGGTGGAAGGCGAAGTAGAATTGTATAAATATATGCAGTGTCATTTACATATATATAATTTCATGTAACCAGACAACTTAGGGGACACACATGCAGCACACAGAAATATATGTGTGTGTTATGTAAATTAGGCTTACCTATGACACGCATGCCTTGGATTTAGCAGCAGACCCTGTCAAGATGGTACTACTCCACCAGGACACAATGCAGTCTATTTTAACTCTCCACAGAGACTTAAAGTGAGATAATGGGAACGTGAGATAATTAAATCCTCCAATCTTCAGCTCAGCGAGATACAAATGTAGACTAGAGCTGGAACTAGAGCTACCATTTACTTGGTTAAGTTGGTCACTACTGGGATGTCAAAGCTTTTATTTTTAACATTTTCGGAAAAAAAAGTGTCTCTATTACGTATGTAGTTTGTCCACCACAGTGAATTGGAACTTGTTTAGTTTTTAAATGTAAAATGTTCTGGTCAGTACATATTTTTAACCCAGTTAAGTTAATAATCATATTTAATGGATCCTTAACAACACTGTTTGAATGTTCTGTGTTTGTGAAAGAAAGTTCAAATCAGCCGATGTATCGTTTTCGTAAATCAAATACTGATATCTGTGTCCAAGTCTTAAAAATCCAGAATTGTCAGTGGTAAACAGGTTTTCAACTTAAATGACATCATATTCATGTCAAATGGTGTCTGTAAGACTGGACAACTCTGGACTAAATATGTAATTAACAGCACAATATTATATTTCAGGTGATGTAACAGGTAAAGCAGCCAGATAGGAATCTGCAAGAATATCTTTAATGCCTGCATTCTTTTTCATCTTCAGTGCTTTTGAGTTTTCCACCCCTGCATACAAGTCCTTTTTTTCCCTCTCTCAGGGAGCAGAGAGAGATAATGGGAACGGCAGCTAATTAAACGCAGGGCCTATTAGCTCTGCACATCAGGGAAGCCATTTCAAAACCATTCCCCAAAGGTTCACACCAGAAGGACTTTTAGATCACAGCAAGTAGAAATTACGAAAAAAATTAGTTTTTAAGTGTTCCTGTATTGTGATGTACTAACATTCATACAGACTGCAGTGCTGAAACTCATCTGATTTTGTAAAACTAAATATGAGGTAAACTTACTACTGTCTGTGACTATGAAGTCTAATGCATCTTGTGCTTTAAAAAAGAATGGAAAAAAAAATAATACTGTGATGTGGATTTTGTAGGTTGTCTGGATATGGAGGTGCCTTCAAACTGGTTTCCCACACTACAGGATTCAGATTCCGTTATCAATGTGTAGCTCTTCTTCGACCTGAGAAGCAATCAGACACTGGACAGATACTGACCCTGCGGCGAGACTCTTCGATGGCTGACAGGAGGGCGTTGTCCCTCTCGTTCTTCAAGAAGCCCTGTGGACGAGGAATAGACAGACAAACAAGAGACAGAGGGAGACGACAATACGCGTGACAAACAGAGAGAGAGAGAGAGAAAAAGAAAGAAAGGAGATATTAGCTCAAACACTGAGAACAAAATGAAGCAGAGTTAAACTGTATGCAGGGAGTTCTAGGGGGACAGATTTAGCAGGCACACCATCATTTGCTCCACAGCAGATAGAAGCTGCTTCTCAATACTCCATCCTATTTTTCTCTGCTCTTCCTACATATGTGCAGTCCCATGCACTGTCAGGATTACTCAAATGTACGTTTGCTGTTTTACACCAGTGTAAAGGCAGGCCAGAGAAGTGCCCATGCTTTTCACGCACCATTTTGCTATGAAACAGCAGTCAGCATAGCCTCCATTTTGGTGTCATCTCAAGATGGCTGCCCCTGCATACATACATCCCCCTCTTCTGGCCCTTCCTATGAAAACGGTAATTATTCACATCCTACTCAACTAATAATAAAACAACTTATCTTATACGCAAGATCTGAGCTATCAAGTTAATAAGTGGCACTTATGTAATGACTGGAGTGCGCAGGAAAGAACAGGATGGCACCCTCCAGAAAGAAAGTCAGGGGCACAGATATGCATGAGGGACAGTCATCTTGAGAAAACACCATGTGAGCACTTTGTTAATGTCCTCTTAGAGCAAACACAAGTGTGTGTCGCTGGCAGTGTTACAATATTAAGACACTGAAGTAAAAACTGTCTTCAAACAAACATAGTGCTCAATACATTCATTTTTGAATTGATCATCAAGACCACAAGATTTCAAAAAATTATGCCAAGGAGCTATTACAGTTTAGCAGAGACCGAGTTAATGTCTAATAACTTACTTAGTTTTATCAATAGGACTGCAACAAATTATTGTTTTTATTAATCTGACAATTCTTTATCAAATATTTTTTGTCAACAGAATGTCTGAGGACAATTTTAAATGGTCACCACAATGTCTGAAAGCCAGAGGTCTTCAAATGTCTCGCTTCTTTCAGACCAACAGTCCAAAATGCAAAGATATTCTACTTTTCAAAACAAAAGTATTTAACTTAGAATTTGAAATGGAGAAAATCAGCAAAAACAAAACTTGTAAAAGCTGGAACCAGAAAATAATGTTTTTTCAATTCATATGTATTGAACTCCTTGTTTCCTGACTGTCGTCGTGTAGTTCAATAATATTTCAGAACACCCTAACCACATGTAGGCCCTGATGTTAAGAACTGTGCCACAAAGACAAACAAAAAACCCAGAACACGAAAAACGGTATCTTTTAAGTGTTTTTTTCCCTTATACTGAGTCCTTGGGAAAAAAACCCACTTAAAATTAATTTCAAAAAGTAAGCATGTTAGCAGTTAAAAAGGAAAATGCCCTGAAATGATAATTCAAAAGATCAGAAAACATCTCTAAAGTGGGTAAATGCCAGAAAAAGATCATGATTCCCATTTTGGCTGAAGTTTACAGCTTTCATTTACAGTAAATCTTTTGTCATTTTCTTTTTTTTTTTTTGTTTATTTAATTTTTTTTTTTTTTTTTTTTTTTTTACAAAAAAGGAAATAAACTGAACCCACGAAAGGAAATTTTGGTGACTATGATGCCTCACTTCTACCTGTACAACGAAACTTAGCCTTGAGATTCAGCTTTGTTGACTTGGAGGTCAGTACACCAGTTGAGAAGTTTTGTGTGTAAATTTACATTCCTGAGATGCAAATGAAAATACTGCTGCTCTTTATTATGCAAGAAAGCTAAGACAGGCTGCATTCTTAGAGTTTATATAACCATAGGCCTTCTACCTCTGACATAACACACTCTGAAGTTGGTGGAAAGTTGTTTCCTCTGTCAAATAATAGAATTTTAATTTATTGATGACATATTTGACACCATCTGTCTTTGCGTCTGAAGTATGTAGGATCAGTTTGAAGAATGAGCACCTGGTGAGAGACACAGCATTTCTCTGAGCTGATCATTCTGCTCTACAGGGATGTGGGTGCTCTTGGCTTCCTTCCTCCTTCCATCTCTCCTCTCTCATCACATCTCTCTTGTGTCCCTATCCCCCCCCACCTGCTCGCTGCTTTGCCTACTTCAGTTTCATTTCCTCCCCTTCCTTTCTGTTCGTGCTCTCAGCCTTCACCTTATTGCATTCACTTGCCCTGACAAATGAGAACAAATTGGAAGCACAAAGGTTCATTGTGCGAATGAATAACCTCTTAAAATAATGTCAACTGTTGACACTGCATTAAAAACTAAACCTTGCCAATGCTAGAAAAGTGTAAAGACAATGTATGATCTCTCAAGGCCAATTAACCTTGCTTCAATGCATTATTCTATCAATATTCAACTAAGAGCTATTCTGTAACTAAATCGGTAACTGTGGCCGGTGCTGATGAAATAATCTAAAGCTTTTCAGGTGCCGATCTAAATACCCTGGTGCTTTCCAGAGGAAAAAAAAAGTCTTAACATCCTTTGAATTGCAGGAAGTGATGTTTAGTCAAAACCACACTGCTGCTGCAGCAGCGAGACTGGTGAACAGAATATTAAGCATAATGTGTACAGCATATAAAGTAAATCTGTGGTGGTGGTGAAGTGGTGTCTTGATCTTTTGTGTTTTATTTCACTTGATTCCTTCCGTGAATAGACGGCTACCCACCTTTTTAAAAGAGCCACCTTGTCAACGGTCCAACATGTAAGCTTTATGATTTATTAGCGGAATATATCAGAAACAAAACACTAGCTCTAGATACAGTTTCTTGTGTTTTTCATGAGTTTCATAACCCCTTAGGTTCTCCTACACACTTTGGAGCAGGACAAAGAGATGGGGTGTTTGCAATTTGCAAGCTCACCACTAGATGTCACTGAATTCTACACACTGGTCATTTAATAGTGACTTTACAAGGGTGGAACTCGTTTTTCTATCTCACCCAATGAGGTTAACCCTGTTTATTGTAACATCAATACCACAGACATTGATGCACTATCATCTGACAGGAGAAGAAGTCAGAGTACAGTAGCCTGGAAGTAACATAGAAAAAAGGAAATCCAAACGACTCTATATTCTATGGTGGAAAGTAGGGCGGTGGTGTATTCTGTTACTGCAGGTGTATGGCTTTACATAGAAAATAACTGGCAGCTGATTTGATCTCATTCTGCACTGCATTATGTGTTTTACATGTCCAGCAGCAGGAAAGACAGTTTTTTACTTTTTCTTATTAAAGTCCTTCATAGAAAGTGATCCATGATACAGAGTTGATAAACTCCATCTTGCTTAATCCTAGTAGACAGCAGTTTGCTACTGCTCTAAGTGGGTCAGTGACGTGCCTTAAAATTTAAGAAACAGCAATCATTAAGGTCACAAGTATCACTGCTGGAATCTACTTGTGTCCTAACACAATTTTAGTTTCTTTGGAAAGTGCTGACATCATGGCAGAAATCAAATGTGTCTTAATGCTTGTAAAATGCAGTTGACTTTGTTTTGCAGTTGAATGCTGACCACTATCTGGCATTAAGAGCGCTAAAATTAAAAGGTCCAACTTGGTCTTGGTAAAAAATGTAATACTATTAATCTATTTGAATCAGTTAAGGAACTAAGTTTCTACTGTTCTCATCCATTTCTTTTATCCTTTCCCTCAAACAGCTCCCTCTCTCTCTCTCTCTTTCTCCATCTCACTTTTTTCCCCAGGAGAGCCTGAGAATAGGTCTATATTTAACCACTCTAACCAGAGGAGAGCTCAGGTCAACGCTCACTGGAGAGCTGCACTGGAAAAGGGAATAGAATAGAAAAGAACAGAGAAGTTGTAAGAGCTACTACAAGAGAACAGGCTGTATTAGTCATTGATGATGACTCGGATTGTTATTCCAGTAAATTGGAGGAGGGGAAATGAGATGATGAGACGGATGTCTTTTCCAGAAACATGCAATGTGTGTGGGGGGGGGGGGGCACATCGGGTAACGCTGGATAACTCTGCTGTGCAGTTACCTCAGCATTTTTACTTCGACTGAAGTACAACGGGAGGCAAAGATTTTTCATTGTTGGCATCTTGTTGCTTGTTGCCAGCTGCACTTTGGACTGCCAACGACTTTGCCTATACAACATTTTTGGTGCCAAATGTAAATTGACAACTTAGCCAACAGCTGTGGCCAAAATTCCCATTTGTCTTCTGATTTAAATGTTCTTTGCTTTCACAGATAATAGTCTTTTTGTTCCAAACGTTAGTGTTAGGATGATATTACTTTTAAAACAACTAACAAAGAACTCTTTATGCACACATAAAATCGCCAATTTTGTCTTCTTTTTTTTTCAAGACTGATACAAACTTTGGATAGTTCCCCCCTAAAAAGCGTTTTTGGTGAGGGCCTTAGTAAAACAATGAAGCTGACCATTCTGAGAAGATTTCAAAGCTTTAATCACAGAAAAGCACAACATAATTGCTGCTAACGTCACAACTGCTGCGTAAATTTGATTAGCACTAAACAGCTGAAAGACTGAGAAACACACTGTACCCAGCGTCTCACACACTGATGACGCTTCAATTCTTTCTTGCATTCATTCCAAAATGGTAAAAATAAACATTAAATAGAGAAAATGTGTCATGTCATGCTAACACATTGACACCATATAAAAAAGAAGACATTTTAGTAGCAGACAAATGCACACTTGTGACTTTCAATGACCAATTCACTGCTGGGCAAAGGGTATATCTAAAGATATACGTTTTCCATTGCCCCACCCCTGTGCTGTGTATCCTCAGAGATCTGCAACCCACTGTGAACACCCACAGCCTGCCGGCCAGACAGCCCAGAAGCTTCCACAGGAAGACAGACGGAGAAAATTTTATAATTACAGATAAATGGGAAAATACTCCAATACTGTTAGATACACACAGCGGATGTGCATCGAGAAAGAGAGGCTGAATTTGGTAAAGAGGGTAGAACCGAGGGCTATTCTGCGTTCAATTGAAAATACAACCGATCGAAGTTTTAATCTTTGTCTCTAATTTTGCCACAGTGTGCAGTTTTTATGAAACACCAGTGGACATCGGACTGCTCTCTAAAATGCACCTTACTTAAAGTCATGGAATAAAATTAGCATATTTTAGGAATTCACATAAACTAGTCCTTTAACATAACATATCTGGCGAGTGTGTGTGTGTGTCTCTTGAAATACGCATGTTAACTTGCATGCATGCATGCGCTCATGTCTCTGTGCTGGTACACACAGGCCTTCATTCTATTAGCCTTGGTCAAGACAGTCACACTGTCTGCACCTGAATGCAATCTTAAAGTATGTTCAGTGGAATCAGCAAGTCTGATTTTTCACTCTTTCGATCTGGCCTCATGGTTATTACACACTAAGAGATAAGAGATAAGAGATATACACAGTCTCAAGGAATCTAAAGGCTACGTAAGGACACCGTAAAAGAGCAGTTAAGGGGGTAATAAAGACTGGGAGCCTTGCTCTCTGTGCCAGTCATCATGGATGTAAGAGTGGGAGGCTTTCTGTCCTCATTTGCCATGACACAATGAGCCGACCAGTGCCTCTGTGTGTGTGTGTGCGCACGCATGTGAGTTTGTGAGTGTGTGTGTGTGTGTGTGTGTGTGTGTGTGTGTGAAACCCCACCCTTCACTCCTTCACTTCCTGTGTAGCAAAAATATATATGTTAAGTACTACAGCACATATACACATAGGTGAATATATACTGAGACAGTGATGTCTACCTCAAATCATTAACGATCATTTTATACAATCATTATCATCATCACCATCATCATCATCATCATCATCATCATCATCATCATCATCATCACCATCTGCATGGACGCCATACAGCCATAGACAACGTAGCATAACCAGAGAAGACATGGAGAAAGACAGTGAGGTGACAAAAAAGTGACAGACAAAGCATATGCCTGTCTGTGAGTGAGTGAGTGAGTGAGTGAGTGAGTGAGTGAGTGAGTGAGTGAGTGAGTGAGTGAGTGAGTGAGTGAGTGAGTGAGTGTGTATTTCCATGTGTATAGGCAATACTCACTCATGCTGATCGCCTGCCTGCCTGGCAGACAGACTGACAGATGAAAAGACTGGTTCAGACAAGAAAGAGTAAAAAATAGTTTTTCATTTCTTTGTCTGTGGCCAGGTATCTGAGCTTTGACAGCACAGGAGACTTGCATCGCCCCTTCGCCTCTCCATCCCTCTGTGTCGCTGTGTCAGGGCAGCAGCAGTGGCCGCCATGCTGGGGCGTGTTCCCTGTGCCCTTTTTTGAGCCGGCATGGCGGTCCGCTTGCAGCCTTTCCCCGTTCAAAAGCAGGCCAGTGACACTTGTGCATGAGCCGGAGTACCGAGTGGAAGTGCCACATCAAGACTCATTGGAGGTGGTTTTATTGTTGGAGGGCCGTACCAACTGAGCGCTCAGACACAGGGGGGATCCACGAGAAGGAACTATGGATTCATATAGAATATCAGTTCCTACCATCAGCTGAGTCCCCCCTCCCTCAGCCCTCACCCTCACTCTCTCTCTCACTCCTTCACTTCATCCCAGCATCTCTGGCGGCCCTCCGCCTCCTCCCTCCCTCAGTCCCACTCATTTTCTTCCTTTTTTATCCATCTATGCATCCTTCCTTTCTTCCCTCCCTCTCTCCTCCCTCCCTCAGCTCAACGCAATTATAGTAATGGATTTTTTCCCCCTCGGTTGATGGCTTCCGACATCCTGTCTTGAAATGAGGCTAATCATGCTCTTAAGGGTCATGTTTAGTTAATGAAGGGTTTGGGAGGCACATGTGGGAAGAGGAGGGGGGCATTCCTA
This sequence comes from Lutjanus erythropterus, assembly GCF_056507025.1. Taxonomy (NCBI): domain Eukaryota; kingdom Metazoa; phylum Chordata; class Actinopteri; order Lutjaniformes; family Lutjanidae; genus Lutjanus; species Lutjanus erythropterus. Next base: position 11,394,680 of record NC_139329.1, read on the forward strand.
TATGCAGGCTCACTATCACAGCACACACAAAGCAAGTGTGTTAATACACACACCTCCACTTGCAGTATTGTGCACATCACACAGGCACATGCCATATATAGCCGCTTTCATATGCGCAGGCCAGCGCACAGGGAAAAAATGCATGCACCCACGTGCAGTGAAATCTACGCTAGACACGCACATTCATTCATAAGCACATGGAGAGACACTGCATACGCCAGCAATCGATCGCGACTGACACAGATACAGGCATGCAAACACAGCACAAGGAGCCTGTGCATAACACACACACACACACACATACACACACACACATTCTGTGAAGCTATGTCAGGAGTGTTCGTCTATCTCAGCAGATGCTCTGGGCTTAGCCAACTGCATCCACTGAACGCATGCCATCTCTGCTGAGGGATATGTGTGTGTATGTAAGGAGCTGGGGAGGGAGAGAAAGGATGCAGGCTAAATAGGAGAAGGAGGAAAAGACAAAAAAAATCAGAGGAAAGAAGGTAAAGTGAAAGAGAAAAAAGACATAAGCAGAGGGACCAGCTGAAAGAGAGTGGGCTGAGGAAAAGGAGAGAGAGAGACAGAGCCCTGGCAGAGAAAGACGGTGAAAAGTGAGACGAGGACACAGACACAGAAAAAAATGAAGCCGGTCGCCATTTTTCTACCAGCACCGCTCTCTGCCTTCCACTTCTACAGTTTGATTATTTTGCCAGTTTTTTCATTTGACTGCTATCTATTTTCCCTGATATTTCCATCTTTCCTCTATATTGGTCTTTGTCATCCTCCTTTCTTTACCATTGTATATATGTATATATATATATATATTTTTTTTTTTTTATTACATTGAAAACGAGTAACCCTGAAGCACTGAATGCCGAGCCACAGCGATTCATTCACTACAATTATCAACACAGAGAACATATCGTACAAGTGCAAAACTGACAGAACATAGTGCAAGGATACTATGCAACGACAGCTAGTAGTAATTCTATTCACAGATGTGTTGGAACTTGGTAGCATTAGGGTGGGTTGTTGAAATCCAAAGAGATTCATTATGAAATGTGCTTTTTAGTTACAATTTTTAAATGCATGTTAGGACCTTGTTTACATCTGTCTAAATCCCTGATTCTGTATGCATCCATGATTGCATGTAGGAACTATGACAATGTGAAAAAAGCCTACTAATCATATACTAGTTTAGGTCCATCAATTATGGTTACTATCTAACATTTTTTTGCCAAATTTCAACATTTTAGTTAGTCATGTAGGTGTGACAGCAAAGATAGCCTTTGCTGTACAACTGTATCACAGTACACGGGGTACAAAATGATCATTTACAGTGTTCACTGAAAGAATTGCACTTCAGTATCATGGAATTTACTCATGTGCTTACTCTATATTTGTGCAGAAAAATCTGAATATCTGATGATGGGGTGAGGCATCCAGTAAATGTATACACATTTTAACTATACACTGAGAGAAACAGCATGAAAACCTATATTAACAAAGCAAATTCATTGTTAAAACTGAACAAGTTGCCCTCTGAGAATGTAGACTATAAACATGGTCCACACATAACTAGCCACTCCTACATCCATGAAGCCCTAAATCTAGGACTCTGTGTCTATATAGCCTTCTATAGTAAGATCCTCACTAATTTGCGTTCAGCCATACATATAGGCACATTATTCACACACCACTTCCCTCACTATGTGTGTGTGTGTGTGTGTGTGTGTGTGTGTGTGTGTGTGTGTGTATTCCACACACAAACTGCAGGGGCACGTATCAGCTCACTCATGCAAAACACATACACACACTCACACACTGAAAATCCACAATCCCATGGCCTGACATCATTTAAAGCAAAATTCAACCATTAAAATATACCAATGATCTTAGACGGTTCAACGATACTGGTGCATCTCAACATACCTCCCATGAACCTAAAAACTAGAGAGTCTCTTGTGTCATTTCCTAATCAGATATACCCTGGAGCTGTCATACACTGAAGTCAGTCTTTCTGTAGTTCAGTTTAACTGGGGAGACAGAGACACATATGGAGCTCAGGGAAATGCAGCAACTTCCATGAACCAGGACAAAGGAGGATAAAGCAAAAAAGGAAAGGAATATCAGGTTGAAGAGAAAGGTAAAGATGGGATACAGATCCGTGGTGAGGCATTACAAAGTGCAGCAATACAAAAGATTGGGCACTGTTAATAAAATGAACACCACAAACTACTAAATGTTTTAACCATGTCAGTAATAGGTAACTGAATTTATTTTTTTTAGCACTGCACTTCTGTTGCCTTGTCAGACTCACAGTGGACATCAATGGGAAAAAAGTCAAAATGAATGCAATGTTTTTTATTCCACACATTTTTTTGGTCAAAACCTGCTGCCTACATTACCCACAATGCAACTCTATCACCAACAGTCCAGCCAGAGGATTAAGGGCATTACGCTTGTAGAGACTTATGTGAAATAAGAGGATTTCATTCAACATGACGAGAAAAGTTTTTGGCAAGTTATTTATTTTCATCTGGTTTCCTTTTAACTAACTTTAATCAGTATGATACAGTTAGAGATTAGTCAGTATGATAATGTCATACCATGATTATAGTGACTAGAATTACCACGGCTTTCATTATTATTGCTTAATTGTTAAAATGTGCTGAAAATGTTCAGACAGTACTGATACACACTGACATTATTTCACCAAGTTTTAAGTTGAAAGTCGCATACTTTGCTACATCAGTGTTTTCACTGATGCAAAACAACCTCAACTTTTCAAAGCACAGTAATCAAAAATAGATATCACGATAATTTAAATCTGGAACATTAACACCAGTTATTAAGGTGTTATCAATACCGTAACACTGTATGTTTTAAATTAAAGCTTTACTGTTGCCTTTTGTCCTACTCATAGTATGTCAATCCTGCTTTCTGTTGCTGTCTTGTAATGTCTACGCACCCATTAACACTGAGTGACCACAAAGAAAGACACCCTTATACTTTTGTCATGCAATCTACAACAAATATTACAACCCCATTGTTTGTTTAAAGGTGTAGTTTGTGGTGTTGAAAGTAATTTTGAATGTTTTTTTTCTTCCATATATGTTGATGAAGCAAATAAAATATTAGAAAATATTTCAGTATAATTGAGTCCAAGTAGGGCATCACAAGATTCTGGCTTTGGCCAAGGTTGTGGACAAATGGCTCAATTAACCATTGAAAGACAGATGTGACAGAGATGTTGGAGGCTTTGTTAAAGCCCCACTATGCCCTTAGTCTATAACCCTATTTTTAATCAGACAAGTTCCTCTGTAGTTGTTATTGTGTTTATTGCTGAATGAGCCAATTAGAAAAAAAAAACTAAGAGGGCTACAGGGCTTTTTTTTTGTTTGTTTTTTCCAGAGAGCCATGTCATTCTTTTAATGATTGCTTATATAAACTATTTCTCAGTATATGGGCCTTACAGTGAATGCCAATACAATACTACTTTCTCAGCAGACTCACCTCACCTTCCCAGAATTTGCTTGTTCAAATGGGAGATGTGGATTTATTTGTAACACACCAGAGGAATTCTTCTGAAATGACATTTTGCAATGAGCTGTCTTCTTAGAAGCCAATACAAGGGTAAAGAGCAAGAGCAGAAAGGGAGGTGTGTGTGCAAGACAGAGAAACTAAGTGCTCTTCCAGTCAATCAGTCAGACTCACCCAGGCTGGCATACATCCGGCTGACCGAGAAGAATGGAAGACAGTGGTACAACTTAATGTAAAATGATGGAAGGTGGGCCGTGATAGTAAAAGAGAAAAATATAGGGAGAGAAAAGCTGGTGAGACATGGATTTAAACTGGTGTAATGTCTATGGCTCTACCCTATCATGCTATAAGGGTGTATGCTGTACAGACTGTGAGCCCTTTAAGGTAAATTTGTAATTTGTGCTGTTGGGCCATATAAATAAAGAGATGAGAGATGAAGAGATGGAGAGAGATAAGAGAAATGGCTGGAGCTCGGGCAAATCCAACAGCTTTTCTGAGGCACAGGAAGAGACGGGGTAGGAGTGGTAGGACAGAGGAAAAAGAGAAAACAGAGGAAGAAGATAGAAGATACAGATCCTTGTGAACTGTTACAAAGTGAAGTGTTGATTATGCTTTGTTAGTAATATGAAGACCACAAATAAATACATGCAGGAACCCAACGTCAAAAAAGTACTGAATTGTACATCTATAACACTACTGCACTTATGATTGTTTAAAAAAAACATCAAAATCAGTGCAGCACAAGCAGAGATATCATCCTTCTAAATACACTCCTCTTTCATCCTTGTGAAAACCTGACGCCTACACTACCAGCAATACAACTTTACTGCTGACAGTTCAGTTGAAGGGTGTGTTATGCCAGTGGCAGCTAACGTAGCCTCAAGCCTCTAGCCTCAAGCAGAACTAAGGAAAGGGTTACAGGGGTTTTTTCAGTGCAACTCTACAGATACTGTTCAGTGTCAATCTTTGCATTCAGTGTTAAACTCACTCCTGTTACATGATGCCTCCACACAGTAAATTCAATGGTGAAAAACAAACAAACAAACAAACAGGAACTCAAATGAAGCTAGAGTGTCACTATGACCTGCTTGTCAGTTTATCTTCTATGACAGCAATAACTTGTAATAATACGCAAAAATCTATTTCAATTCTTGGCTGTTACCTGGTTTGTGTAATCCTTCTGCAGGCCAATGTGTGAACTATTAGGCTTTTATAATAATATACTATTAGGCAATACACACATGCTATAAACCACAGAGATTCAGTTAAAAGCTACAAACGTACTGAGAGCTGAACACAAAAAGGTTTATACAATGTCTTTCTCTCTGGTCTCTTGCATAGACATGAGTTGAATGTTACCATACATGCTTGTTTGAAGGGGAGAAGGGGGATCGTCACATGTGGGCTGCAGTCAGAGACATCAACACAACACTCTTGGAAGTGGGCCAGGCGCTCTTTGGCCCAACTCTAGAGATGGTCCATCTTGGGCGTAACTCAGCCAAAGATGGCTTCATAGACCCATTACTCTCATCGCTCTAGTTGTGATGTCTGAAACAACCTATATTTCACTGCGTCCTTTTGCTTATCACATAAAACAGACACCGGTGAGTCTTTTGCTGGTGAAACACTATATAGGTGTCACAAGACTGAAAAGTAGGGCTGAAAAACTAATCAAAATTTTATTGAAATCACAATATGATCTACTACAATTTTCATATTGCAGGATGCTCAATATTTGTTAAAGGCAAAGTGTGTGTAAAATAGCTTTTTAAATCAAATATTGTGGTAGTTGTGGTACTGAGGTTTCCTAGCCAACACATCATTCTCTAGACCTCAGAAAACATCTTTGTTTAGTACAGATTCCTGAAAAAACATAACACACCCTAAATGTTTTAATGTGTTTTTCAATGAAAATGAGAATGTTGTAAGAATTATCCTTTCCTGTAATATCACATATCATATCGCAAATGCAATATTGGTCAAAATATCTGCAATTACATATTTCTTCAAAATCATTCGGCCCTACTGCAAAGCTAGCAACCAAGTGAACTCATGGCCTGGTAGGTCACTCATACCTGTATGTCAGTGTCTTTGACTGGCTCCAGGGGCTCAAAAGTGGTGGCAGCACTTAGACTTTCCAACCTCTGAGAAATGTGGAAGATGTCTAATCCTCTGGAACCAAGGAGGATTGACCTGAGAGTAAGACAGGGAGGTGGTGAGAATGAATGAATGTAATGGAAGGACTACACTGAAACTGACAATGAACTGCAGCTTTGTTCAACACCCAGTAGAGGGCACAAGAGGCTTTGCTACTATTGCAGTACTATCCATTGGTTAGATGATATGACAAAACAGCTCAAAATGTAAGGTTCGTGTTCAGGTATTTGTAAGGAGAATTAACAAATTTCAAAATAAAAGTTATTTATAAAAGACTGAATTTGTCAAACATGGTTCAATGAACCCTTACGTTACATATTTTTAAGACAAGAAGACAACTTTAATTTTGAATTTTACATTTCATAGTCGTTAACTACATTATGTATGTCCCCATTAAGATTCTAAATAGTATGTCAAAATCAGAAGGTGTGATCTTTAGACATGGAGGACAGAAGCCAGGACAACTATGGACGGGTGTCACAAATACTCCTATATCCAAGGTTAGAGGAGGATTATTCAGTCATGGAAGTATCTGCTTGAATGTTTTTTTAATGCAGTCTCCTGATAAAACTCAAATATTAATTACATAACTATCTATTTTTACCAGAATAAAAGGGACACATCAAAGTGGCAGGGGAGGGATATGCAAATGACAATGCAAATGTTCTTGTATTACAGAAGGTTATGTATGGAGCACAATACAGTAACATGGAACATATTCCTTACGCTTTTACGTCGGCAGCATCTTGTGAGGTGCGGGTCAGGGTGCGGGATCGAAGCCTCTCCCCTGCCTGCTGGATCTCCTGGAGGTTCCTTTCAACATGTGGCAGCTCTGATACGGCTTCTGTCTCTGCAGCTAGCTGCTCTGCCTGCTGCAGCAGCTCCCCAAAGCCCTCTGTATCCATACCTCTAGACAGAGACAGGAACAGTGTTTAAATGACAAAATACAGAGACAGTCTATTTGGATTAGGGCAGTACAATGTTGTAAAAAAGTCTAATTGTGATTATTTTGACTGACATTGCAATATAATTAGTTGGAATGATCATTTTTGCATTACGATTTTCATTTTTACCAGAAATAAAAACTGTATAAATAAAAGCATGATGATGTGATGTTTGTTATGGTCTGTAAAAACAAAACACTTTTTTTCTTTCATCTGGAGAGCAAGATTTTTCAGCCAGGGAATATCTGCAGCACTACAGTACTTCATTATCATGCTTTTTTTCCTCACACACTTTTCCTCGTTCAAAGAGTTGGATATTGCACTTGGCCATATTGTGATTTTAATAATACTACAATTAACTGTGCAGTCCTAATTTGAATTAGGGGGGTGGGGCAGGGGAGCATGTGCATAAAGTGTTGACATGATATAAAAAATATCTTCTGATCATGAATCCTGTTACTGTACAGTTTTGTGGTTTAAACAGACTGGACTAGTCACAGACAAACTTTCATCTCCTACACAAAACATCTGTCACTGCACTTCATTATAGTAAGTCATGATGAACTTCAGATGTCCAGATGCTGTCTCTCCCTGTTCATCTCCTCAGTGTATGTCAGTGTTCAAGTTTGCTGTCTGATATATATATATATATGTATATATATATATATATATATATATATATTTAACTGTCAGAGTGAAAATGATGTAAATTATCCTGGCTGTCTTAATACAAAAACATGAATATTACACACCACTTAATTATACAGCCTGACCTGAAAAATGCTGAGGATTTTTCCCAGAGGACAATATTATATTAAAGACATAAACTCTTAAACTATTATTAACTATTACTATTAACTATAAATGGTGACCTTTGGCTGCATGTCAAACCCAATACACATGAGTACAGAGCAAACAAAAAAGAAGTTACTGTGTTAGTACGGACATGTATATATTGAATATTGTGAAGTACACATATAGACAATGTACATGCACACATCAGAAATAAAATTGCTTTATTCATGAAACTTAATCACACGGACTGTTGATATACAGTCTATGACTGGATCACTGCCATAAACATTCGCAGTATAGTTGCCAACTATATGGCACGTGCCATACAAACTGAAACTATATGTAGCCTAGAGTTTACATGACATGCAGATGTCTTAACATTTTTGACAGCTTATATAAACAGACTGACGGCTGCATCGCGCGCATGGAGTGCAGTGGTTGTCAGATTAGCTTAGTGTTAGCACAATGCTAACTGCGCGGCTAGCTAGTTTTGAAAGTGTCCCTACTTGTGACAACAACAGTAGACAGTGTTAAGGGTATTCTCAATTTTTGAGAAGGAATTGGATACCAAAGTTACAACCCTGTCAATAACCTCGTGCCTAGACAGTTATCCTTTCCGGTCTAGCTTTGTTAGTATGCTACCCTTGTTAGCTTTGTGTGAAAATGAATGGCGCTCAGTAGTTAGCCAGCAGGCTACATGGCTAACGGCTAATGTTCTCTCACATGCTCACAGTACACATGTTCATATTGATCGCACACTGTGTCAGGCAGACAAGCTTCGTACCTGTTGTGTGGGACAGATGAAAGTATGGTCCTGTCTGTATTCCTCCGGTGAATATGTTTACAATTATTACCTGTTGCCGTTCAATTTTGCTCAGCAACAGTACAACATACAGTTAAGTATATATTATTTGCCCCGGCACTTCTGGAGTCGATGCTGATTGGCCGATCCCCGGTCCGTCCCGGAAATCACGCTTGATCGCCTCCTTCAAGACGCGTCAAAGCCCACTGCTCTGCCAGCTGGACGGGAGGACTTTGACAAACAGTCCAACAGCAAACTGTAGTCGTGAAACTGCAGCTGCCTCCTCTATTGCAGAAACATGCAACTCAACTTAGATAAAAGAAACAACAGTCAAACCTAAAAATCATGTCATGCCATCAAGGCTGCTTAAATACCAGAGTGGGACAAAGATATTCTCTTTTCTGTGGTTTAAGACAAAAAGAGGTGACAAGTTTTCAGATATGGGGCAAGTTTTTTGAACATTGTGAGGAGAATTATGATACTACTTTTTCATCAAAATAGACTGTACTTTTTAGTTACAGCTTGACTAAAAGCACATGACTAATCAGAGTAACACAATTTCTCCATCCTCTATGCCTACACAATATGCTTAGAGCTGAAGGCAAGAAAAACACCCTTTATGCAAAGTTCAGATATACATTTGCTTTCACACTCAGTTATATTCACAATTGTTTTTGCAAGGGAATCTAACATTGCATGTATTTCTTTGGTATGTATTTTTCTCGTCTTTTTATGTACCCAACATATCACAACTACCCAACATTGTTGAACTGTTTACATTTTAAATGTTCAAGGCCAGTATATGAGGCAACACTGCATTACTCCTTTGAGATTAACTAGGTCATATGAGACAGCTCTGTGGAGTGTAGCTAAAAGCAAAAAACATGCTGGGCTCAAGGGAATATAGTGCAATCTAAGTTAGTAAATTAGTAGACACTTTATCTCTGTTGTACAGAGTTTCTGCTTGCAATAGTGACATATAAGTTTTAAAATGTTTGACTCTCTTGGTGTTTGTACTTGTCTTGGGACATTTCTCATAAGAATCACAAATCGCACATAGAAATAGCTAAAAAATTGTTGTCAAGAGCTCTGCACAACCAGTATGTAAAATTCATCACAGCATTAGTAGAAAGTAGCAAAAAATTAAAGCTGTAAATGCATTTCTCTATTTTAACTTAGTTTAACATACCACACTATAAAACTGATCTTTTTTCACTGGTCACACAAAGTTTTGGGTCTGCTTTCACTTTTTTTTCCCTTAACAATGTTATCTGCTTTGCAAAATGCAGAAAATATTGCATGTTTCTTTTGATTGTTTCTGTATACTGTTGGTCAGTAGTTTTCATCAATGAGTCACTAAATTGTTATAGTACCCTTTATAATTCTCAACTATTCCTCATGTATATCTCATTTGAAAGATTTCATTGTCACCACTATAAATGTTTAAAGACAGAAAACCTGAATTAAAAAATTACTTAACTTCCTTCACTCAACATTTTTACTTTAACTTCATGCAGCAGCATCTCGCAATTAACCCTTCCATCCAGGCAAAATGCTGAGATGTCTTTGTCTTTATCAAACATATTTAACACAGCTTTCCACTCCAAAGTTGACATTTCACATCACTACTGAAAAATAAAGTTTCTGGGATAGGCTAGATGTCTTTGCTGAGCAACTGTCTGGATGTCATGGAGAGAGGGCTTGTCATACTGTTTAACATAAATTTAAATAGTGCTGACGTCCTTTGCTCTTTCACTTAAGCTCTTGTCGTTGCCTCGTGAGAAGAAACCACTGGCTGTAAATTTAATCTCAAAGCCCAGATGGCTGCTTCCAGGTTACAGTCTGTTGCTTAGTTAGGACAGATCTGGTCACGTGGAGAAAAAAGTCCCAGAGCTACTTCATTATATAATAAAGTGTGTACAACTGTTGTCTCTGTTATACAACACAGAAAGCAGACACAGAGAATCACAGGCTTGCGTGCCTGTTTACAAGAAAACTAAATCCTGACTGGACTTTATTTATTACAGTTATTGTAAACATTCAATTTAGTATTTGTATGAATGAAATACAAGCAGCAAATTTAACTACATTTAATTTACTCCAAAATACCTAAATGTTCTGCACAGACTAAAGTATATGTATAGAAATGTATTTGTGCAGCGCCCTCACTCCAACACCTCTCCAAATCATGTCTATGGGTCCTGTTTGTGTATGTGTATTGTATGTAACACAGTGGAAAATGAAATTTCCTCTGAGGGAATAATGAAGTATGTTGTCTATTTCTCTTTTTTTTTCACAGCAAACATTTTTACAAGTCACAGGAGGAGAACCGCATGAGTGATTAACACCATCACTAATTGTTCAATTCAATTTTAAGGCACTGGTATTGTGCATGATGACTCACTGGTCATTGAACATTTAAACTGTACTGAACTAATTATATTAGTAGTCACTCAGACTTTGTTTTCCTGTCTTGACCTTTTAAAATATCAAGAAAGAAAAAGTAGGTTGTTCTTCCAGGAGCATTTGGCCTAAATCATTGTATATTCAGTGGTTTGAACTTAAAAAAAAAAAAAAAAAAAATGTATTATCTGTATAGTTTTGCTGTAGTAGTTTTCGCTCCCTTTGCATTTTAGACTTTTGATACCTCATCACCTTCTTATGTTAGCATTTCTCTGCAGCTACTGTTACCATTACCATTACATTTTCTAGTTGCATTTGTATACAACCAATAAACATCAACAAATTGCATGCTTTTATCAAGAAAAGGAAAAAACCCATATACAGCTCTAATGACTTTGAGTTTTTATATTAGCTGTGGCCAAGTTGTGATCCAGTCTACAAAACACATTGTTCTCCTAATTTGTCCTGCTTTTTTGTGACCCAAATCAAGGACTTGATGGGGAAATGTAGGCCAGTGTCTAACTGGCCTACATTTCCCCATCTTCTAGATCATGATTCTCTGTCTGATAGAAAACCTCAAAAGTCTGCCTTGTATTGTAGACATCATTATAAATTATAGAACAATAAATAATAAATCCTTTTAGTACTGTGTTGTGTATATTTGATGTAGTATATTCACATACAATTCAACTTCTGAATGAAAAATCTGAACTTTGTGCTGTCACTTCTGGTCATGATCAAAAATATGGGTATGTTTTCACAAAATAACTGATGTTAATAAAACTTCAGGGGCATCAGAATACACAAATAACCTAGATTCAGCTTTAGTCTACTGCCTGTGTAATAACTAACAATTTGTCTGTTGTATCCCAGTAAGCTATGACAGTGTGGCAGTGAGCCAGCATGAAGAATACCAGGGTGAAGTGAAAATGTGAAACAACAATAATAAATTCTAAATTCACTCATCAGCTGGACTAGAATGCAGATTCCTGTTGGATGATTTTGTTGGATGGCAGAGAGTGAACAATCTGCAGCTGACGATAACCAAGGCAAAGCAGCTGACTGGGGACTTCTGTAGGACTAAGCCTCGTCTCTGACCCCTGTATCCATCCAGGGGGAGGATGTTGAGGTGGTTACCTCTAATAAAAATCTTAGAGTTCACCTGGATGGCAGGCAAGAGAGGGCTGGGAAATCAAGGGCCCTCTACAAGAAAACTCTACTCTCTGCGGAGGCTCAGAGGCTTCAACGTCTGCAACAAGACGCTACAGATGTTCCAATAATCTGTGGTGGCCAGTGCTATCTTTTATGCTGCTGTGTGCTGCGGCTGAGTCTGTGTGTGTCAATACTGATACTTTTTCATCAATCTACTGTCCACAAAAAGTTACCAGTCTGAGTGCTTTTAGGGTTCTGTGTTGCACCCTGCAGAGGGTGCTGTTGAACTGGATAAGATGAGAAGCCCCAAGTTGCCACATCACCAGTTTGGGTTTAACCATAGGTCTTCACAGGCTGCAACTACAGCTATGAAGGTGTGTATATGGGCTCGTTGGTCTAGGGGTATGATTCTCGCTTAGGGTGCGAGAGGTCCCGGGTTCAAATCCCGGACGAGCCCTGTTTTTAACCCCTGAGAGTCACAGAAACCTAAGCAGAAGTTGTAAAGTTTCTCAAACAAAATGTGTTTTGCAGGACTATGAAGTATGACATGCAAAAGCCCACAATATTAAAAATAGGACAGCACCAAATCATTCAACAAAAAAGCAAAGCATAAACTGTTTTTCTTCTTACATACTGACAAAAACATCCACTTTGCCACTCACCATGGAGGAGAATCACATTTTTTTCAACATCATGCTCAAAAGTGAACAGCATTATACTTAAGGTGAATGCTTGCTTGGCTTGAATTTCCTCGTGATGGACTGTCTCACGAAAAGCTTTCTGTTTTCTCTAATATGTGTATGATATACACATATATTTCTCTATATATGTCAATGAAATTACAATTAATTGTGTCTAGTTTGGGAATCCATTAAGTCAGTATTTTAAGCAAACTCTAATAATCTCAGCTCTGCCATTTTCACTTCTTGCCAGAGGACAGATGTCTATGCTTTGCTATGCTTTTGTCTATGCTATGTTATGCCTTAAAGTTCACTGAGTGAACTGTCCAGTCAGTTAATATTCTCACCTACGGTCATGAACGGTGGGTCATGACTGAAAGAACAAGATCATGAATACAAGTGGCCGAAATGGGATTTCTCAGGAGGGTGGCTGTCATCTCCCTTAGGGATAGGGTGAGAAACTCAGTCATCCGTGAGGAATTCGGAGTAGAGCTACTACTCCTTTACGTAGAAAGGAGCCAGCTGAGGTGGTTTGGGCATCTTGTAAGGATGCCACCTGGTTGCCTTGGCCACGGGGCAGACCGAGGACTAGATGGAGGGATTATATCGCTGCCCTGGCCTGGGAATGACACGGGATCCCCCAGTCAGAGCTGGTTAATGTAGCCGGGTATTCTGGGGTCCCCTGCTGGAACTGTTACCCCCCGCAACCCAATTTTGGATATGCGGTTGAAGATGGATGGACGGATGGATAGATGGATCATGCAGTCAGTTTTGTGTGTGTGTGTGTGTGTGTGTGTGTGTGTGTGTGTGTGTGTGTGTGTGTGTGTGTGTGTGTGCATGCATGACCAATGTGGCTGGAGCTACTATCACAGCTAATCTTGAACACCAATCAGTGCTCTGTGCTCTGTAAAAATAGTCTCCAAGTGCACATTTATGACTATACTCTAGGACCTCTTGTGGTTATGATTCCCAATTTTTTTAAATCCTTGAAAAACCTATATAAAACCTATTTATAACCTGTTGTGACTGCTGACTTCTCATTCCTCTTAACCAGCCAGTGGGAGCTGCAAGTCAGCAACAAGTGATAGGCTAAAACAAGACTTAACTTCTAGCAGCGTTTCAGGAGCATAAGTAGCTATATGCAACAAGTTAAATGTAATTAAATTACAAAATAAATTTAATTGTAACCTGTTACAGTTACTGAGAAAGAACTATGTTATTATTAATTTAGTTATTAATCTAAATGTTGGTGCTTACAAAAGGGTTACATCCTAATATTCTCTTCAAGTAACCTGGTGGAGATCTACACTCTACCTGAGCACACTCTTCCAGCAAGCATTTTTATGCATGACGAAGAAAGCACATGGCTGTTGACTGATCTTGTCACTTAAAGTACTGCACATCAAAGCAATGTTCAGAAGGCACTGTTTGACTAAATGAGATGCAGAAAACCTAGATGCCACATCACCAGTTTAATGACGTTAGTTGCAGGCCTTGAAGACAGACATAAACAGGTGTTACTAGTTTAGCAGCTGGCTCGTTGGTCTAGGGGTATGATTCTCGCTTTGGGTGCGAGAGGTCCCGGGTTCAAATCCCGGACGAGCCCTCTTTTTAACCCCTGGGGGGTCACAGAAGTTTGAAGAACTACTGTAGAGCTTATTTCTGAGGCAAATGTAAAAGTACAATGCTGCAGCCTGAGTTTCTACATATGTCCTCTCAGGTTATCAAGCATATTTAACTATCAATACTTTTTCAAGACAAGACAAAAAAGGTCTTTTTTGGTAACTAGCAGTACTTCCCCTTTTGCTGTAATACTGAATATCATTTTTTAATACTAGTATTGTATCAAAGTTTAAAATTCTGGTATCATGGCATTTTTATGCTCACACTGATACTGTAAAGGAACACTAACATGAACATGAAGGTGCTGAATAAAACTAAACGGGTGTGGAGAAAGGAATATGACTTAACCAAGGATACACAGAGGGAAGAAATGTAAGATTTTTTTGGCTGTACTTACTTGCCTTAAAGTGGGTTGTGTTGTAAATAGATCTCTGTTCTTCTGAACTTCCCTGAGATGTCCCAGACGCTCGTCTATGAAAACAAACATCAACAAATGTAATATCAAGTGAATCTGACAGCAATCTTGTCTCGCTATTGCACCTACTTGTTAGAAGCATTCTACCAGCAGTCAGATCTTACTATACTGATAATCCCTATGCACTCTGTAAGTATAACAACAGTATCACAAGTATAACATTATTATACTTGACATGTTGCTATATCTAATTGCAATTATTTTGACTTACACTGATTTGCGATACTGGATGGAAGGATAATTTTTACATCATTATTCTCATTTTCATTGAAAAACACATCAAAACAATAATGGTTATTTTTTCAGGGATCTGTTCTAAACAAAGTTGTTTTCTGAAGTCTAGAGAATTATGTGTTGGCTAGGACACTTCTACAGCACCACAATATTTATTTAAAATAGTATTTTCACACACATTTCACCTTTAACAAATATTGAGCATCTTGCAATTTGAAAACTGCAGTAGATCATTTTGCGATTTCAATAAAATTTAAATTTACTGGTCGGCCCAAGTCATAATTTCAAAAGCATGGTGGTAACAAAATTAACACATTACACTTAAAATGATACAACAGGCTCATGTGTAATGCCAATGCAGTTAAAAAGAGGGTAAACTCTCAGCACACACAACCTGTGATTGTCTCTGGATACTGAACTTAACCAGAGCTCAATACAACTGCTAATCTTTATGCAATTTCAGCCCATAACTGTGGTCAACCATTGAATTATGAAAGACCTTGTAAAACTGCATGTATTAAACAGAACTGGCTAATGAAAAGTTCATGAAACAATTTGTAAATAAATAATAACTAGAGCTAGATCAATCATTAGCCAGAAAATCAAATGTAAGATAGCTTATCTTCAGGACAAGTTACCTGACTTCATAAACTTAATGTTAACGATTACTTAAAATCTGGTGAGTCTGAACACACAAGAGACTAACGAGCTCAGAGGTTTCCACACTTTGATGAATAAATTATTTAAATTACTTTTCTTGGCGTGAAACATTTTAACCACAGTTAGTGTTAACAACCGGCGAAACTCACCTGTTTAAAATGTAAGCTAGCACACGACAGACTTGGTTAAATTAGCTGTACAACATTCACCACAGCCCTGGTCCTTTTCTCTGTAGTTTGAATTCCCTGCTTCAGTATCTTCCAGTCGTTCAAGTGAAGCCATTTTATGTTGGACACAAAACAAGCAACTTGCTACGAAAGCTGTTAAAGTATTTCTAACGCATAACAAAATTATCATTAGCTAACGTTAGCTAGCTTCTGCGACAACTAGCCTGGGACGTTAAGCATCGGTACACTGCAGGTGACCATCAAAATAAAAGTATGCATATTGGAATGACGTATTGGTCTTTTGTTTAAAATGAAATACTGGTATTACAAAGCAAAATGTTGGCTCATTCATCTTTTTCATATTCATTATTATGTTCGATACTCTTAATTTAATTTAGTTTATTGATCATTGTACTCAAGAGCTACTTCACATTTTGTTAAGAAAAACAGATATACATCATTTCTGCAAAATTAATTATGCTGAGGTGTTAGATGCATTAAGCAAAAAAGCAGTATCCTATGCAATTAATTTTAATGTCTTTACATTAATTTACAGCCAGCTGAATTCATTTATTTTAACTGTATATAATTATTTAGGTTCAGGCTTTGTTGAACCGCTTTTATGAAATACCACCCAGGATTTTGAAACTGAAGCAGCTAATGCAAATTTATTCAACATTAATTTTAAAAATTTATGCCAGTGTTTTTATTACTGTGAGATGTCAAAATGTCTTAAGTGAAAGGCCTTGTGACAGCAGTTTATACAGGTGTTATGAAGCTGCTACAGATAATCACTTTCAATATTGATTGTAGCTATTATTTTTATATTAAGTGATTGCTCATTTAGTCTTTAACATCTCAGAAACCATGAAAAAGGTTCATCACAGTCTAGGGTCTATGCCTGAGATGATGTCTTGCAGAAACTTGTTTCGTCTTCCCAACGGTCCAAAACCCAAAGATATTCTAATTATAAGGAATAATATAAAACAGAGAAAAGCTGCAAATCTTCAGCCTGGGTCCAGACCTTCAAATCCCCCTACTTCACTGAGTTGGCTGTTTCCCTTAGTGTAACAAGTTGACAATTCAGTCTGATATCAGCCTTTTGAGGATAGAACCAGAGAATTTTTGGTCATGTTTCCTGATAAATTACCTAAATGATAAATCAATTAACAGAATTGCTGTTGGTTATTTTCCATGAAAATTGACTAATTGCTTCAGCATAATACAAGTGCATGCAAGAGTTTTCTTAAAAATAGTGCCTCAAAGATTAATCCAGTGGTTCCCAAACTTTTTCTGACATGCCCCTCTTCAGAAGCCAAAAGAAGGTAGTGCCCCTTCCATACCCACAATTATCAATCATCAAACATAACTGGCAAAGCAACTGACAAAAAAGGTCAAATAAATACAAGTCAGCATGATAGGATCAGCAAACTCTTGCTTCTTTATTTCCCTACATAAATCATATTCATTTAACTTTGTTTCACTCTATATTCCTCCACTGGTCATCAACACCCCCCCAGCTCAGGAACCACTGGATTAATCTATAATTCAAAAAAATCATATTAAAGGATGTGTGCCTCAGTACATATTTGATAGTTTGTTTGTTTTTTACCTGACTTCTGCAGCACTTGCAAACACCAGAGTCAATATTACACTAAGAACAAATGCTTAAAAAATACCCAAACATCTCTTTATTTGGTCTTTTAATTTTTGTACAAAATGACAATTATAAAAATTAAATGTTTACAACCTCAGCCTTAGATTACCATCTTAATATGAATCACCAACAAAAATCATCAGTCCTGTACTGTTATGTCCAAGTATTGTCCTCTCTATGTAGGTCTGGAGTGCGGTGCTGTCCAGACAAACTACTGGTCAGTACTGGCCAGATGTAAATAAATCCACTGTGAATGAGGATCTACAGGAGATATCTTTGTGTCACTATGTGTCCCTCATTGAGACTCCTCTACTTGAACTGGTTATCAATAAGTGTGCCCTTCATCTTCGCCTTCTTGGCCTCCAGCTCAGCCAGCTCCTGTAGCCTCCTCTTGCTCATGCCCTTCCTCTCCAGCTGCTTCTCAATCACTTTAGCGTTTTGGGCATATGAGTCCGCCACCTCCCTGGCCTCGATCTCCTCCTCCTCCTCGTCGATGGTGGAAACAGTGACGGAGCTGAACTTGCCCATGTCTTTGGTCCGCTTGGTCATCATCACACGGACTTTCTTGGGGGCCTCCGGCTGCTTTTGGCTGTAGACGCTGGTGTTGCCGAAACCCTGTCCGAACTTGACCACGGCTCCATCCACGATGAAGGTGGCCGGGTTGTTCTTCTCTTGGTGCTGGTAGAAGAGCAGCAGGCCGCACTTGCCACACTTCTTGCGGTACTGCCTCTCGATCCCCTCGGCTCTCTTGATGTAGGCGTTTTCGTCAACTTCCACGTTGCAGAACTTATGGGCATGTTTGGTCGCATCAATCACCCTGGCTCGGTCCCGGGGCCTCATGGGCAGCTTCTCCAGCTGGCAGTCCAACACCAAAACCATCTGACCGCACAAACAGTAGTAGACATGAAGAGGCTTTTCTCCGTCGTCGTACTCCTCTCTGTCTCTGGTGTCCGAGCACACAACACTTCTAGACACGACTTTCGGCATGTTTAGACACTTAAACGTAATATAACAATAGAATTGTCTTATTAACTATTGCTGAAACGCCATGACGAGAAAAACACTACTCGACGTTTTGCTCCGAACACAGAATCAACGCTACACTTCCTGTGTACGTCACTCTTACTATTCCTACAAGAAACCAGTGTCCTCCTTTCGTTCCGCGTGATTAGAACGTTCCGCGGAGGTCGAAGTAACCCCACCGTGTTGCATTCACTGTCGAATGAAAATGGATAATTCTTAACAAACTGAATTCAGGAATAAAATGGTGGTCCAAGATAAGTCTGAAGGGATCACAAGAGAAAAAAATAGGCCAACCTGCTTCAGGCCTGGAAAAATTCTTCAGATTTCAAGTCTGAGAAGGCCACTGCCATGTACATGTGTTACTATATTTTTACTTTAACAAATGGCATTGCATTTAATATGAAATGTGGGTTGATATTTAAAAGATAAGCCTCCTTAGTGCTGACAGCATCATTGAGTACCGAACCTAAGCTTGACCTTACACCTGCATAACTGACATGACTTTATCACATGACTTTCTGCTTTTTAATAGGCAAATTACATGACATACCAGAAGACTCAGCTGTATTTAATGACTTCCGCATTCCACTTAAGGGAGTTACTTTTATTGTGCATGCGGGTTCACCGTCACTCAATAGACTAGACCTGAGCTTTAATTACTCTGAAGTCCACCTGCGTTTTTCCTGCTCTGAAAAGTCTAAATGTCTGCTGTGCAACCAGTCCATACTGCCTCCATGGGAGGCTGACCTTGTTTAAAAATTCAACTTTAAGCAGAACCACGACAATATAGTCACTTTAAGGAAACGTGTTTAT
Source organism: Lutjanus erythropterus (assembly GCF_056507025.1). Taxonomy (NCBI): domain Eukaryota; kingdom Metazoa; phylum Chordata; class Actinopteri; order Lutjaniformes; family Lutjanidae; genus Lutjanus; species Lutjanus erythropterus. Next base: position 11,413,811 of record NC_139329.1, read on the forward strand.
TTCAACATTGAAAATGAAAAAGAGTACAAAATAAATCACTTTGTAGACACTTGCAAATCATTCATCTGGTTCACAAAGGCGCCATCACAAGGACAGGAGATGCTGATGCTGCAGACTCCTCACTGACAGCAGCTGGTGTCGCACGTCTTCCCTTTGCACACGCAGCCAGAGGCGCACTTGCTGCAGCCGGATGGGCAGCATGAGCAGCAGCCTACAACAAACAGACACAGCAGTCAAATCATCTGTACCAACAGGCTGACGCTAAACTCTCCAGGAAATGCATATTAAGACATTTCAAGTTAAACATATTTTAGGCAAGAGGTGTTAAACTTGGAAAAGTGGGTTACAATTAACGCATTTTACGTAGCAGCTAATTAAGCCAATTTGAGCCACCTGGGAAGCCGCAGACATCTCAGGTGAAAGTGATTAGATACTGACTAGAAAGACACCATAACGTGCCGATTTAAAAAAAAAAAAAAAACATGAGCAGTAAATAAGGATGAACAGTCCGGAATGGGTTAAAAATAAAATGATCTATATACGTTATAGATGCAAGGATGTTATAGATGCAAGGATGTTATCAGACTTACTCTTCTTGCACGTGGTGCAGGAACAGTTCTTACAAGTGCAGGATCCTCCGCAGTTGCAGGTTCCAGCTACAAAACAAAACCCAAAAAAGATGAGCCAGGTCAGTTTCATGTTGTTCGCCAATAACAAATGGTCTAAAACATAACCACGAGAAATACTGAAGGTCAGACACAACCATTAGCAGAGAATACTTACTCTTGGAGCAGTCGCAAGGGTCCATATTTTCAGATGAAGTCGAGGTTTCTTCTTGTGAAGTTGTCGTGAGTTCTCAGACAAGGCAGTGTCGTATGTTGTCAGTGAAGGGGCGGCACTTTTATAGCGACCGGGGAACAACAGAACCGGGTGCAAAATGCGCCTGTCACGCTGCGTGCAGGCACGTAGCAGATGATTACAAAGAAGGTTGTGCACACGACTTGGTTTAACCACTCAACAGCGGGAACAGAGAGATTCCCAGACGAGGACGAGCTGGCACACTGTCTGAAAATTACGTAAGACCCCCAGACCCCATTGATCACCCTGGGGACACAAAGACACAGGAATAATTAACGTCTTCACACGGACAACAACATCAGTATTTATGCCAGAATGAAGAACGCAGGTTACAGAAGTTCATCAATACGTTTCTGTATCAGTTTCATGGGGATTTAAAATGCCGCGTGTCTCCCACCATTATAATATAATAACGTTTTACACGTGGGTGGTCAGTAATCATTAACCCCCCAGGAGGTATACTGCAGAAAAATGCTTTAATGTGGAAATCCGTGAGCACAACTTGGTGCGCACAAACAAGTCATGCGCTCATTTGCGCACGGATTCACAGAGTGAAAGAAAAATGCGGAGGAAAGCATTGTTAAGATGTGTTCACATGCTCTTAAGGAGGGGGGGGGGGGGGGGGGGGGGGGGGTGCGCATAATATTTAAAATAATGGAATTGGGTTTATTAACTTAATGAAAGTTCAGATAAATAACTGGTGAAAAAATACAATTACAATACACACAGTCTGATAGACAATTGTTTTTTTTCTCTCTTTTTTATTTTTGAAGAATTATTTTCAGATACATCTCATGCTTAGTCACAAATTATTTATGCTTTCCAGTCATCAATTACAAGCCCTCATTTTATTCTGAGGGCCGGTTGTATTTCCAGATAAATACAAACATTTAATAAATCCCTTTACATTTTACCAAAATTCAGTCTAAATCTTGATCTTCCCCTTGACTTGTACTGTCTGTGTAAATCCGTATTATACTGACCGCTAAGGTTTTCTTATTTTGCGTAAATGTAAATGTATGATGTCTTGGTGAGGTACAATTCAAGATAAATATTGCACACGTGTAGAGTCAGCTTAAGGACACATTTTAAAAATTAAATTAAAACAGTCATTTTCTGTAATGTTTCTCAATGATTTCGGGTGTTTGCCATAGATAAATTAGGATTAATATATTATAACGTTCTATAATAAGTTGATGGTGTGTGTGCACACGGTACAAACACACCTCTGTTTGTTGTCCTCTCTCCGCTCCCCTCCGCTGCTCTGCACTCGGCTGCTTCAACCAGCGCTCGTGAGCAAACCAGAGTAAATAGCCTATTGTATCGTGCTGCCTTTAAGTACCGTGTGCAGTAGGAAATATCAATGCTTTTGATTTTTGTTTGGTAAATGCTCCAGATGCCATACAAGACAATTGTTTATTTAAAGCACCGAGGTGTTTGTGATTCAGAGCAAAGATTATCACTATTTCATGATGAAAATGAACAGGCTTACCGGTGACCGCAAAGTAAGTCGACTAGTGTAGCCTACTCCGTGTTGTTTTTAATCTTGTGTGGATGATTAGCATACAAACATCAGCTGTAAACACAAATGTACTCTTGTGTGAATTAAAGTATGTTCACAGGTTCGTTTGTTTCACAGAGGAGAGTGACTGTTTACATCCACTGCACTCGGATGTAGGAGTTTGTGGTGGGAGCCTGAAGGCATCATTGTCCCTGTTTTGCGCTCGCCACCGTCCGGTTGTGTTTTTCCACATAAATGATTGTACATGACGGTTAGTGCGTAATGATGAGCTGAGTCATTGTATGATGTGACCGATGTAAACCGAGTGTAACGAGTGAAATAAAAGAAATTTAGAGCAGAGTGCAACTTTTTTTTTTTTTTTTTTTTTTTTAGAAACAACTTGAATAGCAATGAATAGCAATCACAACACAAAAGAATCACATTCCTCACGGTGCAACATGAAATGTTGTTCCTGAGAGAAAAATAAAATATATTTACTGTGTTTAGGCCTGTATATTGTATATTGTTAATGTCTTGTTGAATAGGTCATACAAAAAGCAAATAACTTATACACATAAGTGATGCTCAAGCCCCCAGAGCTTTTTTTCTTTCTTTTTTTTTTCAAATTAAAACTAGGGTCCCGAATTCCTCAAAGATACCAAATAAACAAATGACACAAGTGTAAAAATGTGCCCATGGATTTTTAGATTTCATACAGATCAAGTGCAGTTTCTAGATTATGTGATACTGTGGTGACAAATTCTATCTAACTGAGGACAAAAATACTTAAACATAAGGCGTCCATGTGGTGACAAGAATGTAGCCTTCGATGAACAACTCAGTGAACACCAAGTAAAAGTGGATATCAATATATTTTCCTGTGATTAACCTGAACTATCATCTAACTGTCATCTCTGATGGTACAATCCACTATTTGATTTAGCAAACAATCAATTTCAGATGGTGTTACTATTTGCAGAGATGAATCTGTGGTGATTATGGTGAATAATTTAAATAGGATATTGGAGTGTACAAGTGAATGGTAGGTACTTTTCTATTATAAATGCATAAACACTTCAGAACATTATTAAAACTCAGTGATCCCTGATTTCTCATGTTGTCTGTTAAAACTCAGGTTGGTTGGTTAAGACCTTTAACTATGTGGCTTTGATTTAAAAAAAAAATAAAAAATCTAAACCTATGATCCAAACAATGATGAGTAACTGTTATTCTGGTACATTAGGGGTGACAACCATGAGAAATCTGCAAACATGTATACAAAGCTCTCTCTATAGACTGCACACAGCACAGAGAGGAGCTGCTTATGTCAGAGGACTCTAGAGGGAGTCACCTCCATATTTAAAGACAGAATGCTGTCCTTGTTCGAGAGCTTTGAACTGTTTGGTTCTGTATGTCCTTATCATATATTTGAGATATTTGTATTAATAATAGTGCACATGTCAAAAAGGTAATCTGAAGGTTCCTTGCAAAAGTTTAGAAAGACTGGGGCCCCCTTTTTAGAATATGAGAGTTTACAAATTTCATTAAATAAGGTTATTATTAGAATACCAGCATTAAAGTGAGGCAGAGGAGACCCCCCCCCTTGCCCTCTGTCTGTCTCTAATGTTTTTTTATTGTTTTCTTCTTCCCATTTTTAGTCATTTATTTATTTACTCTTTTCTATTACTAATTTACTCACTTATTAGTTTCTTGCTGTTATTCTTGGTTAGAAAATCACATCATTGGACTATCATCCTTCTGAAGCTCTGGATTTACAGCAGAGGGACCAGTGGGGATGGTTGGGTGGGTGGAGTGGGAGGGAGAGGTGGGTCCTCCTATATATATGGTATGTTTAAAGGAAAATCAATAAAAAATTGTTAAAAGAAAAAAGGTTGTCTACATTTTATTTTGCATTGTATATTTTGAAACAGTCAGGCTATGACAGCAATCTGTGAACATATAAATGACAACCCTCCAATTTACTATAAGATTCATAAGTTAATGGATGGAAAAGTGAAGGATACCAAACACTCAAGTACAAGCAACACATGTGGTGCAATTAACTTTATGCTTTGAAGGAGCACAAAGCCAAAACATGATCTACACACATGTAAGACGTTAACACGTGCATACAGTCACTGAGCATTAGAGATACTTGTGTGGAAAAACTGTACATAAAGTAATATAATTGATCACAACGGATAAATAGTAACTTCAGCTACAGAAAAAGGGGAACTCTTTGCATGAAAACATTCACCATCTTGTTCAGATTCTCTGTGCAGACATAGTCCTTATTCTGAGAAGAGATCCCATTACATGGTTTGCACTGCTTGTATTTCTTGCTCAGTGATAGTTTGCAAGTCATTGCCAGTGAGATGTGTGTGTGACAAGTTGGAAGAGTTGAAATATAGTCAGATACTGACATACACAGACGTGTGACAGTCTTGAGGTGATAAATATTTTCCTCCTGATCAAACTCACACCTCTTACTTTGTCTTTGTGCATGTGTGTGTGATGGGTGCGAGGTGAGTGTGTGTGCGAGTGCAATCTGTATGTAGTGTGTGTGTGTAAAGGGTAGAAAGGGCAGACAGGGGGGAATTTGATCCTAAAGCCCAGCGTGAGACAGGGTGTATGCACCACAAAAAATGACAGGCTTACCCTTGCAAGTGATTTTCACTTAGCATTATAACAGATGTAAGGTAGATAAATATAGGCAATGCAAGGTTTGATTGGTATGATGCCATTTCTGATGACTTACGAAGATGAATATATTGTATATAAAGGCATCAGACTGAAGATGATCTCACTTGTTTAATATAAATGATCTAATAAATTGATAACCATTACTAATTAATAGCTAATAGGGAAGGATCATTTTACTCTACTAAAATAAGCAGATCTGACTGGAAGATCAAGTCTTGCTGTCACTGAGCTCCCTGTTATTTGCTGAGCATGCTGGGATCTTGTTCCACCAGGACGGACTTGTCTGTATCTCTCTGGATCCCCAACACACTTACTGCTTCAGTAAAATTAAGCAAAGAAGAGTTTCCCCCTGAATCTCTGCCAGCTTTTAGGAAAAAACTATAAGAGTTATGGAAAACTTGTTAATGCAGGATAAATTCATACCAGCAGCGTTATTCATTTGTCCTAAAACAATTTGGTCCATTTGGCCACGTGTTTCCAGTCACAAATCATATGCTGGTGGACACAGTGTGTGGAGGAATGAGGACTCGTCCACTTTCTAGGAAGGTTCACACTTCTTCACGTCTGGCCCTGGTCCTAAAGCAGGTCAGTTCAACAGCAATAAGCAATTCAGAAACAGGCTCTTTTGATAATCATGACAAAATAATGAATGAAAAGCATGAAACAGCCTTTTGTAATTTCTCAGTGTGGCCACAGAAATTAACATTGAAACAATATAATTTTTATAAATCTGACAACAAGGTGAAAATGCTTTTAGTTGTGTGATATATTTTATTTTCAATGAAGGTAAACTGACACAGAATCATTATGCTCCTATGTGTTTATACCAGTATTATTTTAAGGCTATGTTTTACTGCACATGTTAAAGGTAATTATTCTAGAATCAGATTTGGGTTAAGCAAAATGAGCTTTTCCTGTATTAGTAAGCATAACTGACAGGTGAAGAGCAATTTTTAGAACTGCATCACATGGGTGACTACTTTGCTGAGAGAGAAGCTGTCTCCTGTACGAGATTCATTAGACACATTTGTTTTCTGTGAGTGAATTCCTGCTCCTACTCATTGCATGAACTCCACCTATACAGCATGAGGCTGCTTAGCTACTTACTCTGTTGTTCACAGCTTTTCTGTTTTCACACTGATTATAGCATGATATGGTAACAGAGGTGTGAACGAATTTCTGTTTAACAGTCTGATTGGATCTGAGAAAAGTTCATCAACCAAGTTAGTTAAACTCGAGATGAGGCTTTTGATAACAACAGAAACACGCTCAGGACTTTGGTCTAATTATCAGCAAAGTGATGTGGTTGCTTACAAACAGTCAGTAATGGATGGCTGAAGGGGTGCTGGTGCCATTTGCAGCAAGAGTCCAGTTAAACCAAGTCCAGTCGTATTAATAGAAGAGCCATATTTGAGTGGTTTGCATTGGGACAGTTGCCATTTGTTACAGGTACGATTGTTGAATTTGATTGTCTTGGAACTATGTTCGTGTTTTTTTCTCCTGTTTCACCGTGTGTTGCAGTGTCACATGTCTACATAACCTGCCTGTCTTGGCCAGATAGGTCTCAATGGAAATCATCTAGAACAGAATAATCCTAATAAAATGATAAAATGGAAGATGATTTTCTTTTGTTTGTTTGTTTTAAAAGGTTGATGTATAAACCTCAAGCGCCGCCTTAAGCTGATTCTACCATGTAAATCATGGACACAGTACCCACAGGGTATTTAAATTTCAGCATTATTCAGTATATAACAGATTTAGATAACTGCAAACACACAGTACTAACAACCTTTTCATACTTGAAGGTTTTGACAGAATTGTATCCATCATTTTTTCTGCTGTTGGATTGCTCTGACATACATCTTTGGTCAGCTGTGTCATGGTAGTTTTGCTCATGATTGGTCACATTACATCTCATCCTCTTCACAGACTGAGCCATGGATCATGTGCTGAAAGTTGCAGACAGTTACATCTTCACTCCGTATGTTTACCCGGCCTCATGGCCTGAGGATGGTGCTCTGCGTCAGATAATCAGCCTGTGGGCAGTGACCAACCTGGGGGCACAGCTGATTTACCTGGGCTTTGGTGCTCTAAGCTTCTACTATGTGTTTGACCGCAAGCTCATGAAACATCCACACTTTATTGAGGTAAGTTGTTCAACGGACCAGGCCCCGTATTCACATCTGTAGATTAGGTTAAGGTCAGTGAATTGAGAGGGGCTGTAAATTATTAGTGACTATGACCATTGTTTGTATCATTTGAGGTAACATAAAATCCTAACTTTGCGTGTTTGATCTGCCGACAGAACCAGGTAAGAAACGAGATTCAACTGGGAACTGCATCGATCTTCTGGATGAGCTTCCCCACAGTGGCCCTTTTCTTCTGGGAGGTCAGGGGACACAGCAAACTTTATGACAACATCAGCGATTCTTCTCTGGGTGAGACATTTACTTGAAACCGTAAAGCCCAGGCCTGGGTTCATGTTCACTTCAATCAACTCAGAACTGAAATGGAAATAATTTCTAATTGCTGTAAATCAAATATTTCTCATTTGATAACACAGGTTGTAAAACAGTTAGTCCTGATAAGACTCATTAGCTTACTTTGTTTCTGTTTCAGGCTGGCCTGGGGTGTTCCTGAGCATTGCTGGTTTCTTGTTCTTTACCGACATGTGTATCTACTGGATACACTGGGGCATGCACCACAAGAGCATTTACAAGGTGGGCTTCAGCATGTTTGTGTCTAGTTTAAAGCGGCTCTAAATGATATTCCCAAATAAACAATGGACCTAATAACTATATATTATGTGAAAGGGCTTGCTGGAGGTGAGGATTTTGACCTGAGTAGAGCTCCCCTCAGCTCTGTGAAACATTTAAGCATCTTTCATCTAATTGTTTTATGTCACAGTGAATAACTTCACTGCTTTAATTAAGTCTCATGGCTCCAGCAGTCTGTGTCCTGTCGCAGCAGGCCATCATTTCCAGTGAAAAAAAAACACACTTTTCACTTGTTCAGCAGCAAAAGAAGAATATTTAGTTGTTTAATAGGCATATAAATCCTTCACTAACTAGTGAAGAACAAAAGAGGGCTGAAAAAAAAGGTTAATACTGGACTTCGATAAATCAGGTGAACAGAAATGTGGCTTGATGAGTAAATAAGACACTGTTCGCTCTCATGTTTGCTAGAAGCACTTAGGGAGAGACAATATGTAAATGTTTGCAGCATGTTGTGCTGCCCCCACATGGCCAAAAACAAGATCAACTATGAGAGGTTAGGATTACACAAAATAATGTTGTGACTTTATTTTTGGCCAGTAAGGGCTCAACAACATCAACTAATATTTTTTAGGCATGTTGGAAATTAATAAAAGTTACAGACAGGTGACGCCCTTTCCATCAAACTTTCTGTTTCTCACTAAAATTCATTTTAGAGCTTTGTATCTTTGTCTTTGCTGTAAAACAGCCCCAATATTCAGACCATTTGTGCTTTTCCCCCTCAGCACCTACACAAGCAGCACCATATATTCAAGATCCCAACACCTTTTGCCAGCCATGCCTTCCACCCACTGGATGGCTTCCTGCAGAGTTTACCCTATCACATCTACCCATTCATCTTCCCCCTCCACAAGGTGAGAGTCTACTTATGACTCCTTACTACACATTTTAATGTTAGCTCTGAAGAGTAACAATATATTGCAAATAATGACTACACAAGCTGCACGGCATTGACTTGAATTTTTTCAAATTCAGCTGCAGGAGGACAAATTTTTATGATGTTTGCTTGAAAAGTTGTGTAAAAAAAAGCAGCAAATTCCAAACATCACTGATTATTAACATTATGTAAACTGTCACTTAACTAAACTTAAATTAGCTTAACTATAATGCTTTTAAATGATGTTTAAGTGATATTTGTGTTTCAGGCGGTCTACCTTTCACTCTTTGTCTTTGTCAACATCTGGACCATTTCCATTCATGATGGAGACTACCGCATCCCCGGTCCTCTGATCCATCTGATCAACGGAGCTGCTCACCACGTAGACCATCACCTCTTCTTCAACTACAACTACGGACAATACTTCACACTCTGGGATCGTCTCGGGGGCTCTTACCGACACCCCTCAGCCCTGCTGGGGAAGGGGCCACATGATCACATTCGCAAGCTCATGGCAGAGGCTGCACAAACACAGTGACGATGGAGCGGCAGTCAGGATTTTCTTTTCTGGTTTAAATGACTCAGGGAGGTTTCTACAGAACTGCTCAGCCTGGGTCATGATGGAAGAGACATTTGCAGTAGATGCAAAACGAGCCTACAGGAGCAGGGACAAGAGACAATGGATTTCAATGTTTGACAATTTTTTTTCAAAATTGAGTTGTGCAACTGTTGAGTACAAAATAATTTGAGCACATTTGGAGGGAACTGCATTTTTTCTTAAATATTTCTATATAAAATGGTTAAATATGCTGCCTAGAGATAACTTGGCGGGAAATAAGAATGTACCACCACAGTGAATAAAACCAGCAATGTTGAAGTTTAAGTGATGAACATAAACCTAAAGTACAGGTGTTTAGGTGTTTCAATAAGCGTAAACTACTTTTAGAAAAACTCTTCAATATAAAACAACACTACCACAAACAACAGTATCCAAAATGACCTTAAAGTTGAGTCAACACATGAGTCTGGACTCAAAATGAACTGTTTCGCTTAGTGTCCCACAACTGTCCAGAATTCAGCTTTCAACTGACCTCGTCTGAGTAACACTGCACAGTTGCATTTTTACAATTTAATGACTATTTATACAGAGTCAAATGTTACATACCTCACTCTGCTAACAAAGGGTGCAACATGTGAGGAAATCCTAACCTTTATTAACAGCATTTGAATGCAAAATCTGTAGACATATGGGAAAGCAAATGAACACTGAAATGATAGTTCATGGGTTCTAAGACTGGGAAAATACCGACTTTGCCTCACTTACACTCAGGTCCACTGCTGCCAGGTTGATGGACACAACTTTAAGAGATGCACTTAAATGTCACACTGTGTATTTTTCAAAAGGTTACTACAAATATTAAAATATACACATGGGGCATTTGTGATTATATTTCTACATCATATAATGTTAACTTACATGTTATACAGACGTTTTGTGGGTCAAGTGAAAATTCAGAGTTGAGTATGTTCACTGGTGACTAATATGTCACTTAATTAAGTTTTACTATTTTTTCAGGCAAGGCCAATATGTGACTATGTTATCCAAATATCACCTATCTTTATATGCTCTAAAGTTTTTAATAGGTTTCACTACTCTCCCAGAATTGTCTCAGACACCATGTTTGTGTCCCAGATGCTATTTTTATTGTCCCCAGGACAACAGGACATCCTTGAATTCTAGTACTGATCTCAGTATAACAGTTTTGACAAAATCGTATTCTTCTCTTTAATCTTCATGAAAGTAGGGTTTATTGCAGGGTTGTTAATTCAGAGTGATGGGAAGTTAATTGAGTTTTTAATGAGGAAAGAATAGTTTTACGCAGAGCCCAGTACAGGCAGAAACAACATTTTTGTGAATATCCACCGTGACTTTTTGGATTCAACACAAAACAAAACAAAAAAAGTTCAAGCTGAGGAAGTGTTACTGTTAACACATACAAGGACTGTCTCCTGCCATCAAGATTAAAGCAGTCTGATTTATTTTATTTCTTATAAAGACTACAATACAAACTCATTACCGATAAAAAAAAAAAAAACATTTATGCATGTCTGAATCCAGTGTCCGTGTGCATGTGTGATTTTGTCCTACAATCTTGATTCCAGATTAGTCTTTCAGCTTCCAGTGCTCGGTGTGTTTTCGTGCAGGCTCTGCAGGGCCAAGTCTGTCCACTTCATCTCTTGTTCTTTCACAGACTCAGTGGATCCTCCATTGTCTTGCTCAGCTTCCGGCAGTTCACTCTGACAGAGAAAAGTGGAGACAAAATGGCATGAAAAAAAACAAGCAGTCCACTCTACTTTACACCAACAGTCTGATAGTCTGTGGACAAAAACTGGAGGAGTAAAAGAGAAACCTTAAGTAAAATTAAACAGCAATAACTTCTATCAGATGTTAGGCAGGAACTAATTACTGACACAACTGGTAAGTATGCATGGCTCCCCTTGTCAAAATTCACAAGTTACTAACAGATCCGTTTACAGATTGTGTTTGTACTGTCCTCACTAAACAGTCATCTAAAGTAAACTTAAATAAACGACCCTACAGACTGAATTAGCAGTGGTCTTTGAGGAAATTGTCCTACATGAAATGCAAATGTTTTTCAAAATGTCGATGAGACATTTCTGCAGCCGGCAGAAAGCAAACTATAAAAACAGTACTTTGCCAATGCTAACATGAATTTATTAGTACAGCATTTACCAGAGGGATGGTGACATCTTCATACGGCAGTCTGTCTTCCCTCCAGGCGTCATCAGTGAGGTCCAGGACTCTCCCATCTCGTTGGATTTCACTGTCCATCCTGTCCTGTCCTGTGAGCAGACTCCGGCTCAAGCTTCACAAGTTTTCTCCTCTGACCGAGTTAGCCTCAAGCTAGCTGCAATACATAACACACTGTATAACGTTAAGAAACTACCAATAACACGTGGCAGCCAACGTCTGTGAATTTTTTTTTTACTGCTGAATCTGTAAAGAAATTGCTTTCTGTTTAGTTTTTAGCCGTATCACATTCAGTCCAATAACAACTGCTAGCCTGGTGCACACGAGAAGAAAAGTTTGTTGCTCCGGGTTACTTCCGGGTATAGCGACCGACTTGTCATGCGCAGTAGTGCACGGTCGTCTAGAGTTTTTTTTTTTTTTTCTAATTTGGAAAAAAAAACTTGCCTCTGCCTTGACCCCCGGGACCAAGGCATTATTATAGCGCATTAGTGCAGCTGTATAAACTAGTAATAATCACAGAGAATGTCTATTACTGGTAAATATTTAACTGTAGTTACTGGCTGTGACCACTAGAGGGCAGAAATGCTTCGCATACGTGCACCATTCTCTTCAGTAAATGTTCTGTGTGTATTTAGATGTTTATGCCACTATAGTTAAATGTCCAGCAGAGGGAGGAACAGACCCATGTGTGTTGAAAAACTCTCAAACGTGTTAATTTGTGTTTATTTGTTTTGTATGAACAGAGAAAACTGGTGTACAAATGTACAAGTGGTTGTTTTAATGACGGTTTATGTAAAATAGCACAATACTTATATTAACAATATTATATTTTTCCACAAGAAAAAAAAATGCATTTTTTAAAGACCCCAAAGAATGTGAAACTAAGCATTTCTATACGAGGCAGGGAAGAACTTAAATGGCAATTGTTTCTCTGTCTTGTTAATTTATTGATTGATAATTTACAACCTAAACTATTGGGGAAATCCAGCTTCACGACTGAATGCCTCAAAGTCTGGGAGTGATGTCCAAATATCACAATAAAATCACACAGCACGTAATTTCCATAGTATGTTGGTTCAAGTCCTGTACCCAGCATATCCAAATATATTAAAATGTGAAAAGTTTCCCTTTTGTGTGGCTAAAAATACATGGATATGGATACAAAATACTTATTTTTCTTTTCTTTCTCATTTTCTTCCCCTTGCTTTATGTTTTTTGAAATGCTCCTGAGTTCAGTATTGAACAAACAACCTGGTGACTGCTTGTTCTGGAGGGGTGTGTTCCAATTCCATTCCTGACAACAGCTCCTACTTCCCCCTCCTTCAAACAGGAGGAACATGTTTGAATCTCACTTCTGACATTAATCCTTAATCACTTTAAACAAATGCTGCATTGTGTCAGAAATATCTGGTCTGTGGCAGTTGGTACACATTGGCCTCACATTGTGTTCACAATGTGTTTTACGCACACATCATTCGCAACATATAATGATTACAATACGACACTTTTATTGTCCACCTTAGTGGAATTTGGTTTTGACAAGCCTCAGCAGAATATGACCTTGGTACATCTATAAATAAATAAATAAATAAATAAATAAATAAATAAATGAAATAAGTTGAAAAAGACATAAGGCATGAAAGAACCTGAATCTGGCATTATCATCCATTTTTCCAGGCTGCTTTGTTTTTGTTTGTTTGTGTAGGTTTTATGTATATTGCATGTACATATGCTTTATATTATGTGGGTGTTTGATAAAAGTGATGTTTGTAGCAGTTAGCAGTATTTTCTGCTCTGTGATAGTCAGTGTTGGTCACCCTTCAAATCACTCAACCAGAATTCTTCCTCACTGACAGTTTGGACCAGATGATTATAGGATTTTGCCTTTGGGTTAAAAATTTACAGCATGCTTTCAGGCCATATTTGTCATTTATTAAACTCAGTAGCTCAGCCAGCAGTAGCCTACATCACCTCTTTGTCTTATCAAGATAGATTTGATATGCACATGAAAACATCCACACCATGAGGGCGTCCCTGAGTTCATTTTTTCTTTTTGTTATTTGCTTCCTCCCTTCTCCCAGTGTTCAAGCATGTTAATGAGTCACTTGGGTTAGAGGCCTCTGAGAGCCATATGGGAGGTGCCAGGGGGAGGACGAGGTGTACAGAGACCAACACACCACAACCACCGTCAGACACCTGTCAGTGCAGGTGGAGAGTGGCTGCTGGATATCTGAACCAGGAGACTTCACTAGAGGGCTCCTCTTTAACTCTGTGGACTGTTTTTCTTTTCTTTTTAATGTTTAAGCTTGTGTTTCATATAAGTCTTTTATTTAATATTTGTATTTGAACATATGTGAACTTGAAGATTCAGCCTTGCTGCTGCCACCAGTGAATGGAGTCAATGGTTACTGAATCAAAACTTTCAGAGAGTTTTTGAGGAGTGAGAACTGTTGGAGGACGAAAGCTTTCATCGTTTATCTTCATCTTTAAGGAGTTTGTTTTTGGTGCTGCTGTTTTCGAGACACCCGTCTTCACATAAACTACAGGATCATGGCAGACTTCCCATCAAAGGTTACCACGGAGACCAGCTCCCCCCACTCCCAGGGCTCCCAGCAGGGGGGCAACAGCCTCCGAGGGCTGGCTGCTAACGTCACCACTAAAATGGACATTTCCTTCATCCGAAGCATCCCGGCCATCCTCATGATGGTAGAAATAGTATGTAACTGACTCCTTTCTGTTTTTATTCTGTTCAACTCTGTTCAATACAAAATGAATTTCTCTTCTATTCTGCTCAGAGACCAAACCTCTCTTCTGCTTTTCTGTCGCCACAGGATGATTGAATTTTTCTTTCAACATCCCATGACACAATCAAAGCCAACAATTTGTTGGTCTGTCTCCCAGGCTGCTTTCTGACTTCTTCACCTCTTCAGTAGCTCTCAGGCCCAGGCCCATTTTTTCCTATAAGATATACAGTAAACAATAAAGCTACTACCAGGAACTTTCATATTTTGTAGTTCAGTTTTTGTACTTCAAAATATAATGTCAAAAATAAAATCATCTAAGTAAAAATCTACTCCTGTTTCCTTTTAATGGGAATGAGCAATTCATTAAGAATAATTACAGAGATAGCTGATCTTGTTAACTTACTTAGATCATATAGGGGCATCAATAATAAACTGAGACAGCTTCATAACCAGCTAAAACTCCTTGTAGTAGCTTTAAGGAAAGAAGAAAACTGGCCACAAATATACGAAATTAGTTAAAGGGCTCTGTAGTTTGTAGCAAACATTACTCAAACAGAAGTAAAGAGTGCATTAACTGTTAAGGACTAGTTTCAACTGTGGAATTATACATATTTGGTGCTCTAAGTAGGACAGTCCAGGACAGTGTGCATGAAATCATGTCAAAATAAACTGCAGTGCCCTTGTTCATTGTGATGAATGAACTTGTCACCCAGTGCAACAGTGTAGCTCATTCGTATATTTTTAATAGCTTTTTGACAAAATTGGAGCTCTATGATGCAGAGGAATAGAATACATCAGGCCTTAAATACAGGTAATACTTAAGGGATCAATACAGACTTATGCTTTAACTCCTTGATAGTAGTGATAGTCCTCAATCCTCAATAATGAACTAAAAGCTGCACCAGTATGTTAAATTTGAAGAGCCAATGTGTGGGCAATCTAAGATCAGTACAGACAAGTTTGTTAAATATAAAACCTCTTATATTCATGGTTGAGAATTTAAAGACAAACCACACTAAGTGATAATCGTTCCAAATTGCAGTGAAGATTGAAGCCACTTTAGATAAAGATATTTGTATGCCTCCTCTCTTTATCTGTGGGGTTATTAAAACTTTATCATTAATCTGAGGAATTTGAATGTGTGTCAACAAGCTTCAGTTTGTGCACCATAAATGCCACTGACTATCTATCAACACAAAACATGACTGACACTGCTCAAAGCCTCTGCTGTTTGTTGGAAATGTGCACCAGGTTAGTTAGACAGTCTGGTTGAGAGCTTAGGGCTAAACATTAAATTGATAATGATTTTCATTTATGTACATTTGTCAGATCAAATGTTGACTGTGAGAGGCAACAGGACAGGCTTCTTATGGTTGCTTTAATTATCATTTGGAAGACTGAATGAAGGGGGGTAAATGGATCAGCTTCAGCTCAAACTCATTTCCCCCTCAAGCGGTTTCATGTCCACTAAACTCTGTCCACACAGACAACATGTGACTGGCTGGATGACTGATAGGCTGAGGAGATCTTTGTCCCCTGAAGGCCCCGCCCCCTCCTGTCACACACCTCTGACCATCCCATTATTACACTGATCCTATAGCTTAGTCCTCAAGGACAGAGGGGCAGTGTTTATTCTGCGTATGATCTGTTAAACATTTGCCACTTCTCCATCACCCTATGGATTCCAAGCTTTACTGGTTTTGATGGAATTGTAGTAGTCGGGCCAGTTAGGTAGCAGTAATTTAAGTTTATTAGGTGTGACAGGTAGCCTAAGCCCTGAGGTAAGAATAAAGCACAACTATACCCACTCAAATCATTTACCAGTAATAACAAACTTAATTCACATATGTATATGTTTTGACATTTCTCTTGTAAATAGCAAGCAAGTAAAGATGACATCCTTTCAGCCCAAAATCAATAGCAATGTGTTTCTGGAATTTTGACTTATGATGTCCAAAGGTCCAAAGTGTGAAAAACTGCAGTTCCTTGTATGGCCACTTGAGGCTGGCTCTAAAAGTGAGTCATTCACCATAGACTCTCATACTAAAATGTCCAACTTTACAGCAGAAATAAATATGTTTATAGCCTGGTACAAAAAAGCAGTTTTGGTGTCTGTAGCTAATTTCACCATTCATATCAACTGCACAGGGCATTAATTTTTATATAAATCACGGGCATGCTGGCTTTGAGCGGGTGCCATCACAGGTGGCTAGCCACTTTGTAGCCGCTTCATTTGGCGACCTCAGCTCCACCTCTTTGCCCTCTATTTGACCCAGTCAGGCACTACCAAGATGGCGAAGCCCAGAGCTCCTAAGAAACTGCTGGGTGATGTCATGGATAGTCCACAATTAATTAAGCAGTCAATGGTTTGAACAGATTGCTTTAAGAATTTACTCTCAATTTTTTTATGTTAAAACTGCATTCATTGAATTGCATTAATGCAAAAATATTGTCAGTATCTAACTACAGGACATTTCAGTCATTTGCAGCAGTGTGATGACATTCTTGTGTATGTGTACATGTAGAAAACAAAGAGGTTAAGTACAACTAAAACAGCTGAACTACTTCTGAATCTTGGTAAGAGTCAGTGTGACACAGTTTCCCACAGCTGCACTTTTATTCAAAAGGACTTGTTTGTTTTTGTGGCCTTTAAGCCTGATTCTGAGAGAACAGACCTTTACTGGATCTCCAATAGTCTCTCTCTCTCTCTCTCTCTCTCTCTCTCTCTCTCTCTCTCTCTCTCTCTCTCTCTCTCTGCGTCCTCTGTGCTGTGTGTGCATGTGGGCACAGCAACATAATTTTGCATTTTCCCGATATGCATATTTCAACAACAACAATATAAAAAGAGTAAAAGGAACAAAAAAAGGGAGATTTCCCTTCTTTCTACATCAGTGCATTCATTCATCTGCAGTAAGTGTTTAATTAGTAGAAGAACCGGTTTCCAGTTTCAAACTTCAGCTCTTTATGCAATATTAATAAATAACATGCCCCGTGTATACTGCATTATAAAACACATCTGCATAATATATAAATGCTGGGACTGGTTGTAGAGTGCATGGTGTAACTTGATAGATATTTTAAAAGGGGCAGTGAAAAGATGAAGTTCTCCTTATCACAAAGATTTGGTGTTTTTTCACCCACTTCCTTTAACCTGTGACAGTTTTGTCCATAATTGACTTGCAGTGAATAAGGAACCAGAGGTAGGATACATATATTTAATTTAAGTTCCTTTCTGCAGTGGAAATTGTGTTATAAGCCTTAATGCCCTGGCAGTGTAGTAATATCAAACATGTAATGGCTATGAACAAAGTTAAATAACAAACTTTAAAGTTTTAGTCAGGCAGTTAGGTTTGTCCCCAGTCCTCTAGTTCAGAACAGAAGTCTTTGTTGAGATAGGTGCTTTGTAAAGGTCAATATTAGAGTGCCCACTGTGTGTATGTGTCTGTATCAGGTGTGTAAAAAGTGAAACCTGATCTCTGCATACACAATAGACTGTCCTTTTGTGTCCTTTCTCATGGGAAGAAGCAGAGAGACACGCAAATTTTAGCATGCTAACTTACCAAACTAAGAGGTGAATATGATTATGCCCTCAAACATCAGCATGTTAACACTGCTATTGTGTCCATGTTGTCATGCTAGCGTTAGCATTTAGCTCCAAACACCAGTGTGCCTGAGTACAGGCTCACAGGACATGGCTGCAGACTCCGTCTCAAGTCTGTCTTTCAGCAGAACTCACTTGCATATACAGAGTGTATGATGAAAGAGTGGCTAGGAAGAGATCCCCTCTTAAAAATAGTAAGAAAAAACTCTTTGATAAGAGCTTTGATACTGCTGAGACAAATATTCATTAACTTTTTACATAAAGACATGGACCCGTCCTCCTCAAAGTGTGATCTTCACTCTTTAAAACACTTTTTTTTTCAGCACTTGAGTGACAGTTGCGTGGAAACATGCAGATGCACACTATCTCATTGTGCTTTTCAATGTGGTGCAGTTCATGTGTCATCTTGTCCATTTTCTTCATGACAAAACCCAAAAAAGTGTAAGTATATTACTACACAAATACTTTGAAGGAAGAGGTGCTGAGAAGTTGAGAGTCAAGGCTGTGTTAGCATCAAGACTCAGCAAGGAAACACTGACACACAAATTAGGATATTTGTACTTAAAGCTGCTCTAATCAACATTTTTATATGAAAAAACTAATCAAATAACTTTGTGTAACGTGAAAGAGGTTAAACTAATTAAGTGTTATCATACAGTTAAGCAGTTTTTTTTTTTCCCACTAATACTACCTGCCCAGCCCCAGCAGCAGTTAATAACTCACTGGTGAACATAGTGGATTGTTTAGCAACCAAAGAGCCACAGATTTGAATCAGGACAGAAATAGAAGTAAAAAGAGGGTGAATATTGGATATTCATCAGGTGACCAGAAACAGGACTCCAAAAATTGCTAATGTGTAAACAAGCACCTTTTTGCCAGCATATTAGCATATGAACTTAATAAGAGAATAATGTCTGTATTATGTTAACAGCTTGCTTTGTGCTGCCCCTGATTAGCCAGAAAAAGTGATAAATGCACGTTTAAAAGACTTAATTTGACTAACTCATACTCAGTATTGGGCAAGTTACTCAGGAAGTGTAATAAATTACTTTTTACTTATTACTCCTTTAAAAGGTAATAATATTACTTCACTTATTACTTGATATCCAGAGTAATTACATTACTTGTTGTATTACTAGATCACTTTTGTACCTTGTTGGTGGCCGAGCTGCAAATCCAGTGAACTGTTAACACAAACTGTTAGAGTTTGTTGTTAGATGTCGGCTGTGGAAACAACACCTCTCTTCCACCAGGGTCAAAATGTAACTCAGTACCTCAGAGTTACTTGGATTAGTAACTGTATTGTAATTAATTCCATCCACTACTTGTTACTAGGTAAAGTAATAATATTACAGTAAAATATTAATTAGTAATGCATTATTATCCAACACTGCTCATACTACTGAAGCTTATTATTATTATTATTATTATTATTATTATTAGTAGTAGTAGTAGTAGTAGTAGTAGTAGTAGTAGTAGTAGACTATATTTATGTTTAAAAAAGTTCTACTATTTACTAGTCTTCGTTGGTCTGTCTTGTTTTCTTTGTCTCTCCTTTCTAGTTTCTGGGGCTGCTCCATTGGGCATTGATAGCCAGCGCCCCCTACACTGTGTCATCAGCATACGGCTGGGTGATGTTTGTGGCCGTCACTCTGTGGCTCCTCACCACCATCCTCTTTTTCATGATTCTGTTCGGCGTCCAGCAAAAACTCAGCGCTGTCCCCTGGCCCCTGACGGTATGGAGGGATGAGGGGAGGTGGGGAGGAGGGAAGGCAAAAAAAAAAAAAGAAAAAGAAAAAAGGAATGGAGAGTTGCAGAAACAGCTTTGAAATGCCAAAAATAATTGCTTTTTTCTTCAGTGTCTGCACGACCAGAATAATGAGGGAGAGGTTTCTTTGATCAACTGAAATAATAAATGTCAGCTGTGAAGATAAGATAAAATGTATCGTCATTGGTCCCCTACAGGGAAATTCAGTTTGACACAGCAGCACAAGAGAAATGTAGTAAAAAATAAAATAAAACACAAATTACAAATATAATCTGTGGTGGTGACAGGTGAACTGTCAGTGGAGTATGATTTTCACTCTCCCTTTGAGGCACGTGACTGATTGAGTCTGTGGCTGAACGTGCTCCTCATATCTGCATTGACAGGATGAGAGGGGTTGTCCATGATAGTTTTCAGCTTCCCTCTCATCCTCTTCTCTGTCACCGCCTCCACACTGTCCAGTTCCATACCGATCACAGACCTGGCCCTCCTCACCAGCTTTGTTTGCACCACAAGTCCTGATGCCACCTCCACAGCACAACAGCAAAGACGATAGCACTGGCCACTACAGACTGGTAGAGCATCTGTAGCAGCCTAGTGCACACATTAAAGGAAAGTGTTATTGTTATTCTAAACTTGCTCTTTATTCCAGGGAAACTTGACCAAATGGGTTTTTATTTAACAGTCTGCCCTTAAATTCCCTGAAAACCTCTTTTCAAAGCTCAAGTGTTTCTTTATAACATGATTAGTTGCATCCACATGCAGACTGGTCCATAAGGCACATAATGTCTCTGCTGTGTCTGAGGGCAATTTCTTAAGATCATAAAATGGTTGAATAAGTGCTGCATAAACAAGAATGAGGCAACAGGATTCAGTTTAAAGCGTCACTGATCAAGGGTCATTTGAGATTGAGGTCAAGCTTGTGAAATTAGAATGACAGGGCCCTGGTCTAATGATCAAAGAGAAAGAAAAAGAAAAAAGAAAGACACCAAAACAAAGAGATGAGAGGGCAAGATTTAGAATAGAATAGAATAAAATAGAATAAAATAGAATAGAATAGAATAGAATGCTTATGCCACTGAACAAAATGGCAAATTGCGGTGCCTTTGCTAAAATGTTTCCTTTACATGCCTTGTATGCAAATACACAATTATCATACAGATAAATTATGACAATAATCATGAAAAAGATCAAAAGAAGTAGTAAAAGAGGTTCATATTAAAAGGGCTACTATTACTAGATTGTGTCAAATGTATTCAACCTTTGAGATATTATTGCACATTCTAAACAGTTTGAAGCTATTGCACAGAATGTTTTTGAGGTTTAGGCAGTTATTGCACACATTGTTGGGTCATCTGCAAATGTAATGCTTGTGTTTGAGGGGTGTAGTCATATGTGTAAAGAGAATAGAGAAGGGGACCCAGCACTAGGCCTCGTGGTGCATCGGTGCTATGGGTCAGGCTTGCAGAGGGGTTGGAAGGAGGATAGACAGGAAAGCTCTAACAATTTTTTGCTGTTTCTGCTCTTTCGCTAGGTGATGGTGTATCACGGTGTAGCCACAGTCCTCTATTTGACCGCCTTCCTGGCCAACGCAGCATCTGTTAATCTCTTCCGCAACACCTATTTCTATGGACATATGGCAGCCGCTGCTGTAAGGGCACCATTAACACTGACTCAAACACAAAGAACTGCTTAAATATGCAAGAAACACTCTGTGATCACCCTCTGATAATATGTCTGCAAAGGCAAATTCCTGAAAGAGGAATACTTTGGTCAGCAGACAACAATCCAGCCCTGAAGAATCTATTACATTAATATGTTCATTCAGTCATCCAAAGTTTGTACACAGGGCACAGTTTGCACAGTTCCTGCCCTCCTTCCCTGTCACTGCCATCACTGTTTGTCTAGGTGTGTTTCAGATAGCATGTTTACTTATCAGGCTGTGGCAGGTATTCATACCTGAAACTTGTAGATGTGACATGGTAAGACGCAGGGCCGGCCTTTCTTATGACTCACATGGCTCGGAAGCACATCATGTGATTGGAAGTGTTAATATGTCCAGTTACCTTTGTACCACTGCTGCCACTCCCTCCTCCTCTCTGCTGTTCAAAGTCAATGTTCAACCAGAAGAGTGCACTCAGCAGAGAGCAGGTGTCCACCAGGCAACCTGAAAAGAGTATTTGGATGTAAACCCTTTGTGACCACAAACATTTTGATTAGTAACTGTAATTAAATTACATATTTTTTTTCAGTGACTGTAATGGATTACTATTGCATTTATTTTTTAATTGAATTACATGGAATCAGTTACTCTCCAGCACTGCTAGTATCATTTTAGACATTGGTGTGAAATTTTGTCAGGTTTAGCATTAATACTTGAGTTATAGCCAAAAAAAATGTGACCTTGACCTTTAACCACAAAAATCTAATCAGTTGATCACTGAGTCCAAGTGGATATCTGTCCACATTTGAAGAAATTCTTTGTAAGTGTCCTGAGATATGATGATCACAAGTGCGGGATGCCCTGAAAACATAATGGCTCTGGCCACTGCTGTCGCTGGTGTGGGGCAATGAAAAAAGGTTTTTCAAAAAGGTCCCTGAGTATACAGTTATGAATGAGCACCAAAAACATTAGGCTGGTTGGTTCTGGTTGGCCTGGCGGAGAAAATCAAACAAAAACAAAAAGAGAGAGAGAGTGAGGTGAACGTAGGACAGCAGATAGAAATATGTGTGCCAGTGTCTAGAAATGCAGGCTGAATATGTCTTTTATAGTCTATGTCTCACAGGCTAAAGTACATGCTTTTTACGGCTAAAGTAGCATTGAAAATATGATTTGATATGCGCCCACCCACACACAACCATGTCTTACCACAAACTCTTATCAGTTACATTTTACTGCCTCTGAGGCACCCCAGTGGAGTTACAATAGCTTTTACAATGTCTAATAGCTGATTAGAGCATCATTAAAGCTTCCAAATCACAAGTGCCTGGAACATTTATAGATGTGAATACATAAAGATGTAACTATATTTTTGATTTATGTCAAATGATAAAGAACTGAGACCTTTGTTCTGCTTACTGAGTGAAGTCATTAAAGAGCTGTCTCTCCTCTCCCCTTTTCACCCTGTCTGTCTGTCTGTTCAGTTCTTTGGTGCTGTGGTGACCGTGGCATACGGTGCCAGTGCTTTCTTCTCTTATTTAGACTGGAGGGGAGATGGAGGAAATGCTGCCACCAACACAGTGCCGACCTAGGACTCAAACCTGTGATGCTGATCCCAGCAAAGGACTCCCTGTGTTTTCTTTTCCCTCAAGATACTGAAGATATTTGAATAGTCTCATGTTGACACTTTACTGTCAACACAGTGTCACTTGACTATTACTTTACTGACTGTGGCAACCCAAATCCTGACCTTAGCTTAATGCCAGTATTAACAATAAGATGAAACCCAATTCAGACAGACGATATCTTTACATTACTTTTCAGTGAAACTCAATTCTCACATGATGAAAATAATTTGTATATCAACAGCATGATACCACTCTTGTGTCTCTAATATTTACATGAAGCTACTGGCAGCGGCCTATTGGCTCAGTTGGTAGAGCATTCGCCCCATGTACTGAGGTTTTGAGTCCTGTGTAGTGGCTGTGGATTCGACTCCTGCCTGTGGCCCTTTGCTGCATATCTTCCCCCACTCTCCCTCCCCCTTTCCTCTTTTCATCACCTCAGCTGTTTTATCCAAATAAAGGAATAAAAGGCCAAAAAGTGAAAAACATTAAGCTTCTGGCTGCAGCCAGTTACCTTACCTTTAGTCTGACTCACCAGGTGCACACTGCAGGTGTAAGTCTGCCATTGGTTGCTTGTTTCAAGTGGCACTGCGCTGCAGCCTACATGCTGAAAACAGCAAATTAGCGCTGATAGCTATTAGCGGAAACAGCTAACCTGGCTTTGTTCTAAGCTTACAAATTCTCCTTACCAGTACCTTTAGCACAAAACAGGTTGCTCTTTAATGGCGTTTATGATTTCTTAAAGGTAGATATTCTAACCTCTGGACAGAACCAGGTTCCCTGTTTCCCCGTTTCCAGTCTTCATGTTAAGATAAGATGACTGGCTGCTGGCTGTAACTTCATATTTAGCATACAGACATGAGAGTGGTATCAACTCTCACAACTAATTCTCAGCAAGAACGCAGATGCACATATTTCCCAAAAAGTACTATTATTCCTTTAAAGTAAAGTCGGCCAACTATGGAACAAGTCACTTGATTATATTCTGAATATAATACTCCACTTTCACAAACTATAATTTAAAAAAACCCTAAATCTTTTATGCTATGGAATCAATTTTGATGACTTTAGTTTAAAAATTGCCAAAAAATCAATATTGGTCAAAACTCCTCTAAATGTTTGCCCTTAGTTAGTCATTGATGTAAAGATCAGATTTCTACCATAACATGTAACATTTTTGTCCCTGTGTAAAAGTGGGGTTTGAGAGGGAGGCTGGATTAAACACTAACTTAGATTTACTGCAAACCTGACAGTCAGACCAAAGACTTGATTTTAAACACTTCCTCCAGTGTGGAGTACTAGGCTGTGTCATCCATCAAGGAGAAATATACTCTAATTATTTAAAGTTTGTTTAGTATTTCTTGTTTACAGAGCGTGGTTGTTGTTGCACTGATGGGTGAGTACTGTACCAATAAGCCTGTACCACTGCAAGTCTATGTCATAACATGCTTGACTCCTGTTGCTAGCTTTCTGTGATGATGCTCCTATTAGGATGTTGTTCTAATAACTGAACATGACAGTGCAGAAGGTGCAAATAATGATTGTATGTCTGGTATCTGTTTCCTGCAGAACTGATTTCCTTTGCTGAATGTCCAACCTCCCATTGAAACACTTTGATTCCCTATGGACCAAGCCAAAGCACTGATGATCAATTGATAAATGTTAACAGAAAAATTGACTGTTTTAATCAAACATTCTGCAGGACATTAATAACTCCTTTTTAATATTGTTCCACTAAGGACTCACAGAGATGTGGAAATGTGTGTAATATTTCTTTGATTTATATGATACAGTGCTCAACTCCTGATGTATGTGCCTTTATGAAATAGGATGTGTCTTTTTGTACTAAGAATTTGAATACTATGAAATCCTGAAATCTTGTGGCGAATGCTGGGGCCCAACCATGCAAGAGTTCAAATAAAGCAGTCTGTTTTTAATGTAAGGCCTTTATTTTGTTTTGTTTGAAAATACCTTTTTACTAATAAAACAATATTTCACCAGTGACATAAATATACTTTTACATTTACAGCTGTCATATTAAGACAAGTAGAAAACACTCTGACATTGTACTGAAAACCATACTGTAAATCTTATTTCTAATTGCAGACACACTCACATGCACACACACACGCAGACACACACACACACACACACATCACTACATACATTAAAAATCACTTTCACAGGCACAAAACACAAGTTATAAAGGTAACTATGGTTCTGTGAATTCCTGGATGACTGCCACTGGCTGTTAAAGTGTATATGTCTCCTCGCGCTCCGCACAGAGCCAGATCTTATGTAAACAAATTCGCATGCATGACGTGTAGGCTATCTGCACGTCCCTGCTATAAATAGCCCATGGTAGTCTACATCTGGTCTTTCAGAATCTTTTCACCCTGAAAGGTTTTGAGTGACCTGCAGGAAAATATTGTGATGCATCAGACCTTTTTAAATTTAAATTTTAGATTTGATTCCAGTGAGATACTGAGTTTATATAGTGTCTTTGCTGTTATAAACATTTTACAGTTGCTGCTCTAGTTAGAGTTAATTATAACATTGTTTAATTCACACAGATTGCGCACACTTATTAAAATCTGTTCAAAAAGGCACTTTGGCTTAAATGGCCTCTTATTCTTTTTCTTTTAGAGAAATATTTTTTAAATAGGCAAATTAGTTTGGTTGGTTACTGTTCAGTAACTTGCACAATGGTCTTAAAACCAACATGAAAAAGATTCATGATAAAATTGTGATCATGAGCCTACCATTTAAAAAATTGTGGTATGATCTTTTTGTCATTTTGGTCACCCTTATGGTCAAGCTAAGAAATCTGAGCAACAACTGTGACAAGGCCACAGGACACAAATCAGAACCTCCAACAGTCTTTTATCACAAACACAACCAGTAAAACAAGCAGCTAGCCAGCAAGACTAATCTAACCTGCCGACTTGTAGCCAAGTCATCCGAGTGAGAAGTGTGGCTGGCCACAGAATGTGATTAGAACCTCAAGCAGACTTGTAACTCAGTGCAACAAGATAAACAAATTGCTAGTCAGACAGGAGTAATGCAACCTGTAATGCAGCGGACCAGCCACTGTCCATGACTGAAAAATTTAGCATTTGAAGGATTCAACTAACACAAAAATTGTTGAAGACAGTTAGTATAGCTGGTGAGTGAGCCAGCACAAAAGGTGTTTGAAAACTTCCACACAGGAAAGAAGGAGAGGTAGAATAGCTTGTCAACCGTGGCCTTAGAGGGCAAAAAGTTGCGGCAGGGATGCGCAGATGGCTTACATGTCACACATGTGACTTTGTTTACATAACATCTCGACCTGTGCAGAGCACAGAAGACATATCCACTTTGTTTCACTGCCACTGGCAGTCTGGATGGAATGAAACAGAACTCAAGTCAATGAGCTTTCAAACTGAACAAATCATTTAAAATTTCACATAACATATATTAGATGTATGACATTCTTTTCTTCTGAAAAACAAACCAGGCAAAGAGAGCAGATTCAAACATATCAAATGGTGTTCCCTGCTTACTATGAGTTTGGTGATTCCTTTCGCATAAGAACAAAAAGGATGACCTGAAAAACACAAACACAGGTCTAAAACCAGCACCAGCACGTTGAGTTTCTACTCCTTTGCCAGGCAGCTTATAAATGATGAATGTTCATTTAAAGATGTGGGAATAAGAGGATGCGTGTAAAAATCAGGATTAAGCCTCTCACCTCTAAATTTCAGTTTAACAAATCTGAATACTTCAGGTAGTCCTATGTCCAGTGTAGTAGCAGAAAGAACCTAAAACCTTCCATCTACTTTCTGAAGGCCCATGGACAAAATTTACATAAACATAAGGAGAAGGAGGCAATTCAAGTGTTGGACTTTTTGAGTGTGTGAGTGTCACTGCGATTCATTAGAGCCACTGTGTTTGGAGCCTGCAGGAATCAGACATGTGACCAACAGTCCTTGACTCAGGTCCAGACCTTTGCCTTCCTTCTCCTAGGAACACACAGAATCATACAGCTCATATTAAAATAAAGCATTGCAAACAGCGGTCCTAACTACACATTTTGGGTTAATTAACCTATAGAAATCAACCAATCAAATGTGCTTGAACACAAGCTGGGTGTTACAGTAATAAAGAGATCAGCTTACAATTATGGAATATGGCACCAACTGTCAATATGCCTACTAAAAAATACATATAGAAAATCCTAATGTGTTAAATTTAAAAATCTCTTCTTGAGATTCTCAGTGAAAACAGGTTTATCACACAGACAACTCACACTTCTGTATTCCAAAAACATCTCCTTGAACGCCATAAAGTCAGTGAACGTCAGGAGCATGTCAAAGATGTCACCTGGCACCTCCTCTTTGTGTTGCCTGCAGTTAGAGGAGACACATATGGCAAGTGTCATTACATTTTCAGCATACTTTTGTGCCACCTAGTGGTGTGCTGCAAAATAATATCTGTTAGGCACAACAGGTGCATTAGGCAAACTATGGTATGAGCTGGCAGGCTGCTTTGAATTTATTTATGACACCGATTGAATTAAAGTAGCTCTGTTGTTGTAAGAGGAAAACAGACGGAATAAAATGGCTTCAGGGGAGAGTTTTGGCAGCACATCTTACATGAGCAGCTCTATGAAAGTGTTCATGTTGAAGTTGGGGATCCTCTCCATTAGCCGTTGCTCCAGGTGTTTCTCCAGCAGGTCAACCTACAGCAGACAAGGGTGTTACTGTGAATTTAAAATTAGTTTGGCTCACAGAATATTACAATCGTTGACAGAGCTGTAGGTTGAGATGACATTCAAGGCGATACAACTGTCGCATCCCTGAAGACAGGGTCACAGAAATTAGATAATGGTTTGTCATGTTACCTGACGATAGGTGTGGGAGGTACATTAGATCACAGCAAGATGCCCAGCAACTCACATATTCATTAAAGATGGGTGTGTAGCTGAGCTTGTTCTCGTCAGAGTCCTCAAACTCTTGGTAGTGTTTCTCCATGAAGCTTTGCTGAAGCTGCTGGAATTCTTCCTCTAAAAGAAGAGTGATGGACATGTAGAACACCATAGATCTTAACTGGTGAAACACTGAAAACGTCTACATTTTCAGCTAGTTTAGCATTCTGACCTTTCACAAAATTTCTGGATAAAATATGCTCTAGTGAACTGGCATCTATCCAGCTACCAATCCACACCCTCTACGTTGTATATAAATACTGAAAAAGAACTATAAAGCACCAAAATATCCTACCCATGATGATGCCCTCTATGCAGCCAATGACAGTATCAAAAGCAGTGTCATCAGCTGAGGAACTGGAAGGAGAAAAACAAGAGCAAGATTTTATCACTTGAAGGCAAACTTTAGATGAAGATTATAGTGAAAATGAAAACTTTGATGATCACACATCTTCAAAATGTAATCATATGGCCTTTGCATTTAATTTAGGACACTTGGCCTCACAATGTAAAAAAAACAAACTATTTAAGCAGCATTAAATGGGAAACTTTTACATGCGGGATCAGCATTGAATTGAAGACTTGAATTGTATCTAGACTTGCAGCTTGCTTATTGAGACTTGACTGAGTCTTACCCTGCGGTAACTAAAACTAAACGTGACACTTGCTCTGACAGATTTAGAAGACTCAGTTTGGGTTTCTAACAGATAACTTGAAAGCAGCCCTGGATAACCCACCTGGAAATAACAAAGTTTTCTTCGTCCACGTCTACCATTTCAACGATGTTCTCTCCACAGCTCCGGACAGCTACAGAATGAGACGGGACAACATCAGAATACTCATGTTTGGCTGAAATTAGCTTTAAAATAAAATAGCTTGCTACGCTAAATGCCAAATTTAACAACAAAATCAATGTGTTCAACAAAACAGCTTCCTGCCACACCTGACTAGTTTTCGTAATTACTGAACAATAACGTTAATTGGCTGAGTGGCTAAGTAGCTAAAGGCTAACCTAGCTAATGCTAGCTAAACACATGTAGCTAAGCTAACGCTAGCGTTGACTGAACACCAACTGTCAGTGTTTCTTAGCGATATTTCGTAATTTTCCGAGCTAAAAGTATGACTTTACACCTCTCTTGAGCTGCATTAATGTTACTTAAATTAATGTTATTTACTTCCTTCCCGGATGTCCATGTTGTTCAAATAAACCGTTAACGTGACTGGTAAATAACGACCGTAATGTTGTTGCCAAGGAAACGGCGAACATATGTGCGTCTTAAAGCCCCTTCCGGTAGAACAAAATATGTCTAGATTGGTTCCTATCTGAGAAAATATCAGTACGATTATACCACTGTACAGATTATTCATTAACATTTATCATTAGTATCTTGGTTGTGATCGACTGATATTTCAAGACTTTAAGTCTGAGACACATATGTAATAAGATCTAGTACACATATTGTTTACTCACACACGTTAAAGCCAGGTGTTTCTGCAACTAGAAAGCCAGTGTTGCGACAAAAGGTGATTGAGAAGTATATAAAAACACTCATACAAACAAATATCACATGTACATACATTTATTACAAATATCACAATCCAGGAAACAACAATTCTTTAATCAATCACATCTTTGGGAACTCTGGGGCAAAATTCCTTTATGATGTTTTAAATACAACTCACAACTTATTCTTTACAATCCTGAACTTCATCTCCAACTATATAATTTCTCTCACCTGCATGTATAAGGTGCATCAGGAAATACAAGCTAGCAAACAGTGACCAGACCAGTCTTTTGTCATACTGAGAGATGCATGTTATCGTTTAGAAATCATTCCAGTATAGTCTGAATGATTTTACAGATCCTGTTCATGCAATTTGGTGGAGTACTAACTCTTTCATAAACAATTTGACCAAAATAAATTCAAAATGATTCAGTCTGATAGTTTGAAATGTCATTGATTTTTTTTTAAATCGTACAAATAGATTTTTTTTTTCTTGAATCAGTCTCTTACATGTTTATCAGCTGTTTCCAAATACAAACGTCAATCAGTCAACCCAGAGATGCTTCAAGTAAAGGATGGACAGAAAGACAGACAAAAACATGAGGTTCTTAAAAAGACAGAGGGAGAAAGATGGAGAAATTGCAAAATGAGAGCAGAGAGATGTGCTGTTATATAAAGCACAGAGGGAAACCACATTTTATTCAGTCTGAACCATTCACCTGAAAGATACACTTCCAATCTGACAAACTTCTTTTGACAGGATCAATTCTTTAAGCACGATATCCCACTAAGAGTGCTGTGGTCTGTAGCAAGTGAAACAGAAATACACATTTGTCCCAGTACTGAAACACACACTCTTTAGATCATGTGACTGTAGTATGGGTAGTTTCTTTGCTAATGTATGTCAAATATTTCACTGCCAAATCAGACCTGAAGTGACAGCATCTTAGGAATGACCCTGGGATATTTAGTAAACAGATAGAGGAAAAACAATTCACTTAAACATTTCACATTTGTTTTAAACAATTTACTGATGGGCTAATAAAACACTGTCAATCAACAAAGGCTGTTGTAGCTCTCAACCAAGTTCCTACATCGGTATTCGCCATCATTTATGATACAAAATTAAATCACATCTTATGAATTGAAAATAGTCGTCTTGATACAGACGCATAGGTTTGTCAGCACAATCCAAAATTAAGACATATTTTTTTGCTTCCCCTAAAATGAGCCTGACTCGTGGTGGAGCTGCAGTACAAGTTGTTGCCACACTGTGAGCACCAATCAAGCAATCCCAGACAAATTCAGAAGATGGTGGTGGAAATTCAATTGTATACAACCCCATCACTGTCTCTTTAAACATAAGGACTTATAATTGGAGGAGAAAAATTATTTAATTTACAGACTGACTTTCTGTAAATTCTCTTCCCTGTGTATTTATTTGTTGTGGTTTTTACAGACATGGCCGAGACAGAGGAAATAACATCTGAGCAAAGACGATAAAGCACAAAAAGCAGCAGGGTCAGCCATGCTGAAAATCAATTAGATCTAATACAGATTCAAGTATTTCATTTTCTTTTTTGTTTACTCGTTGTAAAACAACAATTATGTCATTAACGTTCAGTTGTGTAACATCTGATTTGATTTTTAACATTTGCTTTTGTAAACTGTATCAGGAAACTTAACTCAAGGAATAATTCTGCAACTTTTCACATTCTGACACCAAGCCGACCACAGAGTAGGAGTTAGTAAAACCTTGAGAAAAGATAATGAAAATGCTACCTCGAGAACACCATAATTCGCATTTGTATACCCAAAAAAGTGAAAATGAGATTCATCTCAAATTTATCTGTACCTTGGGTTTAATACTGTACTACAGGCTGTGTTCTTTTCTGCTACCAAGCCCTTTCAGATCTGCAGACATGTATATGACAGGTGATGGGATTAAATAGTAGTAGCCTCTGGGCTGAAAGCGCAGTGGGATCCTCATATCATAGAAAGGATGTCTGATAACTCTATGCAGGGGCTTGCAGATGAGAAGTTCTGTAATCTGGTTAAAATGTTTCTGCTCCTCACTTCTGCTGTTTTTGTCTGTAAAACACACTGTTGGTAGAAAGTTGACAATTCTTGGCCCAGCTTCTGCAGTGAGTTGTCAAAAGGATAGAAAAGAGGAGATGTAGGTAAATGAGGGAAAGATCCCAGGGATCCAGCTGTGATTTAAATTCCCCTCCTCTCATCTCCTCCCTTTCTTCCCTCCACTTCTCCATCTTCTCTTCCTCTTACCAGAAGTCACAGTTCTGGTATCATCACAACACTGTGGCACCATCCTCATAGCCCTGTCGGGTGAGAGGGGATTAGAGGAGGAGGAGGCTGTAGGGCTTGTGTGTCTCTCCTTATTGGACGAGGGGCAGGAAGTGTGTCAGGAGACATGTGCAATGAGTCTGACGCGGGTCTGGATGTCCTGGCGGCACAGCGGGCACGTCTCTAACTGTAAGGCACACTCCATACACATACCACTGCAAAAAGGTGGGGGGGGAGTGGACATAAAGGAAGATTTTATTAGCAAGCCACCAAAAATGCTTGAGGGAAATTGTCTTGGGTATTAGTCTAACATTATTTACAAGACGAGCTCAGTCAAATCCTGTCCAAATATTTGGACCTATAATAGCAGTCTGAATAGTGTGGCATTGTTTGTTTAGAGAAGATGCATACATACCCATGTCCACAAGGCCGCAGCTCCGTGTCAGCCATGACGTCACAACACAGTGTGCAGCAGTTGTCTCGGATGCTAACCTGCTTTAGTAAGGCCAGACGCCGGTGTCTGGGAAACATACAAAACACATAAATGCTTCCATTTACAGACATGTATTCAAAGCTGTTTCTGTCTGTGTACAGTAATGGAAACTTAGCTTTGAAAATTGGCATGGTGTACATAAACTGTGACAAGTCCGTACATAATGAATTTTAACATATTCACTTGCCACTTTGATGAATGTAAACAACTTTTCAGGGCAAGTAAACAACTTAAGTGCAGCCCCTTAAAATTTGTTATTTTTTCATTTTGTTAATGTTCCTACCCAACTTTGCTCTAATTGTATACTCAAGGTGTGTGAATAGATCAACAAGTAAATAGTTTTTCAGGGTAAGAGGTCTGTTGTAGAGTGGCATCAACAACTTTCTAACTGAATCAAATAAATCTGACCATTTTTAGATTCACAAAGATTTATTTCAGGGCCGTATACCCTTCACATGGCAGACATTTTGCTCTGTCAAACTCATACGTAATAAGCAATATTAATAGGAAATTAAGTGGTCATTTAATTTTTGTGTGGAGTATTGTGGATGGTGGGTCACTGACACAGTTTACAGGATATTGAAGGAAGCCACAAGTAAGTGTTTGCCATAAGAAAGGTCTGTTTTTGACTATAAAAAGTGGTATGTGACCATCTCCTGAAATTATATTGCTCTATTCAGATCACTGTCTAATTGGTGTCAATAAAGTCCTTTAAAAAAAATCTAAGAGCTAGTTTATTGTGGCCAACAAATTAATGAGTGACTAAAATACTCTATGTACACTGGAGCAACCCCAAAAGATGAATCGTGTTTGTATCATGCAAAACCTACGTGTTGGCTGCTATATAAAAACAAATGATTCACCAGTCAGAAAACAGTTGGGTAAGATGATAGATACATACTGTTTTTCCAAATTATGCAGACCAGCTTCATTTCTCACCTGGGTAGGATGATCTTTTCACTGGGTAGCAGTGAAGCAAAGTCGTTGAAGGTGCTGAACTTGACAGAAGGTGGGTGACGGAAAGGCTTGGCCCCAAAGTTAAACTCACACTGCTGGTATGACATAAAGCTGGCTGCTGCAAAGAAACCGGACCTGACAAGGCACAGAGATGAAGGAAACAAAAGAAGTTAATTTGAGAATAGATGGGGACAGTAGAAAGAAGAGGAAGAAGGCAGGGAAAGGCAGCACAAAAAGAGAGACGGGTGTGTAGACTTACGTGGCAGAGGAGAAGACCTGTTTCTCTGGTGGCAGCTGATGTCCGTTCAGATAGAAGATCATTTGCTTCTTGCTGAGGTCCAACAAGAAGCCGATTGCATCTCCTAAACAGGACACACAGAAACACACATGCAGCAGAATTAAGCGTTGGTAGCTTTTATTACTATTATCCGTCCATGTGGGAGGCAAAGTAGAGCCTGAATGCTGGCGGTGGCAGCAGTGTGTGGGTGCTAAAAACACAAAACCCTCCAGAGACACTTAAAACAATAAAGCAATCTCTAAACAAATGAATCTGGCATTTAAAGTGTGGTGTCCCCTCTCTTCTACTGCTCAAACTGATAACAATTTCAAATTTTCTCTAAGGTATACATTTCAGAAATATGAAAAACAGTCACCCTAAGTCATATTTGTGTGTGTCCTGCCTACAATCTACACTACAATCCTGTCAACACATTCCAGTCATTTGACCCACTATCTTAGGGTGCAATGTGAACACAGTACAGGAAAATTTCTATGCTAACATGTCCACCTTTGGACAGGATTAAAATAGCTTGGGAACGTGATTTAGGACGTACATTATCGGCAAACCAAAGGGATTCTCTCCTCACAACAATATACAAATCCTCACTTTGTGCAAGACACTGTCTTGTGCAATTTAAGATAGTTCATAGGGCCCACATGTCCAAGGTGAAATTGTCTAGCATCTAACCTGACATCTCCCTGACTTGCAACAAATGTGAAAACAGTGATGCTACCCTTATCATGTACTGGCTGTGGCCTTGCTTACAAACATTCTGGAGTGATGTCTTTCACACTCTTTCCAGCATCCGCAAGAAGAACCTCGACCCAGACCCTCTGTTAGCCCTGCATAGCGTTACTACTAGAAACAATCTTCATTTGACATTTGCCAAGCACTGCATGGTTGCCTTTGACTTGCTTTTGGCCAGACATGCAGCCTTACTCAAGTGGAGGGATGCTACCCTGCCCACACTTAATTAGTGGCTTTGAGAGATAATGTTGTGCCTTAAAGTGGAGATGATACACATCTCAATCAGTGGCTCTGAGGAAAAATTCTATAAAATCTGGGGAGCTCTTTTACACCCAAACAATATAGTAGTGTGCCCTCTAGTTCTACTCTTGACATGGAAAAGAACACTTGATTAAGGAGAGATGTACCTTTTTCCTTTTCTTCTCTTTGATAACCAGTTTTTGTTTTTGTTTTTCTGTCATCAATGTCATTGCCTATATTTTTATAGAATATTACATTGATGTACATTTTATAATAATATCCTCCCAACCCTGGAAAATTTGTTCTCAATAAAAAGATTTTGAATATTTGTGTGTCCTTGTGTGCAGTGCATACCTTCCTTCCAGCAGGGGTGAGAGTGAGCTTTACTGCGAGCGTTGTACCAGATGAGCTGCCTGCAGCCATCATACGCACATGAGTATTCATCATCTCCTATCCCATAACCCTCCTGTAACACACACATACAAAAGGTTCAATTGTGTGACTGCAGTAAAACAGAATGTAGCAAAGCTGAAAAGTAAGGACAAGGAAGATAAGTACATGGTTGAGGAACTTGCTGTCCTTGGTGGCCCATCCGATTTGCATCACTCCAGATGTAATGACTGTCACCTCGTAGTACCAAACGCCTGAATCCACACAGAATGTACAGCGCACACTCTCAAAGGACGAGGCATCACATCGTGCCTGAGCAAGGGAGCAAAACAAAAGAGAAAACACTCACAAACCATTCAGATTGTATATGTACTCGTGAAAAACATTAAAATCAGCTGCATGTACATTCATGAATTCTGCCTAAGACTAACCTCTAGTCCAGTGGGGGAGATCTTGAGGTACTCGCTGACATCGTTGCTATTGAGCATGGCGTTGATATTGGTGAGGTTGACTTTCTCATAGGTGAACTGACGACCCTCCTTTAGGACTGGACGGAGGAAAACAGAAGAAACAAGATTCCCATCTTCAGTGACTCGCAAATACAAACATGTAAGTAAAGAGACTGCTGTGGTCCCGTCTCTTCAGCATGTGATCCTATGCAAACATACAATGTTGAAAACATGGAGCTACTCACAAAGGTTGTCAAGGCTCCACTGTGAGCAGAATCCAACCTGCCTCTTCAGGTAGTCAGGCTGGTCTGCCCACGACTCCAGGACAGCAAGTCGATTGCTGATACATGACTCAGACACCGTCAGTTTGTTCTCACCTGAGGGTAAGAAAATGCACCAGGCATAAGTTAAAACAGCCAAACAAATCCCCAAATAAATCTCCGTCAAGGATACAATAAATATGACTTCAGTGAAAGATGCCTTTAATGGTCTATCTGCTCTAAGTGCAAAGGCCAGTTCAAAAATTCCAAACAAACTATTTGAAAACATTGCAGATAAAAGTTGCAGCAGTGTCATCTATGTCAATGGAAGCAAATGGCAGGTGGAGACTACAGAGCCAGATTTTCCAGGTTTGGAAATGAACAGTAGAAACTGTTAAAGAACAACACAACATCTTTGTCTCTGCCTCACAGCATAATATTTCATCTGTAAAAGCAAACAAATCACCACAAGGAAAGTAGAAGAAAGCGGAGACACTGTATATGCCTGTTGTCATGGCAACAGTAGCCTCTGCTCATTTCTTTGATAAGGTCACTTTCAATCTCATCTTGGTAATCTTTTGTAAGGAAGTCACTAGTTTTCACTTTGCTCATCATGAATATTTAATATGAAAAAGCCTTAAAACACAGTGAGTGAACCTACTGGTCTGGGAGAACTTTTCCAAAGCGATGAGAGCAAACAGCATGACAGTAGGGTGGGCCTCAGAGCTCTGGAGGGAGATTTTCAGAAAACATAGAAAAGAAATCATCATCAGTTTGCGCTTTTTTGACCGATACAACAACACACAATAACAATGCACAGTGTATTGTATAATCACGGTTTCTGTTATGAATTCACAGTGAGCATGCTTCCATGGACAGAGGTTAGATGAGAGTTTTGTAAATCACAGCCATGTCACAGTTTCACTATGACTTCATTTTATTGACCACACAACCATCATTATGTCTACCTTCCCGGACAAACTCTCCTAAGAACATCCACCTACATACATCTGTTAGCTCAGACAGTCACGCACATACCAGTTATCTAAAGGATAAAGAAAGAAAGAACAAGAGTAAAGAAATTTTCCTTATTCTTGTTCTTTCTTTCCAAAGTCCTCCTCAACACTTGCTGCAACTACTTCACATTAAAAAACATTTTCAAAGGTAACACAGAAGGGCTTCCCTGACAAGTAGGTGCGTAACATTTTTAAAGGTGCCAACTTGTAGATGTCTTTTGTTGCACTGTTGAAAACAGTGAGGTTCAGATTTGATGAATAATAAAACAATTTGAAAGGGTAGTAGTAGAGTGGTGAAAACAGAAACGCTTCTACAGGTTTCACTGCTCTCTTTATCAGACAACAAATGATGCCTGTGGCTGTCTGACATGGTTAAACTATCCCTCATGCATTCATTTAAGACATTCTTACATCACAACTCTGACTTTAAACACAGAATCAGCTTCTCATCCAGTGTTTTTTCTACTATCACAAACTGCTGGACAGTATAACTACAGCTATCAAATGTGTGCGTATGAGAGAGAATGTGTGTGTTTGCTCACCAGACTCTCTAGAAGGTATTCAAGGGTTCCAGGACTCAACAATCCAATGCTGGCCGGACCTAAAAAATTATAATAATAGACAGAGCAAAACACAGTAGAAGTGAAAAAGAACTGCTTCAGACTGTGATTCTGTAAAACTCTGTAAAACTGTTTTATGATCTAAGACGATGTTTCTTAGGTCAAGTAAAAAAAAGGGGAAAATTTGGTAGCAGCCAGGTATGCAGGTAATGATGAAATGGCAAGAACGAAATAAATGAATAAATTAAAACTGCACAATTAATCAAAATATT
Source organism: Lutjanus erythropterus (assembly GCF_056507025.1). NCBI lineage: Eukaryota > Metazoa > Chordata > Actinopteri > Lutjaniformes > Lutjanidae > Lutjanus > Lutjanus erythropterus. Next base: position 11,451,128 of record NC_139329.1, read on the forward strand.
ATCAAAATTGTAGTATGGCCAAGTGCAATATTCAGACTGCAGAAACTGCAATTTTTTGATGAAGGAAAACTGAGAGACGAAATAGCATTATAGATTACAGATGCCTTGACCTACAAATCTTGTTCTGCAGATGTAAATAAACATGTTTGTCGGGACAGACCACAACAAATGTAACATCATCATGATTATCAAAAATGATTATTCCTACTAATCATGAATCATACTGCAATCGCGACAACTTTCTTCAACTTCTCCAAGCAACTTCAATAAATCCTATCCTTTTAAGCAGTAAAAATAGTAAAATTACCACCAAACAACTTTAATTTATGGTTAGGAATTGAGTGAATGTTAATGCAGAGTTGACTAACACAGACTTTCATAGTTTAAAGTGAGCAAGTAGAAGCAGTGAGGAGCAAGACTATTGAGGATGAAAATTATTAAGTGTGTAAATGTGGACTGTACCAGCCAGTTTCTCTGCTAGGCATCCTAGGACAGCTGTGGTGTTTCTGTGTTTAGCAGGGTTTAGAGCATCCTGTCGTGCTACAGCCGAACTCAAACTCAACATGTCAGAGAGTTTTTGAAGAGCATCCTGTAGAGAAGGGATGGAGCAGTTACTCTAATGAAGGTCATATACACACAGTTTCTACAAAACAATACAAAAGTTTAAGAGGGTGGAGAGATTTAACATTACACTTTGAGTCACATTTCCAAATCCATACATGATTGTATTGGAAAATGCTGCAAAACAGGTTAAGGTGTAAAGTAATAAAGTCAAATGTGGGCAAAATGCAGTGATGAGCGGACACACACAGACACACATTTGGATGATGACTTTTTCCAAACTGTAACCTAACCCTACCCTTAACGACTGACCCAAAAATCAGTCTTTTCCCAATTGGTAACCTGCCTTTTGTCCCCAAGCTGTCCCCAGTAAACTGATTTGCAGACTAAATTTCCCCAAAAGTAGGCTAAGTCAGAAACATACACACAATAGAGGTGACAGTGAGTCTGGATCAACAGCTGGAGGGAGCACACCACATTAAAACATTTAGATTACTATATTAACAGGGACACACAGAGTCACTGATGCACCAGAAACCAGAATCAGTCAATATCATCCAAATGCTGAGCTGCAGTGCCAACACTTTCAGACTTTCAGGATAAAGAGTACAGAGTTCATACTGTTCAGAGTGTCATAGTATGTCCTCTGTCCTCAGGTTACTTTGGACAGAGAAGCAGGGGGTCCTAACCAGATTTTATTTGTTCAAAGGGGAAAAAAGAGTTGGAGCGAGAAAGAGGGGGTAGAAAGCAGAGGCCAAAAGAAAACAATGAAGGAACACAGTAGTTAAAGTTGACTATGATCTGTTTTTGAAGGAGCTTTGAACAAGTTGATTATCTATTTCTATTAAAATATTTAATATTTATATATATATATTTTATAGTTTAGTTTAACACAATGATGTCTGGTGTTCAATAATCATTTAGCTAGCTTCAGCTAACAACTTTTCTGGCACACACCCTTGACACACAAACACATGTACACATAAGCCACTAACCTTTGTGGGCAGGGGACACTCATCCAATAGTAGGGTGATTACTGCAGGGCCAAGCGGATCGTCCAATGGGATCACTCGAATCAGAGACTGGACAACTTCCAGCCAACCATCATCTGAGGGAGAAGGAAAAGACTGACCTAAGACTCAGCTGACTGAATTTATTGAACCACGCACCTCAGTAATAAATCCTACTACATAGACACAAAACAACTCTGCCTGACTGCATTAAGCAATATCAGAGAATATTTTACTTACCTGGTGCTTTAATAATAAATAAGATTCTATCATTGAGTGCATTTCAGAATCTAAATTCCTACTCAGTAAACTATGGGAAAACACAGTGGTCTCAGTGGAAAAAACAGATGGAGAAACTTTTTACCCAATGATGAATGAAAAATACAGTAGTAGGATAAAACCTTTGTCTCCCTCTTGTAGCTTACAGTCTTCAATAGATTTTTTTGTTTAAGAAACACGAGAAAAACTAAAACAAGATAACACAAAGATAATTGAAATGTGCTGAAATCACAAAGTGAGACAGGCCCCTGGATTGAGAGTATCGTAAATACTAAAAAAAATCAATTTCCTGTCCATTAGATGACTCAGTAAGAAACTCTCCCTCTCTAACACTATCACTTATGAAAGCCTCAGCCAACTGGCTGATGAATAATGTAACATCATAACACATGACAAACAGAAAATGACTGGCTGGCTGACTGACTGACTTGCTATTTGGCTGCCTTCAGGGTTCAGTATCTGCAAGCTAATACCAAACTTGGCTGTTGTCAAGCCACACAACACCACGCCATGTGAGCATCAAACACCATATGTGCAAGACACAAGGCCCAAACACAAGAATTCAAAGGCTACCGCGTAAGCATACACACAAACACACACAGCATGACAGCAACATTCACCATATGCACAAGAAAGCACAAACAAACCAAGGACACACACAAACAAACATCAACTGAAGCTTCAAATTTACACAAACCCAAATGAGAATCAGACCTGTAAATTACTGGCAAAATAAGAATAAAGCAACTCTATTATATTCTATATACTTGCTGCACAAACTAGCAAAAATATCCTTCTGGAACATTAGAAATAGAAAAATATGTCAATCCTATTTAGACATAGTTCACATGATCAGGGTAGCAATGTAAGTAGTGGCCAACACATGATGTCTGCAGTGTAACTCGTGACTATGTCCCTTCCCCAGGTGATGTAACATCCCCCCAGGCTGGGCCACTATGTGTGCTGGAGAAATGCTGAGGAAGCAATATTACTGTAGGATTGTAAGCAGCAGACAGGTGGTGTTGTGGCCCTCTATAGCGAAGGCTTCCACACTTTGACATAAATGGCCTCTTTCACTTCTCATTCAAACCACCTTCTTTGTGTATGTTTTGTACATTTTGGTCCTAAAATTAAAATTGTGTTTCTTGAACACAACACCACATGATTTGAATACTGAAACATATGTATGTATTGTGGACAGAGTGTTTTGCATGTGGTGTCAAAGAGGCTACACATGTCAAACTGAGCCATCACTGAACAGAGGAAGAGGACTGCGACTGTCTGCTGCTTAAGCAACTGTAACATCACTGGCTCAGCAGTTGTAAGAAACAACCCAACAGCATCCCACAAGGGTGATGAGATAGCATATTCAGAAAAGGCTCGTTCAAATCCCTGGGACTCCTCACCAGTAAGTGGAAATTAGAAATTCCCTAAATAATTTGTGACATAACCTAACTGTACAGTCTAGTGGATCATTTCACTTCAACCTGAAGAAACGGCAATCTCCATGACTTCATGCCTGAGGAGTTGTGTATATGACTAAAAGCCAACCAAGACATATCTCAATCAACAAAACCATAAGTCACCTTGCTACATTATGGTTTTTGAATATAGCTAATTTTTCCACTGTTCCCCATTTTATAACCTCTTAACCATTAAAAACAAAAAAAAAAAACAATATTCAGATACTTTAGATACCATGACAAAAAGAAAAAAAAACACTCCTATGCACCCAAAATGAAAAAAGAAAAGAAAAAAAGAATTTGTTTCTTTTTTAAAATAAAAAACCTGCAGACTAGGGGTGTAACGATTCACTCATGCATCTAATGCATCAGACTTAAATGTGTAAGATTTCGGTTCAGACCCACTGTATCAGTAAAAAGCTGAACATGAATCGGAAAACGAATCGATGCTGCACTAGCATATCGATACATCTCATTATGACGTGCATATGTTTCATTTTTGGCATCAGGGAGCTGCTGCTGTAACTTTCCTCTGTTTCTCTCTCCTCCTGCCTCTGCCTGCACTGCTCTCACTGGACACCTGCTGCTGCGCTCACACAAAACAAGCGCTCCCCCCTCTCTCTCCTGTGTCCTCTCTTCATTTCCTCAAAACAGGCCGTGCTGAAAACAGTGACAAAAGTGACATTGTACCACGTCACACTACCAGAATAAGTTTGGGTTTCATAAGAAAGATAAGGAACACTGCTGCAAATCATTTATGCAAAACGTCAGAAAGCATAGCACAGAGCCACAAGTCTGAACCACAGAGACATCATGTCACTGGGAGAGCAGGTAACATGGAGCATCAGTGTTACCCCACACTAATCCAAACTACAGCACTCTTCATATGCAACAGAGTAGAATATCATCCTACTGCAAAAATACTAATATTTTAAACAGTTTTAAAGTTTGTTCACAGATTCTCATTTAGGCTACAGTATCTCATTTACAAGAGACTCATAATAAGATGTTAACACCACTGTAACGTTTCCTTCTCTCTGTCTCTCCTGTTACTATATTTAGTAAAACTATCAGAATGTCTTTTTGTAACTAATAGCACTCTACAAATGTAGCATTAGTTGAATCAAAATGTAAAGATTCACACATTACATTGTCTTGTATTGCATCATATCGAATCATATTGTGACGGAGCTGAATTGATTTGAACCCACTTTTGGCCATTTAAAAATTTTAAGATATATCGTATCGTTGAACTTGTATTGAGATGTGTATTGAATTGGTCTCAGTCAGTGAGATACACACCCCTACTACACACAATAATGATGCTGAAAAACTGTGGTTTTGCTGCAAGCCGTATTTCAGGCAAGATAATAAAGACTGAACTGAACAGAGGTTTATATCTGTACCATTGAAAGTTAGTATTGTATTGTTTTAAACAATGTAGTACTGTGAAGTATTGGAGTATTTATAATTTGACAACCTTAGTGCATTCTGTACCAGCTTTTCAAAAAGTGGCGTTTCATTTGCTGTGTGGAAACACTGCTGTCTGATAAATCCAAGCAGTGTTTCAGTGTGTGTTCTCATTTTTTCCTTACCTGTCTCTGCCATCTCATGCAAAGTAATCATGGAGTAAGGGGGCTCTTGGTCACTGAAAAACAAAACAGAGTTTGCACAGAATTAAATATTGGTCTGGTTTACCTGAATGCCTTATATTACAAACTCTACTCCATGTTTGGTTACATGTGCTTTTATTTATGTGCATGCTTTACACAAATGGAGGTAGTGCAACTCTTAAAAGCAGTCAACCAGCAAATTCATCAAGTGTTTATGACCCTGTGATCCCTGCATCTGCAATAATATAAACAAATGGGTCAGCCTTTGTGCATTTCTGTGACTGCTGTAATGGCTAAGGACAGTATTTTTTCCCATGGAGAGGTTAAGGAAAAGCATATAATTGTGATGGATTTACTTCAGTGGGTGTTGTTTTTCATGATGCTGCTATTACTGTCGCTTGTCATGGCTCATCCAAAGCTGAGGATCACTTTCATTTAAACAGCCATATCAGTAAGCTTGATCCTCAGATTTCCAAACACATGCTAAGAAGTCAAACTGTGGAAAAGGGTGTGAAGCTTAAACACGCTGTAGCTAAATTTGTCATGTTCTGACTCCTTTTCCCCCAAGTAATTTAACTACAGGATCTCAGCATGTTCAGCGCAAGTCTGCAAGCACACCTGTGTATGCACATGTGCTGAAGATCACGCAATGTATGTCTTCTCCACTACATTCATGTTACAACAACTGCAAAAAATACTGAACCTCAACCTTGAAATGTAATTAACCTCTCTCTTTTAGAATTGATTTCTTTAACTTAGGACATATTATCGTATATATATATATATATGTATATCTTATATAATAATATAGCGCCATCATATCAGTGGCTGCCTCTCATTTTATGTCCAAATGAGAACTATCATATTTTACACTGCCTCTCTTTCAGAAATTCCTAAAATGTCCCATAATAAATCTGGCAAGGTTGTTTTTAGGAACATCCTCCCCATGGATCTTAGAAAAGCAAACTCCCTTGGAGTTTTTGAAAAGAAAATGAAGACCTATCTCTTTAATTTAGGTTATCTTTGCTGGTATCATTGTTAGTGGGTTTTTTTGTATGCTGATGAATGATTTTGTTTTTTGTGCTGTTATTGCTATTTTTACGTATTGTTTATTTTCATCTGAGAATAGTCATGTAGATATGGTAAAGAGGTACATGAGGCTGCACAGAGAGGTTAATTTATGTCCTAATGAGCATAAATCAGGATAATTTAAAAATAAATTCTTCAGTTCTACCTAAAGCTGGTAAAGAGGAGTTTCTTTGCAGGCTGGACTTATTTATTGCAGGAACTCAAGAAATACAACTTCACACTATGCCAGGCCTCAACTCTCTTATACTCTAGCGGCCAGGTTCATAGAAAGGAGAATAAAAAATGGCTTCTTTTTAAAATTAGGCATATTACTAGGTTGTTGCTGCTGCTACTAATATTTTCATTGGAATAGGACATTTTCTGAACTGTGCTACACTGAAAAGTCACTGTTAACATATTTTGTTCTCAAAGCCAACCAAATCCATGCTGAAGAAAACCCCAAAGGACCACGCTGAATGGCTTTAGTCCAACGAGAATAATAGTTCAGTGGAAGAAGATGCAAATCTTGCTACATCATTGCAGCAAGTCATCATTACAACAAAAGAGGAAACAGTACAAAAAACCCCCACACTTAATCCTCCCTTAAAAGTTTTAAGCCAATGATACCTGTTACAGCTGCTTGGAGCATTTCACACCAATCTACCCATCTCTGTGGGAAAATAAGCAAGGTCAGGCTGCTGGCACATTATCACCAACATACAGAACTGATTAACTGCAGAGTGCACTTAAAAAATAATTAATAAAGATAAGTCCTGTTATAAGAACAATTCTGCTTGTTGTATTGTGTTAATTCAGTTGAAAAGAAAATCAGTTATTGTAGTTCACTTGGTGCCTGATATGTTTTGTAAAAGTTGTAAACTTTCCATTTCTATGTTTTAGACAGCTATCTTGTGAAATTACTTTATTTATTATCAATCTATTTATGACCCCTGCGATGAACTTCTGGCAGGGTCCAGGGTGTACCCAGTCTCTCACCCAATGTCAGCTGGGATAGGCTCCAGTCCCCCCGTAACCCTTCAAGGATAATCGGTTATGGACAATGAATGAATGATTATTCATGAACTGTGTGCAGTTGTGCATTTTTGCTATTATACTTCATTATGGTGAGAAATTTTGTTTCTTGGAAAAAGAACAATTTATTCCCCAGTTTAGAGTAGACACGATGGGAGATAAAGATGAAGAAGGTGTGATTTGTGAAGCTGCTACCTTGTTGCTGGTGATCTGCAATAAAAATGTCAAAGCGTGACAAGAAGATATGAATGTGCCATAGATATTTTTTTTTTGATGCTACTGCTACCCAGACAGGTACAACACAGCCCACACAATCAATATTTGACAAAAGCACAGTATAGAGAGCGGCTCTAACAACACTGACTGCAGTGTTCCTATCACACTCCACAGTACGTATAAGAATTCAAAATTCATCTGATATTTAAGTTATCAAGTTATTTGGTTCACATACTGTATTATTATAGAGGAGAATACCTTTTCGATATTTCCAGTGGGATACTGATAAGACTTAACTTAAAGTCTCCCTGTGTAGTGTCAATAATAATGTAGCTGTGCGCAGCGATAAGGATATTTTTAATATAGCGGTGAGTTCCATATTAAAGTCCTTAAAAGTCTTCGCTACATACTGGACATTATATGAGTCTGGACAGACACGGATATAAACAGGCATATAACTGCGAGACAGTGATTTATTTATTTGTTTAATGCTCCATTTTATTCAACCATAGACAGCCGACTTCTTACACTTCTTTACTTGCCGCTAGGGGCTGCAAATGATCAACAACTGCTTCATTTTGAAATCTTGTTTCACCTAGAGCTGGTTGCGTCTGGCAGTTGTGGTGCACTCCAGTAGGTCTTTCAACATCTGTTGCTTTACGGAGATCTTCACATGTTAACAATTAAAACTTCCCCATGACGATCGATTTTATATTATCACTACTGGTTTTTACTACACTGATATTCATTATCCATTTACGGGTGCCCAACGGGAGTTATTAGTTATTGACAAATACTTCAAAAACTGTAACAGCATATGTTACAATGTGTTATAAAACACCTGTTGTTTATATACAGCTTAACAATGTGAAATAGGGGGACCTGAAGTAAACTGTAGCCGTGGTTTCTGCACAAAATATTGTACTGTGCTCTTTGTTCCAAAAAAAAACAGACACAGGACTTAGTCATCTCAAAGGCAATACTTTAGTTTGTACCCACTACTCCTTCAAAATTCTTGTCAAAGACAGATGTTATGTTTGGGTGTTTGTGACAACAGAACCAACCCATGTGATGCTTATACTGTAAGACATCAACTTCAGTGTTTTTTATGATTCTATTCAGATTCAGCAGTGACTGTGGACTGAGTGATCATCATCTCACTGAGTAAAAATGAACTCTGGGATCAAGGAAGCCCATTTGTGCAGAGCCAACACACCTAGTAAATATGCTAGTGTGCCTTGTTTAATTTTCCATTGCAATGCAGCTACCCTGATGCTGCTCCACATCTATAGTTAGTACTACTTTAAGTGCTTAAGTAGCCACATGTAAATGATAACAGCACTATAAAAAGTACTGAAACTTATAATGGACAGTACTTCTCCAACTAAACATCAGGATGTTCATGTTGCTGCTTACACATCATAATGACATTGGTTCAAGTTTAAAGTTTACTTTTTTGGCTGAAATACTATCAGAGCTCACAACATACACCATTACTGAATCTATAGAATATGAATTATTATTAATAATAATTAAAAACTGCACAGTCCACTCTGACTCTAATCATCTGTATCTTATTAATGTCATTACTCTTATTAGACTTACTTGTCTACAAGTGTCCTGATGACAGCCAACGTGTCCAGCACCAGGCCATCCACATTCTGCTTCTTCCGTCTTGGTTCATGTGGCCCTCTCCCTCGGCGAGGTGGCCTAACCGGGTCCCTGGGTCGACTGCTCCGAGCCTCCACAGTGTCAACACCTGCAGCCGTACCATGATCCACCCGTCTAGTTTGTCCTCGGGTCGCTCTTGTTGACCCATGGTGATGGTCCTCCAAATCACTGTCCTCCCGGCACACACAGCTGTTACCCATGGTTCCAGTGCCGGAGACCACACTGGCAAGGGACTCCCACAATGGAGGAAGGGAGTGTGAGGACGAAAGGAAGAGCAGAACCCGTGCAAGGCTCCTGCAGGCACAGAAAGTGATCCAAGCGGCTACTATCATATCATTTGGAGAGCTTGGTTTTGGGGGATTGTTATCCCAGTAGGCTGGGTGGGGTCAGCGTAAATGATCATACTGTTGCTGAGCAGAGATTACAGATTGGTTTGGAGTAATGATGTATGGCTGGTTAAATGAACTAAGCGGGGTCAGGTGATGCAACGAGAAAAGCTCTGAACATCATAGACAGCCCAAGGCTGAAGTCCAGTTCTCATCCAGAGCTCGCATAGCTGTGGAAACAACACAAACAGAACAAAAAAAGTGAAATTATGTCCCAAGTCAAAATCTGTATATTTGGCTGTTTAACAGCTGATCATGTCCTACCAGCAGAAAAACTGAATTAAGTGACTCACACGAAACAAGATCACTGCAAAGTCTGATCAAAATAAAATAGAGAAAATTAGAAAGAAAATTAGCATTAACTGTCCACCTCAAGTAAAGCAGCTGCTGTATGCTGTCTAGTTGTTTCAATCTAAAGTGGTGCTGTTTAAATATACAGTGACAGTGTATCGACAGTCGTTATGCACTAAATTATTGAGACGATTTAGTATTGTTGACAAACAAGAGTTGTTCAGTTTAGCTGGCTAGCAAGCTAGCCACCCACCAAGTAAGCACTGTAACACTAGCACTTCCAAATGAAAACAAAGTCTCACATCTCGCACTTATCATGTTGTTAGTGACCTATAATGGTTTCATTTGAACCTAAAAGCATACTTACGGGCTACCACTTGGAAAACAGCAGCATTCAAACGTAGTCGAGCCAGACTCAAGTAGTTACTAAAACAGACAGCTAACTAGCTAGCTACGTAATGTTGTAGCTATCGAGCTAGCTGTTAGCCCGGTTAGCTATACACTCCTTTGATCCTACTGTCAAACTACACAAGTTACCTAACGTGAGTAACAATGAACTACGCGTGGTGCTCAAATGCCGGTTAAGTATAGAGGCACATTTACATGACCCGAATATATTCCACAAGACACCTTTGCTGAAGTCTAAAACAGCACATTCATATGACGGCTGGCTAACACCTCATACACATTTTAACGACGCTACACCGCTAGCTGCTTGCTAAGTTCCGTAGCGTTGGCAGCTAAAAGGTTCATCATCAGCTGTGGCTGCGGAGGCGCGGCTGACGGAGGAGGGAGGGAGGAGGATGTCTGTTCAACGTCAATGTACAGCAAAGACCGCAGTTTCCTATTTTTGCTAAATTAAAATCTCACTCTTTCTGCCATTATCCGTGATGTATTGTGAAGCCGACTGAACCTGTTTGTAAATCACGGTTTGGTGTATGCGATCTCTGTACCGTATTGTTGTAACAAATAAAAAAGATCGTAAGAATCAAGAATAAAAGCAACAAGTTAAAGCTATAAAATCACATCCGAATCAAAAGTTATATTGCATATCGTAGATACAAACACTACAGTACAAACACAAAGACGTGTGTGCTATTAAAAAGTTTATTGTATTTATTGTTTAAAAACGAAAGGAAAAAACAATAGCTGCAAAACAAAGATCTGATGGATGCCAGACGAAGCCAAGCTTCCCCGCAATACGTGCACACAATTAAAAGAATTCACAAGATTTACTACAAAAAAAAAAAAAAAAAATACTACAAATGTTGTATAACGTGATGCACAAGTGCACATATAAAATACAGTGTCACAATTTTGAAATTTTAGTTTACAATTTAGTAATTCCACTGATGTGATAAAACAAAAAAAAACAAAAAAGAGTCAGTGTGATATTATGGGAATATTTTTTAATAACATTATGGGAATTGTTTTTCATAACTTTACAGCCATTACAGAGGAAATTTAATGGAAGAACTATGAATCAAGAGGTTCAGTTTCTCAAGTGAATCTGCACTGTGCCACTGATGGTAAAATTGTCTTGACAATCAGTTTGTTTGTTGTCAACATTTGTTAACACTTCTTAACACACTCTTGTCTTGTCTTAGGTCAGGGAATAAGAAGAATACAACAGAAGGGAACTGAAGGTGGTCTAGGTGACTTCATGCTGCAGGGTCCAGGTCCATGTTCCAGGCTGCAGTTCATTAGTGTAAGAGTCCTTCTATGGTTCGACATCACAGGGCCAAGTTTGATGTTGTAGATTTCTGAACTCCTAGTCACATGTGATGGTATTAAAAAACAGAACCAGATAAATGAAAACAACTGCAGTATCCAGTGTAACAAATGTGACAGCCCAGAACAAAATGAAATCTGGTTTTGTTCTTTTTCTACAATGAGGAAATTAATCCTGAATTCGCTAATCAGTGGCCGATGTCTGAATGTCTCTTTAAGCCACAAACAATGAATGATCTCAACCTACCAAATGGTGCAATAAAAGGAAAGAGAGAGGTTGTGCATACATTGCATAGGTATTTTTTATTTACACTGTTTTACTAAGAGTGGTCTATGCTGAACTTTGACTTCACAAGAATAAAACAAAATGAGGCAATGGTTTTACATTCAGTCAACAACTAATTTAGATGGTGTGCTGTAAATTGGGGCAGTCATACACCCTGCTTCTGTCAAGGGCTGTATTGAAGGAGTTGTCACGATACATCCCGCTCTTGCCCAGGTCTTCAAAGAATCTTGATTTAGGGTGGAAAGTACATGGTGAGCTTTCAAAGGTTGGAGGGAGAAGACCATAGTCACTGGAAGTGGTCCTGTACAATGGATTCTGGGGCCTTGTCCACAGTGTTGGCAGTGCATCTTTAACTGCTGGAGTCATCATGCAGGAGAAAACTGGATTTCCAGGGTTGGCACAGGTTTTTGTATTTTCCACCTGCTGTTCTTGAGAGGCTGACATCACTGCAACACCTATAAAAAGAACTGATATCAGAATTCACAAACCTTAGCTTTAGTACAGGATTACACAGACAAAGCTCATTTTTGGAAGACGAGTACAGTAGAACTGACAAATGCAGAGGTTCTTTATTTTGTTTATCCATTATCATCTCTGCCGTCAATGTTACCATCAAAGGTCAAATGTATGAAAAAAAATATATTAAAAACTAACACTAAAACACAATTAATTTACAAGGACAGAGCAGAGTGCTTCTCCGTTATCTTTGATATTAGCCTAAATCATCTTTGTAGGATTGGTTTGGGAGTAATAATAAACGGCCCAAGAGAGATCAGGTGATTCAACAAGAACTCTGAACATCATGGGCAGCCCAAGGCTCACATCCAGTCTCATGCAGGGCTTATTTGCTGAGGCAACACAAACAAAATAGAAAAAGTGATAGTCAGTCCCTACGTTAAGTTAGTACGTTTGTCAGAGCTATTTAATTATTCAACAACTGATCATGTTCTGCCAGCAGCAAAGCTGAAAATTAGAAGTGCTGTCCAGACAGATTCTGCGGCTTTGTCCACAGAGCTGTTAGTACATCACTGCTGGGATCATACTGGGGATATATTTTCTACCCACTTTATTTGAGAGGCTGACATAATTACCAAAAAAAATACTAAAGTGTCATCATCAATCAATCATTGGTTTTACATGTAATCATAAAATAAACTTAAATTTGACTTTCCTACTTGACTTTCTATTTCAAAAGTATAAGTTACTCCAAAGGAAAATTTTTATACCTACCTACAAGCAGATTTTTCTCTGCAGTCGTACTTTAGAGAAACGAAGAAGAGATGCTAAAGTAACGTTTGTCAAGTAAGCTAAGCTAATTATTGGCTCGCTAACGCAGCATCAAGGTTACCTGACGTTAGAAATGTAATGTTTCACAGTCTGACAAGTATCTGAATGAAACTATATCAACTAGTTTTACCTTCAAAATGCAGTAAACCGACACGACGATTTGCGACGTCTTTATCTGGTCTTTATCTGGTCTGGTTGCTAAAGCACGTTCACGTATTATGCCTCAGGTTGCCATGGGAACCACAAAACATTGCATTCATAAATACATGCATAAAACGCATTTAAATATTAAATGTTTTAATCTTTTAAATATTAAAATATTTTTAAGCACCTTACCCGATCTTTCAATCTTTTTAAAACCCGCAGTTATTTTATAAATCCTGTGTAACACACACACACACACACACACACACACACACACACACACACACACACACACACACACACACACACACTTGGGCAACATCGGCTGGTTCAGGGCTGGTTTTGGCCTGTGAACTGGCTGGTTTGTCATGCAGACCTGGTAACCTTGGATGATGGCGCCATCTGGAGGAGACTCAAAAACATTGATCATCTGTTCTGTCAAATTCAGAAAGGCTTGGATCAGGTTGTTCAGTGAGCACATAAGTGAGGATTTAGGATTTCCTCATCTAAAAGTAAACCCACGATTTTTTGCTCCAACAGCAATACTTTCTATGTATGAGTATCGCTTAAAGAGTTAAGGTGTTAGAAATTTTGGATATGTGGATAGATGAAAAACTAACATGGAAAACTCAATGATAAAAGAATTTATAAATGTGCAAACATAAACATTCTACATAATTTAGCTGGAAGTGATTGGGACGGAGAAAGACACCTCACTTATGATTGATCAAGCCATGATAAGATCGACTTTAGATTATTGGTGTGTTGCATTTGGGTCAGCTGCTAATTCAGTTTTTAACAAACTGGACCAGGTCAAAGCAAAGGCCCTAAGAATTTGCTGTGGAGTTTTAAGATTTTTATATGATGCCTATATAAGAACTACGAGGAAACAAAGCAGGGTCCCGTTATTGGGGTAAGTGGACTAAAAGCTCTGCAAAATCAGTACATTAAACTCGCAAATGGGGGAAGAAGAGAAATCCAACGAAACACTGAGATATTGTATTTTGCTTCTATTGCCAAATTGTTGAAGAGCTATTAAATCTTACTGTTAACAGCATGAATGAATGCAAAATATGAAATTGAATAAATTTAAAATTAAGAAAGCAAGATGAAATAGAAATATAAGGTACTGTTCACCAAGCACACTTTATTGGCTCAATTCATAAGGTCATAGAGGAATTACTAAGGCAAGTTATAAACATCATCAGCTTCAAATTAAATACATGAAATATTCTCATTACACTGAATTAAGTCACTTATTTTCATTTCTCTGACTCTCTCTTTCAAAGACACAACATATTCGCACACAAATAATGTTACACTGGTGAAATTACACGGCAAAAACAATTTTAATTTCATCAGAGGTTTACAGCCTCCTGTATGTCACACAATATCAGTCATTTTACACTTTATTTGAAATTAGGTTCATAAAAAGGTGAATTTAATACAAGCTCCTTGGCAGAAGAACAATCTACTGTACTGCAGTGAAACAATTACTTCAGTTAGTGGACACTCCTCTTTAATTAAAAATAAATATAAATATAGTTTGATTACAGAATTGTTAAGCACTACGCTGGGGAGCTCTTGGGAGAAATGTTACAACCTCACATCTTATCTGTCATAAGACCCCCCCTCAACTTGCCTTACTTAGTTCTACTTAAATTAATGAAATGGTTCTCAGAAAGTGGAGCGGACAGAAAATAAACAAGATTTTGCTGATGCTATCATGCTGACCTTTATTTCACTAAACTTCAACATGCATCCTTCTTAGTAACTGCTTCCCCTATGATTGTTAATGACTGATTAAGAAATTGTAGAGTAGGGCGCATTAACTTTTTTTGGCCTGAAGATACAGAGATAGCGACTCTGGATGTTGCCAGGTGACATTGTATGGAGCGCAAATTGTAAGTGCTAGTTAAAAATGTTCAACTTGAGTGAAAAATTCTTTGGTATCACAGGGCTTTGTAGACTCTTGTGAGGGAAGGACCAGGCAGAGGCAAGGGACAGAGCTGTTGTTCCATCTAACTGTTCAACTGTCTATCCCTACATCTAATTGTTTGTCTGTCTAGCTCTCCATCCGTCTGTCTGTCTACCTCACCATCTGTCAATCTGTTACCGTCTGTGTCAGTCAAAATATGTGTACAAATCATTGAGGGCTTACAGGGTGGGAAGGTGGGAGGCAGGGGTGAAAACATGTCAATAAAACAGAGTCATCAGTCCTACAGGATCCTGACAGTCCTGATCCTGAATTTACAACAATGTTGAGTTAGTGAGCAAGGCCTCTCTCTCGCAGCAAAGTACAGACTGTTACCGTTCTGACTTCACAATGTTGAATTGTGTTTTTACTCATTTTTTTTTTTTTTACCATTAAGCAGCAGCTAATCCCCCTACAGTGTCACTCAGCACCTGACTAGTGAATGCTGTCTAGCCTGCTTATGGTGCTGTGGACCTGCATTCTGATTGGCTAATGCAAAAGGTGTAACCAAGCATATAATCTGAGGGGGGGTATTCCTTAACAAACAGAAATACATTGAAAATAAATAGGAAAAAACAAGAGATAGATCTGTTAAGAGGGTTATAAAAGGAGGGCACACATTATTTTCTACTGTATATGGGGATATGGGTGGGTATTTATTTTCTCAGTACTGAAAGGAAAGGGTGGTAAGGGGACAAATGAGGGGGTAGGGTAGCGACTTTACCTATGTCTTTAAAGTGTGCAAAAATTAAAAAAAGAAAAGAAAAAAGAGAGTCATTACCTCCTGAGTTATTTTAACATATTTCAATATTTCCAACATTCAGACCACAAGTCTCTTACCTTAAATAAATATAAAACTATTTGGGGGAACATTGGATTTTTGTCATTTTTGGCCTGAAACTGAAATTTATCACATATCACAATTGGAAAACTCTTAACTGCACAGATTACAAATCCTTGAGTAAACAGATAGAGGCAACATTAGATTTATAGTTGGCATTTCTCTACTGCTCAGGCAGGAAGCACATGGACAGGTGAAGTTCTGTTGCGTCCTCAGGAGTAGAACTTACTGTTGTTTATCTTCTTTTCTTTTGTCCTGGGGCACAAAGAAAAAACAGCAGAAATAATGAGGGATGTAACACATTTCATTTCATTTAACCACCTAGTTTTTCCCCCGCACAATGTAAATTTGAGGCTGACCTCTGTCTCTCACTGGTGCTGAGGTGGCTGTGTTGGCGAGGGATGGCGGCGGCGCGCTGAATGTTGGTGTGTGTGTCGTACAGGAAAGGTTCACTGCTGACTTCAGATTGTTTTTTCTTCAGCTGGCTGGAGGACGAATACAGCTCCTCCTCTGCTTTCTGAAGGACAAAAGTCATGTGATCACAATCACAGAAACGCCTCCAAACTGAAGTCAAACTGAAGATATGTAAATCAACGTTGACGTGTGCAGTGTGCGTTTGCTCACCCCTGCTTGCTGTATATCGATGTAGACCAGAAGAGAGGCTAACTCCAAGTTTTCACTGTAGCCGTTCTTTAGAGGAACAGAGCGGTAACCTGTTAAAACAAAACAAACAAAAGATCAGCTCGATTAGCTCTATGTGAACACATTTAGCTCTTAATGATGGTTCAATATCAACCAGTCATATCAAACTACACAATTAAGACAACACACTAGTGTTTTTGAGTGTTGTGTGTCCTGTTGCAACCTGTAGCCATCAGATACACAGCAGACTTCGCATGCAGCTTCATTATATTATGCCAGTGCCTTCATGCTGCACCAGGTTTGCTGTGTGTCAGTAAGTTTGCAGATTAAAAGTGATAAAATGTGTATCTGTTCATCATCTTAACTTTTATCATCACCATGTGCTCAGAGGAAAATGAATTATTTAACATCAGTTCAATGCATCTTAATGCACTGAAAACTGAACTGCATTTACCACAGACAGTAATGCAGATACCATATGCAGTACATAAAAGTGATTATTACTGTATGTCTTTTTTATTTCTGTCAAAGTTACATCATGTTGTTAGTTGATAATGCATAGCAGACTTTCTGACAGATGTACTGCTTCATCATTTTGCTTCATCTTCAACAACTTCAAAAGCAGACCAGGTGTTAACTGTAATGAGTGTACTATTTCAAGGTAATTTTTTAGACAGTTATGAAACCAGTGAAAGATATTCAAAACAATATTGGAATATTGGAAAATAGCTAGAGGTGACACTATGTGTACATAATAAAGTATTTAGTAGTTCATATTTCCTTGTTTAAAGTATTCACACTGTAGGTCAAATGAAGGTGGAAACTTTTGACATCAGTGATTTGTCTTTACTATTTACTGTATGGATTCTGAAATGTCTCAAAAGAGGTAAAAGATGAGAAAGTAACCAGGTAAATAGTACTCTTGCTTTGTGACGAGTACTACATGAGCTTCACATGAACAGCTGTTCACCAGCTCTGGCCCTCTGTGCTGTACATGTGTGTTTTCCTACCTGAACGGATGCCTTTGACAGGAAATGTGGCCTGAGCCAGGAAGTTGGGGTCTGAGAACATGTCCTCCTCGTTGACCACAAAGCGCAGGAAGGTGAGTTCAGGCTCGTACACGGTGAAGGTTATGGGCTCTGCCGGGGCTTTCCACACTGGGTTCAGGCCATTATCACCTGCAGATGGCAGAATGACAGCACTGTTCACATGATCACAAGCAATGTCTCACTTTCCACTCATTTCTCCCTCACGCTCTTTCATCTCATAGGTTTAACAGAGAAATCTGTGAAACATTTACTGTTATAAATCATAAAATGACGATATGTTATTAGAGATAAAGGAAACATGTTAAGTTGAAATACTTGCTTCATTCAAGTTCAATTATTAGTGAATGTTCACCAAATGAGTAGGTGTCTCTTTATGCATCACAAGACATCATTAGCAATCTTGTTGAAGGAGTAAATGTTTATAATGGTTAAACTGTGCAATATGTTAGTGCAGTCTGGGCAGGGAGTGAGACAGGCAGTCACACAACTCAAACCAGTGTCCACGTTGTGTATTTTCAGAGCAGTGGGCTTTTGCTTTCAGATTAACCAGTTTATTTATATGTTGAAAGACAACTGACAGGTATACACAGCTGATCAGCTTGCAGTGCTTGTTATTGTCAGTTTACAACATGCATGTATCTTGTGCTGCTGCAGTGCTCCTGTAGCCTGCTTGAGCTTCCTTGAGTCTAAGCAGGAGTGGGTGGGGGGAACAAGTTGGCTTCAACAATAGATCATATATCAAATAGGATTCAACCTATTTGAAATATCATCTATGGCTCCCTCTCGCTATTTGGACTCCAAGTGCTACATATTGCTCCTTTTCCTTTCACTCTTCCCACCTCCCACTTCCCCTTTGCTTACGATAGACGATGGTCTTGAACTTCTCTTCTGTGTGTCCGCACAGCTCAATCTCCACGAATGGACTAGCGATGCTGCGGCCGGGCTTAGGAAGGTGTCTGGCAGCAATCACCTGCAGAAGACAAATACAGCTGCTGTTAGAAACTTCTCTCCTGACCAACAAACTAACTGGCAGCATGCTGCTATTCATTGAGCATTTACTTACTCTGTTACAAAATAAAAATACATCTCTAACGTGATTATGAAGTTTGTCACAATATTACGCCTGGCCTGAAACTGAATATATACAGAAATCTCATGATCATGTCTGTGTTAGCCAGTAATTATTAAATGTGTGTGTTTGTGTACATACGTACCCTGACCCTAATGTTGAACTTGACCTTCTTCTTCTCCTGCTGAGGGTCGTAGCTATCATAGCGCATGAGCTCCGGCTGCAGCACGTAACCTGTGCGTCCATTCAGACTGAAGAGGGCACTGTTCAACTGTGTGTATTTATCTGGATGGACACAAACACATTGTAAAAATCTAAGTGAAACACTCCTCATTAGAAGTCATAATAGAAGCACACTGGTTGCAACAGCTGATCACACTAACCTGTGATAAGCTTCCTGCCTAAAACTACCACAACTCTTAATGAAAAAACAAATATTTTTTGACATATGTTGCACATTAACAATATTTAGATATAAATGAAAGAAAGCGTAATGCATCTGCCAATCAGGAATGGCAGCTCTTATAATGTAGCATACAGCTCACATTGTGCAGCAAAGAAAAAACAGTGTTTCTGTTTGTGAAAAGCTGGGCACAGTTTGAGGAACTACTGGATTTAAATGTTGATTTTGCCACTTGTAAAGATGTTCTTATCCTGGGCAGACAATAAATACCTGTGCAATTACAAAAATACTTTAGAAGAAACAAACTGCTGCTGGATAGGGGTGGCACAATTTCAATATTTAATCAAAGGTTGGGCGGCAACCTTTGACCTAGGTCGTGAGGAGCTGAGTTCGATCCCCCAGCTCCCCGGCTGGGGCGGGGCCTTTCTGTGTGGAGTTTGCAAGTTCTCCCCGTGTCTGCGTGGGTTCTCTCCGGGTTCTCCAGCTTCCTCCCACAGTCCAAAGACATGCATGCTAGGTTAATTGGTGACTCTAAATTGCCCGTAGGTGTGAATGTGAGTGTGAGTGGTTGTCTGTCTCTATGTGTCAGCCCTGCGATGAACTGGCGACTTGTCCAGGGTGAACCCCGCTTCTCACCCAATGTCAGCTGGGATAGGCTCCAGCAGCCCGCGACCCTTACAGAATAAGCGGTTACAGAAAATGAATGAATGAATGAATAATCAAAGGTTGATCAAAATGAGTTTTCAATATCAAGAATCAAATCAAAAAGGCAGAATCTGTGATTCTCCCAGTGTTTTTTAATATCCGCTCCCACCTACTTGCATTGTATGTCAGAGAGGAAAAAAACAACATAAAGACGACACAGCATAGCTTAACAGCCATTATATCACACTTATTACTATATAGACCATCTTTTAAAAGAAGAATTTGAAAATGTAAATGACAGTTGTCAGTGCATAAAATCAATGATCAGCTGATCTTTACAAATCAAGACTCAATAGTCTAACAATAGCACAGCCATCAGTGCTAAAAAAAAATGTTAAAATTGAAAAATGGAATCAAATCGGGACCTTAAAACTGAAAGTCAAATCGAATTGTAGATTTGGAGAATCATGACACCCCTACTGCTGGATAAAATAAATAAATAAATGAATAAAAGAACATTTCTAATTCCCCCATAAGATCTGTGCTGGGAAGCCAGTGTGACCAAGTCACAGAGTGTATGAACTGCTGAGGCCACATAAAGGGCAAGTGGGACCAATAAGACACAGTGTGAGAGTACAAGAGTATTGTGTTGGACCTCAACATTTCCCTCCAAAGTTGTTGATTCTGAGACATCAGCTCAGATAAACTACTGTACCTGCAGTCTGGTAGTTGAGAGCCACCATGTGACAACCAACGGCCCAAAGTGGATAAGGGTCGTAGTTGGAGGACTCCACACGCTGACCTTTTGGATAGATCCGACTCAGAGCTTTGCGGTTGTACTGCAGGAAGTCTTTGGTGCGGCTCTTTCCCGGCGTCTTGTTCTCCACAAAGGAGCGGATCTCTTTGTAGCTGTAACTGTCTATACACAGAGAAAAGAGCAGTGACAGGAGAGATGCAGGATCTGATGAAAAGTGTCTCAGGGTGTGTCAGCTGATACCAACAGACAAATCACCTGGACTGAAACTGGACACTTGAAAAATCTTTACCTTCACATGTCTATAACATCACCAGCTACCCCACATTTGTATCTTGCTTAAGTGAGGCAGCTGTTTAACATCGCTTGGGCTGTTGATTGGTGAGTGAAGCATGCAGCCAGTGATAACAATGTGGCAGTAATCTAGCTAATATATGTAACAACTGTACTGAAATAGTGTCATGTGATAAAGACTGCTGTGGATGTAGGTTATCAGTGCAATTCTAAATTTAGAGTAGTGTAATACAGGAAGCTATCTAGTGTTAAGACCTTCTTTCTGATCACATCCTGTTTGTTGAAGAACTTTGAGTTGTGGTGTGAGAACAGTGAAAGCAGATCCTCACTGAATAAGGTCTCAGGTCAAAGCACTCAGTTTTTCCCCCACAAGTAGGATGTGCAGCTGTGCAATGCATGATGGAGGCAATGATCATATCAGCCTGCATTTACATGAATTACTTGACCTCCATTTCCTACAGATGAAGCTTGCTCTTCTTAAATTATACTCAGATTTATTCAGCCTTTTCTGACAACAAATTCTACAACATGACATGGCTATTTTTTTTAACACAAAGATGCACAGCGGAGCCATTTGGTCCTCCCATCTCTTCCATATCATCCCATTAAGGAGACCCAGTGTATATTTTTCACAAACTTTTTATATATAAAGAATATTGCATTAGTGTTTGAACAGAAATGCTGTTCAACTGTGGTCTGAATGAGAAGCTAATTACACACAGATAGTGAGTGCAATGAATGTAATGTGCATAAAACTTTCCCAGAGTTTATTTCAATAGAACAGTGATTCCCAAAGTGTTGTCCATGGCCCTCTGGTGGGCCTTGAGGGGTCATGAAAACTAAATTTCAGTTTTACAAGTTGAAAATTACCATGCTATGAGTTTGATTAATTTAAAAAAGTAATCAGAACTGTTAAAAAACATCATGGGATTTAAATTGCATGTTATTCTTCGTTTATCTGACCTAGTTTAAAAGGTGTTATGCCATATTTGGTGACCTGTCAAATTAATACCTGAACCTATCTTACATCTTGTCATTGGTATGATTAATCCGACATATTGATCAGAGTTGCGATTAAAAGTGTGGGTTGGCTACAAAAGATGTTAAGATTTTGAATTGGGCTGTGGCCTTCGCAAGTTTGGGAATGGCTGCTATAGAAACTTAGCAGAATAATAAAGTAATTCAACGTCTCAGACTAACCCTTTAACTGTTCGATATTCAGACATTATTTGCACTCATCTAATTCTAATATAACCACACCAGCTGTAGCTCTGATTAAAGCATTTATTATTAACTGTACTGAAAGACTGAGTGTAACATATCTAACTCTAAAACAATGCTAAAACTAGCCTGTTCTAAAACTTAACAACTTAAGAGTATTGACTGTGTTGGAGGGTCTTTCCACTGTGAAGCTGCGGTAAAGTTCGTGCCTTCAGGTCCTTGTCATAACATCACCTCGCTTGCTGTTCACAGGCCTTTGTATTCAGTGTCTGCATCTGCTTGCCCTCACCAAAGCGGTCTTTCTCCTTGCTGCGTGGCTGACAGTAGACCACCAGGTCCGACATCTCCATGGCAACCTCTGCCTTCTTCTCCACTTCCTCCTGCTGTCTGATCTGAGATTGGACAGAAAAGCAACCACTTCCTGTTAAGCACAGTGATGGTGACAGACAACCGACGAAACACTCCACTGTGGTTATACAGTCTATAGTCTGCTTCAATCATATACTGTACTTAGATATAATCTTAAGTAATATATATATATAAATAATATTACAACATTGTTTAGAAGTCCCCTCTAGGTTTTGACGTAAGTCGGGCTCTTCCACCATTACATACAGTATGATATGCCACAAGATACTAACCTCTTGGTCCCTGTTGTACTGCTTACTCATCTCTCTCTGAGTAATGTCCCAGGCCACCTGGTACCATTGAAACAACTCCTCCAGAGAGGATGCTGACAGGTCAAACTGCAGACTGTCCTGCTCCATGTCCTGCAGGGTCAACACGTGGGGCTTCCCATTTTTACCATTCTTCACTAGAAACAAGGAGGGAGGAAAAGAAGAACAGTGAAGGTGGGCGACGTGGGATGTGCAACCTCCATATTTTATAGGTAACGCATAGTCAGATCCTCATTTTGGATTCAGTCCCTTGACTTTTACAGATAGGAAAGCTGAGGGAGGCTTGTATTGTTTTCCCCAATATATGTTGTTGTGTGTGAGTCCATGCTTCCCCAAATCTCTGAAACAAATGTAGTGAGGGCAAAGTCAGCACACCCCACCCAGTTCAACATTTATTTTTTAACTCTCCTGGTCAGGCAAGGGGGTTAGAAATCTGCCTGCCCGAATTCCATTTTTACTTGCCCCTGTGCAAATTATTTAATTTATTATCAGATATCAAATAATAACAAAGACTAAAGTTAACTGTCATGTTTAATCTAGCGCTGCCTGGCTGAAATATACCAAAACTTTCCTTTAAAGGTCCTCGGCCGTGTCTTAATCTCTACTGTGATGTCTGAAATAAAGGGGAAAATGCTTAAAAAAATCAAATGACAATCTATCAGTCAAGCACTGTTTGGGGTTTTTGGTCACTAGTGGAGCAATGCTTTGTTGACCAGGTGCATGCGCACAAATACAAACAAAAAGGGAATCTCAAAAGTCCATGTGCAAGCACAGAGATGATGCAATACACACTCCAATGGTTTCACGCTATTCTACTGATTGACAGATTGTGGTAGTAGTGTCAGGAAGTGAAGCAATTTGTCAGCAAAGTGAAGGAAATAAGAAGAAATTATTTCTTCTTTCGTTAAAAGGGTAATGAACATCGGAGGCTCTAGATGAACACTACAGGGATTTAGAATTGTTTGTTAAACAAAATGGTTCAATTTACAGCATCTGATATTGGCTGAGTTGAAAAAGCTTCAGTAATATTTGTGTTTTTTTATTTGGCAAGCTGGAAATGCAACATCCATGTAGTGAGGATGGTGAAAATTTATGTCTGCACTCTACCTCATGTGAATATCAAACATGGATCATCAGACACTAAAATAACTTACAGTTTTGGATGTTGCACTTGGAGATGTCCACAACACCCTTACATAGTTCACCAAGTGGGTTGTCTTCCATGTCCTATTTTAATACACATCACAAAACACACAGATTATTTTCAGACAGTCTCTATGATTAACCTCCAGTGAAACTGTGACCTAAACTCTGATCTTAACCTGTTCTTTGGTCTCAGGTTTGGTGTTGTTGGATACTTCCTCTACGTAGTTAGACGGGAAGAACAGCTGGATCTTTCCACCATAGTCACCTTTCCACCTGCAGTAAGTACAATGTGGAGAGAAGTACTGTATATGTAAATGAACATGCATGATGCATAAAATGACTAATCATTAAGATATGGCAAAGACTCATAGCCTGTTGCGGCCAATGTTTGCGTATGTGTGTATGAGTGAACTCACCAGCCATCATTTTCCTTTGATACATTGTGTATCAAAGCTCCTATAGTGAAGCTGAGCTCATCTGGCCTTTTAGCTTGGTAGCCATATATAGCCCTGACTGTACTTTGAGGCTAAAGGAGACAAACAGGCACAATCATGAATGGGTATTTATCAAAGGAAACTGCACAAGATAAGAGCCAAAGCTCACAGAGTGTAGAGGTGTATACACACCAGTGAGGGTTCAATCTCATTGGGCTCCACGTACGTCTTCATCTCGTACAGTGAGGCACAGTCTTTCTCCTGTGAAGCACAATCCACTGTTAGGTACCAGGACATTTATTGAGTTTAGAAACATACAGTGTAGTGAACTGATATTGGTCTTAAATGTGGGGCTAAAACAATGAGCAATGAGCGAATATTTCTACTGTAATATATTAGCACAAAAAATAGTAATACTGTAATAAATTTAGTTAAAAAAAATTCTACTACTATGCATTCAGCACTTTTCTTAGAGATCTTAGAGTTATTCTGCTGCAAAATCTATTGTTCTTCCTGCATCAAGTGATATCGCTGGATGTAAGACTGTTTCAGGTTGGACCTTTAGCTGATTAGATGGATTGCCATGAAATTTTGTTTAGCCATTCATATCCCCCTCGTGGTGAATTGCAGTTGCAATTTTGGTGATTCAACATAGCACCATCATCAGAGCCATCATCAGACCAAATTTTCAGAATACTCTGGTTTATGACCAAATACCAGCAAAAGTAATGACATTCCCATCAGCCTCAGCTGTAGTTTGTGTTTGGTAATAATTGTCAGCATTCTAACATGCTAACTAAGATGGTGAACATAATAAACATAACAGTTAAACAGTTGCAATAAACAGTTCATTGCAACATGTTAGCATTGAGCTCAATGTACTGCTGTGCCTAAATACAGCCTGAGTTGTTGCGGTCTGTGCTCTTTCACTTCAACTCCTTCGTTTCTTCACTCTCATCTCCACAAGACTAAACATTGAGGATTTCTCAGATATAAATGTTTAAAAAGGATGATTTCTTTTCAATACTAATATTTTGGGATGGGGGCTTTTTTGCGTGCCTTTATTCACTACAGGACTGATAGCCTCAATACATGGGGCGCATGTGCTATGAATTTGTTCTGAGTTGTTGGTTAAATATTTGTAAAATACATAAATTCAAATTTATTATATCTCAATTTTTTTCTTTTCTATTACTATAATCTGCTACAGGATGTCTCCTACAGTGACTTACTGTGCTGAAGCGGTCCACCAGCTCAGGGGTGACTGGGTAACGTAGCTTTATCTTGCGATACAGCGGCTTCTTCCTGAAGTAGTTGACCAGCTCCACCAGGCTCTCAAACTCCGTAGTGGTGCCCAGCAGGTACATGTTACCCTCCTTCTGGATCCGACAGTGTTTCACCTTACCATCCCCTCTGAAAGAGAGAGAAATCAATCATTACTAAAAACACACAGAGCAGGAAAATAAAAACAAAGTCTTTAGTGTCACTGCACCTGAATGTGATGGCGAAGGAGTCTGACTCTCCTTCTCTCTGTCGGATAAGAAAAGCTCCATCTCTAGGAATCCTCAGCAGGTAATCTTCTGCCTGACCTCTGCTCAGGTTACTGTAGAACCATCTGCACAACAAACACATTGGGATTACATATATTTGCGTGTGATGATCAGAAATACTCTCTATATACATATATTTGTATATATGTCTAAAAGTGTCAGATGAGGAGAAGATGTATCCAGTGATAGATCCATGAAATGTTCAGCCTAGCTTAGCAACAAACACAGCAGGAAAAAACACAGTGAATCCTGAATAAAGTAAGTACAAAAACCTATTTCAAAATCCCCTTTCCATTCATAATAACACACAGAACAGAATTAATTAATAAATACATAAATCAAGCTTTGTAACACAGCCTTATTGAACAGTTTATCTTGTAGTTTAACTCCATGTATTTAGATAAGGATGACTTTTTTTTTTTTAAACAAACTAGCTATTAATCCTAATGTGACTGCCTGCCTTCACGTCAGCTCTAAAAGTTTAAAGGAGCTGCTAAACATAACTGGCCATAGCAAATTACTGGCTAAAAACTGGTGATATTGAAGAGCGTCCAGTAGTGAGAGCAAGGCTGTCTGTTATCTGCACATCCACTGACTCATTTATTCAGAATTTACACAGGCTTCCATGATTATGTGGATGATATTGTTTATTCTGCTGTAATATAATTTCCACTCATGTTTCAGATTAAATTATTTAAATATACAAAATGTGTCACTACATCTGCCAGTTCGTAATTCTAAACATCAATCTGCACATGCATGTAAGCAGTTGCATTGAAAACAAAGTCAGGTAAACTGAGTTTTTTCATAAATTTTACCCTGTATTTACAAAAATGATATCAAGGTATCATAATTAATTGCTAGCTTACACTATATAATAATTTTTAGCATGTGTATCCAGTGTCGGGGGATGTATCAGACTCAGGTTGGTAAATATATGACAAACCCTTCATGTAGATGTGGGTTGGGCTGTGGCACAGCGTCGGTGAGGCGCATTTCAAAGTCTTGGCAGCGTAGCGGGCTTTCTCTGTAGTGCTGGATCAGGGAGTACACGCTGGGAAAGTGCAGGTTTGGTGTCAGGTAGTAGTAAGTTTGTGGCCCCTCTGAACCCGAGCGAATACGGCAGTGCTGGACTCTTCCACTGCGCCTGAAATACATGGCAAAGGTGTGTTTACAGATACATACAGTACAATACATTACATAATTTGTAGAACCTAAAAGCAATAAAATCAAAAACATTTGGAATGTCTACATTTCAGATCTTGTCCTAGGAGTGTTTTCTCTCTCAGGGACACCACACCACCTTGTCATATAGAGTAATGGGGATGAAAGAAAATACTTGTCCCATTTCAAGTCCACATTTAATGTCTATATGGATTATACCCATTTAAATTTTGGAGAAACAACATTAAATCTGTATTGCATGACTCATTTGAAGAGGATGCAACACAAAGAGGCTGCAATGGGGTCGTGTCTCACAAAAAAAAGTATAATCTTAAACTTGGATGTGGTACCAGAAGGAGAGGGTGAAATCTGTGACGAAGGTGTCACTCTCTCGGACCAAGAAGGTGCCGTCTCTTCCCCCTGTTTCCGCACAGAAATCTTGGATCAGTCGCTCGGCCATCAGCCTGCCCTCCTTCATGCGACCATGAAACCACGGCTCTGAGATGTGCTGGTCCTGGTACTGAGAACGACAAGAACAACACTGGGTTTAACACATACACATTTGTTTTAGGACAAAACTTATTAACTTATCTTTAATTTAAGTCAAGTCAGCAGGAAAATGATCACTGTATATATCATATATCATTATTAGAACTGTTTCTATCATATATTTGTATTGTATTGGGCCTAAAATCCAGATTAGATTTTGATTTTAATAAATAGAATCATAATTAGATAAGAAAATGACTTCAGTTTAATTGCATCCTGTAGATTTTTCTTACAAACAAGTTTCCTTAACAGTCAGTGTGTCTAACCAAAATGCACTGTGGGTATCCTTGAGACCCAACATATACTTATGCATAAAGCATTTATAAAGCATGTGGGTTTTTTTTGTTTGTTTTAACATATTTTGACACCTGCATTGTTTACATCCATGTTTGCTGGATGGTACTGTTCCTCTCCCACCACCTAACGCTGACTGATTTTAAATTTAAAATGAAATTACAACAAAACTTAATGGTTAACTTTACTCTCTCTCTTATACCTTCCGTTGATCTTCCTCCTCCTGCTCATACTCTTCTGCATAGTACAGCTTGTCATCAGAGATCACACAGTAGTGCTTGTTCCACCGCTGAGAGAGGAAAACAAAAATGTACACGTTAGCTTCACATGCAAACAAGCTACTCACACAGGGAGCTTTTCAGAGCAACATGCCATACTTAACTTTAAATATAAATAACTATACAAATAAAATAAATTATTTATTTATATCAGAAAGGAAATCCCAAGAAACTATAATATAAGACTGGAACTACTACTGCTACTACTATTGCTAAAGCTATAATGACTCTCATTTACAAGTGTGTTTGCAGCTCTAAAATATTAGAAAAAAAATAGATAGCATGACAGAAACATATCTGTCAAAATTTAGTGAGAACAAACCTCAAGTGTGAATACAATTATTCTTTCATTTATTCAAGGCAAGACAGGGGTGAGTGTCTTTGTCTCCTTTTTCTGAAAATCAAAATCAAAATCCTTGGTTTTGCTGACACTGAGCCGTAGTATTATACTATTATATTATCCAGAGTCTTGTGGTTTCATGGTATTTTTTATTGTTACAGTCAGACTGATTTTTCCTGGCAGTCTGTGTTAATTAAGTGCACAAAAATCTATATGTGCATACTATTTGTGCATACTGATAATGGGAAATTAAGATGCTGATTTCTTTTCTGTGGGCCTTTTTTTGCTATTATATATTTTTCCTGCTGCCTTTTTTCTATTCTATTTTTTCATTTGTGTGGATACATTGCATCGTTTCAATTTCAAATTAAATGTTCCACTGATTCGGTAATGTTTCTGTTGATTGCCGATTGATTTGACTGCTTGTAAAGCAGATTTATTCAGGAAAACCCAGAGATACCCAAGTTAGTTGATAAGTAGCTTGATCACAAAGTTGAACTTGCTCTGTGATACAGGCCTGAGGTGCAACGTAAAACAGATCAGACTAGGAAACACAGGTTAAACACGTTTACTTGGTATTAAGGATTATCAGGTGCCTTGCCGTACCCACTGACCCATCTACCAGTACCTGGTCCACAGGGTCCCAGATCTCCAAGTCGCCCTGTTTCTGCCCCTTCCTGAAGTCTTTACTGATTCCACCTCCTTCCACACTGAGCTTCTTGTGCTGCACAAAGATAACAAGTGGAACCACAGCAATGGCCATTAGCACTGACAAAAACCTTTTCTCACTGATATAACAAATCAAATGACACAAAAGTATGTCTTAAGTCGAGACACGCACACAGGCGTGCTCAGTACCTTGAGTATGATCTTGCCCTTCAGCTGTGTGGGTGAAGGTAGCTGCTCAGCCATCTGCTCCACAGGATCAGTCAGCAGTTTGTCTCCAAACACTTCTTTAAAGATTCGAGCCATCAGACGCTGCTGATCTAGAGGGCAATGCTCCTCTATGGAAAGGATCACTGGGAATCTGACAGAGAGAAGCACGGTTATCAAGATGTGTTTGAGAAAAATTACCAAAAAAAGAAAAGAAAAAGTACCAAAATAAGAGGCCTAAAATGGTATATTTACATTTTCTTTAGTCAAAAGCATTTAGCAAAATGTTGGGAATCACAAATCATTGTAGTAATGCATAAAACACATCAAGTATTCAAATTATAATGGTTAGTATTAAACTGAGACAAAAGCAACAAAGAACACAAAATGATTCTGCAATTAAATTATTAGAGTGGAGTTAGTAAAGTGGGAAAAGAAATTATATAAAAACCAAAAATAAAAAATAAGGCTTAAAAAACTTAATACAAAAATTAAATAAAGTTAAAAGATTTTTTTTACATCATGGGACTAGACCCTTAGATTTTTTTCAAACTTTTATCTAACCAGGAAGATTGACATTCAGACACAGACGCTCCCAGTAAAACCACAGTCCTATCTGTTTATCTAAAGTCACAGACATAGTGATACTGTTCCTTGTAATTCTTACTCTGACGTGACAAAAGCGTGATCGTTAATGGCTTTGACCACATCCTCAAACTTGATCTTGGTCGTCCTGGTCCAGCCGTGATAGATGATTGGTTCCCCGGGCCCTTCCCAGCAGTCCACTGGACAGCGAACACACACACAAAATAAAGCATTATTTCTCTATCTGCCATCCTCCACTGATCTTTCTGGTTTGTTCTGAAAATGTCCAAAAATGAGTGTCAGTGTAACAGATAGTTTGTGTGCACAGTGGGGCTGTTATGTACTGACATTCAACGCAGCGGCATCCCAGACGCAGGCAGCGTACATAAGCCTCTGTGGACGACTCACTGCGAAGCTGATCACCTGTCAGGTAGCTGTTGAAGAACACACAAAGCAGAAGACATTAAATTGTATATATTTCACAAAATGTGCTGTTACCTCTGCTATAGAGGCTGTGTCTTGGTCTTGTTTAGTTGTTACTGTTACCACTTTCTAATAAAGGGTTTATGATGTGTTACCAATAGCTTTATTTATGTTAATAACTTGATAAAATTCATTATAATGCATTAATAAAAAAAACTTTTGGGTTGCCATGTGATGGAAAACCACTCCTGCCTGGATCTAACGCTCTAATCTAATCTAATCTATTCTGAAGGTAGAAATGTTGCTAAAATCATTAAAGGAGCATTACAACAATTCAGTGTTGTCAAAGGAGATCAAAGGAGAAGAAGATATCCTGAATTTTAGTCCCCAGCTCAGTTTAGCTAAATTTTAGCAAGTTTGTAATGAAATTATCAATCACACAGGATTACAAATTCAATATCAACCAGTCAGTGTCATCTGCTTCTTAAGTGATGAGTATGATCCCCTTTGATTGGCTCCATATATAATATCGATAATTCTATTATTACTCATGTAGTGTGTGTATGTGTGTGTGTGTGTGTGTGTGTGTGTGTGTGTGTGTGTGTGTGTGTGTGTCATACTGACGTGTTGTGTGATGAGCTGATCCAGTAATGGGACAAAGGGTTGTTCATGTCTAGGTTGCTGATCTCTGAGTACTTCTCATCCCACACAGAGTTCTCCTTGGAAAACAGGAAACTGAGGAACTAGAAGTGCAGAAAGACTTCAGATTTAACATCAGTTACACAGTCCCTCTTCTTACTTGTGTGATTCATTTTCGTATATATTTGAGTTATATAAAAAACTTCAAACAGAACAAACTATAAAGATTTCAGTGTTATTTTTAAGACACAGAATCATAGTTTTTTTAAATCAGAATTTTCACTATTTAGCTATTTAGCTTGCCATTGGCTTACAAATTAAACCCAGTGTTACATACAATACAGTGGAGAGCCTCAGAATGACAGATTGAGAGATGAGGTATGCTAATGAAAACACTCTAGGTCGGTTGCAATTTCTATCTCTGTCACACACAGTACTTTCAGGCACAGAACAGAATACCTCGCTGACAGTGAACTCGGGATCATTGGTTTTTCTCATGGTGTCGTCGATGAAGCTGGTCATCAGTTCTCTGACCTGGTTGAGATCACTGGCCCAGGATTCCTGAGGCATGAAGGGACACAGAAGGACATTGAGAACGATATTAAAGCAAATGTTGGAATGATTGATTTGCTTCTGAATCACAAGTGTTTGTCTTGAAAAGATTATATTAATGTTTCACTCAAACCAGCAATAATTTCTATAAACAGACCATCGTCAGACAATAGCCAGTGGGCTCTGAAACTGAAGTGGCAAAAAGAAAATTGGGCTATAAACAAAATTATGTCTTCTAATATAAAAAAAAATTGTGGGAACATGTTTTTTCATCTTTTATCAGAGAATCAGTTCAACTATGATAATATACATACTAATTATGAATTACATTCAATTAAATTAAAATGTCAGGGAGATGTACTTTACTGGGATGATTTATTCAGGTACCAAAGGTAATGACAGTGTTTCAGATATTATAAAGGCCAATATGTAAAGAAAATGGAATGAAATATGATGTAAAGAAAACAGAATTTGTAAAAACAAAACAAACGATAGGGAGAAAGAAGAAAGAAAAGCAAAGCAGTGCTGACATTATAATTCTATGAAACTATCAGCCAAATCCTGAACACTCTTGAAATTTGTTTATTTTACATTCAGAAGTTTGAGGTCAGAATTTCTGGCATTACCAGCATGCAATCATGTCTTGTCACTGGCTAGATCTATGTTTGGAGTACCTCAGGGGTCAATTCTGGGCACTTTTTTTGCCACGTCATTACATTTTTATGCTCACGACACACAGCTATAACCTTCCAATAAAACCCAGTAGCTTTGATACTCTGCGTCTTCAACAGGACTGTTGGATGACGTCAAAAATTGAAAGTGTAATTTTCTTTAATTCTACTGTCACCTAGTTTTGAAGATAAATCAAAAATATATAAAATAGATGAATTAATGACAAAAATAATAAATAACTGCTGCTCTTATTTGATCAGATAAAAAAATCAGTCTGCAGAGTTGCAACAACAGCTCTCTTTAGTGCACTAATCATGTAGCTTATTTTACCTTTTGCTCGTGGATGAGGAACCGTTGGAAGTCATGAAGCAGAACTGCTGAGGCATCTGGTTTATCAGTGTTACTGTGTAACAGAAGACCACAAACCCAGAGTCAAACCATGCTGGTAAGCTATAATATCTTTACAAGCTGAGTTACATTCACATCAGGGTTTGTTCAGATCAGGTAAAGCAAAGATGAGAAAAACATGAACTCACCCCAGAATAAAGGTACAGGATTCCTTTTTGAACTCATCAAGGATCTGAGTTTAAAGAATAATATTGATGAAAATGCTGCAAAAACATACATATAATAATATACAGTATACAAACAGTATATAATAACTTTAATGTGATCAATTCAGGCTCACCTCATTCTGTTCAAACATTATATGATTGTACAATTTATGAAACTGCTCAAAATCCAGGCGGTCTTTCTTAGCTCCCACTTCCTGTGAAGGCAGAACATAAAAGCACTGACTATAAGAGCACCTACAAAAAGTTGGATTTTTTATTTCCAAATCAGGTCATGTCTAATCAGTCATTGTTAATTTCTGATATGATAGAAAGGTTTTCATTTCAGAACGATTATGTAACAGTCCACCAGCAGTCTTTGTCTATATTGACAATGTCTGTGTAAGTTTAATCAGGCCTTAGAGGAAGAGCAACACACACAAAAAGTAAAATATTGCGAATTAATTAATTCCATGTGGCAACGATAAGGGTGATGATTAGAAGAAAAGAAGAGTACCTGGAATTTGTCTTTGAGAACACGAGAGCTGGGGGCCTTGTAGTTCAGCAGAGGAAGCAGAGCCTTCAGCTCCTTCATGGAGATGCTGGGAAAGACAAAAACCAACAGTACACACATCATGTGGCTGGAATCCTCTTTCACTGTTGTTTATCACAAAGATGATCTTGATGATATGCTGTCACAACGCGAAAAAAAAATCCCTGAGAGTTTTCACCAATTTTGAACAAAAGCTGTGATTTTTCCAAAAAGCATCCAAGCAAACAAGTTCCCTAAAGTAAAGTACCCTAACCCTGTAGTTTTTTTTCACACAGAAAACACTGGTTTTACCTATGAGTGAATTAACATAGCTTTATCAAATCATATCATACCAGTCATAAGACAAATATTGATTATCACTGACATACTAAGCTAGTACTGAGTAACCAGATCATATATATATATATAGTATATGTATAAACACTGTACCTGTTTGTTTTGGTCTGATTGACTGAATACATCTGCTTCCTCAGCCAGCTGAAGAGAGAATTACAGAGATCAATGATTCGATGAGTCTTTATCATTAATAACTGTGTGAATGCATTTGTGCATGTGTGCATGTGTGCGTGTACCTCTCTATAATGACTGGAGTCGGAGCTGCCAGTGTCTCTTGCCTCAGCAGTTCTAGTCCATCCAGCCATTTTTGAGCATCTTCCACAGAATCAGCTGGAAAATGAGGAATAAACAGTAGTATTACTGTGCTGGACAGACATTTATCACTGTGGGATGATGAGCTGTAGATCAAGTTAGGACTTCAGTTAGCCTAGCTTAGCATATAGACTGGAGGACTGCCTGCTCTGTTGAGAATATAAAAACATGCAAGCCAACAACTCCAAAGCTAACTGATTAACGAATTGCATCTTTGTTTGTTTACCCTCTGCTCAAGCAGAAAGATTTTTGTGGTTATTTTGTGCTGAACTACTTCTTGACAAATGACACAGTGACTGTGGGCAGCGTCATGAAGTCATGTGATCACAGTGAGGTTGCCAGGTTTGGTACCATGGTGGAGACTAAATCCAGAATCTTTGCTCACCAACTGTTCTTGGCAACTTGACCATGAGTTCTGGGAGAATGGATAAATTGTTAAGAAATACTTCTAACATGTCACTGCCCCCCAAATCAAACTGTTGTTTTGTAAGGATTTAACAAGGAACCTAACTTGTATAAACACACCATCTTCTGAGGTGTTGGTGCATTTTGAACTTTGGACAGACCCAAGGCAGCTCTTTTCTCCTTGCATCCAGTCTTTATACTAAGCTAAACCAGGCTGATCTCACTCTGTGACGAAAAGACGATGAGGATATTTTCCAAAATGTTGAATTATTCCTTTTGCTAATAATGGTCAAACTGACAAATCTGAAAATTGGCATACTGGAGGTTTTCATTCAGAATGTTGTTGTTAGTCCTCACAACATTAATCATATCCAAGACATACAAATGTATTGACTTACACTTAAAACACAATACAACAGATACCCACTTTTCATGAAATCATTTGAAAATAGTATTTGATTTGAGGACCTTACCTCCCAGACTGAGGGTGTTGAGGACAAACATTGAGCCATAGAAAATTGTGAAGCAGGTGTTTTCAGCGTGTTTGTCCTTTCCATCTTTAAAGCGCTCAAAGTCCTTGGAGTTCCTCCCTGGGCGAACCTCTCTGATCTCAAACAGGTCCACTGAAACACAGCACACACACATTTCTGGAGGTTATTATTTTTTAAGGGGATGATTTACTGTTTGTAAATTACCATTGTTGAGGAAGACATCATTTCATCTACGGTCAGAATCATAAAACATTCTATATGAGCTGCTATATGCTTCTTTTTTTCAGTTTCACACTTTTTGCTCACTACTATAGTTAGCGTCCTTTGAGGCACGGTTATTTTCATGCTTTGACACACTGTGATGCTGGCAAGTGACTATATTAAAACATGGCCACTGACATGCACACTCGTGTCTAAACAGTGGTTTACATGCTTTACAGCAGCTACACCACAACCCCTTTTGCAGCCATGACTGTTCTGCTATCATGATGGGATGTAATGCATAAAATGAATTCTCCTGAATTTAATGACACTGAATACTGCTGCCCGAGGGCTGACGACTGACTGATCATTGCATAACCTGAAAGTTTTCTATAGCATGATGACCATTATTCCACTGTGAGACAGAAAGACAAACAAACAACAACTCAGGGTTTAGGTAGCAAATTTTCTAAAATGGCTACATGGAATAGTATGCTTTAAACATCTTTTCCAGGTCTTAAACTGATTTAAATTTGGACGTCGTTATGGTATGGTGTTGACGCCTAACAATTTGTTACTAGATGAGAAAATGAGGGAAGGAAATGATGAGAGCTTTGTCTCCTGCTTATGTGACAGAAACACACTGAAAACATACCTGCACTGGTGAAGTTAATCAGTGTCCAACAAGATAAATGTTAAGATGAAAAGGAATGTAACGGTGGCTTGGAATAAAAGGGGGGTCACTCAACCTTTGGCCAACAGTGCAGAGACTGAGAAAAGGTGATATAAAGCCTGCAAGTGGAAACCATCACCGCCGTGTGTGACAGCTTAGCCACAGCCAAAAACAAACCCCCCTCTTAGCTTAATGGCTTATAGTGGGGTTTGTATAAAACTAATTTAGGCATTAAACTTTAGCTATTAAAAATCAAACATCTAGTATCTAGTATCTAGCAGAGGTATTGCATCTTATAACTCTTGCACAAGCTCAGCATTCAGCCATGGTGATTTCTGCTTGATTACATAACTAACATGTCATAGCAGATGACACAAAATCGTGTACAGGCTACATACTGCTGAATTTATAATACAACTTTGCTATCAACACCAGATTATTAATAATCATTTATTCTTCCCCTGTAACATATTTTTTCCAAAGTCATTGACTGATGAACACCACAGACTCAATGCACGTCTTCAAAAATTCCCTCTAAGCCTAAATAGCTTCAGGTTTTTTTTGTTTTTTTTTTAATTACTTTTAGTGTTTCTCACCGAAACACACTGTCTGTATTCTTGAAGTGTGACAAACCTGTTAAGAGCTTTTCCTTCCTACTCAGAGCATTTTGAAATTTGTATCATTCACACTCATGTTTTAAGGTTCTCTGTGCATTACCACTGTTGATCAGTGGAAAGAGAGTGGAACCAGTGGCAGGAATGTTTTTGTATATCAAGTTGCCTGAATACTGATGTGTGTCTGATGTGTGCATGATACAGTACCAGCAGAACTGGAGCCCATTGTTTAAAAAATTGCTTTACAGCATTACAAGAGGCAAAAATGGTAATGTAGAGCTGCATGACAATATAACATGATAACAAGGCTTTAAAATGAAATATTGGCATCAACCCAAAATGAACATTTCTGCCAATCTGACAGGCTGACAAGATGACGTGTTAATTATGTGTATGCAATTTAAGTATGTCTGCAGCGTAGAAATGTGTCAGTGATTCAGATTGGCAAAGAAACAGGAAACCAGAATGTTATGCCCACAAAGAGAGACCTGCTCCACAGCATCCTGGACCAGGCTGTTGCACTTGACAGGCGGATTGTTGTCTGAGCTGTCAGGATGCAACACACAAGACTCCATCAGGCTGAGGGGAGAAGGACTCTGTGTTTTTGCACTGATGATGCTACATGCACACACTTAACTCCTGGGTGCATACTTGCATGTATATATGGAAATAATTTTCGGCTTGCATATCATTTCTATTCTACAGTATTTTGTTTTATATTTTTATCCTATTCCATTCTGAATTCCATTAATTATCTGTATATATGTTGTATTTTATGAAGGAACTACAACTCTAATTTCATTCCACAACCCTGTGTTGTAAAGAAGAAACAACAGATCTTATCATCACTGTTTATTGTGCATTCATGTAAAATGTAAAATGGACAGCAAATAACAAGTTGTACACACTAATTCAATCAATTAATTGCATAGAAAAGTAACCAGCCCGGTGGTTTTAATGGTTAGGAGATACTGTCACTGTGTTGTGTGAGTATGTACGGCATACTCACAGACTCCATCAGTCTTGTCAGCAGTGCGTGTCCATGCCACCTGCCGGGTCTCCATGATGACCTGCACAGTAAGCCGCTCTGCCTTCTGCCGAAACACCGTCATGACCACGCCCATCTCCATTTCCCGTTTGATTGTAAGTTTCCTGTATTCGGTCATCTCGCCCTGCTGCCGCCAACGAGCCATCTCTGCAGCTGAGACAGGACAGGAGAGACACAGAGATGTTGATTCACTGGCAACTACTGTAACAGCTGCTGACCACTGCTTTAATTTATTAAAAACATTTGAGGTGCTGGAAGCTTTTTTACACATACAGGTCAGTTAACTAGTCACAGGTACTATTCATCCAATCAAAACAGTCGCATAATGTCTTAGTGGCTCAAGTTGTTAGTTGTGTCAAGTCTGAGAAACTAACCCCTGTGAGATCATCAGGGTTATTTGGAGAGTAAATATGAAAGAGAAAGGCAATGTTTTTGTATCCTCTAAACCTGACCATCATGTTTTACATGACAGTTTTATGCAAAATGAACATATTTCTGTGTTAGTTACAACATTAATATACAATATTTCAACAGGTTTTAGGGGATCTACAGGGATATACAGTCCCAGGCTCAAAGTTGAAATGCATAGCTTATCACCTTACACTAGCACAGGGTGGCACATTTATTTTGTATAGCAGAGGTCTTCAACACTTTTAAGGCCCATTAGCTGGTAGACAGACACAGCAGGGACCCCCTACTACATACAGTATATACATTTGTGTCTTCTCTTTTTTGTGCTTGTCCACTCTGGTTGTAGCATGACTAATGTTAGGTGTGTTATTCTCACCCTCTGCATCTTCGCTGGTGGTTTCTGAGGTGGAGGGTACGACAGAGTCTCTTACATATGAAGTTACAAAACAATCTGTTCACAGTGTCTGTGCACTTCGGTTAATAATACAACTGATTGGCCGATATGTTTCAATACTTAACTAACTCATTTCGCATTATGGATTATAGTCCATTAGCCATCTCATGATTGCACAAGGATTCATGAGTAACCTTTTGTCAGTGCTGTGTAAATTAAATGTTTAAGGTTTTTTTTTTTGTTTTTGTTTTTTTTACAAATAAGCCGTTTTGTCTTTGCTCACAATGTGCTAGTTTCATGTCAGTGTGTATCTTAATCTAAATTCCTGAAAACAGAACAAAAAACTTTAACAGGATCTTTTTTCCCCCACCAAATTGTTCGAAATCCATTTTGCTAAAGCCATTTTGATAATTTTCACATTATACAAAGCACTCCACTTAAAACCAGTCCAGCTAAACATACAGGCCAACCTGCAGAAATGTATTCATTTAACAAACAATACTCAAACAAACTCTGGACACACTCTTCAGAAGATGCATATTTAATCCATATCTTTTGAGGAAGAGGGACTGTGAATATGGATGTAAATGTCAAGAGGAAAACACACACACCACATAGAGCAATATAAATGTGTTCGCAGGCACGATACACTGGACTGCAGTATGAGTATCTATGAATCCTTAACCTGCCCAGTTTTGCACTGTGCTACACTAAGCTGCGAGTTCTCTGTGGGTTTTTGTAGTGTGATGACTAATGTATTCACCAGCTTACTG
The DNA here is from genome assembly GCF_056507025.1 of Lutjanus erythropterus. Taxonomy (NCBI): domain Eukaryota; kingdom Metazoa; phylum Chordata; class Actinopteri; order Lutjaniformes; family Lutjanidae; genus Lutjanus; species Lutjanus erythropterus. The sequence continues at coordinate 11,489,997 of NC_139329.1, forward strand.
TCATTGTCATTCACCAAAGGAATTTGGTCAGGTTGGCCAAGATGACAAAACTATCTTTATTTCTCATGAGAGTTCTGATTCCTTATATGACTAAAATTTGTAGGTCTGGCAACCACCAGTCTAAGAATTCATAGGCTCTTGCTGCCATTTTGGACTCAGCCTGGATCCCTCAGCCATATACATCCACATGACTCTAGAAATGGCCTTTAACATTTTTTGCAAGTTTTTGTGGTCACTGTAGGTTTTCCTACACGCTTAGAATGGAAGCATGAGATGAAACATTTGCATTTCATCTGCAAGCTCACCGCTAGATGAAACTAAATCCTACACACTGGTCCGTTAAGAAGCTGGGACCCGTCAATATATATCAAACAATGAATAGATTATCAAGATATTTGCCAAGTTTTTGTTTACTAACATCTTAACCACTTCACCACCTCAAATCCCACTCCTACAGCAATGTCTACTTGGAAATTTTGTAGAACTGCCTGCAGACAAAAATTGAGCTGTGTGATGACCCAGCATCCTCTTCACTGTCTGCATTCTTCTTCAGACAACAACAGGAAGCTGACATCTCCCACAAATGTTCTGGTGAGTGGGTGGAAGAACATCAAATCCACAGTAACTCTATTTTTGCTTTGCCGCAGCCTTTTATAGTTAAAACTCATTCATAGTCTATTGACGTAGACGCAGCTGAATATTTTCAGATAATTTCTTGACAACCATTCCTTCGACTGAATGCACACTTACTGAATGTATTGCTGAGGATCCAAGGAAGTACAGTGTTGAATTTGGTGCAATTTGGCCAGATGGTGGCACTATAACAACAAACTGCATTTCGGCCTGTAATTTTTGAACTATAAGTATCAAAAACAACATGCTTTGACCAAAACAGCCATTATTTGTTTCCATACATTTTTTTGACGAGCAATCAATTAATTGAGGAAATGTCAGCAGGTTAATCAATAATGAAAACAATCATTGGTTGCAGCCTCGATCCTGTTAATGACCAGTGTCAACAGGATGGTTCTTCTTTGTTCATTTGTTGGATCCTTTAATTTTTATTAGTCCATCTCTTCTCACCTTTTTTCTGCTTTGCTTGCTAAACTACTAGAAGCTCTCAAAGTCCATCCAACATGTATGTTTCACACCCTAATAATCAATATAAAGGCCCTTAAAACAATTTAGTATTGCACCTCCATAAACTTGGGGGACTCAGAGGAGACAGTTTAAAAATAATGGTCTAAACTGAAAGAGGAGAAACTCAGATATCCTGATTTTTAGCCTCTAGCATGAGTCAATCTCTGAAATCCCTGGATCCTTCATTTCCCATAATGCAGCCTAACCAAGAGCATCTTTTTATTACCCTACCTGTCTGGTAAAGACCCACATTTCAAACACCGCACCGCTTCTGTTTTGCCTTCTCCCAGTTTAACTTTTATGAATATCATATCAATAATTTAAGCTGATTAACGTCTTAGTTTTGAATCAGAATCCTTGGTTCAAGAAACTTGCAAAAAAACATTTGGTGTGCCAAATTTACAACTACATATTTAATCGATATTTAGGTAAATATAACAACATGCAGGTTATTTTGTTTAATGATACCCCACTGCTCTCTTGTCTGCTGGTGTTTCTGTGTCCTCTCCAGCTGTGGGCCCTTAAAATTTTCACCCACTTTCCCTCGCATACGACAGCAGTATTAATATCAGATGCAAATATTAGAGCTCAGATGCATATCTTATTGTGACCATGCTCTGTTTCTGCCTCAGTTCATTTTATTATTATCAGTCTCTTGCCTTTGTTTCAATGCAGTCACTTCTCTAAGTCAATCATTTATTTAATATAGCACATACTCTATTAGTATATAGCATCAGGCACTGGTAGTAGTAGTAAGGATGGAGTGCGTTTGATTCGAGTTGGGTAAAACTGATTGTTCCAACCGATATTTTCTTTGTACAATGTAAAACAGTTTAGTGGAAAAACATAAAACATAAAACATCTGATCGGAAAATTTGTCATTACGTTGACAAGAACTCGGCTTCTCATGATCCAGGGCATTTTTATGGCTCAAATGGAATATATGGTACAGTGATACTGCAAGATAAAAAAGTTAATTAGAAATAGTGTGCACTCAGACTTGTGGAGCTGAAAGTGTTGAACAGTGTGCAGTCTGGTACACCACAATATCTAATATTTAACTTGCAAATGACCAGAGAGATAAAAACAAAACAGTGCCACAGGAAGACGTGTGTTGAATTAAATTTTAAACTGAAATGACAACAAAAAGGTAACCACCCCCTTCCCCCACCACTACAAAAACAAAAAAAAAACAAAAAACCTGGACCCCATTCCTCATATCTAGATGTAATTAAAAAAGAAATGCACGTCATGTCCAGAAGGAATTTCAGAAAAAAAACTTTTGATGCTTTTTTTTTTTTGCTTTTTTTAATAAAACCTGCAACATAAAAACTAACAAGCCTTCTTCAGTGTTGAAATGAATGATTAACTGACTTATTACATAACTATTCCCCCGTTTTTCCCTCTTGAAACCTTTTCCCCTGTAAAGGGACTGTCCCTATTGGGATCACTGCAGACTTAATTAGACTAACAAATTTCTTCATACTGATGCAGCAAGAATACATAACACAAATACTGTGCCAATACAGTCATATATGTTCATGTTGCACATCCACAAACCAAAAAAAATCCAAATAAACCAGTCTTTATATGAAACAACGACGTGATCCCTGTGCTGAATTTTAACATGTTTGCTCTGTTGGTGTGACATTCCTCAGACACACACCAAAACACTGTCCCATACACACCAAAGGAATGCTTATGTATACACGTAAATACACACACCTACAAACTCGCTGGTTAAACTAAATATGATCAAATATGATCAGAATCCAAAAACAAATGTGACATAGGCAGAAAAATGATCACTAATTAAATTAAACAAAAGCCCAGATGATGATGTAGTAGTTTCAGTGACAACAGAGTAGACTAAACTTCACAGTTCACTGTCTGCTACTCCGCTATGTCTTTGTTTTTTAATGTGGTTTTAGATTGAAGTACAAAGCAAGCTGTGCATTTAACACAGGTTTAAGATATTCATGTGTATTATTGATATTTACAAAACAAAACAGCTATGATAGTCCATTACAAAGATGATTTTAATTCAGTTTAAAGGTACATTCATGGTAACATTTTGCTTTTACAACACATTTACTCTCAGTGTTCTGATCAACATCAGCAGCAGGCAGCTGTTCTCAGCTAAAAGTTAACCTGCCCAGCACTAAATGGCAAACAGTCAAAATCGCAAACTACCTGGAGGAGAACTGAGCAGCTAAAGAGCCAGATATTGTTCTCAGAAGGTGGTAGAGACCAAAAGAGAGTGAATACCAACCTTCATCAGGTTGAGAGAAACATGGCTTCAATGGATATTGCTCCGTGTGTTAAAATGATTAAAACAGGGTGATATTCATCCAGTCTCACCAAACACCTCACTACAGGCTATAACGCTCATTTCAAGGACACAATTAAAAAGACACAAGTGGAAATTATCTTTTCAACAATCTGTACTGTCTACAATTTAAAAAAAACATACATACTCAATCTATGGCTAAGCTCTGACAAGAATACATCTTTTGGTTTTAACCCACCATGGCAGTCCACTTTCAGAGACAGCTTCTTTAGCACTCCACAAACATGTCAGCTCTAGAACAAATTAGCCAGCAAACCTAGAAGTTTTCACAGCAGCCGTCATGATATGAAACAGAGGGGTACATAACCTTGATTTGAATCAATGGTAACACCTGCATTCAACCTACTATTACATGTCAAAATTGTTGCCACAAGAAAGGTCTATTTAGCCAAAAGGATACCTCTACTTCTAATACGAGTAGGGATGCACGGTATTGCCGATACGTCGATAGTTTCCAACCCAACTTGGCTGATTGCCGATACCAATATATGTGCATATTTTTTCCACCTGCTTGCAGAGAGCATCAGGTCTCTCCTATAGCAAAGTAACTTACTATATCAGTTCCAGTCGTGATGGTCCACCGGCACATGCAGACATAAAATGCAAAACTTTTTAAAATGCACACCTTCAGTGGGCAAATAAGAAAATACTGCTAACAGGCATTTTCCACTGGTGTCTGTTACTCTTCGTTCCTCACAAATTTGTCGTAATGATCAGTATGACGGAATTAAATGTCTAGAGTTGAAGGAATGTGATTTGGCTCCTCCTCATATGACCAAAACTGAGCAATCATTGCAAATAGCAACTTTGCTGTCAGCTACACACACTTTGAAAACCTCCACACTAGGGCTGAACAATTTTGAAAAAAATATCTAATTGCAATTGTGATATGATTTGTGATATTAGAGGTAATGGTAATTTGTACATCATTATTCTTATATTGATTGAAAAGCCTGTAGAATCTGATTTATAGGACAGGACATCTCCGCCCTGCAACATTCATTAATTTATGTTTTCTGACACACATTTTGTCTTTAACAAATATTGCACCTTTTTAAAGCTGTAGACAGCCATAATGTGATTTTGATGAAAGTTTGATTAATTATGCAACCCTACCCTATACTGTAGACATACTTGCCTCATGAGCATGTGATTAAAGGGTCATTTTATTGACCTGTCATATGGGCAGAAAGGTTCATTTTAAAGCCTTAATGGCTGATGCTGATGATGTGCCAATATTACCAAGCAGTGGTGCACTCAAGTTCAGTTTGCACTGCATCATGCACATGCACAAGGCCTGTCATATCGGTATAAATGGTGGTTTTGGGCCAAGACAAAATGTATTTTATTTTATAGACTATGTCAACGGTTACTGCTGATGTGCTGATATTATTGTCCATCCCTAAAGAAGTTGTTTTGAAGGTTTGAAGAAGCTATGATATAATATAGATAATATATACTACTGAAACTCCAATCTGGTCTTTAAGTGTATCTGTTTACACCAAATAGCACTGTAGACTACTTTTATTAGAAAAAAAAGTCTATTAATACTTGGAGGAGAGCCAGGTATCAGGACTAATTCTGGTTGTAAAACATTTTTAAAACAGTTCTTGACAGCACAATGCTTGGACCCTAGAGACATGTAAAGCACCCCTAATATAGACCTGTAGTCCTTTAATATTAATACAGATAGTATAACTTACAACAGCAACCAAAGAGTCAAAAGAATATCTCTCTAAATAGAGATAACAGATATAAGAATATCTCTCTAAAACTAGATTTGCCATAAACGGAACATACTAACCTTCATGAAGGTACGAAGTACTGCAAGACCGGTGTGTCAGACTGGTGTTTTGTGTTAGGCGGATCTAATAAATTAACAAAGCGTACAGTATGCAGCTGTGGAGTTTCACTGAAAATTAAGCAAGCAGCTGGGTGTTCCCTCTAACTTTAAGCCCGGCCAACAAAGTCCTTGTTGTTAAAGTCAGAAAAAAATATATAAATAATTACAAAAGTTGTCAACAGCCTTGTATACGGTGACATATATGCACAAAAGCTACATCCTTGTGTCTGCACTTGTTTATGCTATGAAACAGCAGTGTTTATCACTCGTGTATAACCAGTTAACATAGTCTGAAGTGTGCTGGTGAATGCAGCGTGACACTGTATATCCTGCCGGTAGCACAGACGTCTGACAGGCAGGACTGACTGACTGACTGACTGACTCCATGCTGCTGGGAGCAGAGTCTGGTCAGAAACGCATCATCTGCAGCCCAGCAGATAGGCTGCCAGTAAAAAGCGGATTTCCCCTCCTCTTGCTTTACTGACAGTCAGACCACAGGCAGTTTAACACGAACTAAAAAAGATTTTTAAGAAAGTAAAAGACTTACCTTTACAAGTGAAATCGATTCTACTCAGCTCTACAAAGTTGGCGCTTGTTTTCTATCTGATCATGATTTGAAAGTTATGAAATGAGGCTGCAGAGGATGTAGAGTGTTGACAAAAAGGCCAGCCGCAAAACGGTCAGTTCCTCTATCTGTGTGTACAAGGAAGTAAAAGTTAACTTGCATTATAGGCATAGCCTACAAGTTATAAAAAAAAAAAAAGTCCGGAAGCAAGGACGGTATATGCAAACTAGACTGTGAAAGTGGCATCTGCATATGAGTGAGCTGTCACTTTGTCGGGATGAAGACTGACATATTTTCAAAATCAATGTTTTGGATCGCGATGTATCGATTGTTTCACTGTATGTGCAAACCTGCTGCACAGTCCGCACTCTGTAGTGCTGAGTGCAGACCAGTTTAAACACAATCCGTCAGCATATGTTTAACAGGTGGTTCTCAAAGTGGGGTAGGAGGACTCCTAATTGTCCATTAAGATGGTTCAGGGGGTCCTTAGACAAGAATTACTGCATTCATTAGAAACAATCCGTTATAAATTTAAAGTGAATTAAATAAATACGGTCAGAACAGTTTTTTTTTTTAACTCTTAGTCCATCTGTTTTCAGTGGTGTTAAGAGTATTCAGATCTTATACTTAACTAAAAGTATTAGGAGTGAAGTCAAAATGCAAAAGTTGTAACAGCAAGTACGTATAGTAAGTATATGCTGCAGAATGATCCCTTTCAAAATTATATATATAAGTGTGTATATATACATATACATATATGTGTACGCATTTTATTGTTGTAACTGCTCATTCAACTTTACTAATACACTGTTAGCAGTAGTTTAATCATTAAAATGCTTCACAATTTACAAATTGCTCACGCTTATCAAATTTAAAAATTTTTTTTAGAAAGAAATCATTGTGGATGAGGGTAGTAGTAGCAGAGAAAGCCATTTATTTCCAGTGTGTTAGATCCCTATTTTCCAATAAATGGGTATCTTCAAGACTGAAAAAATTTTCAAATAAGTCAAATGAATTAGACATTTCTTAATTTTAGAGTCTCACAAGACTAAATGGTCGGGAACCACTGACTCAGAATCTGATAATAAAACTTCTGGGTTAGAGTGTGATTTTGAAAAAACGATTATACAGAAAAAATATGACAAGTGTGAAAATAAATACATTTCAAATATATTTACAACATAATGTATAACATCTGTGTACTGCTTGTCCATTGTTCACTGTCATAGGCATACCTATTTAAAAGGCCTATAAAGAACTTTCAACTTCCCTAACCTGTATGAAAGGTACTACAGTGTACAAGTGAAGTTTATTGATTGATTGGTTGGTTGATATGTTAAGGAATAAAGGGTGACTGCCCATACAATATATGCCCAGTTGTTATAAACAGCACTTTATCTAGCTGGGGAGAAATAAGTGTCATGAAGATCATGTAGTGAGGTGATCCAGTGGCTCAAAACATAGTCACATTTCTGGGAATAAAATAATAAAATAATTTCCATACACAAATATGACAAGTGTAAACATTCTTTATGGAACCATGTTCTTCCTGCCACTGTGTGAACTGCTGTAAGATTATATTACAGATTTGCATGTGTAACTTGCCTCAGTAATTTGCATGATAGCAGAACAGAGGAGGAGGGGAATGAATACAGAGTTGCCTTTCAGCCTCTGAACAGGTGTTTGTATTAGTGCAATTAGAGATGTCAAAGTGGTGATCTTGAGATCTTGTCGTTAATGTTTATGGCAACATTTTACAGCCGACATTTTACAGATTAAATGACACTGACTAAGCTAATTACCACAGTATTCTCACTGAGAAACGCAAGTCAAAGTAGGTGCAGCCTCAAGGCGCCCTGTCATTTTAATACAAGCAACACTGCAATAATTTATTCACTACACACACACACAGAAAATCCTCCATCAACTCCAAACACGATATTCTATGACAACTGAAATTATTGAACATATTTCTAACTGCACATTTCTGACCATATTACTGCCTGTGTTGATTCATTCAAGTTGTTGATCAAATGACTTCATAACAACCTCTCCTCTAACGTCTGCGTCCTGATGTGAGTGGACAAACCATAGACCTTGATCAGAAAAATACAAAATGGTTGGTATAAAGGTATAGAAGAAGTTTTTGTCTCTTGCATTCATGAAGCTTATCCACAGCTGTAAGTTTGAGGAGAGGTTAAGTATTTACAGTGCGTAGAATATATTGTATTTGAACAAACAGTTGATGTGTCTTCTTGTGTTCGAGATATTCCCTGAACAACTCCTGAGCTTCTGAGACAGATATACCGTTTATGAAGGGTACTGTCATTACTGACATGTTCCCATATAAATATAATGGCTCAGAAGGTAAACCAGCTTGAGACACTAACAGGCTTGTGTCAGATTACGTCTCCTATACCTGAAGGGTTTTTAAAACTGTGAAATAATCTGTTATGCAGCAATTCATGATCACACATTGAAGCCAGACCTTCAGGATAATTCTCTGTACTGTTTTACTGTTACACATAAATGCTCATGGTGTAACGTACTGGTTTGTTGTGCTCCCTTTCCTCAACCTAATGCTTCAGTTAGAGATTTCAATAGAGATGCATGTAGATGCATTGCATTCTGGTTGACTGAGGCTACGGCTGGGGAAGATCATACATCATATCATACACCAGCGTAGCTTGTTGGAGATAAGTGTGAACGCACCCATGACACATCAGTCCCTCTCACTCTGAAGATGAGCTGTGTGTGAAAGAGTTGAAGCAGACTTTATAAACAAGATGCCTTTAAGCTGCCTTAGTTAGGCTTCGTCGGTCTGGTTCATGTTGTGATGACCTCTTCCATAGCCAACAACATCTGATCGGTGTAGACATGAGGCTGACTTTAGTGTCATGTGCCATTAAAATAATAATAAGCAGCAGTTGGTGTGTTAAAGGGTCCAAACAGAATGAGTGGCAGGTAAAGTGAAATCTGATTGGAGACACACAGATGTAAATGGTATCCAGCTATGTCAGATGATGAACTCCCAACTTGTGTCAGTGCCAGGTGGACCAGGAGCCTCAATAAGGTAAGAGTATTTTGATCTATCTCCCTGTTGTCCCTCACTGTTCCTGGTCTTCCTCTGGCTCCCTGAGGCCCTGACTGTGCAGAGTCTTCCCTGTCATCTCCATTATCGCTTGGACCTCTGGATCCACATCCAGGATACTCCTCTTACCCTCCCCCTCTTCGCCCTGAAAAACAAAACATACAGGAACATCGGGAATTTAATTCTCCATATTTCATGTGACACGACTGTTAAATGTAAAAAAAAGCTGAAATATGAATGAAGTGCTCTATTTGTATTTGCAATGACCCATCTCTGAAGCAGGAGTTTTCAAGGAGCATTTGAATGCAGCATTATCTAACATTGGGAAAAAAAAAACATTAGGATCTGAAAACAAATTTATATGGTTTGAATATATCTAACAAAAAAGGCATCAAAGTGCTACATCTGTGGCTTTGCCTACGTTTGTCTGTCTCCCTCTTTCATGCCCACATCTCTCCCACAGCCCCTGTGAGTTTCTGACCACCCAGCAGATGGCCCCGCTGTTTTCTCCACGTGTCTCCACCCACTGCAGCAGCCCTTGCACATTACTGTAACATCTGTCAAGAACACTGCTTTGAGCCTGCAGTGTAGGACACTCCGAGTCTAAATGTGTGGAATTATCTCAAGCTACATTTCCACACAGACCTTCCTTGAAAGATTCCTGATTACCAAATGGTTAGCGGACCGCATAACCTCACCGCCCCCCTTAACCTCCCTTTCCTAACCAAACCAAAGAGAAAAGGACAAAAATGAAACAAGAGCAATGGCTGTCACCTCCTCTGGTTCCGGGGGTTTCCCGACTGCCCACACTTCCATTGTGTCCAGGGTGAAGTCCTCCTCTCCAGAGAGCTGAGGGCTGCCATAAGTGGTGCACTTGGGTCGTGCGCGGCTGTGACCACGGCCAAACTCACTGTCCAGCCACAGACCAAAGTAGTTGTGCTGACCACCCATACCCTGATGAAGACAAGAAAATATGATGAACAACAGACTGAGAGAGAAAATCCATACAAGCATGTAATAAAAATAATTTTGTCCTTTATGTAAGTCTACTTTGTTCTACATTTAGATGGGACATTCTGATATAAAACAATGTAGTGTTTCTGTATAACACAAAAGCTGGAGCTCCAGATGATGATATAAACCATAGCTACCAATAGTAATATCATATCTGAAGAGTTTAAGAATTTTCTGAATTTTAAAATCCCCTTTTAAAGCAGCATGAGCCGAAAACACAATGTTAACGTATTATCATTTTATAAGTTGCTGTGAGAATGTGTCAGAAAAGTTTGTGTTGAAACACTGAATCTCTTTTTAGCTCTGTTCTGGTCTCCACCAACTCCTGAAAAAGAAAAAAAGACCAGCTAGTCTCTAACTGTGTCTGTCTGCTGTTTTGGTGCTGGACAGGTAGAACGCAGTGGGTTTATCAGAGCTTTTTCATAGAAAACAGCTGCATACATCTGGTGAAAATAACGCAGATTAGAGCAGAGTGGCCGGCTGCTCTTGGGTGATAATTCTTTTCGTTCTTCACCACAATCAACCACTATAACAATAGACATAGTTGTTATTAATTAGAAATATGGATTTGTGCAGCATTTACTGATTATTACAGTAACACATGATAACAGACCAGTACCCTGTTTATTCACTGATTAGTATGGTTTCTGTTCTACCACAGTGACAAAGACAATGTATATCATACATTGTTATATATATTAAAAAAATCAGTGTAATAAACAACTGTCACCAAATCAGAAACAATCCTATCATTACATCTAAGAGTAATATTTTCACTCAGTGCACTGAATAAATTAAGGGGAATACACTTTAAACTCCATGTGATATTTACAGGCCAGGAGCGACATAATTAAGTTTCTAAACTGAGCTAGTGTGGTCTCACCAATCCGTTGGGCATGGTCTGCTGATTCTGGTTGAGGTACATGAAGTGTTGGTTGTATCCTGTTGCTGTATAAACTCTCAGTTTGGGGAACACAGTGAACAGGAAGCATCTGGAGTCGCCTGCACACACAAATATACAAATTATAAAGATCTGAGTGAAAAATCAAGTGACAGCCCACAGTATTCAAACAAGTGGTATTACTTCCTCATGCGTCCTTTTATTGGTGCTTTAATATGAGTCTTGATCTGTGGTCTGGTCTACACCAACATGATAGCATTTTGGATTTAAAAGCCTAAATTCCCTGTTATCCATCAGAGACACACTTCACTCCTGCATGGCTGACTTCTATGAAGATTTGTCATCATGTGTTACAAGTTATTTACACAAATCACCCCTGTTCTGTATGCAGCAGTACAGAGCCAGCAGTTTCATGCAGGGTTCAACTACTGTTCCATCTTAATTCAGCTGTAAATCTTGAGTAATGTGGTTCCCAAAGTGGGTACCTGCACCACCCTGGGGTGCCTTAAAGATGCATCTTCCTGGTTTACAGCAGCCTGAAATTGTGACCATGGCAGGCAATGACAAGATTTAACGAAATGCTGACCTCAGCTGGCCACAGGAAAGGATTGATCCTGCGCCTCAGGGTGCCATGAAAAAAACATCAATATGGAGGAGTGCCATGGTTTAAAACACCTGTGCTTTTCCTGCTGTAACAAAAATGTCTGCTGTGTAAAAGGTCTATATGAAAGATACAGACTTGGCAAGCCATAATGTAATATATGAAGCTTGGACAAGACTTTTCTTAACACTATGGCTGATGTAGTTATTTATTGCAATGCCAACATGATGTTTTGTATGATCCTTAAAATACACAGTCAAGTATATTCTTTAGCCTTATATGACCTTCAATTTACCAAAGTGAAGTTTAATAATTATTTAAATGTTTTAATTAAAAGTATGAAAGTGCATTATATTTGCTCAAGTTTTCAAGCTCATCCAATCACTGGTTAGTTGTTGCATTACCATCATTTATGTTAAGAGAAAGTCATCCTAGTGTTTTTTTTATCAGTATTTCAAATGCTACAAACTGTGTGCCACTGGTTCACTTGCTAGCATCAGAGAGTGAGTCATGTAGACTAATGTTACTGTGTTCTCTGTAGAATTGTTGAAGTCAGCTGATAAACTTGAGACAGCATTCATACAAAAAAAATGCCTTTAAGGTCTACAAGTCATGCAACATGAAATTTCTGTGTGATTAGACAGAGCTAGTCCCTTCTCTCACCCTGGAACTGAGGCTTGATCTCCCAGGCATGGGAGGCAAAGCCCCCAAAAATATGTCCCTTCGTGTCTTTGATTAGCAGCAGCGTGGGCCCACGCTTTGTCAGGCCGGCCACCATCCTGGTGAAGCTCTCGCCATGCAGCCGTGTGGAAAACACTAGTCTCCAGGGGGCACTGTAGCTGTCTGGCAACTGGGGAGATTAACATAGAGTTGTACTGAATGACTGTGTAAGAATATGAACAGTGCTACATTTGAAGCTTCAGATTTAAGGTGTTGCATGTATTTTCAGGTATCGTGGATGATTAGGACATCACTCAGGTTAAAGTTAGATGGAGATATGCATGTAATTGTCACCAAACTGTGAAAAAATTCCATAAATATTAAAAAATAAAGATGAAAGTTTTCCCATTTCAACAAGGGCAAGTAAATTAATAAATTTGAGTCCTGAGGAGTAGTCTAATCAGCCAGAATAAATGAAAATACCGGTGTGAATTAATTGTGGTTTTATGACAGCTTTAATATCAGTCACTCTTCAACACACAACCAAATTCTTACAGCACATTATCAGAATGAAAGTAACAGTAGTAGGCTTATTGTATTTGATCTTAGTAAAAACAATTCAAGCTCAGCGTCTTGTGAATATCACAGAACTTCCTGGAGATTGATACAGATGTGCACTGCACGAAAGCACAACAAACAAGTCATCTGAGCTTTGCTTGTTGTATTATTGTGGAATACAGTGCAGCATATAGTATGGTGGCAAATGGTTCCTTTTATAAATGTAAAAATGAGAGCTTGAAACATTTGGCATGGACCTGTGTTGGAGTGTAAAAAATGTATCAACACTTCTCTGCCAGGAAGTTGAAAAGTAACACTTCAATGAGTTTTGAAAGGAGGTCAAAACTACAAACAACAGTAAAACTCATTTACCATCTGATAATAGTGGTGTAAATGGCACAGCTGATGTGCTCAAGTTATTGCAGAAACATTCATGTGCAGAGCAACAGGTTTGTGGTTTATGATGTCAAGAGGGCTTGACAGTGACGTGATGAATTGTCTGAAGCTTTAATAGAATTAGATTATAATAAGGCATGTGGAACTGATACGACTGCTAAACATATAAAGTATGATGGAAAAAAAAACTGTTCCTCCTGCTGATTTACTGGGTTCATTTATTGGCTCTACCTGAGTCAATGATGTCACTGCTGTTAGTTCCTGTTAGAAATATGCTTGTTGCTGGTCCAAAGTGTTTGAGAGAATTCTGATGGACAGATTGATATCCGGCACTGGTGATAACTGGTATGCCGCTGCTCTACTGGCTAACAGCACTCATTAACAGCATGTCACTCATGTTCCACTGTCAAATACCACTCTCTACAGACATACTACACCAATTCATGCTGACATATACTGCTGATTATTACGGCATGTCACTGCTGTGTGCAATTTATCAGCCCAGGCTTGTAACTCTTCATATTTGACAGCTGAGTTTCAGTAAGTCAGTAGAACAGAAGTGGTTTACCAAGAGTTAACCGTGACCACTGACAACTGGCATATTCCACTAACTAATCATCTTAATATTCACTCAGTCAGCATGAGTTAAGGTGTACCCATAAAAACATGCAGGTCATATGAGGATGTGGTATATTTGATGGTTTTAATGTCAGCAAATGGGGTTAAGCAGGGTGCAATATTATTAGAGACTGAGCATCATCAGTTGTAAGCCTCTTGGTATTGCTGGTATTTTTTCTTTCTTCTCACTTTCTTTTTGACTGTTTTTCTTTTTTCTTCTTCCTTTCTTTATTTGTCTTTCTTTCCTTCTTACTACTGAAACTGCCTCCAATAAAAAGTCAGAAAATATTGCACAGCAGTGCGTTCCATCCTTGGGAACAACAACATGGGTAAAATTGTGACTGATTGTGGTGCTACAGCAAACTTCTAAATGTCCAAATCTTTAAATTTCAAGTTCAAGCCAAAGAAAGATTTAAAACATTTTGGAGAGATTCTACATTTACATTAGCATTCTGACCTGTGGCGCAAGAAACATGAGGGTGGGAAGGTCCAGTAGACTCTTGAGCTCTTTCCAGGGTGTCTCCCTGCAAGGCGGCAGCAGGGTGGGGGCTGGTCGGCCACTAAGGGCCACTTTTAGGCCCTCAGCTACCAGCATCTCAAGGTACAAAGATACCTGGGATACCCTGAAGATCCAGTCCTCTAGACAAGAAACATCACAACCTCCCTGATCTGAGGAGTGAAACAGGAGGAGGAGAGGAGAGGAGAGGAGAGGAGAGGAGAGGAGAGGAGAGGAGAGGAGAGGAGAGGAGAGGAGAATCAACAGTTACATTTCTTTACTTTTAATATATCAAAAGTCTTTCAAATCACCTGTTTACCTGGGGATTTGAGTTCAGAACACAACTGCTCTGCCAGGAGTTTTACACCCAGGGAGCCATCACCCATTCTCTCTGGCTTCCAGCCCTGCAGACGCCCTCTGTGGACCAGAATCTGAACTACAGCAGAAATCAGGTCCTGTAGGAACTGTGGAGAAAGGGGAAAGTAGAGCAGGGCGTCAGTAGGGAAGGCTGGAGGAAGCAGAATGAAACAGGAGGGTTGGGACAAAATATAAAGTAGTAGAAGAGAAATAAAACAGAAATTGACACATTATTTCCTATTTAATTTTACCCTCTACTCACCACTACCACCTGCTCACATGTGACAACCAGTGCTGGTCCTGCCTCATGCTGGGACATGGCCATGACGAGAGGAGCCCGCTCTTCTGCAGTGCCTCGCAGCGTGTCTGCTAGGAAGATGACCAATTGTTCTCGACCTACTCCAGAGGTAGCAGAGGTGCTACACCTCCCAGAAGCTGCAGATGCTGCCAGTCCAGGGTCAATAGTACACATGCACTGGTAGACTCTCCTCACCATAGAGTCTGGTGCCAGGCTGCCCATTGACGACTGAGAGAGGGAAAAGGAGGAGGTGAACAAACTGGCAGAAACTACCTTTACTGGTAGATTCCACTGGATAGTAATGACATTTGTTCAGTTGCACATTTTGCCACAATTTGCCTTTTAAATAGATAAAAAATAGACAATAAAATTCAAAAAGAAAATGACAGTATACCTCTACTGTTTCTGTGTATGTCATGTATGTAGGCATGGGAAGTCCTTTAATGGTGATTAAATTAAAAATTTACATTTCCAGTCATTTTCTGACTTTACATATAGTGGAAAGTCAAATATTTGAATAGAATAGATTCATCTGTTTATGCTTTGACTTTTAATGTGTTACATTACTTTTTTTCTGATAAATATTTGGAATGACACCTGCATGCACTATTCCACACCTGGAGCATCTCAAGTGTTATTGTCTTCCCTGCTGGTGTTTTCCCGTGGGATCCTGAAGGGCCCCCAGCACCACCCTGTAGCCTGTCGAACACCCCCTCAACCACAGGCCGCTCTTCGGGGCGGAAGCGGGCCAGCCGCTTCTGCACCACCACGCTCTCTGTGTTACCCATGGTGCTCTACATTTTGGCATATAATATGACACCACACACACCACAGTCATTATGTTAACACACAGTGAGGTGCAATTAAAGGAAAAATCCACCCTAAAACAGAATACACATTATACTGTATTGTATATCAGGCATTATAATGTAATTTACTTAGTGAGGACTTAAAAAGATGATATCATAAATCAGTTTTGGAGTTTGACACTCAATTAATAATTTACTTTGCAAGCTCATAGAAGTCTGACATATTCCACCCATTCAGTATAGTATATACGATCAAAAGATGCAGATGTAACGTATAACAATATAACAGTACGCTAGACCAATACAAAGCATTTAATATTATATATAATAATACATTTCATTCATACAATTCAGTGTGTTAAATGACAATGTTATTTCGTGTTGTTTGAGATGATGTTTCCCTACGTTTTGTTAAGGGTCTTTAGAGTCATGTTTTACGCGATATAGACGTTTGCTAATAATCACTGAACTATTAATTAGCAATATTTAATAATATAGCTGGTCTGTATGTTAAATCATAAAAACTTTTTATTTTGGACCTTGGATGATTAGCTCCTGCTAGCTAACAAAGCAGGACATTACGTAAAAACTGTATCCCCAACGCAAATGGCTCTAACGTTATATAAAATTCTTTAGTTGAATAAATTAAGTGCATGATGTCCTCAAAGCTTCAACTTTAATACGAGATGTGTCTGTGTGCCGCTAACCTTTTAAAGAAGAGCAGCTAAGCTTTCCATCTTGCATCTAGCGACAGCAAAATGTAAACTTCCTGGTGTTGATTGCAATGACAGCAATTGCAGCCAATCGGATGATCCGAATGCTGCCTATTTCGTTGTGATTGGTCCATGATGTCAGGAGGCGGACCACTGCTAAATCGGGGTATGTTCATTAACACACTGTGTCAGCATTATTGTTTTGAGTGTTTAAAGACAATAGTTTGTACAATCTACATATATATTAAGTATATTTAAACTACAAATTGCAGGGAACATAGCAGTCCACCTTTAGAGACAGTTTTTTAGTCTAGTGTGAAAGGGGTTTCAGTGGTCGTACAAATGAAATGCATTTCTATATTGCACATGGTAATGACTAGAATGGATCAGTATTGTAATAATATTTAAAATTATTAGCGTTAGAGAGAGTGTGTTAGAGAAATTGCAAATCCACTCTCAGGCATCACCAATATCTTAAAATCTTAGAAGATTTGAGAAAACATAAAAAAAAAAAAAATCTATAGTTATATAGTAAGTATGAAAGGAAAAATGGAGTAAATGGTAGGGAAGTGTTAGTTGTAACTCTTGCATCGGTCTTTCACATATTATTGTAGTTTTCCAGAATATAATAATGATGTTCCCATAGGCTACCTCCTTTTATCATGCAACATATTTCACAAGCAAGCAGGCAAAAAATACATGTAAGAGAAATCTAAATTAAAGTAACACGAGGTGGAAGTGTAGTATCATTGTCCTGTTCCATCTTTGACCACTAGAGTCTGCACAGGAGCAACTCAAGAGAGTCAGAGCCCTCTGCAGACACAGTAAGCAGTTGAAAAACGCCTTTTAAGGGCATGAGATTTACCATGTGAGTGCACTGTGATGGGTGTGTTGCATTGTAATGAAGTCTTGTAGGACAGTGGATGCACCCACTTCGGCACAACTGAATATGTAGGTGACGAGCAGCCATCTGCCCAGTAAACAAACTGGTGTAAACAGGATACCAGTGATGAAACACGAGATGAACCATCAAGCCAGACAATCATTTCATTTCAGAACCTAAGACTTCTGGAGTGAATTTACTGTGTAAACTGTTTCCAAAGTTGATGTTTGGGACATAACTGTGAATGAATGAATGAATGAATGAATGCAGTTGAACCAATCAGACACTGAATCATTTAATTTGAATCAAAAATCACGTAGAAATGAAGAATGTGGGCAAATTTTAAAAAGCTATGCACTGTTGATCCTGAGTTTGACAGAAATCTTTCAGGGTGCAAAGAGTTAAATATGATGCAATATGAACCCAGTCGAGTGCTGTATAGAGCTTCGTCTTGTTATATACAAAGAGCACAGAAAAAAGCACTCTGATGCATAGGCCTATTGGCAGTATTTTAAAAGGACTTCATACATTCTCTCATAACCATTGTGTTCTTCCACAAGAAAGAAGTTTGCTCTTGATTTCATTGAAAACACAGTTTATTTAAACAAAACCAAATAATGGAGAGAATGAAAATAAGACGCTTAACCCCACCTTTTTGTTCCATTACAATATGTTTAAACTGAGAAGATGAATCCAAATGTATCTGCAAGTTAAAGAGTTATTATGAAAGTGAAAGAACCTGCTGGGGTTTCTGATTCCCAGTGTAGTCTTCCCCAGATGAATCAAAGTTTAGTCTTTCATTATAAGCTCATATAAAGCTTGTATAGTACACACCAAAGTCTATGAATAATCATACATACAATGGGGTTACTCCTGAAGTACTGTCACTAACTTTTGAATGAATGGCTGAACAGTGGCCATAAATCTAAGCCATATATTTGACTGCTTATCAGACACCCAAACACTGGACAGCTGTTTACAATGGGCCTACTGTGAGGATTTTACTACTGTGAAAATCATCACTCCGGCACTCCTTTTATCTTTTATAATGTTACAGCAATGGTGAGGTGAGCATCTCAATGAGGAGAGATCACTGGAAGTGCATAATCAAATACGTTAGCAATTGATGGAGAAAGTTTGATCCGGAAAATACAGATGAAGTTTAACCATTTAGAGATGAAGAGAGAGAAAAAAAGCTTCCTTACTGAACTTTCAATACACATTACAAAGTTCGCGTTACAAAGGAATGTGTGTTAACTGTTGCAAAACCCACCAGTGTAATCAGAACACCATCTGTCCCCTGCTCTTTGCTTGTGTTATCTTCTCCTGCTGTGTTTCTTTTGCCTCATTGGTGTTTCAAGCAGGTACAGACAGAACCAGTCGGCACACATGATTCACTGGTATATGACTGTGTATATATGTCCACGTTCCAGAAAGAAAGAGAAACTTGGCTTGATTACTGTGAACTGTGAATTGAACTGTGTTCACACTACTCTATACTGATTCAGCTGTCAACAAGTTGAGACTTGAGAAGTGAGTCTTGTCAGTTCTTCTTTTCTCTTCCCTTTACCCACGAACCCTCCTCTGTTACATCCCTATATGGTAAAAGTCTCTGCTGACTGACGGCACAGGAAATCCACAATCTGAATACCATGTTCAAAAGAAGAATTTTAAAAAGCCACACACCACACTTACAAATTGATCGACTGAAACTGTCACCAACTTCAAAGTGTTCTTACTTATCCATTCCGAGAAAAGTTATTCTGCGCTTGCTTGCCACATATAATTGCAGGCACTTGTACAACTTTCAGTATTTTGTATCAGTTTAGAAGCAAAGATAATGAACCCATCCCATTAAATTTTCATTCATCTTTTAAAAGTTTCTGCAAAGATGAACATGATAGTATGCATTAAAACTAGCCATTTTTCTGTTGAGGTTTGTATGACACATGAAGCCTGTCACAAGGCAAACTGTGTGTTTCCCAGGTCTCATAGTAAGACAACACCGATGTGTCCCTATACACACACTGCCTGAGTGCTTTGCATGTGTGTCCAGGATTTCAGTGAGGCAGAAACTCCCCGACTTTGAGATTACTTTTGTTTATTTTGCAGAAAACCTGACTACTTCCTCTGCATGTGTACATGATGCACCACAATGTGCCACCTCAGGCTGCAGCTGAGTGGCATCTTTGAAATGCTGCAATAAAATTATAATTTATTGTCATGTGGTGTCTTGGAAGATTTATCAATTAGGGGAGCAATTAAATAAAATAATTCGTCTTCTGATGACGTGTGAGAGAATGATTGGCCTTATGGAACCTAATCCTTTATAGATCATCCTGAACCTGATGCCGTTTCCAATTCAGCAAGGCTAACAGAAATGCTTATATGATAGTAACCAACTACACAATCAAGCAAACAACAACAAGCAAGAAAACACACACACATATGTATATACATACACAGTTATTGAGAATATTATCTCTTTCTGCCGGCTGCAGTGGAAGACAACTTCCTCATTCTGGTGTCTGTGATGATTCATCTACTGAAGTAATCCAGGATGCCTTCACATCTTTCATGCTTCATAGGTGTTAGAACTTCTGCTTGTGTGCTTTTACTTTGACTGTAATGTGCAACCTTGTGAAACAGGCCTGTTGCAGCCCCACTACACACACGAGGTAGAGAAGTTTATATGTTTCATATCTCAGACGAGCAATTTGACATGTGTTAAGACACACACACATTTTAAAACATATAAATATGGTAGTATCTGAAAAAGCAAAATCAATCAAGTTAGCGATCTCCAAAAACTAATGATGCACCACATTGTGTCAGTTTGATGTTGGAAAGTCAACAGACCTTTCTTAAAAGAGGAACTTTAACGAGTCAATCACAGGCATAACTAATAACATAACAGTTAAATTCCACTTAGCCGTGTCAGTTCCAGGGTCCTCATATTATGAATACCAATCGACTGGACCAGAGTCAGCATTAATGTTTTAGCAATATCTGCTGTTCTTCCAATGATAAAGGAATAGTCATTTTACACTTCAGTCCTGTGAAAGATTGCTCTGCTTCACTGAACTAAACTTGTTATGCGTTTCCTGTTTTGGTGTAAAGTTGGGTGCTAACTTTGCATGTTTTTTGCAAAATATACAAAAAATATTTGACAACTAGAAACACTGATTTGCCATCCCTTTGTTCTAATCTATACAATATCACCCTACCAGACTACAATCAGCAATGCACTATTTATGGTTTGTAATTAGCCTGAATTTATTACTGGTGGTGATATGTGGCTAAATTCTTTTACACGAATACTGTACATGATGTTATCAGGCCTTGATATTCTTATGCTATACATATACATATACATATACATATACATATACATATACATATATGATAATGGTAGTGTTGAACTACTGCATAGCAGTAACATGATGAGCCTATAAGATATGACACATTGTAAATTAAAATACAAAGTAGCTTTAAATAAAGGTAAAGTTATAAATGCAGGACATTCACTTGTAATGGAATACAATTAGGTTTCACTATTTTTGCTAAAACAGCTTAGGAGTTCTACCCCATTTATTACCCACATCAGAACAGTAACATCAGATCCTTTACAGTACATTTTACAGTACATGCTGAGCTATTCATGTTTGAGGATAAAGTTGCAGTAAACAAGTTAATAAGAATCTGATGAAAGTATCAAAATCAAATTGAAGTGTTGCTGGATTGCATGTTTACACATTTAGATTGAAGATATTTGTATGTATCCAGTCTCAGGACCCTTCACAGTACCACAGACCTAACACCATGAATCAAACAGATGTAGCCATAGCTTCCAGGTCAGTGCCTGATTAGCTCTCCAGCTGACCCATGTCATGATCTACAGTGATATTACTAAAACTGGTACTGGAGTTATTCAAAGCACCATTAAAATGTACAGCCACATTCAGTTTTATTATTATAAAAGTCTGTGCACAGAGGCAGTTGACCTTTCACTGTAACCTCATCACTACACAGACATTGCAATGTTCCAATGGAGCAGGTTCAATAAATGAACTACTATTTAACCAGTTGTCACTGATCCATGCAGAGCAGAGAGTTATGGTTTAATTAAAAAGAGAGTCTAATCTTCAGCAAGAAACAGATGTGCACAGTGTGTTAGTAATTGTAGTGAATAGAAAGAGAAAGATAAAAGGGACAGTGATTGTTCGAGACAGAAAAAAGGGGGTCAGAAAGCAGAATTATGTCAGATATTGCCGTGGTCTGACAGAGACAGACAAAAGGGAGAATGTAAAGGGGAGGAGGAAAGGAGATTTGTTTTGCCTTAAGGTATAACACTGAGATCTGGGTGAGTGGAGCTGTTGTGTAGGCTGATGGTAGAGTGACACAGCCATGAGACACTTAAAAAAAGACACTTAACAGACACAATTCTGCTGACGTAATAGGTGGGTGGGAAAATGTTCTGTAGGGTTACTGACATGGTGTCATGTGCAGTAATATGATCTATGGTACATATAGTATATAGAGACAAAAAGAAGAGGAAACTAGCATTTATTTTGTCTTCTTCAATGTATTCTCTAGTACTTTCAGACATCTTTTTGGGTTCTATGACCCAAACCATACAGTAGCATATGTGGCACTCAAATCCTATGAATATTGATTTTCTATAAAATGATAAATATATGAAGTTGGGAGGAAGATTTTTAAATAAGTTATCCAAAACACACAATGTGCTATGCAGAAGAGGGTTGTATATCAGTACAGCTAAGCTGAAGGCAAAAAATGGGAAATTTAATTGACAGTTTTTCTCACAAAGTACAAAGTCACAAAGTATTGAGAAAAAGGCTGATGAACTGTTATCACTCATCATCCAACTATTCCAATACTTTCCACTACCCCAGTACTTTTCTAATTCAAAGTCCACATTTAGAACAATCCAAATGCTAGAAGTATTCTCATTATACCCATTTTTATAAATATATCCCAAGTATAAAGTATCCCAATATAAATTTAATCTCAACCAGCAGTGAAACCCACTAGGATATAATATCATTTCTGTACTGCAACTGTTTGACCTACTAGTTTTGAAATTTCTTTAAGTGAGAAATTAATGTTTAGATTTCAAGTATGCACTCCATTTATTAAAATAATGCCTTTATGTAAATTTCTTTCTTTAGCTAGAAGAGTATTTGATGAAGTACCAGGGGCATTGATGTCACAGATCTTGCCACTTAAAAATCAATAAATCTATATAATTGAAAATGAACAGAAGCAGTAAAGTGTATTATGTGAGATTTTGTTTCATATATACATTTCAACAAGGATAATAATACATTTTTGTTGAAGCGCAATCACCAGAACTTAATGTTAACTTAACATTAAAAAGAAACTTTGCATGAATGTCCAGTCAGTGTTGATGGTTAATTATCTCAATCAAAGCAATAAGTTCCTCGTTGCATGTTCATCTGCTGGAAAATCTCTCGTTCTTCCTGCATCCAGGACATCACTGGATGCAGGAAGAACAATAGGTTATTTCAGCTTGAATTTAGTCTCCACCTCTGGGTAGCCATGGGCATATTAGATGATGATGATTTGTAACCTCACTCTGTTTTGGCTAACAAAGTAATAGCTATTGGCTAGAGTGGTGAATACATGGAAACGTGGGTGTGGACGTCACAAGCTCGCCTGCAATGCATTCTGGAACGTGTGGGCACTGCTGCATGGCTCTGTGCACAGGGAAAACTCAGTTTTCTTGTTCAGTGTAGCACACACTGACGACTGTATTGCTTCAATTGACCGCGTTTACTATCAACGCTGACTGGACAGTTTCCCATTAAGTAAGTTAATATTTCTGTTATTAAGAACACTTATGTCTCAAGAACACAAGAACTTGACATACTCGTATTCATGAGATCTGTTGCTTACAAGAAAAACATTAAATAACACTCAGCAATAAAGATGATGTAATTGTGAAAAGTGTTCTGTTATCTTTACACGAGGGGTGAATAACTCGGAGGGGCTGATCATCACTAGTGATAAAAAACCAACAACAGACCGACATCACAGTGAACAGACACCCCACTGTCAGCTTGTATTTAGAGTGTAAACGCACTCAGTAAACTCAGTAAACAGATGCTCATTTGGGGTGGGAGAATGAAGTTGCCCTCAGCTCGTTAGTCTCTGACAATGGCATCTCTGTGCCAACACTGTGCAGCACTGGCACACAGGAGCACTGAGAAATGACCCATTCACACTCACATTCCCTCCCTGTCGCTCTGTCTTCCCCATTCACATGGCCTGGAAGAATCTGAATAGAATCCCACCCCACCTCCCACCCCCATTTGCTTTTCTCAGTTGCGCAAATTTCAATTTCCAAGCCCCCCTTCGTCCTCCCACCAACCATTATCCCCCTCTCTCTGTGTCTCTCTGTGCATCTCTCTCCCTCTTCACCCAAAGGAGGTCCCCAAAAATGTTACTCACAAGTCTCAGCCAGGCCTTCAACACCTCCCCAATTTACATTTCATCTAGACTGACTGCCACAGTAAAATAATTTAGTAATGGCATTCCTGGATCACAGAAAATTACAAGCAACCAAAATGAAAGGTTTTGCAGTTCAGGATTGTAGGACCTTTATAAAACATTTGGCTCATGTGGAGCAACATTAACATTCATCAGATGTTGTGTCCAATTTTCTTTCCTATCTGCAGCTGGAAACAAGGTTGACGATGACAGTGAAGGTGGATTAAAACAGGCTGCAAAAACAAAACAAAGAGGCTAAAAGGCTCTGAAGAGCTGAGGGCAGCTGAAAAACTGGTGATAATTCTCTGTAAGTTTGTTCAAAGAGTGACCCCTTGAATATTGTACATGATCATTTATCCAACATAAAAATATTGACTGTAGCAGATTTAAAGATAAATTCACATTTTTGAGCAAAAAGGTAATGGATTACATGTTATTTCAAATCTGCTGGTAATAAGTGCTATCAGTTTGTTAATGATTCATTTTACAACAGGCACAACGATGATTAATTAGTATAAAAACATCTTTAAAACTGCAGGAAACTCATGGAGCTATGTGCTATGTCAGAAGATGCAAGGGATATCTTTCTTGAGTAGATGAATTCATTAAGTGGGAAGAGACCCCTCCTAAAACACACACACACACACAGAAATCACACACACACTCAGGGCCCCTGCCTGTCTCTGTTCTTGGAGACGTTATGAGCTCATTCCCAGAGTGAGGGGTTATTTCAACATTATTCACTCGCACACAGACGACTCGAAGCACGTTGGTCTGTTTGGATTCAGGACCCCGCTGAGCTGTGACTAACCAAATGTTGAATCAGTCAAACAGTGGTGACGGAGTCACAGATTGGAAGTGAAAAGGACCAACTGACCAAGTTTGAAAGGCTTTTCAAACTCTACACTAAATGTCTTATATTGTTCGACCATGGCTGAGAATTATACAGACGTAATGTATGTCAGCCTTTCAGTGTTTATGGAAAAAAAAGGATACACCAGTGTTGAGATAGAGATGTCTAAACAGGAGCAGACACACGTGCTAACAAATTCAGGCTGGGCTGCACCAACAAAGATTAATGTGTTTAAATTATATTTCACAAAACTTTTAAACTATCTTAAAATTAAGAACAATTAAATTTAAACTTCAGTCTAGTTTTACTCCTAGATTAAATTTATTTCTGCTCCATCACCATTTTAAACTTTGTATTAAACTTTGATCCAGTATGAACTTTGAACTTACACTTGAGGTTTAACATTTAAAAAGGGAACCTTTTTTTGTGCTGGATTGAGCAAATAATAAAGTTCCTCAATGAAGGTTAAGAGGCAGACTCAACCCAGTTGAGTGTTATGATCCATCTCTTCTTTCTTTCACTTGAGTCGAAACAGGTTTTTCTCAAAAGAGAAATTAGAGCTTCTCTACTGAGCCATCGTTAGTAGGCTAACTAGCCTAACTAACTTTTTAGCAAGCTACCAAACAGTATAAGCCCCCCCCCCCCTTTTTATTTTTGTACTTTTAATATATCTATTTGTCTTTTAATTTGGGTACACAACCATCTCCATATTGAATAAACACTTCTAATTTCAGTTTACATCACTTAACTTAGATTCACTAAATTGAATTTAGTGTTTATGCAACAGAGTTCTTAATTTTAAATCTGGATTTACTCAAATTAAACCTAGTTTTGCTAATCTCAGATTAGAACTAATCCTGGATTAAATTAACATTTGTTCGTGCAACCCAGAGCAGAAAAAAAAAATCTATCATCATCCTGTCTCTATGAAGCACTTTGATTCATGTACAGATAAAAATACAATATCGTCATCACACAAACATTTGGAGACACTGGGTGGCTGAAAGACAATTCTTGGCTCTCTTGCTCTCTGTCTCTCTGTCTCTCTCTCTCTCTCTCACACACACACACACACACACACACACACACACACACACACACACACACACACACACACACACACACACGCAGGCTTGGACAGAGCACATGACTTGCTGTGGGCTGTAAAATATGCTGCAGTGTTGAGGAGGTCTGAGGAATGCAGGAAGGATCTGAGTGGTATCGCTCTGCAGGAACTGATCTGGCAGTCCTTGTTTGGACACTCCTACAGGTCCTCCATGCTACCATCTCTCTCTGTCTCTCCAGTGCACAGAGACATGATTGGTAATGGCCACTAAGACTGATGATGCTGCCTGCATTTACCTTTGGCTACTCTGACCAGAGCTGTCAGAACATGCAGGTCACACTGAGGACTGTAAAGTGAAAGCAAATAGGGATGCAGGTTGGGGAGAAATTAATCAACAAACTTTCAAAAATATCTAGTGTTTTCCATATCCATATTTCCATATTAGAAGTATCAGTGATAGGCCTGAGCTTGTGAAATGATGTTCAGAAGTACCTTCAAAGCCTTTGGTTGTATATAACCCTTTCTAAATCTGCAAAAACAAGACTTAGACCATGTGCTTGTATGATGAAAGCAGCATGATAACAGAGCAGCAGCTGCACTTTTAGATCTTCATCTGTGTCTATACAGGATGCATTCAGGCACAGTAATGAGCATAGGTCACACGCATTTCAGAAGAACTCAGAGCTCACTGTAGTTCTTGGTGTAAAGCAGAAAAATAGACCTGAAGTTACATGCACGTACAGTGAAACATGCTGTTCAATGTGTTGAAACGTTTTTCTTGCAACCTGAAGACACTGCATAAATGTTCCACACACTGGAAAGCTCCGGCTGGTCCCTGTTGAGTTAGTGGTGTCCATCCTGATCTTAAGTCTAGACTGGACTGTCCTCATTCACTCCCTGTACCTCTTGTCCTGCTGCTGCTCCTCCCTCACTCGATCCTCCTCCTCACTGACAATTTTTGTCTGTGCAGAGGGCTCCTCACCACTTATGTTTTATGTTGTAAGTAGTGGTTAGAGTTTGAATAATTATATTCTGATCTAGTGGGTTTCCTGTACACTGTGATCTTTATCCTAGGCCTTTTTTGTGGCTTTTTCAAGATCCAACTTTTGACCTACTTGTTGCATCTGAACCCAAAATCCAAGTTAGTGAGCGACTTTTATGTATGGACTGTGTTGCCTACATCAATATTAAGTGTGTGATCCTCTTGGTGTACAACATTGGCATGCAGTTAGCAAATTTATAGACTATTTGAACAAGTATTTGAACTCCAGAGCATGTTTAGGGGTGTGGGATTTAGAGATGGCAATATCTGTCTGTTGGCCAGTGTCTGTTTATCCAGTACTTTGGTTTATGACCTGCAAAACTGACATTCATATCAACTTCAGCTGTGCTTTGTGTGAAATAGCAAGTGTTACTATGCTAAAACACATAACTTAGATGGTAAACACTGGAAATCTACATGCTAAATACTTAATATTAATGTGCTAGTACATGTTAGCATTCTGAGTACAGCAATTAGCTGCCTCACAGAGCAGCTAGCTGGGCTGTAGATGAATATTTACTTTTAACTACACATTTGCACCCATACAGACCATAACTGCCATGTGCATCCTGCGTTTTTCTGGGCCATTGGTTGTGTACACCCTCAGAAATTAACATTGCATGTACGCGTACGCAAATGTGTGGTTAGAAACCACACAAAAAGTACAACTGTATATCTCTGGCCTTTTCTGTCCTTTTACATTCTTTGAACTGTTGAAAACATTAAAATGAAGCTCTGGTCGCTCTGAGGAAAAATGTCAAGTTTTGTGGTTTTGAAAAAAAAAAAGTGGCAACCTGAATATTCAACTTACTGAGAGTATATTAAGAGGCAGATGTTGACATCAGGCCGTTCCTCATTCTTTGGAACCTGAACACGAGTGATGCTCACACTGTTCCTCAAACTGATATGAACTCGAGAAATGGTCACCTACTATATGTAATGGCATTAACCTCATTAGTATGGGCCCTTAAAACATATCACTTCTTTCTCGGCTAGCCTGAGCTCTCTCTCTCTCTCTCTCTCTCTCTCTCTCTCTCTCTCTCTCTCTCTCTCTCTCTCTCTCTCTCTCTCTCACACACACACACACACACACATACACACTGTAACATGAGCTTAAATTTCATCCTCAACCACTCACTTCCTCAAAGCTTACTTAAAGCCATAGTGAGCGATACCAGAGCTCTGTCATTATGCAACTTGCTATTAGTCCTCATAGATTACTGCAACCACCCAGCCAGCCTGTCAGACACACACATGCACACACATTCAGAAGTCATGTTTGATCAGTGGCTGAGTCATGCTGACAAACCATTAATCCATTCATCTGACAGCTGTAGCAGAATAACACACACACGCACACACACATCACAGGCATGCTGATGGTGTGAGGGTTTGAACAGCTGGGGGCCATTGACTGACCTGATACAGACCAGCAGCCATCAATCATATTGAAAAGCAGAGAACAAGCAAATTAGGCTTCTTTATTGGAAATCAGTAGCCACTCTTTGAGTGTTTCACCAACTGTCTCCAGCCTATGTCGACATGTTGACTTAGCACACCTGACCATGATGTGAATTCAAAGTACAAGAGGCTCACTGAGCGTGGATCAGTCATGAGGAAGCAGTGTCAAATGGTAACAGACTTATCAGTAATGTATTTACAAATCCTGAGGAACAGTGCTATAAAGAATGACTGTTTAAATACCAGACAGTGAAACAGTGCACTTAATCTGATCATTAACATGCAATTTGAATTCAAGAGGAAGAGTTGGCATACCGGAAACACAGTACAAAAAAGCATCTCAGCTCCAGATTATTAATAAGTAACCTGATAAAATTTCTTTTGAAATGACAAACATTTACAGTAATAAGTGACATATTATTTTATTGGAGTGTAATAAAACGACAGCTGAGATCTGAGAAGACAGTTTGGCTACAGCCGTCCCCTGGAGGTGCATGGACAGATAGTGAGGACCTAAACTGAGACACTGATTAGGACATTACAGAACATTTCTTTTTCCTCTCTTACTGCTGACTTGCAAAGCATGATGGTAGTGATAACCATGGAAACCTTTGGGAGTCGTCTAAGCTCCCAGAGACGGTTGCTGTGTGGACCTTGAATCCACAAGTGCCAAAATGCTCCCATTACCTCATCCTACACTGGTAACACCCTTTATTAGACGTTTTTAGTAGCATTATAGCATTGCAATGCACTCTGAATGGGGAGTTTAAAACCAGATGAACTAGCGATATTGACTTTTTAATTCCATATCCTTCTTGTTATCCACATTACCCACCATGCAACTCAACCACGGTCAGTTTGGTTAGAGATTTGGGTGTGTTATTCTAGTAGCGTCCAAGGTGGCCTCAAGCAGAGATGAGGAGTGGAGGTCTGCTACACTCATGTCTTTCTAACTCCACAACCCCAGAGTTTTTTTGTTTTTTTTTTCCATTTTAAAACTGTAGTCTTCAGCCCCTGCAGACTCAAGTGACAACACTTCACACAAATTTTTCACATATGCAGTAGTGGAATACTCCCTAAGACCTGTAAATAGACTTTGATGTATGAAATCAGTGGCATTCCCCTTTAAGTCCACCTGAAATTGCAATTAGCCATCCCCTTATTCAAATATTATGTCAATCAAGTGATTATAAATATATTGTTTTCATTATTTAAAACAGAGAAATGGTCATTGGTTAATATCAGATGCTTCTTGCATGTTAAACCAGAGTTCTTAGTGTAGTTTCAAGTCATTACCAAAATATTTAATATCTATGACTATTCATGGTCTTATAAGTTTCACAGACACACAAAAGACACATTGAGAAGCAGGTTTAGGAAAAAACATCAATTTTTATTTTGAAATGACTCATCTTGTGCCCACTCAGTTTTCTTTCTTTTTCTTTTTTTGCATTATTTTTTTGAAAATCTCTTCTGCCAATGTCCAAGATAACAATGATCGTAAAAATAAAATCAAAAGATTCAGAGAAAATAAAAGTCATCTCAAAAACAAAAAAGGTACAAGAAAAAAAATCCTATTTTTGCAGGGGGAAGGGAGGGTTGAAACTAAATAAAGAGAGATGCTACAACCGAGAAATGGCGCCTTGTGGGTTGGGATGACAAGCGCAGGCCCACCTTGTGATGGGCCATGTGCAGATCAAAGTCCCGCCCCCATGTAAGGAGGATAGCCAATCACAGTGTAGTGTCCACAAGCTCCCATGATGCCCCTCTCTCCCTGGGAGACTAAGGCAGTCAAACACAGTAGGTTACAGTATGCATGGATACCTTTACGGGTAGATCGTGAGATGAAACACCAGAAGAAAAGATCTCCATTATCTTTGTCAAACAAAGAGTTCTTTGTCATGTGCTCCTCTACAAATTCTGCCGCAGTGTTGGAAACTGCTAACATCAATTATGTTAAACAGAAACTAGAAGGAGAAAGGGAAAAGTATATTGAATTCAGGTCTAAAAATGTTAACAAAAAGACTCATTTGGACTAGTGATGGAAAAGAATCATAGCTCAAAACAAGTATGTTTGAACACAGAACTGTAGTCCATCTCAGGAAAAGATGTAATGGTTGACTTTGAGGCTGTAATCCAAACACAACTGTCTGGCTTGAGATGAAGAGGAGGCCAAATGTGTACTTAGCACTGTGACTCATGCTTAGTCAAAGCAAGTCACCAACCATCACCAAGGATATTGTTAGAAAATGGAGATCTTTTCTTCCTGGAGGTACAGTGTATCATGACTAAGAGCATGCTCTGGTGTCGAACACATGGCTGTAAGTAAAGAATTTCATTTCAAAATGAGACATCTATCCTCATCAATGATTACAGTATGATCCATGATCACAGTACGAGATTTTGAAGTGAAACCCTTCAGTTCTTCACATCCTCATTACACGAAATTATTCCTAGCAAACAGTACTGAAGCCTCAATGTAACTTCATATTGCTGAACTGCAGCCCAGCTGAGATGAGGATGAGTATGAGATGATGATGCACAGCACAGTAGATAACCAACCATGAGCTGACTGGGGAGAGAGCAGAGTGTAGGAGAGGAGAGAAGGCAGTCTGTGATCTTTCAGAGCGCTTATATACTTGCTTTTAACTATGCATTTGTGTTGTTTGCACACATCCTCAGAAATCATAGTTACCCGTCTGTCACTGTGGATACGTCACTCAATGTCGTAACAGAACTGTGTTGGTTGCCTGCGTCCATTTTTGGACTAGATCCAGGCCTTAAAGGAATAGTTTGACATTTGGAGAAATTTGCATATTTGCTTTCTTGTTGATGGCAGGGAGACGAGAGGAAATATATGAAGAAATGGCTACCCTGGCTCTGACAAAAGATTTTAGAAAACACTAAACTCATTAAATTATACATTATATCTCATTTGTTTAAATCAGCAAAAGACCCAAAGTTTAAAAATGTCTTACGGTGGGTTTTGTGTGGGACCATTCCTGGTCAAGAACTTGGATGTTGTTTTTACACTTTTTGTATGGATTAACCAAACAAGATAGAAAATGTTAATTAGCAAGTGTTAAAGGTGCCATTTCTCACAAAAGCAAAATGCATATTTGCTTAACTACTCCTAAAACTATTCCTTTAACAATCAAGTAATGTCACCATGTTAAGGTAACTTTACGTGTGCAAAATCTGAAGGTCTTAAGGAAGATATTCCAGTTTTGTTCAGGGACAGTTCTGCTCTGATTTGCTGATTTCCCAATTTCCCAGATGTACTGTTGAAGCACTTTTTTAATCTTCCAGATTGCAAGCAAGTATGTGAACAATGCAGATCACAAATAAGATTTGTCAAAATTGAGTATATAAGCGCCCTAATGCAGATGTTACCATTAGAGGTGCACCAACAGCATCTGTACTGTTGGGATCTGTGCCAATACACTTAATAACTATAATAACTGTGATGTGTTTTTATCTGAAGCTGTTATTGAGAGTACATAAATAAGCTGTTAAACTAACTAAAAAGAAGCCACGGTTTTATAATAAGCCATAATTATGCGGCAAGAAACAGTGTTTGGTTAGTATTTCTAACACTTATACTGCTTCTACAAACTGCTTCTGGTGCACCTCTGCTGTGTTTGTGTTTATCTGTGTTCCGAAGTGTTCACCTTTGCTGGACCTCACTCTGAAGGTATAAAATGTGTTTGTTCCGTGCATGCAGTTCCCTTTCATCAATCGCCCTCTCCATCCTGCCTCACGCTCTCCCCAAGAGGTAGCAGCCCTGCCCCAACACTCCCTGCCCCCACTTATTCCACCCCACCAGACCAGACCAGACCCCCGCCACCCCCCACCCCCCCAACCCTTCCAGTGGACTGTGGCACTTCTCTACTCGGCCTGAGCGTCATAATTGGCTCCACCCGCCTTCTTCAGCTCCATGCGAATGTGGTCCTCATCCAGTTCTCTCAGGTCACTAATCATGAACTCCTTGGCAAAGTTCTGCAGAGACAAAACACATGAATGAAGACTCTAAACAAGATGACTAATGATGAGAAACATGCACATTAGTGGCCTCAAGAAACACAAAGTCACTTTTTAGCTGTCAATAACTTTGAGGAATAAAGCACATCTAATAGAAACCGGGTTCTCTATACATTTTCCAGCTAAATGCACCTGAATCGGGTGCTCCTCAGCTTGAGGACAACAAACAAACAAACAGGGATTCAAGCACACTGGTTAATTCACAGCCTTTATCTGTGCAAACAGAAAAGAACAGTGAAGACACTACTGTGTCTTCATCGTCTGGCTCTATGTCTTCATCAGAGTCAGACTGACTTTGATAAAGGAGACAGCAGCATTGAAACGTTAGTCTGTTTGCACAATTAAAGATTTAATCAGTGTGCTCCAGTCCCTTTGTTCTATGGAAAATAAAAGTCTAGAAAATCCAACCCTGTCAGTGGATCGTACAAGAATCTGACCTGAAAAAACAACATTAGGTACTTAACAGCTTTTGATACTTGATGCTGAAGACATATTTCTCCCTACTTAAAGACCAGTCACACCAGAAAGTGGGATAGAGAAATTCATCTGCATGTCCTCATGAAACATGAAGTTCAAGACGTTTGCTGACAAGTCACCGGGCTAGTTAGTGAACTTTCTTAGCTGGCGAGCTAAGAGATAACATGCTAACCAGCCAACATAATCATGCTAGTCACAATAGCTCTCTGAGCTTTGTCCAGTTTTCTCAGTTTAGGGCTGTTTATTCTGCCCCAGCACATTCCTTATCCAGGTTGTACATAATTTCATTCAATGATGAGTGACTGAAGAGGAAAAAAATCTCTGAACTAATCATCTTGGTGTCAGTTGTAATAATTAATGTAAAAATGCTGCGAGGAAAAACCCAACTGGTGTAAGATATGCAATAGGTAATATAAACAATTCATAGAAGTTCTTGATATCTAAAACTCTTTAGCAATAAATTCTGGAGGACAAAAATGTGAAACTAATATGAATTTATATGTGAAGCCGCAAATATGCAACTTACATATTTATATATATGCTCCTTGTTTTTAAGTTGACCTATTAAAGATATCGCATGGACTTTTTGGCCAGTAGTAGCACTATGGGGCCACATTTTGATAAGCAGGCCCTATTTTTATCTGTATTTCATGCTCTACTAGCACTGACACACAAAATGTATTCAACATGTTTGAAGGCCTCGAGGATACACAGTTAGAGTTTTGGTGAAAATGTAAACAAAACTGTTTGTTTACTCCACAGAATACCGTTAAAATTGCATTAACTGATGCATATTTTTGACCACCTTGGGACAACAAAACTATTATTATTACATACAAGTTACACATTTTTTATGATTTTTACATACCCAGCAGACACACAGCAGCATTAGCATTCATTTGGGATCTTGTTTCCACCCAATTAAGTCAAATATTTCTATTCAAATATATACATATATCATGAAACTTTCAGTGACCCCCTCTCACATTACACATCATAGTTTATTCCACTGTTAATGAAAATACTGATTAGTGCAGCATTATGTGACTACTGCTAAATATTTAAAGTATAATTACTCACAGTCTCTTATTCTCCCTTAGCTTTATATATTGCATTTCAAATGTTGTATATTTGACTCCTTTTATGTCTTGTTTCATAATGCATCTGCTTCATTCTTTGTGTTCTGTGTGTTCATCATCTAGAGGTGGAATGGTTTGTTGTTTGTTATTCTCCTACTTGTCTAAGTGTATCCAGTATTGCCTCCGTAACCACCCAGTTTTCCCAAAGGGACCCCCGCGGCTTCACTGTATTTTACTCTCATGATGACAATCACTATTTTAATTGTTACTTTCTCAAAACGCCACACCACAGAGTCTCTGACCTGCACAACCTCTTTGACCATCGCCTTGTCGGTGCTGATCTTGGCGCGCTGCAGCCCACTGATGTTCTCGCCGATCCAGGTGATGAGAGTAAACTTGGCTCGTTTGCTCATGGCATCTCCCGTTGTGATCCGGACAAAGGCAAACAGACGAACATCATCTGAGGGAAAAGATGGAAGAGGCCATGTAAGACTGAGAGTACAGACTGAGGGTGCTTACAGCTGATACTTTAAAATGCTACACACCCTAGTAGAAGACACACACACACTCAAAATTCTCTTGTCCGAACAGATAATGCACATAAAGAGTTGTGTAAGTTCATGTTTTGTTTTACCATCTGCTGATAGAAAAAGGCTACAGATTGCA
Source organism: Lutjanus erythropterus (assembly GCF_056507025.1). Classification (NCBI taxonomy): domain Eukaryota; kingdom Metazoa; phylum Chordata; class Actinopteri; order Lutjaniformes; family Lutjanidae; genus Lutjanus; species Lutjanus erythropterus. The sequence continues at coordinate 11,524,509 of NC_139329.1, forward strand.
CCTTTAATCTCTTGGACAAAATGTCTAAGAGGATCATAACAGCTTATAAAAGAAACAGTGGGAAAAGGATAGCAGTAACATTTCATTACAGCGTCCCATTATGAGTGCACTAAACAGCGTCCGTGTTCATCACTTTGTGCTACAATGTGTCAGTCTGATGTAGTATTTCAAAACTACATTGTGTGTATGTCTGTGTGTGTGTTTGTGTGTGTGTGTGTCAAAGACAATCAAAAGAGTAGTTTCAGTGCTGCAGTGCAGATGAATACCTGGTTCTGCTTTTTGGGTGAAGTTTTGTGAAGTGTGTGTGCGTGTGTGTGCGTGAGAGAGAGAGAGAGACAGAGAGAGAGAGAGAGAGAGAGAGAGAGAGAGAGAGAGAGAGAGAGAGAGAGAGGAAATATTCAGGTCAATAGACTAAATGAGTCAAATCTTTTGTGAGCCTTGCAGTTGTAACACAGACTTTCCAGTGACCATGCTGGTCACTCTGCCAGTGGTCCACTTCAGACATGACTGCTGCAAATAATGTCTGACACACAACAACCAGGCAGCAAAGAAAAGAAAAATGCTGCTTTTTCTGACTCGTAATGATTCAAGCCTCTAAATCACATTCTAATGAAACAATGTGAACAGTGACCATCAGTCTTTAGGGTGAACTGCTCACAGACGTGAATGAAAAAGTCTCTAGTTACACTACACCTGTGTTTACATGTATTGTAATCTCCCAGTAATGTCCCCAGTATGTATCATATATCCCTACCGACTGAATCCAAACTGAGATATTTGGCGTATCAAAGTGGATAAAGAAGACAGAGCGGCATGCAAATTCCTTACAGGAATCCTTCTTGCCACATGCTTGAGCTTCTAATTCACATTTTATGTGTGTCAGGAGATTTTCTGTTCTAGGTTATAAATAAATAAACATCTGGAATCTGATTTTTTAAAAGTATAATTTTTGGAGTGACAGATATTTTTATTTGCTTCCTGAAAGGAGATAGTCTCCTTGTCAACACAATTACCTCCACAATGAATGGTTTCTGAACACTTTCTTACGTACTCGTCAGTAATACTGGATTTTCTACTGTGAAGCCAAGAGTCTATACTACTGGGGGAAAAAGGTCAGCAAAATATTTCAATATTCAGATAGATCAGATTTAAAATAATAATTTCCTCATCAAAAAACAAAACAAAACAACAACAACAACACCCATTTCAACATTTCAATAATTTTCTTCTGAAACAGCCATCCTATTATTTAACAAAAGCAACCAGTTGTGTACAGTTGCGATCTATAAATGGTTAATGGTGTGTAATAAATCTAATAAGCATCACTCTACTGGGTTCCTGCTCTTCACATGAGATGATTTAATAGCCATCATATTGTAAGCGTATACACTAATTACATGACTGCTGAGGTAGCTAGATTCAAATCAGACAGTCTTAATACAATTACGCAATATGTCAGACACATGTTTGAAAAAAAAAATCACGAGCAGAAGAAGTATCAGGCTTAACCAGAGGTTAAGTCCATCATATTCCAATAAGCATCACTGAGATATATAGGTATCAGTAATTAAAAGCACAATAGTTTGTGGTTAAACTTTGAGCTCACAGGGCTCAAAAAGTCCTTGCAATTTACATTTTGTAAATGTCTTTCATATTTTTAAAAGTTAAAGTTTTGTTTGAGAAACTGGATTTAGATTTATTTGTAAGTGCTAAGTCAGGGCAGTGGACCTGATTTAAGATTTGTTCAATTAGGTGTAGAGAAAGTGTTGTACAATGAGTTGAGAAAAGTAGGCCACTCACAAAGTTACATAATTTTAGTTCATACGTGAAGTTAACAGCATCAGTTTATTCCACATACACAGATCTCACACAGTGTGATCATGCCTTCACAAATAAAATCAGGCTGTCTTGTCTGCTGTCTTCAGGCAGTAGAGTGTCATTATGTAACGATAGCACAAACAGATTACTCATTATTGTCTTCCAGATGTTCCTGTCTCAGTGTGACTGACAGAAGCTTTGTATACTCTGACCATGAGCTGCAGGGCAAAACTTCCCCACGTCTCCACAGAACAGTCTGAGACACAACAAAACTCAGTGACAATCATCATGTTTCCATCTGGAATAAACATCCTTACTGGGTTAACAACATAAAATCTGGACTAGGAGCATGTGACTCTGTTAATAAATTGACAAACAAATCAGTTCTCCTGCACTAACACCACTGCAGTGCACCACTGACGGACGGAGACCCAGCCAAAATGGTACCCAGGCAGCAGCAGAGCGGCAACAGTGAAGAGCATCCCATCCCCACCAACTGGGAAGCAACAGCATCACACATGAGCACACTGTGTGCAGCTCACTGCTGGGAGGGATGGAAATGGGAGACAGTATTTATCATGGTTGGACAAAAGACACAATTTGACAACATTACTTTGTCACCTATTTCCTGACACTGTACTGACTAAACTAAGGGCATTGTTTTAAAAGACAGATTTTTTTTAAAGAGGGCTAATCAAAGCAGCAGAGGCCAATACTTTTGGACTTCATCAGAGACACTGGAGCCTACACTTCCCATTATCCAACTCAACTGTGTTCTTCTTTAGACCCGCCCTGCCTGGTAACTGTCCACATCATGTGACTGCAAACTCCACACCCCCAGTTTGTAACCTCAGCTTTCTTTTACAAAGTTACAGTCTCCAAGCCCAAGCCGAGATAACCCTGATCACTTTGAAATGATCATTGTATTCTCAGCCTCGACAAATAATCCTCCGGAGCCACAGAAGACATTACAGCCAACATCAGTTGATGTGTAAACCGACTCTGATGTATAGAATCAGTGGAGTGCCCTTTTCATCTGTTTTACAGACATTGTAGTGACTCAGAATTGCTCTTCCACAAAAGTGGTCAGCTTGTCAGAGACAGTAATTAATTTAATCTAACTCGAGCTCTAGGGCTGGGCTGATGGACGAAGACGTCATCCTCTGCAGTGTTTGACAATAATCAACCACTGGGTCCTCTACTATCTAAACAAGTGGGTCACAATTCTACTTGCCTAAACTCACTTTTTACTTGTCCCTGTATAATTTATTAGTGGCTATCAAATAACATCAAAGATTGAAGACAATTATCATGTTAAAATGTCAGAAAATAGTAAAAAATGTCCACCCCATTCTCAAAGTCTGAGGTGATGTCTTTAAATGTCTTGTTTTGACAGGCCAAAATCCAACTTTATTCAGTTTAATATGGTAAGAAATTGAAAAAAATCAGGAAATCTCCATATTTGAGAGGCTGAAAACAGAATTTCTGATATTTTTGTGTGAAAATTTCTTTTTCAACCACTGGCAAGTGTTTTGCTGGATTTACCCTACATAGCATATTACCTGCCCCAGGCAAGTGGGCAATCCTTATTGTTGAGCCCTGAAAAGGTTCTGAAGGTGGTAAAAAGCTCATTTAAGCTGAGTCACTACTGAAAGGCCAGTTGATTTTACTTAACTGCATGGAGAGTTTTTACAGTGCTATCTGTATTATCTTTATGTACCTTTTGAAGCAGCTGATAAAGAGTTTACTGGCTGAGCCTCGGCAGCACTGTTCTCACATCAGAACATTAACACCATTAACTGGAGCAGCCACAGTAAAGAGTCTTATCAGCGCTGCCATAAAGGACATCACTAGTTTCAACACCTTGCCTGCAGCAATGCACATGCTCACACACATATGTAAATTCTGTGACACTCAAGGTGAACCATTTTTCAATATGGTCTTTGTCACAGTTTGAGATGCCAGAGGAGAACTAGTATAACGCACATCCACACCCCAACCTGGAGCTCACTCTCACTCACACACTTCCTCCCTCTGCCAGAGTCTTCCTGGTTTGTCTTCCCTTCAAAGCCGTGCTGACTCTGCAGCCAGCCCCCCCCCCCCCGCTGCAGAAAAAAATGCACTGAAACTACAACAGTGATGAGACAGCAAAAAAGACTTGTTGGGAGAGACTTTGTTCTGCATAAATTGACTTTGTTTGAGCATAGCAAAGGTTGGTGGGTGACACTGTATCTTCCTGTGTATGCACCCTCAGCCTGCGCTCAGTCCCTCTGCGACACAGCCTGGAAACCAGAGCTGTCTCCTGTGAACAGTGTCAGGTGGGTTTGTTACCAACATGTTACTTGAGTCCAAATATGGTCTTGTTTTTATCTCCACTAACAGCAGGGCCTGAGGATGGAGATGCCAGTCACCTGACCATTTAATCTGGCGTGAATCCCTTAAGGGTTAATACTAATGATTCTGATGCCACACAGATCTTGTATTTCAAGAGCCACTCTTGGGTCACCGGTACTTTGGTTTGTGTGACCCTCTCTGATGCCACCACTAGCCCAAGATTTTTGCTTTTACATAAATTTGATTGAACACTTCCTTGCCAGATGTATTTAAATCAGCCTCCAAAATAGCATTTCATGTGCTGAAAGCAGGAAATACAGTAAAGCAGTCTTATAAACTGATACAAGTAATCTGTTGTCCACAGGTGTTTTACATTGTACGTAAAGTTTCTCCTTCAACTCATTCAATCCATACATCTGAAAGCAGCAGGATGCAGGTGTTGATAAGCTGGCCTCCAATTTGAGAAGAGCTGCATCAGAGCACAGTGCCATTACACGTCTGACCACTGTGTTGCCTTGATTAAATCACATGCAAATGATACCCGGAAGCTACAAAATAATCACGCAGGGCTCTAAATCAGATGGGTCTGTTCTCGCTATAACAGTATTCTGTTGCTTGTGTGGGAGACATTGCCTTAATGGAGCTCATTAATCTGGTGCATCAAACCCTCTTTCCAACCTAAAAAAAACAAAAAAAACCCCCAAAAACTCAGTGGTTTATTTTGTCTCCACCAAACTTTATGGTAATCTGAACTAAAAACATCAACCTAGTGTCAGAGCACGTCAGGGAATCAGTGGCGACATTAAGATACATTGACTGGAAAATACGGGCAGACTTTTTTATTATCAGATTTCATAGGTGGACCTATCCCCACACTGCCCAACGCTCAGAAAAGGTCTGGTAATACACACATCAATCTGCTATAGGGGCAAAAATGACCTGGCTTGTTGGTGTTTCCCTACACCAATCACAATTGTCTTGGGTGACGCCAAGCCTAGGGTTACTGAGGGGTAGTTTTTTTTTGGTGGAACTTTTGTATGTCAGGAGGCAAGACCTGGCATTAAAATGGCTAAACCACCACAAAAAAAATTATACCAGCTTCTAGCTTGTTTCCATTCATACTGTTAGCAAACAAGGCACTAATTTGCCATTTTCAGTGTGCAGGTTTCTAGCTTGGAGGTTGCTGCAGATAGTGGTTATGGTGTGTGTCACCTGAAGCAGTTGCCCAAGTCCCCACAGTCCACATCCGGTGAGTCAGACAGAAAATGTTCTACTTTAGCTCTGATGCAGTTGCCTTTCTCTGTCTGTAGTCACCATGCTATGATCTCACTAAAATGTCCCACCCACAAACTATCTGATTAGTTACACGTCATGAGTAATAGCCTCATGACGTGTAACTTGTTAGACTACTGTGCCACAGACAGGAAAAGACAATTACATCTGCAGGGTTAAGCAGCTCTGCTGGGCAAACAGAGCTGTATTTCAAGGTAAGGCAGAAGGTATGTCCAATGTTATAAACATTACAATCCTCTATGCTGAAGTTGCAAAAATAGACAAGTTTTACTTCATATGTATATCAGTTACAAATAAATAATAAATAATCTTTTTCCTTAATCAAGTTGATTACTAATAATCAGTATCTAAATTGGCCCTGAATAAACATATCAATCGACCCCTACAAGGAACTATAAATATTTGATTCTTTAGATCATTTGGATTCATGACGAGGATCTTGAATATCTGAACCAAAATCTGTGGCAATCCAGTTGAAAAGATTGTCAAAATCAGAAAAAGTCAGTGGCTCATCAAAGCCATTCATTGTCTGAGGACAATCAATTACCAAATTTATCATCAATCATGGCATAAAATAGTTGTTGAGGAATTTCAGTCTGGACAAAAGTCGTGGCTTGACCGACCAACATTGCCATCCCTAAAGCCATGTTGCTAATATGGCTAAACACTAGACTAAGACTTAAAATCTGAGACTCATCTTCCCATCTCAGGGGACATTCAGGACTGAATTTCCATTTAGTTTGGTGACCTACGATGAATAATTTATGACACTGCCTTAATAAGTTGTTGGTTGTTGCTACATTTTGTCAGCAGAAATGAGATTTAAAAGTTCTGGTGGAAAATTAAATGTAAGGTTTTCATGTATAGAATTCTAGAATTGATCTATTTTACTTCCTGAAGCTGGATCACTAATAGAAAAGAGGCCCTCCTCTCCAAGTCTCACTACAGCAGATCAGTCGGCGTCAGCTCCTCCTACTGTCAGGGTTTTTTTTTTTTTTTTGCAGAGTTACAACTTCACTGCTAAATAAGGAAAACAAGCCCACAGACAGAATCTGATTATATGTGTGTCACCTCTGAACAGGAACCAATGGCAGATGCACCAGCTGAACTCTGGTAAAACAGTGATAAATGAGTTATTTCCACATAGGAATGTGTGCCCTGAGATATCAGGAAGAGAGGAGTACAGGCCTGAGGCAGCAGAAAGCTTTAAAGACAACAAGAGCACGCAATCAGAAACAGCCACACCCAACATCTGAGCTGATGCTTTACTCTAGAGGACACAGAAAAAGGGGAACTTACATCAGAATGAGAGATTTTCTTCTCTACATCCAGACAGCACCCATTAGTTATCTAGGATCACTGGGAAACATCATCTGAAAGTTCTTATTTGACTTCTTTGCTATTTTTTCTCCTTTATGTGAATAAGAAATTATAATAAAAATAATAAAAATGAGCTCAGTGCAAACAGAGATACTACTAATCACTGTGCTGTTCTGTGAATACGCAGTAATCCAGATCCCTTGTGAAAAAAGACACAAGCACAATACACACACACACACACACACAAATATGCATTATTTCATTCAGCTGCATGTAGATGTTTTGGTAGGAACAGTTTTTGATTTCAGAGGAAGTGACTGGTGAAAAATTAAACTTGCATGAAAGACAACCAGTTTTATAGAACAAGGGCTTAAGTTTAAAGTAAATCTCCCCACTGTAATTCAGGAAAATGGTTTCCAATGATAAACAGAAGACTGACCTTACATGCTTCACCTTGTAAAAATCACGTACGGGATATTGTAGAACACATTATGCAATGCAATGCATACAGTGTTAAGTGCTTTGACAGCATAGTTAGAAGGCTCAAGGCCAATGGGTGACAGAGCACAGAGTCTTAAAAGATTAGTGCCCTGCCAAGTCAAGCTGTGTGGTATATAGGCTGTTTAACCCGTCCAGAGACAGAGGCGTACAGGCCACACACATACTGTACCACAGAATCTGAACTAATCAGCAGCAGGGAGATACTGTCAGGTCCAGCCATTTACCACAGCTATGGTTGCATATTTAAAATAAAATCTCCTCCTTACCTGTGCACATTCTCTTGAAGTCCTCATAGTCAGCCCCTTGTCCTGCAGGCACGATCCGAGAGCCCTCATATTTAAATGCAGCCCTGGAAGATGCAGAATACACCGTGCGTTATTACTCCACGCATCACTCTGTCTCATGATCTGTTGATTCACATCAATGGCGTTATGTGCACGCCAGACCCATTTTGCCAACTGAAGCAATGCAAAAAATGCCTAAGACGCCCATGCAAGGTGGCAGCTGTGTGTCAGCCATGTGTAAGTGTCACCACTATAACGTTATCCTCTCTGAATACAGGACAAAGGAAATTACTTCTGCCCCGCTGGGCCTGATAACTGTGCCGTGTGTGTGACCGCTAAATAGCCAGAATACAGATCAGATCGGCTAGAATAGCACACCGAGAGCTGCATGTATTTTGGTCTATATTGTTATAAACAAAAGCAGTGAAGCCGTGGTTTCACGTATCCAGTGTCAAACAATTCACTAATGTCACCAGTGTGCCATTCTAGCCTGTATTCAGTAAGCAGGTCGAACTACTTTTAAATATCGAGCAATTTAAAGTTACTTTGGGTAAAGGAAATGGCTCGTGTGGCATAAACTACAGCTGATTACAATTTCTAAGACTTTACAAATCTATCTTTCATTCGGCATGTATCAAATTCTCCAAACTGTGCTTGCTTACGTGAAATCTAAACTTTTATGAAAGGTCTGCTTACTATTTTAGCACCCATCTCTGCCGAATAGACGGTGCGGTGGGCGGTAACGGACAATGTGAATTAAAATCTGAACAGAGATTAGCTCGAAAAAACACATTGCTTTTTGTATGGAGCGGTTGCCGAAGAAAACAATGGTTAGTGAGTTTTCAATAATCAGATTAAACTCAAATAGGTACGACACATTTACTTTTCCAAATATGCAAGGCAATATATAATATTAACATTCTTGAACGGAGTATGAATAAGGAACCATGTCCGCACACTCACCAATTGGTATCCGTGTTATCGTCTCTGACTTCGTTGTAAGCCTCTCTGCAAGCGTCTTTATCGATTTGGGATGCCATTTTTCGGGAGAGCAGGAATGAAAGAGTCGAAGTCAACGGTGTATCAGTCCAAACCAAGGAGAGCAGCCTATGCAGTAATTAAGCACCTAACTTATACAATTGATGTCATACATCAGAGAACTATACAGTAACTGATAACGTTATACAACAGGCTTCACTCTAAAATCACGACCACCGCACTAGAACAATTGAATCGGTCGGGGTTAGCGGAATAAGACGGCTCTTCTTCTAGCAGCTCGGTTCATTTCCTGTATATTGCCACTTTATGGGCGTTGGTGATGTTAGTCGATCAGGTTGCCAGAAAAGACAGAGAAGTCCCCCAGACGCTGGATTCACCTTCTCTCTGTGAATGGTCAATGGTATGAGGGCCGCTGTCAAGGCAGCCACAACATACAACGAAGTGTTCCTGCGAGGACTTTCAAAATAAAATACACGTAATAAGATGACTGTTTCTTTTAAACGTGCAAAACACTGTTGTGATATTGTGATTCACAAAAAGAAAATAAATGACAATATTATTACTTTTTTTTAGCTTTTATCACTTTTATCCTGCTTCAAGTGCTATATTAAGAAACAATAAAAGATAAAGGAATTGTTTTTTATGTTGTATCTGGCAACAGAGGGGAGCCTATTCCACTTGACATCATCAGAGGGTAGTGGACAGGCTGGGCAGTATCTTTTAAACATGTTCAGCATGGTAGATGGCAAGGCAAGGCAGTGTTTAGACCTGGATTTGGAGGGTGCAGAGGAGCAGTGTGGTGTGGGAGAACATGGTAGTTTGAAGACCAGCTGAACTGCTGCATTAAGAATCAGCTGCGGAGATTGGATAGCAAATACAAGCACACCAGCCATGAGCACCTGAGAACCTGCACTGCCTCCTGGGTGAGGAGTGAACATATCCTCCTGATGATGTGGAGAATGAATCTGCAGCTGGTCATCTAAGGTCACACTAGTGGTCCTTGCAGTCCAAGCTGAGAACTCTCCTCAATGTTAATTGAGAGGTCATGAACGGGAGATGCCTTCCCTGGAAGCAAAAGCTGCTCAGTCTTGACGAGGTTGAGCCTCAGGTGGTGTGCAGGCATCCTCTGAGATGTCAACTGGACACGCAGAGATTTGTGCTGCCAGCTTGGTCTCTGAAGAAAACCCTGAGGGACCCCGCAGGGTTGAGACAGAGATTGTTTCCAAGTTGCCCTGTAAGTGCAGTCTTTGAGGGACAGTGCAGAGCCTGAAACCCCTAGTTCTTAGAAATGATGGCCTAGAATGAGCCTATATTTCCAAAAATAATCCTTAATGAACATGAGAAATTAACTGCAACCAATGACAAAAGAGCAAAATCATACAATGCATTTGATGATGTGAGAAATGATGAGTTTATCTGTGAGGAATTATTCCATAGAGGTAAAACTCTTTTGCCTTTTTACACAGGTCAATTGATTATTATTTTTCAGACACAAGTCACTTTTATTCTGAAGGCAAAATAATCAACTTCCGGTTTTATTTTTGCTAAATTGTGCGACTTGACATAGCTCAGTGCTGATATTAAAACCCACCAATTTTATTTCAACCATTTAATTTCAATACATTCTTAATTCATAAGATTTGTCCCTGGTGATCAACTGAGGACTTTTAATAGAAACACCATACACTAGGTTACAGTACTAAACTGTACAGTAAAATTACAAAATATTGTAATATGCTGTTTATTGCAACCTTCGTAACAATGCAGGTACAACACAGAAGTAATGTGAATACCAAACACTTACACACAATACAAAGTATATACAATAATAATACCTGTCAGCCAGAGACAGGGGGGACACGTGTGTATGGGCAACAGAGAGGTCAGTATTTGAGTGTCTGGCTGTAGTACAGCAAGCAGACAACACAAGGGTCAAAAGGTTTCCTCCTTCCTGCAGGGAGTGTGAGTCCACCAGCTCTCTGATGACTGACACTGATGGGCCTGATCAGGAGGCCGACCACCACCTTTCACAGTCTGAGTTCTGTGTCTGTGGGTTGAGTGTTTCTGCATCACGCTGCCACCTGCTGTCCACCACCACCCACTCACAACCGCCTGCTCATAATTTAATAGTGTCCATGACCTGGTGCTTAAGGCACAAACTGGTTATATAAACATATGAAAAAGTAATAATCAACAGTGAACAACAAAGAAAGTCATTACTTTGTGTACCCATCTCCATGTGTTATGTTGAAATACAGTCTGATTATACAAATAAAGTTAACAGCTGCAGCTACATTACTTTCATATATTATACACATTTTATTCATTACATGTAACATGTGTATGGCATTCAATGCAGATCATCAACCTGTCCTGCTTTGTGGTGGCAGGTGAGGGTTTTTTTTATTTTAATTATAAGACATGACCACAAAACCTGAAAAAAAACTTTTTAAACACTTTTGTAATATTTATCCACAGTTATTGTTACTATTTTGACACATACAAAGGAAATGTATCAATTGTCAATTCAAATGTTTCAATTTCCAAGTGAGTGCCAGATATGTTTCACTGCTGGTTTCCATGATTTCATACAGTGACCTCTTTCAAGCTCTGGTACACAGTCACTCACTTTGGATTAAACTAGGATTTGACTAACATTCAGATTTTTCTGCCAGCTGGATTTCCCCATTGAGGAATTTGTACTGTAGCAGCTCAGTTTGCTACTCCACTTGTTTAACAAGCCACACAGCACTGATCTCAGAGGAGCCTTGTATACAATGCTATATAGAGCCTTAGTTTAACCACTCTTCTTTTTAATGTGGGCATGTAGAGGGAATAAAGCAAATTCAGCTGTACATACACTATTTGGAGATAGCTTGGGGTATTTTCAATATAGCTATAGTCTTTGTGGTGATATTTTATCCCAATTTTTGATTGTTATATTGGGCCTCATACTTAATCACTTCCATCATGATAGAAGTAATGTATATATATATATATATATATATTCTTGAGCAAACTTTGTTTGGCATAATTTTTTCCCCTAATTTGTAGTTTAGCTCTCCTTGCTTTGTTGCCCATAATATCTGTAGTGCTCTATCTGTCACCCCAATTTTGTTTCTATTTGTTTTTGGTTTTTGTTTGTTTTGTTTTTCTTAACCATAGCATGCAATAAACTTTTTTGCAGTTTCCAAAAAAATAAACTTCCACTTCGGCCGCAATGAGCCATATAAATGCTTGGAAGCATGTTATGTTCAGATATAAAAATGCCAGACGCATGGGGAAGCTATGGGCTTTTTCCTTACATGGGCTTTGTCATTATATTGGTCTCTGAAGTGTGTAGTTATTCTGTGGGCATCCGTCCTTTTTGAAGAAGTGTGCCCTCACATTCAAATTTATTATAACCTACTAACCAGTATTGAGAGCAATAGTTAAATATCGTTAAAACGTTCAGTGACAATGTCAGTCTTGAACACACTCGCATGTAACCGGATCAGTCTCTTATTTCCTGCATGTCTATTAAAGCCAGCCCAGTTAATGTAGCACGTGAACATCGGGTTGAAAAGCTTTGGTTTCAAAATAAAATGGTGTTGAAACGTTAAAGTCAAAACTACATGAATAGTTAGATTTTGAGTGGCCACTGGTTCCTGTCACTATCGCCCTTTCTTTACATTCATCAAAAACACCCTTCAATCTAGTACTGCAGTTTTAAAACAATGTTTTGAGCGATTCTTTCATCTCAAACCTGCAGAACCACTAAAAAGGTTTTGAGGTTACAAGACAGGGCTACACGAAGCTAGCTCACTGTTTGGGGGTGTGTTCAGTTTGGCCTCATATATTGTCATTTTTCTCATTATCACTCCATGAGGGGTTTAGTTTACTGCGTGTGTTTTTTGGAGCCATAAGACAAAGGAGTTTATTTTGAAATGTTGAACCGGAAGTGTGGTTGTTTATTCAGGCCAGCTGACTATACGCTACAGTGTGCAGCCTTATTTGTGCTTTCAGAAACGGTAAAATGCGTCTGTAAGAAGAGTTTGTGTGAAAACAGACGGCTTCAGGAAGCGGAACAGTTAGTGTCGTCGTTGAAAAGCGTCGCAGGTTCATCGTTTTCTCCAAAAATGCAGCTGTTTGTTCCAAACTGCGGAAACAAGAGATGCTACTGACTTTATCAGTGTAACCAGATGCCTTCTGCTCCATACGTCCAAATGTAAGCACCTCTCAGTTTATAATAATTTGAACTCTCTGTGCTTTACACCAGTAAGTGACTGAATTTAACAATTTATTAGTGTCACTGACTGTTTGACTGTGTGACAGTGTGTATTATTGCTTCCTGTTGTACCAGTATGAAGACCACAGCGTGGGAGGATCAGTGCTCTCCATGTCCAGTTACAAGTACTATTAGGATAAATAGCTGTCCAGGTATTGTAATATCAATGTGTGTGTGTGTTCCGTTAGATGATGCCTGCCTGAGGGGACATAATGGACAATGGCAAACCGAGCCGTGTGTGTCGGCCTCAGCGGATCAGTGAATCGTCCAAGGTCAGTGTGTGTGTGTGTGTGTGTGTCAGCGAGAGCAGCGATCACAGAGCTGAGCATTACAGTTACTCACATATCAATAAAAACAAAAAGGAATCTACATTCACTTACTTTTGCTGAGGCAAGACAGTGATTAATATCAAGAGACACTATAAACATGATATTATAGAACTATAAACAATAATATTATCTTTTATTATCAACATGGACTGATCCTCATATACATATTACTTACTGGTTTTGTTATAAGTTCTTTGTCAGCTGTTCAGTCAAATCTGCAGAATGATGTTCATTTCACAGTGTGTTCAGGGGAACCCTGAATACCCTGGTATTTTATTGAATAAAACACACCATACCTAGAGGATTCACCCCTGGGAAAGAGAAAGAAATGCTCCCTCTAGAACTTCAGCAGTCTTGTTGTCAGCGTGCTGTGGTGTTGTTTTGTCAGGTATTCCGTTGGGTGGATCAAGCTGTGGAGGTGTTGCAGGGCCTGAATGAGCAGCGGCGGCACAGACAGTTCTGTGATGTGGTGCTGGTGGCTGATGACCAGCGGGTCCCTGCTCATCGAGCCCTGCTGGCCGTCTCAAGCCCATACTTCCACGCTATGTTCACCTTGGGCATGAGGGAGGAGCGCCAGGAGGAGGTACATAGGAAGCTGCAAGCTTTTTACATAGGAAAAATAAGCAAATAGTAGATCATTTGAAAATTTGAACAATAGGAGCAATGAAAGGATTAACATGTAGTTTGATAGTGCACACCAACATTATCATACAAATTATGTCCAACTCCTGATTAACCTCCATTGTCTTCTTCCTGTCTGCAGGTGGAGTTAGTTGGGATGTCCTACATCGGTCTGAACGCTGTAGTGGACTTCCTGTACAGCGGAGAGCTGCCATTGGATGGAGGAAACATTGACTATGTGCTGGAAGCTGCCCACCTCTTGCAGGTAAGAAGCTGAGTACTTCAGTAGCCAGATGGCTTGGCTGGTAGAGCGTGCGCCCCATGTGCCAGGGCTGTGGGTCTTCTGGGTTTATTTCACAATACTGACCGACTCACTGTACAGTATCCTTTAACTGTTTGTACACACTCACAGCAGGTTTAAAATGGTTTCTAAATATTACACTGTCTTATTGAATACTAATTTACTGTCTATACACCACTTATGAGTGCTTCATTGGACGAGTTCTAGTTATATATAAATGTAAGGCTAATTAGAAGTAAAAACCTGCTGTTGTTCAGGTGTGGCGAGTGGTGGATTTCTGCTGCCAATACCTGGAGAAGGAGGTGAGCGAAGACAACTACCTGTACCTACAGGAGCTGGCTCTGCTGTACAGTCTGGAGCGACTCGACACGTTTATTGACCACTTCATCCTCACACACTTTGCTACGCTCTCTTTCACCCCGGATTTCCTTCGTGACATTCCTTTACACAAACTCACCTCTTACCTCTCCAGTGGCCAGGTAAATACTCTGATGTTTATATGTTGAGATTGAACATTTATTCTTGACGAAGCCGTCATAAATTATCTCTGAGCTCGTCTCTTCATCATCAGGTTCAGCATGACAGCGAACAGGCGCTTCTTCAGGCCACCCTGCAGTGGCTCAGCCAGAGTCCTGACCGGACTGCCCATGCCAGACAGCTCCTCTCCCACATCCGATTCCCTCTGATGCCGATGGGAGACCTCGTGGGTAGGGTGCTGCCGGCGGTGCGGGCTCTGCTGCCAGAGGAGGCTGACTGCGAGGGTTTAGTGGAGGAAGCTCTGGAGTACCACGCCAGGCCCAGCGCCCAGCCACTCCTACAAACAGAACGCACCACGCTGAGGGAGGGAGTGGAGCGGCTGCTGCTGATTGGAGGAGAGGTAAAGATGTAAATCTGTTTACTGTCTGTTTAGTTTGAAAAATGCTACAGAATTTGATGATGTAGAATATTTTCTCTCAATTCTATAAAAATAAATATTTTATTTTACAGTACTTTTTTAAATTACAGCCCTGGTGAAAAATGTGCTGAATACATGAGCATGAGTCGCTGGAAGACCTGTAGTCTTGAGACTTGCTGTTGTAAGAGTGATGGAATTAATTTTTTTATTATTGTGTCACTTATGCCAAGCCCAGCATACAGTTTGTACATTGTCTTATAACAGAGAAAGAAGAAAGAAAATCAACTAATCTTAAAATCTTTAGTCCATCATTGAGTAGAACAGAACTCCTAAATCACTCACAGAAACTTACTATATAGTACTGAAAAATCTAAATACACACTTTCTATATCTTGCCCTCTTTTCCAGGCTTCTGAAGCTTTTAAGAATTGTGTCTTGACTCAGATTTGTCTTGAGTGGCTAAAGACTGGCTATTGAAAGACTTGTGGCCTGACTTGGACTTGACCTTAAAGGCTTTAGACTTGACTTGTGTATTTGACGTGGCTTGGAAATGTTATTGATTAGGTGACTGAACAAAATATTGACACTAATATTTATCTTGGATTATGGTAGAGTCAGTAGGATTTGTTCTAGCTGTTCCTAAATGCATCAGGATGCCAAATACTAATGTTTTTGGTTGGTGAAACATCCTGAGCACAACAAAACAATGGGGAAAAAAGGAAATATAGGCAGAGAGCAGGGTCTCTGTAGATGCAGCCACCACACACTTCTACTGGGTCATAAGTGATAGTTGAAACGGATTATGTAATATGAGTCTATGCATTGTTTTTTTGGGAAAATGTTGCAGATTATGCCTTTACTTAATTGTTAATCTACATTAATTGTGTACGAAAATATAATTTCTGGTTTAATCAATACATGAGTTGATAGATTAATAGAATAATCACAAGTTCTCCAAGCAATCAGACTGTCCTGAAATTGTACAGCTTTTTGTGTTTTTAATGATGATGCCCAATGTAAATTTGAGTAAACTCTCTAAACTTTAGCAGAACAGAAACTCCGTAGATTCCTGTAACCTCTCGTCTTTACTCCTTGAGGTGTCAGAACGTGGAGAGGAGCTGAGCGCCAATGTTTGCCGGCTGGATGGTGAAACAGGAAGCTGGGAGGTGGAAACGGAGCTGCCGGCCCAGCGGAGCCACCACTGCCTAGCAGTGTTGGGGGGCTTCATCTTCGCCGCTGGTGGCAGCTCGTCAAGGGACAATGGGGGAGACGCTGCCTGTAACCTGCTGTACAGATACGACCCCCGCCACAACCAGTGGACCAGGGTACTGTACCAAAGAGCCACATCTATTCACATTTGCATTCACATGAAGTGCAGCATACACAGAACATGCAAACAAAAGTGCCAGAACAGTCAGCAAAGGTGGTAATGTGAGAAGGTATCAGAGTGAAAGTAAATTTCCCCTCCCTCCAGCAGCCATTATCTGTTCTTGCTTCCTGTTTGTTGTCTTTTAGCAGCTAAATATCTCACACTCCATGACAGGGTGCTCCAATGAACCAGCGGCGAGTGGATTTTTACTTGGGAGCAGTTGGCGAGTGCCTTATCGCTGTGGGTGGGAGGAATGACACTGGAGCTTTGTCTTCTGTGGAGGTTTATTGTCCCACTGAGGACTGCTGGTCCTACGTGGCAGGACTGCCCAGGTAGGAACACATGTTACTACTGGGTCTGGGGAAATTTTTCTGACGGATGGGTTGCCTTAAAATTTGCTGAAGACATTTATGATCCCCTGAGGATGACTGACTTTAATGGACACACACTCAATAGGTCAAATCACTATGAAATGTAACAGATTCCCCTTGTAGTGATTAAAGCATCTCTGCAGTTCCTTTCAGCTCTATCAACTGTTCCAGCTCATTAATTTGTTTTTTCGCCCAGTGGATTTGTGAGGTGCACGCTGTGAGGTGCATATTCACAGCTTTCATCAAGCTTGTTGCAACCAGAAGCTGGCAGCTGTTTTCAGCACTGCCAATCACCAAAGAGCAGCCAGCAACTAACTGGTGAATATGTTAAAATATTAGTAACATAAGAGCTGATGTCATTTTAACCAGCTCATAAGATTTTTTCTCAAAAGATGGTTAAAACCAAACCAAAGGTAAAAGAAGAATGAATATTGGAGCCAAGTGCTATCAGGTGAACATGACTCAGAATTAATACTAATAATGCTCTGTGTCTGCTGGATGTGTAATAACCAACAGTTTGCAAACACGTTAGCCATAGCATCTTTATAAAAGTGTAAATATCAAAAGGATGTGTGAAACGTCTGCCCCAATTGGTCAAAATCATAATGAATGCCGCTCTGACAAGACACCTCAAAGAATCTCATGAAAGAATTCCTGTCAGCTGTAGCTCACAGAGTACAAAGTAAAGTAAACGTGAGACTAGCCGAGCCTTGTTATGTGCAGGTGAAACTGATGAAAGTTGACCTAAGCCTGACAAGTTGGGCCACATCTGATAAAATGTTGTTTTCACTGGCACGTGTGGGCCAAAGTAAATTTTTTCTTTACCCTACTTGATACTAAAGTTGTCCAGTCCTCAGTGATACAACTATTTTGTGCATTATTGTGTAATGTGTGTTATCGTAGCCTCATAGTGCTGCTAGCATGGTGGTGGACATTCAGCCTTTATCATTATAGTGTCTGTTTTTTGTTTGTGTTTTGTAATTGTTGAATTTTTCTTAAGCAATTTTTTAACAGTCTTACGTTTGCCTTTTTGAATCCTGTCTTTTCTAGGTTTACATATGGCCATGCTGGGACAGTTCACCGTGGCATAGTCTACATCTCAGGTGGTCATGACTATCAGATCGGCCCATATCGGCGGGATGTCTTGAGTTATGATCCATCAAGGGACAGTGATGTGTGGGTGGAGCGCCAGGCCATGTCTCTGGCTCGGGGCTGGCACTGCATGGCCTCCCTTAACCACCTCATCTATGCTATTGGGGGCAGTGATGACCATGAAGACACCACAGAGCGCTTTGACATCCTGCAGGTGGAGTCCTACGACCCACACAGTGGCCAGTGGACCCAGGTGGCTCCGCTGCTGCTGCCCAACAGCGAGGCGGGGCTTGCGGTCTGGACAGGGAGGATCTATGTGCTTGGGGGCTACAGCTGGGAGGGTATGGCTTTCTCCAGAGCCACTCAGGTGTACAACCCTGACAAGGGCTCATGGTCCAGGGGGCCAGACCTGCCGAAACGCATCGCAGGGGCCTCAGCATGTGTGTGTACTGTGAAACCCTCACTATTATCGCCCTCTCTGGAGAAGAAGAAGATGGGACGAGGAAGAAAAGGAATATCACACCACACGTAAGAACAGTAATGAAGGACTTTCTCCTTGTGTAAAAACACAACACTTGCCCTTTGGCAGAGACACAGCCTGTTACATACTTTTGATACAGAATCAGAATCATTTTCTCACAAGTTCAGAGGCACTACTGCGTCACAGCAAGGGAGAAGAGGAGCAATAATGTTAAACACTTAATTTACCAGTGTTTTTGTTTGATGAACAGCACCTGATAAATGTATGTTGACAAAAACTACATTATATGATGGACAGCCTTTCTACTGTATTTGCATTCACATTCACAATTATGTGTCCTTGGTACAGTAGATGCAGAAGTTTGAAATTCAGGCCTGTCTGTCTTTCTAAAGTCTCAAGAGCTGGATGGTGGGTTATCATGACATGTAAAATAGTTTTTACCACTTTTAACCTGCCAGCTGACAGACAGCTTTATCCAATGGGGAACTGGAGCTGGTATATCCATGTATGCTCCCTTCAAAGGCACCAGGCTCATTTGAAAAGTTTACTTTGCAGAACATGGTAGCAGCTGGTCGACCTGCCTTGATCAGCTAGTTTGTTTGTTTTATTGTGTGACTTTGGTGGTTACAAGAGCTTATTTGAAGAGAATCATATGACCTGATCTTCACTTCCCTGTTAGGAAGGGCTTTCTGACTACAAGGTGAAAGGGTGAAAATATTAGCAAACACTTAAAATGATATTGATGTTTTTAGGTGGCTAAAATAGGTTTTGCTGTTGACCCCATCCACAGCAGTACATTGCTTAGCTTCCATGCCAAACTTCTCCAAACTGGAAGCCTTCCAACTGCCATCTACTGTAGGTAATACACTGACTATGGATAAGTACCTCATAAAACCCCACTTCAAAAAATCTGAACTATCCCTTTAACCTAAGTCTTTTAACAGGATATCATTTGTGAAACCTTTAACAACATATTTAAGACTCCTTAGAGTATAAAACTACATTCGTTTAAATTATTATTTATGTTTTATTTTAAGTATATGGACCGATTTACACTCGTCTGCAGACTGAAAAGCTTCGTCTGTACTCCTGTGTCACATGGATAATTCTCACTGAGAAACTGTTACATGCTTTTACAGAAATGGCAACTTTAACACACGTATTTAGAGTGTATCTAATGAAATTATAATGTGATCAGTATTGTAAATTGTAATAAAATGTAAATGTTTCAGAAATATTTGTTGGACTGTGCATTTGTAAGTCAAATTAAAAAAAATATCACAAACATACAGTATTTTATTTATGAGAAGAAAATATTAGAAAGTAAGTATCTTGCCCTGATATTTGTTGTTCACATTCATTAGTCATATTCATATTTACATTCTGTCATTATTAGGTAAACAAGTCAGTGATGAATTACAGTGTGTGATACTGTAGGTAGCCTGCATGTCGCTGGTCTGATTGATTGTTATGGTATTAGAAGAGTCTTCTCTCTCCACTCTCCTCATTCCTCATTCAAAGGGGTAATACGGATGAGACTTGACTCTGAGAAACAGAAAAACAGTCATGACTGTGAAATAGCTGCACTTCGCAGACGACGTTTGCTACAATGGCTGTGTGTTGACTTACCCGTCAAGCACGCAGGCTTTCCATCCTCGGTTCAGTCCTATCAGTGCTCTCATGTCCTCTTCAGTCAAACTGAACTCAAAGATCTGCACAAAACACAAACGGCATTCAAACACTTTTTAACAACAAACAGTTATACTGATAGATAGTTTAGAATACAGTATGTTATGCAGTCATTTGGTTTCTTTTTTGGTATGAAAGGTTTTTCACTTAAAATTTAAAGGGGCACTAATCAATATTTTTATATTAAAGCTACTACAAGGAACTTAAAATAGCATATTTTGTTGATTTTGAAGGCCCCTGTGGACAAAAGTGTGTGTATGTCCACCATCATAACCTCAAAATATAATGTCAAAAATAAAATTATCTTAAGAAAAATCTCCTCCTGCTTATTTTAACTTGTAACACTCCACAACTTTGCATGGGAAAATGTAAACACACACATTTAATCTTCTTTCAATGAGAATCCCACCTGGTGGCAGACGTTTAGAACAACAATATAAAAATGGCTGATCTTCTCACAGATGGTTTTATTTGCATATGTACATCATATATGGAGACCATCAGTATCTAACTGAGACTGTTTCATGGCCAGTTAAAAAGTCATTGTAGTAGCTTTAACAATGCAGTCAGTGACTTCATAGTAACAACCCACAGAATGTTTTATCTGATTTTATTGCCTGCAACTGTACTGTTTTTTTTTTTCCAGTCTCACAGCTCTCATCAATCAGCCACAGTAGACAGTTTTCAGTGGAAACAGCTCAGATGAACTGTATGAACTGTGTACAGTACATAAAAAAACAAAATAAGCAGTCTGTTGGGTCACAGCTGTATGTGGGAGGAAGTGTTGTACTGCAGTTCCCCAGAAGCAACTAAATAATGCAAACATCACCAATCTGTGAGAACCGGACGATATCTAATGAACACACATTTATCAGAAAGCAAAGTGAGCCCTAAGCAAATATACAATTAGTAGCTTGCCTGAGAAATATTAACAGTAAGTAGATAAAAAGCAGAGAGGGAGGAGAGGTTTTACCTTTGTATTTTCAAGGATGTGATGAGGCTTGTCACTCTTAGGGATGACTGCAATCCCCTGCTGCACATGATACCTCAGCAAAACCTGAAAGAACACTGCTGTTACTAACAAAAAAAATACGCATACACACACACACACACACACATCCACAGTGCACTCACTCACTGACACGGACCTGCGCAGGGCTGACTCTATGCTTCTTGGCTATATCAGCTACAACTGGGTCCTCCAGGAGTTTGTATGGATCAGTGTCTCCTCTGAACCTAAGACAGGCAAAATAAAAGAGCAGCACACAGGGTATTTAATTCAAGACTCACTATGCTAAATAGGTGGTTGTACTAAATATCTATCACACTCATTACTCCACACTTTTCTAGACTGATATGGCATCCTACTTCAGTCTGTCAGAAACATCAAAGAACTTTACCTACCATCTGCAGTCAGTTTTCCCTATATCTGTCCTTATGAGCTGTGAATTTCAATAGTCTGCTTCTTATTGGACAGAAGATCAGAGGTTTTAGATCAGAGAAGGTTTCTTAAGAGAATATGACCCACAGCATAACAATGAAGCTCAGGGTTGTGAGATCTGCTGACCCCCTAACCTCACAAAGTCTGACTGCATCAGTCATTCTTCCACAACAACCAAGGTTCACGTCGTCTTCAAGGAGAGACTAAAACTGGTCGAGCTCTACTCAGGATCCACTGCTGTGTATCCTTTGATCAGTTAGGAGCTGGTAGTGAGTTTCTGAAGATGGTTTTAAAAAATGAAAGCAGTTTCTCTGCATAGTGGGAAGAGAAGATTTGCCTGGCTGCAGGGGGATTTCCAGACTTTTTTGACTGCCGTTGGCCCAGGTGGGGCACTGGTTTATACAATTGTTGGCAAGAAGTATGAACGCATGTACACACATATGCACATTAATGTACTACTTCTCATATCAACTTTAATTACTAGCATTACAGTATCTTACAATTTCATATATTCTGGTGTTTAAAGTCTTTTTAAAAGGTAAATAGTCCTACCAATCACAACACAACTGAGTGGCAACATAAAACGATATAAACTTTCTCTACTTAAGTCCTCAAAAAGAAATCGTACCTCTATTATACATTTATTATTTAAGTAACTTTACCTTGTTAAAACTTAAAATTAGGTTATATATAAAAGATATCAATGCAAATTCAAAAACACTAATCACATAGAATCAAACTAAGATCCCACCTCTCACTGGACATATAACCAATCAAATTTAAGGATAATGGGGTGGCACTTGGGATGGCCAAGAGGCCAGAAAGTTCTGTACATGGGTGCTGGACAATGGTTCAACAAAACCGACAACTGAAAGAGACCTCTGAGAAACAGCTCAATAACTTTGTGTGAAATCATCAGAAAATATTAAGTATAACAGGTGATTCCAAACTTTTGTCAAGTCAGTGGAGTGAATGAGTGATGCTGTGTTTCTTACAGCTCTGGGGGTCTTGCAGGTGAGCCAAAGGGGCTGTAGGCAGTCAGGGCAATGTTCTTTGATTTACAGAACTCTATCATCTCTGTCTGCACCAGGTAGGGATGTAGCTCCACCTATGAATGATATAACATTAATATTAAAGGTGAGCACATACTGTGAATGATGGAGACAGCTTGAGAGGAGTTTGGTAAGTTTCTGAACTTGGTTTTAAAATCAGCTGCTGAGCAGGTCATCACTTTATCAGGACAACTCAAATGAAGTCAGACTACTCACTCATTACTTGTTTAATAAATGAAAATATAAGTATAAGGAAATATTAAATAACAGACTTTCTCCTGCTCATGCCAATAAAGGAGTTAAATATGCTGTACCTGATTGACAGCAGGAGGCACCCTGCACAGAGCAAGAAGTCTTTCCAGCTGCAGGACGCTGAAGTTGGACACACCGATGCTCTTCACCTTCCCTGAGGCTTGCAGGGCTTCCATCCCCTGAAAACACAATATTAGATACCAACATGTACCATCCACTCATTTTTTCAAACTGGCAGTTGTGGTTGTGCAAACTGAAAACAGAGACTGAATGTGTTCTTACCCTCCATACATCTATATAGTCTATGTCAGAGGTCAGCATCTCCCCATCCTTCTTTGGGAAAAGCTCATCACCCATTTTCTAGGAAGAGATGTGAAGATACAAGTCAAACAAATCCATTAGGCTATGATACAGAATGTGTCCTTTCATGAACATGTATAATTGTTTCCCTTCAGAAAGCATAAAGAGCCAGAAATTGCTCTTAACCTGCATAGAGTAAAATTTTGATATTGACATTTATAATTATGTGTAATTTAAACAGATTGCTCATAGTGACGTGCCCATTAAGAATTCATATTGCAGCTTGATGCAACTTTTGTTTTTTAAAATCCCCTTTTAGCTAATTATTTTGGTTCTCTGACTAATGCCCTTTTGACCCCATTTCCAGCAGGCAGTTGTTTTCTGCAAATTCAGATGAGCTCTGATAAACTCACTGTTCGCTACCTGCTTAGCACCAACAGTAGACAAGCCAGTGACTTGCTGGTGAATACAGTTGAAAATCCAGTAGGGTAAGGCCCAGATATTTTTCTGTACATTTGTATGCATGTTTATTTTGTAGGAGCTGCCAGTCTATATCAGCTTGGATTTCTAGTTTTGGCCAACAGCTACAGAAGTGATACATCAGAAGCTCACTTGCAATACATCTTAGTACAGAAACTGTCAGCACGGCTCTGCGAGCACAAGAACTTAGCTTCTTTGGTCAATATAGCAGCACTAAGGAATTTATTGTTTCAGTTGACTGCATTTACCATCAACACTGACTGAGTATCCAGAAGAAAAACGCCAAATTTTCCCTATAAAACATTTAGTGTGGTGGCAGAGCTTTGCATTAATCGGCCCTACAGCCCCAAAATTTCACACCATCTCTGGTCACATTTTTCCAAGTCTGAGCTGAGGACCTCTGGGATAAGGGCAAGATAAGGTATAGTAAAATTCTGCCACATTATTTTAGACTTTATGGTCACCTTGAGGCCAACAGGGAAATGCACAAGGTAAAGATCCAGGTAGTCCAGCTGGAGGTCATTCAGGGATTTATTCAGGCAAACAGGGATGTCCTCAGGGGCATGATGGGTACACCACAGCTATAAAAAGTACAAAACAGGAGGTTCAACAAAAACAAAAATATTGTAAATAATATAAAAGACAGCATGTTACACATCCAAGCATTTGTTAATGCATACATTATTGTAAAGTATGGTACTTTTTATTTTAACAACTAAAAAGCTCATTTGAGTAAATCAGAAAACATTAAAGAAACCCTCATTTTCCGTGTGTAAGGTTCAGTTTGCACTTTCAAGTATGGCATGGGTGTGATGAGCGTGTTCAAGAAGGACAAAATGTATCAGTTGTGTGAACAACTAAGATGTAACTCCTTTTCCACGTTTCACCCTGACCCTCGTATAACACCTGCTCACCTCAGCACCCACCTTACTGACGATGAACATGTCCTGGCGCCTGATGATGCCCTGCTGCATCTTGGAGCGCAGAGCCTTGCCAATATCAACCTCATTTTGGTAGCTGTAAGCGGTGTCTATGTGGCGGTAACCAGCCGCAATGGCAGCCTCAACTGCACCCTGGACTGAGGTGCGCGGAAGATGGGAGGACTGCAACAAGCAAAACAATTTTAAAATGGGCCTTACACTTTCTTTATCGCTCCAATCTGGACCGTATGTTCACTTGACATCCTTCTAATGTCTGTCTGTCTGTTAAATATAAAGCGACCGCTCTCAGTTGGTTAAATGCATTAGCGGGAATGCAGTTAGCCTAGCTCTGTCCAAAGGTGACAAAATCCACCTACAGTGTTTTTACTGTAACTATTTGGTACACATTAAACAAACAAGATATACTGCATTAATTACTAAGCTTTCTGGTAAGTGTTTCTTTTCCTTTGCTCACAGGCATGAAAATGGTTTCCTGGTCTTTATGCAAAGCTAAGCTAACTAGCTGTAGCTTCATATTTAACGGACAGATGTGGGAGTGTTATCAATTTTGTCATCTAACTCCCAGCAAAAAAGTCAATAATTTCCCAAAATGTGGAACTATTCTTTTAAGATTGACCAAGTTCAGTGTGTATTTGAATTAGATGAGCTTTATGACCCCTGCAGATAAATTGCCACCACAGTACAAAAGCAATCCTGAACTAAATCTCTACCTGGCACAGTAACTTTCTGGAGTTTTGCCGACACAGTAAAGGTAACTGGGTGAGACTCTAGAAAGGTCACATTTTTGTTTTTTGTTTTTTTGTGAGGATTAAGCAAACAAATTGCACATTAAAACTACTACAGCTTTCATGTTTTGTTGGTTTTGGAAGCCCCTGTGGACAAAAGCGGGAGTGTTTCCACATTAATAAACACAAAATATAACTTTAAAAATAAAATGACCAGAGCAAAAATCTTATGTTTCTTTGTCACTGTAACTTTACCTGGAAAAATGTAAATACGGGCTTGTTTCATGGACGGTCTCATTAACTTATGTAGGTCATGTAGAGATATCAGTAAAAACTATATACTTTTTCATAACTACTTAAAAATTCCTTGTAGTAGCTTTAATTAGTGAGCCTTAGATATACTCATATGCATATTTCCAAACTTTCCAGAAGAAGCTCGCTTTTTCCCCAGGCTTCCAGTCTTTATGCTAAGCTAAGCTAATTGACTCAGGATTCTTGCTCCATAGTTAATGCACAGACATGAAATTGATCTTCAATCTGTCCATATAACTTTCAACAAGAAAACGAAATAAGCTCGTTCCTCAAAATGTGAAACTATTCCTTTAATAAAGGAGGCAGGCAAAACTGTTGCCATTTGAAGAGGACAAGGACAAGTAATCTGCAAATCAGAATTCATTTTGAGGATTTTCAATTGCCTCCCTAGGCAGACTGCATGTCGTTTGAAAGCACCATCGAGAACATTACTCTCATGCAACAATATGCAAGAAAACAAACCGATGTCAGCTGGATTCTTTAGAGTAAAAAGCAGATATTTGAATGATTGTTGAGTGTTGAGGCTACCTTCCATGTCCCCAGACCCAAAACTGGCATGCGTGTGCCATCATTCAGCTCTATGGTCCTGGCCACCTCTGTGTCCTCCATGGAGTACATGTCACCACAGCAGGAGAAAAACAAAATGAGAAGCTCAGCACACACTTGCCATACACACTACACGCTGTCAGAGCTTTCCTCTTCCTCTTTTTCCCCTCAACTGCTGAGTCAACGTCCGTTTTCTTTGCTGAGGTTATCTATCTGCCTCGTGTTTCTTTCCTTCTCTTTCTCTCCTTTTTCTTCTCCTCTCACTGTTTCATTCACTTTCCTCTTCCTGCCTTATCAGCCCAGTAGTTAATTATTGGTCAACACACAAAGTACTTCACCACCATGAAGTATTTATGCGTATACTCAGTAAGTGAGGAGGAGCATGTTGCAAAGGTCAGTCTTCTCATAGGGGTAGTGGCACACACACTTAACACACACACAGGTAGGGTCACATTGTCAGAAAAAATTTGCTGTAATGTCTCCAGTTCAACTTTAGATGGTGCTGTTGTATCATTTAGTGCTGCACAAATGCTGTAGATTTGAATATTTGTAGATCCTCTGACAAAAGTTTCCCGATTTTCAAATGTAACAATACATAATAATGAAGGGTTCATTTGCAAAAACAGATATCTTGATTTTCATTCTCACAAATCATGGTTTTTGTGCACTCCAGGTCATATCAGGCAAGCTGGTGTGGGGTTGTTTGGATAAGATATCTCTCTATTTTTATTTTTTTTTTATAATAGATTAGGGTAGGATAGGGCAGGACATGACAGGACAGGATAGGACAGGACAGCACAGGATAGCACAGGACAGCACAGGACAGCACAGGACATGACAGGACAGGATAGGACAGGACAGCACAGGACAGGACAGGAAAGGATACAATATAATAAAATATGATACAATTTATTAATCTCCCAGGGGAGAAACTAAATGTCACCTTCCATGCAGGACAGGCAATATGCAAGAAAGACCATACACATCTCAAAGACATTACAAGATAAGAGGACAGCACAGCAAATAGAAGTTGGAATTAAAAAACACACACTGATTGTCAGAATAGGCAATTGAACTGAAATAATATTCAGTGTTCAACCATGTTGTCATTACCAAGTTAAGCTTTGGAGCCATTCTGTTTGTTGATAGAATAATTCATGTCATCTTCAAGGAGTAATCTAATATCTAGTGATACCAAGCAATGAGCTTTGAAATGTCATTTTATATTGCTATATGTTCCTTTTACATTTGGTTTTGATGCCTTTTATGTTTTAAATAAAGCACATTTAAATTCCTTGTTGTTGAAAAGTGCCATGACCTTGCTTGGCCTTGCCTGAGAAATCCTGCATGAACAGTGATGAATAACTTGGTACAATCCAACAATGAGCACTGATAATTCTGCTATGAGCTCAACAGCAAGATATCCAAATGATACAAATTCATCCATGTCGGTGCACACAAACTTTGTTGAAAAAATGGCTGCCATCCTCCGTCTTTCCTGCTGTGTCTGACTGACTGATAATAAAATTGATAGTCTGGATGACGTGCCTCTGTCAGTGTTGTTGTTTAGCCATGTTCAACGAAAAACAAAAGACGCAAATTATTTTCAATTACTAGATCACTGACTGATAAATGATTCGTTACCCAGCAGAATTTGTTTTAGTTTAGCCTTTAACTCTGGATAATCAGAGAATAAATGTTCATGTTCTCCTGATTAGACTTCATGACTTAATTCTAGTGGAGCGTAGTTGTACTCCATGTGACCATTAGAAAACTTGCATTGAATCAGACTATTGCACCATAATTCTCATATATACAAAATAAAACACTTTGGAATAAACATAAAATAAATGGAGATGGAAATGGAAATGGTGTGAACAGCAGATGGTTTAATGAGCTGGTGAAAATAATGTGTCAGAAAGGGCAACTCAGAAAAAAATTCTGCCTTTTTCTGTGCACAATAGAGAATAAAAACAAACAAATAGACAAAAAAAATGTAGTCTATTCATCTCTCTAAGGTAAATTCAAAATTTACACTCAGTTATTTTACACACCAGCCTGTATTAAATGACCTGTTGTGGCCTCTAGGACACGGGAAAGAGCCAGCAGATGGAATATGCACAGTATATTGTACAGCGTATTTAGATGGATTCTGTGGCATAACTCAAAATGTGTTTGGTAAGAATTTGAGCCATCATTGGGTCATACCACTACTAAGATGGTGATGCTTACCATGTTCAGCCTTTAATTTAAACATGGTTATGCGACAAATATTTAATTATTAGCACTAAACATAAAGCACAGCTGAGATTAATGGGAATATCATTAGTTGCAGATAGGTCAATTGACAATATTTTGACCTGCTGATGGCAGCATGTAAAGACAACTAGACACTGGACAAAAAGTCAGGGAATCACCAAAGTCCTTACCTAAAGTGCTACTAGAGAAATGGTACCAAAATGGAAAGCTGGAAGTGGAAGGATCCATGTGTAGTCACATTACAGTCACATTGGAGGATACGAGTCAAATAATCTGCTGTAAAAAGAAAACTATTGGTCTGAGGCAAATTTGTGATCATAAAATGGGGCTATGAAAATAAAATTTAAGAGTCAATTCGAAGTTAATGTGGTATTTAGCCCATGTAACATTTTCTTGTAAATGTCTTAATTTTGTGTCGGATATTGTACATAGATTCTGATCTGTTCCTCACTATCAAAATGTGTGCTGCTGTACATGGTAGCGTCTTTTTAAGGCCCAGGAAGTTTTGTGTAAAAAACTGTTCTGAAAGTCTAATCTACTTAAGTATACACAACATCAGTACGTATAAAACAAAATGTTTATCTAAGTATTTTTTTGTATATCAATCAACACCAGTCATGTCAACATCTTTTTATTTGGTAACTGTTAACAAAACTACTAAACAAAAGTATGTGTCTGTAAATAGATGTGATTATGACACACAATTAACATACATGCAATATGCAGAAATGTTCTGATAAAGAGCATGCCACTTCAGTCTAACATTGCACTGAGAGTCATTTACTAGCACAAGAAAAGTATGCAGAAGATTATCAAATCATAATATTTATAAAAGTTTATATTCAAATATTTAGTCACGTTTCCTAATTGTGACAGCAAAGAAGCAGCTGGTATATGCAGTGTACACAGCCTGCCATCTTGCTGTTGATATCAAAGAAGTTACATTACATATGCATACAAAGCGTTGTACAAATTATATAAATACACAAAAACAAGTCAAGGTTAATATAAGTTTCCTGTATAAAATATAAATATTAAGCCTGTTCATTTCATATGGTTTACATAAAAAATTACACCATCAGTGGACCATCAGATATCTTGCTTCCAAGCTTTTGTTGCCACAGTGATGAGTCGACAATATTAACACAGCTTTAACATCAGGTTTCTACATCTCTACTTCATAACATGATGGAAAACATTTCAAAGCAGCTCAGTATTTGTGACTAGAAGACACTTCCTCCATCCTCTAGGCTTTGGTCTCCACGAGGTCCATGCTGTCAGACTGATCCAGCTCTGCTGCGTCACTGGTCCAGATCATTGCTGTCGCAGCTGGAGGGCCGATAGTGGCGCTGGCAAAACTCCCTGATCCGACCACAAGCCTCCAACATCATCTCCTCCGGCACCGTCACCACAATACGAAAGAAGTTGGGGTACTCAAACGCCTGGGGGATGACGGAACACGGATACATGGTATTAAATGCAATGCACAAATTTTACATTTCTATTCAAATTGAACTGTTTAGACAGATGTAGGGACAGAGGGATAAATGATCAGAAGGGATGGTTTCTTACTGAGGCAGGCAGACAGAAGACAGACTGCTCAGTCACCAGCCGCTCAGTGAAGTCCACATCATTCTTAAAATCTGGAAAGTGCACCATGTCAATCCCCACCTGGACAGATGTACACATACACACTCTTAAAAGAAATTCAATTTCATATTCAAACCTCCATTAATTTAACAGACTACCATAGAATGATAGATGAAAAGGTTTAAATTCACATGCATAGACAGCTGATTTAAGAATCTGAATGTTAAATATTTATAGTCTAACATTACACTGTCAACTAAATTTGTCTTATTTGGTGAACTAATATATGTTTTTAAAGTACCATAGATTTACATTACTTTATAACACCTGCATTAGATGTAACTGAGGTAAAGGTAAAGATTCATTATCAATGACATCATGAAAATAACAAAATCACTGATTTTTTTTTCACATTATGGTTATCAATTTTGAGATACTATAATGGTGTGAACTATTTTTTGAGATTTTTGTCAAAAATACAAATACACACACACACACACACACACACACACACACACACACACACACACACACACACATACATATATATATATATAGTTATCTATTGGAATGAATCAAATGATGCAGTCTGACTTTATGCTCTGATGATAAGTGTCCTAACTGCAAATATTTAGAAAACACTTCTTGTCATAGACTGTGCAAACTGTACACATACATTAAAGGGTCACTTCAACCAGCAGTTTAGTATTGCACTTAGCACATAACACAGGCTGATGTATCCTGCCTTTCAGTTAATGGGTCAAACCTAAAAAATTCCTCCATTCTGGAACAAAACTTAACATGTAAAATCTGTGGAGGGCCCCTTCAACTGCAAAGTCATCAAGGCACAAAATCTATTTGTATGTGTGTCCATATTCAAAATGAACCACACACACTTGTGGTACTAACCATGAGGTACATGGCTCCTGAGGGCATGATGGGGTTCAGGCCAGGGACAGTGGACAGTTCACTGAAACAAATCTCTGAGTTGGACTGGGGAAGAACAACATAAACCATCCAGTCAGTTGCATGAGATACATATTACTATAAGTCACAATACAAATAAATAAAATATATATTTTTTTTAAATTCAAAACATAGTAAAGAATTGGCACATTATATATTGGAAGACATGAAATTGTTTGGTCATGTAAGATTATGAGTAAGATTTTTTTTGTATGAATAGCAACATGCAGTAGTTGCTGCTGAGCACAAATAACAATCTCCAGGTAACTCCTGCTGACTGACTTGTGTGTCCAAGGTATCATTGAGACAGCACTGTGATCAAAGTCCCAGTAAAATGAAGAAAGGTATGTATATGTATATGTAAAGATGTTACTCAATCCTAATTGTTTACCTTGAGAAAGCTGATGGTGCTGTTGTAGAAGCTTTGAGGTGTGTTGTTGAGGATGCTCTCCAGGGCACCCTGGATGATACTGCAGGCTCCCAGGATACGTTGACTCAGTTTCACCAGACCCTGTCGAATCTACACAGGAGACATACTGCATGTGTCAGTCAGCTAAATGTGACAGTAATCTATTGGAGTCTTCATATTCTCTCTCTCCAGCAAAAAGAATGTACAAAAAAGCCTATGTACCTCTGATCCAAATATGTCATTCCTGTCATGGATGAGGATCCAGCCCATCCTCCAACCAGGGACCAGCCAACGTTTAGCCAAGCCACCGCAGGAAAGGATGGGAACATCACTGCTGAGAGACGCCATGGAAGGACAAGCACAACCTGGGAAAACCTGAGGACAGGAGCAGGAACAAAATGAAATGTAGTCAGAGGGCAGACTCATTCAAGTTCATGCTGCCTTTGAATGGACATCATTTATTCACAGAGGTCATATTTGTGACATGGAAAGTCAAGTGTAAAGTGTCATGCTTGAATCAAAGGTGCACATGCTGCAATTTTAAGTAAATCAATTAAGTCAATCAGAATCCCGACTAAACACCATTTCTTTATTTAGAAAACATGACTATTGAAGAACATTAAGTGGTTTCAAAGCTGAAATAATTAACTTTTTTGGCCACCTGGGGACAGCAGAGCAAACAGTGAATACATCATTAGCTTATTAAGCACATGTGGTAACATGTTAGCAGTGGTGGACAGTAGTGAAGTACATTTACTTGAGTACTGTACTTAAGTACATTTTTTGAGTATCTGTACTTTACTTGAGTATTTGTTTTTTTTGGAAACTTATTACTTTCACTCCACTACATTTCAAAGACAAATATTGTACTTTTGACGTTTGGTGTTTTTTTCTTTTCTAAAATGCAGTTGGTCACATGCTGTGTTCCTCACAAAAGAAAACCAATCACAGTAGCTCCTCTCAAATGGGACTGATGTAAAAGTGGAAATACATCATCCAGGCGCTCTGTAACAAGAACAAGCGAGCTCTCCCTCTTTCATTCAAACAAAAAGCAGTAATGGTGACAGCAGGACAAAGACAAAATGAAATCTCAAGATGTTATTATAATTATTCATTAGTCCAGGTAGCTTTTAAAGATGGATTGTTTTTATCGGGGTGAAAAATACAGCATAATTCATGTATATACTGCCTCTGAAGACAGAAAGAAATCTCAGTTATTTAACAGACTTGTTGAACTCCTCACATTTATCTTCAATCTAATGTTATGATGTGATTTTAATACAGTTACATCAGAAAATGACAATAGCTGTACCTTTTGGTTTTGACTGTACTTCTATGTTGAAGTTTTTATAGGTGTTTCTATAGACTTTGTGTAGCAGAGTGGTTCTACAAGCATCAGTGCATCATTAGATGGTTTCAGAGAATTACAAGCTTCTGTAAATGCATCATGAAAACAATACAGCGTGTATTGATATTAGAAAATGTACTTTGTAATTTGTACTTTTGAATACTTAAGTATTTTTAAAAACATGTACTTTTGAATACTTAAGTATTTTTAAAACCAAGTACTCTAGTACTTTAACTCAAGTAAAATTTTGACTGAGCAACTTTCACCTTTAGTTGAGTAATATTTGACCAGGAGTATCTATACTTTGACTCAAGTACTGGGGTTGAGTACTTTGTCCACCACTGCATGTTAGCAAACAGTTGCCTATTTACACATCCAACAGACAGTCATTGACCATGCATAATGTGAATGGGGTCACTAGCAAAACTAGCAAATTTACAAGGGCAGCTTTAAGGCTACAAATGTCCTCACCTACTGTCCTACTCATACAAAACAAATGTGGTTAGCAAGTTAGCTGTATTCTTGAAAACTTGTAAAAACTATTAATTATTAAATATTAATATTTTTGTATTTTTTATATATTTATTTATTTATTATTATTATTTTAATTATATAACATTTATTCTGGATGTGAGGAAGAAACCAAAGGAAGACTATAGGAGAGAGTAAGAGAGAGGGTGATGGTGCAGTAACCACAGTGAGATACGCTCCAGACATGGAAAGCTGGTTTCCATTAAAGCCAGTCAGTATCTTGTACGCTGACCGTGGAACTGCCCCACATCCTATTGGCCAGACTGCTATGAATGACATAACAGCCATGTACACCTAAAATGTGCCTGCACAGTGTGTCTGCATACACTAGCTCTCCAATTTAAAGCAGTTCAGGGCTTATGGCTGACTCCCCCACCTCTCCCTTCTCTGAAATAAAGTAACAATAGGATTACATTAAAACATTATGATCAGTACAGAGGAGTTTAGTAGAATGTAATGAAAAACAGTGTGCCAATGGGGCAGTTACCAACTTATTTGGGGGATAAGCCACTGGTTCAAAGTTTCACACTTTGAAAAGACACCATTTCATTCTGTAAGATTATAATAATAATGTCTGACTTAACAACTCATAAAAAGATATACAGAGTACTTACACTGTGCACACACGTGTTGTAAAACCATAATTTACTGCTGAGGGTGTAATAGAGGAGATGCAATAGTTTCTGAGCCTTGCTTGGCTGGTGCAGTTCACAGACAGGAGCCACCCTTAGTCTCCTAACAGTCAAGTCATAAAAGAAAGGCCCCACTTCCATGCCCCTAACCCAGCTCTCCGCCCACCACAACACGCCCCTCCTTCCTCCCGTTTCAGCTGCCAAAACCCGACATCTGCATTAATTGCAAACACATGCGAGCCAAAAAACTGCAGAGTCATTCTGGTCTGCTTGTGTTTATTGTGAAATAGTCAGATGATGGTGGTGGATGCACCCAGCAACCCCAGATAATTTCCATTCACTCCATTTCCAAAGCTTCATTTCTGGAAATCTACTGAGACAGACTCAGAGACTAAGAGACAAACTTTAATGAATGAATAGACCAAACCTGCATTTGTCCATTTTAATAAAACACACCCGATAATTTCTACAGGTGTAGCTATCAAAAAAAATATTACTGACTTGTAAAAGAACATAGGTAGAGGCTGAAAACTGAAGTAGGTGAAGTGATATGAATCAAAGGCTGAAAGATTCTTTTCACCCATAATTTGTATTTATCAGCTTATCAGAATGTTACTGAGTGGAAAACTACTGCAGACCACAATTCCACTCTTACCTTATCTCCACTTTTTATAGGTCTGACAAACAAATCGTGTGTGTGTGTGTGTGAATAAGTGCCTGCATGCGCGCGTGCATGTGTGTGTGTTCCTGCCTGTTTATGTGTCTGTGTACAAGAGTCTACATGTGTGTGTGTATCTGTCATGTTTGCATGACCTTCAGCTACAGTTTGACCAGTACAGATTTCGTAAAGGCCTACATTGATGCCAACGCTTTGGACTCAATGCTCTGACAATGTTGTTTTCAGGCAGTCAATATTTATAATTTATTTATTTTCGTGTTTAAAGATTTGGTTTGCCCACTATCTACCTATTCTGTCCTGATTTCTGCCTCCGCCATATTAAAGATTATTGTAATTTCATCAGTGATGCTCACAGCATTGATTGATCTCCAGTTCATCACAGGGCTGACACATACAAGACAAACAACTATTCATGCTAACATTCACACCTACAGGCAATTTGGAGTCAACAGTTAAGCTAGCCTGCATGTTTTTGGACTGGGTGAGGAAAACAGAGCACCTAGAGGAAACTTGCAAAAAAAAATGTTGATTGGAATATGTGAGTTACGCTGCTCGAATCAGGGTACAATAAGGACACAACCACATGAAATAAAAATGATTCAACTTGAGCATAACAAAAATGATCACAAGGCTGTGCGACTCAAAGGGTCTGGAGACTGAGCTCATTAAGATAAGATCAGTAAGAGTTGTCACTGAGCCACACACTCAGGATATTAGCTGTGGCTGAATAAACTCCAAAAACACTCAAGCAGCAAATTATACATGAGAAATCAGATCAGATCATGATGTTCCTGCTGAATTCAGGATGAGGCAGAAACTAAGGGTAGAACAGCTTTGTGTACCAATCTGATATCAGTTCTCTCTTTTTCTCCAAATCTGAATTGCCATTTTCACTGCATGGAGTCCATTAGGATCATTATAGGTTCAGAGGCTGGTAGCTCCTTCTAATATAGCTCCTTTAATTTTTTTGGGGCTTTGTTGCACCTATGACAAATACATCTGTAGGCACTGGCTTTAATTAAAGGTCAGCCACCTTCAGACGATCAAAAATGCAGTCAGGATCTTTTGAATATGCAGTAAATCAGCTGGATATGCTGCCACTGAGAGGAGAGGACAGTGGAGACAACAGCCATGCTACAGCTGGTACTTAAGGCTGCTCATGGCTAATGTCTGGTCCCGGTGGGGCAGACTGCACTCTGAGCTGACCACACGCAACACACAAGACTCCAGCAGGACAAGGGCTCTGTGTTTTACATATACGATGCTTCATGCACAAACTCAGTCGATGTTGATGGTAAATGAACTTTTTATGTGAAGATGTCGAACATATTATCATCACGATCTTGTTGCTGCTGTTCAAATTCAATGTGATTCAATTTTCAATTCAAACAATGCACAGACAGTATAATTTCCTGGGTGTATACATGAGTATTTATTTTGTTTTATATTTTTACATTTTCCATTCTGAATTTAATTATCTGTATATTATTATGAAGGAACTACGACTCTAATTTCATTTTCCAACCCGGTGTTGTATAATTCTAATAAATTACCATGAATCCTTGTAATATAATTTTTAAATTACAAAACAAAATCACGATAATAAAATAATAAAATACTCAGCTGGAACATACCATTTGAGGTATTGTATACTGTTTCCCCAGGTATTTACTCTCAACAGGACAGCACCTCTGAGTTTGAATTTAGACCATGATGTGAATAAACTCCACTGTGATAATCATTATATTTGAACTAGAAGGGACTTTTGAACATGTACATGTACGCAGCCTGAATCTAAAATGCTATTACCCGCACGTCCGCTGCTTGCCTTTGCTGACCTCCCTGCCCCCAGTTCACCCAACATACCCGCCTAATTGGTTGCTGCTTCCAGGTCTCATTCACCACACAAGGCCCGTAATCCCCCCTGTGCTGATGTGAGGTTGTCCACGCATCATTCACAGCCAGGGCAAATACCACCAAATGAAACACAACATCCGATGAAAAATGTGTCTCATTGGTGTTTCAGAGGCCACCACAAGCCCACAAGCCCACCTGTACTACATGACTTGTGTTGATGTGTGGTTGTACTCACCATATCACTGTAGATTTCATCAGCCAGAATGGGGAGGCAGTGTTTAGAGGCCACTGAGAAAACAAGAATCATTTTATTGTTATTCTAAGATGAAACAAATACTGTGTCCATGTGACTGTCCAGATGTTGGCGCATGACGTCAACTGTGAGGCCAATTAAAAGCTTTAGAGGATTTAACTCTTTTTGCACTTAAGCAGAGTTGGGCAGAATTGCAGCTAACCTTTGATGATCTTCTGTAGGTGTTCCTTTGTGAAGACAGAGCCACACGGGTTGGAGGGATTGGTAACTATCAGACAGGATGTCCTCTCGTCAATCAGGCTCTCCAGTTGTTGCAGGTCAGCCTCCCATGATTTCTCTGGCTGAAAACAAAGAACAAGGACAGAAACTTATATGAGGAAAGGAAGCAAAGGAGTTAAACGAGGACACACGTTAGCCAAATGAAAAGCACCCTCAATGGTGCATAATAGGTCACCTGTGTCCAGGTGATGTTGGGTGATAGTCATTTTCGACCCTTCTTAAGTCCCACCCCTTTTTGCTCTGTGCTCCAGTTGAACAGTTGAACAAACTTTGTAACCAGTGTAACCTTGGTCAACTTTCTCCTTCCTGTTTCCTGTACTTAAGTCCTAGGCTTGTCTTGGTGACAAGAAAACCAAATTTTGAAGATGGTTTAAAGATGGTGTAATACTGGGGAGGGTAACAGGAAGGTGAAAAGTAGCATGTCAGCAACAGCAAGTCTAAGTTTGTTAACAGTCAGACAGTAACATATCTTTCTCAGCTACTACTGATCCAGTCTTTGAACCTCTGGTGGCTCATTCACTGTAAATCACTTTTTAAGGTGTAAGCTTCTGAGCAAGATGATTAATATCATGATCAATATCATAATAGAAAATGCAACCATTGTCATCTCACAAGTCCTCTCCACAATGTCTTTATGTCTCTGCAATTGTTAACAACACTTTCTATCCACGTCTTTATGTCTATCTTGTTTCTGCCATTCAGCAGCAGCAGGTCACCTACATCCTGCTCCCATCATTCACACATCTCCTTATATGATGCCTGATAGTTCACTGCACTGCTGTCTCATTCCACTGACCTGTGGTCAGATGAATATCTGAAAAATGTCCTTGTTTGGGAGGGAGATTATCTCCCTTGAATTGAAGTGACATGACCTACATACAATGATTTACTAGGTGGTCATTTATTTGGGTTTCTATACAGTTATGTGGTAGAACCTTATAAATATGAGCTTGATTTTGAGATCTGCTTCCAATCTGTGGAGCTATAAAACTCATCCTGAAGCAAAACAGCTACATTCCTGCTGCTTTAATGACATTTTAAACTTTTCCACTCATCATCCACTTATTATTCCAACTGCACGACATGAGAAGAGAAACTTGCTTACTAAAATATCATCAAGAGGATGTTTAGCCTTGTAACTGCGAACAGTAGGAATGTCAAAATTAAAAAAATTGATTTTTTTAAATCTTTTCTTGCACATTGAAAGGGAAGTCCAGTATGTATTGGTATTTAAGGGCAAAAAGAAAAAAGAGATTAAATAGTATAGTGGGGTACCCCTTCCTACTTACCAGCAGGTTGTAGAGTTTGACCTCGATGCCCATGGAGACAGCCAGAGTCTTATATAAGGAGAAACCTGGGCATGGGACCAGGATGTTGTCCCCGGGGTTACACAGAACACTGATAGCCAGGTCAATGGCCTGACTGCAGCCACTGGTCAAAATGACATCCTGGAAGAGAGTGCAGGGGCAATTCAGTTTTTAGAACGCAGACACCAAAATCCTGCATCTATGCAAACCCCACAGTTTCTATTCTTTGACATGAATAATGTCACTCTAACAAGTAGAACAACTTTCAAGATATGCACTCTGATGTATTACAATCTGATTATACACTTATTTATTATGAGCAGAAAAAGTCTTGTGTTTAGAAGATAATGGTGTAAATTTTCTTTGCTCGCAATGTGGGAGAAATGCACTAAGTTGTCATATACTGTGATTCAGATTTAAACATAGCACTGCAGAAAAATGAGGATTGGAATGAGCACCTCTGCCTCTAGTGGAGCCTCAGAGCAGCTGTAAAAGTTGGCCACTGCCTGTCGGCTCTTCAGATAACCTGCCGGTGGACAAAGAGAGAGTATACAGTACATGCAAAGATAGATATATTCTTTCCACAGATAGTATAAAAGCAAATGATAAAATAATTCCCTCCCTTACAAGCCGAATGACTGACCTCTGGGATTAGTAAACATGAACATGTAGTGTGGGATCTACTCACATCAGACAATTAAATACCAGTCATAGCTGCAAAATCACCAAAACGTCGCTGGTTTGCTGGTTAGTGTGACTCACCAACGGATGGAGCATAGCCATTGTATTTTTGGGAGTCGATGGCGTCTTTCATGGCCTGAAGCACTGAATCATCTGTAGGCAGGTTTCCAAACACTGTTGGATCCCCTGAGGAATAAATGTGATAGTAAGGAATCAGTCAACAGTGAAAGAAAGCAAAGATTAAGCATTAATATGAAATGTCAACATCTCTCTAGACATGAAAAAAGTATAGTAAGATATATGTATTCACAATCAGCCAAGCTCTTGTGCATTCCATGTAAGCAACAAAGTGATATATGAAACAATTTTTACCGATGGAAAGTGCAATCATAGCTTTATCCGGGTTCGGTGTGAGCTTCATCCCATCCACAATGCTCCTGATGGGATTGAGCGTGTTGTTGGCCATCTCTGACGCCTTCACCTCCCATCTCTGCCTGCGGCTCTTGGCTTTAGCCGGATACAAACTGCCATTCACGGTGACATGGTGGATGCCGTTCCCGTGTACTCCCTTCCCGTTGACTGCAGTCCCATTCAGGCTTTTGGCATTGACAGTGCTTTTTCCATGGACTCCATTCCCATTCATCTGAACCAAGTAAGATTTGTTATCCATCCTGGAAGTGATGTGGATGACAGACAATAATTGTTAGAGCAGCAAAGTACAGGAATAATTCTAGTGATGGAAAGTATATTTACTGAATACTTTGCTAAGGTTTAATCTTTACATGAGTATTACATTATGTACTGCTTAATAGTTTTACTCCACTACAATTCAGAGGGGAATGTTGTACTTTTACTCCACTACATTCATCTGAAATAGTTACTTGTTATCTTAAACATTTAGATTTGACTTACAACCATGTGATCATCTTGTAACATATAATGAATTATTACAGGTTAAAGTGCCCAACACTATATAAAATACTCAAATCAATCGGCTCCTCAGCTACAAAGTAAGAATGCTCCTCACAATTTTTGTTGATCACAAATGTTAAGTGTGTCTTAATAATAGCCTGTAAAATATGTAATATTGTAACACCATTAAAAAAGAGGCCATTCTGCATAATAATACTTTTGATTTCTTTGAGGTACATTCTTGCATCAGTAAATATTTAATGCAGGACCTTTACTTGTAACAGAGTTTTTTTTTGTTTGTTTTTTACAATGAGGTACTGCCACGTTTATTTATGTGAATCGTCTTAATACTGGAAATTCATCTTTAACAATGCAGATGCGCAAAAAAAAAGAACTTTCTCAAATTTGTTGATTTATGAATAAAATTTGATAAATACGAATAGAAATTAATGATTATTTTTCATGAAAATGTGCTATTGATCATTATTCTGATCGTCATTCTCTTCTGTTTGTTTTACTGTCTTCATTGAACCGACAGAGAGGAGATTCACCGCTAAAAACGGGTTGTTAATGTGATCATACTATGCCACATAAATATCTATCAATCATTGCGCAAAACAAATGAGCTGTGGAAGCTGACAATGATATATTTCCCATACCGCAATAAAACAGATAAAAAAAACATCTTAAAAACATGCATTTAATTATCATACAACTCCATCCATTGTTCATTTAATATCACTACATTAATTGAAATGATAAGACTTAAAAAAAAAAATAAATCATCTTTGTACTTACCTAATTAAATATTCAATAGAAAGTTTCTCCACAAAGCTGCCGCGCAGGTTAATAACTCTTACTTGATTTAGATGGTATGTTACGTTTTATGCCGGTTTTATAGCTGGACCACCGAAAATGGGTGTTGAGCCCTGCCCATATTTCCATTGGTGGAGGCTGAGGGAAGTGCCATTACACCCCTCTTACATCACTAACCAGAACCATACCGCCTTAAACCTTCACAGTGGCAAAATCCCGCAGGAGTAGAAGGTACAGTGGGATGGGTGTCACGCGCACCTCAGCGGGGTCTGCAGGAGTGCGTCACGCACATTGGCGTCAAAACAGAGAGGCCCCAGAGTGCGTCTCCTTCAACATGGCTGCAGGGATGACAAATACCTAAATATTTATCTAGGGGGAGTATATTTGCTTTTCTGAAAAGAATTAAATAGTTTTACTATTTGAAATATATCAGTTATAAAGGGAAATAAATACCCCTTCTACAATGGAGTGTCTTTCTTCAAAAGAAATTACTTTATCTCAGTATTTCCATTTCATACTAATTTATACTTACACTGCACTACATTTATTTTACAACTTTAATTTACAATATCAGATTTTACATTCAAAACATATATGGGTTTAAAACATGATGCAATATTATAGAATATGTTATCAAAGAAAACATAATTAATTCCCCTCCAGCAACAGTAAACTTTATAATGCTACAGATTAATGATTAATGCACCAATAAGAAAAATCCAATGATGTAATATATAACAGTGTATTATAAAACACAGGGGCCATTTTTATTCATAATGAGTATTTATTTCGCTAATTGTACTTACATACTTAAAGGGACAATTCATTCCAAAATCAAAAAGACATATATTTCAAGCACAAAAAAAAAAGGAAAAGAAATTTTGAAAAATTCAAAATCAGTGTCATCTTAAAAACATGACCAGGTAAGAAAGAAAGTAGTTACTACATTAAGCTGCTCACAACAAAGTTTGTGGATTATTTTTAGTTTCTGGCTCATGATTTTTGTAAAGAGACACTGGTTTTGAATTTTTTCAATTTTTTGCTTGGAGTAACAGAAGACCTGTGCCATTTAGTCCCATTATATTTGAGAGAAGGCAGACATCTCAACAGCTGATATCTCTAACAGTAGGCAACTGACATCAAAAACATATAGGTGGATAAAATGTGTATTTTTGGTTTTGGGATGAACTGTCTCTTTAGAAAATACTACAAGGAACTTTCATATTTTGTTGATATTGGAGGCCCTTATGGACAAAAACAGTAGTGTTTTCACCATAGTAACCAGAAAATATAATGTAAAAAATATAATTATGAAAATAAAAATCTCATGCTTCTTTGTAACTGGTTTGCATACCATTCACTGTGACTTTAAGTGGGAACATGTAAACACAGGCTTGTTTTCAAGGAGAACCAGACCTGACCTCAAGAATAAAATTATATAGAAATAGCTGATCCTCTCATGGATGGTTTCATTTGCTCATGTAGTTCATATAGAATCATCAGTATTAAACTGTTTCATAACCAGTTAAAAAACCCTTCTAGTATCTTTAAAGTGCCTACAAGGAACTTTCATAATGTGGTGATTTTGAAGGCCTAGTTCACACTGGCATTACACTGTCACTGTCACAAATTGCTTCATAACTGGACTAGGACTAGGCTGCTGCCTAGAAACAGATAAACATGTTCCTGCACTAACATTAGCTTGCTAACTGCTTTGTGTAGGCTCACACATTACCACAGTGGAGCTCTCCTTTAGTTGTCTGAATTGTTTCTACAAAACTGCCTCCAGGCCGTATTCAGCTCGGCCTTTTTAATGGACTAAATGTTAATGATTTTGAGAGGCAGACCAAACAAATGAACTGAGATTGTTTGAAAAGGCAGTACTTGGTCCACTTCCAAACAGAGCAGTTTGTTTGTGGTGTTAAAGCAAATGTACCAACCACAGGATTT
The DNA here is from genome assembly GCF_056507025.1 of Lutjanus erythropterus. Taxonomy (NCBI): domain Eukaryota; kingdom Metazoa; phylum Chordata; class Actinopteri; order Lutjaniformes; family Lutjanidae; genus Lutjanus; species Lutjanus erythropterus. The sequence goes on from NC_139329.1 coordinate 11,566,991, forward strand.
TCTTATAGTAGATATGTTGCTTTGGCATGATTTCAAAAGGTGACCTACTGATAATCCATCTGCTGTCTGTGAAATCTGTTCAGGTAGTAATCAAATAATTTATCTGTATAAGCCATGCATATATTTATGCAAATCATTTTGATCAATGGCAAATATATACATGTAAGAATTTTTTCCCTAATAAACAAATCAAAAGCTATTATAAAACTGCTGTGCTTGTATCCAACTCCATGTACTTTGTCAGATTAAAAAGCGTGTGACCCCACAGTGGTTCCACAGTAATAAGCCCTGAATCATGTAGGTTAATATAGGTTAACGGTTACCAGAACACGGTAAAGTGGAGTGATACATGTAGATAAGTCCCAGTGATGTTGAACTCAATGTCAGCACTCATGGCTCTTGTCCAATCAAATTACTTGGGTAAAACTAAATGTATAAATAGGAATAGTTGATCACAGACAGTCTTATTGCTTATGTGGATCATATTAGATGCATCAGTATTTAATTGAAACTGTTTCATGACCAGTTAAAAACTCCTTGTAGCTTTAAGTAAAGGAAGGCATTGTTTCTCCACCTGCTGTGGTCTAAACAACACGGTGGGATGTTGGAATAAAGCTGCAGGCTGTAAAAAAAACAATGTGTTGAAAGCCACAATAAATCTCTATAGAGCTGAGTGGTTGTAATTACAGTTGACTCATTTCACATACAAGTATGTTTGCAACAACTGTGTATTTCCTACTGTGAAAGTCAAAACATCTGTTGTGAAAAAGTTCTATGAACTTACAATCAAACAAGTACTCACGTAAACACTAGGAGTACCGGTAACTGTTATCACCCCCTTGCTTCTATGCTGCCTCCTACCCAAACAAGAAGTTACTTATTCATGATGGGTATGACATACTAAGGCTAATAACAGAGCCAACAAACATGTTATGATTTCCTGTGTCCCAGTGTTTGCCAGATGCAAGCCTCTAGACTGTGCGGTCACATTGTGTTAAATCAATATGTGACACAGATGAACAAAACACACTGATGATGATGTTATTATGACACTGGATGCAGTCAGGTCATCCTTCAAAGGTATCCCGTTTTCTTCAGTTATGTTTATTGAATTGCAGTTTGCAATAAATACAGTGAGCAGCCTGACTGGCTGGTAGTGAGCGGGAAAAAGCAGGTCAAACTTAAACATCTGTTGTTTTTACATGTGAAAACTACTCCTTACATAATGGCCAGTCAGTCAAGCTGTTTTTTTCCTTAACTGTGGGGTTTCCATGTTCCACAGCTCATTTTACAGTCCCTTAGAATGAAATATAGCCAGAGGAAGCCAAGGAAGTCCCCTGAGAGAACATGAGGAAAGATAGAAGTGGTTAACAAAGGAGCATTAAAACTAAAAGGTATTGCTGTACTTTTGCATAAATTATAAAAGGTTACTCTATTTTCATTATCAACAAATCCTGTGAAATGACCCAAACCAACAATGCATTTATCCTACAATACAGTTGTTCATCACAACAGCAAGACCCGAGCTGTATGCGGTATTTCCTGAACACCAAACATTAGTGAAGAAGTGGTTTAAGCTGTTGTGAGGAGATGCTCTGGCTGTTTGTGGGGCCCTTAAGTTTGACCTCAGCTTTCAGCCAAAACTGCAAAGTCATTGTCGGATACTTCATCAAAGGGGGGCCACTCGGTTTCATAAATCAGCTTGCTGGGGATGGCATGCTCAGCACAAGTCAAAGCTTTGACGTCACAATTTTAAGACAAAGGATAATGACCATTAAATGTGCATTTTAATGAAAGTAATTCTCATTTCATTGGCAGTGATTTGGAGGTTAAATAAGGTGGTTCCGTGACCAGAAAGTCTCCAGCACAGGCGCCATCTCCAGGGTGACAGAACAAAGTGCCATGAATTTAAACACCTCTGATCATTAATGCTGTTAATACAGTACCTTTTTGTTCTACCATCTGAATGAAACGCACAACACGATGTCTGCCACCAGATTTGTGTGGTAAAACTTCAAATTATTAAACAATGGAGATGCAAATTGTGCGCTGCGATGGAGGGATAACATGTACTGGACTAAGATTTGCTGCCACATTTCAAATATCAGAAAAATTCAAGGTGAAAGCCCAAAGTTTTACAAACACTGGATCCATACTTTATCCAAAACACATCTGGTTGAAATACTGCAGCATCCAATGGATTTACCGTCAGCAGTCAGCTGTGACAAAAAGTACTCCTCACTGAAGAAAGACGCCAAAATCTCCTGAAGAATCCACCCAAAGCCCCACACCAAGTGAGTAAGAACTTTTTTAGAGTTTAACTTTTTATCTTTGAGTGATCATTTGCTTTATTAACCCTACTGTGTCAAACATCAAAGCGCGCACCGTGGGAGCTGTCTGTTGCACTCAGCAGCAGCTTCTGAACGTGAACAGAATGTGGAATGTTTCAGCTCAATAACATGACATTAAAAAAACCAAATGACTTGTTTTAACAAATTTCATTAGTTTAAAATATGAAGAATTGTACAATATCACTTCCATGAGGCTGTTCACACGGTGACAGATCACAGGTTGAACTTGGCATTTTATCCTCGCATGCACCTGCAGCGAGGGTCGAGCTGCACACAGTCTGCACAGTTTATTTTATGTTCATTATAATGTTGATTAATGTTGAAATGATGTTCTTCTGCCTCTGTAATAATTATTAATACCACCAGATAATAGACTAATGTGGTCATGTGGTCAAAATGTGTAATTTTCAGGAAAATATTAATCCTCACCCCTCACTTCATCGCACCTTAACATTATATAGGCCGATGTTTTTTGCCCCCCACAAAATTCAACTCAAGTCAGCGCCCATGGTCTCCAGTATGAATCTTCAGTATGAATCTTCAAGGTGAGGAAATCAGATAAATGACTCTGTCACCTACACAGAGACCTACCATTAACTTGCCATTAAACAAGGCACTCCACCACCAGCGACACCACTGGAGCTCAGTGGCCAACAGGAAAGCTCCCAGTGTACGAATGTGAGGGAGAGCAGAACACACAGGGGAGGAAAGGAGGATAGACATCTTTTAAAAGGGAAAAGTAATGGGCAGAGAGAGCCAAATATTAATTTTTTACAGACAAAAAAAATCCCCAAAATATTTTAAGAGCTACTATATTACATAGTGCCTTCAAAAGCAAAGGAGAAAGCATGCCGTGTTACTTCATAAGGTAGGAACACACAACATCACATGTATCTGATGCAATACTGACACGAGGAAACGCATGAGTACACCAGAATAAATAAATAGGTACAGGCCTCCAGTGGAATATCCACCATAACACAGAATTGGTTATTGTTTTCTCACTCACAACACCTTTCAATTCATTAATCAGAAACAATGTCTGATTAATTCTAACAACAACACCAGTCTCAAAAAATATGATCATCAATATGAGCCTCACGCTGTGATTTCCATCTTACTGCTTGTCAATATATTAACATTTTTGTCTAAAAATAACTTTGAATGTCTTCATATAAATTCTATTCTAGGGTGGATTTTCCCTTGAATAGCATATTGTATAATGATTCAACACACATTACAGGAACTTTGTACCTTGTCCTTTAACTAGCACTGCATGGCCTTGCCAAAAGCCTTACTCATTCTGTCTCTCACTGCTGGTGATGGCATCTGTGTACAAACAAAATTAATGCAACATGGACAGCACATATGAGCAACAAGAAAGCAAGTTAAATAAGGACTGTCTTAAAGGACCAATGTCATGGATTTAGTGGCAACATTCTGGTACCAGGTTGCAGGCCCCACACACAACTCAGACACTGGTCCACACAGACCCCGAAGCTGTTATGAAACCAACCATTAAGAGGAGTATTTACAGATGTACTTAGCTATTTTGTCAACAAAACAAACCAGAACCAGTTTCCCACAAGCACATCTTGTGACAATAAGATATCCCAAAGTCTTGAAATCTGGCTGGACAGTCTGAAACCTCACCCATGTGCAAATGCTGCAGTGCCCCTTCTAGCTTAACATACAAGCGTTATAATCTAACAGTTTTAGGCCTGTTAAATTATAATCAATTTTGGTTACAGTCTTCCCAAAGAACACCAGTGTAGTATTGAGCAGTTTATCAGAAGAAGATAATATAACAACTCATGTAGAGGCAAGGTACTGAAAAAACAATTTAGACAAAGATTATGAGGTTATCCTTGATAACTCTGTGAACTTCATTTATAGACTGTAGAAACTTGGTAAAATGCCAGGTTCAATATTTCATGATCAGACCTGCAATGTGAGTTCATTACCCTACTTTCACATGACAGGGAAGAATGAATTTGAACTGCTAGACTCAGATTGAATAGAAGTTGATTTACTTGTAGATCTCAATTCAGTTACCGGCTAAGAAGCTTAATTGTCCCCCAGACCTCCATTTGCCAAATAAGAAAACCATTAAAAATTGTAAAGAACATTTTTCAATGACACATGAAAAGTTCATTTATAACACCTGAAACAGTCAAATCAACACATTTCTTATATTTGTTCCCTGTCTAGCTTTCTTTCCTGGAGGTACCATTCAAGGGCACAGTCACTAATCAATTCTCAGGTCAAAAGTCAGTAACCAGTGTCCTCATTTTACCTGCACTACAAAAACCCTATCTACTATTCCTCCCAAAAGCACTGTGTAAATACATGAAAGCAAACAGGAGAGGTTACTGTTGACCTCGCTGCTGACCCCTAATGATACACCGCTCACGTCTACACTAGTTTTTTTTTAACCAGTCCTCTTCACACATTTGACCAACATGCAGTTGGTGCAGTCGTGCCACTGGGTACCACGTCATACAGAGCTGATTTCCGCTGAGTTGATTGGCTGGCTCAGGGGACAGGCACATAAATGATCAAAGACGAGTAGACATGAGTCTCAGTGGGCGGTTCATGGGGTATGGGTCCATGTCTGTCTGACATCAACTGACAAGGTAGTCCACCTTTGTGCTTTATGCACACAACACAACTTAAAGAATTTTTAAAAGATCTGTTTTGAAAATGTGAGTATTCTCCACCAGAAAATATACTTTTACAAAAACCAGGCTCTTTAACACCATGGAATGGATCTCTGATGTTACATAGCGGTAACACAGCAGAACTGATTTTCATGCTTGGAGCACAACCATACTAGTGGCACAATAAGGCTATATTTTGAGCTAAATGGTAACTTCAGGGTTAACAAGCTTAGTGACAATGCTAACATGCAGAGGTTTTGCAGGTATAATATTGATTATGAAGAGTTAACACAGTGCCAACTATTTTATCTTTGGTGATGCCATGTGTGCTTGTAATTGGTCATTGCAGTGCCTTTCCAGATGACATCACATTGCGTTACAACAAAGATGAGCCAGGGTCCATTTTTTGCCTGTACACTCAGCTAAAGGTTTCGCTTTCTTCACAAACTAACTGCTAACTTTGTCCATCTCCCATTTGGTGCTAAACAGCTAGCATACAGTGTTTTTTAGAGCTTTTTCTATAGAAACAATTAACTACTGTAGCTGGAAATGAGGTTGATTGCAGTTAAATCAACAGTTACGTTTATAATAGGCAGCAAAACCAAAGCAATGAGCTGAAAGACACTAAAATGTTCCATAGAGCTGAGGCTGAGTAGGGTGATAATTCTCAGTAGGTTTGTCACTACAGCTGACTCATTACACATGACACAATAATTTAGGCCATTGTTCACATGAAAATATTTATTAGTGCAGCTTTGCTTATAAAATTAGCTTAATAAACCCTTGATTTCTACACATTCATTCAAACCAAACCAGGAGTAACATTCCCCTCAGACTTTCTGTCAGCTCCTATAAACTGAATTCACCAAGAATAAATACATCTCTATTAGAGCTAGACAGATAAATTGGCCAGATAGATACTGCAGTATATACGTAGAAATTGTACTACAGAAATGTAAAAGGTTTGTTGTCATTTGGAAACAGTGTCACTATTATTACTATTATATAATTTGCCTAGAGAGCATGGGTCCGTATCAAGATTGTTTATGTAGTGTTTATTTAAAAGAAATTCACCCTTGGCCATTACATCATTAACTGATTTTTTAAACTTCCAAATATCAATATTAGTATTGGTCTCAAAAATCCAATATCAGGCAGACTATAGTCTATATGTTCAAGTTTAGGATCCTTGCATTCTCATACTCTAAGAGAAGTCTCTTCTTTCTAATGCCAGGTTTGTAGTCAGGGTCACGATCAAGTGACTCCTCACTGTCGCTCCTTGAAGAATGACTGGAGTAAAGCATGTTTGGATAAAAGGAAGAATCTGCATCTTTTTCCTCCTCCTTCCTCCTGTCCTTGCCATCCCTGTTGCATTGTGCCACAAGCTCTGCACACATGGTTGAGGATCTTCCCTCGGTCACTTGATAACACTCCTGAGTGCTCAGCCTGGTAAGATTTACACAGGGCTGGAGCAGCTTGGACTGCAGTAACATAATCTGACTAGGTAGTGATAACCTCAGATGGACTCTTTGGACACTGCTGGTTTCAGAACTGGCAGCCGTACAATTAGAACTGGAGGTAGAGGAGATGACAGTAGAGCACGGTAGGGTCAGTAATTGAACAGAACTGATGTTGTGTGTCTGAGGATGAGGTTTGATGGACTTCTGTGTGACAACTTGTCGGGTCCATTCAGTAGATAGTGGGATTTGGACACTGGCACAGGGTGAGGATAGAGTCCCTGATTCAGAAGTAGGGGGCCCAGAGACACTGAAATCATTGGGCAACAGTGGACAAGATACCCCAATGGCAGTTGGGGGCATTTTGGACTGCTCAGCAAAAGGGTTTTGACTGAATTTGTCCAGAGCTGGTGAAGGTCTAGTATTAGTACAAGCCCGTCTGAATTTCCTTGAAAGTCTGGAAAAACACTGTCGAGTCGGTGGTTGACAGCTGGTAGAGGTAGATGCATCCAGAGATAAAGGAGCTCTTTTCATTTGGTGAGTTGTGTTTAGGGGATTTGTTGGCGCCATGATTTCTGGTTGATCAGACGCAGAGTCTTTCGGCCTTTCCTGAATTCTAGCATTGTATCCTGAGGTATTATGGTGTGGAGAGGTTAGGACCAGAGGACTGTAAGTGGAAGCTGCCTTTTTGTTACTAGACATGGTGAAGTAATTTGGAGATGTTTGATGGGGTTTAATGTAGATCCCCCTGATGGAAGCACTGTCTATCAGTTTGACTACAGGTGATATCAGGGTAGGAAGCAGAGTGTTTCTGGATGAAGAGGGGTGAGGTAGTGGTTCCTTTTGAGAGGTATCACTGACTGATCCAGGTGGTTCAGAGGTCAGTTTATCTTCAGGGTCTGCATTTTCACTTGCCTGGGCTGCTGGCTGAAGATAGATGGAGGTCTGTGGCAGTGAATGTTGCTGGTCAGGGGGGCTTGGAATGAGGTCAGAGGGGGTGAGGTCCTGTGAAGAAGTGATGGATGAGGATGACTGGAACAGTGGCGGAGATGAAAGAGCACTAGCCTGAAGCAGCAGCTCTTCTGAGCACTCGTCAGGACACTCCTGCAGGATGCTCTTGACCCATCGCTGGTGTTTGGAGCAGAACTGAGGAGGGGAAGTAGCCTCCTGAATATTTTCCCTGCTTCTCTGACTGATATCTTCCATTTCCTTATCCTTGCTCTCTTCCTCTGTCCCCTTGGCTACCTCACTGTTCTCCTCTGTTTGTTGATGTCCCCTAACTTCTGAATCATTATCATTCTCCAACAAAAAAGCACGGTCTTTGGACACATCTTGGTCAGCCCCCTCTCCTCCCTTAAAAACCTCCGACTGAAACTCAAGGGGAGTTATGGTCTCCACTGATTTGAGGAGAGCCTTTGAAGAGCTGCCATGCAGAACAGACTTTGAGAGTTGAGGGCTCTTCATTTTATTCTTTCCATTTTCTTTCGACTGAGAGACCCTGTCCCCACTACAGGAAGCAACATCTAGGGAAATGGAGAGGTGGTACATTTTGATTAACAAATGTGTAATTACCATCAGAATAATTAAATGCAATATTATCTTGTAGTAAATATGTAAATAACTAATGTAAATAACTAACGAGGGAAGTGTTTCTTACCACAGTGCATTAGTTTCTTTAGAGCTGTTGCTCTGTTTGTGGAATCAGAAGTAAATACTTCCAACAAAAGCTTCTCCTCTTCAGTCACAGGACTTTCTTTCTTCAGTATCTAGTTCACACATTCATATGTGGCAAAAATGCAACAAATTAGAACTTTTTTTTTTTTTTTTCATTTTTACTGTCCTTCATGTTTCACCCATGTTTTCAGGCACCCTGAAGTTTTTGCCCACAGGTCATGCTATGGAACAGTGTTTTGATAAGTATGGTTCAACAATACACACTATATGTTTTGGTGAGAAGACAGAGAGAGCTAGGACCAGAACCTTCTGTTTTCTATTGTGTTGGGACCATCTCTCCATCCTATGTATTCTGTACTTACAGGGACTCTGTAAGACACACTATGAGGAAACCAAGCAGACTGATGCTCCTGCGGAAGCATGAAATGGCAGTTGATTTTGAGTGAGATGTCACCCCAACCAGCGCTCACCCATGTGCTCAGAAAAAGGAATTATTTACAAATATACATTATGTACAAACCCATGGTCTTGGTGCAAGACCCAACCAAGGCTTAGCTGGCCCCACCAGATGCTAGGTAAGCCATAGAAAAAGCCATGATGCCAGGGGCTTGGTTTGTCAAAACATGTCCTGTTCTGCTCTTTTGGTGTGTTTATGCACAACACTGTGCCAAGATACACAGTGTTTGATCGATTGACAGATGTTTGACAGATGTTTGACTGTGGAAATCAAGGAACTGGAGAGCCCACACATGTGAGGTTCTTATATAACCATGTGGCTAATCAATGCATGTCCACTACAGGTGATGTGTCCACAGACTCTCCAGGGTGTCTTTAAGCACTTAAATGTTGAGACCAACACATCTTTACTCTTCATAGTATATTCTGAGAACATCATGAGAATAAGAATATTACACTTACAGTATTTGCAGCAATTCTCTGAAATACAAAATCATCCTCAACACATCAAAGTTTTCATTTTTGATACAACTGAGTGCAAAATGTTACATTGTTCAGGTCTTTTTTTGAAGGTACCATTTTACATCTGATCTGCCAAAATCAGGTTTTTACTAACATAAAACACACACCTTATCAATGTAGGTATCTCCTGGTAACACAGTCTCCAACTCGTGTAGATAGTGCAGCAGCCTGTCCTCTACTTTCTGGGCATAATGTTCACCGTAATGCTTATCCAACTGATTCTGAAAGACAGCAAGCAATTAACATACCACCTGGAAACAACCCTGAATCAGACGTTCAGTGCTTTACATACAGATTAGTCATAAACTTTACATAAACTATACATTGCAAAAGCTAGAAAGTAAAGGTCTCAAGGTATAATGATATTAAGAAACAAAGTCTGGGTTGCTCACAATTTTGTGTAATCAAAGCTTATTTAATGTACTACACAGGTTAAATCAAACAGTCGAGATATGGGTTTCCAGAAAAACATTTTTGTGCCCAATGTTGTTCTATTTGGCCGTTTAATGTTTTGCCCAGTGAACTTTAATACCTGAGTTCCAGAGGTTTCTAGGAAACTGTTTTTGTCAAATTCTGGCATAGTCCCCCATTAAGCTTAGAGTTTGTTAGATCTAGTTGTCCCCAATAGGAAACAATAATGTGAAGTATTAATTACTCTTCATTTCATCAACTTTTGCATGTTCTGAGCACATGGAGGGCTCCACATTTCTCAGGTATGCACAAGGATTTATTTTTAAATGTAGATCTGTAGTGCTCCCTGCTGGATAAAAAAGTACTCACAGTTTGTGGCTGAGAGAAAGAAAACAGTGCTATGTAAATATTCAACATGCTGCATGACTACATGCATGCAGTAACTTGAGACAACAATAACCCATCATTCTCTTAAAATTCCAGCATACAGTTTATGCTTATTCAAGTTTTATTCAGGGTTTAAGAAAAATGGTCTGAAAAATCTTGTCAAAGCCACAGTTAGGGGCTCTTTTGTACTGCACGTAACGTGATGATTTATGAATGACACTTTTCCATGATATTTCTCAAAAAAACAACAACAAAAAAAAAAACCTGCAATCATGATCAGAAATTGCAATGTTTATTTAATTTGGATGTGTTCAATAACTTTGTCTCAAAATCCTGGAAAAGAGGGCAAAATGGACTATTTAAATGATATTTATTCAGAATTTAGTTGTAGACATGAAGGTCTGAAAATCAGATATTGAAAATTATTCAAATTCATTTTCTTTATTGTTAGAATTTTCTGGTATTGATTGAAAACTCAGTACATATGCAACATTCTAGGTTTGTCTTGTATCCATTTGTTGTTGTTGTTGTGTCTTGTAAGCCCATGCTGACTGGGAATAGTTGCATAAATGCAGCATAACACAATAACAAAAATTGTCTGTTATTATATATAACCCCAGTCTTCAATAATATTACCATTAGGGATGGACGGTTATAAGACAGCATGGTGAAGTAAACTAACCGTAATAAAATCTTCAAGTTTTGCCTTGTCCATAGCAAGTGCTAGTGCCAGAGCCTTGAAGTCCAGGTGGTTCTTCTTCATTAGGAACATTTCATGGTGGCTCTGTGCATGAAAAAAACATAGCATGACAATTTAATTAGTGAAAATTTAGTATTTCATTAATTAGACATACCAGGCCCTAAGAGGGCCGCACTTTAGAATAATGTATATGTAGATAAAAATGTTCAGGTACTGATGAACCTAAGTACAATATTCACTCCCCTTTTAGGCTCAGTTTTTGCTCTGGTTTGGTGGGAAAATCTTCCCACTGAATTAATACAACTCAAGACTAAACTCAATTGAGTAAGAGAATGTTTAAATATTTCAAAGATCCAAAAATATCCAGAACATTGGACAACATTAAATACTCACACAGTGGTCTTGGTATTGAGGTAGTTTACTTGAAAAGAACTGGTTGATTTTAAACACAGTATCAACCATTCCTCTGCCCTGCCTGAACATCCACATTATGACCTGGAAGTAGAGACAATAACCCAAAGAGAGGAGGTGTGAAACAGAAAGCAGGAACATAAATAAACTGTAAAAATGCAAATGGAGGTGTAACATGCATGTACAAAGATTCTACATGCTTGCCAAATAATTTAATTCTACCACCACTCATTTCCATACCATTGTTTTGAGGCCAAACATGATCTTCATGTGTTTGATAGGAGCCACCAGTCTGGGTAGAAGTCTGTAAGTGGCTTCCAAAAAGCCTATTACTCTCTCAAAGTGCTCCACATCCCTGTTCCTCACAATGGAATACAACTGGGCGGAGGCAACACGCAGCCTACATGAATCTTCAAGGCTCAGAGGCTGGGAGTCCATTTCTGGCCAAGCCGATGGGTCCACAACTGTGAAGAACCAACAAATCAATTTCTCGTCTGGTTTAACTTTCAATACAACTATCAACTTTATTTCAAAAGAGTGAGCTACTATGTTTTGCAGTATCTGCCCTAAAGGACTCCTTATTTAATCTGAAACGTGTTAAAGTTCTGGTAGTGGCATTAAGCAGCATTTTAATGTTGTAGCTTGTCAAGTTAGAGCTCATCTTAAATTTGTCTGCAAATTCTTAATTTGTTAAGTAAAACAACCAGCAACTATAACTGTAAAATAAATGTAGTGGAAAATTGTAGCTAAAATCTCAAGCAACAAGTACTGATTACGTAGCTGAGTCTAATGCCTCTAAAACTAGGGGTACAGTTACTAACATATAGATGTATTTTGTTTAGTAGCCTATGCTATTCACACTTCACATTCTGACTGAAGAATCAAGTTATATACTTATTCTGGGGCTTGTGTTTTTATCCACACCCCATCCTGGTCACCAGCATCACCACCTAAATTCCCAAACTAATTTTCAGTCACAGTAGTCGCAGTTACATGTGGATAATAAAGGCATTTTCACAGTTAAAGGAAGACCTGTCACTGTACTGTGATGTTGTTCACCTTTTCTGACCTAAAGACAAAGTAATGGCGGAATTTCTAACCAGTGAAAGCTTTTTCACTAGAGGACATGATGATGCTGTGGTAATAAATCAAATCAAAACAGACTGGTGTCATGAGACTCATTAAATGTAATGTGTGCATACTGTGCATGGTAGTAGATCATTCTTTATTTTAAAACATATTCTAACATTGTAATTTTGCTAAGTAATTCCCATTTTTACGAAATATATGTGTTATGATGTAATGAGCCTTTTTTCTGCAATGTAATGGAATACAGTTAGTTGTTGGCTTTTTTAGTATCTTGATCACGTAATGCAGTTACTTGTAATCCATTACTCTCCAAACCTGAGCACAAGTAAGCTGTCAATTAAATGTAGTAGAGTACAATTTATTTATTCCCCTATGAAGGACAATTAAACCTAAATAGTGTAAATTAGTATGTATTCCCAATAGTTACTTTCCATTGCTGACTATGTCACTGTCTAAAATCTTTCGATAAACTGGCTATACATGTAAAAATTAAAGGGGTGACAGTTATTAGTTTGTGAATGATGTAAAATTATTTAGCATTAATGAATAAATTAAGGATTTGATATAAAAACATACAGGTTAAACAAAATTAATAGGATAATTAAAGGGCTAATATACAGTATATGAACACAGTATAGATATTATTTGTTAGAGTATTACATATTTACAAAAGACAAAAACATTTAGTCAGTGATTTCACACACACACACACACACACACACACACACATACATATACATCCACACACAATGAAAAATAAAGTTAATGAGTTAATAATTCAATAGATTGTATATGAGGTATAGATTTTTTGTGTTTGTTAAAGTTGGAGAACAGGCAGGATTAAATAAGTGTGTCCTTCCCACTTAACTGCTGTTTTGTTTTGTTTGTTGTTGTTTTGAGAATTTCTTCAGTGAACCTGTACGTTTTCTGTTCCTTCTGTTTTCGTTTTGATATTCTGAACAAAATTTTTATGTTTATATTGCTGACTTTCTTTTTTACATATTTGAAATAAAAATCTCTCTCTCTAACTAACTAATACCGAATTAACGATAACAACAATCAACCCTATAATATTATTATGCAAACCTTGACGGTAACTGGGCTGATGTTTTATCTTATCAAGAAGTTACTGAGAGAACCAACCTTCATGTATATCAGTCATCTTGTGAGCCCAAACATGTTCTATGATCCACAGTGTTAACTTTGGGAAGTTCTGTAAACACTTAGGGACAGGCTGCAGCTCTGCTTCTTCCATCAGGAGCTCGGTGATAAGACGGTCCTCGGGTCTGCAGGGTTTATCAGGGTAGAAAGGGGAAAGAAAGCTTCGGGTACCTTTAAACCTCCATACATGAATGGGATGTAAGCCATTCTACTGGACATGTACCGGCAAGTTCAGGAAGTGCTGAACACCCCAGTGCAGGGACTGTTTACAAATCATTTTGAAACGTTGCAAATTACTTCCTTGTTAAGGTCACTGATAGTTGTCAAAATAATGGCTTCAGAGGGAAATTTGCAATACGATAAACATGGGCTCTAGAATGTGGACTTTTATTTTGAAGTTTACTGTGCCGCGCGATTATCGGAAGGAGTTTGACGGAGCTGTGGACATCTCTTTTCACCTTCTATCCCTTTTATGTAGTTAGTCCTTTTCAGGTAGCATGGAGTTGTACGCAGTTTAAGGTAAGTAAGATACGTGTGACGTGTTTAAACGCAAATACTATGCTCTGTCATTGCCATTCTTACAGTATCTTATGTACAACTATACCAACATGCTAACGACTTAGCTTTGTAGCTTGTGTTAGCTGTTGGATGGGCGCGCGTGTTTCGTTGCACCTGCTTACTCCGTCGGCGGTGTTTGAAATTATACAGGGGGAAAGCCTGTAAGCAGAAGCTTGGAGACTGTTACAACGGCAGATTAAAGCCTGCGGTTTTGGGATAATTTGTTCTATATTCATATACAGTTGTATTGGTTGACTTTCCACATACTTTTGGAAATATATAAGTGTATCAAGCTTTTGGCCAAGATGGATAAAAGTGCCTCATTGTTACCAAAGCAGTGAGTCTAAAATATCTTAAAATGTGGCACTGGGTCTTAATGACATATTGTTAAGAACTTACATTAACGAAATGTTCTTTTGAACTCCTTTCCTGCAGCTGACACGTGACACATCATCCCAGGTGCAGCTCCATCATGACCACAAAATCATGCGGGTCACTGCTACAGTTCTCCAGGATGGGGTTCAGACTTTGTGCATCCAGAGTCCCTTGTTGCAGACCCTTGAGTTTAAAAACAGTGACTTCAACTTGTCCTCGAAATATCTCACCTCACCCACCTGTACCCTGCAGTCATTCTTACTCTAGCAGCATCAAGGTGCGCTCCTACCTTCAGTACATGAAGCATAAAATCATATCCCCTCCCAGTCCTCCATACTCTCATGTGTGCCAGGTAGGAGATCCAGTACTGCGTTCACATGCGGCTACTGTTGACCCCGCAGCTATAACAGGCCCTGAGGTACAACAGGTTATCAACACTATGGTGAAAGTCATGCGGAAACGTGAATGTGTGGGCCTGAGTGCACCTCAAATTGGGGTGCCACTCCGCATCCTGGCCCTGGAATATCCAGAGAAGATGTTGGAAGAGAGTTCACCTGCTTCAAGGGAGGTCCGTGGTCTTTCTGCCCAGCCTCTGAGGATCTTTGTCAACCCTGAGCTGAGGGTCCTAGATGGACGTACTGTGCTCTTTCAGGAGGCTTGTGAGAGCATCTCGGGCTTCTCTGCCACAGTTCCACGCTACCTGTCTGTGGAAGTATCTGGTAGGCTTCTAGCTTAATATAACTAATCCTATATATAGCTTGATCCTGTATTTCCTACACAGTGCCTGTAAAGTTTTAGCACAGTTCTTATTTGCTTTAATGTTTTATGAAACAAAACACGTGGAATCATATTTGGATTTGTGATTCCCCCTAAAGAAAAAAGTTTAAAATAATCTTTTCATTTCATTTATCAGTCAAGTGGTAAGTTTCTGATGGGAAATTCATTTCCATGTTCATCCTGCAGGTCTGAATGAGAAGGGTGAAGCTGTCACGTGGCAGGCCAGTGGCTGGCCAGCTCGTATCCTCCAGCATGAGATGGACCACCTGGATGGGGTCCTCTACATTGACCGCATGGACAGCAAGACCTTCATCAACATCAACTGGCAGGCCTACAATGAATAGAAGACCCTCATGACAGACAATTTCCTGTCTTGCAGAAAGTGCCACATTTTGGTCTCTAGTTCCTATTGGAATAAAACAGGATCATTGTGAACTGCTTCAACCAAAAATCCATTACTGCACTGGAAGGGTTTTTGTGGTCAATAGTGAAACCCCCAAAACAATGATCTTAAACTATATCACTTTAAACTCCAAGCCAAAAGAGGTAGGGTCCTTGTCCTGATGAATAAAGTGGCTGATGCATTCATGTAAAATGAATGGCTCTTGACTGGTGGTACCATCGCCAAAAAAAAAAAAAAAATCCAGCTGTGGTAATATTTGAAAATTAGGGGGAACTGCTTGAGTATTACCCATTTTCTTCAAGACTTTTGTTCAACTCTTATAGACAAAATTTGCAAAACAGTCAATACTACTCATTAAAAACTGATCATTCTACACGTTTTACATGAGAATGGAAGACCTGAGGAATCTACATGAACTTAGTCAAGTGAGGACTGACATGTCTAGGACATGAGCAGACATGACCCCAGGACCAAACAGTCTGGTCACTTTGACTTGCATCCAGGGTTGGTTCATGTTTCTGCAGATCAATCCCCATGACTTTCATATCCATGACCAATATTTATTTGTGTTATTAAAATGTTTATCATAATGTTTTTGTGTGTCTTTTCTGGTGTTTTATGAGAAGATATTGTCAGAACATTAAATTGAGTGTTAGTGAACATTTGGGTCAATGTGTCAAATAGCAATTGATAAGATTCAGAGTTAATCCATCCAATGACAAGCATTTACCTCTAAACTGGGTGATTTGCAAGTTTTTAGATTGGAGGGATATCAGGATTTTTTTTTTCAAAATTATACACTATGTGCTCTTGAAACCATTCGAACCATTACATTTTATTAATTTTTTAACATAGACCTTCATATAAATATATCAAAAACTGACTCTCTCTGCTTGTTGACTTTAAAAGTTTTTGTTTGTTTTTTCAAACAATGTCAACTGAAACCTTGTCAAAATATTCTTTGTTCCAAGACATCAGTTCTTAGTCCTCCATTACACTGAACTCAATATAAAAGGGGATTTAGACAATTGGTTGGACAAAGCAAGCAAATTAAACATGCCAATCCCATCTCCAAGGAATTATAATGGTCTTTTTATTTTTTATTTTTTTACATTTTTCTGATATTCTACCCACCAAATGCTTTATCAGTTACGCAGAAAAAGGCAGACTCCTTGATAGTGACAAGAACTGTTTAGCCCTTATTTGTTTTCACAGAAAAAAACACAAATACAAAAAGGAAGACAGGTACATAGCTAAAAAATACTGGTATGGAATTGAGCCCTTCTTGTTGTTCCAAGAAGGGCTCAATTCATGTTACTTGATTACTTACAATTTAATAATATATTAAATGTGATAACTGATTTTCCAGGGATTTTTTGGAGGTATACAGTATGTGCATACCTATAATTCCATTGTCATCAAAGTAATTTGCTCATGAATTAGAAAACACATTTAACACTGGCAAGTGGAATATTGACCCTTTTTACTCCCAACTGTGTGCAGGCAACAAATACAGATGAAAACATACTTCTTTGTGCTACACACTAAGGTACATTTAAGTGACATAAGAGCACACATAATCACAACTTCAAGTTTAAACAATAAACAGTACACAGTACAGTATTTTTAAATCACTGTTAATAGTAGATATGGCCATTTACAGAATACCTCTAAGACAGAGTAATGTGCATGTCACAAAGAGGATCAAGAATAGAAAAACTAGGAGTGCTTTGTCAAGGCAATATTCCAGTATGCAGATTTAAGGCACTGTGGTTTAGCTAGTTGTGCCTCATTAGTGCAATACTTTTCAAATACAAATCACACAGAAGATGACTGGTCAAAAGTTTGGCCACAGGTGCATACAACAGGATTTCTATACCAACAATCAGTACAATATTCATTCCCACAGTATCTGCACAGAACCAGTGGATCTCTGGAACACCTCCTCCCACAGGAGCACACTCCCAGTGGCCTGATCTCGTGGCGATATTGGCAGATGTTTATCTCACTGCAGGAACCAGAGTGGAAGACCCCACAGCTGAGACACAGGACCTGAGGGTCCAGCTGGGACAGGTCACAGCAGTCATGGTAGGTGAGTGGATGAAGAGATGGATTTATTGATTTAGGGTCATCATATAGCATTAAGGAGGACATTGCTGCACTGCTGCTGGTGAGAGTTGGTGATGTACTCATACCACTCAACCTGGGACTTTCACCCTGTGGTGACACTGCTCTCATTTCTTTGATCTCATCTGTCATATTACCATGGGATAACATACGGTGGCCCTTCCTGTGGCAATGCTGATGCGAGGCACAGGTGATATTGTGCAAGGCGTTGCACTCATTACAGAGTTCAAAATAAGAATCAGGAGATTGGAGACAGCTACAAAGGTTGTTGGCTTCAGCCTTACTCTTGCAAAGCCCCAGTGCTTCTACCTGCAGACTGTGTGACTGTGAGTCTGCCATGTTAAACGCCGACTCTTCACAGGAACGTTTGCTTTGCTTCATGCTGACTGAGGAGTTTCTGGTAGGGTCTGACTCCAGTGCTGAGGTCTTGGTCAGCTGGCAGCTGAGGGTAGAGATGCAGAGGTTATCTCTGGTGGACAGAGAAGTGGATGAGGAGGACAAGGACGTCACTCCGTTGCTGTGTGTTTTGACAGCAGGGGGTGAAATACTTTGAGTCGCCCAGGATGAAGAGCAGGGACTCTCGTCGTCATTAACAACCAACCCCCTGTGCCCCCCATTAACCTGCTCATCTGTATACAGATCTTCCTCCATGTCTCCGTCAAACTGCTTCATCTGTGGCTGGCTGACTTCCAGCATCTTCTTGGTGTTGTCCAGGGCGACCTGTTGAGATTAATAGACAATGGACCCTCAACAGTTCAAATTTATTTACTGTTCACTATGATTAGATCTTGCTGATTCTTTTTTCAGTGTGTTCATCTGTTGTCTAACAGTGGGGGGTTATTTAAGGTGGTGTACGGCTGAAGGCCCAAATGAACAAAAAACAATAACTGACCCGCGTCAATGGATGTGAGTCAATAGAGGGTTCTATGGTGCACTGCAGGCTTCAGATTTGAAATGCCAACATGACAGAACCAGCATTATTTTAGGGAAAATGTATTTTTTTAAGTAGATGTATTTATTTCTTTTGTATTATTATTAATAATCATATTTTTTCTCCAATAAAATATTATATGGGGGATAATTACTAGTGGTGTGCGATATTTATTATTTTGTATATTAAGGCAGCAAGGATGATCTACATCAGTTTCATTCTGACAATTAACATCAGTGAGGACATTTCAGACTACAGCAGACAGCAAAAACTGAGGAGATGAAGAAGGAGAAACAATGTCTCGACAGTTTGTCATGATTTACAATGCAACACAGTGACAGATGTTTTTATGGAGGAGATGAGAAAAGTGAAAAAAGAAATAACACCTCAGAACTGTACAGTAACATTATGATTTAGGATTATAAAAAGTTTTTAGATCATGTTGACACATTTGTCCATATTCACACATTTTCTTCCTCTACCTCCCTCCCTCTCTGCTATAGGTTGGCTTTTTTTTCTTTTACCCGATTTGAGGTAGTTATGCAGCTTCATGAGTAGTTGCTCCTCATATCAATGTTTTTTTATTCCACTCATCTCTCCTCAAAATATGTACTGCAGCTACAGAAAAAAATAGCTCTGGTCCCCATCTGACGCTCCTGTCGCAGCCACATACCATTCAAGATAATTATGTGTTTAACATTCATTTGCTTGTTATTCTAGGGCTACATAAGTGGTATGTGCACATATAATTTTTTTAACAGGGACAGTAAAGTTAGTTGGAGTTGGCTGCCACGCGCTTACACAACACCGGCTTTGACACACGGATCCTGCAGGCTGGCTGTCTGAGCCTGCAGAAAAATAGTAGCTAAGGTTGGAAAAATCATTTTATTCCACACTGTCTATTAATACTGTCTTATATAAGTGTCTGACAACATCGAGTCCATAACACCAGTTGGGTTGAAAAGGTTAATTAAGTGGTGCTGCGAAAGAGAGAAAGCATCCCATCTCCACAAAAGAGGTGATGGACTCATCATTTTAAAACACAACTGACTGATTGATTTTGCCGAATGCCAGGCAGACATACCTGTAGGCTGTTTCCCCTCTGCCTCTCTCTCACCACGCTCAGCTCCCACTGGGCCTCTCCAGCATGCTTCCCCAGAGCTGTAAGGAGGAGGCAACATTCACACCGGGCCAGGAAGAAGGCACATGACAAGCGGAGAAGGTCGTCGAGAGAGTCAGGACTGACTCTGGGTGACTGGAGACGAAGCTGCTCAGGTCGAGACGGGCTTGGCTGGTATCCTAGCAGGCCGAACAGTTCCTCAATCTGTGGCATCGACAGCACCGGTTTTATATAGTGGGTGAACATACCAGAGTACATCTGGGACGTAGAAGAGAATGAGGAAATATGTCAGGTTTAAGTATTATTACTTAGTCCTGAACTGTCATGAAAAAAATAAATAAAATTCCCAGGTTTTATTCTCCTCAGAATAAGAAGAAAAAAAGCAACAACTAATGATAGATAATAAATGAATGTAGTTAGTGAAACATTGCGTTTAATATTTTAAGAAACTCAGAAGTAAAATAAAGTCTTAGATTTTATGACTCCATTATTCCATCTTACCTTGATGACCTTGTACTCCTCCCTCCAGGGCCCAAGGTAGAGGTTCAAAGCTGCTTGCTCTACAACCTCAAAAGCTTTACCCAGGCCTTGAAGGCCACCTCTGACTTTGACTCGCCCAGCACTGACTGTTGCTGCTGCTGCTGCTTTAAGCGACTCCTCCATCACCCTCAGTGGATCCAGACCCAGGCAGTGTGTCTCCTGAGCATCTCCGTCCCTCAGCAGCCCTTCCATGTGCTTCGAAAGCTCCTCATCTGTACACACCAGGTTAGAGCCTCGTGCCACAATTTGCTGCTCCAAACTGCGATCATAGGCACTCACCAGATGTGTGGCTCTGTGTCTAGAGATGTTCATCTCTGTCATTCAGCTGAGAGAAAGACAAGAAAGACATTGACATTAAGGATATAACAACGGCACTTGTTCTCATTTAATAATAAATACTGCATGGATAGAATTAATGCTAATATTTAGCCAACACTGATCTAATCCATCATCTTCAGTTTCTACCATTTCCTTTCTTAAGAAGATCCATTCTTTCTTAAATGAAAAGCAGAATGACATTCAGGAGACATATGTCAGAGTATTTTGATCATTTTCAAGCAATTGCAAGAGAAACAGTTTTAGTTTCCTAAAACCACAATTACTAGATGTACTACTCAAGCTGAGGTAACTAGTTATATACACTGGGAATAATACATTTTATTAAAACCGTAAGCTACATGAATTATTACAAGCTACGTTAGCTAAAATCAGTTTCGAGCGTAAACATTATTCATATGTTTAAGTGAAAGTGAAACTTGACACCTTCCCCGAAGTAATAGAAAAAACTGAATGTAAAGATAACGCACTCCTGTCATAATGACTAAACCAGCGTGTTGACCTACGCCTTCATAACATTAAGTTAGCTAACACATACAAACCATCCGTCAATGTTTAACAACAACATCAGAGAAAAGCGTCTGCAACCAACTTTGTCGTTAGCATTAGCTTAATTGACTTCCACACTGCCTAGCTAGTTTTTGCTAGGTTATATGTTACTGTTTCGTTTGGGCCCTTCTTCAAATTTTAACTTCACAGTCCACTCCTCATAAATATGTGCCAGTTCAAAACGATCCCACTTTTTCTTTTACTAAAAACGAATAAGTCATAAAATACCAGCAGACGATTTCAGGAAAGTGGGCGCTGTTCATACAATACACCAACCAACGAAGAGTCAACTTTCACAAGTGGGCCAGACTACTCTCCTCCGACAAGCACAGTGTTTAATCTACGGGGGGAGACCCAGGAAGTGAGAGCAAATATCCTCAAAAAAGTTACAATTTCGAAAAAGAAGAAGAGTTTCATGTTGTTTTGGCATACGCCGATTTAAAGGGTGACTCTCGTTGATTTAGAAACCGCTGTGGTTTAGGTTTTACAAGGCCTGACCTTTAGCCCATACGCAAGGCAGTATTGAATTAACGGATTTATGAACGACATCTCACTGAAACCGAAAGTCACCAATGTTTGAGCTTAGCTAGCGTTACCTCATAGCTACATCTTGAAGTTTGATCAAAACACGAGCTTTGATTGACAGACAGAGGGCACACAAACTCACCTGTGCTTGGCACTTATTCAGACTGTTTATCAGTGAATTATGTCAAACATTGCCGGCCACACAGTCGCCGCCGTGCAGCCGATAGCGGGCTGTCTGATAAAGTAAACATTATCACGTGGCACGGGTTTTCCCAGCTTCAGACAAGTGCGCGTGGTATGTATACCTGGACGGGCCGGGGGAGAGGAGCTCTGCAGTAGAAACAGGAACCATGACTGTGAACTCAGCGGGCTTGATCAAAATTACACTGAAATCTAGAAAAAGGAAAAATAGATGGAAATGGATGAAAATAACCTGTTGCTGTTGAGTTTATATCCAGCTTACTTGTCGAGAGCGCATCATCCTCTAGATGGCAGCATGATCTTTCACTGTAGGTTAAACGCCCTACTTCGACAGCCCCGATGAGTGTCTTGTACTTATCGCCAGTTACCAGCGAATACATACATAAACACACACTCACGTAGACACACACACGGTCCTGGGGTGAAGGCAAACCTGCGGGCGTGGCTTCAGTGACACTGGTGGAAGGGCGGACCTGTGGCCCCTGAGTGTAGTTTAAAGCATCCTGGGTTGGCCAAGATGCTTTGCACAAGTCAGCAGCTTCACCTGCGTACTCAGTATCATTCTCCATCCTTCTCCGTCAGCGGGCCTGTGCAGCTGCAGCCAGTATGTCAAACTCGGACAGGGTTGTGTTAGCTCTAGGAGGAGCGGGGACAGTGGGCTCTGGGATAGTTAAAGCACTACTGGACAAAGGTAAGCTGCACAGGGGCCACTTGGGGACACAAAGACAGGCGTTCAAAGACTTTCGCTAAGTGGACCTTTACAGAAAATATTCTCAGTATACTCTTTGAAGGAGAGGGGGATGTTAGATTTTTTATGTTGACTCTGATATTTAAATTAATGTGGATGCTCTTTTAACAGTTTTACGCACGGGTGTGTGTCTCACGGATTTTACGCACGGGAAATTCCATAATTAAAAACCGCAGACTTGACACTTTATGAACATTTTATGCATATTTTAGTACTTAATGATTATTTTCTGGCTATGAATCCGGCGTTGATGCGATGTTTGACATCATGGTGCAGTTATAAAAAATCTTATTGTATTTGATTTAATATACTTAAATATCAGCACGATGTTTTTGAGAATCCTTTGGACAACAGATACAGAATATATATGCAACATTTTCAACAGCATTATTTATCAAATTTTTAATAGTTAGATTGACATCAATGAAGATTAAAATGTGAAGTTTTATATACAGCAAAACACTAACCTTTAAAAATGTAAATGTCTGTTTTAAGTGTGTGCTGTGAGTCTATGATAATTGTGCTTTTCAATTTGGTCATATTTTGGATTTTTCTGTTGGTGGTTTGATCAACAAGTCCCATACACTCTGACATGAATTGATGTGAGCTCCGTTTTCAGACTCTGCACTACTTTTTATCATCATCTTTTTTTATGAGATTATATTATATAGATTTAATATCAGTTTTAGGACCATCCTCAGCCCTGTTTCAAACCCAAAACTGAAATCTGTTTGGGATTTTTATTGTGCTCTGCTGGGCAATATGGCTTAAAATCACATCTAAACATTTGTAGGTGTTGTCACAATGTACAATATCTATATCTCAAAATACACATTTTCTCTAAAATAACATACCATAAATTCTGAAATAGAGATGATTTTAATACAATATGATGCATTAGAGCAATATATCAGATTAAACTACTCAACAGTGTATAAAGTAGGGCTGGGCAATATGGACAAAATCAAATATCACAAAACTTTTGAACAAATACATCTATTGATATTTATCAGTATCGCAACAATATTGTAAGGATGAATACTGGTGCTTTCACAAAATATAAAAACAATAAGATTTTTGGTAAATAATCATCAGTAACATGAATATAATGACTAAGTAGGTAAATGAAAACAATAGAATGTACATCACTTTACTGTAAAGCAGCCTTCAAAGCCAAGAAAAGAAAATACTTATGCTGTATCATTATTTGATGATATCCAAAATCTAAGATAATATCTAGTCTCATATCACAATATCAATAGCATATTGATGTATTGCCCAGTCCTACTCTGCATCAACCAGTGAAGGAGACAACAACTGTCATGAGAGTGCTCTGGCTTTGGATTTACATTGCATGTGTAGCTTTGCTGTTTGAACTGAGCATAAAGTTACCATCTGCTGCTCTATCACATTTATCCTTCTGATGACCCTGATAAACAGATTAAGATGGTGTGGGCCTATTAGTGAATGTTCATTTTCATGTGAGAAGGATTATGTGTTAAAGGTGCTGGTCTGCACTGTAGAATAATCATGTAGTATCTGGTGTGTGTGCGTGTGTGTGTGTGTGAAGGCTTCAAAGTCGCAGTGATCTCCAGGGACAGCAGCCGCCTGGACAGACTCCGATCCTTCGTCTCTCCCACCACAAAGGATAATCTCACCACTATAGTGGGGAATGTAGGTAAGTCAGATTCCCCCCCGGCCATTTCCATCTATTTGAAGCTCCAGTGTCTTCTCAAACTCTTCTAATACAGTTGAGGATATAGTGTAGTCTCACTTTACCATGTTTACCACTGTAATAGGTGTGGAAACATACAGTATCTTGGCAGCAATGAAAATAATCTCTAGCTCTGTAAAATTAATTATACCAAAACATGTTTGGTTGATACAATGGTATGAAAAATCAAAGATGACCAGTAGTAAAACATGCAGAAGGGGCTAAAGGCATGTTACCATCACTCTGAAGCTGCACTTCAGCACAGTTGCACTGAGCTTATTGCAAACATTAAAATGCTAACAAGTAATATGAATAACATGAATGTTAATCCCGATATTTTGTGAGTGTGATGTTCACCATCTTAGTTTATTTTGATAGCATATTAACATTTACTAAATACATTGCACCTGTCTGATGGAAAAGTTTCATTTTTGCAGTTTTGCAGATATTTGGTCATAAATCAGTAATAAATAAGCATTAATTTTGGTTGGATTGTGTTATTGGATCTAAAACAATTATCTGTATCTGTGTCATGAATATATGTATCAACTTTCATGACAGTCCATCCAATAGTTGTTGGCATTTCAATGTGAAGCAAAGGTGTCAACCTGCTGTTGGCAGTAGAGGACACATCAAGAGATCATAAAAGTCAGTGGGATTCATTGTCTAGGAAATGCTAAAATCTGCAAAAAATTTAATGGCCATTTGTTTTGTAGATATTGAAATATATCTCACCTGATTAAAAAAAACAAACAAACTTCGACCTGCGGATGTCACTGTAATGTCAGGGGACCACAAATATTTGTTGATGTTGGTCTGATCATCTGACTGAATGTCACTTAGCCTTTTTGCTAGCCTTCCAAAAGAAACTGCCGCGGGTAGTTAAGGGTAGTTAACGCAGCTTTGAGAAAAAAAACTATCAATATTGATCTTTAGAACACCATATTAGTCTAACCCTGTGATTCCCAAACTTCTTCTGGCACTTAGTGAAATAAAGGTCAGCATGGCAGCATCAGTAAAGTCATTGTTTTTTTTGTTTTACTCTACATTTCTCTCCTGGTCATCCCTGAGTTTTTCTCTCTGTTCCAGGTTCAGAGGAGGGAGCAGAGCAGGCAAAGCAGGACCTGTTGAAGGCAGTGGGGAAGGTGACAGACATTGTCTCCTCTCTGGGCTTCAGCTGGTGGCAAGGTGGACCCCCACACACCCAGACTCTTAAAGACTTACACTGGGTGAGTACACACACATAAAGCAGACATCAGCAAGGCTAAAACATGAGACTGCTGGTGGTTTTGATCAAATTTTCTTTGCATTCAAGTAAGCATCCATATATTAGTTTTAATATCATACTGGTAGCAGTAAGAGTGGTCTCAGTCATAGTTGTGGTAAGCATGTCATGGTTTTTTCCTATTACATGATGACTGCAGAGGCTTTTCCTCAAGAAGAATGAAATTCAGATTCTTGTCTGATGATTTTATATTTCACCTCCCGTCAACTCTCCAGGTAATTGAGACATTACTCTTCAGCACATTTGTGTCATGGAAAGCCTTCTTCCCCTTGGTGAGGGACGACTCCAGCTGTACATACACCTTCATTACAGGTGACTTCTTTGGCCATTTATTTCTAATAATTGCACAGCCTCTGTCAAATGGACCTAATGTTGTGTATGATGTGCTGAGTTTTGTTTCTGACTTGATAACTCCAACATTTGTACAGTATAGTACAGTGTACAGTATAACACTTATTCACTGAAAGCAGCTGCCTGCCCCTGCTGCTGGAAATATGGCTGATGAAAGCTATGAGACTGAACTGAAATAGTAAAACTGAGGGCCCGAAAACCAAAACAATGAGCTGAAAGATGCTAAATATCTCACTAGAGCTGAGGGGAACTTTAGTCAGGCGATAGTTCTCTGTGGGTTCAACATTATGAGGGAACCCATCATTATCATAAAAATATCAATTATTGCAGCTGTAATATATACAATTAGCACATGAAAGTTAAATTAAACAGAACACCCTCTGCACAGCAAGTTTCAGGGATCAGATGCTCGAACATCTCAGATAAAATCATGAACATAAACCGCTGCACTCTGAACTGAGTTACTGTGATTTTATTAGGAGCGAAATGCGTTGTTCGCTCCTAATAAAATCACAGTGACTCAGTTCAGTGTGCGGTGGTTTATGTTTATGATTTTAGTATATTAAAGTATTCGTTATAACATAAATTTCAGTCATGTTACCATTTTCTCAAAGAAAGTTTTTCATAGTCACTTAAGATGATTACTGTCATATGTTTGTCCATAATCAGCTCAACCACAACTCCAGCACATAGCCCTGCCCCACTATGTAAAATCAGTAAAAATGACTCCTAGTGTGTGTTTATAAAGTTCTGTACTCTCTGCTGCTCTGTGCCACAGGAGGAGCAGGTGAGAAGTTGCTGATGCCTGGTACAGGCTTCCTGACAGTAGGAGCTGCCAGCACCCTGGCCTTCTGCCAGGTACTACGAGAGGAGTACCCTGAGGTGCCCTGCAAACTCAACCAGGTAAGGATTTGTCTAAACAAAACTTACCGTCCAAGCATACATACATATCTGCTCTGTAAAACTGTAAATGTCCTGTGTTCTCCTTTGAGGAAAAAGCCTGAAACCAAAGGGGAGAAATGTATCATTTATATTTTTGGTTGCACAGTAGTGCCCTAGTTTTGCATTAATTTGCAGAATGCATTATGATACGGTATGATTTCTCCAAAGAACCTTTTCTTCCCTTTTTTATATTTCCAGGCTCTTACTATCGTTCACTGTGTACCAAACCATTTGCTCATTTTCTTGGTCAATTAAAGTGCAATATTAAACATATTTAACACTTCAGCTAACTGGTCTTGATTAAACTCAACAACAAATAAAAACAAGCAAAGAGCATTGCTTGTCTTTTTTTCTCTTACCCCTAGAAGATTTTTCAGCATCACCATAGAAAGAATTAGTGTGCCTGTTTGAGCTGGTGCAAAAACAAGCCATCATTCTTTAGGTACTTCCAGTGCACACTTTTACTGTCTTTGATGTCTGAATGAATAAAGGATTGGTCATTCTGGTTTAATCCAGTTTGGGTCCTGCCTTCATACTTCAGCATTTTTTCCAGCTGTACTCACCAAGTTAATTACATATAACAGGGAGCATGTAGACATCACTTAAAAGACAAGTTTTAGAGAAATGAAAGGCAAACTGTCCATCTTTAACATTCACATAGTTAACAGATCCACTTCCTGGTTCAACTTTGACCGTCCATACTCACTCTGCTTGTGCAGTGAGGGTGTATTAACTAGATTTCAGGTGTGTTTATTTCCAAATAAAGTGGTGAAGATAATCTGGATAAAGTGTTGGCTTGTTTACAGCCTGTCTGGTGGTCTGCCTTATTGACATATACAAAGATGGACAATATAATAGCTCCCCAAAAGTGAAGCCAAAACATCCCAATTGCCCCCTGGTGGGTGGCTGCAGTATAGGTCATAAACCCCACCCCGTATATGTTACCAGATGGGATATGGGTCCAAACTACAAAAATCATGTCACCAGTGCAAGATAGCAGCGCTCATATCCAGGGCATTTTGGCTTAATTTTTGTACAGTAGGAGGAACAGCCAGCGGTCTGACTACTCATGTCCTGTTGGATACCGATTGTAGTGATGTTAGTGTTTCCACAGATCTTAGCAGTTACTTTAATGTTAATGTAAGCAATGGCCAAAACTATGAAAATAAGATTCCCCTTACAGTAAACCTGAATTATCCTTTAAGATAAAGCACATTGTGCAAGTATCACCGGTTTCTGAGCAGAAGTCAAACCCCATGGTGTTTCTCATAAAGTCCATTCAATCATCTCATTTATACCCTACATTATTTTTTTTCTTGGGTTTCCTGCTTCTCTCTAACCTTCTCTTGCATGTGTCCTTACCCCCTCTCGCTTTATTGACTGGTCGTGGCAGGTGAAGATCGACACGGGTGTAGCCACTCCAGAGCGCATGGCACCTGGTTACTTGAACCACCTGGACCTAGGCGAAGCTGTTGCCACCCTTGTGGAAAGACGAAACACCTCCCATACTGTCTTCACCGTCAACTGCCCTGCAGACTTAAAAACTGTCCTTCTGGAGAAGAACCTTTAGACTTGGAAAACCTTTCCTAAAGCCCTACCTTGTTGTCGCTGGGACACATCTATACCACTTCTGCCCCTGCTCTTACTGAACACTCCAGAAACACATTTACAATGTCTGTGGTTCATTGGTTTTCTTCTCCCACAACTCTTAAACCCATCCACGCACAACTTTGTGTGAATTGGCTGTTGTTTCCACTAATACGGTGTATTCTGCCGCCTGTTTTCAGATTATTAGCAGCTGTTTTCTCTGCATGTGCTGTTGTGTGATGTTTGTTAAAAACACAGAGGATTTGTAATTTTCATTATTGCTTGCTTCCGGACATATATTATAACACAGTTCTGTTTTCTTCATCATTGAAAGACATGCTCAACACTCAATACACAGAGAGTCCATGGATCTGCTTAACATATTGGTATAAATGTAAACTTTGCAAGATCAAACGGCTGGACAGAGCTGGTAAAGAGTGATGGCACAGGTAGGATGACTTTGTGACTGTATATAGCCAAGTTATCCGAGTTACCCACTGGCATTATATCAACTGATCAAAGAGAGGAGGTTATTTTGTAGTAGGTTATCAGAACTTATCCACAAACCTGGAATCAATGGTATCCTGTGGAACTATGGAGTAACTTTTTGATAAGCAGGCACAGGCAACTGCCAACAAATGTAGCAATGTGCAAAATGAGCAAAAGGCAAGTAAGAAGATTGCTAGCCAGCAAATATGTATGTAAATAATGCAGATTTAAGATTCTGAGAAAAACTGACTATCCAAATATTCACTGAAGAAGGAAATCACTTTCAACATGGTTTTAGGCCTGAACGTATGTCTGACTGTGTTACATGACAACTCCACAGGGTACATTTAACATGGAGGCAATACAGCTCTTACATTTGACCAATGAACTGAGATGTATGGGATTTGGAGATATTAGGGATGTAGCTGGTAGGGAATTTGACATTTTTGACTTCAAGATGTTGCAGACTTGAAAGTCTTTAGAAGTTGAGTATGTTGCAGATTTGACACATCTAGACTTGAAATGTTAAGGACCGGACATATTAGGAAACTGAGACACTCACAACCTTCTGTATTGGGGACACTGTAATGTTATGGAAGTGATATGAGATGTTACCTTTTAGGGTTTCAGTATGCTTGAAACATACAAATTCCTATGAAAGAGAAAGAGAAATGCATTTATAACAACGTTTATAGCAACAACAGCAACACTCAGGCCTAGCAAAAAAAACTGCTATCATAGCCTCCACTGGCTGCAAAGGTCAAACCTGATTTTTTTTGTTTGTGATTGTAAGATTGTCAGTTTGGAAAGTATAAAAATTGTTGAATGCAGCTCCCTGAAATCTGATGTTAAATAAGTATTTGAGTGAAGGGGTTTCACATACTGTTAGATGATCCAACAAGTACTTAGTTTGAAGCATACTGATGCCTTAAGAATGGAGATCATGACTCTGAATAGTAAGACTCATTGGCATGGAATAATTACAGAGATGTCAGAACCTGACTGCTTATGAATACAAAAGATACACAGCATGGCTTGACCCATTTTAGCTTCTCTGTAGAGCTTAGATTAGGTCAAAATTAATGCTTAAATATGTGACATTTTGCTTTCAAATGCCAATAAACAAGATATGTTCTATGTCAAGGATCCTGTGTGTTTATTGCAGTATTTAACAAGAAGATTTGTCTTTTCAGCAATGTCAAAGGCAAGGTTGACTGTCTCTATAGGGACACTGCATCACTGAAACAAACTGAATGCAAATAATACAGAGTGAACTGGTTTATCTTTGGGGTGGGGCAGCTTTGACACATTTACCCATCTAGCGTGACTATTTGCCCTGTTCACAAGCACCAGCACCAACCTCGTATAGCCCCTTTTATATGCAACCTGTTATTTGGGGCAGCGCATCCCTTAGAAAAATTGAACAGAAGTTTGGAGGCCACCGCAGACTGCATTATCAGAGAGGCCATTGTTGTCTGGTATACTGTTTTGTTAATGTGCATGCATTCTTCCACAGCATTAATGTAAATTTGTTATACCAGTAAGGATACTTGTACTAAAGATTTGGGCCCCATTCGGTCCCTAGGGACGAGGATAATTGGGATTGGATCAGAGAGCACAGTGGGTTATAGTAGTGGGGGTGCAGTCAGTCACAGTTTTTGCTGTGAACTTGTCGGCTGACAGCTCAATTAGGCCAAATTATAATTAAACCACTGGGGACAGCCCATTGGGCCCCGCTTTCTCTTCCTCTTCATCTCTTCTTTCTCCCTCCCTTTCTCTCCTTCTGAAAAGGACAGAAACGGTCAAACACCCACACAAACGGTCATGTTCACCCACTGAAGATGAATCATCTCATTCTAATAGGAAAAGAAAACTGGCTTTTGTTTAAGGGGCCACAGTCCTCTAAATGAGAGGATCAGTCAAGATGGAAATGTGGGTTAACAGACTGAATGAAATGAGAGGAAATTAGGTAGAGTATAAACAGAATAAGAGAGGTGGTAAGCCAGTATTGGGTTATCACTTATCTTATGACAATTAGGAAAATTTCAAAGATATAGATCAGAGTGAATATATCTAGTTTGATGAACTGATTGAAGATATAGCAGGTAAAAGGGGATGAAGACCTCTGCTGGTTCAGTCCTGTCCTGAACATATGAGAAATAATAAGCTAGACTTGGCATAGACACATTAGGTATCTGCTCTTAAAATATACATTTTAACACGGTGTATACATAAAGTACATACAAAATTGTCACTAGTCTCCCTGAAAATACACACAGTACCTACAATACATGCACAGACTGCCACCAATGGACAGATCGCACACCGTCCATCAAACACATCTGTATCTATCATTGTAGTGTACATAATATGTGCAGTAAGAATAGGCACATTCATCAATAGAATAAAAATGTACATACAGTTAAAATTTAAAAAAGCAGTGTTAGGGTCTGGCTAATTTGCTATTAAGGGTTTTGATGGACAGGAGGACAAAGACGTTCTTAGAGTGGCTGAGGTTGCACTGGTACTATGAGGCATGTGCCAAAGGGAATAAGCTGGTATGCAGAGTGGAGGACATGAGCAAGGTATGAAATAAACTCCTGTAATTCTGTACCTTTATACAACTTGCAACCTAGAACAGAGCAGTCCAACATTATATCATGAGAATGGTCACTTGTGAAGTTAGTGACAGGATGTGCTCAACTACAGCATGGCAGAAGAGAAGCACCACCACACCAAAAACCCTCAGCCTGTACTGAAGGGACTGTAGCTTCTGTTGGACCTTAGTGCAGACATTGTCCACGTGAACACTGCACATCAGTTTGTTGTCAATCTGTAAGCAGTATCTGTAAGAGTCACCCTGGGCGTGCTCTGGTCATGGATAACCACTGGTGATTGGTCTCCAGTGGATTTGGGGTTGAATACCGTCTCCTCTGTTCTCTTGACATTGAGAGGCGGGTGTCAAATTGTTGCTCTGCTTTTGATTAAAAACTGGAGTGGCTGAGATGAGAGGGATTAAAAGTTTATACCAGATGGAAAAACAAGCCGTGATCTTGGCAGTATGGTGCTCTGCCTTTCGTGAGAGAGCAGTAAGACCTAACCAAAGCAGTGTCGATGCTTTCAGTTTCTGAAAAACCCACACACCACAGACTGGCTCACAAGAGAACACAGTCCCACAGGCTGACTGACAGACGGTAGTTTAGATAGAGAGGCAGGACAGTTACAACAGCAGGACATTGTGTGTGTGTGTATGTGTGTGTGTGTGTGTGTGTGTGTGTGTGGTCCCCAATGAGATATCATCTTTCCCTGCCCTGGACAGTCACCAGGAGTTATAGGCTTGTTGGAAAAGGGGACGTGTATTTAATCACAGCTGTCTGCATGCTTGTTGCTTTGGAAATTATTGATATAGGCTTACACACTCCAGAGGTTTGTGTCATATCAGCGGCCAGCTTTGAGGTCAGGGAATCACAGAGTCAGAATTCTCAAGTCACGCTATCTCCACCAGGGTGTGTCCCGCCACGCTAACAGGACACACAATCACTGACACAACGGTAAAATGCACTCGTAAACACAGACCCTTGCCAGCATGTCACACAGAGTAACTCAATTATAAACTAATTGGTTCAAAATGTGGTTTTGTAAAGTGGGTTAGGGCCAAGTGTGACAGCAGGGTGAGAGAACGTTTTACCACATCAACCATGATTGTAGGAGCACAAGAGGAGCAACCATTCCTTTCACCATTTCTGTCAAGACAGATTTTAAAAAAAAAAAAGAAAGAAAAAAAGCTTTGTTTCTGCCTCTGTGGGTACACTTTCTGTCCTGTCAGTTATAAAAGATGCTTGCATGTACTCCAAGATAGACACAAACAGCAGGGCAGACAGTGGACACGCACATGATTCTGTGCAAACTACACTGCATTGCACCTTCTCTGCTGGATGGAAAAGTAGAGACAAAAGTATGTTAAGTTCTATTTTTGAAGACTGAAAGGAAGACTTTGCACTTTCCATTCAGTCTTGATGGAAAATGTAGTCAGTTGAGGCAATAAATTCCTCAATGCCTGCTATATTGACCAAGAACTTTGACCAAATTTAGTTTTTCTGCTCGCAGAGCTGTGCAGCAGTGCCGTCATGTACCAGGATGCATTGTGGGTGAGCCCATGCCCATATTGTCTAATTATCATCACCCCAGTCTATAGCTATTACTTTGTTGGCCAGAACATAGGATTAGGTGATGGAAATACTTATCTAACATTCCCCATGACTACCATAAGAAGGAGACTAGAAATGCAAGCTGAAATAGCCTGTAGTTCTTCCATCTAGTTATGGTGACCAGATGAGAAGAGGTGAATTTTGGGACAGGGGAGTTGGGGGTGGGTGTATCATGTGAAACACACTCACCAAACGGGTCAAATGACATCAACAGTCAATTATTTATGATAGACTAATCAGTGCAATAGACAAAATGTTAAAACACACCAACAATTCTGTACTAAATACAAATATATTTTACAAAAAAAAAGAACAGCAGGAATTATAGCCTACATAAGTGTTTTAATCATAATATCTTCACAGATTGTTATGTTGTTCATGTTGTCTATAGACCCTTTTACAGTCTGTAAACACTGAGCAAGCTGTGTGCGAAGTCTGGCAACAGAAGTATGGCAGACCACAACAGCTTGTCAATGGGTGCTGCAAGCATGAGCAGTTTTGATCATGTCCTCGGAGAAGTCAACACACTTAATAGCTTGCAGCCACAGACAACAGTGATTGCTCTGAAACGGCTGTGATCCTGTCAGAATTCTGTACAACTTAAGTCAACCAGTGGGATATCGATTCAGACAGCTGTGCCTGCAACAATCAGACATTTCGGTGATTTTGGTGCTGGTAAATGGTTTACTTCAACATTTGCAGCTTGATGACTTGTTTGGATGACTGGAGGAGATCATTACTTCTGTCGCTAAGTTGCGTGCACAGCTTTTCGAGGATGTCAGCTATGTCACTCTAACGGTTTATTGTTGGGACAAACAGGACAGGATTTGGGATAATTTCATGTAACTTGGGAGTGGCCTCAAGTTGTCAGGATGTCTGATCACCCTACATCCAGTAACATCACCGGATGAACAACCAGGTGTGCAACAGAATAACTCAGTTAATGAAGCATAGACTACAGAATAACTCAGTTAATGAAGCATAGACTGAGTACATTTACTAACATCAACACTGACTGGACATCCACATGAAAAGTTCACCTTTGAAGGTGCAGGAACAGAAGTGGAATTTGGAGTCTTCTTGCAGACTCTTATTGTTTTGAACTTGACCTTGCCATTTTTTTTCCAGTAAATGGTAGATGACCCAAATTATGAATGTGTCTACACCAACAGTATTAAAAGCCTCAATCATACAATACCAGTCAAAAGTTTAAACACATCTTCTCATTCAATGTTTTTTGTCTTTTTTTTCTACTTACAGATAGAGCACTGGATACATTAAAACAATGAAATATGGAATTGTGTGGTGATATGCAGTAGGCAAAAGGCAAAATATATTTTATATTTTAGATTCTT
Organism: Lutjanus erythropterus; assembly: GCF_056507025.1. Classification (NCBI taxonomy): domain Eukaryota; kingdom Metazoa; phylum Chordata; class Actinopteri; order Lutjaniformes; family Lutjanidae; genus Lutjanus; species Lutjanus erythropterus. The sequence goes on from NC_139329.1 coordinate 11,601,391, forward strand.
AAAAAGCAAAATGAAACTTGCACACTGTCTTCTGCATTCACAATAAGACATTGAATAACATTGTTATTAAAAAACATTGTCTTCTCCTACACACCTTTCAACCTACAAGTGTGCAAAAGTTTTTCGTTTTTTGATATTTTAGATTCTTCAAAGTAGCCACTTTTTGCTTTGATGACAACTTCATGCACTCTTGATATTCTGAAGCAAGTCTTATAAAAAAAATAAAGACAAAACACTGAATGAAAAGTGTCTCCAAACTCTTGACTGGTACTGTATATTATTTCAAATTTCCCTGCTGTCATGCTGACTACATACTAACTGCATATTCCTACGGAGGATCCAGCAGTGTTGTGTATGAACATGTAACACCATGTGAAGAATTTAACCGTCTAAGTGATATTAGTGAAGTTTTTTTCTGCATAATGTTAGGAGCCTATTGACCTTTTTCATTGAAAACATTTTCACTTGTCACAGTAGAGGAAGCACAGGTGTAAATAATAGAGTGAATGATGGCTGAATCACATTCAGCTGCTTTAGTTCCAAGGTCCTGATATTCTTCTGTCACATTTCCATGGCTTTATTGTTAATGATGTCTGTGAAACCTGTGCGTTTCCAACAATGACAAGTCAAATGTGTGCTGTAAAAAGACATATTTAGCACTACAGACATTTTAGGCCTATAATTAATTAATATAAAGATAATATAACTGCAATTGCACTGTATGCTGGTTGTTTGAACCTGAAGCAGGAGCCGATGACCCAGTTGACCTGGAATGGACCCAAGGACCTCTGAGATTGTGGTTCAGTTGGTATGGGTGTCGACAAGGTAAGTGAACTGGAAAGGGACAAAAAGAACACACAGCGAGACAGAAAAAGAACATTCATGGAGAGAAAGAGAGCAAGAGAACGCAAGCAAGAGAAAGATGACATGCCGGGGTGGTATTGTGGCTTCTAGTGGTGTTCTGACTGATTCAGAGTGGCATGTTGTTTTTTCTTCTGCTGCTATTCAGCCATGTGCCCATCACAGCCTCCTGCATCAAGCAGGCATCATCCACACACAGACACCCCAACAAGTGACAGCCAAATAAAAAAAACACAAAGAAAAACATGTCACATCAGTTCCTGTTACCACTGAGTGTCAACAGGCAGCGACTGTTTTCTTTTTTGAAAAATGTTTGTCTCTGCTGCACATGGGCTAAAAATGAAACAGGTTCAGGATTTTCAGTTATTCTTCTCTCTTATAAGACTTTGTATTGTTTGGAGTGTAAAATGTTTATTTTCTGTCTGTTCTTACTGGAGGTCATTCTTTTAAAGGTATTTGTTCCTAGTTGGAAGTAATCAAATCTCAGTAAGGATAATTCTTACCATAAGCATTTTGACTTTTCATAGCTGGAAAAGCACATTAGTATTTAGTAACATTAACGATTGTCGCATTTCATTATTACAGTGTCTGATTAAGCACTTCCAGCTCACATGTTACAAGAGCCCTGGAACTGGTATGATGCAGCCACTGTTCATGTTATCAATAGACCTTTTTTTAGGCAATCATACTATTATGAAATAGTAGGGTAAACACGTGTCAGTAATGACACAAATTAAGATCCTGTTCCATTAAGTGTAGCAGAACCTTTCCAGTGTGTGAGATATCACATTCACAAGAATGGGACGACCTGAAAATATGATGCCTGCAGCCATAAAAACATAAACGCATAAAAGTCTGAATTACAGAGGTCCTGCAGCATACAATTATGAATGTGTAGACACAAACTAAGTCACATAAGCACACGCACACGCACACGCACACACACACACACACGCACACACACACACACACACACACACACACACACACACACACACACACACACACACACACACACACACACACACAGAGGCAATTACAAGTCCCTGCACAGGGATAATAACAATGAGTCAGTATTTACAGTATGAGCTATTAAAGGGGAAATTTACCACTTTTTATGCAGATGTCTACTCAGTGTTGATGAATGTAGCTAATTGAAGCAATACATTCTTAAGTGCATGATATTCTGACCAAGAAGGTTGAGTTCTCCTGCTGTAAAATCTGTTGTTCTTCCCAAACCAGTGGTTTGGATTTCTTTTTTTTTTTTTTCACCCTAAAACAACTTGGACACGATTAGCAGTCAATAAACTGCACTTTTGCAGGTTTGGTCTAATAGTTCCAGAACAACAAACAAACAAAAACAAACAAAACAAACAAACAAACAAACAAAAAAACAAAAAAAAAAAACGTAAGTCTCGTGTCACATCTTCAACATTGTAAACATCAACAGATCAGAAAGAGTTTGCTGAACTTGTTCATGATGATACAGGCCAGATATCACATCAGACTCCATCACAGACATTCAATGATTTACACATTTTTCTGTTGTCTTTATTGACCCATCTCTCAAACATCTTTCTCATTCTAACATCCCCAATCTTTCACAGTAAAACTATTTAATAATGTAATAATTTCACATTCAGTTTTCAAAAGCTATGCAAAATGTACAATAAATCATTTGCATAAATGTAGAGGCTTATTCCACTTTTAAAGTATCACAGCATCCGACATTTCTATTATAATTACACAGACATTTATCAAAAACATAAATCTGTTTTTGGTGTTAATGTCACAAACTGTAGGTAGTAGTAATAAACCCAAAACAATTCTTAAGACATCTTTTCACATCTTTTGGACCCATACAGAATAAAAATTAAATAGTACATTCAAGCAAGCAAATAAATCAAACTAAATAAAATGACAATGTATAAAAGTGTTTTTTCATTCTGTCATCAACAGGGGGGCAAGTCTGCTTTAAGGGTGTCTTCAAAACATAAACTAAACAATATTTTTGCATATTTTAGCTCACATTTCATATCAAGTATCATTTAAGTCATTGACCATCATCATCTATCATATCATGATGAAAGACATCTGGATGTTTTACCCCCTTTTCATTCCAGTGCATTACAAAAATGGACTCAAGGACTTGAAACCTGCTTAACATTAAGATGGTAATCACATCATCACAACTGTTTTTGCCTTTAGACACACTGTTATTGTTGTTATCTTGCTGCAAGCCTCAGATACCACAGTTCAAAACCAGCACAAAAATGTACCACAACTGCACGTTAAATTAATTCTGAGGTTTCAACTGCATTATTGCAACCATATCACAATTTGGACATAAACAGAGACCAGAACAAAGCAAACTGCAAAGAATTTGAGAGTTATTTGTACACTGAGGTAAAATTAATAGAAACCAACGGCTGCCTGGAAGGGACGAACGCACACTTAAGACAAACAAACAGCATGCTTTAGAAAATAGTCACTCAAGTAAACATGATTTGCAGAGGACTAAAAAAAATTTTAAAAAACCACACCCCTTTCAGATGAACATTCACTCTGGTTTCTGCCTGTATTCAAAACTGAACAGCTTGAGGGACTTCGTACAAAAGCATTTTAAAAATCTCCTATCTGTGAAGAAGTCTGACCAGTCATGTCAAATCAACATGACACTAATCAATTTCCAAATAATACAGGTTGGCATTTTGCTACCATCCTATGGTCGTGAAATTGGAACCGTAGATGTCAAAGGAGGCATTTAGAAATGGGTGAAGAGTATTCAATGGGCTGAGAAAATAAGCGTTTCTTTGGAGAGTTTGTTGATTTTCAGCCTTGTTATTAAAAATGGACTTAGGGTAAAGGAAGAGTATGCATACAGGGAAGGAATCAAAAACAAATTAACTATTTTCTCCCGACAACAACACTATCATGAATCAAAATGGCCAGATAATGGTCACAGGTACCTGCAGTCCCTGTGGTTTGGCTTGCAAATTGTCTAACAAACAACACACACACACACACACACACACATACACACACACAAACTTAAAAGTGGACCAACCAACAAAGTGCAACAGTATTACTACCTACAGTAAGTTCTACACAACTATAGTCCTGAACGCCTAAATTTAATGTCAACCAACATGCTGCTACATGCAAACAGTGACTGTCACTGGACTTCTGAGCCCACAGCTGTTGTCCATGTGGTCCTCAAGTGTCTCACATTGTCCCTGTTATACAGCATCTCTAACAAATGCTTTCTCTGTCCCTTATGCAAGTCTGTCTGCAAATAGAGCTGCTGCCTTAACTCAAAATCATCATCCAGTGTAGTCCCACTCCTCAATGCTTGCCAACACCCAAAGTGCATAAATTGATATTTTTTAATTCATAATTTGTGGGTGGACTTTGCAACCAGTCTTATAAACATATGAACAAAGACAAACACATGCACACACTGTTTAATTTGCATATTTTTGTAAGAAAAAAATATGAGTACATGGATTAAGATTTCAAATGCAATGGAAAAAAATCTCAAGAAAAAACTGTAATATTGTTTACAGCTATATTCTAAGTAAACTTTATCACAGATTTTTCCCTCTGTAAGCACTGACATAATCAATGGCCTCATTTCCAAATGTTCCCTAAGAAAACCCCAACCTCAATATCACATATAATTGCCCCTTTAACAATCCAGTGCTAGTTACGGCAGCTATACTTTATAGTTTGAAAACACATCCTTAGAGGTCCCAGCAAAGCCCAGTGTGGCTCCCTGCAGGATCTGATTTGTTTAGACACAACTCATAGGCACTGGTTTAGTCCTCTGTTGGAAACAGAGCAAAAGAAAGTCTCTTTTAGACATACAGTATGTCTGTGTGTGTACAAGATAACATGCATCTGCACAACTCGCAGGGAGCTGCAGGTTCAGCAGCAGTGGAGCAGGAATTGTGGTATGAACCATCAGGAAGGTCTCTTGTGAACGCAACAGCCTACAAGACAAAAGTGAATATATGAGTATTCATATAAATAATGTATCCATGGTCCTTTGTTAAAATGATGAGGCTAGAAACATGCTATACTTTTCTTAATGTCTTTTCTAATCTCATAAAAATCCAAAACCAATAATAATGTGGTAGGTTGAGTAAGTCAAGGTGATGTGAGAAGGACTGTCTGTAGCACTTAACTCAAAGCGAAGCATTTTCATCCCTTGTGTAGTTTTATTTTAACAACAGTGATTTTGTGTTGGGTTCTGATTGCTGCAAAAATGTGAGTAACCTACACTCACAACTGTCCCAGAAAGCCCTCAGTGAAGACAGAGAGGGATCACTAAAACAGCTGATTCTCTGCCATGTTGCAAAAACCCATCACAGAGCAGCAGCAGCTTCTGTGCAGACCTGCTGTAATTCACCGGTTACGTACTTTCACACTATCCCATCCTTTTTTTTTTTTATCATCTTCATCATGACATTCAGTGACACCAGTAATTCGTAGAAAAATTTCAAAAGAAGTATGTATATATGCTGCTCAGACCTGAAATAAGAATCTAAATCAAGGCATGCTTTTGACCCTGGATGCTTTGAAGGATTTCTAAAGGTTGAACAAGAAGCAACTGCATATGACTCAGTCTTATTAGATATGAACGTGGTCAACAACTTTTTTGCGCAAGAGTGAGGACATGTTAAGTCATACATGTAAAAACTCGTATTGCATAAACTAGACATTTTAAACTAGATCTGTTCCTTCAGAATGAAATAATCAGAATGTTTCCACTTCTCAATCCATCCACCGAGCAGAGGAGTGACAGCTCTGTGGAGCACAGCAGTCTGCAAAGTTTAATATTTGGCTGTAGTGGAATCATTGTGTCACTGAGAGTTTTGGGGGATGCTAGTTGAGGATGTCACATTTTATAACATGCAGTGTCATCACACCCTGTCCCGCCGAGCAGCAGTGTGGAAACATTACCTTGGGCACCAGACAAGCCATTCAGCGATATACTCATCCCCCAGTGTAATGCACCAGTCTCAGTCTACTTCAATCCAACCCCCCGCCCCCCCCCCCCCCCACACACACACACACACACACACACACACACACACACACACACACACACACACACACACACACACACACACACACACACACACACACACACACACACACACACACACACACACACACAACCCCCAAAAGTGCTGGCAGAACTGCTCCAAGCGTGGCCTGTGCCTCACGGTTCAGTCCGTCTGTCTGTCTGTTGTAAGGCCAGGTCTTACAAAGTGTAAACTGACCAAGACACTGTCAGGTCATCGTGTCGAGTTATTTTAGATTACTAATTTATACACCTCCATGTCAGCTGGATCTTCACTGTTCAACCCCAATTCCAAAAAAGTTGGAATTCTGTGTAACACATAAATAAAAAGTCATGCAGCAATGATTTGCAAATAATTTCTAACCTGTATTTAATTGAAACCAGTACTTGATACTAAAAAATATATTAAATACAGCACAAAGACAAGATATTTAATCTTCAAACTGATACACTTTATTATGTTCTGTAAATATACACTCATTCTGGATTTGATGTCTGCAACATTTTCAAAAGAAGATATGACAAGGGAAGGTGAAGTCGTTCACAAACATGGATGTGGTGACGTTCACCACTTTGTGGAAAACCAAATAGTTTATGAAAAATGTTCCTCAACACAGAACTGCAAGGCATTTGGTGATTTCACCATCTAAAATCCATAATATCGTTAAAATATTCAGAGAATCTGGAGTAATCTGCACGAGGTAAGAGGTCGAAAACCAATATTGAATGTTCGTGACCTTTGACTCCTCAGGCATTGCATTAAGGACACAGGCTCGGGAACGTTTCAGAAAATGTTGTCAGCCAACTTTAAGGCCGCAACTAACAATTATTTTCAGATTTGATTAATTGGTTAATTATTTTCTCAATTATTCGATAGTTGTTTGCCTATGGAATGTCAGAAAATGGTGAAAAATACTGGGTGTTTCTCAAAGCCCAAGATGCCTCCTCAAATGTCTTGTTCTGTCCACAAGTCAAAACTATTAAATTTTACTGTCACAGAGGAAGAAACCAGAAAATATTCACATTTAAGAAGTCGAAATCAAAGAATTGACTTTTTTTCCTAAAGAAAAGCAATTAATTTGGTTACCAAAGTAGATCAATTTAATAATTGATCAATGAGCAATTAATCACTGCAGCTCTGCTAAACAGTTTATCACTGCATCTATAAATGCAATTTTAGACTCTTCCCTACTCTGCCAACATCCACAAACATCTCTGACTACTCTGGGTCCGAGGTCATCTGACATGAAGTGGAAAAGTCCATACTTCAGATTTGTGACCTCTGGTCTAAAGAGGAAAAGGTCCATCCAGTTTGTTAATCACCACTAACTTCAAAAGCCAGCATCTGTGATGGTATGGGGGTGTGTTAGCGCCCATAGCATCATGAGTAACTTGCATTAATGCTGAAAGATACATACAGGTTTTGGAGCAACATATGATGCCATATGATGGTGGTCTTTTTCAGAGACATCTGAAAGAACATCTGGATCTGCATTTGTTACAACTAAGTGTAGCTTCATAGTAAGAGTTTTAAACGGGCTTCTCTGCAGTCCAGACCTGTATCCCATTGAAAATATGTGCCACATTACGTATTGCAAACTAGTGACCCTGGACTGCTGAAGACCTGAAGTCATATATCAAACAAGAATGGGAAAAAATTTCACTTTCAAAACTTCAAAAATTAGTGCAAACTCTGTTGTGTTGTTAAAATGCTGTTAAAATAAAATGAAAATGTAGGCATCAAGTTCAGAATGAATGCACATTTATAAAAAACAATCTGAACATGAAATATCTTGTTTTTGTACTGTAAAATCATTGCATTGTGTTTTTATTTACATTTTACACAATATCCCAACTTTTTTTGGAATTCAGGTTGTAATTTGTAAGAAAACAAAATAACAAGGAGTTGGTATTTGTGGTACCTTGTCAGCCTTCTCTCAAACTATCTGCAAGTATGAACCTTCCTTTACCTTTTTCAAATGGGCTTGTCTGCAGGATTATGAGCTCCTCCTGTGTGCAGTGACTCGACATAGGCCAAGGCACTCTGCATGGAGGTCAGACAGTAGCCTTCTTCTCCTATTAAATAGCTGAAAAAGAGATTGCGTGTTAGTTGATAATGAGACGTCTATAAGTAAGCATGACAAACACAGCAGTGATTTCTTCCATTTATTTTAACTTTTTGGGGTCAAAGAAAACTGTGAGAAGTCAATTGAGGACAAGCAGAAACTACTTCATTCAGACAGATATGGACAAAATGAGCCATGATTGCCCACAAAAATCCCAAACATCCAAGCACAAAATGGTGCCCCAATTCATTCATTTTGCTGAAACCGCCACATCAGCTTTTCCCATACTGACTAAAGCTCAGAATTGACCACATTAGTGAAAGACGTCTGCCCTTTTCTCCACATTTAGAGCCATTCTCTTCCAGGTCTCCATGGTGGAGAGGAGGTTGAACACCGGACGTTGTTCTGCGTCCTCCTGGATACACATTCTTTACATTTATTTTATTATTTAACGTATCAGAAACTTTGTCATCAAATTCTGTATTTAAGGTGATTTTGTTGTTCTGTGTGCACAACATCTACTGCATATCTGTCCACCATGTGAAGGGGATCCCTCCTCTACGGCTGTCACTGAGGGTTCTTCCTTTTTTTCCTGTTAAAAGAGGTTCTTTTGGAGAGTTTTTCCTTACCCACATTGAAGGTCTGAAGGACAGAGGATGTACACTGTACTGGTTGTAAAGCCCCCTGGGGCAAATTGTGTTTTGTAATATTAAGCTATATAAAATAACATAAGACATTAAAAAAATATTAAAAAGGGTGGGCAGTATGAGGAAAGAGGAGAGTGAATGATTGAGGGTGATATGTGAGAAGAATAAGTGATGAGCGAGGAGATTTGTTAAGAGGCAACAGTCAAGAGACAGAGTGAGTCAACTCTGGCTGACCTTTAACTAACGAGAGAAAGACACGAGACCCTGCTGAAGCCAGGACCCTGCACTGCACAGATGGACACAAAGAGTAAGAGAGAGATTGAGAAAGGAAAGGAGGTAAGAAGATGCTTATCCTTGACTGTGGTATGGAAATTGTGACTAAAGTGAACTAATGTGGTGTCAGCTTGGCACAATACTCAAATGTTCATGCCATGGGCTATTATGGACTAAATTAATTTACCAATAACGTTGTTTTATAAACTTCACATTTCATTCTTACTTATGTAGGATGATCATTTAAAGTGACAATCTTGAAGATTTCAGTCCTGGTTGATGTGACAACAACGACACGGTTTAACACTACAGGTCACAAGGAGTGTAAGAAATTATCGATACAGCTGAGTATTGCTACATTACGTTTTGTGATACTGTTATCATGACACATGCAAAATGAGCAGCAGTAGTTCATTTTATGTTGTGTTTAAACCCCCGACTGCTATCTTTTCACTCCACTTTTTTCACTCCACTTTTATGTAAATATGTTACCCTATTGGCTGTCAATCATACTAAATCCTCCTCTAGATGTCAACAAAAGAAATATTATGGTAATATTACCAGAAATTTTAGCTGTTGTCTAAAGAGAAATACAGTGAACTGTATTTTAGTTAATACATCAGGAACATTTTGTTTCATCTTATCTACTTCATGTACTTTTTTGAGGCTTTATACATAGGCTGAAGTCATTACAATTTATACTTGGACATGAAATCCCACTTACACTGAGCCTTGTAGGCTGTCTTGGTTCTACCTCTCCCTTCCCTTGAACCCTTCCAACCCACTGAACTAAATAAACATCAAGTCGGACTTTATTTGTGTTTTTATAGAGAAGACAAACCAAATCCCAAATATCCTGACATTCCTTGGCCACTGCCAATCTAACCGGCTGCCTTTTACAACCCACTGTTTTTATGGCCGTGAATAGACCTCTTGGGTGCGGTGTGAACTCTCACGCGATGACACTCAGTATGATGTAGTATCTCAACTCAAGACCACCAGCCCTCCCAAACTGTTCCACTTGGCTGCTTATCTTGGTATTAACATGTATTCAACCTTAGTTTAGTTGTGGTATATGTTTTATACACAATACTGTTATAACACCATGTGCACCTGTCAGCACAAGACAAGCGCAAGCTGGATATCGGCGGTAAAGAAGAATGATTAAGATGTACTGAACAGGACAGTTTAAACCTGATACCTGTCAGTGCTGTCTGGTGGACAGACAGCGTGCATTCGTCACTCTGTAATCAGTACTGTACTTGGGTGTATAGAATGCCATTCAGCCTCAATGCATTTCTCTGATCGACCTCCACTGTGTCCATGAATGATTTTATTATCATTATTACAAGTTAAAGTTTCTCACGGTATAAAGCCGTATTAAAGATTTCCCCAACCTGTAAAGATTAAAATTTATTTGTCCTAATTAAAAGCTATAAACACAACATTGACATATTAGCTTATGAAATTGTTGTGGCAAACACATTAGCAACAGTCGCCCATCTACATATCCATCAGACACAGAGCAACATTAGCATTCATTTGGAGTTGTGTTTCTAGACATTTAATGATATAAATATTCACTCCATTTTAGCTCTGAGCCCTGAGAAAAATATCTGGCTCTTTGCTGCTCTAACTTTGTCCATCTGCTGGTTGATGCTGAGCAGGTAGTGTACAGTGAATTTATAAGTTTTTGCTGAAAGAAACAAAGTTATGAAGGTAAAGTTTTGAGGGGCAATAAGCTGAATTACACCAAAACACTCCATAAAGCTAACAGCAAAGAGGGCGATAACTCTGTCTGGGTTTATTATTAGTACAAGTTAAAAATGTTGGTTGGTGCAAGATGAATAGATGGATAGACAGATACTGATGGTGACCAGTGCAATACACTGCCAGGTTCAATCTGGTAAATACTGATCCGCCTTGAAACCCTGTAATCAGTCAAAACAGTCACAGTGATGAGTATAATGCAAGCCTGCTGGGAATTCTACCAGGTTCACTTTCAACATGTTCACTTTAAGACCATTTGTGAATTTCTTCTTTGATGTGGGGGGAGAGTATTGTGCAGGTAGAAATTCCTTCAAAATTGTAACACCTAATCAGACAAATTTTCTGTACATAGTCCAAATCAAAGGAGATGGTCATTCAGCATCATGGTCCATCACGATGACTCACCCTTCATGAATGAACTCCTCCAAAGCAGCACATTCAGACACGAGCTGAGGACACTGGCACCGCAGAGCCACGAAGGACAGGATGGGCAACAAGTCATCTGCACCACTGTCAGATGAGAGGAGGAAGGAGCCGGTAAGATCAAGTAAAAGAGGAAAACAGAAGTAAATAAATAGAGCTGAAGGGGAAAAAACTAGAGTGACATTTACAGAGTATGATGTTCCCTGGGGGACTGTATGGAAACTAAATCAAATGTAGCTCTTAATGGGATGCGTGTTCAGGGATGGAAATGATAAAGCTTTTTTTCTCTCCCTGCGATCTGTTGGGAGGACAAATTGCAGCCGGGGAGATGATGACAGCCTGATAGCATTCTCCCTGTGTGCAGACAGTGACCATTTGTTTATCAGGACTCACACGCAGGGCTAACTGCTTGCTGGCTAGTTTGCGTGAGAAGGTAGGTTTGCTGGCCCTCAACTGACCCGGCTGCATGCAATTGGATATTCTCCTCATGCAGGTTCTAGAAGGTGTGGACAGGCTCATGTAACAACTGAGAGCTGGACCTCCCACACACACACACACACACACACACACACACACACACACACACACACACACACACACACACACACACACACACACACACACACACACACACACACACACACACACACACACACAATCACAACCCCGAATTATAATCTTCTGAGTTCACTACTGTAAACACACACTTCGATCGTCTCACACGAAAACTGGTGTCTCTGCATTCCAAGGATACAATGCACTCTCCCCACATGCAGAAATACTTATTTTATGAGAGAAGATTAGGCTTCATTATGGGTTTTCAATGCATTCCAATGTAGTTGAGGATAAAACAAGTCAGAAAATGAGCAGATAGGGGAAAATCTTTATCAACAGGATACAGAGAAAGAGTGATGACCAATTTAGCAGCACAATAGAAGATAGAAGAAAGAGAAAACAAATGAGCTCCTAGTTGGTCAAGAACAAAGAACTGACAAAAATGGAAATACTGGTCAATGAATAAAAGAGGGCAGCAAGTACAATAAAGTGTGTTAGCGTGTGTGAGAAATCAGAAACGAACATTTAAGGGGGCAGCCAAAAAAATATGCAGAAACAATGAGCGCTAAATATGTAATGTAAATATACAATAGATTCACTCCTGGTGAAATCTGATGAGCTCATCTGTCAGCAGAACATTGCAATGAGTTATAAATCCACTTCCATCCATCACTCAGACCTTGATCAAAAACACCTTCTGTGAGTCACAGTGACACGCAGAAAGGCAACCTGTATTTAGATGACTAAGAAAAGCAGTCACATATGGGCCTGTGCTGAACCGCAACCAGGAGAGAAAAAATGTGAACACTGGCACACTGGAGGCAGGAAGCACACAGTCCAAATTTAATCTCTTCCAGGAGCTTAGAGACAAATTTAGAAAGACAAAATTTTCATATTAATTTTGAATGAAAGTTATGCTGAGGTAGAGCTGCCAGTGGCCACTTTATGACATTATATAAAAACACATCTGTGATGAGCTAATAGTGCCAGAGTTTGCCTTTGAAAAACAGTTATCCCATTACAATGCTGTTTTGTTTCATATTTTCTTTTTATTCTGGCCAAGCTGCACATTTTCACCAAAGATGATTGCAGATTATATATCATGGAACATCAGACATGATTGTATTCTTGTTCTCCAAAATATAAACAAGAAAAAATAAATCATCCTCTGTGGCTTGGCAATGTTTGACTTGTGTTTCCAGGTAACAAAACACATTTCACACGGCATGATTCAGTTTCCATTTCTTGGAACAAAATTTTGTTACCAAGTTGTATATTTTAGTGTACTGAAAGTACACAAAACAAAGATCCTTTAACGTCACAAGTTTTTTGGGTAAAAAGCTTTGAGAAGCGCCGTGCCCGGTCAACTCTTCTACTCTGTCATCTCTGATCACTTCACACACACAGCCAACACAAAGAGACAGATATGGAGCAGGAGACATAGCCCCAGCCATTCTCAAAATATATTAGTAGATCCAACAAAACAGAAAAAGGGACGAGGGCAAGAGAGTATGAAAAAAGACAAGATATCAAGTAACTCTGAGGGGAAAAAAAACGTGCAACAAATCAAGTTTATTCCTCCTTTGTGGACTGCGCTACACACTTAACAGATAATTTTTACAAGCATTAAAGATATGCGTTTATATATAAAAACCCTTTCAAAAGTTGATGACTGACCCAAGGGTTTCATGTCAGCTGTTTAAGCTCCAATAAAAAGTGGCTAACCTTAACCTAAGACTGGCTCTCCATATGACCCAGTAAATGTGCCTCTTGTAGGACTAAGATCCCCAACCACCATGGAAAAAAATGTTGGCTCTCAGTTTGTTTACTTGTGTGTTCACTAATACTCTCAGTCTCTGTTTGCACAATATTGATGCAAAAATATTCTCAGGCCACTAACCTGCAGATGAGAGCTAAACAGGCAGTAATAAAGTTGAGCACTTCAATGCTTATTTTCTTGGCCGTGGTTCAGGGGATTACATGAAGCCACAATGAGAAGATTCACATTAAAAACAATTTCCTCTGCATCCATTTATTTGACAGTACAAAAATTTTGTCAACACAGAACAATTTAAACTGAGTCCAAAGCGCACAGTACGTTCTCCATTATGGGTGCCACAACCCACTGAGCCTTTGTCTGACTCTGTGCATCATCATGGATTCCTCAAACCTCCATCTCTTTTTTTGTCTTCCTTGTTGGGTCCTGGGTTTGTTCCAAATTCAGACAGGACGACCCACTTTTAGGCCTGGTCAGCAAGAGGCACTCTATAGGGGGTAATAGACACAGGAGAGCCCCTGCTGTGCCAAGCTTAGCTTAGCTCTGATGAGTCTTGACAGGGCAGCTACCAAGGCAGAGCCCTTAAATGATGTTTGGGTACCTCCATTGGACTTTGGGAGGGTCTTTGCCTCCCTATCATAAGCATGGAGTTAATGGAGAAAAGGGCTCTTATTTTTAAGTTTAATGAGGTGTACTTTGGATGAATTCCACTAAAGGAATAAACACAACCCCTAGCAGGCCTATACTATTCTGTACGATGTTCTTAATTAAACTGTTTTAATGTAATGAAGTGCTATATTTTACCTTTTTGACGTTTCCATTTTACAGTAAAAATCCTAGTGTAAAGGCCAAAAGAGTTACTTATTGCTGCTGCAGCTGATTTACTCACATGGCTGCTGTTTTCGGTGTAGAATCAACCTCATGAAGACACCTGTAATCCTCAGCACAGGCACAGATCAGCCGCAATGTCCTAACTGGAACAAAACATAGCAGTAGCAATAAATATACACAATATTAAACCAGCCTCCGTGGACCACATTTACAATTTACAGATACAGAAAGAGAGTAGTGATGTTCCAAAACCAGGCAATAAAGAAAAATCGTTTGCTATAATTAAAAACAACTACAAAATTTACTGTGAGAAGAAACAGGATTTGGGAGGAAATCTGTCCAGTTAAATATCAAATGTGGGCTATTATGCATAATCTGCTGCCACCACCATGTTTATACAGTAGCCCAGAATGGACAAACCAGAAAGTATCTCTAAATACAGCTTTTTGTGGCCACCATACAGTAAGTTCTCCTACATGATAGGGCTGTTCAGCTGGTTGCAATCTACAATCTCACCACTAGATACTACTAAATCCTACACACTGGTCCTTCTTTAAAAATTAATACATCGAAAAATAAATAAATAAAGATGTTTTAATAACTTGTAAAGGTATTTTTAAAGATCTGCAGATAGCCTGAAAAAAAACAGCCTGAAGTGGCTAGGATGAGAGTCAGCACCAAGTCTGAGGTCATGGTACTCGGCCAGAAAAGGGTGGATTGCTTCCTTTGGGTTGAGTGAATACACTCCAAGAGAAGCTATCAATCCTGAAAGTCAGCCTTTGTGAGAAAGAAAAAGAACAATGCAATCTGACTCACCAATGCATTCCAACTTCCTCTGTGGACAGCAGTCTGTAATGAGAAGCTTAAGCTCCTGAACAGCAGACTCGTAGGGGTAGGAACCTTGTAGCGCACCAGGGTCTTGAGGGAACAATTTCAACGGAACACCAACATCTCCAGGTGACGCATTCTGGTGCAGCTTCATACTCATCTCAAAGGCCTGTTCTCTTTCTCGGTGGACCTTCCTGTGAAAGAAAGACAAAGGGTTTCAGAGTGAAAACCCAAGCAGGGAAAACAGTTCAACAATGGTGCTTTGTAAGTGAGGTCCTACCAAGCATTTTGGAAGAGCAACAGTATTTGTGGTGAAGATGCCGTTACTGACTATTTGATTTTGCAAGTTTCATGGGAGCACATGAGTCAAGAATTCCAAATTTTACTTTTGACAAGATGTAAAAACATCAATCGCAATTTGATCACCGGACATTAAAAAAAAAAAACAAAAAAAAAAACACTGGTGGTGCAGGAGGCGACTCCCAAGTAGTTTCAGAATTTGTTCCAACACAATAATTGGCTTGTGGGTGGGAACCCTGCAAGGGTTCTCATCCTTGGTGCTCCACTAGTGATTCCTCCTGGTTGGTCAGGGCACCTGCACGAGCAGAGGATGGAACTGGAAGTGGGGGACAGTGTGAACCTCTCACTTGTTAGGTCAGTGGTTCTCAAATTGGCGGCTACAGAGACGTCACAGGGGGCACATACAGTATGACCAGGAGGAAAAATATGGAGTGAAACTCAAGTCAAATAGCTGACCTTTTTCACAGCGGGGACTTTGACATGTGTCATAATAACATTATTAATTGCTACATTGCTTTACAATAATTATGGGAACTGAGCCATTGTTAATGTTATTAGTTACACCTTTTTCTGCTATGACTAATCAAAATAAGTGAAGATGGTGTTTAAAAAGTCATTTGGGTATGCAGAAGAAAGATGTTACAAATAAAACAAGATATTAAGTAAAACATGGATGAATATTTGATAAATAAGAAAAAAAAATATAGGTGATACCCAGTAAGCAAACAAGGTGTAAACACAAAGATTAACTTTATTTTTTAACTTGCACATCGGAGACCTCTTTTCATAAATCTGTCTGTCTGTGTTCCTCTCACTGAAGTAATCATTTCATTAGCCTCCTTTTGTTGCTTGTTTGCCCAGAATTGTTGCTGGTTGATCATAACGTGGTGTATGTATTAAACGATTTTGGCTTCCGAACTGGGGCAGGACAGAACTGGAAATACCACCTTGCAGCTGTTTTATGTGTATTTAGTGTCAAAACTGAAGTTATCACTGTACTGACATGTACGACTCCAGTGAATAATTTCCAGTGAGAAATACGCTATCTTCACTTAGTGACTATTTTTACACAGGAGGACAGAGGACTGATGGACAGCTGAACATTATGTTGTCAGTGATTTTTTTCATAATTTGAGTATCAATTATGCCCAAAAACATGTTTTGAGAGGTCACAGTGACCTGACTTGGCCTGACTTGGCCTGACTTTCTAATTCTAATCAGTTCATCATTGAGACAAAGTGGTCGTTTGGGCCAAATTTGAAAAAATTCCCTGAAGGTTATTAAGATATTGCATTGACAAGCATGGGGCAGACATGAGGTCACAATGACCATGACCTTTGTCAACCAAATTCTAATGACTGACAGCAGTCTGAGGAAGAGCCATTAGCTCGAAACGTCATGCCAATAAATTGTTCAAAGGGGAACTCTTTTGGTGTGCTGATTTTTTCAACTTCTTTGAAAAACTAAAACTAAATATAAACTGCTTTTCATTTAAACACTTGTTCTCCTGTAACAGGTCAAAGTTTGTCAGTCCAAAACAAAAAGAATAAATAAAGTTGTCAGTCTGGAATTTGTCCTTCATGTCAACATCATTTTGTTTTCAGATGGCCCACTATCAGCTGTGACAGAATAAAACCACCTAAACAGTGAAATCAACTCTTACTTCATCATTATTTATGTCTAAACGGTCTCAAACCAAGACGTCCTCTTTCAGAGGAGGAAATACAAAAAATATCATGACACATTTGCATATACAGCTGTGATCTAAAGTTAACATACACTTGTAAAGAACATGTATATCATGGCAGTTTTGAGTTTCCAATGATTCCCATGACCTAAAAACAAACAATCATGCATTTTGGTTCTTTCATAATTTTTTGTAGGTCTCGGAAATGTGACAAAATCTGCTGGGTCAAGAATATACATACAGCAATGCCAATATTTGGATAACTCTCTCTTGACCATTATCACCTCAATTAGATGCTTTTGGTAGCCATCCACAAGCTTCTGGTTGTATCTTTGACCACTCCGCTTGACAGAATTGGTGCAGCCAAAGCCAACAACTAAATTTGTTGGCTTTCTGACACAGACTCTCAATGGGGTCAGGTTTTCGGCAAGGCCAGTCTCCTGGTGATTCTTTGTTGAGTCTTGACCAATCTGACCAACTGTCTCTCAGCAGCAGGTGATATCTTGCATTTTCTTCCTGATCATGGCGGTGACACAACTGTGCCATGCCCTCTGTTCTGGTGAACAATTGTTTTCACTGTTGATTTTGGGATCTGTGGCTGCTTTGAAATGGCTTCAAGTGACTTTCCCTAATTGTTCAAGTCAACGATTCACTTTTTCAGATCTGTGCCGAGCTCCTTGGGCTTTCCCACTGTAGTGTGTGTGGCTGAGTCTAATGAGCATATCATCATATACCGTAATTGGCCTATTTAAATAAGATCAGAGAAATCATCATCTGTAGTTGCTTGCAATCACTCACAAGAAGTTAAGAGGCCATGACTACTAAGAACATTTGATTAGCACAACTTTCTACATCACCAAAATTCGTCATTTAAGTTGCTGTAAGTATATTTTTGGCTCAGCAGAATTTGTCATATTTCCAGAGCACCTGTAATAAATTTATGAAAGAACCAAAATGCATGATTGTTTTTTTGTGACAAAGACGTGTTTCAATCATTCCACCATAGAAAATAAAGAGTTATGGGAATCATTGTAAACTAAACACTGTCATGATATACTCTGTATGCAAATTTTTGACCACAAATGTAGTATTGCAACATATTCTGTAATAATGTTAAAAGACGTGCATTTTAACAGAAGTCAGCAATGGTCATAGTATTAACTGTGCAACACAAATGGTCATTTTCAAGACTCTATTTGAGTATAATGACAATCAAACCAGCAATAGGAGCTGGGAAGAGGCTGACATACTTAGAGTAGCACTGCCACATGCTGGTCATTGAGAGAGCTTGCCTCATACTGTATTTGTAGGAAAAAGAAGTTAATGCCAGACCTTAATTTTTTTTGCTTTAAATACTATATAATAACAAACGTTAACTGTACTAAATGCCTGAACCCCTTCTGACCTCCTCCAACTTTACAGTAAACATGAATTTGAACATGTGACACTGTTTGAAAGACTTAGTTCAGTTCAGTTGGCGTTCAATGACCAATGAGCAACGTTCAATGCAATAAATGCAATGCTAAAAGTCTGCACTGACTTCATTGGTAGCTCGAGGGTCTATAGTGGCCAGCTGGGACAAAGTCTGAAATCCTGAGAGCAGAATGGTTGTTTGTTGGTTCTTCTAATTTTTTTGTATTTCTCAATGTATTAACCTCTCCCTACATATGAAAAATATAAAGCAACTGCTTTACACTCAGTCTCAGGTATACCATCCTGCAAAAAAATCCTCCCTTCATGAAGGTTATAATGTTCATTTTTTGTTGAAGTTGTTTCAGAGAGGTGTTGATTCAACTTTATGATCATTCTGGAGGATGTAGTTTGTGGGCCAGTTGAATTGTACTGCATTATACAGAGAGGTGTTTCTTTTATTTAGCCCACCATCAATAATATAAATAGGGTGAACAAAATAATAGGAACACCTGCCAACACATGTAGTTAGTATTACATATTTGAATGGCAAAAGTGTGAAAATTCCATGTTTAAGACATCAAAGGATGAAGATGTGTTTCAGGTCAAAGGATTTAGGCTGCACTACCTGAAAAGAGTCACCAGGGCGCTCCACAGGGGAGTGAAGAAGGCTTCTTCAATGCTGGCGAGACACAGGTCTTTAGACCTGGCTGTGTTTAGACACTCAAAGGAGAGCAAACACAGTGACAGAAGCTGATCTGAAACATAAAGAGACACCATTACCATTCAATATCCAAGAACTTTTACTTTGACAACATCCAAAATTGAGCCTCAACTTTTGCAACAACAGGAAATTGTTGTGGTTTAAAATTAACATGGTAAGACACTTTCTACATATGTAAACACAAACACATCCATCCTCTATTGTGCTCACCAATTGCAATATGAATGTCTTTGACAATGGCCTTCAGGTGGTCCGTCAGTGCTCTCATCTCCAGCTCCTGGAAGTTTCCCTCATCTTGCTCTACCTGTATTGAGGCATCAGAGGTCAGCTCTAAATCTGAGCCGGTGTCATCTGTGCTGCCATGGGGTGGGGCCCAGTCCAACTGGGTCAGGAACTGCTCCAGATCTTCAAACGAGTTCTCCCGATCCACCGAAACCTGTGTGTGAGGCTCCTCTCCTTCCTCATTGTCATAGTTGGTATGGAGGTCATGAGAGAGTGAGGGGGAGGAGCCAGAGCTGAAGCTCTGGCCGCCTGCGCTACCTCCTACAGTCCTGGTTGGCTTCCTCTGGGTCTCTGTATGATCAGTAACATTTTCACACAAACAAATGTATTAATGTGAATGCAGCACCCATTAGTTATAGTGATCAATGGTGATTTCATTTATGGGTACACATGGCTATGGCATGGTTTCATTGCCATCACAATAGTATCATGTGCATTCTTTTTAGACACACCAGCAGCTTGAGACTCTAGGATGGAAATGTTTGTTAGTCCACCACATTGGTCCAAAGTAAAATACTGTTGGATGGCTTGACATCATATTTGCTACAACTATCATTTGTAGAATATGATGGGTTACTGTAGATTAATCTACAGCATATAAAATAATTACAAATGGCACAACCTTAAAAATCTACAGCAGTAAAATTCAACAATGCTCCATCAGTGGGAGGGACAAAGACACCGGGAAAAGAAGCACATAAGGGATGCATGGATGCAGTTTAAGAGACTTGGGATATACCCCACAACAGCACTGGAGAGTTTCTTCAGCGACAGACTGCTTCACCTAAAATGTGTGAAGGACTATGATCATAGGTCTGTCCTTCCTGTAGCTGTCAGACTGTATAACCAGCACTGCTCCCAACAGACCACATACTCACCAAAACTGACAACTGACTGTACTAATAATGTACACCAACTGTGCAATTTTAGTACTTATTCAGGTGTAATGTCACTTAACACTGTGCAGTGTGTGCTCACACAGGTTAATTTTAATGTCAGTGTGCAAGGTCAATACTTCAATCAGCTGTGTTATCATTCTATGTAAAATATCAATATTCAAGTCTACTGTTGAGTTGTGTACAATTTACTGGATGGCATTTACAGACACAATTTTGATTCCCTAATTCAATTAAGATGCAAACCAGTCGCCACAAAACAAAAACGGACCAAAATGAACAAAATAAACGTCACTCCAGTCTTTTCTAGAACAATCCACCTCACAAACACCTCTGTGGCTCTGGCCTTGATCTTACCGGGATGAAGAAGGTTCTGAGTGCTGTGAGAGGGCCTCAGCGGCAGGGCAGGACTCTGGGGGAGACCTTTACTGACGATGGGGTAGAGCCTGTTGTAAATCCGGTACTGGTGTTTCCTCAGCAGCTTCACCACCGGGTGGTCAGACCGACTGAGGACACAACACATATTTTAGTTTATCTTAATTTGGCCTGAAAATGTTCAGTGTCTTGTTAGACACAGTGCACTGACAAATTTCAATAAGATGTTTTGTGAGAGTCAACAATAATGCAGTTTAGGGGATATGGGCTAAAGATATAGCTTATTGTAAATCATATAAACAGTCATTTTCTTGGATCATTTGGCCAAGGAGGAGGCAAACAATACAGTAAAATAAATAAATATATCAGTGGACATGTCTACTGGCATCTACAGTATAAAACTCTAGGAGACATCCACAGTGTGTACCAACTGTTTGCAAAAACAAATTACATATACACACATGCACACAAAACAATAGTGGCTATTGTGTATCACATTAAAAGAAGCCATCTCTAAAGATATAAAGTTATAAATAATGCTGAATGTGTAAATCTGATAATTTTCTAAGAATGTGTAGTTTTCCTGAGTGATTCCTGAGTAACATGCAGAGGAAAGTCCTGTTTATCCAGGAACACGTGACAAGCTTTATATAATAAATTCATGAGCTGCTTGGTGAAGAAAAAAAAAGGAAAAGTAGAGGTGAGCCTTCATTGCGGTGCTATTATAGGATCTCTGTGTAAAAAGCTCTTAAGTGGCTGAAATGCAGGTTCACCAAGATCACGTTAATGTGTTATATTACAGATGAGTTTTCAGGTATGACTGCAGACTTGACAAAGATATCCTGTAATGTTTATATGAGCATGAACTTTCAGGAACAGGGACTGAATTTCAGCTTCAACAAAATCATTTCAACTCCCTGACTCTATGTCTGGAATAGCTCTAGATCTAAAAACTGGATCACAGGAAAAAGAAGACTTGAACCTCTGCTGACGGACAAATATTACCTTAACCTGTATTATAAATGAACATGTTGCAGTCAGTTACCTGAGCAGGGTGGAGACTAGACCTGACACTAATGTGACATCATCAGGATTCTTCTTCATGTTGGCTTTCCACAATTTTGGCCAATCCTACAGAGAAAAAATATAGATAGATATCTTATTAGCAACTATTTCTACAATTCTGTATAACAATGTTGATTGTATGACTAATTTTAATTCAATTCATAAAATTGATGGTAAATTTGACAATTAACTTATTAGAAACATCCAAACATAAGCATAGATGTGTTTGCCATTTAGTATTTCATAAGTAAGTAAGTGCTATTCAAGGCATCACTATTAACTTGCAATCATAACTTTCATTCATTTTGACATACAGTGATTACAATATAGAGATTACTCTCAAACTTACATGATCTTGCTCATATTCCAGTACATTGGTATAGAGAATACGCTGCTCCTGCTCCTCTGCTGTCATTGCACCAGATGCTGCAAATCGCCTGTAATGACAAACACGCACAGAAAAATATTTACATACAGTCATAATTGTGAGTATAGTTCTTGTGAGTTTTTGAATGAACTGTCACTGATGGGTTTTTTTGTTTTTGTTTTAGAAGCACAGTATGAAGCCTCCATGGATTGATTTGGTGTAGAAAGCCAATTGATTAACAAATATTAACGGATATCGCTGCACATTATTTCAACTTTGTTCCTTTACAAATTGGTCTATTGGTTAGACAGTACATATTGTATGTTTGCTGCCATAACCACTGAACTATTTCACACTTTGTCTGTGTTGATACCAGCTGAATGCCACATACAGTACAGTATATGAATTATACCATCGTATTTCCTTTACAACTTAAGGTAGGCACTGTCAGAATGACCATCATGTTTTAAGATTTTAACAGGGCTTTTACTATTTTTGCTGAAATAGCAAAAGTGACTACAAAGCAACCTCAGAACTGTGTGGCTCTAAATCCTACTGAAAAAGTAGCAGCTCAAAATCTTAAATATTATATCGGGTTCACAGTCTTTGCAAGGATCAAAACAGACAGATCAGATCACAGAAAAATTGTCTTCTCTTTGTGGGCAAAAATTGAACGTGTATGATCAGAGTTGATGGCTTACAGCTGAAATGTGTTCATTTTCGTCCACAATAAACAAGAAGACTGTCTGTCTGTGAATCCCAGTATTCTGTTTGGTTCACCATAATGATTTCCAAAACTGCCTTAACCCTTTACAAAATCTTACTGAGTGCCTTACCCTTAGACAACAACACAAATAGATAATGCTACATGCTCTTTAAGGAAGCTTTCAAATGTATTGTAATTTCATTTCAAGGTTTAGGAGAAGCTGTGAGGAACTAATGTGAGACAGGAAACAAAAACTACTCTAAATTTAGGGGAAAGAACCTGATAATTCACATTATCTTTTAAAGATTCAACATACAGTTTGCATCATTGGTACAATTATACAAACAAATCAACTAAACAAACAATTAAGTATAATTTGAGTCAGCCACAAAGCATTTTCAATAAAGAAATCTCTTGTAGCTCTGTGTTTGAGTCTTATGCTTATAAAGAGACGAGCATACTCAATACTTGTATTGTTTTCGGTGGTTAAAGACACGATGCAGCAGGTGAATATAATTAGAGAGTTTCATCACATGAAGGGACAACAGTCACATGAAGCTCAATATCAACAAAACCAATGAGTTTGTGGTGGACTACAATGCCTCAAATATGATGTTGCTGAAAAGAAGCAACACATTGTGAAACTTGAATGCTTTACACACGTCTTCAACCGAGCAGCACAGATTATCTACACAATCACCACTGTTTGTGGACACCCAAGATTTGTGTCATCAATTCAGTATCCGACCAAATGTGAAATGTGGTCACCATCTGCTCTTCTGTTCCTGACCTGTGGTGTCGAATAATGTGAATAACAGCTAGAAAATTGTTTTTGCAGAACATGATGTCACAGTGAAGCTGACCTTTGACCTTTTGGATATAAAATGTCATCATTTCATCCTATCAGACATTTGGATGAAATTTTGTCATAATAAGTGTATGAAGGTGCCAAAAATGTGGCCAATGTGAGCAAAAACACTCAATGTGCCAGTGACCTCTGACCACCACGTTCTAATCAGTTCATCCTCAAGTACAGCAAAGTTGACATTTGTGTAAAATTTGAATAACTTCCCTCAAGGCATTCCTGAGATATCACACTCACAAAAATGAGATGGATGGATGGATGGACAGGCAACCTGAAAACATAATGCATCCAGCCACAGCTGGTCGCCTGTGCAAAGCATAAAAAAAAACAAAGTTTTAAAACCTAACTTAATGTGTTAGAGAATCATGGTGTACCTGTTGGCCTCTTCCTGTAGCCTTAGTCTTCTCTCCTCCATCTTCCGCTGGAGCTAATGATATGACAAAGATTAAGGAAACTTCCCAATATCTTAGTCCTCACAAATCTGGCAAATTTTGTGATTATGACGTTTGATTGACGTTTAAAAAAAAAATAGGAAACTTGAACACTGCATTCTGTGAATATCAATATTCCACAGCACAGTACAATCATTTTTGTAAACTGGTCACTAGGTCAACTATCACCTTTCCCCACCCTCCTTTAAATATCCTAATTTTATGTTACAGAATTATTAAATTACTTTACAAAATAATAACAATGTGGTTAGAGCTAGTCCAAGTGAGGAGCTGCATCCTGCACAGATGTATGGTTTGGAGATGAATTGTTCAGAAAGATCAAAAAAGGCAAATGAGCTGCCACCAGTGAAAGACTGGTTGTAGCAGGTGGTTTCCAGATACACACCTACATAAATGTGACATATACAGATTTCAGAGCAACGTCATCACAGAGACGCACAAGCAACTAAGGGGCAGAAAGCAGCGATTGTCCACATAGCACAACCAGTGCTGCAAACAGATTTAGCGACTTTTCAGACCCTCTTAGTGACTTCACTTCTTAAAAAAAGCAAGTAGCAACAAATTTAGTAACTTATTCTGCAAACAGCGTAGGGATCTCTCTCTTCCTCTCCCTCCCTTGGGCCGTGCAGGCAGGCAGGAGAACTGTTGTGTCTAGGAGGGAACCACAGATCCATGAAAATCTTGCAAGAGTGATTGCTCTAGGCTAAACCCTGATCTTGCAAGAGTTTTGCAAATCAAGAGTTCTCTTCTAGACACAGAACATGGAGTTGTTCCTAGGGCCTGTAAGCATGTCTGTTTGAGCTCCTCTCTCACTCTTTCTCTCTGGGTCTCTGGTTTAGTGTATTCCTGTACAGAGTATAGATAATCTGGTAATTTCTCAACATTACTGAGAAACAATATATAGATGTAATCGGTGCAGTCCAAGTTATGTCTGTGCCAGCCATGTCGTCACTCTCCCAGACCTCACATAGCTGTCACATGTCTCATTTCTTGTGCAGTATGTTTACAGTAGCTGTCAAATTTCTTTGAAGGCCATAAACATCATCCTGTCATTAAGATTTAGCTTATTGACACTAATGTTATGACCATGTTCCTGATATAGTCAAGTAAGTAGAGGATAAACAGCTTCAACAACCAACAACACAGATGAGCAAAAGTTGAGCTTGAGTAAGTTGAGCAAAATTAACAGGACATGTCAGCAACCCATAAAGTTTTGTGATTTGGCTCCTTTTAGCTAAACATTTATTTGAATCCCAAACTTGGTGGGGTAATTTCATTCAAAGGCCTGATGACTGAAATATATTAATATGATATGAAAGACAAACAAACAGATCCAACTCTGAAAAGGAATTTTGTCATTGAGTAAACAAGGATTTACAAACCATGCAACAAACCATTGCATAACCTCCTCTAAAGGCAGGCTGTACAACCACAGTTCCACCTTGTGACTCTGCATGGCTGATTAACTAGGGTGATTCAGGAAGCCAAAGGAGCGTAACACCCACTGACCTAAAAGCACAATATTCTGTAAACATTACTCAACCATTAACCTTTTTTTTTTTACGTCATATGAGCCTCTCCCTTCTCTTGGAGTGTTTTCAATCAATGTTTAGTAAACATTATGATAAGACCTGAGGCCTGATTTTTGCACTTATGATGGTACGTGTCATTTCTGGTGATCAGGGAGATAAAATTTAAAAAGTAGATATAACAAACAATTGCTTAGAACTGGAGTTGGTCCCCAGGTACTGCATAGTGGGTTTAATGCAAAAACTGAATCTCATTGCATCTCTTCGTTTTCAATGAGACTAATATTTGTCATCTGTCCACTCCTGCACACACCTCACCACTTCCACAAGCTGTGAAAATGTTATCAATTAGGAAAAAAAGCTAAATCACATAAGATATGGAAATTACACATCACACAGTGCCTTAGTGAGAAACTTCATGATATTTGTAAAGCTAGCCTTTCCCTGTCAAGCAACAACGATGATGAGTTCTATAACACAGTGAAAATGGGACACCAGCTGACAAAAGAAGGATACAGCATCCTGTCTGGCTTTGGCTATGATGAGGTTCTCCATCATCTGCCTCTGGAGAGACAACGTCTGCATTGGGGAAAAAATACACAAACATAACAGGGTGGGAATTAAAGTGGAAGTGGGAGTTTTTAACTGGTTATGAAACAGTCTCAGTCTAATAATGATGCCTCTATATTATGTAGATAATAATAATAATAATAATAATAATAATAATAATAATAATAATAATAACTTTATTTGTATAGCACTTTTCATACAAAAGGAATTGTAGCACAAAGTGCTTTACAATCATAGCTAAGAGAATACCCCCCCACCCCCAACCCCGCCCACACACCCACACACAGGATCACACAAACCCATACGATCAGCACTCATGTTACATCATGATAATGAGGAAACACGCTGTCGCTGTCGAGCAGAAAGCTTGTATATTCACAATTATTTCTTTTCAGGAAATGAAAAAAAAAAAAAACCTGCGTTTTTAAACTAACTGAATTGTGATTCATAAAATTTCATTTATGACTGACAGGAAAAAGGGTGGCCAACAGCATTGATTTCAAAAAAATAAATAAATAAATAAAAATGTGAAAATATGGATATACAAGGTTTGCACCTGACAGCAAAAGTAAGTTAATGAGACCACTGTTTGCCATTTCAGTACTGTTATTCTTAACGCCTGCCACCAGGTCAGACTCTCCTTGAAATCAGAAGGAACAAACCTGTGTTGATATTTTTACAGCAAGTAGTACATTAGCCAGTTAAAAATGATTTAGATAATTTTATTTTTGATAGATGTTTATATGAAGTACTTGTGTCAATGGAAACATTACTGCTTTTATCTTGAGGGGCCTAAAAATTAACAAAATATGAAAGTTTTTTGTTGTAGCTTTAACTTGTGGTAGGTCTCTAGCTGTTTTAGAACAAAGGAACACTTTGCAGATCCATTAGATGCGACCAACTTTTCAATACTAGATCATCATCAGGCAATGTTTGCCTGGTGAAGGTGAGGAAGCAAATAAATGTTACATTGCAAGTTAGGCGATGTGTGAGAGTCCTTCTGCACATTTTTAAATGTTAACAGAAGTCAGGCTGATAACACCTACAAATAAAACTCAGTAAAGAAATATTAATTGTCAATGCCATGTCCCATCACACTTCCCCATTTAAAAATTACACATTTCATTAACAACCTTAGTAAATTATAATTCAAATTAAGTAACTTAAAAGGAACAACCTATAAGTTGCTGCAACAAGGATGGGAACAACACAAAACTGAGTTTTTACTCATGACAACAACAACCTAAAGAGAAAGACAGAGTTTTAATCTACTAGTATAGTCTTCATTACCAAAGACGTTTCCAAACATGCACACACCATAAGACTTCGTGTGAATGCTGTCATACTGATTAACTGAACCAACACAAACAATTTAGTAGAAATCACTACTTTGTGACTGTCACCTGAACTTAGGTTTGTGACTTTGATATATTGTTTATATGAAAACGTGATAAATGTTGCCCGACAGGTCGTCACGTTTCAGGATATTTGTTGTGTGCTCTTAAATCTGACCAAGTCATTGAACAGTAATTTGCTCCTCAACAGGACGATCAGAAAATCAATCATGTGAAATTAATTTTAAATCAGTTCAGAGTCACGTCCCCCACGAAGCGAGGAGACGTTCATTAACTAGTTGACATGACTTTACCTTCACAAACGCCTTCAATTTTCTCCAGTAAGCACGGAGCTCCACTTGACGACGAAACATTTTCCGTATCTGAATGACGAGTTAACATGAATTAAAAAAATCTCCACACAATACAGAACTGATATCAGGATGAAACAGATTAGCTTATTAACACTGCAATTAAGAGCATGGCCACCGTGACCAAACGTTATGTTTCTCGATTACCATCATTTCTTCTGTGTCGAGAGTTTTTTCTTATGTGTCGGTTTAGTTTTCTCCCAAGAAATGAACACCAGGAGTACAGAAAGTTTTGCTTTTTAACTGACTCGTTGTCTAGCGTTAAATAACCCATGCGCTTTCTCTACACAGCCCACTCCCACTTCACGTCCCTCAGGTATTCATTCATCGACAAGACGCCGCAAGTTGACGTGGATACCGCACCGGAAGTACCCCAAGAAAGCCAAAATAAAAGCACACACGATGACCCACCATTGCAAAACAGTGGTCTCAACCTAATCAAATTCTGCCAAATAATGTTTGGGCTGAGGAAATTACTTTCTGAAGTTGAAAAAATATAACTATTAAGAGAATGTGTGGAATATTTTTTATAATTGACTAATCACATATAATACTGGAGATAAGGTTTTCACTGCAATTGTTCACACTCATTGGTGTGTCAGATTTAAGGAATTAGAATTGCTTTTCTTTTAGAAAAACAAGTGAAGAAACACAACTAAATTAACTAAGTAATCATAGAGCATTATGTCTGTGGGCATCAATGGAGGAATAAGAAAAAAGTAAGTGAGTTTGGGACTTGTGTGTAACTTGGTTGATTTTGCTGCGTTGGAGTGCAGCAAGTTGTTTTGAAGTGACAGTGGTGTTTAGAAATGTGTCAGATCACTTAACTGTACAAAACACAGTCCAAGGACACAGTCACACAACCAACCAGGGATTCTGAGACAGAAACCTGAGCCACACGCTCACTCATACATGCACACACGCACATTCACTCACATACCAAAGACGTCTTCTGGTAGGCCTGGCCAGGCGTAAGCCTTGCCAGACGAGCTTCATAATTGGCTTTCAACTTCTGGTTCAAACGAGATGCTTCTTCGATGGGCGTCAGCTCCCTGGCGTGCACACACATGTACACACACAAAAAAAAATGCACACAAGCCATATGTCACTTAAAGGGTGTGTCAAAAGTAAATAAAACAATATCTTGCAACCTCTCTACATTAAAGTTTAGAGACTTGCTTAGTGGAGACTACTAAATATTTAAAATCAACATGGCTGCCATTTTCTTAAAAAGTTCATACAGGCACAAACAACAGGCCCCACATTGACCTGATATTAATATGCATCTTGGATGATCTGATCACAAGTGGACAGCTCTAAATACAGATGTGAATGCACTCAGGACACATCTGAGATTCGATCACTTAGACCATATTTAGAGGTGGTCTGGGCCGCATATGATCAAATTCTTTTAGCAGTGTGTATGCAATGTGTCTTGGGCCACAATGAAAGACGTAAAGTTCATAATGTGCTTCATTGTAATGCAAATTATGTATGGATTCTCTTACCTGTGTTGTTGGGTGACAAGAAATTTTACAACAAATTCTTAATTGTTTGGGCCTTCTTGTAAATTTGGGAACTTTTATTCATTAAGTTATGTCTGTTTTTTGTGGAAAAAAAATTGACAGTTTGTCCCAGAGTGCTGACTATTACTGTTGGGCTGCTTCTCAAAAACAAAAACACATTTTGCAAACGTGTTTTATTTGCATTCAGATTGAGGAAGTGAAACTGCTGTCAAAGTCTTAATCAGTTGTGCCTTCTTGTAAATTTGGCATTGTATGCAATAACTCAACATGTTTTTTCCTTGTAAAAAATATATATATTGTGTTGCTCAGAAGAACACAGTATGCCGGGATGCAGCACATCATCTGTGGTTTGAAAACATCAGATTTCCACAGAGTCAGAAAACGTAAAAAATGCGCATTGTACTCGAAGTTCAGTTACAAAATTCCAGTGCATCACAGAGCTGAAAGGTAAATTGGGGCTGATAGAGGACATGTGTATAGCACTGAGCTAAAAAAAAAAAAAAAAAAGGCCAAATAGATTGTAGTGGACATTCAACTGACAAATTGGCCCTAGTGTTTATTTTATTTTTTTTTAAACATTTTTGAAAGTTTGAAGAATACGAAAGAGCAAAAACATTTTAATCGTATTTCCTACCACAGTTCTAAATGTTAGATAACTTAATTTAAGGAATTAAAGTGTAAAAATATCTTTGATCTGGTTTCTCAGTTCAACACATTGAGCTCCAAATGGAAACCCGAAGTGACTGGTTCTTGGAAATCTCTCTTATCCCTGCTGTGCTGTTCACTTCTGAGGCTATCTGGTATTGATTGGAACAACATTTACCCTTCTTGATAAAAAAAACCCTGGCCCTTACTTTTTGCTTGCGTCCTGTGACTCCACTGTTTGTAGTCTCTGGAAGATTTCAGGGGGCAGAAAAGGGGAGAGCTCCCCACCACCATCTGACATAACCCTGCGGTGACCAGTCTTTGTTGGGCTGATTGTTTGATGTCCTGTGTCAACAGGAGTATCAGATGGAGGGACTGTGACGGCAGAGGGGAAACAGAAAACCAGTGTGGTGATTGGCTTACAGGACAAAATCATGTGGCTACACATTGGCTAGTTTTGATTTGTGACCCCTGAGGCAGGCTACAAGTTAGCAGTGATTGAGTATCATGTTAATACAAGAGATTCCTCCGATTGAAGGGGATGTATTCACCAGTGTTTGAAGCGGTGGCGGCTGGGAGGACAGTAATCTGATGGGGTTCTGATTGGCCGGGTGAACAAGAAGAAGACGAAGCGGAGACAGAGGCAGAGAGGTCAGGGGGGTCGGTGCTCTTCCCTATAAATGACTTGGCTCGCTCCAGACACTGCTCAGCCAGCCTCAACATCCGCTCCACCTCCACCGCTACCATCTCCCTCTCCTCTGAGGCCGGGACAGAAAGAACGAACAGAGAAAGTCATGAGAGGTAAAAATCCTGGATTAAAAATCAGATACAGGTCTACTATATAACGGTTACCAGAAGCCATTTGATATCTGATTTGATTTTGTGCAAATAATAGCTACTGTATTCAAGTTGATTCCTTCCAGTCTGGTTACAGTGAGTAACAACACTGGTGGGAGGGGGCTGCTTGTGTTGTGCAAGTCCCAGTGAGTCAAGTGTGGACTGATCCCACCCCCCAGTCTAATGACTGCACAAATAATGTTTGAATATCACTTCTTGCAGGTCAACTAAAGATACCACCCCATCTCCACATACCCATACCAACACAACTGCACATATACATACAGTTAAGTTTCTCTATGCACCTCCCCACCTTCATTATTATTATAATTACCTATTTTTAATATGTATATAAAACTAATGCAGTCTAACACAAGTTCTGCAATAAATTTTATGTTGATGAAAATGATCAGTTTTGGTTGAAACTGCTTTACAAATACATTGATTCAACTCTATGACCATTTTGGAGGCTGCAGTTTGTGATGCTGTTTTACCATTTTGCATTTTACTGAAAAGTATTTCTATTATTTCATGCATTTGATTTATAACAGTGAAGGTCAGCTAAATAACAGACACACCTGTCTGTATGGTCCAATAT
The DNA here is from genome assembly GCF_056507025.1 of Lutjanus erythropterus. Classification (NCBI taxonomy): domain Eukaryota; kingdom Metazoa; phylum Chordata; class Actinopteri; order Lutjaniformes; family Lutjanidae; genus Lutjanus; species Lutjanus erythropterus. The sequence continues at coordinate 11,633,050 of NC_139329.1, forward strand.
AGTTTAACAAAGTATAACCTTCAAAAATGTCATGAAGTTGAATCAACACCTCACTAATGCAGCTTAAAAAAAAAATTAAGGGTTGATTGTTGTTAAGTTACTGTGATTTCTATGTAAAAGAAAAGATTCTGACATTCTGTTACTCTGCCAAACCTGCACATTTCTTCTCAGTCCATAACATTTAAACTGTGTTGAGTAACACAACAATAAGCTAGGAGGGATTTTTTGGAACAAAATCAGAGTGTGTCTTTGAGTAACAAGTCAAAGTCAATAACACTATCAATAATATTGATTTCTTTGTAAATTATTTCAGTAAGCTATCTATGTTCAACTTCAACTGAACTAAACCAAAAAGACAGAAAGATCACTTTTGTTTGCCTGTTTGAGATTCATTTTAATGTTGCAGTTCTTACTGCTTGGCACTAGAGGTTAGTAGAGAGCTGAAAGTTTCTTGATGCAACTTTGAACCTCCTGAGATAGTTAACCTCTATTACAGCATCTTTCTAATTAAACAAAATGTGAATTTGTGCAAATCAAAATCAACTAAGAGAAAAGGGCAGGTGGCCCCAAAAATTCAAGAACAGAACACAGAACAGGACCCACAGCACACCACCGCTGATGTTATCAGATGCTTACAGTGTCTGGTCTGACCACATCACACTGGATAACTCAAACAGTCTCTGCTTTCTAAAAAATCAGCAAATTATTGCCATTTGATAGGATTTTGCTTGGGTGAGCTAAAAAAATAAATAAATAAAACAGGACCTGCAATTATGTTTTACCAGGATCCAAGCAGTTCACAAAAAAAACAAAAGCAAACTTTTTAGAGCCATACACAGACAACCTTAAGGATTAAATGATGACAGAAATTTTGCTCTATGCCAAGCCACTTTTGAGATAACTGGAATCCACCAAAATAGACCTAGGCCAAAATGAACCAGGTGCAAATGCTTTCTCCCAACATCCTCTTGACTCTGCCTACTGGCTGCTGAGCCAGGAGGAAGCTCACAAGCAAATAGGCAGAAAGTAGGATGCCACAAAATTTAAAAAACAAACCAAAACAAAAACCCACTTGATATCTACCATCTAGGCAATGGCTTTGTCAATTTTTTCAGCATTTGAATGAAGACTGTGGAGCTATAGATGTTAACTGATTTAGGATATTTTGAAAACTATAGAGTGATAGAACACAGGTTGCAGTGAGGCAAACGTTTGTCACAATTCAGTGGATGTGCTGAAAAGTGTTCAATTGTAAAATGTCTATAAATTTAGATTTCTTGCAATAGGTCTCACCTACTTTAATCAATCATTACCAAATTTCATGCATCGGCTATGTCTGGACCCAAGACTATGCAAAAAGATTTTCATCCATGCAGCCAATTAAAAGATATACTAACTTTAACTTTTTGGTTGGTTGAGAGGGTTACCTTAAAAATGTATTCCCATACAGTTACTAATCACATGTTAAAAAATGTAATCAGTGACATAATCCAAGTATCACAATATTAAAGTAATGTTACTTGATTACTTCCCGTTACTTTTGGATTACCTCAACACAAAATATGGTGAAATTGTTTAGACTAATATAGTGTTTTTAGGGCAACAACTAACGATAATTTCCATCAATTAATCTGTCGATTATTTTCTCAATTAATCAGTTAGTTGTTTGGTCGATACAATGTCGGAAACTTTTTTTTTTTTATTAAAAAATGACTCAAAATGAATAATCGTTTATCAAAATAGATGGATATTAATTTAATAGTCAATTAATAACATGTTATTCGCTGTACCTCGTTGTAAGTGTTTCTGTTTGTTGTTAGGTTTATTAATTTGTCCAGCTGGTCCTTCCTTTGTTGTGCACAACTGATTGACAAACAGTACACTTTTTTACACTTTCAAATAACATGCTGACTTAGGGCAATATAGAAAAGCTACTTCTTCAGCTACTTATTCTATGATAAAAACAACTTATTGTATAACTGTGAGCTATAGAAAAAAGGCTCATAGTGCTAGGTAAAGAAAATAAAAGCCTTTCACAGTCTCTGCTGATGTGTTAGTTCTTACAGTAAAACCTAATGCGACAGATCCAGCTGTTACACATCTGGATGGAGGCCCTCAGAAGTGGCATGCTAACTTCCTTGATTAATATGAAATGTTGTAGTAGCAGTTGTTAAACTTGCTATACAACAGACTTTTTGACTGGACCGCAGCAGCAGACAGTCCTAATTACATCCCAGACATTCCTCAATTACGTCCTCAGGAGAACATTGTCCATACACAGAACAGCCACATGCTAGGTTTCAACCTAATCTTGTTAACTGGGATACAGAAGAAGAGATACAGACAGATCTCTAGATGGATGTTTCATTTTTTTTCAACAGCTGAATGAAGGCCCATTGAAGAACTCTGTACAGTACGTAAAATTGAATAAACACACTAAAGAAGTAATAAAGTAAGCAATCATGAGGTTAGCTATTTTATCGTAAAACTCAATATATATCTTTATCATCAGTCACATACAGTGTGTCAATAATCAGTCAATAATCTTACTTTGTGACCCAGCTTCGTCCAAAAGTGCTTGTGATATGAAGTTGATAGTCCGCAGGTATTCACAGTAAGCTTCCTGTAGAAAGACCACAAGCAAGTTTTATCTTCTCATTATTATGGTATATATGAAACAAAATAATAACTATTGCCAATGACAATGACAACACAACAATAGTAACAAGTCAGACGTCACAGTTTTCTTTCACCTTATCATAGTGTGATGCAATTCTAAAAGTCTGAATGACCAGTTATGTGTTATTTTTTGCTTATTGAATTGTTTTAACTGAAAATTGTCTAAACACACTCATGAGTCCAGCCACTTCAAGATTTATTTCCAACATTTTACAAGCCAGTTGGACAAAATTTTACAAACTAGTAACTATTCTTTCAGGTCATGACTTGACTTAAGTGATTAATTGATTATTAATCGATTATTAAAATTATTGCCATCGCTTTTAATATATGATTAATCCTTTCGTGTAATGTTTTAAGAAAAAAAGTTATCTGATTTCAGCCTCTTAAATGTGAATATGTTTTTGGTTTCTTTACTCCACTATGACAGAAAACAATATCTTTGGGTAAAACAAAACATTTGAGGACATCATCTTAGGCTTTGGGAAACACTATTTTCTGACATGTAAAAACAAACAACTATTGATCGATTATTCCAGAAAATAATCAACCGATCAACTGACAACGAAACTAATTGTTAGTTGCAGCCCTAATAACGAACATACTTACTTTCTATTACGATGAAGGCATAGAAGTTCGACTTTATTATTATTGTAATACTAAACAGACTACTTCTTAAGGTTAGTCTACAATTATATTTGTGATATTAATTCTAATAGTGCAGACATTTAGCTAATGACAAGTAATATTGCCCATTAATAGAATAAAAAGCGTTGAGTCATTGAACGCGTCTTGAGTCCCAGCAGGTGTGTTTACATGAAGCAGTTGAAGTGACAGGTTACATCGTTAACCATCAGCTCCCGCCCCCCTCCGTCTGTTTACATCACTACACGCTGTTTCCTGTGGCCTTAAACCTTCATCTTATCGTTGCAGTCCGGTTGTGAGGTACACTACCTTGTGTTTGTTTCCTCCGTCCAGCTGTATCGCTACTTTGGCCATTTTCATGGCATTTTGAAGGGGCTTCGTCCCACCGTCAGCTGTGGCCATGGTTAGTTAGGATCCTCTTCCTCCCCTCGCGGTTCTTCCTCTTCGTTTTCACACATGGCACATTGTAAATGAATCCTGAAGGTCTGCCACCTACTGTACAGGCAGAGTCAGTGCGCTAATCCAGCCGAATACTGAAATACACACAGATACAGGACGCTTTATTTGTCAGCTGCACTCAGTATTAATTAAACAATTTAGTGGTTCAAAGGTTGTATTTTTTTTTTAAATACTCCTTGAAGTATTTGAGACTTGCTCTTCTACAAGGCAGACACAAAACTAGGCAGATTTTTCCAAATATTTTTCTTTCTTCTGTTATCTTTGTCTTGTTGTCTTTTATAACTCTATCACTAACTGTATCATATTGATGTATTATTAACATAAGAAAAAGGTTTACTTTTTGCAAATACCTCGTAGGAGCACAATGCATGTCAGCATATATCAAGATGACAGTTGATGTCAAGGCAAATTGTTTAAATAAATAAACATTAAAAGGAAGTGATAAAAAGGTTTTTGTATAATAATCAAAATAACTAAAACAATCTGTGTTATTGGAATCAGGCATAACCCATATGGACAGATAAGTGTCGCACAACTTCAAATCATTTATAACTGGCCACATGGTGGCTGTGGTTGATTCAAGCTTTGGCCTAGTTTCCCACCAAATGTGATTACTAAATTTGATAATTATGATGATTATTGTATTTGTGTGACAGTTCTCAAGAAAGGAGGATAAAATGATTTCCAGTGTACATGCAACAACAACATAAGATTACCCAGTGACAATGATTTTTACTAATACGTATATCATGCCCAGTTGCAACCAAGTCACACTAGGCATCATGCTGTTATTATTTGCAATTACACAGTGAATTTAAGAGTTATGATAGTTGTTTAACAGATCACACGTGAAAGAAATAGACAACCAACTGCATGTCAAAACCTTAAACTTAGGCAGAAGTAGTTGTGACCTGTACTGAAAGACTGGACCACAGAGTCCAAGAAAGATGCTGGCAGCAGTTTAACATGCTGCGGTTCTGCTATTGTTGTTCACTTCACCCTTTTTCTCATAACTTCCTGTGGTTACTTTTGCTATTATACTGTGACTTACTAGGCTCTAACTAACTGACAGGACTGCACTGCATCTAAAAAATGACATGTCTGGCATTAACTTTTAGACATGAAAAAATAATTGAAAGATTGAATCACTGTGAATAAAAAGATCTAATAACCAGTGTGCAGATCCTCTCTCTTTTTTTAAATGTAAAAAAAAAAAAGAAAGAAATTAAAACAAAATGGACCCACTGCCTGTAAAAAAACACCCAAAAAACTATGCCATATATTTAATATGTCACACAGCTGTTACAGTTCTCAGATAAATCAAGTCACATTCAACATTTCTATATTTATGCATGTTTATTTTTTACTTGTTTTTCATGATTGTATATGTTAATACATGAAATGAAAATTGAATTATTAAGAATAAAGCAAAACAAGGTTGCATGGGATTAATGATGAAATAGCTGCATGAAAGTATACAAATCATAGCTTTTTGGAGAAACATCTTTTCACTATTTAATAAAAGATGCTCTCAAGAATAGATTGTTAACATCAGACACAGCTGTATCATGGCCGTCTGATTGGCTGAAGATGTTTGATCATTTAAGCTGATCAGCTTGTTGTTGCTCAAAAGCGTCCTGCGCCCAGCTCAGATTCTGGCTCACGCAGATCTCATTCCCTCTGGCAGTACTGACCCTGTAAAAAAAGATCCATAACAGCAGAGTTAGCACTGGATAATTTCATAGTCACAGTCTCAACATTTGGTCTGTAATGTTCTTTGAAATGTAATATTCATTTGCTTATTTTATTCCTGTTTTGTGCTCAGACAAAAAACAACAGAGACTGTGGTCACTGCTCAAGTGAGGATCAATCTAGTGACATAAACAAGTGTCAAAATGAAGCACAAACATACACAAATCCCTTTTCTTGACATCTGCTGTGAGTCTTGGTGATGGAGATAATGTGCGTCTGTGGTATCTTTCCCGTAAAGAATTTAAAGCAGCACGATGCAGGTGCGATTTCATTCACTCCATGAGCTGGAAAAAAAGAGGACCATTTAGCAATATACATAGACATTCACCGAACCCAAGACACAACAACATGCTGGCAGCATTGTGCACTTCTCAACAGAGGTGTTCAGTACACAAACACAAATGTTTACAACAAATCCTTAAAGTGAACTGACAATAACGAATCATTTCTGACTGAATCAGAGGCTTCCTGCATTGAAGCTCTGAAATAGCAGGATGACAAATTTACAGAAACACTTATGATGATGCATTTCTGTTGCAAACAGGTGATTACTGTGTTAAAACATTGCTTATATAGTCCTACATTTATACTAATCAAACATTACAATACAAGTAACAGTTCAATCCAAGAATGAACTAATGACAGACAGAAGCAGTGCTGCAAAGTCACGGTATCACGAAGGGTAATTTGATGTAATAATAATAATAATAATAATAATAATAATAATAATAATAATAATAATAATAATAATAATAACTGATATTCAAACTAATGTATATTTGAATGATGATGCTGTTGTTTACCTTAAAAAAGTGAATGAGCTACATGTTGAATGACAGTGAATCTTTGTTTAGAGTCACTAAACTTAAATAAATATTCCCTTCTAAACAGACCTCCGAATGGTGCTTCTAGTCTAGAAAGCAGAATGGCAGACTTACGAATGGCAGTGCAGTAGTAAACAGTGAGCAGGAGCAGCAGCAGTCCCGCTGTGATGCTGAGAGTCTTCATGATGTCCTCAGTGATGCTGTCTGAAGTGATAGACTGATGTGTCATACAGCAGCTTGTGCATTCTCATATATCTACAGCTGGTCTGCCGGGATGAGGGTTGCACAATTTTGGGTGGCAGGAAGTTTGAGGGATACCCCACCATAAGATTAAAAAGATTAAAAATAAAGCGCCAAGCAACATTTCATCAAATGCTCAGTGCTATCTTTTGATCTGTTGTAGCATAAAACAGGTTAGCTTCACTCAATTTTTGGATCCATGATTACCCAAAAACACTCAACAATTTAACCATGTTTAATACTGTTGTTTTACACAACTTCAGACCACAACAAACAGATAAAATAAGGTCTCTCTAAGGCCATTTATTGGTTTTGGGAAAAACAATAAAATTCCCTATTCCCATTTAAGCAATTATATGTGATCCCTTATTGATGGCTAATTTATCATTTTTTAATTTCCATTTATTGAGCCTCCCCTGAAGCTGTTTGTCCCCTCGGGTGGCCCGCCTCCCACTTTGAAAACCTCTGAGCAGAGCAGAGGTACAGTGGTTTTGGGAAATTTTACTGCTTTTACAGCACAACTAATCTGCATTTGCACAGACTTTTTTTTATGTATTTGGTGTAGTTTGAAGTTGTGTGAAACAGCAATATTAGATTATATTGGCTCAATTGTTTCTTGTCTATGGGATCAAATATAATCATTATCCCTTTTTCCAAGCTTTGTCAGAAAGGAGGCCTTACCATTGAAAATAAACATGTGTGTGTGTGTGTGTGTGTGTGTGTGTGTGTGTGTGTGTGTGTGTGTGTGTGTATGTGTGTGTGTGTGTGTGTGTGTGTGTGTGTGTGTGTGTGTGTGTGTGTGTAACCTCTCCCCCCAATAAATTAAGTGCTGCCTACAGTAAATCAAGTGACATATACTGCTACTGAGACATCAAAATTGCACATAGCACCACAGACCCGCACCATTTCCTGATACTATCAGGACAGACAGGTTTAGCTGATGGTGACTGTGTAAGTGTGATCACACAGAGGCACAAAAGATAGATTGTGTGAGATACACAGCATTTCTCATATGAACCAGTGTTTACTGTAGCCTAACAAATTTGCAAGTCATCATAAATCTTTACTGATCTTATCACAAGTAAATAGCTTGTGGTGTGATCTTGTGCAGGGCAGTGTTAACTAAATGGCTGCAGATCCTTTGATTGTACTCATTACAGTGATACACACCCCCTATGACCTTTGACCTTGTAGATATAAGATCTCATCACCTAATCCCATCAGATATTTGTGCGGAATTTTGTCATTATTTGCATATTTAATTGCGAGTTATGGCCAAAAATGTGTTTACTGAGGTCAGCATGACCTTTGACCTTTGATCACCAAGAAGAAATCCCCCCAAGGTGTTCCTGAGACACATTCACAAGAATGGGATGACCTGAAAAACATATTGCTTCCAGTGATAAAAACATAAGGCTATAAAAGTAATTTATTTATTTATTTTTTAGAGAATTCTGAATCATAGAGGTCGTTCAGCATACAGTCATTTATGTGCACAAAATTGGGTTGATCAGTTTAGTAGTATTTGAGATTAGCTGCAGACAATATGTAGTTGCAGTGATCATGCATACACAAACACACTCGCACTCACTCACTCACTCATACACATGTTGCCCCTCCAGGATTGCACCTGACAGGGATAATTATGGGTATATTTTGGATGAACTAGATAAAATATGAAAGGGTTTGCTCATACTGATGAATTAACAGTCAAGTCTGAATCTTTTTAGCCTCTTTTAGCTCATTGTTTGATTGTAGAGCCCAAACATTCACTGTATGATCTGTATGTCTTACTCTTGTTTACTGTTTTCATCAATGTCTTTTGGCAGTTGTTTCCAGATAAATAGCTCAGATTAACCTACAGTACACAGCTTTAAATGGCAGATAAACAAATGTTATCCAGACTGGATTTCTTTAGTTGACTTCAGCCACTGACAGGCTGTTATCTGATTATTTATAAAAGGTCTGAACTGGACATGCATGATGTGTTGTGCTCTTACCAATACATACTCTACTAAAAAAAAATACACATAACCAGTAATATAGCTTGCAACTTCAATTTCATTTTATTTAAATATTTTTTCTGTTACATCATAAAAACAAGTCTTCACACTTGTGGGCCTGCAGAACCAGGCATTGATTTATCACAGTACTACACAATAGTACATGTTCAGAGCTGCAGACCACTGCCCTCAGTGTTGTGGAGCTGATTGTAGACGTCCAGAGCCCACTGGAGAGCCTGACTGTAGCACACCTGCATTCCTCTGACAGTCTGGACTCTGTAAAACATACAGAAGAGAAATCTTAGTTTATCCACCGTCTTTTGTTCATGTTTTAAAGGAAGTGTAATTGATTATTATGGCTAGTGTGGCCTGGTGACAGAGCCTGTCTGGAGGTCATCGATTGTCCATCTTTCTTTTCATCATTTTACTATCCATTATGAAAGAAACAGAAGAAGAATGAAGCAGAAACTTACATGAATGCCTGGTTCAGACAGGAGCTGTGGGTCTTGGTTATGGTAGAAATACGGTTTACTGGTAAAGTGCCTGTGTAGAAGTTGAAACAGCATCTTCCAGGTGCTGTGCTTAACTGTGCAGCTTTAGCTTTAAGGGAAATTAAATGAAGTCAGTATAAACATGTCAGTGATAAACCTTCAAACAAATATGACGAGGGACAAACAGAGATCACTCACGCATGGCGTTGCAGCAGCAGGCAGCGAGCAGCAGCAGCCCCAGAGTGAAGCAGAGAATCTTCATGATGCTGGTGTTCTTCTTCTGTCTTTGCTGTGATCGACTCTTCGCTCTGTGTCCATATAAATCCTGTTCCAAACATGAGGGCAGAATTTCCCCCACACCTCCTCAGCTTTCCGCCTCGGCTGTTGCTGTCTGGTTCTGGGAAGGAAGTCAAAGTGAGGGGACAGGCCTTGGTTTTAGAGATCACAATCACCTCCCCTACCACAGAAAGTTTTTATCTTTAACATCTCTGCTTTTTCAGTCTGTGGAAGGGTAATCATGAACACTGCTTCTTCATACACTTTGAAACAGGTGTTAAAAATAGCTACAGGGGAAAAAGCACAAAACAAAGTTTTTGAAGTAGATTTAAATTATTTTTATTCTTATTTTGATATATTTATTTTCGTTATCACTGATCTCATGTTAGCTTAAATTCATCTTACTCTTTTCATATTTACATATTTCACCTTTTAATTTTCCACAAGCACATAGCAACATGACTTGAATCACAATCTAAATGAACACAAAACAAGCAAACTGGTCAAAAAAAATATCTTAAAACAATTCAAATTCTGAATGTTAAGGCTTGGGAGAACAAAGAGTGGCAGGTTGATATTACAGCCCCGATACACATTTACCTGTACAGTTCAACAACCGTGGTAATAAGAAAAATAACATCAGACATTACATGAGATAAGCAAAATCAGTACAATAGGCAGAACCATGAAAGACACTATCAATACGATGTCACTATCATCATAATCACCGGCACATCAAAAACCAAAGACCATCATCATCCTCATTACCAATAGTAGTCACATTAGTCACAACAGGATTCCAGCGCTGCCATCTACCTCCTGGACCTGAGTTTAGGAGGGAAATGGCAGTGAGAATGAATGATCTCCTAAATCTGTTGCTCTTTACAGCAGGAAATCTAAACCGAGATCCAGAGGGAAGAATCTGGAACTCAGAGTGAAGGGGGTGGGGACCAACTGCTAATATTGTTTTGGCCTTCCTCAACACCTGTCTGTTGTACAGGTCAGTGAGGCTGCTTAGCAGGACGCCCAGAATTTTACTACTAACCTTCACTGTTTTAGAAAGAGCATTCCTCGAACTTAAACTAAGATTCCCAAACCAACATATAAAAGAAAATGTCAACACGGACTCAATGTAGGATTTATAGAAGATGGTCATGAGGGCTTCTCAATATTTCTAGCGTGTAACTCTCACTTAATTACCTATACAAATGTTTTACTTGTCTTTTAATGTCAAACTGGGAACAGACCTTCCATTCTTCTGCATATCTCATAATACCTCCTGTTAAATTTCTGACACCCTGGAGTGTAGTGTACCAGCTGCTGAGTTCCTTCACACCAGAGACAGAACATCACTCTGTGCAGTTCAGCCAAAGACAGTATAACATAAGGCAGTGTGTGTGATGAAAAAACAACAACAAACAACAAAAAAACAAGACGAGTATAAATTTACTGTATAAAATCTGCCCATCTGTTTACTAATTTATTAACACAATATATATTGTGTTTTTAATCCAACAAATTAATGAGTGTGATAAAAAGTCAATTTGGTTATGTACTGGACTGTGTCTTGGCTGGGCACAGTGATTTAAAGTAACAGTTCAAAAAACAAACTTTCATAAATACATATTTGCACAGACTTTTTTATGTATTTGGTGTAGTCTGAAGTTGTGTAAAACAGCAATATTAGATTATATTGGCTCAATTGTTCCGTGTCTTTGTCAGAAAGGAGGCCCTACCATTGAAAATATAATAATTGTGTGTGTGTGTGTGTGTGTGTGTGTGTACCATTTCCTGGTACTATCAGGACAGAAAAGTTTGGCTGATGTCGGGATGCTTAAGTGTGATCACACAGAGGCACAAAAGATAGATTGTGTGAGATACATACATTTCTCACATGAACCAGTGTTTACTGTAGCCAAATTTACAAGTCATCATAAACCTTCACTGATCTTATCACAAGTAAACAGCTTGTGGTGTGATCTTGTGCAGGGCAGTGTTAACTAAATGGCTGCAGATCCTTTGATTGTACTCATTACAGTGATACATTTATATATGTATGTACGTATGTATGTACATATGTATGTATGGCCTTCAAAGAAGGCTCAAAGTTCACGGCTTTGAATATGTGGCATATGAGAGATTCAAAATACCAACCACCAAAAAAACATATTGGTTTCTGACTCCTCCAGGGTAAATTACATTTTTATGAGTCAATTCCACCTTGCATGCAAATCTGTGTGGTGCCGACCAAAGTAACGGAGATAGCATGACAGTCACAAGATCTTATCGCAGCTGTTTTCAGATGTTTACACAAACCCAAGTTTAGCTATGCAACTGTGACCTATTTAGATCACTTATATGCATGCATTTGCAACACCATCATCACTGTCTTGCAGCCAGGTGAACACACACAAAACACATACAGACCTGTTCTTATTCAGAGACACATGTGAGAAGCAATATCATTCTGCCTAACACTGAATTACTTTGTCCATGTCACTCCCTGTATTTCTTTCAGTAATATTAAAAAAGCAACTTGGTTATTTTCCAATTTTCATGGAAGAATAAAACCTATTACATTAAAAGATCACAATTAGTTTAAGAATACAAGAAGGGTGATATCAAGCAAACTTTTAAGATTAACTGAGAAAAGCATATTTGTCACAGCCAGATTTCATGTGGTTTCACATAACAAGATCTTTGAAAAAAGAGTTTCTTTTAAAATGTGATATTTTTATTTATTTTATTTTATTTTATTTTATTTTTTTTTTTTGTTATTTTTCTAATTTATGCCAATTGGCTAAGGAATGGCTGTTGTGATGTTCTGATGTGTATATACACATCTATATGTATATCTATTATGTATATACAATTAAATTCTCTTAGTTTTACTTTTTCAACTATTTTGATAACCTGCTGCTGGTGCTGGAGCCCCTGCCCCTTTGCCCCTTGATGCCCAAAGTGCCCTTTTGTCAAAGTGTTTTGTTTGTTTGTTTGTTTGTTTGTTTTTTGTAAATGTGTGTGTGAAAGTCTGTCTGTGTGGCCCAAAATAATAAATAAAACAAAATAATAATAATTTAGATCTACCCTCGGTTGGTCACATGATCCACGTAGACGTGCCCTCACTGCCCTGACGTGCCCAGATGTGCCCTGTAGCTAAGCGCTGCAAAGTGTCCCGTACGGATCGCCCTCTACGGTTCGGCATGTGATCCGCGGACCACATGTGAGCATCATAGTTTTACTGTCACTGTTACTTTTGTATAAGTTATATCCAGAGTTGCAGTGAACAGACAGGACAGATGCTGCTGTGTGCAGCGCATCTCTGTGAAGAGCGACTGATTTAAAAGCGTCACATCACCTTGAGTGAAATCCAGACCATAACTTTTTTCACTGATGTAACTCTGCTATCACCAAAGAAACAGATCATAAAACTGTGATGTTTATTGAAACTTTGGTGATATCAGCTGTCTTAACTTCTACACAGCTCCTCTCTGCTCACCGCTGCAGCTCTGTCTCACCCAGTCTGTGACACAGTGTGTCTGCTGATTGATTGATCATGACTTTTAACCAATCAGATGTGCTGCTGTAGGCGGGACATTGAGCCAGACTACAGAGCGTAGTTGTGTATTATACTGTACAGTGTATAATGATCTAATATATGTACATACAGCACTGTATAAGTTTGAAGTTTTTAATATTATTACCATTATCATTACTATTATCATTATTATTACATTACATAAACTATGGTGATAATTAGAGAGACAAAGATCAAAGGCAGGTGCATTTTTAAAATAATTTAACCCTAATCCCACCACTTTTTTCTTTTTTGCTGATCTGAAAATTTATCCGATCCGTGACTCAAAACCGTGATACGATCCGTGAGCATCCTGTGTGTGTGTGTGTGTGTGTGTGTGTGTGTGTGTGTGTGTGTGTGTGTGTGTGTGTGTGTGTGTGTGTGTCTGACTCTGCACACACTTCTCATAAGTTATAGCCGCTAGTTAACCACACACAGCCTGCTGAGAGGAAAAAGTATGTCAGGCATCTTTTTGTTTCTATATGTCTTTTGTCGTGGGAAAAGTGCATTAGAGAGTTGTATCATTTTACTGTCAAGTGAGTTGCAGTGTTTTTCCTATGTTTCTAGAGGCAATGAGGCATAGGCTGTTATTTCACTAAAACGATGCAATGTACATGCATATTCACATAATTTTGGACTATTACAGTATAAATACAACAACAATAACAATAATAATTAGAAGAATTTGAATTGTGATTTTCTCAACCTCTCATTTAAACATATCAGTACTTGTTTATAACATTTGTATATATACACACAAATTCAATATAATATGCATAAATATAAAATATATAACTTTTATAACTTTGCTGTCTTGCGCAAAGTGGATAGTCAAACTGAATAAAAGCGCAAATATATTTAAATACATGATTTCTATATAATTTAATTATTTTTTACTTTATTATTAGCACTATGAATAATAAAGGGCAGATTATGAATCAGCACCATGGAGCAAATTCGTGGCCCCCTTTTAACTTTGAGCACCTGCCCCTCCAAAGGTCTCTGCACGGCCCTGCAGTTTGGCATGTTGGGGCTTTAGGAGACTTGCATTACACCAGATGAGCAGTATGGAGGCATTTTATGTTTTTCTTTTCTGTTGTTTTTTCTGTTTGAAAACTGGTCACCATTCACTTCAGTAGGTTGAGAGATTCTGCAATACTATTTTCCTGTGAAACTCCAGCAGTGTTTTGTGGACTGAAAAACTAAACCAGCCAACTGGCATGAGGATGAATGGATAATAAGTGAATTTTCATTTTTGGGTGACCTATCCCTATCCCCAATAGCCACTTACAATTAGTGGATAGTGTTTACATTTTGAGCCTGATGAATCCTGGAATTGTCATTTTGGAATATGCCCGTGCAATCAGGGAAGAAAAAATCAATTGATGGGAAAACCTATGCATTCAGTATATTCAGGTAGTAAGCTGACCTAATTTTTTGGGCTCATAACATTGCTGAACCTCAACCTGAGCACCTGAAGCAAGCAACCCTAGATCATGACATTGCCCCCCATCACTTCATCTGCCTCTCCCTGATGTGCCCATCACTCAGGAACAGGGAAAATCTGGACTCATCAGACCACATGACCCTTTTCCATTGGTCCAGAATCTAATCTTTGTGCTTTATGCCCCTAAACTGAAGCTTTTCTTCCAATTAGCCTCACTGATAAATGGCTTTCTTAAGGCTTCACAGCTGTTTAGACTCAGTCCCTTGAGTTCTCTTCACGACTACCGTGCTGATTACCAGTGTTGTAATTTCTAATAATCATAATATAAGTATTTCTTTTTTCTGGTGTGGAGAGGCCACTTTACCTCAAACAGCCTCTTTCTGCTACAGCATTTACCATACCATTTTCTCTTCTAATTACACAATGCTATGTATTTTTTCTATTCTTGACTTCTCTGTAACGTGAACAATTTCTTCCTGGTGATCAATAAAATATTTCTGATTCTGATATCTAAGATTATTTACAAATGTTGATTTACAAATGTTGATATTACGAGTAGTTCGTAATTACCACACTAATAATCGACCTGATAGTTGTACATATTCTAAGATTGATATTAGTGTTGCAGTTCCCAGCTGCGGCCACTGGAGGGCAGTGAACCGTCTGACTCTATTCAAGAGAACCATCAACTCCAACAGTAGCACTTCCGGGTTTTAATGTTTACAACTGGAAGCAGCGTTTGGGGCACAGAGCTGTTCTCCTGGCTCATGAATACCATCTTTTATATTAAAAACAGCATGTGCTTGAAGTGCTAGGATTGATATACTCTGACGGTAGGTTATACCACAAGACCGCATTATTTATAACGTGAAGACAAACATTTTGACACACTAGCCAGCAAATGCAGCAGGCTCATCATGCTAACTAGCCAACGTTAGCTAGTTGAAATCAACAGTACCTAGTGGACATAAATTTTTTAATGTCAAAGTTACAATGTTCCAGATGTGTTTGTGTGCTGATTTTAATGGTAATACATGGGAATGGAAATCAGGGTGTCTGTAAATACAGACAACGACGCTGATGTGGAAATATTTTTTATTTATTCATTAGAATATAAATACCACATAGGTTTTGAAATGTAACGCTAACTTTAACTACTTTGTTTTTCTTCTTTTGTAACCTTATGCAGTATTCATGGAACTGAACTGGAAGCTACTGATAGATTACTGAAAATAGTGGTCCATCAAAGAAAACGGATTAGAGTCAGACCAAATAATATTATATGAATAAATTTATCTGGTGATTTGGTTATTTCAACATGTTAACTTAACAACAATATAGGATTGTTTTAAATTGAAAAATACATGTTGATGTGGATTGTTAAACAATAGTAAGTGACTTTACTAAAAGACAAAAGAAAAAGTAAATATTTCTGGACAATATACTGAAACATGTATAATAAATTTATGATATTAAACTGCTTCAATAATAGTTTATTATCGAAAATAGATAAGACTGTGATAAACTCATGGGAATTTACATTACATTACAAATGTTTACAGTGGCACAAGCGGCAGGACTTCATCATCAGGATCAGCTGCCGAGAGGTGTAGAACAAACTATGAAGAAGAAAAGCAGACGCCCAAGATCTAGCAGGACACAGACAACAGTGAGTGTCAGAGAGGAGAAGAGGCCACCTGGAAACAGGAGGAGACCTAGGAAGGCTGTTCCCGTAACCACTGACAGTTTCTACCATGAGGACACTGCAACAGACGAAACTGCTAACTTAGACTTCAGTGTGACAGTAGCAGCTGACGACACACAAAAAAATCCAGAGAACAAGTCTAAAGCTTCAGGTCAGTGTCTCAGTACCAGTCCTAATGTTCTGTCTGTAAAGATAGAAAGTCACACCACACTACATTCAAAAAACTTAAATTTTTATCATCATTGGCATCACTGGCAAAACAGTTTAAATCTTCAGAACGACATTGTCTGTAGCTGCGTAATTCAATTAGTGATAGTAAACAGTGAAAGTGGATTATTCTTAACAAAGTGCTGCTTGCTGGACCAAATGGCTGCTGATTGGAAGACAATCTGTTGATGTTTGATATAACAGAGCCAAGTTTGATTATATTTTTCAATAAATGGTATAATGTCCTTTTCATTTAAATGAGTGTGTAGGATTTAGTGGCATCTAGCAGTGAGCTTGCAGATTGCCAACAGATTGGCCACTAAAAGCGAAGTCTCCTATCTAGAGCCAGTGTTAGGTTTGTCCGTTCCAAGCTACTGTAGAAACATCATGGGCTCCATGGAAGAGGATCCTCACTTTCTGTACACATAAACAGCTAATTTTTAAGGTCACAAACACACAATAATTCATATTTTCAGGAGATTATACACTAATGAAAACATATTTATGAATAATATATTATTCTTTTTTTCATACTCTGTCAATAGAGCCTTGTAAATCTTACATACTGGACCTTTAAGTAAAAATTGCATATTTGAACTCAAAGTCAACCACTTGAAGCAAACAAGACTGATCTGTTGTTTCTCTCAGCACGTAGACTGTCAACTGCTGTCTGTCGGCTCTGCCATGGGAAGTTCTCTCCACGCAGCTTGCGGCACGCCTTCAACAAGTGGCCCCAGGGTTCCATCGATATTATTGACGATGAGTCAGACTCCGCAGCCCAGTCACCCCTTTTGTTCCACACAGACTTCCAGCAACTGGTCGGAGTTCAGTTGGATCGAGACCCACGGTTATCTGAGTTTATCTGCAAGAAATGCCATGCTAAGTTCTACAAGTGCCACAGCATCCTTATCAGGTTTCTGCAGAGAGTTAACCTCCCACCAGTCGGAAAAGAAAATCTAAAGAGCCGGTGAGGTCAAGTGTTACTTTAAAAGTGTGCATTTATTGCAGGGTTTTTGATTATTCAGGCAGAAAATCTACACATAGAACAACTATTTGTTTCTTTTTCAGGGAGAATGCAAAGTGTTCAGAGTCCACAGTAAACCATGGATCAACAAGTAAAGAAAAGCTTTTCTTCTTGCCACTTTTGCTCCTGTTTACAGAAATTACATTTAAAACAAGTCAAGGGACTGCATTACTCAGTTGGGACATTTTGCTGTTCTCTTTCAGCACCACCATCCTTTACCTCAGACCCTAAGTGCCTCCACAGCCTGGTTTCCTGGGCTCACCACCACGGAGAGGCGTGCCGCTCCTGCCCCAACCTGAAGGAGGTACTGGAGGGCCAGTGCTGGGGCTCCGTCAAGGCCATTTGGGGTTGCGTTGATGGTCACAGATACATCATGGACACTCAGTGCACAACCACTGCCAACCCAGGGTACAGAGTGAACTGTAGCAGTGGAGTACTGGGGAGTGGCAATGGTGATGGTGATGGAGTGATGTCAGATGAAGAGGAGGAGGAGGAGGAGGAGGAAGATGATGATGAAGAACAGCCCAGCGGGCATGGAAGGACTCCAGGGGGAAGTAATACCACTCTGGCTCAACATAGTCCACCTGCAGTCCCAGCACAGACTCAGAGCTCAGCGCTGGATCAGTGGAGCAGTAACACTGAAGGTAAAACTGAGGTCCACAGAAGGTGTGAGGCTGCATCAGACAGATTAGCATCAAGGAAACACAACCAACTCTCCCCTATGAGGATCTGTGATGGATGTTTTTAGATTTGTTTTTGGTCTAGCATTGTATTGTTGAAATACACTCTCATACTCCATATTAATTTTTGATTGCTTTAAGCTGACCCAGTAATGATAATCTGGCCTTTGAAACCCAAGACCAATCCCAGATGGTGATCTTCTCATTTGTAATCCATCAGCAGTCATATTGAACATCTTCAGAATAGGAAATGTTTTTATTCACCAAACAACACAAACACAAATCTTCTGCTATTTGTGTTGAAGACAGCAATCACATAAATTTACCTCAAAGCAAATTATGAGTTCAGCTTGCTTACTCAGGTAATTTCGCTTTGATTAAACATGTTAAAGGCACCATGTGGAGTTTTCTACCGCTAGAAATGGTACATTTTATGGTGGTTGGAAAAAATAAAGAAGTGTAGCAACATGCCCGCAAAGGCAGTGAAGAATATGACTTAATGCAATCATGGATTTAAACATTGCAATTTAATTAATAATTGCAATTAATTAATTAATTAATAATAATTAATAATTAATAATTTTAATTGATTTAGATACATGTAATTCAAATACTCTTCTTTTGCAAGTGTTTCACGAGGAGCTTTTGTTTATTCACTAGAAAACTCACAGGACACCTTGAATGTTATATGTGGATTAGAATAACACAGGAAGGATATCAATGTTGCCTCACACTTGATGATCAAATACCTTGATTTTCAGTACTTTGAATATTTTGGCGTGGCTCCAAGGATGGCAGACTTGGTTTTAAAGACGTGCAGTTTTATGGTGCTGTTGAACTGTGTTGTGTTATATTTAGTGACCACCCTCACTGATATAAATGTGGTGGAAATAAGACAACGTTTTGAACCATTCTTAAGCCCGTTTCTTTAACATTTTATACCAACCAGCCCTGGTTTATTCATGCAGGATAGCAGAGGTTTATGCTCACAGATGAACCAGCCAGACTGTCATCAGTACTTTGAATATTTCCTGCACATGAACACAACCAGTGATGCATGGATATGTCAATAACCTGTTATTATACTGCATTTGCTGTTGACACAGATGTTAAAAACTCATCACTGTGCATCCTTGTAACCGTTTGTCTGGCTAGTTGTGTGTCTGTATGAATCCTTTACTCACAATGTTGTGGTTTCCCCTCCATTAGATTTTACAGGTCATGAGGAGGAGTTGTCTCCTGCTCCCGTCCAGCTGGAGGACAGGGCTGCCGACAGTGGTCTGTCTGACAGGTTGGTCACACTGTGTATCGTTATCACCTTTGTCTTCTCCCTTGTCTTACAAGCACTAGTTTGTGGGGAAAAAACTTGATGCCTGTAGTTTTTGGTCATTATATCTACAAGAACTGTAACTGTGTGTGTGCAGGGTCATCTCCGAGGATGACTTTGAGGAGAATAGAAAAGGAGGGTTATCAGGCGATGAGTTGTTCGAGCCATACTCAGAAAAGAGGTACGTACAGATGTTCTTCAGCAGATGTTGTTGGTCCTTTTAAAACAGCAGACATGAACTGAAAATGCCTGCTGACAGAAACCCAGGCACTGTGTGTATGAGCCTTTCTCTCTCCTGCTAGAGCACGCAGGGTGACGGCCCCCAACAAGAGAAGGCGAAGCCCGAAAGCACCAGAGGAGCCCAAAATCAAAAAGAAACCTGGACCCAAACCTGGCTGGAAGAATAAGTTCAAACCTAAAGGGTACGTTGGCACATTTGTTACAACTTGAATCCTTTGTTTATTTTAATACGCAACTTCAAGTTAAACTACACATTTAAAATTTACATTTTTCTCAGTTAGAAGCAGATTATAGATAGTTAAAATGTTTTTAGTTCATGCTTTGTTTCAGTTCATTTTAGTCATTTTGCTTAGCATACATGAACATTAACAAACTACTGTTGTATTTTTATTTTCAGGGAGGAGCTTCCCAACATCTACAAGTGTCCATATCAGGGCTGTACAGCCGTCTACAGGGCTCCTGATGGTCTGAAGGTCAGAATTCACAGACAACATTTCATTTATTTAAGTGACAAATATTGAGTAATTGGATCAATAATGGTGTATGCTTCCATATTCAGTACTGGGTTCCCAGCCTATAGCCAGCTAATTTCACGTAATTTTCTACAGTAAAAGAATATCTCATATGGTGAATGAAAAATATGTATATTAATATCTTGTTGCTAATGTATACATTTACAGCTTTTAATCTGCATACAGGTACATATGATGTGACATAACTTGCTGAGACAACAAGAATATTCTGCCATAAAAACATCTTGTATGTAACTAAGGGAGATGAGACGATATGACAGGTCCCTGTAAGTGAAGCCAGATCACCCTGATTACACTGACCAAACTAAGAAAAAAACAATAAGTGAAATACATTTTTCCTAAAGATGGTGTAGTCATTTTAGGTAGTTGTCATCACGCTGATGTATTTTTCTGGTTTCTGATGTTTGGTTTTAATTAATTTAATGCAATAAAAAGGGGCTTTCACGTCATGATTGACAGCTGAGCCCTGCTCCTCATTGAGTCTGCCTGCTGTATGGGTAGGACCTCCTTTTTAAAGTGACATACCTGTGACTATCTGAATCTTTCTGTGTGCTCTGCCTCTGACTGAGAAAGTGACTGGTTTTCTTATTGGGTGGGTTTTTTAGAAACACATCAAGGAGCATCATGAGGAGGTGAGAGAGCGACCCTGCCCTCATCCTGGCTGCAATAAGGTTTTCATGATCGACCGCTATCTGCAGCGACACGTGAAGCTCATCCACACAGGTAAGATCAACAGAAAGATTCCTGCTTTGTCATAAATTTGGATGGATGTGCCATGTTGAACTGAATGAACCACCAGGTGTTAATGTGTATTTTGGCTTGTACTTAAGTTTGTCACCTGTGTTTCCAGAGGAGAGGAACTACATTTGTGACCAGTGTGGCCAAACCTTCAAACAGAGGAAACACCTTTCAGTTCACCAGATGAGACATTCAGGTGCCAAGCCACTACAGTAAGTACTGATGATGTTAAAATCTCTGTAGCTTCGTTTTTCCATTTGAAAATTAGAAGCAAAGAGAGAGTACACGCTATAAATGCTAATGTTTTGTTTTTTTTTCATTTTAGATGTGAGGTGTGTGGCTTCCAGTGTCGTCAGCGAGCATCCCTAAAATACCACATGACCAAACATAAAGCAGAGGCTGACTTGGAGTTTGCGTGCCTGATGTGTGGGAAACGTTTCGAGAAGGCCCACAACCTGAACGTCCACATGTCCATGGTCCATCCGCTGACTCAGACCGAGGTGCAAAGAGGCAGCAGTCAGCAGCAGCAGCAGCAGCAACCACTCTACTCTGACCTGCACACCATCACGCTGACCGGGGAGGTGGTTCAGCAAGATCAGGACAGATGACGACAGAGGGCCCAGGTCCAGGTCTGCTGCACGGATACATAGACTGTGGGACAGAGGCCAGTTCTGACCACCTGTGCTGTAGTTTTCATTTTTTTCACATTCAGGTTATGGACTTCGGTTAGGATCTTCTGTATAGCTACTGGCTCTACTGGTTAATACAAAACAGACTTTTATCTTGGTTCCCTACCCACATAGCAAGTTTAGCTCAACTTTTGTGTCATAACATCAAACTGTTGCCTTCAACATAAACGTAGATTTTAGTGGATATTGACCAATCTGTTGATAATTACTAACTTATGCACAGCTCTTTACAGTTTTCCAGAATCACTTCTCATTCCAACATTGATCTAGTTCATTGTCAGAACATCCAGTGTATCTCAAGTTTAGCTTGTGACACACTAGTCTTTCTTTCACATGTAACATCGACAAATGCTGCAGTGCAAACCGACACTCTTCCTTTAGTTTGTGACAGCAAAAACAACTATCTGAAGGCAGAACAAATCTTAGAAATATTATGAGTTTTACATTCGTAATCCTTAAGTTTTTAGTTCTGTTTGATTTGGTGACACCTGTGTTTACTGTGGCAACAACCGCTGTGCTACAGCAAAAACTTAATGAGCAGCTAAATTGGTAAAAATACAACAGAAGAGCATCTGGTGCATCTGTTAACAGTGGAGACAAACAAACTGGAGGTGCACAGCCCCGTCTCTTCATGTAGCAGCTCACTGTAGCTGCTCCCAACTCTTCCATTACTCCCTACAATTTTTTTCTTGTTTTGTAGACGAATTTTGATGAACAGTCACTGTCAGCGCTAATCTCAGAGATAAATGCATTGCTTTAATATGAAGCAGCAACAGTAGTTATTGTCGGGTTTATATTAGCAGTAACTTGATACAGTTGAACAGTAAACACTGTGAGTCATATCAGTGAGATTAAATTACAAACAGTAACACTGGATGCATACTGTTTCCTGTCATTCCCACGTCCACAGGTATGCAATTTAAATCCAGCTCATGAATATATGAAGAGATAATTATAGAGTGTATATACAATGGATGGCTATTGCCAGAACAAATGTCAACCATAAGAATTAAATCAAAGACTGGTTTCATTCCATGCAAATCTTGAGGATCATAACTTGAAAAGATAATGACTACTTCCAGTGCCTCTTAGACATCTGAAGGAAAGATGATTTTATACTGCCTGTGGATCTACACACACTTTTTTGATAGGTGAAGTCCTCAGTAGCAGCCACATAAATGACTGCGTGACCTACAGAAATGCAGTTGTAAGTCCTGTAATGCGATATTCTTGTTACATTAATATATGTAAAGCACTTGTACGTGCTGTATAACATCCTCACAGTGCACATAGTTGTGCAGAATGATTTTCAAGAACATTCAGTTCAGTTTTATTTGGTCACTGTTTTTTATTAAGTTATTACAATGCTAAGTACTCTTTTAAGAGTTTATCTCTGTATTGTAAACAGTGAAAAGGGCTTCAGATGTACATCTGTGTTATTAAGTCCTGTGTGAATTATGTACAAAAAGATGTAAATAAACTGTAGACTCTTTTTTACAAAGCTGAGTATCAACTGTTTTCTGAACTTTACTGGTAAATCTGAACAGTGAAGTGATTTTGATAAATATTTTAACAGGAACATGTTTGTGTTGGAAGTGAAATTTGAATACATCAGAAGCTGGATAGTCAGTTACCATTACTGTCCAAGAGACACTAAAGGTACTGTAGTGAAGTGGGTGTCACAGTTTCTCTGCCTGAACATCAGTCTGCAGCTGTTCAGAGGAAGTCCAT
This sequence comes from Lutjanus erythropterus, assembly GCF_056507025.1. Taxonomy (NCBI): domain Eukaryota; kingdom Metazoa; phylum Chordata; class Actinopteri; order Lutjaniformes; family Lutjanidae; genus Lutjanus; species Lutjanus erythropterus. Next base: position 11,656,317 of record NC_139329.1, read on the forward strand.
CTCTGGACTGAGGCTGTAAGGGTCAAGTTGCACAGAGAGAGCTGCTGCCACCTCTGGGTCCAAGTCTGCACACTGGGACGTCAGCTGAATCCGGAAATCCGCCAGACAGGGAGGAGTGAGGAAGACAAGAGACATAAGTGAAGAGTGGAAGATCTTACATAGTGGTTAAAGTGTGAGGTACATACAGTGTGTTTGTTGGCTACCTGTCTGAGATGGCTGGAGGACAGAGCAGCCGGAGGCATCTGTGAGATCCCTCTCAGGAGAAACTGCTTGGCGTGGCTCAGGATCTGGAACGGCTCCATCTGACAAAACAATTCATAGAGCTGACATCAGAACTTTGGGCTGTGCATATGAACGTTTCACACACAAACCTGACATTCATCAATATTTTAGCTGAATTTGTACTCTGACGACACATTTAGAGCTGCCACAGACCATGCATACACACAAATGATGACAGCCTGGCTGTCAAAATGTTGAAAAATACCTTTTACCTAATTGCAGAGCAAATCAGAACTGCATTCATTAAAAAAGGCTTTAAAAGAAGTCTTAGAGGGTTTTTGAGGTTTATGATTTATCTCCTTTTAATTTCCTTGTTTTAGGGCTTTATCAAATGTCATGATGATCTATTTCTATGTTAAGCACATTGGGTTGCATTTTATGGATGTATTGTGCTATATAAATAATAATGATAATAATAATTATTATTATTATTATTGCTGGGTTAAAGTTCTTGCTGGATGTCATCACTTTCACCCTCATATCTTATTCCACTTATGGAAATTTCCAATAATTTCATTGACTCACTTATCTTGGGCTGACAGATCAGTTGGTCCTTGTATTTCATCTGTTTCCTTATTTTTCTTTTGGTCTGTTATTCTTTTTTCCGCATAGACTTTAATGTCAAGCCATTTCTTTTTCACCTGAGATAGTTTCTCCAGGGACACAACAAGCATGGTTTCAGTTATTGCAGCCTAAAGAATTATTTTTATGAATCACAAAAGAGTTTCTTTTCTGGACACGGGCAGCACAGCTGCGGGTCTGAGGTACAGACTGAATGGGTTGAGGCAGCACTGTTGGTAGAGAAGCAGTGAATCAGAGAAAGAAAACATTATTTCCCAATTGTTTCACAGTGGTTATGACCTAAACACAAAGAAACACTCCCACACCCTGCAGCAAAGCCTGATTCTGTCTGAATGTGACATTGCAACATCACCTCCTCCTCCATGATACTTCTTCATGCAAATGTATTTCCTTATATAGAGAAATGAGGGCATGGCAATATGCAAATTGCAAGCAGCGCATGAGTCAGTCAATGTAGAATAATTCTGATTCACTAACATGCACATGGTAGTAAGAAAAAAGTTTAATGAATCAAAAGGTAATTTTGCTTAGGATCGTCTTTTGTGCACACAGAACATTTCTATGCACGTTAGCGAATGAGGTCCAATGTCACAGGTTTGAGTGACATTGTTATCACCCTGACATAAACTGTCATATGAGGCTCAGTCACCTGATTGTCAGAGGGCTCAGTGGTTGGTGTACTTGTGTGTCCCTCCAGGAAAAGCTGCAGCAGACGGATGTAGCAGGGCACAACAGTATGGAGGAACCCTGGACAACATACAGCTCTCTGTTGCACCTCAGCACTCTGCTGGAGCAGCAGGCTAAACAAACATAAACACTCATTTTTTTGGATTGTCAGTCACATACATATATTGGGAGAATATATTTCATGTTCCTACAGAAGCTCCATTTCCCACCTTCTAGTCATAAAATACTTGAACCTGGTGCATTACTCAACTAATGATTTGGGATTTTTGAAAATATGAAGCAGCCATAAATTTACTTTCCTACTGTCCAGCTACTTTTGGTCATTGTAAGTTTAAACCTATTGCCTGATAGATAGATAGCCTAACTACACACAGTATCCACAGTGAGTCTAAAGGTGGAAATATGATGCTCTTAAAACGCTACTTGAAAAACTAACCTGTAAAAGGCCCAAGGCATAAGTCCAGTGAACTCATCTGATGTCACCATGGAAACTGACTGGTAAACACCTTGTTCTAGAGCTGAAGGGAAAAAAGATAGCACACTAATTTAACACTGCATAATAGAGCCAAGACAGCATCATTTTGTCAGTGCTGGCAACAGATCTGATCTGCCAAATAATGACTACCAACTGAACTGATGAACACTACCAGCAACTGAGATGTGATTTTAGAAGATGTACACTGTACCATTTGATTTAAAGATAAGCAGCCAGTCAGCAGAGTCCACCAACAAAGGCAGTAAGTCTGTGCATACAGTCCTCAATTTCTGTTGGCTCTTCTCCTACAAAAATAATCACAGACAGAACAAGTGTATTTAAAGGGACCAGTCACCCCAATATATAAAAACATACATATTTTAAACACATCATCCCTTGTGGCCTTTAGTGCTGTTTATTCATCTAGATATTTTGTGTGAGTTTTAGTGTTTTGGAGATATCAGTCATAGAAACTCTGATAAACTTGTTGTGAACTATTTTCTTTCTAGTAGAAAGAAAGTAGTTCCAGTAGATTCTACTGCAGAAGGAAAGTAGTTATTGAGTAACTGGGTCATGATTTCTGGTAAGAGACTGGTTTTGAATTTTTCATATGTATGTTTTGTGCTTTGAGCACCACATGCCGAGTGCCATTTAGTCCCATTATACTGAAGACAATGCAGACATCTCCAAAACTCTGCAACTCACATCAAAAGAATGTAGATGGATAAACGGCACTACAAGCAAGGGGGAAATAAATACTTTTGATTTTGAGGTGAATTGTCCTTTAAGGCTTTACTGCCTTAAGGGAGACATTTTAGGCAAATAAATTACAAAAACAATTTTATTATGGTCTTCATGTTTTTCTCTTCAGTCTTTGCACGTACAGTTAGTTGTATACTTTCCAAAAGCATGTCTTGGGTTCATTTGTGTCATATTGTTTCTGTTTTGTTTGAAGCTTAAACTTTGTAAAAATGAGGTGACATTTGGCCTGAGGGAGTGTGTATGGCTTAAATTAATTTGTAAAACCTTTGGATTATCTTAAAGTAATAGTTCAACATTTTGGTAAATAATCTTATTCACTGCCTTGAGAGTTTGATGAGAAGACTGATACACTCTCATGGCTGAAAACTTATTTTAAAGTGTGTTTGCTTAGCATGAAGACTAGAAACAGATTGAAACCGCTAACCTGGCTGAGTCCAAAGGTAACAAATTATTGCCCCTAGAAGAATTTGCCATGTACAAAGAGCATAAAATCAAATCAAAATAACATCAACAACCATACATGGCAGCAATGACAGGAAGCTGTATATATCATATTATCTTATTAGGGTATGATTTAGACCTGTAATACCCATGTTAATCCTACCAGCACATTTAAAATTCACAAATTAGCACATTATAGATAAACTGACTTTCACTTGGCTATAGCTTAGTATTTGTAAGACCGGCTTCTCATCCAACTTTCTCAAAGAAAACAAATAAGTGCATTTTCCCAAATGTCAAAATGTCAATTTTGTTGCCTGAAAATTACAACAAATGCAGCAGTACACTTCAATTTCTACATCACTACTTTCATAATGAACAAACAAATGAGTCAGACCTGGTATGTGAGAGTGCATGTTGCTCATTAAGTTTTATCAACCTGAGTTAGGCCTCAAAGACAGACCTGTCTCTCTAATTGGATATAGATCCCAACGGCATCCAAAGTAAACGTGAACAGAGCCTGTTGGTGGATTGGGACAGTGTGTGGTTAATTACCTGAGGATACAGGAGTGCTGACACATAGTCGTTTACACACAGGAAGAACAGAAAAACTAGCACCTGGAAGAAGAAATGAGACAGCAGCATGTAAAGTTTTGAAAGAAAGCACACCAAAAGCAACCCCTGTCCATTTACAGAGCCAGTGTTTATACTAGAACTAAATTATCCCCATCTGAAACTTGTATTATTAGAGAGCAGGAGCACTCATTCAAAGTTACTATACAAAAGCTAAAAAGTAACATGAAATAACATGCAGGTAGTAATCTACATATCTGATTTCATTTATGATAATATAATAAAGGAATTAAGAACAAACCCACTATTATTTACAGAACACGGTTTGCTGTTACCAATATGAAATTAATTCAACATTGCTCATAATGGTAACATTATACCAGCTGTAACTTAATATATATAAAGATCACATTTTTTAATGGAAACACAACTAAACACAGTGATTGGTTTTGACTGACCTGAAGTGACAGGAATGTAAGGAAGTTCTTTACTCTCACCTGTCGGTAATGTACTCCCCTCTCTGGTTGCAGCACATTCAGGGCAGCACTGAAGCCCTGGCTGTCGCACCTACGGCCTCGCCAGGCACAGTGCAGGCTGGCAGCCAGGAGCAGAGCTGAGGCTGCAGGCACTGGTGATGACGAGGGGCTCTTCTCTAAACTGAACATCGGACAGAAAATTATAAAATGGAAGCCAAAAGATTGTGGAAGCCAAAGGATCCAGAGGAGACTGCATTACATCACTTCTTTTAATATCTTACACTAACTAATTAACTAACTAACCTTTACCCTGACAGTGTAAAATGGTGGTGGACCAAAGATTCAGACATGGAGGTTTACAGGAATCAGATTTTACCTGCAGGCCCACTTCTGACAGTTGGTGAAGAGCTGCAGCTGCTCCGGTAGCGACTCTCCATCACATAGACAACGCCACAGTGACAACAGCACTGGAGACAGACGCTCCCACCAGTGCTACACACACATGCACACACAAAATCATCATGAGAATCAATCATCAATCATCATGCCCGAGCCCACAAAACAAACACATTGATGAAGTCTGCATTAATACTGATTTCATGAATTTCCTACTCCAGTATAAAAAAACATGTAATATAATCATGATGTCATGATACTGTCTAAATAATGGTGGTAAATAACTAAATGCAGGACCATTCCACCCCTGCAACATCTACCTTATCATGTCATTTTAGCTGTATATTAAATCTTCAAGATGTGTGTTATTCATAATGTAAAACAAATGCCACTTGTTACCAATCCAGTTTAATTTTACTAAAGAATCTTTCAGATTGAGTCTTTACGCCTCAAAATAACAAGTAGAAGCTAAAAACAGAAATTCAACAATGGAAATCAATTAAATTATCACATTTAAGTGGGAGATTTTTTTCTCTTAAGATGATTTTACAAGAATGCATGAGAAACAATATAAAACAAAGGCTTAGAAACAGATAGCTTTGAATTCAGAGAAGTGAGGAAGTCTGACATGCAGTAGAATCCAGTCCTCTATTGGCAAGTGAGTGCCTCTATTTTCTCACTTTTCTCCCCTTTTTTCTTTGTAAGGAGATAAAAGTTTACCACAAAACAATAAATAATAAAATAACTTATTTCAGATGTTTGCAGTGCACTAAAATTTTTAACTAACCTCCATGTAAGAGGCACTGTAAATAATGTAAACATAACTAAATGGAATTCAGTCATCTATGATTTTATTTTTTACACCTGTTCTTTTCCTACTGTCAGACATGATGTCTTCCATGTAGGGGACCTATCCAAACACACTAGTATTGGTATAAAACCATCATAAGCGTAGTGGGTGGAGACTCAGGTTCAGTGTGGAAAAGTTTTGTTAGCTGTGTGGAGAACAAACGGTACCACTGTGGAGACCAGGAGCAGAGGACAGCGTTGACTGATCTCAGACCAGGCTTTGTTGACTTCTTCTGCTGGGTGTCTACAATGTACACTGGCACATAAGATGCCCTGAAGAGGAAACACAGACAGCAGACTTACTGTATGTTCATGAGCTCCTGGGAGAAAACCACAGAGTAAGAAATGTATCTCAGATTTGATTTCTCTTAAGATTTTAGTCAAAGTGATTCTCACTTTCAGGAAATGAGCTGTTAGATGGTAGGACAGCAAGCCAGCTGGAGAACACACGTTCCTCTGTTGAATGAAAAGAAGGAGAAGAATGAAGGATGTGAGTATCTTCATGCCAATTTTACTAAAAGGGGCATTTATCACACACAATCACAAGCAGCCGATCAGATTTGGGACAGAAATGTATTAAAATCTGATTAGAAAAATAATTCAGCAGCTCACCTGATGCTGGTTGATATGTTCTATTAGTTTGTTACACTCCAGAGTCATCCTCCCTCCCTCAGTCTTTACTTTAATGAATAACACTGCAGGGAGAATCAGCAGTATTCTGTGACACACACACACACACACACACACACACACAAAAGGTTTTCAGTGGCAGTACATTAAATGATAGAGATGATCTGCATGATACTATTTGTGTGTGAACCTGTTCCATGTGTTCAGAGTGTGCTGCAGGCTGAGCTTGGTGCTGATGCTCGGTGAGGCCGAGGTCACAAAGGAGGAGCATCTCTCAGACACTAACTCAAACAGGAAGTCACTCACATCAGCTCTGTTTCTACAGCTGCCAGAGAGATTGGTCACTTCCATCTCATAGACAAGCTCCTAGATATACACAAACAAAACAATACCATACCTTTCTGAATATAGCTTTTTCATTATGAACCACAACATCACACTAAGATATATATATGTATATATATTTATATATACACATATATATACATATTACAGTGTACACACCTGCACTCTGGACAGGATGTCTGGCAGACAGGTCCCTGTCTCTGACACTCTGTGATCTAGCTTTTTCAGGTTCTGATCGCTGTTGACAGAAAATACACAGAACAGTTACACTTCTATTAAAGGCTGAAAGAAAAATGTACATTTGCTTTTATTACAGATGTTTTTCTTTTATCAATAGGTTATTCAAAGGAAGGAACAGACTCTGCTTGTTGCCTTTGTTTTAAATCTCTTAAACCTAAAAAAAAAGTATTTTCAGACTTTGTCTTCCTCAACACGTGCGTGCTATAATTAGGTTGCTTGATGCATTGCAGCTGGGGATCGAACCATCAACCACGTGATCGATGGACGACCCACTCCATCTGCAAAGGCTTTATGGATAGTTCATACTGGCTGTCTCTACCTGTGCACAACCACTACCTCACTAAACTGCGGCAGCTTGCAGGCCTGTGGTGTCCACGTACGGAGCCTGTTGCTGCTGCAGTACTGCTTCTAACAGCCCTATCTTCCTATACTGAGTTTGCAGAAGAATTTTAGAGAAAAATAAAGAGCTGCAGCCAGAAACCTGTGATTTTTGCCCCCTCGTTCAGAGAGAGTAGGAGAAGGAAGAAGGGAGGGAGAGAGAAAAGAGAAAGAAAAAGAAAATGCACTGCCCTGCTGACCTGTTTTTTTCATGTCTGTGACATATTGTACAGATATAAACACCGAAGCTGCAGTGAGAGGTGTCAACACACACATGTGCTGCTCAAGCAGCTAGTGTGAATCTGCAGTGATCGCTGGAGATTCTGCCAACATACTTAAAGGTGTGAAATATAACATTCAGCCTCACTAGATGTCAGCAAACAACTATTGGCAATGTAAAGATACAGTAGAGCCATGGGGTCCTGAGCAGACCCCTGGACTGTGTGGTAATCCAGGCTTCTCTGTTTATTCGGTTCCGCCATCTATGCATGTTTGTGCATGTGAGTCCCTCTCTGTCCTCCCTAAATCTGTTTTCAGCATGGGGGCCTGTTGAGTAAGTTTCTCATAAAATAGCTTAACAGTGCACTGAAATATGTTTCAGAAATAAGCAATGAAGTTACATAATCTTGGTCCATATTTGATCAGCACTGCTGACAACACAGACAGTTTGATCTAAGTTTTGTGAGCCATTTGTGTTCAGATGCCCCTTTCTTTTCTGTTTTTTTTCAACTTTATTGAGTAAACAAAGTGCACATTTGTTTTGGTCTGAAATGCTCAGGGTCTACTGCAACCTCAAGTGAGGTTGCAGTAGACCCTCACTTGAGGTTGCAGCACTTTAATCACACTATCTGGAAAGTAAAAGCACCTGAATTTGAGCAGATTTAATACCTGATAACTGAAGAATCTTAAGAAAGTAATCTATTATAATATGATGTCTTTAGTAAGTTTGTTTATGTGTACTAATAGCACAAATTACATTTACCAACATTTTAGAAAACTTTTTTGTGAACATGGACACCTACTTTAAGTGCTTGTCCATGATGGCATTAAGCAGATGAGAGCAGAGGCTCTTCATGTCTCCTCCACAGCCTCCCTGCTCCTCCGGACGAGACAGGTAGAGCTCAAAACAGGCCCACTGCTGGTACTCCTGACTACACACAAACACAAAGTAACTAGTGGGTATACTGACTTCATTTCTACTGTATGTCTAATGGCACCTGTGAGTGTGTGTGTTTCCTGTGTTACCGTTCTGGGTCTGACAGGGCGTCTTCACTTCTCTGTATTCTGAGCTCATTCGCCAGCCATTCTGAGAACGACAGCTTGACAAACATAACAAAGGTTGAGGATGTTTTTATGGTCAATAAGATTGGTCCATTATTCAATTTCATTTAACAAACAAATGAAAAAGTAACAAAACTACTAATCGCTCTATGATGCTCACTAAACAAAATATTCTCCACTTCCACCACATAACACTTAATGAAACAAGACTTCATTCAAACCAGGAAGTGAAAGACGCAGTGGACCCATGTTACCTGATACTGTGGAATGTGTCCTAACTGAGAGAAAGCAGGGTGTCTCCACAGATCCCAAGCAGTCTTCCTCCAGGTGCTGTTGGTGTCTATGGTGCTGCTCCACAGGCCGGGCAGGTCCTCTTCCTGGTATTCACTAAGTGGACCACCATCAGTGATGGGAGCTCTTCTGGCTTCTGGCAACATTCTCGGGATGAGGTACAGAAGCTGAACATACACACAGTTACATGCAGAGTTTAAATTATACAGTAATATGATAAAATACTTCTAAATACGTGCTGATATTATAAAGGCAGGTCTCTCTACTAACTTTACCAAGAGGGTATTAATAGATTTCTTATTCCTCTTCTTCCTCACAAAAGGATCAGCAAGTCTCTGGTTCAAGCTTTTATCTGTTTTACATCATTATATTATGATCATAAATTAAAAATCTTTGGGTTTTTCAGCTTTTCAATGATTTGAAGACATTCCTTCCAACTTTGGGACATTAGGATGGATCTATATCACTATTTTCTAACATTTTATAGACAGTGGCAAATAAATTAATTGAAAGAAAAATATATAATAGAAGACAAACAATTTGGAAAAAGGCTTGCATATTACGATACACTTGTTCACTTTCTTCAAATATAACCCATTAACAGTTTCTATTGTTGTTCATTTTATGATATACCTAATATATAACACAAGCCACAGAAAGAGATACCTTCTTAAAGAAACTGTTGATGATGTAATCTTGCTGTTGTTGCTGAGGCAGCGAGTGTCCTCTACACATCCCGTAACACACAGCTGCCACACACAACCTGGACAGCAACAAGAAGACTGTGAGTCAAGTTGGTGGCCAGGACAGATGACAGTACCAGAGACATTTTCAACAGCAAGTCTATAATGAGTCAGCAGAGGTCTGAAGCCTCACCTGACACAGAAGAGCATGTTAGTATGTGTATTGCAGACCAGCACCGAGCTGAGAGCTTCTCCAACAGGTACTGGCTGAGGCAGAATGGGCGGGACCAGCTGAACTAGAGGACCATGGGACAAGGAAGCGTGGAGGTGGACCACAAATGTTGCCAGACCGAGTATGTGAGCGGCACTCAGTGACGAACCCTTTTTGACACAAGAGGTTTGTAAAACTGATGAGTGAATGTACAAATCTGAGTGAAGTGGAGAATAAAGAGGTGAGCTGTTTTTTATTCAGACTAAAAATAAACAACAGAACAATCCAGACCTAACAGACACAAAGTGGAATACAGACACAGAGACAAGTGTGTATGAATATGAATTCATCTACCTGGTTTTGAAATAGGTCCCAGAGTCTGTGTATAAGGCTGGAGAGGAGCTGTTTGTTACCCAGCAGCATGCTGACAAATCTGGAGGCCCAAAGAGCTTGTCTGGAGACGCAAAAAAAGTACACAGTGGGTTGCACACAACAGAGCAACACTGTGTTTATTTCAAGACAAAACTGGATGTAACTACTTTCATGCTGATTCCAGATCATGTCCTGTACGTGAATAACCAGATGTGTATGGCCACTAAATCCCACTCCATATATTTGTGAGTTTTTTGTTCAGCATTTGTAAAAAAAAAAAAAAAAAAGGTTGTACTACTCACTTGTTGGGAGGGTTAACTCGGGAAGCATCTAACATGCACTGACAGAAGTTTCTCAGGATCATGTTGACGACCTGAGGACATAAAGGACAGATACTTACATGAATACATATAGCCAACAGATACAGCAGAAATGGCAGTCTAAAACATGAAAGCAAAGAAGACAATGAATTTCATCAGTGCATACTTTGACGTGGAGCTCAGGGGACAGAGGAGTGTTTATGTGGATTTCAATGACTGCTTGTCCCATCAGTTCATCAGGACGGCCAGGAAAGATGACACTCAGAGTGTGTGAGATCCTGGACAGCTGGGCTGACATCTCTGAGGACACATGGCCAACATAACAGGTATGGAGATAAGGCTGTGCACAGTCTAAGTACGTCTTTATGAGGACTCACATTCACATTCACTTTCTAAAATCAAATATATCAAGTCTTTTCCATGACAAATGTGTGTGTGTGTGTGTGTGTGTGTGTGTGTGTGTGTGTGTGTGTGTGTTTGTATGAGATTAACTGTATCTCCTTCCTTGATATCTGCCTACCTCCATCATTTCCCTCAACAAGCAACTCTGTGAACTCCTGCAGCTGAATCTTCAGGATCTCCAGAGGATCGTCATTAGTGTCCAAACGCACTGTGCTGCCTGAAAACACAACACAGTGTAAACACAGGCATCCTCAATTATATGACTGTCGTACATCTTTGTCAGTGTTAGAGAAGATTTTCATTCTCGCTGCAGCTGCACATACTGTACATGTGCTGTGCCACTCTGGAGTATTTCAGATGAAATATTCGCTCATCTTTAAATACAGTCATCTCTGAATTATGTAACCCTCTATGCTCCTTAGAGGCCAAAACATAATGTTTTCTAGGTGGTTGTTTATCCACTTATATTATTAGAGTAAATTAGACATATGTACTTGACAGTAACACACATACAAAAAAGAAATGATGATTATCTTTGTGTCAGTATACAACAAATAAGGGTTATAATGGATACCCACAGTCCTGCTGCCTTTGCGTCTGGCAAGACTCCACGTAAGATAGATACTGCCCAGCAGGGATCTTATCTGCTCTGAACACAGACAAACAATCGTCATAACAGTTAAAACTCACAGATAATCATTACTAGTAAAGTATAACATTAGCAGTTTGATGGTTATTCTTATCAGGCCCAAAACCACAAAAACAAAAAGATAAGTTATGTGATTATATGACAGGATCAAATTCTATAAACTCAAGTCTATATAGTTGGTGTAAAGAGGCATGATACCAGTCAACATGAAACTAGAGGAGCATATTTTACAAGCTTCTCTTACTTTTTCAGAGCTTCTATGAAACTCATCCGACTGTCAGCTTTCACAGGCAGCTGAAATTGAAAGACAGGTAAGCTTGAATTTATGCATGTGATGTGAACGTTTGTGACAAAGTAACTTCCACATCTGAGAATGTGCAGATCAAATGAAGAATAACAGTAAGATGACGGTGCTCACCACTCTTGGCGTCAGCAGAGCTGGGAGGAATCGTGTCAGGAAATACGGCTTCCGGAAAATACTGAGAGGACAGAGGTGTCAATGACCTGCTCACATATATGTCTAATTCAGTCGACTTGACATCCAGATCTTTAAAGGACCGTTATATACTGAGAAGTAACTGATGAGCTGGCTGAATACCTGGCCTCCATGACAGTGGCAGAGATTCTTCCTGTACTTTCAAACAGAGTTAGTGCCTTCTCCACATCCTGGACAGCTTGGCACTGGAGTGGTACACACACAGTCAGTATAGTTATACTGCTAAGATATTAAAAACATGGCTTAAAATACAGTTTGATACAAATAAAAAAGTTTCTTCATATGAATAAATCACATTTTGCTCAATGAAAAACTAAGGTGCTGTAACTAAAGCTAGGCGTGAAACAGCTTTTGGAATCATCTAGTTTCAGAAACTGTGAAATGCTCAAAGTTGGCATCAAATGTCAGATCAAAATTGAACTTTATTTATTATTTATTTATCTTCAAAGTTTGAGCTTTGCAGAAAATAATGTTTTGGTACTGCAACCAAGTCAGAACCAGAATTGAAAGAAAAAAAAAGTTGTAAAGTATCTACAGTTTTTATAGCAGAAATGGTCACATTGCCAAGAGACTGACTGACAATTAATTAATTAATACAGTGTGTGTGTATATATATAATGTAATCTACTGACATCTGTGATTAGGCAAAATTCTGAGAACGCTTAAGTCATCAACAAGTGTCATTACACAAACAAACCACTGAGTGTCACTGTTACCTGCACTGATGATCCACCTGCACCAGAAACATCCTCATATAAACCCATGTCCTCCACTGACTCCTGCACAAACACACACACAACACACACGTAAGCACAGGTACGAACACATGTACGTACACACACACACACACACACACACACACACACATCCCTTCATGAATAAAACATCACAAAACAAGTTAGGAGGACTGTCTATTCCAGATTCTACTGGATTTTAAGAACTGCACTCTCAGGAACATGAACCATAATAATGGAATAATTATGTTGTTAATATAACTATGTTATGTTATTTTTGTAGTGTTTCCACATGAAAAAAATCAAAATAACGCAGTAATGATGTGTTGTTAGCCCTGCTCTTACCTTGAGGTCAGCCAGTCTTGTCTTGGCCAGAGAGATGTACTCCATCAGGAGGCTGCGATGTTTCACAGGTACATATGGAGGGTGCAGGATGTGAACCTACAAGTGAAAATGACAGTGAAGTGTTAAAAACCACAGCCTGCTCATTTCTCTGCGTTTCCGTCTCTTCTATTTCTTGTTTTATCTAAAAAAGATCTTAGTCTGAAAAGTAATAAATGACTATAGCTGTCGGATAAATGTTGTACAGTAAAAAGTATAAAGCAACAGAAAATAGATATACTCAACAAAAGTACAAATATCTCAACATTAAACCGATGTACTGCACCACTGTAAAATAGGTATGAGGTCATATTCCTCGGTGCAAGTTTTTCATGTAGTTATAATATGTTATACTGCATACCCCACACATAATATAAACTCATGTCATTAATATCCAATTTTCCCATCGAGATCATGAAAAGTTCATCTAATATAAAAGACACCATATATCTTATGTCTGATGAAATGAGGTTAATGTTAATGCAGTAATGTTTCAGAGTCAAAGACATACTGCATGCAGAATATCACCTTGAGGTACTGTGGGGGTTCGAAGGGCACCAAATCAGAGAGGAACTTCAGCAGAAACACTAGAGATTTCTTACTGGTTGCATGGTAGCCACTGCCACCGCCAAAGGACATCTGAGAAGGCAGAAAAGAATAATAGTACTTTACAATTAACCTAAAGGAGCATTGAGAATTATTAAGTTTCCTGGATTTTTATGACAAGAACAAGCTGCCAAAACTGTCAAACTAACAATCGTGTAAACTGTTGCATCAGTTATTTGATCAACATCACTAGTCCACACAGACACACAATCTGCCTTTGTTAAACAATCTTGAAAAATAGAAAAAATACGGTTGTTGCACATTTATTTAAGAACAAGACCAACAACAGTGCAAGAAAAATAAATGCACAGATTAAAATTGTGTTTAAAAATTAACTACATCTGGTGCCAGTCACTGCCACTCACCTCTGTTACAGTGTGTATATATATACTGCAGCAACAACACAATGACTCCACGTTAGGTTTTTTTTTTTCATTATTATGACTTTTAGCTTACTGATTGTGTCCTGTGGTCTATTTCAGAGGCTTTTTCATCAAGACTACGATTTAATTTGTCAACATGTGGGGAACGCACACCAAAACAGCTGTTGGTCATGGCACTGAGTAAATGTACAGGAGCTTAATATCAGACACACTGATCCAAACGTCTCAATAAAGTATCAGCTAGTGTTGAAAAGCAGATATGTAACCTTGAACCAGTCACTGTAGGAGGGGAAGATGCCAGGTCCCTCCAGCGCACCCTGTCGAGCCAATAGGAAGGCAGTTATCATGTTCTCCAGGTCATAGCCTTCGAATGCAGAAGTCAACAGTCTGGACAACAGCTCTGATAGAGGTAGAAAGACACAACAGGACAAGATTTTTATTATCTATTATAACTGTGTATATACTAGTCTTATATATTTACTAATGTAGGAAATTAAGCTTTTATTCAAATGCTAAATACTTCACTCATCCATAAGAAACTACAGCTGACCAACAGTATGTTCATACTAATGTAACAATCTGAATAAACATGTGAAAGCGAAACAAGTGAAATGTGTATTATTACGCTGGTTTTGAATAAAACCCTGTTTGTCTCATTTAGTTTACCTCTCAGGCTGGGCTGGGCATGGGGGTTGTAAACCAGCAACGTGGACAGGAAGCACAGGACGTGTTTCCAGTTAACCTCATGGGTTTCCAAAACCTGCTGTAGGTTACACAGCAGCTGCTCCACTCTGAAGATCACAGCCAACTTTAACACAAACACAGGAACAATACAGACAAGTTACAGCTGTTTGTTGCAGCTAAGAACATCATAGATAAATCAATACTCTAAGTACTGTGTTGCTCTGGACTGAAGGCTATACACCTGAAGCTTGAAGTGATTTGACTAGGGTTGTCAATTATAAGTAATCATTAATAATAATAATTAATAATAATCATCATTCTTTAAAAAGAAAAAAAAAAATTATGTTTGTACCAAACAATTCCAAATGCTTTATTTCCCCAACAACATATTGCACACCCTGACAGCACTGCTTAGCAAATGAAACATATAAAGACATAACACCTACATATTAAACACATATACTTGAATATCAGATTTTAAATGTAATGTTTGTAACCAGACATGATGTGCAGTTTAATTTAAATATAATGCTATAAAAATAGCATAACGTAAGACATGTACACAGTCAGTCACTTGGAGAGACACCAGCTAGCAGTAAAAAATCCACAGATGGCTGTTAAAATACAAAGGCGATAGTGACAGACTACAGCAGTTGATACAATAAAAAAACAGCTTTATATACATAAACCCTCTTGCATGTAATAAAGGTATTTTAATTTTGAGAAACTTCATTATATGTTAAGGTTTAAAACCCCATTTAAACATTTACCTTACGGAAAAGAGAGGTCACCAGTCGTTTGGCTTTTGCAAAGGTCCACTCATGCTGCAGCGCAATGGCATCTGAAACTGACGACATACGATTCAGTTGTTACATTTCAGCTCTTTGGAAATGATTTTGTTATCATTCTGAAAGCAGTATGTACTGTACATCAGGATACTTATTTCAAAGTCTTCCCAAACCTTAATTGTGACCCCATTTGAAGTTCTTACCAGATGAGTTGTGTTTACAGCTAAATTTAAGTATAAGCCTTATCAAGGAAAAATATCAACGCTATCAAGCTGCTGAAATGGTTGATAACTCGTCTTTACCTGTTAGTCGAGGCTTGTAAGTGAGAGTCTGTGTGAGTGAGTGTGTGAAGAAACAACGAAGGGTGTCCGCCGACACAGAAACTCCACACAATGAAACATCAAATATTTGAATCCTGTACAAAACACAGAGCAGATGAGTAAGAACCAGAGACATCTAATATCAAACACGTTTTCAATGCTGAGGCAGTGCTCATAAATGGCCCACTATGTTTTCACTATAGATAAAATGAATAAACTAGAAAACATTCATTAAAAGTTTTTTTTAATATGACTCTGAGACTGAGCAGGTATGTGTACAGTGTTGTACTACAAGTGGCTGCTTTCTTAGACCACCTCCATGTTTAGATGAGCAGCTTTCTGCTGCAGACAGAGTCAAGTGGCTGTGAATCAGAGTGTGAAGCATGCACACTGAGCCAGTTACAGTTACTGTTAGACTGATTTAAGCAGCCTGATTACAGGTGCCAGGTGCTTGGCTTCAGCATTTCAGGACCAGACAAGCACCAGGAATGTTCACGCTCCGGTGTCAGAGTTTACCGAGTACACGGCAGAACACAAAAATCATCCAGTCAGCTGCCGTTGTGCTGGATTAAAGTGTTCAAAAAATGCAGTGAAGCTTCCAGACAAGGCAACAAGTCTACAGAGAAAATGTAGTGGGAGGAATTTTTGAAGTTTGTCAGCTACAGTAACAGATGAAGCTAAAGTAGACATGAACTCAAAACTGGAAAGCTGAAGAGTGTAGAAAGATCAGTTGGACACAAAAAATCCTGTTTTTTGTTGTGACATGGCAGAAGCTAACCAGCATGAATATAAAGGAGCTGCATCTTTAGATACAGTCAGTTTACTACTGGTGTTGAGCCCTCCATTGCCTGTTAAAACAAACATTTGCTTTGTTAGCTGATGAAGATCACAAAGTGCTACAGAATCCAGCGACACTACAACCAGGCCATAGGACTGGTTTGTCATTTTTTAAACTATCTAGCTCTGTGACCTGGATAGTTTTAAAGTTTATAGTTTTAACTGAATTTTCAGTGACTTAGGCATTTAAAATCACTGAAAAACATATTTTCTCAGATATCTGCACTGCTATTTCATACAAATAAATGATGCCCTTGTATATTGAAACTCACTACTGGATGTAATGTTTTACTGTCTGATTTTTTTAAAGGCATAATCAACACTGTATTCTATTTTATATATTTCTATTTTATTTTATCTATTTGCTGGACTGTTTGATATTTTATTGATAGATTCATCCTTATTTTATTTTATTTATCTATTTGTTAGATGTGTTCTGCAGATGGGCACCTAATAATTTCAATATAAGTTGTACTGTGTATGACTGTATATATGACATGATTTAATTAAATTTCATATTACAAATCGTCTGTGTATGCTCTCTGTCATGTCTCGCTGTCATGTTTGTAGTCTTTCTTGAGACAGAGACCTCAGCGGAGAGTCTGATTTCATCAAGGTTAATGAGACAAATAAAAGACACAGAACCATAGCTCGGCTCCTGCTCCAGCAGTCTGCTGTGTGAGACTCTTTTCCACGGTGTCTAGAAGCCCTGATGAAGAAGACAGACAGGAAAATACTGAAGAGTTAAAAAGCAGTTAAAGAAGTAGAAAATAGCATTCTGGTTGCAAAGGTGTGAATCAAAGTGCTTTACTAAATATTTCATCAACACAGGACAGGGTAAGTGGGACAGGGACATGCAGACTCACAGAAGAGCATGTCGTCCAGCACTGAGCAACAGAGGACGGAGATCCTCCTGTCTGCAGCTGCTGGCTCGTGGCTCAGCTCAAAGCCAGTTCCCACCAAGACTCCAACCACAGCTGAAACACAGGAGATCTTTTATTACCATTACCCTTAGCAGCAGCATTTGGGGAACATTTTATTGAGTGTATTTGATACTATGGGTGCTTTTTTGTAGCTTGGGTGGTCGCAGTCAAAGCACCTTGACAACCCTGGCAGCACAAGTGACTTGCTATACCAAGTGAGCAAGAGACCGGGGCTCAGAAACTACTAAAATCACAAAAGACATGGGTAGTAGTAGTTTACAGATTCTTTTAAAATGTAATGTTTAGGTAACTAAAAAGTGGGTAAACGTTCTGTTTTACAGAAAATATAGTCTCTGTTGCCCTCTCTAGAGGCTGTGTGTAATAAAGGGCAACAAAGACTATTTTTTGAAGAGATTAAATGTTTTGTGGTTTTGCAACATTTTGCAAAGTCTATAAAATCCAGGCCATCTTCTCTGTCACCATCCTCATCTTCTCCTACTATCTGGTCAGAGATACAGGTTTCTAGAAAATGGGTGCAGCAGGTCCAAGAGCAAAAATGCTCTTAATGCACCAGTAACAACTGTGTGGTTCTCTTGGTCCCTGCTTAGCAAGTTCTATTATCCCTGGTATTATCATTGAATTTGTTCTTAGCATTTATCAAATGAACCAATTAATGTATTCTGTGTTGTGTGTATGAGACCAGAACTTTTACTACCTTCATTTGTCTCATTGCTAATGATGTTGACTGTTTTTTTTATGTATTCTGCTGCCTAGCTGCACAAAGAACTTACTATTGTGGAACGACAAAGATCTGAATTAACTCAAGTGAACTTGTGGTACTTTTTATAGGAGAGGAATAAAAGATAAAGAATCAAGCCTTTTTTTTCTGGCAAGGCTCAATTTGAAAGGGGAACTAAATCCATGGTGTCCTGACTGATTCGGATCAAATCTCCTAAAACTAAAGCAGCTTTTGTGTGTAGGGTCTAGGTGGAACACACGTGAATGACTGAGTCTACGTCATCCATGAGGCACAACTACGACTATACAAATGAGAGAAATCTGTGTCCTTACTTGACAACACTTTGTGCTGAACTTGTCTGGTCTCATCTTCTCCTCGTGGAGGTGTCCAGTCACACAGAGCCTTCAACTGAGACACCAACCACACCCTGACTCCTTCATCACTGAGCAGAGAAAAAGCAAAGAGGACAGGACTGAGTGAGGGGTTAAAGACCATTTCCTGCAGAAAAATGTGGGTGTCAGCTATGCTTTTAACTTCAAATGTCCTCGGACTCTTGAGTGTTGTGGATATACTTTTTTGTTGTAGGGAGCTTATATACGAGTCCTTACGTGAACTGAAGTCTGTATAATTTAAAGATGGCTCTTACTACAGCCACAGACGGGCACTGTAACAACAAAACTGACAGCAGACAGTCTGTCTTTTCTTGTGAGTTCAGCCCTTTTAAGGATTCAAGGTTCATTTATTTGTCATTCTACAACACAGGGTTGCACAACAAAATGCAAGTTGTGGTCGCTTTATGCTATATAAGAAAAAAAAATGGTAGACTTTATAGTATGATATGATATTACTGCGCTTTAAAAACCATGTAGTTTGATTTCCCATCCCACGTTACCAAGTTTCATTTCAAGTTTTCTAAAATCAGAAAAAGATTCACTTACTCAGATAACAAATTCTGGTTATGAACTCGTCTTACTTTGATCACAGAGGTCTCATTGATCCATGGTAGTCTGGATGTTCAAGTTTGAATTTATCATCACAAATCATGTTGTCTGAATTTTTTAAAAATTGATTTTCTGATGCATTGTAGCAACCTGAATATGCACATTTTAAAAATACATTTGAATTTTCAAGAATCTGAATGAAACCCAAAATCATGTTATTTTTTTATATTTCACAACTTGTAACTCAAACCACGTTAATTCATAATGTTTGTATCCAAAGTAAAATATATCAGTGCTATGAGTTTAGTATTTAAATTTCAACGTTAAGTGTTCAAAAGAGGTTCACTTTCACATTATGTCGTCAGTTGCTTATAACATTCAAAGCCTTGTGTTTAAAAATACATATGAAATAAAAATACTGGTTCCACAGTAGGTTATGTTAAGTATCAATGATATTAACCTCTGTGTGCTTTAGACTAACACCACACTAGCTGACTGACACTGATGCCCAACAAGAGGGCACAAACAGAATTCGACCAAAACTATTAAATTAAAAACCTTAATACTGCTTACCTCTCTAAAATGTACTTCAGAGTGAGGATGTTGTAAAAATGAAGATGGTACACCACCTCCAGCTTGGGTAGCCTCTGTAAAAACAGCACATTAAATATTTCATTTACTACATCTGTTCCATTATGTAAGAAAGCCAAGCTGAGTTTTTCTTACTGGAGCAGATGAGACCAACTGAGGAATACATAAATAAACTTAGCATCTGTTTTTTCTTCTCTTTTATACTTCTAACTTTTACTTAAACTCATCTGTACAGAGCTCAAAACACTAAAAATCCAAATCAAATGCAGAACAAAATAACATGATGGAATTACACATGGTACAAAACCTCATGACAAGCAAATACCTCTGTTAGGCCTCATATACAGTGCATGAACTCTAACATACACACACACCTGATCTCTTTTGTACTCCTGCCAGAGCAGTTTAGGGCAGAGGGCTCCCTGCGCCAGCAGTTCTTTGCTGGACTCCAGCAAGTGGCACAGCTGGATCTGGAGGGGACAGGAATAGAATGTAGGAATTTCATATCTGATATAATTTCTGTACCCTGGACAAGAATCCTGCAGTAATGAAAGACAAGTTCAGGGTGGAGACGTCTGTGGCTACCACTGTAGATGAGCAAAGTAGAACCACAACTACCAACAGATGTGATGTAGCAACTATTTTCAATGTGCAGAGCTTGTATATGAGTTAAGTTGTAGTGCCAGACGCTAAGTCATTGCTAAGTCATTGTGCATATGACACAACCACAATGACATGCTGAGTCAAAAAACTAAAAGGCACAAATACAACACACTGTAAATACAGTGATAAACGTGCAGCTGACTTTTTAAACAGATTTTTTTTTGGCCACATTTCATAAAAGAAGAGTGCTGCTATCAGTTGCTGATGTACAGTCTTGTTTTTAGAAAAACTGCATCCATACACACAAAATCATTTAATGTGCTTAGATAATGAGGTCTATTTTGTAAGAGATTCCTGTGTACAGTAGAAATATTGACAAAATACAAAGAGCCAACATAGCCAGTTATCTGAAAGCACATGTATAGAAACACCCACAGAAATCTCTAAATGGGTCCAAATTTAAAAGTTTAAAATCACCCAATGGAAGTAGACGTTCAAGTTTCAAAACACTTATAATTAAAGTCCTGTGTATGGTGTGGTGCATAGTAATGGACGTTATTCTTCCCTAATTCAAGATATCAAGAGTTAGCCAGTGCTGAGATAATAGGGTGTATTACAGATCCATACCACACACTAATTAAACAGTATACATCATGTACTACATCGTATTCATCATAGTGTACTGTTTTACTGTTAGTTTCAATAAAAATAAACATCTTTGTGCAAATAATAAACAACATATTTGTGCACAAGAATATAGCTGCCATTTAAAAATTCCCTTAGAGAATGAATGTGTTTTTCGTTATTTAATATTCTTCCTTTTGGTTCATCGTTCTGCAGCTGTCTCACCACAACCCACAATTTATTCAAATTTTTTCCAGCTGTGAGCAGCTCCTCCATTTCCTTTGTGCACTGCATTGTGGGAGAATAGTGTACAGCACACTCAGATATCAGCAGTATTCAGCAGGCATACTGTCTGGTGTCTGGTTCAGTGGCTCCAGTATACATCATTGTGTCACTTCTTACAGTGTTAACAACCTTCAAGTTGTGCTTAGAAATGGTGTGTAATAAGAGGAGTGGGGACACAGTGATGGTCTGGTGAACAGTAGTCTGAAATTTGAGAGGCAACTTTAGCCAGAGACCCCTACAAGCAAAAACTATTATAACCCACTATAAAACTAGTATTTTTTTTTTTAAGTCAATCCTGATGTTGTAGAGTAAAGATGCTGATAAGTGACTATGTATTTGCTTTTGTTACTTTTCCTCTATTGGACCACAGTGGGAAAATATTAATAAACATGTTTTAATGAAATGTAGAGCAAGAGTATGACTTGGGTGAAAAACCCAGTGACAGCATCACATGTTATACAGGGACCCTATTCACAGCTCCAGTGACTCCTGCGCTGACTTACTCAACCAACACCATGTTGATGAGGTGGCTGGTAAAAGTTCAGATCTCCAGTCAACAATCTGTGTATTAATGTCTGGGAGGTTTTTTTTGAGGCACTCACTCGTTGAGAGAAAGTGAGCAGTCCTCTCTTCTTCTCCTTTTCTTCCTTCATTTCCTCAGTTTCAGTGATCTCCATCAGTCTCTCCAGCACCATCTTCACTGCCAGCACAGCCGCCGAGACGCCCAGCTGCAAGGCCTGACGCTTCAGCTCACACACTGTCCAAAGACAACACAACACTTCCTGTTTTTCACAGCATTGACATTATGTCAAAGTTATTTTATCATCAGGTGACCATTTCCTACATCTCTTCTTTGTGGTGTGTAAAAGCAGACAAAGTCATCTGAAGTTTGACAGTTGTCCAGGAGATGAACAGTGGACAAAGATTTTTTGAAGTCTGCCATCAGCTGACTCAAATATTAGATGTTGGAAGAGTCTGAGCAGACAATAAACACTGAGAATGTCAGACATCTTTGCTCATAACTGTAGTACCACACTTTTCCTTTCTGATAGGTTCACAGTGGTTTGCCTCATAATGAAAGTGCCTATTGATGCACAACACAGAGCCTATTCCTGACGTTTTGTATCAGACTCACCCAACAATGAACCTGCAATGGCAGGTGGGATGCTTTCAGACTCTGCCGATTTCTGGTCCCCATTCTGAGTTTGTAAAATGTTGCACAAATCTGGATTCTACAAGACATGTACAAAATACAGTAGAAATACATTAATAGCACCTTAATGCAAGGTCACAAACAACTGAATTTGAACATATCACTTCCTAGCAAGTACTGATCTTCTCCTGAGGAAATACATGGGTGAAGCTGCTTTCTGAAATTTTTAAAAGCCATTCTGCAATTTAGTATATATATAATTCACCCTGATTTACTTTTTTCCAGCAAAATACATTTTTGGCCAGTTTTACGCTATAAAATAACCTATCTAGCCACAATGGAATGCAAAATATTTTACACAAAAGCCAATCAAGTGGTAGATAGGCCAAATGCAGTATAATGGCCAGTAGAAGCTCCAAGTCTTTCCATATACTCTAGTATAAAATTACAATTTTCTTATTGCAATATGAAGTTACAACACCATCTGACAGTCCTCACAGTGACAGTCGATGCCCACTCACTCACCCCGACCTCCCTGAGCAGACTGCAGATGTTCTGCTGCTGCTCTAACAGCTGGATCGTTGCCTCCTGCAGCCGCTGACTATCTTCCTGCTTCGGCCTCTTCACCACACGACCAGCTGGGTATATAACAGGAGGAAAACCACATAATGCTTTGACCTGCTCATATGGACACAGTTTCAATGTCTTATAACGGTCTGCCAAACAGTACAGAATCTTCTTGTCATATTGTCCCACTAAAGTTAAAGAAAAACTAAGCTAGTTGTAAAAGTTGGTCAACATAAACCGAGGACATAACGTATTTACATATAGATACCTTTAGTTGGGTTTACTTATTGAAAAGAAATGTAAATAGGGATGGCTCTCTATTAATGGTCGCGCCAAACTTCACTCAAAAAGCTGTCATATTAGTAAATGGACCCTAATGTCCAAAGTGAGTCAGTGAGTCTTTCTCGAGACAGTGTAGACATAATGACACTAACAGGGAGAACGGACATGGATTATTTCATTTTCAGTGTGTCTCTTCGGCTCAAACTGTATTCACGTATTGTGGATAGTCCATAAATATGAACTCGGTGCAGCTGTCAACTCACCCAGGAGGCTCGACAGAGTCCTTTTCTGAGAGACCGAGTCACACGATACACTCAGTGACATTTCACTTTGCCTGAATGTTTAAACACGCCTCTCGAGAGTTTTAGCAAGTTAGTCTTTTGAAATAAATACATTAACGATGGTTCTGATCATGAACTGCGCTAAATGACTGCAGTAATTCGCTGGTTTTCTTCTTTGAGCTGCAGCGGAACTGTTTTGATTCACCCTGTCGTCCATGCGTCCTCTCGCGCTCTTCTCTTTCATTGGTCCTCGCTACAGCCAATCACGATGTACTATACAGCTGCGACGAACAGGCCAAACATAAAGTAACCCGGAGTTTTAACAGCCTCATCTCTGTTTGTATATGTACGTTTTAAAAGTTCAGATCGTCAGTTTCTTCCACTGGCTAACTATATTAAATTTAAAAGAAACCCAAGGCATGCATTTATGTATTTGTGGAACAAATTTAACAAAATTAGTCAGGGGATTACACAAGAGATCAATTTCCCCAGACAGGACAAGGGACAAACAGATCGATAAAGAAAGTAATATCTCTTCTTCTTTTTGGCAGCAAACAGACCTGGTGCCTTCAGATGTTTATCAGCATCATGACTGAGTGAACGTATGTAGCAGTCAATTAAAGGTGCAGTATACTGTCACAACCTTAATTCAGACTATCTGCAAAAATAATCACACCACTGTATATTGTAGATACATAAATTCATTTTTGAAAGGTAGTGGCTAGCCTATTCCTCTGTGGCCCTCGTAGTTTAAGAGTTGCAGGTGAACCTGTTGAACTTGTTCATTTAAATTAGTGACAGAGACTTAACAGGTCTTGAAACTCACAATAAACTTGTGTTGTGTAGCCTACTTCCCTTTTTTAGAGACACAGCTAAAGAGAATAGTGTCACCAGGTCACTGCACCACATATTATCATAACATCTCTGCATTGTGTATGAATCTGTATTGACCTGCACTGTTAATGTCTTTTCTTTTGACATGGTTTTATTTAGGCAGTGCTACCAATGTTTTTATATTTCTGCTTACAGTTTCATTTTCAGCCGTAATTAGACCTACCCCATATGTATTGATGTTGCATTGTAGGAAGCAGTGTCCATGCACACCACAAAGAAAATCTGAGCATGCTATAAAGGTATTATATGCAACATTTTCTTTAAAAAAAAACAAAAAAAAAAAAAAAAAAACAATGTACAGACTCATATAATCATAATTGCTCTAAATCATCACATATGACCCATTAGAAGTGTGTGGTGGTGTCAGTATCTGGCACTGCCCTCTGCCTGCATTTCTTTATTTTCTCATTATTTTTGCTGTGTTTTGGGACACTTTACCAAAATGTAGGTATTTAACGTCCTGGGAATGAGACTTAACAATCAACTATCTTTCTGGTGCATTATGAACAGCTCGACCAGATCCTACTGATTCTACCTTTAGGCATTTAAAAGTATGTTTTTACTTTTTATTGTCATTTTTCCTGTGTGAATTTGCTACAGACTAATGCATACTCATAACCTGTATGTGCAGAAAACAGGGTGTGGGGCATGTGAGCACAGGTGTGACTGTAATGTAAGCTTCCCTCTTTTCATAATAAAGACCATCTGACCTGGTTTTGATGGCCTTAAGGGTTATTTTAATGAGGGAAAACTACCAGATCGCAATGTTCAAGATTAAAAATGTTGAGTAATAACCAGATCCATCTATCCTTGAACAAATAAGGTTTTGACACAGTGAGAGCCACACCTTGCCAAACCACACTGAGTGACCAGTACTGAGTGTACAGCAGCAGGCTCCATCTTGCCCTTGGTATGTTGGAGTGAAGATCATGCCACATCGTGTACAGCCCTCAGCCACCTATGTATTTTCTGGACTTCCCAGCTTTATTGCGGCAGGCAGCAGGAAAACCGTCTCATGGGAGCTGGTGAAAGGAACTCATGAAAACTTAATGCAATGTGTCCTCATGAATTTTTAAGAGCTCTCTCTTCCTATTGTGCCACTAATGTGTGGGACAGTAATATAAACAGGAGTGCTGATGTACTGAGCTGAGTGCAAACTTACCAGCAAGGCAGAGCATCATCACCTGTCAGCCCTGTGAAGAACAACACATAGTGACACCTGAACACGCACACACGCACGCACGCGTTCAGTTACAGTGGCAGCTCTTGTCTGAATCAGAGGTGAGCCACTGTCACTGGAGGCAAACGTGTTGATGAAGGACTGACTCTGGACCTCAGCAGGATTTCCTGGGGTGTGTGCACTGAGTGTGTGTGTGTGATTAAGTTTGAGTCGGAGGCAGAGAGAACACATGATGTCAAAAGAATATCAATGATTACATAATATGTTTCAATAGCAGGTTAGCTCACATATAAAGCATACCAAACATGAAAAATACCAAATTAAAAAAAAAAAAATAATAAATTGGTTAATTAATTTAAAAGGGAAAAAAAATGAATGGCCGTCAAGTAAAAAAACAGCCTGGAGTCAACGCGACAGCCTCTGAAGGCCAGAGTTTCCAGCTACTCCTAAGGCAACCACTCACTTATTTATTAAGTATTAATAAATGACTGTATTCCACTGTAAAAAATATACAATTTCCTGCTTCTTTAAATTACAACTGAATAAAGTAATGAAAATGATTCAATGTTCAATAAATTTATTCTTACTTGATGTGTGCTATTACCTAAGCAAAGAAATTAAGTAAATATGTGAAAATATGTAAAAGTCTAATTTTATTGCAAGTGCCACCCTTTTATCCTAAAATATGATGGTTATTTGTCCAGTGAGAGGCGGGACCTTACTTTCAATCAACTGTTTGATGAGCATTTTTAAATGCAGGTTGTTTTCTTTTGTATGTAGCCTACTTTTATTTTTTCAAATAAATTAATTAACTTAATAAATTACAAATTAAACTATTTAAATAAGAAAAACATAAGTATTTTTACGATGGAGTGTGATGGATGAATTACAGCCTGAGGACAGATGGAAGTACAATGGAGGTACGATTTCCTTTTGAAGACTTAAAGAATAAATTATGTACGTGTGCACACTGTATGCCACCCCTGCATAAGTGCCCCACTTGGGCTGACCCTGTCCAAAAAAACTCTGGAAACACTCCTGCCACTAATTTAATGTTTTGGGGAGAAACTATTAATCAACTGATATTAAAATCAAATTAAGCTTATGTAACATTTTAGGCCACATGATGAAGATGTTCAAATTGTAGCTGGCTGGATTGAACTCTCTGGGTCTGTCTGACCATGTTCCCTGATGTCTTTGGTTACTTTGATTCAGTGAGACGTTCTTACCTCCCTACAACACCTCGATGTGTTCGTGTGTGATACATCCAACCTGCCTCGCCTTAACCAGGGTTGGAAATTAGGTTATTTTTGTAGTATAGAGTGATACATATTAATGACAAACAAGAGATAAAAGACAAAGTTTAACCTCTTTCGTGCTATAAAGTCCTTTTAAAGCCACCAATTTTATTGTGCAGATTTTGGAGGCACCTGTGGACAAAAGCAGTAGTGTTTCCACTATGATAACCAAAAAATATAACATCAAAAATATAATTATCTAAAGAAAAATGTCCTCCTGCCTATTTTTTTAACTTGCCAACATGCTACTTACTGTAACTTTGCCTGGGAAAATGTTTTATAACCACTTAAAAAACATGTGGTATCTGTAGGGGTTGCTGCAGCTCCCTCAAAAAAAACCTTATTTCCAGTAAATATTCAAAAAGTATTTTGTCTATATGATAAATGTGTGCATGTACTCAGTTACACTTGTGTTGTACAGGGAACAGCTGTGTCCATGATACATGTCTCTAGTGACAAAAATCAATAGTAATCCTACAAAAAGATGTCATGTTTTAACATGTAAGGAAGAAGGAAGTGGTCATGACCCAGCGAGATCATGTGGCTCTTTTTATAGTCATCATTCCCTTGTGAGAAACGCAGAGAAGTGGACTTCCCCTCCTCTGCAAAGCGGCCACAGGAGTTGAAAGACATAAGCACTGACTGATACACCCAACAACTTCAGCTTAGCCTGGAGGCTTTACAGCTGTGCTACATTCCTGAGAGCTGCAGTCAGATCTGCTGGGCCAAAACAGCAGGTCTGAACTCTCTTATTTTCCACCACAAAACTTCTACAGAAAACGTGTTAATGGAAGAACATAAAAGTCTGCTGCTCTCTGCACGTAAACAGGAAATGTAGTCTGTACATAAAAATGCCCACGTAGGCTGGAGCTGGGGGCTTTTTCTAAAGCAGGAAAGGGAAGTGTTATTGTGTTGACTGTGAACAGTGAGAATTCTGAATTTTGACCCTGGTACATAGTCAACCTCAATAGTTATAGAAAACAGAGCTGTCCAGTTCTCTGGCGTGCTGATAAAAACTGGACCTTGTCCTCTGGTACAATCACTCACAAAACTAAAGGCATGTCACACAGATTTACCACCTACTGGCCTTTTGAATGGCTTGTTTTTCATGAATGTCTTAAAAATAAATTCCCTCTGTTATTTCACAGACAAGGCTTCCTTTAATCTTCTCTTATTGGTTCCCATTTTCATTTCATTTCTTCTGTAGCATTCTCATTTTATCTCTTCCTGCAAAGCACTGTGTAAAAATATAATTTCTCTCCTACCACTACTAGAATTCAACACATAGGAACTTCACCTCCTTTCATTTGCCCAGGTTTTCAGATATATGCCACAGACATTCTGTCACCACCAAACAGGTCTGTGGTGCTGTATAAGAGCAGTACAAAAATCACATCTGGAAAAACTCTTCATGTCTTTCTTTTTAATACTCTGAGTAATCCAAAGAACACAGTGTGTATTTTGTCGAAATGTACAATGTCAGATTATACCATTGTATAATCATAACTGATGCATTAACATTTAAAAGGCATTCTGAGGTTATTGTCGATAGAGCCGACTGAAATGATTTTAATTCACTTTACCTTGATGTCCATGCTCATTAAATCTTTGGAAATCTTTATGGGCAAAATAACTATAACTATCAGATAAATGTTGTGGAGTAAAAAGTTAATTTTCCTCTTACATCTAGCAGGGTAAGTATAGAGTAGCATGAGTATAAAGTAACATGAAATTAAAATACTAAAGTAATATCCAAGCACCACAGAAATGTTCCTAATGCAGAACCTCAGAAAATGTTACTTACTTTCCACCACTAGTGTTTTGGTGGCAACAAGTTTAAAAGATGGCTATTTTTAAAATCAACACGTAAACCCAAAACTAAATAGAATTTTTTTTTTCTGTGCACTGGCCCTGTAAACATAGTCCAGTCAGTATAGCCATGTTTGATGTGTTGATCATCTATTGTCTAAATCAATCAAAATACTACACATGTTGGCTGTCTTTAAAACAAGAAGTGGTGTCTAACAGTGAGTTTGCAGAATGTAAAAACTGTGCCTCATTCTCCTCTTTCCAAGTATGTAGGAGAACCTACGGTGGCAAAAAAAAAGACTTGTGGAAAATACAAAAGGCCATATTTAGAGCCAGTGTTCAGTTTGTTCTTTCTGGTTTACTGTGGAAACATGGTGATGCAACATGGCAGACCTCATGTGAGAAAACCCATTCCTTCTGCAGATATAAACAGCTCATTTTAAGGGAATGAAAACACAATCATTCTTATTTTCAGGTGATCATACACTAATGAAAATATACATGTGCATATTATGTTCCATTACTGCCATATTTTGCCAATAAATTCCAGTAAATCTTACCTACTGGACCTTTAATTATGTATGGTTGTGGTGTTTATTTCAGTGAGAGTTAAGTTTCTCACGAGTGTGTGAATGCTATTTCAGAGGCTTTTTCTCCCTCACAGTTAAAAAATAAACAACCTCCTGCTATTTCTGGCATGAAATCGTGACATTTAAATGTTAAATGTGAGAATAAAACTGGTATCAGTAGCTTTAATGCAAAAATATCAGAAATTTGACAAGCCAAAATACTGCTCTTCAAATATATGCAAACTGCTGTTAATTCTCACCTACGTGCAAAAATGAAACCAAACAATAAGTGCAAACCGCCACATGTCTATATTCTGGTGAAACACAGCCTAACCACAGTTTTGCTAAAGCAAACAGCTCGTCTGCTCTCTAACAGCACTGGCCTGTTAGACATGTTTCTTAGCACACATACTCTTGACAAACTGAAGCCTGCTTTGACAATGTTTTTATTTACTTTTTCTTCATTTTGCCTCTCTAATATTCAAGTACATGGATTCGCAGATCCAGGAAACACAATCAGTAGCAAATACTTTCAAAACATCATCATGTTCCTTGATTTGATTCACAAACAATTCCACCAAACCCCCAGAATTCTCCCCAAGGCTAAGACACATGGACCTCTTGTAAACATGATGCAAATCAATCTTTGCTTTTTGATTACAAAACGTAATCTGGTACAAAAATATCTTTTCTTTTATAGGTATTTCTCTTCTTAGGAATATTTACATTAAGTACCTCACAGTATAATCTGATTTTAAAAAGTACATACTGTAAAATAAACACAAAAAGGTCTCAGAGGGGTAAAAGGCCTTTGGTTTTCATGAAAAATACGAAAACGACAAAACACAAGAAGTCCATTCACTGTCCTGTGTACCACAACAGTGATTACCAGATCGTTGATTGTTGGGTATGTTTAGCCAAGACTGTGGGACACCAAATTTCCACAGGTTTGAAAGGGTTCATTCTGCAAAAAGTTCAGAACAAAAATCTGCAGCTACAATCAGGCGTCACTCCTGGGGACAGCAGACCCACACAACCTCCGCTGGGCAAAGTACCCCAGAACAATAAGCAGCATCTCTGAGGTGCTGCTGAGGGCCACAATGAATGGTGCCTGGGACGCGAAGTCGGCCTCTGCCCGGCGAAAGGACAGCTGCATGACGGCAAGTGCGAGCAGGCTGTTCTGGACACCCACCTCAATGCTGACCGTCTTCCTCTGTGGTGGGGGCAGGCCGGCCAGCTTGGCCAGAATTGCGCCGACCACCAACCCCAGCAAAGGCACCGTCACTCCAACTGCCACAATCTGTGGGCCCACATTGGCCAGGATGGATGCCCCCATTTGGTAGGCCATGAAGATGCCACCTACGATGAGCACAAGGCTGAACGGTCTTATGAGTGCCAGCAGGACGCGTGTGAGGGCAGGCAGGCGCAGCTTGACCAGCATGCCCAGTGAGATGGGGATGGCAATGAACAGGAGGGTGCCGAGGATCTTCACAAATGGCACATGCAGGGCGGCATGCACACCCAGTAGCCGACCATACAGAGCTGATGACAAAGGCATGGCTGCTGCCGCCACAACTGTGGAGACCAGGGTCATTGAGATAGCCAGGGTGACATCTCCTCCGAGCAGCAGGCTGTACAGGTAGCCGCCCCCACCACCTGGGGCAGAGCAGGTGATGACTAGGCCCAGGGAGAGCGCTTTGTGCAGTGAGGCCAACCGGGATACACAGTAGGCATACAATGGCATCACCAGGAACTGACCCAGCACCCCTAAAAGCAGGGGCACTGGGCTCCTCAGCAGACCCCGCAGCACCTCCACCTCCACCTTGCACCCGAAGGCACACTTGTTGATGAAGATGAGGGGCAGCAAGGCAAACAACACAGGGTTCTCAGAGAAATGGGATAGGCCACCAGACTGAATGAGCCTGGTGGCCGGGTCATCATTCCCAGGTGCCACTCTGATGGAGTAATCCGTCCTCTCCTCAATCAGAACCGGGATTGAATCCTGGTCCAGGTCCAGCAACTGGATTTGCAGCTGAGCCCTGCCTGGGAATCCGGAGCGGATGCTTATAATGTAGCTCCTGGCTGGTCCTACGTGGCCGCTGTCCGTCACATTCAGGATGGAGAGGACCTCCGGGTCCAGGGAGCGGACTCTCACCGTCTGTTTCCAGCTCTGGCGGCCCTTCCTGCTGGCCGCGGCGCTCCGGTACTGGCTGGAGATTACAATCACTCCGTTGGTGTTTTCAGGGAACTCAAATTCCTGCGATGAGCCGTCCCCGATTCTGATATACCTGCTGCTGCTGTCGGCCGTCAGGTTGGTGTCGTTGCTGCTGTCGACTGTGAGGTTTCCGGTGGCCCACGCCCGGTAGATAATAAGGAAGAGACAACAGAATGTAAATAGCGTCCTCATCTTATTGACGGACAGGGGCGGAGGGGCGCCGCAGAGACACGCTTCTCCCCCACCAGCGGCCTCTCCAGACGGTTACACCGCCGCCCTACTACACCAGGACGGTAAACTTCTCATTCTAGTCTCCGGCACAAAACGACAGCGTCGGCAGCCGGCTCCACATCTCGTCTGGTTCCCATTTTCTCGCTGCCTTTATACCGGAACCTAAACATCACCCCGCCCTGTCCTGTCCGAGCCCAGCTCAACAGCAGCAGCCCCCGGACCGGCTCACAGGAATACACGGGAACACACACTCACACAGGTCCACCTTTTCTTTTGTTTACTCGCTGCTAAGATATCCGTCTCGTAAGACCAAAGCCTCGCCTCGTCGTCCGTAATTATTGTCTCCCCGGCTGATGAAAACTGAGAACATCGTAGCTCGGCGACCGTTTGCTTGCTGCTCGAGATGTTTACGTAAAGCTGGCTTTGGTAAATGTCAAACATCCGCTCACGGAATACCAAAGTAAAAGCCCTTTATTTTACTGAGGAACATTGGTGGTATTTAATGCTCTATTAAAGCTTAAATGTGAATTTATTGGCAGAATATGGCAGAAATTGAATATAATATTCAAAGTACGTTTTCATTAATGAACCTGAAAATAAGTGTTATAGTGTTTTCATAACCATACCTGCTTATCTGCTCCTGATCTGCAATTTTACTGGTAGGTACCACTAAATCCTACACACTCATGCTTTAATGTCTGGGCGAGCAGCCAACTGCTCTGGGACCCAGACTCCGAGAGGCCCCCACAGCTTTAACTGAATGTCAGCTGCATTTGGTCATTTCATTGCTTGCAAGTTTCACTAAGAATTTGCAAACTACATGTTTTAAAAACCGCCATTGTTACAGTTTTGTGCTTTTTTGTCGGATATTCCTAAATGTATGCGTTTAACAAGGTCATATTCTAGTTTAGAAAAAAATGGTACAGGCCACACAGCACAGAGAGATGGAGGAGCAGGCCTAAGTCAGGGTCCAGCAGTCCTGTTTTTTTCCCAGGGCCACAAATATTTTCAGCTCAGTCCAGCCATAATGCTGATTTCCATGTTATTCGTGTGTGTGTGTGTGTGTGTGTGTGTGTGTAATATTCCCTCGACTTCACACACTAGGATAATTAATATTATCTTACTTAATATTGTTTCTCCAGTTTGTCATACACTTGTTTAGATAATTAAAACAAATTGTATGCTTTTATTTTAAAGAAAAAAATCCCACCACTTCCGGTCTCTGTTTGGATAAGTGTAACTACCTTGACATGAGCCTTTATTAATCCAATCGGAGCGGCCCAAAGCGTCAACTCTCCCCGTCCCTCAGCCAATAAGCAGGGGCGGTCACATGGGAGAGGGAACACCGTGATTTCTATCCACTGGGGGGTGGGGGTCGGAGGGCAGCCAGGGATTACCCATCATACACAGACATAGACATGCATTTAATGTCCTGACCAAAGTAAAATGGTGGAATTTGCAAGAAAGTGAAGACATGATAATAAAGTAGAACTGAGCACATACTAAATTCATCCACAACACAGGAGATGCATGCTGATACTACACCCAGCTCATCTCTCACTTTCACTTTGTCATCTTTATTGTCTTTAGCAAGTATGTAAATTTTATTGCTTGTCTTTGTTGCACAGTTTCACTATCAGTTTCTGGCTAATGACCTTTGATCCCCGTAGTATCTTGTGACACTGATCCATTGTGCTCATGGAGCATATAAATACAGTTCACTCCCAGAGCAGTTTCCAGTTTCAAACCTGCTGCCAAGTAGGCTATTGCTTATTTGTCATACACAAACAGCAGACACAACCGAGAAACCTGACACTGCACCCCATCTTGTGAATGTGGCATTAAAGGGGAACTCCATTCTGTCAGCATAACCATGTGAGCATCCCTTTTTATAGTAACTGGCGCCTGCTGGGAGGCACTCACATATTTAAAATCCATCTTCAATTCATAACCTCTAGTTTTTTTTTTCCCAGGAGGGTCAGTGAGGTCACTGGGTCGGTATTTTCCAGTTAGAACACCACTCAGACTTCTCCTGGATATTAACTGCCACCGCTCACTGCGTTAAAGTCATTCCTGGGACAGCTTGTTCATCATCCATTGTGTTTTCATGAGTTGTACGTCCTCTTTCTGTCACCATGGCTAAGTCAAGGCTTCCAAAAAAAGAAAAGGCGGGGGAGTCCACAGTGGAAACACTCAGTGCACGCCAAGACAACCTGCTGGGGTGATCGCTCTGGCCTCTTCTTTGACATTTCATGGAGCGACAGCCAGTTGTTATGGGGCTGCCAGGCACGCACATTTCCTGCCTGGCATTTGTGCTGCTCCCCTCCCCAGGCTGTCTAATTATTTACCCATGGTATGATAATTTACCTCATGACTTATTTCACAAACAGAGTGGGAGGGAGGCAGCAGGAGAGAAGGGCAGAGAAAGAGTGAAGAGGAAAGCAAAAAAAAAAAAGGCCCTCAGTTACATTCCACCAACCGCCCATCTTGACACTTTCTTCAGTAATGGCTTCAGTGAGAAATTACAGGAATATTTGCTGTTCGTGCTGCAGCTTCATCTGTTTACCCAGAGAACACAGGAGCCTGTATTTGCCTTTGTCTGTGAACACACTGTATTCGTGTGAATATTCATGACCCATCTGAGAGTGGTGGTTATGATCAGCCTTGTGTTGTGTTGCAAATGAGATCATAAGCAGCCGTGATGACTAATCCAAAAGCATTGTCCCGAAATGCCAATTTAGCACCAGTCCGCACAAGGTTGTTCTCTGCTAGATTGCCTGGCAACAGTATATCATAAAGAGGGCTGTAGCCAGGATTTTATAAATACAGAGGACAGGCATCCAAAGTCTCTTGGTGAAACCCCTCCTGCCTAAAGTTGTGTTCAGACTGAACAAAACTGATTTTAGAGGTGGTGGGAGAACACAAGTGGATGCAAATATACATGAATTTGCTTTGGGCAGCATAACCTGAAGCACGGTGCCTGGACAAAATGAAAATGTTTCAATGTGAGTGGAAAATATTGCACTTATCCTGAGCCTGAACAAGTCCACCTCATAAAGATACTGAGATGAACAGAATAACTAATAAAGAAGTGGAGTTCAGGTGAGTTCTCACAACCCCTTCCACTCCAGACACATTTTGTTTGAGATTGTCCCCTCCAGTAGGAGACTGCAGTCCACCAGGACCAAAACTGTATGCAACAGGGGAAGTTTTTTCTTGAATGCAGCTGGACCCATTAACAACTCCAGGGACACTACATGTTGCATCAATGTACAGTCTGTGCCACCTGACTCAATTAATGACATTAATGTACGTCTTTTGAATGCCTGTTTTCTTCTGTCTTCACAGGATAATTGAAAACTTAAACCTGCTGGTGGCACAAGAGGAAAAATTGGTATATTTATAATGCTTTATTAGTATGCTGTGCTGAATGTTGTCCGTTTTATCTATCAGCTCAGTGAAGTATATTTCTACTGACCTGGATTTCATGAACTATCACTTGTGTCCTCACCACTCTGGGAAGCTGACCCCTTTGTCTCCATGCTTTTGGTGCCATCTACTGTTGCTTAAAATTTCATCTAACACATCTGCTACTACTACTACTACTACTACTACAAGTATTTCTACTACTACCTCTAATAATAGTCATAGTAATAATAATAATAATGATATACAAACTACTGAAGTCAAATGAAAGACTGCATTAGAGGGCATTATTTTATTTTCACAAGATTAATATACAAAACAAAAGTGCTGCAAAGTCTGCTGAACTCTGAGTATAAATAAACCCTCCCTGTGTTAAAAGGGACAACAAACTGAAAACATTGTCAGACGATGAAGCTGCTCTCTCATAGGTGGAGGTGTGGCTCCTGCCTGCCCGCCCTCTCACTGATGTCTACATTGAACGATCAAAGAAAGAAGCATCAAAACCAGCCAAAGCACTTGACAGACCACTCAATGCAGAGCTATGATCTCAGATAACAAAACAAAAAACAGCACCTGCTCTTAATGCAAACCATCTCCTGCATTTGCATGAAACATGCGCTTTTCAAGCAAATTGGTGGTTCACACAGCAAATCAAGAGTATCATGTGATTATTGTCATGTTAAAAAAACATAAAGATCCAGCATGCACATCCTTTAAATGATGTCTTCCCCTGAAACTGTTTGGGATGGGACTGAGACAGGTGGGGATGATTAGTTTTATTTTGAGGCAGAGAGGCTTCTAAAAATATCTGTGAGTGAGGTTTCAGAGTTGCTGGGGGGAGAGTTTCAACACCTTAAATCAAACACCCAAAACCATGAAGAGATCAGGCAACCGGAGCTCGCACTCATCACAGTCAGTGTTGAAGTGTAGCTGGCTGAGACCAACACAAAAACATGTCAGGCTTGTCTGGCAGAAAGCGGAATGGAAAATTCCTTGTTCTGACCGATGTCTGCTGAGTTTGGGTTTGCTGCCGTTAGCTCTCTAAACCACTGCCCTTCAGGCACTGGCGGGGGAAGCACCTATGCAAGCACCTGTATCCCAATAAGGCGTTCAAAGCAAAAAAGTCTGAATACAGGCATGACAAAAAAATCAACAACAAATATGAATAAAAGTAAAATAGAATAGTAAATGACTAATTTTGACACCAAGGAAACAAAAGATTTGAGGATTGTTCTTCACTGTATACAGTGTTATAACAATGTCATGAAGCAGGCATTACTTGGATCAATCTGATGAGGGCAGGAGACTTAGTGTTACCCACATATCGCTAGCTATGGGCAAAAACTGATATTTCCTTCCCATTAAATTTATGTGTCTCTGTCCTCCAATCAGAAGCATCCATTTAAACCGCCCCCCCAAGAAAAAATATAAGAACAAACATATAGATACATCTTTAACCCACCCTGCGCCTTAGGAGAGCCAGGGACGTCCCACTCCCTTATAATCACTATAACTGCTTATTAAAACTTAATTTTCATCATTGTACATTATACAGTTTGTAAAATGGGTTTCATTCTTTGTAAAAAGCATACATCCAAAAGCATGTCATTTGATAACTGGAGAGTGTGGCCAGGAGGAGCAGGAGGAGGTGGTGGGAGTGGTGGAGACAGGAGGGATTAAAAAAGGAGGGGAAAGAAGAAGAGGAAAAGGTAAACTGAGATCCACTGGGGAACAGGAGGGGAAGATACAAACAGGAATAGATGGATCGAAATGGGAAGGTGAACCAGAGAGATTCATGCCTTCTCAGGTGGTATTTCTAGCCAGTCTGTGTGTGTCTGTGTGTGTGTGTTTGTGTGTGTATTTATAGAGAAGGGGGATGGGAATCAATAGGCTCATTAAGTCCTCCTGGTAGGAACAGTTCAATAGAAACACACACAGCTCCTGTCACCGTCACTAAGCTCGTCTGCTGCCACACAGCTGCAAGCCTCTTCACCTCCTGGAGGAGGCCTCAGTTTCGCAGAAGGGCCAACCTGAAACGTGTGAGAAATGTGTCAGTTTAATTGTTTGGAGCTTTCGTGAAATGAGATACAAGCCTTAAAGGTGCAGTTCACTAAAATACATTTTCCAACTATCACTGCAATGAATTAACACTATTTGGAGACAAAAGAACCCTGCCACTCCCACCAGCAATCATCAAAATCAAATTAAAGTCTGGTGTAAATGACATCATATACAACCAGATCTGAATGACGGCTAGACACAGTTATATACATAAATAATGACACTACATAAATGATTATCTATATATAGTGAGAGACAACATAAGTATGGTCAGCTGTCATCAAGAGACCAGAGTATGTAACTTTGATCATATAATAAGCTAGCGAGTGGACCTTTAACTTAAGATTATTTTGTCAATGTATTTTGTTTATGATCAGGCAGTAAAACACACTATATAATACTGCAATATACTGTATATCTAATTATATATAACATAATGCAACAGAAGATATCCATATTGTCCTGAATCTTCAGACAAGACAGACATTAGCCTGCTAATAGGTCCAACACTTGTTTTTTTAACTTGCTTTAACAAAAAAACCTCTGTAAAGAATAGTCAACAGTTGGGCACCAGCCACTTGTTCCCTAAACTTAAAAAAAAAAGATAGGATTTGTAACTCTGTAAGATTTGCAATAGAACTAGAAGGAAGGTAGAAGAAGGCATACTTTATTAATCCCATGAGGGAAATAACTTTTTTCTGCACTGATAAATCTGCTTGGCAAATGTATTTCTTAATACTCAACTTACTGCTGATATATCAGCATCTGTGTAAATGTTGAAAAATAACAAACAAAAAAATAAATAAATAACTGCAGACATGCTACATATTTTGTCCATCAGATTACCATTCATTGTTTTTGAACTTCAAAATGCCCAGCACCACTCAGTGCCTATCATGGTCACAAATAAAAGGGAATCTTGACTGAGAATAAAAGAAACTGGTGTTGATAAAATAAGTACTGATACTTCTGATAAACCAAGCAATAGAAAATGTTCAGGAACATTTTGCAATACACCCTGGGCAGCTTAGTATGTTGACAGGACCATGCCTCCAGTACTGAGAACTGGTTAAACAAATAGGGAAAGACACAGCAAACCTGTTCTACTTGTAAATTTGAAAAATTTGACTTTTGTATCCGACCCTGTGGTAGTATCAAAAAAAAAACAAAAAAAACAGAGGGAGTGAAACTGAGAGTCATCCATGCTGCATCGATCATTTTTTCAACAACTGCCAGCAGAATAGTGTGAAAGATGCTGTGATCAAATAATCATTCTACACACAGGGCCTCGAAGTTGTCTGCCTGCTTCAACATGAAGCAGGAACAGACTCCTTTAACCTACCAACACGTTCTCCTGCCAGTTATCTCACTAATGAGATAACAACAACACCTCTACATTTTCACACCTGCTTAATGAGCAGCTCACAGGCTGACATGTGAAAGCTGGTCCCTGTGTTGTGTACTAATTATGTTTTCTAGAAATAACTTGTGATTAGATAGAAAGACCACCACAATAGCACAGTTCACTAAAATCAACATTAGTCAAATTATTTTAAGCAGCTTATCCTGGATTGTGTGAGAGAGAGACAACCATAAGGCTGAAAATAATAATTTTCTTTATCAACATATTTGTGGACTATTTTTGATTTTAAAAAAATGTTATATTGGCCAACTAATGATTTAACCTATACTGTCAGTACCTGTCAGTTATGTACAGTTATGGCCAAACTTGTCTGATCTGCTGAAAACTATTTGGAATATCACTGATCAAATAAATTCTTAGTCAACTAACAAAGAATTGAAGGATTTATTCAACTGGTTGTTTGGGTAGTTTAAGTGAAAAAATTAATAAGAAACTAGTACAAAGATGAGACAGACAGCCCTAGAAACTGTTGTTTATATCATGATTTCTTTGATTTAAAGAATACAGTGTACTTGACAGCTTAAAACCTTTTTTTTTTCTGTATATGTAACTGTAACCAAACCAGTTCCTCTGACTATTGTGATAACCCGTATAAGATTACATGGCAGTATTTCCCTTCTGTTTTTGAGCTTCTGCATTTGATTGGAACATAGTCTGTCTTTCTGGTGACCAATGACTTTGCAACCACAACAGTAGTGCTCTGTGTGTGGGGGTAGCAGCTTGCTGTGCAATCTAATTTACTCATCTCATGCTCTGGTCTAACTGCAGAATTGCCTGATCATGTGCTTCCTGTTAGCCTGGTGCCAGAGAATAAAAACACTTTTACAAGGTGAAGGAAACATGAGATGACACATCTTGTCTTGTACCAAGCACAGACACTGGTCCTTACCGTCGAGACAGCTGGTCCTCCTTGTCCTGGGTCCGTGCACTCTCTGGGCCCACTGAGGTGGCTCCTGCAGGCAGCTGGCTAAGCTGATCCATCACCTCCAGGCCGTTCTCCTCTGCTATCTGGTGGATCAGGTCATCCACCTGCTCCTGAGGCGTTGTCAGTGTCATTGCTGAGCTCATAGAGTCCTCCATCACCTGGTGTCAGAAAGAGAAGGATGGATGTGTGAGAATAGGACAAAAGAAAATTCAGACCAGAGAGTGCGGAACAGTTTTTTTTTCCAGAGTTTTCTAAAGCACATGAGATGCTGTATGGAAATACACACACTATACAAGAATAAATTCACATAGTCTGCAGCCACTCACTGAGGTGTGGACATCGAGGTTCTGGACTTGGGTTTCAAACTTATCCATGACTGCAGAGACCTTTTGAAGGTCCATGGAGCCCAAAGCTTTGTCAAGGGCTTTGGTCACCTGGCCCATGTTTTTGGTCACCTGATGGGAAAAAAAGCAATGCAAATGTGACTCATTCTGGAGATACAAAATCTCATGTTGTCCCCTTCAAAGCTCGTCAAAATACAGGGAATACTGTGATGTGGAAATATAGCAATACATTATAATCCTACATTTTGATTGTCTAGTAAAAGTGTGTCAACGGTATCGCATATTATTGAGGTAACTGAACAAAGTAACTTACTCCCTTCATGGTGACGGCAGTCTGGACTTTAGAGGCCACCGCGTCAACTCGAGACGCCATGCGCAGCCAATTAAGACCTTCATTTTTTTTCCGGATAGCGTTTTCTGCATAAACTCTGGCACAGTCCACATTTTTCTGTTGTAAAGCCTGGTGATGAGACAAAGACACTGTTAACAGTCAAACTCTGCACTGCCTTTCACCTGCAGTATATCTTTCATATATATTGCATATATATAGTATATACCATCATTTTGTTTTAACATACAATAACGACAACAAAAAAAGACGAAGAAAAAAAAAAGATAAATCTGTTACCAGTTAAGCATTTAGTATTTGTATTCTATTAAACAAAACTAATTTAAATAACTCACTGATCAGGCTGGAGTAATGGTGTAGATTGTGCTGTTTGGTGAAATCAGTAATCTATTAAAATCAATTTTGATATGCTTGTAAACTTAATTTATTCTTTTTTGGGTGTTAAAACATGTCTCCTGTTCTTATTGTTTATTTTTCTGGGTTTCATTTAGTGGATGGAATAGTGTGGCTCACATAAAGTAAGTAATGTGTTAGTAATGTGAGCTCTTAGACAGGATATGAGAAGTGAGGACTATCATGACTCAACAGGGAAATAACTTTGGTCAGTGAGATAATCATTCTAACCCCACTGTTCCATGAGAGAAGTCATCTGGATATCTCTTCTGTAATCCCCAAACCAAACATACATTTTTAAACAGGGAATGAGATCCACAATGACCTTACCTCTAAAAACAATCAGCCATCACTGAAATAATGACACATCGGTTTTACAAAACAACTGAGGCAGTCCTTACTGAATGCTGAAGTTGTATTGCCCCCTGCTGACTAATAAGTGCCACTCCAATCATGGAGCCCCCAAAGGTAGTAAAAGGTTATCAAACAAGTGAAGTAATTAAAACTGAGTGTAAAAAGAAATGCACATGTTTATATTGTATGTATCACTATAGTCATATTGCCTCATATAAGTTA
This sequence comes from Lutjanus erythropterus, assembly GCF_056507025.1. Classification (NCBI taxonomy): domain Eukaryota; kingdom Metazoa; phylum Chordata; class Actinopteri; order Lutjaniformes; family Lutjanidae; genus Lutjanus; species Lutjanus erythropterus. The sequence goes on from NC_139329.1 coordinate 11,697,553, forward strand.
TTAAATAAGTTAAGATTTTACTTCCCTTCTCTGTTTATCTTGTACTCACTCATTTGATCTTAAAAATATGGGGTACACGTGTGTTTTCTGCACAACAGTAGAGCAACAGGTCAGTGTGACTAGCTAGTTTAACTGTAAACTCTCATAGTTAAACTCACTGACCACCAACCTTTCCTGCTAGCTAACTAGAGAAAGCTAAATTTCACCATGAAACCACACCAGCAGAGTAAATGTTAGCTAACACATTTTAATTGACCAGCAAACACTAACAATGTTAGCTAGAAATAATTATTTGATGTTTTAATGAAGTAAATTTGGCCTTATGAGAAAAGACACTTGAAATTACACACATCCACAAAATGTCAAATATAAAGTTTTAATTCATTTGATCAACCTCCAGATGGTAAAGAAAAAAATAAAATGCTTTTGTCTTTTTTTTAACCCACTGAAAGAAAGAACAAAGAAGAAAGAAAAAATAGGAGGAAAATGGTCTGTATCAGATGACGTCAGTCTGGATGCTTTACATTTTTCACCTGTGCTAAATATAAACCAGTTAGTGAAGCAGAAATAGTACTGCTGGTTACACTACTTCAAACCTACAACCATATTTCCCCTTATTTATAGACTTAAAACTTTATAAAGACCTTATAGACACTAAATGAAGCTTGGCCTTTAAGTTTTTTTTGCATTGTCCATTATGAATGATGGTGCAGGAGATGAGTTGCAGTCAAGCCACAGCCAGTTGGCCAAACACAACTTAGCTTAGGGTACAGTTAGCTAGTTGGCTGCCTTGCAAGGCCAGCCGACGAAGCAACCTAAAACAGTGAACCACCCAATCAACCAGTCAGATTAGCCCTGGGAGTCTGGCTGAATTAGCTGATATTATCCAATCATAACAGTATTTTGCTATGTTAGCTAGCTAGCAATTCATCTGTCTCGGCAAGCTAGCTGACATTTGCCACCTACAACCACAACATCACAATATATTTCACATGCTTTGTACTGCAGTAATATTAGCTTTGACCTTGTGTTGGACTAATTTCTTCGCTAGTCTTTTCTAGTTTTGCAAACTATTGGCATTGCATAGGGGAGCAGAAGAGAAGGCATCAGGAGTGCACATTAAACTCACAACCTTTGTATTTTCCCACAAAATTATTCTTGAATCCTTTGACATCAATCCACAGGCTGATACAGACAACTGAGAAAGTCTGGGAAGGTCTTAGTTTTTAAGTTCCATTACAATTCGTTCACACATTGGCAATGCAAAGTGGTTAATACACGTAAAATGAGTGAGATTCTTGCATATTGCACCTTAACGCTTGGGCCAGTTTGCTCACCTTCTTGACCTTGGCCTGTTCCTTTTCAGAGTCCTTCTCTGCCTTCTTGGCCAGTTTTTCCAGTTGTTTGGAAGTGAACTGTTCGCCAAAGAGAAACATGCACAGAAAATTAATAAATAATCCACTTTCACAACTGATAAAAAGATGATATACAGACCCATATACCTTTTAACAAATACCTACCTTTAGCTGGAAGAGTGTCTCTGTCAACAGACAGTGAGAGACAGAGTTAGACGTATATAGAGTACAATGCATATAATATAAACTGCCATAGTTATTTCATAGCAATATACTAACTCTACATTATTCACATAGTGTCTGGTGACACTAAAACAAGACTGCTGGTCTAGTTTTTCTTTTCTTTACTTCAAGATAAGAGCTTTTTCACTGAAACAGCACCATTTTTATATCAAAAGAACAGAGTGAAAAAGAGGGGGAAAATAAATAGGGCACCCTTTTCTTCTAACCAACTCCATACATTATGGTTGCTTCCAACAGCTTATAACATTTCTTAAATAATCAGTTTTTTTCCATGTCTCTAACTTCAACACAGGCAGTTCCCACTGGGAAACTGGGAACTTCAGCGAAAAACATGTGTGAAAAGGATTACTATTATTATATTTAATTATATATGTATCTAGAAATTTCTGTAAAATCGTAAAGGGGGAAAATGCTGTCAAATATAAACCAAATCGTCAACAAAATACAACGTTTACCGATACAATAAAAAACAGAAAGAAAAGTGTACAAGAATTTGTTTTCTAGAAAGGTTGTTCCGTCATTGTTTAGATAATTAATTTAAAATATACCTGAAAAGCTAATGGGTGGGGGTAAAAAAAAAACAAAAAAAAAAACCAAAACACACAACCTGTAAAAAATAATTAGTTAGTAATTATTATTAATTTCTCACTCGAATGACTGTATCTTTTGCTGCATATTTTAGTTACAATTCTACTGTTTTGGCACAAATGAAAACCCTAACTACATCTTAACTGTCTACACTTGAGGCTAATGTTACACTAATCAAATTTGGTACGGAATGTGACATTCGACTAAGAAAAGATTCCCTTACAGGCAGCTTTAAAAACAATAAGTTAATTAAATCTAAAAGCCAAAATTACTGGCCTGTGACAAATACAGTTAGACTAAATACTTTTGAGCGGATGAACTTAAAATCAAAACAGGTCTGACAGCAAGCCTAGCTAATCACACACCCAAGCTAGCAAGCTAATGCTAACCTGTCTATTGATTGATGGTATAAGCTAACTTAGCTAAAAACACGAGCGATGACTATTAAGATGGACCTTTTATCTGTTAAAACAAGCCATACCATCCATGTCGAGACGGATATGTTTCAGATGATGGCAGGAAAAATAATTTTCAACTCCTCAACAAGCTAGTCTCGATTTGTTATGATCTAACAGTGTATCTGACACCGCACTTCCTGGTCCGAGAGTAGTCACGTGATCAGAATTCGTCTTCTTCTTCGGATGTGACAGACTAGACGCTACAACGGCGTATTACTGCCCTCTACTGTTCATTTTTTAAAGTCCCTTTAGCAGTTGTTTATACTCTCCCATACAGTCCAGTCTATATTCCAACAGTTTCTTCACTTTAGTCCAGTTGTCCAGGTTGAGCAAAGCGTGCAAAAACAGTATCAAAAATCTTCCTCCTTCTCATTTGTGAGCTTTAATTGCAGTTGGCAAACCAGCTAACCCTAATGCCACCTACTGGAAAGGACTAATTAGTCAGTAAATTGATTTTAAATTCCATATTTAATCAATTATCAGTCACTGTCCATCCACTAATCTACATCTTGCATTAGTTCAGTGTTGTAATCAGTGTTGGACTTTAACTAAGCACATTTATATCAAGTACTGCACTTATTTTATACTTTTCTTGGGTTCCATTTTATCCAACTTTATGCTTCTACACTACATCCCAGAGGCAAATACTGTACTTTTTAATGCACAAAGCTGAAAAAACTGCTGTTTTCTGACTTTTTAGAGATACATGGTTCTCCCAGGACAGTGATGCTACTCACATTTGATGGTCTTATAGACCATGATGCATAGCTGTAGATTAAACTTAATCAAGGTGGGTTTCACTATACAAATCATTAGTGGGAACGCCTAGCCCACAGGAGAAGCCGGATATAGATAGTTACTGAAATTATCATTCAGTTACTGTTATTATCCAGCAAAACATCAGAGACAATTCATTATTTCTTGCATTTGTTACACCTATTAATTTCTGATAAATTGTTAAATTAAAATATAATATAATATAATAATAATTCCTGCCTTCCTGTAATGACTCCTTAAATGGCAATATTACACTGTGACAGGAATGCCATAAAAATTACAGTAACTTATTGGCAGCAATTAGCTGGTAAGTTGCTGTAAATACATCTCAGCGTATGATTACTGCAGATCACCACACTGTAATTGTTATAACAGTAATAATTACAGTACTGTAAGTTATTACAGCAATAATCAACATGTTGTATTGTTTATCACATCACTTATTCAATTACTGTAAACAGCATCACTTAATTTTAATACTATAAATGATTAACTGTAGAATACATACTGTAAAATGAAGACACTTTTTTAATCAAAAAATTTAATTTGTTTCATCAATTCACTGTACTTTGAAATACTTAAATACATTGTAAAACACATTAAAAAAAAGTATTTAATGTGTTTTAGTTGTCAATTTCACATTAATCAGTTCAAATCAATGCCAAATGTTCTGTGAATGAATAATGAGTAAACATCTCTACTGGTGGTGGATTATTGCTGTAGTTCATTAAAATATGATGCGTGCAAAATGCCAAAATTGACCATGAAATTCAAAATGGCCAACTTCAGGCAGATTTGACCGAGTTAATCGAAGTTAATGCTACTCCCTGTGATTTGTCTTGGGACTTCCTGACCAGATTTAGGTTGGATATGGTCAACCTGCTTCGAGAAGCATGTCAAAATCTAAAACATGTCATTTCACGTTGCCAGTTGGTGGCGCTATGAATATTATTGAAGGTGTGACTTGTCAGATGCCAGGCGCCGGTCAGACGCTAACTGGACACAGGAGGCGCTGACATGCCATTTCCTGTTACCAGTAGCTGGCACTATAATGATTGCAGAATACTGTCATGTAGGTGTGTTCAGGGCAGGACACTTATCAAACATGTGAAGTTTAGTGCAAATCAGACCATTTAAACTGAAGTTAAAGCAATTTCATATTTCATGGTGAAACATCAAAATTTAATGCTGACCTGCTCGCTCCCCAGTCTCACCCTGACAGAATATTGTTTATCTTGCATTTGTTTTTCCACTTTGTCAATATGTTGACACCAGCCAAGGTTTTCATCAAACAGAACTCCACAAAATCCAACCACCTTAACCTGCTCAAGTAATTGTCTATCTAATCTGATTGGCACCGATTTATGACATTTAGCAAAGCATACGACCTGTGACCTGTCAATTGACAGTTGTTTCTTAAATTTTGACTCCTGACTCAGAGATTCCCACCATCTGTGTGAAGTGATTGTCCTACATTTTGCTCAACCTGTCCAAAAATGTCATTCATATCAGTATATTAAACAGTGGTGTTCCATTTTCAAAAAAACAGAGCAATCATCATGCTCTTATTGTTCTGAGCTTTCCTGATCTCAGATTCCAGACATTACAAAATTGGATTATGTATCCCATATCAAATTGAACACTGTGCACTGTCTTTCATATGAGTGAACATGCTGCAACAGGTAATATCTTTCCCTGGTGAGGTTTGCTGTGTATTTGTAATGGTTCTCCTTAATTCAAACAGATTAAATGGTAAATCTAGGTATTCTCCTTAACCTATTGCAGGGTTATAATAATTGACCATCACTTAACTGGCCTTTCCTGCCAGCACTTACATTACAATTGACTGTTGTTCTCTCCCTGTGATACATTGCAGCTTTTTCATGGTGATTGGAATGTGCATCTGCAGGTCTTTGCACATGGGATCAACACTGCAAAGCATTTTTTAATGGGAACCACTAAATAATCACATATTATAGTGTGATAGCTTTTTGAAGGTGGCGTGCATAACTCAACATTACTTCAACTTTTGTTGTGTAGGTAGTGAAGTCTTGATGTATTTCTTTCTTTAAAATTAGAGCTCTGCACAGTACAGTCTGTACTATTTTCTCTTTCACCGTCATCCCTGACCAATGAGTGTCAAATATTTGAGGTCAAGTTCTTTGTACTGATCTTTAAGGTTCTCAGCAGCATTGAGAGGGCAGGAAAACAGGAAAACAGCTCCTCAGAATGGAAAGGCAAGAGGGTCAGACAGTGTTCCCTGGCTGATGATGAGGTGAGAACCGCAAGCAATGCATAGTGGGAGACACTCTCCAGGACAGGCATCAAGGACTGATTATTCTAAGTGTAGTGTCACATAAAGATGAGGCAACTGTGAGGAATGGCGATGGATCCTTTCCTCCTTCTTCATGATATCCATGTGGCATTTGACACAACAGCAATGAAATGGTGCATCACTGCCAACAACTAGGTCTTTATTGTCTGTGTATTCAAATAAATTCACCTTTGCTTTACTGTTCTCTACTGTAGGATCACAAGGTATAAATAGTATTATAATGTCTGTAGTAAAGTATTACTATTATAATAATAAATTTAGGGAATTGTTAGGATTACTAATTTATTAAATGATATAATATGAGGTTATCTGAATTTAACTCATACTCCCATCACTGTTTCAGCTAAGTGTGCCAACTTCTAGAATGGTCTTTGGTCCAACTTGAGAAGTTATCTTAAGGTGTTATGAAACACAGTGTTTGGCTTCGTGGTGTTGGCTGTTGGATTTTGTTTCACAATGCTGTTACCGAAATAAACATTTATATAACACCTTAAGAACAGCAGCAATCAGGAGACAGTTATTTGTAAGCATGAGATTTGAAGAATCAGTCTACAACATTGTCATTTTAAATTATGAGTTCTAATACTCAATATATTTAATCACTATGACCTCTCTAAATATTTTTGGGGGATTACATATATTTGGCAAAATGAGGCTTTATTCGCAAACAAAGTCTTAGGCTTTTGAAACTACAATATATCATTGTGCTGTTGATATGGTTTGATTGATTTGACTGAACTTTTTTGGACAAAGCCACAAACTACCACAAACTCTAAGATCAGTCAGACTGAGAAGTAAAAACAGAGTTTGTACCCTGCCCTCCCAAAATGAGCTTTTGTGTCTTTTTTTTTTTTTTTTAAAGGATGGAAGGGGTAGAGGGATTGGGGGGTTGACATTCAGCAAAGGGCCATAGATAGGAGTCAAACCCACGGCCGCTGCTGAGGGCTCACACTCTAAACACGAGACACACTCTAGGGCCAACTGACTTATGGGGCCACACTAAAATAGTTTTTTAGTTGATACTGGTAAATCCCCTGGCATATATTTTTAATTTTTTGTATTTAATAATCATGTGGCTTGCTGTGAACTGCCATCTGGTAGCAACATATTCTGTACAAAAACTTGTTTTTATATTTTAAAAGAAGAGTTTAATACTAATCCTCCTTGTTTGTCCTTTAAATCCAGTCTCTATTACTACTGCTGTGAGCAACTGCACAGGATTAGTGTCTGTCAGCCAGACAGAGCCAGTGACGGAAACAGGGAGGGAGTGGCAGAGACGGAGGAAGATTGGCAGTAGTCTAGGACATAGCACAGCCTCTTACATGCAGACTCTCTAAGTATGCTGTAGTATAGACCGGCCAAAATGTGAGCATCATGTATGTGGACATGTAAGGACTGTGCAACAGCTGACTGAAGCCTAATGGGGGCTGGAGCAAGCCATAAGGAAGATTCAGGTAAGAATGAAATACACAGGACCTCAAATGAACTCAATGTAGAAAACTCTATGGACAGACAAAATTGGAACATTCCAGTGGCATTATCAACCAATCTGTAAGCCTGAGATTTCTACAGATTGGATTTAAGGATTGCTACTTCAGGGAAAGATTGAATTTGACCCAGATTCTTCACAATATTCTGTTTGTATTTGTCTAAACAAGTGCAGGACAGGGGAGGAACATGGACTGTAGATGGGACTATTTGTGTATATACTGACCTGCCTTCCTGATAACTTTGAAGTCGGTATTTCTTTCTCGCTATCAGCTGTACAGTAAATACAGTTAATTTGATTTTTAATATGTATCATCAGTACAGCTGTAGATATGATGTGTCCTCTGAGATGAAGGTGAAATGTGATTACTTGTCTTTATTATTGTAGAATTAATGCTGATCAGCATTAGTATAAACCACAGTTTATACTATTTCTCTAAAAATGCCTGTAAAAATGTCTAGCGCCTTTTTATCAGTTTAGCAATTACAAATTGTTGATGATCATCGTTAATGAAAATTATTGTTCCTCCATGTAGTACTGATATGAGGTAGACACAGCCCTAACACTCTTAAGAAATTAGCACAATCCAATTTGAAAGGTGCTGTTGCTCTTCATACCAAACAGAAACACTGTCACTACACACCTAAGCATTTACACACACACACACACACACACACACACACACACACACACACACACACACACACACACACACACACACACACACCCATACACACTGCTGTAATTCCTGAATCAGCAGATTCGTCTCACTTAACCTGCAGGTCAGTTCCAGGTCGATCACAGCCCAGTGATAACTCTGTGAAGACTAAATTTAGTAGACAGGAATTAAAACAGCAGTAGAGGTGTAGGTTAATAAAACCTTTATTAGGTTTATTGTGTTCAATGGTGGAATCTTTGAAAAGCAAATAAGCTGTTTTAGGGTGTTACTGGCTGCACAGAGCTACAGTGTGTGGACCGAAAAGTACACATCTGATATCAGTTGATGTGTATCTTCCACCCCTGACATTTCAGAGTCATTCTTTCTGCCTTTCGGTTACAGAGAGTGCCCCCCCATCACAGCCCAACCCTGAGTCAGCTAATGCCCCTTCAGGTCCACCCTCCATCCTCATCACAGCTCCATCACGAGAAGACATCTACGCCACACCATCCAACCTGACTATAGCTGATGCCATGAAAGAGCGGAGGCCTTCTTCCACGCCCTTTGTAGTGGGGAGGAAACTAGCACACAGAAAGTAACTCAACATGTCCTGCCAAAGAAGGTAAACTGGGACTCAAACTTTGGTGAGATCAGAAAGGGAGCAGCTCTTAAACTATGAGAAGCATTCAAGTCCTTTACTGTAGTACGAGTATCAATATTTGTAATAGATAGGAGAATTAGCTGTATTATGTAAAATATCTCTTCAGAATATCATATTATTATTATTATTATTATTATTATTATTAGTAGTAGTAGTAGTAGTATTTTAATTTATGCACATATTATTGAATATTTAGTGAGTCACTGAAATGTGAGCAGTCTGATTTTCTTCTTCTTTAATTTATCTATAATGACTACAGAGAAGGTTTTTCAGTGCTCTGATATAATTTTTGGACAATAATGTGTATTTTTAAATTATTGCCTCCACTATCTTTGCCACAAATGTTAACCACTTTTGAGTGATGATTGTAACTGAGTGTTTCTGCATATTTTATATAATTCTCTGTGTTATATGCTGTATAAAGAATATCGGCAAATATATCAATATCTGAATTCTTTTACTCCCCAATAATGGTATCGGTCTTAAAGATCCAGTACTGGTCGTGCCCTAATTCAATGAGAGGAAAAGTTAGTAGGAGGACTACTGCATTATGTCTGAAGTGTGAATACGTGAACAAACTCATTAAATTGCTGTGTTGTTTTGTTTGTTTTTTTCACATCACAGCCTACCAAGAAGGATTCAGAATGGACTTCACACATACCACCCAGTCGCAGATCTCTGCCTGATCAAACTCCGGGAAAGCACTCGGTTGGCCAGTCTGCGGCCCGGAACAGAACAGTATGGCGGCGTCCACCGGAATGAACTGCTGCCTCCAGAGATAAAGCCATCACGGACGATAATCGTGTTTTCGTAGGCTTTAGAAACGATCTCAAATGAAAGCATGGACACCGTGGGAGAAGACGAACCGGACCCGATAAAGCTCAAGTCTATCAAGAACAATAAAACATTCACAGTGCCTCAAAATGATAGGGTAAGAGAGTTAGCTCCGTGTGAGCAGACAGTGAAGCCAAATTCTTCAGGATATCTGGTAGTTTAAAGGTTTTCACCTCATCGGCGACGATTAATCCCTTACACAACACAAGTAAACACCTATCACAAATCTAGATGGCACAGTCGCTAATTCGGCTTATATTTGACAAATGCAAAATTAAATATAATAGGACAATGTCACTGTGTATTTGTGTTTTGCTCAATATAATCCTAACCCCAGACAACATTGTGTATAATTCAAAATGCAAAGAAGCGCACTATAAACTCGCTGTGCTTTCGAAGAGCAGTTATTGGGGCACCTTTGCTTTCTGATTTACTTAAAAGGTAACGTTAAGGTCTACACACTTCACTACCTCAGTCATTGTCCTCAGCAGCAGTCAATCTCATTACTGGCGTCCATCAAACACATAAGCCTGCATGTTAAGGCACCAACTGTCCACGTCATCCTGTGATTCCTGGAGGGAACCTCATCACCTTCAGGATGGCTCTTTTAAGACTTGCTAAACTTATTTGGAATAGTAATCACAACACTTGCCGTCCCAGATTGGTTGTCAATTTGGATTGGCCTCAAGTTTTTTTTCTTCCATTTAGGTAATGGCAAATTCCACACAGAGCCAAGTCCTCTTACAGGCTGAGGTGACTGTTTGGTTTGATAATCACCATTAGATCCGCTTACTGATTTCTTATTATTCATAATTTCTTTTAAACTTCACTAAGTATTCATTTAAGTGGTTCTGAATACATGAAACAGTCATATGTCATATAGAGCTGTCCAGAGAAAGAGTGTGACTTCTCAGTGTCTGTCGTTACATATCCTATATGTAATATTGTAATCAAATGCACTGACTGTAAAGTCTTCCTAACCACTGCTGGAGATGAGCATGATGCAGGGAGTCCACTGAAGTGAAGAGAATGTCCGTCTGTGCCATCTCCTTATCTTTACACTCTTTTTCAGTTTGGGAGCTGCAGGAGTGTCAGAGAGTTTGAGAAACTCAACCGCATAGGAGAAGGAACTTACGGCATTGTGTGTAAGTCGCTAATGTTGGAGTCTATAAATTGGTTTGACTTGGAAATAAACAGATCATTTCAAGTGCTCAGTAGATTAACTGTTTCCTATTCTTAACATAGACCGAGCCCGAGACACCAAGTCGGATGAGATTGTGGCACTGAAGAAGGTCCGAATGGACAAAGAGAAAGATGGTAAGAGCACTGCTCAAATTCTGAGTCGTGTGTGTGTTTATAGTGTTTTGAATGCACTATTTTTCTGTGCTGTGCATGTGTTTGCATAGAATTATCAATTTGAGGAATGAAGGGAGTATCACTGATCTTGAAAATTTCAATTATACCCATTATTTTATACGAAATCATACCCCAAATTTTGAGATCTCTTCTAACCACGTCGAAAATTTAGTCTGTTGGTGCTAGAGGAGTTGAGCTAGTAGCAATGAAAAATATATCTTGCTCTGGAACAGTGTTGGACACACCAACTAACCTGTATAACTGTCCTTCTGTCCCACATTTAGAATTCCAAAAATACTGACAATGAATTAATAAACTGAATCCAAAGTTTATTTACAAGAATTGTCTCGTGGCGGCCAAAAATCCCTGAACTGTTTCAGTGCTTGTTTTCCTATTGTTTTTGCAGCTACAAGTACCTCAGTAATGTGTCGATTGGGTCTTCAAGCCTTTTAGTCTTTAAGAATAACTATACAGAAATCATCAAGCTTCTTGTTGATGGTCTCCTTTTCTTGTGTAGTTCATGTAAAGGCATCAATATTAAAAACTCCTTGTAGTTTGGTAAAAATGAGCAGTAAAACTGTTGAATGTGCTAACGCCCAGCTCTTTCTCTGTCAGGGATTCCCATCAGTAGCCTCAGAGAGATTACCCTGCTGCTGAGGCTGAGACATCCCAACATAGTGGAGCTGAAAGAAGTGGTTGTCGGCAGCCAACTGGAGAGGTACACGACCATAATGGTGTTAGGCTAGATACTCAGTGTAACTTTACTCACCACAAGCTGTTATACTGTTATCTGTTAACTAAACGTTTGATCAGATATCTATTTGTAATTCTGTGTGTTTCGTGTTCAGTCTGTTTCTGGTGATGAGTTACTGTGAACAGGACCTGGCCAGTCTGCTGGAAAACATGCAGACACCATTCTCTGAGGCTCAGGTAGGACAGAGTGAAGTTCTTAAATCTGACATTTAACCCGTGAAAGCAGAATATTTATTGATGTGTTTGAACTTCTGACAAGATTTAATATATTTCTGTCTTCATTTGTTTGCCCTAGTACAGGGGGTTTCGAAGTCAAATAATATAGTGTTGTAAGGAAAGAAAAAGGCTATTTGAAAAATTTGTCTTGCTCATGTCCTGTCACCAGTGGTTTCCAACCTTGGTTTTGGAACCCATGTCCCATAAGAAATCTGAAGGGTCACAAGATTAAGATTAAATAGATTTATGTAGACTTTAAAATTTTTTTTATCTTTCCTCCAATATGTGCTTTCTCCTTTGGAAATACTGGATATTTTCACATTTTCTGATCAAATTAATTAATGTATGAGGGAAAACAAACTCTTTGGTTAAAGGTCCAGTGTATAATATTTATATTAGTGTATAATTGCCTGAAAATAAGATTTGTTGTGTTTTAGTTACCATAGACTGAGTTATTTATATCTACAGAATGTACAGCGGTCGTGGAGGTCACCATGTTGCACCGCAGTGGTTCTACAGTAGCCCAGAATGGACAAACAAAACACTGACTTGAGATTCAGCTTTTTGCATTTAGCATGAGTTCTGCAGCCACCGTAGTTTCTCCTACACAGAGAGTGAGAGAGTGAGACACAGTGTTTGCAACTTCACTGCTAGATGCAACTAAATTTTACACACTGGTCCTTTAACTGCTCACATTTGGTGTATATGCTGAGGCCACGCCATGATAGTGAGCTAGTGCTGTACACACAGCAGGAAATGATACCAGTGCAATATTTAATCATTTAAGAACTGTTAACATTGTGACAGCTGTTGTATGATCACAGTTGTCAATGGACATATTTGAACCAAATGAACCTGTAGTGAACATAAATCTTACTTTGTTATGAGGGGCTCCTTGAAAGCCCCTTAATGACCCCTGGTTGTAATATATCCTCTTGACAAGATATCACTAATTTGGTCTGCACCTCTCCTTAAGTTTGTGTTTTCTGTCTTCTAATATTTTCTTCTGTCCTTTTTCAGGTGAAGTGTATAGTCCTTCAGTTGCTCAGAGGCCTGGAGTATCTCCACCACAACTTCATTATACACAGGTCAGGACCAGATTCTTCCTGGAGACTACTCCAGCTGTTTTTCTCTACTCAATATATTCAATTCAACTTTATCACAATTCTGCCAAGACAAAAGACGTGCTGGTTCAGATGAGTTCATAAAGAATCTGTATCTGTATGACAAGGGGAGGGGCTTGAACGTATTGTATCGTCTGGAAGCTGGTTCATTATCCTCTTCAATCTTGTTATCAGGGACCTGAAGGTGTCTAATCTGCTGATGACAGACAAAGGCTGCGTTAAGATCGGTGAGTCGTCGCCATTACTATAACCCCCTGTGTAGCTCTCACTATAATGACATTACACCTGTACAGACATATAGCCTTACCTGTGCCAACACTGGCCTCTGACCTCTGTTGAAAGCAAGTGCTGGCAACGGATAATTGACAATAAAAATAACTGTTAGTTGTAGACCCTGTACATTTACATTAATCATCAGTAACAGTAGTATTGCTCTGCTTTTTTTTCTGCTGTATGCAGCTGATTTTGGGTTGGCCAGGATGTACGGCATCCCCCAGCAGCCCATGACGCCTAGAGTGGTCACACTGTGGTGAGTGTTTACTGGGCCATGGTCACTGTAAATTCCCCATTAGTCTAATTCTGTTCATGAAAATATGAGACTGAATGCGTTGCACACTGCAGATAACCCCTGTGCTGCCTACATTGTGCTTGTGCAGCCTCAGTGGAAACTCCTCCTTTTAATCTCTCAGTAATCCGCCTCTTATTAGCTCCATTACCTCAGACTGGATTGGTCTCTGTCACGATATGTTCTCCTTGTGTGCTCTTTATGCTCCTCCATGTGCAGGTACAGAGCACCAGAGCTCCTCCTAGGGTCCAAGTCACAGACTACAGCTCTGGACATGTGGTGAGTCTCCAGTCTTATCAGAGGAAATGGATACTATCCGCACATGCAAGTCCACTATATGTTCAGAATGTCAGGGATCTCCACTAAGGAAAAGAAACGTTTTTAAGGGGAGAATTATTTGTTTTGATTATCTGTATCTCTATACACTTAAAGGTCCATTGTGTAAAATTTCGGGGGCTTTATTGGCAGAATATGGAAGAAATTTAATATAATATTTAGAGGTTTGGTGTATAATCACCGTTTATATCTACAGAGGGAGCAGGTGCTCTTCTGTGGAGGCCGCCATGTTACTTCTACAGTAGCCTAAAACAGACAAACCAAACAATGGCTCTAGACATGGCTTTTTGCATTTTGTATGACTTTCACAGCCACTGTAAATTGGAATCTGCGAACTCACTGCTAAATGCCACTAAATCCTACACACTGGTCCTTTAATCCTCTATTTTCTTATCCTTAAACAGATTCAGATTTTACTTCCTTTTGGGAAATGATGGCATGAATTGTTGATAACAATGAACTTGCTGTGATGTTTCCTTCGCAGGGCTGTAGGTTGTATCCTAGCTGAGCTGCTGGCTCACAAACCTCTGCTGCCTGGAACCTCTGAGATCCAGCAGGTCGACCTCATAGTCCAGCTGCTGGGAACACCCAATGAAAACATCTGGCCGGTCAGTTCAGTTCAGAGTTCAGTTCTAAATATGTCTTAAGCATAAACTGAAAGTCTGTGTCTGGGATGTCTGATGTTTTGAATGTGTGTGTTTGTGTGTGTCCTAGGGCTTCTCTCAGTTGCCCCTCATCGGTCAGTACAGTCTGAGGAAGCAGCCGTACAACAACCTGAAGAATAAATTCATCTGGCTGTCTGATGCTGGACACAGACTGCTCAACCTGCTCTTCATGTACAACCCACAGCGCAGGTACACACACACACTCACACACACACACACACACACACACACACACGCACACACTCACACACACACATACATACACACACCTTCATGAATAAATTTGAACATGTTAGAATAGATACCGGTTGAATTCCATTTACCTGCTTCAGTTTCAGGGTCCTGAATAAGAATAATGATAATAATAACAATACATTCATATGTACGGCTGTTTTTATCATTTCTTACTTATTTTTATATATGTCCTACTTTCGTATCTTGCTGTTTATGTTTTGTCATGTACATACAAGGTATCTTGAAGCACATTGAGATTAGGCTTGTTGTATGAAACGACTAAATAAATAAAGTTGACTTGACTGATATTGTTCATGCTGATTCACTGTTACACTGTCATGGCTTACAGGGACACTTGAATAGATCACAGTCTTTGTTAAAGTTTTAATAACACCTGTGGTTTTGCTACTATCACAAGTCACAATGTCTGCTGTATCAGCAAATTGTACTTTAAGTAATACAAGTAGACATGTTTATCATGCTCTCCAGTTTTCTTGTACTGTTGTTGTAGTTAACTACTTTAGAATTTTTTATTTTTGTTAATTTACTCATCAAAATTCCCAATCTCATAAAGACATTCCAGCCCTAAAATCATTGTGCAGTAACAATATTTCGGCCTGTTTTTACAAATGTTACAGAAGAAATGTATCTCAAAACATGAAAGAAGAAGAAGAAGAAGTAAAGACAGCTTGCTGCCCTAGAATGAAAGATAATTAATTTTTTCACTTGGCTGTTCATCACATCACACAGCTGCTTTGCATGACTTTTTTTTTTTTTTTTTTTTACAAAATATACAAATATATAATAGTGTAGTAATAAGTGCAGTATGAAATGTAGTGAAGTATAAAGTAGTATGCTTACTAATAAAAAGATTCTTTTGCCTGTAGTTCTTTCCCAAAATACCAGTGTGGCTCAGGGCTGAAGTTTTGGATTTTTTATCAAGAAGATGGCAGTTCACCATCTGCTTACTAATATGAGTTCATTCAAAGTGCAGGAAATTCATGAAATGACAAGAGCTGTTTCCAACAAAATGTTACCCAAAGTTAACCAACCATATTCGCAGGTTGACATGATTAGATAATATGTCATTTGTGTTTGGGTGTAATAATGATTACTTTGATAAATCTATGAATGGCATGAATGAAGCACACACATACACTTACATACCACTGACTTACTTGTATTTGTGTATTATATTAGAATTTATGTGCTCTGTTCGAGACAACATTGGAGGTCAGACTTTCCCAGTTGAAATGTCCAACTTCTGACCTCAAAGCCTTCAAAGTGCATGATGCCAAAAGTAAACAAAAAAACATGGCTGACCCTGCCAAATTCATGACTTTTGTAGGCTAGTGTACACTCAGATCACTCACCCTAAATCTTTTCTGTTTTACCAATCCAGAGCTACTGCCAAAGATTGTTTGGAGAGTTCCTACTTCAAAGAGAAACCTCTGCGTGAGTGAAAACATTTTGGATATGTATCAACTGTAGTCTCGGCCCTCTGATATGCTGTAAGTCATTCATTTTGTCTGCCTGCTTCTCCACACAGCCTGTGAACCAGAGCTGATGCCAACCTTCCCTCACCATCGCAACAAGCGGGCCGCTCCTCCAGCAGAGAGCCACTCGAAACGGAGCAAAGTTTGATGAAGGTGGTGATGACGATGAGACGTTTGACTCAAAGTAGACACTGTTGTGGTGGTTCTCTCAGGAATGTGCACTCACAGGATGGACATTGGTTTCTGTTCGCACTGTGTGCATGGGAACATGAATCTGGAGTTGTCAGCAAATGCAAACCAGTTCAGTTAGCAACAGTTTGAGCTCAGCTGAAGCAAACGAACTCTGGCGCTTATTGAGACATTGCTGAACTGCTTACACAGGACTCTGCAGTGTTCAGTAATGTTAAAAATGCTGCAAACATGCATTCTGCAATGTGGATCCAGTGATTTTCAGCACTATGTCCTGCTTATAGACTCCTTAAGAGTCTTTGGTGTTCGGTTTCTGGAGCATTTCATAATATTCATATTGCTGCCAAGATCTGCACACTAAAGGCGAAAGTAGTGAGGACAAAGTTGCCTTGACAAATGCTGAGGCATTGTGTGTATTGAATATCACATTTTAGAGTCCAGTATCAGTCCTAGCATCAAAACTTAGAAAAGGCATGACAAGGATGAGTATGAACTGAACCAACTTGCTTGAGCTCTGCCCACAATAACCCCGATCCTTTGCGAAGACCTCGTAGGAGTTTTGTACTGTACTGGAGCGAAGTGTATTGCAGTAGAAAAATCTGCCTGTGGGATTCAAAAGTTCGTGGCAAAATAAATGGAACGGCAGCCTTGTTAAGACGTCAGGTTTGGTCCTCACAACCATCAGTTTGTGTCGATGACCAGCTGTGTATTCTGTTAAAGTGTCCTTGAGGTAAAATGCTGAATCCCTGGATCTGCTCGCTTATTGTTAAGTAATAGTTTAACATTATAGGATGTGCGCTTATTCACTTTCTTGTAGAGAACAGCACCCATCTACGACTACCACCCATATATGGGTATCGATTTTCTCATCTAACTTTGGGCAGAAAAGGGAATAAGCGTATTTCCTAACATGTCAAACAATTCCTTTAAGAGCCTCAGCTTGAACGCCCAAAATGTACTGTAAATGAACAATGGCCTCGTTAGTAAACAGGTAGAATTGTTTGCCATCTAGCTGACAGCAAGCAGGTAGAGAACATGACTGCGATTTACCCAAGTGAGATAGTTCCTGAAAAAGGTACTCTAGAGCCTCTAAATCTGTTTAAACCTCCAGCTGTTGAACATAATAAACATGTCAAACCAACAACTGGGCCTTTGTTTCATTTGAAATGTCAGTGTTTATTAATGCAGGATAAATTAGTAGTAATGGTTACATGGCCAGCAGCAGGTTAAGATCCCTTACAGGGACGTTAATAACTGACCTCCCACTGAACCAGTATGTACCTCCACAAACACACAGCACTGAGTGATACTAGCACTGAGCTATCACAAGTCCCATCGGGTCAGCCGGACGAGCCTGTGGTCATGATGTGAAGGTGATAGGTCAGAGAGCTGGTACAGAACAAACATCCAGTAGCAGTTCAGAGTAAAATATTTAAAACTGCCTAACTGTATGATCCCGCTCCTTGACCGCCAGCAGGGTTAACTTTCTTTATTGTCTGTTGGCTGACAACAGGACAAATACTAGTGGAGTTCAAGAAGAAGAGCCAGCCATAAACAGACAGTAAAGAAACAATATGGTAGTGTCTGCCTCAGAGTTCAACTTGGTGTGTATATTTGCCTCCCAAAAGAAAAGAAAAACACAGGACTTTCACTGGAACTCCATTGTGAAACATCAACAAAGAAATAATTCAAAGTGTAAACATACTTTAACTCTATTTAGTCAGTCAAGTTACATGTCAGTTGTGATCAAACATGTTGTATAAAGTGTTCTGTAACATTGTTGAATCATGGATGCCAGGGCAAATGAATCAAAATGTAAAAGTTCAGATTTAAAGAGATGTGCTTGATTGATTATCTTCATATAGTTATGAGTTTTTAGGTTCAGCGCTGACACAATCAATGTTTTAACAGACTGAACAGAAACTTCAATAAAAGAAAATCCAAAAAGGAAGACATTACAGGACAGCACTCAGTCAAGTGTTTTCTGGGACATTCAGTGCAGAAACTCAATTGAACTGAGCTCAGGTGAGCTTTTGATCATATCACATGACCTTCATCAGCAGATTTAGAGTGATGAAGAGTTTGCTCAGACTTGTACATGTTTAAATTTCCATTTTTTTCCAGAGCATTTAAATGACTTTTCATTCATGTTGGCTTATAAGCTGTGGAGATGAACTTCATCTAACTGCTACTAAATAGACCAGGTGCTGTTTTCGAGGCTGAGTGTGAACTCTCAACCTCAGCTTTTAAGACAACATGGGTGAAAAGTTCTTGCAGAAAAAAATGAAATTTTAAGATGTACAATACCACAAGTAGGCAAACTCCATCTGCTGAAGATCATGTATGTATGCCAATATGACCAAAAGTTCCAGCATAGCAACCAAATGAACTTTATGGTGAGACACATAGTTTAAAAAAATCTTTTTCAAGTTTTTGGATTGAATAAAAGTGGTGTTTGGCTCCTGATCAAGCACATCTCTTGTATGTAAATACTGAACACGAAAGCTTCACTCAGACTGCTGCTAGCGCTGAGGTACAAGCCTGATGCAGACATACAAAGAGCTGCAGAGGGACACGGAGGCAGCAATGATCAATTAATTTAACTCTTCATCAAATAACAAAATAATAGGGCTCTCAACATATAGACAAATACATTAAGACACACAAGTTTAATAAAAACACTTAGATGCATTCACACACTCGCATGCCTGGCAGGAGAACTATCTTCTTTTGTTTCTTCTTCAAATGTCACTGTCCTTCATTGCGATCCAAAGCAAAGTGCACAACGGCAACAAAATGTACAGTCCTTCAGTCAGACAGAATCGGCTCAGAGAGGGACAAACTTTATGCATTTAGGTTCAAATGCAGCTTTCCTCACATCAATGCAGGTTAGATGAGAAGTTCTTGCAGTGAATATGCTGTAGCGGCTGCATTGTAACAGAACGTTGTATGAAATGGGGGGAAAAGACGTGGGCTCTACTGTCCAACTACCAAATCACACCAAGATTTTCTATTGTAGCACTTGGTCAACTTCCTCCAGAGATGCAAAAATACTGGCCTGGAATACTAGATTTCTTCTTTTGTTCGAACTGACCAGCCATTTATTTTGAAACCCACGAGAGGGAGTGGACCAAGTGCTCAGCTGACGGATGAAAGCCTACAGGATGGTACAGCAGTCGAGAGGTGGGGTGAATGTTGCTAGGAGCAGTTTGACCCTTCTGGTGTACTGGGGAGAGGTGGGGTGGGGTGGGGCTCTGTCTCTCAGCCCTCCATCCCAAAGTCCTCTGTGAACTTCTTGACCTTCAACAGGTCTTCAGTGTTGACTGTGGGACGGGTAGTGGACAGAGAGCGCAACATGTCCGACTGCAAAGGAAGCAGAGACACAAGTCAGTTATGTTTTTAAATATTCAAGTTCTCCTTTATCCAGTTTAACACCTGTTTAAATTCTGTTACTGTAGATCATATTATAATATAAACATGATCTGTGATAGCTGAGAAAAAGTTCTGGAGTTTTTTGACTGATAGTGGTGCTGTGGATCAACACTTTGATGAGCAATATGGTTTGGCATGTAATGCAGAACATAAAGCAACATGCTACTCATCAGTAGAATCATTATCATAATCGTCATTAGAATTTGTTGCACAACAATTTGTCCATGTTTTAACAGATTAAAACAGAGCCTCTAATAATAAAAATGTACAGCTTTACAATGATTAAATATTAATACATTTTATACCCTCAGGTACTTTTGACAGATTGGTTCATTGTTGCTGCAGCCTTTCCACTCTTATTCCATCACTGCAGCTCTGGTGAAAAAGATGTGACTTTCACTTTTACGAATATTCTGTAAATTGTCTTTACATTAAGTAAGATTAGATCTTAAATGTTATATTTATCGTTTATATGTTATAATATTTTATTCCAAAATTCTCACAAAACTTAAAAATCCTGGCATTAATCTTATAACCCATATTCAAATATAAACTCATAAACATTTCTATCAGACAGAACAGTTTAAAATTGTTTTTGTTTGGACATCTTTGGACATAAGAACACCATCTTTGCCAGACCTATGCACATAAAATTGGCTATAAAACCTACACTAACTGTAGGGTATTACTTTTACTTTTTGGTTACTGTATCACCTCTAAATTGTACTTTGCTCATTATTCTCTTCTAGCTATGGGTTTACATAAAGTTTTATAGGCTTATATTTTAATAAAGGTCTATTATTATATATTAACAAAATAACAAATGTCTATTAGTATTACTATTAGCAGGGAGTGGAAGAGTGGATGTTTGAAATGAAGAGTTGTAGCATTGTTGTTGAGAAGAAGATAATCATTTGTTTCTGTATCATTCATTAGTATGCGTGTATCTCACCATGCAGACTATAGGCTCCAGTAGCTTATCACTAGGCACATCCATCCAGGTCATCTCTATGGCTGCAGGGTCGCCAGGGGAACAAGGAGTCAAGAGGTCATCCACCATCACCTGGTTGTTGCTTCTGGATGGACCGCGAACCTAAAGGAGTAAGAAGAAGAAGAAATGCTGGATTATTAACCGTAACAGAAATTGGAGTGAAATGGGCTTGTATAGATCAAACATGTTTTTTTAATTTCTTGGGTTTCTAATGTCACCTTTTTGAAGTGCGTGGCAGACTGGACCTTCCTAACAGGCTGCATAAGTGCGTCCCGGACGATGATACTGATGTCGGCACCGGAGTAGCCGTCTGTTTTGTGGGCGAGCTGCCGCAGGTCGGTCTCGCTCAGGCTGTGCGGCGTGTTGCCCAGGTGAAGACGAAACATCTGAGCCCGAGCCGGCTCCTCCGGCAGAGGGATGTAAATTCGCTTCTCAAATCTGACACATAATGGAGAACAAGTGTCAATCAAACATTCACCACCTGATTAAAACTTAAACAGCGTGCTTGCAGGTGTCAGACACATTTCAGTTGTGTCTAAACATAATTGAGCTACATAGAAACTCAAAGAGGGAAGAACGTAAAAATACAAAACAGTATTTAATATTTATGTTTAGTAAAGCACCAAGACTAATGAAAACGATCCAACTGTCATATTTTAGTCTAACCAATAGCGTAAGGTTTTCATACTTTGTGAATGTAGAGGATTATCCAGACCTAAGCTGTTTTTGGTATGCTGCTTCAATAGTGTAGGTCCAATGCCCACTTGCCTTAGTAAAGCTTATTTTGTGCTCCATCACTTCATCTTTTAACTAAATAACAATAACTCCATCTATTAACCTTAATTATTACTTCTTAAAAAACAGATTAGGACCTACAGATGTGTGTGTATGTCTTATGAACATGGCTGGGTATCAATACTCAATATGTTTAAACTACCAACCGATGGAAAGCAACAATGTGCCAATATGACAATAACTCTGATTTAATTGAGTGATTACGATCATGCTCCTGTTGCCCTGAATCATTATGTATTTTTTAGCTTTGTACAGCTGCAGTGAAACGTCTCTTCTGACTGACCATGATGAATTTGCCTACCTTAGAATTTGTTACCCTTGGTAACAAAAAAACACTACTTGAATGACACCACCAAAAAAACCCTATAAAAGAAACTCAGGATGAGACAAACACAATCGACCGTGTGTTGAGTGTTGAAATGACCTCTGACCTTCTGCGGATGGCAGCATCAAGCACCCAGGGGATGTTGGTGGCTCCAAGCACCAAGATACCATCGTTGTTGTTCCCCACACCTACAAAACCAGAGAACTTCAGTCAGCTCTATATGAGCACTTCATGCTTCCCAGTGTCCATGCAGGAATGTATATTTGCACACTTAAGATGACTTAGTAGTTTTCTATTGTCACTGATACAGTATATACGATTTAATACTGCTTCTTCTTCACTGTGCGGTAGTTTGACTGCTCTGATATGGCTTACCCTGCATCTGGACCAAGAACTCTGTCTTGATGCGGCGGGCGGCCTCGCTCTCATTCTCATTCCTGGAGCCACACAGTGAGTCCACCTCGTCAATGAAGATGATTGAGGGTTTGTGCTGGCGAGCCAGGTCAAATAAGTTCTTCACCAGCCTGGAAGACACAGGGAGAGACAGAAAAAACGAAAATGAGCGAGACACAGGGACAGCGATATTAAAGGAGGTACTTAGCACATGACTGGGAGAAAGAAGAGTTGCAGTGTGTGTGAGTGCTGCCTGTGAGGACTGGAAATAGATTTACTGGGAGTTTATCACGATTTACTATTGTCATTTTTGATTGAAATATTGAAAATCTGTTGAATAATGAGAAATCTATACATCTTATCAGTGTATGTACTGCAAAAGACATGTTTCCATGAATGTTCATAGCTATGTCAGAGTGTTTCTATAACAATAATACAACATGATATATCTAATATGATGAAGAGTCAAGTTCCACTCTTATTAGGCTGAAAACACCTAATAAAACAAAAAATATAACATACGTTTTTAAAGCAAATTATGCTACATTTTGGTACTACAATACAATTATCTTCAGACAACAGCCACCCCTGAGTAAGAGACATACTTCTCACTCTCTCCCAGCCACTTGGACATGAGGTCTGAGGAGGAGACAGAGAAGAAGGTGGAGTTATTGGCTTCGGTGGCCACGGCCTTAGCCAGGTATGACTTCCCTGTCCCCGGAGGACCAAACAGAAGGATGCCTCTCCATGGAGTCCGCTTGCCTGAGAACAAAGAGACCAGAAATAATGTTGGTCATATGATGTCATACTAGTTTACAAAGGTATAGGGTCCTATTCAACAGCCTGCTCTAGCAGTTCAGCATTGACAAAGATTACAACAGTCACAGAGTTTAACATGATAAGTTTTACTGCTGTACCAACTTACAATCAAGAAACAACTTGGATGGAAAACTTTTAGTAAGAGCAGTACCACATCATTATAGAGGTAACAGAGTTAAAATGATACTTGACATTGTTATTTTCAAACATCTAAAGGGACTTTTGTGAACTAAGGTTACAAGTGATAATTTTGACAAATGATTTATCTGTCAACTACTGTTGTGACTGATCTCTAACAGAAAATAGTATCTAATGATATTTATCAAATATTTCTAAAGATCAAGCTCACATGTTTTGTCTGACTTGCTTTCCAAAACCCAAAGAGATTCAATTTCCAATGACAAAAAACAAAACAAAAACAAAAATGTCAAAGTACAATAACCAAAAAAGTTGCAAAGAAGCCGTTGGTGTTCACGCGTTGTGCCTTCACTTAATAAATTATTCACTGAAAACCAACTTGTTGCCAAATAATATTCTGTTGATCAATCAACTAATTGTTTTAGCTCTATATTTGCCCTTCATTATTACATTAAAATATTAGCGACAAGGGATAATATACATTTTTAACTTCAAAGACACATAAAATGTATTTATCTCTGCCCTAGCTTTTTGACTTTTTGATTTGAGTGTGGTGTGTGATAATGAATGGGTGTAAACAACATCTGACAGAGAGTGATGATTACACAATACCTGTGAAGAGGTGAGGGAATTTGATAGGCAGGATGACAGCCTCCTTCAGAGCTTCCTTGGCTCCCTCCAGTCCAGCCACATCATTCCACCTGACATTGGGCTTCTCCATTACAATAGCACCTGGACACAAAGATAGAGAATGATTAAGATTGACAGCACCACCTCTGAAATGAAAAGTCAGAAGACACACTTTAAGGGTTATTGTAAATCTGTAGCTTTGGCACAAAAAAGATGAATCACATCACGTGACGATCTTTCCATTTAAAAGCAGTGTAGTGTTTTATGAGAAAAATCCAAAATAACCAGTCCAACTGTATCATGTCCATTGTAACAGAGGACAAAATCATTACACAAACACCATATCAACTTGCTTATTTCCCCTGCAAGGTTCAGCATTAATGATTTTTTTTCCACTTACCCCATTGGGCAAGGGGGTCAGAGATCTACTTGCCAAAGTAAATTTTTACAGGCCCCCCATAACAAAGGGTTTTATTTAGCTGTTATCAAATACTAACAAAGACTAAAGCTATTTGTCCTGTTAAATTCATGACTGCAGTGTTTACAAAATGTCAGAAAATAATGAAAATTGTCTGTTCCAGTTTTTCGGAGTCCAAGGTAATGTCTTTCAATACACAAATATTAAAAATTAATTTACTGTGATAATAAACAGAGAAAGTGGGAAATCTACATATATGAGACATAACAGCATTTTCTTTCTTTTTTGCATGAAAAATTAATTCAATCATTAATCAGATGATTTACAGCTAGATTTACTTGCCAAAAAATGGCACTTACTTGCCCAAGGCAAGCAGGCAAGGCTTATTGTTGAACCCTGTGAGATCTTATTGCACCCATGTATATTTACTTACCCATAAGTTGCTCCTGCAGTTTTTTCTTCTCTGGGTTTTCACCCTCACTGTCACTATCACTCCTAGACCAGAAATAAACACACAGAGAAGTTGACTCAAATACAGTAAAGCCCACAGACTTGAGCATGTTTTCTGAGGGGGCAGAAGATGAACAGCATACTTGTCATTGCTCTGTGCCTCCTTGACAGGCTTTTTGCCCTGTTTGTCTTTATTTTTCAGATAATCCTTAAGTTTCTCTGCTCGGTCCAGGTACTGCATACACTTTGCGCGTATACTCTCCTTTGCCTTGTCGCTGTGGGCCTCATCTGAGGGAAAGACATTACAAACAACGATGTGAATGACACTCACCAATGTTAGTATTAACATAAGTCTATAAGACTAGATTAGCCACCTATCAGGCTGCAGTACTCACATTTTATGGCATGTAGGAAATATTCCACAGCATGCTGATACAGGCGCAAGGCCTCCTCATAATTCTTTGCCTTGTCTTCTTCTGTGGCTTTGGTCACAAGATCAATCGCTTTCTGCAAGAGATGCAGAGATACAGTTAGAGGACAGAAATGGATGAACGATGGGTTGGGAGTGGAAACAGAAACAGGGAGTGAATGCACACATGCTAGTCATCCTTATATCAGTCTGCACATGTCAACACTAGAGCTTCAACCAAAATAAAGCACAGTTATGCAGCTAATATGGTGCACAACATCATCATAGTATTTTCACTGATTCTGCAACAAAATCCACTGTGCTGTTTCTTCAGCCACGTACCAGAGTAAAACGCTCCACAACGCAAATCTTTGTTTTTTTTCATGCTAGTTAACTGTGTGCGAGCAGGAGCCACAGCCCAGCTAACGGTGAGATAGCGGCTTCTACTGTTATAAACATTCTCTCACAAAGGTTAAACGCTAGTTTAACATCCGAAAATTTTCGACTTACACCAGTATTAACTGTTAGAATTATTTTATAATGTGTTGCTAGCTAGTAAAGAGACGTTAGTTTTATACGTTAATGCTGTTATTTTTTATGACAATGCAATGGACGTACTGGTCGGAGGCTCAGTTAACTGAACTGGCTTGCTAACACCGTTAGCTTGCTTTAGCGTCAGCTGTTCTGCTAGCGAGATAGCTTGCATTCTATCTGCTGTATGGGCTAATGTGCGGTTGTAGCAGGCTAACGTTAGCTAGCCAGCTAATAGCAGCCTACCTGTAATGTTGACGTTGTCATTTCATCTCACTCTTCTGCTCTCCCCCCAGATTTCTATCCTCTGACCCTACCCAAAGGTGGATATGTGAACAAATGAACTCGTTAACAGCCCTATGTGGTGAGGGGGCAGATTGCTCTTGACATGACCAAACACAGGCTAACACATTAGCTCGCAAATATGACAGCTTTGCCCCGACCCAACAAAACCACAGTAACACTGCGTATACCGACAAGCTAGCCGATACAATGCTAACTTCCGGTTAAACTTTCAAAATAAGATTACTTGAACTTCATTGACCGGGGAAATTCACGTGGTAGGTAGGTACATGTCGAAAAGAGTGACTGGTGAATAAAATAAAATAAAAACCTATACACAGCTTTTTCACTTATTCAGTAAAAAAAAATCAGCTAACGACAAGTATTTTTAAGGTTAAACATTACAGTTACACATTTTCATCAACCCAGTTAAGAATCGTTTCACCATCATGTATTTTTACTTATGCTTTCCGGTCGTATGACTAAAACTGACAACTTGACGAATGGCAGCGACAGTAGATGTTTTACAGGGCCGCTGCTGCCGCCACCTAGCGGTCATATCAGTGCTAGAGCAGCGCTACGCCAATAATTGAAAATCCATTATATGCCCATCATAAAGCAGCAAATACACGTGTGCACCCCAACGCTAAGATAACTTAAAAAATTAATGAAGTGAATATTGTCTATAATACAAAATGTAAAATTTGCATCTAAGTCTAAACAAACCACACACCATTTCATGTCATTTGTAACAGTTTTATTGGTAGGTATTTACATTTGAGATTATTACATTGCTATCATACATTGTATACTGTATATTGGAAGTAAGTCTAAAATACTTTGCATATGACAGGTTGTTGCAGCAGCATTTTATCCTTTTGTGACTTTTCAGTTCAATGATTGTGTTGGACGCAAGCTGCCACAGATATTACCTTTGGTTCAAAAACCCCTTCTTTGAAGCATTACTTTGCATAGACAGGATAGCCACGATTCCAGAACGTAGAGAGAGAAAGGGGATTATAAAGAATCAAGTGGAAGAAAGGAGGTGTACATTCACAGATTTAAAGGGGCTTGATTGGTTAGTGCATCAAGCTCAAAGAGGGACGGCCTGTAACTTGTTGAAGGTTGACCAACTTCAGACAATCAGATCTGTGCAGCGGGTTAGAGAAACATGATTACCATCAAATGAAAAGTGTGGTGAAAAAGTAGGATGGTGGAGTGCAGCATTCACCATTGCTTCAAATGTTGCAGGAGAAAGACTCAATGTTAGGCCAAGTAGAACTGAAACCTCCCACATACACGTGATGTTTTCAGGGAAGCATAGTCTGCCTCACCTCTAACACAGCAACTCATCAACTATAATTTGAAAAAGAGCTACTTAGCTTTAGGAACTATATGATTACACAGTTTTACTTTCATAAAAAAGGTTGTTCAAACCATCACAAGGACGTCAGAGTCCAAAACAGAACAGAGGTCATTCAGACTGGTGATTGTGTTCCTTATCCGAGGACATAAGGGTTATCTTGTTTTCCTGTGTTGCACAGTCAGTGGACACAATGCTTCATTATATGAGGCCCAAAAGAACACAGAGGTTCTGCTGAAGGGTCACTTTAGCAACATGAACCAACAGAAGGTTATGAGAATATGTTAATTACAGTTATGTTCAACTCAATGACAAATCAAGTCTCAACTCTGACAGTGGACTGAATAGATGAATTGAAGGAAAAACTGTAATTGGTTTAGCTTCTGTACTAAACTTCAACTCACCTTGATTTTAACCCCCCAAAAATTTAGAGGTTCTGAACCTAAATCTGAGTGTGAAAGAGATCAACAAATGGCTGGTTTGATGGTATTTACTGACAGACCTCAGAAGATCTGACATTTGATTTTAATTAAAATGAAGTCTGTTAGGAGTGTCAAAGTTCATTCTTGAGTTTGGGAATAGTAGTTTGACAAGTAACCAAGTAAACTCCAGGGCCATTTACCATCCCTTTCCAGAGCTTTCAGCTGCATCTTATTCAGTGGACAGAATTTGCTCAGGTTTCATCATAAACCTCACTTACACTAAATCTTTGAAACACCAAGGACTGAAACAGACTACATCAACTGTCTGTCAACACCAGGGGGCAGATTGATCACACTGCTAAAAGTGAAGTTTTGGACTTGGACTCTTGCAAACTTCAGAGATTTAAAGATACTATTAAATCTAAGAGCTCCAGTGATCTCTAAAGTTTGTTAAGAGCGAATCCTTGATGACTGCAATTCAGAAACAGAAATGACACCCATTGAGAAATGAGAATTTTGGAAAGAGGTACATTATTGTACAGGATTTTTTTTTCATCAGGGGGTAAAGAGCAAGGATATTGCTGACATTAATTTTGTGTTGTACAAAAGTTTCCCTTTGCTGTACCTCATCTACCAGCAGCAGTAATTCTTTCCTGCTCAAATTTGTTTTTCTTTTGATTTTATTTTAAGCCAGCTTCCTGTTATTTCATGCCTTTTTAATACATAAATATCTCAAATCATTGTTAATTTCATGTGTTAACACAAATAAAATCTCTCTATATAAATAAAGGAGTCAGGACAGTCTGAGGAAGATCAAGGTGACCAGCAGAAACCACCTTCAAACAGAGACAGGGGTAACCATCTCCCCCAGTATATGAACACATATTATCAAATTCCATATTTAGGTCATGTGATGAACTGAGCAAAGACCATGAGATGGGGCTGAAAGCTCCAAAAGAAAGCTGGTACGGGAGTTAAGATTATTTTGTCAACCTTTCAGAAGCTTTGTGAGACAAAAACGAGAGGAAAAGACTGTAGTAAGCTAAAAGACAAAGTGCACAGTCATTTCTCTGCCGCAGGAGTTCATATGAGGTTAGTAACAGTTGGGATTATTAAAATACACGGGTACCTCTGTCATGTGATGGCCCACCTTGAAACAAGAATGTTAAAACAGTCCTTAGCCAGAGAAATGCTACCGTAGGAAAGGTAACAAGAGACAAGTAATCTCAAGCAGATTGGAATGCGATGATAGCGACACTGAGACGGAGACGACGTGGTAGTGTAGGTCAGTAAGGGGAGGTAACACACGGTCATGTCATATATCATCATCTGATACAGAGTTCAATGTCAGGAAGTCATGCTATCATGAGATATAATACACTTATAAAAACAAACCACATAAAAAACAAAGTAACATGGTTTACACTATAAGAGTAATACTATTGCTTGCGCATGTCGAAAGCTTCAAACTCTCTTATTGTGTGAAAAATAAAAAAAAGGAACATTACAAAGAGTGTCTTTGTCTACGTGGAAAAAGGCACAGTTGGCAATCCTGATTACAACAGTAGTTTGGGATAACGTGCTAAAAGGTGAGTCTGTCAGACAGCAGGCACACTATCAAGCAAAACAGAAGCGTGTAGTATAGACACAAACACACACACATGCCAACACGCATTCATTTTCATTCATTCATTCGCACAATATGATCAATTAACTGCATTCGGACCCTAAAAGAGCTTCTTTTTCTCACATGTCAACACAAAGACAAACATTAAAAAGATACATTGGAAGGCTGTCATGGAATGATAGGCATAGAGTAAAAACAGGGAGCTTTTACCAATCTGTGCTTGGCTGTGTATTAATTGTCTAAAAAAAATCCTTCCTTTCCTTAATATCTGTCAGTAACACGTTGCTTGAAGTTCACTGGTAATGTAATTTCATGTGCACATCACAGCATCTTAGCTTGTTTTTGTTTTTTTTACATTTAATACATCATCTCATGGAATGTTGTGAGATTGTTAATAGCTATTTTTTCTGACAGTCTCCTAACACTTCATGATTTCAAGCAAAGTGCCACTTCCTTTTACCTGGCCTCCTTGCAATACAATTGACTGCGAGAAGTTGGAAGAGAAGGCACATTTTTGAGACAATCAACAATACGACTCCTGGGTTAAATCTCCCTTGCGGCGCCACCTCAGGCCTAACTTCAGCTGTGAATGGAGAAATTGAAAAAAAAAAAAAACAATAAAAATAACAAATCGACCATCAGCATGAGCATTTTGGGAGCATCTTTCCCTTCCTCGCTGTGCCTGAGCCCCGTCCTCTCATCCACGCTGCTGTTGTTGTCAGTTGTTTCACGTCAGCAGGCCCATACGGGTGAGCTTGGCTGACAGGAAAGAGTGGAGGACGAACACCACCGGCTTTGGACCCGAGTGGAGGTCAAATACCTGGAGGACGGAGGGAGGAAGTGAGGGAGGAAAGGGAAAAGAATGAGAGCAGGGATGATGGAACAGGAAAAGAGAAAAATAGATAAGGATGTAGAAAAGTTGTAATCATCTATTCTTAAATATGAGCCCCCTTGCTGAAATGCAGATAATATACAGTAACATTTTGTTGTTAGGTTCCTTACACCTGTACCTCATTTGTAGTAATTTAACAAAAAGCCTCAAGCCACAGGTAGAGATGAGGAGGGGGCTACAGACTTCACACACTACACACTTTGCTTTTCTTTTATTATGCTCAAAGTCTCCCTCACAATAAAACCATAACAAAACAACCACCATGGCTGATCGCAATATATCTGAAGTGACTTAGAGAGAAATTCTGTTCATAGACGAGGTAATGTACTTAAGTTTTATGTGTATGTCAAGTTCGCTGACTTCCTTCCTAATCCGTGATGCATTCCATGTTTTCCCGGAAGTTACAGCAACTAGCTAGCAATGGCTAGCAGAAAACACACTGTTACCTTGAATACAATAATTGTTGTCTGTGTTTGAAGATTGTCGTAAATAGAGATACACCGATTTCAATTTTCTTAGCCGATTCCGATTTTTATGAGGGTCTGACCTGCTGATTCTGATTTTCAGTCTTTCTAAGAACTGTAATTGACAGCATTCACAAACATTTTTGCAACTTTTCTTGTAAAAATTTAATTAGATGTTCATAATAAGACTGACTATTAAATATTCATTAAATACTATTTAAATTTTCTCCAAAGTCCTCCAGGTTACAGCCAGGCCTTATTATAGGTTTACATTAAGATTATGAATCAAATGAATGTGATTTCGCGGGATGTGATTTCATGTGATCTCCTGCGGAAGCACAAACCGGAAAAACCGGAGACGGACGCTGTGCAACAGCAAAAACTTTGCTGTGAGAAAAACAGATGCAGAAGTGAGAAAGTGAGAAGTGAGAAAATGTTTGAGGAGACACATCAACACAGGTTGTTTATTCTTCAGCCAGAACAGGAGGTGAGATTTGAACTGTCCCTCTGTGAACAGCAGTCTGCTGCTGGCTAACATTAGCCTGAAGAGCTACAAAGTTTACGGCTGTTTTGTGACATTATTAGCTGCTCTTTCTCGTTGTAGACTGTCTGTCTTCTCTTTATCCTGTTCTTGGAATCTGTTGCTAACACGATCTTCATGCAAGCATGTGTCTGAGTGTGTAGCTGTCATCAGCGCTGTGTCGATATCACGGGCAGTTTGTCTGCTGCGTGCATAACATGACCATTGTGCAGAACACGTGTGTGACAATAACCGGCACAGAATCAGATACGTGACGCTGACCGGCCGGTCACCGGTCAGGGCCGGTCACGTTGAAAACCGTCCAGTTCCAGTCTCTGGCCGGTCGATTGCTGCATCTCTAGTCGTAAATAGGATAAAGTAAGTATACAACTCAACAAAATATGTAAATCAGGTCTAGCATTTGTAGACATTTTGAGGTGGAAATGTTGCTTATTATAGTTTTAAAACTTGAATTCTTCAGCTCCAGCTGTCAGTGACTTGCTTGACAAGTGCCTTTATTAAGATCAGACAGCTGAAGATAGGAGAGGACGGGGGGAGAGAGAGTTGGGGGATGACTACAAAGGGCCACATGTGGGAGAGGAACCAACATCTGCTGCTGAGGACTCACAGACTCAGTACATGGGGCAAACGCTTTTACAAACTATCTGGCTACTGTAAAAGCACTTTTTACGAGAACTGCTAACAGAATGTGTAGAGTCAATGGAGTTCCTCCTTAAAATCTGAAAATGGCTCCCCAGTGGTATCATCAAAAGAGACATTACAAAAACACGCTAAAATGAAGCAGCTAAACCTGTACTATCAGAATAATTTGGAAGATGCTATAATCACATAAAATAATCTACACATATGGACTCTAATGCTGCAGGTAATTTGTATTTTCATTAGTGTGTAATCTCCATAATTTTGACGACAGTGCAGTGACACAGTGTTAGTCTACGGTCAGTGGAACAAATGATTGGTTGCAATTCACCAAAGTACAAGGTTAGAGAGAACATTGGTCCTGAATGCTGTGCTGACATCAGCTTTTTCCAAGTCAATTTGTGGTTCTTTAGTGATTGTGGTTCCTTTTAGGTAAAAGCTGCCGTCAGGCTTTAGAGAATCAGCTGAGATTAAGATATCATGTGTACATTAAGTACTGTGATAAGCGGTTGCATAGTCACTCTGACATAGCTTCTCAGTAACATTTGATACAAAACTATTAGTTAATTAATGCATAAAAAGTACAAATCTGAATATTTGATTACTAACATAAGTCTTTCAAGTTCAACACTTTCTGGTTCCAGCTCCTCGACTGTGACGAATAAAGGAAACGTTAAAATGTGTCACACACTTAACTAATCCAATTTCTCTCTGGCAGGAGTCTTAACTTACCATTTCTCCCTCTGGACCCCCAAAGTCAAGGTAAAGGTTGCGTATTCCGTCGTCGGCAGACATTTTGAGCTTCTCATACGGGTATCTGAACAGCACAGCGCCCCCAGCTGGATCTGCCGGCTCCCTTGTCACAGTGAAGCCCTTCTCATAGTGTAGCGTTAGGCGAACATCCTGTCTGTTCAAGGTGCAGCCTGAAAGAGGGGGTGAGAGACAAAAGAGCATAAGAACAGCGGGTCTATGAGTCTGCGGGGAAAAGTGAGTGTAGTGTGGAGTACTACACCTTAAAAACACTGTCAAAAAAACAAAGTTAAATAAGCCCAAAGTCATCATCATGTGGTGACAGTAGACTAACTTTAGGGATGTTGTTCATTTCCAGCAGTGACACTATCTGTCTCTAAATAACTTACTCAGAAAAGGTTTATCTACAGCATCTGAATGAAACTGATGGGATGATCATGTTCCTCTCTGCTGTAGCCCAAACACAAGTGTATCTTTTCTGTAAAAGATCCAGCCTAATGCAGCTTTAACTGTGAGGTCATTTGATCCAAAAGCATTTCCATGTGTATTACTGTAACTTGACTGGCTTGAATGTTCCTGCACAACTGTGCGTTTGTGTAACAGCAAGACAGCGAAGACGAAGAAGGAGGGGGAAAAAAAAGGCAGAGGCTTTCCAGTGCTGTTCCTGCAGCCAACTATTGTTCTGCACAGAGTGAACACATTCCCCTCTGCTGGCTTCCACTTCTGCTTTTCCAACACAGAGCTGCTCTTTCTAAGCTGCCAGTTGCTGTCAGGAGCTTCCTGTCACAGTCAAACTATTTTTATGTTTATTCACAGGCATAAATAGAATTTTTTTTACTGGAAGAAAACTCCTGTGCAAGTGTTATATAGTGTTTGTTTAAAAAACACAAATGTTTTGTCTAGAAAACAATTTTAACTTTGACATTAAACTGTTAGGATGGCAATGCCATGCACACAAAGGAAAAACCCACATCCTTTGGTTAAAATGTTGCTTACTTGCTCTATCACACTGCTACTAACCTGTGTGTACTGACACAAGCCACACACATGCTGTATAAAGCAACACATTAAACACATTCACCCGGACACACGCACATGAGCAACACATGCCCAATCTTCACAATCAAGTCTGCAGTGTTTTTTGAGGTTGTATTGCACTGCACTACATAATGAAGTGTTACCTGTGGACAAAACCATCAAGCAGAATTATCAGATTTAACTCCATAACAAACAAACAAAAATTCCTGATCATTTTGGCTCACATCTGATACATTTGTCCTGTTTAATTACATTCTAATCAGTTAAAGACACTGGGCTGTTGGTTTATTGGTTGCTTGAACTTCTGGTTAGATGTCACTAGTGGTGGAAGACATAATAATATTTTTTACACATTACATATACATAAATATAACTTCAAAGATTGCATACAATATATAAACAATGATTATAGCGACTAGTGACACTATAAGTTAAAGCTAAGGTGGGCAACACTGTTGTGGTATCACTGAGAAATAATTTCATAATAACCTTTCAGCCTATTGTAAATGAAATGGTCTAAGATAAAACTAGACTTCTATGCTTCCTCTTGGCTGTGTTTTCAGCCTTTACAGTATCTGAACCAATGGTGGAAACTCCTGCAGGAAAAGTTGCTACAAAACAGAATTAAAGAGTCCAGCTAATGAGCAACATGCTCAGCCCTGGAGTTTATCAGCTCCCTGCTTACTTTTGACTTGACCTTCTTTATTGGCAGTAGGGGAGCTCAGTGTATGTTTCAAACTTTTTGGGAATAATAATAATTTAGGTGTGAAACTTACTTACTACAGACTAATCACATATTGAACACACACCCACACTCACCAATGGAGACTTCTTTGATGATCTCAGCGGCAGTGTGTGCCCCCTGCACAAGGGCCCGTGTCCATGAGGACAGATCCCAGTGGGTCTCCACTCGGAAGACGTGGGACTCGATGCCCCGCCCTGTACCCGTCCGAGTGGCAAACACCAGGTCTGAACCCTGGGCGGGAGAACCCCGTGCGTTGCCAGAATGCACCAGTCTGGAGGAAGAGACATAGTTAACATTCTCAGACAACTCTTATAAATAATCTGCACTGGCAAGACTTTTGAATGTAGCTGCTCAGCTCCTCTTAAGCTGCTGATTAAAGTAAGCAGGGTGTTCTGGTCTCTGAGGTGACGAACCCAATATGGTGAAATGGGTGCTGACGTATGTGTTGTTCTTCTTTTGTACTGTTTATTTTTTTCACAAGTGGGGGTTCCCAGCTGAAGTTTCCCCAGATGCACATAACTCCCATTTGCACTGTGAAACTCTTCTCCTTCTACACTGAACACTTTACCACTGATTGCACCATAGCCTAGCAAAATGTTTTCACTTTCATTTTAAATGTCAGTAACTGTAAATGTCCAGGTATTTATTATAAATTGAAGTTTGGTGAACATATCTTGACAGCAGGAGGAAAGTACTGAACTGAGCCTGTTGTAACAGCTCCTTTTGAAAGTCAGCTGATACACAGACTTGCAAAAATGTCCCATAGCATGATGTGAACTGTTACCAGTCATCCTGTTACCAACGTGAGGCTTTGGTGGAGTCACCCAGCTGTCTGTTGTCTTTACCTTGTGGCTAGTAGAGGGTGTGTGAGCAGAGGTATGGACCAGGACTCTCTGCTCCACGGCACTGATTCAAACAGCAGGATGTCCTTCTCTGTCAGCGCCATGACCACTGGCTTGTACTGCTGTCGTCCACCTTCCAGCTGGACCTAAAAAAGAAAGTTAAGGTTAAGGTTAAGGTTAGTCAAGTTCAACTGATACTAATAACATGTATGAATAATAATAATAAATGTGTCATTCAGCTGGAGAAAGTTGTCTGACATCCAGCTTTCAGTGTCTGCTAAGCAATTATGAAAGTTTTTTTGTCATTGGCATTGATGGGCAGATTCCCTGCTAGTTGATTTACATTAAACAGCAATTCTCTAACCCTACAAAAAGGGTACATTTTTATCATAGGTTAGTCTATATGTTATGCAGATATGTTCTCCAGTTCCATAGTTCTCTGATGACACATAGACTTTATTATTCATTTTATGTACATAATATGACAATGACAATGACAATGACAATGTACAGCTGCAGATGAGTTAAGTAGCTCATCCTGACAGTGTGACCTGATTTATGATAGCACTGAGGTAAAATAGAGCATTGTGTGTTTGTTTGAGTCATGACTGAGTGACTGGATTGTCAGTCGAGTTAGAATGAAAAGCAGTGACAGACTAGACAGTGTGCTGTGTAGGTGGGCTCTGCAGGAACTAGTGCAATGCAACAGAAACTTCCAACAGTGTTTCCTGCTTGAGCCTGGTCAAGATAAACAGGGCCAAATCATCAAAGTGAAACGATACTATTCAGAGTAAGAGCCTTGACCCTGGATGTGAGCTGAGACATTTTTCAATGGTCCTGTTTAAATTTAGGTCTAAAGCTAATTCAAGAAAACACACTCTTCCTGTGTGCTGCTGCGGTTATTACGTTAGAGCAGAAATGCCAACCTCTATGCTGAGGCCTGAGTATGTGCTGTGACGTAGGAGTAATGAAACAGCGAACCATTTCCTTTTGAGAGCAACATGTGTTTGTGACCTTGAAAATGCACTGCATTCTTACACTATCATCTAAGCATGTGTTGATATATAAGAAAAACAAAAAAAAGTACAGCGTGATTATCTTGGCCAGGTGTTGCAGGATATATGACATTTTCTTGACATACACTGAATCTTAAATTTGAATTTAATGTTACCATAATGCAGTGACCTGAACAAGAATACTATTTAAATGCAGACTTATATGTGAAAAGAATGAAAAAACTGAATTTCCCCAATTAAGTTGCTTAAATTACCTCTTTGCATAATATTTCAAAAGCCCTGTCATCATAATTAGACTACTAGGTTGCTATAATTTTCATGTCTGTGTGTTTAATATAAAGCTGAAGCCAACAGGCAGTCAGCTTAGTTAAGCAGTCACTCCAAGAAGTTGCAGCAGATAATCCCCCCGTAAAAGCACACAGTTATGTGGATTGAACAAACAAGATATAATATGTTAATTTGTGATCTATAGAGGTGCTGGTAGCGTTTTCTTTTAACCTTTGAAAAGAGCTGAACTAGATGTTCGCCATGTTTCAATGTTCATTTTGTATTTTGTATTTCGGAAAATGAAAACCTGTTCCTGAATATCTGACATTACTGACTGATAGTCAGTGCCAGCTCAAAATGAGAAGCCTGACACCCGAATGTTTGGTTCTAAGTGCTGGTTAAAAAAAAAAAAAAAAAAAAAAAAAAAAAATCACAAAGAAATGATAAGATTCCAAAAAATATGCTAGTCTTGCAGGTTATGACATCCAGGGATTTTGCCAACTTGTAACCGATCTAAAGTGAAACCAGTTATTGGAGCTCAACCCAATGAATAGCTTTCCAACTCACTAAATTTAGCAGCTGCTGGAGGCCATGTTTTTTTGTTCACTGTTACAGAGTTACAGAGCAGTTTTCCTCTCATTCCATTGCTGGTGCTAAGTTACATTGGAATCTTCAAAAATAAAAAGATTTAAAGATTAGCAACAAGCCCCAAGCCTCTGAAAATGATTATCACCTGTATAAGATAGCATGCAGCTGTTAAACAAACAAAGCTGAGAATACCTGTTCAGCCAACCAGCCGATGTGTTTCAGATGGGGGTGTGTGGAGGCAGAGGACGCAGCCCCCAGGTAAGCATTGATGTGCGCCAGGGTCTGTGGCAGCAGGGCGGCAATGTTGGTGTGGATGGCAGTAAACCAGGAGTTGGCGGAGGGGCCGTCTTTACATCGCAGCACCACCGTGTGCTGGCCGTCTGGGGAATGGAGCTCCAACAGTCTGAAAGGCACAAAGGAAATATAAGAAGTGTATCAGCAAATAAGTTGAAACATACAGATAAATATATAATTGGTCAATGTAATCTCCATAGAGCTTCATCTTTGTCTTTGACCAATGAAAGAAGCCTACTGCATTTTTAAATTCACATGAAAACTTGACAAGATTATTGACTATTCTGGGGCCTAAAACAGGTTACACATGTCAGCACTTGCTTCCAGAACTTACTCAGAAATGCCAACATGTTCAGTTTGCAATCTAGAAACAATAATAAAATCCCATTTCTCGTGAACTGTCTGTCAGTACTTTCATGTAAGTTTTTAATGTAACCTGAGACAACCCGTGAGGCTCCAAAGTCAGATAGCCTGTGTTCAAGCTGCAGATGTAT
The DNA here is from genome assembly GCF_056507025.1 of Lutjanus erythropterus. NCBI lineage: Eukaryota > Metazoa > Chordata > Actinopteri > Lutjaniformes > Lutjanidae > Lutjanus > Lutjanus erythropterus. Next base: position 11,735,480 of record NC_139329.1, read on the forward strand.
CAGTCAGAAACCTGCTAAATTATTCAACATATTAACAAAACCCTTTGGAAAACAGTGACAGCATATGAAAAATATAAACAGCAACGACGGCGACGAACATTAGTTAACCAACAAGGATATCACAGACAGATGCACAATATAAAGGCTTGACAGACTGCTACCTGCACAATTACTGAGCAATTTAATATGACCTACCTGTAGCAGCATTGTGGTAATGGCAAATGGCAGTGGCAATGGCAATTTAATTCCAATTTTATTTGTCCTTTGTCACAATGAGTTTACATTATTTTATCAGTCCTGTATCTTGCTGGTTATTTTTCATATTTTTTTTCCTTTGATTTTTTCTTTTGGATGATCATCTATATATTCACAAACACAAAGAGCATTCTTGTCAAGGTCATTATCTCTTACAGAAGAAACATTCCAATCTCATGAACAGAAGTTGAACACAGCAAAACACACGCACACATTGCCAGCGGTAAAACACACACACCCAACCAACCACACCTAAACTCCCACATTCTCAGCTACTTCTTTTTAATATATATATATATACACACACACACACACACACACACACACACACACACACACACACACACACAGAGAGAGAAACCTCATATTGTACCTGTTCTCCAGATCTGGCATGGTGAGGTTCCTGCTGATGAAGCACATCTTCAGGCTTATGACCTTTCTGTCTTTGGAGGAAGAGGAGCTGCTGTGTTTGGGCGACCCAGAGTCCTCACTGCCACTGTAGCTGGGCGACTGTGGGCGGATGCCGTCCCATGGCAGGTCGGCCACCAGGGATGGCTTCTTAAAGAGTGGAGAAACCTCGCGGATGTACTTCACTGTGGACACAAGAGAGGAGATATATATATATATATATATCAACCCATGTGCATCCAATACTAGGCCAATACAAGGTGGTATGACTGAGCAGTTATAGTCATATTATTACAGTCTACATGGTTTAAGTGCTATTTTAGAGGATTTTTAAGAATCTCAGAAATATATAATACCTTGTTTTATACTTCATCGATTTTCAAAACACTATCGATTTTTAATTTAGTTTAAAAGCAAAAATTTAGGGCAGTGGTTCATTTTGTGTTGTGTTTAAACACCCAACCACAACATATAGTAGTGTTGTTATCTATTTTCACTGTTCTGATTGACAGTGACAGTGCAGCAGGTTTCTAATAAGCACTGATACCTGAATCACTTGTAACTATAGTGACTTCTTAAAATCCTCCATAATCTACTGTATTCCTCGCAGAGAACCAAGGGCCACAAATCATTCCCTTGGAGAGTTCCTTCATATCAACAGTCCTCCTCTTTAACAGCCAAATTAAGCCAGATCTTTTACAAATATGTGAGATCCACAGATATTCCTTGTTATCATAATAAAATAAACACTTCAGTTCACTGTAAAGCCAAGCGTAGCCCGAGCAAAAGCAAGACAGCTGTTGAATATCTACGGATCTCAAGCAAATAGTGTGTTGATAGTTTGACCATCTGTGGGATTGCACCCAATAACAGCCAGTCACTCAGGATACATGGTGCGGGCAGCCATAAACCACGCCATAAGGAAACACTCTGGGATGTTCTCTGAAAGAAGTCAGTGTTTAATCTGCTTTTAAATACACTTTGGGGTCCAGTTAGGGTTACTCTTTTTAAACACTGTCAAAGAAATCTGTGGTTTGATTCACTTAACAATCAGCTTGAAAATTCATGTGGGACGGAAAATAGATTTTGTCCGGAGTAATATGGTAAGTTTTTTAAATGAAATGGACACTAGTCTTATTCTGGCCAAAAACTTGTAATGTAAACAGTTCCTGCTATCTTCCAGCATTTTTTAAAAAGGACACTGTGGTCCCTTGTGTGAAATTATCTTAGAAAAACAAAAGTTGACTTGGCTGCACAGCTAAGAGCTTGGCAAGTCGGCTGTTTGCAAAAGAACGGCTTTTGCTCCGTTGTGATGGATTCACTTTCCAAATTTGGTCCCACAGCCTTGTACACCTACCACCCCCACCGGCACAGACTCACGTGCCTTCACTTGCTCTTGCACTCCTTTATCGTCCATTGTTCATGCCCATTTTATCTTCTCAGTGTTTTGTCCAATGCATGCTGTCTTATTCTACTTGTGTGCACAACACATGCAAGTGTGAATATGGGACATGAAAGAGAGTGTATGGGTGTGTGTGTGTGTGTGTGTGTGTGTGTGTGTGTGTGTTGGACTGCTGGGTCGGTCTGGTCTGTATGAAACCTGAGACAAGACTCTGAAGAGGTGAGGTCATTCTTGAATGTAGACTGAGATATTAGGTTTGGAAAGTGTGTGTGCATGGGAGCTAGAGAAAGATAGAAAGACAGAGCAACATGCTTTTGTATGAGTTCAGCAAGAGATACAGAGTTTATGAGTGATCCATAGATGTAGAGAGAGCTGCACAGTGCATGAGTCCCTGCATGCTTGTGTGTACATTATTTCATGTACAGTGTGACTCAGAGTGAAGGGCGGGGCTGGTAGTAATGCCGAGGCAATGAGCCAAGAAATGGAGCCTCATTTCACTGGGCCCTCAAACCACACCGCCCATACCAACAAGGTCTGGGATCATTTCTGCAAACGTAAGAGGTTTGGAGTAAGTAAGTGAGTGTGAGAGCATTCCTGAATGCCCATGTTTATGTCTGAGGGTCATATGGAAGAGGATGTCTCTACTTGCAAAGCCTGATGTTCAGCCTAATAATCAGATTTGGTGCAGAGATATTCAGTTGAGACACTTTCCATCCGCAGACCCACAGCTCTCTGTGGTTGTACATGTTTATATCTTCAAATACTTGATGAACAGCTCACTGAGCATCACAGTACAGTGGTTATCAGTGTTCAAGTGGTCCTTTCAGTATTGACTATTTTAGGGGGTGAAATGTACCAGGGTACGGTACTGGTAGTATCAAAACTTTTCCAGTCGATCAATATCTCCATTCAATCCTTTTTCTATCCAGATCTAGAAAAAAAAAAACTATTCATGGTTTTGTTTGCAGCCAATCACCACAAGCATTCTTTGATTTAATGCAACGTGTGATTGGTCCACTACTGTAGCAGCTACAACCCGTACAGTCTGTGGTGTGGTATTTGAAAGTCGGCAGTTCAGCGTGCCAAGAAACCACCAAACATTCCCAAGTATGGCAATACTACACACAGGGGCGCCGCCAGGGGGGGAAAAGTTAGGACGATTCTAAGGGCCCGGGCCTGACAGGGGGCCCTTTGAGGGCTATCAATATTATTTTAATAGTATTATCTATCTAATCTTTCAGGGGGCCATAGATTTCTGGCGGCGCCCCTGACTACACACCCATGACTTCTGATGAAAATGGATAAAAAAATAAGGTTTATTTCATGAATCTTTCTATTCACGTGATGGACATCGAATGAAGTAGAATTTTTTTTTTATCAAATTAAACACTATTGGTATCTGTATCACTTTAAGGCTACAAGTATTGGTGCTAGTGTCACAATTTTTAAACAATACCCTGCCCCGGAAACACCTGAGTCTTACTGAGACTGAGTTTAACCCAATGGGCACAAATCCAACTGGGGTTGTCAGGAATTAGGGGTGCAAAGGATCACAAATGTCATGGTTCAGATCGTATCACCGTTTTGAGTTATGGATTAGTTCATTTCTTCAGATCAGAAAAAAAGGGGAAAAAAAGGGCCGGATTACAGTTCAATTTAAAAAAAACACCTGGCTTTGATCTCTGATTGTAGTCACCAACACAGTAATATAGTTATGATAATAATAGAATACAATATACTTCGAATACTATACTCTATACTATAGTACATATAAGTATAATCATAATCTAATTATACACTGCACAGCATAATACACTACTTCACTCTGTAGTCTGGCTCAAAGTCCTGCCCAGAGCACTATCTGATTGGTTAGAAGTCACGAGTAATAAGCCAGTCAACACAGACACACTGTGTCACAGACAGACAGAGCAGCTCCACTGAGCAGAGAGGAGCTGTGTAGAAGATAATACAGCAGATATCAGAAAAGTTTATATAAATATCAAAATCTTATGATCTGTTTCTATGACAACAGCATAGTTACACCAGTGAAAATGCCCGAAGTCATGGTCGGGATTTCACTTGAAGCAAAATGATGGCTTTTAAATCAGTTACTCGTCCTTTAGACTCTGCTGCTTATATGCATATATGAAAGTAACCGCAAGAGTAAAAATCTTTACACACTATGGTGGTTATATGCAGTCTGTAAATCACATGTGTGCCGAACCATGGGGGTGGGCGATTTGTACGGACATTGCACAACTGCGCTCCATTGCAACCCCATCAGGAGCACACTCAGCTGAATTTGAGAGTAAAAACTAAGAAAAGGTTAAATTCAGTGTCACTGACATAGCAGGGAAGCGGTAGTAGAAAGAAATGATCCAGTGACAATGTAATGTACAGAGAAAACAGTTAAGGACTAAAAGTGAAGCTCTGAGGGTCCCCAGGACATTAAAAACAACTCTCCATATAACCTGATAAGTACAAATATTACACAGGTGGGTAGAAAAACATGAATTCAAATGTGGGCATGTGGCTTTACCATAAAAAATGAAAATAAGCTCAAACCAAAGATGTTTACATGTGTGAGTTCTCGTCTTCACTAACAATTTTGCTTGGCAAATCAAATCACCCTGTGGCACGAGGAACACATTACAATAATTGTGTATTTCAAAATCAACAACTTTCACACTCAGCTTTCTGTTCAATGTCAAACCTAACTGACCTTCAGCCAGACTGATCTGAGAAAAATACGGTAGCACATAATGCTGTATGGGAAATTTGTGTTAATGTGTTACAGAAGAAGCTTTTTAATCAGCCAGACAGGAAAAAGACGATATCGGAAGAATTCATTTCCCAGCACTGGTAGGAGTTTCATAATGATGGTTGTTCTCTGGAAAGGGGAAAGTGCAAGCACTGACTTATCAGCAGGTTATCATCATCATTATGAGTAACCACCGACAAACTCCACGTGATACACCTGCACATGTTTTTGTGTTCAGAATCCATAAATATTAATCTTGTCACTGGATTTGAAGATATATATATACATATATATATATATATATATATATATATATATATAGGGGGAGAGAGAGAGAGAGAGAGAGAGAGAGACAGAGATTATTGTGTGTGTATTGTGCATTGCATCACTGCACTGTCTGACACAGGAACTATTTTGGGTTGAGATCAGGTCATTTGACTGCTTTTCATGTGTCTGACTGGCTAATGACAAGCAGACTGCTTCCTGATGGAAGTCAGCCAGATTTCAATTTTTTGTTCCTCAGATAAAAGTTAGAATGCTGTCATACTGGTAGCACAACACTTGAGGAAGTCAACAAAAATCTGAGGAGCAGAGATTTTGTATTCTGCAACTGAAGAAGCAATGACCAAACAGACCAAAAGGCCTCGTACAAGAACATATTCATATTCTAGTATTCTCATCTTCTCATTGCACACGCCATATCAGATTAAGCAAACGCTTGTAACTTGAGATAACTATGTAAATGATCTACCTGTGCATATTTGAGTCCATGTGCATAAGACTTGTAAATTAGCATAATTAACACCCTAATAATACCATATAAGGCTACACGTCCTGCCCCATATATTCAGGTAGTGTTCATTCATAAAAATGGCATTAAAGAGAAAAAAGAAGAACGTTACAAGGGTCCTGATAGAGACAGAGAACAGGAAGAATAAGTGCTGATAGACAGGGACTTCATAGACCTGCATGTGATACACGGCCAATACACCTTATGTGTAAATTTATGATTATGATTTGAAATGCAGTCACACAGGATAATGTCGACATAATTGTGAAGTGTAATTTATTTTTCAAACAAAATGTCTTCACACTAATGAAACATGCAGTTATTACTGAAAAGACTGACTGCACGACTCCTACGACAGATCTGGAACACTCGTAAGGTTTATTTGTATCTGAAAGAAAATTCAAAATACAAGAAAATTAGAGAATGCAACAAGTTCTACTAAACCACTCCTACAAAACACATAAAAACAAATCTGTTCATACGAGTGGTTCTTGCATGAGGCCCAACGAGTTGGAAAATTCCAAGCTAAAATCTCTATGCACATCTCATACTAAATAAGCATCTGTAGCAAAGACTGAGAGAGGAATGGATGACAATAGGGTGGAGCAGTAATATGAAAGCTACAAATACCATGTATTTCTCTGGTAATGATTTACTTTGTCTGGTGTATAATTAGATTCTTATCATATCCTTCAGATTTTGTTGTCAAATAACTTCACACCTAAGCTTTTTTGAATCCTGGTCCTGCGCTGCATTGAACCTCATTAGTGCTCTGTTGTGTAATTTGTTGGCAGTATGGACCACTCTACATCTGATTCTGTTTATTTCCTTTTTGTTGTCATTGGGTCTAAATGAAAGAGCTGGCAGCAGTTGCAGTCTTTGATGTAGCCAAAGAAATCAAAACCATTGTCAGGGGATGTAGCCTCTTTTAACAGATGAGATGCTACACACACAACAGTCAGCTTTATCCATTATGCTGTCTCTACCTGCTACACTGTTACTTTGTTGTTACTATTGTCAACAATAGTCTGGGGTTAACAAGAAAGAACCACTTTACAGTTGAAGATACATTGATAATGGGGTTGGGTACCATTTTTTAAATATGACATGATACCCAGGTTTTAGTACCAAAAATATAGAGCTGACTGAAAAGATCTACTTGCAAATTTTTCTGGTCCACAGACATAGAATCAGCTCTCTGAGACTGTACAACAAAAACTCAGGGGATCATCAAAGTGATTACAATTCATCCTGAGGGGAGCATGAATGTCTGGACTAAATTTCTTGGCATTTCATTCAAAAGATGTAATTAAAAGCCAAAAATGTCAATCTAATGGTGGCACTAAAAGGAAAAGTCAGGGGATCACCAAAGTCATTGAGATATTTCATCTGGGCACCATGAATATTGAGATAGTTGAGACATTTCAGTTTGAACCAACCAACCAAAAATTGCCACACTGCTAGTGCTAGCATGGCTAAAAATACCTTTCAATACCCTTATTGCTAAAATCAACTTATTACAACATGCACAAGAAGGTTATTTTTACCGAACAATGAACATATATGAAAGCTGGATAAATTAGCTGTCTTGTGTCACGACAGTCACATAAACTGTGATGTGAAACTATCATATCTAGGAGCGGGACAGACTTTATTCTCCATTTGTGCGTCTAGATGATTTGAGAGTTGATAGAACATTGTGCTGATTATACTTTGTTCCATCTGTCTCTACCGGTTGGGCAGGAAATGCTAGCTAACCGGCTGTCTGCAAATATCAGGCTGAGATAAACACACACAGCAGATTAATTATTGTTCAGACTTTTGCACTCTGTGGAGAAAGTGATTATTAAACTAGAAGTCTGTGCTCTACTTAGTCACAGCGTCTGATACTGACAGTCAGTATCTGAGGGATAATCTGTATATTTTGATTATAAATTTTTTTAATACATGAAATAACAGCTGATCTTTATAAGCTGTTATCGGCGTCATTAGTGCTTTCCTTCTTCTCCATGTTACAGATCTATCCTGCCAGAACTAATAAGTCTTCACTGCCTGCCTCTCTCAGATAAAATATCTTTTTTCCTTTTCCTTCATTACAGACAGATTTGGTGCGTTCTGCTGGCATCACATGTCGGTTTGTCTGTCTGTCTTGCCTTTGGTGCTGTTGAACGAACTCATTAGTTATGTCAGGCCTGTCACTCAGCTCCACTTTTGCTAATTAGGTCTGTACACAGAGGACTACCAGCTCATCGCATGTGTGTGTATGCATGCACTCAATTTTTTTTTTTGCTTGTGTGTATCCGTCTATATTAATGTGTGTGAGGGAGATTCCCCAGAGACGCTAACCAACATCCCATGAGGCCACCTCATCTGCCTCCCTTCATTCCTCGCTGGACTGAACATGAAGAGGAGGAGGAGGAGGAGGAGTGCAAAAGGCAGAAGAGTCTGACTCGACACATATTTGATTGTGGCGTTAGTTGTGGCGCAAAGCTACTCGTAAAACTGCCCGCCTTCAGACCGCCTTCCTCTCTTGTTTCTCACCACACACACACACACATACGCACACACATACACACAAGTAATCATCTTATGGAATGGTCGAAATAACAAAATAATAGCTTACAGAGCAGCAAGTCAGGCAGTCAGACCCCAGCCTCTATATTTTTCCCCAAAAACTGCCCAGAAATTCCCCTGTGGTTTGGCATGCAACTCTCCTCACTCACTTTTCTCTCTTATTCCTCTCTTACTCTCCTCTGTCCTCCCTCCTCTCTCTCTATCTTCCTTCTCTCTTCTCTTCTGTCCCTCCTTCTCTATTTACAGTCCTCCATCTCTCACCTCTCCTGCTACCCCCCCTTCCCTTCCTCATCTGTCTCTTTCCTTTATTCCCACACCTCTTATGAAGTCCTACCGCTCTACCTCCATCTGATCCTTCTTAATCTTGTCCGCTCTCTTTCTCCCTCTCTTTCTAACCCTCCCTCGAAGGTTGTTTCTGCCAGAAACCTAATGAGAACAATGTGTAGCATGCAGCTCCAATACAGAGAGCAAGTGTGTGTGTGTGTGTGTGTGTGTGTGTGTGTGTGTGTCATTTACTCTGCAACTATTTTGATAATTGATTTATTGTTGCCATTAACAATGGCTCTGTTCTATTCAAGTGGCCCAGTAAGTCATGACAGTGTGACAGTGAGCATGCAGCATGAACAATACCAGGACCCTGAAGGGGCCCAACTCTGTCAGAAGTGCTTTCCGGATGGTCAAATTGCTTTGGAGTCCTGCTCCCCCTGCACCTTTCTGATGGCAGGTTTTGGGGGGGGGGGTCTGTGTCTGAACATTCACACCCACTTCAATATGAATGCCTTTCAGGAATGTACCTTTATCCCTGTACTTAAACGATATGCTACCGCAGTGATGGGAGGCTTTTCACTATAAACACTTCAGCCATCATTAATTTCATTATTTACACACCAAGCTCTTCCTACTGTGACATGTATGTGTTTAGTGAAAAATACCTACTGCACTCTATGCATTACAAGTCCCATATACACAATACAAACCACTATTGGGTACCGTTTGAACATTTTTCTTATTAATACATAAATATACATTACTGATACAGAAACAACACTCCTTTCTTAGCATAGTTCTGGGAATATATACATGTTTTAAAGGCCCTGCACAACCAAATAGGTGTTTCCAATTAATTTGACCTATTAGTCCTCTGCTCAGGTTGACAGTGGGTGGAGCAATGTTGGGAATCATGTGATGTCATTGGCTCAGGCAACCATTGGTATGCAGGGCCTTTTTTCATTTATTTAATTTTGCCAAACTATTCTGTATTGGTGTTAAATAAGTCGTCTAAATAAAATATAGATTTAATATAGAAGGAAGGAAATATCTGATCAACTAAACCGTCAACAAGCTAAAGAATGTGAAGCCTTTGACGCTAGCTTTCAATAACACACCAGTATGTTCAACACAACTATAACGAGGTCTGAAACCCAGGACTAATCTAATTTAAACACTGGGGTTGTTTTCTAATGCTGTCTAATATCTGTGGTTGCACTGGGCTGTTGCAGGCAATGCTGCATGTCAGTGAGCAGAACAGTTTCATGGTAACATTAGATTTACAGGATTTTTACATCAATATGATGACCTCACTTGATTTGTTGGGTATCTAATACACTGGATTAGCCAAAAACAGACATTCCATTTGGTTATTTTACCTATAAATGGTTTTTCAATTTATTTTCCTAAAAATGTACTATATCAGGGACATACTGGTGACCTCATCGTTAAGATGTGTTATTGGAACGTACCCAGTTTGGTTCAGGCATGCTGCTCTCACTCTCCTCATTTTTCATGTCTGTATCTCAACTGTAAGACTAAAAAACAAGGATGGAAAGGCCAGGAAAAAGTAACCTAGAAAATCTGCTGTAGAACAATACGTATATATATATATGTGAGTAGGACTATTTCAAGATAAAATTATGCATACTGTCATATAACAACCAATAAATGCAGTTATATTTTTTATGCAGAACTACTTAGTCATAAATAAAATCATATCTGAGTTACAAATTTTGATGAAGGCCCACTTTAGACTAAATGTCAACTTCAAATTAGATTCTGTATTGAAAAATCCTCAATATTAATTGATTCAGACAAGAATCAGGACAACAACCTTGATCTGGATCTCTCAAAATAAGTCCCTGCTGATCATTTTAAGGCATAAATAACAAAATGACCAGCCATATCTTATGCAAATATACATGCTACTAGGGGTGGATCTAACAATTATTTCCGATTAATGGTTTAGACTCTTAAATTTCAAACAGTGTGAAAAACACTCATCACAATTTCCCAGAGCCTGAAGTGACACTTTCAATTTGCTTCTTCTGCTCACATTTAAAAAGCTGATATGAGCAAATGTTTGACATTTTTGTTTGAAAAAATGACTGAAACCAAAATAGTTGAGGACTAATTTTCTTGCAATCGACTAAACCATTAATCAACTAATCGTTGCAGCTCTGACGACTACATGGCAGCATAAACACACATCATCATAAACAACCTCTCTCTCACAATGATCATAAAAAGAAAACATATTCCCTTGATTCCTCAAACACAGAGTCACACCTGCCCCTCATCTTTGTTGTCTTCCAACCTGGATCAGAGAAACCACTGTTGGGAAATCACACAGACGAGTGTGTTTATCAGCAGCACCACACTGTAACACTCATGAAATTACATAAGTCCTTTTTTCTAAAGGTCAGTGTATTCAGTGTATGGCCTGGAACTGTATTTGAATATGTGTGCCAACTTTTTACAAAGGATAAAGCAGATTATGGACAAAAATAACCACATTCATCATTCTGTACTGTAGTGACTGTTAAAGATTACAAATGTCTACGCATCACGTTGGCATTGAGGACACAGATTGATGCTGCTGGTTTATCCTCAGTCAGTCCCAGCAGGCAGATAAAACCGGATGCTCTCTGCTGTGGTGAAGCTGTGGTGTAAATTAAGGCTGCAACTAAGTTACATTGATTATTGAATAATCTGTTGTTTATTTGATCGATTAACTGAGAATTTCAGCTAAACCCTGGTGCAAATACACTTGTTATGAAGGAACAAGCCCCAAGAGGCCAGGGTTCGCAGTGATTTTAGAATAGCTAAGGGGTGATGTCAGGCACAATATGAAGGGGAGAACTGCAGACTGGATTATAATTCTCCATGGGTTCAGTGGCCTGTTAGCTCAGTTGGTAGTGAGTGTTTGCCCATTTACTGAGTCTGTGAGTCCACTGCAGTGGCCTTGGGTTCAACTCCCAACTATGGCCCTTCATTGCATGTCTTCCCAACTTTCTCTTCCCCTTTACTGTCATAACGTCAGCTGTCCTATTAAAGGACAGCTCTCTGTGGGTTCGTCACTATGAGAGAATTTTTTCAAATGACACTTACTCATTTGAGCGATTGTTTCTAGAAAAATATGGTTGGTGCAGCTTTAAAGGGTCAGTTAGTCCAAATTACAAATGAACATATTATCCAAAGTGGTATTCAGCCATGCAGATATTTTTGAGATTTTAGACATCCATTTCTCCCAATGATCTTGATAAAATTAAGGTAAAAGAAACTGAAGTCAATATTTTCTTAACAGAAATAATGATCTGGTTTCTAAAGAAATTTTTCTGACCTCACTGTTTTTACTGAAAGGATGTTTAACTCCAGAAGTTGAACCTTTGAAAATATTTTTCCATTTTTTGAACATGGTTACATACTGCTGCTAGTGCAATACAAATATTGTATGCCTTTATGTAAACTGGATGAAATAACCCTTAAAAGCTAGGATAGGTATGTATTTTAGAATATAATTAGAATTTCTTGTTGTATTTGTGTAGCCTGACACAAATCAATAAATCAAATCCTAGGCTTAAGTGATCAAACAATAGTGATATGTATAAGTAACAAAGAAATAACTCAACTCATAAGCGGCCTGTCATATCCCTTCATAATAGAGCATGTTCCAAGTGACACACGGACAGCCAATCATTTAATAGGTGTGTGGTTTGGTTGCCCCATCAGCAAGTGTGACACATGTCTCATGTCTCATGTGTTGTATGGAGTGATATACAACATGCAAAATGAGTGCGGATAAAATTGGACAGGTCAGTTTGCTGATATGTCAGTTATTTTAATATTTTATGTGAGAGAGCTATCAGAGAGTGAGGAGTCTCAGACATTTGGAGGTAGTTCGGAGTAGAACCGCTCACTCTTCACGTCAGGAGGAGCCAGTGGTGAAAAGCGTTGCTGGAGAGCAGGATGTCATGCTTGGCCTGCTGCTACCACGACAGCGACCACTGTTGTGTATAAAATGCAGGAATACTGTACTGGTAGACTTTTCAGCCATTATCACCCAGGCCTAAAAATTAGTGACTCGTCATCCAGCAGCAGTCAGGCAGAGTATGTTCATGTGTTTTGGGGGAGTGGCTCTTGAAGGAGGCCTGAAGGGAAGGGGCAGGTTTCTCCAACATTACCAGCCCCAGCTTATAAGCTAGTACAAGAAACTTTTTACTGCTTATTAAACAGCCTCAAAGTACTACTGATGCCTCTATGTCTAAAGTTATAGTAAGTTGTACATTAGACAGTTAAAAAAAAGCAAGAGGAGATTTTTATTATGATTATTTTATATTTGACGTGACATTATGCAGTTATTATGGTAAAAGTGCTGGTGCTTTTGTCCACAGGGGGCTCAAGAGTCAACACAATATGAAAGTCCCTTGTTGTAGCTTTAAGTAGGATATGTTTCAATGACATTTCCCTCATTTGACAACACAAACTTTATGGGCACATCTTTGTTTCTGTTTTCAGACAGCATTAAAATTGCTAACATTAGCTGATTTCAAGGAGCAACAACAATTTGCCTGCAAGAATCTTTTTCCTTCATATGAATGCATTAGGTACTAATATTCAAAAAACTATTTGTTTATGTATCTATTTAGCATCAGCCCAACTAATGCAAACACATGTAATTCAGTTTCTGTCACATTCCAGAAGGTCATTTAAAATCCCCCTGACATCTGGATACCAGAGACACATCTACAGATGGATATCAAAGGCAGTGGAGTTCATACTGAGACTGAGCTGACAAACTGGTGTGGCCTATTTCAGGCTGTGCAGACTCATGCTCCGTGGACGATCTCGCCCCATGAGGACAGCGAACGACACAGTGAATGAACGGTTGGCTAGTTTTGGCCACAGAACAAAAGAAAAGAACTGTTCCTCGTCAGGGCTGTCCCCGTTTCATCAATAGCCTCTGTGTCTGGTATGTGCTGTTTTTATCCCTCCAATTACTCACACAAAGGGCTCTTCCTGCGTCTCCTTCCACTGACCAGCAGGCTAACCCAATAAGACACGAGGGGCTGCCACAGCAAGCTTCAACTAATCATTTGGACATATGGGATATTATGCGTATCTGTCAGCTGGCGAAGGGAGGGGGATTAACCAGCGGCGTGTCATGTCTGGTATATGTATGTCATGTGTTAATGGGGTAAAAGCTGCCAGTTTAAGAAGAATACATTCATTCAGCCCTTTAGCCTCAGAGAGCGAATCCATCGTCATGTAGCAACAAACTTAACTCTGACAGGAGGCATCAAGATAACAACACACATGCTCGCAATCGAAGAAAGCATCCGTCATCATAGTATTGATTTTCTCTGATTAGGAAAAAGTAAAATGGGATGATTTTATTTGTGTGTCTAATGTTTGAATAATGTTGCATCCAGTCTTGTATCTAGCAGCCTATCAGCATCACTGTACATTGTACTCTCTACAGCTGTAAAAACAAAACAGTACAGCTGCACAATTGATTGATTGTCAACTATTAAATTGATCTCCACCTGTTTTGCTAGTCAATTAATTGGTTTGAGTAATTTTTTAAGCAAAAAAGGGAAAAATTCTCCGACTCAAAAGTGAATATTTTCTGGATACTTTACTCCTTTATTATAATAAACTGAATTTATCTTTAGGCTGTCGACAAAAGAAGACATTTGAGGAAGTTGTCTGAAGCTTTGGGGAACACTGCTGGACAAGTATTAAAAACAGATTTTTTTTTTCACTTGGTTTAAGGAAATACAATTTTCACTTAAAAACCTAAATGAGTAGCTAATAAAGAGTTTTTGCAGAATAAAACAACACTGGGAGAGAAGATCCCACTTGTTTCCTTTGCAGTTTTACTTGTTTGTTATAATTCATACTCTGTAGCTATTTGAACTGTTATGCAAAGATATTGATAACAGCTTCAAAATTGTTCTGATTCCAGAAAAAGACCTAGTTTTCTCTTTACAGATATTTAATGTGACAATAATGAACCCACTTTTCCAACTTGTTAGTAAGGGAAAAAAAGTTTAATAATTCAGTGCAAATTGTGCTTGACAAGATTATCTGTCTTGAATATCTAACTATGCAGAATATCTGGGCCAAAAATTAAACTGATAACCTATTCAGGCAAGATGCTGCTAATAATTAAATCGTTTGGTAAAAACCCTGCCCTCTATGGCATCCATCATATTCTCAGATGTGTCTCTCTCTTCCCTTATGCAGCAACAGCAATAAAAGTCACTGGAAGTGTATTACAAGTGGGGAGCAGCAAGATTCATCCAAGCTGGAGCAGCCAGTGTTGACCTTTGCCCTAAATACGCACATGTTAGCAGAGGTCAGGAATGTAGGCCACCTAAGCTAATTGTGAGAATATCTGGGGGTTTATGTATTGTGTACACGGCACAGCGGTCTGGAAACTCAAGCCTCGTTCTGTCTGACTGCCGTTTCTTTCTCAGAGCGGTGGGAGCCCGGCAGAGGAAGAGCCAGTCCACAAACAACACAGCTCACTGCCTGTCAAACTGACAAACAGTGACAGGCAGCTGACACATTCTTCCAAACGGAGGCCCGTGTCTGGACTGAGGCTGTGGCAGGAGGCAGCACATCCTCCTGTTGATGCCTGAGGGCTGCTGGAAAGGTTTTTTTATACCGACGTCGGCTGCAATGAGTCAAATTCCACAAGCGGTTTTGAAATGATATTTATTTCCTTGTTTGACATAAGCATTTCTACTACTCTGTGCAACAGAGTCATTTGCCTATCTAGAAATCTCCATCAACCAGCTGAAGAAACAGTAGGTGACTGAAATAACACGGTATTTAGATATTATCTGATTAGGGAGAAACTAATGTTTTCACACACAGCCTCAGATTTGTGTTTAATCAGCACAGTGGGTGGCTTAAAGTGTCAAGGACATTTTACTTTGGTTTATTTTGGGAGCTACAAAACAGGCCTCATTTTGACTTTAGTGGAAATGTGTCACACATTGATTAGTTCCTACAATTTGTGCTTGTCAGTATTCATCCGGCGCTCATTCCAAACCATTAAACACTGCATTTAGCTGTTCCTGGCCTGAAGTTTCCGAACCCTAGGGGCTCTGCAGCCTCTCTCCCTCCAGTTCACTCTTTTTCCACTTTTGTAAAGATTGAACAGTTCTACATCAGCGCGGTTCAGGATCTGAACTCATCTCCATGGAGCTCTGTTCACTCTCAAGCCAGCACATATTTCCTAACAAACACATTTCTCTACTTACAGCATGCCACCTACATTTAACACTATCTATGTTTTAAAGTGTCTGTATTATAGTTCTTCCATCTGAAGTTTCATGCGGATCATTTTGTAGATTGCATGTCTTCACTCCTAACCCTCAGCAGATTGTATGACTTTATGTGGAGCTGCTAATATGAGTTATCAGTTAATGTTAAATAATAATAAATATTATTATTGTTGTTTTTGTTATTATTATTGATTAATACCATTTCAAACAGATAGGGTCATTTAAAGGTTAGTGAGTGGTATACTAAAATGGCCACAGTATTTTCATTCTATGCTTACTATTTTTTTCAGTTGTGTAAGACAACAGTCTAAGACAAAACAAACAAGAACAATAAAGATTTTAAAAACGGCTGATTCTACTGTCTGCCCCATATCAGAAGTCAACATTACAGTGGATTTACATACATATATTATCTCTTCAATCTGATACAAGCCAAAATGTGTAAAAAGTTGATGTACTGGTAAATAAGCCTCATACATACAGTACATTCAGGTTTTCTCTCTGATTGTCTGCTGTACAGCATCAGCACAGACACAGAGACAAATCTCGTCTGCTCGTGTTTACAGTGACCTCTTATCTTTAGCAAACCACAGCCATTCAAATGTAGTACAATGTATCTAACTCTGACTGTGACCACAACTGTGGTTACTTTCCTGTTTACACTAATCAAAGGCTGTCTGTTCTGTTGATATTATTTAAGCCCCGCTCCTCCTCCTCCTGGTCATAGATCAACCAGGACTGTGAGCCTGTTTGTTTATCTCAGTACGTCTGCTGTTCTCTATCATAATGTATTATAGAAATTATTATTTGTGTGGTGACAGCTAAAATCCACACACATGTGCAGAGTATCTGGAAAGTTCATTAAGCTGTAAGTAATGGCAGCATGCATCTACTGGTCTTATTTAAAAGGGGCCAGAGGTGTGGTGCTGATGAGTGGCTTGCGTTGTTAGTATAACAGGAGTATCAGTTCCGCTAGAATACACCTTAAGCTAGGGATACTCAACCTGCAGCCCTCGGATAGGGTGCTGGGTGGCCCTGAGATCATTTTCTGATTCACAATGTAAATAAAATGATTCACATAGTTTTACCCAGGAAGGAGCCAGGAGTTTTGTATGATGGGGTAAATTAAGCTGCCAGTAACGGAGAGAAGGCTGATCTTTGTGTGATGGCCTTTCGGGCTGTGCAAAGTGCAGTGTGATCAGCCGGTGAGCTATGCAGGGGAAGACAACTATTAGCTGAAGAGGAAGAGGAAAAAGATGCAGAAATGAGGATAATTCTGATCCTATAAATGTGCATATTACACCAAAAGAGCTTAAATATGCTGTTGCTCTGTCCTGGCAGGAGCAGTTTAGACATATGGTTTGTTGATTAATCATTTCCACATTTCATTGATTGCATGACAGAAAATGTTCCAGCTGTTGTGTAATAATGTTGTATAAAGTCTCAAATGTTACCAAAGAATTTACAAATAAAAACAGCTGCAGTTATTGAAGACGGTAAAACATCTCATTTATCTGTAAATCCTTGCACCAAGTTAATTTGCAAATGAAGAATTTCAAAGAAAGAGAGGCTCTGAGGCTTTTAATGTTTATTCATTTTATCTGATAAATATTATTCATGTTTATTAACTAGTCCCTGGCCTCCTGTCATTTAGCAAAAGTGGCCCCTGAGCGAAGAAAGTTCAGTTACCCTGCCTTAGACTATTCTTGTATTTAATGTACTTTTCTACTTACACTTCTGGGGGACAAAGCAACTTGTGACTTTTGATCATTTGTTTTGAATTATTTGCATGGTCCGTTTTCAAATGTATTTACAAATACTTAATGTTTCAGTGTGATAATGTACTACAAGTTCACTTTCTTCTGGCACTGATATGTGTTAATGTGTATAAAAAGGACCAAAATCCAACAACAACAGCCAACAACTGTAAATATGAAGCAGTGGTGCACAGAGGTGTGTATCCACGCCACAGAGAGTCTAATCTCGGCCTTTGGAACTCCCCGCTCTCGCGTTGGAGAACTTACCCTCCAGCGTCACTTCTTTCCCCGCCTTCTTCAGCGCCTGCACCGCCAGGTCGTGAGTTGCCTCCCGGAGGTCGTTCCCGTTCACCGATAGGATCGCGTCGCCCACCCGGAGAGCCCGGCTCTGGTCGGCGGCGAGCCCCGGGAAAATCTTGGAGATGAGGATGGGCATCCGGTTCTCTCGCCCCCCCTTGATACTGATCCCTAACCCGCCAGACTCCTGTTTGACAACCCGGACTTTCCGCACCGCCTCCGAAGACCCGTCCACACTGACGGACCCGAAGCTGGACCCGGGACTGCCGTAGCAGGAGCCCTGACTTCCAATTTCAGAGTTAGTGCCGTTATTCGGGTACTTCCCGGGGCTGTTTATACCGTAGCTGCCGTCGTATTGACCCCGACTAACACCTCCGCGCCCCGGGCTGCCGCTGCGCCCCCGACCCCCGTGGTTCTGATTCTGCAGTTGGTCTTGGCCGGAGGACGAACCGCGGCCAGGGTTCCCCGGACTCGTTCCCGGGTCGTTTCCGTTCGACATGCCATTTCGCAGGCCCGCCGAAGAGTTGCTGTAGTCCCAGTGACTGCCCCCCTGTCCGGGCACCTCCGCCTCGGCCGTTAAAGTCAGAGTTTCCCGGGTGAGTTCGGCGGCCACTCGGATCCAGCGGTCCCGGAGCAGAAGGTCCAGTTGACCGTTTTTGTCCGCTCGGGTCCAGACTGCCATTCCTGGACGGTAGCCTGCTGTGAGGCGGGCCGCTTCACACTAAAGTCATCATCAACTTTTTCCTCTTTTTCAGAGTGCGCACAAGCAGCGACGAGGCTCCACTGGCCGCATCGACACACCCACTCCCTGACACTGTGACTGCAGGCGGAGGGCGAGGAAAAACACAAAGACTCCCAAAAAAAGAGGGAGAGGAAAAAGAAAAGAACAACTGGCTGTGATGGGCCAGCCTAAGAGGGCTTGTTGTTGAGTTCAGGCTCTAAAGCTCTCCGACATCTATTAGAAAGTTAGCAAAAACAAAGCATGACAATATCCGCTCAGAGCTTTCAAAATAAAATAAATCACCACAAACTCTGTTATGGGCAAAATTTTGGAGTATAATAAACGACCAAAACGAAAATAACAGCGAGCATTGCGTCTCTCCAGAAATGATGCAGATGGACCGATGCAGGGGTTAAGAGTTCTCTTGCATTATCTGGGTTGAATGGCAGATTAAGGGAGCAAATTTTCTTTGGTGAATCTGTCACTAAATACAAAACAAATTCTCTGCTTTTTTCTACAAAACAAAAAGCCAATACTCCTTTTCTGCCTCTATGTTAAAAAAAAAAATACATCACTAAATTGCCCTCTTGGATGCCCTTATGGAAGATATAAATGATAAAGTGCCCTCTACAGTATCCCCTTGTGTAATATCAAAATGATAAAGTGCCTTCTACAGTATCCCATTGTGTAAGATATGATAAAGTGTCCTGCATCATGCCTTCCCAGTGGAAAAAACACGCTCTACAAAATGAGGGCCTCTACATGCCTCATAAATAGTTAATAATTTGCAATGTGTTTTATTACAAAGGCAATAGTAGTTGTAGCCATAGTTTGAATCTGAGTCAAATATTCAGACAAGCTTAATCTTAGTAGGGTTTGGGACTGTTTCATTATAATACATGCTCATGCCCCACAAATGGTGCCGGCCCCCTCCCCTTTTTTCAGCCCCTGTCCCTCAGACAGCCTGAGTTTGCCACTAACATAAGTGTAATAAAATAGTGGATTAAAGAATTAAAATTTTAAAGATATATGCACCCTGTATTATAATATATTTTCAATTGTGAAAATCAATTGTGCAAATGTATGTATGAAAATATTTTCAAATATGATGAATACTTTTATGTAGGCTTACTGTACACCTCCAAAATCTTTATTATGGTAAAGGTGAGATAAAGATATTGAAAACTGAAGTAATAAAGAAATTGACATATTGATGCATTCATCACAGGTGGACCTTAAAAACACACAAAGAGTATTAAAAGGTTAATGAATACTCAAGAAAAAGTTAATTATGTTACGCATTTATTTTGAAAGTATAATTACCAACTTCCTTTTTCATTCTATCAAAGTCCTTCTATCTTCACGCAACTTGTGTGTGAGTGTGTGTGGAGTGAACTGAGAGCCGGATGACAGACAGAGACAGCCAATGGACATGTAGACCTGTAGATTATTTATTCATGATAACGGAGGCGGGGCGTCCACAGACGCATTATAGATCCACTGACTGGGGACAAAGCCTTCTTAAGTTCACTCACTGTGTTGCCTCTATTGATGGACACTGCTGCTGCTGCTGGCTATAACCTGTTGTTCTGGAGGTTTTAATTCAGTTCCCATCAGTAGAAAGTAAATAGAGCTGATCTGTTGGTGAAATGACCTCTCATTAAGGCAAAAAGTAAAAATGAAACTGTTGGAAATTCACTCCTTGAAGCCAATAACATCTCTATGTATATAATCATGATGATTTGGATCTGTTACATTTATAGAGCTACTCTAAATCTATAATTTAATATCTGCTGTATTACCTCTAATCTAACCAAGTTAGTGTCTACATTAGAAAAGAGGTTTCTTTTCATTCTCGAGCTCTTATAACCAATTTATTCTGTCACACTATTTAATGATCAAATGAAAATAAAGGCTGTGATGCTGAGATGACAAAACATTCTCATCAGAAAACTTAATAGATTTTTTAATGTTAGATTGAATATTAATCACAAAGACTTCTTCCCTCAGGCCATGTGTTTTATCACTTCAAATGTCTGGTTTTGCTGTGATCACAAAATGAAACCTATAGAGAGAACAGTCTTCTGTTTTGCTCACAAAATATTAATGTGATTTCTTGAAATTATGTGCTTGAAATCACAATAAAACAAAATATTAAATTTTTTTTCCATCTCTTCTGTGATCTGATGTCAACAAGTGATTACTTGAAATGGCAGGCGACCAGACGGTACACAACATAAAATAGTGCACTTACTTTTAATACAGTTTCTCTATCTGCATATTCTTGATGTAGACCATGGTCAACAGGTGTCACTTAGCTCTGAGATTCTGGACAATATAAGTAAAACAACATAACCTCCATGGATTATACCTGTAACTTTTAACATTAAGACCAAGCTGCAAAGCAGAGATACACTCTCACAGTTCTGCCTTCCAGTGGAGTCACAACATGAGGTCTTGCTTCATGTGCCTTTCATCATCATCCTTCATCATCCTTTGTTCTTCACCACCAGCAGAGTTGTGGCAGAGTCACATCTGTGAGCATTTAACCAAGTGGTCGATTCACCTCCATTCATTTTCTATGACAAGAACTCAGCTGCTGGAGGCTGCATGTTTGAACAGCTCCTTCTGTATATAAAAAGATGGAGTGCTACGAGAGACCGTGTAGTAATTTGGGTAGACAGTATATTTGAAACACCTGTCCGTATAAATTTATACAATTCAACAGCACTTCAAACAACAGCCTCCAAAATGACTATACAGTTGAATCAACAGCTATCTTAAACACTAAAACTGAACAGTCTGTAAAATTTACTTTTGTCATAGTACACATAGTTGGTTGTAGAAAGTAGGATTGATTTATTGCGACCAAGGTTTGGGTGATAGGGCGAGGGAGCTGATGAAGGCAGGGGACAGGCAGGCTGATGAATGGGACTGAATGGCTGGAGGATGAGCAGAGACGGCATGAGTTGTGACAGTCGGGTAGAGGAGCTGGCAGAGGAATCCACTGAACTGGCAGAACAATCTGGCGAAGGATGGCATGAGAGCTGGAGATCTTGAACTGAGGCTGGATGAGGTGATTGTAGACAAGTGTGGAGTTGAGTAAGAGAAAGCTGAGTGTAACTGAAAGGGACGGCTGGTGAGGTGAGTTGTGTGAAGGGGGGCACCACTCCGCTGTAGTCTTGACTGAACCGGTTTGGACCACTCTGCCACTCCCTGAACATTTGTGGGGTCAAAGTCACTTGCTCGATGATGAAGCCCAGAAAACTCACAGATGTCACGTGGAATTCACACTACTCTGCTTTAACAGAAAGCAGCCATGACAGTATATGGTGAAATATTAGGCTACTTGTTTCCTTGTTAGGGTACAAAAATAAAGAGAACCCTATCTTGTGTAAACAAACCACAAGAGTTGAGTCATGGAAAACTAGTTTGTTCACTGGGCAGGTTAATGTGAGAAATAAATGGTATAAATCTTAATCCCAGTCTCTCCCCTCTCTTGTCCTGTCTTCTCTCTACTGCCTCATATCCAAACAGAAGAGTGCACTCAGTGCAGAGGACTCATAGAGAGCTGAACATTATGATGTCATAATGAAGCTGGCCTTTGACCTTTTGGATATAAATTGTCACCACTTCATCATTTTATCTTTTTTTGTATGAAATTTTGTCATGATTTGCATATAAATTCTGTGCTTGTGGCCATGTGTTTAGTGAGGTCACCGTGACCTTTGAACTTTCAGATCTACTCAGTCCAAGTAGACACTTATGCAAAGTTTGAATTCACTCAAAGCATTCTTGAACTATAACATGACCTGAAAACATAAAATCCATAAAAAAGGTTTTTCATGTATTTGGAATCACCGAGATCCTTTAGTATACAGTCGTGGATGTGCACAAAAAAAATACTCTGATCAGTCCAGTAGTATTCAAGCTGTGGACAAGCTTCAGATCCAATGATCTCTCAAGCACGCACACACTTAAGGTATGAAAATATTTTTAAAGTAAAAAATTCCAAAAAACAAAACTTAAACAGTAATTTTTTTTTTTCACTCGTCCTACAATGCCTTGATTTAACTGTCTGTAGCAGCGGTACCACAACTTCTGTATCAAAAACTATGTTGGTCAGATGAATGCATAACTTGCTACTAACCCAAAATCTGCTAAATGAAAATGATGTATTTAAGTGAATAGATATGGTAATCCAGTCTGATCTAATCTCACACTTGGGTTGATAAACTTTACTTGAGGAACACAGGAATGCATAGTAGTGTATTATGAGGCTTTGATCCAAATGATTCCAGGGGCCTGGAGCTGGTAAGAGGTCCTGGATCACGCCTTACATCAGAGATTTTTGGTGACAGGGGCCTCATTGTGGCCACTGTGGTCAGTACCTGGATGTTCTAGGCATACTCCTAATAAATAATATGACATTCATTTCTAGGTTCTCCACTGAAAAGCTGAGAGAAAAATGGCTGGATGGATATAAAGAATTTGCAAAGATATGGTGTCACACTGAGGTACTGCGTTTACTTTCTAACTTCATCTTGCATGAGTATTCAGCTGTTGCCTTGTTTGTAATCAAGGCAACTTCCCTACTTACTTCCTCTGTCTATTGCAGTTGTTCCTCAGACTGTTGGGTATTTTAAATGTTTGTTCAAGGCTTTGATCAAAAATGCTTTTGTCTGTTCCCACACAAATACTTTGGGTTCATTGCAACATTTAATATTTACAAATGGGATTTTCCCACCAATAAAAAAAAATGAAATAAACCGTGCTTTTCCATTCATCTATGAAGTGCAGCTCTGTGTTCTGTGGCTGGTGGCACAGAGCAGCTGAACACAGCGTAGCAGAAGTGAACAGTAAAACCCACAGACGCAGCACTGGTCGTGTTTGTCATTAGATTTTATTGCAGTTGAGGTTTACTTAGTGTTTACAAAACCAGAGCAGATTGCAAGCGTCCATGGGGAGTGAGAGAGGCGGGAGTTTCATCTGCTCACTTCACATCAGCATCATCATGCTGCGTCAGTTAAAGGTGCAGTCTGCAGTTTCACCCCGTTACATTCACAGTGTCGCCACTATCATACCCACTCCAGCTGTACCTGGGACTTTACAAGCTGTAAATGCAAAAGAGGCCTCATTATGCAGCAGCCACATGTTTCAAATCCCTTTTATTTGGATGATTAAAAATAAATGTTATTATGCTGTGTACGAGCTTATAATTTTACAATTCTGTCTCTAAGTTACATTCATGACAAAAACAAGGCAACCACAGAGAGCTAAAATGCTAGGCTTACATGTTGACTCTATGCTGCATAGCTTTTATCAACAACCACCACCCAACCCCACCTCCACCCTCTCTCTGTCACAGTGTATACTCCCCCAACCACCAACACTCCTCATCTGCCCTCTCCTCCATGTGCTTGCCTCCCAGCAGCTGTGAGCACCAGGGAGTGAAGTCATGGTGCTGTGGATAAGGCAGACACGGAACTGCTTCTTACGCAAACCTTATAAAGTGATGAGGGGGGCTCTGTGCGCGTGTGTGTGAGCACATCTGCTGGGTGAGACGGTGAGATATGGAAGATAATGTAGATGGGAACTGGCTGATGGGTGAGGCGGTGGTGGTTTAGAGTCGTCACTAGATTCTTACTAAAAAGGGTTCTACACAACTCCAGAAAATATTCTTGTAGGTTTATATATCATAGCATATCCATTACATAACGTTATTTTATACTTCAACCCAGCTAAATAGAAAGATGGACCCTCACTGGGTTATGTATTCTCATTTATTATTTATATTTATCTTTAAGTCACTGCTGATCTGCATGTCACTACTAGAACCCTTAAAGAACCCTACTTATTCTGTGCATGTGTGTGTGTGTGTGCACAGTGTAGTGCAGGAGAACAGCTCATTAAGGAGTGTGTGTGTAGGCAGGAGGGGATAAAGTGACAGTCAGTCTACTCATTGGTTCACATTGTTGATGGTCTTGGCGTGGAGCTGCGGCGAAAGAGATGGCAATGACGCATGGAGACGCTGCTGTTGGTGATGGGACTGGGGCGGCAGCTGAGAGTGACACTGTGACTGTGGGGAAGGTGAGGGGGGACACTGAGGGTCTGATTGAGGACAAGTCTCGAGGTGGGACTGACGTTGCAGTAGCGGCCTCTGAGCAGCAGCGGCAGCAGCTTTGGCCTCCCTCTTGGGAGTGTTGTTGAGGATGTCCAGGCTCCGGCGGCTGGAGGAAATGACATCAGCAATGAATTTGGTGCATTCTGCACAGATGTCGCGCAGCGTGCAGCCGTGAGCGTACAGGTGGGGGAACTCCTCCTCCACTGAGCGGCGGGATAAGCTGCGCAGGGACCTGCAGAGGAACAGGGACAATTAGCAAGGTTTTCCCCCCCCTATTTTTTGGACTTTTTTCATTTCTGCCACTGCGGCTCTCTCACATTAAAACAGTAAAAAAAAGACATAGTTTGATGATGTTGGGAAGTAGGGAAGGATAATGAGACTTGTTGTCTTTATTGGTATACAACCACCATTGCTGAATAAAAGTCTATCTACATGAGTCAGGCAGAAACCATGTTCACGGACAAGGCGATGTATTAAACTTTTATTCACGTTACATTTAGTCACATTTGCCGAGGTCCTTCCTCCCTCCTTGATGTAACCCTTATTTCCCTGGAAGTTATGGCAGCAGCTGACCAGAGCAAACACACTGTTTCCCCGACATAAAATGACAGATTTCTCTGGGGTTGAAACATTGTTTCAAATGTTTGGGATAGAGGAAAGAAATGCACAAATCTTTCATGTCAAGTTCAACTTTGGTTAAGTTTGACATGCGAAGTTGTGCTATTGACCAAAAGCAAATCGTCTTGGCACTGCTGACCACTGAGGGAATTGGGGTTCAAGTTGTACAAGGGACTAAAAGTCTGGACATCTTTGTTTCTGCTGCTTTGATTCCAGCCTGTTCATTTTTAAATTTAAAAAAGTTCTTTAGTCTTTTCTCAAAGTATATCAGCAGATGTTTGAAATCAACATATACTCATAGCCAGCAACACATATTTTATGGAAACCAGTACACTTATTTAGTTACATTATCTTTTATTAAGTGTATTTTTGCCTACTTTAAAGAATCAAACTAACCTAATGCAAAGAGATTACCGTAAAAATGCCTAGGACCAGTCAACATTTCCATACATATAGAAATGAAAATATGCTTCTATGTACTTTACCCTATTTGTATGCTTTTTGCCCCTGTTATATAAAATCACACTGCTGGGACACAAAAACACAACAGCATGAATAATGTAACATCAAAAAGAGCCACAATGTAATTTCTTCCTTATGTCTTATTTTTCTGTCCTCTTGTTAATTGTGCCACTTATAATTTAATGTCTTTGTTGTGGCAACATTTTAAAGTGGAAAACAAACTAAACGATAAACAGACACATGCTCTATCCCATTTCTCACAATGAATCAGCTGAGCATCTGGAAAAATATAAAGCTGGACTTTACCTAGTTTGCCTTTCAAAGCTTATTTAATATAAACACAACATGATAAACTGTGTAAGAAAAAAGACATTGGGACTGTTAAAGAAAAGATTAAGGTAATCTTTTCTGATTAAAATAACGCTAACATTTGCTGTTATAAAACCTACTATTTCTGTCCTGGTAGCTGCACGCTCGGGTAGTGATGACAGGTGTCTGACTACAGATCAGCACAACACTCAAAACTCACTGTCTAACTCACTCGCTCACAGTCCCTCTTTCCATCAATCTCTTCCTCTCAAACCCATGTCTGCCTTCACACGGCCACAATGAGTGAGGATATTAATGACAGCTGGGTAATTATTACATAATGGCTGCTTAGAGGCCTCGGAAGAGGCACTGCACTGATTATATAACAAAAGGATGGTGGAGGGGGGGGGGGGGTACTGGTGATTGGATTGAGTAGGCAATCTGCGATTGGTTGAGGTAAGCACAGAGGCTGGATCTGCTTAGGTTGGAGAAGGTTAGCAATCAGTGGCGTGAAGGAGGGGCAGACCTAAATAGATTTAACCTGTGGCCTTAACCTGAACGAGGTGAGTGTTTGTCCTTGGATTGAATAAGCATTGTGACTGGCTGAAAGGACTGTGGGGAAACTGGGCCTGAGCCTCTGTGTCACAAACTGGGAGTCCATCCAAACGTCAAGTCAACTTTACCTTGAGTCAGCTTTGGAAACGACACACAGGAAGACAAATTAGCTGTATTGCCTTCAGAAAAGTGAAACCAGGGGGCAGTAATCTTTAGCCATTGTTGGCCAAACAAAAAAAAAAAAAGGCTTGCCTTATAATGAAGTCTAAATAGGCCTAACAACATTACTAATAGGTCTAAATGAACATTTACTAATATCTTTAATCACATGTGACTCTTCTGCAGTGGACTATTTACATTTTTAGGAACTTGCATTTTGATTACAATAAATAATATTTTGCTACATTTATGAAATTATAAATAGAACTACAATAGAGGGAACTACATTTTTATTGAGGGGTTGCTACGAACAAAATAACATATACTGTACATGAACAATTGTTGAGAAAAAAATCCACTATTATGTGTAGGACTCTTCTAAATACAAAGTCACTATAAAGAGCAATACAGGGCTATTGTGAGTCCTCTCCATATGAGCAAAAATGAATAGAAAACAGAGCTTGTTTTATAATAAATAAAATATAATATTTGTATAATATTATAAAAAAGTAGTAAAAAAATATAAAAGTCAAAGCCACAGGGAGCCAAGGGAAAAAAAAGGATTTTTAGAGCATGTTGGTGGTGTCTGTCCGATGATCCACCACTTTGGTCCAGACTGAAACGTCTCAGAATATAATGAATGGACTGCCAGGATGTTTGGTACGGATATTTACGATTCCTCTCAGGGTGGATTGTAAAAACTTCAGTGATCCCCTGAATTGTGGGGTTGGAATTTTAATTTGCCCATTAATTTGTTTTTTGATCAAATACCTCTAAAGTTAATGACACTCACATCACTCTCACCTGATGTGTCAATAGGTTAGTGCTAATGAGCAAATGTTAGAATGCTAACATATTAACATGCTAACACGGGGAACACCTGCCGAACATCAGCATCTTAGCATTGTCAGTGTGAACATGTTAACAAGCTGTCATCGCTGCCACAGCAGTGCTTTGACCTACATGCTGACCTTTACCTTTCGTAGAGCCTCACAAACCTCCCAGCTTGGCTGTGGGCTCAGTCTTGTTACAGCCTTAAGAGTAGTGGGGCTAAATATAAGTTCTGCCACTAGAGACAAGGCCACAGGAAGGAAAGAAAAGATGTATCCTGCTGGAAGCATGAACGTACAAATTTCTTGCTAATTTGCCTATTAGATTATGAGATGTGATTATATTCAGAACTTATTTACATCCTTCCTGAAAAACAAAACGTATTACTGACTGAAAAGAAAATGCTATATAGATAACATGAGACTATAGATCCTGCCTTTTATTTTTATTTATTTTACTATTTTGATATTTGTTTCATTATTTTATTTTATTTTTTTTATTATTAGTGTCCTATTTGTTTTACTATACTTGTTTTGTCTGTGTGAGTGTTTACGGATAAATTTGTTTGTATACTGATATGTTTCTTTTGATTTTGTGATTGAAATTTCTATAAAAATGTTTTTAAAAAACAAAAAAATCATGGGATGTGATAACTGAAAAGTTGACATTTAAAGGGATAGTTCACCCAAAAATGAAAATTCAGTCATTATCTACTTACCCTCAAGCCAATTGAAGAATGGGTTTAGTTTTTTTAGTCCACAAAACACTGCTGGATTTTCACAGGAAAACTGTTGCAGAATCTCCCAAACAGTTGAAATGAATGGTGACCAGTTTTCAAATGGAAAAAACCCCAACAGAATAAAAACATAAAGTGCCTCCATACCACTCATCTGGTGTAATCCAAGTCTCCTAAAGCCCCAGCATGCCACGTTGACTAAAAATATTATTTACACCATGTTTTAGCCTGAATCTTCACTGCAGATCCTTAGCTTGGAGCCACGTTCACGTGCACACTGTCTGAACTGGGTGTCTGTGGTGTGACAGTGCGCACACAGGATGTTGGGACTGTAGGAGACTTGGATTATGACAGAAAAGCAGTATGGAGACATTTTATATTTGTTTTTCCAGTTATTTTTTAAGTTTGAAAACTGGCCACCATTCACTTCCATTGTTTGGGAGATTCTGCAACACTGTTTTCCTGACTGAATTTTGAGCATCTTGAAGCCATTCTATTGGCTAGGCACAAATCTTTCAAAATCACCCTTTATTGCAAAATAGATTTTTACTCAGTATGTTTTTATTCTGTGTCACAGAAACGTTTTAAGGTCAGGGGGCATTTATGTACAAATCTCACATTTTAAGCCTGTAGACAAATGCAGACTTACTTATAGACTTGGCTTTTGTGTCCATGGCTCTTTGGAGTGCTGTGGAAGCCGACAGTGTACACAGGAATATGAGCCATCTTCTTTGAGGGAATCTTCATCTGCAGCACAAGAAGAGGCAGAACAAATGAGACAGAGGAAAGAAATGAGAAAGACATCTGTATAGTGAGGGGACACAGTCTCCATGTACAAACAATAGATTCAAATACACAAACACTAAGGACTCCACACTTAAACACCAAATAACCATGAGCATTAGCTGTCACACAAATCACACTGTCACAAATGAACATATAACCAAAACAAACACTTAGATTTCAATAAAGATAAAACACCATAATGTTACACAAGACAAACGAATCACAGCACCCCAACAATAGCACTACACAAATCATTTAGAATCACAGAAAACAGCCTAAATGTCAAACCTATAGAGCACAGAACCACACATCCAACACGGCCTGGGACTGAGGCGACAAATCAAAACCAACAAAAGAACAACAGAAGAATTGACATCAACAGAAATACCAGCCACTTCACTGATGATGAAACTGACAAACTGAAAGAATATGTTAAGAAGGAGTACAAAAATATCCCATTTAAAATATACTTTTTGTATTGTTTTTTAAAAGCAATTTGTTGCCAAATAAGCACAGAACCATATTCTAAACATAAAACAAAAATGTGTTTGATGAATTGCCATCACTGAACATGTACGAGATTATCTTAAAGTTACCTTTGCACTGCAGGAACTGCAGACAGACCTGTAAGAGAAACAAAAAAGAATCAATGTAGCACAATCAAAGTAGCTGTATTTCTCAATGTTCAATAAATAAGATGAAGATTTTTACCTGCTTGTGTCATAAAGTGACTGTGATAAATCTGTGGGGGTTACTTGGCCTATTGACCACAGTTACCACTAACTATAACTAGCTTGGTTATTAAAAATGTTTGTCTTGGTCACTATTAAAACATAATTAAACCCATACAGTAGTCAGGAAATGTTGGTTTATTATAACTTAACTTTCACAGTTTTGGCCATCACACTTTTCAGTAGTAATAACATTGTACTTGACAAGTCAATGAGCCAAGTTGTAATGAACTGAAACCTCTAATATTCCTTCAGTGAACATGTATCAATGTATAAGAGTTTAAAAGGAGTTCAGTAAGAAATAAAGAGGCAAAACTAAGTTTATGAGTTGTTTCCCAAAGGTTTCACAACTGAGGGTGCTCACAGATTAATGAGTGACTCATACCAGCTTGTAAGAGGTTATAAGAGCATCTTAAGCTCCTTCCTGTGGGAGGAGCTAAATACTACATGCTTTTAAGACTATGCTTTTAATCATGAACATTTACCTTTTGGCAAGTAATAATAATAACAATAATGTATAAATTATATAATAGAATTACAAATTAATTCACAAATTGATCTGCCAGTTTCTCGCTCTTCATCTAATGTCTTCATCTCTTCTGCTTGATGTGACACTTTCCTGACATTAAATTTTCAGGTTACATTTTATTTCTCTGTTATTTTTTTATAGTGAATATTGCACATGTTTATATTACAGCAGGTCTAACACTGAAACAACGCAATTAAATTTATAATAGATGATATGCATATTAATGAAACTGGAAACATGGGTCATTATTGCTTCACTATATGTTTAATGTTGGCTTAAGAGTGATGTCTGCCTTGTGCTACAGCGAAATCAATCAGAGTTTACTTAGTTAAACTTTCACACACTAAGATAAATTATAATGGACAGCATGCTGAAAGCTATAGACTGTTTACAACACATGACCCTTAATTTACACACTGAACAATACAGAGTATAAAATATTCTGTTATTTATAACCTGTATGTGATGTATGTATTTTTTATATATAGCAGGATTTAAGAGTTAAATATGCAAAGTAACTGTATAGTGTGTTCAGCACCATCTTCAGCACCACAGACAGCTGAGGCTCCAGCAGCACATGCACTCACTCTGAAGGGGAGCTTTGGAAAATGCATGTAGACAGTTCATAGAAACACTCTGAACTGTTCTGTGAATTTGGGGATTTTAGCAAACTGGGGATTTAGATCCCACACAGAAAAAGATCAGTATTTTTAGACCAATATTTCAATAGACTGTCCGTAGACAGTTTTTCAGTTTTTTTCTTTGGTGAGACTCATGGCCTTACCTAGAATCGTGGCTATGATCCTGACATAAATCCCAAGTAGCATTTAAAGATAAATATCTGATGTGGGTTAAACATTTCAATAATTCCTAACAGATACCTTTTACACAGTAAGCAGGTAGACGGCCATGAGAAGAGAGGGAATTTCACTCTGCAGCAGCAGCAAACCTGAGAAACACACACACAGTTACAGAGTCCATTTACTGTAAACACAGCACAGTGATAAACAGCAATGAGGGAAGTTCAGCACTGTTACCTTGCCTTTCTTCAGATTATTGTAGAGCTCTTTGCTCTGAAGGAACTTCTCCATCTCTGCTTTGACCAGCACTCGGCGCACATTGATGACTTCATCCACCGTTAAAGCGAGACTCTCCACAGGGTGGCTGAACTCCTCCTGAAGCCAACAGCAGAGGATGAGAGGAAATCCATCAACCAGCCTACTGATTCTTGACATTAAGAACACTCAGTGGTTACTCAAAAGTGAACAGTAGATTGGGATTTCAGTGTCATATAAACTGTATTTGAACTAGCAAAGGTTAAAGACTGCATTTGAATACTGAACTCTGCATCCAAAAACCTTTGAATGCACAGTTCTCCCCAAAATCAAAAGTGCATATTTTTCTTCTGGCCTGTATCACTATTTATCCATCTAGATTGTTTTGGTGTGTTGGTCTGCCTTTCTTTCTTTTAGAAAGAAAGTAGTTCCAGTAGATTCTACTGCAGAAAGAAAGTAGTTTCTCATAAAACAACTCACAACAAGGTCTGTGGATTATCTTGAGTAACCATGTCATGATTTCTAATAAGAGACATTACCATTGAGTTTTTCAAATGTATTTTTTGAGCACCACAAGTCAAGTGCCATATAGTTCCATTTTATTGGAGAGAGGGCAAACATCTTCATGACCGATATCTCCAAAGCTCTGCAACCCTCACCAAAACTAAATATACAGCACAATGGTCCAGAAAGAAATATGTATTTTTGATTTTGAGGTGAACTGTCCCTCGAAACGATACAATAACCTTTGATCAACACAGCAAGTCGTAAAATGTCGAAAGCTAAAAATGTTCACATTTCTTTTTTCTTTGACTTTGGATTTTTTTTTTTGTGCATTTTGACTTAAACATTCCCTCCCGTGAAAATCACATTTTCAACCTTGCTAACATGTTCATGTGGTGTTTTCTACACATTACAAAACATATCAGGATAATAAGTATTAGACACCAGGTCTGAGCTTTTCCTACTTTGAAACTGCAGTAAGCAAGGACAGTCTCAAAAAACATAAATGGATTCAGTCAGGCTGGGTATATAACATCATAAACCAAAAGAACCAATCCCATTAATTGAGAGGGTGGGGCTACACATATCATTAGCGGCAATGACCCGGCCATAGAAGAAGCCGGACGTAACTAATTACTGTTATTAGCTAGCATAGCAGGAGAGGTCAGGTGTAGCCATTTAAGGGTAGGGACGGGGGCTGGGGCGTGTGTGGAGAGGGTGGGAATTATTGGTATATTTATGAATCCTTTAATACTAAATGAAGGCACTGAGTAGAGCTGTACGTAAGCCATGGTAAGGTCTTGAACTTCAGAGTATTTTAGTCAATGTTTAACACATGATTGGAGGTGGACTGTAAAAGCTGAGGTGACAAAGATCATGTGACTGTATGCTCTGGAGCATGGTACTGGGACTTTTGTCCACTGCTGTTTCCAATGTCGAAAATAAACTTCTATTACATGGCAACTGTGCAAACTTCATCTGCTGATGAAGATCATGTAATATGACCGAAAGCTCCAGAACAGCTACTACTGGGTGAGATAAAAGAAGGTCATTTCAATTTGTTTAAGTATGAACTTGTTTCTTTGTTTGTTGTTTGTTTGTTTTCTTTGTTTTCTATAACCAAGTGTCAGTTTTCTGGATTCTGGTGCATAGATCTGTCATATTGGGCCTACTCAAAAGACAACTGATGCTATATAATATATACACACATGTACATATATATGATAGATACTCATTTCCAGAAAATACTTTAACAGGTTAATTTATATCAGTAATGAGCTGAAATATTCTAGCTGAGTAATCTACACTGGCAGTTTTTTCCACTTGTTTTGGGAATTTGTCTTTCAGGACTCAATAATAGATGAAGCCGACTTGGTAGGATGAATATTTTTGCAGTGTTTTTTCATTACCAGTGGGACATCAATGACGCAAAACACAAGCTCTGATGCCGACAGTGATTCTAACTTACCATCCACTGGTGCTCGTCTCCAGTTCTGGAGCCAGACGTCGTCTCTGATCCCTCTGTGGTCTCGTCAACAGAACTCAGAGACAGGCGGGCCGGAGAGGGTGGCACCCAGCCGTGAACGGGGAAGGAAGCTGGGGTGGGGACGGTGATGAAAAGTGAAAGAGGCGGAGAGGAAAGAGAGGAAATAATGAGTTTATCAGGGGAGCTAAATAAATGAGGACAGTATCAGAGAGTGAATGAGAGAAGGCCACAAATCCCAGTCTAACAACTCCATGAATTACACATCAGTCTCTTTCAGTCAGCTGCGTCTCAGATCTCAGCCCCGCAGAGTGCTTGTCGATCGACTCGAACACTGTCATGTATTATTCAGCTGATTTCAGTGGAGGCATCCAGCCCATGCTGCTACATCTGTAACTTAGATCGCAGTGAGAGGTCTGCTCAGCAGCTGCTCTAAAAGAGGAGCTCAGAGGAGGAGGCTCAGTTAACTGGCAGTGGGAGGGGGTTAAAAACAGACCACACACTGGGTGCCTCTTCGATCCTGCAAATGGAAGGTGTCAATTTGGCTCTAATGGAAAGCAAACAGGCTGAGAGGAAGGTTGGAACAGGCCGGTAAACATCATCAGTACATATAATTTGGATCAGCTGCCGATGACAGCCGCAGCTTACAGGCTTACATCCTCACATTCACACAGTGAAGACTGGAGAGTCCCCTGTTGGCAAAATCATGTACTACATTATACACCTCCATCCAGCTATTATTCGGCCTGGTCTCAGATTGTGGCATGCAGCTGTGTGGATCGGCTTGCAGCCATCTAGAGACTGAGAATGGATTGAAGTCAGGATTGTTTTTCAAACAATTACCTCCGGGGTACGAACGGCCAGGCTGCTAATGCATGAATCATGGCCATCAAACGGATAACATCCTCCCTGTGGCTTACATGCAGCACGCAATTCAAACCCATTAGCTCCTACCCTCCTTCACTCAGTTAGACTTTATCAGCACATCTTTATATTTGATTAGAATCCATCACACAACTCCCAACAGCTTCATGGCAGAGTTAATCCCCGTAAACTCCCTGTCAACAAGGGCTGGAAAGACTTCACCACGGTGGACTGACACATTATTCAGCTCTTATTTCAATGAGGTAGCAGTCTTTTAATGAGGTTAAATTTTCAAGCATAACTGAGGATAGATCGCAAGCAGTGGGGACATAATGTCTGCATGACGAATGAAAAATTTTATTGCCTTGAAGGTTAAAACAACACCCTTACGACACATTTTACTTGAATCAAACAGGTTTGGAAAGGCTTGTGTTTTGTGTTTTGTTACGACTTTCTAGTTAATGCAGGACTGCTTTCCTTCCATGCCTTAGGGCAAAGGGCTGGAAACTTCAGAAAGGTTGTTTGACTAGTGGCTGCTGTATGGATGGTCTATGTGTACACAGTTTAACTGTTTGAGGGGTCTGTGGGTTTGATGTAACTTTCTAGCCAAATTATATCTAAAAATATCCAAATCTCCAGTTCACTAATCCATCAACAAGGATAAAAATACAGACGGTACTGTAATATAATGGGCACTCTGTCTCCCTCTGTGGGAGGAGAATTAAAACTGCAGTGACTGTGAGTCATCTGCCACAGAGGTCCAGCAGTCTGCAGGTTTTCACTGTGAACAAACATGCAGCAGCTGATCTCATTAATTATCTTTCTATCAGCCAAATGAGAGAATATAACCAAAGACATGAGATGCGACAGTGTTTTGTTGGGATTCATTAACTGAAGACTTCTGAATGTCAGTGAAGCCTGGCTGAGAATAACCTGTAAAAGCAACAGACCTGCAGAAGCATATAGATATTTTAAATGTAGAGCAAATGAAAAACACAAAAACATGCTGCAGTCTGCTGCTGATGCTACCCAGCCCTGAAAAACAGTGATCGCAGCTTATTTTCCCACAGGACATATTCTTCTGACTTGTCCTAGTAAGAAAAGGACAGGTGTGTCTGATTACCTCAGTGCTGGCTCTGTTTTATTCAAACGTCCCAGTTGACTATGACAGTGTGACAGCCCGCCAGCTCGATTTCAGTGATATTTGGTGGTAAGTTAGGCAACAAGCAAATAGGATCAACTGATATGTTTATAGCAATAGTGCCACCATGTGTTCATTTATAATGCACGATATAGTTTTAGTCATAACTCTTGAATTGTTTGGTTCCTAAACCTTTATATAATGCCCATTGACTGAAAAATCTGAACAAAGTCCATGCCGTTCCTCAATGCATAAAGTTATTTTCATCAACCTAAGTAACACTGGAGAAACTAGTAACAAAAGGGGCTATATATGAATTTCATTTTAAAAAAATATACAAAATATGAACTGCATTTTCCTTTCATGTTTCTCTACAGTTTCTGCACTTAAAATTTTCCACAATTTATTCTAAACCCTAATATTCCGAAGATGAAAGTGTACAGCTTTTTGATTAAAAAAAAAAAAAACTGTGTATGACCTCTTAATATTTTCTAAAATAACTAAAATAATTTGGAGTCTTGGTAGAGGTTCACACTGTAGGTTTGTAAAAGGCTTCCACAATTGAAGCAATCATATTCCATTATCAATTTTGCTGATATTTCCCTGTTTTGAAATGATCAAAGTTTTGTGATATTTATGAATTCCACGACCAGGTTTGATCTAAAAACATGTGCCCTGTAAATCAGAGGGTTTGTGTATTGCTCTCTACATAGAAGTAACCATTAATGAACTGCAGAGCTGTTACAAGGATAATCAGTCTACATTTAGACACTGACCTCTGTGATTAGGAGGTGGCCTGGCACCAGTCAGCGTCCTGGACCGAGGCCTCTCGCCCCTCAGCCTGACCGCCCCGCCCAGCTGGGCCGACTCAGAGAGTGAAGGAAGCATATCCCCACGGAGCAAAGCCAGGTCGTGCTCTGAGAAAGAGCGATCTCTTTTCAGAGGTGTCGGGGAGCTCTCTGCCCTCCTCAACTCCCCGTTGTCTGGGGAGTCCTCCTCCTGCAGGGAGGGAAATGCAAAACAACTTTCAAAGGACACAGTCAGTATTACTGCAGTATAATACAAACAGTATTACTGTAGTACAGTACATGTTAAAAGTGACAATTTTACATTTTTTCCTGTTGAACCAAAAGAAAGAAACTAATCTAAAATCCATTTTTAGTAGCAGCTCCTCCATGAAATATTTGCAGAACAGAAATCTGCTTCAGTGTAAAGTGGCAGATGGATTATGGTATAGTATGTATTAACTGTCTGCCTAAAGTGATGGAAGAAATACTCAGATATTTTAGTCAAGTAAAAATAGCATCTAGATAGTTACATGTACATTCAAAACATCACTAATAATATATATTATATCACTGTATTATAATGATTATTGCATTAATGTGTACACCACTTTGATGCTGCAGCTGGTAGAGGTGAATTAAATTTGAAATTCATCACTCACTTGTAAATCCCCTCCTCATCTTAATCATATTTTATTGGTTGATTATATTTTTTAAATTATCTAATAAATGTAGTGGTGTAAAAAGTAATACTTGCTTATGAAATGTAGCAGAGTAGAAGTACAAAATGCTATAAAATAAAGTAGTAATTAGTTACATTTCACCACTGATGTGCTGCTGGACAGAACCTTCATAGAGCCTCACAGAGGACAGATTTTACTACTGCATGTAAGGACCCTGCTGGTGACCACAGAGGAGGCTTAAGCTATAAGAGACTGTTTTATAAGGCTTCCATAACATATTGGTTCAGGGTAATGATAAAGTAGGACAGAGGAAGAAATGGAAGATGGAGCTGTACCCACACCACCTTTTCTAGTCTAAATCTGGCTAACATACAGTGCATAAAAATGAGAAAAAGACTACAAATGTCAGTGTATTCAATGTGAAATTGAGGTGAAAAAGAAAACAGAAGACACTGAAAAAAGAACAATAAACACGTCTATCCCCTGGACGAAGCAGAAGTTTGTTTTGACCTGCAGCTAGCTCCCCCTTTGGGCCACTGAGGATATTTTTTAAATGCTTGAGTGCAAGAGAGAAATACATTGTTAAGTTTTGACAGTTGACATAACATAACAATAGAGGGAGGAAAGAAAGAGACGATCTCCCAAGTTGTTGAGTCTTTGTGCAAAAGAGAAGAGGATTCTTCTCAGTCATTGTTACATTTTCCACTCTTTGCTATCCTGCAAATGCACAGAGGCATCTTAACCCACTTATGCTGGGAAACAAAGCATGTGCTGCTGCGAAAAACACCAGTCAGCCCTAAGAGACGCTAACAATGTTTCCAATGAACCAACCTACCCCCCCCCCACCCCCCCACCCCCTCTGCTTGGCCTCACCTCAAATATGTTCATCTCCTCCATCTCAGCCAGAGTGGGAGCCTTGAGCAGGATGCGAGGGCGGGACGACGGCCGGGGACCGGGCTCCGACACGGACAGGTCAATGCACGAAGTAGATTTGACATTACAAGGACAAGTCTGAGCCAGGCACGGCAGAGAGCCAAATGCTGAGGGAAGAGAAAGCAAAAACACAGTCAGGGGGCAAATAAGTCAGAAGCACTGAGATCAGAGGGCACTGATTCTGTGATGTACTGTGTCTGTGTACCATTTTAATATCATTGCCACACTTGTTTTTACATATGCTGGAATTTATTTACAATGTTGAGAGGACCTGAAATCTTCATATAGCTTCTCCATCTAATGCAATGTTATTGTGTCAGAGTTGCATTAGTGGTACAAAGCAACAGTGCAAAAAACACTTAAGCTAAGGTTTCCCTTAAATTTTCATCTAGGTATGCCTTCAAAAAAGTTGCATAACCTTCCTTACGATGTTGTAAGGGAAACCCCTTTGCTCTCAAAGTTTTTGCCCTGAGCTACGTAAGTATTCCCTTATGTGTAGGACCTTAGTAAGGATTTCCCTCAGAAAATTTTAAGGGACCAATACGGTCCATTAAAAATATAGTAAGTGTGGAACTTAAGACAATGGCTGACTTTATGGAGATTGAATGGAAGGAGGGATACAGAGATAAGAGAGCAAGAGTCTCATCTTCTGTCCAGTTTTGCTTTCTTTTTCTGTTTTCTTTGTCGATCATTTTGCAGAAGCTAGTTACCCAACAATAATGCGATCAAGTAACATTAAAAGATTATGTGAGTGAGGTGTAACCACGGTAACTGTAGTGCACATGTGCTGTAGTATGACAGCGACTAACTGTGAAAACCTTAGTGTAAAGAGAAACCTATGGTTTATACAATGCTCCAAAATGAACCCCTAAACTGAGGGAAATACTTTGCTTAAGGCATATTCCCCTTAGGAGTCAGTGGAAAGCTAAAAAACAAAGTAAATAGTGGAGTAAATTTTCCAGGTCAATTAATGCAATATAAATTTAATTCACTTTATAATGTATGTAATTCTTGGTTGTTGTTTTTTTTAACTACCACAAACTATAAAATAGCAGTTAAGGGTTTAGTGTCTTCCTCATGGACATATCAGCAGGTACGAGGTTTACTAACATGAACAGCTGACCTCGGGACCTGTAATGATGAGACTACTATACATGTTGCAATCATATTATTACTAATTATCAACTCCAAATATCCGATTCCTATTTTTCACAAATTGCCCAGAGCAGCTTCAAACGAAGCTCTTTGCACTCTCCTGGTTTCCCTGACTTCTGTATCAAAAGGCCCCCACACTGAATGACCTTGATCTGTAAATAGCTGGTCAATATGAAACACAATGCCACCCTCATATTTACTGTAGCTCTAAATGGAAAGATGCTCTTGTTACACACTACAGCTTACAAACGTGTATGCAGTACAAAGCTGTTGTGTGACCCTCACAGGCTACAGTACAGACTGTACAGACCACAGCGTCAGCCCTGAAGTTATTATTTAGCAGAGTGGGTGGTCCATTCACCTTCAGCAGAACATTTACAGTCTGCAGCACAGCGAGAGCAGAACAAGAGTCACAGTGAAAGGTGCACAATGACTTGAAATAAGCAGCTTAGAGACAAATTCACAGAGAGTATGATGTCAAGAACAGAGACCAGACCTCATCTTTTACTTCCACCATAATGAACGCTTTCCTTCCAGGAACCATTCAACTGTTGGTCTGGTGGAAAATGCTTTGGATTCTGCAAAGCACCACTGGTCAACTGGAAAAATTATCTTTTATCCTAATCAAATAAATTTTTGTTTAAAAATGTATGATGTTTTGCATCTGATAGTTAAACTGTAATTTGACCTGGTGATGAGAGGCTTTAATCAAGTTACACTGGGGTGATGAATGATTGTGTCCTTACGTCTGGAGTTGGGCAGCACCACAGGCCTGAGTTTT
This sequence comes from Lutjanus erythropterus, assembly GCF_056507025.1. Classification (NCBI taxonomy): domain Eukaryota; kingdom Metazoa; phylum Chordata; class Actinopteri; order Lutjaniformes; family Lutjanidae; genus Lutjanus; species Lutjanus erythropterus. The sequence goes on from NC_139329.1 coordinate 11,775,237, forward strand.
CTCTCCTGCTTGATCTCAGCCAAGACCTGGTCATGGAGGGACTGCGGCTGTGGGGGAGGAGGAGGGAGGTTGCGCTCTGAAACCTAACGAGGACAGATAATCAGAAGACATTCATACTTCTGAGAAGTCTGTCCATATTTTATCACCCAATCCAAAACCCCTCCAGTGTTTCTCAACTGGGTGGAAAATCTTCAGAAACAGCACTTTTGAGACCATCACTGGACAAGAGACTGTCCAATGAATCATGCAGTACTACAGTGCTGTACTCTACTGTAGTAATATTGATGGTAAAACTCCAGTAATACAGTTTGAAGATAACTCACTCATATATAATGAAGCAGGCCTGACCAACTGGTTTATTTGTGACTTGCGCTGCATACAACACAAGTTACTCCAAGTTAACAAATTAATTTTAAACAAACCTCTAGGTATGTATTATTTATATGTCTATAGTGTGCATGAAAGTTTCAGAAGCTTATATTTAAGTATGCATCAAATTTAGCAGGCTTGTGTTAATGTTTCTCAAAAATGTTGGCACCAGTAACTTATACAGATGTATTAGTAATGGATAAATACTTACGGAGAACCTAATGTCAGCAATGTATCACTTTAAACTAGTTATACATAAATGCATGCTAGTATTAGTACAACAATGTATGACTTAAAAGCTTGCACTGACTTCAGTAATGTAATCACTGTCAGCTTTTATCAGTAAAATATCAATTATAGTGTCAAGTACAAGCTATTGTCAGAGGCTCATGATTGCATTTATAGTTGGTTGCTTTCCTAAACTATTAACTAACCTTGTTAGCTAGCTAGCCAACAATGCTAAAAAAAAAAGACCCGAGCTAATACTACAGTTCATGTTACACTGGAGTTCAGTCATAGATGGGCTCAAGACAAAGGCAGTTAACCACCATATGAACCTCATTTAAGCTACATTTACAGACAAATCTGCCTTATAACTTTTCTTTAACGCAGGTATCAGGGATGTTAATAAGAATGTAACCAACTAAAGGTTTATTAACCAACAATTTATGTTTTGTGTACCATTTCTCCAGAGCTCTTTCCTCACAGTTTGGTTTGGTCTGCCGAGGCTAGAAATTACAGTAATTGGGCCCCACTTGACTTTTGGCGGAGCCATTTGTTGAATAAAGGCAGGAAGACAAGAGCAGCTGTTTCAAGCGAGAGCCTTACTGTGTGATTATTCTGTTTGTTAAAATTGTTTGTGCCTCATGAATTAATGTTTTGCATAACCAACGTGTTGCTGGAACTGTTAATTGGAATGAAATTTAAACTGAGGAAAAGATGTGTTTTGTATTGTTTTAATTAGTCAACTATCAGTCAAGAAAAATACACCCTAACAGGTGTCTTTGTTTCTAAGTCTGGTTATTGCACACAGCATTCTCTACTGCTTCTGCTTCACAATGCACACTCACTGGTTTGTAGGGTATACTGTAAATGACAAAAACAACTGCACATTTGTTTGTACCCTTCTTCACTCTGCTGTAGTAAACCTCATCACATTACGAGCCTAAACCCACTCACTGGTTTAAGTGGAGGTCTTGATCTGATGAAATCCAGAATCAATTCATGGGCATTTCTCTTCACTCTGGTAGGAATGTCACCACCAACCTGCGTAAGAAACACAACACCGACTGTAACACTGTGTGTGCGTAAATCATACAGTAAGGTGCAGCCACTCTTGACATGTTTTGGACAGAAATGAGAACAACAGATCATCAACAGTACAGACCTACACTGAGTTTATTATAGTCAGAGTGTTAAAGCTGTAAACACCTGAAAACACAACACTGACATATTATCAAGTCTTTTCACACATCCAGCAGCAACATTAGCATAAATTTCACATTTGGGTCCACCTGAAAAATCCAGTATTTACTCTCCTTTTAGCTCTGTTTTGATCTCCACCAGCAGTGTTTTTAGCTGCTACATGCTCCACTATGTTCACCAGCTGGTTGTTAACTTTGTTTGCCATTTGGTGCTGCGCAGGTAGTGTACAGCAGGTTTATCAGTGATTTTACTTTTTTTGACACTTCCTTTTTACTGTTATTAATTTTATTTATTATATATATAATATAATGAGTATAAAACATAGCTCAACTTTTGGACAACTTGCAGAATATATGTGTGTGGTCTGCAGCCACATGTCCACACGTCCATAAGCAGGACTGCTGCATAGACAGTCTACTCTTGATCTCTTTGTGTAAATACAAGTTAAATTTTCCCAACAATACTCTTTCCATCTTTGTAAACTGGTGGATATACGTTGTATCCTACATATATTATACCATCATCACCTGAGATTTTACAAATCAGTTCAGTTTCATTTCACTTTAATGTAGAGAGATGAACTAACTAGATTCCATAAGACCATGGTAAAGAGCAGAAATTATTCTCAGCTTGTTTTGCTTGTAAGCACTAATTACAATTTTGATTTCTCTATTCACTTCGATGAAAGGGTGTAACTTAATCTCCTCGTCATGGTGCTTCTCCTTCAGATCCTGAAGGCTCCAGAGCTCCACATTTTCAACTACAGTGCATCTAACCGTGATGCATTTATGTGTCCAGTATTTAAATCTTGTGTTGTATGCTGCTGGTTTTTAATTTAATTTTAGTTTATATTTTTTCACCATAGTAAACCAAATATTCAAGGTATGTGTTGTTATTGAAATGACACTAAGCTTCAAATAATTTTCCTAATTAATGCTCTATCTCCTATTAAACTCTGCATTTGATATTGTTGAATGTGTGTTTCTATATTTTTCCATTTTGCAGCATAATGTGGGTTACAGCGGCATAGGGAGGGTCTGAAATGTGCTGCATAAAAGTACACCTTGATATTTGGCAATGCCATGCTCACTTGTCTTCGGTAAGTTGAAGAGTCACATATCTGATTCAAGGTTGTGTTCCTCCCCTAGTAAGTCTTGAAATAATTTTACTCCAAGCTATGAGCCTATTTAAAATGTTGAGTTTATAACCTTATTAGAAGTATTGGCCATAAGATTCCAGCAGAGTCATTAATTTAAGTAGGCCGACATCAGGTTCTCCTAAGTAGATAATTATGTCGTCTGCAGAAAGTCTTATGATATGTTCTACGCCTCCAATCTCTACACCTGTGACTTCTTTGCTCTATCACAGCTTTTTCACAGAAAACATTTGATAAAGTTTGACAAAAGCTGTGAGACTGAATCAAAACAAAGAGCTCAAAGAAGCTGAAATGCTCCCTGGAGCTGAGGGGAACTGCACAGTTGGGTGATGATTTTTCTGTGCAACTGCTGCCAGAACAACAGACGGCTGAGAGAAGCCTTCATTATTAATATCTGTGTTCTGAGGCTGAATTATGTATCTGCCTGTGGAGAAGGCCTCAAGGTGACTGTATGCCATAACATTTTCTTCCTGTATCAAAGTCTCTACAGTGCATGGTGCAGTGGACTGCCTGGAAAAAAAAGAATAGAGCTTCAAGGTCACAGTCTCACTCCTGTCCGCCCTCAAAGTCCTCATGCCCCAATTTAACAAAGTCATGATCAAAATATTTTGCAAGAATTCTTACAAGAACGATTTAACAATATGTCTTATTCCAGAGACGTTAAGGTTTGAATGAACTGCTTTCTGCAGTTAACAACTTAACTGACATTTCAACAGATTGAAGTGCTACTCTACAAGTAACATTTTATCTACTTTCAGCCTTTACAAACCAACCAACATCGCAACAACTTACTGTGAACATATTCCCATCATCTCTCGAGCCTGTTAAGACGTGGTATTAAAAATGCGTCCTAGGTCATGCGATCACAAGTGGGTATGTGAGTTCAAATCTGGCATTATAATGCTTCTCCAGATGTGTCCTGAGGGATCAGACCTCACTTCCCTGCTCTAATAGCAAATAATCACTGTTTTGTCAGTTGAATGTCCATATGTCCACTCAGTATGAAGACTCCACTATTGTGTGTGCTGGGATTTTATAACTGACCTACGACCACAACGCACAATTTTTACTTTTTCTCACTGTGTGGAAATCTGTTGTTTTCAAATCACAGATGAAGAAAGTCAATGACAGTCAAAGAGAGAAAAAAAAGTGTGCGTCTCAGTGCACCATGGACCATCTCCCCTGTGTGCTCTTCTAAGCAACACAATGTTTGCATTCACACCTGTATTTAGAGCTGTCCACTTGTGATCAGATCACTCAGGATGCATGTTAATATCCAGTCTGAACAGGACCACTGCTGCATAACCAACACTTGAAATCTACACTGCTGTCATTGCTTACTAATCAATGACAACAAGTCCTTTCATGGCATAGATCAACATTCAAACTGCTTCCAAGCCATTCATTATCATATGATATCTAATTCTTGGTCTGATTTTTCAAACGTTTCATTTCTCACCATGACTTTGCGTAGCTGGAACTTGCGAGCTCGTATGTCCTGCATCAGCATCTCAAACGGAGTGAGGCTGAACTCGGTGGGCAGGGGGTTGAATGGCTGCTCCTGCACCTTCTTCAGCTTCACTCCCTGTCTGAGCTCCTTCATCAGCTGCACCCACAGACGTGCCTGGGATGGAAACAACAACATGCACATCTGTATGCATCAACACAACAACGCTGCCTTCTTCAGTCAGACACACTGTTGTATTGTCCTGCTTGTCACACCGTGCCCTCGCCTGTTTCCTCTCACCCAGTCTCGGTGTTTCAGTGCATCCAGCTCAGCTGTGGACCTGTCTTCCAGAGCTTCCTCTGTGGTGATCTTCCTCAGCATCTGTGCAAAAAAAGCTTTAAAGTTACTCTGATCGTAAGCATTTTATGTCTTGTGTATGTGTTACTTTTAGCCTCTGTCTGTGAATATGATTAGTGTGGGATATCAGCATGCGTTGCATCTACAGCCGTTTTTTTTATATAATTCTGCCACTTGGAGGCACCAAAGTGAGAAAAAATCTACTTTAACTAGAATTGCTCAACCTAAGATTTTATTTTGAGATCAAAAACAAAATGTCACCAATAATCCATGACAATCATGTCTGTACTTACAACTTGGTGAATACAATATTATTACTACTAATGGATGTGATACCCAAAAAAGTTGGAATAAATGTGAATACGTTTTTAAAGTCAAACAAATAAATTATTTACTGTGGATCATTCAAACTGTGTTTCTGCAGGTGTCAACAAGTTAAATTTGAGACGTTTTATACCATTATCAATGCAACTTTGAGACCTATTTCCTGTCAGTACTAGCAAAAAAGTACAATGGTTGTGGTGATGTCAACATGGTTTGAAAGAAGTTGAAAGGAGTTAATGTTGTGCAGGTTTTGTCTTGTAGTTGTTGTAGCATGATTTTTTAAAACAGAAATGCATTTCAGTGTAGACTTAAAGCAGTTTCATAAAAGTAATGTTAATTTCATAATCCAATTAATTCTTAAAACCTGCTGTATGGGATTTTAGACTTCTGAAGGACCTGTGGAAACCCTGTTCAAAGGACACTTGACTCTGAACAAGAGACATCTCCTTAATGGCACAGACTCTACTTTCTGCATGCACTCATGTGAAGAGTAGAGCACAATGTTTCTGCTAGACTTCAACAAGGGCAAACCTCTGCTGTGACACAACAGAAGTCAAGATTTGAGGTCGAGCATTGGAGGGAAACTGTGGAGGCGGCATCTTCAGTCATTTATCAGTCTCTGCTCTGTAGCATGTAAACAGGAATATTAATGGAGCAGAGTATAAGCTTTTCAAATTCAGAGCGCACACAGACAGTGAGGTGCGGCCCACTGGAGGCAGAAGCAATGAAAGTGTACTGACACAAATGAAAAGCAGGTCATGCATCTATTTTCCTGTAATTATTCCCTAAAACGTTCTCAGCTCTGTTGCTCTAACAGTAAACAGATGTTGTTTTTTAAGGGTTGCCTTAATATTCACATGACAATCTAACGTACCTCCTTAGCATCTCTGATCTTGATAAGGAAGGTCTGCAGCTCCAGAGTCTCTACAAACAGAGCCCTGCACACCGCCTGGTAGTGCTCTGGAGCCAAGTTTGGGTTGGCCAGCCGAGACGCGCACAGCGCCATCACATGGCGGAACGTACACACTGGCTTTATCACTCCCTCCTGCTCATCCTCTTCCTCCTCCTCCTCCTCCTCCTGGCCACTGTACCCCTCGTCTGTTGTACCATTCTTGGCAGTGCTGTCGCCCTCTCGACCGTGGTCCCCGCCTGCCATGCGTTCGATGAGGTGCTCTAGCTCAGGGCTGAGCTCCCGTTCCTCACTATCGTCCAGCCCCCAGTCCAGAGCGCGATAGATGGTCACACCCAGAGACTGGACCAGCTGGAGGGAGGGATGAGGAGGCAGAAGTGAATAGGTTGTCCTTTAACAATAACATTTCCCATAAAAACTTTGTCTAAATCCAGTCAAATGATGAAAACTCATATAACATTAATGAATTTTCACATAAAAAACTCTTCATAGTGTAGATCATGTGGGATTGATATTGAATATATTTATGTGAAGTGGGCATTTTGAACAAATGTTGACAGAGATCCAAAAATCCAAAAACACTGTTCCACATTTGAAAATACGGATTAACTAAAATTTGTTTATACAATGAAATGCTTTTTACTATCATCATTAAAGAGTGAAGTGATTTGTGTCTGTCTTCTTTCTTTCTCACCTGACGCTCTATAGCAGGTGGAAGACGAGGCTCCTCAACGTCATCTGAAGAGACAAAGGATGGAAAACACAACAATTAGAATGTGAGACACACAGACTTCACTTAAAGGACAAATCTGGGTGATTTACTACTTTTTAACTGCAACATTTTAAATGCTTATCATGATAGTTTCTACATCTGATATTTTTGCATGAACTCTGGGATATATTCATTTTCATCTATTTCCAACAGCATAAAAAATGACTCAGTTTTTTCAATGCATGTTTCATATTTTGAGAATTCTATAAGAAAATTAACTTCTGTCTTCACTTCTGTTAAGTGGGAACAGAATTGATCTTTGTCTAACCAGTGTTTTTTGATTCTCATTTGAATAACTAATCAGCCTTTCTTTAAAAATGTTGGTACGCAGGATTTTGGATTTTGATTAAATATGGGGCCTTTAAATGTTCATCACTCTCCAGTTTTTTTGGAGGCTGGTTTCATTGCTATTTTTTCAGAGATCAAAATAACTGAGTTTATTTATTGTTGTGCTGAGAATATGTTTGGAGATACTGAGCTGGTCTTATCAAATAGTTTCCATCTTTCTCCAGTTTATTTTTGAATCCTAGGAATACAAAATAATGGTGTGAGTCTTATCAAATGGTTTTAAATTGTCTTTAAAGGCTTCCAAATTCATTTTGTTTTCTTTTGGATTTAGCATCCTATTTTTATTCTTTAATTAGTGAGCCTCTGATTTTGCTGCCATATAAAGGAATTAGTTCTATGACACTTGAATGACTTCATCATCTTCATCCATCTTTAAATTGGAAGATTTGATTTAGAGATTTGAAGAGACAAAATAGGTATAAAAGCTTAAGACTCAAAAAAACAGCATGCACATCCAGAAAGTACTGAGTGCTGGACAGAAGAACAAATACAAAAATACAAACATAAGTCTGCACACCAGAAACTGCTCCTTTAGGACATTTAATAGTATCACCACATGTGAGGTTTCAGCCCCAGCCCTGAAGGGCCTTTTTGTGTATGAAATAAAAGCTTTCAACCAACTGCTGGCACTCTGCAGTAATTTTAAGAAGAGAGATTTATACTTCATATGACATTTGATTTGTCACTTCCTGCAGGTGGAGATACATACAGATATTACTTCAAAATGTTGCCAGAGGAAGCTTTAAACAAAAATCAGGAATGTTTCCAAGAAAAAGCCTCAATATGTGTGCCACCAACAGTTGCTGTGAACTTTATAGCAATAATAAAAAACTAACTCCACATGTCCCACAGTCCAACTTGGCCAATGCATTATTGTGTTCCAGCCAGGGTTGTGCGTGCCTATGCAAGTGTGTGTGTGTGTGTGTGTGTGTGTGTGTGTGTGTGTGTGTGTGTGTGTGAGAGTAAAAAAGCTCTTTCTCCCAGCTCGGATGTCAGTAATGATACCCGAGAGGCCTGAAACCCCTCGATCAGCAGCTCTCACTGCAGAGAAACAGGAGAATGGATGGACAAGAGAAGCAGGAGACGGAGACAAAAGACAGAGACAGAGAACCCCTGGAAACATCAGGGACGCGGGGGAGATGAAAGGAGTGAGAGATAAAGCAAGAGAGAGATGAGAGAGCTCATCGGAGCAAAGATGAGGAATAAGGAGCGGAGGTGTGGGTGTGGTGATGGGGGGCATCCACCCCTGTCAACAACAAAGTGCTTAGAGCAGGACGTGAAGCTCAGACAGACACAGCGTCATTCTGTTCACATGTGAACACAAACGTTGCCTCAATCTGCAACAAAAGGCAGCAACTGACACTCAAGGAGAGCAAAGAAACGCTCTATTATGATGCCCTCCCCACAGGAGTGAGATAACATGAACCCCTGCAAACCCGTCAGACAGGTTCAAATACTGCACGTAACCAGCGATACCACGCCAGTTTCCCACAGTTATGGGTCAGTAAACACAAAAGAGAGAGATGACAAAAACACTTACAAGAGCTCTCAAGCTTAGATTTTGGAAAAAGCAATTAGCTGTATGGACAGGGAGAGGATGTTTAGGCCATTGAGATGTACACATTATTTTAATTTTTAAGGGATGTTTTTTTAATTAAAAAAACAAATCAACAACTTTGATAGTTTAGGTTACAAGCTTATGGAAAAGTTAATGTGATACTTCTGTGGATGCTGGTCCTAATGGCTACGTTCCGACAACTGTCAACAAGACAATGAGTCTACAGCCATGCTAGCAGCTCTGTGAGGCTATGTTAGGCCCACTTCATCCATCCATCCATTGTCTGTAACCGCTTATCTTTGACGGGTCACACGGAGGCTGGAGCCTATCCCAGCTGACACTGGGCGAGAGACGGGGTACACCCTGCTTCTAAAGAAAAACTAATTGTTTTGGATTAAAGTTGGGGTCCAACTTAACTGTTGCTGTGAACTAAAAATATAATGGTAGTGATCGCCATGATAATGTGCTCATCACTAATCATTATCATGGCTAATTATCACTAGCACTAAATAAAAACAAGTCTAATAATCTGCAGCCATGCTAGTAATTTTGCAGTCTGGCCAGACCTATATCCACAGAGCAACTCTGTGAAAATGCAATGCACGCAAATATGGCAACCTACTGCAGAAGAGAACAGCTATATGAAAAGTCTGAAGCTCAAAAATCAATGACACGACGACCACAACATCCAACTTCATCCATCGCTACAAAACTCACAAAGAAAGGTGCAGAATATGATATAAACCAAATAAACCATGTGGACATATTAGCTTACTAGCTAACACAGCTACATGCTCATGAATCTCACTTCCATGTACGACTTGTGATCTCACTCTCCATTCCTGTTCATTTTAGGGGCTTTTTATTGATTGGTACAAATATCAGTTAGATTTACAAAATGTAAGGATGCTGCAACAGTTTTTGTTAATGTTAAAAATATAACTGACTTTTTCATGATGACTAGCTTTTAACTGACTTGCATGATTGTCATCATAGTGACTTGTGAACTGCACGTGTGATTTACTCCCATCTCTGGTACACGCTAATGTCAGCAAGCCAACATGCTCACAAGGGGATTACTAATGTGATAATGTTTAGCAGATTTAATGTTCACGATGGTCACCATTTTAATTTAGCCTGTTGTTGTGCTTGTACTATAAATAACTCCACTTGCTTTCCGCATTTTGAGTGTCTAAATTCTGAGAGTGGAACAAAAACTTTTACTAACCATTTGACAATGCAACACATTACATTTTATAGATATGAAAACTACAGACATTGTGCCTCACAGTGATGAAGAAATTATGAAATCTCAATTTACTCACTAAAAAATACTATTGAGTGTTTTTATGTAGGGAATATTGAAGTAAATGATTTCTGACAAAGCCACGAAGTTCAGCTGAGGCTGATGAGGTTGTCATTCATTTAGTAGTATTAAGTCGTAATGCAAAGGACTGGGCAAATTTCTTTTTTGGCCTGATAATGGAGTTTGATGGAAAGTCTGAACATCGTCAGAGTGATTGCAATTCATATTGAGAGGATGTACCCAATTTCAATCCATCCTATAGCAAGTCTGAGATACACTCAGACTTGCACGCACACTAACACGCATACTTTCCCAAGAAGGACTTTGCCATCTGTTGCCATGGTAATAAGGTATGAGAGACCAAATTCAAAGAAACCAAGAAGTGACAGAGAAGGAAAACTGGGCTGGGAAGAGCAGAGCTAGTTATAAATGAATAAAAGAGAAGAAAGAGCATCACCTGAAATAATCTTTATCTCCAACTATGTACAAGTCTGGGTGTAGCACTTGCACCTTTACCGACATGTCAAGTCAAACTTGACCTTTGCACATTTTTCAAGTCATTATAAGTGCGTTTATTGTAGAAGTGCAATAATGAAGTGGGAAAGAAATCACACTCTATTTATAGATTTGCTAATTTCCTTTGGGAGGTGATTTCTAAAAACAAAACAAAAAATCAGAGAAGTATTTACATCAGAGTTGCATGTCATAGGAAATGATTGCCATGCATCAAACCTCTCTGCTGTGTGATAGAAATCTGGCATAATCTCATGAGGAGCAGAGTGATGCTGTAAAGGGAAACCCTTGCAAATCAAATTTGCGGGAGTCTTGTATTTCAACAATGCACGGTCAGCAAGATAAAACTGCTTTTTGTCTTGCATCTTGGAAAAAGCAGTTGACATTTAGGTGATGCATGCTTTTATCAGACAGGAGCGATATGTATCTGGACTTTGACTTGCTGCTGGCCTTAGATGCACAGCCTCACCCTTTAGCCTTGTCCTGTAGTGTCTTTCAGCAGCCTTCCAACAGAAACTGGAGCTTCAGTTCACATTGAGGAATTACAGATATCTGAGGTTCTTCTAAATCTAATCCCTTACTCCAGATGTTTATTGTTCACAGATTATGATGCAGTCCAGTTGATGCAGGAGGAAGATATCCAAAGTTTAAAATATGATGGCTCAGCACCTCATACAGAACCAATACAAACTCAAACTGAGCACTCTGGAAAACGGGACATTGCAGCTGCAGGGCAACAATCATTTTTTATGAGGGACAATATGATTTCCATTAGACCCACTTAGTCATAAATCTATGAATGAGGCTGAAGGTACAGTTAAAGTGCCATTAAAGTGATCCCCCAAATCCCAGGCCTAGTTACTATTACAAATATGTTACCAAAACATTTTCTTTTTACTAACTTTGAAAGAAATAATCTGTCTCTTTGGTTTAAATAAACTTGTTGAGTGTATGAATATTGGCTTTAATTAACTCCAAATCCTGTGCACCCAGATATCACGTCTTTGTATTTAATAACTGCAGAAGTAGGAAATGAGACACTAGTGCAACAAGCAGGTGGACCTATGATTTAGGGGGATTTCCTGAGAATCCAGCAGGAGCTAGTGTCGCCTCGGTGACTGAACATTTCTCCATAAAGTCCCAGCTTCAGCTGCACATACACACTCCCCCAACTCTAAACAATGCAGCCCAACCCATGGCTGTCGGTGCTGAGACGAGATGAGATGCCTTCTTTTATATGGCCGGAGGCATTATGTTTCTAGGTTATCCCATTCTTGTGAACATGATATCTCCAGAATTTCTTCAGGCACAAATGTTGACAGCTGATTTCTTACTTTTCTTAACCAGCCGCTAGTTACCAACAACTTCTTCAGTCTGAAATCTTGTTTCAGCTTGGGACAACGTACGTGTGGTACTTTGCAAATCTCAGCTGGTTGCATCATTTAATGTTTTGCTATATTGGCTATCATGTTATAAGCTTGTTAATTTTGTCTTTTAATCAAGATCTAAAAATTATTCCCCGTGGTATTGAAAACTGTATCCAACATCTATATTTTTCAAGGTATTGTATCAGAATGAGAAATTCCAGTATCATGACAACACTAGCTTGTTGCAGTACCATGAGTCAGTCTGTATTAGTTTGGCAATTTCAAGTCAGATTTGAGTTCCCTCTGAAGGGGAGCCAGCCAGATAGTCTCTGCAACAGCTCGTGTGAATGACGTCAGTAAACTGCACACTCACACTCATGTTTACCAACAGGCACTCTGTCCTGTTTCATACCAGAGCAAAAAAATATTGGTGAGTCCAGCTTTCTGTGGACGTGGTGCTGCTCACTGATCACTCACTCCTGTTTGTAGCAGACAACAGGATTTAATCTGGTGAACAGAGTGAATCTGCAGCATGCCAGTGAGGATGAGTTGTTTTTCTCTGTTTCAGTTTCAATTACTGATTCAGGCCAATACATCAGGTGTGTGTTTACATTAAAATGTTGTGCAACACAACTTAGGTACAACAACTTAGGTATAGCTTAGGTATAAGGTTTTCCCCCTCTGACACTTATTATGAATTTGTAAAGATTTGAGGTCCCTTCACTGACTGCACGTTGATTTCAGTGTCCCTGAGTGTCAGTGCTGTAAGAGAGTTATGACAGGCCCAGTGCAGACTACCACGAGAAGCCCTAGCACACACTACTGACTGCTTATAAAGAACACACACACACACACACACACACACAAACATATAATATGAACTAGACAGGGCATTGCTGCTCAGCCTTGCCTTTGCCTTTTTCCCCATAGGACACCATTGTGGACTGATAGGACATCTCAAACTCCAAACAAAGTCAACTATGACTCTTTTTCTGTGATTATTTTTTGATGCATGAAGTTTTTATATTTGCAAAATTTTCCTTGAGCCAAAAAAAACTATTTAAAAATGTGACATCATTTCCATGTAAAGCCTATGTCGCAGGAGGGGACAAACACTTCTGAACATATTAAGTGCCTAAGTCACGGCCTTCTGGTGTGACCTAACTTTGGAAAAACATATGAACTGTGATCAATAAAAATAGTCATTAGTAATAAAGTAATAAAATAAATAAAGAAGCTTAGGCCTAAGATTATTGTATGATATCAATAGTTTCCTCAATAGCCCAGCTGTCTGGGACTGGCATGATGCTTTGGGATGAATTTAGCCTACAAATGGTCTTCTAGCCGACTAGCTACATTAATAATGTAGACAGACTCACTATAACAGACTCAGTTCATGCTGGTTAAGGGATTTGCACCACTGTTTAGATATGGATTGCATTTACTCATGGATCAGTGAAACATAAACCTACACAGGCTACAAGGATAAACAACTGTGTTAATGAGAGACAAACATCTCCTCTGTGAGAGCTGAGAACTAGTGATCACAGCAACTGTTCAATGGTAAACATAGTTCACCAGGATCTTAAGTAGCTCCAGTGCCCCTGTGGGGTCCAGGAGGGAGATTAAACAGCTTCCCAGTTAAACGAGGAGCACTTTAAAGTCACTACATCTGACTGAGTAGAACACAAAGGGAATGGTTTTAAGAATCTAAGCACTATTACCTCCTCACCATGTAGACAGTATATGACGTTTTAAAATTCTTGTGAGATATGTGTCTGTGAGTTTTTGAAGTTTAGGTTCCATGTTTACCAAAGCAGGATGTTTGCAGTTACTTAATAACAATGGTTTAAGATAGATGCAATCCTGTTGCCAAGCAACCTGCACCAAGCATCGCCTGGAAACAACCTGTAAACTTTTCCTTCCTGTTAGATTCCTTAACAGATGCTGCACAGCTGTTACTAGGCGAAACAACAACACAGGAGTGCGTGTTCATTCAATTGCAAAGACTCAACAACAGGAGCTGAGACTACTCTTTTTTTTAATTGAGATTTGATTACTCACATTTCTGCTTTTTTCTACATTTCTCACTAACATTTCTAATATTCATAAGGCCTGCTCTGGCCTCCAAGCACAAGGAAGTTTAAATATTCTGGCTGCATGTTGCTGTAGGGCAAAAGTACAGCAAGAAGTACCTTAGAGCAGTTCTCTGTGACTTGCAGCATGTTCAGTGCAATTGGCTACAAGCAGTACTTGAATAAATCATAATTTTCTTGAAATAATGGTGGTCACTACCCAAGACTCTGGGAATAAAAGGTGAAAAAAGTTTATTCTAACAAGTGTGATGTGGTTTAGTGGGTTTACTGTAAAGTGGCTCTCAAAGCATGTCATAGACTTGCAAATATACAATCCAAATAAAACCTTTTTTAAATGGAATTTGGCCTTAAGTTATCTCTCTGTGCTAGCCAGACTTCTTGAGCCCAGCCCGCATTGAGGGCATAAATAGGCTACTTCACATCCAGTAGGATATTATGCAGGTACAGGCTAAATTCAGCGGGGGAAACAAGTAGAAGACTGCATAAAATCCTTTGGGGCTCCATCCACCCTTTGAAGTCTCCAAAACAGTCTTTGCAAGAGTGGATGCTGGGGTGAAGCTGTGCTCTATGAATAATTTATCATTTACCGGCATAACACAAGTCATCCTCGTTGGCATAGAGAGTGCGACAAAAATACAGACTTTGCTCCAAATCAGCAGTCGGTGTTCATTTGTGTAAGAGAAGAAGTTCAACAAAATGATCAAATGATCTAGTTGAAGGTCGATCTGGCAGGAATGTGATGTTGCTTGGAACAGGAGATCCAGCGAGCAGGATGTTCCTGTGTACCAAACTCCGTATGAAATTCTGATAATATAACTTGGCATTGTTATTAGTTCAGCGTTCCTGCTATATCAAACATGATTCAGTATCTTTTATGAAACACTGGTGAACACTCTTAAATTCCGCGCTGATGTGGCCAGACAAGCAGGATGTATATTTCTTTAAATTAATATTGGTACGCTATGTTTAGTTTCGCCTACCGTAGTTTACTGGAAGACAGCGCGAATCAGTCGGACCAGTTGAAAAAGTCGACATTTTATAAAACAGAGTGCTGATTTGTGGACGTAACTTCAGGCCGAATTAAAAAGTGGCTCTTAATATTCAAAACAAAATGCTTTGACAAACAGTAAACACTAACTTGTTCTGCAGATCATGGACACATTGTTAGAATTTACTTTTTCTTACTCGGGTTTTGTGTCACGGCTATGACAGACAAGTGACAGGGCAGAGGGAAGTTGGGGGCATCAACGGGGCAGCTTTCCTACCGTTGTGTCGGGGCTCTGGCTGTAATAACACGGTCCCGTCCCTGTGCAGGAGGATGGAGGACGGGTCCTTCACCCGGCCGACTCTCCCAGGCGGCGGGCGGGGCACCCTCAGCCCGCTGCAGCACTGGTAGCACACCGCCCATGCCTGCTCCTCGTTGATGGGCTGCTCGTAGGACTTCAGCACCTCCTCCAGAGACAGTTCCCGGGGCTCGGCCAGGTCCCGCGCCTCTCCGCGGTCTGTGGGGGCGCTTACCCGTGAGTCCCCGTCCTCGGCGGTTCTGTTGGTGGATCTGGCCATGGTCGCGATACCGTGGAGCCCATACTTTACTCGGTAGGCGCCGAGGCCATTTATGCTGTCCTCTGACTCGGCTCAGCCTCTCGTCCTCGTCTTGGCGTCCACCTCTGCTGAACTAGCGCAGCTGCACCTCGTTGCCACAACACCGTCAGAGCAGCAGTGCTGAACACAGCACTTCCCATCTGAGATTTCAACAATAAAACCACTCAATACAAATATGAAAAATATGCAAAATATAATTTGAACAAAAGTCAGAGATTACTGTGTGCACAGTTAAGATGTGGTATATTACCACTACATATTGAAACAAGACGTGAAGTGTAAGTGAAGAAGAGACTATGTGTAATTATTATGAACTAAATGAGGTGGAAGATGAAATTAATTTTATTTTTTACTACACGATTTGAGACAATTGCTTGAAAAGGTTCATGCGCCTGATTTTTGCATTTTCCGAGTTTCTTTTTAAAACATGGGAAAGAAGGAGTAAAGTAATACATGATAGATACATTCCTCAGAATTTAATTTATTTTAATACTCACTATGGAATATTAGTTCATGAACTGGATCAAATACAGAGTGTTTGGTAGTTTTGTGTGTTTGTGTTTTTCTTTGTGGGATATCTACTGGAATAATATTTGAGAGGGATTATATTTATGTTGGAATGATGATGATGTTTATGTTTGGATGATGGTGATATATTGTGCTGTTTGATGATGGTGATGTCTTATGCCCTAATATTTTGTTTGAAGCTAATGTGTCTAAATCATGTGGAGTGGGTCATGAGAATGACCAGGCAGGAAAATAAAATATTAATTAATTCATACACTGACTACTTCATTTTTCAGCAGTGTAATGTCACATACAAATGTGTATGAAAATTATGTTTTTCCCCTGAAAGTTCAATAAACACCAAACCACATTACTGTTTTATTTAGCATATGAAGCAGGCTGATTTTGTCCCGATTCTATGAACACCTACAGTTGAGATGCTCTTGAGCAAGGCATTGAACTCAAGCCCAACACCTGTTTAGGTCTAACAAAGCGACCAAGCAAGAATGGAAAGAAAGTATTTCAGGGCATACCGTAAATTCAAGAGACGTTGGATTACTTACAGGATATTACCAACTTAATAAATCAACCTTAATTTATTATCATTAAGTAATACAGGGTTTCAAGAACAAAGCAAAAGTTGATGTTCCTTCAACACGTACAATACATGTACAGCTAATTAATTAGAGTAGATAAAATATAAAACAAAATTATTCAAAACACCATATAGCCTATAGTTGTTCACATATATGTCAGTATAATAAATATGTGTATTATTAACATGACATTCATGTTTTATATTGTGACACTGCACTCTCTGCAATTGTTTTATGTTTCACATGCATAAGCAAACTTGGCTTTCAATATTACTTGCACCTACACTATATATGTATATATATGCAAAGAAAGACCAAAAACTGTGTGCATATAATGAGATGATGCTGATGGAGTGTGCTTGTGCTTTTATTTTGAAAATGAAGCCACTATGCTCTCATTCGTAGTCAGGTTAATTTCGGCTGACTTGACTTCGCTTGTTGCCATATCAGCAAATGAGAGTTGATTGGATCTGCGGGTAGATGTCAATCATCGGCAGAAACGTCCTCCTGGATGTCGCATTATCCACCTGCTGGAGGAGAGGCCGAGGAGAAAAGTTGTTGGACACATTAAACTTAATTATTCATTTGTAACTACGGGGCGACATATAATATGATCACTGTTTTAAGGTAATATGGGACATGGGAAATGATTGCAGGTATCCCACTTGTCCTTCCCCCAGTGAAAATAACAGAATAAAGAAGAACTTCCGAGCACATTTCAAAATAAAGTCCTTATTGATGAACCATCATGTTGCAACATAAAAAATGTGTACAATTCAAACACGTGATAATTTACCACCATACATACATTACAGCTCAACAACACTGGTGTTGGACTATGTCAAGCTGCTTTATATCATATGATAAACATTTTAGGTAATCAAATGGAATATAGTGATAGAATTTTGGGGGCATGTCAATGGTTTTACGCGTTTTATTGACTTCAGATCATATTTGTTTTACATTACTGCTGACCCAATGTTGTAATATGTCTTAGATTGATTTGCTGTCTCCATGGCAGTCTATGATTTGCCCTAATTGCATTGAAGAGCTGTCAGCAAACATTTTATTTAAAGAAAATAGAAAATTGTTTGTCTTCTGAGCGTTTTTCTGTTTTTTTACGGGATATAATTGCAATCCTATGCAGCAGTCAAGTGTCGAATCCTACATGTTGGATTGTGTGTCCCTGAATGCAGCATCAATTAGTTTTCAGAGTGAGCCCTACAAACAAATTATGGAGAAACTGTCGAACCGACCAGGATCCTGGTTCCTGGAGTGGTTGGCAGTGATATAAAGAATGTGATTTGTAACAAATGGCTTTAAATATGAATCCCGGAAGTGGCCAAAAGAGAATTATTATTATATAATTATTTTTTCCTCCAGTAAGTGATTTTTTTACACTATAGTTTAACTACATCCCAAATCTCCCAGCAACATCTGATGACAACTGTCAGATTGTGTTGGGGGTGATGGTGGTGACAAGAACATAATAATTCAAAATAATTCAACCAACTGAAGATATGATGACACTATACAAAACATATGATCCAGTCTGCAACCCCCTCAACTGGGAAAAACACCTTAGACTGTTTTTGAATTCTCCTCAAAAACTACAGAATACAGAAATTTAAAATCAATACATTTTTCTTATTGAAGTGTGAGTGCAACAGTTTGCTTTGTTTGATGGTTGTTTGTTCACCAGCTTCATTTTGTGTACACAGAGGGGGCAGATTTATTCACTTTGGAGCCTAAGGCAAATACAGCCATAGGGCCCTCCACATCCTACATTCTTCCTCCTTTTCAATCCTTGAGTAAATAATAAGTCATGAATGAACTTTTATTTATGCTGGAGTGCTGTGGATGAACTGAGGAGTCTCATGGAACAGTCTGGTGCTACAGCAGTGGATACTTCTGTACTTCTTGGCAGGCAGCAGCAGGATGAACAGGCTGTGGCTGGAGTGGGTGGTGCATTTGCATCCTCCTTTTTTCAACATCAATTGGGTAGCTTCAGCTCATTTTCCAATAGCCTGTGCACCATGCCTGTACACCAGTAGGATACAGTCTTCCTGAATTATTTCTGTGCAGTAAGATTATTGAATATTGAATAGTCTGATGTTGCAGGGAAGCCCTGGGAAACTCATGAATTAATCAGTTTGATGTCAATTTAGCATGTGGATTTTTGTACAGACATAATTAATTAGTGAGAAGTACATGTTAATATTCAGCATTAACACTATAATCAACTTTGTTTTGCCAGGACAAGTCGCATGTTTCAAACTATTTTTTAGTTTTGTGCAGCTGCCGCAATCCCAGGAGAGGAATCAGAAGATGCCATAACAAATCAGTCTTTCATCCTTCATTGACCCTTTATTTTGAAGGCATACCGCATAGTTTCCTGTTTTACTCTGTGGCACGTTCAATCTGAACACGGTGCGCAACGGGCTTCAATATACGTTTTATCCGGCGTGGTCAGTGTGCCACACTTGTTAACCAATCAGCAGCGACATGTGTGTAAATACCACCGTACTGAAAAGGCGCTGCAGCGCAGTGCGCTTGCGTACACAATAATGTGTTCAACGCAGCACCGTTTCTGTATAAATGAACGTCTTGCTGCATTTTGTTAGGACTGAACGCGGCCCTGGCTTCTTGTGTTGTCTTGTGTCATCTTGTTGCAGCAGCCTGCAGCACCTCACCACACACCTGCAGGAGCTTCAGTCAGCACGATGAACCTAAAATCAAAAAATAACACTTACATATTGAATGTTGAACATAAATCAAATTTTTTAAATGATATATATGAATTAACTTTCCAACAATCACAGAAAAAAGAAAAGGCTTTGAAGGAATTTAATATTTGTTTAGTTATCACTAAACACATATGACTCCAGTGAATGATTTCCAGTGAGAAACATGTGAAGTTGACCTTTTGAATATAAAATGTCATCACCTCATCATTTTATCGTATTATACATTTGTGTGACATTTAAAGTATGAAATCTTCTGTTATGGCAAATAATGTGCCTAGTGAGGTCACTGATAATCTAATCAGTTCATCTTTGAGTCCAGGAAAACATCTGTGTCAAGTCTGAAGAAATTCCCTTAAGGCATTCATGAGGTATTGCATTCACAAGAATGGGAGGACTTGAAAACATCATGCCTCTGACCATAAAAACATTAAAACATAAAGGTCATAAAAAAAAAGTTTTTCCAAAGTTATTTAAAATCATAATGGTCAGTCCAGTAATATTTCAGATTAGCTGTGGACAAGCTGTAAGTTTAGTGATCACTCACTCATTCGCTCAATAACTCACTCACACACACAGAAGACTGTCCTTCAGGATTGTGACAGATTAACCACTATCACAAAAAATACATAAAATAAAATGTAAATAGAGTACATTTTTACATTAAACAGAAGCTAGTTTTACATGTAAATATATTCACAGCATCTTTACTTTCAATCAGACCATATGCCCACATGGGCAACATGAGAATTAAATCGTGAAATAAAAACAAAAAGGGTACCTAATTCCAGATATAACCATGACTGCAACACAATATGATATCCCTTTGGATACATGACATAATCCATCTGAAACCTTCTACCATCTGTGGGGGTCCTGGGAGTCCAGTACAATTTATCTGTGTAACCTTTTGACAAAGTAGAAGAGTATACCACCCCTGCATGGAGAAATATGGGTATGTGACAAATAAATCCTTGAGTCTAGTAGATCTTGACACTCATTATAATATCCAAAAATACATTAGTATATAGAGTCTGTACATGATATCCAGTAAAGATTGTTTCAAATCTCATCTAAAATAACTTCATGGTCCTCCTCCTCTTTGTGATATACAAGAGTATTATACAGAGGGTAACTGCAGCATATGTATACCAATTCTTATCACACAACTGCAGGGTAAAACTGTAAAATTTAGTTATAATCCAAAATTGATTATGTGTGTATATTTTGATCATATTATGTGTGCATTTATTTATACAGTTTGTATTTTAGGTATTTATGAGATTATATTATTCTCATTAAAGACATACGGTGTGTGTTTGTAAGTTGTCGATATTCATATTGATGTATAGAATAGTTATTTATACAGCATATACTTTATATGTAAGTATATGAAAGAACATATGTTGAGTAACTAAGTAGTATAACATACTGTATGTCAATACTATCAAAAGTCATGATTATGTAATGATGTGATAAGAGAAACCACATTTTAAAATAACACAAAACTAAAAAATCATTTGGCAGTTACTATAAAATCATTTCTGACAGGACTCTTCCTCTGTGAATATTGGTTTAGTTTGGTTAGAATAGGGATAAAATACAGTAAATATTTAGTGGAAATGTTGGAATTTGACCTCATACAGTTACTAGACTCAGCCAACAGATGGCGCCCAAACATAACTAATATTCTGTTAAAACTCTTGTCACATCCTCAGAGACATTGTGAATCCAGGTTTATAATCAGCTTACAATTAAAGTTAACAGAATAAAAAAACCAAAGGTTACAGGTAGGCAAATGTTTATTGCAGTCATTAATACCATGTAGTTTCTGCCTTATAAGTTATCTTCAGATAAATACAGGAACAAACTGAAAGATCAGTCAGGTAAATCCTCTGTAAGACACTGACATTGTCAACTGGCTCTTTATACAAACTAAATACAATAGAAACACAAAGTTTATGTTTAAACATCAATATTTCACATTCACATTGCTGAGAGACACATGATAACTGTTCTTAATGAAATCAGTGGCAAAGTCCTCCAAAACCCTTGATTACTTTCTCAATAACCCCATATCGATCTTTTTTTGTTTTCTCAAAACGGACAGGATATCTGTTTACACACACACATCTGTTTGGATTGATCAGGCTGCATAAAGTCTGTAAGAGAACAGTTCAACCACAGATAGTTTCAGAAGAGGTAAAGCTATTCAACTTTGTACAAAAAAAAAGTCCCCACCCATCCCCCTTTCAAAATCACAAATTTAAGCTCAACTTTGTTTTTTCTTCTCTCTAATTCCATTAATCATCTCATGACCCCTCCAATTTATCTTGTGATGCCTTGGAGGGGTCCCTAACCCTAGGTTGGGAACAACTTCTTTTGAACCCTTCACCGCAAGTCATAGACTGTACATGACTTTTTCCATTTTTTCTCGAACATTCCACGTTTGTACTCAGTATTTTAAAAAATATATATATATGAACTTGCAGGGTCCTGAAACCTGTTTGAGCTGCATAATACAGAACTTACAATAATGTGATTATCTTTCATTCTGCAGCTGACAGAGTGGACTGATTTGAGAGATTTGCATTACATGACCATGCAACAACAATGTAACTCTAAGAACAATCAAAGCAAACCCAATGTTCTCTGACACTGAAACAAATGGGAAACAATGTAAATGCAAAATTCCATTAAACAAGTGTTACATTTGTAGTAAAAGGGATAAAACATGCAAAAACACCAGTCTGACCATTAAATAGACTGAAGTGAAATTATTCTCAGCCCTAAAAACACTCCAGTATGTTTTTATTTTATCATTACCACCACAGGCAATACAAACTGATCAAGGGCTGAGTGCTGGTTACCTATAAATGACATTGGACAGGCTTTTGTGGTGATGCAGATTTGGAATAGTTATTAATTCACTTTAACTGTTTATTGCTCATGTCAACATGGATAACAGAGAGAGTGATAAGGAGCAAAAGAGCAAAACTTTATAATGATTTAAATCTAACAAATGGCCCCAACACTGCTGTTTAACACTCAGAAGAGTGCAGTGTTCTGTTCAACTCTTTTCAACACACATATTGATTAATGCACAGGGTGGAATTCGTGACAGCATGAAATATAACACTCTGTCCACTGGAAAATCCATAAACATTTCTGCACACACACACACACACACACACAGAGGGAGAACATAGTGTACTCGGCGAACACTCTGTTCCATATGTTCCTTATGTCTCAGGCAGACGCATGGAGCACAGCTACATACTCTCATCATCGGCTCTTACTCACAACTAACCCTTCAACACACAGACGTTACTGTATTATGCTGACACCTGTCTTCCAAGCATTTCTTATTCAATATAATGTGCGTGTCAGATGATGCAAACTGATCAGGTACTCATTGAGCTAAAATCATGAGCTGCTGCAGAGATGTTTTCATTATAAAGTTTCTGGTGGAGACAACACTAAAGACTTCAACATGTCAAATGACCATGTTACCCACACTAATGCTCAAGGCGTTTTATTTTGTGATGACATGCTATTTTGAAGCTGTACTGATGTGATCTCTGATGCCTCTGTTCAAGTCACTTCATGAGTCTGTGAGAGGACCTGTTTTTAATTTGCTGCACCACTAATCCAGATGCACCCTGTGCACCAGTGTGTAAACCTGAACCAGCCCCCTGGTCCAGTTCCACATTACATACTACTTCTATGTGGGATTAAAATGCACAATAAGTTCAGACAGAAAGAATAACTATACACAAAGCTGTAAGAACGCATACAAAATATAGCTGCAGGCAGTGAATTATCTATAGAGGCAAATGACCCAAAATTAAAGCAGCAATGAGCAGGCATCAGGCTTCACAAAGCTGAGCTGAGCTTCAGTTAGTTTTACTCTCTTTAAAGAAGGAGTTGGAGTGAGGCCAATCAAATACTTGTGTCATCATCACAATGTTTGCAGTGGAAGAACATGCCCAAATTCAACTAAGATGAAAGTGAAAAGCACTTTTAAGCACACTACAACTTTCAAACACTCTACAATTTTGAAAGTGATTTCATGAACACACAGTGTGGACACTGTACACTCAAAGTGCTGGTAACTGCCCTCCTTATACTGGATGTGAACTTGGTGTATATGTTCAGGACAGACTGCAGGATGTCTCCTGCACACCCACATACTCCAATCAATATGAAACTTAGTTGAATCTTAGTTAATACTTGTCCAAGGAGCACATGCACTAAAAGTGGTAACTGGAGTTAGAGCTACACATTTTTGGCATTTGGGGCACCCCCAATGGAAAGCCAATCTCCAAACAATGAATGAACATATCAACCAAGATTTATGATTTGTACAGTGGGTTTATCAAACCAAACAACCAAAACAAAAACAATGAGCCCAAGATGCTAAAACTCTGAGCAAAGCAAGGGGAATGGCATAATTCTCACATTAATATCCATTGTTAATATAAAAATATTGATTACTGCATCTTAAAGTTTCTAAATTTGAAACTGGAAAAAAATGTTTAAAGAGTACAAATCAAATCAATGTTTTATCAATATCTTTTATATTAACTGCCAATATTGTACGTACAATGTACTACAAAATGATCTTTAGCATTAGTATACACAGCAGTGCGCAACTGTCAAATCTAAGTAGGTAGGAAAGCAGGTATTGTTACAAACAGAACATTTCTGATTTTGTGGTCTAAGGGCCCAGGTGTTTATTTTTTGATGACCCTACCATGTCAGCCAGTTGCCTGCTGAAGTTGCCAGGACAAGACTGGGAGGAGCATGACACCAACTTAAAGCAATGTGGATTCTGGAGTTAATTCATATTTGTTATCTGGTACACACTTGACTGATGGCAGCAGCTCCACAAAATATCATTATCTCTCAAATACATATGGATATCTCAGAGTGACAAATTTGCAGCAATTTCTGTGTTGCATGAACACAATACTGCTGAAAATGCTCTGACTACCTTTTATCATCAGATCATTTGCACTGTGCAAAACCCAGGCGCAGATTCACTTTGTGCACTGAAGAGTTCCAACCTAGTTATTCACATCTGACCAAGCAAACCGAGACTGTGGCAGGTACACAACTACACTGACTGGGATATTGGCCAAACAAACAAACAAACAAATAAACAAAAAGCGCTCACATCAAATAAACTGTTCCCAAAGATGGTTTCTGTCATTTCAGGTTCTTATAATGTTGATGGTTGTTCAAGTGTTCATTTTTTCTGATCAGTTTGGTTTTAATTAGTTATTTGATGCTATAAAACGTGGGTTTCACAATCGAGTTGGCTGGGTACATGGGCAGGACCTCGATACCACAGTTACAGCACTGACTGCACATAGGAGAAGTTAGCCTTTCTGCCAGAAAGCCCTTTCTGTCAGGTGACATAGTATAAAGAGTCCACGCAAATAACAACTGTGAAACTGTTGTGTGTATTTGTTGCATAGTGCAGCATATTTAATATTCTCACCTGCACATACAGCATTCCACAATGTCATTTATAATGTGTAGCAGGATGCAGCATACATATTTCTCTTAACCTATTATATACTTATTGTTCTTAACTTGTACTGTACTTTACTATCCCTATCTTATTCATAGCTTTTATTCTTCATTTACATAGTATTCTTAGTTGTATAAAGTATTCTTATTTGTACTTAATTCTAACTTTTCAACCTTGAAGTTTGTCCCTCTAAACTTTTTATTTTTTTCTTGTTCCACTGCACTGAATCACCAAGTCAAATTCCTGTGTACTTTGTACATTTGGTGAATAAAGCGATTCTGATTCTGTTTCTGAAGTTGCAGTGGATGAACAGGTTAAACACGGGGTTTGACTCTCATGAAGCTTATTGTTGACTTTAATTATGTGCAGTAAAAAAAATCTGTTTTCTATAACAGTGGGTTTAGGTAACAAAAACACTTGTTTAGGTTAAGGCACCAAAATTATTTGGTCACATAAGGTAACAAAAGTACTTGGTTACACTACTGCACACTATATTGCCCATCTAAGACTGTTTAAGTGAGTTTTACATGTTGTGTGTATTTTATGAGAATTTAATGAGACAATTTAGCTCATCTTAATTCAGTGAAAGAGAGAAACTTAAATTCAGAAGCTGTACAGTTGTATTTCTCTGTTTAAAATGGAAAAAAGGTGTCAGAAAATTTAATTTCTTCACATTCTGAGTTTATTTTGTTTACTGGACAAAGTGAATGTACTGTCTGTAACATAGTGAATTTGCCACGTCTCCCAGCTGAGACTTGAGAAAACAGAAGGAGGTGGGAAGAGGACGAAGATATCACCAATTGCTGATAGATGGGCTGACGATGGTCGGAAAATTTTAACACATCACCCAATCCTAACCTCTACCTTAGATATTTTGGTCTCATTTTTGTATAGTTGGAGAACAAGTGGAAATTAGTTGTCCATCTTTATATACAATCTATTGTTGAGTGGAGACTTTTTGTGTACATTTGTGATGAATGTAAGCATTTTTTTTAGGTATTTATGCTACGCTATAGCAAAATGTTTTGTCATACAATACTGATGTGCTGTCATTTCACATTTTAATCCTCTCACTCAACTGACAGTAGGAGTCACATCAACTAATAGTACATTTGAAAGCAACAAATGTTGACCAAAGTGCTTTACAGAGAGACTGAATTAAAGGTTATTCGATTGATGATTACACTCAAACAAAAACACAGGAATGATCAAGTATAAAACACAAATTATAAAATAAAAACACAGGTATAAGTAAATTAATAAAAGCATAGAAAATCTTGATTAAATCCAATCAGCATTGCACAAACAAAAAAGAAAATACAAATAGAGTAGTTGGGTATCTCTTCATGATGACAATTTAGAGGTTAAAGAAAACAGATGCATCTTTAGATGAGTTTTAAATCTATCAGACAATCTAATGGTTAGTGGCAAACTATTTAAGGCTAACAACTGAAAATGCTCAATCATGTTTGGTTTTTAACTGGTTGTGTTGAATGGAAATCAGTGATTGATCACCAGATTTGAGCGGTGGATGAGCCATTCAGAGATGTACAGGGTTGGGGTCTCTCTTCTTGGTTCCAGTTAGTGGCGTCATGCTGTACTTTGAGGCAGCCACATACAGGGAATTGCTGTAGCCGAGACAACAGGAAATAAAAGTGTGAACTAGTCTCCCGGTCCTTTGTTGTTGAGATACAGAGAAATATGCAGAGTTAAACAAATCAAATGAGACAACACTAAGTGAAAAGAATTGAACACTGATGTGTACATGAAGCAGTCTGAGATCATCATCTTGAATTGTCCAGGATTCGTGAGTGTTGATCTTGACAAGGTGCCGTAGATAATTCCATGTTTTGGATAACTGCGGACATGATGCCATGGCATGCTTCTCAGCTCCAAGACAGCAGGTGAAAGTTAGGGCTGGGTGGTGAACTTGATGCTTTGAAGGGTTCTGACTGATTTAAGTTGGTACTACAGACAGTACAATTCACATAAAATCAATCAGTGCCAAAATCTGATACCTGAGAACGCATCTGGGTGACAGCACACTTTTCAAATCTCAATATTTGCAATGCAAAAGGCAAAGCTG
Source organism: Lutjanus erythropterus (assembly GCF_056507025.1). NCBI lineage: Eukaryota > Metazoa > Chordata > Actinopteri > Lutjaniformes > Lutjanidae > Lutjanus > Lutjanus erythropterus. The sequence goes on from NC_139329.1 coordinate 11,802,259, forward strand.
GCAAGGACAATATGTCTAACATGAGAAAAACTCTAAAAGCTGAAGCGTGTACCGTGTTTGACAGCCTGAAAACCAAGTCCCCTGCAGCAGTGGTAGATGACACTACCGCACCTGCAGCCACAGTCAAAGAAGTTGAATCCACCATGGACAATGAAACTTCAAGTGAACTTCATCAACATCTTCAGGTAATAAATTAGCTTGCTGGATGAGATATTGCTGGAGATAACTGGGCTTTTTTCTACTGTCTTGGTTAGCATTTTTACTAGTGACAACAACAACAATGTAACAGACACTGACACACACGACAGCATTCTCGCACTATGACCTTCTGACATACTGTGGCAGGCTGGAGGTCGTAAAGACAGGTTTGTTAGGCAAGTGGGAGGTAGGGAGGGGAATTATTTTGTGTAAAATATTCTAAATAAATAACAAAATGTTGTAAATAAATAATGTTGAAATTGAGAAGTTTTTTTCCAACTGAAATTACAATTTGTTATTACAGAGGGTGTAAAGTAATGAAAAAGTACTGCTGGGCAGTGGTACCAGTATCAGTTCAAATATGTTCAAACAGTACCCAAGCCTACTGAAAGGAGGTGTGCATTCATCACAAATCAATCCTTTAACCGCGAACATCATGCCAGTGTTTCCTCAGCTGATTAATCAGTCTGGTAGCACTCATTAAAGAACAACAAATAAAGCCTATATTAAGAATATAGACTTTACTCCAATGTAGTCTTTTGGTCTTAAAGTCATTGTCATTGTTTTAACTGTTACTTGGATTGTCAGTTTTAGCTGGCAACCAGCTGAACTGATATGGTTCCCGTGGCACTAGCAGATCTATGTCAAGTCTCTTCTGTTCTTTTTCACTGTTAACAGTCCGGTACCCGAGCAATGACATGGCCCCTTTACAAACTTCCTGGATACGTTTGACCTTGCTGTGGGGCAGTGTGCTACGCCAAGCCTGTGAGACATCAGCAGCGTTTCGTGAAGTGATTTTGAAGGCCTCCTTCCTCGTGCCTTTACCTTTTCCATGGGTCACCTTATAGATCCATTCTGCTAATTCTCTGGTCATCTTCAGACCCACAAACTCATACATGCCATTTATCTCCCCGAGAGGGTTGCGGGCCATGTCCTCATAGCGGACCATTTTGTAGCGGCCTTTCAGAAATGGAGGGGGTTTAAGGACTGCCCTCTCGTTGATGCGCACATGGCTACGGCAGATCTCCTGCATGACTTTGTACTGCACCTCGTCTGCTGGCATGCTTCTCTGCTCCAAGACAATGGCGTTATCAGTCATGAAGGCTTTGGCTGACTGCTCTCTTGACCGCACCACAGCCCGGGGGTCTCGGACCAGGTGAATGATGCGGAGATCTAGGTTTGGGTCCTGCAAGAGCGGGTATAGGGATTCCAACTCAAAAAATCGTACTTCTTTTAACACCACGTGACTGTAAGTGCCACAGGCCTCCTCTACACCCTGCAGGCCCTGAGCATCACATGTCTGGAAGCACCGAGTTTGGTTGCTGAACTGGTCACGTGGTGTGAGAGAACAGGCCGGCGGTGAGCACAGTGCTCGACTGTGACTCCACATGAACAAGGAGGACATATTATGGTGCTCTGGAAGGTAGGGCTCCATCACAGAGAAATCACACTGAAACACACTCCGTAATAGATCCCTCACTGCCATTCGGACCACCCGTGCACTGGGTTTGTGCAGTTTGGTCCACACATGCCAAGCAGGCTCCATAAGATAGAAGACAGATGGATGCTGACTGAAAACCTGACCCAGGAAGGACGAGCCTGATCGCCATGAGGACAGCAGCAGCACATGAACTTTGCCATTGGAGGGGGCAGAGCCGCAGGGACTGAGCTGGACATACCAGCCACAGAACAGCACCACTGCTGCCCCCTGCAGGATCACCAGGAAAATCATGGTGCTAAGGTTCACTCTGCAGCGGGGCATGATGGCTGAGGGTCGCTGCCAGTCTCTGAGGCTAGATGCGGATCTTTCTCTTCGTCCTCGTCCAGCTGTTCCTGCAGAAAGGACAGGGCTGAGAGTGAACGAGAGAGAGAGGAGAGAGAGACAGAGAGAGATGAATATGTTGTGTTTCACAATTTTCCTTGCATATCTCCTTTTAGCAAACCTGATATAATATAGTAAATATCAAAAATTTGTGTAGCACTCAGACATGGGAGTAAGTCATCAATGTACAAGTCACAAGCAAGTCTCAAGTCTTAACCTTCAGCAAGTCTCAAGTTACTGCAGTGCCAATCAAGCGAGTCATGTCGAGTCCCTGCTACAAGTCATGCAAATTAAGTCATTGCTCAGGTCAAGCTACTCACAAGTTATACGAAATTCTGATGACACCCCCACCCCAGCTTTGACATTAAGTCAATAATAAGACAATGGTCATGAAAAGTTGAGTTTTATTTTCAACATTAACTACATTAATTAGTGTTATTTGGCATTTTGTGGCAATAATAATGGAGTGTGGAGCTGTGACATTGTGATATAGCTCCATAGCTCTTAATGACTCTAAAGTGAAACAGAAGTATGAAACAAAAAATTTACATCACAATATAATTTCTCCTGCTCTGGCTCACCTTCAGGAGGATCACACTATGTCTCCTTGGCCTAGTAACACGGCTATTTAAGTTGCTTTACATATGACCATATGACCATATGTCTTCTTACTATCATCAACAACACAATCTTAGAATCTTCAATCAAAAATTTTGTCATTTTTGCACTGGAAACCTTTATGATAACTACCTTGTGTGTTGGCCTCTGATGGTCTGCCTAAAAAAAAATGCAAAGATTTAATTTAAAAAAAAAAAAAAAAAAAAAAAAAAAATCTTCTGTCTCAGTAAAGTCTCAAATCACGAATACAAAGTCAAAGTCATGTCGAGTCTTCCATCAGTTTAAGTCAAGCAAGTCCTGAGGCCACTCAAGTAGTCATGTGACTTCAGTCCCCCACCTCTGATATATACTGTCCAGCATTAAGTTAGCAACAGTCTCCCAGACGCAGCAGCAACATGGTTTGTTTTGATCAGTGAAAACATTGTGAAGGATATGATGCCTTTTCAAATTGTTGAGGTTTTCAATATAAAACATAGAGAAATAAATCAGTACCTTTTGAACATTTTCATCACATTATAACAATACTATGATAATACTGATAACTGTGATAATTCTGGTCACTATAATGATGACATTAAATTTTCAGACTATGTCAACTCTAATGAGCCGCAGCTTTTGTCAACATTATCTTTCTTCATTGTCTTCCAAGTGGAAGTCTCTTTTCTTCAAATGTCACATGGTCAGAAGGAGTTTGTACCTTCCTAAACACAGTCACTCAGCCACAATCACCACAGACAGAGATTTACATATTTATAAGTAGGCTTGGTCTGTCTACACACAAACAATTCCACAGAGAGACGTTTGTCAGTTTCAGATGTGAATGTCAGACTTTGCAGGAAGCACTGGCTACATAAGGAAGGAAGATGTGGGACAAAGGAAGAAATGACTAAGCATCCTACAAGATGACTCTCATTACCATGTGAATATTTTCATATTTCTTTCATTCTTTTTTCCTGCCATTTTCTGAAAAAAAAAAAAACCTTACTGAATAAGAAGTAGTTTCTTGAAGTTATGATCTTTGTGAAAAAATTAAGCAAAAACCTGTAGATTCTCTGAGTTAACTCAATCATAAGAAATATTTAGGTTTTTGATTAAATACTCCATATTCCACGTATTTAATTGTAATAACAAATCTCTTTGTATATTTTTGTGTTTTGGTTTAAAAACCATCCTGTAAAACTCTGTAGCATGAACCTGAACATTGCTATCATTCCTTCTGTTAGGTGTACTTGTGATATAAATCATAGGTCATAGGGGAATTCTAATTCAGAGGGCTATGATTCTGTTATAAAATGAATATCAATAAAACTTAATGCAATAAAAAGTTTCAATTCTGATTCATGATTTATTTTTTAGTATCTATAATGAATTTATGTAGACACAACTTGCATACAGTGTCCATATGTTAGCTTTTAAGCCAGAGGTTGCCAACGCTCTGTATCCATCTGTAACTGCTCTCGCTCAGTCATCCTCCATAAAACTCAAGAAGCCTAGTAGCAGCCTAGCTTTGAACATAAACACAACACATGTTTACATCCCTTACATTTCTCCTTCCAATTAGTTCATCCATAAGGAAAAATACAGTCCATTATTACAAAATTAGGGACGTGAACAGAAAGTACAAAACAGCAGAATAACAGCATTAGATGACGCATGGTGTAAAGTTAAAAGCGGCTAAATCTATCGGAAGTGATTTCTGCAAACTGAAACATGTTCCACATGTTGATGATCCTCATATATCATGTTTGGGTGCTGACACAAAGTAAATAGGGCAATGCTGCTGCAGTTGCAGGAGGAGGACAGGTCACTCGGTGCTTCACTGCGAGAGCAGTTTGCCCCGCTAAGATAAGTTACGTCCAGTATGTGGTGCTAAAGAGAGCAAACCTGTTGCATCTCTGTCTAAAATACAACCACACTTAAGATGATCGCAGTGAGGCTTGCTCTCTGCAGCTTGTTATCTGGGCCGCAGTTCATAGCGACGTGTCCACATATGATCTTTTTTGTAATTGATGATGTCAATTAGATTGATGAATCACGTTAGCCCTATACAAGATTGTTACAAGTGATCATAATGTACAGAGCTGGTTTAAACATTTCTGATTATTGACTTTTCTGCATAGATACATAATATCTCAAGGAAGAATCATGATGCATCTGAAAAACATTTTTTTCCCCCACCTCTAATCACTATCGGCATCTGCTATTGGCCAAATTGCTATTTTAAACATTGATATTGGCCCAGAATTTCACAATCAATGCATCCCTAATAAATAAAATACCGATGTGCTGACATGTGTTAATCACTCCAGCAGTTTATAATGTGAGCGATTTGACACTTGTAAAAAAACAAATTAATGTGAGCTAAAAAGAATGAGCCAGAAGACTTAAGGGAACATAAAGTACTGAACAAAGCAAAAGGCTCTCCAACCGCATGTGCCACATGTGAAAGCTGAAGAGTGGGTGTGTGTGTGAAAGGAGGGAAACATGAAGATTACTGTCAAGAATAATGGAATCTTGTTCTAATGTCTTGATGTTTTTCCACATTCACTGAGCAGTGATAAGATGGTACTGCTTTACATTGTCTTTTTTCTAAGTAACAACTTACTGTTTTCTGGCAAAGAATTTGACCAGGAAGTTACAACTTCCTGTTTCTGGCAAGTTTTAAGGTTTTTCCAGATTTTAAAATCCTCCAGGAAAGCATTATGGGAGGATAAAACACCCCAGTGAAACAGAAATTCTTTAAGGCTTAGATACAAGACGGGGACACCCACCACACCTACTCAGTGGTCCATTCAGCCACTAAATGAAATAAATCATAAATTTACTATAGAGGGAAAAGAAGAAACAGACAGTGTTGTGGACTGTTCATTTCCAGTGGGAGACCAAGATCACTGCTTACTGAGGTGATCCATGCAAGCGTACCATAATCTGCTGAGCTTATTGAACAAGCCCTGACACGACATGCTCCTCACCTTCAGACCCTCAGGATACAAAGGTAAACACCAGACATCGTGACAGATCCTTCTTCCTTCCCTCTCTCCCCATCAGTCAGCCTCAGTTCTCTTCAATAGCTGGGAGTGTTTACACCACATACTGTCCAGTTTCCATTCATGTATTCATAGAATCCTCTGTTGTAATAGCAAGCCAGTCATAAGGCTTCATCTGACCTTATCACATCCTGGCAACTCCGACCCACTTATACATTGGCAACTTTACTCGAAAACGCGGTGAGATTCAGCCCTTGTTAGACATTTCAGTATGACCATTTACATGAACTAATATTGTCACATAATTTAAATCCCTTTGACATTATTTATTATATTTATACTAAATTACTAATTGATGAATAAGAAGGCCTATCCCTGCATTTCTAAAGAACTGACAAAAGTGGGTGTTGGCTGTGGATCACAGGGACTGGGTCCAGGTAATGGACTTATTTCCTTGAAATCTAGACCACATGGGATTGTTCAACAGTTTGAAAACCCAGGACTCCTGTTTCATGACACACCACTGCCTAAGTGCTATCGAAACTATTGAATAAACTCCAAAAACAATGACAGTCCAACTGGAGAAAGCTTCCCATCCTCATCAGTGGAGATGCTGTTAAATGACATTTATTTGCCCAAAACTACATCTTTTTCTCCCCTTGTGCCTACGTTACAGCATCACACACATCTGTCAGTAAATATATGCGTAACTGAATCCAGTGACATGCAAAGCTGCCTGGTGAAATGTTTGTTGAAAATTTTGAATGAATAATATTTCAGTCTTTCTTTATCACTGTAGGTGTTACAGTGCTGTTGATAACATATGCAGCTGATAACATTTTGGATAAAATTTTAATTGTATCTCCAGTTAATCCTTAGCTGGGCGATGTGGTGCAGAGAAAAAATAAGCTTTTCCCTTCCATTGCAGAGACCCAGATTCAGTTCCCTGCAACTGAGGCTGGTTGCCCAGTCACACAAAAAGAGTGACACAACTGTTGGAGATCAGTGGGAAGCTGGTGAGGGAACAGGCTCTTGTTGCTCCACTCAGAGTCCATTAATGTGTTTAAATTTCATTATAATACACAAGAGTTGTTCAAGGTCTACTTTCCATCATTTTCATAGTCCTGAGCGTAATGATATCTGGACTGATTTAATGATGTCAAAATGTCTAAATATCTCAAGGAAAATCTCCTCCTGTTTCTTTTTAACTGACCATTTTTTTTATTCACTGCGATAAACATGGGCTCTTCTGGTCTGCATGCTGTAAATTGTTTCATCTGATTTTGAGGACAATCTGACTCGATGGTAGGCGCTGAGAATAAATACAGCAATTCTTCTCGCTGATGGCCTCGTTTGCATATGTAGTAGGGCTGGGCAATATAATGATATTTTATTGTATTGTTATATGACATTAGATATCGTGATAGATTTTGAATATCGTTATATCGTGATGTGTCAGAAGTGTTGTCTTTTCCTGGTTTTAAAGGCTGCATTACAGTTAAGTGATGTCATTTTGAGAATTTACCAGACTGTCCCAGCTGATCTATTATTTGCCTTTACTCACTTAGGCATTATATTCACATTACTGATGATTATTTATAAAATAATCTCACATTTTGTGAAAGCACCAATAGTCATCCCTGTAATATTGTTGTAATATAATACAACAAACTTATTTTATCCCCTCAGCCACGTCCACCCTTTGGAGTACACAACATATCAGTCACAGCATACACGATCAATAATTATTGATATCGACAGATATGAAACTTCACTATCATAATAGGTTTTTCGCTATATTCTCCAGGCCTAATATGTAGATCATTTAGATGCATTACTATAAGATTTTAGATGGTTTCATTAAAGTTAATAACTCCTTGTAGTACATTTAACTAAAAATACAAAAGTATTGGCATCATATTTAAAGTACCAAAAGTAAAAGTGGAGAATTTCCATTTCTATTTCAGAATAATATCATATTACTGCACTATAATTATTAATGCATTAATATGTTCATCACTTTCATGTTGCAGCTGGTAAAGGTGGGACTAATTTATATGACTTTATACTACTGGGTAGCTTAATCTATAACAATGCATAGTATTTTGTTCTGATTAACTTTTCAAAATGTGAACATCTACCAGCCAGTAAGAGAGAAATGTTGAAATTCACCAGCAGCTCCTTAGTGATACTTATTTTGTATTTGAAATCTACCAGCCACTTTATCAGCATTTGGCAAATGATTGGTGCTAATTTCCCACTGATTTTTATACTACTTTACGTCTTGTCTCTCATATTAAGACCTTCAAGGTTGTTTCAGGATGTTGTGCAGCTGCAAAAAAAATGTCCTCATCCAGTGGAAAGAGGTCTGTGTTCAGAGGATAAATAAACTACTCAGCCCAGACAGCCTTCATTGACAACAACCTCAACAGCTGCTCACTTTGTTAACTCTTTTGGTTGAAGGTTACCTTCAAATAATTGTGCTAAACACTATGCAAACATTTCACAATGATGTAGCTGGTATTAAAAAGTTTAACTTACAATATGAGGTCTGGCTACTGGTCATAATACAACAAAAAACATTTTTGTCCATTTAAATTTGTTCTGTTCCACTTAAAAGTAAAGATTCATGCCAATTCAAAAAGAAAAAGTACAAATGAAAATGTGAAAACTCAAATTTAAATCTATGCATCATCAACTATACTGTTTACTTCTATAAGAATAAACTATTAGAGCGGAAGTTTTTATTTTACAGTATAGGTATATGACTTTTGTTTCATTTTGTACTATATAGAATAATCGATATCAGAAAAAAACAAACAAACATAATATTGCGATACTAACAGATGTAGGCTACAGCGTGTACTCACCTCAATGACCCTGTTCCCCTTTCCTGGGTCTAGTCACTGACACAAATTCAGAGAGGTATCCAGTAAATGTAAAACCTGAATTTTAATGACTGAAATTATACATCTCAAGGACAATATCCTAGCTGGCTGGGCACCCGGATAACATTACAGAAACACTTTAATTGGCTGTTACAGGTCCCCGAGAGTCTTCGTGGGTTTTTTTTGCCATGAAACGCAACTTTTTCACAAACTCCGAGTTTGGTTCGAGTACATAAGTTTAGCTATATTAAGTTTAGATTTTTTAATCGCCAAACAAACCGTTCGTTTCTCTATTCGTCTGAGTTTTGAGGACAAAAAGGACATAATTATTCATGTGTTGTCCCAAAAAAGTGCGTCCGCTAGCGTCTCCCCCCCGGTCCGTCCCACAGAAACTTGCTGCATGAATCACCATGGTGAACAGAGAAAACGGTCCTGGCCGAGGAGGAGGGAGTTTAACGTCACCTATTTTATCTTTGCCAACATTTTGCAGAAAATATCTTACCTTTGGATTTTGTTTTCGGTCGTGCTGCCTGTCGAGAAAGCCGGTGCGCAGTACGCTCTGTCCTAACAAGCCGCAGGCGGTCCTCTCCTCTCCTCTCCTCCCCTCGGTCCTCGGCCAGCAGCTGCTCTGCTACCTCCACTGCGACTGTCCGGTCGTGTACAAAGCGGTGTTTTGAGACGTGGCCAGAGGCACTGCCGAGCTGACTGGCAGTGGGCTGGGCGGGGGCTGGTGGTCCGAGATACGAGGGTGGTGGGTGGGTCGGTGTAGTGGAGCAGGCGGGCCAGTTCATTCAGTGTCCCAGCAGCAGGAGGACAGAAGCACCATGCTGTGAGATAACCTCTCAGGGGTCTCGGTTGTAACTGCTGAGTCATGGATAAGATAAGCACCACAACAGACCATTCAACTTTTACAGTACTGTTCTCAACACATTGTACTAATGTATTACTGTGTCAGTTCCAGTAGTAAAGCTATGAAAACATGGCAAATGTAGGTTTACAGGTGTGGCTGGTTGCTTAAACAAAGAAAAAAAGAAAAAAAGTGTTCCAGTAACTGAGTGCAGAAATTATTGCATTATTACATTGTAGCCCTTAAAAAGGTTTTGGCCCAGAACCTATGCCATCATGCACTTAAAATATCAGAATATTGTAGATAACTGTTATTGTGCAGATGGATGGCGTTTGGTTTGTGTGGAGCAGCTCAGGTGGGTCACAGGAGATTTCATCTGGGTCCCCAAATAGATAAAGACTATGGAAGAAATTCTGCAGAATTTGAGATTTAAAATGCACTAATAATTTTTTTTACTCATATATGAAGTAGGCTAAAATGTTCTATATTGTAAAAATGAAAAAGTTGAGAAAATTCAAAATTTGAAGGCAACTTACTTCAATAGATTTTTTATTTTATTTTTGAGTTTAAAAAAAGTTTTACCAACTAATAATGTTTTCTTGAGATAGTTTACTTTTCCTCTTTAGATAAACTTGAATCTTTGAGTTTTAGAAACCCCAAACAATTGCGTTGTGTAAAGTCATTGATTTTTGAGTCACCTCAGCTTTTCTTAAGAAAATAAAAAATTGAGATGACCTGTTAACTCAGCCTAAATGCATTTATTTTTTATTTATAAAGCATTATAAATATAAGTGCACTGCTTTACACAACAAGTTTTAACATACCAGCTGACAAAACAGTTACTGTATATAATGCTAATGCCTTAAAAATCTACATCCTGCTTGTACATTATTTTTCATGGCATTTCAAACTGCATAACATTATTATTATTATTATTATCATATCATTATTTCTGCATTATTCTAATAGCAGAATATGCCAGAAACTGAATATAATATTCTAATGTTGTCGTATGTGTGTTATCACCTGAAAATAAAAATCTGAATGTTTTCATTACTTTAGAATGAGTTCTTTATTTCTCCCGAGGGCGCTGGAGTCCGTGTTCATGTTGCACCTCCAGGTTTTATACAGTAGCCAAGAGCAGACAAACCAAACACTGGCTCTACAGAGGGCCCTTTGGGCCCTGTAAGGGGAGGGTGAGGTGAGTCGGTTTCAATCTGCAAGCTCACTTCTAGATGCCACTAAATCCTGGTCCTTTAACTGGTTTGTAGTCTGAAATGTGTTTCCACAGGTAGCCTAAGTCAGACCCAGAGTGTGTGATGTGTGTGATAATAAATACTTCCTTTCTTAATATGCATTTTGTTTTGTTTTTTCAACATTATTTTTTATTATTTTCTGCTGATGTTGGGGTGATGTTGTAAACAACGACATACATATACCTCAGACCTATGTAAAAACTGCTTGTGCTGGAAATTTACATCCACAAGTTCTATGAGGTGTGAGGGTTTGGGATGTAAGCACCCAGTGATCAATTGATTGAATGTTGGTTTGTGCCCCTAATTTGTTAAAATTGTAAATATTTTGACAAATCAGTAAAAGGGATTGCAATATGAGACAAGCAAAAATGGACAAATAGTGTTTGTTTTTTTGGCAGTTGACATATTGACACAAGAGATCGCTAGCTGTTGTGGTTTAATCTCTAGCACATTTACGACCTCATTTCTGCTAAAGAACAAGGTTGAAAGTTCTGGAAAAAGCTAAAAAAGAGTAGTGGACCAGTTGGTAATGTTTTATCAAAACACTGAATGGACTTCTGGACATTTAAAGTCAAGAGGGTCCAGAGTAGTACTCTTTAGCAGCATGTCAAACAATTGTATGCTTAAGGCTATATGAAAGACAGTATTGTCATATTGTAAGAAATGAACAGAACGGACCTGATTTACCTCTCCTGAGTCTCAGTGACTGAGCTGAAGAGAAACAAACTATAAGAATTATGGAAAGAAACATAACACAACACTGAAAAAGGATGCACCTGTTTCCTGTATGAACCAGACTCATATCCTGTCCGATTGCTCTCTTCAGCCAAATCCAAAGTTCTCTGGTCACCAGTAAATGCCTGCCGGATGAAGACAGAGGAGGGGAGTGGGCACGCTAGGAATGACTTTAACCCTGGACACTGATGTGGAACCAGTTCTAAACAGCTGCAGAAAAAAAGAATACAGAGCTTCATCATTCTACACACTGTTAGTGTTTCTAACAAATGAGATAAAGATTTTTTCTTATTTTGTCACTGCATTATTCAAAATAAACATACTTTATGAGACATAACGTTTATGTTGTGAACTAGAACTATTACACAATATAAAGTATCATCACTTTATCAATTTATCCTGTTTGATATTTGTGTGAAATAGCATATGAATTCTTGAGTTACATGTTTTGTGAGGTCACAGTCATCTTGACATTTGACCTCTAATCAGTTTATCCTCGAGTCCAAGGGGACATTTGTACCAAATTTGAATAAATTATGTCTAGGTGTTCCTGAAATACCATGTTCACAGCTTTTAAAACATACATTCATGGTTGTCACAGGACAAAGTCCAACAACTTTTGGGGTCCCAACTTTTCTGTGGTGCAACCACGAGGCTGGTGTGTGTGTTTTGAGAGAAATGTCTCAACAGGTATTGAACGGATTGCCATGACATTTGGTACACACATTCATGTTCCCCTCAGGATGAATTGTAATAACACTGGAGATCCACTGATGTTTCTTCTGGCATCATCACTGGGTAAAAAAACCCCCTTTGTCCAACACTTTAGTTTAGCTAATGAAATCCCCATGTACCTCTGGTGTACTTTGTCTTAAGTGCGTTAATGCAACTGAAATGTCAGCTTGTCTCGTACGGGTGTGATTACCTACAAGATACCAGAAAACACAATACTCTTTTATCTAATCAGACATTTATTCCAAGTAGATTAATAGGTCTCTCAGAATAAGACACAACACACTCAACTCATGATTTGACCTTTCAGACTGGGCACTCAGCCCTTGGTATAAATAATTAAAAAAGAAAGAAAGAAACACTTCTCCAATTAGACTTTTCAATATAGCCACAAATTTGACAACTAAACCAGCTAATACACTTTTTGCACACAAGACTAACTGAAAATCATCTCCTTATTTGGTGACTAGTGCCACACTACTATCTTATTTAATGTCATCTAATTAAACAGTGCCATACTTGTGTCCTTTTATGTAGCTTCCTCTATCACACATCACACAGTAAACATCCTCTGTGTGCTGGCTGCAATGATAGACACAACTCTGCTATTAGGCCACATATCAAATGTGGTTCAAATGCACTTGTTATATGTAATATTTTCCTTCACACGTACTGATTAGCAAATGTTAGTATGCTAACAAACTAAACTAAGCTGTGGACCACGACATGGTGAAAATTTGATCTATTTAGCATCATAACACCCAAAAATACACCACTTTGACTGTATCAATCCCCATAAAATCATCAAAATGGATAAACTGTAACTATATTAAGGACGGGTGAGATTTTTAGGCACTGTAGTTCAACAAAAATGGTGTGCCCACAGACTGGGGTGTGACTCTTACTTAACTGTCTGGCCCAACCTGAACTTGCTGACTGTGTGGTTTAAATGACCTAATACAGTGGTACTGGTCCAGAACTACACACACACACACACACACACACACACACACACACACACACACACACAGACACACACACACAAACAGACAAACTAATCATGGACATGCACATGTAGCCTACTAACAAACAGCTCCAGGGACAGTGAGTCAGAGCAAAAATGAAAATCATGAATCTTGCCTCTAAAGTACAAGTAGACTATTCTCCTGCAGAGTACAGCACAATTCTTCCTAAACCACTATTAAATTAAAATAAAGCACATTATAGAAGAAACGTGTATCATGTTTTTTCCAGTTGTGATTAATAAGGTGCTTACATAGTTTCATACCCTCAATGCTTTATATCAGTCAAGCATTAAAACAATTTATCAGTGTCTTTAAAAGTAGTCAAGTTCCTCTGCTCAGGTGTTGTCACATATTCACACAGCTTAAAAAGCAATTTGCACATTGACGACCGCAGTGAGTTATGTATGTAGAAACTACATTTTAAAATAAATATACACAAAAATGCTAACATCTAGAATTGTTTTTATAAGGGAGACATCATATGAAGGAGAGTGGCTACTCGGCGAGGTCAGGTTTAGCATTTATAAATATGGATCCAAGTGCCAGTTTTGACATGAAGAGGTTGCAAATATTTACTCATACACATATGACGGAGCAAAGCTTTGTAATTATTAGCTTACTGGGTGTCCATTAGAATGGGGACAGACAATGAAGAAATGAAAAACTTGCCATCAGTGAAAAATTGAGTTGTGGTGTGAGGGAAACATGGAGAACTGGGCAGGGGTCTTGGTGACAAAACTATCGCCTAATACTTGCATATAGGTGGCACTAGGTTGGGAACCACTGGACTAAAAAAACGAATCTAGCTAGCTGTATGGGAGTTCAAATGAGCTCCAACATGACCAGCTTTGGCAGTAAAATGCTCCTTTTGCATTGATGCATCAGTATTAACAATCTGTTATTTTACTATGTAATAATGTGTCACAGGGTCTATGTTTCTGCTTATCAACTTTTTACTTTTTAGACTTTAAAGATTAAGAAATGACTAAGATGAGAGGAATATTATTGACAGCAACCACCCTTTATGCTATTACTCAGTTATAATTGCATCATTATTTACATTATTAAATAAAAGTAGTCAAAAAAGTTTCACTGCTGCTACTTGTTACAAATGAATGAAAGCATTGATGTGAAAAATTAAAATGTAGAAACAGTTTATTAACAATCACCTAAAGCTTTACGATGAACAATACAAAAATACTGAGAACATCAACAGAGAATTTCTTTAATTACTGTCAAAAATTGTCATAAATGTACAAATAGTAGAAATATATAAAACCTATTTATATTCTAAAATTCTAAAAATGTCCATAGCTTCAAACATCAGTAAAAGTTGAAATGCATTTTCCAAGGCAAGAGGATGAGTGTAGCTCCTGTTGAGGACGCTCTGTGTAGAAACCTGTCCAGGAAAGGGTTAAAATATAAATGGATTTGTGTCTCTCAGCATGTTTTTTTTATAGAATACTGGAAAATTATTAATAGAATACAGAAAGTTCATTGGAGATTCATCGGTCAGCTCGTTGTTAAGTAATGACAAAAAAGCGGAAAGACATAAGAGTCAGTTCAGTTTTCAAAATGAAACTTGGTGACTTTACTAATAACATTTGCTTCATGTGGAGACAGTGTCACAAGTCAGTTCAAATTAATTGGCGTATAACTCACATGTTACATTTCAGTGTTGGTGAGTCATTGTGAAACTGTAATATTGTCTCTGAAACAAGAAAGCTGTTGTAGTTGTTTACCTGGAAGTCAAAGCACTGCCATCATGACAGGTGAGGTTTTCCAACTGGTATGGGTACAGTGGTTAGAACCTGGTTCTGGAAAACAAATCTCTTTATGCGCTCAAAGACCCAGAGGAAAATGAGAAGGACACTGACGTACTGAATCCAGGCAACTTTGATAGTCTCCCAGAAGCCCGGGCGATAGGTGGATGGAGATGGTTAAGGCAGAAAAGCCGCAGAAAACTTCACCTTACAGGCCAAACGTTTATAGAACTGAATTTGGTTATAGACTAATTTGTTTTAATGAAAAACTCAAAAACAAAACTATGAAGAGCTCACAAAATGTGTGGCTTAACAGGTCAGCTCACCTAAATTAAAATAAATAAATAAATAAATGCCATGCAGACAGCTATAGTTTTATTTTCCATAGTCTTAAGGTCTCCAAGGGACAATGTCCTACTTAGTCAATATGCTCCACTGACCTCACAGACGTTTGTTTATATTGGGAAATTTTCTAACGAACAGGAAACTTGATATCCGTCCGCTGCCACTGGAGAGTTTTTTCATAATAAACGCATATCTGGAGCTAGGTGCCATGAAACATTCAAATGACTCTCTCTAATGTAACCTTTCATGTAAGGATATAAGGAAGTCCATATGCTGATTTTTAGAGTTCACAATGTGTATACACAAACACAGGCAAACCCTGACAAAAAATATGTCACGCCATGAACTGTAGTAGAGAGACAGAGAAGTTATTATTAGGTCATCATCTTTCCCACATGATATGAATATTGTAGTAAATGTTTTGTGCTGATGAAGCATTCAAAAACAGTTGACAACAGCACAAATATTGTTTTTGGCATTAAATCAATGCAATATTTTTGATTTATTCACAACTGAAGCATCACATATTATTGTTCACTTGTTTAACAAATGATTTGCTTTTTTGTTTGCTTGATTTAAAGATAATATTATGTATTAAGCTCAAGACATGATATGACATGACTTACTTACATACTTGTTTCATACCTGAACATCAACTGAAAGAAACACATTATATAGATGCCTGTAAAAATAACAAATAAATATACAAATATATGTTAAGAATTATAGCTAAAATTTTAGAATGGTCAACACTTTACTTTTACCCGTTATTTAAGTCTATATTTAGATTTGTGTAAACATTTAGTAAAAGGTTTATAACAAACTATTCTGTAGTTGTAAGCAGATATGTAAAGGATAATGTAAAATGAGCAGGTCGTTATTTTGAAATAAATCCTGACAGGATAATGCAGGACCCCAACGTGAAGATTACTGTACATTATCCCTTACATAACAGACCTGAGAATGTTGTATTTGACCTATCAGAATTGAGTATTTGGCAAAACCGTGTAATAAAAGTCTTTATCTGTGTATTTGTCAACAACTATAATTTCTGCTGTCGGCACCCAGAAGTAAAACTTGGTATACAAGCAGATAATGAATGATAATACAGTAAAACACATTTGCAATCATATAAAATATGCTGTCATAGGACAAACTGTAATTGCAGACGAATGCTGAATGTTAATAAACACTAGAAAAACAAAGTAAAACACACAGGCACACACACCTTCTCTGCATTTAGTAAAGGATATCTTATGACCTCCACAGGGTAACGAATCTCAGCAATAAGCTGAAAGGGAGAACCAGCAGCTCGTCCAACAGTCCAGACTGGCATGGGACAGGACAGTACTGTGGTCACTATTGGAGAAAACAGAAAGGAACAAAAAGCCACAGAGAGAAAAAAGTGAGGGTTGACAAATTTGACAGTATCCACATTTTATAAAATGCACATGTAATGTCGCAGATGCAATAAGTTGTGGGTTTAAATCCTGCTCAAATTCTTTGGTTCAGCCTACAGTTGTTTTAGTCAGTAGTGTTAAAAACAAACAAACAAAATAAGAGTCTTTGTCAACTCACAGTTTCGATCCTGGTAGTTGCCAATTATGTTGTCAAGGTCATATGCACTCGCAAAGGGGCTGGAGCCATCGATCACTGACACCTTAGCAGCAATAGGAAAAAGAAAAACAGCAATATCTTAACAAATGAAAATCCTCTGTTTTCTATCACATCTCCTTCAGCACGTGGTAAACATCATACGTGGTACTATGTTGCAATTAACATACACAGACATTTTTCCATAAAATGATAGGCTAATATAATTTTTGCAATGGTGTGGATGTGGCACTAACGTAACTGTTACTTTCACTCGGCTATCCTTCATGTTGCCATCAGAAGGAACCAGGGTTAATATTGATGGCCAGTCATCTAAAACTTGCTCTAAATGTCCATTAAAAAATATCACTACATCATCCAATGTTTGAGGATCTCCTCACAAGCTAAATCAGTCAGCAGTATTTTAGTGACTGAGTGAGTGAATCCAGTTTTTGAATGATCACTCTGCCCTGTTAAACCTAACTAAACTCAAAGACTAAATCTTGCCTAAACTTATATACGTTTTTGTTAAAATAGTTAACAAAATAGTTTTCTTAAAGACTAATTCAAAATCAGCTGCCAAACTTAATACTGACATCTGCAATAACTGAGAGTTCCTGGCTCACTATTGCACCATATCCCATTCATAAATTTGCCCTATCATGAATTTCCTTTGTTGACTGTTTTGCATGCATCCCACCACTCAGGAGTGTCAAAATATCTCACCATCTCATTTATTTGTTAGGAAGTCTACTCTACTGGATGTGTATTGGTGCCAACAAGTAACAAAAGGAGAAAACAAGGGTGGGGGTGGGGGGGCAACTGGTGGACAGAGAAAAATACAGTGACCTCTCACATTGTAAATGTTGTACAGTCCTCTGTGAGGCAGAGGTGTCCTCTGCTGAAGCCTCAGGTCTCCGCTGACGAACAATTTAGCTCCAGGGACAGGGGAAGAGTGCTGCACATAAGCCAGGCTCTGCATCACCACTGTGGACATCCGCTGACAGGACACAAAGAAAGAAAGAAAGAAAGAAAGAAAGAAAGAAAGAAAGAAAGAAAGGTGGAAACATAAATACTGACTCTACTCCTAAAATCAGTTCTACTCCTAAAATCAGTATTAGATAATAGTTCTAAATTATTAGAAATCAAACAAAGTTATATCAGGGCACTTTTATATAAAGATCTATACTGTACTTTGTATAATAGTATTTACAATCCCCCAACATGTCCCACCAAGAACAAGCACTAAGACAACAGTGGCAAGGAAAAACTTCCTTTTAACAAGCAGAAACCTTGAACAGACCCTATGGTGGGCAGCCATCCCATGAATTAATACTGACAAATAATAAGAATCCCAGCTCAAATGCCCATAGTGCATATGATGTAGATAAAGTTTACACAGGACAATTAGGCAACAGAGCAATTCTGTATTTGAAGCCTAACCACAACAAGGCAAAGTAATAATGTAGTAAAGATCAGACCCAATACTGTGACTTAATGACATAATCACGAAGTGTAATTTTTAAATATTGGCCATCTGCACAAGATCAAAATTTGGGTCAAGAATGACTTCCATTGCCTCCTAGTTGAGTTCAGCTTTCTTAATAGTGGCACAAACATGCACAGCATCTACATCTCACACCAGATACTGCAGTGGAATTAGGGGTGTGCGATATGACGATATTAGATCGTGAAGGATTAGAACGTGTAGACGATCTGCCAAAGTGAGGAGATCGTATGGATCGTTCAGGGGTCCCTAACAGGCGGACCCACACGCCGTCCTATACGGACCCGGACCTATAACCAATAAACCATTAAGAGATTTTAAATTTTGACGGGACGCTTCTATTTTAACTGGCGCATCTTTTCTAGTTTTTCCGGCGCTGGTTTATCTGATCAGGAAACACACAGACCAACTGCAGAGAAGCTGCGTGTGGAGGAGACTGTTGTTAATGACGGAGTTTATTACAACAGAAACTAACGTGATGGTTAATGACATCGACATCAACCAGATGCTCTTATAAAATTAAACAACTGTCTATACGTAAAACAGGAGAGTCTGTGTTTCTCTGTGAGAAACTTTCAGACCTTCTCACAGCAGAGTGAACAGGTGAGGGAGGAGAGGAGGGCAGACTGATCACTAATCAATACCGTCGTCCTCTCGGACTGATTAAAAAACATAAAAATGTCAAAGTTGGTGTCAAACCAAACCTGGATGTCCACACAAATAAAATCTTTGTGTGAAACACTGCAGAGTTTAACACCGTGCTGTTTACAGACAGTCTGCTGTCATTAGTTTGACAGAGACAGAGGGTCGTGTCTAGAAGGGAACTCTAGACCTGCGAAAGATCGCGCGAGTTTGATTATTTTAGTAGAAATAACGGACACTCGCGAGAGTTTCTCAAATAAAGAGTTACCTTCTAGACACGAGCGAAAAAGGGGCGCAGCTCCAAAAATAGAAAATCATGTCATGGTGTCGATGTTTTTAATGTGGCGGGCTGCCATAAATAAAACTATTCACTGATCCACAGAGAGTCACTGAAACACTGATCACTGACCTGCTGTGATGGAAAAAATACTCACATTCTTTACTTAGGTATTTTTACATTGTGGTATTAGTGTTTTTACTTAATTACAATTTAAAAACCTTGCATGTTATTGTTTCCTTTTTTGAAAAATCAACATTTTTATTGCTGTTGTTGTACTTTAATGGTATTCTTGTTGGTATTTTTTGATGACTAAATACAGACCTGCAAACTCATAAGAGGAGAAAAAGGTGTCATGTTGGTCTGGGAGCGTCTGTCCTGCTCCAGAAGAAAAATGTTGTGATTTTAACATGTTAACAAAACATTCTGGTGACTGTTTCAGTTAAAACAGTTAGTAACATCTTCTGTTTGTGGTTTTTGCAGACATTACTACCTTTACTTTTACCTTTGTGCTTTAAAAAAGTAGAAAGTAAAGTAAAAACAGTAAATGTAAATCTAAATACATAGAATAATACATAATATAAATACTTGTAAGATCGTGATAAAATCGAAATCGTGATTTTCTAATAAAAAAATCTTGATATGATATTTTTGCCATATCGCCCACCCCTAAGTGGAATACATACAAAGAGCTGGTAACTGAAGGTGAGCAGCAGTTGGACACTGTACACTTGTTCCTCAGGTTTTAGAGGTAGCTTCAGTTGAAAGATCAGGCGGTCTAACTTCCCGTCCTGGTTCTGGTCCTCTTCTCTCACCTGTAGAGTGTGTTCACCCACACAGAAAAACAACACTGTTTAGTAGTTTCCAAGTTGATTGTTTCTCAGATGCACTGAAATATTAATAAAATGACAAGTCGCCTTGACATCTGCCATTGTATTGTTGATAGTGTTAAAACAGCAGCATCTGAGGTGGCTGCTGTATAAAGTTACTACTATATAAATACAGGCTAAACCATGGAGGCACAAGCGTCTGCAAGGGACACTTGTATACATTTGAGGGAATCTCTTACAGAGACAGCGGGGATCCGGAGTTTGGCCCCAATCATGTTGTTAAGATGGGGGAAGGTGCTCCAGGCCACGTAGTCTCCCTGAGTGCTGGTTGCTGCCACCAGCAGAGTCTGGTACTGGTACCTCACAACCGGCTGTTCCTCATAAGTGCTTCTTTTTATCCAGAAACCTAAAATGACATGGCTTTAAACAGTAAGCATGCATTTAAACTTGTTTATTAAAACGTTTAAACTTAGGCGCATTCACTCTTAACAGGATTACATATATACAGTTTCTAATTTAGCAATAGCGACAGAAACAGCTATCATAATAATTAGGTGTTTGGAGATTGTGTTACAGTAGTGTACCTTGGCTCCTGTAAGCAACCAGCAGAGGTGGGATGTAGGTGAGACACAGCACTAAAACCAGAAACAGCGTAGCTGTCGTGCAGACACTCGTTTTGTACCGAAGCAAAGCCGGATGAGAATATACTTCATAGAAAGCCATAGGTAACGATATAAACTGCGTACGTAGCCACCAGTGGGTTTTTTTAATCACCAAGTCAACCGGCGGCAAGCTAGTAAATGTTTAAGCTAGCATAGATGCTAACTGAGAGGATACGCCCGGCTGACTACTGCTCACAAACAAGAAAATGCTGGATAGACGCTGATTAACTGAACGAAATTAAACCGCCTATGCGACCGTTTGTTTTAACATAGCATATTTACTATTTATGTTAGCCCACCAGCTAGTCTAGGACCATGCACAGCGCCATGTTGCATGTAGCTTAGCATAGCGTCACGGTTACCATGGCTGCCAGGGAGCGCGTTCACGGTCCATTCAAGCTCCTGGCACGATGGGAAGAACTGGGAAACCTACTTCGCTTGGGGGCATTCACGCATGGTTATTCCCACTGTAATGCTGTAGTCACATTATTAAAATAACTTATAAATTATTTACTATCTACAAGTTTTTTTTGTTTGTTTTTTGACAGTTTTGTGGCTATTTTCACCGATTGCTATTCGGCAACCAGTACATTTAAGCATACCGAAAAGACATTGGAAACATTTTTCATTTTCAGAATATACGTTTTTCACTGCAGCAATTTTGACATGGATTAGTAGGGAAAACACAAGTGATACCGTTGAAACTAATTAAGGTTCCTTCCATTCAGAATTAACAGAGTCAGAGTGCAGCTGTTGTGCATATTTGCTTACTGGAAAGGCTCTGCTACACTAAATGGAACGGGACATTAATTAGTATAATTGGTAATTAGGGTTTACTAAGATGAATTAGTTCCCAGTAGGTGCCAGCCCAGTCTGTAGCAACACAGAAGCGCCATATGGAAAGACGTTTTAACAATTAAAGCCTGTGATATTTGTAATTCAATTCTCCTGTGTCAAAGGGAGCATTTCAGATATCTTCAATGACATTCTTCCTAGGACAGATGACGTCACTTTTGCCATTCATGTCTATTGGGCCTTCAGTTTCAGATATCAACAATTAGATTTTTACATCTAAAATGAGCAGATGGATGTCTGGATATCTGCAATGCAAGCATTACCAGGGAAAACTCCAATTTCAGATTCATACAATCCCATTGTGACTAGCCATACGTTTAATATCAGATATTCAAAATGAAAGAAATGCCCTGTGCTCTGCATTGTTTGAGAGGGCTCAATTCAGGGATGGACCGATTCTTTCCCTGAGCACTTGAAGGCAGCACCATTACCACCACCCCTCTGTCAGACAGTGACGTCACCTCCCAGCTAGACGGACAGTGAAGGCAGCCTCGCGTATAGATACATTGTTGACGTTTTGTTTTGATCGCTTTTCGTCGGGAATTTTGGACATTACGCGGACATTATCCGCCGATTTAGAAGCCCACCCATCCACTCTACCATCACGCCTCAGTGCGGGGATCCAGCAAAGATGAAATGGATGTTTAAAGAGGACCATTCCCTCGGTAAAGGGGTTTGGGTTGTTATGAAACAAGAGATGTTCTTGTCATGTCATGCACCCTCCTTTCTGTTTTGCTTTCTCCGCGTCGATTTTGCCGTATCATTCCACACATAGGTGCAGAATTGCATGCTTGTCACAGCATCCAGCTAATGACTGATGTTAATCCATAATGGAGAACGTTGCACGATTTGCAACTCATGCTAACATGTTCTTCCTGCGAGTCAAATGACCGCTGTCAAAATCGGCTTCACCTTTAACATTGTTGATACATCATATGAGTCAGCTGATTTCTCATTGAAACGTGTCGATCTTCTGCATTGATAAACTATATCGCCTAATTCCATTAACAAAATATGACATTAATGTAGCCTTGGTTATGTTTAATCTCTGGTGGAAAATGGTTAAGTGTAGTATTTAATTCTGCAAAAATACTTCACCAAGAAGCATTTTCTCGCCCTAGAACTTTAACTTTCTCATTGTTTCACATTGCATTGCTTAACACCCTCCAGGGTATATTTTGCTGACAAAGACAGTGAGAATTTCAAGTGACACAAATAATAAAAAGCAGGACTTTTGATTGATATTGATATTGACTGTGCCTCACATGGATGGCGATTTGAACAGTGTTTACTTAATATTTGTTTCAGAGCTAACTGAACAGAGATTGAGATTCCAGAGGAAATGTTAATTTACCAAGAGTTTGAATTGGATTTGGTGTAAAGTTTGCTCTATACTGGGAAAGCTTTAGTAGGGTGTTCTGCTTCTTTCAGCCTCTGTGTTCGTATTGTCTTCGGAAAGCCTCGAGTCTCCTTTTTAAAGAAACTCAGCTGCCAGTTTGGTAGAGATATTTCCAAAAGTAGGCCTCTTATCTGGGCTAATGAAAGTGAGCGATGTGTTGAACCTAAATGGATCCACCACATCTTATCACCCATCACCTCACCCTCCTCTCTATGGTCTCTGTTCAGTGTCTGCCTGCTGCATTAGGTCCTGCCCACGAGGCACACTAGAAATAGATGCACTATCACTTCCTCCTTGATAATGAAAAGTACTAAACTGTTTAGTATAACTTAATAAAGACCCTTGATGTATGATTCATTACTTAAACCATTATGACAGTTATCACTACTCAAATAGATGTAGCTGCATTCTGTACAGAGCATCCACTTCTTTGTGTGTCCAGGCTGCTGTCAGCATTTTTGCTGTGCTTGATCTTGCTTATGGATCACTATATCGGACTAGGCTTGGCTGTATTTGGCAGTAAGGCACGAGAGGAGGCTCCCAAGAGGCCTCACTCATCCCTTTAATCTCTGACTTCCTGTTTGTGTCCTGTCTCTCCCTCAGAACACCGATGTGTGGAGTCCGCCAAAATACGCAACAAATATCCTGACAGAGTACCGGTGAGTGGGGAGGAGGTGTCACTGCAATGAGGGTTAAGGGCAGAGTGAGTGACAAAAAGTCATAAGGTGTGAGTGACTTGGTGACTAACTGGCAGTTATGGATGACGAAGAAGAGAAAGACTGAGTAATGAAAGTCCTCATAGACAGATTTAGGGATTGTATAGAGTTCAGAGAACTAGGATTTTACCTGTGACTCCAATGAAAAATCTCAGTTTTCCATGACTTTCCATAACAAAGTTCTGTGACTTACAAAGTCCTCCTGTCTGGAAACCATTTGTGGAACATGTAAGAGGATAATCATTGAATACTGCTAAATGTCCTATTAGTAAATTTACACTCAGCAATACATGCTCACCTCATGTTAGCAAAACTATTTAAGATTGCTGGGATCACATGGCCCTGGATTTGACCCAGGAGGCAGTGCTCCTCATGTATGGTTTTGCGGATATATGGGGTCAGTTATAAACTTTAATGAACCAATTAAACCCTCATTTCCAATGTTCTGTTTGCAGTTTTCTATGGGACTCAAAATGTGAAAGCTAATCAGTCAGGAAGTGTTGCTACTGTTAAGCACTGACTTGCCATTTTCAAATTTTGCTTTAAAGGACCAGTGCTGCTGACATTTAGTGTTGAGCTTGCAGTTTGCAAATACCTTACTTCACCCTCCCCTTCCAAGCTTGTTGGTGAACCTACAGTGGCTGTGAAATTCATGACAAACGTGAAAGGGAAACATGTCGGTGCAACATGACAGTCTCCACAGAGGAGGAACTGCTCCCTCTGTATGTATAAACAGTTCATTCTAAGATCATGAAAACACAGCAATTCTTATTTTATGATGATTATACACTAATGAAAACCCACTTATGAAAATTAGATTCTTTTTCTGCTATACTCTGTCAAGAGAGCCCCCTAAACCTTGCACACTGGACCTCTATATTTAATTTCTCTGCATTGCTCTGTGTATGTTTATGATTAAATAATGGGTTTGATATTCCACTGTATGCACAATATTGATTTACAGCACAATAGGCATCAACTAAAATAATAAGAGCTTTTTAGGTAAAATTAGCTTGTAAGTTAGCACAAATGTTTTCCATCAGTAACTAATATTAGCTTCTGATAGGGAAGATTTTGGCCATGTTCAGTCCTAATCGAAGCTACATATCTGCTAATTTTTTGTCAAATTAAAATAAATAAATTCATGAAATATTTCTTCACACTCACAGGAGAAACATCAACCACTGTTCATTTTGGGAAATAAAAATATAAATGAACGATGCAAGAAAAATCAGATTTAACATGAAATATAAGCAGCTTTAATAAAATTTCCAAAGTAATGGCCTTCGAATACTCAGTTCTTTGCTAATGTTGACATGTGACTGATTTTACTCTACGTGTAGACTTTCATTCATCCCACACTTATTACTAACAAAAGCACAGCCACGCTCTACACACCTCTGAAGAAGGTAACCTCTGCGGCGCTGGCTGGAAGGGAATACAGCAGACGCCTCAGATCAGATTTGCATACAAAGCGATGCTGTGGACAACATGAGGTGCGAGGAGGCGTGAGGAAGCCTGGCCTCAGGAAATCTACACCCAGAGCCTTTTGTGTGGATGATAATGCCTGTTAAACTCAATCCCTTAAACTAGTTCTTGCATTCTGCACCTGTTTAATGACTACTGGGAGGAACAGAGTCCGTGAACACAAATCAAAGTCACTGCATTGTTAGATCTTAAGCACGTTCAACATGGGAGGAAACAAGAGCAAGGTAGACCTTCCCAATGGATCAAATGGCTACGTGTCATGTGAAAGGGGTCGCCTGTAGTGATTAGCCCAGAGAAAATTATCACCCTGCTGTTTCTCTCACTTAATGAAGCAATTTAGTGCATTTCAGCTCAATGTTTTGATATTACAGCCTGCAACTTAACTGTTTGATACGGTCTCAACAGGCAGCTGTTATCAACAAAAATATTCTTACAACCCCATCGTACACTACCTGTCCAGTACCATGTGGCAGACAAATAAAGTTAGTGTGTAATTAGTGAACATAGTAGAGTATTTAGTAGCTATTATGTCTCTTAGGGCTTGGTAGAAACATGAAAATCAGACCTAAAATGAGAGTGAATGCACTTACATTTGTCAGGTGGCCAGAAAGACATGTCCAAATGAATCATAATGTTCCTCTGTTGGATGTGTAATTATTGGTGAACACCTTAGATAACTTTTAAGATACATAATATGTAATGTGTGTGTGATGTTCATATTTTTAGAGTAAATATTTGCCACCACAAAACTGACTGATTCAGCTTTAAGCATTTCTGACATTTCATGAGTGTTTCCTAAATGGCCATTATCGGACATGTAAGGCTAAGCTTGTGAGGCTCAGCAGTAATACTTACTAGTTACATTTGCTACCAACATTTTATTTGATAGAACAACCGATATTAGACATGTTTCACAAGGACAGGACTCTTCATCAGGTTCAGCTAAGTCAGACAAACTCATTGAGTGTACTGAGATTTTCAACCCATGCCTCGCCCTGCAGTGTTAAAAGCCCAGTTTTCTGTTGATGTTTGTGCTCCAGGTGATTGTGGAGAAGGTGTCTGGCTCTCAGATAGTGGACATTGATAAAAGGAAGTACCTGGTGCCCTCTGACATCACAGTGGCCCAGTTCATGTGGATCATCAGGAAACGCATCCAGCTGCCTTCAGAGAAAGCAATCTTCCTCTTTGTTGACAAAACTGTCCCCCAATCCAGGTGAGCAACAGGAAACTGCAGCATGACACTGAAATCTTAAAGGCAAAGTTGTTTTCTGTTTTGTATCATTAAACTCTGTCATTTGTGGCATGAAGCACTGAAGCAAATAGCCTGGGTGGGTGGTATAAATGTTAAATGCAGTGTATGGGCCACTAGAGACTGTGCAGCTTTTTGCTGATGGTCATTTCTGTTCATGTAAATTCTGGTTGGTTCTCATAATCAATGTTGAAAATATTTATTTAATGAAGCAGGGCAGCAAAAGCAGAGGGCCTTTTTAAACGAATACTCTTAAAATTATTTAAACAAGTACACAATACATTTTGCTGCCTGTCTAAACTCAGCTGCCAGTCTATTATGTACAAGTTCCTAAAACTAATGAAGTCTAAAGCAAGACCTCTGCAGTAAATCCTACAGTAAGGATGGTTCTTATGGTTTATATTTAGTTTTTGTGTTTTTTTTCTAAAACTGTTTCAAGCAAAACAAAACATATAAACCTTCATGGACTGTAGTATGAGACTGCAATAGTTTTAGCTAGACAGCCCCAATAAACTGGCAACTGAATGTATTGTTCATTTTGAATTCTTTTTATTGAACTTTTCCAACATTAATTCACTCAACACAACATGTATCACATCAAACAACATCATAGTTCATCACTAAGCTCCATACATATATGGAAAAATTGAAAAATACAGCAACACAAAAAAGAGAAAGAAAAAAAGATGGTGATGGTGTCAGACACCCTGGGGTCGGTGGACAGAAGTTCAGGGTATAAAATGATGTTCAAAATAGACTTTAAAAAATATCTGTACTGAGCCCAAAGTGGAGTATCTACATTTTTGAACCTTGAGATGTGCCATAACGCTTTCCACCCATTTACTGTGAGATGGTGGTTTGGTAGATTTCCAGTGAATCAGCACTAAACGTCGTGCCAATAATGACAGAAAGGCTAAAGCATCACCCCGTATCTCCTTACTACAAACAGTAAAGAATGTTTAAAACATGGCTGAACAGAATGGTACAAGACTTGGGTAGCTCCAAGATGAATGCTGCCGAGTGGCTTCATCAGTGATTTCAGTCCCAAAGTCTTTAGCCCACTGCTCCTTAAGGTGAGTCGAAGAAAAGGGAACCATTTCTTGAATTGAATTGTATAGTTTGAATATCAGGCCTGGTTGTAGAAAGTCAATTATCTGGCCCTGTATTAGTGGAGATGGGAAGGACAAAAACAGCTTCTTGACAAAATCTTGCACCTGGAGATATCTATAGAAATGGTAATGTGGAATTTTCAGGGATAAAATTATTGATTGCTTTGATAGTTACACTTACACACCTTAAGCCCTTCCTAAACCACAGTTGGAAGGCCGAATCTAGGAGAGATGGTGGGAACAGGACATTACCTGTAATAGGCATTAGAGACACTGCCTGCGTGTACTTGAAGTGAGATCTAAACTGACAGTGTGGTTTGTCATGTTTTTCTTGCTGAGAGGCAGTGGTGCAGATGATTACACAAAGCCTGCTCCATCTCTCTCCATACTGGTCCATTACTGTGGTAAAAATGTGATTCCCAGTAAATCACCTTGTGAATACTGGAGGCCCAATAATAGTGTAAAAATCTGGCAATGTCAAGCCCCCATCTGCTGTCTTTCCCTCTGGATATGATTTCCTAATTATTGGGATGGATTTGTTCCAGATAAAAGATGAGATACATTTATCCATTTCTTTAAAAGAAGACTTTGTGATAAAAAAAAAAAAAGGTATTGTTTGAAAGAAAAACAAAAACCGTGGCAAGATGTTCATCTTATTTAAACTCCCAGCTAAAGAAGTAGGTAGTGATGACCATCGATTTCGATCCTGTTTGTCCCTCTCCAGTGCTGGTTTCAGATTATATTTAAATAAATCTTTTTAATCCACGTGTTACTGAGATCCAGGCAGGTAAATGTGTCATGAGCTAGTTTAAATAGACACTTGTCAGTGTTCATGCAGTGTGCCTGAGTGTTAACTGGGAATACAGTGCTCTTTGACAAGTATATTTTGTAACCCCACATTTTACCAGAACTAGTAATTATGTTTTGGGGTTTAGGGATTGAGACATAAGTTTGGGAAATATACAAAATTAAATCATCATTTCTCATTGCTGCAACCAGGGGCTCAATAACTACATCAAAAAAAGGGCAAAATAATGAGACAGTGTTTTATAAATTTGATGGGGAACCCGTCTAGCCCCGGTACTTTAACTAAGTGTATTGTTGACAAAAAATAAAAAGCAATACGCGCTCTGACCTTCCCACTTGTGTGTACTATGTGCAGTGTGTTTATCAGTCCATCTGTGTCACTGAAAAGTGTGTGAGTAACCAATCCCCCTGTGGAGGAAGCCACACCTGTGCAACTCAATTTACACTGATAGTTTTTTTCCTGTCTTTTTTTTTACACTCAAAGCTGTTGACATGCTGATGTCGTGTAAATAGATGCAGTTTATCTGATTGATCTGACCTGCTTCACAGAGCTTTGTATGATACTCATGATGCTTTTCTTGTGGAAACTGGCGTGCACTTGCTCTTAGCCTGGTACTATAGTGCCACACTATGTCACAGCTGGATGTGGTCAGAAAGAAAAACAGACCAAACCTGACTTTATCCAGCTGTGTTGTTCAATGTTTGTTCAGGGATCCAACAGACTTGTCCCCTGCACCAAACAGTACTGGCCATGAGTGTATATACAGTTTATTTTTGGCTTTTTAGTTCATGTTGCCAAAAATGAAAAGTCATGCTATAATTAGCGACTTGACCTCATGTTACCCTAAAAGGCCTCCTATTAAGAGGCCCTGTGTGTCCATTGTGTTGGGTTTACTGGAGTAAAGATCAGAGTAGAGATACTCCTCGCAGATGAGTCAAAACAGGAATCTGGATGAATAGGAGCTGAAAGGAAGTACTAGAGCCACCACTTCCTTATTCTACCGACTGATCTCTGTTTCGTGATAACACAAGACTGACGCAAGAAACAATGAAATGTATTTTGTCAAAATTTTGTCAGATTCTGGCAAAACAAAAGAAAGTGCAACTCCCAAATTATTGCGCTCTCCTTACACGCTAGAATTGAATTGAAGTGTGATCCTCCTCTGAAGCTAACTTTAAATGATAAATGCTCCAGTATGGGCACCAGCTAGTCTCTAGCTTTTTCTGTCTGCTGTTTGGTGTTGTGTAGATAGTGTACCTGCTCAGTTACCGAGCCACCATCACTATCTATCTGGTTCCACTAGACTTACCAACAGCCACTCTGTGCAACCCCAGTGCTAACAGAGAGTTTTCCTCAATTGTGTTAGTTAACCTGTCTTAAAAATTAAAAAATATGTTTTCAACATGAGGCTTTGTGTGAGTGTAAGAGTACAGGTGTACAGGGTCATCATGGGCACCCTGGGATTTAACTTTTTCTCCAGGTCTCTTTTTTCATTGTTGACTATTTCCGTCGCAACGCTATGAATGTCTTCCAGGAGACTGCCTGAAAATGAATGGCTTTACCCCTGTATTTTTGGATGATATTGTGTGTCTCGTCTCTGTGTATTAAAGCACAATGAACAAAAAACAACAACAAAACAAAAAACAGAAATACTACAAGCCCCACCACCAAAGTTCCTGTGGTTTTGGACTGTACTGCCCCCTGAGCACGGACTTCTCTGGGGTGTAAAATAATGTCCCCAAAACTTAATTTAGACCCTGCTCCCTGCGGTGGCACAGTGTTCTTTCAAAAGTTCCTAGTCCCTGGGGAAAGTTCCTGTGGTGGAAACGCAACTTTAATCTGTATGCAGCACCTCGAGCTCCCTCTTAGTCCCTTTCAGAGTGCCCCTATTTTCCTCACTAAACAATGCCTTTGCAAACTTCTTTTTAAAAAACTGCTTGAGCTTGTTCCTTTTTCTGCCTGTTTTCCCTAAAATTGGTTATTCATAGATTAAATCTCCCATCTTCTCTGACGTCTTTTCGTTACTTTCACCTATAATGTTAGAAAAATGATGTAGGATGAGGACCAGTGTTTGGTTAACATAACATTTGACTATCATTGTTTAAGAGAAGGGTTTAGCAAACAGGATTTTTGAGGCTGATGTTATAATATATGGGAGTTAAAAATCACAAACAAGTCTGTCTTGCAGAATTGCAATGCATGGCAGACATCCAATAATATCTGCCATGCTTATTTATTGATTACCTAGAAATACTCTGGGATTATAAATTGCACGAGTAATGAATTCTTTATTGTTTGTATGTGTTGTTCTTCAGTGATGAGGGCAGTACGACCATTTTTGTATCTGCAGCATTTCTTGAATTGGATCGCAGTTTTCTAAATGTTTGTGCATTTGCTGTTGTGTGTGTTTTCCTCAGGGACGTCTGTAGGTTTTAGCATTGAAAGCTGATTTCTAAATTCTGTTGATCAGCACAAAATAACCACTGTTGGAGGCCTCTATCCTCACAAAGCCATACCGGAGATATAAATATAATTGATTCTACTTGACTCTGTGTGTTTTCTGCTGTGTGTTGCAGTCTGACTATGGGCCAGCTGTACGACAAGGAGAAGGACGAGGACGGCTTTCTGTACGTGGCCTACAGCGGAGAAAACACCTTTGGTTACAAGGCCTTTTATACAACACAGGGTTAATGCCTCTCAAAATACCAGTGTCTCACACATACACACACACACACACACACACACACACACTGATACAGTAGGACCCGACATATACTGGTGTACAGTGTTTCAGACATCGGCCTTTACGTGTATTACACCAGTAATGCACCTACACACTTGGCACAGGAATTTATGGTCAATTTTTGATACAAAAAAAATACACATTTAGGGTAAAAATTAACTACACTGAAATGCCACAGTAAGCAAACTTGTTTTAATTTTTTTTTTTGACAGGCTCAGATGATCATTAGTGTCAAGAAAAGCTTGACTTTAATGGTTTTTATTGTTTAAAGGTCAGTTGTAGAGAGAAATATCTTTAACACTGCCGTAAAATAACAATCACATACATAACGGGCATGTCAGATATCATTGATTTTCCAAATATCAACATCAGTGTTTAAAAAAAAAACTCTTAATGGTCTGACACACACACACATGCCAATCATCACACATACTCCATTTTCTTTCAGTCCAGATTTGTCATCACAGATATTTGTGTTCAGCTGAAGTGAGGAAGAAACCCTATAATCATGTGACTAGAATCATTAACCATGTTATGGATGTAATTGTATGCTCATCATATCATGTATAAAAACATCAGTATGTAAGTTTTAATATCCACAGGCACACCCAGCACTATGATAGGCTGTGAGAACAACTAGAAGTTTGTGAAAGAGGGCAGCTCGTACTATGAGACGGTGAATGATGGCGCTCAGGGCCAGGGACCAGCATCAGTCCCAAGGATGTTACTGAGTGCTTCCCAGCCTGACTTTTTATGTATTTGCACATTATGTTGGCTGAATGGATGTCAGCACCCCCCATGATTCAGACCCACGATGCCAACAGGAAGCCATGAACTGCAGTGAACAGCTAAAGAAATCCAACTATTTACTTGAAGTTTATTGTGTCATTACTTGTGATATTTTTTACATTGTTATCACGGGGCAACAATCTGAAAATTATAACCACTTAAAAAGGAAAACTCACTTAGTTCCTCTTCTTTCATTATCAATAGAGATTGGACCAGTGCAATCCAATATCATAATACAGGATGGATATTTACGTGTCATTCATCAGATATTGGACTCATGTCCCCAATCTGCATTCAGTTCTGAATTCCACAACCCTGCAAGTTTTCTATTTATACGTACTAAGCCAAGTAGCGTGAATTGAGAGATAAGCAGCATTTTTCTTCTATACAATACAAGGGAAGCATGCTCCAATTTCCAGTTTAAACCAGCCAAAAAATGACAGTTACCAACATAAGTCACCATAAACCGCCATGTTACAATCAAACACATTACACTAACAAAAAACAAAATATTTGCATTTTGGAACATAAAATAGCAAACTTAACCAACTCTTCGCAAAGCATCATGGGAAATGAGGGTCATCTCTCAGCATTATCTGGTGCTCATTGCACAAATTATATTACACATACTAAACAAACTTTCCAGCAGTAACAACAGCAACCATCATCATCATCATCAGATTGGCAGATATCCATTATTGGAATGGGATCAGAACTGAAAAAAACTTAGATTAGTGGATCTCTAATTATCAATCTCTAAAATTCTGTCCAAGCAGTGCTGTACTTTACCCATTCTCCCCGAGTCAGCGGTTTCCTACACTCCCCAGAATGCCTTTTAACATCCTCATCCTTTCAAATAACATCTAATATCAATAATGGCTGCATTCCATTTAGATGTTTGGTTCTAGGTTATTTGAAATAGTGGGGCAGATTAAGACACACCTAAATGGAATGGAGCCATTGTTAATGTTACTAATTTCATCTCTGTTGTCCTTGTGACAGTCCAAAATGCTGGATGTGACAAAGGTTTATTGAAGCCACTATTTGAATCTTAATTCTGACTGCTAATGTATCAGACATGAAAATTCAAAGTCAGTTGTATTTATGCTGATGTGATGTTATTATCATTGTTTAATTATCCAAAGAAAAAAGGCCACAGAGAGATGCACAGTATTTGACTTTGTCCTTGCCCATTATAACTTGCTGAAGTTTAATGATTAAGATAGATAGTTAGTTAGTTAGATAAGATAGTTAAAATAAAAGTGTGCAGAGTGCTTTCACACTTGTTAATGATTAAATATACATGTTGAACTTGCTTTCAATGAATCCTGTTTTTATGAGGACCATGTACATCACTGTAATTCATGTCTCCAATACTTCAAGTAAAGAGTTGCTCCCATCTTTGGCTGCACAGTTTTCAGACTTATAAAATCACAACCTCTTGTTATCTTTCTTCTCTTCATTCAGATGACTCTGAAGCTGACATTTTGGCTACAGCTGTAGTCTTTGGTGCTGAATCAGAGTATAACATCTGTATTTCCACCCTTTACTTGACCCATTAAAATATTCATATTTGTGCACCACAAAGCTAATTCAGGCTTTTAAACATGGTATGTAGATGTGTAATATATTGATGGAATGATATGATTATTCAGTATTGTTTTATTTCATCAGTGTTGTATGAATGTTAAATATATCTCAAAAACATAAAGGAATTTTAGATATTTGACAAAGGTAAGGTAGCTGGAAGACCTGACCAATAAAAATGAATGTAAAATGAATCGTAAGGTTTTTTTTTGTTTTTTTGTTTTTGTTTTTGTCATAATTAATATGTTAGTAGATTACTCAAAGTAAATGTACCCTGTGGAGCACTAGTCTTTGCATTTGTTTCACGCTATTCCACTGATCAACAACTGGTGTCTAGGGTCAAAGAAATGTAGCAACAGACCCACAAAGGCAGTGAAGAAATCAGTGAACATGAAAAGGTTTTTTGTCTTTTCCTTACACTGGGTGAAGAACAGTCAAATTAATTGAGATACTTGGTTATTTTATTGAGCATCACCATTTGCAGTAAATGTACATCTACAGTAGAAACAACATTTAAATTGACTTTAAGGAACTTGAATATTGTGTTGATTTTGGAGGCCCCTGTGGACAAAGTGTTACCGTTTCCACAGTAATAGCCAGAAAATATGTCAGAAATAAATTTATTGAAATAAAATTTTGTCCTGCCTCTTTTAACTGGCTAACATGCTGATTACTGTAACTTTACCTGTGAAAATATAAACACAGGCTCTTTTAATCTGATTTCAAGGAGAATCCAACCACGTGGCAGGCATTATAAATAACTATACAGCCAATCTTCTTGTGGATGGTCTCGTCAACTTATGTAGGTCATACAGCAACATTAGTATTAAAATGAGACTGTTACGCAACCAGTCAAAAAACAAGACCTTTAAATCTTTGAAAGTGTACTGCAGATTAATGACAATGTCATTAAATACAGTGTAAAACTTCCTGGTTATAACCTGCAACATGCTGTTCGGTATTAACCGAGCTGAATTGGGTTGCTACTTTTCAGTGGAATCTGCTGAGCTAAAGCAATAACACAACTCATGCTTAGTCAGACTTGGTGTCTGGACTTCGATGAAGGACGTAACTGTTATTCAGAAATGCGCAGGTTTAACTTAGTCTTTGTCTTTATGACCGAGTTAAGTGTCCCAGAGGACTGGAATCTAGACCCACATGAATTGGAAACACCCTGGTCAGGTTTATGGGTCATCGCAGGCTGAATACACACATATCTGGTAACTGGGAATCGAACACAGAGTCTTTTCCTGTGCGCTGTGTTTTCAGAGCTTGAACTCCAAGCAGCTGCTGTCACAACATGTTACACACATTGTGAAAATAAAACCATCATCTGAGGACACTGAAGAGCGGTCATCAACCTCTCTGAACAGCATGACAGAGCAGGGTGTCCTGCTGTTGCATCCTGGGAAAAAGTGGAAAGTCAAATATAGCCAAACAATATTTATCCAGATTGACCAGCTGACCCAACATGCGTTAGGAAATGAAGACTCTGGAAATTAGATTAGTCAGGTTTGTGCTTTTATTAAAAAGGTGAAATAATGAACATAATTCATTATAACCAGATTACTGACATCTTTTGTTTGAAACGAGTTTCACAGGCTCCACCATCCTGAAGAGACCAGCAGTTATTTTGACCTGTGACTTTCTAGTTCTTGCTTCAACAGACACTTTTTCATTAAACCTTGACAAGGACACTTCAGCTGCAGAGGGTGAGCTTTCAGTGGAAGAGCAGGAGATCTCTGTCACTGCGTGGCCACAGAGGGAAGGCCTGGCTGCGCAGCTGCTGCCAGGCCTCTTGATAGAACTGAGATGCCTTCTTGTAGTCCCAGTAGGTCTGCAGCTCTGTCCCCCTGCAAAAGATATACAGAAAAAAGCATGAGGCAAGGAACCCGATTAATCCTTACACTTTGTGTTTAGATTTAGATTTTTATGAGTTGCCAAGTTTTTGAGATATAGGCTATAGAGATGTCTGTCTTCTCTTGAATATAATGGAACTAGATGGCACTTGAGCCTGTGGTGCTCAAAGCGATACATTTATAAGGATGCACTTTACTTAACCTAGCCATAAAAGAAATACACACAGTAAAGGTTCTGTGTGTATTTCTTCCTTCAGAATTTTTGATTGGTCAGCACCATTCAAACACGCAAAATTATATTAAATTTTACTCAAAGTTTATTTAAGTGTTAATGCGAATCATATCGCTCGACTGATATATTGGCCAGGTTCTAAAAACAATCTAAAATAATGACAATCTAACGCTTTAATTAGCACATCTATATATGTGCACATATTTATGATTAATGTTCAATGTCAAGTTGTTTAAGCTAAGTTTATCCGGTTATAGATTAGTTTTCTGATTTTTTTTTTTTCCTTGTTAAATTGATTTAGTGTTTTGCAGTTGAAAGTTAAACCTGAGAGAAAAAAAATCAAATCCCTTCAAAAATATACCAAAACGCATCAATACTTGCGCTTTTCCAACTACAACATGTCCAAATGTTAGCTGTAAAAGAGACCAACTGTTGATAGATCAGCATGTGCCACCCCACAATCAGATTACTTGAGTCACTGCATTAAGAATAAATATGGATGGATTTCAAGTAGCTCACTGTTTTTTGTATTTTCAATAATTTATGTCCCATCAGAAATGCAGACAATAAAACACTCCCTGATACGTCAGTTGTCTCTCGTCACCAGACATACCATTGTTGTTGCAGATAGGACAGTCATTGTGCGCTGGGACTGGATGAGTGTGTGTGTGTGTGTGTTCTGTTGGTCCATCTGTGGGCCAGGCCGGACTGGGCTGGGATCAGGTTATCTGCTAAAATGCTGATAAACAGAGGGACCAGTGTTCTCCCTTTGGAGAGAATTCTTGGCTATCAGCACACACACAGACACACACACACACACAGACATACACACACGAAGCATGTGAACAGGGACAACCCCAGATGCAGCCATTGAGAAATGTGAGCACTAAATGTCGCATACAAAGACGCACACACACAGTGAATGCCACAGAAGCACACACAGACACAATTTTTTGTGTAATCTCAGCAAGCTATTTGACATCCTACACCGTTTGGAAAGAAATACCTGGGACATTGTGTGTTCAATCACAAAAAAAAGAGAGATAACCCATAAGTGCACATTCTGAAACAAAATAGAAGCCTTTGAGCCATTCATTAAATTAGTTTATAATGCTGCTGCTCGTGATGACTGTGGTACACACGCTTATTGCTGTTGGTAGTTTGCCCCGTTGTTGATTCGACATGCTTCAGCAACAGATGACATATACCCGAAAGGTCAAATCGATGAAAGCCAGACCATCATTCGGAGATCTTCATTAGTGTTTGGGATATTTAGATTTTATTTTTAGGCAGTTTGAAACCACAGAGAGATTATCAAAGAGCCTTTTGTCTGTCACCTGAGTGAGTCTGGAAGTGATGAAGGGTCAGTGGCCGATACCAGAGACAGGAAGGAATGGAAAAGCTCCAGTTTACACAGAAGAGACCTGAAGACACACAAGTGTGCACGAATGTCACAGAAATCTGGTCTGTGTGAGTAGTATCTACTGGTGACAAGCAGTTAACAGTGAAATGTAACTTATATTATAATATTCTGATGTATGATGAGAGTGTGTTGGCTCTACCTGGCTTTAGCTGTGCCGAGGGCCTTCTTCGTGACTCCATGTTTGTAGCCGTTGGCAGTGACATCTAGTGGCTGCTCCGTCACATTACACCAGCTGATGGCTGAGACATATGAAGATTGTATTTACTAGGGAGACTGAACAAAACAAACACTCAGCAAGATCCTAAAAAAATCACAATATGAATACTTTTTTCTTTGATGAATTTGTGAGGTGGAAATAAGGGTCCTTGTTGACTCTGCTGGGAGAATTCTGTCATTAACAAACTGAAAATATGTTTTGTTTTTTACACACACACACACACACACACAAGTTTATCATGTATGTGTCTTCCCTACAGTTAACTATGCTGCAGGGATGTGAGAGTTAGAAGAAAAATCCTATTTTTTTCCTAATCATGGATGTTTGACGGTGTGAATGCTGTTTACAAGTCAGAAATCAGTAATTACTCTGACTCCCATATGACATGAATGCAGCATTAGTGCTCCTTTCTGGTCATTGTGACATCTGTGTGTGTGTGTGTGTGTGTGTGTATGTGTATGTGTGTGCATGTGTGTTTGTGTGTTGAACCTACCTGCCCCACAGGAGGAGATCCGTCCTTGTCTGGCCTGGTGTTGGAGCTCAGTCTGACCCTGGCTGAAGGGGAACCCCAGACTGGACTGGAGCAACACCACTGGACATGCAGAGAAACCAGCAGGGAGGTTGGATACATGGGAGCACCTGGGCAGTACAGGAGGAGTACAGTCAAGAAAGTCAGCTTATTCCTTTACACTGAAGGCAAAATACCTCAAAAATAGCTCAATGCTGGTAAAAGTAACAGCAATTTATGATATATTGTGAAAATCTAAAACAGGACTAACACTGATGTTAAGAAGTTTAGTGACAGTTCAGCATCTGTAAATCAGGGATATTTTATTTAAAATCAACCATAAAATCATCAGCAACATATTTCAGCTTCCTTCAAAATGGAGATGGAAAATTTTAATATCCAATAAATGAAAAAAAACGTGCACCATCAGAAAACCAATATATTGGACTAATTCTTTTATCTTTTCAATTGTATTTACAACATCCTAGATGAAAAGAATAATAATAAAGTTTATGAGTATTTGATTTGTAGTTCTCACATAACATCTGTTGGGTCTATGTCCTTAAGCAACTTTCACACATTATTTATTAATACATGCACTCCTACACTATCCCAGCAGTGCAAATAGTTTACTTAGAATTTCTTTTGCACCACATATTCTGGCCCACACAAACCTCTTTCACAGAGGATCACTGACTTGTCATAACAACACTTCTGTTCTCATCAACCTTGTTTCCAGCCACAAAAGGTGCATACTTGTACACACACACACTGTCACAACACACGCACACACACAGTTCAGATGTTGTGCACGCACACATGAACATGGCTCCATTGTTCTGAAAACCTTCGCAAATATTTAATCAAGAGTTAAATTGTAACACTGATTAATCTCTATATCAGAAAAAAAACAAAAAAACAGTCTAACCAAAGCCCAAGGTGGGCTCCTCAGTGCTTGATTTATCTGACCAAAAGATAATTTGTTTACAATTATATTTATTAATTGACTTATTGTTTCAGCAGCACTACTCACCTTGTCACCAAAGCTCTGTGCATTACTTCATGGCTGTATGGACACTTGCCCACAACTACAGTGCTGAAGTAGAGCGCCTCCTGTAGGTAGTGAGACAGCAGTGCACCCTGGAAGCCAAGCACCCCCCAGCGGGCCATCTTGTCACTGCAGGAGAGGGACAGAGTCGGCTCTCCCCTTCCAGGCTTAACCCGGAGCACCCCTGTGCTATGGTACCCCACCCCAGGGTGCAGAGGGTCGGCTGGGCCCCCCGGGACACACTTGGCTCCTGTTCTGTGAATGTCTGGGACCTGTGAAGGCAGTCCAGCGCTGTCAGAGGGTCCCTTACTTTTTATCACCTCCTGCGCTAAATCTTGTGAAACAGTTTCCACAGGTGTTTCTGCAGAGTGACTCTGTGATGGAGCTTCACTTTTAGATGAATCTGAAAGGATGGATTGTTTTGGGTCTCCTGTGTTCTCTAGCTTTGTCCCTGCTGTCTCCTGTTCCTCCAAACGGGGCAATTTAGTCTTTTTCCCTTCAAATGGTTCCTCAGCTTTCCTTTTCAGGTCCCTTCCTCCATCAGTCCCTCCATGTTCCTTTAGAGATGTAACAGGAGGGCAGGGCTGAGGCTGGCAGTCAGTCATGGGGATGATGGAGGCGTCACCACCTGGAAAATTACAGGACATTTCAGACTGATTTCGACTTCCTAGTCAAACCACTGGCACAGGGACAATGTTCAGCTGTAGCTTTGGAAAGGCTGATACTGATATTTTTCGACTGAAACTATCTGACAAGAACAAAAGTCCCTGAAACAACATTTAGATCAACATGGGAGACTCAAACTTTTTTGTTGGAACTAAAATACAAAGAAACTGTAACAAAAATGAAAAACACTCAAGAAGCATAAACCAGTATATGGGATGTCCAACAACTCAGGAATCATAGAAAAATTTTACACTACTTCACACACAAAATATATCTAAATTTCCTTACAAGCTGCTGGTGGTCACATTCAACAAATTCTGTGAAACAGAGACTGGGAGCATACTGGACTCACAGGGAGTGTGACTGGTGAAGAAGAGGAAAGAAATTCCTGGCTGAAGCTTCCATTTGCCCTGCTGATCCCCCTGACAAAACACAGACCTGTCCCCGTCACTAATGGCCTTGTGCAGCTCCTGGATCAGGTACCTACGATTTCACACAAACTGGTTACAGTTGAAACACTTAACACTGCCCAAGTGTTAACAAGGAGCATCAGTGCCAACAAGCAACTAAGGACAGATGAACCTGAATACAAATACACACCTGATACATCCTCTTCTGGCAATAACTTCTGCGTGGCTGTCGTTAAGTACATCACCTAAATGAATGCAAAAATCAAGGAAATATGAAAGACAATTAATGAAAAAATATTAATGATTTTTACATTGGACTTAAACAAGTTACCATGGGTGTCAGTGTTTCCCACAGGCTGAGAATTTATTTGTTATACATCCAACATACAACTGCAAAACAGTTATTTTACTCCAAAACTAATTTCTATCTAGGGACAATAAATGCACCATTTCTGTTAATGTTTCAATCAATCCACACAGTGAACACTGCACAGAATACAGGACACAAGAATACAAAGAAAATATCTTGAGTGATGGAAAATCTATTTGGATGGGTTGAGCAACTAAAGAAGACAAAAAACAAACAAACAAACAAACAAAAAAAACCCTAATTCAGTAACAAGATCAAGAACACACACCATTAGGACTCATAGCTGTTTGCCCAATACATTTGGTCCCAGTTCCCAGAGAAACAACCTCTTTTTCAACTGTAAAAGAAAAAAAAAAGATTTGATTAGAGTGCCATTCATCACACATTTCTTCTTTATACTTACACATATACTTGTCTTCATATTCAACACATTTTCATATCCTATTTGACTGGCTTTTGTTCTATTTTGTTTTGGAGGTGCTATTTTGCATAGCCTACATTTAGGCACAACATTTTAAAGTATGTATTTTATTGAAATCATTCACAGTTTTGTCCTGGACTGGACCGTGCTCTGTTCTCTCTTTAAGTCTAAACTGACAGTAGACCTCTTTCCCATCAGCCACTGCGACATGAATTAGTATTATACTGTACTATAAATACAGGTATTACAAATAGTACTAATGAAGAGGTTGAGCTGCAGGTGAAACAGAGGCAGAGTGCTGCTGCTGTGCATGTTGAATCATTGTAAAAGGCTGTGCCATATAAACAGAACACAACCTTAACGTATCATTATTATAGCTGCTAGTATTATTTATGACACTACTGTTTCATATCAATATATCTGCCATGAAAACAGGTCATTCTGTTTGCTTAGTTAACAGTTACATTTACTGAAATGAACCGAAGTGGAGCTTGTCACTTCTCTTACATACATAATTTTACCAGTGCACATTAACGTTAGCTAAAAGTTACCACGTATTGCACCATGCATTAGATATGGTGGACGAATAATGATATTCAAATGAATGCACTTTTGAAAACAGAAAACATGTTGTAGCGTAGTTCATCCCGCTGTCCAACCTGTGTCAGAGTTAGCAGGCCGGGTGATTTTGACCACAGCGGCCAGCAGGGTCCACTCTCTGCCCGGCTCAGGCTTCCCTCTCCGGGGAAGTTGGTTGAAACGCTCGTAGCACAACCTGGCGATTTCATCCGCGTTCACCATGTTAACCCGGACAGGGACGCGTAAGTGGAGGCTGACGGGCATCACAAATATAATTTAAGTTAACATATTTTAGATCCCATACTGTCTAATGAACAATATATGCCCACTGTTGTGATTAAGTACGGACCGACCCGACTGCTTGAAAACATCTCGAGACAACGGGGAAGTTACTTCCGGGCCGAGCCAAGAAATGCTTTACTTTCACAATAAAAGTCCTTCGTTTATGAAGAACCGACAACCTCAATTGAAATGAATACAGTTTTAATAATCATCGTTAGAAAGTTAAAGTTAAAGTACTCGTACCACACTAGAAGTACTCTTTTACACATAAAGGTCCAGCATTGAAAAAGTTACTAAAATAAACTTAAGAATATGCAGGAAAATAAATGAAGTGCAGACAAAATACCCACCATGATTGTTGCACAAGCCTACTATATATCATTAGACCCAAATCCTCACTTTAAATCCTTAGTTTAGAGCCAAATTCACGTGCATGCGCACACCGTCTGAACTGGGCGTGAGAGGTGATGGTGTGCGTTTGCAAGTAAACAGCATGTCGGGGCTTCAGGAGACTTGGATTACACCAGAGAAGTATTAGACATTTTATGTTTTTATGTTGTTTTTTTTTTTACATTTGAAAATAGGTCACCATTCACTTAATTAAAAAATAAATAAATAAATAAATAAAAAATCTGCAACTCTATTTTGCTGTGAAACTCCAGATAATGACTGAATTTTCATTTTTGGATGAACTATCCCTTTAATGTAAATTAGAATTTTACTGTTATAATTAGTTTAAGGTGGAGTTCATCTTGAACTGTTTTGTATAGGATTATTTTCATTATGGATTAATTTGCTTATTATTTTCCCTATTAATTAACTGATTGCTTGTTTTGGCCGACCAATAGTGAAAAATTCTAAATTATTCAAGTAAATTAAAATCATTCAAATGAAAATCAGCAAATTCTCATCTTTTTGAAGTTGGAACCATGAACTGTTTTTGCATGTAAAATCAGATAATGAATTAATCAACATAATGTTTCAGTTGTACTTGTATAAACTGTAGGGTGGTTTAATTCCTAAAAAAACATATTTCATATGCTCATGGTATGTTTGTAAACAAAAATCTTAATTTGTAAAGTAACTAGCAACTAAAGGTGCCAAACAAATGTAGTGAGTCAAAAAGTACAGTATTTTCCCAATATTTTCCCTCAGGAAAGCACAGTACTTAAGTAAATGAACTTATATACCACCACTGTTAATAATTAATATATAACTAGCAATTTCATAGTAGTAGCATATAGTTGCAGTTGGTATTGTTTTAGTTTAAGTAGCAGAAGAAGTAGACTAAAACAGAACCATCAAAATGTTATTGCTACCCATCAAAACTTCAATGATTAAACCTCGTGACTCACACTGCCTTAAGTTTCATCACAAATGCCAAATTTAATACTCAACATTGTTCTTTGTATCTCATGGTTGATTGCACTTCCTTATGGTCAAAAATAAATAGTCATCTCATGATATTCATTTACAGTTTTTCACTGATGAAGCTTCCAAACTACCTCACATCTCTTCTCTCATTCAAAGCCAGTAACTACAGCACACGATCCAGTTCTTAACTTACCTTTGACATCCCTCTTCAAAGCACTAATGCTGGCAGAACTGGTCTTGTGTATTATGCACATTTCAAATGGAGTGAACTGCAAACTGAACTAACTCAGATTATCTGATTTTTTTTTTTAAATGATTTTTGTAATTGTTTTAAT
Organism: Lutjanus erythropterus; assembly: GCF_056507025.1. Taxonomy (NCBI): domain Eukaryota; kingdom Metazoa; phylum Chordata; class Actinopteri; order Lutjaniformes; family Lutjanidae; genus Lutjanus; species Lutjanus erythropterus. The sequence continues at coordinate 11,845,453 of NC_139329.1, forward strand.
TTTGTTCTTGTGTTTGTTCTCAGGCCTCTCTTGCAAAACATATATAAATAAAATAAATAAATATAAATAAAATACAATTCACACATTTAAGAGAACACCTCTAAAAACACACAACAGAACATAAAAAACATGTATATTTTTATACTGTACTACATGCTTTATATTTTGGATCAAAATTGCTAATGTATTACCATGTGAGCAGCCTGTTTATAGACTTAATTTTAATTACCTAATATACCGTTGGTTAGTTTAATCCATAACAGCACATCATATTTTTCAAGTTTATCAGAGTTTTTATCTAAACTCTTTATCTGCATAGTAACTCACTTTTTAATGAATGGTGTGATCAATAAAAGGTAAAAGAAAGTAACTCAAAATTGCTCTTAAGAACAATGGTACTTTGTTATTAACATTCTATATTAATATTTTCAGATACTACGTCATTCTTTTGGCTTTATCACAATGAAAGCTTCCAGGCCTTGTGCTTTGTCATTTGCTGTTTTGGTGAATGACCAAAACAAAACTCATTAGAAAAGAGTTAAAATAGCATACACTAATGTCGTTTAAGTAAACCCTGTTAATGTCTCTGCAAAAACAGGAGCAACACAGCTCAAGATTGAAATCTCATTTATTTTAGTTATGTACAGGAGAAAAATGTTGAATTTCACAAGTAACAGAAAAATAAAAAATAAAATCACATCTCATCTTTCTAACCTCTGTAACAGAGGTGCACTAGTTCTTGATAACTGCTCTGTCTCTCTTGTACAGACACACACATGCACTCATACACTGCCTCTCTTTCTGCCTTGCGCTCTGCCTTTCTCTCTCTCATTACTTTAAAATGTTAAAAAAATGTATTTCTCTCTGGTAGATATGTTACTGCATTTGCGGGTAGCTGTGCTGTTGTTGTGAGTTGCTGCCGACATTAAAACGATCCTGTTGTCTGGTTTTGGTGCGTTTCTAAGCGGTGAGTAAAGGTGTACGTGTGGGGGGGTGAGACTCTAGTCAAATATAATTCTCTGTATGTGCCATCCTGTCAAACCCACATAAACATACACATCATTTATATGCATATACACAATGGCATTAATGTGAGCAACCACACACACGTACACACAGGTAAGCATACACACTCTTCGTCTATATTCTTGTGTCTCCATCTTGCAGCTCCTACTTCATCCCCTGACTCAATTCACAAAAATGATCCTCCCCCAGTTGAGGGTCTATAGATGATGGGTGATTTCTCAGCCCTGTGATTAACAAATGTAAAATAATAATATCAATAACAAAAACAATCCCACTGAATTAAGTGTTCTCCTCTAGTCTTCTTGTGTCCTCGTGTCTCTTGTGTTACTCCTGTCCAAATCCCTCCGTCTCCTCGATGGCGAACAGGAGTTTCTCTCGGAGCTGCTCCAGGCTTCTGTAGGGCGGCAGGTCTAGACGATTGAAGCTGTGAGGATGGGACAAACAAGGGGAGACAGACAGGTCACTATTAGTCATTTGTCTTGCTGATCAGACTCTGCATAAGTATGTATGAATGTATTTTAATTTTTACTCTTTTAATCACCCTGGGATTAAGGTTATAATCCTTGAGATTTTCATGAAATTGCCCGTTTTTTTTAATTCTATTTCTGGTAACCATTTTGTCTACACTGGCCTGTCAATGTTTATACAAATCCTTTAACTCTCTCTCTAATATACAGTGATATTGCTGGCAGTGGACTCCACCATTCTAGTGCTACATTCACATGACCTACCTACAAAGAAAACAGTGCAGCATGTTATCCAGTGTTACTGTCCTGCGGCGTATAAGGGCTGGATTAAATTACTGCTGATATAGTGTAATGATGAGTAAAGGTTTGAGGCATTTTTGCCCCAAATCAATTAAATTCTATGAAAAAAATTAAGGTAATTTCATCAATGGAAAAAAACAACAGACAGACAGTAGTGTGATAACTTCGTGCTGAAATAGGCTACATTCACAAACAGATATGTTTTCCTATGAATTGATTCAAACAGGTAAACAACTGTTTGTCATTTGAGCACTGAAATTCATGTTTGACCTTCGGGAACAGTATGTACAACAAAATAATGAAAGCTTAAAGGTGTAATTGCTAACTTTTGGGAGCTTTCAGTCGCTTCTTACAGTCCTCTTCTCTTAAACAACATCACTTTGAAAAATTTCGGGTCTTGAAGCTTCAATAATTTTGCTAAACAATGTTTTCCATGAGAACAGATGAGGCAGCAGCTTACCATGTGTGGCTTCTTGGAAGCCAAGTCTCCTTCCCCACTTTGTCTATGCAGAACTTCTGGGGACCGTTACTTCCTGAGGGGGTAGAAAAAAAAAAAAAAAATTATATATAAAGTTATAATAATTGCCTTAGAAAAGCATATCTTAAGATTTGTTTTTCTAATTTCAACTATGATTTTAAACACCATAAATTATCAAATAAAAAAATATTAACTTCAGCTTAATGTACATTTCCACAGCATTAACTCCAGCAGTATGACACAGTCATGTTATACTCACTATGCACTCCTTTATTGTTCATAGTAGTCTCAGAAAAATGGAATCTCAACAAGTAAACCTAGTCAGCTTTTATGTCAAATGTCCTTATAAAGAACAGTGACACTTCGTGGATGTGGTTTGGATGTGTGGATCAGTGTTGTGTACCTATGAGCTCAGCAAAGCCTCCGACGGGCAGCCGACAGGTTCCTGTTACAAACTGAAGCAGACGGATTCTCTTCTCGTTGTCCATCTCTTTGACCACCTGCAGGAAAAAAACTCCATCATTCACTGCACAAACTCACATCAACGCTCACACAAACTGCAACACATAGACTTCATCATAGCAGATGTGTGTGTGTGTGTGTGTGTGTTTAGATTAACGCTTCTATAACGTCTAACAGCTCTCCAGTGTTTCCATACCTGCCAGAACCAGTGGATCTGCTTGCTGTTCTTGGTGTAATGTCTATAGATTGTGTTCTTCTGCCAGTCGGCCAAATCGATCTCCTGCATCCCACACAGCATCAGCTGCAACACACAAAAGAACATTTTAAAGTCCACTGAGTGCAGCTTTGTGTCCTTTATTCTTCATATTTGTTTGTGCAACTCTCAGTAGGCAGAGGACAACACAGGACAGGACAGCTTTAGCACAGTGAGTCACAGTATGTCCCTTTTTGACTCCAGACTAATTTAATTCACTGTCTCTGTTAGACTGAGCGTTGGCTGGGACGTGAACTCATTTAGATTAAAGCTCAGCTGCAACAAGAGTCAAGGAGAAACCATTCATCGATCACGATCAGGAGCAATTTACAAACGAAACCACGGCCTGCTCAGGAGGAGATTTTTCCAAAATTTAAATCTTGGAAAGTGTTTGTTGTAAAAGCTTACCTGACAAAAAAACAGGCATTAATTTTCACTAATGGTATGTTTTCGATGTTAAAAATCACATTATGCTGCTTTTTGTATGACATTTGATATATTAAGCAAGTTTTATTATTTATCAAAATAAGAAGAGTTTTTCTTGTCTTGAAGTACCAGGAAGTCGAAGACTAATTTATCCAGTGTAATGAGGAGAAAAAGCTGACAAAAATTGCTTATTTCTGATTAAACACAGTGAATGACGTGAAGGAAAAATATACTTAAAATAAAAGTCCAATAAGTATTTTTTTGGTGCAAGAAACTATAATTACATGGCAATAAAATGGGACTACTGAGAATAGGATTCTTACTAAACTTTCTTAAAAACTTAAATGTATTCTGAAAACTTAAATTCATTAAATTCCTTCTGACTTTCAGAGGACCTTGCTGGCCCTCTCTCCAGCCCTCCTGCTCCTCCTCACCTCCAGCTCCTTTTCATCAAAGTAGCGAAGCCACTCCAGAGGAACCACCTCGTTGAAGCCATCCAGGAAGGCTTTGGTCTGCTCTTCAACCCCGCGGGTGAACCTCCAGTCTGTCAGCAGGCTGAGGGAAGGAAGAGTGGTTTGGTCTCCATCGCTGACATCTCTCATATCACATATGACATATTTCATTTCATATTTTTTCTTGTCTGTCGTTTCAGCTGTGACAATTCTCACTGCTTCTGTTCACTCACCTGATGTACTCCTCCTTGTTTTCCTCAGTCACCAGCTCATTCTCTCCGTCATCTTTCAGCTGGTGAGTGGAAACCTTCCCGAGGATCTCCATGTCCTGTGCAAAATACAGCTCCACACCACACTCCTCCAGGTTGTTCTCTCTGGACACACAAACACAGAAGCACAAGCAAAATGTAAGGCAACAGCTTCTGATAGATGGATAATTCTTTAATATATATATATGTATATGAGCATAAAGTAACAATGATACAATGCTGTACATTCACGGGTGACACACCCTGTGTTACTTACTTGACCCACATGATGGAGTTATAAAACTCAGGGTCTATGGACTCCAGGTCTTTCAGCGTGGGTTTCTTGTCCAGCATTCGCTTGTAGAATGGCAGCGTGAAGCCAGTGTCGATGAACTTTCCATGGTACAGAGCCTGCAGGGAGCATTCGTTACATCAAAAAAACACAATGAGCGACGTCACCTAGTCTTAACCAGACCTGATAATACGGCAGGTTTGAGTCCCTGGATTTAAAAAAGCAGAAAAGTGAGCAAAGTATTTTTCATCTGCTGTAATTTGCGGATATTTTAGCGTTATTGTATGGCCACTGGTGACATATGGTTCATATTTGTGCTTGAAAACTACACATATATACTTCTCAGTCGCTCAGTGTTTGTGCTGATGATTCATTGGGGACTGTTTCATGCCCATTTGAGTGTTAGAAATACTTCAACGGCCAGTCACCTTTACAGGAAACATGAATGGGTCTTTTATTTCTGGAATCATGGCAGCCTTAAATAATTTTTCTCCTGTCGAAATCATTTACCAGAAAAAATTCCACACTTGCCTAAAGTTATTGAGACAAAACCACAACTGATAATTTATATAATGTCTGCAAAGCAAATGCTTAATCTGTGCATATTTCTACAGTTGCAGCTGCAAAAGGTGCCATACAGTACGAAATTGTTTCTGATTGGTCCATACGGGAACTGACATTGTAGCCGACTTCAAAATTACATTCTGATGACTTACTCTTTTATCCTTATTTTCATGGCGATAACTACAGGAGTCACTTGGATTAGATCATGATACGGAGACAAAACACTATGCTAACTGAATACACTCACACAGCTCCAATCATCATCTGTCCTTGGTGTGTGTGTGTGTGTGTGTGTGTGTGTGTGTTCACAAAGAGGTAGAGTGAGAAGACTCAGCCAGACGGAGCTGTTTAATGTTATAAAAACCACAGAGGGCTCAGAGCTGCGATGAGCCAAGAACAACACGGGCACCCACTGACTGACTCAGTCACAGTCTGTTCTGTCCTACTGTATTCTGACTGACCATGTGTCTGTCTCACAGCCAGCGAGACACACACACACACACACACACACACACACACACACAGACAGGAAGATTTATAGACAGAGAGGAGAGGGTGTCAGTGGAAAGTGAGAGGCAAAGACGGAAAATAAAGAGGGTAAAGAAAAGACGAGCTGAAGAAAAGGAGGCAGTAAGAGGGGTTTGGTTGTTGAGTTTTGGTAGAAACAAGCATCTTTATAAGGCAAGTCAGCAAAGTGCATTTTAGGACTAAATATAGGCAGCTGCTGGCGGGTGTGGGCTGGGTGCGGCAGTGAGGTCATGGTGTGGGTGAGAGGTGGGGTGGCAGACGGAAGGAGGGGTGGAGGGCGTCGGTTTTTGGGGCCTACAGCTTTCTGGACTTGATCCCAGACAGAGAGAGACATTATATATATTGTTATTACATATTGTTAAAGTATATATTGTTCTGGTGTATTGTAGTGTAAGACATATATTTTTACACACTTCTTATGTTCTATTTTCTCATAATTTCTCTATGCTTATATATATTTCTATTCGTGAAAGGGAGCAACTGTAATGTGACCCAATTACCCCTTGATGACAATAAAGTTTTTCTGATTCTGATAGTACAAACTGCAAATCATGTTACTGACGGTTAAAAGAATTGAATTGTACACATATTCTAAACCAAAAAGTGGTAGTGATTAAGACCTGTAAATCTGTAAAAATAATTATAGTGTCCATAGTAACCATAAAAAACAACAAAAATACAAAAACATAAAAAAAAAAACCAATTTGTAACACACATGTGGACACAACCTTTCTGTCTGTGTTGATTATTCAAAAATATCTGGATTCAGCTGTCACAGAGCAACTACATTAACCTGCACACAAGAAGAGGAATATAAAGTTTTTTTTACAGGATTCTCTGCATTCATATTTCTGTTTCCATCTGATGCAGTTCAGTCAGTTTAATGTCTAAGAGTTTCTGTGTAGAATTATGAAAAATGCTCTGAATGAGCATTTTGATTAAAATGACTTGGATTGTCCATCACAAGAATATCTTTTGTAAGCCACTCAGCAGCTGTGTGACTAAGGCAGCTTTCTTCCACCACACTGGAATGATTGATTTTATTGTGTGTTTGCTGCTTTATCTAAACTGCTATCCTCTTTTTAACACAGATGGTGGTGGAGAGTGGCTGAAAGGTAGACAAAAATCAGCAGACTCAGACATAAAGTGTTGCAGCTGGCATCTTTGCAAGCAGTGTTGGATACTTTCTAGACTGATTTTACAGTTGTGCAGGCAGCTTAGACAATATCCACCAGTGAAAATGAAACAAGTTGAGGAAGAAAAACGTTTTTGTCGGGTGTTTAACAGTTATACTTGTTAGGTTTGGTTAGAAAGCTAGTTTTTACAAACTGCTTTTCAATGTCAGGACAATGTTTGAGGTAGAATCTTCTGTTACAAAACTGAACAAAACAAACAAAGCTAGAGTAAAAAATTAAAAGAGAAAAATGAACTGTACTATGCCTGCTGCAGTGTTGTTTTAAAGACCTTGAATGCTCCTGAAAGCAAAACACATCCCAAGTATGATTTTAATAAAACTACTCCAAAGTGAAGCTCACCATGGCGATGAAGCGTCCGATGAAGCGGAAGTAAGTGAGATGGTCGGGATTGATGGAGGAGGCTGGGTTGATCTGCAGACAGTAGTTGTTCTTGCCAGCGTATTCGAACAGACAGTACATGGGGTTCAGCACCTCATGGGACAGCAGGAAGAACCACTCCCTGCAGAGCAAGGGGACAGAAGACATTAATGCTGGAGAGAGACATGTGAGTCTTTGTTAAGGCCCGAGAAGCTCAATCATTTTCCTTTTAAATATCTATGTGCATAAAGTTGGCACAATCATTTTTTATCAAAGCCTGGAGGGGTTAGTTTCATCGCTGTGAGCAGAGACATACTAGTTGCTGGAAGCAGAAAAAAAAAATTAAAACAACAACACAGGTACCAGGTAAAAACAGATGGAGAAAAGAAGACATAACAAATACAGAAAAAAACAATAATCACAGTACATTTAATCCTCAGACAGAACATGATCCACAGTTTAAAAAAAAAAATACAAAAAAGTGACAAGGAAACACAATAACACTACCACTTCAGAGGAATTATACTGTACGTTTGAATATAGTGGTAGATCAGATATAGGCTAAGCACAGCTGAGATTTTAAGTTGTCTTAATGGGAGACAATTCTGCCCGTTAGTTTGTTCCATTATATTAAAAAACTGTACTGTCTGTCAGTTTCAGGCAGGTCCAACTTTAAGTACAATTCCAGTGTTTTCCAGTGTTGCCATCCCTTAATGTCTCATATGATTTTTTTTCTAATTCTCTGTCTCTAACTAATTGTATCTAATTAAGAATTTTGAAATAAAGAACTTCCAAATATAATGAGGTATTCCCAGTAAAGCAGAGAATGTCAAGACTGGGCTCTGACTGAGTAAAATCAAATTACTTTGTTTAACTTAATTTAAAGCCAGTTTGGCTGTTACTTCAAATAATTTCGTAAAGGTTTCCAAATTTAAATTAAATTCTGAATTCCTGAATTTCATTTGGGGAAAGAGATGATAGTAAATAATAAACCTACAGATTCGGGTTTAGATTACTCTCATGTCAGACCAGTAACTTCCTGGAGTTTGTACTGGTTATCTGGTGATGATGCAAGGAAGTAACTGCACCCCGTCAAGAGATTTTTCTGCACGTAACTCATGTGAAACCAAAAACTGTTGATTTGTCACTTAAAAATTTCCCCCTAGTTCAAAAACAAATCAGATTTAACACGATAAACTTTAGATTTTGCTCCCTTTGAACAGAGCAGGCTAGTTTTTTCCCCCTGCTTCCAGTCTTAATGCTAAGCTAAGGTAATCTCAGGCTTCATATTTACAGATATGAGAGAAGTTATGACTGTCTCATCTAACTAAAAAAAAAAAAAGCAGAATTTTGGCTTGAATTAGAATGAGACACTCTTCTTTTAATCTAGGCTTTTTATTTATGGCAGAATGTTATCGACCTACTCTGGACAGTGGTAGAAATTAGAATTTGCAGTACATCAATAAATTTGCACACATCCCACATTCAAATTTGGCACAAAAATTATATGAAGACAAAACATATAAAGTGAAGGATAAATACACAGGGTAGAATAAAAAAAGACACACAGAGACCGTGTAAGGATGCATGTTAGAGAGAATAAGGGCCCACCAGCAGCACCACCACCAGCTGCAGCACCAGAACCAAGCACTCCCAAGGCCCCTGCCCTCCCCCTTGGGGTTTATGGGAGGGAGGTATGGACTGACGGACGGACGCAGACACCTCCCAACATCCCGTCCGTGGTTCTACCCTGTGGTAGAACAGCATGATGTCACCTACCATAGGGTAAAACCACTGACGTGACACCGGAGACAGAGACACAATGCAAAACCAAAAACAGAAAAAATGAGGTCATCGCCAACAGAAAAATAACAACAGATACAGGAAGGACGACCCGGAGCACAGCAGACGCAGGGGGGCAGGATGGATACATGTGATGGGTGGATGGAGGGATGAGGTGAGGAAAGGAGGACAGGAGACAGGTTTCAGGAAGCAACATTTAAAGGGGTATTAAGAAATTTACAGTATGGCCTCTGCTAGCAACCTGTGGTAATTTCACCCTCACACACATATTTCTGACACACCAATCTACTCTCAGACAAAAAAAAATGCTGCCAGTAACTGACTTAGAGGCTGGTTCCAAAGGAGGAGGAAGCTGATGCACAGATGGAAAAGTGGCAGGAACAAGAAAAACACACCACCACCAACATTAACTTTAAAATGTTACTGTAACATAACAGTGCCTGACAAAAAAACAAACAACACAAAACTGAAGCACCACTCACAAAATGACAGAATGAGAGGAGAGGAGAAAAAAGGTGTGTTTATTTTATCGTTGCTCTCACCTGGCTATGCCGCCATAGTCCAGCCCCTCCTCTCCTCTCATGATGATGTAGAGTCTGCGGCGAAGGTCGTATGGCTTCACATTCATGATCTGATGACAGGACATACAGTATATACATATATATATGATTAACAAATATATTAATTAGGGATAAATGATTTTGAAAAAGTATCTAATTGTGACCATTTTGGATGATCTTGACATTCCCTATGTTATTTATGATATTATCATTATTCTCTTTTTTATTGTAAAACATAATGATGATTATGGGGTGATTTTTGTGGGGATCTGAACACAACAAAAGTGTTTTCTTAAGTCTGTAGAATATGATGTGTGGGCCATTACATCTCTGCAGCATGACAATATTTATTTTAAAGTGGTATTTTGACACCTATTTTGCTTTTGAGAAACATTGTTTCATCCTGTGATTTGAAAAATTGGAGATTATAAATTAAATATATCAATAAATATTAATACTTTTTCATGTTTAATTTTTACAGGTGAGTGCCACCCTACTTATTAGCAAAATGGCCATGCATCTCCTTGTTAACTTATACTGTATATGTGGTAGAACAACATGATGGCACACAACATGTTATGTCACGTTATGTTATGTTAGTCTGCCTGACTCACTGATCGTTTATCTGACAGAAGTTTATGTTAGAATTTAGAATCTATGGCCCTGACCATGGCTGTGAAATATCAGCTGCTTAGCTGTGCAATAATAAATCTATGGTGCTGTCCGTGGTGCTGAAGTAGCAGTGAACGAACTCGGTCTGTCCCTTCTGCTAAAAATGAACAAACTGCCTACTGCTTATGAGATGCATGGTTTTTTATATTTCTACTGTATGCATTACACTTTACAGACACCTAAGTGTAAACAGGCTGATTAAAATTGTGAAAAATTTTAGAGCAAAATTGGAATTACATCCAGTTAAGTATAGTACAGTATGTTTATGGCCAATTTTTTATGTGTCAGAAATACTACCACTGAGCACATTCACATTTTGGTCATTATATTTATGACTTCATTTTACATAAACTAAACAAATGATGTTAATGTAGTGACATTTCAAAGCAGAGGAGATCTGAGTGTCTGACCTGCTGAAAGGAGTCCTCGAACAGTGTCTGTCGGGACACCGAGATCTTTACATGGCTGGGCAAGGCATTGGACTGGAAAGAGACAAAACAAAAATAAGCTGGACTTAATGTAGAATATGCAGAAATTAGTTGCAGGCTTGAATTAGTAGGGGCTCCAGAAAAGCCTTATGGGACACTGATAGCTGCTGGGTAATACAAACCTCTTAATTCTCACCTCTTACTTTAACCCTAATATAGTTAACGTATATATAGTATACAGAACATGGATGCTTGTGTCCCTTGTGTTTTAGCTGTATAATCAGTCAGAATTTTGGCTGCTAATATAATGCAATTCATAATTTTTTACGAAAATATCGCCAATATGCAGCTTTAAGCCAAAATATTCTGGTCTCCTAAACCATAACTGGCTCTGACATCAGATAACGAAAGTGCTTATTTTCTCACTGACTGTTCCTGTAGAGATATCCAGCCAGGCAGATAGTTTCTGTTTTATTTGCTAAGCTTTGAGATATCTGCACATAAAATTCCATTCACTTTCACTCTATTAGGGCTGGAGGGTTGTGTGAAAAAAAAGCATGATAGATACAAGTTATTGTGAAAATATGTTTTTTCATATCTCGGGTGATCAGATTCAAACTCCAGTAATACACATCTACAGAGAGTTTTATTGTGGCTTCAAACTCCAGTTAACACTTACATGGCACAGGAAACGGAACTGGTGGTATTTCCACCTGAAGCTGCGGTCGTATGCACCAGGTGAACCGCCCTGCCGTGACCTGCACAAAAACACACATTAACAGAGAGAGACGAGTCAAATTTTATACTATTTAAGCAAAATCTATGGGGAATCCTGATTGAGTATGCCCAGAGTTAATATCTAGAACTAATAAGCTGACGGCCTTGGTGTCTCTTGTTTTGGGCTCCTTTAAGACGCCCTGATGTTCCAGGTTGCGGCCAGACACTCAAAGTAAATATTAAATTCACACCAGCCATTCTGTTCTAAATAACGACTCAGAGCGTCTGGGTCTCAAAGACAGAGGTGAGTCCGGGCCTGCAGCTGTGTTAGTATAAGCTCCACCAACCCACTGCACACGCACGCTGGATATGTGCCTTGTCAGCACTGGAGAGGCTGAGACACAGAGAGGGAGAGAGAGAGAGTTAGACAGATAAAGGGAGGACGAAAGGAGAGAGGGTGAAAGGAGGAGAGGCTCTAATGCATTGGGTTTGTGCTTGCCGTGCTGCCAGGCACATCTCGGTTTAGGTTAGGAAATTAAGACCGCAGCGGCAGAGCGCTGGCTATGGACACACACTCCTGCAGGATCCAGTGTAAAAGTGAAGTGAAGACCCATTTAGAAGCCCTCCATGACCAGCGGCCTAAAAATATGTTCAAATATCAGTATGAAAAGCAGCTTGCAGATGCGCTCACACACACAAACACACCACAAGCTAATACACACTTGCATGCCAAACATCAGTGGAGAAAGGCACAAACATCAGCGCACGCGCGTCCACACACACATGCCAGTGCAGCCTGCAGCGGAGCTGTTGTCGCACATCTGCACATTCTCCTGACTTTTGCGGTAAGGTTTCACACTGCTTCAAGGCAAGGCGAACATCCACAGGCTGAGGGGAAGAGGTAGGTGTGTGTGTGTGTATGATATGATAAAATAAGACTTGAGTTGATTCTGTCTAGCCCAATGAAATATTTTATAACAGGTAAAGAAATGAGAGGCAATGGATAAAACATGGGCTCAATAAAGATGCTGATAAAAAATAAAAAGATGATGTACTTTCGATTAAGATACAGGTTTGACCTTATTCATGATCTTGTAAGGTTTTTATAAAACGAGGGAACTGTTTAAATTAATATTTGCAAAGCAGTTATGTCAGACCTAGGCAAATTCATTGAGCAATCATTTAAAAAAAGAAAAAAGATGTTGATTTACATCACTTCATTAGTGTTGTTTCATGACCTGAATGACAGAGATCACTTCTTTAGAATGTCTTTGCCTCGGTCTGTGACATACTCTGTTTTTTTTTTTTTTTAAAAAAGCAGCTTTGGGAGGAAGGGCTGAGAGAATATTTACCCTGACTCAAACCCGGGTCGTGGGTCTTTAAAGGTGGTGGTGCGCGAGTTGTGGTCCACAAAATATCTGACTCCCTCGGCGGTGTACTTCATCTCCCAGCCCGGGGGCAGGGGGTGCTCCTTGATCATCCTGCAACAGGGAGAGGGGCAGTGAGCACGGTCCCAGCCGGAGGGGCCCCGTCCTGGGGATGAAACTAACACATCTCCCCGCCAACCTGTGGATCTAAAGCGACTAAAACAAAACCCTGTGATGGTACAAAATTTCACAGCCGTGCTAAGGTGGAGTATTATTTTACTATTATTGTTACTATAATTATTATTATCGTTATAATAATAATAATTTTTATTATCATTATTATACAGAGAAGTGACTCTGAGCAGTATTTTTAATGTGTCCACTAATTCTTTGTTCAACCTTTTCTACAGTTTGTGCCTCTCATGTATTATTATTATTGTTGAATTAAAGAGAATCAGTTCGTATGAAAAATAATTCTTTGAGCCATCTTTGAGAAATCACTTAGCACTGATCTGAAGAGATTTCCAGAATTCTGAAAGACTCTTCCAACCATCTTGATGAAAAAATAACACATTTCATCATCACATCACACATCACATTCAGGTTCACACTGTCCAAATTAGGCAAAAGTATATGTAATTTTATTATTTTTATTACTATTATTTTTGTTTCTAAATAGCTTATCATGATGCAGATGGTTAGATGAGTCTTTGAGGATTCTGGAAATTTCTTGAGAACAGCAGGCAAAGGTCAAAAAACTTGGATCTGTGATGTGAATGTACTGTTAACTGACAAAAGTCACAAACTGGGGGCTAGTTATCACAGCTCCAGCTAACCCATACTGTAATGATGGCATATAGATGCCTTGTAAATCTAAGAGCCTGGCCATAAAACAGGATTGAAGATTCAATCCTGTCATGAAATTTACTTCATCTGACCATCAACTGGCTGACAGAGGTTCAATTCGAATGAGTGAGGTGAAAGGAAAATAATTCAAAGAGCTCAGAAAGAGGTTAAATGTCAAAGTAATAGAGGGTGATGCCAGAAAAAAATGATCAACTAAACAGTAGATATGTTGTAGAATATCAGTCCAGAACCCAAAAAAATCCAAATTCATCTCTTGATGTTTGGAATTTGGGGAGCAGTGAGATGAAGTACATGTGGGGTTCCCACACATGTACAAGTTGAAGCTAATTTTCTTTTGATTTGATTGTGTTCAGTTCAGAACAGTCAGTTTGTAAAATGACTTCTGCCATGTTCCTATAAACTCTAGTCTTAACATTTCCTTGGACTGCCTCAGAAAATGTGTCAAACGTTCATCCTTTCCTTTGTGCCTCTTTAAAGTCCTGAATAATCCAGGAAATCCCTGACCAGTGGGACGTATTGTAAAGCAGATGATGAGTTTATCTTCTTCAGTACAAGCAAACACCCAAAGCGACGTACCATCTCACAAGCAGGCACACACATGCACACAAACTAACACACACACACACATACATACACACATACGCACACACACTAGTACTTTCTAGTTCACAGTCTCACCCTTGGGTCCGAGGATCATCCCACTGTGTCGTCCGTGTGTTGTGGTTGACAAAGTACACCCTGCCATTGTCCTGACGCTTCTCTGTAGACACAAACAGAACAGTAAAAAGAGACTTTTATGGAATTTGTGATGTTTAAAGTTGGAGGATTTTGAAAAACATGAAATAAACAATAAACAGACAGGAATCAGGGGGATCACCTGAGTGTCTCTGATGCCAACAACTGGGCTAACTCTCTCTTTTGGGACGAAGAGAAAAAAATATCTCACCCCTGTGATAGAAAACCAGCAAGCTTGTGTGATATTTCACTGTGGCTTGTTTCGAATACCTCACCAGGGTAAACCTATGTGTGTGTGAGTGTGTGCTAGTATGTGCAGTGTCAAGGCTGTGGTGGGGTGTTTGAAAGTCAAAAGTGACCATGTTTTTAGAAGCAAATATTAAACAAAGAGCCAAGATTTTGTTTCTAAAACGGTAACAAATAGCTGAACGACTATATAGGCAGCACAGAATAGTTTTATGGAAGCGTGTAAAATGTTCTATATATAAATGTGTGTGTGTGTGTGTGTGTGTGTGTGTGTGTGTGTGTGTGTGTGTGTGTGTACGGTGGGCCACTGGTCTCATGAGAGAGTAGCTGGTGCCCCATCCTCCTCCCTCCATCGCTCTGACATCTTTTTCTCATTAACAGGAGTGTGCGGAGGGCCCAGAAACAGTAGTGCTCACATTGCAACTCTTACTAGCTTTCTCCTTGACTCACGCCACCCCCACTTTACTACCCAGTTTGAACCCCCCTCGTCATTTCTAGTTCCTTTCATTCGCCACTGTCTCTTTTCCTTCTCCTCCATCTTTCCCTCTTCTCTCCCCTCTTTGTCTTTTTGAATCCGAGCCTAAAAAGAAAAAAAAAAAAAAAGCGAGGGAAGCGACCGCAGATGAAAAAGAGCGCGCCAGAGAAGCGAATCTGAGCCAGTGATATAATTGAGGTTTTCGTCTTGAGGTACCGCAACATGTTGAAAAGGCATCATGGCAGGGAGTGAGCGTTTTTGGAGAGAACATGGCTGTGTGATGGAGTCTGTGAGAATGTTGGTGGGACAGGAGCTGCCAGCAGTGTTCGTTTATGAATGAATGAATGTACGTGACATGATTCTGCGTGGATCCGATTACATTACTCATTTGGGAAAATGTTGGATGATGAAGAGTCCCATCAATAACGTAGCCTCTGTAATTTGTGGACTTTAGAGTACAGGCAGTGCGTACAGTGACGAATTAGACCAACATGAGCAGAGTATTGAAAAGAAAACAACGGACAATTTATCCAGATTTTTAACGATGGAATAAAAATCAAGACATAAATCAATCAATGTACAACTGATCTGCTCACTTGGGACTGTGAGGAAGAGACTCAACAGCCACAGAAGCAGCATCATTTCTGATGTTGCGTAAAAGCTTAATATCACCAAAAATGTGCTCAGACTTCTGAGAGGAGAGAAAATGTTGCCATACTACAGACATTTCACCCAAACCTCACTCCCTCGCAGCTACCTGCAGAAATGAAAAGCACATTCTGAATGACTTAAACTGAGTAAATCAAGATCCCACTGTTTATATACTGACCAACCACATTGCTTGACTGTTGACTACTGGCAAGAGTTGTCAAAAATACCGACACACTATTCATACCAATAGCAAGGGTTTCAGGTTTTGATCAAAAACAGCTCAGACTAAAGAGTCCAGTCATGACTGATCAGGTTTACTTCAACACCAGACACCTCCAGCAGGTACAGAAGACTGCCCAAAATCCAGTCTGCTGACAAAAGAGCCAAACCTCGAGATCATCACAGCAGTTCAGCACCACTCACTTTGAGAATCTTTGCCTGGAGTGTATGCAAAAGGAGTGTGTTAGGCAAACTTACCCCATCCAGGAGGCAGCGGGCCCAGAGGATCATTTTCCACCGGAGCACCAGACGGCTGAGGAAGAAACAGAGACAGAGACAAAACAAATCCAGTTAGGACACCTTTCTGTCTCTCTCCTCTTCCACCTCTGTGCGCAGCTTTCTCTCAGTGTTTGTCCTTGTTGTACGGCATGGCCTGAAAATGTGTGTCCAGTCAGTTTCTCACCGCCGCATGAGGATACGGAGGATGAAAGGGTTAAGAAAAAACATCCAAAAATACAGAAATGAGGGGAAAAACAATGACAGCGCAGATGAGGAAGAAAAAAATAAGACATAAAAAAAAAACTCACTCAGTAAAGGTGTCGCAAACGTGGACAATCAAGTCTTCGCTTGACCCTGCTAACTCCCAAAACCAGGGATGATACCTGTGGGTAAGTCAGGCTGGCTGAAGTATGTGAGTGTATGTGTGTGTGGAAGTGTTGAGGGCAGAAAGGGGTGGGGGTGGCTCCTCTCTGCTGCAGCGGTAAGGGGCGACTGAGGGAGCTGGCCGGCTGGTAGCTCGTATGCCTTCCAAAAACTACACGCTCGGTAGGAGGATAAAACAACAACGCTGTTCCAATGAGCTCACTGGCTGGACGCAAGCCCCACCCCCCAGCTTCCCGCTCACCTCCTCAAATGCACCCCACCTCCTCCTCTACCCTGGCACCCCTCCCTACCCCACCCCGAGGTCCTCCTCCTCCTCCTCTTTTCTCTTTCTCTCTTCTAGCACTCCTGTGAAAGTAGGCAGGGAAGTGTGATGTCTGAGGAAACTGAGGGAACATTCATGCTTGCTCCAGACTGGACACCCCTGCCCCACCCACCCCGCCTCCTCTCCAGCCACCCCAACCCGCCCAGGGCCTGACAAAAGGCACCTTTATTCACCCTGGGCCTGGAAACCACTGTGGGGTTTACTCAGCCTGCACTCATATATACACACACACACACACACACACACACACACACACACACTGAAAAAATGAGAGTGTTAGTGTGTGTGTGCCACAGTGTGGAAAGTTTGTCCATGGCAAACAGTCAATGTGTATGTTCTTATGTTGGAATAGACACACACACACACACTCACACACACTTGAATATATTAGCTTGAGTGGAAAAGTAGCTGAAAAGACGCTTGTTAGGAATTAGCGGCCGCTGATGGGTTTTCATGCTAAAAGATGTTTATCAAACAGGCTGGTTTAGGTGTGTCGCAAACAGCTTCAAAATCATTAAGTGCACCAGTAAGCAGAGCCCAAACACCTCTAACGACAACATGTCACACTGGTTGATGTTGTAGTGGTGCTGTAAATAGAAAGGTGGTTACACAATGTGGTAATTTTAAGATGCCAAACAAACATACATATGGACAAAAAAATCAATTATACATTTGGAAAACCATCAAAATATGTAATTTTGGTGGTTTCCCTGACTAATGGCTGCTTTGGCAGCACAGGTAGCACTTGTTGTCCTTTACTGGTTACACTGGGGTGCAAAACAAAATAAAACAAAACAAAACCACCACTTTCCAAATGAAAGCTGGTGGACCTTCAAAGGGTTTTTTCCCTGAGACATCTTGCACCACAAAAGTGATGATTATTTTCTGAGACGCCATAAAGTAGAGCATTATCCATCGAATGTCAACGTCACTTTACGCAGCATTTCCCAAAAAGAAATGTGACTGTGCCCATTTAAAACGGCTCTGTCATGGAAACTGTGAGGGAGTTGGGATGGAAAGGACGGGGCCTGTTGGAGGAGTGAGAGTGGGCACATAACAGGGTTAAAGGGTGTGTGTGTGTGTACATGTGTGCATGTGTGCATGTGTGTGTGTCGCTCCCATCGACAGCCAATCTATGCCCCAGCGCCCCACCCTTATGGGTTTTCTGTGACTAAAAAAGGTAAAAGGAGAATATAATGATATAAAGACATGATGACTTCATCCTGGCTCTGACCATTCAGCTCCTCAGCAGCTTCCAGACAGAGTGAGGCTGGAGGGAGGAAAAGAAAGAGAGACTGAGAAAACAAGGGAGGGAGAGGAAGAAAGGGAAAAGCAGCATGTTGGCAGAAATGTGTGAAATAATGGCTGGGTGTTAGGGATCTGGAAGGAACATGCCATAAAGACCCGTTTCAAGGCCGGGCACCCACAGGTGAAAATGGACATTTCAGCTAGTTGCTTTGAACATGTGTTTTGTTAAAAATGGCGTGGCTTCAGAAGATATACAGACATATTAGTAAAACTCAAAGTAGCCATTAATACAACTGTAAACACTTTTGTCATATTCCTGTCGCAAAGACGATTTCACACTTGTTTTCAACATCTGGTGATGGCAAATCTGTGTACAACAGGAGAGAAAGTAACTCACAGGAGTCCAGTAAACTTAAGGTCAGTGAGTTCATCAGCCATTCAAGCACTTTGAATACATGGGAACTGTTTCGGATTGATTTAGCTTAACAGTTTTTGTTTAAATATCCTTGAAACTTGTATTATCTCATCTAATATTAAATGATGCGCACTTGCTCAGTGTTCATACAAAATGCATATTTCTAACAACAACAGTTAATTATGCAGAAAGAAAATATTTCGCTGGTGAATATTTGCATTTCCTGCATAACTCTTTCATTTCATTTGAAGTTGAGGTTCATATTTTAAACAGTGGGGTTTTAAGTTAGAGATCCACTCACTATATCAGTGCTTCTTCAGTATAATTGCAGGCAGACTGCGGTTAGACTGCAAGTAAAGACTATTTTATTGATTAATTGATTAATTGATTAATTGTTTGCTTTATAAAATGTCCAATAAACATGTTGAGAAATGTTTCACCAATGACAATCTCAAAGTCCCAAGGTGATGCTCTAAAATCATTTGTTTTGTCCAGTCAACATAATGACATTCAGTTTCTGATCACAGAGGACAAAAAGGCAACAAAACCTCACAATGGAAAAGCGAGTGAACCTTCGAGATGAAATTTTACCGATCTATGTGTCAGGGTCAAGAATGAACTTTTATGCTAAACCTTTGCAAACTGTACTGTCTAAAAATTTGTCAGGAAAATGACTCAAGGGAAGAGAGAGAGAGGGACAGAGGAAAAAGTAGCAGTGGCTGTGAGACGCAGCTCATGGAGGCTATTAAAGTACTTTAAACCCCTCAGCACCTGATAACCACAGTCTGCATTAAAATTTGTACTCTTTCTCAGAGCCATAGCTCACAGCAATGTTGAACATACTGTAATGTTAGATTCAATGTAACTTTCTGAGGACAGCATTATCTCAGATTTCAACTGTATATAAATGTCCATCCTAAAAAAAAAAAAAAAAAAAGATTATGTCCACAGCCTGTCAATTTTAATGTAATTGTAAAACGCACAGTAAATCACACTGATAGAAGTTTTTCTTTCTTCTATTCATAACATAATCTTGACAAAGCCTGCATCAGTGCAGCTTAAATAACTTCTGTTCATTGTCCTTTCATGGCATAAACCACTTACAAATGTGCTTTATGAAAATATGAGCCCTGACTGGTTGTGTGTAAACATGAGTGAATGTGACATTCAGCCGTGCGGACGTGTGTGAGTGATAAAACACAGGGCTGATTCAGGTGCTGCTGTTAAGGGTACTTGTTCCAACGAGAATGGACAGAAAGGTGGAGAGGAGGGAGGAAGAAGGAGGCAATTGAGGGAAAGTGAGTGGAGCAAAAGACTGATTTGGGGGCAGAGGATGAGGAGTGGTAAAAACAGAGAAAAGAAAGAGGGAGAGGGTATCTGAAATGATCCAAGATAAAATATATATATATATATATATTTTTTGATGCAATGCAGAAAAGGGTGATTTTGAGAGGGAAATGGAGATTGGGGGGATTTTGGAGAGGCAACGGAAAGATGGAGAGATGGGAGGGGGTTGGGTGGGCGGCGTTAAAGGAAAGGATACAAGTAAAGAAAAGGGGGACTGGTAGAAGTGAAAAGAAGGGGGGAAGAGAGAGGGGAGAGCCGGAAACTGCAGTTAATGACTGTGAGGCTGCTCTCTCTGGGGTTTCTAACGAGCCGCAATTACCCTGCAAACACACACACACACACACACACACACACACACACACACACACACACACACACACACACACACACACACACACACACACACACACACACACATACACACACACACAAATGCACACACATATGCACACATGCACAAAACTATTTTGGACTAACTAAAAGTGTACTACAAGTAACTGTGTGTAACTATTGTAAAAAACTCACAATGCATGCACACTTTGGTGCTTGTGTTTACGAGTTTGCACAGACACAACCTTAAACTCTGTTCATGTGCATGAGTGTGTATTTATCTGTGTGTGTGTCTGTCCATGCAATGCGGGCACCGTTACAGCGCCATGGTCCATTTAAGGGGACGACCGGCCCCTTGACCCTCTTTGGTTGTCATGTGCAACAGAAGAGAAATGACTTCAACGTTACAGCCCTGTGAACACACTTTCTCATACACACACAGAGGAGGAGCATGTGGTTTAATAGTAGGGACCTGGGATCTACACACACATCAGCATTCACATCAGCACACACAGCAATACAGAATCACAATAAATTAAGCTGACTTTCCTGATTTTTAATGGTGATAGAGGATGGTAAATGATTGTTCCAGTGTAGTTTTTTGTCATCGTTTTGGAGGCATTTTTTTTTTATAGCATGTCCATCTGTCCACAGATGAGAGTGAGAGTGTCAGTCGGGCAGTAGAACATGTGGCTGTTTTCACAGTTAAACTATGAGCTCTTTTGTGTGTGTTTCCTTGTTCACACACACTGGGGCCATAAATAGTCGCCGCTATCAGCAGTGTGGGCATTCCAAGACACAGCAGTGTACTATCAACATGGAGGGCAGACCTGCCTATTGGCTTTTCTCACACACACTGAGGGAAAGGAGGGAGAGGAAGAAGGGAAAAAGGCAGAGGAGGAGGAAGGAAGGAGGAGAAGTTTCCAACCCACAGTGAACCTGAAGGTTTCTATCTCAATGTGGACACTGTGTGTGTGGTGACTTAAAACACCTGAATTAATCCTGACAATGCTATGATTGTATTTTGTTCATTTAATCATTTGTACATCACACAAGAAATCAAAAAACAAAAACGACACTGGAAACATCTACATACAGGGTCACCTGGTCATCAAATCAAGTACTCATCTCTGCTTTAAACTATAATCAAAATGGATCACAATGCTGTGAATGAATGAGTCAGAGTAATACTTAAAATAACAGTAAACCAGAAATATTATCTATTTATTTATTTACACTTTATACAGTAAAGGATGTTTTAAAATCAATGTTCCAGGTGCTTGGAGGCCCATAAGACAGAGACGAATAGGGTTAGGTGTAATTTTAAATTGTTTAGCCTTTTCTGTGGCAGAAATGCAGCAACATGTAAACAGATTCTCTCCATTATCTGAAGTCTAAGGAAACTTGTGAGGCCTAGGCCTTGATTCATTCTTGCATTACTTATGTATTTTATAAAAAATATATCTAAATGAAACTATACCAACTATACAATATGATTTAACATGTCCACTGCATTGTAATTCTTTTTAATAAACCTCTTGCATGTTTTTAATTTTGTTCCTGCAGCATTTGTCTATGTTGAATATAAACACTGTATCTACAAAGTTGTGTTCTTCTGTTCATTCAACAAAATCTTCTCATATGTGGTGTTTTATGTTGTCTTAACACAAGCAAATGTACAAGATCTAAAAAATCTGAACTAAGATCTAAAATTGGCAATGCTATGATTTAGTAAAGAAAAAAGGATCAATAAATAAAGAAACACAACTCAACAAAGCATTTCAAGTCAGCTTTGGTACTCTCAATAATACTCAGGAAACATTTCATTTGGTATTAAGGTTTGATATACTGAAGCCTTCATATTCACATGATTTTAGTCTTACATAAGGATGTGAGCTGTACTTTCCCTGCTAAAGGGCAGCATTAACAGAAGGCTGTTTCAGTTACAGTAATAACACCAGTGTTACAATCAATAAAGTAAACAGAGTAATATTATCACCAGTCCAAAATGATCAGCGGCCAAGAGCTACTGTAAATGCCAGTGGACAATAAATCAGTTAAAGTTAGCAGCTACACCACTACCTGCTCACATTTTGTGTTAAACTTTTCACAAAGGACTACTGTTTCTCTGCTGCTTTACATTTAACTGCACAGATGTTTGATGAGGGTTTATGTTCAAAGCTCAATTACTCTTACTTCAATAACGTGGCTGAGTAATAAACGATTTCAAACCGTTGTTCAAAACTTCAGCACCGACCACAGCAGCCACAGGCAGACACAGATACTTTATGATGATGGGCTCAAGAGTGTAAAAGGAGGAATATTTGGGTGTGAAATTGCATGGAAATTGCAAATGTATGGAAAAACAAGTTTAAAAGAGGGAGGGCAGGATGATGGCGCATGGTTAAAAGGACTGACAGATGATGAGAGAGTTAGAAAGATGGATGAAACGAAACAAGTTAGGGTTATTTCAAAGTGAGATACATAGAAAGACATAAAAGACAAATGCAGTTGTAGACCAGGACAAATGCATGCACAAATTTCATAAGAAGTAGCACAAGCGCGCACACAAAAACACATACACCCACAGAGTGCAGGGTGGAGTGTTTTTTTTTTTTTATAGATGTCTGTAAGAGTTTTAAGGCTTGTTTTAATAATGGTCCATTGAGAAAGCTCAGTTGTTTTAGTCCCGTAAGTCTTTACTGTCTGGTTGCAGTCTGACCTTGGCTGCTTCTCAGAGAAGACGGCAACTGTCACAGACCATGGCTGAACCTCGACTGACTCCGCTAGAATCATACTATAAACAAATCTCAAATAACATCTTTAATCCCCCTATGGAAGCCGACATCCCATGAGCGTTAGGCGAAGAGTAAACCACACTGTGTCACATACAGCTCTGATCTTACTCAAGACATATATTGATGGTGTTTGGTCCCATGGTGAATTAGAGGGATGACATGCAAATCTAAACAGAAATCAATAGCGTGACATTTTTATGAGAAGTATTTCCCTGCATTTTTAATCTCACTGAGCTGAGTGGAAACATAATCCTAACCTGTAAGAGAAAACTGCCTCGTGGTTGAATACCTCCACCAACCAGTAAAGATGCAGTTTACATCCACGTCTGTCCAGATATAATATGTGTAGTGAAGATACTCAATAAACTGTATTAGGTGTATTTTTTTGGCAAAATTGACATGTATGATTACAGTGAACAGTTTTCTGTGGTAAACATGCTGTGTTCACTTGGAGACTATGTTTACAGAGGAGGAAAGAGGACTGACAGAGAGCTGAACATTGTGACGTCACTGTGAAGTTGAGCTTTGACCTTCCGGATATTTTATTCTATTAGATATCTGTGTGTAATTTTGTCAGTGAATTCTTGAGTTATGGCCAAAAATGTGTTTTGTGAGGTCACAGTGACCTAGACTTTGACCTCAAAATTCTTATCAGTTCACCCTTGAGTCCATCATCTGCTGCCGGCACAAAGGCATGAAAATGTAAGGTATCAAAAATCCTTTGTTTTTCTTGCGTGTTGTGTGTGAAACTTTTTTTTCTTTTTCAAAGTGCCAATCAACCAGGATTTTAAATAGGAGTAGGGCCAATACTTCATAAGAGGAAGCAAAAGTTAACTATTCTGTGCTCCTATAAAGAAATATCCCTTTTATGTGAATAAAGGTCCTCTCTCTGTAGCTGACAGGCACAGGCTTAGTTTAATTTTTCTGGTTGGTTTGGAGTAAAAAGTAGAAGAACTGGGTGGTTAGTATGAGCAGCAATAGCCACCATGGCTAAACAAACAAAGAGTGGCCTTGTTACCTTTGCCCAAGTGAGGTGTCATAATCTCATGTGTGCTCGCATACTGTGTGCATGTGACAGTGAAGGCTTGAAGTACCTGGTAGAGGAAGCGCTGGCTGAACTGGTGCATGGCGCCTTGCAGCTGGCTGCGCTGGCTCTGCCACTGCTGGTAGTTGCGCACAGACTCGGCCGTGGGCCTCTGCCATGTGGTGGTTCTGGTGTTGTGGTCCACATAGTAATACCTGCCCCGCTGGTCCACTCGCTTCTCCCAGCTGGGGGGGGGCAGAGAGGAGAGGAGGGTGAGAGGGGCTGTGGCTTTCAACAACATCTATATTAAACATGTCAAGAGTGGGTGGTTGCATCAAAAGTTGAGCTGCTGATAGTAACAGTACTGATTTATAGTCAAGGGAAAAGAAACAAAGACAAGAAAAGGAAAGAGAAACAGTAGAAGGAGGGAGACAGAGTGTGGGAGGGAGGATGAGAAAAAGGGAGAGAAGAGGAAGGAATATGTAAAGATGCTGAGGATGAAGCAGGAAAGACGGAGAAGGAAAAAGAGAGGAAGGAAATGACGGCTAAATGAAATAATTCCCGATAGCACGTACTTCATAAAAGCTGTGGATCACTGAGGTGAGTAGAATAAAACAAATACTTCAAATACTACTCTGTCTTTAAATGTAACCAGTAACCCTCTGCACATGACCACAGTAAACTTGTTCTACATCTCCTGAAAATCAGCCTTCCATGGAGAGAATAAAGCAATTTTTTACGGTGTTATCGCTGATTTGGCTCAGCCTCATCATCATCCAACAGTTTATTTACTTTAAAGACAATGCCAGTGCTCAGTTACAATGATGAGGGAAAACAATGGGAGACGCCAGATTTCTGAGTGACAATAACCATGTGCTGTGGTGTGTGTTTGTGTGTCAGTGCCTGCCAGTTGCATTACTCAGAGCTCTATGTATATCCTGTTCTTCCCCTGAGATGGGGGGCCTGGACATGGACTGAGATATAGATGTTGCACAGAAATAAATACACACACACACACACACACACACACACACACACACACACACACACACACACACACACACACACACACACACACACACACACACACACACACACACACACGGCTCCACACACACAGACCAGTTCCTTGGGCTCGGAAGGACTGACTGCTGTTCTGCTGCTATTCTCATATCTCTGACTTCAGCGCTACAGAATTTGGAAACAGCATCAACTTCCGTATGCTAACAAAAACACACTGTGCAGATACCAACAGGCTTGAGAAATGCATACACACACACACACTCACACGCAAAATTTTTGGCATTTCTTTCAACCTTTCATAACTTTCTGAAGAACTGCATCAGTGACATTCCCATCTAGTTTGATCTTACAGTCTGAAGTCATAAGCTGTAAGATGAACTCAGCAATCAAATTCCATCAGTCTAGATTTTAAATATTCTGAATCTTGTGACTTTACCCATTCAGAACACACTTCTATTGGCCTCTTGAGTACATATAAGACAGTTAAAGTTACACAACAGTGCGAATACACACACACACAGACACACACAAACAAAATCATAATTCTACTCCCTCCTTGACACACATACAGTATAACAAGTATGACTGCAAGGCCACCAACTTTTCATTTGCTGGGTCCTCCCAGTGGACCAAGACCTCTAAATAGACTCACTTTTGTTGAACCAAAGCTATTAATGCAACACACACACATATTCAGTGTGTATTCAGCGTGCAGGAGGAGAGCCGCATGAAGGATTTATTACAGTGGCGTATATGAAGCAACATATTATAGGTGAGCGCTTACAAGCTCAGTCATCTTTCAGTCTTTGTAAAGTCGTAATCGCTAAGATTTTCATTTAATCAAACTTCATTCATGAAGTACTGGTGGGGTATTTTATGCCTCTGTTACCAAGTTGTCAGCAGAGAGATGACTGCAAATGAGAGGAAAGAGATGAAGAACGACAAGCAACTAAAGTCCCCAGCCAGACTTAAACCAGGGACGCTGTAGCTCAAAGTCAAGGGCTGAACCCTAAGGCCACCAAGGTGCCCCACCCCATTTCTGACACAATTTATGGGCAACATTTTTAAGCGATAGCAATTCAGTGCATTTACATCCTATAATTGCCCCTGCCTTTCCCTTGTGATATTCAGCTTGTGCAGAGGAAACAATGTAAGCAATTACCCTACTGCTTCAATTCATTTAGGTTTCCTCTATACTGATATCTCTTCTTCAGCTGTAATACACAGATAATACAATGTAATTGTCACAGAGATTAGCGGTAACGGTGTAGACTAAAATTAGTCGACGCAACAAGATATGAACAATTTCAGCACTATTTGTCAGTGGGTGAGTTTTAAATATTGCAGGGAGACCAGCCAGTAAGCTGTCAGATGAGAAGCTGGAGGCGACAGGCTTTTACTGGAGTGAACTAACACAGCTCCCATATTTAATCAAGCTTAACAACTGCTTTTACTGTGATCTACTGTTGTGTGGAAAATGATGCATGTTGAACTTGCAGCAGCTAGACTGTGTAGTTTTTAGAGAATATTACTCAAACAGGAGAAAACTGCACATTTGTTGGGAAAATTTTTAACAGCATGACGCGAAAGTGTTTGTGGGACTGTATCAAAATAAACTACAGTGTGTGTGTTCATGTTAATAAAGGAGGAGGATGTCAGCCATTAAAACAGTGTGCATCACATGGACACAATACTTGTTAGCAGGATCAGTTCATTTTTGGTATAGGTCTATTGATATTTGTTGACCATAAGAAAAATATAGAATATGACCAAATTTATCCTTTAAAATCACACTTGCTGTTACCACCAGCAAACATAATTGTCTCTAAATGACAAAAAAAAGTGAAATGTTCTCTACAAACAACTCTCAAAACACGTAAAGTGGCACTACTAATGTTCATATTATTTAGTCGAGTACAAGAGTGAGATGACAGCTGTAACTTTGACTCAAGATGGAGCAACATTCTGATAAAATATAAAATGTTCTTGATAACAGTAAGTGCATGTAAATACTGTAAATGTTATTTGTTCGGACCTGAAAGTCCAAACCAAGATTCACAGTTTTGTTACACTGTATACATTTGATTCAGTTACTTTTAGTTTCACATTGCAATTACACAGCTCATTTAGTTTTGTTGCCTTGTTTTTCCTTTTTCCAGTTCTGACAGTAGCCTGCCAGAACTTCCTGTACCTGGTCCAAAAGTCCTAATCATCCAAAAAGACGTTTTCACACTAGAAACGAACAGAGCCAAAGGTCACTTTGATCTGGACTGAGGTCACTTTGTTCAGGCAGACCAAGGCTCGGCTGTTTGGTCTAGAGACCAACAGGATTGCATCTGACATTTCTCATGTGTTGAACTCTGAATATGTATAAATGAACTCTGAACTTGGAGGAGGTATAGGGTCCCTTTGTATAAACACAACCGGCACAAACATTCATTCATCCCTCTTCCAGTAAAACTCCTTAATGGGCAAATAGTGGAGGACAGACAGAAATACAGGATGCCTTTTAGATAGCTGTAGTTCTAAGTATTGCAGGAGTGTTTGCTTTTGTATCTCAGTGTGTAATAGTGTGAGAAAATGGAAGCAGTGTATGTTTGTATGAATACCTGTGTAATAGTGGCGTGCCCTTGTACTCCATCCCAGCATGAATGTGAAGGATGTGGGCGACTAATCTACATAGAGCCTTTTTTTTTGACATTTTGCAAATGTGACCTATTTATTCATGTACTTGTTTATTTTGTACCATGATGTCTTGCTTGGTGTGGCTTCCCTTTATCAGAGACAAATTTCTCCTAAGGGAGACAAATAAAGAAACCTTGAACCTTGAACAACAGTTAACTAGATTGGCTGATGTACAAATTTGAACAATAAAGATATGTTGTTGTCTTTTGAAGGGAAAATCTTGTTTTTCTTGTGGTCAGAAATCAGGTTCAACTACATGACAGCACCTCAGGAGCTGGTAGGTTTCAATATCTTGCTCAAGGACACTTCAGCAGAGTGGATGATTGCAAACACAAGGAGTTATTTGGTTGAGGGACAGTCTCTCTGACCACTGTGCCTCCGAGCTTCCATCAAAAGGGAGGAAAAAACACTGTTCCCTCTGATATTAGCACTAGATAGTTATTTACTGGAGCCAGGGAAAATCCCAGAGCCCACAATGGCCCGTCTGAGAGTCTCTACTTAGTTCTGCTATCTGACTTTAACTCTTCATACAAGTCATGTCATTAACTATGTACTCCATTTATTTCTTTGAACTAGAAGTGTATCGTCTCCTCACCATCAACAGTCCAAATTAGACAGTGATCACTGTGAGCTCCTATCTTCTATCTCCATTCTGTTTTCTATTGGGATTGAGACTGACTTGCTTGTTATGTTGACCAGATGAAACAACAATCTGCTGTAAGAGTCAGCTTTATCTTAGATTCATGTGTTTATAACACTTGACTTAACTATTCAGCTGCTGAAAGGACACACATGAGCTTTGCGAGGGTAGAAGAACAGTTACGCTTTGGTGCACAATAGCATAAAACTATATATAGTTCTCTGATGTATTTATTGATATAGTTCAGATTGGCAGTCTTACCTCCTCCATTCTAGTGCTCAACACTGGAGCCCTCCAGGGCTTAAGAAATTAAAAATTCCCATGCCATGTTCTTGTGAACTTCTACAGGGTAACATTTTAAAGTATACTGACCAGAAATATCACAAACCGGCATGGGATGTGCACGGCCCAGGACAGAAATACTCAATAAAACAGAGACGGTGCCTGTGTAAGGCCCAGAGGAAACAAAAATTATACTCACCGCAGCCACAACCTGTTCACCCTGTTCTGTATATTGTGCCATTAGGCAGGATATACAGAAGGTAGAGAAGATACAGAAGTATCCGCTGCCGTACCTGCCAGACTGAAGAGCAGCTTCTCCCCTCAGGCTGTGAGACTGCTCAATTCAACTCCAATCAGTTTAAGAGGAACTAGATATCAGTTTACAACCTGGTTGTAAATGAGAACTAAATCAAGTTGCATCCTTGTATTTATGATTTTATGACTTTTTTATGTCCAGTCAGAAACATGTATTTTCCATGACCACTGGTATTAAAATCTTTTGCAATATGTTTTCTATAAAGTGGTACTACAATGTCGCTGTATATTAACTCCTTGTTTGTCATATTTAAGTTAAACTGAAATATTAACTTAAGTTATAATGTGAATCCAGCCAGTTGGTGACTTAGACTCTAGACACTGTTACTCATGTTGCATTTCTGTCAATAAAATTTGGTCAAAATGAAAGTTGTGTACTGCAGTGAATAAACACAGTGAATGCTTTATGATTTTTTTTTTATGCCGTTTGAGGCTATGAACATGTCCTGATATTCTTTGGTGGTTTGAGCCTGAGCCGGCTCTTGGTTAAAGTATTGATCATAGCTCTGATTAAGCTGTATACAAGAGTTCTTTTCTTTACACTGTCCGTTTGGCCCTAGAAAATATTTTTTGTGACGATAATACTCCATTTAGTTTGGTACAGCTGTTCCCATTCTATGAATTATGGGAATTCAATATTGAATATAAACACAAAACACTGCTTTACAGTCTAGTTTCTATTGTTTATCTTTGTCTAAATAACATTGTCAAAAATCATGAAAAGGAATTGTAACATTGTGGTTGTCAGACATCATGTGATGCTGACAAGCACAGCTTTATGTAAACACAGTATCAGTTTTAATTAGGAGGCCCTCCTACTACTAGACTAAAATAAAGTGTGTTATGACGTCCTGCAACTTATCAGAGCGGTTGAACTTGTGATGCATGACTATTTTCAAACTCTACAGTATATTTGATAAAGAGCAGTGTGACTCAGAAGCTCTCCTCAGTCTGGCTTCGGATGGCTTTCATTATTTCAGCTTCCAAATCTCGATTGCTTAACTCACCCCACCCTGCCCCCCCAGCTTCTAAACAGTTCCTGGTGTGTACATCTGGAGCCCTAGCCCAGTATTAGTTAGCTAATTGATCCTCTGAAGAGCCGCGGCAGCCAGCAGCCAACACAGTCGTGGATGGAAGTACATGTGGCTCTAAGAAAGGACTTTTGTTCTCCGGGCCCCCGTGCTCTCGTTTCTTGTATGGAAAAAATGAGATGGGGGTGGAGGTTTGAAGAGAAGGGGGGCTGACCTTTTCCTAAAAACAGCCTCTCTTTCTCTCTGTCACCCAGTCACACACTCTGAAAATCAACAAATAATTGGTGCGAGTAAAAATGTCATAAAAGGGCTGGACTGGCAGGGTACTCTGCTCTCATAATGCTGTACACAAAGAGAGGGAAAAAACTGTCTCCTCATTATGATGGCTTAGCACACAAAGACTAAAATCAAACTGATTTTGGACTAATCACAGTGTGTGTAGTTTAAAGATGTCCCTAGCTAAGATTTTCCTTTGTCGAATTTAGCTGTCCTATACAAATATTCTAAGATTCGTCTTTTTTGTTTTTCACAGTGCAGTGCGGCACACTAAATTCCTATATGAGCCTACATGAGTATTCTTTACCATTTAGACTTGTGTTTTAATGCCCTTCATCATCATATAGTATCGTTTTTATAGTATTTTTTTTTGTTTAGTTTAGCTAAATTCGAATGGAACTGCTCAGAGGATTCGCTTGCACAGGTGAAGTGAATCTACACACACAAAATCTTTGCATTTGTGTGAGTTTAGCTTCGATGATAAAACACAAATTGGCATCACTGACCAAAGTCAAACTGGCTTAACATCTCTGACTTTTGAGGAAATGGGTTGCTGGCAATTTAAAAATGGAGGAAGCTTTCACAGCTTGTCAGTTGTGTTGCACCATCCACTTCTCTCTTAAAGTATAAACTCACTAAAACAAATGTTTTGCAGACAGTTATGTGCAAGCATGTTCCTCGCTGGCTTGTGTGTTTGCCACAGGGCCATGGAGTCGTCCCCCCGTCACAAAGCATGTGAGACCACATTTCACAAAGACATGTGAATGAACTGGGCCTCACTGTACATACTGTATGTACAGCTGTATTATTTTTTTAAATTCTCACCTCTATATGCGTCCTGAACAACATTACTTCTCATTGTGTTCTAGGGAAATCATCAGATATTCTATCCTTACCTACAGACGTTCTCTGACACAGGAGAACCATCTGTTGGTGTTATAAATATCAACAAAAAATCTCATCTCAAAGTCAACCAGTAACCAAAGAACAGACACAAAGTACATTCACTTCTTTGTAGGCTGGCTCGTTAGCTCCAACAGGTGTGTCTTTATAGTTTGTTGTTTCCCATGGCAACGGCTACAAACTGGATATTGACAAGGCTTGTTACATTCATGTTATTGTTCCCACAAAAAGAAAGTGACTTCACCAGTCTTTTTGCAGCTGAAATGTCTACCAATAATCTGTCAATTACCTTTTACGTTTAACAGTCTATAACTAATTTTCGTGCAGGTTTTTATTATATTAACAACATGGTGTTTCTTCAACAACCAGTTTTCCACTAAGGTTAAAACTTTAAGTTCAGTCAAATCAATTATATTTATATAGTCCCATACAGGGCTTTAAAATCCATACAAAACAGAAAGTGATTCATAAAAATTTCTGTTTCATTGTTTGTTTGGTGCATGATATTGTGGAATAAAAGTCTCATACTGGAAAAAGGAAGACTTAGCCAGTACAAGTCTCTGAATCCCAATATAAATACTTTTATGCTGCAGTGGCTGCAAGACATTAACGTCATGCATGTTTGTTTTCTGTACCTGCAGTCACACAGTAACTCCCATAATATCAAAGGTGGAAGACATGAATGGCTGATATCTGAATTTAAAGCCAAGTGTCGACCCAAAACATAAAAAAAAAATAAAAATCAATGCATCAACACAGAAAACAACAAAAAAAAATGTAACAGACTTACCCCTGTGGCAATGGTCTCTCCCAGGTTGTGGTTTTAGTATTGTGGTCGACATAATACACTCTGCCATGAGGCAACACCCTCTGCTCCCAGCTGCACAGAGAGAAAGAGAAAGAGAGACAACTGACACATTACAAAAATATTTGATGCACCTCTTCAATTTCATAATGAATGTAATTACAACAAACAAATCTCCCCAATACACAACCTGGATTATTAAGGAGAGGAAAGGGAGTGACCCACACTACCTGCTCAGTGTGTAACAGTGCATGACCAACAAAGACAGAGGGGAGCATTGATGCAATGAACCTCTAGGAAACACCAGCCCTATAAATATGTCCTAATCACCGGCAATCATTCATTAAGTTGTTTAGCACCATTAATACTCTTGCAATTATTTACTAAATATATCACATCTATCTTTGGAACTACACAGCCTTGTGTTTAGCTTTGCCAACAATTACTGTTGTGTTTCATGTCAATAAAATTAATGTGACCTGAACTGAGAGAGCAAGAGAGGAGACAATTAAGAAAACATAAAAAAAAATCAGTAGATGATCCTTGTAGCCACTTTCCTCCTATTAACCATTCTACACATTCACAACAGCTGTGCTATCATTAACACATGATTCAATAGTAGTATACTGTACAAAGTTTTTGTCATTGCACACTGAGCTCATTCAGCTGATAACATCATCACTGGTTAAGCGTGCATGTTTTCTTTTTCCTACCAATTGTTTTTATTTCAGTAGAGGTAGAACAAACAATGCTGCAACAGCAAACATAATGTTAATGTGGAACTATGCCGGTATGACCATGAACAGTTAACGCCGCCCCCACCCCTGTGGCGACCAGTACCCCTCCCTCTCCTCCCATGACAGTTCTACATTTCATAATGCATAAATGTATAAATTCACTGTCTCTTAGCAAAATGCACGTTCATACATCATAATGGCTTACATGTTACATATTCAAGTCAGCAGCTGTTAAACATCTGCTGCTGCAGAACAGTCCTTTCTGTAGCCCCATGTATTCTGGATATAGACTGTCCCATGTGTGTAATGTTCAAAAAGGATGTCAGCCATTGTGCACGAGTGAGTGAATGAGGAGGTTTCCATCTTAGAGCTAATATATTTTTTTATCTTTTATGCTGCTGTAAGGCCTGAAAACAAAACATGATATTTGGAGAGAGACAGAGCCAGTGATGACGTATCATTCAATAATCAACAGCCTGAGATAACAAGTTGGTAAGTTACAAGATACCTCTTTCCATAAAGCGGAAACCCCAGGACACTCCCAGTACATATGTTATGAATGAAATGAACCCATGAAACCAAGTGAACATAGATGACAGATTGGAGAGGGTATTACTTTCATGAGGTGACATTTTCTAGGAGTGAAGTATCGTCTATGTATAAATTGAAGTGAATAAATTTGTGATTTGGATTTTTTTTTACAGTCCAAATAGTCCCAGACAGCAAACCAACCCACCAGATCTCTTTTCACACCTGATGAATAGCAAGGGGACAACAACAAGTTCAGTTGCTAATTATAAAACTTAGACACCAAACCACTGAACACCGACATCTAAACTGACATGAAACTCATGGGTGAGTAAAGAATGACCCTGTAGGTCTGGGTTGCAAGTATGAGAAAAATTAAGAGCCAGTTAATTCAAATTGTTGAATGTTCTGTGGCGCTCTTTATTATAGATGTCAGACAAAGTATGGATTCCTCTGTTGCTCCATTGAGGAAATGTAGGGACTCCCTCCAGTAAAGAGAGCAAAATTATGAAAGATAGGACTCTAGGTATGTCACTTAGTATGTTAAGAGTGAGTTGCCTTTTCTACATTTTACCAGGTTGATAAAAGAAAAGACATTACAAGGCCCAGTTTAGATTCTGAACATTAAGAAGATCGATTACAGTATACTAGGTCTTGTAGCTATCATACTTTTAAACAGCATTGTGTCAAACTGTGGGTTTAGTGTGAGATGTTCAGATGCACTTCATCTCTGCATGCACCAACTCTTACCCTGCCGGAAGTGAGTCTGTAGTCGACTCTGTGGTGCTGCTGCTGGTCTGTTCAGTGCCAGAGGTGGCATTAGCGCTGGGCTCCGGCGGCGCAGCCAGGCC
Organism: Lutjanus erythropterus; assembly: GCF_056507025.1. Lineage (NCBI taxonomy): Eukaryota > Metazoa > Chordata > Actinopteri > Lutjaniformes > Lutjanidae > Lutjanus > Lutjanus erythropterus. Next base: position 11,879,465 of record NC_139329.1, read on the forward strand.
CAGTGCGTCCTGACCTGGAGAGGGGCTACCGCTGCTGCTGCTGGCAGCTGGGGACCGGCCTGACGGAGAGGACGGAGGAGGAGTGTGACGGGCCACACCCCAACGATTGTTCTCAAGCCCGTTAGACGTCAACTCAACTTTGTCTGAGAGGAGACAAAGAGGGAAGAATGGACAAGAGAAAGGAAAGATCCATAAAAGAACGGCTGACTGTTTTGGTGACTCAAAAAACACAAACAGGATACATGAATCAGCAGACTTTTGTTTGATGGTGATGTGGCTCTTGGATTTTCATCATTTCACAATTTTGATGTTTTACCCATAATAGCCAATTACATTCATGTGCTGAGAAGGTCTGAAATCTGAGATGTTTAAGCTGGCTGCTAAACACTGTTCAGTTCTCCTGAATTGTAAAAATAAACCCACAGGACAAACAGTGAACCAACAAACTGTTTTAGTGTCCTCAGCTTTGCAAGCTGAACAGCTGGTCAGTGCTGGAAGAGCTCTACACTCTACTGACAAACCTCTGCTTAGATTAAAGTAACTATGCTAAAAAAAATGTTGTATGAAGTGACATACTGATATTCATTAATGTAAGAACACAGATATTAGAATTACACTCTGCCACAACAGTTAAAACACAGTTGCATTGTATGAATTCACTCTGTATGAATTTAGGTTTTATATTTGGGGTAATAATTGGGTTTGATAGAATCACCTCCTCCCAGTTGTATGCCTCCATCAACCAGTCAAGCTGCAGTTTATACCAGACTTATAATATATGTAGTTATGACTTTAACTGTCCATTTAATATCATAATCGGCTCAGTCCAACTCTAGTCATGCGCACATAAATGTATATGTCCTGTGTGCAACACAGGTATGCGCTCAGCAGACTCGTATACCTGCGCTGCTTCCAGGGCTGCCGTGACTCTTGGAGGACCGACGGCGACCAGATGAGCCCGACCCTGAGCCCGACCCGGGGATCTGCTCCTCGTTCAGCTCACCATTAGTCAGAGAGCCCCCTCTGGAGCACCCTGGGGAGCTGCCCTGCGAACCCCCCACTGAATGCCTGTTACTCCTGAGAAACAGAAAGACACACAGAGAGAGAATAGGATGTGGAACAGATGAGGGGAGAAAGTGAAAGAAAAGGAGATGAGGGGAAAAGGCGGGAGGAGAGCACAGAAAGGAGGGAGGGAGGTGTGATGAAATGCAGGAGAGAGATGACAAAGAAACATTAGCATTTGTACTTACTGTATGTAGAGAAGTGTGTATGACTGTTGTGTCTAACTTGTTCTTTGACAGCCTTTTGTGTCCGCTTCCTGTGGCTCACTCCACAGCTTTGTTTTGCCAACTTATAATTAGATCTATTGTTCTTCCTGACTCGGGGGAATAGATCTGGCACATGTACAAGCGTGTACACGAGCAAAACCAGCACACAAAAAGCACGCACAGAGGTGTTGTGTCGGCTACTTTTCCTCTCTGAACACCCTCATATTTTCCTAACACTAAATATAACTTTGCTTTTCGACAAGAACTTTCACACAAAGAAAAACACGTTGGCTTTCCCTCCCCAGGACCAAGGAATGCTGAGGCTGAGTTTGGATAGCCATCAACAGAAAACCGGATTCAGGACTGCGCTCGCCACAATAAGAAGAAGCAGCAGAGGGAGGAAGTGATGATTTGACATTAACACTGGGCGTGCATGTATGTGCTATATACCCTTGTGAATGCGTTTGTGTGTGGGCACCAAGTTCCTCGTCATGGGAGACAGAAATCACATCTCCTCTTCTTTTTCTCAGCAGCGTCTGTTCTTACACAACTGGATGGAGATGTTGACTGCTTCTCCATGACAGCGGCGGTTTGGGCTCTTGGCTGAACTGTGTTTAATGCCCCCCTGCAATGTTTGGAGGGAAATACCATCTGACCCCATGCACCCCCGCCACAAAGCTTTGAAATAAATGCAGTCTGCTCCACTATTTATTATCCCACTACCATTCTAGCCGGTAAGAGCAGCATCAGAAACCACATTTCAGGGGGGGGGGGGATAACATGCTGGCACTCTGCATAAGTGCTTCAGTTGACCATACTGGCACAGGCTGCTTTAATTCAATCCTTTTTTCTTTCTTCCATTTATTTTGATTACAATTATCCCTTGGGTTTATGATTTTCATATAAGCGCTCTGCAAACAGCATTTTAGAAAAAGGTTATGCAAGTTTATTATTGAACTATTATTCTTATTATTATACCACAACTTCTGCAGAGATCTGAAACCAGCAGTGTAGTGAACTGTGCTGGATGTAGATGCCGAAAAAGCTAGTTTCTTTTGTGTTTGTGTTTGTCAGTGGTTGAAGATAAAACTTACTTTGAGGTCCAAGTTCCATGCCACCTCCTACCGCCTCTTATTTATCTTATGTTATTATGTTATGGTCAAAAAACCTTATGCGCCTAAATGCTACTGACTTAGCTGCTGCAGACAAAAACACTTGAATCTTGCCCAAATGAAATTCTGTTTAAGTGACAAACAGAAACCGAGCAAACCATGATCAACTCTGCCTGACCTCTACAGGCTGAGAGCAAATATTATATATATATTATGATATATAATACTCTACTATAAGAATGGATGTGGAATTGTAATATTGAATTATCTGTGCAGCAATCCTAAAAAATGTATTAACAATTTGAGTGGGCAGATTTAAAAAGGCACAATGTGTCTGTTGAAAGGCGAATGAATGTTGATGCTGTTGCACAAATCTAATGAGAAATTTTGTGCCTTCATGTTAGAAGCCACACCAACATCCTTTTTAACCCATTGGCATGAAAATGTTATTAATTCATCCTCTCCTCCCCATAAATGACCTTTTCACACAGCTTGTATGGATCCACTTTTGAGATGCTCTTCCAAATCCAATCTCTGTTTTATCCTTGCAGCATCAAGAAGACCTTATCTGAATTTCAAACGGTTCTTAGAGACCCTGTGTGTGTGTGTGTGTGTGTCCTGACCTGCTATTAGACCCAGCGGTACTGGGAGTCTCCTCACTCTGCGTCCTCCTCAGGTTGGGTCTGTCTGATTGCAGTATCTCTGCAGAGACACACAACATCATCACTGTACAGATACATTTAACCAGTTCATAACTAGCTGTTAATCACAACACATACAGTATGTCAGTCGTGGGGAGACAAAGAAAGCGAAAGACACACTGAGAAAAAGGAAGAAAGTGTCCAAGTCTTCAAGCGTCCCACACACATCAGTACGAATAGTTTGCATTCAAAACAACTTGCACTTTGGTACATTTTTCCTGCATGAGGGGCAGAATGCATCTGAATGTGAACATGCAGAAATGTTCCTTGACTACACACACACAAAAAAAAAAAGAGTGAAAAAAGTGTCAGCCGTCAGAGCTGGATCAACAGCAGTAAATAACAGCAGACACTGAAGCATACAATATGTATGCTTTGTAAGAGGAGATGTTATTTTTAACTTTTCTGATGGAAACGAGGGAGACAGAGACTGTTTGACACATCATTAGCAAAACAATGGAAATTCAAGAATTCAAATACTTGCTTGTTATGCAGACAAAAGAAACTGGTTTTACTTAAAAAAAAAAACAATAACAGTCTACTTAGCTTAGGAAGGAGGTTTGGAAAGAAATGAATTTATTATTTGCTATCTGCCCCATCACCTTCACGTGTACGTTTAACACCCTTCAATGGCACCAGCCCAGCGAATGTTTTGCAGTGAACTGCCATAACTCTCAATGGGTCTCATTTACCACGTTAAGATAACTATGTAAATGATCCATCTGTACATGTGCATGAGACTTGTAAATTAGCATAATTAATGCCCCAGTAATACCATATAAGGCTACGCTTCCTGCCCCATATGTCAGGAAGCGTTTGTTCATGAAAATGGCATCAACAACTAAAAAACGAACTTTGGTTTGACAAATTAGAATAAGATGATTTTAACCACCTGTTTAAGGGGAAACAAAGGGGAAAAACTGTATCTTTCATTGGTCCTTTGGTGGCTTAAGGCGCCGATCATGAACCATAATGTGCCTGGTTAAAGTCATTCACCACCTCTCTCGCTTGTCTCATTTCCTGTCATCTCTCTTCTGTCAACTTGGTAACAAAGACACACTGCTGTAGTCTTTTATCACGTGGTCTTATATCAGGCCGATGATGACTGACTATGTTCCCACTGAAGCACTTTTTCCCCCATGTACTTTTATTGTATTCATACCAGGGTTTTTACTGTACGTTTTATTATTCTGTTTTTAGATATGTTTCTTGTTCTCTGCAGCTATTTTAACTTTGTCTTTTATGTGGGTGGAATATTCTTTCCTAAATTGTGGGACAAAAAAGTGAATCTTAAATCTTAATATGCCATTGAGTTTTATAGTATGACAAAGAATGACTATCAATTTAGTAAACTCGTGAAAAACGCCTGAGAAAACAAAAAACACCTTGAAGTCTAAATTTGGCACAAAAACACTTTTCAGTAATGCTGTCTCGGCTAAAAAAAATCCAACAGTAAAGCTCACTTCAGGGGCAACAGCGTTAGTCCGAGTCTCTAACTAGAGGTTCTATCATCACATTACTGTCACACTTTGAACATTACGGAGGTTACCGATCTTCTCCAGTACTGTGTAGAAAATGAGAAGTTCTCATAGTGAGGCTTAGGCCTGTTTGTGTTTATATGTATAAAAAAACTGAATGAAATCCATATAGACTTGAAACATGTGGCAATGGAAGTACAGTTGGTGGTTTAATAGAGACCATTCATCCTTGTATGTACTGTGTAGTCTGTGCTGGTGTGTGTGTGTGTAGTGGTATGCGGTCTTGGTGGTGTGAGGGAATGTGTGACTATATGTTCAGTCCCAACTGTGACTGAAAACCACAGGTCTATAACATGCTTTTCATTACCACTCACTTTCTCCTTTACACATACAAACACAGCACCTTTCTATGTGTAAAACACGCATGCTGGAGGAACAGTATCCATATTTACACACACATATATCCTGCTATCTAGAGTAACGCAAACAGGTAATCTCTCACTGACTCACTCACTCAGCCTCTCTCTCGAAAACACACACACACACAGAGTACTGTTTTGTGGCTATGAAAGGGCTTCTTGTGAGCAGACCCGATGGACATACAGAAAAATAAACAGTGGTCTTGAGGAGAAACCATTGTGTCATAGCCTGCTCACTGAGTTCATCACCCCCTCCCTCTAAACGGTCTAATTACTGGGCTGGTGTGTGTGCCTGTGTGTGTGTACATGGATGAGCGTGTACGAAGGTGCGCAAAGTAGAGTTTCCAGTCACTGATCCTCTAAAGACACAAAAACATCTCAACAACTAAGCTAAGCTTAAAAACAACACTGAGCGCATTTCAGTTCAGAAAAAGAAATGTTAGACCACTTATGTAACCCTAGTTTGGTTTGTGTCATGAATGAGACATGTAAATGATTTCTGTGAAAAGGAACTAGGGCTGGGCAATATATCAATATATACTGTTATATTTTGATAAGTGTCTTTTAACAGCTGCATTACATTAGTGCATTGTTTGCACCATCTGAGCATTTACAGTATGTTACTAGAAAATGTGCATATCGAGATATATATCATATACTGTGGAATAGCCCTAAAATATATAATTATTATTTATAAGCCATATGATCCAGCCCTCAAGGGGGCACATTACATGTTTTCATTACTGTCATTTAGGACTGAAAGGAGTGATTGTTAATCACCATCAGTCACCCTGCTCATTATTGAGTCGAGGATTCAGTTATTTTTTCAGTTATACAAAGTACTTGTTGTGTCTGACCAACAGTTCACTCCAAGTCCCAAATATATTAAACTTACAATTATATAAAACAGAGAAAATCTGCAAATATGTGCTTCATTGCTGTCATGGATTTTGTATGATTTTTGCAACACTGCAATGAAACACATCATAAAGTATATAATTTGCTGAGTTAGGAAAAATCTGATCAGTTTATCCATAAACAATTTCGGCACATTTACCATATAAGAATTTCTACATATTATCGTAGTACAAAATTACTTATACCATGATAGAGGACTCAACAGTATGTCTGTCTTATGCACTTAACAAATTACAATTCTTTGGCACATACAGCATGTTCATATACAGAGTCAAGCATGATGTTTACAGGATGATTACTGTTAGTCATTGCTGGGTCTGGGTGGATAGTCTGAGTGTGTTTGTGCTGCGGTGCACATGTGGCTTCTGCTTTTGTGGGATGGGAAGTTGTGTATGCACGGAGTGTGTATGTAAGCATCTAACCTTTATTAAGTGTGCCAAAAGTTGAAATCTTTCAGCCCTGGTTTCTGTTTCTCCCCATCTCTCAATACAAGAGTTTGTTTATGAAGCCCGCTGTGTGTGTGTCTCTGTGTGTGTGTGTGTGTGTGTGCGTGCATGTGTCAGAAAAGCTGCCAGGGGAAATGAGTAAAACCTCCAAACTAACAGAGGTGCGTTCAGAGCGAGAACACAGAGCGCCTTAACACCACCTGAAGGCAGCACACTTCCATCTTTATACACTTTATACATTTGGGCAGCCCACATATGCCTGCATATACACACACAGAGCAGAATGTAAAACATATGTACATGCACACCCACGATACACACACCAACTAAAAAACACATGCTGGCATCTATACTCATGAGACCATAAAACACACACATACAAGGACAAGTGCTTCAATTTGAAACCCTAGTTTTAGAGGGCACACTTCAGCCCTCTGTTAACTAACCTCTCCTCCCCCAAAAAACACACACATTCATACACACACACACACACAAATATGACCTCTGTCATCCCTGCCCCTGCAAGCCAGGAGAGGAAACCCCCCCCACAACCGTGCACACTGCTTCGGGATCACAGGAGGCGATTGTACTGCTGAGCTGCAAGCAATGAGGCTCAATTACGCAATTCTCAGAAACAAATTAGACAAAAGCACTCCTGATGTCTGTGATAATGTGTGTGTGTGTGTGTGTGTGTGTGTGTGTGTGTGTGTGTGTGTGTGTGTATGCAGAGTTTAAAGAGAACTCCAAACAACAGGCCATATAAAGAAAAACCTGGGGGGTGGGCACTCTATTCATTTAATATTAACCTTTGACTTCACACATGGTGAAATGACAGACCTAATTGTGAAGACCTCCTATTTCATACATTCATTCCTTCTGTTCTGACATACATTTAGAGAAATATGATTTTTGCTTTCCCAGTGAGAGTTATATAAGGTTAATATTTGGAGGTGTAGCAAGTTAGCTTAGCACAGAGCCTGGAAACAAAGGCAAAGAGCTAGCCTGGCTCTGTCCAAAGGTTAAAAAAATGGTCCTACTTGTTTACTTATTAACAGGTTATATTTTGTGAGTTTAACTGGTAGGAAAGTCATTGCTCCTGAGCAAGAAATAGGTCAGCATATAAACCCATGTTAACAATACAACATTTTGTTTTTAAACTTCAGTTTTTGCAAGGCTAAGTAGGGCTGCAACTAATGATTATTTTCATCATAAATCAATCAGACAATTATTTTCATGATTAATCATAAAAAAATGTGAAAATTGCTCATCACAACTGCTCAGAGCCCAAAGTGACACCTTAAAATTGCTTCTCTTGTCCAGCCAACATTTCAAAACCAAAAAGACTCTTCATTTACATAATCATGATTATCATAAATCATTATAAATCAAAAAAGAGCTGCAGCAAGTCTTTGCATTTAAGAAACTGGAATCAGCAAATGTTTCACATTTTTGTTTTAAAATTACTTAAATTATTAATTTTTAGCTCTAGCAGCTCTAATGTTAAGCTAACTGGCTGCTGGCTGTATTATATGAGACTGAATATTGGTCTTCTCATCAAATTCTTGACAAGTAAGCAAAGAAGCACATTTCCAGAAATGTTCCCAGTCTGTTTGGCTTGTGGCCCTTTTAAAAAGTGTTCACTTATGAATCCTCATCGATGGCATTACAAGTCTACAAACTGAAATCCAGAAATGGCTAAACTACCCAATATTTCATCTAAAAAAGCAAAGATTAGAGATAAGCATCAACCCAAAAGCTTGCAGTACACAAATTTTAATGGTAAATATTCTTGGTAATGAAATTATGTGATAGTTGTGCTAAAGTGCCTGCATGCAGCATGGGAAAAATGTCAGCCACAAGAAATCCTGCGCACTTGGTGACTGTGCGCTCAGAAGTTAAAAACACTGGTATTTTACCAATCAAACTGCATCTTATCCAAGCTCTAAACCAGCCTCCTCCATAAGCGAGGACTAGTAAAACGTATCCCTTTACAGGAATGTTCTCATGTTGCTGTCCTTGTGAAGAAGTGGTACAACAGCATACACACAAACACAAGCACCCGTAACACACCTCCTTTAAACCTCTCTTCACATCTAAACGGTCACAAAGACACACATTTATACAGCCCATGCTGTGGCAGGCCTTGGCCTTTACTGCTGGCCCTGTGTTCATTCAGCAGAATACACTGTGGGCTCTGTGTGGCGCTCTATGAAAAGCCTTGTGTGTGTGTGTGTGTGTGTGTGTGTGTGTGTGTGTGTGTGTGTGTGTGTGTGTGTGAGAGTGTGTGTGTGCGTGTTACATAGAGAGGAGATGGATGCATGGACGTGACTATGGTTTTAAGAGCAGTTTAATAACTGTGTGTTTGTTATAAAGTCACCTAGTATTTGCTTTCAAACCATAAAGGAAAGTAAAATGTTAGCGTAGAGCCTGGAAGCGGGAAATACTGTTGACTGAGAGTCAATAAGTCTGTGGAGGGCTTGAAATCCTTCCTCTAAGGGTTATGAAATGGTTTTATACTGGTTTGAGTAAAAGTAACATCTGCACATGGAGATCAAGTATTCTGTCATGTCAGTGTTAAACTTCCATTAATACAAACTGGTGAAGGCTGATGTGGTAGCAGTAGCGCAGCTATACATTGTCAATATTTTCCTCTGTTATTAAGTTACTTTAGTTTTAACAATATTCTTGACATGTTTTTCTTGGCAGGCGAGAAAATCTGACACTTTAAACATCATTCAAACACTCCACTGAAATTCTGGCTTTGCTGAAATAAATAAAGACACATATAGGTTAACCCTAACCTTTAAGTAAACTGTCAGTTTCTACACAATGCAGCAGAGAAGCTGAAGCTCTAAACCAAACAACTGAAGGCAAACAGGTTGAATTTAACTGAAACTGTTATCATCCATTTTCCTATTTTACACTTAAAGCAAATCAGTTTGCCATTTTAAATGATAAAGATAACATAAAAGGGATCAATTAAAACAGTCCAGAAAAAGGCAGATAAAACATTATAGTCCAATAAAGAAACCCTGGAGTGAAAGTAGGGCATTTTTAAATGTAACTATTTTGCTGACCCAACATTTTAAAGAAACTGTGTTGCATTTGGGTTAAAATAGCAGAAGGAAGTCAGACTTTAATTTAAGTCTGCTCCGTGAGACATTAAACTTTTCCTGACCAAAAAAAAAAACCCTGAGGCATGGGGGTGTCAGGCACACGTCAGATATATACTACAGTTGGAGAACATGCAGAGCTGTTTCCAGGATCGAGTTGACATGGGGCCAGTAAAGGGAAAAGTGTTGAGATCGACCTAGCTGATCTCTTACAGACTTTATCGGGCTTTACAGCTGATGCCACAACATGAGGAGGTAGAGTGGTTCTGCCCTGACAATAAATAAATGACTTTTGCTGAAGTAAGTAAATAACAGAGAAGACTGTTTTCTGGAAAGAATCGGGTTATGTTCTTCATGTGTAAAAGGTTAAAAGCATTAACACAGTCCTGGTTCAGAAGGCACTTTGAATTACATCCTGACTTCTGAGGCTGATACCAGGGTCATCCACACCAGGAATCATAATCAAAAAAATAACTGTAACAATAATGATGTGAGCATCTACACTGATGAATGATAACATACTGTTAACAGTGATGCTAAGCACACACTGCATGTCCCAACTGTGCAGGCACTCGGCAGCAGAGGACAATGGATATGATGATGTGTTAATGCTATACATTCACAGAGAAATGGAAGGAAAAGCAGAAGGATATGGAATACAAATTTTATACATTCAAACATATTCCATCATACGAGTCAAAACCATCTTGATGGTATCCTGGCGATTGTCAAAGAGGACATCAGGAAGGACCAAACAAGCTTCAGAGACCCCATCAGCGCTAAAGACTGTTTAGCAGGAGTTTAGCAGTAAGTTGAAAACCACCAGTGCTTAATTTGTAAATCAGGAAGTCCCACAGCACCAAGAGGGTGTTGTTCTGGCAGGCCAGGGGGAAGACAAAAAAAATCACAGAACAGATTAAAAATCCACAATGCCTGAAGCACACTGGACAACATCTCGTACAGGTGCTGGCTATTGAAGCAGCAAATCTGGCATCACTAACCAGGGATAATTTATTTACATTTATTTATCAGAGCATCCACAGTAATCATTCAAAATCAGCTGCAGGAGGTGCATAAAATCAGCTGCTTATAGTTTGCAGCTCTGTTTCTCATTGTCTGTCCTTTCACTCTGCTTGTTTCTGCTCTGACTGTGGATTGCACACAATGAGGCAGAGATGGAACTAGAACCGATGGTTCCATTTACAATCACTGATGCATAAAAGCAAATTTCTGCCACTTTTTTACAAGTGAGAAAATACAGGCAGTTCACAGTTCGCATATTTTTTTTTTTTTTCAGATCAGCGTGACTGATACAGAATAATAAAGTCAGTCTAACATTTGATCTTGTGCTCAGTTATAGTTGACTAATGTCTGTCAGCTTGCACAGTGCAGTGTTTAGTGGAACAGTGATTAAATGACCTGAAATGAGCCTCAATATAAGAGTGCACCTATATGTATCTGTGCATCATAGGTGAAAACGTAACGGTACATTGATCTGGATTGATATACTGACTCAGTGTTCAACAATTCAATACTATTAAAGCAAAGAGAAAATATTTATCTATATAGTCATTTTTAAGCTTTGCTTTTATTTTGAAATTACTGTGGAATGTCTGTGTTAAATGGACATATGATATTGTCTGATGTTGATCGCAGGCCCCTGAATTGAATCAAAGTGAAATCATATCAGGGCCGACTTCGTGACATCAGCAAATATTTTATCGTTGTCCAAAAAAATCAATATAATATCATATCTTGATTAAAATGCTTATTTCACCATTTACAGCACAAATGCCTCCTTCCCTCACTGTGAGGCTTACAGTGATCAAGTATTACACAAAGTTCTGTATCTATAATGTTGTACTAGAATCAAGCATATGAACTTCACCTATATGCCAAATCCTAACTATTTTTTTAAACTTCAAAATAACATAAAACAATCTAAAATTCAACTTTAAGTGATCAAATAATTATTTAAAAAAAAATGTTATAAAACTGCACATTCGTATAATTCTGTCACCATATAAACAGGACCCGAACCTTCATTTCACCATAACAAAGACCAAAATGTCTTTGGGCACAAGCACTATGAATTCAAAGCCATGTGGGTAAGAGAAGTGACTTTGGAAAGTTGCCACTTACACAATATTAAACCTCTGGCTTTTTCCAAGCGAGGACACACTCATTACCAGGGTGGAGAGACACACAAGCATCCTACTGTATAAACAAATGCATGTGCACGTGTGTGTGTTTATGTGCATGTGTTTTATGGTTGTTGGCAATATGAAAGAACATTTAAGAGAGACAGGAAGGGAAAGAGTGAGAGGAGGAGAAATGGCTTAATATTGTGGTGTATTCTGTACTAATAAGCCGTCTGGATTTCTGTGGGAAAAAAGTGTGTGCATGTTCACTTTAATACTTTTTTGTCGATGAGTAAAAACTTTGTTTCCAAAACACCAACTTTTCAGAACGCCATTGAAACTGCTGGAATTTTTTACATATATTTTGTGGATTAAATTTACTTTGATGCAAATTTTCTAAACCTTAATAGAATATATTCACCACCTTCTTGTGTTGGCATGTTTATGCTTGCAGTATTTTTGTGATGTCTTATTTTCTGTGCTGTATCTCTTTCTAAATTCTCCATAGGGATTATTTTACTGTTAACTTTTATTACTTATTTAAGGGAGTTCTTTCTTTTCCATAAAACATGAAAAACACCAGTATAGAGTTATGAGTTTTTTTTACATGATAAATATGTATGTGCACATGATCTCAGCGTGAGTGCTTCTCTAGGTGTTTCTCTGTGCATTTCTGTGTTATTACCTCCACTTCTTTGTGCGTGTGTGAGTGTGTGTGTGTTTGTGTGTGTGTGTGTGTGGTAAAGGCGGGACTCACTGTCTGCTGCCGTGCTGCCATTGGGCAGCGAGCCCAGATCAACAACCATGCCGTCCAGACAGACGTTGAGCTCGCCTCCCGCTACAACCGAGCCTTTGTTCTCCGTCTGCAGCACCAGACTCAGCTGGACGTTCTCCACTAGAGGTGGAATGATAGAGAGAGGATGAGTGGTTGAGAAGGTATAGGACAGATGTGGTGAGGGTTGGAGGGAAGGGAGAAGGTGTGGAGAGATGGAAGGGGGAAAATCGGACATCCTCTGTTATTGATCTAAAATGTGAATCTAAAGTGTGTTCACCGGACCAGAAGAGGTTTTAGACGAGCAAAAACAAGTCAACAGAACAGAAGAAGATTTTATCTCTATGAATGATGCTGTCACGCTTTACTTCATAGAAGTTTCAGAAGCAGACTCGTGACTTCTGTGTCAAGCAGTGAAAACTGTCCCACTAACTACTCACTATATTATTTCACAGCATTAAGTACAGAAAACCATCAGGTGCTAAAAGATGGTGCTGACTGCTTGGTCAGATTTCAGTTATTATATGAGCGGACATTGCCAGAGTGAAATATTGTAACTGCATTTTATTCAGATAAAAATATATCAGTAGTGAAACGCACATGTTGCACTGCAGTGGTTTCCAGGGCCACTGAAGGGGGGGGGGTGGCACAGTTTACCAGGGGACAAATATGGAGTGAAACAAAGTTAAATGAATATGATTTATATAGGGGAAATAAACAAACAAGTCCATTTTTATCAGTTGCTTCCCCTGTCATGGTTAATGATTGCTGTCAAAAAAGTTTTGGAACCACTGCTCTATCAGAAATCAGAAATTTCAATTTTTTTAAATATTGAGTAAAGCACATCTTTTAAGGTGGACATCTTATGATGGGAAATCCAACCTTGGCAGGTTTAATAAATAATTATATTGCTCAGACTCCTCAAAACAAATTATGAGACAGCTTGCAGCAAGTCACTTAGAATAACTTAGCAATAACTTAGGAAAGCAGGATTTGTTTTGATATCAAGAGGTTAGTCACCATTTTGAAAGTTTCAATAGAATTCCAGAGGAAACCTGAACTTGTCAGATAAATATAGTGAAGCTCAGGGTAATAGAGGAATTTCTCCTGAAGATTTTTTATCAGGTGTTTCATTACTCCAAAAACATCTACAGAGCAGTAGACCAGAAGAAACCTTGGTTATAAGCAGTACCACAGAGTTAATATTGAATATACTGTGTAGACTGGATAGTTCTAGGCAACGATTTAACTGTTGATAATAAAATGATTAAGGTAAAAGTCCACTCCCAAATATTTTATACAAGTCTGTAAAAAATACAGTTTCGTTTCACTTTAAAACTAAACCCATATCCTAATTCAAAGGCTGAACTGCCTGAAGACTGAAACAGAAAGGATCTAATCAGTCTCACTAGACTTAAAGGCCTCTCTGACTTTTGTGTGAAATGCGGCCTTCTTTAATCTCAATTCAGAAGACATCCAATATATCCTTTCCTGTCATTATCCCATTATGGTCATAAAGCTCATAAAGTCACATGATCCCATCCTATTTATAAGCTACTTGCCTTCAAGTGGTCATCATTTACTGGTAAATAAATTATTTGAAGCGGACCAATGAAACAGCTACTAGTCTAAATATAGGAAACCAGGTATAAACTTTACTGCTGTTGTAAGTGTATACTGACTGTTAACGTGGCACATCGTGTGCCAGTTGTCCATAATGTCTTAAAGGGAAAACTTCTCAACTTCTACTGTAAACTCAAGTATTTGTCAGCATTTTATGGTCAACTTCTTGGTGATACACACAGAAATATTTGACTTTCTGAGTTTACAAGAAACACTTGAACATATCTTTAGTTTTTTGTCTCTGTGAGGCTACACTGTCTTATTTAGAGAGGAGCAGGTTCAGAGTGACCTTCAAAGCTTCAGAAGAAAACACATTCATAAGCCACACAAGAGATACCTGACATCCTCTCTAGTTTTATCTTTCCTTTTGCCCTCTTATTTTCTTTGTTTCATTTTCTTTTTTGTTCACTTCTGTATCAATATTTAATATTTCCTTTACACATGCTATAAATTCACACTTGCATGTGTTCACATTTGTTAATATACAACACGTAAGTTTGATTTTACCTTTTTAAACACTTTGAGAAATGAGAAATATATCATGATATTTTTTTACAATGATTTCTTTGTGCGTGTCCTTACTCTTGCCATCGTGTGTGCGCAGTGTGTCCAGCAGGTCTATGGTGGCGCTGCCCAGTAACTCCTTCCTCAAGGTGTGGCAGCTCCACAGCTTCAGATCAAGATGACTCTGAGGCGTCACATTACTGTGAAACGCAACACAACAGACACACACACACTATAAACTGGGGCCTGTTCTCATACTAACACACATCATGAAAAATTCTGCATATCAGTACATTAATCTAATGAGGTCCGCATGAATACTAGCATGAAAAGCATACTAACTATAAATTAATGCAACAATTTTCCTGTGCTACATTTCATTTTTGAGTCCTGTGTTGTGCCCACTGCTACTACAACAATGTCTGTGTGTGCATGTTGTTTTACCTGAGGAAATACTTAAATAACTTTAACTTTAATTAATCTAGAATTTTTACAGAACCTGCTCGACTTAAATTAAATGTCAGTCAAGGTACAGAACAGAGTGGAATATTCTAGTATTAGAAAATCTTTCCTTTATTTTCTATCAGCACACACAGTAAAGCAGGATGCATTCAAGGGATTTTTAAGTTCTACACAACTGTTTGAAAAAATAAAATCACATGATTGTATGAAAGTGTGTGTGTGTGTGTGTGTGTGTGTGTGTAATGGTGTTCTCACAGGGTGAGGTCCTCATTCCACTGTAGCTCGAGATGTCCACTGCGTTTGCCTGTTTTTTTTGTTTCACTGGTCAGGCCGTCAGCAGTCACCTCGACGAAGGAGCTGAGCCGAGAATGACGGTTTGGCAGCTTTGGAGACTGAGGCTTTGCTGAAACCACTGAACACACACACACACACACACATACACAGATTAAGGAAAACAGTTAGAAAGGAAAGGACATTGAATGACAAAAGCACAGAGCTAGAGTTCACAACAGTGTCACATGGAAGAGAGTAGAATTGAAGTGAATAGACTAGGACAGGGGTTCCCCTACAATAGATGCACATGAGACCATGGACCTCCAATTTGAGAAGATTTTGTCTGAAGGAATCGACTCTTAGTATTGTTTTTATTTTTAGTTTTGGAAATAATAGTGTGAGTCAGTGATCAAACTAGGCTCACTATAAATTACAACCACTCAAAACGACCAATCCTATTCCTTCCCTTGTTGTTCCAACTTAAAAAAAAATGTGATAAAAGCTACAATATTCTGTTGATCCTCTTGCTGGAGACCCCCTTCAACCTACTCAAGGAACCCTGTTGGTCCTCGGACCCCAGGTTAAAACCACCGGACTAGGATACACACTGGGTGACTGTGGCCACAGTCCAACCACAATAAGAAAACGTTTTCTATTTCATGTGTGTTTAAGGTCAAAGGTTTAGCTTTCATATCAACAACACCTCATCCACAATTTCTTTTAAATAATATGCTGTCCACCTCTGTGCCAACCAGTCAGATGGAGCCTCTAAAATTAGGTCATCTGCCCACAGAAGGCCTGTAATTTGCGTATCTTATAGAGGAAACACAAGCCAGCTCATCCCAGACACAGCAGCCAAAATATTTTACTCCAGTACTTAGATTATTTAATTGGCTCACAGTGAAAAACAAATTAAATCACTTCTGACCTGCTTATTGACTATAGTCCAGTCAGACCTCTCAGGTTATTAGGTGGCAGTGATCTAACCGTACCTAGAACAAAATTCTGGTGAAAATGCTTTTTCTGACTGTACGGAACAAACTGCTAAACTAAGATCTATCAAAACTGTATCCTCTTTCAAAAGTGAAGCAAAAACATTTATGTTTTCAGTCCTCTGACCTGTATTTGTGTGTCTGACTGTGTATGTGGTGTTTATGGGTTCCTTATTGTCTTTGGGTGGATGGGTGTACATATATGGATACAATTTTAAAATAAGTAAACTTAATTACTTAATTAATTAATGTTATATTTGGCATGTACACAAAAGTACTTAGTGTAGTGATTATATACAAACATGCATATCCATGTATACCTTAACATAATTTGGTATACACGTAGATACAAGCGTATAAATGCATCTGCACATACAGACAATAAAATATACATTGCATGTACGTATACCTACATGTGTGCATACATTAAGTTTACTTCTAAAGAAATTAGCTGTATAAACAAATTGATCTCGTCTGTCTAAATGTTCCAGTTTTGCTATTTCATTGATATTAATACAGAAATTATAATTGATTATAAATGTAATACATAAATATAATAGATATAAATACATAATATATAAACATTTCTATAAATATAGAAATATAAATAAATAAATGATAATAAACAGGGTTGGGCTAAAAGAACAACTTTGTTTTATAACTTTGTTTTGACGGAAGTGTGTAAGTTTCCACTTTTACACAACATGTTATGGTTTTATTGATAGTTGTAATCATGGCCTACATATCTCCCACCATACCAACTGAAAATATTTAGGAACAGGCCATTCTAGCAGAGTCAAAAAAAAAAAGTTTGAAATCGGCAAAGATTAAAACAAATGTTATTTTTCTGGATATACCTGTGCAAACAATCTACCTCGGGTGTCTATGTGATGTATTATAAGTTACTGTAATCACAGCCTCATACACCAGAGGTAAAGTGAAAGCACAAAGTTCTCTAGGATCAAGGGTGAACTTTTTATATCATTAACTGTACACTTCATAACATAATGTTAAAATTCATCTATGTTTTCAAATGTTTTCAAATACCTAATCGTATAAATGTTTGCCACTGCTTCTAATAGGCTTGTACTTCAGGTGTTGCTGATGAAAGTTATTTTTTCAGTCTCGCTGAGTCCTTAACTTCACAGTTCATGGAGAGGATGCCACCCAAAAGTAACCTGTTTTTAGTAAGAATTTAAGAAGCTGATTTTTGGTTGTGGCAGCATCATTATAGTATACCCTTTTTTGCAGTTTGGACACAAGACCTCTACATACGTTATTGTTTTATTCTGACAGCTAATAATAGAATACTACTAATATTGAATATCAATCATTCTGCAACTTTAAAATGCCACCGCCAATCAAACCTAACAGATAATGTTTTTTCTAACAAGTTCTTGTTTTCTGAGGTGTTCCTGGAGCCATGTCACAACCATTCACAATTACGTTCATTTTTTCCAGCTGTGTGTCCATTTCCTTTGTGTATTGTAATCAACAGTTTGGTTTTTTTTAGTATACATACTGACTGCTTTGAGTATACTTCATTGTGTCAATTATCCCATGTGAACACACTAAAGACAGGTTGTTGTGTGGAATTGGGACCGAGTTTGTGTGTTGGTGGTAGAGCGAGCAAACAGAGAAATATAAACATCACCCTCTAGTGGAAGAAAGAAAAACATCCGTTGTATTGCTTTCATTCATTTTCATGAGACTGGGCTCTCAGAAAATCTTTTTAAAGGAAAAAGCCTCAATATTAAAAAATACCAAAAAGCAGTTTGTGAACTCTGAAGGGAAGTGATCATACTGAAGGCCTGGTGAGACCTACACCAGAGTGCTTCTACAGCCTAAAAATGACTTTTTCTTTATGGTCTATTCATGCTGTGATTCAGTTTCCTCACAGGTTGGACAATGACTTCATGTCATGAATGGTTGAAACAAGTTGTATAAGTGCTGTTACACTCGTGTAAAAAAGTTTATATTTGTCCCGATATTTTCCAGCTTCTTACAGAGAACTGATGAAACTCTATAACCCTTTCTGAATACACCTCTTTGAATTTCATGATATTTAACCAAATCTCAGCATTATTGGAAGCACTACAACAGTGGTAAAAGTCTACAGCTGGGCTTAGACAGGCTTAGTGGCTTTGAATTTTTGTAGGCCTGCTGAGAATCTTGTTACAGCATGTATCAGTCATATGAGAGCCGATTTGTTCGTCCTGAATCACTACTGGATTGCAAACTGAGGACCACACAGCCTGGAAGTATTTCTCAGGGTGCATCCAATCAGGACAAGTGTGGATGAATAAATGATGACGGAGAAAAAGCCTTCCGTCTGTGCTCCTTCCTATCACAGACAAGACATTAGCAGATCCGCACTGTCTGACACAGGCTGACAATCTATGAGCTCATAAACATCTGGCAAAAAAAAGTGACTCATATGCAGTTCTCTGAAGAGAAGAAGGAAGTGACACAGAGAGATGGAAGAGTGCCAGAAATGGAAATAACAAAAGTAGGTTCTGAGAGAGAAAGAACAGGCGGAGAAAGGTTAGACAGCGGTTGAGAGCAGATCAATAGAGAAGTACGTGAGGAGGTGAGTCAGAGCTCAAACTATCAAGACTGACTGACACTGAGGGGTTGAGACTGAACAGTGATTGAGGGAAATAAGGGAAGGTGTTGTGTAGAAAAGAAAGGTGTGAAGACCTTGGTCATATTGTATTTTTTAGTCTGTTTATAGGAAAAAAGGCTTTAAAAATCTCCTGTTTCATTTTAATTGGCTAATGTACTTCTCACTGAAACTCTGCCAGGGAAAATGTAAACACAGGCTCATCTCATCTGATTTCAAGGACAATCCGACCCAGTGCCAGGCATTATGAAGAACTATATAGAAATATCCAGTCTTCTCGTGGGTGGCCTGTTTGCTTAGGTAGGTCATATGGAGGCATCAGTGTTAGATTGAGAATGTTTCATAACCACTTAAAGACTCCTTGGAGTAGCTTTAAATATACATTAACTTGAGTGATGTTACATCATAAAAAGATTATTTAAATTTACAGTGTTTTTTTCTTAGACTTGGCCATGATTTCTAGACATGATAACACTGTACTAAGGTATACAGTTCTTCTAAGCTTCATTCGTTGCTATGGTATTTGAACATCAAATTAGCATTCGACTATTTGTTTGGTGGCACTTGTACTGCCTGTCTTTTGTCAGTCTGCGTTAAGATTTCAATGAAGCTGCTGCTGCTGCTTCTTCTTCCAGTGGGTCCCTGTGTGGCGCACCCCCCGCCTCTCCCTCTCTGTGTCTCTGATAGACAAGGCAAGCACTGGTGCAGGAGCTTTAGCGTGAGCTGGACATGCTGCACCCGCCTCAGACTCCTTTCCACTCAGAATGACATTATATTTACATTATAGTGTAACATGGTCATCCACAAATAAAGAGAGAAATAAACTACGAATGCAGCAATGTATTAGAACCTTTAAGTTGACATGGCGAACATGTTACCAAAAAGTGTTACACCATTATCATAGTCATGATCTGTCCACCTGATGAGTGTAAGTCTAATATTCACTTCCTTTATCTCTGTTTTGGTCTCCTTCATCTCCTGAGAAAAATATCTGACCCTTCATCTGCTAAATACTCCACTATGACCACTAGCTGGTTGCTAGTGTTGTCTGCTTTTGGTGAAAAACTACTAATGAATGCACACTGACATAATACTTTTTAAGTGCACAATATACTATTAAAAGTCAACGTACTGTATGGTAAAGTGTAAGGACAGACTACAACAGGCAATAATTACCAGACCAACATGGATGATTTTCATCACCACTCCACATTCATGTTCAATACATTCACACTGCAGGCTAAAGTGGTTTAATTCAGCATTTCCTCTGCTCATATTTGAAGTGACTCTGATCAGTGGAAAAACACAGCGTAAAAAAAAACTAACCGAATATGGTATTTTATGTTTATTTGGATCACTTGTGGTCTGATTTGTGTCAATGAAAATTCATGAGAAATCATATGACAAACCCAAACTTTTTTTAACCTTATCAATCATTAACAATAATCCCAGAAACAACTGATAAAAACTATTCGAGTTGAAGTTTTAGTGAAATCAAGGTTAGCATGACTGCATCAGCAAACTTTAGATTTTTTTATTTCTCATACATAAATTATACTCATTCAACTTTGTGTCACTCTTTCTCCCCTGGTCATCCACACTCTCCCCTGCAGTGGCTCTATGCCTCCCAGTTTGTGCAGATGGCAGCTGTGATGAAGGCGTTCAGCTGCTGCACACAGAGCCGTTAGGCTGTATTATAATTTAGAATGTTGTTTCAATACAAGTAAAACTTGAAATTATATAAATGAAAGTGTTACAAAAATGAAGGCTAAGTGAGGCCACAAAAGAACAAAGATGAATGGTCAGCATAATGATAGGACCCTTTAAATTACACAAAAGTGGCCTAGAGTGGATAATATGACAACATCACAATGAGCTAGATTATAATTTAATCACTAGACTCTAAAGGGAACACTAAAAAAAACAATCCAACAAAAAATAAAATTGATCTGAGCAGTTAATTTAACTCAGTCATCTTACACTGTGAGTGTAAATTAAGTGACAACTGGCCAAAAATCTACTGTACTGCATTAAAAATTGATCAGTGGTATTTACAACACAACACATCTGTTGCCACAAGTCGCAAAAGAATAACTGGCAGTCAAAATACAGCATACACGAACACATCTTTATCAGATACGATCCGATTTGCCCCAATGCCTTTCCGATTTGATAAATGTTGTGAAACTGCTGTACATCCTGTCTGAACAGGGTCTAAACAGTGGGAAAAGGAGGAGGAAAGAGGTTCCAAAAATGGCTTTTTGACCAGTCAAGACTAGATTATTTTTCAAAAGGGACGTAACTAAAATTAAGAAAGAGAGGTTTTGTGTGTCATACATATACTTTGATGTTATGATGGATTTACAGAACAGGTGACATCATTCTGCCAAACGCACAGAGTCACCATGAACGTGTGCACACACACACACAATAAGGAAAAAGAAGCATCAGATAGAAACCTAACAGACTGCTTTTACTCCATTTGAAAAAAATTCTGAGATGACGCTCATGTTTTTGCTTGCAACACTGCAGGGGAAAATCTCCTGATTTTTCTTCATTTTGGAAGCACATGCTACGCCGTTTTTTTTGTGTCAGTGTGTCCTTGTTAGTCAGTGAGTCGAAAAACAGATCATTACCTTTCAAGATCAACTGAGACTTTTCGGTGGTCTGGGCACCCCCAGGTCTGCTGCTCACGCTGGCAGCTGCCATGACGTCACAGCTCTGAAACACAACCACACACACAATATTATAACATATTGTCACTTCCTTGCAACATTAGAACAACAATTACATAAATCAACCACATACTATTGGTAGACCTAACAGCCTGGTCAAATAAATTTAATAAAGGCAGATTCTTGTTCCTCCCATCAGATGTAGTGAGTGCCAAGACTTTCATCATACCCCATCACCATCACCTTGGGCAAAGTCAGAGATGTAGCCTGCTGGACTGAATGCAATGAGAGCTGCATATCCAAGGACAATGCGCAGTAAAACTGAGGTCTGGTCTGAAGCTATTGTTAGTGTTGATCTGTACTTTGTATATCAAAAGAAGATCTTAACCCTAAAACTGGTTCGTTAAGCAGATCCTCATCCTGTTATTAGTGTAACTTGCTGCAGCACCAAGGTGACTGCTGTTGGCATCTGAACCTGAGACCAGACAAAACCCACTGATGCATGACCAGATGTGACCCGGGTCTGATAAAGGCTAACCATTAAGTGCTGTATTGAACGAATGACCACCTGAGGTCTGGCTCCGGACTGCAGACACACAGATCAAGGCAATCACAACAAAAGCGCACAGCATCTTCCGTCAACCTTGTGAAACAAGCTGGCCGGCTACGCAGAGTTAGCTAAATCCGTCACTCAGTGGATACTGGCTAAACTTAATATAAACAAATGAAGATTTAATTGGCCCTTGTACGCAGATTTCATTGTCCTCGTATTTAAATACCCTTGGCTGCTACGCACAAAACACAAACACGGAAGATGATCAAGGCATTTCTATGCATCACTGTCAAGTCAAGCACAGACACAACTGACTTCCGGTCAGCTTTTCCAAACTAAATCTCAACTGTCAAACAGTTGCGTTATAACGTCTTATGAATGAGAGAATTCACGCACTAAAATTTGAGGTGTTTTTTTTACTGAAAGAAAATCGCATTACGCAACTCTTTCCAATGTTGTACACAACACAATGCGCGTTTCCCCACCACTGTTCCGAGTCTGTTACATTTGTTTTGAAGGGTAAGTCAACACACGTCCGGTCTGATGTGACCAATTCTGTCTAACCTGACCTATGAGAAGCTAACTATTAGCAGCCAGCTTCGTAGGGGGGTTTCTAAAAGGACATATCGATAAAATCTGTTCTGGTAACCTGACAACAAGTAAAGCAGCATTGTTAGTTATGTGGTTTAAGTCAGAACACGCTATAGCTATTGAAACACCAACAAATTAGGCTTAAATGCAGTCTATCTCGTACCTTTTTCAGCTGTGCTCCGCTGCTGTCGCTAGTGAACTTTCATTTCCGCCTCAGTGACAATACCACGTGACTGAGGGTATGTCTTTTCTATTGCACAAAGCATTGTGGGTCATAAATATTGGTAAACACATATAGGCGTATAATGGAATATGTTTCATATCATACCTCTATTGCTAAAAAGCACTCATTTATTACAAATTAAGTTGAAGCTTCACTTTACATGCAGATAGAATAGAAAAAACAGCAAAGGTAATAGCAGTATTATTAGATCAATATAAATGAGCTCCAAAGTTCAATCCAAAGAGAAAATGCAATGATGAACTCATCCCAAATGTCAGCTTAATGTCTACCAGAATTTTACTTTAAAGGACCAGTGTGTGAAAGATTTACTGGTCCAGCAGTGAGCTTGGAGCTTTCAAAGACTTTGTCTCACTCTCCCCTTACAAGTGCAAATTAACTTATGTTGGTCTTGAAAGGACCTGCACCCCCTGTTGATGTAAAAAGTTAATTCTAAGGAAAAAACAAAACAAAAACAAAACACAACAAACACAAATGAATGATAATGATTAAACACTAATGAAAAAACAAACTTATGAATGTAATATTCATTTTCTGCTGTATTCTGCCAATAAATCCCTGTAAATCGTAAACACTGGACCTTTAAAGCTGCAATAATTTACTTTCTATTTTATTTTTGGCCACTTGAGGGCAGTTGAACAAGCTGAAAGCACAGCTTGCTATTACTATTACTATTATCCACTGATAAAGATGTTTTACCGTGCTATAATCAGCAGACACCGAGCAACATTAATTAGCTCTGTCGAGAAGATTATGTAACTTAATTTATATAGCACTTTTCTAAAACAGGTCACAATGTGTAGAATGTGTTTGAAGTTGCAGAAAACATGATTGGACCACTGACTTTCTCGATACAGCAAGACAGAGAACATAAATTAGATGAGAGATACTCACTGGACCTATGATTATGGCTTCTGATTTATCTGAGATGAACCGAAGAAAAGTTTTGAGAAAGCTAGTTTTTAACAACTGTAAGACAGGACTGTATTTTGACCAATGGTGCTGTGTTGTTTGAATCAAGAGAGAAACAGACACATAAAAATATACACATCAAATGGATCCTATTAAAATGTGACCTAATGGCGACATATAAATTGTGAATAATAATGGTCCAAAGACTGATCTTTGAGGCACTCAAAGGATGTGGAGGATTTAAGAGAGGTGGAGGATAGAATAAGTGGCCTTTCATTCAGAGATAAAATAAAATTATGTAAAATGATGATATAATTTGACAATCAACCTCTCACTTCAATCCCAGGCACTATCTCTCTGTATTTTATTTTTCAGGACGTATATGGGTAAATGTCTTTGCAAGAGTCCATTTAATGTTGCCTTATTATGCCTTCACTGTGGTAAATATCATCCTACTCATCACAACACTGCGAAAAATGGAATTGAGGGAGAAAATGTATTTTTAGGGATGATGCACACTTATTATGTACAGTGTAACTTCTTGGTGATTTTCCTCAATTTCTCAGTTTTGTTCTGCAGAGTCTTTGCTGTTTCTCAGTGAGCTTGCATTCCACAATTACCAGTCTCGTGCAGACTCGTACCAGACTACATGTGTGAGCATCAGTCCAAAACTATAAAACTTCTGTTGTTTTTTTCTACTTGGAATTTCTTGTCTATTTCATGCTGCATAATACTCTCTTAGCAGTATGCAATAAAGCATCAAATGACAAATGAGGACAGCTGAGTACAGATTTATTTTATTCATCAAGGACAGAGGAGAAGGAAGTGGTAGGAGACGAGAGGACATGAGAGAAGTTGGGGTGAGAGAAGTGAAGTCTTCTCACCTGATGTACCACCTGTGTTGTGCTGTATCCTCCTAAACCTGAAACATCTTTTCCACCACTACTTTTGGTTCTTCTTTTTAATGAGAAGTCCCCGAAAACACAAAAGTACAAATTTTATTTTTTGTCTAAAGCTAAATCTGAAGCAGTCTAAAACTCAGGATTCAACAAGTCATTGAAAAAAAGCCAACATCTAAACATCATTCAAAGAAAAAAAAAGTCACTAGAGACAGTCTACCTGAAGCTGGCCTCACTGCTCTCTATAATCAGACATTTGATCTCCTCCTCCTGTTTGGGGGTCTTTTGTCTCCACTCTTGTTCTTTTTGGAGACACATCTTCGCCACCTCATTTTTCCTCCAGAAGAGTGTGATGGTGTTTCTGTGATCCCTAATGACAGTGATCATTTTGCAAGTCAAGCTGGAGACAATGTTTCTCTTCTCCCTTATTTCCTCCTCCAGGTATCTCACTCTCCTCTGCCATTTGTCTCCAGGTTCCCTCAGTTATGGACCAGCAATCTCCTCTCTGACCCTGATCACATCTCTCCAGTGATCTTCCATGGCAGAAAGCCTGGCCGTAGTCTACTCTCTTTGAATGTAGAGACTATACCCAAGAGAGGTGAATTCTCTCTCTACTTGTCTTCTGCCTTTACGGAGCTCTCTCCTAGTTTCTGTCACCTCTTCCTCTAACCAGTGGGTGTGTGATTGAGGAACCAACCACTTGTTCCTAAAACTACCTATTTCTTCCTAGTGGTGTCTGCTGAGGTCCTGCCAGGTTTTCTTTTCCTTTCGAAAGTCGTCCTCCATCTTCTTTACCCAGGTGTCCATCTCTTCCCTCTCCTTCTTGCCCCAGTTGTTAAGGCCTGTCAGCTCCTAGAGAGCTTCATTGCTGCTGAGCTCCTTCAGCGTCAGCCTGGCATTTTCCTTCCTCGGGGTGATGTTATCACAGGTCAGCCTCTTGACTGTATCCTGTATATGCAGTTAACTGTAGAATCAATAGGATTTGTCCAAGCTGTTGATTGTTGAGTTTCATTCCCAGGACATCAAATATCAATGTTCTTTCTTTTTTAAAAATAAATAAAAAGAAAATTAGGAAAGTGCACTTTCTTCAGTTTTCCAGGTGCAGAGCAGTCAGAAATAACAACTAGCAGAGCAGTGATGGAAGGATTTTTCACTGTAAATACAGCTCAAATCAGACTGTGCTGTGAAAAGTACTTTACTTACAGGTTTTGGTGTTACTGCCCCACAGTTGTTACATCTTATCTGTGGGGAAAACTTCTATGCAACAATGATGCCACAAAAAGACAAACCTCGACTTGAAATAAAACACCACTCTGCAGCCAGCAAAGGTACTGAATGAGCTGAATGAAAAACTAAATCAATGCAATCTCATTTTTTTGTTGCCTAAACATAACCAAACTGTGACTCAAAACTGCAAATTGTAGAACAAAGTAAAAAATAAAACAAAAATAAAATAATCAAGTCAATTAATTCTAAAAACTGAAAAGTGATCACTGACTTCTAGTTTCACACAGGGCTCAAACCCCTGTCTCTTGGGGGGAGTCCTGTGTTCAACCCATTCATCCACCAAAAACCCTCTGTACAGAAACTATTTCTCACTCTTTTATAACTAAACCAGGAGGCTGGATGTAAACAGCCAAATAGCTGCCTTATCAAGACGTACTCCCTGCAGAGCTAAAGTGGACCTAATCCAGCTCCACGTCTCTGGCTCTAGTCCAACTTGACCTCTCTGGACCTAGCTGGGCTTGACCAAAGGAATGTGATTGGTTAGGATAAGAATATCAGGGTAAGCCAATCAAACAGGCCTCAGAAGACTGGATGTCTAGAGGTGGAGGTCTCTGCTGTGTGACTGGCAGCTGCGACTGAGATATCACTACTGTGACTGTTTACTGCACCTCAAACCTCTGACTGAACTCATTTTTAATCTTATCCAGGCCAGTGAACATGATTTGAAAGATATTTAACATAAATCTGGGGGCTTCATAAGATGAATAGCTCATAACTGAGGAATATAACAAATACATAACTTTTAAATTTACTGCTATTTACAAATTTAAGATTTCCATTTGATGCCCAATAAATTTCAGAGGGAACACTTACTCTTTTTACTCCACTATTTGTACACTAATAGTTACTTTGACCATTTGGATTTTAAAAAACATGTGATGAGTTTGTAAAATAAAGCATTGTTATAGATCAAAGTACCAAAAAAGCAAATGAACATGACATCCACCTCAATCAACTAAACTAAAATGCTTACATGTGAATGCATTTATAATAATAATAATTCAAGGACATAACCATTATACATACTTGTATAAAACTAACAGGATCCTTTTTCTGCACTGATGTCTTTTATTTTTAACAGCTCAAAATTCTTCTACCTATTCTTTGTTCTGCACTTTTTACCTGAATGAACTTTTTGAAGCAGGACTTTTATGATAAGCTAAACTAAGCTTAGCTAAGCTAAGCTACGCTAAACTAAGCTCAGATCAGGTAAGGTAGATAAGATAGAATAGAGCTTTATTAACCCAAAAGGAGATTCTTGTGCCCAAAATTGCTACAACATTACAGCAACATAGATAAAAAAAAAAAATAGTAAACAGAATATTAAATGTAAAGGGAAATATAAAAAAAATTAGTGTGTAAGGAGTAAATAAACATAGTACTTTTCCATCATGGTATCTTAGTTTTAGTTGAGTAAAATATTTAAATACTTCCTCCACCACTGATAGTTCACAGTATACCATCACTCAGGGCATAGAAAAGGACATCACCACCAGTTAATGTGCTTTAATACAATGATAATTGAGCTGATGGTTTGGCAGATCTGCTGGTCTGCTCTCAAGGCACAGATCATTTGACCACAACCATTTACACATGCTAATGTTGTACTCTGATTATTTGAAAGGGGGAATTTGGTTTACAGACCGCAGTTAAAATGAATAGGACAAATAAGAATAATACATACTCAATAAATGAAAGACATCTAATAGAGGCGTGGTACTTACAGTTTGCATCCTTCATCAAGATTTCTCTAAAGTTTTTAAACTTCTGAATGGTCACTGTCCCGACATTTACGGTGTTCATGAGCAGATCCAGAGAGTCACGTGTCGACATCATGAACACCCCAATGAAAATGCTCATCAAACTGAGGCAGCTACTTGGCCAAACTTGACATCAAGGAGAAAAGTGACATCATTTATGAAATCTATGGTCTCTCTTTTGGTAAAATAGTAGAAGTTCTATGTCTCTGTCAGATGCGGCAAAAGTACACACATTCTTTACTCAAGTAGAAGTACAGATACTTCTGTACAAAAAAAAGACTCTTGCAAAAGTAGAAGAACTGATTCAACTTCTTTACTCAAGTAAAAGTGAAAAAGTACAGGCTCTGAAATGTACGCAAAGTATAAAAGTGAAAAATAGCCCTCTGCAGGACATTTCTACATGCTGTTTCTGTGCAAAGCTAATTGAAACTTTTCTCTGTGGTCAAGTGTCCCTTTTTTGTCTTGTTATGTGTGTTACATCATTTTTGTTTTTAACATTTCTCTTGCATGATAAACACTGAAAGATACACAGAAAATCATATATTTTCTACATATGACTATTTAATCTATTTCGGCTGAAATGATGTTGGGAAAGTGGTGCACAATGAGTAAAAAAAACCCAAATTTGCATTAAAATGCATTAAAATTAAAGAAACAAGCCTTTTTTTGAAAGTATAAGGATCAGACACCACCTGTGGTCTCAACATGATCATGTTTCTGTGGCAGCTCCTTAATGTGTCATGTAGGTATCAGTTCTTTATCCAACCCTGCTCATGTATTCTTTACCTATAGGCCACATA
The DNA here is from genome assembly GCF_056507025.1 of Lutjanus erythropterus. Lineage (NCBI taxonomy): Eukaryota > Metazoa > Chordata > Actinopteri > Lutjaniformes > Lutjanidae > Lutjanus > Lutjanus erythropterus. The sequence continues at coordinate 11,908,028 of NC_139329.1, forward strand.
ATGTACTGTTTTGACAATATCGCTGATGTGCCAAAAATATTTAGTTACATATCTTTTTTGATGGGATAAAAGAATGAATGTCTTAACATTAGTTTGTAAGGCCGCATGCAGATTATGCTGTCATGTGAATGCACAAGTATTATACTTGATGGGTACTTGACAGCAACAGGACACACACATACATACCCACAAGGGTTATCTGGCCATGGTCATATAAACAATCTAAGGTCCTTCTGTTCGGCTGTTCCAGTGATAAGAAGAGAACTGACAGACTGTGCACCATGCAATGATCATCACTTTACCATCACAGACGATGGGATGAGAATAAAATCGCTTTGAATTAAAGGTTGTGTTCTGTAACTGAGACTTAACTAAAACACAAAATAAAAGAGAAGTCTTTTTTTTTTCACATTGGATGGTACACATCTTTCAGTGGTACCCCTTGAGAATTCATTATAAAAAAATATGCCAGAGGAAGTATGAGAACAAGGCAGAGCGTTTCTGACTGTCATTAAGGCTTGTGCAAACTTTACTTAAATCATTCGACACTTGGACTCATTGAACCATGAGGTACAACCATTCCCTCTGTTTCCTGATTGGACCGTATCCATGAAACTTACGGTAAACTTAGATTAACAAGGGCCCCTTAACCACATGTTGATGGAGCAAAGAGTAACCAGCGACCTTATCTTCTACGCGCTGACTCATGCCTTTATAACAGGAATGGTCAGTGGTTGAGATTGCTGCAGGCTCAACATTTTGCAGTTCATTATTCGGTCACACTCAGCAAGCTCTGGATGTAAAAAATTTGAACTGAAAAGCACAAAATAAGTTATTTATTGCATAAACATTTGTCATATGTGGAAGTGCTGTGGTATAATTTGCAAGTCAGTACTCTTTTCCAGTATTGAGTGGGTCAATTTAGTCTTAACAACATAAACTGTACATTATATATTGCTGCACTGGATAGAGATGTGGATTATAACTAACTAACTTCCAGACATCAAAACGAATCCTTGGACAGACAAGTGCAGTGTTCACTGAGCTTTGGATCAGAGTCCTATACCTTTCAGAGACTTTTCCTTGATCAATGATGCTGCAGGAAGACTGTGCTGGGAAGACTGCGGTCTGATGTCAGTGGTGAGGATAATGATGGATGATGATGGTGAGGGAAGCTGATGTAGTGGTCATGAAAGTAGGTGGTCACAGCTAGAGGAGGGCCAAGCAGCAGGCACAGCCACACTAAACCGTTGCCATAGTTTCCCTGGAAATGGTTTCCTAGGAATACTGCAACCAGGAGCTAGAAGGAGAAGAGACAGCGTTAGTTAAAGAAATACACAGATTTAATAAAACATAGCTTCTCCTCTTGCTCAACCAATAGTACATATTAAGTGTGGAGGGCCAGAGAATACACAGGTTAAGATGTTCGTCATGATCATGAAATAATATCTCTAAGGTAAAAACGACACCACAGACTTCTCCCACTATTGAGCACATATTCCCAGATACTATAAATATCCCTGTCAGTCTAAGTGCATTCACTTTCCTACCTCCACGGTTTCTACTGTTCATTTTACAAGTAATATCAGTGCCGACTTTGGATCTGAAAAACTGAGAGGTCAGCTCTGCACGCCACTTTTGATGTGTTCTTAGCATGATAGAATAAAAAAAAAAGCTTTTATTGTTTAATCTGCAAAGCACCAATAAATCACTTAATATACTTTAACAATTACAATGTATTAGTTTCTTGTTTTGTCCTAGAAGTAAAAGTACTCAATACATTTGGCATTAATGTTGATTTTAAATGTTTAAATTATATCCTGTAACAGATTTGTGGCCACTGGGAGCAGAAGAAACAAGTTGTGAACAAACACTGACATACTTTATCATCACCTTTAAAGTGGCTACAAGTTTATCATAAGAAAAAAATCTCTCCCTGTTACTTCTTAACTGGCTAATGCACTACCTACTGAAACTTTACCTGGGAAAATGCAAACATAGGCTCTCCTGGTCTGCATGCTGTAAATCGCTTCATCTGATTTCAAGGAGTGTTAAACTGGGATTGTTTCATAACAAGTTAAAAACTCCCTGTAGTATGTTCACAGTGTTCACCAGTTTGTCATGAGCAGTGTCCGTCAGGTGCTGAGCAGGTAAAGTTTCTGATTCAACTGTTTAGCGAATGTAAGTCCTCTGAAGTTGGACTCAGATCTTAGTGCACCAAGTGAGACAACAACATTGCTGTGTAAGCAGAAGCCCTCAGTGCCTGTATCCCCATCCAGGCAAATGATCACCAGCCTGCACTGGTGTGATAATTCTCACCTCAAATACCATCATGAGGAAGATCCACAGACGACAGCTATGCAGGGGCAGAGCGATCATACACTGCAAAGAGCACAAAAACATCACAGCAGGTTATTATTTAATTTGTTTGGACCTTCTAATCTTCACACAAGGAGAAAAGTTCTTACTTTGCACTAGAGATCCAGTCTCTCTTTGAAGATCTGCAAACCTACCTCACTATCTAATTAATGTGAGTAATATATGAGTTTTGTTTTATGAAAACGACCACGTTTGTTTCTTGCTAGTTTGCCACGTCTTGGTTGTCAAGATTCTGTACAAAAATATATTGATGCTCATCTTAAAAACCCAATTCATTACAGATTTGCAACATCTTATGTTCTCTGCAACCAAACAAATGAATCACAATGAAGAGTAAAATTTGCTTCATGCAGTATCAGACTGTACCTCACAAAAAGCAGCTGACATGAGAAAGACCAGCAACTCAGCTCGTGATGGGGGCACGTTCTTTTCCACCAGCTGTGTGTATACATGTCTTCATACAGGAGAAGACAAGGAGCAAAGACATATAAGAGTTAACAACAAAGTGTTGGGGAAATTATTTCGTATTCAGGTCATCTAAATTTGAGGCTTGTTTTATCTCTGTTAGACTAAATTACCTGTGACACCACCTCTGACAGGGGATATTCCAGTTCTTCCAGAAAGTGATCAAATTTGTAGCGTTCCTGTAAATTAAATGATGAACCATAATGAGCTAGTGCTGAATGTGCAATCAACACAATGTGCATAAACAGTTTTTGCGCAACTGACCACCAGTCTCCATAAAAATGACGATCACCAAAGCACAGCAGCTCTGCAGAAAAATTCAGGAAGGAGTGACTCAAGAAGAAGAAGAGGAGCCAGAGGAAATGGGTCGGTGCCTGACAAGAAACAGCAATATCAGTATACCATTTAACAGCAATCTCTCCTATCCTTAGAACTATTATTGTGTCATTTGCAACTGTGTGCACACTTTTATCTCTAATTATCATGGCCAAACATGCCCCACCCATCCTGATCATCATCACCATCTGTGACTGCTTTCTTCACAGACACCTGTTTAGATGATCATACACTGGCATCTTTTATTGGCTCAGTGCTTCGTAGTTCTGGGAAATCCAGACTGATGTTTCGTAACATTGAAAATGTTCGCTCAGAAATCACTCACCACCAGTCCCACAAGGTGCTCCACTCTCATAGTGATGTCCATACCCTGGGTAAAAGAATGAAGATTAAAACAGAAAGTGAAATCTGCAGGTGTGGAATTTGTGTTTATTCCTACAGTCAGGAGGAATTATGTTTCACTTACAGAGAAGGAGTTTTCTGATCTCTGGAAGATTGGCTCAATCCACTGAGAGAGAAAAAAAGACCCAGTCACAAAGTGCAGTAACAGCATTTAGTGTAAATTTACATCACACAGTTAATACAATCAGGGAGAATCTCAAAAACATATACAGCCATGTTAGTGGTTCTATGAGGCTGTACTTCAATACTAATGTTACTAACTGTGCTAAATACTATTGTTGGCATGCTCACAATGTTAACATGCAGGCATTTAGAGGGTAATATGTTTACCATGTTCACCATCTTACGGTTTAGGATGCTTACATGATTAATTTGTACTAATTAACACGGTAGCACTGAGTACAGTACTGATGGATATGTCATTCGTTTTTTAGGCATTTAATTAAAGTTAAAGTATTAGACAAACTGTAATTTTGACCAGATGATGGCACAAATTGAAAATTAGTGAATGAAAGTTATTACAACTCATCATGAGTGACAGGAAAACTCTGAAGGAAAAGTCAGAACATCACCAGAGTCATTATGATACATCGTCTGAGAACCATAAGTGTCTAATCTTTAGCGTAGGAGCATCACCAGAGTCTGTAGGATCAATCCTATGTGCACCATGAACTTCTGTTCAAAATTGCATGGCAATCAATTTGACAATTGTTGGGATAATTCAGTTCGACCAACAAACTGATATTGCCATCTCTACAGCTTTGTCCTGAGCACAGCTAAAAACAGTCAAATTATTGGAAACAGCATTTCAAGTCAAAAGAGAAAATACATTATAACACTAAACCATCATACTGATATACTATTGTATAATACACTGCTAATGTTGACATTTAAATTAACTGATATTGACATTACTATTGAATATGTGCCCTGGAGGGTTTGCATATGTTCAGATAACTACGCAGCTGACTGTTCCTAATTAATCCCCTTTAGCTGGATGACTTCTTATTTTAGCTACTATAAGCAGCTACAAGCTATACTGTCCTCCTTTACTTTTAAGGTGCATTAAAGAAACATGTATTGCATTGGATGACAAAGATGGTGCCAACACAGAAATTTTATATAAAGAATATATTGGCCCAAAATCTGGATAATCTGGATTTGGAAATAAACATGATGACCTGTGTGGATGACAGATCAGTCCTTGTTTTTTTCTTTTTTTTTGATAACCATACAGCTCATTATCCCTTGATATAGCACAGTGCAGTATATCAAACGACACCATAGCAGAGCCAAGTGTACCTCCTCTGTATGTTACTTCTGTCACACAGTGTAGCAGAGTAGTTTCTTTAATCATTCTGTGTGAAAAGCCAAAACATAATTCTAGGTTTTCTGTCCATATTATATGAAAACTGAGTAAAGTATCTGCAACTGCAATGGACAGAAAAAACACAGATCCCATTACAACGTAATAAAACATTTAATGTGATGGTCTTCACATAAAAATAGCTACATAGGAAAGTAATGAAGTTTTTTCTATCTGTGCTTATCAGGATGTTCATCTCCTAACACTGGTCCTGCGTGTAGATGTTTCCCTGCTTCGACACACCTGCTTTGGATTAATGGGTTGTTATTAGACTTCTGCAGAGGCTTGATAACGAGCTCATCATTTGAATCAGGTGTGTTGGAGCAGGGAAACATCTAAAACATGCAGGACAGTGAGCCCCAGGTCACGGGTAAGGAAACACAAGCTAATGTTTTGATAATTAAGTTTTGTCATTTCAAAAAGTTGCAGTGGATTAAACAGGAAAAACTGAGGGGGATTTATAACATGTTATGCTATTTATATCATTTTATGTTATGTTATGAACACACGTGGTACACTGGTAGCATTGCTATTCTACTAAACAATGACATATATCAAACTATACTATTAAGTTCCTAGATAAGTACACAGTAACATATTGTACAGTACAGGAAGAACTTTATCCAGCTGTTGTACCTGCTGCACAATGCCAACCATGATCTGGATAATGATCACCTAAAGGTAGAAAATAACACAGTTAATAAGCTTATGCATATTCAAATGCAAAAGAAAATAGAACAACAATGTGTGTTGTTTGATTTGTTTTTATTTAGGCATTTAGCTATTTGTGACGGCTGTAATTATTAGTCTCATGCTCGCCATAAAGCAGTATGGGATTTTTTTTAAATTTTGGAAGGAGACAAGGTTCAAAAAAGGAACTTATGTGTCTTGCGTTGCTGCAGCTAATAGGAGCTCTTATTTTGTGCCATTTCAATGCTTAAAAGTGCATCACACCCTCAGTGATCTGCTCACCATTTCCAGCAGCCTGTGCAGTAGTTTATTGATGCGGATCTTAGGAGTACATGGGAAATCTCTCTGGTAGCACAGAGTGGGGGCAAGGAGGAAATAATACAGATCTGAAAAATAAGGAGGACAAAATGTGTCATCATACTGTAAGTTAATGCAAAGAAATCAAGAATGAATGAAAAGCAGTTTCACCTCTGAACGTAAGGTGCTCACTGTGGGCTTTCTGGGCAACAGAAACGTTATTGTCAGTCCCTGAAAACACACAGATATAAAAAGCAGCAGTTGTTGGATTAGTTTCTGTTTTTGTTTCGAAATCAAATCAGTATAACTTGTCATGCTGGAACAGCACCTGCAGCAGTTAAATGAGCCTGTCGGTACCAGCGATTAGTTTCCTGGTATGAATAAAGCTTCATCCCCAGGGCAATGTAGAACCAGAGAGAGAAGAACGCTCCACCTGGCGGACAAACAACAGACCCCAACAATTACACAACATGCACTACAAAATACAATTGATTTATGTTTGTGTTTTGAAACAACTGGAAAGGTCATTATCTTTTTTTAACTTTACCGTCCATCATTACAAACACATTGTTTCACTCCAAACATTGATCTAACATACAGAAGTGTATTCTAACATGTACCCACAATAGTAACGTCTTTTAAGGTATCAAATGTGTCAGCCTGAACTACGAGGTAAGTGTAACATGGTGCATCTAGAAATTTCCATTTGACAGAATGATGAAACTGTCATATATTTTGTATAATTTCCTGAAAATGCAAATATCTGACTGAACTCAAGTCCATTAGCTTTTGGTCAAATTAAAGTCATCATCCTGTATTTAATTTTCAGTGACTGCATCATATATGTACAGTAAATATGATGATGCATGTATATAGTTGTTACCTGTTGATATTGTAGGCTCATGCAGAATGACTGCAGCAGGAAAAAGCAGGAGAAACCCCAGATTTGTGAGATGTAAATGATGAGTGTTGGTGGGGGACAACATACCCTGAGAGAAATGCAACAGAAATGTTTACATTTTTGATTATTTTGAGTTGACAAATCACTTGATAGTATACTAATACATCTGTTTTTTAACTACTAAAACCTGATATGGTGTGACATATTGTTGATGCATATTCAGAACAGCCTTGATCAAACTGCACCAGTCTCACCTTTTCCTGAGACCTCTCAAGGAGCAAAGCTGTAATGGCAAAAATGTTCGCAGCTGGAAGAAATACGGATATTTTGGTAATTCACATTCTCATTAAGCTTGTGTGTGACATCAAGTGTGTTGTGTTTATAATCCAATCCCAACCCAGAGCTAACATCAAAATCTGTTTGCAGTACTCCTGCATTTATGAAGAAAAAAATGTCACTTGACTCTGCATTGGTTGGCTGGCTGAATCACTAACTAAAAGCTGATCTAATGTAATTTTATTTTTATTTCTGTGGCTGTTGGCATTTCTGCTGTAGTTCTATCTAAAAGACTTTCTCACCCAGTATGAGGTTGACAGACGGCCAGTTACAGTTGTCCTCAATGAGATGCTCCAAGACCTTTTTGACATCTATCAAAAACCCATGTCTGTTTAAGAGAAGGAAAATAAAGGACAAAAGTCTTATAAAAATCATGTATATGGAAGATTTTTGATCACATGATATGGTAAACAAACTGCTGATAAAGTGGACACTGATCTAAGATTTGTTGAAATCAAACTACTCTTTCAAGCCGCTGTTTCAAAGGAAAAGTCTGAACTTTCACTCTCAAGATAAAATTAGATGCAAGAGGCTCTGTCAGACTGTGGTTCAGCACTGAAGTGCTTTGAGCTAAGTGCTAACCTAAATGCTAACATCAGTATGCTAAATGACACAATCAAAATGACAATGCTTACATGCTGATGCTTAGCATGTGCAGTATTGGTTTATAATCACTATCTTAGTTTAGCCAGTTAGCATGCTAACATTTGCTGCTTAGCACTAAACACAAAGTACAACCGAGGGTGACTGGGATGTTATTAGTTTATTCATAAAACAAAGTATTAGGCACATTTAAGTCCTGATCCGGTGATGAAAAGTGGCCTGTAATTAGAATTCATCCTCTGGGGACAAACATTGCTGTCTGAAGGCTGAAAGGCTAAAATACATTGGCTGCACCTTTTAATTTTAACCATAAAGTAAACAGCTCATTGCTGTTTTTTAGTCTGTGTCCGCGTAATTTCCAGAAGACCTTTTCACTGTAAATCAAGATAACCTAACCCTATTTGAAGATTTCAGCAAACTCCTGCCATGCCTATGTGCACACTTGTTAAATGAGGATGTGGAAATGTATTGGAAATCAAAATTCAGTGTGGCTTGAAAATGTACAGTGATTAATGGGTTGAATGTGTATGTATTTATACTCACTGTATGAAATTCTCCAAGAACAAGTGAGCATGAGTCAGAGCCTGAAAATCAGAATTACACACATACACAGGTAAGTCATAAATTAGTTAAATCAATCAATAAATCAATTTAAGTGCTTTATAAATCAGGAGAAAGTGACACATATCTATCAAGTCAAAAGGGAGAAATGAGAAAACTGACCAGGAGAATAATGATCCAGTTGAGGATGCCTCTGTATCTGGTGAAGCTGCTGTTGGAGCTCAGCAAAGAGTCCTGGACACGATGACAGCTGGACAAAGAGACTTGTTTTAGTCGTCAACATGTGAGGTGTGTTTTTCAATACTGCTTGAGCAATTGTCACCCCACCAATTCTGTTGTGACTGCACCTTTAATCATCATTGATCAGATATTCCTTCTGTAGATGGATGTGTGGATGTCAGCCTATTACCTGTAGCAGGTACTGTGCTCAGTGTTGGTGTCTATACTGATGTTACCAACATATTCTCACATTCAGAGTTGCAAAAATCCTCCACCCCTCCTTCTCCTATTATCTCTGAAGTGTCGTCTTGGTCAACTCCAAGAACATGACAGCTTTGCACATTCACTGGAGTTCCCCGGAGAACAAGAACAAACACAGTCTGGACAGGATGTAACAATGCTGCAGTGATCATAGGTTTCAGACAGAATTGGACAATCTTGGTTTTTACTCATTACCTCAGCTTCAGTGAGTCCTGATGTCTTATAGTATGTTAATCATTCGGAAAAAGCAAAAAAGACAGATACCCTATACAGCAGGACACACACGAGTGAGCATGCATGACAAACATATCCTGTGAGCTGATAGTATTGTGATTTACAGCATGGTTAATGATGTATCAAAGTGGTTATAATTCTTAAGTAGTTATAATACTTAATAATAGGTCTTAATACTATAAGACCTCAATATATTTTGGGGTGGGGGGCCGGGTATAGGAATGGATCTCATCTCTAAACTCTGCAGCACTAATCTAATAAATGCCACAAAACATAAATAAAAATAAAAAGCAATTATCTGCAAATACTTTTTGAATTCTATTCAATCGAATAATGTACAAAAACAAGTTATTTATTGTTCAAACTGATAAACTTCATTGTCTTTTTATATTTAAGCTCATTCTAAATTTGATGTCTGCGACATGTTTCAAAAGGGTTGGAACAGGAGCAACATAAGGCCGGAAAGTCGCAGAATACTCAAAAAAAAAAAAAAAAAATTAACATCATTAAAAGATTCAGAGAATGTGGAGAATACTGTGAAATGCTAAAAACCAATACTGAATGCCTGTGGCAATACAGTAAAAACCCACATAATTGTATAAAGGACACTACATGGTCTCCTACAAATACAAGTTAAGATTCTACCATCCAGAGAGAAAGACATATATCAACAATATCCAGAAACACCACTGACTTCTCTGGGCCCAACCTATTCTTACTTTGAATACTGAAATCTTGCATTTGTCAGTTGACAGCTGTAAAAAGATGATGGAGGCAGCGGAGAAAGCTTACCAGAGCAGAGATGCGTAGGGATGTTCTTGTTCACTTGGTGGATTAGTGGCAGAAATGGGAAGACTGTCATAAAGGTTTGCATTGTCTTCTTCAGCGGAGGAAGAGGAGCAAACAGAGGAGAACCTCTTCCTCATCGCAGCAATCTCTGTTTGTCTACTGGGGTCAGTTCAGAGATGCTTCAGTTCACTTAAAAAAAAGAGAAATGGGTTTATCATATACTTTGCTCTGATATATCACATCATAATCAATGTCTTACCAGATGATAAAGACAAAATATTTAGGTAATACCTGCTTTATCTGAGAGTAAACAAAAATTGCAGCATTTTAATGTTTGGTTTCTTTCCCTCTACCCTGGGCACAGTTTCTATTCCCAAATATCTGGTGCCATGGCAGGGTATAGTCAAACTTGGTAAGAGAAAACAACAAATAGTCAGAAAACTGTCAAAAAATTGAAATTTTTACAATCAATGCATCCTATTCTAACCTGTAGAAATTCCCATGATGATGCTTTTAGGGCAATGGGCCAAAGTTTTACTGTATATAATCATGCATATGGATAAACATCATCAAATTGTTGTCTCAATCAAACAATACTAATATTTATTTGGCTTTTGATTAAACCCAGTGATCTGAGTATATGCCTTATCCGCATACAGGGAGCTGGGGGGGTTATATTTATTATGATAATATTTCCTGGCATTTTTCATATTGTATGTGTTATATAAACTTGATCATTTTTAAACAGTGACTGAGTGGTGTCTGGGACTTAAAGCTGCATCCAGCATCATTTACTTGCAAGTTGCATCTTCATAGTAGGCAACCTGCTGTCCTGAAAAATTCTAACCGATTTGTTTTAGGAAATTACCAGTTTAACATTGTCTCGCTAATCTACAGAGATGCACATTTCATAACACATGATTTCAGGCTTTACCTGAGCGCCAAGTCCTATTGGGTAAATTCGGCACATATACTTTCAAATTATATGCAATAAATATAATTTAAAACCACAATCTAATTTTGCTGTAAGTTACAACGGCGACCTTCTTCCTCGCTAAGGTGGGTGGTATTTTGCAACATCACTAGGATAAAAGTTAGATTTTTATTGATTTTTCTTGCTATTTGGTAGAATACATATATGCCGAATTCAATAACGGCTCCAACTAATTCAACATATATATAATGTGATTTTACTATTTCAGATTATATTTGCTGCTACTGCATTAAACTTTAAATTGCAATATATCTGAATACAGCTCGGTATGACCTTCTAACGACTGAAAATGGTTTACCTTGTCATCCCCCGCAGAAACACATCTTCTCTGGGAGGTCGAGCCAGATGAAATCTACATCCCACAACAACCACAGCTCATTATCCTACCGTCCGGGTGCATTTCAGCTATTTTGACCCCTGATTTCATCTGGGAATATGATATGGTCATTGTCGCACTTGAAGCCCACTGGAATAAAAAAAAACAAAAAAACAAAAAACAAAGTCGCTTCTTCTTATAGCATTCAAAATAAAAGCCTCCTCCTCCTCCTCGTACAACGCCAAAATAAATTCGTTAGAGATAAGGACTATATTATTATTGTTGTTATAATAATAATAATATAACGACAACAACAACAACAATAATAATAATAATAATAATTATTATTATTATTATTATTATTATTATCAGTAGTAGTAGTAGTAGTATTTTTTATTTTAATCTTGGTCTTGTGAAGTATATTTTTTACATTTATTTCATCGTTATCTTCGTTTCATCATGCTTTTAGTGAAATAATGCAAAAGAAATGGCCGAATACATGACATATCCGTTACTGCAGAAGAATACCAGACTACCAAAAATTGTTTATATTGGCTCTATAGCCGATGTAATAAGCCATATGGACAACCCACCGCTGTGGATTTCCTCAGCATCTGGGCTTTTACTTTGAAGTTACATTAGCGTCCTTCTGATATAACTTGAGCTGTCTCTGTCTGACTTGACAAAACCCACACTGAGTATAAACATGCAAGTACCTTAGATGGTTTCTACCTCATCGACCAATACATCTGGTACTGTGCAATTATGATATGAAGTGCCTATAGTAATTAGAATAAAGAAACTGTTGTACATATATATATGTATAATAATGATGGCTAAGATCTTGTATTTAAAAGATGCATAATTCCAGAGCTTATAGTTATGGATTTCTTGGCTTCATTTATCTCATGGCAGTTTTTTTCCTTTTGATTCCCTGTGTGTCTGTATTTTCCCTATTTCCCACATGATCAAGGTTTTGTACTTATAAAAACAGACATTAACAAGAATAATCTTCAACCCACTGAGTAATTATAGTTAAGGAAGTCATTCAAACAATACCAAGTTACCAAAAGCAGATTTATTTATAAAGAAACATTTAACAAGACAAAAATCAGAACTAAATGAGTATAATTCTTAGACAATCTCCCTTTCAGAAACTGACCTTGCAATGGATGTTTTAGCACACAGCATTTGTTACAATCACTGCTAATGGTATGATTATTGAAAGAATACATTGTGATAGATAAAAATGTATTTCGCATCATTTGTAATTTTGTATATGGGGTCTCATTATAATGAGTGAAGATTTCTAATAATGAAACATTTCACATGATAGTTTTCACAACTACCAGCCCAAAATAATACTCTACTATCTTGGTTCAAATTTCACCACAGCTCACGCATCAGTGACTGGCCTTTGATAACAGACACATACAGATCTGAGGCCAGTGTTCAGGCAGGTTACATCTAATTTCTTCAACAATATTTGGATGTGTGCCATGTGACCCAAGCAGTGATCCTAAATCAGCCCTGTGGTCTTCACAAAGCTGTGTAAATGCAGGTACTGTTCTGTCAGGGAGGGGCCTCAGTTGATGGTGAGCACGTCGCTCTGGATCTCATGGCTCAGCTGAGTCTGCAGGTCACTCAGCTTCTTCTTGAGGACAGCCAGCGCTGACATGACAATGGTCTCTGGTCGCAGAGAGCCGCATGACTCTACATTATAAAAGAACCTGTGCAGGAAAAATTGCGCAGATGAGCTGCTGGACTTCTGACACTTGAATTCCAAACAAATTTGATCAATATTCAAACCTCTGATTATGCTCCCAATGCAGTTTATCATAATGGAGTAATAACTAACACCAACAAACAAATCACATGTACAACATGTACCCTCATCAACTTAAATAATGAAGAAGAATCTTTCCTCACCTTTCTGGCTTTCCATTGGGGTCATAGGGAGCCTGAACCTCATCCTCCTCAATCTCTGAGTATTCACTCTTTGGCCTGGGAACCAGAGTGACAGTACATCAAGTCATCTTTCAGTCATTTAGCATTCATCCTTTATGATGAAGCACACTGAAATGAAAACATACCACTCTTCAGGTCGTGGGTAGACTGTGTGCCTCAATGCATTGTCTGGGTCATACTCAAAGGACACCCCCGCTGTTGGATTCCACTTGGCGTGTTCCTTACCAAAGCCTTTCTTGGCGTATGCCCTGAGCCGCAGTTCCTGACCTTTGCGAAGCTTCACCAGTAAAATGTCTGTGTTGTGTCAGTAAATGACAGAGGAGAAGTGGAGAGAGTAAGGAAAAGGTAAATACTTAAAATGTGTGATTAAAAAAACCCTGCCTGACAATAATGTGGCTAAGGAAAACACAAGGACCCTAACACCCAGTTTTTGACCCTGAAGAAAGCTTTAAGTTTACCATCTTGTTCAACATAGTCATTGGGATCATTGTCTCGACTCCTGGAGGTCACCTGGAAAAACCAAGGAAAAGACTGTCAGCATTTCCATGTGCTTCCTCTCCACTTCAATGACTTAAGTAAACTTGGGAAAGACTCACTGGGATGACTCTGGAGTTGTTGGACAAAAGGTCACGTGAGGTCACATGACGAGTCTGGTCCTCAGTACATCGAACATCCAGCGTCAACTCAACAGAACACTCTGGGCAAAAATCATCACAGGTACAGTCCTGCAGGAAGATCAGATAAAGACTTTTATTATTATAACATATTACATGACAATTATAACACTTTTAGAGGGTTTTCACACCTGTAGTTCAGTTCATTTGGTCATGACCAAAATAAAAAAATGAAACATTGTTGGATTTTAACTATGGTCCAGTTCATGTTCACGTTGACTTTGACAAGTAAACATGAACTTTAATGGACTGACAGGTAACTGTTGATTGGACAGTTTAAATGATCATGTCATCCTGAAGCATTAGGACCCATGTAGGGAAATCAAATTCCAATGCCCGACACAACAGCACTTTAATGCATCTAATGCGTATTTTATAGAACTTACAAAGAAATAACCAATTATAAGCATTATTTAGCAAATCACTTCATGTTATGGGTATTGACTAACAGGTAGAGAAACGATAAAAAGGAGGCAGGTGTGAAAAGGCCCTTAGACGGTCTACTTACCCTAGAATACTGCATTTTGTCCACAATGTCGTCACTTGTGAGAGGTATGAGGCCTGGCCACACAAGAGACATTAATGTTGTTACAGCAGCATTTACAAGTATGAGACCCCTCTGATCACATGGCAACAATGAAATCACTATCATCCAGATACAGTCAAAGCTTGACATGGACACTGTTATACTTACCAACTCTGTGTGCAACAAACTCATCATGCAGTACTGATGAATTGGCATCGATCTGGATCCAGTCAATCGCTACGAATAAAGTAATGCAAGTTCAAGTGAGTAATTTCTAACGTTGCTGCTGCAATAACACACTTCCGGTCACTACTTTACTCGACTGCTTTCTAATTCTACATCAAACTTACTGGACTGATTATGTATGGACAAAAAAAACATTTCATGAGGGCAATGTCCTCTTAATCTATTTACATTCAGGCACCCGAAATAGTCTGAGTGAGTTATAATGATCCCAACATAAGTCTATATCACGGACAAACTAAAAAACACAAGTGCTAACGTTACCTATTGTTGCAACTTCTGACATGAAGACACGGCGGATAGAGTTTGCAACCCTGAAAAGGATAAAGAGCGATGTACAGATTATAATGAGTAACAGAAATTATACTCAACTAAACATTAACGATGCTGACTGGGAGACATATCACTGCTGAATTGTTGGCTGAAATATGACGCTAATATGTGTCTCCCTCTTATGTTAGCTAGATTCATCTTCAATATACACACATACAGGTTGGTTACAGAGACGCTCACTTTAGCTGAAGTTATTACTTTATTGTATAATTTAGTAAAGTTACTGAACAACGCAATAACAAGTTGGAGCTAACAGGAATAATGGCTGCTCTCCACCTCACACATTCTCTTTGGATGGACAAATAAGTGAATACTCACGCCAAATCTGTGTTTTCAATGACAAACTTGACATTTTCGTCTGTCAGTTCTGTGATTTTCACCGTCGGCTGGTTAGCATACGGCATTTTGGCGTTAAAAAAAGACTAAAGCTAACGTTATAAAATCGTCCACACACTTCACCAGCGCTGCTTTAGCTTGAAAACGAAGTAATGACCCGCCCTCCTCTTTCTGTCATTGGCTAGTACTCGTTGTCGTCATACGTTTGGGTTGGTCAGGATTGGGAATTGGGAATATGATTGGTTAGGGTTAAGCGGAAGGATATCGGGGTAAGCCAATCACTGGCAGAGTAGGGCGGGTCGTGCCTTCGCCATCCTGGGAAAAAATATGGCTCCCGGAATTATTTACCTCCTGCTGATTGGCTAGGAGATGTAATCGCGATAAATGATTGGTCTAAACGAGGCGGGTCTTTATTTAATATCCGGGTCAGCACCGTTGAATAGTGTGGTAAAAATATTAACTAGAAAAGCAATTTCTGAAGAAATTGCGGGTGTGAATGCTTCAAGCTGAAGCCAAACTGCAATGCTGCCTTGAATACAAGAAAGTTTTGAATGATTTGAATGTTTGAATGTATGTAGAAAGGCTGATGCCAAACTGAATAGCTGCGTGAATGATATAAGAAAGTTTGAATTATGTGAAATGTTTGAATGTTTGAAGAAAGGCTCACGCCACACTGAATACCTGGCATGAAAATAAATTAATATTTGAATTTAGTATAATATTTGATTTTTTTTTTTTAAACACTGAAACTACTCTGAATAGCTGCGCTGACAATAAATGAATATTTGAATTATGTAGAATATTTGAATATTAGTTAAAAAGCCAAAGCCACACTGAACAGCTGATATGAAAATCCAATAATGTTAGAATTATGTAGAAAATTTTGAATGTTTGTTAGAAAGATGAAAGAACTAAATCTGAAGAAAGAAAGGTAACAATTTTACATGAAGCAACTGAAACTTTGAATTTATTGACCGGTAAAAAAAACTGCAGTCTAAAATGTCCAAGGTGGACACAGAAAGACACAGACAGACAGAGAGACACAGGCAGATAATGCAGAGCAACAGAGAGAGACAGACAGACAGACTTTTTAAACGGATAATTTCAAACACCTTGACCTGCTTCAGGTGTAATTGTCTCTCTATGAGGTTTTAACTGCTAAGAACTCAGGCTGGTGAAATTGACCAATCGCCTGTGTGTTACAGAACATTCAAATTTGAATACTGAGAGGACCTAACTGCTGTTGGTTAAATCAGCCAATCGCCTGTGAGCAACAGCACATTCAATTCTAGGCAGACAGAGACAGAGAGACAGAGATAGACGAACAGTCTTTTTAAACTGTTAGTCATTTCAAACCTGGAACTGCTTCAGGTGCAATTGTCTCAGCATGAGGTTTTCACTCAGGTCCTCACAGTATTCAAATTTGAATGTTCTGTAACACGCAGGTGATTGGTCGATTTCAGCCTAACGGCTGTTGATTAAATCAGCCAATTGCCTATGAGCAACAGCACATTCAATTCTAGACAGACAGAGAGACAGACAGGTATGGAGAGTGGCAGACAGAGATAGACAGTCTTTTTAAACTGTTAAGTCATTTCAAACCTTGAGCTGCTTCAAGTCTAATTGGCTCTGCATGAGGTTTTAAGAACTCAGGTCCTCTTAGTATTCAAATTTGAATGTTCTGTAACACACAGGCGATTGGTCAATTTCAGCCTAACTGCTGTTGATTAAATCAGCCAATTGCCTGCAAGCAACCAGACATTCAATTTCAAATACTCCAAACAAAGGCAAAAATTGAGAAAACGTACCACTCAAACTCCAGCCGTTTAACAAACAACCGTAATTGCTAGAGCTAAAAACGGGATACGGTGAGCGAGAGGACGAGATGGCGAACGCGATGGTGCAAATTTTATTTCTGTAGTGTGAAAAATGAGGCTGGTAGGGCAATGGAAAAAATAGGGATCATCTGCTTTCTTCCAGAAATGTTGGGCTCTCGCTTAACATGGGAGCGAATGGGGCAGCCGGTTCGACTTGGCGCCCTTTCAGACCCCGCTCAGCCCAAACCGTTTGTCCGTTGGCTTCGGCAGTCACACCTCTGCGACCGGCACGACTTTTCCTACAAAATGATGTAAAATTTGTGTATGTAGAGTGAACGGTGTGGCCGTAGCGGCAAGTTAAAGAGAAAATTTCTGGATGATTTTGTAGCCGCTCTCCACTCTAGCGATGACATCACCCACTCTAGCTCTAACGACCGCATGCAATACACACCCATTATAAAGTCTGAGAAGAGATGAAAATTTCATGTTTTTTAAACTGCTGCTGTGGAAAAACTAAAAGAGATATCGAAAATCTGAATTAGTCACTGAAAGTCCACGTGATTGTTAGCGTTTGAGAGTTGGAATGGAGTTTCTACGTGAATGTATGAATCCATGGCGACAGGGTGAAGTCGAGCGAGTTTGAAGGATTTTCTCATTGACTTCCATTATAACAAAGTTTCAGAAAACGGTGAATAATTTTTAAAGTTTGAATGGGATTAAGAAGTTGAAACAAACATAAAAAGTCAGCGAAATGTTGAATATTTTCCAGTTTGAATGGAATTTCTAGCTCAAAGTATAAATCGGTAGTCAACGTTTGAAAAAAGTTGAAATTTTGAGATTTTTGAAGATTCCGTAATTCATTTTCAATGGGAAAGCCGTTCGGAAAAAACCTGGAATATCTCGGAAAGTTTTGAATGTGACGGCTTGAAATATACATTCGGCTGTCGTAAAAATTCAGATGAACGTTGTGCCTTGAAATGGTTTGAATCAGTTGAAGTTTGTGGAAGAAGAAGCATTACAAAGCTTTTTTTGAATGGGATTTAATAGGAATGGGAATTTTAACGTGGAATATTTCGGAAAATACGAATGTTATGGAAAATTGAAGAGGTTTCCCACCGTGTCATAATAAATCTGAATAAGTTGAAATTTGAATGGTTTGAATCGGTTGAAGTATGCTGAAGTTATAGGACTTTGAAAATCGCGGCGGAAGAATAATAATAAGATTAAAGAATTTTGGTAGTAGAAGAACATAGGGTTTGAATGCTTTCAGCATTCACACCCAATTAATATACTGTTTTGTCGTACAGTTTTTGAGATGAAATAATAACTAATACTGGCGACGATTCCGAATTTAGAGTGTCAGTTTAAATACTGAATTCTGTGTGTCTGTTCAATAATTGTGTTATGTGAAATACAATGAAACAGCAGGTCAATCTACAAGGGCAATAATCTTATCGTCGTGAAATGTCTATTTCTATCAGTTCTATTGAGACGCTTGGCACCAAATTATCAAAACCCTATGGGCTTTTTGCTTTTATTTTGAAAGTGTATACCGGAAAACTAGTTTGGTGGCGGTACATATTGTGTCAACTTTGACACGGTGGAGATGTCGCTTACTTGAATATATTTAGTATCCTGAGTGATCACAGTCAGGAACTGCATGACTAATTTAATTTACAATCATTATATATTCACTATCAGCTCTACATGTACAACAGGTTTATTACTCAAATTGTTATATCAATATTTGTATGAACGCCAGACAACTGTCTGTAAAGTTTAACTTTTGCATAAATAAACGGTGTTAATTCACAGTAATACTGCCCTCTCGTTATCACATATACTAACTACAACTGATTTTTAGTATTAAGCAAGACACAACTGTATAATGATACTTCCGGTTACAACATTCAAAATAAAAGTTATTAAGCCATGCAGCTAACTGCCTGGAAGCCGTAGATAACTGGAAAGTCTCTCAAAATAAAAGCGATCAGTTTTTTTTCCCTATACTTTTACATATACTTAACTGTTGGACACACACATACACACCCACCCACCCACCCACACACACACACACACACACACACACACATATGCACACGCAAGTGTTGAATCAAAAATTATTCAATAATAACTACTTTATTGAAGCATAACAACAAAATTACTGATCTTTGTGTCCTTTTATACAAAGGGAAAAATGATCTGAGCAGGAGAGTGAAATCTTGGACAGTGAAACAAAACAAGACAAAGCCACTGGTCCTGTAGATGAACACAACGTGTGACATATGACCTGTGACAAATAATAGCTTTATCTTGCTGAATAAAAACCACAATCCAAAAAAGTTCAGACTCATGCAGTTAATCAGAAATGAGAGCCAAAAAAAAAAAGAAAGTTAAAAGAAATATATTTTCAGCTCATGGCACAAGCCAGACGGTCAGGATCAGTGTTAAGTTGTGTGATGTTTCACATCATCGCCTCTGATTCATTCCTGTGAGGTTCTTCAGCTGTAAAACACAACAAACACATCAGCCACATTTCTATCAATACATTTAAATGTAAACATTATATGTTTAAGCAATCCAAATTGTGTATAATACAAAACACCTGCAATGCTACCTCATTAAATGCTATGAAAATATAGATCAGTAAAAGGTTTCAAATTTCAAGGTTTCCAAGGTTTCAAATTAAAAGCATATATAATTGGCTAAGATAAGATAACATATTTCCTTATTTGTACAAGCAGCAAAGTGTGCAACAAAATAGAGAGTGTCAATTAAAAACAACAACAACAATAAACAATGAAGTAAGCAAACAATGTAAACAGAAGGAAATACAAAAATATGAGGAATATACAGAAGCAGAAATATTAAAAATAGGAATATGGCTTGGCAGGTACAAAAAAAGGAGGGAGTATAAGAAGAGGACATAAATATATCATATAAATAATGAACATGAAGCAAAGACTTACTGTTAAAGCAGCTCCCATAAGCCCCTGCACCACTGCTTCACCAGTCGACTGCACCTACAGACAAAAGAAGAGCAAACAACTTATAACATATGAATGAGGAATCAGGTCAATGGTCGTCTAAATACAGGTTTACATCTGAGTCAGTTTCTCTCCCTTCATTCTGAACTGATTGCGCTGAACTAGTCTGAAGTTTCCCTTTGCATGTGGTGGTAGGAGAATGACAGTATGAGGTCAGTTACGTAATAATTCCACTGATGGATAAAGTTAGGAAACGCAGAGGTGGATATTCCTACATAAGTATCAACAGGACTTTTGAAACATCCCCTGAATGATCACACTTCATGCTTCTTGCTTCATTCATCTCCTTAAACACTCAACCTGTTTAGCAGTGGAAGCCATGTTGACTACATCCTGAATACGGTTGTCAAGGAAGTTCCAGGTGTCCTGGAAGTCTGGAGAGGAATCCTGAACCATGACCAGCTCTGTGGTGTTATAGATGCCGGTCAGTGCTGCCCGTTTGGTGTACCAGTTCATCTACAAAGGAAAGGAATGATAAACAAAGTTCATATCTTTTTGTGAAAGAGACAAGGCAATGTAATTCTAACCTGAATGTGCCTTACATGAAAACACATACAGCAACAAGTGACACATACAGAAGAATATACTGAATAAAATCTAAAAAAAAAAAAAAAAAAAGTACAACAACAAAAATAAGAGAAGAGAGAAAAACAGACACAAAGGACAATTAAATTTCAAACCAAACATCATTTAGAAGCACAGGGCTGAGCCACAACACAAGAGCAGCTGTGTAAATAGGAGGACTAAAGCGCTACAGTGGGCACTCAAGAGCAGCTGCAGCAAATGATGTTGCAAGGCACTCTATCTTTTTTAGATTTCCCATGTCTGTTACATATCAAGTTCAAAAACATCTTTGATTTGATATGACTTGCAAAGTCCAGATGTGACAGATTCAGGACAGTTGATCAGATGCCGTCACAACATCATATCATTCTAGATATTGGCTCTCTTAAATAAAAACAGGTTGCACCACAGTGGTCTCGGAGTCCTTTTCATTTTGCTGTCCAGTTTGTGGTGCTTTCACAAAGCTCTAATGCGTGCTGCTTTATGAATTGATAAAACTGATTGATTGATAAAAACACTTGCAGAAGGGGACAAATTATATCCATGCTGTAATTCATGGTATCAAATGTATTACGTTCCAATGCACAACCTAGAGTTAGTTGTGTTCTCCAAACACTCTTAGTTTCATTAAGAATTATTTGTGTTAAGGGATGCAATAGAAAGAGACAAAAAACCAAAACAAATAAATATGTTAAGACTATTTTTCATGTCCTTTCCCTCCCTGAAATATAATGGAAAACAGGATTATTATTTTGATTAGAATACAGTACGACAATCATTTACATACTCAGGTGGATGTCTGACAACCACCTGTAAGATTACTATCAGGCTGTATAGGCAGCAAGAGCAGCTCATGTTAGTGATCATCTATGATGAGGTGTCCCAATATAAGATAATAATGGATGAGGCTGAGGTGAACAACACTTTGAGAGTCCATTATTTCCCAACATGAAGATATTTCAGAGTGCATATCATGCTTAAACCATGACCAACTGAAGAACAGGACGAATGAAAATCTATGTGGTGAGAGTAGATGGTTTAAACTCTAGTTTATTTAAATTCATCACAATTTTGCTCTGCTTCTGTTTCTTGTAGAACAATTATTAAAACGTTTGACTAGCGCTATGATGACAAGTACAGCTATACATTTTTAGGGGCACGTGCCAGTCATTTCCATGACATAAAGCAGGGGCAGCATCAGATGTTGGTGGGGGGAATAACCTGGGAGGTGGCAGGCCTGAAATTGTGGGGGTGGTGATGAAAGGGGGACAGGAAGGTATGAGCACGAGCAGAGGAAGAGGAAGAGGATCGAGGGTGATTGGATCCACTCACGTCTGTGGACCGGTCCCCGGCGTAGTACCAGATGTCATCCACCAGGGTGGAGAGGTGCTTCAGGCTGTCTGGGATGTTGTGAGGAAGGAGCAGGATGCTCATTGCCTGAGAACAAAAACAATCAAATCAAATGTAGTCTGCATCCATCCTGACCTCTGTCAGTTATGACAGTAAACAAATGGAAGAGAACACAGAGGTCGACTGACTCGTAATGCACACTTTACCTGTGGCCATGATTCAATGTAAGGGATGTACATCCTCAGTCTGGTCTCTACAGCATCTCTTAGAAAGTCAGCGGTCTTCTTTGGTCTGCAACGCAGTTGTCAAAGCTAAAAGCTCAAATCTGCAATTTTCCATTTGGAGCTCAAACTGTAACAGATTTTACAGCTCAACAAAACAGCAGACTGTAGACAACCAACTTCAGGTATTTGTAATTGTTAAAAGTTATGTGAATTTATATTTCAACAGTAGAATTAGACTGCAAGTGTGTGTGTGTGTGTGTGTGTGTGTGTGTACATACTCAGCCTGGCCCAGCTGGACCTGTTTGTGTTGTTCAGCCAGGATCTCTGTCAGCTGTGAGTTGCACTGAGCAATGAAGTGTAGGACCAAGTCTCCAGCGCCGTTATTGAACATACCAGTGGAAGCAGAGGACAAGCCCAGGGTCTAGTACAAACACAACACCACCACAAGGGCAATGCAACATTAATAGAAGTCACCACACATCATGTGATATTCACAACTGCGCTGCTCATTTAGCTTCTTTTCTTAGGTGATTTTTAGTGGAAGTACTTTTCTCTCTTCAGCAGAAACTGAACAACAGAGAGTCTGTTGTAAGCTGAGAATAGGTGAATATGGTGCAACATAAAATGACAATTGTGTGTTACTGTTAGCTGTGTTTGCCCTAAAGCTGCTCCACTGTTCATTTTAACAGCACTCACCTCAGCGCCGGCCGCAATGGCTTCCACTGACCAGCCGTGCAGTGGGACAAACTCCAGGGCGGCGGTCAGGATTCGAGCTTGAAGCTGCTCCTCTGTTTCATATTCCTCGCCCTGCTCTCCACTCTGGTCCTGGTAACTTTCCACAGACACACAAAAAGTCATGTTTAAGCATAAATGAAGCACAGAGAGCGATGATATGAGCTTAGGCCAAGAATAGCTGTCTTGCATCGGGGGTTAGGGTGGGAGGGGTAACTGTCTGATCTTTAGTACCCAGAAATCTTGTCAGTAAATAAGACAGTCTACATGTCATCTACAAAACCTGTGCTCTCTGACAAACTGAAAATGTGTTCCTTCAGTTCCACCAGTCATTGTTCAGTGGGCTTCTGGCAGGTCAATGCTGCACTGTACTGTGTACTCTGTGATTTTGTATTGACCGACCTGGTGTTTGGCATGGCAGCCTCCTCAGCTGCTGGGTTAGATGTTGAGTCTTCATGGGAAGCTGCTGCTGCTGCTGTGTCCTGTTCAGCAGGGTGAGCCTGGTAGTGCTCATGGAAGGTTGTGGATGAGGAAGAGGAAGAGGAAGGGGGTTTGTCAGATTTGGATTCATCCTGAAGCCTCTGTGCTGCACGGTGGAAGCCTCGTCTCAGGCTGCTGCACTGGGTGTTTGTTGCTGTTGGGGCAGCCACCACTGTAAGGAGAAATATATTCATCAGTGCCTAAGGATTTAATCTGTAGAAAATGGAACTTAAATCAATAAGAAAATCTCACATTCATATTAAAACTTAAGCTCAATGAAACATGGACATCCATAGACAGAAATAATGCGAGTGTGCACTCAGGTCACTCACAAATGACACAGAGATAAAGTACTGTATAATAATACACTGATAAGTTGAAAATACAAAATGTGAATGAATCAGAATGCAAGGATTTGAAAATACTTTGACTTGTCTTCAATTGAATACAGTACAAAGACAAGATATTTAATGTTAAAACTGGTAAACTTTATTGTTTTTTGTAAATGTACGCTCATTCTGAATTTGATGCCTCCAACACATTTCAAAAAAGTTGGGACAAGGGCCACAAAACACTGGAAAAGTTGTGGAATACTCAAAATACACCTATTTGGAACATTCAGAAGGTAAACAGGTTAATTGGTAACTGGTGATAATATCATGATTCAGTATCAAAGCAGAATTCTTGAAAGGTCTCCACTTTGTGAAAAATTGTGGGGGCAAATAGTTCAACAGTTTCAGAATGTTTCTCAACACAGAACTGCAGGAATTTAAGGAATTCACCATCTACAATCCATAATATCATTAAAAGATTCAGGAAATTCAGAGAAATCCCTGCACATAAGTGGCAAGACTGAAAAAACAACATTGAATGCCTGTGACCTTTGACCCCTCAGATGGCACTACATTAAAAATACAGGATTAATATAGGACACTATATGGGCTCAGGGACACTTTGGAAAACTGTTGTCAGTAAACACAGTTCATCGCTGCATCTTCAAATGCAAATTAAGACTCTACCATGCAAAGAGAAAGCCGTATGTCCATAACATCAAGAAACACCACTAACCTCTCTGGGCCCGAACTCATCTGAGTTGGACTGATCCAGATTGTTTCTGGATTCAAAAGCCAGCATCTGTGATGGTATCGGGGTGTCACAACTGTCACATCAGTATCCTAACCCTATGAGGGACATCCCATCTTATTTTAACAAGACAATGCCAAGACACATTCTGCATGTTACAACAGCGCAGCTTCGTAGTAAAAGAGTTCAGGCACTTGACAGGCCTGCAGACCAGACCTCTGTCTTATTGAAAATGTGTAGTACATTATACACAAAACATGACAACCCTGGGTTGTTAAGCAGCTTAAGTTGTATATCAAGCAAGAATGGGAAAGAATTTCACTTTCAAAACTTCAACATTTTTTTTTCCAAAATACATACTAGTTGTTTTTAAAAGAAAAGGTGATATATCACAGCTTCAGTCCCAACTTTTTTGTAACATGTTGAAGGCATCAAATTCAGAATGAGTTTATATTTACAACATAAAACAATATAAACAACATCAAAACATTAAATATCTTGTCTTTGTCCTATAGGTCGAAAAGTATTTGCAAATCATTGCATTGTGTGTTTATTTAACCTTTACACAATGTCCCAACTTTTTTGGGACTGGGGTTGTAAATAAATTAAACTAATATGTAAATACCAGTTCAAGAGTCATCAGGGGGATTTTATGCTTTGTAGGAAAAAGGGCAATAATGCCAATATTTGGCATGGACTGTATGCACTAGAACATGAATTGACAGTGGATGAATATGGAGTTGGTTATAACTGTGTGCATTATAATCCTTGGACACTGAAATTTAGACGGGAATGGTGTATGGTGGATGACACTGTCGGTGCCCCTGAAAATTTCGTAGCTTCTTGTAATTCAGAGTAATACCAACACTTGTGCGTTCAAACCAGTAAATCTGAGCTATATTTAGCCAGTTTAGAAGAAACATACTTTTACAGCTTGCATAACCAAGAAGACGCCCCCCAGTTGCAGCAACTTTTTTTGTCGTGAGATGCATGTCATCGTTGAGATCTGTAATGCCGTAGCACCGAGTCAACCAACAACTGTCTGCATAAACATTTTGTTTTTACAGCCGATATAATGTTGCCCCACTTCTGTCCTCCATGATTCACCTTCTGTGCCAAGTGACTTTGTGAAGGGGAGCTAACGTAAACACTGACCTGTTTCTACTTCATGCAACAAATAACCGAAATTACAGTAATAATTTTCCAGACTTTCCGTTATGAACACGAGACAACAGCAGCGGTCCTGTCTTACCACTGCCCAGCCCCCGAAGTGCCCTTCCTGCCCGTAGACCTCTCAGCAGCGCCGCCATGATTCAGTCGCTGCACTTTGAGGTCTTTTTTTAGACACAGCTCTACGTCACTTTAACGCGACACTCAGTTGAGAAACTAACAAGTTAGCAAGAATAAGACCAAAAAAACAAAACAAAACAATGATGCTGTCTTCAAACTAAAGCGATGAATCTTACTTTCTATTGAGAGGAATGGAACAAAACAACAATGACAAGTGGGGTATTTTTTTTTCTGTCAGAATCACTTCATGCAATCCATAAAATATATAGCCTACTACATTTTCACCAAATACTTTGGCCAAAACGTTACATCATGTGATTTTATTTTGGAAAGTATGACCGGAAAAGACGTTTCTTACTTTGCGTAACTTGTCACTGAAACTTCCGCCAAGATATCAGGTAAGCTGGAGTACATTCAGCTGAATTCTTCTTTCATTTAAGCGATTTAACCACCAAAAGCTTAAAACACCGATCATACAAACCCGTGAGTATATTTCTGTTCATCCCTTGCCGTGTATCTGACTCTCACGGTTTTTACAATGTGTTAATGAACTTGATAAACACCCGGCGTCTTTCTGCGTCACGCTGTTCGCTTTATGTAAAGCTGACCGTTGCTTTTTACCTGTGTCAACAAAACAAGCTCATGCTCTAACTAGTAATTAGTCAGGTAAGCGCTTTTATTTTTTTAAACAAAAACTGAACTGAATGACCGCATTTTTAACCATATATTAACGTTATAGAGCGACGATTTTGGGTAACAGGACTTGAGAGAAACCTCTAGATCATTCTGTAATTTTCACATCGTATCATTACTGTTATGACAGTCATTTGAACACTATTAACTTTAATTATTAAAATGGACTAGCTACGTACAGATAACTGCGCTGTTCCTGTGCTAACATAACAATCTCAAGGTCATTTTGTTTTCGATGGAGCTGACTTCTCGTTTTATGGGAACATTTTGAGTCTTTGCCAAAACGGACGGTAATAATCATGAGTGTGTTAAGAGAGCGTATTCTTATTTTGATAATACATCTGTGAACACAGTAAAGTTACCGTGTTCTCAATCATTTCTGTTGGTCTGGCTGGATCGTCTCCAGTAACCGACACGTGTCTACATTTTCAAACGATCCACACACAGAGAAACTGTTTTTGATTATAACGCTTTAAGTAAATCTCTCATTTTCTTTAGGAAGTCATGGCACACCTTGGCATCAAAGCAGGACACATGGTGATGTTGGTCTGGACTCAGCCCTCAGCACCAGCAGCACTGAAACAGTATGCAGAGGAACTGGGTGCCATTGTTGGCGCAGATGGAAAAATATCAGTGGAGAACATAGAGAGATTATTGATGTGTGAGTGACTCTTTTCCTGATTTTAAGTTCCATCAAACAAGACTTTATGTAAAAACATTATTTGACAGAATCACAAAGTATAGCTACACATGAGAAGACTTATCACCATAACTGTGCAGTAGATGATGTAATCTATTCTGTCATCAGAATACAATTCTGGTAGAAATGAGAAGTGCGTTCACACATAGTGGGACAAGTATTATACACAAGAGGGAATGATTTGAAAGTCAGGAGTAAAATGATCTTTTCCTCTCTCCTCTCTTCCTTTGTTCTTCTCAGCATCCCACTCAGCATCCAGCTTTGACTTTGTTCTCTCTTGCCTTCTGGCTGACAGCTCCTCTGTCCACAGTTCAGAGACTCTAGCAGAATTAGCCAGAGTGCTCAAACCTGGTGGGAAACTATTTCTGGATGAAGCAGTTACAGGTGAGAGAGAAAAGTGTTGCTCTAAGTTCTTTTACATAGATGTTGTACGGCTGACGATGTTTGCTGAAGGAAAACACACTGATATGCACCATAATGTTGAAATTTGAAGTCATAAAAGGTAAGAATTTGACATGTCACTAAAATGGAAAAATACAGTGGAGATGCTACCCAGCATTGTGGTTAACATAGATAATACCAAAATAAAAGAAATGAAAATAAACTGTATTGCTCATCCATAAATCTTTTGTTAAGGTGTTTGACATGTTTCTTTATGTGTTTCAGGAGCTGAGACACAGAGTGTGAGGACTGTTGAAAAGCTGATGTCGACTCTGAAGATGTCGGGCTTCACGTCAGTGACTGAGGTGAGTGAGCAGGTTCACGCACAAAGAGCACAGACACTGGATGTGGTTGTTTCAAAAGCTCACGTCAGTTTTCTTCAATTACATTTGCTCTGTTATACACTGTATGAACGGGAGGTGATGCACTTACCAAACTAAAATATACAGGCAAGAATATGAGAAATACTATTCTGTGGTCAACAACATACAATAAATCTTATATGAACAAACATCTGCCCCAAATGAATCCTTTTTGACCCTTTGAACCTCTTGTGTCCTCTTCATCCAGGTTAATAAAACAGAACTGACTCCTGAGGCGTTGAGCTCCCTCAGGACAGCCACTGGTTACCAAGGAAACACTCTGTCTAGAGTACGAATATCTGCCTCCAAGCCCAACTTTGAGGTGGGATCATCTAGCCAGATTAAACTATCATTTGGGAAAAAGACGGCCAAGCCAGGTAGGTTTATAAGCCCTTTTTTTTTTTTTTTTTTTTTTAAATTTATTTTAGCTTTTAAATTCAAGGAGATCACTCTGTGTCTGTATGTATGTCAGTCATGTTTGTCAGTCACGTGGTGCTTCTGAAACCACTGGTCACATTTTGACAAAACTATAACAGATTGCATGGTCAAACTCGATCTGACTGAAAAACATGGTGACTAGTTTTATCTCACACATTTTGGGATGCGGATTAGATGAAATGGTGCACATGTTCAGTAGCGTGGCGCCACAAATGTGGAGATATGATGATTTTTCCATTAGTATTGATTTGTAGAGATAGTATTAAGTGGAGTTTTTACCAAGGTACAAGGAACATTTTTTAGCTATCCTTAAATGTTCATATTTGTGAACAAATATTAAGGTTCCTTAATTTTTTAAAAAACTTACTTATGGTTTTCAGTTAGTGTATTTTTCAATGATAATATTTAAAGCCATTGAGGTATTTGTACTTACTGATGTAACTCATGAGTTGATGTATCATCTAGTTTGTTATCAAAGTTGGTCTGAAGCTAATATTTTGCAAACATCTGTTTTCCAGCAGAGAAACCTGCTCTGGATCCCAACACTGTTAAAATGTGGACGCTGTCAGCCAATGACATCGATGACGATGATGTGGTGAGTGATAGATTTTGTATCTTACTGTGCTCTAATGTAGGCCAGTTTGAGAGCCACATACACATGTAATTCTTCAGGAAATTGGGACCATCAGGCACACATCTTTCTGTACACTGTACTTCCTTACGACGTCGTCATCCCTTCCGTTTAGGATCTGGTGGACTCTGATGCTCTGCTGGATGAAGAGGACTTGAAGAAGCCAGACCCAGCTTCACTTAAAGCGCCCAGCTGTGGAGACGGAGCTGGCAAGAAGAAGAAAGCTTGCAAGAACTGGTAAGGTCACCACAGGAGGTTTTTTTTTTTAAAAAATAGACAAAAACATTTTGTGACTTTGTTGGATTGCAACTGTAACTGAAGAAGTTGGGCTTTCAAAAATCTTACCGTGCATTTGTGTATGCTTTGGAGAGCATTCAAACAGTACATGATACTATATAATTTGTCTTGTTTGTGCAGCTCATGTGGTCTTGCTGAGGAGCTGGAGCAGGAGAGTAAAGGAAAACAAAAGCCTAATCTCCCAAAATCTGCCTGTGGAAGTGTGAGTATATTTTGATTGTTAGAAACCGTCAGCATTTCACCATGTTTTCTTATATTTGCTCTATCACGCTAACCTTTTAACAGTGTGAAGAAATTGTTTGAGTTTCACTTCTTTTTGCGGCAGTGTTACCTTGGTGATGCTTTCCGATGCGCCAGCTGTCCGTACATGGGGATGCCAGCGTTCAAACCAGGAGAGAAGATTGTGCTGGACCAGAAGACACTGACAGATGCTTGAAACACTGGATTTCCCACATTGTACTACTTATGATTCAAAACATCACATTCCTTGTTTTCCATCCACAGAGACACAGTGGCCTTTGTTGCAGATATGATGTTGATTTTTGCCTGTCTGCTCAGTAAGATGGCTTGTGTTTGATGGGTTCACTGTTTAAAAGTACAACACACATCATCTTGTTTCTGATTGTCATGCTCAAACATGCCTCATGTACTGACAGTAGCAAGTCATGTTCATTAAGTATTTAGCAGTGCAACTTTAGCAATAAGCAAGAGTGAGATCTGAATGACATTTTTAGAAAGTGCACTGTGGTTAATTATGCAAATGACAGTGTGAGAATTATCTGGAGGGTTTCTATGAAGTAGTTAAAAAGCACTGAAATGCATTTGTTCTTTTCATTTAAGTTCTATTCACATCTGACACACAGTACAAAGTAAAAACTACATATCCACCAATACAATTTCAGCATACAGATGTCCACACAAACAATATATAAACTGTCCAATTCAAGCTAATTTATGTATATAAAGGCATAATGTTTGGCTACAAGTGTTGTTGCTTGTTGTGTTTTAATTTTAATACAATAAACTAAAGCCACACTGTATGGGTATCATTTATTTTACTAAATGTGTCATGAATAGTCTTGTGATGGTACATTCTTGTACAGTAAATATCAGCACGTTATTCCATCACTGTTTGGATAATAGCACCACAAATGACAATGAGTGGTTGTCAGTGAACACATTCAGTATCCAACAGTAACAGACTTTAAAATAATATTAGATTTGAAGAGGTCAGCAGTGATGTCTCTGCCCTTCTATTCCTTCTGCAGTGTGTTCTTCAAAAACAAAAAAAGTCTTCTGTCATAGAAACTTGACGAGAACAATATACCAAACAGTGGACAACCAATATAAAACTTTATAAAACACGTTTACAACACATTTGGCTTTGCTAGATGGGCGATTTGCTAATTCACAAAAGCTGTTGGGCATCTCTGGTACACAATAAACTCAAGTTCTTCATATTTTTGCTGTGGTGATCCTATTAGGTTACTTAAACATACAATTCACATCCCCAATTGAATTAATATTAAATATTTATTGTAGAACTGTTAAATACTTCAAAATTTGCCATTAATATGAATTATTCTAATTATTAAGATTATCATTGGTAATATTCTGAGACTGAGTTCTGGTCAGTTTTGGTGATGATAATGATCACATTAAGATTGTTCAGATATTGAGTTACAGCAGCTTCAGTCAGAACAACAAAACCATGCTGGCTGAACCACCAATGTGCTTCAAAATACAAACAGTGACATGAGGTAAAGGCATTAAGAGTCTTGTTTGTCAGTCAGATTGCTCCACATCACTGAGACTCGATGCTGAAATCCGTCTTAATGTCACCTGAACTGGGGTCGAAGGTGAAACTGTAAGACACTGCGGCTCTGCCATCGCCTGAGCTGTCCCACGGTGACCTGAGAAAGTACACTCCCTGTTTCCTGTGTCGACTCCACTCACACTCACCCTACAAGGAAAGCAAAGCGAATCTGTCTGAAAATTCCACACCAACAATCCTGCAGCTGTGCATGTCACAAACTGATGATTATTCTTCATTTGACAGTGAACTCTGGAGCGATGTGACACTTCACAGCAAAAGGCTTTAAGGGAATTCAGGCGCTTGAACCAGTCTGACACCTTAGTAGGTTCTGTCTCCTGAGCATTTTTACTAAAACCT
The DNA here is from genome assembly GCF_056507025.1 of Lutjanus erythropterus. NCBI lineage: Eukaryota > Metazoa > Chordata > Actinopteri > Lutjaniformes > Lutjanidae > Lutjanus > Lutjanus erythropterus. The sequence goes on from NC_139329.1 coordinate 11,939,579, forward strand.
ATGTGATGAATTTAAGCTCAACCTCTAACTAAAATCCATGAGGTAAAGTTGTGATTTCAAAATGTCTCATAATAAAAGTTACATTAAGGTATCATTGCTACACATGGCTTCAAGTACATTATACTTGGTGATGTGAGATTATCTAAGATTATCTGTCTTATCTACCATTTACCATCTAATGAGGTACATGAATGGAATTTCAGATGTTATCTTAAAGGGAAAATGTTTTCATGTGGATGTCCACTCAGTGTTGATAGCAAACCAACATTTTTTGTCAATTAACGCTATGTTTTGGCCAACATAATAATATCTAATGGCTAGGGTGGAGAAACAAGCCAAAATGAAGTGTCAGAAGCTTGCCAGGATGCTATTGCTGGCACAGCTCTATGAACAGGAAAACCCAGCTTTCTTGCTCTGTACAGCGTGCACTGAGGAATTTATTGCTTCAGTTGACTCCATTTACCACCAACACTGACTGGACATCCACATGAAACATGCTGGTTTTCTATTTCAGTGATTAAAGTGATCAAGCCTGTTCAATGGAAAAGCTCAGACAGTGATTGGATAATTAACTACAATAACAACAAGTGTAAAAGGCTGAGAAAGATTGAAAATACCACAACAGATAAAAACAGATTACCTACATTATATCTATAGGACTTAAAAAATTAGTCAACTAATCCATTAGTCAGTCCACAGAAAACAAACTGATAATCAATAAATTGCTTGAGTCAAGCAAAAATACCAAACATTTGCTTCTTAAATGTGCAGATTTGCTGCTTTATCAGTGTAGTTTGGATATCTTTGGGGTTTGGACTGTAATTCATTGAGAACAGAACAGATTATATTATAAAGAAAATGTGACAAAGTGAAATGAGGGCAATACACCAAAATACATCAAGCAAGAAAATCACAGGGTGCAAAGATGAGCAGTATGTTAAGGAGAGGCTATAAGTGAAGGCTGTGATACCTGCTCACTGATTGGTCCAATCAGACCTGCACTGACAGTGATGTCATCTGTTAGATGATACTCCATCCATAACGCAACACCATGGCAACGACCAATCCTGAAACATTTAAACAGACTGTTAACAACTGTACAAGGAGAATATGTGAGGGAAGATTTCAGTATAAACCCTCTGTATACACCGTCTATCTGTCTCAAATTACTCACACTGGAGGCTTTAGACTGACTCACTGTAGTAGTAAAGGACATTTAGTATTGCAGTCTATATATGAAGTATAATTTAGACAGTTAAATGATCAGGTCACACTAATATTAATATTTACTCACTCACAGTCTATATTCTAGTCTTGTCTTTTTTAATGTGCATGTAGTAAGAACATTAGAATAAACCAGTTATTCTAATTTGGTATATTGTTCTTGGTCTCATACTGATAGAAGAAAATTCAGCACCTTATGAGAGGCAGTGAGCCCTGACTGACGATCTGCTCCTGAGGAAGACACTGTGTGAAGTCAAAGGTCATGACGGCTGTGGACTGGGACAGAGCACGACATGGGTACTCCCAGAGAGGGTGGGGCTCCGCCTCACGAGACTCGTGGAAATCCAGAGATCGCTGAAAGGACAGATGTGGTAAGTTACTTTTAAAATAATATATATTTTTTTAACAATTCAGGATTTTGGAAACACAGGTAAGTCAAAGTAGACTTAATTGTTAACTTAGATGCACAAAAAAAATTATGTGCATGTCCATCTTCTGTTCGGCACTTTCTTTAACGGATTCTGTTTTCTGTTTCTGCTCCATTAAGGAGAAATGACACACAGTTACCTGGGGATTACACTGGAAGTAAAAACTGACAAACTGAGGCATTGTTACCTGGACCATTTCATCCATGGGTGTGACATCAAAGCCCTCACATGTTCCACACGGTGCTCGTATCCTCCACAAATCCTTACAAACACGAGACAAACAGATAATATTAATATTAATTATTCTATTCTACCATTACAGAATGTAAATCTAGACATTTAGAACTCTGCATTTAGGGTCTTAAAAAATTATATTGCATAGAAGTCTTCAATCTCCTAAAAAAGTCAAGGAGATGCTGAATGAAATCTTTTTGAAATATTACAAAAAACAATGGATGTTTGTTAATTCTTTCTTTTTAAATGTTATAGGTCATTAAAATATAATGTATTTGTGTGAACGTATTCCCATCTGTCTCACCTGGAACTCTACAGCCACCATGTGAAGTGTGGCAGAGCAGGGCAGGATGGTGGCGTTGGGCCGGAGAAGGCCCGCCAGCGCGGTCCGACAGTACCAGAAGAACAGGGAGTGCCAGGGTAAGAGACTGGTGCTGAAGTATGGTTCACCCATCAGGACTGAGATCTGTAACAGAGATGATCTACGCTCATGACACTGAGAAACACGTCTGATGCTTTGTTTGATTACCACACCCCACAAAATACATCTGGGGGGATTTCTGACTTCAAATATTAGATGGACAGTATCATTGCCTTATTAAGTTGATATGGTGAGCATGCTAGCAAACTTGCTAACTAGGTACACATCTAACAGTGAGCAGCAACATTAGTATTAATTTGGAGTCATTTCCTGGCCACTAGATCAATGAATATATCAACAAAGACACTGTGGCAGATGGCAATGCACATCACTAAAGCCTTGTTCCAATGTACCTGCTCTCCTCCTAGATCATTACTGGTCAGCTGTTCAGGCCTGATCTCCAGCAGCTCAACACCTCCTTTCATAGAGTTGGCTTCCAACACCTGCAGAGAAAAAATATGAGCATCAGCACTTCTTAAACTGCCTCTGGAGTTTTGTGTTTTTGTGTCAACAGACATAAAAATGTAAAAATATCAAAGATCATCTAACAGTTCTTAAAGGTGAGTAGTAGTATATTAAATAGTTGTTATTTACCTGCTCAATAACCTGTCTGGACATTCTGGAGTTTTCAAAACCATAGACCTAAGCAGAAACAAAGGCAGTAAATGTGTCTGATGCTGTTTGGTTGGTAAAAGTACAGTACATGGCACATGGTGAAAGTAGAGTACCTTTTTGGCTCCAAACACGTGAGCAAACACAGGAAGCAGACTTCCATCACTGACGCTAACGCACACGCTGTCCTCCCTCAGAACCTGGAATGAACGCAGCAGGTCATCAGAGAACAATTACTTTCATTCATTCAGCGACAAGTCCGTCTCTGGTTGGACCCACTTACACTGCGCAGTGTGCTGGCGTAGCTCTCTGTACGCTGCCTGTCGTTGAGTTCACCGAAGCGTGGCCGGGTCCAAACCAGGTGAGCCTGGCAGGTGCAACACGGCCGTGAGGCCTGAGCATCAGTCTGTGGCTCCTGTAGGCTGAGGACATCAACATACAGACCATTTAGACCCTGTGATGCTGAAATCAGCAATTAACCCCAGAACTGTTTGTGGTATAAATGCTGATGTTTACTCAGTTCCCTAACTTTGGATAAGGTATTTGAATGTGTTAACGCTAATCTTAGTAAAATTTCCTTTTGCTCCTGTGGTAGGACTTCAATACAAACTGAATCCTGGTAATTTAAGCGACACCTGACTTTTTTCCAATGACACTAATGAGTCAAAACTTCCCCCTGACCAACATAACCTGAAAAATACTAGCTAGATTTCCATGAATAAATATTCATATGATGCACATTAATGATCTAAAAGGTATAAACTCTTAATAATCCAGTGACCAATCCTCCAAGTGCCAAGTCCTCAAGCACCTCTATCAAGCTGAAAATCCTGTAAGTTTAAAGTGTTTAACTTCAGCAGTTTAACTGTGTGCTTTTCCAGAGTTTTATGATGTGATAACTGATTTCAGGAATAAAGCAAAGTGAATACATTCTTCCCATCTAAATACATTTGAACTACCGAAGCATTTGAACTTAATGTCGGATCATGTGAAGGGAAAACATTACTGGGGTATTCCCTGAGCAAACTGGTTGACAGGAAAGCATTCACTTTTTTGTATATTTAAATTTTAGCCAGAAAAATGCAGAATGGAACAAATTGGATCAGAACCATAAAGGAATATATATACACACACACACACACACACACACACACATATATATATATACACACACACACATGTAGAGTATAGCACTTGGAGAGCTTGTCTTGTTGTTTCTGTTCCATGCTGCAGGAGACACAGACTCAAACAGTATTTCTACAGTAAAGCAGAACATATAAAGTGTGTTGTTTGTGAGCTGTTACCTGTGAGACTGCAGGTTGTACCAAAGACTGTAGTCATCATGGCAGACAGTCAAACTCAGCTCCTCTCCTTTTGTCACCCTGCTCTCCGCAGGCAGGAAGTACACACTCTGCATCCAGTGGTCCCGCCACTGAAATACACCACAGAGACCATAAAATGCTTTACCTCAGCAGAGAGAACACTCCAGTGGTGAACTCACGCACACACACCACAGTAACCAGAAATTAACAGTCAGACCACCATAACATCATGTCCTATAACTCACTGGAGCCATCTTTGGATGTGGGTATGTCCAACTGGGTGCCATGGTGCACACAATGCTTCCACTGGGATCCATGTCAAGGTCCCACCAGGACAGGACTACCTGGGCTCGCCCACCTGACTGAGCCACAAACTGGGAGGAGTGGGACTGGAATGCGCTGCTTACTGGCTTACTGAAATCCACACTGTGACAGAAAGATGGAGTGCAGAGGGAGCATGACTTAGATGTGACAAACTGATAAAACAGTTTAGGAGAACACATTTTTTTATTTTATACCTGAACATGGTGCAGAGAGGACCCAGTGGGGTGAAGCTGTGAGGAGACACCTGGCTCAGCTGGATGTCACACACTGAGTGAGCTCCAGCACAGCGTCCCACGGCCGGCGGCGGGACCAGACGGACTCCCTCCACCTCCATGGGCTGCAACTGAGCCCAGCTCCACAGCAGCTCTGACTCCACCAGCTGAGCATAGATGGTGGCCCGGTGTGGGACCGCCTCACAGTCCTCCTGCAGGGTGAAGGGACATAAGGAGACAGATCTGACCACCAGCTGGGATTATACATTTTACTCAAACTCTCACTTTGTTTTAACCAGACTTAAATATAAAACAAATGCTAAGACTTGGCAGCACCAGCAAAGATTTAATTTAACTGTTCACCGTTGGCTACTCTGTGCTCCTTCACAAAATGTTACAATATTTGCTAGCTTGCTAAAAAGTAAAAAAAAAATATTGTTATATGGTTAATCTAGTTAGCCTACTCGTCATGACTTAGCAAAGAAGCTCACAGAGGCACAGAGGGACATCATAAAACTCAGTTGACTTGAGTCTGTCCCTGTTATTTTAAAAGTTACACTCGGCAAGTTTAAAGTTAATACTGGATCAGTTTAAAGGTTTGGTGCAACAGAATTAAATTCAATCTAGGTTAGAGTAAAAAGTAAACTGGGGTTTAAGTAAGAGACCAGTATAAGACATAAAGATTAATGTCACTGCATGCATCACGCTCACACACCTACCTGGACCAGATTTTGGTGAGCATGTTCATAGCTGGGCAGGGCTCCTTCACCTATCAGCTCTGTATCAAACAGCTCTGTGATCAGAATATTGGCCTTTGTTTGCATATCTCCGTCTGTATTAAATTAAAAATGCAACACATATCTCATCAACATCAACATATTTACAAACATCATGCTCTCCTTTGCAGAAAGAGAGAGAGAGAGAATCACATTTTCAGGATTCCTACACATTTTCCGTTTCAAAATTCCATCATTTTCGAGACTAAAATTTCCAGACTGTAAGTAAATTGATTTGAAATCAAACTGTAATGTTACATTCTGAGTGCATATACAAACCTGGCCCCACGGTGACGTCAGTAGAGTGTTTGTTAATAATCTTGATCTTTTCAGAGAAGCCGTTCTTCTTCACAATGCACTGCGCTGCCTCAGACATGGGCTTAAAAACCTGCAGACACAAAGGAAACCAAGACGACACCCGAAGCTGCATCACTTCTGGGATTTGAGATCAGGTTTTTAGAGGAAGCTAGTGACAAGACAGAAAAGTCCTACAGTGAAAGGTACAATAGAGTCTGTTATCACTGAAATGATTAGTTGATTAATCTACTACTATTTTGACAATTAACCACTGAAGTAATTTCTCAAACAAAAATGCAGCCCTAACATCCAATCATGCCACAGTCAAAAAGTGAATTTAGTATGTATGCTAAAAGTCCTAAGAGTCACATTTTTCCCAGTGTGAATGCCATGTTACAACTAAAAATACAGGTGGAGTTTGTGTACTTGTATTTGATGGTATTAAATTGCTCTTTTTAGCACCTTAAGTTGTTTGCACATTTATAGGAGTTACTACAGTACAAACATGGGGGAAAATACAGTGATCTTTCTACCTCTACAGCATAGCAGAAGTCAGCTCCGGCAGTGACAGCCATCATAGACAGCAGGCCTGTTCCTGTCCCGATGTCCAGGACAATGACCTTCTCACCACGAGCCTTTACTCTGGCTACAGCTGCCCGGATGCCCTGGTAGTACTTCTTATTCTGGAGGCAGAAAGTACATGAGTCATGTCAGTGGTGAAGAAGAGCAAGAATGCTCTGCAGAGACATTAAACAAAGTCACTTTGGAGCCTAATATGTGTTGTTTTCTTGTTTGGAGTCAGTCAGTGTTCCTCAAAAAGACATTAATGGCTTAAGTATAAAATATGTATCCACAATACACTTGTAAGTTTTACAGTGTGTTTTTATTTATTCATTATTATAAGAGATGTAGCCTTTTGTTGAGAGAATGATTCTGATCAGATAATACATTAAATAAATACTTTGAATGTTTTTTATTTTTTTGTAGAGGTTGAGGCAATTTTCTCCAGTGCTCACCCTATCATGGTCATGGAGCATATCTGCATAACAGGACCTGAAAGATAAAAATGCCAAACTGATCAACAGAACAACATATTCAGATTGACTAGTGTTGATAACCTCCACAGAAATATTTGTTACAAGCAGAGTCAGTAGGATTTGTGAGGCTGTATGTGAAAGCATCAGAAAGATCGTTAATGTAAATGTTAAAAATCTATCAGAAAAAAATGTTTTAGGTTGGTAAAGCATCCTGAACACAGTAAAACATCAGAAAATAAGAAAATACAGGCAGAGGGCAGGGTCTCTGTAGATACAGCCGCCAACACACACGTGATGATTGAAGGGGATAACGTTTACATTGATTTTTGTTGTTGTTTGTGCATTACCTGCATGCTAGATACCTTTGAGTACATGCATGAGATAATATAAATGAAGTCCATTTAACTGAAAGATGTATCCGTATATGTACACTTATTTTTTTGTTCTATCAAAATGACCTAATAAAAGGTTGTTCACACACACACACACACACACACACACAAAAAGAATAATGTTGTATATAATGCATTTAATGTAACAGCATGACTACTGGCTGCCATTATCACTGTCAGATCTCAGGCTGTAGACAAGATATTAACGTGGTCACATATGAAGAACACAAACAAAAACATTCACATATGTATGAAACCATATAGTTGGAAGAGCTTGAATTATCTTGAGACACACACTCCATATAAACCTTGTCAAAATAAAGTTGTCTTGCTTGTTGACAAGCAAACAAACAACACATAACGGATGTTTATATATTTTAAACTCAGTTCCTCCCTTCAGCATACATGACAGCACTACAGAAAAAGCACATTTTTATAGTCTGGACAAAAGATTTTTGACATGTTTTGATAATGGTCATAAATAATTTCAGTGTTCCACGTTACACGTATTACAAATTTCCACCGACAGCAAGCCAACATTCAAAGTTTGAGCCTGTCTCCATGCTGTGATGCTAACTCTGGAGCTACCTGGCTATCTCCTGGTGGTAGTCGTACTCCTCACTCTCCTCCACCCAGTCTAACGCTCCCGTGGTCGGGTTAGCTCTTCCACAGAAGGTCTTCATCTCCGCCGCAGCTGTCACAGCACTCTGATAAGAAACGCGGCTAAATACAAGCTGGTTTTTATCACAATTTTCTACACAAGAAGTCTGACAGTAAAATGTGTTATGGAGACAGCGTTGCATCTATGGGAGCGGCCATCTTTCCAGGAGACGTCACGTCTATTTAGGTCACGTGACTTAGCATTTTAATTTTTTTTATTTTTTCGCCCCTTGAGTTAATAGTACCCAATTCACTCCATTTTCATTATAATAGCAACAGTGTAAAATGTCGTAAGTTCATATACTTGATTAATGACTTAATGTTAATGTAAAAATATAAAATGTGTAATATATAGCTATTATCTTCCTGTTTAAATATGTACTACTACTACTACTACTACTACTACTACTACTACTACTAATAATAATAATAATAATAACAACAATAACAGCTGAAATTTTTATTGAAAAAAGCATTTATTTAAGCACTTATGTGGCAGAGTTTACAGTGTGCTTTAGAGATTAGCATTGAGCCAGAACAAAAGAAACATCCATTGAAAGAGGACACACTATTCAAAAGGAAATAACAGAAAAATACATAAATATAATAAATACATTTTTTCAAAAAAATCAGATCTCAAACAACCGATATCAACAACAATACATGATAAAATAAGACAAAATAACAAATACACGAAGGCAAGTTAATGAATAAGTCAGTCCCTCCAGGAAGTAACGATGCTGCGACTGCAACAATTAATGCATATTCAGTCAATCCCTGTGAATTCTGCACACCTTTGCAATTTTATCAATGCTCTGTGTACTTTCTTATTTCATTTGATTTTTTTTTTTTTAATAATCTTGTGCTGGTTTTGGGTTTGAGCTCCAAAAACATTGTGCTTCTTTGTGGAACAGCCCCATGTGCTTCTTCATTTACACTTAACGCATGTTTTGTTTGAATTTTGGTCATCTTGAGCCTTTTTGTTGAGGTTAAATACAACACTCAGAACAGTGTGGTTTCATTCTCCCTAGAACAAGTTGCATTTGATTTTTAATGAATTTTACAAAAAATTATTTAAAGAATTTAAAATTCACTACTTTTTTTTTAAATTTTCACTTGTTACAGCAATTTCTTTGCAAAAACCACCTAAAAACTGCACAACATGCATCGCAATTTTTTTTTTTAGAAAAGCTGCTGTGAAATTGAGGATTTTAGGCCGCAAACAAAAAGCCTGTGAAATCCTGGAGGGACTGATAAGTAATTTTAAAGTATTGCATTAGCAGCCTTGGTTTTTCAGGTAAGAAGGTTCACAGTCCAGGAGCCCATGTTTAGTCTTTAGTCCAGACTGTAATTTGATGATGCTCTAATAAAACTGTTTATATTCCAAAACTCATATACCCTATCTTGTAACTAATATATCTACTTTCATCTGTTGCACACTGCAAAATAAGCATTCAGATGCTTCATGGACTGCATCATTTTAGTTTTTCAGGTTGTGACCATTGTTTGACTTTTCACTGAATATGCGAGAAATTAGGATTTATTTAGATTTTATTTCAAACCACTGAAAACCTCCTATGCAATAAACGCTGCATCATATCACAGATTGTTTTGCCAATTCTAAATCCAATAGTTTTTTTGTTCGGCAGGAACAATCAGAGGCTTTGCAGTTCAATACTTTCAGAAATAAGATATATGACCAGGACGCAGAAAGGTGTTACAGGTCGATGATTATCACAAATAGGTGATAATGTATTATGTGATGGATGTCACTAACAGTCAGTTCACCCAAGTCACAAAAATACTACAGGTTATCAGTAGTAATATGTAGCCACGTGCATTGTTTTGGGGCACTGAGGTTCTGAGATATCTGCCTCTAGTATATTTGGCTGCTATCCAAATACAATGAAGATGAAAGGAAATTTGCTGAAATTGTTCAAAGCACTTATTCAGTAGAATGTACTGATAATGAAATCTGTTATTAGTGAAGAGCAAATAGACTATGTTTAAAGATGGACAATGCAGCTCTACTTCCTCCTACTTTACAAAAATCAAGCTCAAATATCCTGGATACGAGTGCAGGCATCTTGCACTGGTGATGTCCTTTAAAGCCAGTCTGTGCGGAAGTGATCAGGGTTTGAGCAACGCTTTCGAGTTCCTGCCCACACAGCTGGATGATTCAATCACAAGCAGAGCTCAGCTGTCAATCATGATGTGAAACCTAATTTTTATAGCATAACTAATTAAACCAAACTTATCAGAAAAATTAGCACTTAGCACTTGTTTGACGTGTACTTTGATATTTTAGTTCAGCCTGTGTTTCATCTGCTAATATAAAGGGGGGGAGTTTATGGCCTATACTGCAGCCAGACACCATGGAGTGATCCAGATGTTTTTGCTTCAGTCTTGGGCAACTGTCATGTTGTCCATCTTTGCATAAAAATTAATGGTTGCCGCTTCAATATTAAATCGAAAATCAATCAAAATAAGCTTTTCAGTGTCAAGACAGGATTGATCTCTGTTATCTCTCCTCAATAAATAAAGGTTAAAAAAAATCAAAATCAAATACAGAATTGGTGATTCTCCCAGTATTTTTCTTCCTTTACACCTCATACTTATGGCATTCAGCATGTGTGTAGAGAAAACACACCACTTCAAAGATAACACAGTGCAGCTTACCAGCCATTATATCACACTTGATAAATGTAGACTATCTTTTTAAAGAATCATTTGAAATCATAAATGACAGTTGTCAGGGCATAAATCCAATGATCTCTTGATCTTTATAAATCAAGACTCTATAGTCTAATAATAAGTCTAATAATAGCATAGCCATCAGTGTTAAAAAAAAGTTTAAATGGGAAAACTGAATTGTGACTTTATATCTAAAGTCATTTTGAATCATGGATTTGGAGAATCATGACACTCCTGGAAGTAATGATGTTGTAATTGCATCAATTAATGCATATTCAGTCAATCCCTGTGAATTCTGCACACCTTTGCAATTTTACCAATGCTCTGTGTACTTTCTTATTTTATTTGATTTTTTTAAATCTTGTGCTGGTTTTGGGTTTGAGCTCCAAAAACATTGTGCTTCTTTGTGGAACACCCCCAAAGTGAACTTCTTCATTTGCACTTAACGCATGTTTTGTTTGAATTTTGGTAGTCTTGAGCCTTTTTGTTGAAGTTAAATACAACACTCAGAACGGAGTGTGGTTTCATTCTCCCTGGAACAAGTTGCATTTGATTTTTAATGAACTGTACAAAAAATTATTTAAAGAATTGAAAATTTACTCCTTTTTTTTTTTTTTTTTTTTTTTGCAATTTTCACTTGTTATGGCAATTTCTTTTGGAATCATGGATTTGGAGAATCGTGACACTCCTGGTTGCCACACATAGAAAGCGCTGTATGCAGTTTACTGGCTTCATGTCACAGGATTTCTGAGTGATCACAGTTTTCAACAGTTACGTTTGTTGTTTAAAGCTACTTACTACAGCTTTAATGTCCAGTTAAACCTGTAACATAAACCTCTGAGATACATAACGAAAAGTTGTGACAGATAGTTTTACCGCTCATGTTTTTAAAGCAGTCCTGTAACCATTTTAGCCACAGCTGCTCATAGATTCAGAATTTTACCAGAAAAATGAGTTTTACTTAAAGTTAGACCTGGACCAGCAAGTCACCAGCTCAAATCCCTGGTAAACTGTGGGTGAAGGAAAAGAAAATGTGTCACTGTCCCCTCACTCAACAGATACTGTTAAGGAGCCTTTAAGCAAGGCCCTGAATCCTCAGCCTACTTCAGTGGGCAACAAAAGAAGACAGCGATGGTGGCACTGGGCAGCTCCCACTATGTTTGACAGGTGTAACATTGCGAGTATGAAGGAAAAAACAAGAAACTGAGTTGTTGCTCCCTGAATAAATAATAAGTAGCAGAACTGAACAAAGGTTGGCAATCCATCAACATGGTCTTGAACTATGGGCGCCTGGCCTGGTGGTCTATCTGAGAGTCAGATCCACCCTGATTTTAATGTGAAAATCTGTCTTCAGGCCGTAGTTCCAGTCCCTGTCATGCACACTTGGCAGTGGGCAGACAGAATGCCATGGTGGAGGGAGGCACCAGGATGTCAGTGAAGATGGGCCTGTATCCTGCAGGCAGCGGTGGGGCACTCTGCTCCAGCAAGTCCAGTACAGCCCCTCTGATGTCCCTGGACACATCACCACGGACGTCCAGCAGTACAGACACATGCTCTTCACTGAGGGAACAGAAAAACAAGTAGATACAATCCCTGGTCTTGTGCATAATGTTATTAACAAAATATTGATGTTTAGCCCAAAATATTTTTTATGGACAACATCATTGGTATGACATTATTTTTCCATGGTGATTTAACTTGATACTCTACTATTAGCAGGGAGGTCAGATTACCTTATGTCAGGGTATTTGGCTGCAAGTCCAGAAACTTCCAATGTGAGCATGCCAGGGTCTTTCAGTCGGATGAAGTCAGCCAGGACGGGTAGTAAGGCCAAAGGATTCACCTCAGGTACAGACCCTTCACCCTCCTGCAGACATTTCAGTTTGATTAATATGAAACTTACATGCAGATATCAGTACATTTGACTGAAGCTGTTATTGGCTAATAGTTTGTTAGAAATGTGTTTATTTAAAAACAAAAAAACAAAAAAAGTACAACCCAGTACTTTAATCATTCAAACAGCTTTGTGTCCCATCATGGGACACTAAAATACTGGAATTGAAATACAGGATGCTAGTACCACTACTGCTATGGCTTCTGATACTTCTGTAGCATAAACAGTTAGCATCTAATCATGATTTTGCTAAGAAATTAGTAAGGTCCAGGTCCTTCACAGAGAACTATTGTATAATTAATTACTTCTACAAAACCTGAAGAACACCTTGATACTGCAAAGTGATGAATCGCATTCATGAACTTTTCTGAACCATGACAGCAAGAGTCAGGTCTTCCTCACCAGGCCGTGGAAGATTTCTCTAAACTGCTGGTCGTCCTGAACCATCTGTTGGGCAAGCTGCCTCCTCTCGTCGGCACTGCGACACACCAGTCTCTTCTGCATCAGAGCCCGGACGTACTCCACCACCATTAGCCACTGGGCCTCCTCCTGCAGACGCTGTAGACACAAAAATAAGATTCAGCGAGCAGGTTGACAGCACATACAAGGTTCAGATCAAAGAAAGGACAAGAAGTCAAAGTTCTTTTGCTGCAAAACATTATGCTGCACATAATGCTGTTTTGGAGAGGCAAAACTCATGGTGCTACTGTATGTGACAGTTATTTTAGTATTTGATACAGGTTTCTTTTTTAAATCACCTTTGTGATTGACAAGACTGAGAGAACCGTGCCAAAAATAATGCAACAATGATCATTTTCCTCTGAAATTATAGATATGAAATTTAGATTCCACCTAAACTAAGATTCATTGAAATAAGATTCTACATATCTTAGTAATAAGAGTATTAATATACTTATGTCTGAGAGACTTAGCAAACTAACTGCACAACGGGGACAGAAGAAGAGCAAAGCTGTGACCTGTCGGCAGGGTGGTCGAACACGACCGTACAGCTCGAGGTGACGCTCAAGGACGCCACAGAGTTTGGGGGTGGGGTCTCCCTGGACCAGCCAGGGTCGGGTCAGCAGGCCTGGAAGGAAAGGCTGAAGGTCCAACAGGAGCTGATCCATCACCAGACGACATGCCCGTCTCACCGCCCGGTCCAGAGCTGCCAGAGGGTTGGGAGGAGTGCGAGAGAACTGCCCCGCTGACCGAGACGACTGCTGCTGCTGAAGGCTTTCTGTGGACTTCCTGCATCAAACACAAGGGACACAGTGAATTTTATTTAAGCCTGTATTTATTCTTTATTAGCTTTATTTAGCTAATCCTTGTAATTTGTTGTGATGGGAGGACTACTGAATAGACAGCACCATATATACATAACTGTAAATATTCCTTGCAATTATACTTCAGTTTTCCTGTAGTGCTACTTTTATAGTTTTGTTTTAATCCTTATTGTATTGTTTATATTAGATTCTAATTTAAACATGAATATCTGTTTACACATTTTCTTTGTGCAGCAAGGGCTTAGGGTAAAACTGCGTTTCATTCTGCAATCCAACACTGTATAATGATAAATAAAAAACCTTGAATCTTGAAGTTGAGCGGTGCAGCATGCTCTTGGCATTACACAGTGTATGTACATAAAAAAATGTGTACATAATTTATCTCCCTGCAGTAAGCTACCAAGCTCTTACTGTCATAATTACTAACTTAAAAAAGTGGAAATACAGCAATGTAAAATTAGCATAGTGAGAATTACAGTATCCGCAAAGTGTACAAAAAGTAGCCACAATGTAGAATGATCCCTTTCAGAGTGTTGTACTATTATATGCTGTATATCTTATTGTCTACAATAAGTCTCCACTTGCAATAAAGTATGCGCAGTGAAAACTACATCTATTCTTTTGCTAGAAGCACAGTACAAATGTGGATGAGTGTTGGATGGTAATTTTCCAAAATAAAAAATAATTTCAGGTCAGTTGATTAGTTGCACCTCTGGTTTCTCAACTGTTTCTCTGCAAAGAAAAAATACAAGAAAAAACAGACAAGAAACTGAATCCTTCTTTTTCTAGTTCTGTCTTTTCGAGTAGATATATAGTTTCCCCAAACATTATCAAAACGCTTGTGATACTTGCCAACCTTTTCTCCTTTAAGTGTCCAACAAATAATCCAAACATTTTTGTAATAAACCTCTGTAAGAGTGTCAGTGGTCGTTCACCACCACTGTGCCATTATCTCACTTGAGGATGATGCAGTTGCTGATGGAGGCCAGCAGATAGTGGAGGTAGAACTTGTTTTTGTTGTTGCTTGGGTCTCTGCGATGCTCTTTTCCAAATTCCACCAGAGCTTCTCGAAACCTGTTACGTGAAGGAACGGAGATGAAAGTGACGACTTGCCAAAGCCCATCTGATACATGCTGAAAATAAAAAGCCTGACAGGCAGCGCGAAGCATAACTTGCATGACGGCACACCTGTTTAAGAGGTTCTCCATCTCATAGAGTCCCATCTGTATAGTCTGATCTCGAAGGGATTGTCCAATCATTAGAGCCACCCGGGCATTCTCCTCCAGCATCTACCACAGCCCCACAAACAAACAAAACAAAATCCACACAAAATACATGGTATTATACGACATGACACTACTAATAAAATCTGCCCCAACACTGCACCAGTGTGATGCTGAAAAGTGCTTCAAGAAGGTTTAAAGGGCCAGTGTGGATGGATTATTCAAAGAAAATGGCAAAAATTGAATAGAATAGTCAAAAATATTCTTCATTAGTATTTAATCACCTGAAAATAAGACTCGTTGTGTTTTGACCGAGCCCTTTATATCTACAGAGGGTGCTGATCCTCTTCCATGAAGGCCGCTATGTTGCACCAACATGTTTCTAGTAGTCCTGAGCAGACAAACAAGTTTTACAGCCATCATAAGTCACCTACACAGTTGGATAAGGAAGGTAAGGTGAGGGGTTTTCATTTGGTTGCAGTCTACAACCTCACTGCTAGATGCCACAAAATCCTTCACAATGGTCCTTTAAAATGAGAAGCAAATTTAATTCAATTTAACAGAACAATAAACACGCAATGTCATCAAAAAGTAAAATCCTGGTCACTTGTGTACTCTTTTAGTCACTACCCACAGCTTGTGATCACAGACATCTCCAAGCACTCTTAGCGCACACAGACAGAAGGTCATGTTTTGATAAAGCCAAAGGGACAATATCCTCAGCAAACAGAAGTGGAGCTGCACCATCATCAAGCTGGATGCTCTAGGTCTGGATCTAGTCTGAGCCTTGAGATACTGTGTGAAAATTGGTTCCACAATCCTTCTGTCTCTGCCTGCAGACTCCCTGTATGTGCCACTGCGTTCCAAATTGCATGCCTTTTCTTTTTGCTTCAACTTTCGAGCTATTCATTGCGACAGATGTAAGAGCAAGAGAATCAAATTTCATGTCGCGATATTATGATGAAGTAGTATGTCCCGATTGTATGCAAACTGCATGAAAAAGTAGTACTTTGTAAGGGAAACTGCAGTGTACCAACTACGAGTAAAAATGAAAGTATGCAATTTGGAAATCATTATATGTGTGTGTGTGTGTGTGTGTGTGTGTGTCTGTGGCTGTATTTATTGTGTGTGTGTTTGTATGGCATGTATACCTGTGTGATAATAGTGGGCAGGCTGGTTTGGTAGAAACCCTCATGGTCTGTATCTGGTTCCTGGTCTCTCTGCCAGTCTTGCAGCTCCACCTGCAGAGCTTTGTGCATCCACTCTGATACACTCTTCTATAACAACAACATGGACACACACATTTGGTATTCTCATGATAAAGACAGAAGTATCATGGCACTCTTTATACAGTTCTTCACAATTTCAGCTTCAATATTCCCAACCTTTCTAAATATGAACTGAGGTTATTTTCATGGTTACTCAACATGTTCCTTTCCAAAAATGTAATAATAATATTCACCAATAAAATGTTGGAATATGTTATATGATGGATGCAGTCCTTTGTAAATCCAGACTGTATAATGTCTTTTAATTCAGTTTCCAAACCTGTTGTCTAAACTATGTAGGGACCCTGTTTTAAAGTCCTCTCTTCCCAAGGATACCAGACATAATTTTTTAGCATTTAAAAAAATAAAACTTTTGCGTTCAGCTCACCCGAACACTTTGTACATATTTGTTCTGTAGCTGCTCCAGTCCCTCAGTGGAGATGAGAGGCCCAAGTTCTTCTCTCTCCAGCTCAGTCACCAGCTCTGGATCACCCATCATGTCTGGGCTGCCAAATCAAGACTTTCAGACTTTGAGGTTTTGATGGTTAACAATGTCCAACATCCCAAACAAGCTCTACACTTTTACATTGAGAGAGTTTAATAAAAAGTCATTATAAACCTGCATTAACAGACTTTTTACTTGGTCAGCACAAGATGATGAGTCTTTAACGTTTGGAAATCCAAACTGACATTATTCCTAATGTCAATTTAGCTTCACATTACAGAAAACATTTTTAAGCTCTAAGAGCCACAAACAGACAAGACAAGAAATAACATACCGATGTGTAGGACATGGCTCTCACCTGTTGTAGGTATGCAGCACCCAGTTAAGCACAGCGAAGATTTCACCACTCTCCAGGTCCCAGCTGCTAACCTAGGCCACAAATTTCACTTACATTTGTAGAATGAGGTCATCACCAGATTGGAAACAGATGATTAAAATTATGAATAATGTTAAAAACTCAAATTGGTAGCTGCCATAGAGAAAAAAAGGCTAATTAAAATTAGAATAAAGTGAAATTATAACAGTGACTAAAATCATCACTTCTACTACCACATTAATATCAAGATATTGTTAAAATGTGCTCAAAATGTTAAAACAAAGTATTGATATACAAACTGAAATCATTTCACTAAGTTTTATTCTGAAAACTTCTCAACAGTTTGAAACAGCATCATGTCCTTTTCAATATCAACCTCATCACTGGTGCAAAACAAACCCACGTCCCATGTTGCACCTGCATCTGAGAGACTGTTGCTAACTGCAAGTTTTTCAAAGTACGGTTATGAAATATGAAATGGTAATACTAATTGTTGGGAATTTTAGCGTGGTTTACTGTGAAATGGATCGTTGTTTCATCCCTAATTTTATGTAAACCATGATCATGCACAGCAGAAAATGATGAGAGAAATAATATTCCCTGGAACTGGTTACAGAGGTTTGTAGTCTACATAAGGAGGTGAGCAGCACTGGTTTGTTTCTCTCACATCACTGACCTGTGCCAGGTGAATATGTAAACATTGATGGCTGGCCCTCAAGTAGGCTCCTGTTAGATGGTAGTGAGTCGGGACACAGTGCTCCAACAGGTGGCGTACGGTGGTTAGGTCAGCCATGATACCATGCTGGAGGGCAGAGAGGTGGCCTGCCAGACCTGGCCCACGTGTGTGCAGGTAGGAAACACTGCGAAACCGCGCAGAAACTGCCTCCTCTAGTACCTGAAAGAAAGGAAATGTAAGAGGGGATCAACTGTAACGTACAATCAGAGATTTAAAAAAGGAGAAACTCAGTAAAAGGTGGTGTGTTATGTTTGTAACGGTTAATGCTGACCTGGAAGAAGCGTGCTCTCCAGCAGCGAGGTCGCCCTGGGGGCAGGGGACGACTATTACCTCTAGATACCCCTCTCTCCTCCAGAAAAGCTCGGTCCAGGGCCTCTTCTCGCTCCACTATCCTCACCGCTGATACAAATGGTGTGGGGTTTTGCCGGGCCAGAGCCAGAGCACTGCTCACAACCGCCCACAGCTCCTTACCTGAAGTGACCAGTGATCATCAATAGACTGAGAAAGTAATCAGCTGTTGTAGCTGGTGAACATAGCAGAGCATAGGAGTTGGTGAGTGAATAGAATGCTAATATCACTGTGTCTCTTGCATTATGGAGGATACATAAAGATTCTGAGTATATAGAGATTTTATACCTATATTCATACAGAAATATGAGGCATTAAACTACAGCAGACAACAAATACAGCTGCCATGTATTGTATGTTTGCTTCTGAATTTAAGCTACTACAAGCAGTCTTTAACTCATTTTGAAATGGTCTCAATTTATTATTTGATACTTCTATATCAGGGACTGGGTCGGGACCCACAGGTGGGTCACAGGAGATTTTATTTGGGTTGCCAATTAAATAAAAGATTATGAAAAGAAATTCTGCACATTTAAAAGGTATGTCTACAGTAAAAATTTCATAAAACATTTAAAATATGTGCATTCTTTTACTGAATGCACTTATTCTGTCTCATTTAAGAACCACACTAAAATGTATATATTGATTTCCTGATGAGAGGAAATAAAAACAGTGAGATGTCAGGCTAAGTTGATTTATTTCTCACTTTTAAAGTATTTAACATGTGTATATGTTGTCAATAACACGTGTCAAGATAATATAAGGTGATGCTACAGAAATGGCAGTAAAAACGGACAGGAATGTTTATTTCTGCACAAAGTAATTCTCAAGATATTTTGATGAGGCCTGTTGTTCACCTGTTGTGAATTGAATTGTGATGGTTTGTCATTTTTGAAAAGTCAGTCCCCAGAAAAAAAGTTTGTGAAACACTCCTCTGTATGACAATAATCAAATGAGACCATCCATGAGAAGACTTGCTCTCTCTGTGTAAGCTGCTCTAAATGCCAGCCACTGGGTCGGCTTTTGGAAGTTATATTTTGTTGGTTATTACAGCGGAAATACTACTGCTTTTGTCCACAGAGGCCTCCAAAATCAAGATAATATGAAAGGTCCCTGTAATAGCTTTAAGTAAACTGATGCTGAACTGTGAGGCTGTCTACATCTGTGTCTATAGAATCTTCTTACCAAGGGCGTCCACCAGCTGCCCGACGCCAGAGAAATATTTGGCCACCAGCTCCTCGTCTTCTGTGCTGAGCGTACTTCCTGCTGTCCCAGCAGCCCCATGGAGCTGCCAGAGGATGTCATCCTGCCAGCGCTCCAGATCCATCAGCCGGGCGTGGGCCTCCAGGAGCCGCCGGGACTCCACCAGACGCTCAGTCTCCAAAACCATGCTTCTCACTGCAAAGGCCAAGACAGGGAGGGGGGGGTTAATTCCTCAAACTGTCAACAATTTATGCAATAACCTTTTGCTACCTCTTGGGACTGTTCAAGACTGAAGTCCCATATTTTAGTTTCCAGCAAAAAATGTTCTATATTGTTCCATGACATAGTTGTGGAATTTTTGTTTGGAATTTGTTGAACGAGAACATCTAAGGAGATGAAATTCCCTGAATATTCTATATTGGCGACACCACTTACAAACAGGACCCAGATGAGTGAAGGAAATTAGAAGAACTCTATTTCAACTACATTTAAAGACATTAAAGTGCACCTTTTTTACACCATGATTAAGAAACAAAATGGGCTATTAGCCTGCTTCCTCACATTATTATCAAGAGCAGCAAGATTGGTTTGCAAAGGTGGAGGAAAATGTTAACTATCAGATGCTTGTAAATGTCCTTTGCTTTTTAAAGAGTGCTGGAAAAAAAAGAGGAGCATCTGAAAACTTAATTTACGCATTATCAATGTCAACAAAAATGCAACACTACAATTGCCAGTACATCTACACCATGTACAGGATTATGCAAATGCAACTATAATAAAATGGAATACAAACTGCACCCTTTAGCTCTTGATCATGACAGGACTTCTACACTCATAATCAAAAAGGTACTGAAGCATTTTATCCCTATAAGAACATATTTTCATCTGTGTACAACAAAGAAAAAAATTATTTTTGTAAATTAAAAAAGAGACTGAATTTATTATGAAGGAATGATTTCAGGCCTGTGTGTCCATCTCACCAGAGTAAAGTCGTGGCAGGTTGCTGACGGCGGCGAGGAGCTGACAGTGGTTGACTGACACTTCTCTCAGCCTCTCCAGTGACTTCACTCCTTCTGTGTTGCGATTGGACTCTAGTCCTGCTTTCTTTAAAGCATGTGACACCTCCTTCAGCTCGGCTTTGGCCTCCCGGAGTTGCTCCAGACCCCAGCCTACCCCCTCCAGGTACGATTGGACCATGGACTAGAGGGATCAGTAGTAACATGCAGCAGATCTGTGATTACTATTGATTCCCACTGATGACTAATGGTCTTAGAAGACCATTCAAGGAACTCATATTGTATCATGTATGTGTTTTGATGTGTGCCTGTGATGTAACCTTGAGTCTGGTGTGTATGGAGGTTGTCCTCTGACTCTCTCTCTTCTTGTACTGGCTCAGTCGCTCCAGATTCTCAGGTCGACAGAAAACACCTGACGCCCACTTCAGGGCAGCGCCGCGGGCCAAACGCTCAGCCCTCTCCACCTCTGGCCATACCTCCACCACTGACACCGTGTCTGATGGGAAAATAAATAGAACATCATGGACGAATAAAAGTTATTAAACAGTTATGAGTTGTTCAGACCACTAGATTAGCTGTTCCTTGCATAACACACCTGAATCTGTCAGTGGTTGAATTAGTGTATGGGTAATGTAGTCACAAGATTTTCATGAGGAAGAAGAATGATGATATCCCTGGTTCTGCTGTGTTTTTTTTTTCAAACTGTCCAACAATGTCGTGGGAGTGTAATGCTAAATCTTAGGCACACTCTTTTAAAGTCTAAATGTTTAGATTTTAGTCTCATTAAAACTTTTTTGATGGCACACGTTTTTGTTTTCCTTTCTTCTTCATACTACCACTCAGAGTCACCCATGTCGAAACATTTCACATCCAAATAGGGGCTTTAAAATTCAATGATGAATCCCATTTTCCAGGAAATTCAATATTACAGTGTAGCTCATTAAAACCAACGGATTAGAGAGAAGCTGAAATTGTGCAACAACAGCCATATTTTGCTAAGTTGGTTGGCTAGCAGCCTAGCTAGCCTTTTATATTCCCACCACTAATGGCCATCTACCTTTGTGATCGTGAATGCTGTGCTCATGAAAGGATATAAATGAGAAGTCACTGTAATTCCTTTTTCTTAATGGTATTTTGATCACAATTCCTGCCTTCATACTCAGGTCTGCTGGTTAACTACATTTAAAACACATTTAACAACTGATTTTGTAGGGTTGTAGGTCTGTCACATCTTTCACAATATTAGTGCCTTTCAATTTGATGGACACACTTGACACGTTTTGGAAAGTTACTGCAGCAGCACCACATAGTACCTGGTTTATCAGTTTAAACCTAAACACTGAGAACCAGGGACCACACTCAGACTTATGTAAACTGAACGGCCTGATCATTCCTAGCACAACAAACATATACAACACACACTCAGTTCTCATTGGCTATTAAGGGTTTCTGCCTGTTAATCAGTTAGTGATCCCTTCACACACAAGTCACTCTTGGTTTCCTGCAGAACTTGATTGCAGCAGCACAAAGCACACCTCACTAACATCATAAAAATGCACTCACTTTTATTAAAGAAAGCATGAACCATCATACAATTATTGGGTATGATTCAGAGGTGTAGTGATTATTTGTTAAGTGATTAATTGCTGTCAAGAACTTAACCAATTAAAAATATCTTAATCAATAATTAATCAGTAGTCTAGAAATGCCAGTAACTGTGCTTCATTTGACATTATTGTAAGCAATTTTAAATAAGGTTACTTAAACTTGAAATGAGTAAAAGAAGGAGAAAAAAAGGTAAAAGTGTATTTTGTATCTTATTAATGATTAAGATTAATTGGTTGTCAGCATTTTCAACTATCGGTCAAGGAAAATGGCCAACATTTTCAGCCCACCTGTGACTTTAATCAGTGCTTCATCTATTAACTAAATTAAAGAGATAAAGTCGTGAGATAAAATACGTCAGAATGTGGGTGGCTTACCATCTCTGTTTAACAAATTCCTGAGGGACATCTTGCATTGTGTTTGATCAAAATTGGACAAGCTTGGTCCCGAGTGGATGAGTACTTTTAAAAATCACTGAACTGAACAACCAGAGGAAAAGAAAATTGGATTTTTCAACATATCCCTCCCCTGTGATTGAAAAACTAGAATCATCTGCCAAATGAGGTTTTAACTTTCTCACCAGTGTCATTATTTCTGTCAGCTGCTCCATCTCCAAGAAATGTTTGGAGAAATAAAATCCAGTGTACTGTGATAAAGTTTGCTCCCAGAAGGAACATTTTACATCAAGAGTGATTATATATTGCATTATTTAATAGTTTTTTATGAGCTGTTTCCCGTAACCAGCTCAAGAAAAGTACAATGTGATTTTATTTTAGTTATTGTTCCAAAATGTCCACAGAGCTCGCCCGTGCTTTCATGGGTTACTGTTGAACCACCAACCATATCACCCATAAAAGGAGAATTTTGAGCATGGTAAGCAGCAGCAGTATTGATGTTTAGGGAATGGGATATGCCGCACAGTCTGAGTCAAACCTCTCTCTGCACCATAATGGAGAGGATCTTTTTATAGCAGGGAGAAGTGAGGTTGTTTTGTCAGTCGACCAGTCAGGTGAGCAGGACATCACTTCTCATCTCTTAGTCAGCTAGACAGGCAGCCGTGCAGCCATCAGAGTCACATGACAATGCCTCCATTTGAATTACACATCTTAATTGGTCTTAATTGAATAATGCACTGGTTAGTGACTCAGCAGAGAGGAATGTGCTGTGCTTGGTCACCAGCATTGAGCAGTCTCTCAGTGACTTCAGGGTTGAAAGTTTAGCTGATTGTGTTGAGGTAACAAACCTATAACAGTCATAAATGAAGCATGTTTGACTGAAAGTTCAGCGTTTGTCAGTGAAAGGTCCTGGCAAGTATAGTCATTCACAACTTTGTGCGTGTGTGTGTGTGTGTGCAGATCTTTGGATGTCTCAATTACATAAACAGGGCTGTCTCTGTCTCAGAGGAGGTCATGGGACACTCTGCTATCTCCAACCAAGACTAAATCTGAGCACTGAAACATCATCATCAGCAACTCTGCAAAACAATAAACCATAGAGCTCACATTCAGGAAAGTGATGAGTGTCATGTAAGCTGGTGCTGCAATAGCTCAGCCCAAAACACAACTGCACAGAGGACAATGCTGCAGTTACTCATGGTTAGCACACTATTGTTGCCTTAATAATCACTACTAGATGCCACTAAAATCCTACACACTGGTCCTTGAATAGATATTCTGTGTCTTTGAAGAGGCATTCCACCATTTCTGCACGTTTGTGTCAATTTACCAGTCGCAGCAAACATAACAGAGGCTACTGAGTTGCATTAAGGAAGTGTAGGATCCATGTTTTTTGGAGTCTGACCAATACCAGGAAGTGCAATACTAAAATGCTCGACAGTCCCTTTAAATTAGGCTATTCCCCCTCCAAAAATAATAATATAAAACATGCAGTTTTCTTAATTCTTGTCAGGGTAGGAAGGTATTTGAAATTGCTGAAATTCAAAGTTCAATCTTGATCTTAGAACCAGCAGTTGAGCAAATCTCTCAAGGTTCATTTAGTAGCTTTTGTGAAACTTCTGAATTTATCGTGTGATCTTCAAACGGCGTCAGGAAATGTAAAAAATGGAAGTTTGAACATCTACTGTTCTATGACGAGAGGGCAAACACCATCTGCTGATGAAGATAACATGACGTGGTTGCACACTCCAAAACAATTACTAAGCAGACCTTATTGTGAAACTGACCTGACTGGAAGATGTTCAATATGAAATCAAGGGCCAGTGCTGGCCCAAAAACAAAAAATCACTCTAAACCTAATACATCAATGATTCAGTTTCAAGAGTTCATTCATTTATCTCAGACAAGCAACACTGCAGCCGTGCACAGCTTGGTTTTTGTCTCTAGCTATTGAGAGACATTAGATGAAGTGGGTGTTGGCCTTTTAGCACTGTTGTCAACAGACAAACAGTGTGTGTCTGTGCATGTCTGTCCCCTTACCTTCTGGTTTGTCACCACCATTCTTCTGATCCCCTGCTGACATTGAAGTTCAGTTTTCAGCCGCCCGTCCACCCGACCAGTCTCCTTTTCCACGAGGGCTGGCACTGAGGGTGCCCAGGGTGCAACTCTGGCAGAGGAGGATGAAGAAAGACACAGATGAGACAGAAGAGAAGAAGGAGAAGGAGAAGTAAGGGTGGAGGAGAGAGGGCACATATCCATTCTACTGACGGCTTTCCTCTTTTCCCTCACACACACTCTCTCTCCCAGACACATCCTCTGCTGAGAGGCCGGCAGGAAAGGGAGGGAGCTCGGGGGGAGGAGAGGGAAGAGAATAAAGCTGGAGGGGAAAGGGGAGGGTGAGGGGAGAAAGGGGCAGGGATAGGGAGGGTATAGGGAGATATGCTGCGTTCAGGGGCACGTTGAGAGGATGGAATAAATATTATTGAAGAATATTATTTACCTCAGCTTTCTGATTCAAAAGCTTTCAGCCATATTGTCTCCACCAGGCCAGGCAATATTAACAGCAGAGCTTAAATGTTAACAGATCCATCTCCATGACAACTGTGCAAACCCCGCCCACTCATGAGGACCATGCGATGCAGCTGAAACCTCTGTAGTAAGCAAGCTAGTAAGTGGACATTCAGTTGAGTTGTTTAGTCAAACTGCTATTTTCCAAGATGAAAAAATGTAATGATTATCTACACTGGGATTTAGATATTTAAAGGAATAGTGCAGCATTTTGGGAAACACTCTTATTCAGCTTTGTTGCTGAAACTTGAGCTTAGCTTCGCACAAAACTGAAAACAAAAGGAAACAACTAGCCTGGCTCTGTACAGCTCACTGACATGTTATATTTCACTTGGGTAATTCATACACGTGTAAAAACATGTTTTACATGTCCCTGGCTGTATACAGTGAACTTGAGCCGCAACGTTTGATAGTGATGGCTGATAGAAACTTAATTAATACTGTTTTCATGTTTAAGTAATTATAATTTTTCATCCCGCAGGACACTGAAAGCAACACAACAGAGAGAGAAGAGATGATGAGGGGAGGGGACCAGGAGAACAATCCAGATGGTGGCAGAAGGGGTGAGGGAGTAGGGGGTAAGTGGACCTGCTGTTCCACAAAACCTCTTGGGAGTCTGAGAGTCTCCTTGACTCAAAAAGGGAAACCTATTATGCACACAGTTACAGGAAGAAACAATGTATAATGCATAAGTCATTAGCCTACAACCTACCGTAAAAGAAGGGGACACAAAGGAGCCAAGAACTAATGGAGTCCAAGACTATTACTGTTTCAGTGTAAGGCACTTTGCAGGTGTCAGTAGATGATTTAAGCCAGACATCACACATAATTCTCATAACTTCATTAGTGAGTCATTAACCTTCTTCTAACAGCAGGTAGGTATACTTTGTGGTTCTATTGTTGATGCAAAAACAAAGTGTGTTGAATTTTTCCACTGAAACAAAAACAGACTGTGTCATTGACCCACTCTGATCCTCTGCAGCTGTTTGACCAGCGCCAGCTACTACCACTGAGGGAAGTTTGTTTATTAAGTCCTCTGACCTCGCCGCCCTGTTTACGCCTCCAAGCTTCCCGGACCTCTTCAAAACACAGCAAGGAGCGTGCCAAGTGGCCCTGTGGCTGGAGCCAGCACAAACACGCTATCTGAAGGGAACATGAGACCATCATCCTTCAGTGCTCCACGTCGGATGTTCTCATGCAATTTTAAAACTTGTTCGTGTGAGCCATCTTTGAAAAACAAATTGAATTTGAACAAAGAAAAAATTGTGAATGAACTGACTTTCTGAAAGCTTGTGTAGGATGTGACTGATGTTATGGACTGTACTGAAATGATTTTGGTTGGGTGGGGGATTTGTGTTTCACTTTTTGAAAAAGCAAGACCCTCTCCCTGACTTACTTCCAAGATCTCAAAATACTAAACAATTTAAGATGTACATCAATTTAAAGATGCAATAACTGATATCTTATCCACTTAGGATGAGTAGGAACAAGCTAAGATACATGTCATCATCTTATAAGTTTAGATGACAAACTTTTAAGCATGCACACCAGCAGATATGGAACATGGACATTTCGAAAGATGTGAGTCAAAATGTCTACACTGGTATGGTATCTGTCTGACACTTATTTACTCACTACTCAAGGGGGTTGCCTGTTTATTAGTCACACTAACAAGGCCACCCTCCTCAGTATCACCTCTTGTATCTTTGCCACACAGGAACAATTTCCTCCGGAGCCATGTAAGGAATAGAGCAGAGGTTGACACACCAGGATATTGTGCAGAATGAATTCCTGTCAGGGTGGGACCACATCGCTAAGGACAACAAGGCCGCTGACCTGCTGTTCTTTAGTCTTGTCACATTGACAGCAAGGCTCACTGCCGTCAAGTTTCTTCCCCTGTCTGTGATTCTGGCTGCTCATTCATTCCCTCTGCTGTAGATCCAATATCTGAGCTGCATTCACAGCTGTCCTGCAGGATGAGATTAAAGTTAAAGATGATGTTGTAACTTTTCTATCTTAAGAGTGGCTGTCTGTTGGTAATAGGCCAACTGACCTTTCCTCTATGGCCATAAGATAAAAATTAACAATTGTACATGACAATGTGAAACAAAATCTAAGATTTACTAACATGTTCACATTTGATAAGTTTTAAATGGACAGATCTACATCAGTTGGTGAAAATCTTTTTAGGCTTTCCATTTGCATTAATCATGTGTACTGAATGTAAACCACTGTCCCCAAATCTGTGGAAGGTGCCAAACCCATAGAGGTTCACCATACTGACCACCACCCAGCATCCAGGGTATAAGACCACTGAAACAGCCAGTGTTGATGGTTCAGCACAGCTGTGTGTGTCCTGAAAGCAGAATCGAGTGCTCCACCCCCTCTTGTTGTTGTCATCACCTTGAGCTCCATTAACGCTCAGCAGCACCTCCACCCAGAGGAGCTATGGGACGAACAGGAAGTCTAATTCTAGACCACTTCCTGTATGACATTCCTGACCTGAGCTGCCTTCCTGCCAGACTCTCTCAGATCTATGGTTTCACCAGTAAATGTAAATGTATATACAGAAGAATATGGTGAGACTCAAGGGAAGTACCCATTAAATTTACTGTTTTACTGGGTCATCAGTCTGAAATAACATTGTGCACTGATGGTAACATGTTTTCTACAGGAAAGAAAATGAAATACTAAAGTGCTAATATATAATATTATTATTATAAATTAAATATGTAACAGCACTTGCATGCAAAACCCCTGTCTGGATTGGTCAAGTCCATTAATTTAAACTGTTTTTGTAGCCATTTCAAGCCATTTATTTTATTGTTACCTTCAATTAGGTGCATAGAATGAGACTTCACATGAATAACAGTTATAACAAAGTGACAGACTGATGGTGGAAATACATGGAAAACAGGACATTGGACAGAACAGACTACATTCATTGCAGCAGCATCACCACAGTGCCCTCTTTTACAGCACCAGCTCTCTTATCCACTGTATTACAAATATAACAGGGGTTTAAATATGTAAATATATGGGTTTATTTATGTGCAGACAAAACAAATCTTGTACTTAGGAATATGAATGAACACTTCAAGACACTGGGAGGAAGTAAAACCCCAAGGCACCAGTGAGACATTATCAAGCGGGATAGATACAGATTTTGAGCAGTTATTCCTTCAGTAAAAAAGGGACCTAGTGTTGTTATATCACATTTTAGATAAATAGCCAAAAGCAACCTATCTGATGGAAGTTCCACCTGGAATGGATCGACTTGGCACCAAAGAGAAGCAGATACTCTGTGTATGACTAAGAGAAGCTCCTATTCCAGCACTAGCTAGCATTCTTTCTATATTTTAATAACTCATAGTGTTTCCTGCCATTTCGAATACATTCTCACCCTAGATTAGTGTAGCAGAATTAAACATTTTCTTCTCCAATATTTATTGTATCTATACAAATTTGTTTATCCTTCCAGTTTAAACAATACAAAAATACAATAAGAATCTAAATATATGTGTAAATTATTTCAAAAATATAAGCTACAAAATTAGTATCACCTTATCAACAGAAAGTGACCAAATAATATTGCCAACAACGGCTAAAGCAGCTGATTGCCACAGAAAAACAAGTCAAAATAAAACCTTCCTTTCCACAAAACCAGATAAAGAAAAACTAAAAATATTCAAATGCCAACCGTAACTTAGCACATAAAAGTGAAAACCAACAGTAATGATTGGATTCAGATTAAAAGAAATAAACAATATCAGGAAAACCAAAAGATATCTCCCAAAGATAAATCAATATGAGATAAATATTTTGCCTTGCCATATCTTTATAATTTGGCAGTTTGATTTCATCAGTGAAGCTGAACCTATAATGAAGCGTATCCCCTGCAGCTCTGAGATAAAGAATATAAATGTTGGTGTCAGTGATGTAGTTACAGTATGCTCTCCCTCAAGTTCCCACTGCTGGACGTGTTTGTCTGCTGACTTTCTGTTTGGGCTGCTGATGTTCGGTTCCATGTGTGAAAGTCCAGAAGAGCCTGGTTGAGTTTCTCCATCCAGTCCAATCTTTCCTGTTTGGTGTCAGCTGAAAACCAACACCTGAAGAAAAACAACATCAATCAGTTTATGTACTGCAATCTTAGGAGCACTGTGTACCCTCCCTCTGCCAACGAGGAAATGATTCCATTCTAGTTCATCTAACTTTGAACCGTTCAATTTATACCATTTCCAGTTCAAGAACCAGAGCTTATTTGGTGGAACAGGGCCATGTGTGAACTGTTAGAGAAACCAGATGTATCTGTAATAGGTGCTACTGAGCCTCCTGACATTTATCAGAGGTAAATTAATTGTTATATTTTGCTAAACATACTGCAAAATCATAGAAGATAACTGTTTTTTTCTTCTTCTGCTTTTTCCTCCAAATTAAAAGACCACTTTGTAGGACTTAGTGACATCTAGCTTTAAGCTTGCAATTTGCAAACACTTCATCTCACTCTCTCCTTCCAAGTATATAGTAGGAGATTCTATGGTGGCCTCAAAACGTGAAAGGCCGTGTCAAGAGCCTGTGTTTGGTTTTCTCGTTTGGGCTACTGTAGAAACATGGTTGTATTGTCCATAATATATATACGCCGACCCTCTGTAGATATAAAGGCTTCATTTTAAGGTAACAAAATTACAACTATTCATATTTTCAGGCGATTATACACTAATGAAAACATACTTAGGAATATTATATTCCATTTCTGCCATATTCTGCCAATAGACCCCCTTAAATGTTTCACACTGGACCTTTCGGGGGATCACAAGCACAAGGTTGGCATTGCACTTGACTTGAGGGAATAAACGTGAGTGTAAAGGCTTGCAATGTAAATTTTTTTCTTAATAGTGATTAGACTTTTTCAAAATAAACGTCTAGACACAACCCAATTACTGATGTCACAGAAGGCGTTTCCCTTCAGCTGTCAAAAATAAAACACTCTGTTACATCACTAGCTGGCTGCAGCCAGAAGAGCAACATGTTTCATTCTTACTGTAAACAAACGGCAATTAGCTAACAGGTTCTCATTATAAATGAACAGTGTTATATTGGACAAAATGTGCAACCTCAAAAATGATTACAAGCAAACAATTCTGGGATTGTACATTTGGGATTCACACATGGAAAGTTAGCCGATTACAATCAAAGATCAGAAACAAAGTTTTGAAGCTCTTAATTATAACTACAACACACTTAGTCTATTTGCACTTCACTAATTCCCAAAGATCTAATTTTTCAGAGTGTTTGAGTTCATGAATATACAATCTTACTTGGCCATGGATTCCTGGCTGTCATTCTGCTGCTGCTGTGGGATGCTGCTGACCAGCTCAAAGGTGAAAGGTCGGGCACACGAGTCCCTCTTAACAGGCCTGACAGACTGACTAGAGGAGCTGGACAGAGAAATGCTGCCCTCTGCTCCCTGGAAGGTTAAAACAAACCAAAATTAAACCAATTTAAAAGCAACTTGGTGACATAACCTGCAAGTCTGTCTGCTGATATATCCATACCTTAGTTTCTTTGTCATTGGGGTGGTTCCAGTAGCTCATGTTGCATCCCTCCAGAACAAAATATCGGCGATGCCACACCCCATATCCACTGATCAACTCAAACATTGTCTGGGAACAGAACCACAAAAAGTGTGAGTGAATTTAATGCAGTGAAACTGCAGTTTAAAACTGTTTTTCAACTGTTAAAAACATTTTGATTAGTGACAGTATGTTATATATAAAGTCAGCAAAGACAGGAGTGATAATGCCCCCTGAGTGTACTGTAAATCTTCTTCTGCTGCTTGTGGTTTTAAGATACTGTCATTTGTTTTTAAACCATTATGACAAAATAGGATATTGATTCACTTTTGCAAATCTTAAGATTTAAAGACAACAGATACTAAATTCTTTGTTAAGATGGACATACAGTGTAGCCAGAGAGTCATGGAAAATAAGAAATATGACATTACTAACCAGGAAGCCTTGGTGGTGTACATTAGAGTGACTTTCACTCTGCAGTTGCAGGTAGATGTTGCCCTCTAGAGGAGAGAGAAAAGGCACCTGCAGTGAAGGCAGAAAGAGGGAGGGGACACATGATTAAACATAATGTGATAGACATGTAAAGAAACAATCAACAGAATATTTCAAAGAATTTCATTCCAACATGCGCTTCATTGGTTTTGTTCAGAAAGAGCTTCCTAAAAATTGGACAGTTCCGGTCAAACTGTGATCAGAATTGATAGCAATTTATGACTTTTAATAATTTAAGATATACTAAGTGTTATTATGAGTATGTCTCACCATGGTGTGTACTGCATTTGGAAAGAAATTCTTGAATATTTAGACAATGAAAAATACACACACACACACAGACACACTGCACAGCTTCCACAGGAAAACATGTAAAGAATGAAATGACACAGTGATTTGATTATAAGTTTGGTTTCTATGCTGTCATTTTCCTCCCAGTAACGTCATATCATCATGTAATCCAAAATTAAATGATGCAAGAACATAGCAGACAAATGCAACAACAAATACATTTCAAAATGAATAACTGGGATGAAACAATTAGTGTCATGATAAACTGCAATAAAATTCCAAATGATTAGTAATAGTGCTTTAAATTGGAATTACTGCGATATCTGTGTCTGATTGCCACACTTTTAAAAACTCACAGTAAATACTGTCCAGCATCAGCAAAAGTTAGCAGCCCAGATGTAAGCACAACAGCAATGTGGGTTTGTGATGCCATTTCAAATCAGAGGTTTTTAATTTTAAAGTTTTAAAGAACATTTTTGCACATTTTAACAGTAATGTGATAATACCGATCACTGTAATAACTTATAAGTTATCATGATATGAAATTTTCATACCAATTCATCCTGACTGAATAAACATCTAGATGTTTGTGTACCAACAAATTTTTTCTTTATTTTATATTTTGCATTTTGCCCATAAACACTATGTCATTTCACAACAAACATACTGAGTCTGGGAGTTAAAATAACAGCATCATGGATATCGTCTTAGGTTGTAGAATGAGATGGAAAAGAGCATGAACAAAGAAACAAATTCATTCACCACAAACACATACTATGAAGACTGAGGCGGTGGTTATTTTCTGACTGAAATCATGAGTCAGAGGTTAGGCTAGCAGTGAGAGGTCTAAGACTGACAGTGTTGTGAAAAGAGTGAAACCTTTTCCTGAAATTCATCTCCCAGCAGCCTCCTGATTTTGCCTTCAAGTTTCATCTGAGTGGAGGAAGCAAGACAGAGAGGGGAGGGTGGCAGACAGGGAGGGGCAGACATGTTACATCACCAGTGAGCCCACCCATGTGTGAAACCTCTAACAGAATGATAAAAAGGCTGAAGGCTTTTTTGTGGTGCCTGCAGCCCTGTAGGTCCAAAACCTGGTGACAGTAGATGTGATATTTGGGCCATGTGTTTCCCTTCTGAATGTTATCATTCAACTGATAATTATTTTTTGCTTGCCAAACTGCAAAGTCATTGGTGCTAGGGCCTGTTTTATATCACTGAAATTCACAAGTACTCTGCAAATTATATTGATTAGTATTTTTTTCATCTCTAAAATTACACATAATCTTCTGGCCCAAGTACAACATCTGTGTATTAACCTTTAATTCCTGAAGATGCCAAAAAAAAAAAAAAAAAAAGTGTGAGCAGCCCTTGCTAACAATATGACAGATCTTTACCTTATCCAGAGGGAACTTGCTGTGTCCCAGTGAGGCCAAGGTGATCTTATGGGAACCCACCAAACAAAAGTTACTGGAGCGACGAGTGTTGAGAGCAGGAAGAGCTGTAGCTGAAAGACAAAAAAAAGCACCACATTAAAAGTCAAAACAAAAAATCAGAAGGTCAGTCAGCAATTTACAGTTAGTTAGTTGGTAATTTTATGTGGTACACAACAGAATTGCCTCCACATCAAATTCACATATATTTTTGTATACCAAACATTTTCAAAACATTTCCTTGGTACCAGACTAGACTCGTTGACCTGAGTCAAACAGAAAAAATAAGCCTTGATTTAACATAATAAATTTTGACAAATATGAAACTCAACTTACATGTCAGACTGTTACTGGATCTCTGTGGAAAACAGAGAAAAGGTTTAGATAATTCTTCGGTGGGGAGTTAAAAACAACATGCACTTTAAAAGTAGAGCATGAAACAAAAACTGGATACTCACCGTGATAGTGTTCAGAAGTTTTCTTGGTGTGACCTGAAAAGGTAAAGAAACCATAAATAAATTTGACTGTGATTGATAAATATACATATGGTTCATTATTTGACCCAGCTGCTTACCCGTGACTTGGTGGTGGCCCGATCCATGCTGCAGTTACTACCTGAAGTGTGGGACTATATGGCAAAAAACAGGCAGATTAAAAATCTAAATCTAAAAACATCTTTCTACAAGTGAAAAGGGATAAATGAAACAATTAAAGGAGTAAGAAAGTTGCCAGGCCCCTGGAAGAAAAAGGACAGCTGAACAGCAGCCAATTAATTTTGTTGTTACAACCAGAATGACAGTCATTAATCAAACACTCAACAAAGCAAAGAGGAGATACACAACAGCTTGATCTGGGAATTTTTGCTTGTGGCTCTATTGTCTTCATTGTATCTGCTCAGGTTAGGCTACATTCGCTGGTCCCACTGGTTTGATATAAGTTGTTTCATCTGAATGCCATAGCCCACTCAGTAGTCTAGCCATAATTCTTGTCTATCAGGATCCACTTGTCCTGCAAATAGCTACTAGTTATATCAGTAAACTTTTCCACATCATTCTCTGACCTAATGCAACTTGAAGGCATCATTAAATGCCCCTCTCACCTAAGCAAAGAGCAGATACTTCGTAGCATGATGCCACTTAATATCTACATTGTATCTAATTGTGCTAAAGTACAGTGGCTGCTTCAACTGGCTTGATAGGCAACTTCATGCAAATCCCATGACTTGCTAAGTTCAACCACCATTAATGTCTAACTGGTTCCACTACTTACCAACAGACACTCGTTAGTAAGCCTCCTAGCAAAAGAAATGCTTCATGATTTATGTGCCTATATAAGGCTTGACAACATGTCAAGCTACTAGCATGGTGTTATCAGCAGCAGCATACAGCGTGACCAAGAAACAACTAAACAATTTTCAGCTGCCATGTTAACAATTCTCTTAAGCTACCTTATCTTAGCAAACAACAATGCATATATCTCTAACACCATGACTCAACAACATCCTGGCTAACAACAGCTAAGATCATGTTAAATTATGCAGCTTGCTGCCAGGCCAACTGAGCCTCATCCTAGCAGGCATCACACTATAGACTTATGTCTACAGAAGTGCCAGTTATAGACAGAATGAAAACAATTTCTTAAAGTAAATGTGTTTTTTTGAAAGTTGAAATATTTACATTCATGATAAACCTGCAACCCTAACCACTGTTTGCTTTTCTGTTAATTTGATTTCAATTAAGAAATGACAAAGAATAACTGTGAATAAAAATATCAAATGTTTTGTCTCACCAGGCTGTAGACTTCCACATCGATTTCAAAGGATGAGCGGATATCCTTCCTGACATATCAAGGAGACAAATCGGGAAGAGCATTGAGTTACACACTACCAAAGGAGTGTTCCAGTCTGGC
Source organism: Lutjanus erythropterus (assembly GCF_056507025.1). Lineage (NCBI taxonomy): Eukaryota > Metazoa > Chordata > Actinopteri > Lutjaniformes > Lutjanidae > Lutjanus > Lutjanus erythropterus. The sequence goes on from NC_139329.1 coordinate 11,974,266, forward strand.
TAAGGTTATGTGGATGTGACCATTTATTAAACATTTTTTCACAAAACATAAATGTGAACTGAGAAACCCTGCATATTTGTCCAATGATGCAGACCTGACTGAAGCTGAAAAATAGATTCTATGAAAAAAACAAAACAAAACACTGTAACACTGAAAATTTAGAAAAACAAAGAAACAAAAAAATGCAAATGCAGAAAAATAGGGTTAGAAGTAGTTAACACTTGTCAATTGAAGTAACCAAAAATCAGTAAATGAACTGCAGCTTACAGAGTGACAGAAGTAGTGAAGGAGATGGTGTCTCCATTCTGAGCATCAGCAGCTGTGGACAGCGGAGTAGCAACGATGTTGCAGGGGCCGTAGCGAATCAGGATGAAGAAGTAGTGACTTGGCCGACCTAAATGGGTACATAAACAAATAACATAAGCAAATCAGTGTCAAACACTGCATTTGTATTAATTAAGCCCTGAATATATTTTTTCCCCTTAAATTTAAGTCATACAAATGCATTAATAATGTTAAACTGCTGTGCTACCTGTTCGATTGTGTGAGGAGCAGACAAATTCAACCTTGAGAGGCAGCTGGATGTTTGTGATGCTGACAGTCCCTCTGCAGGGTTGCTGGGAAACATCGTCCCTGTCCTCCCCTGACTCTGAGTTCCTGTCCTCCCTTAGTCTGGCCACCTCTGCCAGCAGGGCAGAGCGTTTCTCACCTGAAACAGACACATACAGGTAATTCACACATACAATAAGCAATATGGAGAGATGATAAAAAATGAGGAAAAATAATGATCTATGCAGTTAGGCTTTGAAAGAAGGTGAGTACATGAAATTAACATTAAATAAAGAAAAAAATAATGTTTGGCTTTTTAGTGTTTTTGTGGGGTTTTTTTTATTATAAATTATACATTATTTAAAAAATACACTTATAATTATGAATTATTTTACTATTATATTATTAATACTGGTGTTATTCTGTTGTTTAACTCATTTTATCAGTGGTATGTAAAATGTAAAAAGTATTAAAATAATGTAATTGCTGTTGAGGAAACATTTTCTATAAAAAACAGAAAAGTGTGAACATGGCTTCCAATCTATGGTACACAAATATTAAACCAATAAATCCTGATGTGTATATACAGGAAACCAGCAGCAGTCTCTCAGCTTCAGCCTCCTCCAGTGAGCCTCGTCCATGTTCCTCATCAGTACAGCAGCTCAGAGCCTGCAGGGTCTGGTTGATCACAGTCTGCAGCTTCCCTGCTTCTTCATTGAGAGCCTGGACAAAAACAGGACAATATGTGAGTTACTCAACATTTGTACTGGATTTAATCCAATCAAAACAGTTGTAGTGCTGTTTACATTTATAGTTGACTGAATAAGGTGCATGTAACACAAGAACGCCAAATTCTTACAGACTGCATACTGACCTACTGTGAAAATAGTTGATTTAAAACAGTTACAGTTAAAAAAAATTATTGAAAACAATACTACACACCATGATTTTCTCCTTAGTATTGACAGAGGGCTGAGGTTCAGACTTTTCTGGAGCTCGTCGCTGAACCGCAGGAGTGACACTCTGGATGATGGGCTGCTTATTTTGTCTTTGTGTGCGGTAGGCATCAATACTGTCAATCACAGACGAAAACCAAAATCCAGTGAAAGACACGTGAGTGTGTCAATCAACTATACAGTCAAATTTAAGCATGTTAACAATATACCCACAACTCCCATATTTGAAAGAAATGTTTAAAAAACAGTGATTAGTGATATTAAGAAAGTGACAAAATAATATGACATTTATGGAGTTACATGATTGAAATATGATGCAGCTTTTAAATAACAGAAAAACATTTTAAACCACATAATGATGTATAATCATAGATTCAGTTAGACCTGTAGTTCTGCTGTTCCAACATTTGATTTGCATCTTTTAAAGCACTATTATGCTTTCATGACAAAGTCACCAACGTGAAGATTTCAATGGTAAAACAGTGGTAAATTGTACACTGGGGCCTGTAATTTCTTAAACAAGTCTGGCAAAAGACAACATTGATTATTCAAGACTGAGGGCTCTATCTTCTGCCTAGCACAAAGAGGCGCACAGCGCAGTGATCATTGCTATTTTCTGTGTAAGAATACAGGAGAGGCACTGTGTTTTTAAACACAAAGCTGTAACTAATTGATTGTTTAAATCCAATAGGATGATCAGGATCTGATAATTAATGTAATGTGTTCTACACATCCAGAAGGTCTCTGCCTCTCACTCACACAAACAGCTGCAGATTATACAGTGAAATTGTTTGATGTAAGTCAGCACAGACAGGGCGAGATGCTCTATCCTATTTCACCCACCAGCAACCCATCTGTTATTAATGATAATGTTAATTTTATAAGTATTGTCTTTCTATGTAATTTTTATGACCCAGCCTGTCTGACTTGCAGGTTAACTGCATTGTCTGTGTCACTACAAGTGGATCATTTCAGCTTTCACTTTTCCAACTTACTGGACCCATCATTTAAATAGCAATGCGCCTCACACAGGTGCATCTGGCTCTCTTAAAGGAAATGTAAGATGATGCTCTGATTGGTTTCATTCATGTTACACCCAAAACACACCCATGATTAATTAAGGGACTATATACAATCTCTACGCACCTAGAACCTTACTTCACACCCAGATTTTGTGCCGTCTGAATAACAAAATGGAATCAGACATGCCCTAAATGCCTGTGTGCCATGCACCTCAGACCTTGCACTATAGATCATCTAAATAGGGTCCTGACCATTCAACTGGATTTTATTCCAAACTGAATTTGCAGCTGTGATCACCTGTATAGAGGAGCAGATTCAACAGGAGGGGTGGAGGTCTCCTCTGGAGTCAGAAGCAGAGATGGAGGATTGGACTCCTGGCTCACTGCCAGTCGCTGTTGATGGGATATGAACTGTTATTAATAAAATATTCTTCCAGGTTCTGAATTCATCAGCTTCCCCACAAGAACTTAAGCTCCTCTAATGAAACTCATGTATTAACAGTTCAACATTATGAATTTATCTTACCAGAGGGGTGACCACAGCCTCTACTGACTTGCTGAGAGGAGAGAGGATGCCACTGGGAGGAAAAGTCAGCAGCTCATCACCATTGCTTTCAAGCTTCTTGCTCTCATCACACTCTTCTTCTTTAGCCGCTCCCTCTTCTTCACTTTTCTTCTTCTCCGAATCCATTTCCATCTTATCTTTGTCTCCAGAGCAAGCATCAATGCCACTGTCGTGGTCCTCAGTGTCTTCGTCATCCACCCTCTCTTCCTCCATTCTTCCAGCATATTCCAGCACCTCCTCAAACATCTGGTCAATTATTTCAGCAGTGTTGGTATCATCATGAGAGCTCAGTTCAGCATCTGAGAAAAGAAACATTCCCACATGTATCAAGTCAATTTCTGGAACAACACTTTCAACAATACGAAGATGACTGGCGAGGTCATCAGGATAGACATAAACATTTCTTTTAACTTTGAAGAAAAACAAAGACAACCATACAACCTTCTTTAGGTTTCCTTTAGTCACCATGTGATTTAGAAAGCATATTAACCGAGCTGCAGTTAACCAATGACCAGTGATTTCTGTGACTTCACCCACATCTCCTAAGGTGTCCACGGGTATCCCAGGTGCTCACAACTATTGTGGAGCTTCTTACCGTTCTCACCTGACATACTTGTCTCTGCCCTGGACTCCATGGAGGCACTGGTCTCAGACAGGGTGGAGTCATTAATTAGCTCAGGCTCCAAGATAAACGTGACTTTCTTTGAGCTTTCTCCTCCCTTTGCCTTCTGAGTTTCTTCTGGCAACCCATCTATAACACTCTGCCTTTCATCTACTGCATCCTGCTCCATTTCCTCTGCCTCTGAAAGATGATCTACCACCTGGACCTCTGTCGAACACTGAGCTCTGTCACTTCTATCACTGTTGGATAATTCGACTGGAGTCTCAATCTTAGGCTTTACGACATTTTCGATATTTGTTTCAAGCTCTGGATACTCAGTCAGTGATTCTTTCAGAGCCTGAGCTGCATCTACAACAGGAGATGCCTCTGTTTGCTTCACCCTGCTATTTGGGCCTTTTCTGTCTAACTCTAGATCTGTGTCTCCTTTTAAACTGACTGTTTGGCTTTCTTTTGACTGTTGACCTATATCATCCATATGGGTACATTCTTCTGTGTCTTTCTGGTCTTGATCTCCTGTAACCGCTCCCTCACAACATCCTTCATATGACTTTGTGTTCTCTTGTTCCTGGTTTAAAGTCAACTGGTCTCCCACAGAGTCATCTAAACAGCTTTTTGACTCTAATTTCTCCTCTCTGGATCTATGTTTCTCATCATCCTGCATTTCAGAGGAGCCAGCAAACTTAGCAGGGACATGATCTAAATAACATCCACCATCCTGGATGTGAGAGGGTTCACTGCCATCTGCAACACTGACTCCTGTCTCTTTTTCCACTCTACATGTCTCCAACTCTCCTTCCATCTCTTTGGCGCACACATTTTCCTCCTGTTCTTCAGCTGTGATAGACTCTTCCTCTATGTACACCTCATCTTGAGGATATCTCCACAACCTTAACTCCTCATCTGTTGAGGGCTCAATCTCCTCTTCACTGTATGAATAATCATCAGTTTTTTCAGCTTCTTCAAATGAAAACATAGCAGACCTGCCTTGCTCAGTTACTTTGGAAACTTCACCTGTTTCCTTAATTTTTGACTCCTCTAGGCAAGTTGACTCTAGCAAGCTCTGCTCATCAACTGTACACAACTCATTCACTGACGCATTCTGATCCTCACAAATAGGTGCACTGGAGAAACTCTGGTCCTCACTAAAAGACAACTTCAATACAGCCTGGGTCTGTAATTGTTGGGACCCGAGCTGCTTATTTTCAGTTCCAACTGAAGCCCTGTGCTCCTTCTCCTCCATGACTTCTTCACCCTGACAAGTATTTTGCGTCGTCCAGTCCATTTGCAGCTGCCCTTCATCAGCGTTTTCAAGCTCTACAGATGCTGCTGGGTTTTCAGAGTGACAGGGTGCCCTTTCACCTGTTGAAAAAGTAGTCTCACATCTTAACACTAGTCTACCCAAGGTTCATACTTGAGATACCTTAGAACAGGCACTGAGTGTTCATATCGATTCATTACATAAAGAGTTATTTAGAGTTACTTAGTGTAGGATACTGATTGTGTTAATAACAGATATGAACAAAGACAATACATCTGGCAGGAGAGAGAATACAAGGACTGACAGAATTTTAGAAATATTTTAAAATAACAGCTTTTTATGTCTTTATTTTTAAAGAACAGCTAAAGTGAGGACATGAAAGTGGGGCAGACAGTGGGGTATTGACATGCAGCAAAGGGCCACAAGCACAAGGTGAACACACGGCCACGCAGGACTGTCCTTGGTACACGGGGCACATGCTCTAAGCTACGTGGCCACCAGAAATGCTTTCATTTTTATCAGTACAGCTGCCTGTACCAGCTACATGTATCTGGCATCCCAGCTGCACACTGACACACTGAGGCGCTTATTTAGACTTCAAGTCTATTTTTTTCAACAATACACATGCAAACATGAGGCTGGTGCCTCGTGCAAAAATGCACTGACAACGTGAATGCTCTATTCACGTGAGCATGATGCTGATGGAATGTTTTCTGTCTAGACAAGGGGTAAGTAATACCATCAGTATTTGGGTTTTTTTTGTCAATTGACGTACACCCGCACACAGATAAATAATATATAATAAATGTTTTTTCTTTTTTTAAATTGTTTTGTCTAGGTGTAATATGTTGTCTTTTTAATGAACCTGTTTTTGTGCACATGTAAGCAAAAACAAATTTCTGCCATTTACATGCAAATGGTAGACAAAGTTCTTTCTCTTCTATTCTACTCAGAGTGCAAGTGGTTACAAAGGATTGTCAGTGTTCATTTAATTTATGAGGAGAGTATGGGGGAAAGTCAATTTGGTGTCAAAAATCTTACCTGTCCCATTTGAAGACAGCTTCTCTCCATCTAAATTAAGAGTTTCAGTGAAGCTGCCATCTTTCATCTCAGCATCAGCCTGCTAAATGTGAAAAAAACAGAATCAGCACAGGAACTAAAGAGAGAGAGAAATGCAGGGCAGAGCTTTATTTAATGTTCACTGGTACAAGCTCAAAGAAAATATATCTTGCAGTTGTTGTTGTTCAAACAAAATCTCAAACCCTGAAAGCCCAAAAACACAAAACAGCTATTGTATCTGGTGTATAGAGCAATTAATGACAAAGTGGAGTTAGGCTGTCAAAATACATTCACAATCCCGTCAAAGGTGACTCCAACAGGGATACTGAAATGAATTCAGTTAAATGTATGAGACAAAACCTGTTTGTGATGTTCATCTCTGTGAAGCAGTCTGTTACTTATCATGGCCCCATTTAATAACTCAAATGAGACAGTTACCGTTTTCTGCTGGTCATGTGTGAAGTGAAAAGATAATCCTTTGTGAGAACAACCCATTTCCCTGAAACCACACCAGACTTACATAAGTGCACCATTTCCAAAGTGAACTTCCTTCTTCAAAAGACAAAAAACTGGAGCCACATGAATGGGTGATTCTGCCAACCAAAGTGGTTGGCTGATATATGGAAATTGTCCTTCTGTGATCCAATTCAATTCTTATGACTGTCCAAATCAATACTCCCCATCCTCTTGACTCCAAATATTACCCATGTGTCAAAGCACAAAGTGGCAAGAGAGTAAATAGGTATTTAGTCACAGACTTACACCCCAGGGCTGCGCGGGAGGCCACTGAACTCCCCCTCTAGATCTAGGCACCCAGGAGGAAGATGTGGGGACAGGAGGGGTCCTTCTCTGCTAATGTTTACATGAACTGGTATGTAAAAATATCTCAAACAAGCTGGGGAAACTGGGCTCACAATAGCTAAAAAATACATCCTATTTGTAAACATAATCCCCATCATATATCAATTACTGGCAATCCAAGAATGAACTTGCCTGAACTCTAACCACTTCTGCATGAGCCTGTTCTGGTCTATCTTTAGTTTATGAGCCAAATAAACCACATCCACATAAATACAACAAAATCAATTATTACAAGATGTTACTGACAGCTGTGACTAAAACTTGTAATGTCTGAAAAAGAAAATATTATAATGACAAACTCACCTGAGTCAAAGAGGGATCAGAGCTGCTCCTTTTCAGCCAGGCATTTTCACTGATGGGCTGGAAATTCAACTGGTTCAACTCCTGCTCCCGTTCCTGATCAGTGAAACCATGCCAGATGTCAGACATAAACTATCCAGCTACTCTGACAAAGACAACGTTATTTAAGTACAAACAGGTCAAGTAGAAATCAGATAATTCTTTCATTTTTAAAGTTCATATAATTTAAAATGCTGCAGCCTCTAGTAGCTTTTATTTAGAAAAATGTGAATGATTGATGATGATGAACGAACTGGCCCTGCATACAAATTTATGTGTTTAAATGATTTATATCACCAGACCTTTTAAGATCATTTGCCCATCTAAGCGCAAGAACTTGAGAGCTAGAATGGTGTTGTTCACATAAATGGAGGTAGGACTAATGCATTTCATTTATAAAAGGACTTGAACCAACCTGGCGAATGCGAGAAGCCTGCTTAGAGCTGGGTGTTGTACCCTGGAGTTTCTGCTGAATGCCAGATACAAAGTTGGAGCAGGTCCGAGGGCACTGGTTGCCAGGGCTTGAAGTGGGAGCAGAGCTGACCTGGAAGACTGGCACTTCAAACCGTTCCAGTCGCTGATTAAATTCTCCCTCGCCTGCAGGGAATGTTCATAGAGGTGAATTTTCAAACAGACAAACAGAAATTAAGCAAAATTTAAATTCAAATTTTTTGATAAACAATCGTCAGTAATGTGGATATAATGACTAAATGGGTAAAGGCAAATAATACAACAGAGACAACACTTATGCCAAATCATATCAGCTATGAACAATATCCAAAATATATGATACATCTAGTCTCCTAACATAATACAATATAATATTGATATATTTTGCCCTGCTCTGGTTCTGGTTCATTTGGCCTTTCTGTGAGGCTTTTTCCACCAACATCAGATGTGTTCTGGATGACACTGTACCTGTTCTGGTTCCAGCACCAATTTTGAACTGGTCTGAGCATTTCCACCAAAAATAAACTGAGCATATTAGTAGTCTGTTTTCCCATTGCTCAAATATGCATGCTGGATACTAAACTATAGAATTCACAGTGTAATCTAAATATAAACATTTCACTGGGGGATCAAAAGAATCAAAAGAACATTGCAGGCCAGCTATACCTACCAGATACTGTTTATTTTTTTAATTTGTGTGGCAGAATGCTCATAAAATATATTTGGCTCTTTTGGAAAATGGATGTGTAGTGGGAAAATAACATGCTGAACTGGTTTCTGTTGTTCCCCACAGTTGCTTCTCATGTTCCGTCAGGCACTAACCGGTTACTTGGTCTTAAACAGACAGCTGTCTCTTTGGAGTAACAATTTCTGATAGCACAAGCACATTCCGACCCTGATAAACCCATTAGATTCATTCTATCCCAACCAGATTCATCTTCTCACAACCTCTTTGTTTTCCTTACCCTATAAAAGACAATGCATATTCTTGACTGATTATCAGTTCCCTTATGCTCTATGTGACTGTTTACTGATCCTTTGCAAAGTTCTATTAAAATACCACGAAGACAATCTCAGTCAATGTTCCTGTCTTCATTTTCAGATTTTCCACCACAGATGTCACATCTATATAAATATCATTGATGTTGAGTTTTGTTTATCTATTTGTATTCTATAAATTCTGACAAACTATCAGTAAAATATCACACTTTTTTTTTTTTTTAAACAATAAAAAGGCTGCAAACATAACATCATGTAACTTTTAGTAACACACCAAAAATCAGTTTCTCTCTTTTTTGGATTTACACATTTTTCAGCCATCTCTTGTAACTGTCCTTCAATACCTGATCAGCCACAGTACTGATATAAATGAATTTGTGTCACTATCAGACTTGCCTTTGTGCACAAGTTGTTGCCCTCTGTCCAGACCATATTAGTCTACGCCTATGACAGTTCTGTATTACTTCCATCTAGTATCATTTGTACTTCGGACCTTGTTTTGTATTCTGTTTGCACCTTACACTAGAGTCTGAATGTGTGCTCCACTCCCACTGAATGTTGCATCATTCATTATTTTTGAATATTTTGTGAATGGCTTTTGAATGTGTGTTTCCACATGCATCCTCACCGAGGAGAAACCCTCTGAAGTCCTTCTTGTGGATGCTGACAGATGGATTGTCAGACCCAGGATCAGACAAGCACCGCTGGGCCAGAGGAACTCCTGCTAAAACAACGAACACCTCTGTTACGAAGTGAATTTATCTAACACAACTCAACAGCTTCAACAATGTGATTACCATCTTGTCTCTGGGTGAGTTGCTGGACCCGGGACCGGACTGAAGGAACTATCGGTGTGTCTGGCTTTGTTTCTAGCTCAGATAGGCGTCCAGAGGAGGACGGTTTAGGGCTACGGTTCTCCTGACCAGCTGCCTCCAATCGCCGCCGCTTCTGGCCATCGTTCACCTCTGTTACAGGACAAAGGACAAAAATCACAAATGTTCTGTGAATATGTTGACATAGTGTATTTATATAGATATGCCTAAGCTTCACAATCTTGTTTATACAGGCACAAACAAACCTGATGATGAGAGGACATTGTCTTCAGAGTCTGACAGAGGGGCTCTTTGTCTCTTCAAATTGATGTTGAAACTATTTTCCTCGCCAGCCTCCATACTGAACTGAAACATATTGGTATTACACAAACTGGTTTAGCATTTCAAATTGTCAGCCGTTATTGAATTGTGCTGTTTAAGCACCACAGTGTAAGTGTTAAGCCATGACAGTTTCTATAGCAGTTACTATTATTATTTCCCAAAACACCGGATATTTCTTAACAGTGTATAGGTCATGTACGTCAATATCATGAAAACTATTTGGCTAAACAACTAAAGCTAACTTTCACCCCCCCCCCAGAAAAAAATAACGAAGCATGACAACGCCCAGCGTTACAGTTTCAGCTCAAAACATTTTAAAAATATAACGTTAACACACACTCATAGAAAATTGTGCTAACTAGTTAACTAGTCTAAATACAAATCGTTAACACTCCCAACACAGCTCTGTAATACTTTTGTATTGCTTTGTGTGTTTTCTAAGATGGACAATCAGTAGCTTGGCAACTACGAGAGGTACATTAGCTTGCTAATGTTAACAGCACAGCCCTACAGTCAAATCTGGCTATCTATTTTCACGCAAACTTGGTTAAAGCTGGCTAGCACCGCGTTAGCCTAGCATAGAACGACAAGCTCGCGTTAACTTTTGCGAGAACAAACTGTCTTGATAGTCAGTGAGCACAGCGAGTGTATCTGCTGAATAAGTCGGTTCATCGGCTGTAGCTTACCTGAAAAGATGTCTGTATGAAACTACCGTCTGTAAGAAACAGGTAAAAAAAAAAACAACCAAGAAACAACCTTTGCTTTCAGTCTCCTCCTCCAACTTTGAATTTCAGCGGGTCTTCTGACGTTCTGACGTTACCGTAACATACAACTGGAGTCCCGGAAATACTCTCGAAGAATGCTGACCTGGAATCAGAACAAATACAGCGGGCTTGGTTTTCTCAGGAGACTGGAGAATTCTGTTATCTGATTCCACGTCTGTACCTGCTGAATAGCCCAAATTGAGGCCATGTTACCGTATTAAACAGAGAAAACACGCAAATCAAGATTCCACAACAGTCGCAATGTTCAGAGCTTTGACCAAAAATTCTACCAGTGTGTATTTTGGGGTGACATATAGGTCCAGTTGTATATGGTGGGGATGAAATCTGTTTTTGGTTACAAATTATATTATTTACCATGACTTGCCAGTATGACGAGTGGAGTGACTTAAAACCCCCTTTTCCCAGCAACTTGCATTACCAAATACCATTTACATTTACCATTTTGTAAAACAAAAGTTAATTGATACTGACCACTGACTCTGCCCTTTAATATCACAACTGAAACCTGATTAGTGTTACCAGAGACTGTATGCAGCATGGCAGAAATCTCAAGCCACTAGATGGTAACAGAAACATCTTAAATCATTTTTTGATCGAATAATAAAATACACTGTATAATCTTTACAGATTGTACATCTTGATGACAAGGGAGGAAGTACTTACGTACACTTTTGAATGTGAAACATAATGGTAAAATTTACCTTCCTGAATATTTGTCAAAGTCTTATTTTAGTTTCTTTTAGTATATTCTGACATATTAGTAGTTTATTTAGAACACTCTCAAATGTAGTCTCTTTGAAATGTAATTATGGCATTAAAAAAAGCTCAGTTCATTATATATATCTGTAATCAGTTTGTATATACTGTACCTGTAGTACAGTATATACAAACTGATTACAGATAATGATCATGAGGAAATGATGACGTTACAAATGCATGCACAGAAGTGGTCTAAATAGGTCACACCGCTAAAACTCCAGTCTACTTGTGTACAGATCTAAAAACAGATAAGCGATAAGATCTTTGGAACATCATACTGTCTTCATCACTTGTCTGCACCACACAGATTTGCATAAAAGGAGGAACTGACTCATGCTACTGTTGTTTACTCAAGATAAATCCGTCAATGTTTTTTTTTAATTTATAATCCCAGCCACGTCCTTCTGATTAAAGATATTTATTTTACTAATAAATTATAGTCTCGATAGTCTTCTTGAGATGACACAAAGGCAAAATCCCACTATGCCATCACTCTAAAAAAAAGTCTATTAATATCTAAAATTACTTGGCAGTTTAGTGTCTCTGCTCCCATTTTCTTTTGTGGGTGGAACAATGGCTATTATTAATACTAATATAATATAGTTAATGCTTTTTCTTCCCTCTTTTGGGGAGCAAGGGTAAACAGATAATAGGCCACTATTTACACCATATTCCTAGTCTGTGCTATCTGTGCAGTATTTGCTTTCTTTTGTAAAATGACACTTAGATTTTCTGTGGGGTAATTTAATTAAATGAGTTTAATTACGAGTATGCAATGTTTAAGCAATAAACAGTTAGTTAATGATGGTCTTAAACTTGATTTTGACACAGGTACCCTCTAATAGGGCCTTGAAACCAAGTATTAAGAAGGAGCCACCTTTCCTGCTTATTCAGGTTTGTGTGGAATTGTACAATTTCAAATGTTTACGCTTTTAAAGCATATAGATTAGTTTTATACAGTCAGGCCCAGAAATATTTGGACAGTGACCCAGTCTTCATGATTTAAGCTCTGCATGCCACCACATTGGATTTGAAATGAAACAACTGAGATGCAACTGAAGTTCAGACTTTCAGGTTAATTTCAAGAGGTTGAACAAAAATATCCTATACAACATTTAGGGATTGCAACCATTTTTATAAAAAGTTTCTTAATTTCAGGGGCTCAAAAGTAATTGGAAAATTAACATTACGATAAATAAAATGTTCTTTTTTAATACTTTGATGAGAATCCTTTGCAGGCAATGACTGCCTCAAGTCTGGAGCCCATGGACATCACCAAATGCTGGGTTTCTTCATTCGTGATGTTTTGCCAGGCTTTTACTGCAGCTGTCTTCAGTTTTTGCTTGTTTGTGGGTCTTTCTGCCTTAGGTTTTGTCTTTAACAAGTGAAATGCATGTTTGATCGGGTTGAGATCTGGTGATTGACTTGGCCATGGCATTATATTCCACTTCTTTGCTTTAAAAAAATCCTGGGTTGCTTTCGCAATATGTTTTGGGTCGCTGTCCAACCAACTTTGCTGCATTTGGCTGAATCTGAGCACAAAATATATCCCTATACACTTCAGAATTCATCTGGCTGCTTCTGTCTTCTGTCACATCATCAATAAACACTAATGACTCAATACCACTGGAAGCCATGCATGCCCATACCATCACACTGCCTCCACTGTGTTTAACAGAAGATGTGGTGTGCTTTGGATCATGAACCGTTCCAACCCTTCTCCATACTTTCTTTTTCCCATCATTCTGGTACTGGTCTTAGTTTCATCTGTCCAAAGAATGCTGTTCCAGAACTGGGCTGGCTTCTTTAGATGTTTTTTTGGCAAAGTCTAATCTGGCATTTCTGTTTTTGAGGCTGATTAATGGTTTATGCCTTGTGGTGAACCCTCTGTATTTGCTCTCATGAAGTCTTCTCTTTATGGTAGACTTAGATACTGATACACCTACTTCCTGGAGAGTGTTCTTCACTTGAGTGGATATTGTGATATTCTTCACCATGGAAAGGATCCTGCGATCATCCACCACTATTGTCTTCTGTACACGTCCAGGCCAGAATGTACCAAACTGTTGATTTGGCCACTCCTAACATTTCCACCATCTCTAGCTAAAGACCATTTCAGCCTAAAGATAGTCTGTTTCACTTCAATTGAGAGCTCCTTTGATCGCATGTTGTAGGTTCACAGCAACACCTTCCAAATGCAAATGCCACACCTGGAATCAACTCCAGACCTTTTAACTGCTTAAGCGATGATGGATTAATGAGGGAATAGCCCATGCAGGACATGAAATAGCTTTTGAGTCAATTGTCCAATTACTTTTGGTCCCTTGAAAAAGAGGCGGCTACATATTAAAGAGCTGTAATTCCTGAACCCTTCCTCCAATTTGGATGTAAATGCCCTCAAATTACAGCTGAGAGTCTGCACTTTAAGCCCATATTGATTATATAACTGTAGCTTGAATATGTTTGGGTAAACAGCTAAAATAACAAAACTTGTGTCAGTGTCCAAATATATATGGACCTATAAATCAGTCTTAGCTACAGAGTAATTAAATGTGTCTGTCTACTGGATTTGTAAAAGGTGACATGTTGAAAGCTCATTTCATGAGAAAACTAAAAACAAGTTCAATAGAATCAATAAAAATGTATTTCAGTTTTTTGTGTGTGCTTTGTACTTCTGTGAAAACATCTACACTATAAGTATATGACGAACTTGACCTTTCCACTAACTTAACACCAAGATGTAAAAATAAATACAGAGAAGACTTTTGTATTTAGTGGTATAGGGGAGGTGATTTCAGCACAACAAAACTCTGGGCTGCCCCTTTACAGTGACTTCCTTCCATGAACTAGATAACATCAATTTGAGTACTTCTTTGTGGTGGAAAGCTGAGGAGGTGTGGGGAAATTCTGCCCTGATGGGTGGATTAATTTTGGGTGGAAAGGCTGACATTAGACATCTTTCAGTTCTGCATTGGACAGGATTTATATGGACACAGAGCGAAGAGTCGATCACAGCAAAGACAGAAGAAGAACACCAGCATCATCGTTGTCGTTTTACTGACAGCATCATGAAGATTCTCTGCTTCACTCTGGGGCTGCTGCTGCTCGCTGCCTGCTGCTGCAACGCCATGCGTGAGTGATCTCTGTTTGTCCCTTGTCATATTTGTTTGAAGGTTTATCACTGACATGTTTATACTGACTTCATTTAATTTCCCTTAAAGCTAAAGCTGCACAGTTCAGCACAGCACCTGGAAGATGCTGTTTCAACTTCTACACAGGCACTTTACCAGTAAACCGTATTTCTACCGTAACCAAGACCCACAGCTCCTGTCTGAACCAGGCATTCATGTAAGTTTCTGCTTCATTCTTCTTCTGTTTCTTTCATAATGGATAGTAAAATGATGAAAAGAAAGATGGACAATCGATGACCTCCAGACAGGCTCTGTCACCAGGCCACACTAGCCATAATAATCAGTTACACTTCCTTTAAAACATGAACAAAAGACGGTGGATAAACTAAGATTTCTCTTCTGTATGTTTTACAGAGTCCAGACTGTCAGAGGAAGGCAGGTGTGCTACAGTCAGACTCTCCAGTGGGCTCTGGACGTCTACAATCAGCTCCACAACACTGTAGGCAGTGGTCTGCAGCTCTGAACATGTACTATTGTGTATTTCTCTATTAAATTTGATTAAAGTAAATGTTTTTTCAGGCCTCAGGGCAAAAATATAATATATCTAATTTTTGTATTTTAATTAAACCTTAATTGCTGTATTGCACTCTATTGTGGGGTGTGTGTTTTTTGATATGATTAGGTTTTTAATTCACACTTTTGTGAATTAGAGTGAATGAGTGTACAACGCATACAAGTGTTTTAACCATAAGCTCTATGATTTTAAGGTATGGTTTAGTTCACAGCAGGTTACTAGGGAAAAATAGATGATACATCAGTGATGCACTTTGTCACTCGAAGGACAGAAATGATCACACTATCAAGAGAGATTCCCTGTACAAATTAATGCTAATGTCACTCTGTGTCTGCTGGACGTGCAGTAGACGCTACATGCCAGCCTGTTAGCTACAACACTTTTACAAAGTGCAAGTATGTTGAGCCCGTGCATCTGACAGCTTGTTTGGAACTTTTTTTTTGACCATAAGCTATGTAATGCAGGTTTGCAAAGATGGCAGTAATAGCTGAGCTGCGACGTGTATATACCTGTGGCATGTGTGCATGTTGGCTCACTGGAAAGTCTCTGCTACACTAAATAGAACAAGACCTTAATTAGCATCATTGGTTTTATCCTACTATTTCTTATCAATAATATTATTAGAAAAATATGTCTTGTTGTTCTTAAGATAACAGGACATTTGAGAGACTAACCACAATGTTGATAATGTGATTAAACAAATCCACAGCAAAGCAGTCAAACTTCTAAGCATTAAATTACATTTACATTATAGATATTCAGATCATTAAAAAAAATACAAATGTAAAAATGTCTGGGAGATATGACAGTATGTTTAAAAAAATACTGTTAAAAAGGAGAAACAGTTAACAAGGATGTCTTGTCATATCCTGTGCCCCAAATCCATAGTACATAATTCTATACAATGTGTACTACTTACCAATTGTTTTAGTATAGTTATGCAGTAAATATTCCAACATACATTACAACATACTTAACTTTTTTTTACTGCTTTATATTTATGTGAAATGACACAAGATGTGAAATATCTATCAAACTGTGTCTCTGCAAATTAAACCTCACAAATAGAAACCAATACTTCTTGACATTTATTTCTTATTGTTGTTGTCTTTCTGGAGATGTTTCACCACCATTCATGTATTTATTTTTGTTCATTTTTTTTGCTGTGAGCATCTCCTTTTCCATTTCTTTCGTGCATTGCATTGAGGGAGAATAGTGTACAGCCACAGCACATACAAACTCAACTGTACTTGAATGAATACTGTCCGGTTTCAGGATACTTCATTTTTCCACTTTTCCAGTGTGAGCACATTTGGGACATGCTGATGTTTTTATTCAGTCCTCATCCTAACCCTCTATCTCCTGGTCCACAGTAAGCCTCTCCTGTCATTTCAGGACCATCATTCCTTACCTGTCCACCAGCAGTCCCCGTAAACTCATCACTTCATCCTTATTTCCTCACTCTCCTCTGCATTTTTAAGGGAGCGGGCAACCCTTCTGAAGTCAAGTAAGTATATTGCAGTGCATTCATTTAGTTGAGATCAAATAAAGCCTGTTAAAAAGGACCAGGTTAAGAGAAAAGTGAACTAACATTATGAAAACCAATGTACCATTTTAAAAGAAATATCTAGGTATGTACTCTGTGGCCATTCAAAATTATCTGTTTGCTTGCTTGCCTAACTTACAACTTTATAGGCTCAAGATAACCATGCTAGCCTACATGCTAGATTAATTAGTATCACTAATAACCTCTGTGTTACATGTCAAAATGGCTGCTGTGAAAAAGGCCCATTAACTGGCAATGACTTGAGAAAAGCAGAGAATGCTTAATTATATCGACACTTAGAACTGATGTTAATATGCAGATGAGACCATATCAGCAGCTACAAGATCACATAAGATAATCAGAAGAGAACTTATGACAGTGAAGACAGAAGGGCATCATCATTTCAGTAAAGACATCATTAAGACTCCGCTTTATTTCTTATTCTGTTAACTCAGTTTTGATTATTATATTATATATTTTTTATAATTTCCCATCCAGAAAAGATTATCAATGTTTGTCTCTATATTAAAGGGATATTTCTCCATACCTGTAGCTCTACTTATCCACCTAGATTGTTTTGGTGTGAGTACTTAACAGGAATGTCTCTTTCCAGAAATCATGACCCCTTTACTCAAGATAATCCACAGATCTTGTTGCGAACAATTTTGTGTAGGACCAATTTTCTTTCTACTGAGCTACACCCTCAACCTGCATGCAGAAGGAAGTGTACATCTACTCACGGACAAGACTCATGCCCATGTCAGCGTGGGATGTATAAACATTAATGGTGTCCTCCTCAGCTGAGCTGTAGCATTAGCACCACTGAGCTGGCTAGTGCACTGACGCAGTTGGTGATTGTAGTTCAGCGGAAAGAAAATAGTTCTGACATGAAACACACAAGGTGCTTTAAGGACCACAAGCTGACTGCCATCTAATTCCATTATGTTAATATCTCTACAGCTGATATCTCACACCAAAATAGTTTAAATTGACAAATAGCTCTACAGGTAAAAACAAAAATACGTACTTTTGATTTTGGGGTGAACTGTCCCTTTAAAGACTTATTCATTTCATGAGAGCGTTTTAAAAAGAATACTTGCACAAGTTAGGAGTTAAAGCATAACCTTGTCAACTTTAATATTAACCATGTACGGTTAGAGACAGAACACATAATAAAACAGAAGAGAAGCAGAAAACTGTGTACATATATATATATATATAAAAAAGAAAATATTACAAAAAAATCCACCTAAACTTAGGCCTATCTTAACTTGGTGTTACTGGAACGGTGAGTGGTTCCCAAACATTTTCAAGAAAAAAAAATCGCTTATTTTAACTTGGTGGACCACAGAATTGCTTTTCTCTGGACTTAGAGAAAATAGAGCGGTCCTGAGGTGTACTCATTGGCATAGATGTATATAGTATTTATGGGTGTGTGTGTGTAAAAATGTCTGGAAATGTATTCATGGGTCCTTAAAACCAGTTTTACTCAACTGGTTCTGTTCTGAGTACAAGTCCTGCTGTTATTCCTGGCTTATAATATTCTGGAAAAAACAAAACAAAACAAAAAACTAAAGAAAAAAAGGCCACTGAGCAGCCTCCAGTATGTACACAATATATGCATTTCCATCATGAACAAATCCATACAGGTCATATTTCATGTGTTGAAGGTATAAGGTGTTGTCCCTTTAGCATTTTGCTTTAAATGCATCCTAACTGCGGGCAGTCTGAAAAACTATACTAAAATAACAGAGTAATCTATGAGTCCTTTATGAAAACTACACAGGATTTAAGGAGTCATTCTTCAACCGTACATATAGTATTATCAATATCATCATTATATGAAAATAAAACATGACAACTCTTGGAAAGGTATACTTAAGATTGAATGTGTTGCAGCTCACTGCTTTCTGACTCTGAACTGGACTTCACAGTTTTATATATATATATAATATATATATATATAGTATTTTCAGTGAAGTCAGAGAAAAACCTACGGCTGAACCGGCAAACTTCTCCAAACAGTTGTCTTTCTGTAGAGGTCCAAGGGAGAAAGGAAGGTTAAAGGAATATTTCAGCTTTTAGATGAATTGTCCCTTTGGAAGTTCTGCACAAAGGGAAAACATCACAGCTTCAAGTCTATGACAACATCCATCACTTACATCACAATATAAAACATCTTTGCAATCACTGGAATCTGTAAAGTTGTACACACCAATGAGGCTTT
Source organism: Lutjanus erythropterus (assembly GCF_056507025.1). NCBI lineage: Eukaryota > Metazoa > Chordata > Actinopteri > Lutjaniformes > Lutjanidae > Lutjanus > Lutjanus erythropterus. Next base: position 11,993,122 of record NC_139329.1, read on the forward strand.
TGCATATTGTCTTCTTTTTAAATAGGTAACACACACTGCAATGACAATATTCTGGCTGCTGTTACACACAAGAGTTGGATCTCCCTTCTTCTGTCTGCCCGCTACAGATCAGACAGTATCTATGACCTCCAACACAGCATCTACTAAAACACACCTGCTCACACACACACACACAACACCTGCCACTGCACTGAAAATCCTGTTTAAAGGCCTGGTCACACCAGCATTTAAAATGGCAACATTCTGATCAGTGGATTGGCTTGCGAGGGCGATTGTTTTCACGTAGAGTTTGGTGACGCCTGAATTTGCGCTGGTGACCGAAGCTAGTGGTGTGGTGTGTGGTGCTGACCTTTGAGGGAGTCTAAAATAGAAGAAGTTGTTGTAACCAAAATTTATCAGCTGTGTCGCACCACAGTTTCATTTAATCTTCTCTGAAGTATAAACTGCTTCACAAAAGAGGGATTATTTTGTAAACATTTTCAAGACAGGAGTTCAATCAAGTTTTTTAAAACAGGAAGTTTGCCAACAGGAAAATAATTTGTTAGCAACCTTACTGTTTTATTCAAAAGACACATTTTTTCCACTGACTGCTCTGACAATTTTGACAATTAATACTTAGCAAGATCTTTAGGTTTTTTCCTCTAACTTCAGTAACACTTTGTTGAATATTTATTGAAATACAAAGAAAACAGAAGTTAAAAAAGCCACTGTAACTAAATAGCACTAGCATGTTCCCAGCTGGCCTGCGTGTTACCAGTTAGCTCGCCAGTTAAAATTAATGGTCATCAAGCCTGTAGAACCACATAAGACTCAATGATTAATTTTGTTGTGCCACTTTCTGGTGTAACTGGGCCTTTATTCCACCAGACTCCTCCCTCCTCAGCGGCCACCTCATTCTTTTACCATCCCTCACATACACTCCCCCTTCTCTCAACACATTCTCAACAGTGAGGTCTTTAAAACCGAGTGTGTTAATTGGTGTACACTTGTGTTAAATTTTTGAGAACAATAAAAAGAAAGAGCGCCAAGGAGAGGGATAGTACATCTATCTGCAGATCTATGGAATATGTAGAGAACATACAACTACTACATGTGTTCAAATGGCTATGCATGGTCCCTGCCATGTGGTAACTCCATACTGTAGCTCAGAGGAACTCGGGCTTCTCCTCTTTGTCAGGAAATATAGGAAAATAGAATTTCACAAAAACATGCATTCTCCATGAAAAGGAAAGGTTTCAGCAGATACAGTGAAACCCTGCAGAGAGACGAGCAGGTGGACTGTTGTGGGCATTTGCATGTATGTATGTGTGTGTGTGTGTGTGTGTGTGTATGTATGTGTAAATGGTGTCCATGTAACACATGGTGCATGTTAAATGTTACACAGAAGAATGTTGTGGAATGTGCTGAGTGTTATATCTGTTCATGTGTGTGAATGTTCTGAGCGCCAACTCAGATGGGGTGAAGAAAATATGTGGAACTGAAGGAGCAGGTTGTGTCTCTCTTCAAAAGATTTTTCCTTTCTTCTTATTCTTTTCCATCGTCCTGTGTGAGAAACAAGAAAGTTGAGAGCATTAATTTACTATCTAGTGCAAGAAACATATAAAACTCATTACTGAGCTTTACAGGTAGCTTGGCAGTGAGCTGCCAAGAGTCAGGTCACTCACACTCACACTCACACTCACACACACACACACACACACACACACACACACACACACACACACACACACACACACACACACACACTGTCTATGGCATGAGGTCCAGTTGCAGTCTGGTCTGATAATGCTGATAATAAATATTTCTTTATAAACTCTTTTGACACCATATATGTTAAATAAACTCACACCAGGTTTAGTGAAGTGCAGCATGGATTGCTGTCAGTCACTAGATTTTGATTTTCCCATGTGGTAGGACTGATGATGGAGGATGACGAGTCTCCAAAACTGTCCAGTCAATGTTAGCCGTCAGTCCATACGTTCATGTTTACTCCTCTTGGTTGGTTTGTAAAAAGTCAGTGTGAACATGAATCGGATCAGCACTAGACGGTAAATATGAATCTTTTTTTCATGGTCTCAACCAAATCAACCAATCTAGTGATGTGAAAGCATAGTTAAAAAATTGTAGTCGGGTAAAAACAGCTTTGCCAACCTATAATCTTTATGTTCAGTTAATTTACTTTTCTTCTTTAGATGAATTTGAATCTTTGAGGTTTAGAGACCTGATTTGACATTATTTGGGTGCTTGAAAGTTAGATGGTTTTAATTTGAAAATATTAAGACACTGACCATTATCTACTTTCACTTCGAGTTCACTCAATTTTTGAAATACAAGTTTTGGGAGTTTCTAAAACTTGAAGATTCAAGTTTATTTAAAGAGGTAAATTAAGTATCATCTCAACAAAACTTTTTCTAAACTGTAAGAGTGTGAGTTGGGCTCAAAATGCAAAAATCTATATACGTGCAATAGGTGGAACAGGTTCTTGTTTTTTCCTCTCGTCAGGAAAGCAATATACACATTTTAACTGCTTTAGTTGAGGAGTACTGCAGGTATATATCTTAAATTTGCAGAATTACTTCCATAGTCTTTTATTTATTTGCTGACCCAGTAAAAGTCTTCTGTGATCCACCTGTGAGTCAAGACCCAGTTTCTGGGAATGACTGCTCTAGATAATCCACAGACGTCTCTGTGAGCAGTTTTCAATGTTATTACTGTCTACCGAAGACATAATGCCTAATTTTTTTTACAGTAAGGACTCTTAAATCTAATCTTTTCAATGTTTTCAGCAGCACACAGGAAATTCCATTTATCTCCTCCACCATATAAGCTTTTTTCACATTCTTATATAAACCAGAGACTTATAGTTTTAATGCACTGTGGAACTGCCTTATCTCTATTGGCCGTTGCAGTAATTTGTTACGGTGTGTCGCTCTGCCTTTCAGGTATCTTTCATAACCTATTAAACCTAATAAATAACACTTCCCACACACATACATACACACAAGGAAATAAACACCTCAAATGAATGAATTAAAAAAACAACAATGACGAAATGTAATATGTTGTTAGGTACTCTGGTGCAGAATAATGAAATGCATGCAAGGAGTAAGAATCAATCACAATGTAATGGATAGCATTACTTTGTAAATTTCATGTCAATATTGTCAAAGGGCATTTAGTGAGATGTACCAATCAGTAGACATATTGCATGCTTAACAAATCATTTTTAGCTAAACAGCTTTTCAGCCAGCTGTTACTGACTTAGAGGCGTCCAATTTCTGCTGTTCCAGGATTCTCTGCTGAGCCTCCCAGTTGGCCTTCTCATCCTCAAACACTCGTCTCTTCTCCTCCAGCTCTTTGTACTGCGCCTCCAAGTTCCTTTTCATCTGTTCGTGGCGTCGCTCCAGCTGGGGGTCAAAACATTAGAGAGAATCACTCTCTAAACACAAAGGCAGGAAACTCGAAATTCTAACACCCATTGTAAATGTTTAAACTCAGCAGAACTAAGTAAGTGGCTAGAGTAATTTGTATGGGACAATTATAAGATCTTTATACTGACACTGTTACGGAGGCTGTTTGACTTTGACCGAAATAAATTAGGTTTTACACTGTATAGTTCTGACTGGAATGACAGGCTCTGAATATGAGTGCATGGGGTGCTTGCCAAAATATCAGTGGATTATAAAGCCTTTCATCTACAAATATGGGGTCTTGTGAAAAGCTACAGAGAGGAGCTGCAGCTGAGTTGTTTGAGGTTAACCTATTGCATCATGTTAGACATCTTGATTTCATCTCCCTCTAACTCACACCCACCTCAGCTTCGGAATCCTTCAGTTTCTGCTTCTTCTCCTTAACCTTCATTTCGAAGACCTGTTCCATTTCTGCCTCCATCTTTTTCATTTTCATCACATGCTCCCTGCGCTCCTCCTCCATCTGTGCCAGAGGACTCCTGTTGACCATGGCAGAGGCAGACATTAATTGCTAATATTCATTAGAAAAAAAAAGAAAGACAGCTGCTATATGAATAGCCTTCACTTTCTTACAAACAAGCTTAAGGTTGCTAATAAATAAAGACTGTGCGACAACAAGCAGCCATTGTACTTTATACTCATCTTATTACAAATCAAGTTGTGTGTTCTCTGTCATTGAAATCAGAGAGCAGTTTAAGTAACTGAGGCTTACTTAGTTAGCTGTCCCTTGGTCTTGGAAGTGTCCACTCCATTACAGGTGACAGCAGCAAGTTTCTTACTGCGGTAATTCTCATAATGGACATTGTTGGTGACATCTTTGAGATCTTGCATATGGGTCCTTTGGAGGGGGGAGGAGAAAACAAAAATAAAATCAGGTACGGTAAGCCAGAAGGAGGATGGGGTGGAAAGAGGAGAAAAGGAATAAGAAAGAGAATCCAAGAATAAAGAAAAAGCTTATTGATTATTTATTCATGAGAGAAGAAGCTAAAGCTATAAATGCATATTTTATATTAAACTTTGATCATTGCTACACAACATCTGAGATATGCATAAGTGTATATGTAATACTGATGTGAGCATTAGAAGGCATTTGTCAGCCTCTAGTGGCCTCTGTGGGTTAGGTTTGACAGGAACATCTAACACTTTGATTTATCAAAGGGCTAGAAAACAAGTTGCATTCATGAGAGGAAGTTAAGGGGAATAAACATTCAGCTGAACACTGTGTCTCACCTGATCAGCATGTTGCGTAGCACAGTGAAGTCGCAGTGTTCCCCATTCTCAACTGAAACACAAGGGAGAGAGAGGGAAGTAGAGAGAGAGGGAGAGACACACAGATCAAAATTACTTTACATGAACACTCCTCACAGCAATTATCATAATAAGCCTTGGCTCAAGAGAAAGTGAACTAGAAATACATTGCAAGCATGATTATCTGAGCTTTTATAGATGTTTGCACATACAGTTTAACTGTCTTACAGGTGCTTAAGAACAACAATGAGTTCTGGATAAAGTTATTGGGTAAATAACTGTCAGCTGATGTAGTCTATCTCTGGCTATGTGTTCATATTGAGAGGCAGTCCCAGCAGAAACACACATTATTGTGCTTTTGGTGAGTAAGATCAACACAACTGTAGAGTGTGTTATTTACATGATAAAACATATATAGTATAGTGGCAATATAGAAAAAAAACCCAAAACAACAACACCAAGTTAAAATTAATGTTATTAGTCTCTCTGGAGACCTCATGGTACAAACACACACACATCACAGTAAGTAAAGTTCATTCATTCATCAGATATAAAGGAGGGGTACATCGAGAGAAAGGTATTTTCAGGTGTCGTCAGTATTTAGAGTGAAAGGAGACACTGTAGAATACCAGTTGTAGCAGCACAATAACAGAAAACAAAGGGCAGAGGGACACAAGGCCATGATCACATAGGACGGTTTTAATATGAACACACAGCTGTCATTCTGGTTTTTATCTGGTTGGGTTGCAACTGGCTGCCTTTAACAAATGATGTTTTGGGGCTTAAGACAAATATGTTTCAGCTGAGTAGCAACAGCAAACAATGTTCATGCAAACTTCTCTTGTGCAGATTCATATAGGAATTACTTCTTTTATATAATTAGACCAGTTTGCAAAGAGAAGAGTGTGTATAAAACACTGATGTGTATATAGAAAAATTTGGTAGTTTAGCTTTATTATTAGTTGCAAATGTAGCCACGGGCCTGCTTTATTTGAATGTGTCAGTCAGTTATAGAAATACATGTTCATGTTTTGTTTGTTCTGGCAGACAGATTTCTAACTGTCCTGGCTCTATTTATCATTTATTTAATATGAGGTGGGTTTAATATGATGACTGACAGAGGAGCATCACCAGTCCAAATCTGATAAATCACACACTAAGCTCACAAAAATCAGATTACACTGTCAAACTAGGCAGTACAGATCAAATACGAATCAAAATTCTGTTGCTGAATATCCTATTTCCTGCCTGAAATGTTTTCAGAAACACATTTTTTCCATTACTGAAAATGGACCAAGCACTACCCCACCTTGCATGTGTCACTAAGTGGTTGTAGGTCTGTCCAATTGTGTCTAAAGGCATTTTGGTCTGCACCCATTGGAAATAAAAAATGAACTGAGATCTCAAACTAATTAGCTCCGGCTACGCCAAAACCTCAAAGCAGCATTAAAAGAGTTTTGGCCACTTGGGATAAGAGCAACAAGCTGCAAACTTGTTCTGATGACATTGTTCTGATGTGACATGTTTATGACATGTTTAACATTTGCAGCAGACATGGAGCAACATTAACATTCATTTGGAGCTGCGTTTTTGTCCAACTGATGAATGAAAGTTTAATATTCAATCTCTTTTAGCTCTGGTTTTGGTCTCCACATAGCCTGGAAACCAGAAGAATCTGCTGAGCTCATGTTTTATTTGCTCTGGCACATAATTCACATTTGTGAAACAGTCTGGTGATGCAGGGCTGGTCTCCCCCACCTCCTGAGAAAAATATCATGATCTTAAGCTGCTAAATGCTCCACTATCTTCTGTTTGGTGCTGGGCAGATAGTGCACAGTATTATACTGAAAACAGCTGCCTGCTGTTGCTGAAAATGATATTGATAAGAAATTGCTAAGTGAGACTGAACACTAAATTTATCATGAAGCCAAAACAAAAACCTTAAAGAAGCTAAATTGTTTCAAGGAGCTAAGGGGAACGGAAAAGTTTGGTGATAATTCTCAATGTGTTCATCACTTAGAGTGAGCCCTTTAACATTACACATAGTTCAGCAGATGAGATTAAAAAGACATAGGCTGTTGAACAAGACAGATGAGTCTTGTGAAAACAAAGACTGCATCTCACTTCAGTACAGTTGATTTGTTGCAGCCAGCAGGGCCTTCAACTTAGTGCACTTTTGCATGAGCTCTAATATGCAGCCACTTGCCACTTAACTGCACAGCAATGAGAATGATGTTCAGTGTTCCAGCTCAGTTTTAATAGTGATGCGAGTGTTGTGTTTCAGCACAAGAAAAAAAAAAATCCTCCTATCTGATCACAGCCTTTCACTGTTTGAGCCCACAGACACCACATAGTTAGAACAAACAAGAGTTCTTGGTCAGGCAACAGTAAACAGAACTGGTCTCATTTTAACATGGTACAGTTAGAGGACTGTGAGTTTATATCAATGACAAAGACATGGTTACACGATCAGGCGGGATTCTGGAAAAGGACTGCAGATAAATTGCTGCTGAGGATGTATGTAGTGGATCTCCAGCCTCCTCTTCATCAAATATGCTGCTCCTTATTGGTTAGCCTCCACTCCACTGGCAGTCAATCATCCTCAGGGGAGCGAATAAGGAGGACACCTTACCATTGATGAAACTTAAGCAGTCCTGCTGCCCCTTGGCCTCCAAAGCCAGCCATTGACCTCCTGTCTCTTCTAGAGGAGGGAGCTCTGACGGAGGGGAGGGGTACGGTTTTTCAGTTACTGTCTGCGCCCAGTGGGGGCTAAATCTGGGTCTGGAGCAGCTGGGTTTATAATGGCTCAGACTTGGCCCGGTTCAAGCCCAGATCGGCCTATGTTTGGCCCAGATTCAGCCCAGATTTGGCCCGGATCAACACCATAACCTGCATGTGTCCAAGTTGACTGGCTAAAGAGTGCAGGGCTTGTAAAGGGAGTGTGGTGGTTGGAGGGGGTGTTATATGAGGATCTGAGCATGACCAGCTGGGGGTGAAAGTCTCACTGGGGGAATAAGTAAAGGAACTAAGTGGGGTCAAAGGTCATAGGAAAAAAAACTTGTAACTTATAGTATATAGCTTGTTTCTTGATGAGTGGCAGAAAACACCTGATACATAGCTCATTAAAAAAACAAGTCAAATCCTTTTACTTTTGTTTTTTGTCAATCATGGATTTAATAGAAAATTGTCTCAGTCCATCAGGTGTTTTGAGCCAGAGTGCTTTATCTATTAGCAATATGTATTTAGGCCATGATGATGAACTGCACTGGTTTAATAAATCATGAGCACACAACTGTCTATTTCAAACATGCAGTATATCTCTGTGTGTGTGTGTGTGTGTGTGTGTGTGTGTGTGTGTGTGTGTGTGTGTGGGCGTGCAGAATTTTTTACAAACAGCATGTTTTCACGTTAAGTGTTATATTAAAATTCTAAGTACGCTAATGAGTGGGAACTCATGATACCAAGCCACATGTTACCTTGATGACTTAAATGAGCTGCTACATGCCCTTTTGGAAAACTAGCTCACCATTAACTGCTCATGAACCTATAAGCAATGCGTTAGGATGGTGGATCCCAGTCCTTGGTCCAGCGATACAGCAAGGCCTGTACACACATTCTTACCCTGCAGCAACACAATTAACTCAACTCAAAATTAGCTGAATCATGCCTTGAAGCAGGGGAGTAATTAAAAGTTATTGCTGCTGCATGTGATACCACTGGAGCAAAGAAGGGAACCACAGTATTAGAATGATGTTTCTATTGCAGCTGTAGCTTCAGCACCAAACAGCCTCTAGTTTTCTCCATGACTATTCACAGCATCAGACCTGGGACAAAACAAGTGGCCACGTGAAAGCTTTAAGCTTGCTAAGAACATCAGACAGAAAGGATTTGAAATTTTGAGATACTTCAATTACATAAACGTTATCAAATGCACTATGCAGGATAATTCCTGTTTACTACAAACTCGGCCTTATTTTGGTCATTTTAGCCTTCATTCTTGTCAGTAATCATAATGTTGCAGAGATCTGGGAACACACTGACATCATTAAAAAGAAGTCTAATATGTAAAAAACACAAGCAAACACAATCAAACCCCCAGGTTACCTAAACTGTTTGAACAAAGTATATTTGCTGTAATTGTATGCACACAGATTACTTCAGGGTTTATTAGCAACATTTTAGATGCACTCATTTACAGTTTTGCCTCCAAATAAAATGGTTTTGATAATCTAGCTAAATCATTGGATTGTTTAAAACCTGTCTGATCGTTTGACTGATTATCCTCTTGCCCATTTAGACTTCAGTGTGTCATCCTGTCCCCAAAATCTCAGTAATTACTCTGGTGAGTACAATATCTCCTTAACTGATGGAAAATATTCTTAAAGCTATTAAAATAAGACCCAGGTTGTAATAAACTGGAAATATGCTTTATAAATATACAGTGGGGTTTTTAAAGACTGTCTTGCAGGCTATCAAATTATATAAGAACAAAGACAACAAATGTAATCATTCATGTGTCAGCCTAGTAGATCACCGGCCCTTGTGCCCTACGTAAGCACTAGCACACACAATGATAACGGAAACTAAGAAGCAGACAAGGCATAATACCATCTTTTGAGTGGGCTCTATGAAATAGCTGTTTTAGGTCAATGATGGGAGCTGGCTCCTGTCTAAGAGCTATTTTCTTTTTCTCTTTTGTAAATTAATAAAAGCCACAGTGCTCACTGGCCACACACCCTGCCCTTACACTGAACATTGTGTTGATCTGTGTGCACACGTACAAGTAATTTAGTGCTGCTTAACCTAATCCACACATGAGCAATAACTCCCATTACTACTGTCATTCCTTTTGTTGGAGGTAGATCAGTGTGGATTCTTGTGTTTGATGTGCTTCACACTGTCTTATGATCGAGATAATAATTGCTTTTTAACTTTAATACTTTACCATTTTTGATAAGGACGCCTTAAATTTGGGATTTGTGACCAAGACATGTACTGGGTGCAACATTTTACCATTAAAAAAATTTCATGAAAACTTGCTTTCTGGTGTGCAAACTATGCAATGGCAACACTGTTTCAAAATTACCCCAACATGCAGTTCATTTTGAATTTCTTTTGAGCAATTTCTTATCCCTTATCAGTCACATATAGCCCAGTACCAATCTATATGCAATAAACTAAATTAATGTGAGATTACCAGCCACACTCATGTATCAATCAGGCTCTAACTTACACCAAATGATATAAGGATGTAAGGTTTGTGCTTCAAACTACTAAGACATAGATAGTAACAACATGGAGCACGGCGATGATACGGCCTCTAGAATCTTTCCATAAAAGCGAAGCCTGCCTACATTGGTCAATACTCACTGCAGAGTGTATGATAAGACTTAGCGAAGAGCACTAAGACCAACATTCTACTGAAAACACATGAATGATTGTCTGTGTTCACATTTTAATGGCCCTGTTCTTCAGTGTTTTCATATGTATCCAAAATATGATGTATTTAAGTAGTTTTGATCAGTATTCAGCCCAAGTCTGATTAGAGCATTGGTTTGACCATCAGCCTAATGATGAGAGAGCACAGCAACAGAAAAGTGGAGGGAAAGGAGGGATGGAGAGTTTGGCGGACACTCCGAGGGAGGAGGAGTAGGGGAGAAAATGAGGTTGAAATAAAGTGAAAGATGGTTTGGTTTACCAAAAATGCCCTCTGTCAGTCATGAAAAAGAATAGACAAAGAAAAAAGAAAAAAGAGAGAAAAGAAAGAATGAAAAAGTGAAAGACTGATAAACGGTCAACCACAGAGCAACAACGGTATATTACCTTATATAAAGATAAAGATATATACAGTATATCATCTTTCAGAGGACTTTAAAACAAATGAAACTTAGTGGAAGACTAACATACCAGTAAGAGGAAGAACAGTTCATTGTGGCTAATGGTGAAAGCATGGCAGTCTGATGTTGGGTCAGTCAGCGCTTGCTGCCATACTCAAACAACATACCCCATAATACACTGTCTATCCCCCTTTTCCAGAATCCCTATCAGGATCAGGACCAGCACTACCAAAAGGGACTGTGTGCATGTGAGTTTGTCTGTGTTGAGGAGAAGACAGGTAGGTGTACAGTACAGTATAACATAACAATGTAATAACTGCCAGATAACTTCACACTTATCAAAATGTAATAACATCTTTAGGTGCATGTTGCACTCATTTATTTCCCTTTCGCAAGACAAAAAGTTCTGAATGTCTGACAGTCCTGGTCACTGCTAACTCTTCATTCACACATACAGCATCAAAAACTGAAGCAGAGGGCTTCCAGTTATTGGAAACTGATCTTCAAAAAGCGCCACCCACAGTGCCATCCACTGAACTCAATCCGTCAAAAGGGCGTCCAGCTGGACAAAAATGCTAAAAAAGTTTAACTTGATGCTGATGTCCACTGACAGCTGGGAGCAACAAATACGTGTGCTTATTCACAAATCCATCTGGAAACAGAAGAATAGAGGCGTTTTCTATTCAACTCCACTTTAAATAACAACTTTAAACAGACTCTTAATCATGGTCAGGAACTTCTGAATTTTCTACAATGTAACTCTGACACATTAACTGGAGTTCAACAAGAGATATAAAGAAGAGAACAGAAAACAGGCAGCCTGGTTGACCAGTAGGAGTCATTAATAAAATAACAAGGGCAAGATAACTCACTGAACTTCCAGCTGTAAACATTGCTGATTATTGTTGTTTCATGTGGCCTAACCCATGTTTTGGGATATTAAAGGTGTGGGTAAGTGGTTTGTCTTCTGTGGACCCACTGAATAAGGCTTTTTTAAAAATTGGTATTAAATCCATGAACATTTATAGTCTCCCATAACTAAGATCTTTAAGTTAGCAGAGTGAAATGCAGAAGCATCTTGACTAAATATAATATAATATAAAATAATAAACTTTTGTTTGATTATGAAGGTCTAGTGTTTAAGATCTGGGGGACTTACTGGAAGAATATGGCAGAAATTTAGTATAATATTCATAAGTATGTTTAAGTGTGTGATCACCTGAACATAAGAATAAGGTTTTTGTTACCTCAGAGTGAGTCCTTTATATCTACAAAGGGCAGAGAGGCTTCCATGTTGCACTGTCATGTTTCTACAGACAAAACAGACAAACGAAACACTGGCTCTGGAATGTCTCTTTCACAATTTTGCAAGTTTTACAGCAACCATAGGTTCTCCTGTGTGCTTGGAAGGGGAGGATGAGGTGAGCAGAATTCAGTTGGTTGCAATCTACAACATCACCCCTAGATGCCACTAAATCCTTCACACTGGTCCAACAATAATGAAATGACAAAAGTTCTACTAAAATCATTTTAAAATATACTTCAGGACTAATCCTATGAAGCTCTACTGGGTGTTTTAGGATTATGCTATGCTATGTTGACATAAAATACTTATTTTTCACTTTGAAAAGCTGCATTTGTTCAACTCATTTCCAGTCAAGAACACATTTTGACAAGTCACTGTGTTACCTGGCAGTTAATACATTCAGTGGATACAAGGGGTCACTGTGGAAAACATGCACCATATTCCACACTCTCAGGAATATCATGCTTCAATCATTATGAGAGAGGAAATACTGGGACTGCTGGACATTCTCAAACACATCAACCTTCCAACGCCAGCATGCGTCAGCCTCACTCTCACATCCATCATTGTCTGACCAAGGTGCAATGACATACTGTGCATCAAATGTCATACTTGAAAACTGACAAAAAAATAAGAAAGCTTAATTTTTGCCCTTTGTGAACTCTTTAAGTGTGCATACTTCTTTTCTAGTTCATTTCCTGGGCACCTGCAGTTTGGCCTCTAAGTGGTCCTTCCTTTCCGGCAGTGGACCTGAGTAAACCTACCTTCTGCCACGCCCCACGGGTACTGGCGACCTCGGACCTTCTTGCCATTCACCTCGATTACCACATTGCTGCCGACCACTGCCAGTGGCATCTTCTCCTGGGGTGGAAAGACAAAGAACTTTGTTTTATCATGGATAAACTGCTACAACAGCTCTTTCTGGATGGAGTACTGCAAACTGCTCTTTGAAAAACTGCTCTTTGATATTTGATGGTCATCTCCTGTAGTCAACTGACCATACCTGAGGAAAGATTAGGTTGGAATACTTAAGGCTGTAGGCATAAGGACGTTTATTATTATTTTTTTTTTACATTAAAACTGTCAAGTCCAAGTGCAGTAGACTGACAACATTTTCTACAGTGAGAGAGTTATCTTTTTCCATATTTACATATTCTTAAGGCGAGTCACTGCATAGCCAAACAGCCACGTACAAAAAAAGTGGCTATAGAGGTTTGGTAATGTAGAGACTACTTGTAGGTTAGCTAATTAAAGGGAAACTCCATCTGCATTCTTTTCAGGGGGCTTCAAATGTAAACTCCCACTCAGCCATTAGCAAAAAGTGGTGATGCATGTTATAGTGCTTGATAACCTCCCTCCCCTCTCCTAACACAGAGGGTTTATATGTAGCAACATCATCATGCAGAAACCTACACAGGTCACATGGGAAAGCATTTTTAGAAAGTCTTGGAAAAATAGCATTTTGATGCTAAAACATACATACACTGACAACAATATGAATGCTCAGATTTGAAAACATAAAGAACACTACTGGGAAGATACAGAATGATATGCAAACAAACAAGAAAATAATGGACCCGCCCTTACTATGGTGGCTGGAAAGAAAACACAAACACACTTAGGACAGGCTGACTTTTGATTGTGTGACAATTTCTGCTGAGATTACTAAAATGATTGTGTGGTCCGTTACCTTGATCTTTCTGATGAGTTTGTTGTCCTCGTCATCCTCCGTGTCTGGGAATTCATAAATTTTTATTTTGTGCTCCTGTATCTCTTTCATTATCTGATGAGGGGAGAAAATAATCAGAATGAAGGTCACAAGTACACTATAAACCTTTCTACATATTTAGCCTTATTTCTCCTAAGTTTACAATTTTCGTGCACTTAATGGACATTTTATGCTTATTCTAAAAATACTTTTTTTCTGAAACAGCAGCACTGCCTATCCCACTAATGTGACACACACACACACACACCTGTTTTTTAAAAAGCTGGCACTCCTCTGGGGTCAGAGTGTCGGCCTTGGCAATGAGCGGGATGACGTTCACTTTGTCATGAAGTCTTTTCATGAATTCGATGTCGAGAGGCTTCAGACTGATGGACAGAAAGAAAGAAACACATTTGACTAAAATCATCAACAAGTCCATTACTTTTTTCTATACAGGTGAGCAACAACTGGCCTATGGGGTATATTCAACAGGTTTATCCTAATAGAAAAGCACACAGCTAAATTTGTTTGCATGTGTTAGCATCCAGAGATGGGTTAGTCTCCACCCTGATCATCCATGAACAGGATAAACTCTTGTAGGAAATTGATGATTGAAAAAACAAAATTAGGGATGCATCGATCGACCGTCTGGAACCAGACAGTTTTCTGTGTGATTGGCCCTGACCATTTACTGGCAGGTCAGTGTCACATATTCAATTGTGTGCCGATCATATTCACACACATGCTCTGCATAACGGTCATGTCATCCGCACAGCAGACACAGACTGTAACATCACACTCACAACAGCGCTGATTTAAGAAGCACACACTCAGCACACACCAAGACACATGCTTGTTTGAAGTGTTAAGAGAAGACAGCAAGACAGAGCAGCTGACAATGTCGCCAAACAGCAGCACCGTGTCAGTCTCCGGTTTGTTTACAACTGCTTCCACACGAGATCACATAAAATCATGTCTCACAAGATTCCGGAAAATCTTGTGAAATTGTGTTCCCTCTGGTACATAATATAGTATAAATTATTTAATAGAATTTTATTATGAATATCTAAATTAATGTTACAAGAAAAGTGGCAAAAATGTTTGTGAATGCTGCCAATCATAGCTATAGAAAGATGGAAAAATCAAAATCGGCCAAAATCAGAATCAGCAGGTCAGACCCTGAAAAATTAAAAAAAATAAAAAAAATAAAAAATTGGGATGGCCAAGAAAACCGAAATCAATGCATCTCTACTCAAAATGCTTGATAACAAAGAAACAAATTTATGTGGATAAGCAACCCTTTCAGGCACTCTGACACATCCTTTGAATCAAGAATTACAGTAAACTAAACAAAATGCCTCCTTCCTCTCTACATTTCTTTTCAAAGTTAATGCAATTCAGAGGGTCACCAGCAGAGGGCCAACCAAAACCATACACTGCATGTTGCCCACAGCAAAGACACAATAAAGCCAGCTGAGTGTAACTGACTTCTTCTCTTATGTGTTCTCTCCTCTGACAACTGACAGTTTTGTCTTGCTGGGCTAATGAAGGACTGTCTTTGTTATACTCCCATAGGCTCTCCATCTCTGTTTGAATGACAGAGTCAGAGTCATATTCAGTCGTGTGGCCAGAGACAGAGAGCTCTGGTCCGGCATAAGGCTAGTGGGGGTGCCTGCATGTGTGCAGTGTATGTGGAAAGTGAGTGTATGTGTGTGAAAATCATGTAAATATAATTGTACAGGGGAGTCTCGTGGCTATGGCTGCGGCGGCAGAGCGGGTCATCCACTGATCACAGGGAAAAAAATAGAGTGAATATGAATAATGTTGGGAAATAAACAAAAAAAGTTTGCTGATGCTATAATGCTGTTTATACTAAAATTCAACTAGAATCGTTTTGATATTTTCTTAATTGTTGGATAGGGGATGTGGGATGGGGAACTTCTGAAGAGGGGCATGCCAGAAAAAGTTTTGGAACCACTGGATCAGTTGTTTTGACCATAAAAAGAAAATGGTGAAAAAATGTTAATTGAAAATGTTAATTACTAATTTCCAAAGGCCAAGGTGACATCCTCAGATGCCTTGTTTTGTCCCCAACCCAAACATATTCAGTTTACAGTCATAGAGGGCCAAGGAAACTAGAAAATATCCACATTTAAGAAGCTGGAATCCAAAGAATTCTGACTCAATGAAAACAACCCAATCCAGTTGATCAATTAGTAAAATAGTTGACAATTAATTTAATAAACGATTAATAATCACAGTGTTTCCCACAGGATTTTGTAAGACTGTAGTGGGTGGACCTCAGACCCTCTAGAGGGTTCTGGGGCAGGCTCCCCCAGAAAAAAAATATAATGCTGGGCTCTGGCTCTGCTGCCTGGTAATTAGTAATTTTAATAAAATACTATTCATTCTGAATAGTTGATGGGCATTATTTGAGAGATATACATCTATATTGCCCGGCTAATTAACAGCTTAAAATCAATATTTCACCTGTAATCAGTGTTAATCCATTGCTCCCCATCTTGCAGTATAGTCCAGAGTTGTAACTAAACCCTGACTGAGATTCTGCATAATCAGTGTCTTATTTTAATATTGTGTGTGTCTCTGATGAGTGACAGTGTTTCTCACAGAATAAGTAACTGTGAGAAAGTTGGCCCACACACTCATACCTACACCATCTCTTATTGCACACACAGCGACTCGCCCCGTCTCCGTTTCTCTCTGCCTGCACAGTCTGTCTCTGACCATTCAACTTTCTTTATCAGCATGTTTTATAGAATTGTGTCCAGTTGTGCCTACAAAATGCAATATTTTTTTATTTATGCACATTAAAATAAAGCATGCTGTGTGTGGACATGGTTCTGTACATGGTTGTCTGTGTGTAATGACGTGAGTAAAGGGGATGTTGAGGTACTTATCCCAGGAATGCAGAAATACAAAGAGGGCAAGAAAACAGCTGTTGAGTGGTTCACTAGTTCACAGAGGGATAGAGCATGTGTATGAACTAAGAATGGGGTCAGGTCGGTGTATAATGCAGCATCAGAGGAGCCCTGGAGTGAATGCGGTCCCAGATAAAACAGAGTGTCTTGCTCTAAGGAGAGAGAGACTGGAGGACAGCAGAAGACACTCATTGTCAAGGCACTTGTGTGACCTCAAAAACTTTTTCCTATTGCAGTATTATAGTATTCTAGTACTTGTTCCTACATACCAGCAGTGATGTATCTTAGGGCCAACCAAACAACATCATCATCCCTTGAGCCAAACTACTAGCGTAGCTAAAATCCATCACTAAACACCTACAACACCTTCACAAAGCATTTATAGTCAGTACACATATGTTTGTAGACACATTTCCGATGTTTTATGTGCTACCCACACTCTTGTCCTTAGCAAGATATGGATAAAATGCAGCATTTCAGCCTCATGAAACTAACAGCTGTGATTGTCAGGTTTTGGTGTCATCCCATCAGAAGAACAAAGCAGTACTGGATAGGGAAACTGGTTAAAGAAAAGAGGCCAATTGCCACATTAAGAGAAGCTATTTGGCTGGTACCACCTACAGATTTACACAATAATGTAATTTTAAAAGCCTTGCATACTACTCATCTGCGCAGATTTATAAACAATCCAAGGATGTAGATCAAATTTAGCCAGCACTAAAACCAGAGTGGGTGGATGGATTTTGGGTTACACAGCCCCACATTTTAAGTCTGGCTGGTGCTGCAGCTATACTGAGAAACAGGGAATGTTCCAGTGATGCCAAGTGAACACACACACGCACACACACTGAGACATTGCAAGATGAGAGAAGACAGAGTGTGTTTGTCTGAGATGAGAGGCCTGCCTCTGTGAGCTGTTCTGAGTCTCCGCTCTGATTGGGTGATTCAGTGATGGAGAGCAGAACTCTACTGAGCATGAGCAGAACTGGATTATATAACCTTTGTGGGTCACAAACACTGGCTGGCACACACACATGCATGCGGGCGCACACACACCCTTTCGCTTCAGCTACAGCTTGTATAGCTGGCGGGGGGTAGGAACCTGGATGGAAAGCTAGACATTTCCTCAAATTATGAGTCTTCAAGCCAAAGAGCGGTCATAGCACTTACAGGTTTTCATCTCATTTTAAAAACTGCATCAACTGATTTCACTGACTGGCACAGCAATGTCATTTGGACCACTATGGAAGAATGCTGGTTAGTGTTAGTGAATAACACCTTTGAATACAAACAGACTCACATAGGGAGCATCTTGACCAGAACAAAATCATCCTCCCACTTGCCAACTGCTGCTTCTAAAATGCTGGTGTCAGAATATCTCTGTTCACCTGGTTATAACTATGATACTCTATAATCTTATAAACCTGGAAGAATCTTAAAGCTGATATAATCAATGTCTTTTGATTCACTCTCACCATTTTTTATCAGTATAGTTTTCAGCAGCTGTTTTCAAAAAATAACCTCTAACAAACCCACTGTACACTACCTGCTCAGCACCAAAGAGCAGCAGACAGACAAAGTTAGTGACTAGCTGATGATTAAAAAGAGCACAGAGACAAATATTGTTGGTGGTGACCAAAACAGAGCTAAAAGGAGAGTTAATATTGAATTAATATTGATCAGGTGGAGAGAAATATGACTTCAAATAAATGCTAATGTTGTTCTGTCTGCTGGATGTATAAATAGCCAGCTATTTGCTTTATAACTTTATACATGCAGATTATTTATCATTCACGGTATTAAGTGCTTCATACTTTGCCTCTCATTCACAGACTAGAGTTACAGCTGACCACAGGTAATAATAATTGTATGGATTGAATATATTTACTTATTTCTCTGTTACACTGCCTGCAAAAAATGCCAAAACAGTAATTTAACGCAAGTTTAAGGTATCAGTATGCTAAAATTTACCAAACCTTTTAGAAGTCACAGTTACTCCATCAACTTCTGATTCCTGATGTCCTCTTATGTGAAGACACTGTCACTTATTATACAATGTTGGATGCAACTGTGTATTTATTTTGTATTTTGGTGTCATTATATTCTGAAAATGAGCCACAATCAAACATAGTCAATATTATAAGCTTAAGATTTTCCTACCCGTGACCTGAGGGCGCTATGAAATACAGACAGCAGTGGACTCTGTTGTCTGGCATGGACCTGCGGTTCACCCTTGACTCTGCATTCAGGAAGTCCTCACACTTACTGTCAATGTAGTTTATGACTGGCTGCCAACTGGGAAGATGGAGAAAAGATAGTAGACAGAGAAAAGAGGGGAGGACATAAGATAATAAAAAACATATGATCATTTTGTAGTATCTATCTATGCATATATTTCTGGAAAAGACCCCGATTGTGCAAGCACTACTCACCAATTACTATTATCCACAGCATCTCCAAAGCCTGGTGTATCGACAATGGTGAGTGTCAGCTGGACCCCTCCTTCCTTAATGAGCACTTTTGACTGCTCCACCTGAAACACAGCAACATGCACATTAGTTAGTACACTACTGATCTGAATGAAAACCATTTCCTCAGATCTAAATCCTAGTTGTGTTCTGATAATCTTCCTATATTTGTGTGGATTCAACACTTTGTTAATACAATTCAGAATGCTACTTGGCAACACAAATGTTCCCACACACATAGGCTTACATGCTCAATTATGAGAGACTATCCTCTCCCACTCAGGGCACTGATGATACATCATCACACTATAAGTGCACCCACACTGCCTGCTAGGAGATTCATAGATAGCAATATCTGCTGGTTGTATGTGCGAGGAAATAGCTGGCACAGTGATGGTGTGTAGGTGAGGAATGATTACCATTTCCTCACTAGGGTACCGACTCCATTCTAAACTTTAACCCCTGAATTCAGCCAATCCTGGAAATAACACAAGGCGGCTATGTTGAACTTTTTAAAACAGCAGCCTCACAATCTGAATCTTGTATGGAAGGAAAGCACTGCTGCACTGACCTCTATGGGTTGAAAGCTTAAAACTCACCACTAGTCCCCATAAAGTGATACGTATACCAAAAGACTTCTTAATTTGATCCCTTTAATTTCTACTTCATTCAATACCCATCATGTAAATGGAAGCATTCCTGAAATAATCCTTGTACATTGCACAAACTTATTTTTACCAGACGCCACAGGCATGTAGTATAGCTGTACTTTTTACCGTCTTGTTGCCATCTTGAAGCGCTTAACTGTATGCTTGACTTCAACAGACTGTACGAGTTGTAGCTGCTGCAGTAGTGGTGCAGTTGGCTACAAGCAAAACCATACAAATAGTCATTTTTTCTAGATCTGAGTACAAAAAGGATCAAATGCAGGTATCTTTTGACTGGAGAAGTTTCAATACTACTTGGTGCTGGGTTATTTTGATTGATACATAAAACGTCTTGAGAAATGATATGAAGGGTAACTTTAGTATTTTTCAACCTGGGCCTTATTTCCCCATGATTTTGTGTCTAAGTGACCACCATCAAGTCCACGAAAGTCCACTAAAAGTGTTGTTTTTGCCACTGATATGCTCAAATTGTTCTTATGAGTGTTTCTTACCCAAAAATTGCTTATTGCTCTTGCCAACCTAACTAATCTCCTTTTGAAAAAAATGGTAATTTAAACATGGTCATCTTCATTCAAACTCAAAAGAAACAAGATTCACCAATAACATCATGTCTTATCTTTCCACTGTCCAATAATCACTTTTCTTGTCAGGGAGAAACACAGTCTATAGCCACAATATTTTCTCATCCACCTCAGAATTTATTTTGACAACTACCAGTTGTATACCAGTTGTATAGAGGGATGCTGGAGCAATAATCTGTTAAGTCCATTTTGACTGAATATAAGGCAAATTTTAGACTCAGAGCAAATGTCTACAAAGTCAGCAGAAATACACACACAGACGCAAATGCAAGGTTGAAATTTCATGTTCAGCCTGAACATACTTGTGTCATGATTTTGAGATAACTGCTGGGGCAGGGGTGGGGTTGTATGTCTGGTTTGAAAGCATTTTGTGATTACATGGGAGGAGTGTGTTCAAGCTGAAATTGGGTGTTAAGTTGCCCTTCAATGTCTCTTGTAGTTGATTTTCATACTATACTGTACTTTATAAAAAAATGTTTGCCTCAGAAAATGCATTAAATATTTTGAAGAACAATGAAAAACTATTAAATGTTGACCAATGATCTATTCACTCTCATGCTGATCGAAGGTCAAGTTTAGTTAGTAATAAAAACAAACAAACAAATGAACAAAAAAAACAAACAAACAAAAAAAAAGGGTTTTAACCTGAATCTTCACTGTAGATCTTTAGTTTGGTGCCGCGTTAACATGCACTGTGTCGGAACTGGGTGTGTGTGGTGTAGCGCTGTGCAATCAGCATGTCAGGATTTTAGAATACTTGGACTATGCCAGCCAAGCAGGATGGAGACATTTCATGTTTTTTTCCCCAGTTGTTTTTTACTTTGCTGGTCATCATTCATACATTGTTTGGGAGATTCTGCAACGCTGCTTTCTTGTGAAACTCCAGTAGTGTTTCGAAAAACAAAATAAGCCCAACCCACAATTGGCATGAGGGTGAGTAGATGATGACTGACTTTTCATTTTTGGGTGAACTATCCCTTTTGGAAAATAACTACCTGATTGAGTTCTTTACCTGGCTTCAGTTTGAAACAGAAAAAGAGGACAAACAAAACCATTCCATCTCAGTCTTCAGTCACATACATTCACATCGAGTCCCACAGATCCATCATTTCCTGCAGCTTGTCTGCTGTTCCCTCGCTTTGCCGCATACTTTCACAAGGCCATCTAGTTATTTTAGAATCACCCCTTTAACTCAAACTACAGCCCTCTTGCTCTAACACAAACATTCTTCAGCTTCCACAAACCTTCAGATAATCTGTCCGACTTTACAGCTGAGCATATATATCACGCACCACAGTCATTTGACATATCTGAACTTAATTGTGCACCCAGCCTGTGTGTTCAAATGTGTGTTTAGACTGTAAGTGTTTGTGCATGACATGTCAGCCATCGCAAAACCAAATCTGCTATTTCCACCATTTCTGCGAAGAAAAACAGATTGGGAGAAAACCTCAAAAATGCCGTCAGTCTCAACACCATCATTTAAAAGAAATCTGATCTGGGGGAATGTGAGTGAGCGACAAAGCATGAGAGAATGTTCTGGAATATAAATACTCTGACCCCGTCTCTCTCCCTCAGCCTCAGACCACAGCACCCACGGCAAACACACTTACACACACTAACTGCTACTTGCAGGAGAGCATGTATGCCCACGTTGCGCTCTTGGGGTTCACATGAGGTTCGATGTGAGCAGAGGACTAAAAGGGATGTTTTCAGTCTCGCCAAAATGGAGTAAATATAGCACCGTGCTGGTGCACAGACTGGAACATAACAGATCTGCTGTCATGTGGAGATGCAAAAGATATACCGACATCACCTGATTTGTTCCTACAAGCTGTAAATTAGGACACACCGCATGAAGTGGAAAAACAGGACTTTCACTGCCCATGAATTGGTGGAAAAATGCATGCTTAATTACAATTTTTTCTTAATTACAAGAAATTTAAAGAATGCTGGTGACAAGAACATCACAGCTACATTTTTGGAATTTTTGTATTGCCTGTTGAATGATCTTTTTTGTGGAAAAGATGGGTATAAGTTCATCACTGATACCAAAACAATGTGTTTTTTCATTTTGTTAATCTGAATCTGTTTCTATAACCTCTTTTTTGTTTAAGAATTCAAAGTGAATAATTCAATCAGTAACAAAAAAAGGTTGATGTTCAACACTTAGACCTCCATATGGCCAGATTTCTAGGCCTTTCAGACCTATTGCCTGACCTCAAAAATGAAAATTATCTTATGAAGTCTAAAAAAATGGACTTAATAAATAAAAGAAAAGATAATAGATGTGATACAATGACTAAACAGCCATGAGTATACATGGGACTGCTTTTGACTCCATTAAATCAGAGTGGATGGTGACAGAGCTAATAAGTTACAATACCTTTCTCCATTTTTGACTCTCAGGCTCTCCCTTTTAAATATCGGGGCGACCGAGCCTTTTGTGTCAAAAAATAGCTGTTGATAGATCTGATTGAAAGTGTCCAGGTTTGAGATTTCTGCCTCCATCTCAATACAATGGTGAGTGACGGTGAGTAAAGAAATTGCATTGAAAAACAACAAGTCTTTCAAGAGACACTGTCCTGGTTACTCTATATGTACAGACCTCACTGTAGGGGATTTTAATCACAATTCTTTTTCATGTTGGTTTTAAGACCATTTTACAAGTTACTGAACAGTAACCAACCAAACTAATTTACCTATTTAAAAAAAATTTCTCTAAAAGAAAAAAAAAGAATCACAGACTATTTGTGCCAGATTTTTATCTGTGTGCAATCTGTGTGAATTTAATATTTTTATAATTAACTAAACCAGAGCAGCAACAGTAAACTGCTGTTTACAACAGCAAAGTTACTATATACTTAATATCTCACTGGAATCAAATCTAAATTTTTTGTTTAAAAAAGTCAGATGCTCCACACTTCTTTCCTGCATAAAAAAAATCATATTCCTGATATCAAAACACTGAGTGAAGTGTATCAAGAATGAAGAAAACAGACATCAGGCTTCCTGCTTGTGAAATAAAAGGGGAGCGTAAGAAATCCAAAGCACAACAGTTTCCTATGATTGGTTTATCTGCATTTTTCTCAGAAAGGCATGAAATGGACTATCAAACAGTGTGATCTGGCTGAGAAAAAAAACTTTGGATGCATCACGTGTATGAGCACAGAACTGTAACGGATAGAATGTGCACTGTAGCATGACACAACGGTCTCTCTGTAATCCTAATCCTTCTGATCCTTCATTTATTTTGTCATTTATTTCATCATATCACACACATCTTTTCATAAATTCAACTGAATTGCTCAGCAGAAAGTGGTCCCAATGAAACCTGCTGACTGCATATGAACACTGTTGAAAGACACGCTGCTGTTCACTGCCATTATGCTCGAGTGGAGGCAGAAATCTTAAAAGCAGACATATTAAAGCCTGGACAAATTAAACCAAAAGTAAAAGCAGGGTCAGTAATGTGGTTGAAATAAACTTCATAAGACCATTCATTTCTAAAGAACTATGAATTCTACTCTGAATTTTCTCACTCTTCTACCTACACACAGACACACTTTTGGCCAGCTGAGTGGTGAACTGAATAGCTGGCTTCTAGCAGTTGTGTGTGTTATGTGATGTGTGGGTGAGGCTTGTTTGTGTTAATGTTCAAAGACGACAGTGTACAGTGCAAGCAGGAGCCAAATCCTGCTGCAAAGTGATTTGCAATGTGTCTCAAGTATGTGTGTTTACGTAGGGGCAGTTTTCATGATTAGACAAACAATTTATTAATCAAGGAAAGAGGATGATTTTTTTTTTTCAGCTTTTTAGCAGTGTGTGTGTGTGTGTGTGTGTGTGTGTGTGTGTGTGTGTGTGTGTGTGTGTGTGTGTGTGTGTGTATCAGTGTATGTGTGTGGGTGAGTGTTACATTTCATGGGAACATTCTTGCCCTGTTACTGACCCTATCAGGCCCCAGGGAAGGTCCAAGGACTCTCACCCACTGCCCTGTTTTTCTTTGTTTCTCCCGTCACCTCTTACTAACCATCACTGCCTCAGTCTTCAGACACTCGTTGGTTTTACCCTGCTCTGTCTTTTTTCTCCCCATCACACTGCTTCTCCGTCCAACTTCTCCTGCTACCTGCATCCCTCCTCTTTCCTCCTGGCTGCATCGCTCCTCTGTCCACAACTCTTCTCTTCCACCTTATAGTAGCACCACTCACTGTCTTTGTCTTTTCCCTCCTTCTTCCCTTCTCCCCACTGCTGATCCAGATGCACCCTCCCTCCCTCCTCCTCCTCAGTTTGTCATGACCATAAAAGGACAAAACCAGGCCTTGTGGCCTTGCTGTTTCCCTCTTAGTTCTACCATCCCTCCCTCTTAGTTCTACCATCCTTCGTTCTCACTCTCCTTTTCCACGTTACTCCATCCTACTCTCCTCCTCCTCTCCTGAATACTCCATCTCTTGCTCCCACTCTTCTTTCTTCTCTAGCCTTTTACTCTCAGTGGCAGCATGAAAACTAGAACTGGTTCAACCACTGTGGCCAGGCCTGATAATATTTTTGTGCTGAACACGAAAGCAGCTATATTTAATTTTCAAATTAAATGTTCGACAGAGTTTATATGCTCCTTCTCAGCATAGAAAAATATTTTTTATGACTTTTGTGTGACTTGTCTATTGATCAACTTGCCTTTAAAGAGATAGTTCACCTCAAAATCAAAATCAAATTTTGTTTTGCATGAGTTTTGCAGATATCGACTGATGTCTGCCTTCACTCCAATAAAATGAGACTAGATGGCACTCAGCTTATAGTGCTCAATGCAGCAAAGACATACATTTGAAAAACTACAGGAATGTGTATTTCCAGAAATCATAGTCTGGTTACACAATATAATGCACAGACCTTGATGTGGACAATTTCATGTTGGAACCATTTTCACTCTATAGAAGAATCTACTGGAATGCTCTGCTAGAAAGAAAGCAGATGATACATAAAACTGCTCACAACAAGGTCTGAGGATTATCTTGAGTAAATGGGTCATGATTTTTGTAAACAGTCAGTGGAAAAATCTGTATTTTTGATTTTGTTGCCAACTCTGGCATGCACAGCTTAGGGATAGGAGGCAACTACCATAATCAAATGTAATGATTATGTTCTAATTTTGGAGTTAAAAAATGTTTTTCTATATATAAATGTGCTGGCTAAGCCTGACTCAGTTTGATGCGGCACGTCAGCCCACAGCAGAGATTTGTATCTTGATTACAGCTGGGTTGAAGGCATGTCTTTTAACTAAAGTCAAGCTTAGCAGCTGTAAATTGGCAAATAAACACTTCCTTTCCACAAATTGTTCTCCATTATTTTGTTATTTAAAAGCTTTTATTATGAAACAGCAAAATCAGGACATGTTGGGTTTTCATCAGCAGTACCTTGACGCGACTTGACTATATAGCTAAAAGTGAACATGAAACATTTAAAATAAAACAGACACCTGACAGTACAAACCACAATGTAGGAGAGAAACTAAACTTCCAACCACAGAGATTCAGTTAAAAGCTACCAAGAAGAGAAGATGTACAAAACACACAGTGCAGTGGAAATGGAAATCAGTGCAGTTTGAAATCACTTTGTAGTCTTCTCCTGCCTGTCGGTCAGTGAATTGATTAGATGCTGAAAACTTGTGGGGCTTCTCCATTGGCTCTTTTGTCCACGTTGAGTGAAAAATCTAGATATTGGGAGCTTCTAAATGAAGTAAGGAATGTTGGATTAGTTATAGAGACAGGTGGTCAGAACTCATCTTTGGCTTGTTCGCCCCTCAAACTTGACTTATGACTTTTTATTATCTTTTCTCTTCACATGCAAAGTTCAGACACAGGTGGCACCTGAAGAGTCCTTTGCTTTGCTCAAAGAACAGACATTTAATAACCTTGCAATGCATGACACTAAAATGTTTGCATATAGCTTATATTTAATCATTTTGATGGTTGTGGTTATGGTTGGGATTTGACTGGTGAAATGAGAGCACAGCTCATGGGGGATATAACAATTTTGCAAAGAAGTGACATGTGGAAACAGAGGTCCTTCATACCCCTTGGAGTTAGTTTACATACATTTAATTTACAAAAAAAGAAAAGGAAACTGTGATTCAAACAACTTACGTGCAGTTGTGTTTGGGCAACAGACCTCTCAGTTTTGAGTTTAAACAACAAAGGTCTTAAGAAACAAGCTTCTCCTAAGACACAAAACCAACACAGGCCTCAGGGAGCCAACAGTGTATATTATTATGTTGGAAAAGAACAATATCAAATACATGGGAAACACTTAGCTTACAATAAATCTGGATTCATGTCAATAAACCCTATCCAATTGAGAAATTACAAACAGATACAGTCCCTTTCTTACCATCTGCATGAATAAAAGACTGAAGTTACGCAGTTTCAACCAACAGCAGTACCTCAGAGCACTGGTTCCCACTCAGACAGCATTCGACCATTACTAGCCTGATAGTCAGACTGAACAGTTGTGTTTTGACTGAAGCAACCAGTGTTCTACAATTGGATTTGACTTTAAATTTTAGGTCGCGGACTGCTTTTTCCAATTTAAACCTTTTTTCTTTGAATTGACAGCTATGCCATTGTTAGAATACAGAGTCTTGATTTGGAGTGATCAACAGATCATTGTTTTATTCTTTAAAAAGACCGTCTATGACATTAAGGGTGATATAATGGCTTGCAGGCTATGTGTCATCTCTGAAGTGTTGTTTTTGTTTTCCTTCGTACATGCACCGGACGCGACAAGGAGGTGGGGGTGGAGAGAGAGAGAGAGAGAGAGAGGAAAAAAAACTGGGTAAATTGCCAATTCTGGCCTTGATTTCAATTACTGACACTGAAAGATTATTTAGATTGATTTAATATTGAGACTGTGACACTCATATGAAATATGGTCATTAGTTATTATTCAAACAAGGTGTGCAGCTGTGTCTCATCAAAAATGGTCAACAGCATGAGGTTATTTTTCTGGCTTTGGCACAGACAGATGATGATCTCAATCTTAATCCTGCCTACAAAGCTCTGATTGGTTGTTTTCCAACCAGGGGAAACTGCTGGACATGAGCATAACACTAGATCTATTTGAATTGCTGCAAGGTTATCAGTTTTTCAACAGCTACTTAGCTAATCAATATGTGTGCACTGTGTTCCTGTTATTGCAGCTGATGCTTGAGAGTTTCTTTGGAAGAGGTGGGGGAGATAAAATCATTATGTGTCTGGTAGAATATCTGAACATTTGATCTATTTACAACTAAAGCTTTTATTGTATTACGCATACTAAACTTGGAAATCACGTGTGATGTCAAATGACTTGAAGTTGAATAACCTTACCTGCACAGTCTTCTTTATGCGCTGGGAGGGTCCAGGGTAGTCCTTGGAGTACAAGTCAGTCAAGAAAAGAGAATTGATGAGTGTCGATTTCCCAAGACCAGATTCACCTGAGGACACACACAAATTTAACAAAGTTAAATATAAAAAATAGACGGCCTAAAGGGACAGGGCTGCAGCAGAAAAATAAAGTAGATTCTTTGTCTGGGAGGGAAAAGGTCAGGAGCACGTCTGCCAGCAAGAAAAGCTTTCAGATAGAGGGGATAAAACATTTCCTCTTCACCTCCCGCTCACTCTCTCTCTCACTATCCCCATTCATTCACTCTTCCTTCTTTCCCTTCACTAAACGCTTCCTTTTCGAATAAATCTTCCCATTTCTCTCCTTACTGTGCCAACTTTCCATTCTCTGCTCCCATACTGATGTTAGGGGCAGCATTTGCACAAACACACAGAGTTAACATTCACTTGACAAAGAGCACAGCCAGCCCTAACATACACATTGCATAGGCTCTCACACACACCATGTTGTGATTAATGGCCGAGCATCTGGCTCGTGTCTCATGAAAAGACTTGGAGGAGTGTTTGGTTGGATGGAAGGAGGGCCTGTTGTCCTAGCAAGACCCCTGACTGACTCCCACAGCACCATCACGCTGCTTTTCAGCCTTTGAAAATCTGAGGCTGACCCTACCGTGGCAATTTGTGACTAAACACCAAAGCAGGGTGGGTACACAGGAGTCTGAGGGCGCAGCATGTTGTTGTGTGGCTAATGTTGCTAGCTTTGACTGTAGACCCATATGCTGGAGAAATGTTGGAGTATGTAATGTTGCGGGGGAGTCAGAATATGAGTTGAATGTGGGCCATGTTACTTTTTGTCGAACACTGTAGTGCAACGCAGGCTCAGCAGGCTTTGTTATAGGGCTGCACAATTAATTGCAATATTATGGAAATCAAAATATGGCCAAGTGCAATATCCAAGTCACAGAACCAGTACCAAATTGCAATTTTTTGTAAAAGGAAAAATGTGTGAGAAAACAGTATTATAAAGAAGTACTGCAGTGCAGTACTGCAGATGTAAGAAAACAAACCTCAACAAATATCACATTTCCACAATTTAATTTTCAGTAAAAATGAAAACTGTAGTGCAAAAATTATCATTCCCAATAATCATATCACATGTTGTAATCGCAGTTTCAGCCAATATGACTTTCTTTTTTTTTACGATATTGTGCAGCTCTACCTTGTTAATATATAAAATGACTGTGCTATGTATTTCCAGTACAGATACAGTGGACAAAAATTATAATGAACAAACAGCAGTCACTCTACTTAGCAGATCGATGGACCTCAAAGGTCATAGAGGTATGATGTTTCCCTTGATGTATAGATAATGTACTGAACTGTGATCCCAAAACCTATGTATGTAGCAGATTTTGTGAACCATTGCACTCACTTTCACTGGTCTATTGATTTTTTTGTTTGTTTTTTTTGGATGTTTGGTCTAAAAAAAAAAAAAAAAGTGAAAAACACCTACCAAAAGTTCCCAAGACCCAAAGTGTTTTCAGAATCCAATCCAGATAATTAAAGCTGAATGATGGAGGCTAACTGGGACAGATCTGCCCTCAGGGGGGTTTAGTCTACTGCAGTGACTGAAGCAACCATTCTGCATGAACAATCCAAATCCACCGTCCAAAGTCCAAAGACTTTCACACTACAGGAAATTCTCACAAGCTCTCATTATTATAACAGTCTACTCATTTTCTGCCGATCAACAGATTGCCTTAACACTAACCTTTAGTAATGCTTGGACACCGAGCCCACAATACCTCTATCAAGCATTCAACTCTTTTTAACTTTTTTATGCAGCAGCTCTCGTTTCCAAACAAGTTTCTCTTACAGGAGGAAAAAAAAACTAACCTTGACCTGGAAGCAACTGTGAGCCAACATCTGAAGGGTCAAAGAAATCAAGCTGTTCTCACCAGCTAATGTGTACAGTAATGTCATCTGTACTGATCAACATACAGCATCTGTGTGCAGCCTAAAAGCAGTAATCTTTCCATTTTAAAATGCTGATTGATGATGTTCCTCCAGTAATTCTAGATTGCCCAGCAGTTTTCTAGAGATTCAACAGCTGGTGTGCCAGACTGTTGGGGGCTGCTTTAGAACTGGGGATGGTCCCTGGGTGCTGCACAGTAGCTGCCTTCTGCTCCTAGTACTGTGTTAAAGATGGGTTAAAGTGGGTCTTTACCATAATATAAATGTTGATTAAATATGTATCTGACACATTGAAGTAACAGGTGTAGGTTATTGACTTTGATTTTTGTTTACTCTGTTTTGTGATAAAGAAATTGTGTCAGAGGGTGCGACCTGAATCTTTTGTACATTATCTTGTGCTAATGAAAAAGAGATGGGCGAGGAAGCAGATTTGTTACCAATGGAGTTTAGTTAACTTAACAAACCTGGGTGTCAGAAAAGACTATATTGCTCATGCAACCAAAACATTTTTCTCATCTAATTTTCACTCTCTAATGCAAATAAATATTTAGAATTCAAAGGGCGGCTCTCATAAAGCAGCGCTGCAACACTCGCAGGCTGAGGTGGACAAAACACAAAACAGAGCAGAGCAAAGAATGGATGGGATTTTGACTGACTTTATTTTAGCTGATATGATTCATTAAAATATGCCTGGACCAGTTTGAGACATGTCTACTTATTCCACCTACTAACTACATTATATTTATTCTATCAACACAAGTAATTTTTCTGTTTTCAGTCTCTTCAAATCAGCCACCTGCTAGGGTGGAACATCTGCAGCAAGACCTTTTTCATTCATACTTTCCACAAGACATCTGTGTATTCCATCAGTCCATGTTGATGTGGTGTGGATCCCTGGTGGATTCTGGTCTTTACCCCTTCTTAACCCCTCGGTCTGCCCCCTGTGTGTGTTTGCTCAGTTATGGATGATATTCTGTCCCTGTGTGAGTTATGAACAAACTTTGTCTCTGTGTCTCCTGCAGTCTCTTCAGACAGACGATGGCCGACTCACCCGTTTGATGGACTGTTTGGAGTTAGAGGTCAAGCACGCGCACACACAAGAATACACAGAGGCCATTTCATGACCAGATAGCACAGATGTATGAAGCCTTCCTCCTTTTCAGTGCTGGGTAAATTACTCCCAGCCCTGCAAAGGGTTATCTAAATGTGGAGTGGAGGGACTAAGTGAATGCGTGAAAGTGTCTGTGTCCTTAGTGTGTCTGCTGTTCCTGTTAGCTTTGCTGTCTTGGTAAGTTGGTGTCATTACTGATGCAAACTCAACAAAACAAACAGCAGGAAATGAAGTGAAAAGTCTAACCTGAAAATGACCACACTCACATGGAGGTTTCAGCCGGATTATCTGCCTTTGCTGACTAAAAAACAATTACACAGCAAATCCAATGATTGATTCATGCCAAACTGAAGCAGCAATATTGCATGCTGTGAAACCAAAACAAAGAGCTGAAAGACTATAAAATGCTGCTAAGGTGACTTGCAGAGTAAGGGGATTCTCTGTGGGGTTTTTGCTCAAGCAACATCTCTTTGGACATTAAGGATGCTAACAATTAATTGATGATTGATTAATTTATCATTAAGAATTTGATCTATCAAGTAAAATTCAATCTAACTACTACCAAAACGATTTGAAATATACCAGATTATCTTTAGAGAGTGCTCCACAAGTTATCTGATATTCAAGTACATGGGTTTAATATTTAGACCTTTATGTCTTTATGTGTTTCATCCTAATGTAATGCTGTCAGAGAAGATGGATTATGTTGATGTGGAAATAAAGCTTAGATTGAGACGGAAAAAATGCAATTGGTATCGTTTGGTCTAAGCTAAATTTTTGTTTTTTTTTTTTAATTTTTTTATGATGATTAATCGATTAATTGATTACAAGTGTTACCGATAATAGATTAAGGAAAGTGCTTACAATTGCAAACCTACTGGACATAATATAAAATTATTGACAAAGATATAAGCTTTAAGCAACAACTTTTGGAGTTCTTACATTTTGGAGTACTAACTAGGACAAAGGAAAAGATGTTACCTCTGTTAAAAAAATATTTTCATTCATTTTCTTTTTAAAATTCACTGAAATTACCTACACACAAAGACATGCACATAATAACACAATTGTTTTTCAAATATTTTTGGTGGCATAACACAACAAAGGGCTTTAGGTCAGAATCCAACCAGGGCCAATGCAGAGGAGTCAACCCCAGCACATGGGGCGCAAGCTCCACCAACTGAGTCATCCAGGTGCTGCATGATTGGACAATCTTTTTTTTTTGGGTATATCTACCCTTCATCAAATTATAAAACTTACTACTACTGTATATCCAACACTCAGCTAGTCATGGCTTACGACGCACAGATTCATCATGTGCTATTTTACTTTAGAGTAACAATGGAGTCAAGATACTGACAGATGTTGTCCAACTATGTGAGCTGTCATGTGTTCTGATCTGTTCTGAGGTTTTCACAAACATGATTGAAACTTATTTCTAGGGGGACTACACACACCACCTGTTTTAGGGCAGACTGCCCTTCATCCTTACAGTGTTGACATAAATCTTCCTGACATTTCTAAGTATTTTCTGTGTGAACCTCACCATATTTCTTCGCCTATGTGAAAGCAGGGTCCCAGAGCCTTATCAGGACAAGAAAGTCATGGGTCAAAGGTTTCAGTTTCTGTTCCTGACAGGCTCTGTCTGTGGTTTTGCTGAACTCAGCTAGCCTAGTCTTGTCTGTGGAGCAGATGTGATACCGAGATCTGTCATCTTAGAAGTCCAGTCACAGGTCTAAAACAACCTAAACACCCTCAGCCACAGGTCTGTGGCCCTGATCAAACACTGGACAGAGCTCTCCTAAATGTCCCCTTGACCAAACATCTCAGTGGATCTTCAGCAAATACCATGTTGGCTCTCCCAACTGAACTAAACAGGTTTCACAAACACTATTATCTTTGGCACAAACACAGCAGTGAAGAGTTGTAAGCCAATCTCCAGATCTATTTCTACACACCATGTGACCTATTCAGGGTTCTATTGGCATTTGGTTTTCATGTCAATGCCATTATGTTTAGATCAAAGTTGCTGATAGGTGACATCTGGGAAAACTATTGAACTTAAATGGAGAAAATGTTATACCGAACTCCACTTAAAATATGACTATTTGTTGTTTGCTTGTTGACTAACATTTATCCCTGGTAGAAAATTCCTTAACTCAAATAGGGAGTGGTCAGGATGCATTATTCAGCAGGACACAAACACCAAGCAGCAATCTGATCTCCATTTGTGGGAACAGGAAAACATAATCTAAAAGTTTTTTCTATCAAATTAGATGGTGCAAAAACTGTCAATGGCTGTTTATTCATGGCTGTACAGCTGAAGTGGAGGATTTATAGCTAAAGATGATACGTTAGTTTCTCTGACAGAGAGGCCCACAGTGTGACGGATGCTTCACTCAGTCACAGCAGTAGTCTAAACCCCCCCTGAGGGCAGGTCCGTCCCAATTAGCCTCCCTCGTTCAGCTTTAATTAAATATTGGTTCCACATGACAAGTGGAAGCGTAGTGCCAGCTCTCTGTAAATAGACTAATGACCTGAACGTCAGTGATGGATGGCTGACCCTTCCAGCTCATCCCTGCTGTTTCTCTTCCTCTCTCCCTCAGTGAGCCATCAGTTCATCTTTCCATAGCTCTGTGTCTATGTCACTCAGCCTCCAACCACATGCCATTTTGTCCTATTTCTCTTCTCTGTCTCTGCTATCAGTTTTCATGTAGCTCTTTCATTGTTAGTATTGTGATTTTTATCTCCCATATTAAGAGAGAGGAGTCTTTGCACAACTCTTCATATTCATATATTTGTTTATTGTGAACTCAAGTTTTATCTGTGACACCTGATCATATTTTAACAGAACTTCTCAGTCTCACTGCTGTGATCTTTAGTTTCAGTACAGGCCGGTCAAAGATGGTGCAACACATGCAGGCAAAACAGGACTTAAATTTGTTTTTTATTGGCCTGGAGGAAGATGGCATCATTTGTGGTACATGATATTTTTTCTGTTGTCCATTTTTGCCTTTTAAGTACAATTAAACCATGATGCCCAACAGAAAAAATGAAAACCTACGAGAACATGTAAACCAGTAGATCCACTGCAACTGTGCTCATCAACTTTTTCTCAACTATTCCTGGAAGTTGCACTGCTCTGCTTGATATGGTGCTGAATTTGCTAGATGCTTCAAAATCAATAAAGACTCACTATTTTGGAAAAATAAATAACCAATATTTGTCTTACTCATTGCAGTTAACCTACAGGATTCAGTTTTCAGCCTTTTGTTTGAAACTGAAAGCTAAGGGAGATACAGACTTGCTTCTTGAATTAAGTAAAACAACATGAAAACCTGATTTTCACACAGCTGTTTTTCAAACACAAAGATTGTTTTATCTCAGTTGTTTTTTATTGCAACGATGGATGAGATCTCTTATTTATAACCACATTATTCAAATCCACTTGAATTTACACCAGATCACGGGACATGTTAGCTTTAGAAATTCCCAATAACAACAGTACTTGCTGAAGTGAGGAAGACTGGTTTCCAGTACAATGGACCTTGCTACTGATATGAACTGCAACATAAACTGAAAACATAAAGACAGAGACACTCCTCTGAGGGACTTCTATATTCTACTTTTTAATAATAGTTGTGATTTCTTGAATTAGTGAACCTTTGAGTTATTGAGTTCAAACTTTCTTTTGCAAAAGAAACTTAAGAAAAATCACATAAGACTTCCTGAGTATGTGCACTAACACTCTGCACAATTTGTCACACTGCACATTAAATATGAAAGTGTTGAAAGAACTATAGCAAGCTGGACTAGAGGGACAGAAAAACAAACATACAAATGGCCACAGTGGGCTTCCCATGGGATTCCTGACATTCCTCCCTCTTTTTCTCTCATTCTGTCGTCCCCCTCTTTTTCAGCCCTGAGGCAGCAGCTGGCCCCCTCACATCCTGACAGGCCTACTAACTAGCACCCAACACAAACACACACACAACACATCTAACAGGCATGTGTGAGGCCTGAACCAGAAAGTGTGAAATGAGACATCTGGGGAACATACAGGCATGAAGAAGAGAACAGCAGAGTCAGACAGACAGGCGGTGCATGTGAGAGAAGTTGTGTTTGCTGAACACCAGACTGTTGGACAAGATAATTCTCCATTGTTAAGACTAAATGAGACCGGCTGCAAAAGGGGGCAAAGGTCAGGGTTTTGGCAAAGATAAGGATCTGCAAGGCCAGCAGAGTCCATGGAAGAATCAGAATCCAACCTAAACTATGTCAGCACTCCGCCGGACAGCCGCGGTCCACATGGGCTGGCTACAGGAGCCTTGGAGGGACACAACCCACTTCCCTCTGGTTTTTTAAAATTAGAAAGTGAGTGTTCCGCTGCGATTCGCAGAGCCTGAGACTAAATCTGACAGAATCGGCACGTGCTGGGTCAAAGCAGACATGTGCATCTCAAAATAGAGACGCAGAGAACCAGAGCAGAGCAAAGAGAAAGAATGAGAAAGGAGAGGGAGAGACTTGCCTGCAGTGGTTTGACAGAGCATGCATGAACATGCACATGTGCACAACCACACACACACACACACACACACAAACACACACAGATGAGTGTTGTGCCCAGAGGCAATGCAGAGTCTTTGAGAAGTAGGTTTGTAAACAGGCTGCTGTCCAGCAATAATGACGAGGTCTGTCCTCCTTTAACACGAACAGCTTAATACACATTCAACTGACCACAGATCTAGTACAGAGATGAGACTAGAGAATACTGAGCTAAAGATTTTGACATCATTCTGTGACTTTCAGCTGGCCTGCTCAGAGGTTTCTGGGTAGCATAAGGTATTTTTAGAGCCCTGAGACTTTTCTCAGTACATGTTTCTGTGTCCTCTGTTGAATATCGAACAGTCGAAGAGTGTCAGGTAAGGATCAAAGAGGTTTCTATCTAATCAAAGATCTGTCTGATGCAAACTGTAAAGGAGCCCCAAAATTTAATGCATGTACATTGCTTGATGTCCCAGTGCAAAAGTGGGAATCAAGCAGCTGTGAGTCTGAAATGATGACATGAAGTCACAAGTGTTCAAGGATGGGAATTTTGTTGCTGTCAAGGTGACACAGAAACATCTTTCTACAAAAGGACACAAGTATTCTTGGATTGGACAATCCTTGAATATGGAAGTTGAGAAACTGTGCCTAGCCTGCAAGAATAACTTTTTATGGCCATGAAACACAGCTGTGCATAGCCCATGATACAAGATGCAGTGTGTGGAAACAATAAAAACAACACCTGTACAAGGTATCAGTGTAACAGCCCATTTGTCCAACTAGTCTTTTTCTGCTGTTGATTTGTGCCCATGTCACAGTGGCTACGTTGTCCATATGCCTTTCTCTCTAGCCACTTCCCTTTGCTCCTCCCCTGAGATCCTGGGATGTTCACAGGCCAGATGGGACATATAATTCCTTTGGCTGGTTTGGAGTTTGGCCCGTGTTCACCTCTGCACTGGGCCTATCACCTTACATCCAGAGGTTGGCCTCCAGAAGGACAACTAATCAGACATACTTACTTAATAGGCTTTTTTCACAACAGACACTTGTCATAACAGGAAAAGCACAGGTGAAACTAATAACATGACTGATGGCTCAGTTCCTAGTAAACCATGCTAGTGAGCCAGTAAACACAATACAACACTGGAACTGACACACCTGAATGGAATGCAGCCAATATTAATGTTACTAGGAGCACCTGTGTCTTTCTTGCAACAACATGTCAAAATGCTTCTCTGTCCGGGAAACAAAGACACGTCATTAATGATTACAATGAAAAATGCTAGGGATACACTGATACCACTTTTTTCAGTGCAAATTACAAGTACTTACATTTGGGTACTTGCCAATACTGAGTGCTGATACAAGTACTTAATGCCATTACAGTTTTTACAATGACTTTAAAACATGTTTTATTTTCAGATGTCCCGCACTTTCTAAATGTAACAAATTGTTCTTGCTCTTTCCCCCTGCTAATACAACCATAGTTACTGTACACATTACATTTTTAGGGTATTTGTATGAAGTTACAGTGAAGTTAGTGTGTTGATTTTATGTTCCATATTAAGCTGTGCAGTTTACTGTGCGCATAATTTTTC
This sequence comes from Lutjanus erythropterus, assembly GCF_056507025.1. NCBI lineage: Eukaryota > Metazoa > Chordata > Actinopteri > Lutjaniformes > Lutjanidae > Lutjanus > Lutjanus erythropterus. Next base: position 12,029,951 of record NC_139329.1, read on the forward strand.
AGTGGCAATACTTCCACATTATTTTCAAACTTTTAATATTACTTATAATGTGACATACAATAATTATTTCATCATCAAAGTATTTACGTTTATTTCTTCGTGTCCTTCTTGCCTGAGAGCTAATTAGTTCGTAAATGCCATTGTGAAAGAGGGACAGGTATGGTGTGGTGCTGTGTGCAACAGTAGTGTTTACCCCGCTGTGAACCCAAAAGAGTGCAGTTGGGTGTACTGCGCTGTCATGTACTGTCATGTAGCGAGTTACAGACTTGTGGCAGGTGTGTTTTTTTTTCCTTTGTCTTCAAATTAACTAGCTGAGGCATTCCTGACGGGACTTATTAAACAGCAGCTGTAGTCTACAGGTGCACTCTGCCAGTTTGTTTCAGTTGACTGAATTTAGTTTAAAAAGCCAGTGGAGTTGTTAGTGGATGGCAGTGAGGATGAGTGTCTCAATGATAATGACAGTGCAACCAAGAAACGGGGGTTATTATTATTATCAAACTCCTTGAACTCTGTGTCATGCTGGTTCTTTAGATGTTTGCTTGTGTTGAAGCAGCTTCTCTGCATTATGTACTATTAGATGTGGGGTATTGGGGTAGTTTTATGAGTATAAGCACATGAAGACGGTATGGGACAGGTACCTGATGCCGGTGCAGGAATAGTGTAATCAATGATGTCCATCAGCTAACAATGTAATTTAATGCTAACTCACATCAAGTAACATCTTTGGTTAGTAAAATGTTGCTGTGGGAAAAGTATTCCAATGTAGGTGTATAGTGAAGGTGAACGGTTTAGGCCTGTGAGATATAGTTGAGAAGTCTATCACAATGGGGAAGTTTCGTATTAGTAGATAGATAATTATCAATCATGTAGGTTATGACTGACAACATGTTGGACAACTATCAGAACGCCCCTTCCAAATCTCCAAGCCCTTTGCCCTCTGATAGCTGTTGTCAGACTCAATAATGAAAATAAAAAGCCATACCGATGAGTGGCCAGGTCCTTCTTTATCTGCACTCATTTGGCATCTTGTTGTCTCATTGTCACTCCATATTGTACATGTAGATGGGGCAACTGAACAACACACCACTTGAATGATTGGGTGTTCGTGTGTCACTTGTAGCATCTAGGGAGAAGACTGGTTGTTTATGAGCCAGGGCAGGAGCACAAGTGGGGTTTGTCTGTGAAAGGACTGGCTGTTCGTGTGTCACTTGTACCATGCTTCATTATCAAGAGATATGACAGGCTGTTTATGAGACAGGCCATATTTCTTTTGTACTTTCATGGCGGTTTGCATTTAATACATTCAAGTGAAACTACCCAACATTTTACCAAACTACTTTCTTATTGCCTTTGAAGCAACTGAAGCGTCCACCTCCGATGGGTATTGCTATCATTTTATTGCCCATGCCTAGTCTCTCATATTATTTAACCTCCTGAGGTCACCCCCACTGTGGCTATATTTATGGCTGGATTATTTTATGTTTCTGGATCAACTAGTTGCCACATTTGAACTTTCAAATAGCCTCAGCCAAGATGTGAGCCTTGAAACCTTTTTAGCAGTCATTACTTGAAAAGAATTCTTGTCCATAACATTGTACACTCTAATTTGGCTTGATTCAGTGGGAAAAGCCAATAGGGGAAACCAGCTCTCAAGAATATGTGAGGATAGCTCATCACGTCTTACAGTTATTGATTGCACCACTTCTGGTTTTTGCAGACTGCAACTGGGCTGTTTCCTGAGATAAAATATGTGAGGAACTATGATGAGTTACATAATCTACTGTGTCACTGTGCCTTTCACATAATTCTTCACCCGCTTGAAAAACACATTCCTTGAATTTCAATCATCACAGATTAAGTGTCAATTCGAGCACTGTTCGGCAACACAAGGAGAGCTAGAAAAGTTTGAGAGAATTGAAATTCTAAATGAGGAATTACAGGTAACCCTCAATCACCACATGCCAGTATGTTCTGACTATGGCTGGTGTGTTTTAAAGTTTCATCACCTTCTTTGTCACGTTAACAGTCAACAGTTTATTCTTCTCTTTGTCACAGATCACTCTGAATAGTGAGTGTAACAGCGACAGTAGCTGGGTGACACTAAAATCCTTCATTCTGAGTGTTTATGATAAAGTGAAAATTGGGTCTAAGAATGATTAAGTAGAAGGATGGAAAAAAGAGTTTTCATACACATGGATCAACACATTGTAACAGAGAGTGTGTGTGTGTGTCTCGTGAGTGAGTCAATGTGTGTGCTTGGTGTGTATTAACGCATCTGGCTAAGCCAACAGATTAACTAGACCAAAGTCTTCCTTCACTCACTCACTTCTGCAAGGTCAGTAGGCAAGGCGGCCAATCCTAAGCCTGTCAGACCATCTAATCTGGACACAAACGAACACACACACACACACACACACACACACACACACACACACACACACACACACACACTAGCAATGTTATTACATGCACAATACACACACACAGCTCATAAGCTTAGAGCAGTACAACAACAACAGGATAGACAGCAGGACAGACGGGCAAACTGTCTTACAATCACACACAGATAAGTGAGGAAGATAAACAAATACTACTAGGCAGACTACTACTGGACTGTGAAAGAGGTTCAGGCTCATCCAGCACTTCACTGGCAGCTTCATTCACAGACCTTGACTTGTGAATGGAGGCCCTGTTGTGCTTATTAGAACCTTAAACACTAGCTAGATCATAGAGATTTAAGGAAAAAGATCATTTTACACTTCTTTATATAGTTTGAACTTAAAGTATGTTGCACCAATGGTGACACCACAAATCAGTGATGTCTCAACAGGCCTTAAGTCTTTGACAGCTATTGCAAAATACCTGCTCTGTCATTAAATGAGGTGTGTGTGAGTGCCATAAGCGCAATACGCCAAAGAATTGAGTTTATGGATATTAACATATTAATGACATGTCCATAATCAGATAGTATGTAGGCCATTTCAAGGTATAAGTTTAATTTATTCTTCTACAGTGCAGGGTTGTACAATAAAATGTAAGATCTAGTACTGTTACTTACAAAAGAAAAACTATACAAATGGATGAATAACATTACACCTGAAGGTTTTTTTTAAATCGTGGAGTGTGGAAGATAAATTGAGTCTCGTAGGCACAGTCTGGGGTAAGAAGATGCTCTGTAGTCCTGCGGTACATGGAATTTAAGTACCAATTTCACATTGCGGCCAAAAATCAAGGGTGTCACATTGTGCATTCAGCACTGTTCACAGCAACACCAAATTTATCTTCAGAGACAGATAGATTTGTGAGATCATGACATCACAAAAGAATCCATTGAGCCAGGCTTCTAGTTATCCGTCTGTCAGCATCCTAGGAGGCACTAGTAGTTTTCGGTAGATGACAGCAGGAAACGTATATGGAGGAGACTTGTCTCGAATAAACAATGGTAGCCCCTAAAGAGTTTAGTGTAGATACTGGATATTTCTGCAAGAGTCTGATCTGATTGGTTGAAGTTGGCCTGTGTTAGGCATAATAGACAAGTTGTTCATCCAATCACCTGCCAAGCACCGGCCCTTTTCCAAACATTTTTTAAGGATGACTTCCCAGATGGTCCTGTGTAACAAACCATCTGGTGTGTCAGGTTAGCACCAAATGAAAAGTTATTACAATTCATGCTGAGGAGAGGGTAAACAACCAAATTAACAACTTTCTTGACAATCTAGCAAGTATTTGCTGAGGGGAAAAGTCAACCTCCTGTGGCACTGGTTGAAAGGGGATAACCAAAATCACTTAATCCCCTGGGGATGGATGTATGTTTAAAATGTCATTGTAATCCATCCAGTACTTGATGAGGTATTTTAGTCAGGACCACAGTAGTGGGCCAACATGCCACACCTTTGCTTGGCCCAGCTTCTCAAATGTGGTTGTGCTGCTTTTCTTCCTTTTATAGAAGATTGTGGATAATTTGTCAGGCCAAATAAGCAGTTCTACAACTTCACAGACTAATCTTGATTTACTGAGAGCGTAAGTAGTCCTTAGTTGCAGTTGTAATCATGGACATTGTTTGCTTTTTTTTTCTTGTTTTATAAGTGATTCCAGGGTTTTGTTAGCAATGTATAATACATATATATTAAATATATTAAATATACTTTCTTGAATACCTTTCTTTGAGGAAATATTAACATGTCACATGAGAGCCAGATTTCTGAAATTTGAAATGTTGTCTATACACAAGCAGCTGTGCAAAAACTTTGCTGAAGTAAAAAACCTCCTAAATCAGGAACTATCTCATCAAAAGATTAGTGAACAAGATTATGAATCTGACCAGACATTCAGCTTTCACTCAGTAGTTGAACACTCAGTGCTATGGACTGAGTCTTAGGTGTGGTTTTACTTTGATCCAAATGTTGTGTCAGGCAATAAGACACACTGATAAGAACTTAATTCTTGGGAAAACCCTGAATGCTGAATGAATCAGTATGGTTATTAAAGGGCAGAGAAACTTTAAAAGAACTTGTATCAGTCCAACTCTCATGCAATGCTTGACTGGTCAGACACATAAAAACCCTCTGGTGTGCGCTCCTTCCGAGTTGCTTAGGAAAGCAAAGGCAGCAGGGCTGTTAAGTACTGGCCTTGTTGCACATCAGAGGCAGCATGAAGCAGGCATCGCTTCCCCTCTCCTCCGAGCTCCCTTCAGTTCTGATCTGACTCTCAGCTCTGTTCAGCTCTCTGCACTGGCGCTGGATCTTGCTAATCTTTCCAGGAGTTTCTATTCAATTTGCCAGCTGGACAAAGGGGCAGGAAGCAGCTTTTTCCCCCCTCAGAGAGAAGCGGATTGAGAGGGAAAAGACAGAGAGTTGGACAGAGGGGAGGAAGAAAAGTGCGGCTAAAGAAGAAAAAGAGCAGTTTCTGGTGCCGCTCCTTCTCAGGGAGTGACCGACTGACAGCTGAACAACTAAAGCTGCTTCCTGGTGAGCAGCGACAATGTGGTCAGTAACAATGCTATCATTCTGGCATCCAGACCAGTAATACTATAAAAGACACTACTATGTACAGCATCAGACTAAGCAATATCAAAAAACCACAGTCATTGGTGTAGTTTTGGTTTATCATCATCTGTGTTGAGACAACGGGAATTCTAGTGTTTATGTCAGGTTACAGTAATTATTGCCAGCCTTCCTAAATTGCATTCCATCAACCTTACTGATAGTTGGTGCAACAGGCAGCCACCAATGCAGCCCCTTGCATTTCTTTTATGCAGAGCCAAATTATAGTGAGGGCTGCGGCTGAGGCTATTCAGAAACTGTAGAGCTCACCTGTTTTTTTGGTGTCATACTGTCTATCAATCAGAAGAAAGTGAATTTTAATTAGTATGGAGCTGCCCCTCAAGATACCGTTAGTCATCTTGGTCAACGTTTTCATTCTGTTTTTTTTTTGTGAATTCCATTCATGCCTGTTGGATTGTTGCAACAAGGACCTTTTCTCTTGTAACACTGAAGTAACCATGCACTGCAGCTAACTGCCCTATAGCTGCTGGTAGCTAGTAAGTGGTGCTATTAGACTGGGACACAGCCTCAGAGACCAATGGAATCCAGTTTGACAACCAGAAATACAGTAATGTTTTCAAGGTGATGTACAGGACTCTGACCCTGGGAATGATGAAGACAAGATGGGTTCAGACTGGGATGGGAGGCGTGAAGCAATGAGGGGCAAGTTAGTAACTTGGTGAGTTAATTAGTAAGTATAATGTATGTACAATATTTTTAGGCTAAATAATAGGCAATATATACCTTGCTATATACGTTTTCTCTAAAATAACTATAAATTCTGAAATAGTGCAAACATCTGATGTTCTCATATATACCGATCAGGCATAACATTATGGCCACCTGCTTAATATTGTGTTTGTCCCCCTTTTGCTGCCAAAACAGCCCTGACCCATCGAGGCAAGGACTCCACTAGACCCCTGAAGGTGTGCTGTGGTATCTGGCACCAAGATGTTAGAAGCAGATCCTTTAAGTCCTGTAAGTTGCGAGGTGGGGCCTCAATGGATCGGACTTGTTTGTCCAGCACATCCCAGAGATGCTCAACTGGATTGAGATCTAGGGAATTTGGAGGCCATGTCAACACCTCAAGCTCATTGTTGTGCTCCTCAAACCATTCCTGAACCATTTTTGCTGTGTGGCATGGTGCATTATCCTGCTGAAAGAGACCACAGCCATCAGGGAATACCATTTCCATGAAAGAGTGTACATGGTTTGCAACAATGCTTAGGTAGGTGGTACGTGTCAAAGTAACATCCACATGGATGGCAGGACCCAAGGTTTCCCAGCAGAACATTACCCAAAGCATCACACTGCCTCCGCCAGTTTGCCTTCTTCCTATAGTGCATCTTGGTGCCATTTGTTCCCCAGGTAAGTGACGCACATGCACCTGGCGATCCACGTGATGTAAAAGAAAACTTGATTCATCGGACCAGGCCACCTTCTTCCATTGCTCCGTGGTCCAGTTCTGTTGCTTACGTGCCCATTGTTGGTGCTTTCGGCGTTGCACAGGGGTCAGCATGGGCATCCTGACTGGTTTGCGGCAATGCAGCCCCATATGCAACAAACTGCGATGCACTGTGTATTCTGACACCTTTCTATCAGAACCAGCATTAACTTTTTCAGCAATTTGAGCAACAGTAGCTCGTCTGTTGGATTGAATTGCATTAATGAGCCTTGGCCACCCATGACCCTGTCACCGGTTCACCACTGTTCCTTGGACCACTTTTGATAGATACTAACCACTGCAGACCAGGAACACCTCACAAGAGCTCCAGTTTTGGAGATGCTCTGGCCCAGCTGTCTAGCCATCACATTTTGGCCCTTGTCAAACTCGTTCAAATCCTTATGCTTGTCCATTTTTCCTGCTTCTAACACATCAACTGTGAGGACAAAATGTTCACTTGCTGCCTAATGTATCCCACCCACTGACAGGTGACATGATGAAGACATAATCAATGTTATTCACTTCACCTGTCAGTGGTCATAATGTTATGCTTGATCGGTGTAATATGATGTATTGCTGTAGATTAAACTACCCAACAATATATACAGTACAGCACAACCTTAAACATCTGCAGCAATGAAATACAACACACACATGGATGCAGCAGTAATATTAATACAGAAGCATCTGATAAAATAGTAAAACACTGACAGGGACAATTTTACTCCACAATGAGCAATGTTACATTTACCTGTAATACTTTCAGTAACAGCAGAAACTGTGGGCCCACACAATGGTGGAACATACAAAGCAGCTGCTGAATTTGTCTATAATGCACATCAATTATTATACAAATCTAACAAACATAATTGATATATATTAGCGGCCCCTAGAACAACCCTAATTCCAATCCACATATTTATACCCGTATTTTAATCCTATTTTCTAGCTTGTATGGCACACAGAGCACTGATTTATAAAATAAACATTATCAGTCATTTGTAAAAAAGTATCTAGCATAAAGACTTGGGTTAAACAGTTACCAACACACAGCCTGCAGCAGTCAAAAACACAAGTACAGCTGGATGCCATTACAATCTGTTAAACTGAAACGTCGCGCCATGAGACATTTTAGAGCTTGTATTTCAGTCAGTCTGACCTTTGTTAACACTTACACGCATGCACATGCACACACAAGCACACACACTCTATTCATTTTAATAGAAACTGCATCTTGTGATGGTGGGACAGAAAGCAGTTGATACATATTTTTATTAAGTCATTCTAACCTTCACATTTTCAAGTAGCAGCTACAGAGACGACTTGTCCTCGCTGTGAGCACTGTTGGAATTTGAACGAGTTACCTGCAGGCATCAGCACAATCATCTCATACTCCACCATCTGTCTGTTCCAAAACTACAAGGGAACAATACTGGGCCTCTGAGTGGAGCTGAGCTTTCACACTTCACTACAATGCCAAGGACAGCAGTGCTGAATCCAGCCTTCAGTCTTTACTTTCACAGTCTGCCTTCTGCTGTAGGTCCAGCTGGCTGCTTGTCAAATCAAAAAATAATCAGCTCTCCTGTCCATCTGGTATTAACACAGGGATTTCCTCTACATTCCACTACTTTGGTTTGTGATCATGTTCATGATTATATTAATGAAATTTAGTTTTGTGGTTGATTCTACATTTATGACTCAGGAATATTAGTTTATACTAGTTTTGTTTTTTTTTTGGCAATTTGCTCCAGAAGGAACAAAATCACATTCTGTTCTGAGTGTCCTAACTAACCTCACCAAAATGCCTCAAAATGACCAAAAAAATGATAAAAATCTGCTTTATTTGTAAATGAAAATGCGCCTAAGGGTATTTCACAAAGAAGCAAAATCTTTTTAGTGCTCAAACTCAAAAACAGCACAAAATTATAAAAATAAATTTGCACAGAGTGTTGATAAATGTCAATTGTAACAACAAATGTGTTCTTTTCAGTACTTGTGTCAAAATAAAAAATGCAAAAAAAAAGTAAAATGGTAAAACAAAACACTGAGTTGGTTCACTGAAATGTACTGAGATGTACATGCGCAGGGGACCACTGTGATTGGTGGAATTAGTGGATTTTGGTAAAAATTGCAAGTTCACACAGAATTAACTGGGATTTGTTGAATTTGCATGAATTGTTGCGATTGCAACATCACAACTTCCTGGAGGGACTAATATATTACTAAAGTTGCATAAACCAGCTTCACACTTAGTAGTTCTCGTAGTTTATTGGACCCATTAACCTTTTAACCTCCTTGGACACACAAACTTGCTGCTGTTTTAGAGACAGTTTGGTGTATTTTGTAATTTCCTACATGACATCACAACATCACAAGTAGCATTAAAAATGGAAAATTGACTATTCCACAAAAAAAGAATGGTTTGTAGACCATTAAGAGATAGTAGTCAAAGGTACAAAAATGTCTTTTGAATAAGCTGTGTAAGCCGATTATCCTGTCAGTGACAGAGCTTGCTACCTGACATTTGCAAGTTTAATAACAATGCAATATGCCAGGAAGAAGTAAAGGGCTGAGTCTAGAGAAAACATATGTTTCATAACTATTGTGAATGAAAAGCGCCAGCATGTTTCCCACCTGCTAGCTTTACCGCTACAGTAGTTTACAATCTGATTTTTGGAGTAGTCCTTACATATGCTAAAACCTAGAACCACAAATACCGGGAAGACGCACAGATGCAGTTTTGTCTACTCAAAATTTGTCAACAAAAAAATATGGCAATTCATTAAGAGGTTTTATTTTCAAAATCTTTAAGCAACTGGTTTTTTTTTTGGTCAATGATATTATATGATATTATATGATATTATGTCACAGTTTTAGTGTCAAAGTCTGTTTTGTCACGTCAATACTTCCTCTATGTCATGGGAAACCAATATTTCATCACAGCTTTCATTCATCATTGCTTACAAAGAGCTTTTAATGGTGGGACAAACAAGCCCCAGCTGAGAATGCTCTCTCTGATCCTTTTCTTTATGCTGTGTTGAGTGGTGAACACACTGCTATGCCCCTCACATTTGTTATGTGTGAAATTTGGATCAGCTGGGGTATGTGGGGCTGGGAGCCAGAAAAGCTGGGAAGAGAGACAGAGGGGGCCCATGTGTGAGAGGGCCTGAAACAGGATCTAGTTGATTGCGGATCCCTCTGGTTCTCTCCCAAGCCATCACTCCACTGTCTTTGTCTCCCTCCCGCTCCTCTTCCACAGTGTCTGTTTACTAAACAGGAAGCTAAAACCCCAGGCTGAAATAATAAAGGTTGGACGCCTCTTTGTGTGAATGTCTTTCTCCTTTCACTGAACTGAATGGGGTCACCACAAGATACACTGAGTTAGATTTATGACCTTTTCAAGTATTTTAATGTTAGCTGGAACACAAGTTAAGACCAACTTAAAAAAAAAGCCAAATCCAGATTTTTTCTTATGAAGCAAAAATAATAATGAAGACAGAAAGAAAGAGAAGCACAAGGTCTAAATGTCTTACATTGTAAAGTGATGTTTGAATTCCCTGTTGCCAAAAGCAGGGAGGAATATCTGGAGAATGTGGCAGTCATACCCAGAGCCAAGATCTAATCTAAAGTATGTCTGGTGACATTTTTCATCCATAAAAACCGAAAGAAAGACCACAACTAATTATGCATGATTAATGTAAGTATTGTCTGTGTTTTAAAATATTTATGTCTGCAGTAGAAACCAATGGGCTTGAGACAGAGTGACACAGACAGGGTAAGGAAGTTGGAAAGTGAGAGGACAGACTAACATGTTGTTAATTTTGGTCTTTTCATGGGATTTGATGACAAGTAGAGGAAAATAAAACAGCAACCTCATAATGATGAGGAGAAATGGGTGGAAAATACAGCAGTAATAGTAGAATTAGCAGTACAGCTGCACTGTGCCTACTTTCTACCTTACACAAAGTGTGCACTGACAGTGTGAAGATCAATTTCATTATTTGAAAGCTGAGCAGCTCTGCAGGACTTCCATAGTATAATCAATTTCTGTTCGTTACTCATTAAAGGCCCCACGCACACAGAGCACAGTTCAATATGTCAATTAAGAGCTGAAGTGAAACTGGGGCTTCCGAGTTCTGTTTCTGAAGTAAGAAAACCTCACTCAAAATCCCAGTGACATTTGTAACTAAGCTAAGAACTAAAAATCCAGCCTGGACAGTGTCTTTGTCAACAGTATGCTGTGTGGTCACTTTATATGTTTAAAGAAAATCTTTTACAGTCTATTCAATATTTATGTTGCAACAGTGCTCACAGTTTTTTCATGGGAACTGGAGTTTTTTCTGGGCACACAAAGTAAATGATGCTTAACGCCGTTAAAATCACAAAGGTTTCAATTTCTAACAGCAAGTGCTGTAATGGATGCTGATTTGTTTTAAAACATGCAATATGGTCTCACACACATTAAAACTATAACGAAAGATGTAGTCTGATAAAAACTTTAGTAATGTGATTTTAAAAAGTGCCGTATTTAAGGTTGTATGTCCCCTCAGACTTGCCATAGACTTTGGATTTAATTTTGACTGGAAGTTATAGCAACTAGTGGCTAGCAAGAAAGCACACTGTCACCTTGAATAAATTACAGATTTCTCTAAGTTTGAACATGGTTGGAAATAATAATAATATAAACACAATTTCTAAGTGTTTCAGACCTGTTGCAGTCATATGCAGTTAGTCTGCTGGTATCCAAACCCAGGTTTTTCACTGACTATATATTTTATTTATCTAAAGACATTTTGAGTTGAGTAAATTGCACTTCATAATTATGCTGACATTTCAAATTATAATATACTTGTATATTTACATATAAAGCCTATCATCATTCATTCAATGATCTACTATTACTTGCTGTGCAGTATATCAGCACATGCTGGTTTATGAAGTCTCTGTCCAGGCAAACATTCTCACTTCTTCTGTTTTTGATCTCTGTGATGAAAACTTGCCCTGACGCCCTCCTCCTGATGCAGTCGTAGAAATGCAGACGTGAAATGTTCGTACTAGCCATTTGTATGAAAAAAGTAAGAGAAATTTAAAATAAAAATCCAAAAATGTTCTTGCATGAGATCCAATGTCTCCCTATACAATACTACTTGTGTGTGTTTGTGTGTGGGGCCGTACAGACAGCCAAACCGATGGTTCGTCCACTTCCCTCCCTCTATCATGCTCTTAACCACATTTTGTAACCAGGTTCATTCATATTTGAACCGACATCTTGCAGCTCACTTTCCAGATCAGATCATCCAAAACACACAGATGTGTTATTGTGTGTCCTGGGATTACCGAGGAAACTCCCCTGGGAAACTGTGGGAATCCAGCTTGAACAAAAAATATTCCCACATGCACACATCCTCCACCGTCACTGAACAACCCTGCAGATGTTGTCAAAGCCAGGCCACACAGGGCACTACTGCTCTGCAGAAACAGATTTTTACATTGTCAACTCGACATCCTGAGTGCGCTGGATGCCACACATGCTTTACCTCCTTTCAACCTGTGCTGATGACCCACATTCACACAAAAATGAAAACACACTCAGAGGAGTGGACGCAGATAGATGGGCAGGTGTGCACACATAGCTTTGGCACACGCACACACTGTCACATGAACAGAGCAAACATACACATTGATATACTCACTCATGGGACAAATGTCAAAGAATCCAACTTACCTACAACCATTAGTGTAAATTCAAACCCTCTTTTGACCGACTTCCGATACACCTGGTTTGGCAGATTGGCGAAGCCCACATAGCCCTCCAGGTTCCGCTGCTGAAGGACACACACAGACACACGAATGTCAATGCAGGAATCACACAGCATGAAGAAATAATAAAAACACAAACACGCTGTCAGACTTGTCTGAAATTTGTATCTTTAGTACAGTAAATGAATATAGGCCTGTAACAGCTTTACCAGCCTTTTGGCCAAAGATGAGCCCCCAACACAAAGATGCATGTGTGCAACACATACGGAAACTTTGTTACTATGGTATTTTATGTGTGTTTGGAAAACAAAAAGACACACACTTCGCTGTAAACCTACAATTAGTATTTCTGTGTCCTGCAGCAAGAGAGCCCCTTTGAAGTGAAGTGCAGCTGAGATAAATACAAGAGGGGAGAAGGCTGTTTTAAGGGGAAGAGAGGTGAGGGGAGGCAGAGTCAGAGAGAAAAATATCAGGCATTCCCTGAGGAGGGAGGAAAGAGGAAGTGGAATCAACCCCGCTGAAGTCCATCAAACAAGTAATCTAAAACAGGTAAGTAATCTAAGCCAGTAAATGAAGCCAACTGGTTCCTTAAAGCATGAATACAGATATGTCAAACCTAGGTGGAGAAAGATAAGGAACCACAAACAAAGAAATGCAATCTTCCTACGTGTTGAATAATGTCCATCCTGTCCCTCATGTAGCACAGTTCGTGGCGAAGGAAGTGGCTCTCAGACCAGATCACAGTGAGGCCAGGCTCCCCAGCTGCTCTCTCTCTTTATCGTCAAGGTATCTCTTCATCCCTTTCTCACTTCTACATCTCCCTCTGCCTCTGTCTAACTCCCAGCCTGCTGTCAGATAACACCCCCCTCCAATCACCGTGCTGTGTCCTGCACGCTACATGAGGCAAACACAATTGATTGCTAGCCTGCCTTCCTGCAAGCGGCCTCTCCGGCTCTGTCATGCATGGTGCCGATGGAAAAGTGCAGCTCTGCACTGATAGGTCTGCTGAAAGAGTGGGTTTAAACACCTGCAGCTGAATTCAAACTCCCAAATGGAGACACAGAATGACCATATCCTTGGTTGTCAAAACATAAAACAGGGCAATATAAGGTCACATCCATGCTACTGCAGATTACTGTCACTCCCTTGATTGTCACAATCTGGCTTCTGTACATGGACTATTTCGTCTTCATCTGTATGAAGCATTTTCTGTGTGCTATGTGTGTCACACCATGCAACTCTCTGAAATGTGTCCAGTTTATATTGCTTGTTGTATCATTTTGCATTTAGCCTTTGTTTTTGCCCAACCACACAAAAATATTGCCATTATCATATATCCACTCCAATAGTTCCCACAATTCCAAAGCCTCCACACTGACATGTCACACATTCTGTAATTAACATGTGTAGAAACAGAAAATAGAGACATTGTGGCTTATTTAGCAGCCAGCCTTTGTTTTAGAGGTATTTAGAGACCATTAGCAGTTACCTTAGCCTGACTGACTGGCAAGAAATACTGAGCTGAGTGAAGTCAGAAGGTTCCCAAACCCTCCAACTCTGTACAACACTTAAGTGATTCCTAAGTGGAGGCTTAGCAGTGGCTAATGTTAGCAAAAAGGCAGCTATCAAAAAATTCCATGTAAATGAGATAGCAAAGGTGGAGTAAGAGATTCTGGAGAGAGATAGCTGATTGTTGAGTCTCAGTCCCAGGTTGTCAAATACAGATTCTTTCAGTTGATGGCTTGGACTGACCTGGAAATGACACGCAACAATCGACTATCTTTCTCCAGAATCACTGACTCCACCTTTAAGAGTTATTCTAAACCATATTCTTCTTGTTTTGGCTGAGATCACCCTTTCACTGCCTAAACTCATTAAAGCTTGGACTTGGTATCAGCAGATATCCAGTATTAAAAGGCTTGGATTGGGTATCACTGGGTGAAAGGAAGTGGTACATTCCTACCACGGATAATAAACTCACCAATATTGATAGTTTTAGTAAATGTCCATTTCCAGCCTTATTTACATTCTACTATATACTTCAAAATTCCAATCGTTAGGTTCAGGAAACTGTTACACACCAACATTACTAGTGGATGTTATGGACACACAGCACGTGCAAAACACAATGAAAAGGGAAACAATCTATTCGTCTGATCAATATTCTGTGATGCATGCAGCTCGAGAGCGGGCGTAACAACTCTGAACAAGCCTGAGGCACTTTCCACCATTTCCATGTTTGATCCGCCTACATACAAGTTTTGTGTGTGTGTGAGTAATACATGTGTTACATAAGGTGAAACCTATGATGGTCTGTCCACTTCCCTGTAGCTGCACTGTGGTTGACACAGGCAATGGGGCACACTGTGGTCACTCATTTAGCTACTGGGAAGAAATTGTTAGTGCAGGCTGTCAGTGTTTAACCAAAAAATGCTCTGTGAATGTGTGCGTCGGTGTGAGTCTGTGAAGCAAATGGTGCTCTACATGACTAAAACATTGTGTGTGCATGTGCAAGTGTGTGAATGCATCAACATACAGTATGCATGTTGATGTGCGCATGAATGAAAACCCTTTTATTCACAGGGACCTTGCGCCTGCAGCATACAATAGGGTCTGTATACAAGAAACACCCCACACGCTTGAAACATCTGATTTTCAGATTCATAATAATTGTCCATCACATTGTCTCTAAAATATTCACAATGCTGAATTGAGACTTTCCTCTTATGCAATGCATTATGATAAATATGACTGTTTTTCCTCAAGAAAGTGACTCACAGAGCGAAAGACAGATGGGAGACTTAGAAGAGGGAAGTAATGGGGAATGAGAGAGAGGAAGGCTTGTCAGTCCATACCCTTAAAGTTAACCCCTCCCCCAGTCCACCCAGTGGTGATAGTAGCTGCCTGGTTCACTGACATCATCTGTATTGCTAAGTCCACCCCCCTCATGCATTCAGCAGCTGATGCTGAGTCCCTCTCACTGCTTCCATCATCTGTTTTAAACTTTCAGTGATTGCATACTGAATATTAATTATGTAATAAATATTGCATCACTTAAGGAGGACAGAAGTCATTTGAAAAAAGAGGGCCTGTGCAATTTATTTCTTTTGTGAGTTTAAGCACTGAGCACATTGCGCCCACTGCTCCTTCGCTATCTCTCTATCTCTCTAAGTGCACATTGTGTGTGCCCACCTCCTTACTGTTGTGTCAAGAGAAGTCACTGCCAATCACTTCAGACAGTATCACAAACAGATTCAGTACAAACACAATATGTGGTGCGTTGTGTGATGAATAATCACTCATTGCTAAATCTAAGCGTCAGTGTAAAAAGCCCTTAACAAAGATGTGGTCAACCAAGTGCAGTTGTGTGGACAGTCAAACCAAACTCCATTTGACAATTCAGCAGTTTAATGAAGACATGCTGCATCTTCAGTATATGAAATTCGGGGAAAGGGCTTAATATATACTCTAGTAAGTGTTTCAGCATCTTTTGCCATATAAACAATACGTTTTGCTTCATTAAATTCACAATAGATATTGTTCATGGTATAAACGGCAAGATTTCTAAAGGGAATTTGGAACAGGATAGCAAATCTCATGGGGGCTTGATACTTAAAGCAAAATCAGGCTATCAAAACTGGCAAGTGCTATTACCTGTATTCTATTCAAATACATATGTTTACTCGTAACATATTATCAATATTATGTCGGTGTGAAAACACGTCTTAAAAAGAATTTACTGTTGCCCATGTCTTTCCTAAATGCAAAGGCTCTAGCGTTAATGTTAATGTAACCCTGCTACGTGCTGTTCTGTTTAATGTTCAGGGTTCCCTCAAACTAGCATCCTTTCAAATAACTGCCATTAGCTACATTACTGTGTTATCGCTTTGAAAATTGAGTCAACACAGCATCCAATAAACATAATTTATTGTTGCAAAAATGTAGCCTAAATTATGTTACTAGTTTCGCCGCTCACATCATCAGAATAAAGCTACACAGAGGTAGGAGGCGTGATTCATTATTTTACACGATGGCATTTGTAAATCACGTTAGGCCGAAGTTATCAGTGGACTAAATCAATTTGGTAGAAGATCTGTCTGATGTTTCAGTCAAGGATATGTCTTTGTAAACATGCAAAATATCCCCACACCGACAGATTGTTAAAGGACCTTGGTGTGCAGTTCTCCCCACAGCGTATATCAAAGGACGGTTAACGTATACGGACGGTCGGTAACATTAACTCATACCAGCAGGAACTAAAAGGGTTAAACGGAGTATTCCAACGTGAATCTCAATAATTAGCTTATTTAAAACAAATGTAACGTTAGTATTATCACAGCACACTGGTTTATCTGGAGGACAATCTGACTTACAGCGATGCTGGGAACCGCAGTGTCTGGTCTCTCGATCATTGTCACCACCCAGCCTGCAACAGACAGTCACCGAGGCATACACCGATAAAACGTCCAAAAGAATGACGGAGTGGAGACAATCACGCAGCTTTTCACCGAAAAAAACCTAGTTTGGTGTTAACACAAAGAGGCAAATTGCGTCTGAAAATGAATGAATGAGGTTAAATTACATATGGCCGCTGTCGGTACAATACTACTACCAGATGTAGCACGGCGAAGAAAAATGCTCCGACTGTTTTCTCTCGCCAGGCTACTAAAATCATCTAGGCAAACACATCCGGCTGAGGATTTCAGGATAAGACGCAATAACAAGTCTTTTTGTTTGTTTGACCATAAAACCTTAGGTTCTTAACATTGAAAATACTTACAGCTTGTCAAATTCAGCAAGATAAAATAATGTTAACTGTGTTAACAAAAAGTAAATTGTAGTTTGTGTTGTTTACTAAAGTTCTAAGTGTAATTTATGTCTTTTAAATATAGATGTGGTTACATGTGCACGGAAGAATCAATCTTTAAATATGCACAAAAACTCCAGCATCAAATTTCAGATTTTCAGAAAGATAAAAGAAAAGATAAAAGCTGAAAGCCCCCCCATAAAAAAAAGATGGGCTCTCATTTTGAAAGTACTACAAAACTTCCGGTCAACGCTTTGCTGTGTCTGACCAGCTTACTGCACCTGTAGGGGGACCTAAATCAACCCTCCTATTGGTCAAACAAGAATGTGATCGGCCTCTGATCTGGAGGCTAAAATCTGCTGCCTTCAAAGACTGTTGTGAATAGCGTTGCTAAACAATTACCAACAACCGACAACTCATTAAATGCGACCTGACATTAATTTGGCCAAACCGTGGAGCACCAGGCAAGACTGATGTTTTGTAATTGCTCGAACAGCTACTAAATTATAAAGGAAATTAACTGTCAGTCGGAAAGACATACGAAGAAGATTTTGGACCAGTACTGACTCTGAGGGGATCATTCATGACATGCAACAATATATTTATCACACATATCACACAATAATGGTCGAAAAATTATTTGCATGCACCTGGTCATTGTAGTGACTTGTGTATGACATTCAATGATCAATTGGCGCCCTCTAGTGGCAAAGAAACTAACTGCCAACAGACGTTCAAACAGATATCCAATTATGTACATCTCCTGAGCTGTAGACCACATGTGAGTGTAAGGGACTTTGCAAATAACATTTTATCAGTGGTGGACAAAGTACTCAACCCCAGTACTTGAGTCAAAGTATAGATACTCCTGGTCAAATATTACTCAACTACAAGTGAAAGTTGCTCAGTCTTTTAAAAATACTTAGATATTCAAAAGTATGTTTTAAAAAATACTTAAGTATTCAAAAGTACAAATTACAAAGTACATTTTCTAATATCAACACATGCTGTATTGTTTTCATGATGCATTTACAGAACCTTGTAACTCTCTGAAACCATCTAATGATGCACTGATGCTTGTAGAACCAGTCTGCTACACTAAACCTATAGAAACACCTATAAAAACTTCAGCATAGAAATACAATCAAAAACAAAAAGGACAGCTGTTGTCAATTTCTGATGTAACTGTATTAAAATCACTGCATAAAATTAGATTGAAGCCGACTGTAAGGAGTTCTCCAAGTCTGTTAAATAACTGAGATTTCTTTCTGTCTGAGGCAGTATATACATGAATTATACTGTATTTTTCACCCCAGTAAAACCAATCAAACGTTAAAGCCTACCTGGAATAATTTATAATTATAAGAACATCTGGAGATTTAATTTTGTCTTTCTCCTGCTGTCACCATTACTGCTTTTTGTTTGAATGAAAGAGGGAGAGTTTGCTTGTGCTTGTTACAGAGCGCCTGGATGATGAATTTCCACTTTTACATCAGTCCCATTTGAGAGAAGCTACTGTGATTGGTTTCCTTCTGTGAGGAACACAGCATGTGACCAATTGCATTTTAGAAAAGAAAAAACAGCAACAGCTGACTTCAAAGCTTAGTCGAAAAGTAACAACAACCTTCCTAGAAATGTAGTGGAGTCAAAAGTACAATATTTGTCTTTGAAATGTAGTGGAGTGAAAGTCAGAAGTTTCCCCCCAAAAAACCACCAAATACTCAAGTAAAGTATAGATACTAAAAAAATGTAGTTAAGTACATTACTCAAGTAAATGTACTTCATTACTGTCCACCACTGCATTTTATAAATATAATCTGGCTAAAAATACAACAGCCTACATGTAAGTATTAAACAGGTACTGTACATAACATGAATGCTTTGCAATGTTTATTTCAAATACTGAAATATATAGTATGTAGCCCTGTTTGGGGTGAAATATACAATATGTACTGAACTGACCATAGTAAAAGTATTCTGAAATATGAGTTATATTTGGTCATCACACAAATCAATGATAATCTTGTTTTTGAGCCACTTTTTTCAAGGTGAATGTTAAATCAAGTCCACAACTCACGATCACCTCATGGACGTCCCTCCATTCTGCATGCAGTCCCACACCTGTATGGAGGAAACTGTTTGCACCCTGTGGACCTGGAAAAGGTTCAGCTTGAATGTGTGTTCAAGGACTTCCCATGTGATGAAGACGTGTTCTATATCTGTGTGGACTTGATATCAGAATACAATCTGAAACTAACAAAAGACGTGTATGAAACAGTCAACCTCTATATTAAACTCCTAAACAATGAACTAGAGCTAAATCATTAACTTTCATGGGCCTGTGTGACATTTTGTATTTTTTAGTCATGATATTTTCCTGGGTGGGCAGTGGTTAGCACAGCAAGAAGATCCTGAGTTCAAATCCCCCAGCTGGCTGGGGCAGGACCTCTCTGTGCAGAGTTTGCATGTTCTTCCAGGTTCTCTGGCTTCCTCTCACAGTACAGAGACATGTATGCTAGGTTAACTGGTGATTCTAAATTGCCCATAGGTGTGTGAGTGGTTGTCCGTCTCTATGTGTCAGCCCTGTGATGAACTGGCGACTTTCCAGGGTGAACCCCGCCTCTCGGCCAATGTCAGCTGGGATAGGCTCCAGTCCCCCGTGACCCTTCGGGAATAAGCGGTTACAGAAAATGAATGAATGAATGAATTATTGTCGAAATCCTAAGTTTTAACCTGTGATGAATTTAAATATATTTGTGGCTATTTTAGTCACATCAAACATGTTCCAAATAGTTTCAATTCTAACAAAATATGTACTTTGTTGTCCATTTCGTTGTGTAAATCCACACATGTATAACTGAATTATTTATTAAAATATTTAAACAATCACACCATACAAAACTGCATGTTTTCAGTGAAAATATTTACATTCAAGAATGAAAGATTTTTGACTTTTTTCTTCTAAAATGACTTAAAATCATTAATTTAAAACTTACTTTTTTAGACGTCTATTAAGCATCAGTCACAGACTGCCACTATATTACCAAGTACAGAAATCAAACATATTATTTTGGCATTCATATCTTATTAGATGTAGATCTTTTTTCTCAGCAGAAACAATCAACATTTGGTAATCTGTAGAGCGAAGACAACACTTGAGCACTTTCTGATGTACAGAACACGGTTTGGGATTGTGTCTGCCCGCATTATAATGTACCAATGTACGTGGTTCAACACTCTACAAGTAGCCGAGATGCAATATGCTGTTCACTCCAGCTGTGCCACCTCAGCATAGGAGGAGCAGTGCTTGTTGTGGAGGCTGATGTGGCCTCCTAACACAGAGCAACTTAACACAGACGCACTCACTGTTTTCATTCAGCGATACGGTCAAATGCCAGTCACTAAAATGTTGCACTGATTAATAATGATATGTGGTTCTTTCACAGTCAAAAGATATGATCAAAACTACAAAGAAGTTTTTTATTAAAAGACTTATATAGTTATACCAAACAGCTAACATTTACAGAAGTCACCTGTAATAGTTACCTTATTTAGCACTGTATATCTCTAGCATGCTATGGATGACTTTTTTATCTCATAATTTAGACTTTTTTTTTAATCTCATAATTATGATTTGGGAATATTTTTTCTTTCATTGGCAGAAATGGGCTGCCAAAAGAGAAGAGCTATAGAGAATAAAGACATTATTTAGTCACTGATGCATGAAGTAATGATCTTTATTGATGTTAAGCGTGAGGGCTGACCTGTAGGGTGAGAGCACTGCCCTCTGTAGGTTGGGTCAGAGAGAGTTACCTGCCTTTGTAAGGACAGGTGTGGGCAATCAGTGCCTCTTTGCCTGAATCCTGGTAAATGTAGGACTGTTTGGTGTGTGCAGTTGTAGTGAAGCTGTGTCCTGACTGATCCTGACTGATGTATGCTCTGTAACCCCAAGTTGAATAGAAAAGTCAACCTGCTGATGTTCCCAGTGTCTCCTTTAATCAGGGCCTCAGAGTGCCAGACTGCTGCTTTGCCTGAACCAGTCCACCTACATCATCTGGCCTAGTTTGGCTACCATATGGAATTGAATTCAACCTTAGTTTTACTGTAAACTGTACTGCTACACTTTCAATAATTGCATTTAGTAATGTCCTTTACACCATTGTGAGCTGAACCAACTGACATCCATCCCTTATTTTTGTTTCATTTTTTAAATATAGGCAGTGGGATGAGCTGCGGGAAGTATGCATGGGGTTCTCACCTTTGCAAGCCGTGTGCTAGGCCTCGTGGTGGTGGTCACTTGAGTGTTTTGCAGATTTACTTCTCCTTGCAGTGTGAGTTGCAGTGTTAGTGATCACAGTGGGCTCAGATGGTGGTAGTTACTGGAGTTACTGGTGTTCTATTTTATATTGGAGTTTGTACTTTTTAGATGGTAAATGTTTTAGCTATTTATTATTGTAAAATAAACATTGTTTGCCTTAAACTTATGGCTGTTTTCTCTTTTCTCAGGTCTCCAGCAACAAAAATTTTATTTTTAAATAAACATTTTAATGGTGAACTGAATGCACATCTCCTGCTCTCCTTGAACCTATAAAGTTCCTTTGTGTCAACACATATGTAGTTTGGGCCTATAATGACCCATGGGTGTATATAGACACTGCATTGGTCTTAAATACCGTGTTTGGTCACAAAGTGGCGCTGTGAGCAGAGTGCCCACTTAATGTGTGATCACATTTGTGTGGATGTAATTAATTTAGTTTTATTGTGTATTGTTTGTTGCATATATTTGGAGATTAGGTCTGCACTTTATTTTATTTGGGAAATACTATATTCATTGTTGTGAAAAAGTAACCTGATAACTTACAATGGCAGTTTTATGACAGTAGGTGGCGGTGTGAGACCGTTGTTTACACCAGAGTCTATGGCCATGACCGTTGCTCTGCTGGTTTCCCCTCGTAACTACAGAGGATTCAGTGGAGTCGAGCCACGTCTCCCTGCCTCACCATTATTCCCTGTATTACAGGACACACATATATCTGTTCATGGGTGCCACAGTAACACATGCATTCAAATCAGTTGTTTCAGTGGTGTGATTTTGAGTGTTTGTTTGCTAGTTTGAGTATGCCTGTATTTTAAGATCATTTTTTAAAGAAAAGAAAAATCTAAGAAAATAGAATAGAAAGATGAAAAGATCAAAAGCTGATAAAAGCTGTGGAAACTAGCACGCTGATATAAAGAGAGAGAACCCAGAGCAAAACTGGGTTATTGTCTTGCTTTAATTCAAGAGAGTCAAATTAGTAGCATAAGCATACAGAAATAAATATTTTTTGTCAGATTGTACAACGGAGTTCAAAACATGATCGTAAAAACAAAAAGAACACCATCATCATTTTACTTCACATAAAAAAAAAAAACAAGACAGAGCTCACAGTGGGTCATTGTAGAAACAGAGGTAACCCATAGCTTATATTCTACTGATGACATCAAGTGGAGTTGGGAGGCATTGCTCTAGTTTCTGTGAGTCACTTCAAATTACAATACAACAGTCATTCACAGTGCTGACGGTCGGTTTTTGAGTGTTCTGTAAAGCAAAAATGTATCTTTTGTTTCATATGTTCTAATTAAACTATTTAAAACAAATGTTAAAAAAAATGGTGTGGTGTAAATGTTAGTATTAAAGGGGTGGTAAATTAAAACTATGTTATGCATATATTTTTACTTTTGAATGGAAGAAAAATCATTTAAGATGTTATGTATATAAATCTCTCACTAAACAAATCCTGTATATTTTTGCATATAGATAGATAGAAAACTGCTGTGTAGCTTATGATTTCCCCCTGCAGACTATGCTGGAGATAGTAACATATTTGTAGCTAACGCGCTGCAGCATCAGAGCACAAAAAACTGACCAGATTTTGTTCTTCGGAGGCTCTGATTGTGGATATACTGTTGCCACAGGTTACACGTTGGATGCTTGTCCTGGGACAGATTTGGCTTCCAGGTAGCTGATGAGCTCCTTCACCCAGGGGGCTGAAGGTCTGGCACACAGCTCACGACCTGCCCTTGTCTTGAACCTGAACACACACAGTCAGGTTCAGTCCATTCATGTGAAGATACAATTGTGTTGGTAAGATATGTCTCTTAGGTTGTTTACTTACAGGACGGCAGGATTGGGGCACCGCTGGCTGGTCCTGGTGTAGCCCACCACTTTCTCTCTACGCACCGGTGTCTCATTGAAACCCAGGCAGCATTTCTTTGGTGCAACACCACGCATAGCTGCAAACAAACATGCACAACTTAGAGCAAACACACAGACTCAAACACATGTGCTTTTAATATTATTTTATTGATTAGAGCAATTTAAAAATCTTTTCATACAACTAGACAAGTAGTCAAATCAGGGTTACGGCTGCATCAGTAGGTTTTTGACCACTCAGGGGCAGCAGAACAAGACATATTATCAACTTATAAAGCTGTTAGGGTTAATATGTTAGCAAACCGTTGCTTATTTACACATCATGGCCACATGAGGAGTGTAACTCCAGTATTCACACTTGTTTTAGCTCTGTTTTGGTCTATCCAAACTCTGTCCCACTCTGTTTAGCTGCTTGGCAAATGTACACCGAACACTCAGTTTATCAGAAGTAGACATTAGAGTTATGAGAGTGATGAGACTGAACCAAAAACAAAAAAGTATTGGCCGGTAAAACCAAAACAATGACCTCTATGACGCTGAAAAAGCTCTGTAGCTGACAGAAAAGTACATTTTTTGAGTATTTGTACTTTACTTGAGTATTTGTTTTTTTTGGAAAGTTATTACTTTCACTCAAAAGTACAAAGCAATATTTGACCAGGAGTATCTATACTTTGACTCAAATACTGGGGTTGAGTACTTTGTCCACCACTGAATATTACTCAACTACAAGTGAAAGATGCTCAGTCAAAACTTGAGTTTTGACTTGAGTTAAAGTACAAGAGTTATTGCTTTTAAAAATACTTAAGTATTCAAAAGTACATGTTTTTAAAAAATACTTAAGTATTATAAATATTTACCTCCAAAAAAACAAATACTCAAGTAAAGTACAGGTACTCAAAAAATGTACTTAAGTACAGTACTCAAGTAAATGTATTAAATGTACTTCACTACTGTCCACCACTGGTAATATTTGACCAGGAGTTCTATACTTTGACTCAAGTACTGGGGTTGAGTACTTTGTCCACCACTGAATATTACTCGACTACAAATGAAAGATGCTCAGTCAAAATTTTACTTGAGCTAAAGTACTAGAGTTATTGCTTTTAAAAATGCTTAAGTATTCAAAAGTACATGTTTTTAAAAATATTTAAGTATTATAAATATTTACTTCCAAAAAAACAAATACTCAAGTAAAGTACAGATACTCAAAAAATGTACTTAAGTACAGTACTACACAATATTGTGATATTACATTTCTTCGCTGTGAGCAGTTGATTGGATGTATTATTGTCAAATTGCCTCTTACCTTCAGTCAGAGTGACGACAGCCAGCATCAGCACAAACACAGCCAGAGCAAGACGAGGAGCCGCCATCCTGAAGTACGCGTGTGTCTGTTTGTGTAGCAGTAGGTGAAAGTCTTAGTTGAGCTGTATGGGCCTGTTCTCTCTGCTGTGTGAACTCCATCTGCCGCCACACGTTTATATACTCAGAAGGCAGAAACTTTTGGGATTTGGCCATGACGTGTTCTGCGGAGTTTCTGTTCGTTTCAGTTCTCTAAATAGATTGACATTCACTGATAAACAATGAATGAGGAAGTTTTTTCATTTTTTTTTCTGGCGTGGTTTCCCTGTGAATTACACCTTGCTTGTTTGATGTTAATAAAAAATTTACAGTCATTTCAGTTTGTATCTTGTCTCAAACCTACCAAACAGATAAAATGACTTATAGTTAGAACACAATGATAACAGAAAAGAACAGTTTACCCTAGGTATTTGAGAGCAGTGTACTACTGTGAGCTAATGAATATAAAAGGAACAAACAACCAGTCCAACAAAATTATACTTATATATATATATTGTGTTATACAGTGTTTTTTGTGTGAAATCCCTGTCTGTTATACTCAACATTTTGTCTGACAATTTTCCAACCTGTCATTACGACATTAAATTATAGGACAGTCCAAATTATGTAAGTAATGATTTGTTTGACAATAGAACTTTACAATGGAAGTTAAACCAGTAAAACCAGTCTGGGGATTCTCAAGGGTTTTCTGCAGGATTCCCTCACACAATGACTATTATATCACCAACACAAGGATGTGGATTTCATTTTGACAGTTTGGACTGATTCAATGATTCCCGGAGGTTGGGACACCTGGTGGGGTCTCAAGATACATGATTAAGAGATTATAAGGGCACTCTGTTATTTTCTCAGACTGGGAAACACTCAGACAAAGCAGACATGATAGCAGTTTTTAAAAGATGATACCAGAATTTTTTGGGGGAATTTACATTTTCAAATAATCTTACAAGGCAAAATAATTTCTTACAGGCATTGTACATCATGGCCCCACAAAAATTGCAACAGACACTCTTTCAGCTGTTCTAGTCTCATAAATGTCATTAATAAGATATCAAAAGTCTGAAGAAATCCATATGAAGAAAGAATTAAAAAATACTGAACTGAGTAATGCCACAATTTCCCATTGTGCCCATGTTAAAATACAAGTAATGCATGACTTCTTGATTCTTCTGATGTACAAACCAGTGTGGTTAACCACACAGGGTTCAGTGCTTGTCCTCTCCACTGTGATATTTAAAGTGATATTTAAAGTGATATTTAAATGATTTTGCTTTAAATATTTATATGGATTAGTGCCAATATACAGTTGAGAACAAAATTATTAGCCCCCCTATGAAATTGATTTTTCAAATTTTTCCCAAGTGCTTTTTTTTTAAACAGAGCAAGGAATTTTCAACATATCTTTTCTAAACATAGTAGTTTTCTTTAGAAAGCATAAATTATTTCTAATTGCACACAATAACAGAATTATTTCAGAAAAAACAAAAATGACCAGGTTTAATATTATTAGCCCCCTTAAGAACTGGCCTTTTTATTGAGCCAACTTTGTAAGTTTGTAAAATCAAGTTAAAACTGAGGGTTATCTTCCAATTTACACACAGTATAAAAACTTCAGTAAGGGTTTGAGCTGTCACTTGAGAAAGCATCATGCCACAAACAAAAGAAATCAGTTTAGACTTGAGAAAAAGAATTGTTGATGCTCACAAAGCAGGAGAAGGACATACAAAGTTATCACAGCATTTCCAAGTGTCAAGAACTGGAGTGAAAAGTATCATCAAGAAATTCAAAGAGAGCCACACAGTACAGAACAAGTCTGGCAGAGGTAGGAAGTGAAAGATTTCAAAGACTCTGGAAAGAAAACTAGTGAGAGATGTGTCTAAAGACCCAGAACAACTGCCAAGACACTAGTGAATGACTTAGACAAGTCGGGATTGTAGTCTCAAAGAAGACAATCACTAGAGCCCTGCACAGGAATGGACTGTGAGGTTGTGAGACACCTTCAAGTCAGACTGAAGTATGCTGAGGACAACCTGGAGGAAGATATTGGAAGCATGTCCTTTGGTCAGATGAGATGAAAGTAGAGCTCTTTGGCCATAGAGATGTTGTTTATGTTTGGAGAAAGAAGGGAGAGGCACATAACCCAAAGAACACCGTCCCCACAGTGAAGCACGGTGGTGGGAGTATTATGCTGTGTGGATGCTTCAGTGCGTCTGGAACTGGGAATCTCGTCAAGGTGGAAGGAAGCTGGGTCTGGGTTGTCGCTTTGTCTTCCAACACTACAACGACCAAAAACATATATCACTCCTGGTGAAGAACTACCTCCAGAATTACTAAAGTGAACGTTATTGACTGGCCTGCACAAAGCCCTGACTTGAATCCCACTGAAAATCTGTGGGGTGAACATTTTCTCACAAAATGTCTGTACTAAAACAAGAATTTTTGGTACCATCATATTTAGTTTATTTCAAAACTTTCCCTTCATAAGATTCCCTCAGACTGTTTTCCTTTCCTCTCAAAGTGTGGGTCATTCTTTAAGAAAACCAAGTAAGTAGGTTCACCAGACATTATTTCATTTGAAAGACGTGTTATAAATGATCTTTTTAAAACAGTAAGGAAAAGGTGTATAAAACATTTGTTTCCAAAGAGAAGATACAAACTACAGCAGTATTCACTGTCAGATTGCAAACTGTAACAGGTGGGTTTTGTGTGAGAACCCCAGAACATCTGTATGAGGGCTTACTGTATGTCTGACTCATATTACTGATCTGTATTTTTAGCATTAGGGAGTCTAGTCATAGTAATCCTCTGTGGTCAGGCTTGATCCAGTCATATATGATGACACGCTGAAATGGATAAATACCCATTTCCTTAAATATGGTAGACAACAGTAGTGAAAAAATGAACATTTAAAACAGTGCAGAGATTTATTGGCAGAATATGGCAGCAATGGAATAAAAATATTCATGAATTTGTTTTCATTATTGTATAATCACCTGAAAATAAGAATCAATGTGTTGCTGTTACCTCAGACTGACCTGTTTAAATCTCCAGAACACAGTAGGAAGCGAAGAGTGAGACTCCACTCTCCACTGAGCTCCACTCAGCAAGGAAATGAAAGAGGGATGCGAGGAAAAGACGTGAGAAAGGAGGAGACGAAACTGAACTGAACTGAACTTTCCACAGCGTTAGTCCGAAGCGACGTCAATTACTGATTGCGTGTTACACAGCTGTATTAGCTGTCAGAGGGACTGCAGCTGAATGCCCATAGAAGCCTTTACTTATGAATAAATTCTAAAAACTTACAGTAGTCTTTAATTTTGGCATTTGTTTTAAAAATGTGGATCATTTAAACTTTCTTCTAAATCATCTAATATATGTATGGGTTTGTGTTGTTTGGTGATCACTCAAAAAAACCCAAAACAAAACAGTTAAAATCACCTTTATATCCTAAAGTGCCAGACACATCACGCACAGACTGACTGTCTGACTGATGTTTCATCATGTAACTGTGAGAACTGCGTAATTAAAATGATTTCATTGTGTTCAGGATAACATGCGTCATTAATATGGCACCGGTGTATCCTCGCTCTGAGCTCCTCCAGAAGCCTCCTCTCTCCTCACTCCTCATCTCCTACAGGTGCATTTAAGTGACTGGAAAATCCTTCATCATGGCAGAGTGGAAACGACTTCCGGGTCGCCGAAGGAGAGAGGGGAAGAGGAGGCAAAATTCACCGTAATGAAAAGCACCCAAGGTCTTGGCAATCTGCAAGCTCACCGCTAGATGACACTAAATCCTACACAATGGTCCTTTAATTTCAACACTTAGGGGCAGAGCATCAACCTGTGAACACAACTTTGGCAAATTATGATAGATAGACATCCAGCAGACATGGACTAATATAAGCATTCAAATAAAGTTTTGTTTCTGTCCACTTGCATAAATCCAGTAATCACCCTACCTTCACTCTGATCCACTAACAAACGCCTGAGTGAAATATTTTCAGCTGCTGATGCTCCACTGTGTTCACCAGCTAGTTGGTTGTTCTTAATATATCTGGAAAGGATGCTGATGAAAGTGGTGAGACTCAATGAAAACCGCAAAGTTGCAGGGCAAAACCAAAACAAATTGCTGAAAGATGCTAAAACAGCTGTGGAGTGGAAGGGAACTGTAGAGCCAAAAGATAATTCTCTGCTGGTTCATCGAAAGACCCCTTTACACATTACATATAGTCTTTTGACCCATTGTTCAAATAGAAAATATTGAGTGCTGCTGCTTTAAAGGACCAGTGTGTAATAATTACAGGAATTTATGTACATAAATGAGATATATTATATATAAGTATGTTATTTATTATTATCAATCAACGTAAACTCATAATCTATATGTTCCCGTTACTTTAGAAATAGCCATTTATAGTTACATACTGTCGGGTCGAGTTACGGAGATCATCATCCTGCGCCGTCTATGGCAGCGCAGAGCGGACAAACTGCACTAACAGTGAGTCTTGGGAAGCCCATGGCGACCTTACATAGACGCCGCAGCGTAAACATGGAAGTAGACGGGGAGGATAGACGCGGGTGATTGCTGGCAGACCATTTAGCGTTGTGAACCTTGACTGGCACAGTTTTGACAAATGGAGGATCAGACATACACTGTATCAGAACAAAAAGCAGCGGACAGTGAATCCCCGTCATCCAAAAAGCGGAGACGCAAAGAAAGTAAACGCAAGCATGACAGGAAACGGCAAAAACACAAATCAACATCGGCATAGCGTTTACACGATGGAAATCGTTTTCACAGTGACGCCGAGGTTGCCTGTT
Organism: Lutjanus erythropterus; assembly: GCF_056507025.1. Taxonomy (NCBI): domain Eukaryota; kingdom Metazoa; phylum Chordata; class Actinopteri; order Lutjaniformes; family Lutjanidae; genus Lutjanus; species Lutjanus erythropterus. The sequence continues at coordinate 12,059,380 of NC_139329.1, forward strand.
TTCTGCTGGACAGGTAATTCATCCTACACACATAATTGTAGTTTGTTGTGAGACAGCTTTCGCTCGCCATTTTGTCCGCTGACGGCCACCGTACTCTTGGTGAGAGAGGGGCGGTGTCGGGGTAAATCCTCTTAGTTGCAATCTAAGGTTTGAACGCTAGATGCCACTGAAAATCACACACTTCTCCTTTAATAGACCCTTTTTTTTTTCGCAGCAACCATTTTGACATGAATAGTAGTTTAAACACAGATGTTACCACTGATACTAATAATTAAGGTTCTGTTTCGTTCAGGTCAAACAGTGTCGGGGTGCTGTTATTGTGTATGTTGGCTCACTGGAAAGGCTCTGCTACACAGAATGAAATAGTACCTTAATAAGTATAGTGACACGTGTGTTTAACTTGTTATTTCATATCAACATGACTTCTGGCCACATCGTGGTCATGTAAAAAAATGACTCGAGTGGCTTTTAAAAAAGCTTAATTGAAATATGTTTTGGTTATCCGTACTAATACTGGAGAACAAACAACTATTTTCTTCTTTAATTGCATTGGAAATTCTTTGGGAAACTCAGTGCACTTTGAGTCTGTCTTGGTCTCGTGATTTTGTGTTTGCCATTTATGAGTGATCGGACTTTGGTTTCAGTGTGAGGGGAGTTTTTCACACTTGGCAGAGTACCGTATGTAAATTTTAGTGCTACATTTCCCCCTCTGTTCATCAAAAGCAGAAGAACTCCTTAAAAGCTTCTTTCACTTCCTCAAGCTGCTACTTACTGTCCTTTAAGAGAGACAAATAAAAGGTACTTTTAGGTCTGACCTTAAACCTTTAAGTCTGACATTTCAAATACCAGTCTCACTTAAGTGTCACAGACCAAGTGATACTCTTGCATAATGTGACTATGATATCATTTCATATTGTAAAAAAGAAAAAGACCTATACACAACCTACTCTAACTGAGAACTGCTAAGTTTCACTGAAGTTTCTCTTGAGTGAAACTTAGGGTCAACTACTGCTTCTGACCATCTGTAGCACTACATAGTATTAATGTCACCATCCGTTGTTTTACTGACTTTATATGAGGTTTGACTGCAGCCCAGTAAATTATTCCAAAACAAACAGAGCTCAAATAATGACACAGAGACACAGATAAAGAAGGAAAACTCCTTTGTTTTTCTTAAAAAAGCAGAAGAAAATAAGCAAGTTTGTTGAAGAAGCTTAGAAAGAGAAAAGCTATTGATCCCCCAGCCACATTACAGAGACCAAGCTAATGACCCCATCGAGAAACACCCCTCATCCAAAGAGAAAAAACAATTAAAAAAACATGAACATTTGAGACAAAGTACAGAAAATCAAACCAGAAAAGGAGAGCAAAGTGAGGCATCACTTCTACCGAGACTACAAGCCTGAAGCATTATTACAGTACATGCGGCTACAAAAGCTTAGAGCTCATCTCAGACTTGCTGCGCTCTGGTCACCTGCAGAATAATTCTGTCGTGAACATGATTTAGACACAAAAGGGACCGTGACTGGTTATAAAAATGTTTCAAAATACTTCAGGAATTCTCAAAACAGATGATTCTTAGCTATTGACCCACTGGTGACCTTACTATAGACACAAAGTAATGTATGAGTCCTGCCTAATTATCAGTTATAATGCATGAATTATCCAGAGGAAGAGGACCTGTTAATGTAAATTCGTGTGACTGCTCCATCATAGGCTTTATACAATGTAAACCAGTCAACAGAGTATAGCAAAGTGTTTGGATTCAGCACAGGGGAAACATAGATTATTCTGGTGTCTACGTTCTCATCACACAAGAAGTTAGATGACCATCAGGATAATCTAATTATTCCATTTATGACAATGATTTGAGGAAAGACTCAGGTGAGAAAAGGAGCCCGGTTGGGGTGTGTTCTCCCTGCTCGACCCCTTCAGGTCGGCCTGTGCTGTTCTTGTTCATGGTGTGGGCAGTGCAGGGGGGCTGTGTGGTGAGTGTGTAGCTTCACAGAGAAATAGAAATAATTGGGAGGGTATGACAGGTTACTTCTGGTTGCTTGATTATCATTGTCAGCAGTATCATGAAACAACGTCCCTCCGTGGAGAAACTAGACATTATGCTCCTGAATGGCTATATGATAGAGCCCAGACTTTTCAGTGACTCAGCAGCTAAGGTTGAAAATAATGACTTTAGGTGAGTGTAAAGTAACAAAAACACATAATTTACATTGACAGTGATTTCTTTCTTATAATGTAAAGTTAATAAATTAGACTGCTGCTTTGATCAGTAGTTTTACTGTCATACAGCCTGAGCTGCACTCCAGTTAGTGAGCGAGGAAGAAATTCTGTGCTGATTTTACAGTTTGTATTGTAAAGCTGTACTTTAGGTTGGGTAAAATTACTGACTATTACATATTGATGAACCCACAAGGGTTCTACAGAGTGTTTTAGTGTCTTTCAGTGAATTATTTCACTGCTTCGGTTCAGCCATTGGCATAAATAAAAATGCACAACCTGTCTCCATTTGCTTCCACTGTACAAAAATGTCACAAAAAGTCAGAATCTGTGCAGTTAGGGTCGGAGATTCGGTTTTGAGTTCCCGCCCATACAGCTGTTTGACTTTAATTAAAACCAAACTGATCAGAAAAATGAACATTTGAACAAATGTCAACGTGATAAAAAACTAACTAAAAAAAACAGAAACCATCTTTGGGAAACATTTATTTGACATGCACTGTTTTACTGTTTAGTTTGGCTCATGTCCCATCTACTAACATGGAGGGGGCAAGATTTGTGACATATACCGCAGCCAGCCACCAGGGGGTGATCAACATGTTTTGGCTTCACTTTTTTGGGGCTCTCATGTTGTCCATTTTCGTGTTTGTCAATGGTTCAGTCTCACTGCTCCCATTAACTCAGTTCCAAGTTGCAACAGGCAGCTGTTTTCCAATAATAGACAGACAAAGATAGAGACTGGCTAGTGAACACAGCGGAAGAGGCCAAAGAAGTAATAATACAGCTTTTAAATGTGTTTTGTTACATCCACTTAATTAATTTTTCTCGGCCTTAGACATCATGAAGAAGCTTGTGTACCATCTGCTGAGCTCATATTTCCTCTCATAATTAATTTAATGAGTGTCTAAGTGACTGAAATGTCAGGGTGCCACCACACAGCCTTCCTGAATTAGGGACAGGGCTCACCATGAACATAGACAGCAACATAAACCAAAGCACTTTGCCTTCACACCTTAAATCAGTCAATCAGCTTCTTTGTCCATCACTTTCTTCATTTGTTATAAAAAATATGCAAAAATACAAACACAGAACAACCAGAAAAACAAAATAGACTCCAAATTATAAAATTCATTATCTCCACGTTCCACCTTTTAAAAACTACATAAAGTACCATCATGATGATGTAGCGCGTTACACATATCCCATGGATGCTTACTGCATGTCTCTTCACACTTACTGATGAATTGTTCGGCAGTATTCAGGTGTTGTGTAATAGAATACAACAGTTTAAAGTAAAGGTAATTAAATAAGCGTTTACATCGGCTGCCACTGCCCCCCCCCCCCAAAAAAAACCCAGTACGTATTTACCCTAAGAGCAGATTCTCAGGAAAACTGTGGCACCTTTCTGTAACTCACTATAGACCTATAGTGTATTTACATGACTATTTACCAAGTAAATAACATATTCTAGCATTTGATCTCATTTGAAGTTCCCTCTAACCAGAGGAGTGGTAATTTTCAAAGGAACCTGACAAAGATACACTCTAAGAAAAACAAAACAGAACATGGTGAAACTTGAATAGAAAAAAAAAACACAGATACAAACCTTAATAATATGAAGAATATATTAGTCATAATAATGTGAGTCATAATGAGAGTGCCAGGTGACCTGTGGACTCATACTGTAGGAGAAAATGACAGTTGAACATACGAAAAAGAACAACCGATACGCTTCCTGCATTCACTCCCACATAGCGCTCACACACACATACACCACAGTGGGATGTGTACGCCTGAAACCACTGTCTCCGTAAACACATACTGTACTGTCCATCCCATATTAGCTGTCAGCGCGGTGTGTTCAGAGACACATCAGTTAGCACAAATTTTGTATTGAAAATATATAACATGATGAGCTGCCCAAACATACACATACATCTGTGTTGAAACTGACACTCGAAAAGCTCCTCTCTGGTACCAAGAAACAGACAGGCAGGTCAAAAACCATTGTAAACATTGTTCACCATGCAGACCATGGAAATCAAACAGCATCTGAAGTCCTAAACTGTTAATAATGATGAATAACACATGTTTTATTCAGAGAAACAGGGTTCTATATTATGGATCTTTTTGCACACATCTGTAGAAGAAATATACAACATGATTATGTAGTTGTCATCATCCATATGTTCCCAGTATGGTAGATCATTGGTCTGAAGGTCCATGCTAACACATTAGCATATATAGTGTTGAGTGGTAGAGAGGCTGCCATCACTTAAACCAACCCATCTTTTAAGGCCACATGTAAATTCTGTTTCTAGGGCTTCACTGTTAAACAATCACTATAACTGATGAAAGGATAAAGTTTTATTTACAATTCTATCTTTTTGGCCGGTTTTGCTGCAGCAGCATCACTTGGTCTGGACTGACCACTAGCTTATGGTGGCTAGTTTTAAATTACATTACTGCATTTTGCTGACTTTTTGAAACAAAACTTTTAAAACTGAAGAAGATGATGATTTAGGTTTAGACCTGCCTCCATGTTACTTTCTAAAATTTGAGGTAATGGTAGTGGCCCACCACTCAACATATGTTGACAGGTAGCACCATGGTCAACAGGTCTACAGGGGACACAAGGAGACTCTCTGAGCAGTTACACTGACTAAACACTGCCCTTTACAAAGTTTCAGTTCCTGTTTGACTCCATGGTCTGTGTGGATCTGTTACAGACTGGGAGTTGAATGTTAATTCTGAGCATTACAATGACTGAAAATGTTCCAAAGATTGTAATGTCTGCATGGGTGAGCATCTGTGGTGTTTTGTTGTCCAACCAGCAGCAGAATTCTGAAGGTGTGCTTAGACTGAACGTGAACTAAATTTTTGCCTTGCTTGACCGTTTTTGCATGTTATGTTTATCTACCTCAGACAATTTACAGACTGTACATATGTTAGCTGTAGCCAACTAGCAACAGACGTACAAGATATGACTTTTCTCAAATCTTCGATCTTCTTCAATCTGTTTGTGTTATTTTATGACAGACCTTCTCCTTTTATCTCTGTTTGTTCATAAAGCCTTGAGATAAATGCAAAGTTGTCTTTTGAGTTGAAACATTTGGGTGGATGTTTCTCGCCTCACTGTGCACTGCCCACAGTGAAATAACTGACTTGCGTCTTGGCAGTTTTAAAGTAAGATGACCAGATTTCAGACATGAAAACTGGGGTACATTTCCAGTTTGATGGTCAATATATACAAGAGGACTGTTTGGGCACTAATTGGGCACTAAGTAAGTTACTTTGTGAACTCATTAAGTCATAGTTTACAATACTATGTCTTCTTTCCTTTCCAATCTTCATTAATAAATTGTACACTATTAAAATAAAATCCTTAATAGATTCCTATTGCATGCTTGTTTTTTTTAATTTTATCTCAAAATTATTGTTTGGAATAATAAGTTGGCAGGCTTTGTATTCACATCTTTACCTCTCCTCTCTCACTCTTCTCTTCTTTAACACACAGTCCAAAACAGGGACATTTCCGGGGACAGCTCCCGCTGGGGACAGACCCCCAGAAACAGGAACTCTCCCTGATTAACATGAAATCCCGGATGTCTGGTCACCCTATTTGTTTGTTTGTTTTGCTTTCAGTCTGAACACACCTTACCTTTACGGATGTGTGTAGTTGTGTATTCTGTGCGTCTGAATTCGTAAGTGTTTGCACTTTGTGTATCTGTGGGTGGGCTGTCTTAATCTTTGGAACCGTTTATAATGTTACAAAATGTGTTGATGTAGTATACTTGGCATATTGTACAGGGTGAGCGCAGTCTTTAGGTCTTCAAAATGTGTGTGTATTATGAGGTTTTACAGTTGCGTCTCAATATGGCTGTTACCATTTTGATCCACTGGACAACTGATTGTGCTCATACCAAAAACTGGGCTGTAGAAGGTATTTTAGCTAGAGCACCAATCAGACATGCTTACAAGACAGTGGCGGCTCACTACCCACACAGTTACAGTGGTTTGTTAGCTGACAATATCTACTCTCTCAAAGAGTCACATGTGGTTCTTAGAGGAACTCCAATATGGCCTCCAGAGGGTGCGTTACGTCACCTGAAACCCCTCTGTACATTTTGTGTGTAGCTGTGTCCAGTATGCTTGTGTGGAAACTTTTATGTGTGTTACATGGAGTCTCACGTGCACAAATGTCACACTGGCATACAGTAAGTGTGTGTTTTCAGGGAAAAAGCTTCTCGACTCATCAAGCAGCCAGACTCAAGCAAGCAAGTGTATCAAGCCTCTATAATAATGTTGTAAACTGATACCGTTTCCCATCATGCATCAGCAAAACCTCATTTCCCACCATTCCAACAAAAAAAAGTCCTGTCTAATTTTCAACAGTCATGGCTGAAAACATGCTATAAGTGTTGCATTGCACCAATTTCATGTCCCTTTATACAATACCTCTTATTAGAAACATACCTTATAGTATTAAACAGGCATTTAAACTCCCTATAAAAAGTGGTGTGGCGACAATAGAAATCGTATTATATTACTTCTCTCCTTTTAGAAAGACTAGTTTAGTTTTTTTTTTGTTTGTTTTGTTTTTGTTTGTTTTTTTTAGAAAAAAAGACACTTGTTGAGGTTCCTGGGACCAACGTGGGAGCAGTGAGGTGAATGACTGAACTGACCAATTGCCTCTCAGGAAGGAGCACAACACAAGGACACAGACGGTCAGTGTAAAGGCCAGTCAGTAGATGTACGCTTCACTCTCATCACTTAAATGATGTGTTTTCATTTTGTACACAAACACTAAAGAATCCAACTGTCCCTGAAGGTAGAATCATAAAAAAAAAAAAAAAAAAAATCATACGCACACTAACAGCTAAAACAGATTTGAGGAAAGGAGTGTGTGTCAATTGGCTACATGAAACAATTCACTGTAAATAAAACCATCTGGATTCATTCAACAGGGAGTGTTGGAGGAGAAGAGTGGAGAGGCCAGGCGATAGTCAGCAGTCCAAATGTCCGTCAGTTGTGGTTGTGTGTTAGTGTGTGTGTGTGTGTGTGTGTGTGTAGGTGGTTTACCCAGGAAGATGAATACCTTTCTGGCTTTTTAAACTGAATTCCCCTGCTTATCTTTTCCCTCCAGACTCTTTCTCTTTCATATCACTCCTCTGCCGTCGCTCTCCTCTACCTTCTTTATATCCATTCATTCACCGAGCGCTCCCCCGGTGATTCATCCGTCCATTTCGCTGCCCCTTCAATCCCCTCGCAGGACTGCATTTTGTCTGTTTATCTGTAAACTCTTAGTCTCTTCCTCTCTTCCTGGTCATCTGTCACTCCTCCATGGCAGTATTTTAAAAAAGCTCAGGTGGTCAATCTAAGGCTCCTCTTCACCGGTGGAAACAGCCAACCGCATGGCCACAGACAGGTGGTCGGTGACACTGGCCAACTGGGTGACGAAACTGAACTCCTCAATTTCCTGCAGGAGAAGGAGAAGAGAAGTGTCATCAATCATCATGATCTAAACTTTTATTCTGTGGAACTTTAAAACTGAATTAAGTGATCTTTTTGGTCACTTGAAGGCCACGCACCTAACTGAAAACATTTCACATATCTCTGTGTAAAGTTGTTATTAGCAAAGGTGTTCACAAACAGTCACTCTTTTACTCACCCAGCAGACATAGATCAATATTAGCATTTAGCTTTTGTGTATCTGGTCAAATACGTCTAAAATACTCACTGTCCTGTTCTGTTTTATTTGGTCTCCACCAACCATTGACATACATAAAGATGGAAAACATGAGAGTTGCCAAAAAGTGAAGCCAAAACCTCTTGATTTTCAACCTGGTGGTTGGCTGCAGTATAGGTCACAAATTTTAGGACATGGACCAAACTATAACATCAAACTACACGTCAAATAAATCATGGTTTATGTCCTTTTAGGCACTTCTTCTCACGCTGATGCTTGTTAAAGTGTCTGTTATCTTGCAGTTGAGTTCACCGGCTGTATGGGCGCGACCTTCATACTGCAGCTCCAACCCTGATCACTACTGAGCAGAATCTGGCTCCAGAAACAGAGATGACCAGTGCAAGGTGGCTGGTTGTCTATCTTTATTTGTATCATTTGACATCTTTATATGTCACCAACTCCTGAGAAATATATATATCTATATACAGTATATCTCTTTAGCAGCTAAATGGCTGAAACCAAAAAACAATGAGCTAAAAACTTTTGTAGAACTGAGGAGAACTGCAGCGTTGGATGGACCTCTATACGTTTGTCAGTAACATCTGTCACAATACAATTAAAAAATAATAATTTTTAATGGTAAAAATATGAAAATAATGTTGTATACAAAGATTTAATGAATAGTTTATAACACAGTTATGTAGTTGTAGGCAGATATAAGTCTTAATCAGTGTATTTATGAACAACTATAACTCCTCCTGTGGGCCCCCAGAAGTGGTGGCTGGTGTATAAACAGAAAATGAATGACAATACAGTAAATCATAGTTGTAATAATATAAAATATGTCTTCACTGAACACGTTAGAATTATTGACTGACACTGTAAGTGAAACCCAAACAGTCAACAGAATAATTGCAGGAATTTTGTATAAAATAAGCCATTTGGATGAATTTTGAGCTGATTATTTCTTGTCAGTATCAAAGATAAGAGATGAGTTTTCCTGAAATTTTTAGGTACTTTTTATACACTCCTCTCTTTCTGTTACATATTCTTTGGCACGACCTTTAGAACAATTATGTACACATAGTAGACTTCACAATTTTCTTCTCCCAGTGCTTTACCATTGTTCTATTGGCTTGGTTGTTTAAGTGTGTACATTTCTGATGTAGGAAGAGGCTGATTAGCAGAGAGAGAAGGATCTGTGAATACAGTTTGTGTTAAGATATTCACTGCACTCTTATCCTGTGAGATTCTTTATACCTTAAATAATTATCTGAATTAATAGTGATATTGATTTTTTACCCCCACACAAATCAATTAAATAGTTTTCTTAGTTTCAAGAAAAACAGCCTTATAACTGTTGACAACTGCATTACTGTGTTATAAGGCATTTATTGAATATTTATCCACTGCTTATAAATGCTTAATGGGGTGTTGGATGGGGTTGGGTTCAGGCCTCAGTGTTCACAGACCTGGCTTTGTGCACACAGGCATCGTCATGTTGAAACAGGAGAGGGCTTTCCCCAAATAGTTTGAAAATTTGAATCACACTAAAATGTGTCATGTAGCATTTCCCTTTACTGGAACTAAGGGGACTTGTCCAAAATAGTACAAACAAACCCAGACCAAAAAGTATGAGGACAGGTGTATCTACATACTTATATATCACATTATTTTGATGCATCTTAATCTACCTTATGTTGATTTAATGGTAATGCTAATGTTAATGTTTGCTAATTTACTGTATAAGCATCAGTGGAATCAGCTTACTCAAGCAGAAAAACCAAATGAAATTGCTGAGTGTTCTCACGTGTTCTCCAAAAGTGAATAACATGTGTAAAGATATGCCATAGTGGTTTTAAGGGTTTTGAGGTTTGCTTAAGAGGAAGCAAAACAAAAATACATTTCAGCTGTTTCACTTGGTGAAAGTGACATATTACAGTAACTATATTCTGGCACAAGATGGCATCAGGCGGCTGTTTCCTGACACACAAAGAGTCAGACAGAGAGTAATGGAGAGAGAGATGTTCTGTGTAAATGATGTGATTTGGTTTTCCAATCCTCTCCAATCCCTCACACAGACAGACAGCCATGACAGTATTGTCCTCATTCCATTCCTTCCCACTTTGTTTTGTTGTGTTTCATTGTTCGCCTCTCTAGCTTTTCACAGTACCTCTTTAAATCTTTTTATCCTGTTAACAAGTCAAATGTTCTTCTGTGGTATGAGATCATTTAACTGCCTTTTAGTTATATTTCATGTCACGCGGGAAAAAAAAAAGACAACAGTTGACAAGTGTCTTGTTGCTAGGGAATGAATTAGGCAGAATACGCAGATCACTTCCCTGCTGACAAGAAAATGGCACACAATTCACTAGAGTTCTTGGACTAAGTTTTTGTAAATGGAAACAATAATTTCATCCCATTAGCAGTCTTACAACATTGATGTTTGATTCAGTGTAAGACTGAAAAATTTGCTGGAACAGGCTGCTGCACAGACCTCCATGTTGGATTTAAAGGACCGATTCAAAACCCATTTAGCTGTTTCTGTCCTCATACTGCATTTTATATATTGAAATATTTTGACCCTACTAATTGGAGTAGACCTGTTGAAACCTTTGCCATGTGTCATTAGTATTGTTTTAAAACAGTTACAAATATAACTAATGAAAATAAACTTGTTATTGGTTTAGAATTTCAGATTTCAGATTTTTTCTTTAAATCTTTACCCTTAAATGATTGGAATAGAGCAAGATCAGATCACTTGGTTTAACTGGTTAAAATCAGCATCCCTATTTTAAGGACTCACAAGTTGAGTACCATCAGTTAAGAATACATATAACTAAATCAACTGAATCAAAAAATAAAGTTGTCCTGTGGGCACCTTTCCAGCTAATTAATTGGCAGGCAGCCATGACAAACTCATATTATTTGTGTGAAGTTTATTCAAACAGACATGTCAGGCTACACTTTGGGAAATGTGTGTAAAATGATGCACACATCATCTAAAATATTTCCAGAAGACTTGGTTGTGAGATAAAGTCTGAGAGACAGCGTGGAACAAGTTAAACTGGTAGTTTGGACAATACACTTGTTTTATATGTTTCTACATCTGTCTGGTAAATGTAAAGCTGTGAACAATTTTCATGTGATCCTCAGCTAAACCGTACCAGTTTCCAGTCTGGCTGCAGGCCCTCATCGCTGTAGAGGATGTAGTCAATGCGACGTCCATTGCCCTTCAGTGGGATCTTCCTCCCCTTCTGACTGCTGGCGGGACACTGGCTCTTACTGGGAGGAAACACCAGGTACTCCTTCCTCCCCTCCTCGTTCTCCATCACTCTGACGGAAACATACAGGGTAGGAAAGGATCAGTCAACTGAAGTTTAGACAGGGACACAGGCAGACAGATACGCACAACAGAGGCTATATTTCCTGTGGTTACGCTGCCCGAGTCCAAATGCAGGTAATAAAACTTTAAGAGTTGTGAGACCTACAAATAAAACAATAAAATCAAGTGCCAGGGCAGCAAGGCCATCAATTAAAACAAAGATTGTAAGTCCATGGAAAACATGAGGATAATTAAGGATGATTTTATTTGACATGAATGAATGAAATGGATTTTAGTTTGAATAGACCTAAATACATTTAAAAACATGTTTATTCCACTTTTTTTTTTTTTTGATTGTTATCAACAAATGACTAATATTCAAACAAACTCTGAGTGAGAAGTTCATACTTGCTTAATGCTTAACCCTGGACTAATCAGAGCCACTGGACTGAAATGGGGACGGGGAGTCAGTTGGACGAACATTAGGTTTGTTAGCATTAATGTTACAAACATTAGGCTATAATACTTCTTAGGCACGTAACACTTCTTAGGCCACGGCGTCAGCAAAGTCTACGTAACGATACAAGCAATGCAAAACATGTTGAGTTTCTTGTCTTACTTATTTATCAAACTATAAGTCATAAATAGCTCAGGGGTTTTCCTGCGGTTCATAGCAGGCTAGATATGGAACCCACAACTAGTTATTTGCATAGTGTTTCACATGATGTTGCCCAATAAGGATTCAAATTGTCAACAAAAGACACTGGTATTTAAAAAAAAAATATTGACAGAAAAGAAGCAGAGGAGGAGGAGGGCAGTACATTTTTGAGGAGCAAAGGGCCAAACTGAGGGGGCCTCCATGAAATTCCTGCCACGGCCATGACTGTTTTAGTTTTCAAGTTTTAGATCTTGAATGATTCTTTTTTCATCAGAAAGCCTTTTGTTGGGTTTAAGTCAAGGTTAGGGTTAAAATTAAGGCTGGGCTAGACCTGTGGCTGTGGTAGAGCTGGACAAATGTGTGTGTGTGTGTGTTTAAGCGACGGGAACGACTTACTTTTGTAAACTTTCAGGTGAACTGACCTCGTCGTCATAAAGGCCACTGGGATCCAGTAAAGTACCTGTTGAATGACACAGTGAAATGCATAACTACCCCTCACTGACAGTCATGATAGAGACAATAAGAGAAGAATCATTCTTATACTTTCTCTCATGTTGGTGACACAATATAGCTAATATCACACAAGTGCTGTTTTAAGGGTGTGAAAGCGGTGGTGGAGGTCTGGGTCACCAACTTCATCACCAACAGTCATTAATCCTTTCTGAAGTGATTGACCAGATGAGCAGAAGTCTAAAAATTAACTTAATTTCCTTCAGTTTCAAGTCCCTATTTTACCCACTGGCTGTTCTCACGACTGAACAGCACCAAACCTCCGTGTCGTGCTCTCAGAGATGAAACGCGAGGCGTGTGATTGAAATCTAGGTCATGTTTTGAGCATTTGTTAGGACAAACATTCAGAAGCAACCGTTCATCTCCTCTCTATGTTTTTCATTTGCAGCAGTGTACCTGCAAACTATTATTTCTGTGCCCTGTTTATTGATCCAGTGTATGCTTTACAAACCTCCCCCTCACTGTTATGACCAGCTTCTCCCTTCAAGTATGGCTATTCTAAAAGCAGAACTTGGCGTCTGTCAGTGTGGTAAAGGAAGTGTCAGCACACCTTGTTCTGAGACCATATATCTCCACCTTTATGGCTGATCCACTGTCATCAAGCGGTGAAATACAGCCAGAGAGAGGCAGGTGCTCAGAGATGCTTTAAACAATAAGGACGTGAGGCTGGATAATGTGTTGAAAATGTCCAATATGAAGAGAGCGGCACTCTGAAGTTACTCCAGTCATTTCACAAGAGTTGGCGTCTGACGCACAGCCGGCTCTTTTCACACAAGTCTAAGAGCAGGTTTTGGAATATCGAAACAAAGATGGTGAGGTGTTAGACACACTCACACACACAGACTGACTGCTGCCTGTCTGCTGTGCTGAGCTGTCGTCTGCACGCTGCTCGTTTGGGAAATGACATACATGAGATTCCTTCTTTCAGGTGGATAACGTGTCTCCAGTTTCCCTGTCTTCATAAATTCTAGCATCACAAACAAGGTGTGGTATACATGTGGGGAAGAAAATAGACACTTTTTTCACACCAAAATTGACCACACTTCAAGTTCTTCACAAAATAGGGTAGACTGGGGACAGCTGTAACTGGGGACGGTTGTAAAAATCCTTATTTCTCTGTTCTCCCTTGACCTTGATCCATTGGTTTTCTCCTTTTACTGTTGTATTTATTGTTGTTTTTGGTTTTGCCATCTGTCTCTTAATACCTTAATTATTTATAAATCATGTATCTTACATTTGAATTTGAAATATGCTATATAAATATAATATCTTCTTCCTCTTACTGTTATATGTTGGGGACAATAAGTTGTTGCAGCCTTCCTTAAGTTAAGCAGCCATATCAAGACAGACCACAGTATTTTTCAGTGTAAACTAGTCATTGTTGCAGTTTTGTACAAGAAATACATGTTTAATAAGATTGTCGCATTGAAAATCATTCCTTTCTTCCTGTCTCACACTGAAATATAGAACAGCATCTTTAATATTTGCTCACTGAGTCAAGGTAGATCTACGTTCTGCACAAAAACAAACCAAACTCAATAACTGATATTTAGTAAATATAAATAAATAAATGAGACAAAAGCAAAAGTTATTTACTGAAATTTTATGTATTTTCAACAAGTTGCAACCTACCCTTGATTATTTTGCAGGATTGGGGTCAGTTGCAACATGACTTCTTTCAGTCAAATAAATATTGTAAACGATAAGTCATATGTAATAATTAAATGTTATAGGTATTTAGTAGGGATGCATGATGAGGATTTACAACAACTGATAAGTACCTGTTTCTCATTCCCAATACCAAAATGATCCGTATGCCAAAGTTAGTTGATTTAATATTCCACAGATGTTACAGAGCTGAACTGACATGACTAATACAACAAAAACAAAGAACAGTTCTGACTCTTCAAATATTCATTTATGTTTTTTAAAGTCAGCCCAATATCGACCAACAATTTATCAACCCTTATATTTATTGTGCATGCCAGTTTACCAGACAAATGGTTGGTTGGTCTAGTCCAAATAGGCTCTGAGTAAGTGAGAAAAATGCAGAAAGTGTTGCTACCGTCCCCCGTCTTTCCTACATGGGAAGCCACAGTTAGTGTACTTGTTGGCTTTTTGGTTTGTGCTTGACATGTTTAATCTGCCATCAAACACGAAATCAAAGGAAATCACCAAAAGAAGCATATCAGTTGTGAGAAGAGTTGATTTTTACTGAATCCTTTCATTTTCACAGCTTCAGTTGTGTGATACTTCCATGTCACTGCTGTTTAATGAGGGGGTCCTGGGCTAGCCGTAATTCCCATGTGCTTTGAATGCAGCACAGGCCCTGCAGGTTGCCTGTGTGTTTTTGGCAGGCTGGGTGGTCAGCAGTGGGGGACTCCAGCAGCACATTTCATAAAATCTACCATCACACCGTCAGTAGTACAGGATCTGACAGTGGCTGTCAGCCTGGCTCTCTGCCTGCCTTTTTTGGCTTGACATTGTATTCATTTAGGTTTAATCTCCTTTGGATAAGCTTTATGAAATGGGATAATCTTTCCTGCCTTTCTTTCATTGATTCATTGATCCATTCTCCTTGTCTTTCCTCCCTCTTCCCCTCCTGTCCATTACCGACCAAACTGGAGACGCAGATCTGTTTCCCTGGTTCGCCGCGCAAAATGTCCCTGTCCAAATAAATAAGCTCCTCTCTAAATGAGCCCTTTCTCTCCGTCCTGCCCACACTGTCCCTGAAATACCGCTGGCCTAAATAACGCTTCACATCCAGACCAAAACCCTCCAGTCTTTACGTCACTAATGCCCATGTATCAGCACGCTGTACTGGGTGTATTTTAATTCACACAGTGGGTGCATCCTGATTTAGCCAGACGGAGCCAGATTATAGTCTGCTCTGCTCTGCATACACTATATGGATCACCAGAGGTTATGAGTGTATAGCTTAATGTATTTCTAATTTAGTTTTTGATGATTAGTTTGGACGATGACATGTATTTTCTAAAGTTTTTCATCTGTGAATACATGCACGTATTCAGTGTTTATGAACACAGAGGACTACAGTATATGTGATTTCTGACTGTGTCACTAGAGGGACGTGATTCTGCTGATGTGAATTTGTATACGTGTGTGTGTGTGTGTGTGTGTATGTGTTGTTACCCAGAGCCCATGGTTTGTCCTCCCCTGGCCCTAGGCGACATGGGTCCTTGTATTGAGTAAAAAGTGCATGCTGCTGCTCCAGCTTGTCCTCTGGAAAAAAAAAAAACACAGCAGCACACATAAAGTTCAGTTTAACACAAACATTCACAGTTTTAGTCAATATGTTACAAGAGAGTAACACATTCCTGATGCTTATTTTAAAGATGTTTCCTGAGACACTGCCGGGGAACAGGGAGAAATAAGTGAGTAAGTATGAAGGATCAAGAAACCAAAGATTGTGGAGCTGTCAGATAAGTTAATATATACTTCCACCCTTCACAAATTCTTCATACCTAAAACACCTGAAAAGAAGGCCTCTGTTTTTTGTATTGATTTTAGTTTTGTATTTTTCCACTATCATTCTATCATTTTATCAAGAACTTTTTAAATACTTCTACATGATGTAAATAGTGTGGGCACTTTTTGATTCTGATTGTCTGGAAGGTTTTGATTAACATTTAGTATCTGGACAGTGACTGCTTAGCTTTGATGCATGTCTTTTGACATAGTTAAGAAAGAAAGTTAATGACTTATTTTTAGTAACTGTGATGTTAATTTTGTATCTAAAACAAAAATAATTGTGCTTATTTGTTGGAAAACAATAATGTTATTATTTTATATACTTCTTAATGTAGTACATTGTACATATGTGTACATATTGTTCATATTATATTTATTTTCTATTTTCTTATTCTATTCTATTCTATTTTATTATAATTCTTATAATTATGTATTGTTGTATTCTTGAATGGGGGCATCAGTAAAGTGACCAATTTCCCCTCAGGGATAATTATTTCAGTATTTTTGATTCTGTATTGTGTTGCTGATGAGTCATCTGTACAC
Organism: Lutjanus erythropterus; assembly: GCF_056507025.1. Classification (NCBI taxonomy): domain Eukaryota; kingdom Metazoa; phylum Chordata; class Actinopteri; order Lutjaniformes; family Lutjanidae; genus Lutjanus; species Lutjanus erythropterus. Next base: position 12,075,829 of record NC_139329.1, read on the forward strand.
CGCACAGTGCTTCACCATCAAGCTTTTGCATTAATGCTAAATATATTAATATTTCATAAGTTTCCACTGTCAACACCCTGGCACCATGCAACCTTCCTGTGTTACAGCTATAAGAGGGCCTTTATACTGTGTACTTGAATTATACATTACAGATAAGTATTCAGTGATTCTTTCATTTTATAGGTCACCATGGTGGAGGAGATATTGTGAGATAAAACCTCCATTACTCTGGCACGTGAATGGATTGACACAAAATGAAATGTTTAAAATATATTGATTTAGCTGTGACACCTGCGTACCTGAAGAGCAGTTATCAAAGTTGAGGTCTCCCAAGATGACGTCAAAGGCCACCAGGTCTTCCAGCACCTTCTCTCCTGCAGGTGGCTGGGATGAGGATTGGCGAAACTCGGCGCCCCATTGGAGCAACAGGTCCAGCTGCTCACAGCGTACGGATGCATCACCTGGTAGACAGGGCAGTGTGTGTGTGTGTGTGTGTGTGTGTGTGTAGAGACCGTGAGAGAAAACAGGGAAAAGGGAGAGAAGAAGCAAATTAATACAAAGTGTCTGCCATGAAGTCACCCAGGCATGTCTGAATGAAACTGACCTGAACTGATCTACAAAAGAGGGAGTAGCTCCAAATACTGTTGAGTTATGTTTGCTGGATGTGTACAAAAGTAAATATTCACTAACATCATAGCCTTAACAACTGTATAAGATGATACTATGTTGTGTTTACACCTTGTTGCCCCCAAGTGGCCAAAAACATCAATTAAAGGATTTCTTTAGGAATCATTTTCTGATGACTTAATAAAAAAAATGAGATATATTCAGTATGTAATTGTATGTATACAGTTTCGTTGTTTATTTATTATGTTACTAATATTAGTGACATAATATGAAGTCACTTTTGGTGCTATTTTGCTTTGGCTGTGTTTCTTCTCTCCACTCCTGCCAGTAAATCTGATAAATAGGAGCTGGAGAGAGGAGGGAGGAGGTGAATAGAGGGAGGCGGGAGGTGAGAGTGTGAGAAAGAAATAACAGCTGAATAGTGGAGAGTGTGAGAAACAAAGAGGTGTTAAGATACTGGTGAGTGAGTAGGTGGCTTTAGCTTTGGCTTTGATTACTCTCAGCTCCAGCTCAAGTACATGTGAAATGTAATGTTTTTTGTTTTTTTGTTTTTTTTTGTTTTACTGGATCACTTAGAGATAGATGGAGCTAGGGGCTGTGGGGGCGTGTTTGCTGTAGATTTTGTCTGTGTGTGTGTGTGTGTGTGTGTGTGTGTATGCATACTTGTTTTTTCAGCTTGGCTTGCTGTGTGTGAAAACTCGTGCGTAAGGAAACTTGCCCGGAAAAATTGGATGTACTGAAGAATATAATTATATATGTATTTCTAACTCAACAAAAAGTGCCAAACTAATGAGTATGATTAGTTATTCAGTCCAGGCTCTGACTATCTACACCTAATATGATGTAAGACTCTTGTTCCAAAGTCTCCTCCAAATCCAGATGAGCAATGCTGCCTTCTTTTGTTCATCTTTGGAAGGTTCTACCTGGTTAAATGCGCATACTTGTTGTCTTTGTCAATTTATGGATTTGGGACTTTTTGTGTTTAAAAGCAGGAAGTCACCGTTGAACAGTCAACAAAGTGGGGAATACCAGTGGGGAATCTGGACAATTTCACATGATGTGAGAAATATGCAATGTAGTAATGGACTATTGATCCATATTTGATCAGTGCTGTCTAGTTTGACAGTTTGATCTAAGGTTAATGAGCCCTGTGTGTTGTACTGGACAGACTCACAGCAAATGACCTGTTAGTCACATAGTAGCTCAGCCCTAGTATACCCTGCTTTATCATCTATTGTACTCTAAATAGACCATAATTTACTATATGAACATTATAGTGTATTGAAGAAGATTCAAAACTAGCAATTGAGACCATAAACCCATTAGGAAACTGTTTACTGAGGTCATAAATCAAGTGAGAAGTAAGCTCATTTTCTCATAAGACTCTATTCAGTCAGACTACTTTTTGCAGCCATCAGAGGTGCCCCCTGCTGTTCATTAGAAAGAATGCAGGTTTAAGGCACTTCCACGTTGGCTTCACTCTTCAGGCCCAGAAGCTCCATCCATTTTTTCTTCAGAATTGACAGAAATGGACTGACATGATTAGATGTCAGGCTGACTTTTGTAGTGAAACGGCAATGCAGTCTGATTATCAGGTTTGTGGAGAACACAGTCTGAACACAGTCCTACTTTTCTCAAAGAAGGCAGTCTGAGATACAACTTTTATTTCTACCAAATTTGCTTTATTTTTTAGGTTGAAAGGCCAGTGAAGCAGCCCTAATTGTACCCTATTTCACATTTTATATTGTTAAACTTATATTTCCATGCATATCATACTGTATGGAAGCACAGGGAAATACATTAAAAACAAATTCAAATCCAATGTTACACTACAAAAGAGAGCCTGAAGAGTTGTAAACAAAAGGATTTACAAAGAACCTATAAACCCAATCAAATCAAAGACTTGGTAGATCTTAAAACAGTACAGATGATGTGTAAAGTCAAAAACAAATTTCAATATTCAGTATTTCAGTTATACATACAGTATGTAAGTTCTGATGCTAGGGTCTCTTTCACATTAAAACAATAACAAAAGACGTAGTTTGAAGAAATCTGAAGTAGCGCAGGATCATGGGAGTTGATTTCTTCATTGTTAAAAACCACCATCGCAGATGAAAATCTATCTAACATGTCTCAGACAGAAATCGTGTTCATGGACGAGGTAGTATTAAGGTTTTATTCACCTTATATTTAGTCACATTTGCCAACTTCCTTCCTCACTCTGTGACGTTTCTGATGTTTCCTGTGTTTTCTGTGAAATTACAACAACTAGCGACTAATACTTGTAGGAATTTAATACTGTGAATTTAAATATATGTTGAAAATAATTTTCCACAATGTTTTTCAACAATTTCAATTAGGTTTTGTATTTAAATATAATACACTGTAGCTCCTTTATACAATGCTGTATTCAGTGTTGTTGTGGAAGTTCACACTTAAAAAGAGCTAGCTCAAAATGAAACCTAAAATGAACTAGTTAAAGTTAGTTTAAATTTTTTTTTTTTTTTTAGATAGAAACTCCCACCAGGGACACTACACTGTATAATTACATCTCATGCAATATTCATGTTTCTGTATTAAAACATTGATATTGAATGGCCAGGATTACCTGTCTTTAGTTATGAACAACAATTTACAGCAATCTGATAAAGTTTTAAACTTACAGATCCTTCTGTCCTTCTGTCCTTCTGTCCTAAGTTTTTGTATCACTTCAACATTTCCGTCCATGTTCGCCTGCTCTTTCTCTCTCTCTGCTGAGATCACACTCAGCTGATGATGTGAGCGCTGTTATTGAACCCAGGAGTGAACATCACTCACGTTCATGGTCAGTGATTGCAAACCGATTTATCCAGTTCAATGTTCACCAAAAATCTTAGCACTTTCAATGAACGCTGTTCTTTTAGTGCATTCGTGCGCAACACTGGCTGTTATTATTATTTACAGACTGAAATACATTTACTACTTTGGCCTCTACAACTGATGCTACTAGTGAATCAGACATTTCTATGTTTCTTCTTCTCCTACACACCTGCCCTGACAGCTTCTCAGGTGTGTAAAAGCTTTCTTGACTGTGTACAACTCCTTCCTCTCAGAAAAGAATCAGGTCTCTGTGCTCCTCCCCCTTTTTTCCTCCTCGTTTTCTCCCCCACTCCCCTCCATTTGCCCCTCCCCCCTCCCACCCCAAAGGCTTTATATTTGATGTATCTTTAGAAACAGCCCTGGCACTGCTATATTTAGACCTGCGAGAAGCGTAGGAGGAGCCCAGAATAGCAGGCAAAAGGGGGAGACGTGTCGTTGGTAAAAAATGAGGGAGGCATCGACCGGAGGCTTTAAATAGGGCTGTGACGCCTTAAACAGCTTGAGTCAGTCTCCATGGGAACAGCAGGAGGAGGCACGCTGGGGTTTTGATGCGCTCATTTATCTAGCTATCTGGATATACAAACACACATGCACAAACAGGGCTGTGTGTGTAGCTGGATGGTTGTAAATGTCTGGCACACACACACACACACACACACACACACACACACACACACACACGCACACGCACACACACACAGAGCTAAGATGTTCTCTATTCTTTGTAGAAAACAGCCTTGAAGTAAAAGGAGATGTCATGCAAATCATATAAATACATTTACGTGGACACATGCATGCAGACAGCTGTACGCCAAGCGACTGTACCTTCTATGGCATGGAGGTGCGTACATGTGACATATCCCACAACCCTTTGCTCCTGATGAGAGGTGCCCACGTGAACCTGCGGGGAAGCAGAGACAAACACGACATGGTGTCACTCAGCTGCGTTCAAACGAGCGACATCAAAGGCCGCTTAACAAAGTGTGTTTGCGTATGTAAAGCATGGCAGGTAACTACAGTGCCAATTAGATCATACAAGGCAAGGTGAAACTTTATTGATCCCTGAGAGGAGACAGCATCATTACAACAGTCATTTAACAGCAGCAGTTTGGTGGTGCTACATCACAGCAGCGGGCCAAGAAAAAGAATGAAACATACAGTATGTGTCATATGAACCCTGCATTTACCAAGGGAAAAAAATAACTGAGAAGTAATTGTGTAATTCAACTCAGATTTCTGTATCTTGTAATTATGACTCACCTGCTCATAATTAGTGGATCTGTATCTCATAATTTCAAGGACCATCAAAATTATGATGTCCCTATGCAGTAATAATTATTCCGTCATTTTAAGAATCATGAAATCTTATAATTACTATTTTGCAATGATAAGATCTCATCTTGCCAAAATCCAGCAATAATTACATGATGTCAGAATTATGAGATAAAATTGTTGACACTTTGACAATCGATATCCCATAAGTGCATAATCTCATAATTTGTAGTAATAATGATAATAATAATGATAATAGAATTTATTATAAGATATTGTGTCCAACTTGTTTTTCTTTGCTGTATGCAGAATGGTTCTGTAAAGCATGCACAGTATCATATCAAAAAAATCAGGTGTCAGATTAGAGGGATATGAAAATATGGAGCAACCACCACACAAAGCGTGTGAAAAGTTATATGTATTAGGTGTAGTATACAAGTACGTTTAAATTACAGACGCATACATAACAAAAGTTTGAGGATGTACATATTTAAAATGTATATGTATTTTTTAAAAACTGATGTGTTTGCCTGCTCTTACTCCACACTGATTGTACCCTGATAGCTGATTGCAGGCTGCTGCAGCTGGAACATTAGCATGTCTTTTGCTGCAGTTGACTGATGTTGCTATAAAAAGGCCAGATGCAGTGAGCATCGCTGGAAACCTGCGGTCTGCTGTGAGCCCCGTTGTCTCTACTGATTAGCATCCAACATCCAGATACAGCATTCGCCTCTTCAGTTTCAGACATACGGTAGCACTTATTATTATTAATATCAATTATAAAACAACTGGCCTACAGAAATATCCTATCTAACTTTATAATTATGCCTCTGTTTCTAGTCCTCATGACTCTTTCTCTGCACATTACAAAGATCACATGTCACTCAAACAGTATCCATTTTAGTCTTGTCTCTGGGTTTCCTGTTAATTGAGCTTGGGTTTATTCATTTTGGGTTTATGTTCAGTGTTTTATGTATTGTCTATCACTGCTAATGCTAAATACCCAGTTGTTCTCTTGTGGAAGAGATATAAAACACATCACTTGGAAGGACTGCAAAGGCGGTCAGTTGGCCCACGCACTTTGGTCAGGACTGAAATATCTCAACAACTACTGATGGTTGGCCACGAAAGTTTTGTACAGACATTCAGGATTCCCACAGAATGATCTCACTGACTTTTCCTCTAACGCTGCCATGAGCTTGACATTTGAGGTTGTGAGTGAAATGTCTCAACAAATGGTATATAGGGAGATTTGTAACGGAAATTCATGTCACCTTCATGATGAATTGTACTATTTATAACTAGTGCTAATTATTAGATGTTAGCATCCAAGCCACTGAACTAAGATGGAGAATATGGTAGACATTACAACTGCTCTACGAAGCAAGATCAGTGCAATGTATGTTGACTCTAAAGCCAGCATTTTCAATGTCATGAAGGTGGCTCCACCTGGGCAGAGTTTCAGATAAATCAGGTCTAAAATGCACCACTCTTCAACTAATTATTTTACTGACGATGTTCTTTATGAGCGATAGAGATTCTCAGCTCAGGGAAAGATGTTGTATATGCAAACATGTTGAGCTGTAATTCAGTAATGTCACTGAACGAAGCTGTGTAATGTCATTACAGCAGTGCAAACTGTATGCAGTAACCTGTAACCTGAAGAAGAAAGCCTGGGTTAACAAAACAAGTTGATAATCACCGTCGTGATACTCATTTTATCTGACTGGGGTTTTAGGTTTTATCAAGCCAGCTAACGCAAAAAAAGCCTGCCTGTGTTGAGCTTCCTTTAGAGGACTTAGCATTAACATGTTAGCATTAGCATTGTGAGCATGTTAGTATGCTGAGATTAGCATTTAGCTTAATGCACTGTTGTTTCTAAGTTCAACCTGGTTTATGATTCCTAGTCCTGGAATACAACACTGGATTTTGGACAGTAGATCTAGTAGATAATTAGTGATTAGTACCTCAAAATTTCAGGGCTTTTATCACATAGACAAATTCCGAATTGCTGATATTGTATCAACAGAAAATAACAAGCAGAAAAAAACCCTTTCCTATATAAAACTGTGTTGGTTATTATTTGAAGGAAGAAAAAATGTTGTGTTTTCCCCCTCTGACATTTGCAGTCTTGACATTTTCTGCTGCATTATGAATGGTCTGCCATGGTCTCAGGGGCATGGAACATTTTTTATCAACAGGGAAAAAAATGTCAGCTATTGATCACTGTATACAAAAGAAAAAATGCAGGTATGGCTCTCCACACTAATACAATCTGCAGCAACTTGTTGTATTGTTGTATTGCTCTATTAAAACAATTAGTTGGATTAGTCTGTGCCGTTCATAAATGCACCATGAAGATAGTTTATTGTTGTCTCTCCATCCTAGGATGTCAAATATCGATGTTTTGGGTGGGAACAGTGTCCTGAGCACAACAAAGTGATGACAAAATACAGACAAAGAGCAGAGTCTGTGCAGATACAGACACCTCTGTGGGTCATACATGATAATTGAAAGGGACTGTCCTTTATATGACTCGAAAAATGTGGGATATTATGTCAAACAAGAACATATTTGCATTGTTGTGACTTTACACCTTTGGAGAAAAGTAGCCTAATTAGCAAAACTAAGAGAACTTAAGAGAGTAGATGACAAAACTCCATTTGATTGTAGTTTTATAATTGTGTTATTTGAAAGGTTTTAATACATGATTGAAATGAGTGAGTGACATTCTGTAAAAGAGCTACATTTACTTAATGACCATGAGCTAAACACACAGCTGAAGATTTTACTTTTTCAGCATGTCCTCACACACTTTATGCATTTTTCAGTGCATCTTCCCGACCTCAATTTCTCCATTCCCACAGCAGCAGAGTGTGAGCAAAGCTGCAATGAATTGAGCATCATTGGAGATTTAATCAGACACCTCGAGCATCAGTGTTGAGAAGTCCTTCAGCAACACAGAAATAAGACACAGAGCGAGGCTGAGGCTGGCTGCTCTGAAGTGCCGGTGGGTGGATGCAGACTGATGAGGAGGAGGAGGAATAAAGGATTGCAAAGAAAGTGAGATGGTGATTGTGGGGTGGTTAGTTTAAAGTGGGAAGGCGTCTGGGTGGAGTAGGTCTATAACAAGACAGAATACACCCTGTCAGAGGCCTGCTCAGCTACTGCTATAAATATATGTATCTATACTGTATATTGTTGCAACTAAGTTAACAGTTAATGAAAGCTGTTGCATTTTCTGTTCGAAAAGCTTGCATGCTGGCATGTTTTTTTTGCCAGTATTATTCCTCTGACAAATAAGACAATATGACTTTCACCTGTGTTTTTAATTTTTGTACTGAACAGGAGGAAAGCTAGCCTTTGTAGAGTCTGCATAGTTCTTAATGTGTGTGTATAGATGTTTGTTTTATCAGTTTTATTAAACTATTCCCTTCTAAAATTGTATGTTTGCACAATTATGGCAAACATCATCGATTAAAGTGAACATAGCACGATATAGTGGATGTGCATTTGTTTACTTGGGAGCACAATAAGTTGTAAACACAATGACATATCATCTCCTTAAAAAGTTGTTATGCAAAACAAGTTAGAAAGCAGTTGCCTACTTCTGTATCCAGCATACACGGAGCAACATTAGTATTCATCTGAAGTTTTGCCTCGAGAAGAATCAAAGTTTAATGGCTCATTTATGCTCCTTTTACATATGAAAATAAATTTGTTCATTTTAAATGATGTAACCATCATTGCCCGGATACCTCCATGAGTCCTTTACACCGGCATGGATGTTAGGTGATACATTCACCAGAGGACACCCAGAGTAAAAAGTTACCCCAAGGAAGGTGAAGAGTCAAAAGTTTCTGACAACGACAACCAAGATGACATTGCAGGAGGTTGGGTAACACTTCTTCGTTGTATCCTGTTATTGTGTTTCAGTTGAACTATGGCTTCCCTGCCTGCACAGCTACTGGTCGCACTGCCCTGTTTGGTCTGTTTGATCCGTGTCCATAAGCTTTCAAAAAAAGTGCAGAAATACTGACAAAGTGAACTCAGGGTAGATACAAAAGACTCCATCTGTATCCATATGTGTATCTAACATAGAGCATGAATGAGCCTTAATATTCATTCTCTAGTGACACCATTGACCTTACATATAATGATCTGATGTGTTGCTCATCTCCAGCTCTAAAGCTTTGTCATATTCTCAAATGAAGGAGGGTGAGTAAAACGTTAAAGCTCATCTGGTCTGGTCAAAAACAGAAAATAATGTCAAGAAAAAAGATGATGACGATGATTTTGGTTGCTCACCAGTCCTTAACTTCTACCTCCAGTGACTTGTTTTGCAGAGACTTGTTGGGCTTGCTTGTGACTTGTTGTGCATGCTTTTGTGTGACGCTCTCATTCAGTCAAATTAATTTAGTCAAATTTAAAATAAATCCATGCCTGCTATTATGAAAAAAGAACTCAGCATTTATCTCTCTGGTGAATTAACCACAAAGCCTCCCTCTGAGGAGGGGATTTTCATTTAGACAAATGGAAAGTGATTGCCAATAATGGGATGGCTGTTTTGGCTTGGTATCTGTGTAGAGCTCCAAATAAAAAAAATCCTAAAAGCCACAATAAAGCATTAGCTTAATTAGCTTAACTTTAATACTAAACACAAAGCTCACATCGTGGACTAGAGTACAGTAAATACACCTTACAGCAAAGACCATACATTTCCCTACAAAGATTTGAGGCACTAATGCAATTAGTCTTAATGGAATGAGTGTTTTGTGAGAATAGGTTAGAAGAGCAGGAAAAATATGAGTCCAATTTTGTTAAACGCACTCTCAGATGATACATTAACTTTTCTAATAGTGTTGCATAAGATGTGAGTCAAGTAAAGATTTGGGAGACTGTGTTGCTTTGCTGATAACAGTTGACCCAGGCCGACACCAGAAACCTATGGTGGATACTTTATTTACCAAACTTCCACATTTCCATACATACTAAATATCTTTAGTAATCCACATTTGGAAATACACTTATTGGTTTCTTGCCAAGAGCTGGATGAATAGCTGGATACCGCTCTCAGGTCTGTGTATTAAACATGAAGCTACAGGCAGGAGATGGCTCGGTTAGCTCAATGTAAAGACAGGAAGCAGGAGGAAACAGTTGGCCTGGATCTCTCCAAAGGTTAAAAAAAAAGTAAATGCAGACTACCATCACCTTTAAAAGTCATAATTTAACATGTCACATATTGTGCTTTAAAACTGTAAAGTAACTGAAGTGTAAAAACACCACGTCACTACTCAATTTGCTTTGGAGTTAGGAAGTCTGAGCTGGGAATGACCCTCCACACAAGTCGGACAAAACTTTCCGCAGTATTTTGCACTTACAAACAATGTAGAAACATGTCCACAGAAAGAACAGCATGTTCATTTGATTTACTGACACACGAGTGCTAAAAAAAAGCTTTACTACTGTTGATGTGTGGAGCAGCCATACTGGATTTGGAGGTTAATTTTGGGAGGATCCTCCATCAGAAATCAGGCTTCAGGGGGCACTGCAGTTCATATTTCCAACTGGGAACCCCAACTTCCCAGTTCAAATAGAATGCACCAGCATGAAACCCCCAGTAAAACTGCTTAGATGTTGTTTTCATGCCACATCTTTTATACAGATTAAACAAACAAGAAATAACTTGTAAATCAGTGAGCTTTATAAGTGATGGTAATGCACACAAAATATTTGCTTAACCCATGGAAAAAACCAAGCGACCTAAGTAGCTGCTAGCTGTAGCTCCATAGTATGCAAACAGAAATAAGAGTGGTATTGAGCTCCTCATCTAATTATCAGAAAAAAAAAGAAACAAACAAAAAAAACAGAATAACTTACATGTCTAGGAATAATTTGACATTTCCCAAAATGCCAAGCTGTTATAATAAATACTATTATGCTAGCTTCAGTTAAATCCAGAGCTTCCCAATCAGTCGACTCCAACTATTATATGTTGAAAATTAAAGCTCATATTTGCTCATATTATATGAATACCCTTCATTGCTTTTTATGTGTCAGTTTGGGTTAATCTTACCTCAGGAATCATTAGAGTTTCATCTAATCATTTCATCTTTTCTTTTTGTCCCCTCTCTCTGACTCTGTCCTCATTCTTTCCCTTTTGGTTGCTCCCTCTCTTCCTCTTCCTCTTCCCTCCCCTCTGCTCTTCTCTGTATCTGCATTAATATTTCAGGGGCTTATCTATGCTTCAATAGGTGTGTGTGCACCCTGAAACTGACAAGAGGCCTGAGGGGATTCTTATGAGTGTGTATGTGTGCGTACACACTCATGCATCCAAGACAGAGTGCATTTTCGATATGTTTATGTTATCTGTGGTCTATGCAGAAGACGAAGTTCAGACGCCAACGCTAATTGGAGTCTCTGTAGTGACGAAGGAAAGCTTAAACTGGAAGCAATTTATTCTGAAATGAGTTCAAAGTGCTTTTTCCCCTTCTGCTCTGTATGATTAAAATAATATGAAACGAAATTAACTGCATTTCTGTAAAAATAAAACAGCAAATGAGTCAGAATGCAGGATATGAGATGCTGAAACTTCCTTTCATTACAGGGCATTGACACAGAGCCGAGCGGAAATGAGACGAGCTGTGGGAGACGATTTCAAACAGGAAGCCAACCAAACCAAGCAGACTTATCAAAGCCTAATTATGAAACCTCCAAGGCTGCTGTAAATGATTACCTTAACTTTACCATCAGATAAGGAGTATGCTGAATTTTCGCCTCGCATTACATCACATGAGTTTGATCACGTCATTTGAAAACCAAGCAGCCAAACCGTCATGATGATAGACAGATGGAAGAAAGCAGCAGGATGACGGATGAGCAGCGGTTTTGTTTTTCAGTCTTTCCAGATGAACAAAACCACAGACATTCTTGTAATTCAGTCTTGTCAATGTAAGCTTGGTAGCCATGTTATCTTTATGGAATGTTGTGTTGTCAAACGGCGTTTTATGTTGTAAATCCTGTGCAGTGCTAAAGATTTACTGGGGTGTGGATAGACTCCCGCCTGTAGCTGACTGGCTGTGTCAGACGGCTGGTTTCTCAATTTCAAGAACGTTCAAGCCCAATGAATATCTCAACAATTCCTCACGGTTGCATTCATTTCTCTCTGTTCCTGTACTGTTTATCGCAAAGTTTCAGTTCAATCGAGGCAACTTTTGGTCATGTCTCAAGTCAAGTGAGAAAAGTTCAAGTCAAGTCATGAGTCAGTTGAGACAAGTTTAAGTTAAGTCTCAAGTCAATCAAGGCAATTCAATTCAGGATCAAAACAGGTTCAAGTAATCAACATGTTGTGTCAGTGGAGACAAGTCCAAGGCAAGTCACAAGTAAATCTTGGCATGCATGTATCAAGTCTTGACTCAAACAAGAAAGTCTTAAGTCGTCAGGTCTTACAACTTGAAATGAAAGCATGAAGTTGCAAGCCTTTCAGGTTTCTGAATGCTGGACAAAATGACATGGCATTCCAACATGTTGCTCTCAATTTTTGGTTAATAGCTGTGTTAAAGTTAAAGTTGGTGAGTAGTTCTTATTTGTGTCACTTATGTCTGACACAAGTCAAGTCTCAATTCTATAGCTGTAGTATATCATATAGTAAGTAATGAACCAAAAGCCTGCATGAGCACAATTATTTGTGAGCCAGCGTTTCTTATTTTCTTTATCATCAAAAAAACAAAAGCATTTTGATGCAAATATAACAGAAGAATAGATGATCTGTCACAGATCAGGTGCGAGACTGTATTTTAGGGCTGAGACATGTGCTGTGTTGATGAGTGTTTGATTAAGTGTTGTGTTGAGAAAAAGGTTGAAATCCCCCTGGCCCTGAAAAAGAAAACAATTTGTATCAATAAATTGAGTTGACCTCAATATGAATGGAGGTCCTTTTGGTCATTAAAGGCCAGGGGTGATTTGTGGGAATTCACCCATTGATTTCCATTCTATCCAATCCAGATTTGAGCGTGTCCCTGTTTTGAGGCCTAATCTGTAGTAATGCATTCAAACTGTGTATTTACACACAGACAAACACACACGCACACGACTCTTCAAACATGCACTTAGTAGTTTGAAATAATTATAAGAGGGGATAAATGTTGCGACTGAAAAGCTTTAATTACGGAGCCAAAGCTGGCTCTCTCTTTAGGGAAACATTTTTTAATTAATATTCCAGCTCTGCCTCCCTCTTCCTCTCTCGCTCTCTCTCTCTAGTGCGTCACTTCTCCACAAGAGACAATTCAAATTTATGTTGCTGACCTGCAGCTGCTCTCCAGGTAAATACATCCATGGGGAAATTATGAGACCGTGTGCGTACCCCGAGTTAGATTTTTTAGAGACCAAATTCATATAAGAACAGCATTTTTGTCATCAATGGCTTATTTGGTTAAAATGTAGTTCACTGTAATAATAAACATAAATCATGTGCTAGATAACCCAAATTAAAATATAAGAAATAATATAATAAAGAAAAAATAAAGCGACCCTCATCATAAAAAAAAAAAAAATGGAGAGAAATATGAACATTCTCAGACCAATCTACTGCCAGACAAAAACATCAGTCTTGACTGATTATGCAGAACCCTGAATAATGTTCAGTAAGGTAATGACAATGCATTTAGAGTTTCCACTCTCTGCTTGTCTGCCAATGGTACTGATTCATTTTGTGGGAAGGTTAAAGATAAAGCAGAAATATGTAATACATCCAGTGACATCACTTAATCACAAAATGACTGCATGTTTTCTCAGACATGAAATGTAATGAAACATGCTTCTCCTACAACAATAACGCTACAGCCAGCATGCTCTCCTTTCAAATTTCAGTTTCAGTTCAGAACGTCTGTTTACGTTTGCCATTTCATGTATATTAGAGTTAAAATTAATTTAAGTTTAGTTTAAGTTTATGAGCTGCAAATTACTAATAATCTTTTGAGGGAGTAGATGTTTCTAATGGTTAAACAGAAATATCTTAATGGAGTCTGGCAGGCAGAAAGACAGCAAATCACTGAACTCAAACTCCAGAGTGTGTATTTTCAGAGCAGTGTGCTTTTGTTTTGCTTCAGCCATAGATTGTATATCAAAAAATTATTCAACCTATTTCACACAGCGTTTACAGTGCCAATTCACTATTTGGACTAAAGCCGTAATTTTTGAATGCTTGAAAGATTTTTAAGGATCACCACTTTAAAATGACTTCTGACTAAGCATCCATGTTTGATATGAAAGAACAAACACAGTATCCAAAACCTGCGAAGAAAAACACAGCGTGAACATCAGGTACATCAAATGAACTGCAACTAATGAGATGCATCCCAGATGGCGGCGACGAGAGCCGCAGTGTCGAGTAGTAATGAGCAAGAATGACCAAAGGTTCACGGAGGGGAAGCGAGGGTTCACATCAAGATGCTGCCTTGGAAGGCTGCCAAGACGTCTGGAGGATGGAGAGGGGCGAAGGATGAACAGCAGGCACATCAAAGCCTGCAGCTGGCTGGGAGATGCGGGTTATAAGGAACGGCTATAGCTAAAGCCACTGCTGAACGCTGTTCCACTGATGAGAACAACAACATGCCGACAGAACAGAGCATGCAGTAAGAAATAAGAAGTGTGGCTCTAAAAACTCCTTCAGTATTGATGGTTGAGAGCATGGTACACAAAATGGCTCTTAACAGGGTTTCAAATGTCCATTCGAACTCTGGCACATTAGATTAGCTTGCTTGGGTATTTGATAGCAGCAGTTCAAGCTGAGAAAACACTGACCCATGAAGACATTTTCTAGTCTGTGTCAGCTTGTGGTGGCATCAAGGTTGGACAGTAAACTTGAAGCAGTTACCAACATTAAGAATGTCTTGACAACTCTTGTTACTTGAACACACCATTATTTGATAAATGCACCATCTGTATCTCATATAATTCAACTGACAATAGTTACAACAACATAGTGTATCATATCATTATCTAAGTAAATGTGACAGTTCGTTAGGATGTAGATTTTAGGTCATATTGTATCATTCAGCCACTCATTGTGTGGCTGTATGCAATTTGGAGACTTTGAACTTTGAAAATGTCAGGTCAGCATTGTTTGTTGTAAATAACTTTTAATGGAAAAGAGGGAAGAAGCAATTATACCTAAAAAGCAAATTGGTTGTATTAGTGCCATCAATGAGCATTTCAGAATCAACTCTTAAGAGCTTTATATGCAACTACAACATGCTGCATATGTAACAAAAGACATACGCAACTGCTGTGGGAAACACCGTATCTGTGAAACATCAAGGACCTTTATGGTGTGTAGTAAAATGAGAGCAAGTCCATAGAGATGTTGCCCCAGCAGCCGAATGGAGAAACACAAAGGTGAACAGGTGAGTAAACAAAATAACATTTGGACACCTGGAAAGCTGAGCATTGTGTACGCCGAAAAGAAAACCGATTTTAAAAAGACGTTTCTGGCCAGATGATCAAAGAAAGTTGATGGAGGTTCTGTCGGGTATCGAGGGGTGAGATTTAGGAGGGGTCAGTTCTTCATGAGTTCTCGACTAGTGTGAGGACCAGCTAATGATGATTTTTACAGCGAAGGGGGTGGAGATATGGGGTGGCATGTGGGCCTAGCTGAAGTCGAAATAACCATTTCCCGGCAGTAAGGAGAATCAAAGCAGCTTGCACTGAAACACGTACCTGCCAGCTGGCTGACAGCCAGCTTGTCAGGGGGACCTGGAGTGACCTCATGCACAAGGAGGTGGTGAAATGGGGATGTGAGGCCGGCTTGTAAGCTACAGTGACAGTCAGCAGGCAGCAGGACTAACAGGATGAGACTGTCAGCATGCAAGCTGTGATGGAGTGTGCCTTTATTAGATCTGGTATATGTAAGGGCATGAACAGACACAAACAAAAAGATGCTCCCTCTCTCTCTCTCTCTCTCTCTCTCTCTCTCTCTCTCTCTCTCTCTCTCTCTCTCCATCTATCTATCTGTTTCTCTCTCACATACACACACATACAGATAACCGTCATCAGCATCAGATCACATAATGAGGATCAGTCCTGGCAGGAACTGGATCAGATCCAGACTCACATCCTGACAGTCAAAGTGTGTGACTGATTACTGAACTTACAGGCTGTCAGCACTCATCACAGGGGCAAACACACATGCAGGTACACTCACAAACAATAGGACATACACACACAATCACAGCTCGCGTACTACTGCATCTTCTCTCCATTGAGAACTCTTGGTGTTTCCTTATTTTACAAAATAAAAGGGACTGAAGTTCAAAACAACCATGATTTAAATTAACTATAGAAATCCCATCACTGTGCATGTAGCCCACTTTAGTACACTGGTAGCCATGTCATAAACCCAGCCTGCTTCCTCAGCTTTGAGCAGCAAATCCAGCGTGACCACAATGCATTAAGACTACATGTCTTGCCATATCTACACTGGATTTGTCTTCCTGCTGAAAGTGCCTAATGGACTCCATAACTTATACAGTAGCAGGCGTCAGAGGATCCTGCCATCATGCTTCTGACTGCAATGGGGAAACATGACAGGATATCCTTCACTTACTGTTGGGAGCATCTGCAACAACTCTTAAGACTCCATAAATAATAACTTTGTGTGCATGATTTTTCACTGTCTGTAAAGGCAGTCAGCACTCGAACGACTGGAGCATTTTAACAAACACTTCAGACCCTACATTACAGTGTTGGGTGCAGACTAATGATTCCCAAATCACTGAAAAAACCCTACACACCCACCAGGCGCATAAGTGAGTAAATCAATCAATTATAGTAACTCAAAATACCTGAAATACCTTGGCTGTGGAAGCCAATATGAATAAAAAGTAGTATAAATATTGCATTGGGATTATTGGGATGTTAAGTTGTTTATATCAGATTTTTTTAATTTAAGAGAAATCTTAATGGGGGAAAAATAATACATCGGTGACATCACTTCTAAAATTTAACAATATTTTCAGTGCCTTCATCATCTTGTTTGTTCAGATGTTTACCCCCCTCAGGCTGGCTCTACAGACAGTAATGCTGGTCTGTTGGTGCACTTCTTTGGTTCAGACTGAACTGTTTCAACAACACTGAGATGGCTTGCCATTAAACATGTTAGGAGTATTCATGAAGGATGAATCCACCTGGGTTTGTTGATCCCCAGACTTTTCATCCACAGTAGTGTCATCATCAAATCCAAATTTTAAGTCGTCCATTGCCAACAAAACTTATGATATTCCCAACTGCTTTAGCTGTACTTCATGCTAATAAATCTAAGATTGTTATTGTGGTAAACATTTTATTAGCTAAACATCATCTTGATAATGTTGTCATTGTGAGTGTGACCCAAGCATACACAGGAGATGCTCATACGGATCAAAAAGTTTGGGACGGAATCCTTCTAATACAAATGTTGTTTAAATAAATCGCTTATAGTAATCAGGCAGTCTGCTGTGTTCATTTTGGGTCTTTTCATACATGACAGCTTCTGGAAAAACATTTTGTTTTTAAACTTTGCTTCCATGATAGTCTGCCTCGTGGTAACCCATCTGCTGCTGCACGCACATTGAAATCATGATGGGAAAAACAAAAAGTACTTTTCTCTCAATAAAAGACTTACACTCCTTGAAACTTATGAGAAACTCCCCAAAACAAACCAATGAGATTCAGCACCAAAACTTAGCGTTCACCAGATTACCTTGTGTAATCAAACAAGAAACATTCTGTTACTGATGGAGACAGAAAAGTCACGTAATGTTCCCTTGAGCGGGCCCTTAGTGAAGGAAAAATAGTGAAGCTGTCTGTTTAACTACTTTATATTCACGTGATACATATACAAATGTCAATTAGATGCTAATCTGCATGAGAAATAAAGAAAAGCAAAACAATTCAGTTATAGTAATCAACCTGGACAGATGTGTTCCTTACAAGAGGTTTCCATTGTAGTAATAATTGCTGTTGAAATATATTCAGATGCAACGGTAATGTCGTTTTATTGTTTACGTCACTTATAAAGCCAATCATCAAGGAAAAAACACAAACATTTGCTGTTTCCTGGCTCTTAAATATGAGATTTGCTGCTTGTGAACTGAAAATCACCATTGGTCAGACAAAAACAAAAAAGAAAGAAATTTGAAAGCATCACCTTTGGCTCTGGGAAGTTATGCTGGGCATTTCCACTATTTCTATTATCAGCTGAATTATTAATCAACTAATCTGCTGGAATACTCAAGACATTCATGAATAATGAGTATGATCATGAGTTGCGTCTCTAAACAGAATCACATTATATCTACTTCTCGTGGATTAATTTTAGGTGGCCCAATCACCTCTGCACAACTGTGAAATTACACAGGAGAATTAAGAATCAGTGAAGGGTCTGTTAATAAACATGAATACATGGAATTATATATGTCAATACCCAACCCAGTGATTACACCTAAAAAATCCAAATGTTGACATGACACAGCTTTTAAGAAACCTTTAATTACATCTGAATAAATTTATACAATAAAAACACTGTTTATCAACACTGTGCTTCAATACAATATTTAATACATATGTGGAATTATGCTAACGTGTAAGACGAAAACCTTAAAAACACATGACACCGTGTATCTTTTTTTTTCTTTTTCCACACAGCAGTGGGAGATGTGGAAAGGCTGTGAGTGTTTTGTAATTACTGTGGTGCGTGCCCTCACTACAATGACAGATATGTAATGTGTGAATGGATGTGGGTGTAAGTAAGTGCATTTACCAAGTACTGTCTGCAGTCTGCAGATTGTCTACTGCTTAATCACCGTGACAACAGAGCAGTAAACATGTACTGAGTGGCGTTATTTACAAACCCCAATTACAAAAAAGTTGCGACACTATGTAAAATATAAATAAAAACAGAATGCAGTGATTTGCAAATAATAAACTCTATAGTTTTACTAATTTAGAATTTGATTCCTGCAACATGTCCAAAAAAATTAGTTCAACAAGTTAATTGATTGAAGAGATGGGGTGAGCATCACCACTGTGAAAAACTGCAAGGGCAAAAGGTTCTGTAGAAAATAACATTTCTCACCTAACAATTGCAAAGAATTTAAGAATTTCACCATCTACAATAAATAATATTAAAAGATTCAGATAATCCTGAAAAATTTCTGCATACAAGAATTGAATGCAAGATCCCTCAGGTGGCACTGCATTAAAAAATAGCATAACTGTGTAGAGGATATTACATGAGCTCTGGAACACTTTGGTAAACTGTTGTCAGTCAAAACAGTGTGTCGCTAAATATAGTGTCTTTGTACTGCATTCAGTTAAAATAGTTGGATTCACTTTTTAATTTATGTTTTGCACAATGTCCCAACTTAATTGAAATTGAGGTTTGTACATGAGGACAGCAAATGGGTTATGAAACGCAGCATGCTAGCATACTGGTGTGTGAAAGTTTTATAGTAAGAAAATCAGAAGTGAGAATTGTTTTGTAATAGGATGATATACTACAGTGATCTACAGTAATTAATGCAGGCAGCTGGCAGGTCATTTTAAGTCTGACACTCCGTTCCTCTTTCACACTCTCTTTCACACTTACAGTCTCTTTCACAAATGTATAATAAGATAATTTAGTATAAATAGACTTAATGGGCAGATTCAATTATCGCCTTGCCAAAGTTACAGATAGCGGCGTCAGAGATAACAAGATGAGCTTTTGGCTGAAATGGCACCAAGCAGTGATCACAGCAAAGACACAGTTCTGCTGCAGGAAAAGCATCAAATCAGGCCCACAGTGACATTTGCTTTTAATTCAGCTCAGTCTGAAATGAAATGAGATGATGAAAAGATGATCTTTTTTAGTAGCATCTGTAATGTGAATAGAAAGACAGACTTTCTGATTTTTAAAAATGATTCCAGGAAAACAGTAAGGCGGTGAGACTTAACTTGCGGTCTGTGAGCCAGATTTGGCCCATGAGTGTGTGCCAGGTGGCTCTCTGGGTGTTTTCTAATTCACAATAAAAATAAAAGTATTCACACTGTTTTTCCAGGGCGAAGGGACAGATGTGCGAGTTTTGTATGATGAGATAAATTAGGCTGTTAGAGACAGAGGAGGCTGTTCTTTCAGGCTGTGCAGAGTGCAGCAGAATCAGACTGTGAGCTATGCAAGAGAAGACGACTACTAGCTGAAGAGCAGAACAAGTTACTAATTCTGACACCCATAAATGTGTATTTCACACTTAAATAGCCGTCACTGGTCAGAATAGTTTATGTTTATAAATCATTCCAACATTTCAGAGTTTGTGTCATGGAAGAGGTTCCAGCTGTTTGATACTGATAGAGCATCATTTACAACTAAAATACAGTTGCAGTTAAATCACAATGCAGTAAAATCTGATTTCTGTCGATCAATCCTTGCATCAGGTTTATCTAAATAATTCACTAAATTTGAAAATGAAGAAAAGCAACTAATGATAATGATTTTATCTGATAAAATATGTTATTATTAATATTTTGCAAGAGTGGCTCCTGGGCACTTAAGCTGAGTATCCCTGCAGTAAGGAGGCAAACTGAAAATCAAGCAGTCTTGTCAAAGCATCCAAAAAGTAGTCCTTTCTAAACACAGACAACAGAGCTGCAACAATCGGTCAGTTAATCGATTAGTTGTCAACTATTAAATTATGTGCCAACATTTTTGATAACTGATTATTTTTTTTAGTTATTTTTTCAGGTAAAATGTCCAGATTCTCTGATATATGCCTCTTAAATGTCAATATTTTCTGGTCTCTCTATAACATTAAACTGAATATCTTTAAATCCTAATAAACAGACAGATAGATAATAGATATTAGTTATGACATTTCTTAAACTGGCCTCCTCACTGACCTCAATGAGAATGACTGGTTGAAGTTGTTAGAGCAGTAATTGAAGTTTTTCATGGAGGTAATATTATTGAAAATATTACAGAGCTTTCAAACACCCGTGTGTTGTTCTTTTATTTCTTTTCAGATTGTGTGGCGCTCATTCTTTGTGTGCTACTTCACTTTCCTCCTTGTGAATTAGATGAGAAGATCTGTACAACTCTCGTGCAAAAAATGACAAGTTGTGGTTTCAGGTCTGAAGTTGGGGTTTATGTACTGGATTATTTCTTGGTTGAACACAGTGAGTTCCTGGAGTTTTGTCATCAGCAACCTCATGGTGATGACAAAAGTCAACAAGTTTTACAGTTTTGTGCATCAGCTCAGTAAAAACAAGAAGAAGACGGGGTGAATAAAGTAAAGTTACTGACCTTGGCAAACAGTGCTCCCTTGGCTGCCAGTGCATCTTCCCCTCTTCCGTTGGGGTAGCACTCATACCGCGCATCCAGGATGGGATAGCGGCTGGCCAGCATCAGCCCACTATTCAGGAATTTGAATCTTGAGCAGCAGCCTTTCCAGCCATACCGCCCAACATCACTCAGCACATAGGGGAAGTAGCGATGCAACTGCTGCCGCAGTCTAGTCGTTGCTCCATGGTCAAACACTTCCTGTAGAGCCAGGAAGTCCAAATTGGCAGGAAAAAAGGCAGAGATCTCGTGGTCGAACGTCTCATCTCCATGGCGACGTTTTCGACCAGGACGCTTAAAGATTGATGTGCGAGGGACGTGAGAGAGAGTGTTGTTGGAGGATATCCCTACGCCGCCATCACTTCCGTGGTATCGAGCGAGGGATTCCCTGGAGGCAGTCATGCTGCCCGTGTCTCCCCCTGCCTGCTCCCCAGGACGATGGTTCCCTGTCTCAGCCTCCTCCTCCTGGGGGTCTGGCTCGGGGGCGCTGATGCTGATTTGAACCCCTGAGGTGTGAAGTGGGCAGTCTGGGGACGGTTTTGGCTGCGTCCCGTCCCCGTGCATGGGACAGTCATGATGGCTGTGGCCATTCTGAGCCCCTGTGGAATGCATGGGACAGTCTGAAGCTTCCCCTGAGGTGTGGACGGGACAGTCTGAGCCGCTGTGTGTCCCTGTGGTGTGGAGGGGACAGTCTGCTGTGGGGTCTGCTCGGTCTGCATGAAGGGGGCATTCAGAGGAGCCCTGGTCTCCTGCAGGGGGGTGGACGGGGCAGTCGACAGCACCTGAGGGGTGAATTGGGCACTCGGTGAGGGGTTCGGTTTCAGGGTCGGCTGGGCCGTTGGTGGTGTGTGTCTGGTCTGGACGCTGGTCCAGAGAGGAGGTACGGCGGAAACCTGTGGCAAGGCTGCTGAATGATGCCGCACTGAAAGAAAGAAAGAAAGAAAGAAAAATAGACAGCAAGAAAGTTTGTATTTGTAATTTAGAATGTAGAAGAATATATGCTTAAACTACCAGCAAACTCTCCTCACCTGATGGAAGTGTTGGTTGGTGAGTCGATGTAGATCTTTATCTGAGGCCGACTGGCACCGTTGCGGATCCTTTTCCCCACCTCCCGGGCTCTCCTGTGTGTGTCTGACAGGTTGTTGAACCTGGCCAGGGAGTCAGGCAGCAGGCATACGTTGGCACTGCAGAAACAGAAGCTTCTGCCTTGTGGCCTCCATTCCCCAATCCCAACACCCCCTGGTCCGGCCTGGCCCTGCTCGGCCTGGTGTTTCTCAGGTCTGCATAAGATAAACAACAAAATATCAGGTCAAATATAGCATCTAAATACTGTATACATAATATATTTAAAGAATAGTCTGACATTTTAGAAAATTCACTTCCTTGCTGAAAGTTACATTAGAAGATCAATACCTCTCTGATGTCTGTCTATAACATATACAGCTAGCAGCCAATTTCATAAAAACCATAATTTTCAAAATATTAAACTATGTTGCTACATTTGTCTGAACTCTTGACATGAGTCTGACAGGTACTGCAGAAGCTGATTCTCTGAAAGCATTAAGGTAGTTTCAAGGTTTTTCCTCATTAACATACAGGTTTATGCAGTCAGGTGCTGTAAAACCAGATCAGCTGCTCTATGGGAAGAAGATATTGTGCAAACATCCAGTTTTAATAAGTTAATTTCAACTTGAGTTTCTGCAGACACAGTGATGTGTTTGCACACAGACAGACATGTGACAGCATGATTCACCACTAGATTTTAATTTTAAAGGCCACGAGACAGTTTCTTGGAAAACAGTCCACAAAACCAGATTCAAAAACTTTATTAGGGAAATTGAGGAATCAAGTTGATTAGAGATGTACAATATTATCAACAAGTCATCAAAGTAAATATTGGTATTGGCTTGAAATACTGCAGGAGTCTCTAGTGTTGAGTTATTTTAAAGTGTCTGAAACACAAAGTTGCTATTTGCTCAACATTGGTTTTGTGAGGAGGAGCCGATGACAGTCCTTCAACACTACAAATTAAGAGCTGTCATCCTGATCATTATGATAAATAAGAGAAGAAAACAAAAGGGAAAAAAACACTGCCAGGAGTAGTTTTCTTAATTTGCCCTGTGAATATGTCCATTTGGAAAAGTGTTTTGTTTTGAAAAGCACTGTGTTTTATGTCTTCACCTGCCAGTGGATCATCATGATGAGAGTAAGCAGAATAATTTATTAACTCCAGAAGAGACTTTATAATAAAGATTTTTCCATTTATCCATGTCTACTTCAGTAATCGACCAAAATGAATTGGAAAATATTGGCATACCCGATACAGGCAAAAATCCAATATTGTGCATCGCTGATTCCTATTGACCTGTATTGATGACAAGTAGTAATAACAACAACAAGACCTTTCTCTTTCTATACTAGCCTTCATAAAATCCCCTCTGTCCTACGATACAATATCTTTGATATACAGTAGTTATATGGTATCTGAATTATAGCACCCTGGTATATCAATTCATATTTAAGTTACAGACTGAAAAGTGAGATTTTAAAGTCTGATATTTCAGCACCTGATGTTACTGAAATTAGTCAAGTAGCCTAATCAAGCTCCCACTTACTGTACAGATATATTCAGGTTCTGTTGTGAAATGGGGCAGAAAAATCAGTGTTTCAATCAGTTTTGATTAATAATCCTGTTTAAAACAACAAAAAGTATGGCCTCATTTAGAGAAGCCTCATGCAAATCTAGATAGTTATGTCTCTCTGAAGTCATTATTTTTCACATTGGTTCTTTTTCATCTTCATAGCCTTTTTTGTTGTTGCCCATATCACTAAAATATCATTTGTTTGATCTCGAATCTTTGATCACATTTACATTGCGCATCATCAGGACATCTGCTGAGTTACTGGCAGAGAATTCTGCTACACCCACAGCAAACAGAGCCAAACACAGTATTTCAAAGTTTGTGGCTGTGGTGTGTAGCCACTTGGATGGGTGTTTGGATAACCAAACAGCCACTGAGACCTGGTAGAGCCTGGCAGCTGCCTACTGAAACTTCCAAATGTTGTGAACAACTGGCACTGTAGATATCAAACGAAGCATGACTCTCAGGGTCCTATCTTACACCTGGCGTACAGCGGATGGTGTGGGTGACACATGTAGCATTGCTATCTTACACCAGTGCAGCTTTCATTTTCCTCATGTTTGCATGATAGTTAATGAACTTGCGCCTGTCTTTGCGCAAGGGGTCTAAAAATGAAGGTGTGTGGCCAGGTGCGTTTGGTATCTATACTGCAATACAAACCTGTAAATATATTGTTTTTTTTCAACCTAAAGAGGAAATATTTTTAATGAATGTTTTTATAAAGTACAAAATGTTGATGCAGAACAATCTGCAAAACAGCCACTGAAAACATACTTCATGAAGCCCAATTCTTGGTGCATCTGTGTCGTCACGATCATCCTTGTGATGTTAATTTCATCATCTACCCATGTGTGCATTACAAGTGTACTGACTGTACATGTGCTATAAAAGCAAAATGCAAAACTGTTTTGAAGAGAGGCTGTGCAAAGAGATGCATCTCTTTCTACATCTTTATAATTCATCTTAAGGGAGTACAAAGATACTTAAATGGTTTTAAATTCCTGTAGAGAAACTGCCCAAATCTGTGGAAGAAACTGAAACGGCTGCACCTGGAGCGCGCTTACAATAAGAACTTTTAACAGCACAGATATGTGACGACCAAAGGAAAATGGAGTGGAAGATCAATGAAAAATTTATTTTTTGTGCAGAATTCATTTTCACTGTGGCAAAAGCTATTATGGAAGATGAAAAGGTAAGAAAGGAATTTTTAAGTCAGAGGGTTTAACAGCCATGAGGTCAAAAGTACAAGCAATACTGTATTTCATATAGCAGGTATGAGATAACAGTTGGGGCTGGTTTGCACCAACAAGGGTTAGTTTTTAAACCCGATTTAATAATGGATTAACTTTACATTTTGTTGCACTAATTTTTTAAACTTGAAATTAACAAAGAAGATTTGAACCCACAGTTTAACCCACAGTTAAGTGTTTACTCTAAACTAGATTAAATTCGTTTTGTTACACCAAAACTATAAACCCCAATTTCAGCTGTCCTCCAGTTTTAAATTTAAACTCACTTGAGGACGTTTTACTTTTAAAAATGTATTTTTTTAAAGCTAGCTGACAAACGATGTAACAGTTAGTTAAATTTTTAATTTGCTGGCACATAATTAGATTAGTTAGCAGGGTAACAAACAATATAAGTTTTGTGCTAACTATCAAACATGCAATGTTTTATTAAACCAAAAGTTAGTGGTTCATTCATTCATTAATTCATTGAAATTGGGATAAACTATCATTTTCATATTGATTATTTATCTATTTACTCCTTTTAAATATAGTTTTGCTAAACTCTGGTTGAAACTAATTTTAAATTTAATTATTCTTTGTTGCTGCAACCCAGTACAAGTGTTTCCGTTGTTACGTGACTTGAAGTAAGTAAAGTAAAAGTGAAAAAGAAAAAAACAACCAAACAAACAAACAAAAAAAACCCTGCACTACTAACCTGCGGTAGGTGTACAGGTAAGGCTGGCGGACGGCCTGCAGGGGAGCCCAGATGATGAAGCCCAGTAGAGCGAAGGGTAGGGAGGCGAGGAGGAGGAGCAGGTACAAGGGTGCAGAGATCAGGACACATAAGGTGAGGAAGGAGCAGGGGTCCTGGGAGCGTTGGCGCTTTTCCAGTGAAGTGGCTACGCAGGAGGCCAGGAGACGGTCCAGGAGCCAGTAGCAGGGGAACACCAGGCTCCATGACAAGCCATCCAGGAAGTGCAGACAGGCACTGGAGTACGGGGTGGTGTGGAGGACCATCTCTTTCCTTCTTTCTCTCTCTTTCTTCCTCTCTGTCACTTTCTCCTCACCTCACACTGTCTATCCACACCCACATACACTCTTTAAACA
Organism: Lutjanus erythropterus; assembly: GCF_056507025.1. NCBI lineage: Eukaryota > Metazoa > Chordata > Actinopteri > Lutjaniformes > Lutjanidae > Lutjanus > Lutjanus erythropterus. The sequence goes on from NC_139329.1 coordinate 12,101,913, forward strand.
AGTAAGCAGCAGAGATTACATAAACAGAAATAACTAGAAAATAAACCAGACTCAAGTGTAGACCCTCCCCCCTCCTTGTAGAAGGGTTCACTACATGGTTTGGGTGATTTTTCTGTCACAGTCGAGCTTGTCTCTGTCTCACTTCCCCCTCAGCAATTACACCCTCCACAGGAGGGGTCATGGAGCGCTGTCCAGAGGTAGGGGGTTTCCATGATGCGAGCTCCTCCGTTGATGATGGATCTATGATTGCAAGGACTCAAACGACCTCAGGAGGGGGTGCTTACTAAACATCACTGTTTTCTCAGGACCTGGAGAAAGTAAGCAAATCAATAGAAGAATAGAGAAGGGAAATGGGGAGAAGAAGGAGAGGGAAAGAAAAACAAGAGGCAGGGGATCAGTGATTGACGTGTTCTGATGTGAGCACGCTGGGAGCAAAACAAGCCTCGTACATCTGTGAACGATTAAAAAATATTCAATAGAATGTAGTTCACTGAGATATAAGGTATACCAAAAACACCCTATGTATTTTATAAACTAAGAAACCCAACATAGCTTCTTACCTTCAGTGTTTTCATTTTCTCTTTTGGTAGGTTTTCTGATATTTGGTGTTCAAGCAGAAAAACACCAGATATGTTCACATTATCAACTTTTTGTGGTTGCAGCTATAACTATCTTTATTATTCAGTGAAAATATTGCAGTGCAGTAATATTTCTGGTAAAACCAAGCTAGCGGGAATAAAAATAATAATAAAAGTAGTGATGCAGCTCTTGAGCCCGTACTGAAGTTCTGCTAAGTTCAAGGACCGGTGTGTAGGATTTAGTGGCATCTAGCAGTGAGCTTGCAGACTGCAAACATCTCGTCTCACTCTCCCCTTCCAAACTAGTAGGAGGAGCTATGAGTGCTACTAAACTTGTGAAGAACACAAAAGGCCCTATCTAGAGCCAGTGTTTGGTTTGTCTGTTCTGGGCTACAGTTAACAAACATGGTGGTCCAACATAGCGGACTCTGTGGACCCGTGCCAGGTAACAAAAACACAGCAATTGTCATTTTCAAGTGATTATGCACTAATGAATATCATATTCAGTTTCTGCCATATCCAGCCAATAAATGCCTGTAAATCTTACACAGGGGGCCTTTAACTTGTTTAGCAGAAGTAATAATGAAAGCTATTTCACTACAGTAACCTAAGAAGTTATACTCCTGCCACATTTAAATTATGACAGTCCCTTTTTTCGTAGGAAATGCGCTGTGGAAGTAATTCCTAGAAGCACAGGTAATAAATGCTCACAAAGAGGATGACAATCAATATGATGCTAACCACTACTGTTTAAAAGATTTGATCGCTTCCTGCCCACAGATGACACAGGCCAGAGTGGAAAGAGAATCAATTCCACCAGCATGAATAAATAATGAATAGATTAATCCATTCATGTCAACAGTCAGGGGTTTAGGAAGACAGACAGAGTGTTGACCTCAGTCTAACCTCATGTACCCCCCTGGGACCCCCAGCGCAAAAATATTCTTAACAGTCTTAAGTTAACATAGTGTCATACAGCGTGACAAAATGACTCCATAATCCATCAAAACACACAGCCAAAATTCATCATATGTTGTAGGCAAAGGTTATGTCTCCAGTTACACATTACATTACTGTAATCGGTGTCAGTACTGATGTAACAACTGATTAATATGATAGCATGTTCATCCAAGTGATCCCCCACAAAGCCCCGCCTCTAAACAGCAACTGTCCAATCATACACTAGCAACCAAGGGCACCACAGTCCTGTCAAGCTTTGTATTTCTTTACATGTTGCAGCAGCGTGCAGGCGGCTCTAAGAAGAATGATACTCTGTGTTTTGGAGCAACATATGCTGCCATCCAGACAACGTCTTTTTCCTGCTTATTTCATGCATGTGTTACAACAGCTTGGCTTCGTAGTAAAACAGTTTGGGTACTAGACAGGCCTGCCTGCAGTCCAGACCTGTCTCCCACGGAAAATGTGTGGCGCATTATGAAGCACAAAATACGATAACAGAGAACCTGGACTGTCAAGCACCTGAAATTGTATATCAAGCAAGAATGGGAAAGAATTTCACTTTCAAAACTACAACAAACTACAACAAACTACAACAATTAGTGTCCTCAGTGCTGTCAATAGAAAAGGTGATGTATGACAGTGGTAAACATGCCCCTGTTCCAGCTTCTATGGAATGTGTTAACATCAAATTCAGTATGAGTGTATAATTATGAAAATCAATAAAGTTAATCAGTTTGAACATTAAATATATTGTCTGATACTGTATTCAACTGAATGTAGGTTGAAACGTTTTAGCAAATCATTTCTTTCTATTTTTAATTGATGTTTCACACAGTTTTTCAACTTTTTTGTAACTGGGGTTGCAATTAGTTGGCAATCTATTCTTTCACCCTCAGTTTTGATTGTATAACTACACCTACACAATGTCCCACTTAAAAAAACAGGACAAGAACAACACATGGTCTGTCTCACATTAATTTTACATCCAGGGTCTGTTCTTTTATCCTTTCAAGATACAACACTTTTCAGCAAATCACCACTGTGTGAGCCATTTGTCATAACAGTCTGCTATTTTCTCTCAAAATGAGACTCTTTTGTTAGACAGGCTCATCCTCTAGCAACGCATTTATATCAGAATAACAACCACCACTGTCTCCTCCATCCCAGTAATCTTCTTCTGTACAGTCAGAACCTTTGTGTACAGTAATGCTTCATGTTATGACACAACAGCTGACGGTTTAGTAAGTTGACTGACTTGCCGCCTGCTACTGATTGACTTTTTGGTGTGTTTGTTGACCGGCTGAAAGATGAAGAGATGACCTGCTGACTCACCAGTAGGCCTGACTAGCACGACTGCTCTGCTTCCAGATGACTGACTGACAGACTGTTTAACTGCCTGAACAACGTACTGACTTGATATGTGATCGTCTGGCAGATTAACAGGCTGACAGACAGTGCTTTTAACTAGGTAGATTCAGCATCCTGGCAGTCTGTGATGTACCCAGGGCTGCAGCTATGACCTGCGGTTATAGTATTTTTAAAACACTGAATGTGACTGTGATGGTAATTGGTTAAAACACTGTTTAACCCACTAATCAATGGAACTCTTGTATCCATTTAGCATAAACAGAAGCCTGAGCAGGCAGAGAGAAAGTCAGTGAATTAATGAAAGGCAGCAAACAGGAGGCTTACCTCCCCACATAAACTCTAATCCAGACAAATTCACTCATTGCACTGTGGCCTGGCATTTAAGCTGCAATTTGCGGCCTCTCCTCATTAAAATGAGCTATTTATGGCTCACTGGCACAGTTTCACTAAGAAAAAACATGGATAATTTGAAAGAAATCGATCAGTTTAAATATCTTTATACATTTTATTTTGAATGAATTCTTGATATTCAAAATCAATTTTTCCTGAGGATTTATTATATTGGATTTCATGGTCCTCATCAGCTTCCGGACTAAATGAAGATTGTGAAATGCAGCTGAAAGACCCAGAGAAAGCTAATAAATGGACCTTGAGTTAAAGAAAGTTTCATTTTGGGAGATAAACCTAATTTTCTTGCCAAGAGTTACATGAGAAGATTGATGCCACTTTCACACAGGGTTGCCAGAACTTTCTGACAAAACCAGCCAAATGGTAGATCAAAACCCCAAAAGTGGCCCAAAAACCAGCCCAAGACCAGAACTCAAAATATGCCCCTGCCAAACAATATACACTGCTTTTAAATTGAATTGAGAAATGTATTGTAATATCTATAAAGCCACAGCATAAATATATAATGTGCCAGCATTAAAAGCTGGCAAAGTTTTCCTTAAACAGTTCTTTTGGCCTTGTGCTTTTAAATATAATATAGTACCATAGATAAAATACAGTTCTGTGAAGATGTAGACTGATTCACCGACACACAAACTCTGCTTTTATACATATATTTGGTTTTTATGCCAGCAATCAATAGGACAGCTGAAGTTATGACAGGAAAGGGGGAGAGAGAGAGTTGAGGAATGACCTGCAGCAAAGGACCGCAGACAGGAATTGAACCCACCACCACTGCAGAGGACTCACAACCTCAGTACACGGTGTACACGCTGTACCAACTGGAGGCTTGGACAAAAAGCAGAAAGAACAGAAAAGGATTGCTGCAGATTGGCTTCATTTCCCATCTTTCTCAGATGACATTTAAAAGCAGACAGTGAATCAAGATGATTGACGAGCGGTGGAGGATGAAGTTGCCCGACTGAGAGGGGAAATAACCTTTAATTGCAGTACAGGCGTTGTTCATTTTCTGCTTCTTTTATTGTATGTGTGTTACATGCCATAATCTACAAGGTAGGTATCTGCAAGGCTTCCACTTTTCAACGACACTGTTTTCCTCAGATTCTGCGAAGACTTTTCTAGACGGCATCAACAACCAAACCCAGAAAAACATCCATCAGTCACAGCTGATATATCAGCAAGCACAAACTGTCACACTTAGCCTTATCAGGGGAAACGCAATGGTGCATAATTCATACCCAAACACATGGGCTTATAGAAAGAGAGAGTGACGGTCCGCATACATTTTAGTGGCAAATACACACACATTTATACACAGACGCACAATCCAAAAAGCACTCCGAAGACACAAAGTATATCCATGCAGGCTAAGACATATACATGTTTACAGTGAGTCAGGTTTGTGCCACAGAGAAATCCTTTGTTGTGCTGCATTACGCTGAGGAGCTGAAGTGTGCTAATTAGAGCTCCTGCTTCTGAATCCTGCTGCCACTGAGGTTTCACCAGAGGAACAGTGTTGACTAATGGAGACAAACATTGTGTCTGTGTTTCTGTCTCTTGTACTCAAGACTCAGATTTAAACATTCTCCCTTTAGTTTACTGACAATGCTCTACTTTTTCAGAAAAAACCCCCCCAACAAACCAACTTTTTGTTCTTTAACAAACTGCAGGCTGGAAAAGAAGTTACAAGGTCAACTGACCAAGCAGTATTTTTATTGTTATTGTTATTTTATCGTATATTATTACAACTATACCCAAGTCAGTGTTGGGCAAGAAGTGTAACAACTTACTTTTTTTAGTCACTCCTTTAAAATGAAATAATATTACTTTACTTGTTACAATATTAGTTATATTAGTACATTACTTTTGTACCTTGTAACAGTTAACTGTTAACACTCAGAAAACTTTTGTTGTCAGCTGTCCAGATGTTTGCTGTGGTGGAAACAAAATGTGACCTTCAAATTAGATTCCATCACAACATACGCCACGATACTTCCACCTGTGGAAAGTATACTGGTCGACACTGGTCACCAAAGCATTGGAAATGTAGAGAGAGCTGAATTCTCTCATATGTGATTTTTCTTCTTTTGAGTTAGAAGTTAAATAGTATTTTGCTACAGAGCAAAACATTAATTAACCAATTAGCTAATGACTGTTGTATAAGAGTTACCAGTTAGCTTTTATTTTGTTCACATGATCTAACTTATGAAGCATCATTTAATCAAAATTTGGTCTTCTTTTCAACATAGATGAGCCTAGCACAGAGCACATATAAGTAAACAGGAAAGGACAGGTTCAAAAAGGGGTGGGACGTACACACGGTCAATTGTTGATTATTAGCATAGTTGAAATTTAATAAAAGCACTGATACATCATTGACATATTAGCACCTTATAAGGTTGTAAAAGTGAATGTGTAGCAAACAGTTATGTATGTAGATATCCAGCAGGTATGTTGGTGAACCAACAGCGGCACGTTTTTGCAATTATACATTTACTCACGCTCAATTAAGTTCTCAGAGATGCCAAAGGACAAACTATAGTAAATGGCTATTTAAAATAGTTAATATTTTGTCAGCTATGTGCCTAAGCTATTAATGAATCCCAGGAGAATGGCCTGTTTTACATTACAGAGAGATGAAACTACCAGCTAGTGTCCGATATCAATGCAATATGATGAGTGGTGCTTTAATCAAAGAGCAGTGTGTCTCCTAATTAGACAAAAACAGTGACATTCCAAAATTACCTTTTCCTCATTTACATACATAATAAACAGTGAGAATAGTATGGAATAAAATTCGATGTACATTGTGGGAGAAAGAAGAAAGAAGCTGCTGATAATACACAGGCCAGATTTTCTTCTTTCCTTTGTTTATCTCTTTAATTATTTGGTGAAAGGAGTACAATCAATACATGTCTCTCATTTAGGCTTGTGTGTCATTAAGACATCATGCACAAACAATCTATAGGCAGACAGTATATGGCACTGAAGCACAGCGTGGACTAACAGTAACAGTTTCACATCTCTAATCACACAGCAGCACACACCTTACTGTACTGGGAGGCTCATTAGGACGCTCCAATCGACAGCTGGGAAGTAAGTGATGAATGACCGTGTCAGCTTGGGAAATGAATGTTTGTCAAAGTTTTCCCACAGATCTGCTTCAGAGAATTTCCCTCTCAGCCCTGATCAATACTGTCTGGATAAACAGGAGGAAAACTGTGTGTGTGTGTGTGTGTGTGTCAGTGCCCATTGTCTCAGTGTATGTGTATGCATGTGAGTATGAAGAGGGCCGCATTCACTTTGCTCATGTGAGCCCGTCAATAGTGTGTGTGCACTCTATACGTATTTGAGTGTCTGTGTCTGTGTATTCTTTGTGAGGCATAAGCCAGTGTGTTTGTGTGTGTGTGTGTGTGCGTGACTGTTTGTGTGCAGTACTGTATGTGTGCGTGTTTGTCGATACAATGTGGAGCAGCCGCTGAATGGAGCAGCAATCAATGCCCTCCTTTTGTTATGTGGGAGGGAGTGGAGCATTGAGTGACACACACGCACATACACACACATACACACACACACACACACACACACACACAGAGGGACTAGTGATAAGACGAATAAGACCATCTGGCAGAAACTAAAATAGTGCTGGAGAGCACATCAGAGTAATTATGCCCTCTCTGCATCTAATGCATCTTTTAATTCTTTTAATTTTCCTCACTGTCAGTCTTTTGTCTCCTCCTGTCTTTGTCTCTGCTTTACTTATTTTCTCTCCCCCCTTTTCTTCTTCTTTCTCTCTCTTTTTAAAAAAATATTACATCACATATATTTAGCCAATGTCTTTATCCAACCCGACTTACAATCAGGGGCGTTTCCAGACATGTCAGGTATGCATTAATTTCCGTTTCTTGCATCTACTTTGATTACTATCTTCTCTCACTATTATCTCAGTTTCTACATATTCCTGTGTTTTTTTTAAATTGGAAGATAAATAGTCCTACCAATCACAGCACAACAGAGTGGCATCATATAAATATAATTTAAAGCTTCCACACTTAACTCTTTAAGTCCTCAAAAAGAAATTGTACCTCTGTTCTACCCCTATTCTCATCATTTTCCCCCTTCTGCTGTACACAGTTTTTTGTGTTTCAATTAACCTTTTAAAAAAATCAAAGTAGGCAACATACAAAAGAAAACAATGCACATTTATAAATAATTGTAAACAAGTTATTTCAAACTAAGGTTCCGCTTCTCACTAGACAGACAGCCAATCATGCTTGAGGATAATGGGGTGGCACTTGGGATGGCCAAATACCCCTGCTTACTTAATAAATAATTGCATTCAGCCATGTGGATACTAAAGCTGTGTATTGGAAAGATACTTAAGAGAATCATTTTTTTCTCCCATCCTACAATCTAGTGGTCAGGGTTTTAAAAACTACACAAAATGAACCATTGCCACAAATCTTTGCGTGTTTTAAAGTTAAAATCACTACAGATGCAAGATTTAGATTAGTTGGCAACTATTTTGATAATCCATTAATTCATCACTTTGGGCTCTAGTTGTGATTAGCATTTTCCACAACAGTTGATTAATCCTGAAAATAATCAGCAGACTAATCAATAACGAAAATAGCTGTTGCAGCCCTAGATATCATGACACACTGTTCAGAAAACTGGTACACTATCACGAAACATAAAATCATGATACTCAAGCATATCAATATTTTCTTACACCCCCGCTGGATGCAGCCCAAAAATGGCAACAATCATACAATCATCTTCATCAAATATGCTGAACGGCTTCAAGTGCTGCAGGTAGGAACAATAAGAGATGAAGAGACGTTTTCTTTCGTTTGGTGAGTCTGTCTCTCACACACAGCATCATCCAGCACCTTCTACAGGACCAGCAACTGCCACATGTACTGTACTCACATGAACACACACACACACACACACGCATGCAAAGGCTGGTGACGTCACTCTGCTCTCAGCATGCTCCAGTGAGTTCTGTTGTCATGGTGACCTCGTCACATGCACTTAGTAACTGTACTAGTGTGGCTGCCTGTCACCGTACAGAGAACGCACACGCACACACGGGCTCAGTCAGGAGCCTCTCGCACAAGCACACAATGAAGTGTTTGCAGGGTATCGATATAATGCGGTACATGTATGCTGCTATAATGAAGCGTCTCAGGTGTTTAGTTTATGTTTTATGGTCCAACAGGGGCTTGACACAAGTGATACCCGTGTCACATGTTTCCCTCTGGATAGTTATTTGCCAATCAATTAAGAATTGTGGCTCTTTGAATGACAACACGTTTCCATCAACTACAACGCAATCTGGGCTGAGATCAGGCCTGTGGGAGCAGCGGGACGGAACAACAACTCCCATGAGTGCACTGGCTTCTCATCTGGACTGGATAAACTGTCAAATTATTTATCATCAGCCAGAGCCTGCAGCTAATTACCCTCAATATTTCACAGCTGTATTATAGCTTAGAGGTCAGGAGGCTGTCTGTATATGTGTGTGTTTGCGTGCTGCACTCATACATTATGCTTGTACAGTGAGTATTTGTGTGTGGCGAGGCTGGAAAAATCTGCAGCAAACACAGTGGATTACTGTTGGAAAAAATTGTGTGTGTGTGTGCCTGTACATATTGTTGTACATTTTGGTGTGTGTTCCATGTGTGTTTTCCTGATTATGTCCAGCTATTTTCAAGATCAATTCTTATGCTCACATTAACATGAACAACATCGAGTCCCAATAGACAGAAAAACTGTGCAAAACTGCAGTTCCAATGTCATTTTGACTTTCACTACCAAGGAACGTGTTTGTAATGAGAACTCAGATTGTGTACAACTTTTATAGTAATGTGGTAATGAAGATTCTGTAATGAGTCTGTTGTTAGGTCAGGCAACTAATATTGTATACATGCAACCATACGAGACTAAACAAACATTTTTTCAACTCTTATGGATAATATATATAGATAATATATTTACTGCAATAAAACAGCACTATAGCCTCAGTGTCCTCCTTTGGAATGACCATCGAATGAGTAAGAGTCTGTGAATGAGTCATAATAAATCATTAATGAACTTTTAGATGAAGTAGATGTTTATAACACTTAAACTGAGCAATATGTTAATGGAGTCTGGCAGGCAGAACACAGGCGGTGACTGAACTCTTCACAGTGTGTGGTTTCAGAGCAGTGGGCTTTTGTTTTTGGGAAAATGGGCTTAGATTTACATTGACAGACAACTGACAGTTATAAACAGCTGATCAACTTTCAGTACAGGACTAATCGTCATTTATTACTGTCAAATCATGATGTTGTGCTCGTCTTGCACTCCTGTAATGTTCCTGCAGCCTTCTCATATATAAACCACAAAATATGATGTTAAAACTTTAATTAACTAAACAAACATCTCTTAATTTCTTGGAAAATGTACTTGTTTTATCTGATTTTAAGGAGAATCCAATCCACTGGCAGCCATTAAGAATAAGAATATAGAAATAAGCAGAACAGATATATAGAAAAAGTCAATCCTCTTGTGCACGGTCTTGTTTTCTTTTTGAGGTCATATGGAGGCATTAGTGTAAAACTGAGATGGTTTCATAGCCACTTAAAAACTCCTTGTAGTAATGTTAAGCTAATGTAGTTTAAGTGCTGACATCATTGACTTTTAAAATAACTTTGTGAGCATCTTCACACACAGTCAGGATGTTCAATGTCTCTCAAATATATAATGAAATGAAATGGGGGGCGTCATTTGCGCCTAGAAACATCACATACTCGATATTAATATTTTGGGGGGCTGTATATTTGCACTCTGATGCTCCAGGAGAAGAGCAGTTGTCTCACCACGACTTCCATTCTGGTACATTAAACTGTTGGCTGTGTGTAGAGAGGACACAAAGCAGCTCCTGTGGTTGGACATTACAGGCCAGATTCAACCTGCTGCTACTGTATTCTTACCATTAATCATATTTGTTTTTTCTCGCTTGCACTGTGCTGTGTCAGGATTGCACATGCGCCTGTGGTCTCTAATATTGCAAAAATTACTTAGTCACACTCATGAGCACTTGTGCCACAGGTTTGTTGTTTGTTTTGCACCCATTTACAGGAAATAACGGACGACTGTGTGTTGCAGATTATTCATGCTCTCTGTGTGTTATTATTAAATTCATTTACAGTATACCTTACACTTTGAATATCGTGAGTATCTTGAGCTATCAAGAGATCACACCCTCCTCCTCTGTCTCTGTCTCTCCGTCCCCTTTGTCAGTGTAATTCTGGTTGTATAACACGGTTAGTGGAAGCATATAATACCATCACTATGAGACACAATGTAATCAGCGGCGTAATTCGATCAGGACCTGCTGCCACCTGCTCTTGAGCAACATTGCTGCTCTCATGACAACAAATGAACTGGACAAGGCTGAGTCACAGCAGGAGGGATGGGAGGGGCAGGACTCTTTTTTTATAGATTAACGGCGAACAAAATAGAATGACAGGGTGCAATTACTTAAAAGTTAATTTGCTGGTCTGAAATTTCGGCTTCTCGAATTGAAAAGACCAGGGCAATTAGATATGAGTAAGTAATTTTACTGATTCATACAAAAGTACATGAAAGCACTTAGAAAATCTCTTCTGATAATAGAACTCTCATCTGCCTTAAATCGAAACTAACTTTAATAAAAAATAAAATCAACGTGACGTTCACTCTGAGGGATCATCAAAAACATTTCCTTATTTCCTCTTGGAAATTAACATACAAAGATGTGGAAAACAGTAACATGAAATGTGTGTAATTTTGCGTAAATGGGTTAGAACATCACTGCAGTGGCTCTTTATCTGAGTGACTTTATAGCTTTGATTCTAACCCCTGACCTTTTGTTTCATGTCGTCTTCTCCTTCATGTCTCAGTCTGGCTGTCTGCCTCTCCCCTGTATTTACTGCTTCTCTTTCCTGTCCATGATCTAATAAATCGCTCTGCAGAGCAGCACAGCATCACCTCTGGACTTTTACATAACACAAGGCTGGTATTAGAGCCTTTCTACCATTAACCTGCTTTTGATTTAGGGCCCACTATGTCATTAGCTGTGTGTGACTGCCATTATGACATGTTAGTACAACAGAGTACCTTCACTTTGTGCAGAAAGATCTGTGATATTTCTGTGCAGCCCAGTATCCCAGCAACGTCCATTTTGGATGAATTGTCTCAGGTTTTTATATCCAGTGCCAATGTTTGGTGAAAATTCAAGAGGTAGTGTGCCCTTTATGTAGCGAGGCAGAGGGTAAGGGTGTGGGTTATGGTGGTGAATGGGTGTGCAGTATGTCTGACTTTAATGCAGGACTTCTGAGTTTGCAGATCTTAATATACGGCTGTTACTGAAGGAGCAATATGTAATATATTTACTGTATTGTAAAACTGTTTTTGTATGCCTGTTTGACATTTAACAGACTATAGAAAACCAAATGTTAGCTGAATGAGTCACTGTCTGATTATGTGTCATAAGAAATCATCAATAATCTTTTAAAAGTGTGATTAAAATTTGCTATTTGGACTGCAGTGCTTATTTTTGAATGTTATGGTCTGATATATTTCTCCTTCCACCAAGTTTTGTAGTTATCTACAGCAGGCTTTCAGTTGTTTTCTGCTTTTTTCTTTTTTTTGGCTGAAAACAGCTGTCTCCTGCAGCTTGATACAATTAGACTGAATCAAAAATTGCCCAGTTGACTGACAATTCTCTGTGGGTTAATCGCCACAAGTGATACAGTGTTAAATAAAAATGTTGATTACTGCTGTTTTAGCCACATTTCATTTGCCGAAGCCATGACTTAAATGTTGTAATCTAAAAACTCCAGTGGTGACATCATCACTGACCATATTCTGGGATTTTGCAGAATCCACCGTTGCTGACATTCTTGTCTGAAGACAGGGCTGTTCTATCAGGGCCTTTATGGGGCATACAGCAACTTAAGCCCCTTTTACACTGAACAGAAAAAAGAGTACATTGTCAAATGACTGCAGTAGTCAAGGGTATTTATAGGTTCCAGCTCTGACTGGCAGTGATGGAATCATAACACCCTGCTGAACACATTAATTTCTGATCTTTTTCCGTCGCTTCCGTTGATAATTTTTTTTGACTCCTTTGTCCCCTTTTCATGCACATGTTCTGCTTGGCTTGACGCGGTCGGACTCACCCGACATCACAGAGTTTGCACCGGCTTGAAGGTGTGTATTTGACTGATGAAGTGCAAAAAGTGTATAAATTCTTCACAATAAAAGCCCCCCATTTTTTTCTTATTTAAAAGCTTTTATCATGAAGCAGCACAATTAGGAAACGTTTTTCATCAGCAGTATCTTAATCTGACTCCCATCAGCTGAAAGCAAACATAAAACAATAAAACAAAGCAGATACTTCAAAGAACAAACAGCAATGCCAAACAACAGACAAACTAAATTTCAAACCACAGAGATTCAACCAAAAGCTCCAAAATTAAACACACAGAGACTTTTTTCAAAATGTCTTTCTGTTTGCTGTCCTGCAAAGACAAGAATGGAGTCTTGTCTTTCCAGTGCACATCAGAGAAAAAAAAATAATAAATCCAAGCTCTAGTGGCGAGGTGAAACATGCTAATTTTACTGGAGAAATTGTATTGTTGGCCCACTCTGATATTCATAGTGAGAATGTGCTAGCATCTCTGTCTCAGGCAATAGCTTACAGCTCATCTCAACCTCCTCGAAATGGTTCCAGTGTTTCGTGACCTTACAATCACGTATGAAGAGCTCGGGGGCCTGGCCAGGCTGCAACCCTCCTGTAATCTCAGCTGAAGTACCGCAACATCATCATTTTCATCTTTTCTCTCTCATTGCAAGAACCACAGGGGAGAAATCACAGAGCCACCAGAAGCCTCCATCCTCCACCTGCCTTTTGTTTTTCTTTACCTCTCCTCAGCCTTCAGTGTCATAAATGGCTTGGTCAAATTTTTACAAAAGACAAGATCTTTTGAGGACAAGGATAAAAAGCAAAGACAAATCAATGTTCATCTCAACTTCTTCTGTTCTATACTGAGTGACAGTTTATTACTAATTGGCATCACAATCAAACAGGGAGGCAGTTTAACATAAAAACATTCACAGTACTATGAAGTACACAAGGAAACCCCTCAGTTACACTAACAAGAGTTACTAATATCTTCCCTTCTTGCTTTCTAGAAATCATTATCTCTCTCCTCACAGCTGCATGAGCACTTGACAGACATTATAAGACAATCCAATACATCCAGGCCTGCCCACTGCTCAGCACAGTCTTACTGGCTGCATTCACATTCAGCGGATTATAATCATGACTCACAATTACCCAACAGCCCTTTGGGCAATCATCCATATGGGTTCAGAGCAGGCAGCAGTGGAGCTCAGACAAACAATGTGTGTGTCTCTATGTGTTTTAGTGCACATGCCCTCTGCCTGTGTGTACATTGTGTACATGGATGTGTGAATGTGTGTAGAGCTGCTACCCTGTTTGATCCGTGTAATCCACAGCAGCCATCAATACCTCCAATTGATGGATTTCAGTGTAGTGCCAGTCTGCTCTATATTACATGACAATACACAAGGCACTCCTCTAGCTTCTTGTCTAATGTATAGACACACACACACACACACACACACACACACACACACACACACACACACACACACACACACACACACACACATATATATATAAAGGCATCATTCAGTTTTTTGTAGTCACATGCTAAAAGAATAAATAACTTATGTGGACTTTCTGGGTGTTTAGTTAGCCAACACAGAACAAAATCACAATAAACAACTCACAGAGTATGTTTACATGCACACTAGTATCCAAGATCCAAGCTTGTCATTTTTGCACTTGTTTTAGTCCTCGAAAATTGGACTCCAAGATCACCCATTCACATAATTGTAAACTGCTAATGTAAGACATAAACCGAGAAAATTTTCTGTCTCCTGGGTTTGCAAATCTGCTCAGCCTATAGACTTAATATTGGGATGATGCTATGCACATACATGTGGCTGTGAGAGCATATTTACAAAGATAAAGCCTTCATAGTCTAAAATGTCATCATAGAAAGAGTAATATCTTGACCTTTTTGCTGTTCTAGTTGTTGAAGGTCTAGTGTGTAAGATTTACTGGGATTTATTAGTGGAATATGTCAGAAATTGAATATAATATTCATAGGTAAATTTTCATTATTGTATTATCACCTGAAAATAAAATCATTGTCTTTTTGTTACCTTAGAATCAGCACTTTATACAGAGTTCATGGATGCTCCTCCACAGAGTCCATATTGCACCACCACGTTTCTACAATAGTCCAGAATAAACAAACCAAACATCGTCTCTCCTACATGTTTGGAAGGGCAGAGTGAGGTGTTTGCAATCTATATGCTCATCGCAGATACCAGTAAATCCAACACACTGGTTCTTTAACAATCTCAGTAGTAGTACTTGATAGTACTTAATAGTACTTGACTTTGCATGTCTTGTACATGTTTTCTCAGTCACTTCCATACAGTCACAGTATTATTGGAAGCTGCTTCTGGTGATGATTACAACAATGCAACTGAGCATGCGTGCAGACACATATGGCGAAAATGCAATGGAAGTCCACAGTTCAAAGCGCAAGCTGAATTAGACTTGAATTTGAAAAGTAACACCTCAGATTGGCTGGAGACTTTTCTCTCTCTGATTGGCTGATATCCTGTATCTATGGTATTTGTTGATTCCCTGTCAGATGGTTGTAGAGATTAGTATCACAAGAGCAACTCCTCTATGCAAAAGAACATGGTAATATGACATATATCCTGTTTATTGACAAGAATCATGGACAAATATGTTGAGGAACAACCTCCAACATCACTGCCCACATGATACACTTTTTAATTGTTTTTCCTTTTTCCTCTTACCTCTCCGCCCTCTCGCTCCTCCTTTTTTTCCTCCTTCCGTTTTCCATCTCACGCTTCTCTGTCCTACTGAACTCTGACCTTTGTCCCCTCCCCCCATATCAGTCTAACAGCCTTTATATAAACACACATCCACACACACCCACTTACATATCCATGCACCCACACATATAGACAACCAATAAGCTCGGAGACATGAAGGCAGACAGACATGAGTTTTCACTCTCGGTACATTAAGTCATCAATACTTGACCGAGGCATGAAGACACACATTATCTGCACACACAACACAAACACACTCCATACCAGGCCAAAAACACACACACGCACACGCTCAAATATACATCAGTCACACTCCCACACTGTTCTGGCCTGGCTGCAGCCAGAGCAGTAAAGATTGTCAAGCATTGATTTGCTCCACATTCCATTACAGCTAACAGTTACGTGCTGATCCACTGTCAAAACACACTCACGCTCCCAGTCACACCATAGAAATGCAGTTTATATCCACATGCCACTTGGTCTGCTGCACTCTAATATTCACAAGCCACTTTTTAATCATCTATTTCACCAACACACTTGATTCTGATGAGCTGGGACTTAAATCTAGTTTGGCTTTCTGCCTTAACAGCCACAGAACAGAGAAACCTGTCATTATGTGGCCTAAATTAGAAAACATTCTGCCTGTGGTCATCTCCCAACATGCTCCCAGTAGCAAGGTCATTTTTTATGGCAGATGAAAACCATGTACATCAGCTTTGCCATAGTTAAAACCATCGTGGGAAATTCACACTGACACAACTCCACAACAGGTTGTGAATGTTGAGCTTTCAAGTGAAAACACAGAGAAAGCTTAAAATAAGTTCCCACATCGTATTAACTGTGCTGGGAGGGGTGTATGTGAACACAAACCAGAAAGGCAGACAGTCGAACACTTTTCTACAAACATAGAAAGAAACTCCCTGGATTAGCTACTATAGCTAACTAGTTAGCAAGGAAGTTGTAAGTAGAAGTAGATCCCTATGCAATTAGCTACAATGGCTTATCCATGTTACAAATTTTTGTCCACTTTAAGTTGGAAAAAATTGATTATTATTATATCTAACATATCCACGTTAAAATGTCTAAAAACACTGGATATGTGTTATATATGTTGTTGCGCTGTCTACTTATATTATGCTAAATGATTTCAATAATGTTTAAATGCAAAGAAATCTGTAATTTATTCAAGGTAACTGTATGTTTCCTGCTAACCATTGCTCACTATTTGGTAGAACTTCCAGGAAAACACAGGACATGTTGGATAAACCAGGGAGTGAGGAAGGAAGTCAACATGTGACTAAACTGAATGTGAATAACATTGTCTTCGTCCATGAACATGATCTTGTTCTGAATTATGTCAGACAGATTTTCATTGCAATGACGCTTGTTTACAAGTAACAACTACAACTCCCATGATCCCATGCCTCTTGATGATGACATTAAAATGACGTCTTTAGTTATTGTTTTAATGCGAAAGAGACCTCTAGCGGCAGAATTTAAATATTGTCTGTATAAGTGCGAAGTTAGCGTGACCAATAATCAGAATGCCCCCAGCTGGACGAATAAGACCCAGGCCGTATAAGTACTAGTATGTTTTCTTTGAACTAAATTTAATTTCCTCATGTATAAATGTCTCAAGTTCTACAATGCCTCTGAACACTGATTTTGCTGCCTCTTTTTGATGAATTTTCTTCTCACAGAAATGTCAGTGACTGAACCATAAAGTGTCCCTCTGACATCAGACGGGTAAAACAGAACGGCTGACTTTTCCCTAACATGTAAGTGAGGAACTTGTGCAAAGGTGCAGTATTTCTATTCCCATAGCTTCTTAAATCAGCACATGGGTCACTGAGTGGGAGTGATGTTTTTTTTCGAAATACTTCTCAACTTCCTACACACATATGTGCACACATGAACACTTACATACAGGAACAGAGAAAATCTATTCTTAAAAAGCAGAACCAAAACAAAGGTCAAGTTCACTTACTTAAAGGAAGGAAACTGCAAGCCCACAGTGTGACGTTGTATGGGGCCTCATCGACTGGGTCAAGAGGACAACCACTAATGTGTGAACACATTACTAAAGGCTAAGCCATCAAACTGTATGAATCTGTATGAGTAACCTTACTGTGAACGTTTCTTCCAGTCCATGGTTAAACAAGGATTATCACACAACTTTGCAGTTTACCTCAGATCTATGGTGCATTTTAGCATCTTTCATCTCAGTTTGAGTTTTACAACCTGCAACTTCTCTGTTTTGACTCAGTCTCACTGCTCTCTTCAGCCTTGATTCCAGCAACAGCTGTTTTCAGTGAAAAAAGCTTTAATAAAGCCACTGTACTTTACCTGCCCAACAACAAACAGCAGACAGCCCAGTTAGTGATGAGCTGGTGAACATAATGAAGTATTCAGTGACTAAAGGGCTGGATACTTTCCTCAGGAACTAGCAGAGACTAAAATAGAGTGAATATTGACCTTATAGACACCAGAAACAGGACTCCACATGAATGTGTGAATAGGCAATAACTTGCACTTACAACATCATAACTTTATGTGGTGATAATATGCAACTGCAATTGTGTTTACCGGTTGCTGCATTACTTTAAAGTGACCAAAAATCTATTAATACAAATGCCAAATGCATTTATTCTGTTTTTCACAGATTAAGAAATAAGTTTTAATTAAGAACCTCTCCGATATTAAAAAAAAGACGTATTTTGATGACATTGTGAAGCGGCATGGGATCATGGGAGTTGTCTTTTGTCTTGTTTGCTGACTTCCTTGTTTACTCTCTGATGTATTTGATGTATCCCATGTTTTCCCAGACGTTTTATCAACCTTGAATAAATTACAGATTTTTCTGGGTTTGAACATTGTTGGAAAGATCTGGGATAATGTAACTACTGTGCACAACTCAACAAAATAGATAAAAATTGTATCATTTTTAGATATTTTAATGGAACAATGTTAAATATTATAGCTTTAAGTAAAACCAAGGTTTCTATCTCCTCATAACCATACAGTTGAAGTACTTTAAAAAGACAGAGAGTTGCTCTGGTCACAGTTAGTCAGTGGTTATCGCTGTTGCCTAAAAAGAAGCTCCTGGGTTTGCACTCACTCATGCTCTATGGAAACTTGTGGAGTTTGCAAGCTGCCATAGTCCCGCTGGATTTCCTCCCACGCCAAAAGGTACCTGCACGTTATGTTTCAGGGATACCATTACCATTACCCTTGAGGAAGACTGTGGGCTCAGACCTGGACGACCAGCAGCACAATCCTGCTCCGTCCTCCTTACATGCTGCTGTTAACAAGTCTGCTGATCTATCCCTTCACAACCAAAGCGTCTTCCTGTTCTACAGCACTTCCTGCCTTGTGTATAATTTATATTATAATTTATGCTTCACACCTCAGTCATACAGGTTTGGAGTATTCTGTTTTATTACACATTCAGGTTTGGATCCGTCTGGACAGCACCCCGAGCTTTTAGCTCTCAGTCCTGACTACTGTATGGGTTTTTGAATCTTCATAGTGATTTTTTTCTCATCATCATCATGAAAAAGCTTAACCTCAACACGCTTAGAATCATTGATATTGAGATATGGAGACATTCTCAACTTGTCAAATGGAAAAGGAGGGATAGAGAGGAGGACATAATTGGAAAATACAGAGGGAACACGGGAGCAAATGACTGATGGCTGATTGTCAGCAGTGTGGTGAATGTTGCTATGGAAACGGCCCAAAGTTCAGGCCATGGCAAACACAGGTAAGTGTTTGGTTGAGAGACAGTGAGCGATAGAGAATGAGATGTCCCTCTATCTCTCTCTCTTCTCTTCAGTAGTCAATCATTTTGAAATTATTATTGTTGACAGTTTTTTTTTAGATTTTAGAAGAAGTTTCTTATATGTTAATACTGAACTGAACAGAAATACACATGCAAGAAAGCAGCAAGAAACATGAGGGTAAACAAGGGTAAACTGGGCCTGTGTGAAAACCATACAGTGAACATCTGTAATCAGCAGCCTGGCTGACCATTAAAGTATATTGTGAAAGAAACACTCACAGATCAGTACAACACACAATAATAATAATAATAAAAAAAAAATCTCTTTTGTGACCCAAATACGTAGAAAAAGTCACAACGTGACTATGTCTATATTATGACAATTATTTGTTTATAAAAATTACAATCAATCAAGTCAAGCAGACCTATTTCTTTCTTTGTTTGTTGAAATATTCTCTTTCTCTCCTTTTGCTAGGGACCCCCTTCAACCCATGCAAGGACCTCTGCTGGTCCTCTGCCCCCAGTTTGAAAACAACAGGTCTATATAACAACATCTACTGCATAATTCACCAGACTGCTTCAGATTCAAGCCTTGTCTTAAATTGATTCTGATGCCAAGATCACAAGCCTGTACTGAATATTACAGGTTAGTGGCTGGCTGAGCTGCAGATTAATGGTTGGTATTATCTCTTCAGCAGGTTTGTCTAATTTTTCAGTTCACATTATTCAGAGTGATGAAACACCCTGGGATTTTTAACAGCAGTTTTTTTTTTAAATTAATATTATTCAATACAGGAAATTACACAACCAAAATGATCTTTATCTGGTAAGAATGCAGCTATGTACAGAATACCTGATCCCTTAAGAAATGTTTAAGTAATAACTGCAACAAAACATAAAGTAAAGACATATAGTTTAGATTTAAAGTGTGGGCATATCCGTATTTTGTGTTGCATGTTACAGTTTATTGGACAGGACAGCTGAAGAGCAGACAGGAAAGCGAGCGGAGAGAGGGGGGATGACATGCAGCAAAGGGCCGCAGGAAGGAGTCGAAGCAGCGGCCCCCGCAGTGGACTGACAGCCTGCGTACATGGAGCTCATCCTCTGCCAACGAAGCTACAGGGGCAACCTCTACACTGAGATTGTTAAAGCACTAAAGCTGTTTTATATTTATGTGCTTACTTCATGTCCAATACAAATTTCCTGTGGGACCAGTGAAGTCATGCTGAATTATGAATCTTGGGATGCTCTGTAATCTTTGCTTTCATCTTAATTTAATGACATATTAAGAGCAAAGGATGCGGCAGAGAAAAAGCATTTGCCTTAAAATCACTGATAGATAGCTTGACATACGATTAAGACAGAAATGTGTTTATTTCGGCGAGTTTAATCATCTTATTTTTAAATCAGTAATAGGCTTACTCTATGCTCAATGCACTCTGCTACTACTACCACTACTCACTCTTTTTGAAATCAATCAAAATTCTGGAAAATGTTCAATGTACAGGTCTTATTTGTACCTACATTTCACTGAGAATACTGTGGTTGATGCAATTTAGTGACATTTTAAGGAAGACTATATTACTAATGCTTGTTTTTTGGAGAACACATACTGTATCTGGTGACTCACTCAGAGGTAAATAAATACTAGCAATAACCTCTCTTGGTACAATTTGTGAAGGAGGTAGCTGCAGGCACTTCTGGATCAATATTAAATAAAAAAAATATTGCTTAAACTACCCAATAGTTTAACTCGTCATACTGAGAGCATTTTTGCCTGTTCTCCATTCACAATATTTATGAGGCAGTTACTACTGCATACTGCATAATCAGTAACCCAACAAATACAGTATTTGCATAAATTACTGTAAGTATTGATGGCAGTCAAATTCACTTCATTTTGGTAGATGACTCATCCTTAATTCTTACTGACCTGGTCCAAGACTTTGATACAAAACATCGATAAAAGTACAGTGTGCTTCCAGTTCACTGACTCGGGTTGATCATTTTCCACAGCTGATCATACTACTATGTATTTCTTTAGAATAACCTGAATTATAGCTTTTAATTAATAATTCAAATAATTGCTTAAGAATGACTTGGCTGAACAATCTCTGATGTGTGATGTGTGCGTCAGGCAAATGTCCTCACCATTACAAAAGGTGCACCACAGAGCTAAGTACTAGGCCCTCTGTTATTTACTTAGAATATACTATTCCATGGTTAATAAAAACAACATTCACAATTTTGCTGATGACAGCGATCTATTCATCACACCCTTTGTTAATCAGTCTAAGTGAAGGTCAGACTTTTAACTGAATTTAAACTGAGCTAAGACCTATCATATAGCCTACTTTTCACTTGAGAACATTTGACTATGAAAACTGTAAATGATGACCAATTACAAAGTGTTTCATACTAAAGGTACCTTGGGATATGATTGGATAATCACTATTACAATTAATTACTTAATTTATTATATTCATCATTGGGGTTGTTTAACAAAACAACTCATCATCGTCTTGTCTATGAGAAGGCAGAAAAACACTGCCTGGTGCTCATAAGTATAGCGATTTTTAATAAGTTGTCTATATGCATTTCATTGGCTGTTGTGGAGTCTGCTTGAGTGGTCTTATGAACCAGGTAGTCGATCCTCTATTACTTGGTAGCGACATAGTATGTATAGCATTATTACTGGTCATTATTATGAATAAACCTATTGCAAAACATACTGGCAAGATATCAGTTAACACATCACTGATATCAGCATGAGTACCACTATATTGACAATAAACTCTAAATATGTAAAAATAATAATTAATGAGAATAAGTAACCTATGATAGGATTGTTTGCTATCTGCCAGCATGTAGGCACTAGTTGTAATAGCACTATTATATGTAAGCTTCAGTGGTGTAACCTTTTTGTCATTAGGTTTATGTCAATCTTTTATCAGTGGAACAAATATGAGCAAAAGCTGATGTATTTCAGATGACACTGTATACTTGGTATTTTTCTGTGCTTTACCTAGATCTTTCACCAACTTCTACATTTTGAAATACAAGATTTCTAATAATTGAATCGCAAGCCAACGTTACCTGAACACCTGAATAAATATTATTTGTGTGTGCATGTGTATGGAGCACACACCCACGTCTTACCTTGTAATGAATGTGATTTTGAGTCAAATAAAGTTTCTCTCTGTGCTTTAGAGAAGATTCATGTTTTAATGTGTCTTGAAATGTGTTTTGGTTTTGCTGACTTCAGATGACAGGCTGAGATTGTCAGAGTTTATGTAACATATAATCCCGTTGGGTCTGCCTGTGATTTACTGCAAGGTGCCCTGTATTTATCTTGTTTCCACATGACTGTTTACATATGTGGGATATCAGTGGCTTGTTTTGGCTGACAGGGAGTGAGACTGGGAGGTGGTGCAGCTAACAGTTGTAGTTACCTCTGATTAGAAATCTATGATGCTGCAGCTGACAACTGATGGGTTGCAACAGGAAAGGCTTCAATGGAGGATTTTTTTTGTTGTTTAGAGACATAGTTTCCACAGGAAGAAATGTTGTCATTCCTTTGAGTGTTTTTGGCTCCAAAAGAGTGAATATGTGGTTATGGAATCTAACGTGAAGGCCACACTCAGAGAGGTACAGTTTGTTTGTGAACAGCTAACAGCAAAAGCTTTCTGGATGTTAACAGTTAACCAGATCAGCAGGAATATAAAAAGTAAGTAAGTAAAAAGTAACTTATTACACTTCCTGAGTAAGTTTCCCAACACCGGTCGCAGAAGGGTGGTGACAAAAAGTATTTGATGAGTTAGGAATGAGACCGGGCTGCAGATGGCTAATTGTTCAATGCCAGATAGTGTTTGATTGGTTTATGAAAGCTTTTTTCTAACAACAGCTGTCTGCTGCAGCTGGAAAAAGTGCTGATATGAGTGCTGAAAAACAGAGAAGAAGCCATAAAACCAAAACAAGAAGCTGAAAGAGGCTAAAACGCTGCACAAAGCTGAAGAGAAGAGCAGAGCTGAGTGGTGATCCTGTGTGGGTTTGTCACTATGAGCGACACCTTACAAATTACACATTTGATTTGAAATATTGATTAGTGCTGTTTCAAAAAGTGTGTCAACAGTTGACCAGCTGCATGGTCTGACTCCCCTTGCTTTGCTTTGTCTGTTAGCAGACAGGCTGCAGCCAAATGACACCAGGCCCTGTTCCAAACCGTCTCTGCTCCTTCCGCTGGTTGCAACAGAATCTGTGTGCACCCAGCCTAATCAATGTTGCCAGCTGCACTAGTTGCACCTCAAACTCTGCATTTTGAATCTGCTCAGCCATTCACTAACTTTGAATTTACCACATGGGAAGGCTCAGAATAGAAGACAGGGAGGAGGAAGTCTAAAATCAGGTTAACATGGAGCACTGAGCCGCAGCCCACCCTGCCTTGATGTCATCTTTAACCTCAGCACCTCACTAATTACCATACAGGGCTGCCTCTCAGCCTCTCTCCCCACCCCACCCCGCCCCTCTCCTCACTTCTCCACACACTCGCACTCACTCATTGAGGTCAGAACGCGGCCTGCAGTCCACGCAGGTAATGAGAGACCATATGTGCAGCTCGAGACAGATACCGTGCGGTCCTCCCATGTACTAGTTTGTTTGAGTTTCATCCCCGTTATCAGTGTGTGGCCACTTCTCCATGCATTTCTAAAGCCATATGCTTCAATTACATCGACCACATCTGACACGCACACCCGACTCCACCCAAAGCACCTCTTTCCGACCTCACACGAGAAGTAGATTAGGGCCCTTGGGAGACAGAACAGGAGGGCACCTCTAGGGCAGACAGAGCGGCAACACAACAGCTGTAGCTAATATGTGTGTAGCATAAAGAGCTATTTTAGTGGCAGAATGTATGAGAATTGCAGGAACAGTGCCAAATATCAGTCAGTGTGGTTAATAGTCTGAATGATGTGGCCCTCTATGATTTAGCAGGGTAGATGACTGACAGAACTCAAACACACGCACGCCCGTGTGCACGCACACGCACACAGACACACACACAGACACACAGTTTCCAAATATAAACCTCTGACTGGAAGATTAACTCAACCAAACCCAAATCCTCCTCTCTGCATCCTCTCAGCAGAGGTAAAGACAGGACCAGTGGTGAAAACATAATCTCTCCATGTTCACACAGTTGCTTCTCGATGACCTGCCAACAGCAGCAGGCAGGCAACCAACCCTCTCTTCAACCCTGAACACACACACACACACACACACACTCACAGACACACACACACGCACAGACACACAACCATCCACTGCACAGCTGTCCACCCTAAATGTAGCTTTAGTGAGATGCACATATTTCGACAAAACGATTATAATCCAGAGTAAATATCGTTCAGCCAATCTCATTGAGATGGATTACAAAGAGGAACCATTCGCTTTCCAAATCCGCCAGCAAAAAACCCAATTTGAACATGCTGATGCTATAATCTTAGACAGTTCAGTTTACATTAGCGAACATAAAGTAGTCACTTACCAAAGCCAGTGCTTAAAGATTAGCATCTGCATCTGCTCAGCTGGGCACTTGTGTATTTACATGGGGAGTTATTTAGATTTATTTTAAACATTTACATTTCATAGTTTAAAAAACTATACAGCATGTAAAGTTTTGTTTTTTCTCAGTACAAACAGATTTTTTTCCTTTTCTTTTCTTTTCTTTTTTTTTTATGGATTCCATTGTGACGTGATTCATGATTAGTTGGAATGATCATTTTTGCATCACAATTTTCATGTTCTCTAAAAATGCTGTGAAATGATGTTGATGAGACATTTGTTGTGGCCTGTACCCAACAATCTGGAGAACAAGATTTGTAGGCCAGAGCATCTCTGCACCCCAACACTACTTCAGAATAATGCTGTTTAGTAAACATTTTTTTATTATTTAAAACATTGTATGATATTACACTGGGCTATATTGTGATTCTGATAATATTTCAGTTGATTATATCGTACTGAACTAGTTGTATTAAACTGGTACAGCTCCCTTAACTAGATAACTAAAAGAAGAAAAGCATGCAGGATTTAAGATAATATTTCAGTTTTACCATTTTATATCCTTTGTAATCGAACATGTATTTTCACAATGTACGCCACAAATAAGCACATTAGAGGTGAAATTAACAATTGCTAAATCTGTAAGCATGAAATGCACTTTGGTCTTTACTCAGTCACTCATCACTAATTGATCCTATTAGCTACTTGTTGGATTGTTATGGTTCAACGAGTAGCTAATGATCCAAGACAGGATTGTTTGCATATGGCAAAATGCTCATTATGATTCCAGGTACACATGAAAACCATTTTGTTTTCATGTCCCTATATTTCTCTCACCTTTAAGTAAATCTCACAAGGGTTAAAGGGCCAGTGTGTAAGATTTACAGGGATTTATTAGCAGAATATTGCACAGATGGATGTGATATTATAATAATATGTTTTCATTAGTATTTAATCACCTGAAAATAAGAATTGTTGTGTTTTTATTACCTTAGAATGAGCCCTCTATATCTTGAGTCTGCCATGGTGCACCACCATTTTTCTACAGAAGCCCAGAACTGACAAACTAACCACTGGCTCCAGATGCAGCTGAGCTACTCCTAGATGCTCAGAAGGCAGGAGTGAGATGAAGTGTTTGCAATCAGCGAGCTTGCCACTTCACAACCCTCTCTTCAGCAAAAGTATGAATCACAAACCTTGTCTGACCACCCTAACACTTTTTAGACAGTCCCTCACCAGCGTTTGTACAAAACAAAACAGTGAAACATTCAATACAAGTTTGGTTAATGACGTTGCTGTTCACTTTTCACTGCAATGGTATCTACTGTAATCTGTCATCTGTAGCCCTGAGTAACAGCTGGGAATAATATCACATCGGTATGAAAGCCTTTTCTATTTTTGTGCGATCAATCGCATTGATCCGTGTTGTAGTTTAACACTCTCTGTAGACTTGGAAGATCCTCCATCATCCAGCAGTAAATGAGAGCCTATGTTGATTTATGGCACACACGACTTCTATGAGAATGTGGCAAAAGTTTTCTGTTGTTTTTCAAAAAGTCAGCCACAGTGAAGTGGCTCCATCTCCTCTCAGCGGTAAATCAGAGATGAAAGCTGCAATGTTTGTAGTTGAAGAGTCTTATTTGTAGTCACTTGTGTGACAGTCAAAAAATCACCAGAATGAAAGATTTTAAACCAGTTACCCTTGTTATATATTGGATTGCTGAAAATGTTCAGGAACAGCATGGAACAGCATGGCAGGGTAATGAGAGATAGCATGCGTAAGGACACACACAGCACCAGCGGTGAGCACGACTGGAAGGACACCAGTTCAACCAGTGGTCACAGCCCCTCTGCTCTCCTCCCTGCTCCTCAATTGGATTTTAAATTATAACAACAGAACAATTTACAATGCATGCTCAAGAGGATAGACTGTGTGTGTGTCTGTGTGTGTGTAATTGTGTGCTACTATGTATGACGCATGAGATGATTTATATAATCTCCTCTATGTGTCACAGAGCACAAGTGAGGTTAATGTGTATCAACTATGTGAGTGTGTATGTGTGTCTGTGTATGTGCTAACTCATAGTCCCTGCAGCGGACAGTTGACCTTGGGTAGGTTGTCTGCCTTCTGCTCTTTAGATCCTCTTACTGTGAATCCCAACTTCTGTCTATGCTATGGAATGGTT
Organism: Lutjanus erythropterus; assembly: GCF_056507025.1. Taxonomy (NCBI): domain Eukaryota; kingdom Metazoa; phylum Chordata; class Actinopteri; order Lutjaniformes; family Lutjanidae; genus Lutjanus; species Lutjanus erythropterus. Next base: position 12,128,756 of record NC_139329.1, read on the forward strand.
CTATGTTGAAGTGCTTTGCAGACTGGTTGTGCTCTATCATATGGGATCCGTGTGATTTTCACATCATTACATTTTGAGACAAACCAGTAAAAACCGAGGAGAGACGGTTCAGGTGGGATATGATTCCACACCAGCAGTTTTAGGCAATCAAAGTTTGATTTTTATACTATTGAGTGTGAGAGGCTTCGCTGACAATAATCAGTCAAAATACACAATTGGTTGATGAAATACCTGGCACTGTATTTTTAAAGCCCTCTGATAGAAATGAGTGATTTTTGGCTAAATAAATAAAACAAGTTTACTTGAGTTGCCTATCCTGATGTGGGAGGAGGAATAATTTGACTGATCTTTGAGTATTTTTGATAATGCAATTTTTACTTAAAATGATCTAGATCATTTGTTGACATTATCAATATTACTTTTTGTAATTCAGCATAATTTAAAGCTGCAGCAACACATATTTTTATATTAACAATGTGACAAATGACAGTGTAATGGAAAAGGAACTTAATGGAAATTATCACCCCTTAGAGGGCACACAGTGTTTCAGTGTCCTTGTTTTCCCTACAGCTTTGTTTCTCTCTCACGGCTCCCATCAACCTTTTTCGCAAACGTCGGGCAACTATTTTTAAAGTATAATATGTAAAATTTCTGCATTAAAAATGTCAGATCCATGTTACATATTTTGCGGAATTGTGTACTTATAATATCCCAGATGTTTCCAGAGGAATCTGTTAAATTTATTGAAGAGAACAGTGTGTTTCATTTTTTCACTAGTTACTGAAACATCAGACGGCGAGGAGGGAAAATGTAACATGAATAAAACTTTAATTCATTACTTTGTCTATGATCATGATTTCTTTTTGAGTCATGTCAGACAGAATTTCATCTGCTTTTCATCTACAATTAAGAAAATGATCCAGTGCTATTTAATGACACACTCAAACTATGTCTGTTGATTGAGTCTATTTCTTGATTGAGAGACCTGTAGTGGCAGAAACAACAATATTGCGCATTAAAAAACTCTCCACACCAAACAGCACACAAACAAAGGTGAACATAGGGGACAATTTAGCAGCTAAGGAGCCAACACAGCTAAAAGGAGTGAGAATATTGAACTAACTTTCATCAAGTGGCTAGAAACACAACTCCAAATGACTGATAATGTTCCCCTACGTCTACTGGATGTGCAAATAGACAACTGCTAATATGCTAGCCATACCAAAAAAACTATGCTGCTTTGAGATGTACAATATTACTAATTGCACTCATACAACGTCATACTGTGGAAGCTGCATTCTGAATCACATGTTAAAAGATATCAGCAAAGATGACAGAGCATCTACTGTAGAATTTGTGTACTTCACCTCATTATTATTGCTGTGCAGTGAAAATGTCATTAACTGATCAGATAACATGAATGTGAATATATTATTTACTGATGTGATGAAGTGAGACATCATTGGTGTTGTCAGCAGAAGAGATTCCACCTGACAAAATCGATAACTTTTTCTCCATTGCAGAACATCTCCAAACACAATAACTATCCAGATGGATATAATAATCTTACGTCACAATAATGGCAATAAACTGTTTCTTTCTGTTACAAACTGGCTACAGTGCAGGAGAAACAGGGCTGCTTTTTTGGTTCAATGTTCCTGGCAGAATGGACTGAATCTGCTGGATCATTTTCTTCGAGACATTTGACTAAACTATATAAAACAGAGCAAAATAACATCTCATGAGAGCATGGTTTCAGGCTGCGTCTGTCTCTCGGCATTAGAGCACTGCTTGTCTTTGAACAGTGCACAACCACAAGCAATACAATTTAGACATCCACCCGAGCTGCGATGCTGGCAGGTCCATGTGCCAGCATGGCAGCATGTATGGATGTAGGAAACAAGACAGACAGTTGGAGGATACAGAGAAGACGGGAGGATGGCTGAAATACAAGAGTAGTGGGGGAAGAGAGAGAGATGAGAGATGAGAGATGTAAAGGACAGACGCCCACATGATGGCAGGATGAAAAGACGAAGCCTATACATTAGACAGGGAGAGTGAAGAGGGTGGAGGAGAGACTGTAAGTGAATGTTCATATATGCTCTGGTCTCTAATCAGCTTCACAGGGTCTAATTAGGACTAAAGGAATAAAGTAGCCACATGCTGTAATCATATAGCCCATCTACATATGTATATATATATACAGATACATATTAATCACAGCCTACATATTCTGGTTTAGGGTGGGTAATCTGTCTTTGAGGTCCTTCTCAGTTGGTACTTTATAATTTCAAAATGATATTTTTACTGTGACAGATGAAACATGTGGGTTATTGGGCGAGTTCTTTCTACATCATAGCAGTTTTACTTGAATTTACCAGCTTTTTAAAGACACAAGTCACTACATTGCGAGGCTGGATGATCAACTATCCAGAATTTCCAGAGGCTCCAAACATTCTGTGCATTAGCTGGTTTGTGCTAGCTTTATTCTGTTGACTCTGATTTCAAAGCTACTGCAAAGAACTCTCATATTTTGTTGAATTTGGACGTCCATGTGGAGAAAATCTTTTTCTGCTTTCTTTTAACTGGTGAATGTACTACTCAGTCTAACTTTGCCTGGGAAAATGTAAACACATTTCATTTGATTTTATGGACAATCCGGCCTAATATGCATTAAGAACAACTACACGGAAATAGCCGATGGTGGTCTCGTTTGCTTACATAGGTCATATAAAATAACCAGTTTTATACTGAGACAGTTTCATAATCAGTTACAAACTCCTTGCAGTAGCTGTAAGACCCTCAGCGTTGTTTTTTATGTTTCCTAAATAAGTGTGTTTCATGTTGCCATCAGGTAGTTTTCCAACTCTGTAATTTCTGGACAGATTGTAAAGACAGGGAGAGGAATGACAGGTTTGGCCTCAGGGCCTCACTGCAGGTTAATTCATCAATGCTATCTTGAAGAAAATGATGCTTGATTACAGACATTATTTGTCCCAGTCATAAATCATAGTCAAGCAAAAGAGCAAAGAAATTCATATTTTGAGAAATACATTTATTTGCTTTAATCTCCAAGAGCGACTTGAGAATATCAATATCAATCTCATGTCTGTGTGTGAAGCACAGAGCTGGTTTGGATGTGTTTCGTCGGGAGCAGGGGAAATTGTGATTTTAGGTGGAGGTATGTGTTGGAGATATCTGTCAGGGAACAAAGGTTCTGATTTCAGATGAGTTTGAGCACAGTCACCATGCCTTAGCGGTGTTGCAATTTTAATATTAAATCAAAAGTTTATCAAAATGAGCTTTCAACGTCAATAATCAAAACCAAAGGTAGAATCGACGATTCTCCCAGTCTCCTTAACTACACAGCAACACTTCAAAAACAACACTTCAAAGACAACACAGCATACATTATCTGCAGTTATAGCACATATGCCATATAGACAATCTTTTTAAAGGAGAATTTGAAAATTTAAATGACAGCTGTCAGGGCATAAAATCAAGGATCTGTTGGTCTTTACAAATGAAGACTTGATACTCTAACAATGGCATTGCTGTCAGTGTTATAAAAGAAATTAATTGAAAAGTTGAATCTTAATTGAATCTTGGCTTTCAAAATCAAAATTCAAATCAAATCCTGGATTTGTAGAGTCATGACACCTGTTGTGCACAGTTGTTGTTTGCCTCGAAAATCTGTAGCATCATTAAAACCATAAACTGTGGTTACATTTTTCTTTCTGTCTGAATAAAACAAAAGAGGTACAACATGTATACAGGTGAGCTTTGGAAGTGTCAGTGTATTCAAACTAGGGACGCATCAATACCAGCATCGGGTATCGGTCCGATACTGTCCTCATGTACTTGTACTCGTACTCATAAAACTACTCCGATACCCCACACCCGATACCACGTCATGAAAAGTAGCTGCTCGATACAAGTAAACATCTAAAGAACCACCATGATGCAGAGTCCGAGGTGTTTGCTGATGCTTTCCCTCTTTTTTTGGACATGCCGTCATCATCAGCGACGGACTTGCTGTCCTCAACATCATCCACTAATGACCACAGTGACTTTGGAAACTGTCTGTAAAATTCCATGTAAGTCCATGTAAAACTGAAATAAATGCACAGAGAGCAGCTGTAGACCACAGCCAGCCGCTGTCCAATAAGACTAAAACTAGTTGTATGCCTTGGCAAATTAATCAGAAGACGAAGAAAAACACCGACGCCACCAGTCTGTAACCCTCTTTTCTTCATAATAGGCTGCTACAACTTCTCTTTGTGTACTTATTATTCACCAAAACGGCCTGACAGCACAGGACACGCAACTTCACTCTGGGGTTCACAGCAGGGTCAACAAAACTGTTGCACTCATGGCACCACACTCATACCTGTCCCCCCTAAACAATGACAGGTAGGAACTAATTAGCTCTTAGACAAGAGAGACATGAAGAAGAAACTTAAAAACTACACATGTAAATGTTAAATTAAAATACTAGTTGAAATGCTATAAATGATAATGAAATAATTATCATATATAACACCATTTATAATAGTAAACTTAATTCTGCAAGTCCATAATAATGTTGTGAAATTATTATATTGAAATATGTCACATACTGCACAGCTTAATAAGGAACACAAAATCAGTAAAGTAACTTACTACAAATAACCTAAAAATGTAATATGTACAGTAACTATGGTTGCATTTGTAGCAGGAAACATTTAGAAAGTGACAATTTAATGAAAATAATACATGTTTTAAAAGTTGTTGTAAGAATTTTAATGTAATTATTAAGTACTCGTATCAGTCCTCTGTATTGGCAAGTACCCAATTGTAAGTACTTGTACTTGTAATCAGTCTGAAAAAAGTGGTATCAGTGCATCTCTAATTCAAACTAGTTGGCAGGTTGTTAGCACAGAGACCTCCAGTCTTAATGCTAAGCTAGGCTAACATGTCCTGACTCCAGCTCAGTACAGACAAGAAATCAATATGAATCTATTTAACTCACCCCGAGACAGTGAGCACATAAACCTAAATATCCATTTATATTAAGTATTCCCTTAAAGGATGTCTTTACAATATTACAAGCTTGTCTTCAAGTCGTTATGAACATTAGTTGAACATGATTTTTGTCTCTGTAATCATTCTTCCTTTTCATACTGGGACTTTTTCAATGGAAGTAAAGGAGGACAAAATCCACAGTCCCAATTCAGTGTAAAAACTGTCTGTGTGGGTAAGATAAGTGGAAAGCTTTCAAAGTCACTTTCTTTTTTGTGTGAAATTGCCTAGTTGTGTTACTATTCCTCCACTGCAGCTCAACGAGGAACCACAAAGAGGACATTTTGTTCTAAAAAGGCTGCAACCTTGGAATGTACCCGAAGTTCACTGTTGAGGCCTCATATTATCTTCAGATAAACTATGAGATGCATTTTTGCACAGTCTGAAGTACATGAAGGATTCTCTTAGTGGCCAGCATGAACAACATGATTACAGCAAGCAAAACCTTCTTCATTTTACTGTAACAATAAACTATTTGCCTTAACTTCAAGAAGTTAGTGTCTAAGTTGCCTTAAAATAAGTTAAGTTGACTGAATTTGAAGTGACAAGTTTTGGTAATTTTGTAATGATACAAAACAAATAAATTTTCATATAAACTTGATATTAATTCAGTTGCACTTGAAGAAACATTTTCAATAAACTTGAGATATTAACCTGAACTAACAAATCTTCAGTCACTCTGACAAACATTACAAACAAATTCAATTTGCTTTTACATTAAACTCATCTGTTAAACAGATTTCAAGTTAGAAGAACTCATACTTGTAAGATCTGAAGTGTTCTAATATTAAATTTAAGAAATTTTAAGTTTAATTAACTTAGAAAGAAGAAAAGATTAATTGATTCTATATTTTACAGTGTGTACATGTGACAACTAACTATTTTTTTAAAGACAGACTTGAAAAATTGATAAGGTATAAGGTCATTCATTTTTATATCCTGCTTTGCACATATTAGGTCACAACCAGATTTTTAATGACTAAGTTTAAGGGATCATCAATATTAGGTCATTTTATGTGTTCATGTTTTTTTTTAAAAGAACAATGAACGATATATTGCATTTAACTTCTCAAATATTGATACTGACCTCAACAATATACATGAAAAATAGCTTATATGTTGCTCTATAGCACTAAATCCACATTTTTAAACAAACATGGACTGCAGCTTTATTTAGAACCTCTATCCTGTCCAAACAGACCTTAAGAACCCATCTTTTTATACAGATTAAATGACTTCTTTTGCGCTGCGCACACAGCAACATGCTGACCAGATGTGGCCTTAAGTAGGCCGTCCTAACAAAATGTAGGGGATCAGGGTGACAATCCTATGAAATAGCTAATCCCACAGGCTTTCAGTGAGTGGCTGCCTGTTTGATCTGCTCTGCGCTGCATGGAGCTGATAGACGCCATACCATCGATCCATGTGCGGCGTGTTTGGCAGGCGGTGAAAAACTGTCCCCTGAGAGCCTTCGACTGGAAAATTTGGCAGATTTTTTCGTGTCTCGCCATAAGGTGTCTTCTGGGAATCATTTGGTAAGCAGTTACACCTGACTGGACAAGCATTACTCATATGAGTGAATAAGAACAACAGACGAGAGACACAGTAAATGTTTTCATAGATTTGAGGCTAAATTACTGACTGGACAATGAAACAGTTCTGGGCAGATCACTTCTCGCAATCTGTCACAGTAATGGACATTCAAGCCACCGCAGGGGTTTCTGCACACTTTGTTTGCCTGAATATGCACACGTGCGTCTTGGTGTGTGCTTTCTGTCCGTGTGCATGCCTACTATTCTGCTAAAAGCTTTAGCTGAACAAAGAGCCAGAGCCGGCTCTACAGGCGAGGTCACACTAGATGAGGTTTATGCTGATGCCGAGGTTGACTTCACTACACAAACCATCTGAAACATGCCTGTAAAAAAGAGACTGAACAACAGTGCTTCTAAATTATATTCGATTTTTCAAGAGACATAATCACAGAGTTTTGTTCTGATGTTCTTTTGTTCACCTATGAGGATTTTTCTATTAAATTTATTTTGATCACATAACTTTGATGGAACAAAAAGAATCCACTCTCATGAAGTCACGGTCAAACAAGCAGCTCAAACGCAATTTTCCTCATCTGTTCAGGGCAGACATTTTGTTTAGTGTGGACTGAAAAAAATATACAGTAGAGTTAAAAACAAAAGGCAGACACAGCTTCCTTAATTACTAATGCAGCAATTCTAATGTGGCAAATGTACAATTTGAAATTAACTAAAAACATACATACTGTATGAAAGGCCCCCACAAACGAGGAGCGGTAAAACAGCTTTGTGCTGCCTGGCTTGTTTTCCTATGGAGAGAGTAGTGGCGCCCGAGGAAGTGGCACTTTCCCCCAAGTGCTGCACTCAAAATAATTTTATCTTAAAATTAAAATTATTTGAACTTTGACCTTGTTTGCCAATGTGGTAACAGCTGTATGCGGCAATGCAGCCAGAAGAGATCATAGCTGTCTGGACGCGACACAAGCAGAGGAGGGAGAGTAGTGGTCTAGTCTTGAGTTGAACCCCAGACCTGCAAAAGATCTTGTGAGAGTGAATTTTTTTAACGTTTAACGTTGAAGAAATTGTGCGCGAATCTTGAGAGTTTCGCAGGTCAGTGGTTCCCTTCTAGACAAGACCAAGACGGATGGAAAAAAATGAGTTTCAGAGTCCCCCAAACTCTATAACACAATATTAAAACTATCATGATCTCGTAATGCCCAGTGAAAGGTCAGCAGTCAAATCAAGCTACGAGATTTGTGACTCATATAGTCCATGACCTTAGCTAAATCCAATGCTACAGTTAGCTTAGCTGTTTATATACCAGGCAAACATGACGAATGGTGTGGCGATTTGCCTCTCTGCGCTCTACCTTGTGGTGAGCCAAGAGCAAATTTCTTATCATATGAAGGTTCCTTAATATTATTAGCTTAAAATTACAAAGTGGACAGAGCATAAAGCTGCTCATCCTTAGACAAACAATCACACAATGGGGACTTCTTCTTATACATAGCAACCTATCTTCCTAGGTCAATGAAAAATGGCCAAAAATATGGCAACAACAATGGATGATTCAGCTGCACAAGTTGTAGTAAGTCGATTTACAGAAACAACAATACCTAGATTGACATGTTTCTTTGATCACTGTGCAAAAGAGGAGAGAACTCCTGCACACTGTCCTTTACTTTATGACAATAATGATGTTGGAAAGTCACTGGGTAATGGGAGATCTCTCTTCTTTTGCGCATGGATTTTCCTCCTACGCACCTAAAACTGAAGATATGCATGAACCTTATTCTATGTTTGATCACTGTGAAAAATGTTAGATTACCTGCTATTAGCAATTGAATAGCTTAAATGAAGTGAAACAAAGTGGCACGTTAGTCTTATTAACAAGCTAACACAAAGCTGCTAGTGTGTAGAAGTTCAGCTTTGAAACCATGTTTGTTTTGCACCGTTTCATCAAATTATAAATGTAACACATTTTACTTTTTTTTCCCAGTACAATACTATTGAGAAAGAACCTGTCCTGGAGCCAATAAAGTCTGCTTTAATAGAGAGTCAGCCATGGCAGCCACATTTCACACCCTGTTTGTGTCTTCACGGTTTGAAATTAACAGCAGAAACCCACAGGTATCGCACATCCTTCAAGGTTTGGAGTGGCTGATTCAAAAGACAGCAGGACTCTGTAGCTGTCCACAACAGCTCTCTCATCTCTGCTGTGGACTGCTCGCTGCTGCACTGGGTAACAACTTGAGGACAAATATAGATTTCAGCTTTAAATTGAGATGAGAAAAAAAGGGAATTTGTTGCAGTCTGAACAGCCTTTGTGTGTTTGGGTCAGGATGTTTGTCTGTCCATGGATCTAAGCAGGAAACCCAGCTCTCCAACCATGTTGCCAGTGGTGCTGACAATATGCTGTAGTCAAGTATATACAGCATGAGAGCACCTAGTGAGGAAGAGGAGAGAAAATAATAGAGATGCAGCAGAGTGTGAAGTCTTCGCACACGCATAAAGAAAATCTTTGTATCACTGTTGAAGATGAGCTTTATAAAGAGGCAGAGGAGTGGCACAGTACGGCATTTGCTCATCACATGGCTTAACATGTTTATACTCTCTGGTAATCTGGAGCAGAGGTTTGAAAATGTGGGGTAAGAGGACACCAAAGAGTCCTTGAGGAGCTAGAGGAGTCCTTAAGGGGGTTCAGAGGAGTTCCCAGTCAATGGATGAATGTTTTAATTCCACTGAAATGTAATTCACTACATATTAACCTAAATCAGGTCCATTTATAGAACAGCTATGTCAAGTCCATTCTAATGTATGGCTCCATCTGGCATCTTATAGCCTAAAATCACAACCTTGGACTTAAACATAAAAAACAAACAGCAATTACATCGTCAAAGAAATAAGGCAGAGGTGAATGGAGGTAGACTGTATCCCAAGTTTGTGCTGAGACAGATTCAGACCTGGGAGACCAAAAATGACCTGATGAAAAACTGCGATGGACGAGCTATAGCTAAGCTCTACCTAACTTGGGGTGAGGCTGGAGGACAACAGAGGGAGGTTTATGTCCCACAGGGGATGAAGAGGATTAAGTAAGTTAGTGGAAATGCATTTTTAAGCCACTAGTTGCAAGAGTTTTCCTCTAGTGCCATCATGAGGTTCATATTTGTGGTTTTAAGTGAAATCCTTTGCCAACTAATAGATAGACTGTTTAATTAAAAAAATATAAGAACTTTGTTGATCCCCTGACTTTTCGTGCAACGTCATTATCATGTCAACATTTTAATTTGGCCGATACTTTTGTTTATGACTTGCCTGTGTCCAGACCTTTGACTCCACCCCCTTCACCAAGTCAATCATCTGATCACATTTGTTACACTACCTGTGGCTTCCACCTCCCAAACGTATTCGGGAGACTTCAGGTTTTAAGCAAGTTTAATTGTCTTTAGTCTGACTTGTAGCTGCTAATGTTAGCTTTTCATAGTCTGGGCAAACTCTGCTGTGAACAATACATGAAGATGCTATAGTAATTTTACAGGGAATTCTTTATTCTTTATCTATTTTATGTGGCTGCACAACACAACGCACAGCTTAGTAGGATGTAATGGAGTGATAGTGGGAGTAAATCATCTATCAAATAAACAGTGCAGCTACAAGCCCTGTCGATAACAAACATTGATCTTGCTGAAGTTCTTCTCTGTAGTGCTCTCTGACCTCTGACCTCCCTGTGAAGAGGGACAGGAGAATTTCCTTTTGGGAACACAAACAATAAAAAAAACTAGAAGTGTCATCCCACCACAAATGGAGTGTGTGTGTCTTAGGCTGTGGTCATCCACTGATCTCTGGGTTGGCATTATTGCTTATAAGTAATATCTCAATATTTGCAGGCTATGACACGATACACAATATTTATCGCAATATATCCATTTTATCTAAGATAACCATAGAGTGAAACAAAGTCAGATGAATATGATTTATGTTGGGGAAATAAATAAACCTTTATTTCACTAAAACTCAGCTTGAAATCTTTTTTTATTATTTGCTTCCCCAATTATTGTTAATGATTCATAATAATTGTGGGGTGAGGGGTGGGAACTTTTTCCGTTTTTTGAAGGTAGACATTCCAGAAAAAGTTGAGGGAACACTGTTTTACTGTAACACAGCCTTTAAAACCAGGAAAAGACAACACTTCTGCCATATCACAATATCGATATAATATCAATAACTGCCCAGCCCTAGCTGGCAGTTCAATCTCCAGCCGTGTCTTTGTTCCTGATAGTCAGGTCAGTACCTTGCATGGCAGTGTGCTGCCATCTGTGTGTGTGTGTATGTGAATGGAATCAGATTGTAAAGCTATTCTATATTAAACAATCATCTACCATTTTAGTACCATCTGGGTGTATCGGATACCAGTCAAAAACTTTGCCTGGTATTAACCACAGTTACTCCATCTTATCCACTGTACAACGTTAAGTATTAATGAGAATTACTGATGTCTCTCTGCCTGCACACAGGTGGAGAAACCAGATCCTACACTATCAGGTGTCACTGGACTCCAGGACCTGTTGGAGAACCCCACCCAACCCCCCACCTGCCTGCCCTATCGACCCACCAGCTCTGCTCAACCACCTGCTCTATCATGAACAGAAACCCAGTCTGAACACCCAGGGGCCCGATTGGAGCGTGTGGATAGAGAGGAGGGTTGGGGGTTGACCTTTTCCCCCCTCGCAGACTTCTTTTTTTTTTCCAACAAGAGAAAGGCCAACAGACATGGGGGGGGGGGGGCTCCATGAAAAAGACACCAGTTGGCAGGAAAAAATGTAACTGCGCTGCAGGTTCTTTGTGTGGTTTTGAAGATACAGCACAAAAAGAAGCCAGATCAATCAATCCATCAATCTATACCTGGAGACTATCATGCAATAAGTAACACGTCGCTCAGGGTTGTTGTGAAATATTGAGCATCAAAGCTCTCAGCACCCACTGATTTTAATGGAGACATCATGCCTTTTATTTGACAAATTGTACATCTAAAAAACTCACACTCAGACATGAACAGGCACTCATCAAAGAGGCTTAGATGACATTTCTGATTTAAATATATCAAACAGAAGGTGATGATTTAAACAAATTGGCAAACATGGAGACGTTGTGGAAGCCAGACTGAAAAGGTTAGTCTGGAGATTACGTTTAAAGATGTGGGCATATTGTGAAGCCGTCTGCCTCTTTTGGCATGATGGTTTACATTGAAGAAGTCACAGAATCTAAAGCAAACAGCGTGTATTAACTAAAGACACGGAATTACTCTAATACAGAGATAATTGGGTAAATGTGAGAGGAGATGGGCTACAGGCCCAGAGTTAAACCCACAGGGAGAGGAGCTAAACTCACTATATATCCAAAGGAAAAAAAAAAAGCTCTCTATTCGCCTATATTTAGATCTTCCCTGAGCACTCCAAACGTATACTTCTGCAGCCCTGTCATGATGTCAGCAATGTCACCTTTCACATATCTGCCTGTGTGCTAAAATGTCAGGACGCGTTCCTTTCAGGAGGCATAGAGAGCTCAAGCTGCACCCCGCGAGCACCCGCATGGCCTGTGTGGAAGCCGAGCGGAAAGTTCAAAAAGACTAAATGCTGAGCTTCCAAACACTGGATTATTCCAGCCTGGAACACAACTACAATATCTTACAAAAAGGGTTGTTCCTGCCACATCGCATTAACGTTAAAAGGCTTTGAATAATAATATAAGCAGACTTGGTGGTGGGGGTCAAGGGGTTTTTACCATCTGACTTTACGCTTGAGTGCTATAAAAGAATTATGCTATACCAGCATATTAAAAAAATCTGACAGTATGATTTTCAATACTGTCAAAAATACAGGGGCTCCTCTTTCTATAAAACTAATACAAAGATGCAGTATTTAGGTGATGTATTGTAGTGCACAGCATGCAGCATGCCACCAGGGGTCTGTCTCTCTACTGGTGGACATGGTAGAGCAGCTAAACTGTGAAAGATAGCACCTGGGGGATAAAGTTACCGGACTAAATAGTGAAAAAGAAAAATGCGTCTCTTCCTTTTTGGAAGTATTAAGTTGTAATGATAAAGCAGACACAACACTGCAGACTACTGATTTGTCAGATTAGCGTGTAACTCACAAGTGCAAGAAAGAGAGGAACATAGAGTGACGGTGAATGTGCACTAAATGAAAGAAAAGGTGAGCAGTGACATCGTCAGTCTGGCAGTAAACATACAGTGCAGGTTTGAGTTTTTCAGTTTTTCAGTGAATAAGGGCTGCAGCCTCTCAATGCAGAGCTCCTGTATGTGTGATCTATCCCAACTGCGGGAATAACTTATTTTGAGGAAGTACTATCTGCAGTGGAGTAGAGTTGAGTTGAGCACCATAATATCATACAGCCAGATAAAATGTTCACAAGGAATGAAGGTAAAAATAAATACTGCCCAAGCCTATCTGGTATAGATATTAAGAAAATTTGTACATTTGTGACAGTTACTGTTGTATAGGTGTCTTTTTAAGTTTACAAACTTGAAAAAATAACCCTGATGATGATACAGTGTTGTGATCAGAGTAATCTTGCTTTTTAATTTTAACACAGCTTGCACTATTTTAAGAAGTAGATAGTAGGCAGAGAGGCTATAATGAAAGGAGCAGCTTAGTTGCATTATGGGTGATACCAAGAGACAATAAAACTGATTGGAAAGAAAAGAAAAGAAAGGGGAAGGAAAGCAAAAGAAAGGAAAGGAAATGAAAGGAAAAGAAAGAAAGGGAATGCAAAGGAAAGGAAAGGAATGCAAATGACAGGAAAGGTATCCAAAGGACAGCAAAGGAAAAGAAAGGAAACAAAAGGAAAACTGGAGAGGAGAGGAGAAGAAAAGAAGCAGAAGTGAGAGGAAGGAGATGTTGGGGGGGGGGGGGGGTTAGAAAAAATAGTGGAGAAAAGAAGAGGCAGGAACAAAAAAAAAGAGAGAAAAGAAAGAAACAAGATAAGGAAACAAAAAAGGGGAAGAGAGATGAGGGTAAAGTGGATCAGAAAATAGGAGCAACCATAAGGAGGAAACAAGAAAAGAACAAGAATATGAGAGGAGAGGAGAGGAGAGGAGAGGAGAGGAGAGGAGAGGAGAGGAGAGGAGAGGAGAGGAGAGGAGAGGAGAGGAGAGAGGAGAGGCCAGTCGGGCCACACCTAAATGTACTCTGGAATCAAAAAAAGCCAACACCTCTCCACAGATCCACTGGCTCCCACACCTTCTCCCACAAAATGCGATGCACACAGAAACAGCTTGACCACAAACTGGTCTTCTGTTTTAAACCAGTAAAGCTTCTGCATGTGGGAAGTGGGTCAATAAAGTGAGAAAAAAGCACTACTGAATGACTAGACACAGCAGTATTTATGCAATTTGATATTACACGTCTAGAACAGTGGTGGTGCTTAAAACAGCCCAGTGTACACACACACACACACACACACACACACACACACACACACACACACACACACAGAAAATAGATAGACAGGTTTATGCTTTATGCTTTATATTTGTATTTTTATTCAATTGCACTGAGTTGCTGTACTGATCTCATGCAAAGAAATCTCTCTCTCTCTCTCTCTCTCTCTCTCTCTCTCTCTTACACACACAGACACAGACAGAGAGAGAGAGGGAGAGAGAGCATGTCTGACCATTGGATCATGCAAATATGAGTCAAATGTTTTACCCCAGGCAGGCACAGGGTAAGATTTAGGCGCGGCTGGAAGACTTGCCTCAATGGACACACACACACACACACACACACACACACACACACACACACACACACACACACGGTCTGATCACTACAGACAGCAGGGATATATTTGTACTGTTACACAATCAGGAGAGAAACGATCTCATTCAGGTTTTATCACCGTTTCTAACCCAGGTAAGGTGTAAAGTATCCATCCCTGCTGCTTTTGCACACATTAGGGAGAGAAACAGAGAGAAAAGAAGCGACTTACTTGTTGGAGATGTCTCCCGCATGGGCTTCAGGTGTGGACGGTGCTGCTTGTCTTTTTTTTTTTTTTTTGTCTCCCGTAATGAGCGCTAATGAATGGCGGTGAAATCCAGCGTTCACGGAGCAGCTGATGGCTGCGGACCGAGCGAGCAGCTGGCTGTCTGACTGAGCGGAGAGCAGAGCAGAGCAGAGGAGAGTTGTCTCTTCAGCACCACACCACTTTGAACAGCTCCCGCTTACGTCACTGCCTAGCTACGACGCCACGCCCACTCCCCTCGCGACCGCCTCCGGGGAGAGGGAGAGGGTGTGAGGGAGAGAGACTAAAAACAAAGCCGAGGTTGATGTAAAACAACATTTTTTTATTAAAGCTATAACTTAAACTTTTTTAAAGTAGGGGAGACCAGGGGCAATAGTAACATCTTTTCTTTCATAACACACCGACCACTTAAAGTACACAATTCAATTCAGTTTAATTCAATTCAATTCCAAAGGGCGTGGGAAACATTATTCCCAATAATAACAACAAGAACAACAAAATGTACTTTTCTAAAGTTAAGCGTGAAATTAAAACTAACAAATATATATACATAAACAAGAAATGTGATTTTGTTCATAGAAATAAATGTATATACAAAAATGAGTGCAAAAATGACTTAAAATAAGATAGTTAAGTTCAAAAATATAAATACAAATAAGTGAGAACTACGCTGCAATTTTTTTTATTGAATGTTTTTACAGATATTGGTTCTACAGGCTGTAGACTGCTTTTATTTGGTCAGTTCCAGTGGGTTCTCTGTGTCTGGGATGTAAACATGCAAAAATTAAGTTCGCCAAGTTTACAGACTGTTAATAGTTAGTAATAGTTAATAGTTAAGATGCTGTGGGTGTAAGTATTCGCTACTATACAAATGCTCATCAGTCTTGCTGCTGTGTGTGCATCTTTTTTTATGTAAGAAACAAAGATATTTGCAGTAATTAATAATAAAGTTGATATATTTTCACTAACAAAGACAAGACTGTAAATTTAAATTTGATGCAAGAAGTCAGAGTGTAGTGATAAAAACTGCAGCAGAGTGTTTTATGTTACAGCTGACCCTGGTCTCCTGTATCATTAGTTAGCACAGGATACTGGTGTAGCAGTTCAAACCTTCAATGATTCTGAGCACTAGGGTGCACTAGTGCAAAATCACTTCTCATTCAATTCATCATCTCACTTTCCCCTTCCAGGCATTTAGGAGAATCTGTGGTGGCCATGAGAATTCGAAAGGCTGTATCTAAAGCCGGTGTTTAGTTTGTCCGTTCTGAGCTACTATAGAGACATGGTGGCTTCCATGGAAGAGGACCCACTCCCTCTGTAAATATAAAGGGCTCACTTCAAAGTAATAAAAATACATCAGTTCTTATTTTCATGTGATTATACATTGATGAAAACATACTTTGAATATTATATTCCATTTGTGCAAAATTCTGCCAATAAATCCCTTAAATATAAATCTTACACAACGGATCTTGAAGTAAGCGTGCTGCATGTCCTGCTCTTAATAGAATTGGTTGCTTTTTACTGTCATTTAGCTCTGTGAAATTTAGGATTAAGGAACCAAACTTGTGATTGACCAAACTTGACTTCTGATGATGTTATATTTGTCACATCTTAAGAGAAAGAGCATATCTGTCTCTTTGTCAGCTGTTTTGCAGTGATCACAGACTCTTTCCTCTGTTGGTATCCAGGACCACTGGTGCTGTCCTCTGTCTCTGTGGCTGCGGTGACTCAGTCAGGATTTGTCTCCACATTGTTTCTCTTTCAGTAAAGAGAAGTTCTGACAACTTACTTAACATTTATGATTCGGTCAAACTTTTGCTTTGGATAGCTGTTAGATGGTAAGTGACTGGAATATCTAAATGTCTTTAAAATTGACTTTAACTGAAAAAAATATAGCAACACAACACAAAACAAACAAACAAAAAAAAGGTTCTCACCAGTGGAGCTTCAGGCCAGTTGTAGGCTGATGGATTTTTCTTTTGTTTTATTTATTGATTTCCGAGGATGAACAAAATAAAGCATAATAAACTGACACAAGCATGAGACGAACAAATAGCATGAAATATGATAACAAAGTACAAGTAAGATGAAGATAGGGAAGGATAATTGTGTGGACGATAACAGATGTAACAATGGCAACAAAGACAAAATGAACGTCCAAGGGAGACAGAAGGGTAATAAGCTGATGGTTTAATGATTTACACATCGATCACACCCAACAAATACCAGTAATAAGATGTCTGTCAACAGTCGCAGCTCCTGTTTGTCTGAAGAGATTTTATTAGTTGAGACAGATTTTGAAGTGAATATTTTAGATGTAGAGACTATAAATAATATTTTCTTTATTAGACAGTATTAGGAACCCATTACAACAGAATTGCAGTGTAAATTAAAGTGTATTATACAACAGCTAAGTCCAACCAAGTAATTTGATTGGAGGAGGGATGTTCCAGGAGTGCTGAAACAGTAAAGTTCATAAATAACCGTTAGCCTGCATTAATGTTACGACTACAACATAAGTTACAATTTTCATAAATATATATATACATAGCTTGTACAGATATGTCATATAATTGCTTCCTGAACAGATTTCACAATCAACATGTGCATTTATTACTAGTCCAGCTTCTGAAATCAGTCTATAGTGACATATCTACCATCATAAAATCCTGTGGTTTTAACATTTGCTGTAAGACCACATCAACATTCAGTCTGTTAAAAAGAGAGAGCTGAATATGGTCTGGAGGCAGCTCTGTGGATCCATCCGGACAACCAAAAGAAAGTTCTACCATGGTGGGAACTGTTGAGGAACTATTTGTTTTGGTGGAGCTAAATAGTCCAACAGCACTCCCTCTTGTGTGACTGCTTAATTTTTAGAGTTAGACATTTATTAAACATTTATTATGTACTGGATTACCTCAATACCAAATATGTTCAAATTGTTTAGTTAATGTGTTTTATGTTTGTTGTTAAGTTTATTAATTATTTGTCCAGCAAATGCCCATTTAGATTAACAGCGAAAAACTATGTGCATTTAAATTAATTACGCCAGTCACACTTCACATTCAAACTTCAGATAAACTGGCATGAACATATTACATATATCGTGCTTATAATCCACATTTTTATGAAATATACCTGTAATCTCATTACATTTTCTCTGTAACGGTAATGGAATACAGTTACCATGTTTTTTGTATCTTGACATTATACCGTCCAAATTAGCCTCTCATAAAGTCTGAAGTTTTTGTGTAATTGTGTCTTTTTAATGTGCTCTTAGACGTATGATGTCTAATTAGGGAATAACAACTGTCTAATAAAGAACATTATTTCTAGTTTTTGTCTAATATGATACAACCTACAGCTTGTTATGTCTTATTAGTGTATTGTAACATAAAGTGTGACTGTGAATTTACCCCCTGTAAGATTTTGATTGTTTTAATGAAATCTGACACAGACTACAGCAGTTAGTAATGCTGACTCATCTAAGTGATGTATTATATCTTAAGACAGTCTCTTCAGCAAATGCACCACTCCCTCACAGAGAGAATATATAATTTTCTGTGTGTAAAATAGCTGTTTTTGAACTAACGTATGTCAGAGATAGATAAACATCTTGTCAGTCATAAGCTGCTGCTCCACTTCGCTCCACAAACGGAGTCTATTTATGTAAGTGGATTTAGAGGGCTTGGTGGCAAATGATATTAAATACAGAGACTGTGTCATAGCTTGAGATTTAGTGAACTGCACTGCCTACACTGAAATACTGAATGTAAGTAAAACATTTTTCACTTGCTCGTAGATATAAAGTAGAAACCCTTCACTTGTCAGCTACAGACCAAGGGAAAAATATGATGCAGCAGAAAATGGTGTCTCAGCAAGAGCTGCATGAAGTAACAAAGACTAAACTTTGGCTGTTACATCAGGGATGCAGAAGAACTGGTACCTACAAAACCCAGAATAAATCGCTGTGGAATGAGCCTTGTAAAATTACATGTTGCATCCCACGTGTCTGCGAAGCTGAACAGGGCTTTTTCCATTCACTAAGTTGGTAAGAAGAAGCAGTGCCGCACAGCACTACAAACCAGTTCATCACTGTGGTTTGAAAAACACATATCTGTAACTGGCTCAAAGTAATGAAATGTATATCCAAACAAAATCCCATAATTCTCAGGAGGAAGATAAAATCATAAGAGCAGTAGATTGAACAGAACTTTATTGTTCATGTGAGTGGAAAATGATCTTTCACTCACTGACTGATTATACAGCAACACATCAGGTTTTAATTTGTCCAAAACTAACGACATTCCCATCAGCCTCAGTGATGTGTTTGGTTTTAATTAGCAAATGATAACACCAAAATATTTGGAACTCTCAACAGTTTTAACAAGTCAGCCACCATGAACAAAAAACGGAACATAAACATAAAATGCCTCCATACTGCTGGTCTGGTGTAATTCAAGTCTCCTAAAGCCCCGACATGCTGTTCACTTGTGTGCACACACCATCCCACCACACACACCGAGTTCAGATGGTGTGCACATACGTGGACGTGGCTCCAAGCTATGATCTAGAGTAAAGATTTAGGCTTAAGACATGGTGTAAATGACGTCTTTCAAGTCACCTTAGCATGTTGATGCTTGAGGACACTGTTTTCCTGTGTAACTCCAGCAGTGTTTTGTTGACTAAAAGACTAAACCTGACATTCAGTTGATGTGTAGGTGAGTAGATAATGACTGAATTTTCATTTTTGGTTGAACTATTCTTCTAATCTTTACATCAGTTACACCAAACCTGTAGAGCTTGTCTTTGGGCCAAATATCAGCTTTACTTATGTATTCTAAAAGCCATCGCTTCTGCATAATAAACAAACAAAGATCTTGATCTCTTAAGAACACATTCTTTAGGAAGACTTGCACTTAAAACTGAGGTAGGTAATGCATTTTAGAATAATTTCTTGTTGTGTTTGTTGAAATTTTCTTCACATGCTGACAGCAATA
Organism: Lutjanus erythropterus; assembly: GCF_056507025.1. Classification (NCBI taxonomy): domain Eukaryota; kingdom Metazoa; phylum Chordata; class Actinopteri; order Lutjaniformes; family Lutjanidae; genus Lutjanus; species Lutjanus erythropterus. The sequence continues at coordinate 12,148,389 of NC_139329.1, forward strand.
AATAAAGAAAATGCTCTGAAATAGAGAGAGAGAAAGAAAAAAAAATCTGGTATCGGTGGCTGTTGCAGGCCTGTAAAACAACCTATCCAATCGTCATTTAATCATCTGATTCAGCACAAATGAGATGAATGACCAGTAGGTAGCTACTTGCATGCATAAAATACCACATAATGTGTTATTATAAAGCACTTTTTTTTAAACTTCAGCTACATTCAAACTGCAGATGAAAGTGGCCCAAGTCTAATTTATTCATTCCTGTCATGATAGTGTGAACAGCACAAGTCACATTGTGTCTGATCTTGTGATATGGGCCTAATTTGAATCATAGTGTGAACAGCCAAACAAAAAGAAATCAGATCATAGCGATAAATCAGAATTGAGCACTAAGGCTTGTAGTGTGAACATTTTTGTTGAACTGGAGCACTGTCAGCTCAGGTGTGATGTCATTTTCTGTTTCCCTGTTTCAGGGGAAATGGAAGACATCAATATATTGCTAAAGCTACAGCGAGCTAGTCGCACAAGAATTGCAGAGAAAGTGCAGCCAAGGTTTCTCATCCTCCAGCAGTAGTCAGGCGGTGGTGTGCCTTCATGTGTTTTTGGGGAAGTGGCTCTGGTGTTTTATTTTTTTTACTTCGATGCTTTCAAAATGAAACTTGCTGGTTTCTCCAATGTTACCAAGGTGGGCAAGCGAGGCATTTGCATTTACACAGGCTCTGTGGACGATTACGAAGGAAATCTTTTTCTCAAAGAATGAGAATAAATTCACCCTCAGTGAGGGTTTGTAAATGGATGTAAGTTGAACTAAAATCTAAAAGTAAGACTTTGTTATATTCTGTAGGATGCATAAGATGAGGATTACTAAATAAAGAACTGAAATTGACAAAACTCTGCACAGAAAATAAGAAAATGTAGTAGGTGAGATAAAATATAGCTGAAATGCACATTTATCATTCAGGTTGCAGCCTAAAGCAACATAAATGAGTGCAGAGTAATCAGACAGAAAAACAGAAGAGAAGCCCTCCTGAAAAGTGTCTATTTATCCTGTAGGATACATTTATTTCTTTCATTCTCTGTGAACTGGATCTTGTTTTGCACGGGCAATGACATCTTGTGTATTTCATGCCAGGAGAAGCACCTTTGAAATGAGCAGTGAGATGAAGAATACAGATGAGGATCAGAGAGAGGGAGGGAGAAGCCAAAAGCAGGTTTTTTGTGTTGTGTTGTTTTCCCCTCCAGTGGCAGCGAGGATGGATGTGTGAGCCTCCTACGCACTGTCAGCTTTCATCCCAAACTGCACGGCAGCGAGAGTGACTTCACTGCCCATCATGGCTTCACTGAAGGCTCCCACAAGTGCCCTCACTGCGTTTAAGTGCATCTTGTGAGCACCTTCCTGTAAGTTCAGCCAGCGTAGATGAATGTTTTGACTTATTTAAATGCTTGTGATAAAACGTAATGACAGAATGTGCTGAGTGCTTTGAGTACAGTCGGCGTTATCATAATTGAGAAACACAGTTTCCTGGAGCACTGAAAATTCAAAAATGTGTACTGCAGTCCAAAAGTGAGTTTATAGCCATATATGATGTATTAAATAACCTGAATGCCTATTTCATAGCATTTACAGTCTATAGTTGAAATGAGTTGCCTCAAAATGACCACTCCTCCGCAGACTCGAAAATCAGGCAGGTTGCTTGCAAGTTGCAGGGACACTGAATCCACACGAAGTCAAGTGCAACATTATATTTTGATGCTGACAAGTGACAACAAATTTAAGTTGATCAGCTGTCTGTCAACGTAAAGCAAAAACTGTTATCATGAAAACAAAAGCGCACCGCTCTGAAAATTCACACTCTGGAATTGGAGTTCAGTCACTGCCGGTCAGACTCTATGAACATATTGCCCAATAAACATATTATAAGTTACAAACATCTGCTCCTTCTAAAAGAGTGCTGATGTTGTCTATGACACATAAACAGACCCATACTCATTCAGCAAACTTTCAGTATCAATTTTAACTTTAATAAATGTGAAATGAAAAAAGAAACACAGACATTTGAAATGGAAATTTCACAGGAGAACATGCTGCTTGTAGAATTGTTGTCAAAAAGGACAGTATTTCAAGTTGGCATGTTTCCTTAATCTCTGATCTATGAATCTATGATCACTTTAATAATAAGTTAAGTAAAGGTCAAGTCCAAATCCAAGTCCAACTACCTAACTACCTAACTAACTAAACAAACAAACAAACAAATAAACAAATAAGTAAATAAACATATATATTTTTTTAACATAGACAGGTTATTATTTGGCAGGCAGGTCAGAGAAGCAGCCTTGAAGTCAAAGAGCTGCAGGTTTTATCCTGTGTGGGTGACTCATACATCGAATGCTATCAGATAAAACAGCACTTCGTTCCTGTGTCATATACCTACAGTACATACTAATATATTTTTTTTTATCAACTAATTCAAAATCTTACTCATGATATTACTCAGGTTTTGCAAGTATTGCTGTATGTTTAATTATCCTGGACTGGTGGATGTGAACTGCTTTTCCAGTTCACGGTTCATATTTGCAATAAATCTAATGTGACACGAATGTGGCTGAAGTACTTCCTTCATAGACTGGCTGTGGAAATGAGCAAACATTAATCAAAATGTTCTGATTGACTGACTCTGCAGTAAAACTCATATTTACATCCTCTAAACCTAAATGATCTGAGCTCAGACTGAAGTGTTTTTGCACCATTAGGTTGACCAGACAGCTCAACGTCTGAATGAAGAAAGGATTTATTGGTTAAGTAGAGAGGAGAAGGCAGAGGCCTTGAGAGTTTGCTCCTATGCTATATTTGAGCTACAAGCCTGGAGCGTGGCCTCTGGAGTCCTCAGCAGCCCTGCAGACAAAAATCGGCGAGATTAGAGAAGGTGGCGAGGCAGAGGAAGAGAGCTGTAACAATGAATTTGGGAGTTAGGGATTGTGGGGGCTTACATCACGGTGGTTGGGTGATTGGTGAGTCAGATAGTGTCGAAGGTGATTTGCCATGCAGTAAGTGAGCAGCACCTGGCATCAGTGAATGGCTGAGGGGATAATCCTTCACAACAGATGAAAATCTGACGATTCTCAAAACTCTGAATTATGAAAATTCTCTTGAAGTAAAGTTTGGGATGAGCATGTGTTCAAACACTGTAATGTGTGAAGTGGTAGCCAAACTGTGCATCAATTTCTCTATAGGAAAATGGAAATTGCAGATGATACACATTTGGTTGATATTTTGTCTTCAGTGTAAAGGCACTGTTTTTTCAGCAGCCCATCAATTAATCGAATCATTTAAGGCTGTATAAAACACTGTGGTTTAGCATAATTAGTGCTCAATTCAGACGAAGTTAGTAGTCAAAATGTCAGTGACACAGAGAGCTGGAGTTAACACAGTGTTTTTCAAATCAAACAAGCTTTACTGAAGTCACTGACAAGAAAAAATAAAATAAGAAATAAAAAATAAGAAATAAAATGGGTAATGAAATATTTTTTAAATTTATTTGTTAATTAGATGTAAAGGAGTGTTTTTAAATGGTTTAAATCATGTTATTTGATCCCCCTGTGAAGTTAATCCATTACAAAGTGTTGAAAATGATGAAATAACACTGTCACATTAAGAGCAGCACATTCCTTTTTCTTAAATGCGTTGTCACTTTAAAGGGATAGTTCACTCAAAAAAATGTAAATTCAGTCATTATCTACTCATCCTCATGCCGATTGCAGGTTGGGTTTAGTTTTTTAGGCCACAAAACAGTGCTGGAGTTTGAAAGGAAACAGCACTGCAGAATCTCCCAAACACGTTAAGTAAATGGTGATCAGTTTTCAATCAGAAAAACAACTGAAATAAAAAATTACACAGACCCAGTTCAGATGGTATGCACACACATGTGAACATTAAGGATCTATGGTGAAGATTTAGGCTAAAAACACGGTGTAAATGACATCTTTCAAGTCAACTTGGCAGGTTGGGACTTTAGGAGACTTGGATTACACCAGCAGTATGGAGGCATTTTATGTTGTTTTTTTGTGTTTGAAAGCTGGTCAACATTAACTAAAACTGTTTGGGAGGTTCTGCAACACTGTCATCCTGTGCAAAACTACACCCAATCCTCAATCAGCATGAGAGTGAGTAGATAATGACTGAATGTTTCATTTTTTGGTGAACTAGCCCTTTAAAAGCAGCGCAGGTTCAGATTGTCAAGAGTGCTGAGTGCTGGTTAAGATGCCAGAGACATGGAAGCAGCTGTACCAGGAAAAAATGAGTGACTGCTGAGGTGTGTATTTTTGTTTATGTTCAGGAAAATACACAATAAAGATTGATAAAACACAGAAATGGTTACCAGCGGCAGTAGATGAAAGTGTAATGAAGTTGTCACACTAAGGATTGCCAGTTGTAGTTGATTTGTAAAACGTTTTGGCTGTGTGATATCTCCACCATGCTGAGGGAAAGACTGAACAACAGGTTGGCGTAAGGGGTGATTAAGTACACTTATAAACAGAATCATACGCTACTGGTGTGAGCTGATTTTTTAAAAAAATAAACTATATGTATTCCGTATGCTTTTGTCCAACCTAGAGATGAGATATAAAGGTGTCTTGAATTCCAGGTGTGTGTATCTTTGTGTGCAGGCTGCACCCTGGAGTGATAGTGAGTTTATTATTTTATAAGAAATTTCATTTTGCAGCTCATGTAAAAATGTTTATAAAAATATTATATTTGATATGGTGATTGGTCATGAATGCACTGTAAAACTTCAAGATAAGATATTCTATAAGTTTTGTAGCTTAACAAATGTATTTATTTGTGTTTGTGTGTAAGCCAGTACTGTTGTCTAGTATTATCTAGTACAGTCTAGCACTAGCACTACCTACACCACTGTTTACTAGTATTGCTGTACTCGGTTTGAAGCTGAAAGTTGATATTAAGTGAAGGAAAGTGCAGGCAAAATACAGGAAACAGGAACAGAATGAATGCTGCTTTTTGTGTTTTTTGGAAAGGCAGCTGGGGATGAAAGACCCACTAAGTAATTTTATTCTGTGTCCAGTCTTTGTATTTGTTTACCTGTTGTGTCACCTCTTGTACTTTTTACATTCTTGTCTTACTTTGCTAATTGAGTCTAATTCAGTGCTTGTGTACTGAATTGGGTTGATGGCTGACAGTCATGGACCACTGAGCCCCCTGCCATTAAAAGACTGCTGGTCAGTGCACCAAAATTGCATCTCCATGTCATGTTTGTTTATTAAATGTGAATACTGGTGGTGGTGATGCACTGTTGGTGTGTTTCTTTCAAAAATTTCTTATCTGGGCTACTGTTTGCTGAGCTTGGCTTCCTCAGTGTAGCTTGCTGGCCAACTTTGTTTCAAGCTTCAGAGGCTGAACACAAAAAAGTTACAGACCTGTGGTGTCGCCTGGAAGGGATGTGACAGCTGATCTGCCCACTCTCTTTGCTGGTGATGGAGCCAGATTTTTCCTCATCTGATGGAGACAGAGGTTGCTGTCATAGCTGGTGAGCTGGTGTCAGATTGCCCAACCCACCTACTATTATTACAAAAGGCAGAAGAATGAAACAGTATGTATGTGTAGTATTTATGTGTTGGTGGTATCTAGAATAGATTATAAATGAAATCAGCTCAATTATATATTCATCACTTCCCCTCTATCCCCTCCTCTTGTTGTCCTGTGCATAAACCGCGAGGATGCCACATGCAGTTTTAATGTCTTCCTCTAACACGATTTCTGAGTGAGTTCAGGAACATTTGCAGCAGACAAAGCAATGCTAACACAAGACAAACACAATTGGCAAACTGTTTTTCAGAGAGATAAAACCTAAATGACACAGCACTGAATATGCATATTGTGTGTGTGTGTTGGGTGGGGGGGGGGGGGGGGGGGGCGGCGGTGGCTCGGCAGCAACCTGGGGTATAGCGGTGAGCTTCATATACTGTGCAGGGGCGGGGAGGTTTGTAAATGTCAGACTGTGGGCAGCGTGGTGATGGCTGAGAATGATACTTGCACATGGTGGGATGTGGGAGATCAACATTAGCCACCTGTCCACTCCTGCTCAGCTCTGGCTAGCAAGGGTGCAGTTATTATATAACAGGAAGCTCTTTATTATCACAAAGATCCATCTGGCTGCGAGTCAAACTGACGCTTCTTTAATTTTTGAATCCAGCAGCCACCATGACAGTGAGCTGAGAGCAGCATTATGTGGCTTTGTTTATGTGGTCTACCAACTCAGGAAGCACAGTCAAGTGCTTTTAGATGCTTTTACTATGGTTTGTCAAGTGCAAACAGCCTTTGAGGAGGCTTCCACACACACACAAACACACACACACAGACACACACACACACACACACACACAAACACACACATACTCGTTTTCCTCCCTTACGAGGACCGGTCTAATTTTGGCCAATTGTGGGGTCCACCCTTTCCAGTGGTTCTACAGCTCTGTAAAAAATCAGGTAAGATAAAAAAAAAATCCCAAACAGAAATATCACTTGAAATTAAGAGAATTCAATACTTTTTTCTCCACACCAGTTTTTTTAGCTACTTGTGGGGCTCCATTTTTACCATTCCGAACTTGTGAGGTCCACTGCCACACACACACATTTGTTTCTAGTTTTTATATCTCAGCGTGGACCAACATTACTATCTGAAGATATTAATGGCTAAATGGTTTGTCACTGATTACCTAACTATCTAACTTACATCCTCTTCATCCTGGTACTAAAATAATGACCTCCTGCCCAGCACTTACCGAACCAAAGAGACTTTTCCAAATAAATTCTATTTAGTTCTTTCTAGGGCTAATCATCAGTAATAATTTACACAAAACACTGCATAAAATAAACTTAGGACATGCTTTGTTTTCAACGAGCGTGAACTTCTTTATATTTCAATTCCAAGAAAAAAGTTATGGCCAGACTACATCTGCATCAAGAAAAAAACAAACAAGAAAATGTGTCAGGCATCTTGACTGTCATAACCTCACATCAACATTGAGCTGAACAGTATAAAATTGTAAACACCACTTAAAATAAAAATGAGCAGCATTTTTCTTAACTAAATCTGCCTTTATAGACAAGAAAACAAAGGAATGAATACAGAACACATCTGTTAACATCACCTTACTCTTATTCTAAGTTTCTGTGTTTGTGTGTGTGAAGTACTTTCATTGTATTTTTCTTCGAGAGGCAGAAATCCGATTTTTTATGTAATATTTTACTGCTCTCCAGTCTCTGTGTCTCAGGGCTTCGGGTTCTGCAGTGATGCAGCGCTCACAGTCCACCTTTCCTGGAACTTGGTTTGTAACAATGCATTTTCTTAAATGTCTCTCCACTGCAGCACATTCCTCTGGTGTCCAGGTTCTCTTGACTGCAGCTTGTTTACCTAAGTAGGCATAAAGAGAACGCCTTATATGTTTAACAAATTTAAATCTTAATTGGAACTGAAACCCTATTGGACTGTTCACATAGGTCATCTATTGCAGCACTGGCTTTGATAAGCCTACCTCTCTTTTTTGTAGATTTCCTCTGGTTTGGAGGATCCTCTGTGGAAGTACATTCTTGCAGGGATGTCACACTGACCTCTTCTTCCAATTCTTGTGGTTTCGGCATACTAGATCCTAAGTACAAAAAATAGGTTAGACAAATATGAAAGACAGATTGTGACAGCAATCCATTTGCAGTGATTAAGAGGATAGATTTGATAAAGTATTAGAATTTGTTGTAAGGCATATGTGTCTTGTCAAGATGAATGGGAAACACTTATATCCTCATTCTGCTTTATTCTTTTAAATCTTGTTGGTGTTGTAATGGTGACAGGTGGAGTGTCGTTTTGATTGTTCTGTGATTCAACCTGTTTTTTTCTTTTTCTAACCAGTTACTGGGTATGGTTAAACACAGGAGTGTTTGGCTCCTGTGGCTAGTCCCAACTAAACCTGTAAGACCAGGAGGAGGTGAGATTATCCAATATACAAAGGAGATAGTAATGCAGCTAAAAAGAGAATACCCATTTAAAACACTATGTTTTGATTTAATGATCGAATTATACAAAAACATGCAGACCTAATGGCAACTCAAGAGTAAAGAAGAAGCGAGCCACAAGTACTGTACAGGCTCAAAAAAGCCAGCAGTAAGCAAACATATCCACTGCTTCCCTTGATAAAGTTTGCCTGTGTGAGATTGCTGTGAAATAAACTTGAACTCCTGGCAAACCTAAGATATCAACATGGATACAAGGAAGAAAATTTCATCCGCATCACAGAGACTGTTGATGAGAGTTGATGATAAGTGGCGATACTGGAATGTGTTTAGATGGCTGTGGAGTACCTCTCAGACTAGACCAGGACTCTAAAACAGTGGTAAAACCATGGGGTGTGGTTATGTGTGTACATTAGGGGTGTAATGATTCACTCATGCATTTGATGCATCGGACTTTAATGTGTAAGATACGAGTGCATCGGTTCAGACGGCCTATAGCGGTAAAAAAAATGAACATCAACATCGAACATCGGAAACAAATCGATGCAACACTCGCGTATCGATACATCTCATTAGGACGTGCATGTGTTTCATTTTTGGCATCAGGGAGCTGCTGCTGTAACTTTCCTCCCTCTTCTCTCTCCTCCTGTCCCTGCCTGCACCACTCTCACTGGATGCCTGCTGCTGCCATCACAAAAACAAGCGCTCCCTCCTCCCTCTCCTGTGTCTCCTCTTCATTTACTTAAAACAGACAGTGCTGAAAACAGCGACAGAAGTGACATTGTACCACGTCGCACCACCAAACTTTCATAACACTCAAGTGTAGAGCAAGTTTGTGCGTTCTAAGAAAGATGAGAAACGCTGCTGCAGGTCATTTATGTAAAACATGTCTGACAGCAGAGAACAGAGACACGAGTCTGACCACAGAGACGTCATGTCACTGTGAGAGCAGGTAACACTTCACTGTTCCTCCACAATAATCAAAACCACAGCACTCTGAATATGAAACACAGCAGCTCATCATCTTACTGCACAAATACTCACATTTTAAACAGTTTTAAAGTTTGTTCACAGATTATCATTTAGACTACAGGATCTCATTTACACATGAGACTCTCTGTCTCTACTGTTACTATATTTAGTTTGTTTTTTGCAACTTTGCACTCTACAAATGCAGCATTAATTGAATCAAAATGTAAAGACTGACACACTGCATTGTCTTGTACTGCATCGTATCGTATCATGACAGAGCTGAATCGTATCGAACCAAATCATTGGAGATTTAAAGATTTATAAGACATATTGTATTGTTGAGCATGTATCGAGATACTTATCAAAATCGTCTCAGTCAGTGAGATACACACCCCTAGTGTACATGCATACAGTTTGGTGTAAAACAGTTGAAATTATTTTGTCATATTGCTCCTTAAACATTGAACTGTTGTCCATATCCTTCAGACCTTGATATCTATCACAGACATTTAGTTATTATTGTTTACACACCACTCTCTGCCAACAGGAAGAGGAACCACTGAGACAGACAGCAAGGAGAAGGCCTCCTGCTTGTGATATAGGTCCCTGTACCAAAGAAAGGGCCACATCTAGTTTTGTGCCCATGTCTATCTCTATCTAAGGAATCTAAGGTATCAAAGGAAACAACTACTATTATGATTATTGTTGTTATTATTATTACTACACCGCTACTGCTCCTAGGACTGTTGTAATAGTAAGTGTACATTTTAATCTTAGCAGTAAGTGTCATGTTGATGGTTGTCATATTTGTCTTTACAATACAAAAAAAGTTCCTTGTGGAAAATAAAAAATAAAGAAATTTCAATTGAATTGATTTGATAAGCCCACCTCTCCTTTTTGTGGATTTCCTCTGGTTTGGGGGATCCTCTGTGGAAGTACATTCTTGCAGGGATGTCACACTGACCTCTTCTTCCAATTCTTGTGGTTTCGGCATACTAGATCCTAAGTACAAAAAATAGGTTAGACAAATATGAAAGACAGATTGTGACAGCAATCCATTTGCAGTGATTAAGAGGATAGATTTGATAAAGTATTAGAATTTGTTGTAAGGCATATGTGTCTTGTCAAGATGAATGGGAAACACTTATATCCTCATTCTGCTTTATTCTTTCAAATCTTGTTGGTGTTGTAATGGTGACAGGTGGAGTGTCGTTTTGATTGTTCTGTGATTCAACCTGTTTTTTTCTTTTTCTAACCAGTTACTGGGTATGGTTAAACACAGGAGTGTTTGGCTCCTGTGGCTAGTCCCAACTAAACCTGTAAGACCAGGAGGAGGTGAGATTATCCAATATACAAAGGAGATAGTAATGCAGCTAAAAAGAGAATACCCATTTAAAACACTATGTTTTGATTTAATGATCGAATTATACAAAAACATGCAGACCTAATGGCAACTCAAGAGTAAAGAAGAAGCGAGCCACAAGTACTGTACAGGCTCAAAAAAGCCAGCAGTAAGCAAACATATCCACTGCTTCCCTTGATAAAGTTTGCCTGTGTGAGATTGCTGTGAAATAAACTTGAACTCCTGGCAAACCTAAGATATCAACATGGATACAAGGAAGAAAATTTCATCCGCATCACAGAGACTGTTGATGAGAGTTGATGATAAGTGGCGATACTGGAATGTGTTTAGATGGCTGTGGAGTACCTCTCAGACTAGACCAGGACTCTAAAACAGTGGTAAAACCATGGGGTGTGGTTATGTGTGTACATTAGGGGTGTAATGATTCACTCATGCATTTGATGCATCGGACTTTAATGTGTAAGATACGAGTGCATCGGTTCAGACGGCCTATATCGGTAAAAAAAATGAACATCAACATCGAACATCGGAAACAAATCGATGCAACACTCGCGTATCGATACATCTCATTAGGACGTGCATGTGTTTCATTTTTGGCATCAGGGAGCTGCTGCTGTAACTTTCCTCCCTCTTCTCTCTCCTCCTGTCCCTGCCTGCACCACTCTCACTGGATGCCTGCTGCTGCCATCACAAAAACAAGCGCTCCCTCCTCCCTCTCCTGTGTCTCCTCTTCATTTACTTAAAACAGACAGTGCTGAAAACAGCGACAGAAGTGACATTGTACCACGTCGCACCACCAAACTTTCATAACACTCAAGTGTAGAGCAAGTTTGTGCGTTCTAAGAAAGATGAGAAACGCTGCTGCAGGTCATTTATGTAAAACATGTCTGACAGCAGAGAACAGAGACACGAGTCTGACCACAGAGACGTCATGTCACTGTGAGAGCAGGTAACACTTCACTGTTCCTCCACAATAATCAAAACCACAGCACTCTGAATATGAAACACAGCAGCTCATCATCTTACTGCACAAATACTCACATTTTAAACAGTTTTAAAGTTTGTTCACAGATTATCATTTAGACTACAGGATCTCATTTACACATGAGACTCTCTGTCTCTACTGTTACTATATTTAGTTTGTTTTTTGCAACTTTGCACTCTACAAATGCAGCATTAATTGAATCAAAATGTAAAGACTGACACACTGCATTGTCTTGTACTGCATCGTATCGTATCATGACAGAGCTGAATCATATCGAACCAAATCATTGGAGATTTAAAGATTTATAAGACATATTGTATTGTTGAGCATGTATCGAGATACTTATCAAAATCGTCTCAGTCAGTGAGATACACACCCCTAGTGTACATGCATACAGTTTGGTGTAAAACAGTTGAAATTATTTTGTCATATTGCTCCTTAAACATTGAACTGTTGTCCATATCCTTCAGACCTTGATATCTATCACAGACATTTAGTTATTATTGTTTACACACCACTCTCTGCCAACAGGAAGAGGAACCACTGAGACAGACAGCAAGGAGAAGGCCTCCTGCTTGTGATATAGGTCCCTGTACCAAAGAAAGGGCCACATCTAGTTTTGTGCCCATGTCTATCTCTATCTAAGGAATCTAAGGTATCAAAGGAAACAACTACTATTATGATTATTGTTGTTATTATTATTACTACACCACTACTGCTCCTAGGACTGTTGTAATAGTAAGTGTACATTTTAATCTTAGCAGTAAGTGTCATGTTGATGGTTGTCATATTTGTCTTTACAATACAAAAAAAGTTCCTTGTGGAAAATAAAAAATAAAGAAATTTCAATTGAATTGATTTGATAAGCCCACCTCTCCTTTTTGTGGATTTCCTCTGGTTTGGGGGATCCTCTGTGGAAGTACATTCTTGCAGGGATGTCACACTGACCTCTTCTTCCGACTCTTGTGGTTCCGGCATACTAGATCCTAGGTACAAAAATAGGTTATACAAATATGAAAGGCAGGTATATTCACTTAAAATATAAAGAACCTGCCAGTGAAGAATTGGGATTTTTATCATGCATATATTTTCTTGTCACTGTGACAGTAATCAATTTGCAGAAATTAGAAATATAGATTTTATAAAATAATAGAACGTAGTATATGCCATGGGTATCTCTTAAAAATAAACAACAACAGTTAAGAGTAATTTCATATTGTTTCTATAGATCTACAATATAGTGGTTGAGGGCACAGGCTGAAATCCCACCAATTCATGCAGAGCCACAGGAACACAGGTGCCACATCACCTGGAGATATTGCACACTACACCATTGCATAGGCAGCAAGTATAAAATATGGCAACCATAATTTGAACTAAAAGATTCTATAATCTTTTAGTTCAAAACCAAATATATGAGAGTCCTGAAGGTTGTGTGATAAAACGTCTACACTTGACATGTCACATTTCTCGCGTTTTCAGTAGTTAAAGTTTTCAAAAAACAGTTCCTAGCACTGTGGCATGTGGCGTATGCGCTTACTGCACATGCTCAAACTACACAGAGGAATCTCCTGTTTGCATTGTCCTATCTCAGTTGTTGGTAGCATGTAAATAAATATGTGAATAGCATGAACATTTGTCCTTTTCCTCCATTTCACAATTATGGCTTGGTGTGCTGTGCCAGAATGCAATTTAAACATAAATACAGGGAGTTCCTCTGTTAGGGCTTTAAGGTATTTGATTGTCTTGATAGGATCTTTCAGTTTTAACTCATACTTGCTGTATGTTCACGATAAGTATAGGCAACTGGACTTCTTAAAAAAGGTTGTGTTTGCCTGTCATCCAAGAGGCTTCTTCAGTTCTGACCAGCTGGTGGGGAGCTGCAGGTATATAAACAATATATAAGCAGTTCCCCACAAGCCAGTCAGAACTGAAGAAGCTTTTTGGATGAGAGACGAAACATCTTACCTTTTTTCCAGTCCAGTTGCCTAGGCTGAATTCGAACACATTCCATGACCTGGATGACTGAGCATCCTCACAAGCATACTCTGTGTTTTAGACTTGCCATCTATCACAACGGATGTGTGTGTGAGATACTCTCAAGCTGATGCACTACCACTGGTGCATTAGTCTGGTTCTGCATACAGGTATACAGGTAAAGTATGGACTGTCTAGCTCCCACTGTATAGTAGAACTATGGAAACAATATGAAAGTACTTATTTTTCCCCTTCCATTTAAGCACAGTGGTTTGTTAGTCAGGGCAAGAGGATGGCTTAGCAGTTAGTGGTTCTATCATTCTACCAGAAAGTCCCTAGTTCACAAGTATCCTTGAGTAATAAACTTAACCCCTACTCTGTAAGCTTTTTGTGTAAAAGCATATGCTAAATGGTTGTAATGTAATGTAGTCCCAATACACTTTTGAATCTTTGCTGAAACAGGTCAAAACTCTAATTACAGTTAAAGCATAACAAAGATATAAACACTGTCATGGAGGTTAAAGTTAGTGGGGAGTCCAAAGGCTTTTTTCTTTTAACTGGAAACCACTGTGAATTGACAATAATTCCCATTAATATGGAGTACCTGACAGTTTTCCATGGCTAAAAACATGACAAATACACCCCCCACTTAAAAAATTAATTGACCAATTGTGTGTTCCCAAAAATGGTCAGTAGGTGGAGAAACCTAAACAAAATGCACATGCAGTGGTCCTAATTATTCATAACCAATTAAAAACAATCACAAACACATACCTTCCATGTCCTCTTGTGAACATCCCTCCACATTGAGAGTCTCTAAAATAGTAATTGACAAGAGTATGAATGAGGTGGAAAGCTGAAATTCTTGTGATCAACCTCTGATAATCAATAGAACCTAAAAGTACTACATACACAGCAAGGCTTATAATATAAACAGATGAAATCAAATTGTGTAGGTATTGTCAAACTAACAACTATAAAGTCACCTTCTTCACCAGTATGTTAATTAAGGTCAAATACTTATATTCTTGGAGAGTCAGATTTATAGCCAGACAATTCCTTTTTTCACTTTTTCTTACATTAAAATATAATAGGACTTATACCGTTCAGATCAATGTGAATTTCATCCAGACTCTTCCCTTTATATTCTCCAAGCCGTCCCTGTTCCAATGCCAGGAGAACTTTGCTTATTTTGGCCAGCTGGAGGGTGCCCTCTGGAAGGCGGTAGTGCTTTCTGTGGACATCGATGTTATGCCCAAGGAAATCTGCCAGCTGGTCAAGTTCTGTAGTTTTGAGATTCAGAACGGTTGAGAGGGTAGCAATGTGTTTCCTGAGTTTTGTGGAGGTTAGTGCTTTGGGATTTTTGATATCATCACATTCGTTCACAAACTGCCTTATGCAGTCAGAGCCCCTGAGGTAGTGGACAGAATGTGGCAATGCAAACAAGAATCCATTTTCATTCAGTACTCCACATTCTTCTCGCTTCTCTATCAGAGTATCAAGTGATTCCTTCATGAGTGGGGTGAGGAGAACAGGAACTTTCCTTCCTCTCTTGCCTACTATGGTTACTCGGACGAAATGCTTGCAAAGCTTCTGCTCGAGTGCTGTAAGGGCGAGGTTAACGTCTTCATGTGTTTCTGATATGTCTCTTGATAAGTATGCAGACAAGGGCATTCTGGATACTTCTCCTTCTCTCCGGCGGTTGAAAAGTATAACTTGTGCCAGGGTCACTTTAGCAAGGTCTCTCCAGTTTGAGGATGAAGCCTCTTCTTTCAGGGCATTCAAGTGTTCTTGCTGTTTGTCACACAAAAGAGAATGAAGATTTTGGACATCCTGTGTGAATGGTAGGAGTTGAGGTGCGTTCCACTTGGACTGGTCAAGTTGAGTTAATGCTTGGCTTGCGATGTCAAATTTCCAACTTTCTTGGTATAGCTGTGCAAACTCCTCAGCATTTTGAACAGTTTCTTTGTCTTTCAGCTTCAGTCCTTCAGACTTAATAAACATGGCCAAAGACAGCAAGCTGTGCCCAACTTTGCGAGCAAGAGATGGACATTCATATTGGCCAGTTTCATCACTGAAGCCAGCTAGGCATCTTGCAGCAGTGACAACATGGCCATAGTTTTCAGGTTTTATGAGGTCTTTGATAGTCTTCACAGGTATAACCTTTTTTGCTGTAAGTACCAGTCTGCCAAGTTCTCTCAGTTTTTGTCGAATATATTGATGTTGGCTGACTACTCTCTCATTCTTCCTGAACAGTCTGTAACCATACTCTAGGATGCAGTGGTCTTTCTTAATAGCAATTGCAATCTTGTCTTGATTCATATCATTTAAGAACTTCCAGTATGCATCACTAAATCCACTTGGAGCAGGTTCAGCAAAAGCACACAATGCTTGGACTCTTCTTTTACCTGGTTTGGAAGTCTTGTCCTGAGGCTTGAATTTGCAGAGCTGAAAATGTCGCCACATCACTCTTCTTGTGAACAAGCCATAGCAGTGCACACAATGCATAAATTCCTGTCCTTCAGTCTTTTTTTTTGGTTGCTTGCATGGGATAAGTTTTCCTCTCTGGCTCTCTAAAACTTCTACATTATGTTCGAAGTTCCCCTTATTTCGGATATACTCTAATTGCAGATGCCTTTCTTTTGAGTTCTTTGGAAAACTAAATGCTTTTGCAACATCAACCTTATCATTGTGTTTACGAAACAAGTGTCTTGACATTTTCTGAACTACCTGTCCACAATACAAGCAGTGATGTTTCTTGTTGTATTTTCTTGAACCATCCTCCTTCTTCAAAACTGGGTTGACAAAGACAGTTGCCTCCTCTTCAGAGGGATTTGAAACACTCGCCTCCATGTCAGTATGTGCCTGCACCATTTCCTCTTCATGCACATCATCTCTGATATCAGGAAAACTCTGTGTGGAATCATGGCTTGTTTCAAAGCTTCTGCTCTGACTGGACTTGAGTTGGCTCTGACTGGAAGACTTGACGCTGCTCTGACTGGAAGACTTGACGCTGCTCTGACTGGTAGACTTGACGCTGCTCTGACTGGTAGACTTGACGCTGTTCTGACTGGTAGACTTGATGCTGCTCTGACTGGTAGACTTGACGCTGCTCTGACTGGTAGACTTGAAGCTGCTCTGACTGGAAGACTTGCGTCTTCTCTGACTGTTAGATGTAATATGTAATTCCAAGCTGCTGTCACTGTCTGTGCCTTCGTCCTTGGGATTTGGAATATACTCCTCTTCGCTATCTACACTTGAGTCATCTGATCCTACAAGACTCATTTGAGTCTTTAGAAGACAAAAAAGACCTAAATTAACAACTCAACCTGCAGGTTACTAAGATAAGTAAGACCAAAACTGACTTCACTCTTAACTGTCTTCTGCCTGTTGGAATGATGTACATTTACAGGGCTAAATGAAATTAAAAGTACTCCATCAAATTAGAAGGAATTACTGTTACGTTATGTTAGAGTAAGGGAAGTAACATTCAAGACTAGATGAATTTGTCAAATTTAGAGCAAGTCATAAAAACTACTATCTACATTATCTATATGTATCATTGGCACTACTTAGTGAACATGGTGTTGAGTTTGGTGGCTCTACCCTTTAAGTGATAACATGAAGGAGCAAAAAAGAAGCTTACTCGACGGCAACACTCTCTCCTTGGCCTTTGTGAAGCCATTTCAGACAGAGAAGTGGAAGGACCCTCTACACTGTCATCACTTGAATCGTAGAGAGCATCAGAAACATTTGGTACTCTATCCATCTGTAAAAAGGAAGTTATGTCAAGGTATGACTATCCATTTTTGTTCACATCCTATTAAAATCAATTGCGAAGGAATGATTTAGGAGGAAATGGCCTATGTACCAGTTATTGATATTAAAAGTGTTAGAGACATACCAGAATGCTTTTTGTCCTTCTCAACTTTGGAACAAGTTCATCATCTGATTGCAGACTCGAAGTGTCTTTTATAGGATCTTCTTTATCAGTTTCTTCCACTATACTCTCGGTGGAATCATACAGAGGATCAGAAAACTCTGGTGTTCTATCCATCTGCAAAAGGGAGTTGTGTCAAGGTATGGTAAGCCACTTTCATAGATGCTATGAAAATCAATGACAAGGGAAGGATTTTTGTATCACAGGTCTATTAATATTTTGCTGTGTAATAGATGTATCTGAGACACAGAAGAATGTTTTCTGTCCTCAGCTTTTGAACAACTTACATCACAGTGTGCAGACAGAGGTTGGTCTTTCAAACAGTCTTCATCAGTTTCATCAGTGTCAGGATAATCCACTAAGGAAAACCCTCTGACAGCACACACCTAAACACAAGTTACCAAAGTTAGATCACATTAAAACTGTTTCTGAAACAGCATGTAACTTGAAGACAAGTGCATGTGGTCTCTCCTAGAGGTCTCAAAGAGTGTTACAACAACCTCTGAAGTGCTGCAATGGATCACATTGAAAATACTATTGATAATAATTACTAAAATATGTCATCTCTCATGTGAATCGTGGTAATTCAACTATTTAGTGCAGAGTTAACATAAATAGTACATGAATTCAGTGTCAACATTACCTGTGTTTTAGCCTCATCACTCCTTGAATCTTCAGAGGAAGTCAGATCCATAGAGAATCCCTCCGTCTCTGCTGCCACAGCATCAGCCTGCTTGTCTGTCACCTGCAATTCACATAAAACATAAGAATTCATTGGCAGTTGATAATATTCAAGTTATGGGAGCATATCCATAAATGACAACAATTAGCTCACAAGAAAACCATGTCTGAAACAGCATATACATTAAAGCTAGGTGCATGGTATAGTCTTTTCTAGGAAGTGCAGTGGATTCTGTTCAAAATTCCCTTTGTAAACATGCAACAGGTCAGAAAGTATAAAATTACAGCTGTAATAACTTGAGTTTAAATATTGTAAGGTGTTGCTAAGTAGATGTAAAATCACTGACAGTCAGATCCAGACGAGAGGGCCCCATAAGGACTAAACTAGAAACATATATGTGTGTGTGATGTTGAGAACAGGGCTGATTTAAGAAACATCTCTCAAGTCACCTCACACACATATGTTTCTAGTCTGGCCCTTGTGGGGCCCTCCCGTATGGATCTTGGTAATTCAACTATTTAGTGCAGAGTTAACATTAATAGTACATGAATTCAGTGTCAACATTACCTGTGTTTTAGCCCCATCACTCCTTGAATCTTCAGAGGAAGTCAGATCCATAGAGAATCCCTCCGTCTCTGCTGCCACAGCATCAGTCTGCTTGTCTGTCACCTGCAATTCAGATAAAACATAAGAATTCATTGGCAGTTGATAATATTCAAGTTATGGGAGCATATCCATAAGTGACAACAATTAGCTCACAAGAAAACCATGTCTGAAACAGCATATACATTAAAGCTAGGTGCATGGTATAGTCTTTTCTAGGAAGTGCAGTGGATTCTGTTCAAAATTCCCTTTGTAAACATGCAACAGGTCAGAAAGTATAAAATTACAGCTGTAATAACTTGAGTTTAAATATTGTAAGGTGTTGCTAAGTAGATGTAAAATCACTGACAGTCAGATCCAGACGAGAGGGCCCCATAAGGACTAAACTAGAAACATATATGTGTGTGTGATGTTGAGAACAGGGCTGATTTAAGAAACATCTTTCAAGTCACCTCACACACATATGTTTCTATACTGGCCCTTGTGGGGCCCTCCCGTATGGATCTTGGTAATTCAACTATTTAGTGCAGAGTTAACATAAATAGTACATGAATTCAGTGTCAACATTACCTGTGTTTTAGCCTCATCACTCCTTGAATCTTCAGAGGAAGTCAGATCCATAGAGAATCCCTCCGTCTCTGCTGCCACAGCATCAGCCTGCTTGTCTGTCACCTGCAATTCACATAAAACATAAGAATTCATTGGCAGTTGATAATATTCAAGTTATGGGAGCATATCCATAAATGACAACAATTAGCTCACATGAAAACCATGTCTGAAACAGCATATACATTAAAGCTAGGTGCATGGTATAGTCTTTTCTAGGAAGTGCAGTGGATTCTGTTCAAAATTCCCTTTGTAAACATGCAACAGGTCAGAAAGTATAAAATTACAGCTGTAATAACTTGAGTTTAAATATTGTAAGGTGTTGCCAAGTAGACTTGCACCGATTAATCGGCAATGCTCGGAATCGGGCCGGTTTTCACGTGACTGGCCTTGACCGGTGACCGGCCGGTCAGCGTCACAAATCCGGTTCTGTGCCCGTCATTGTCACACACATGTTCTGCACGATGGTCACGTCATGCGTGCAGCAGACAAACTGACCGTGACGTCAACACAGTGCTGATAACAGCTACACACACTCAGACACGTCTGCTTGAAGCTGGTGTCAGAGACAGATTCCAAGAACAAGATAAAGAGAAGACAGACAGTCTACAACGAGACAGAGCAGCTGACAATGACGCAGAACAGCCGTAAACTCTCTCGCACTTCAGGCTAATGCTAGCAAGCTAGCAACAGACTGCTGTTCACAGAGGGACAGTTAAAATCTCACCTCCTGTTCTGGCTGAAGAATAAACAACCTATGTTGATGTGTCTCCTCAAACATTTTCTCATCCAGACTCGTTTAACTTCTGTGTCTGTTTTTCTCACGGCAAAGTTTTACTTCAAACTGTTGCACCGCGTTAGTCTCCGGTTTGTTTACATCCGCTTCCACAAAAGATCACGTGAAATCGCGTCCCGCTAAATCCCGCGAGATGATCTCGCGAGATCACGTTCACCCAATTCACCCATTTCATTAAAAAATATAATAAGGCCTGGTTGTAATCTGGATGATTTTGGAGGTAGTATTAAATGAATATTTAATAGTCAGTGTCTTATTATGAACACATTTACAAGAAAAGTTGCAAAAATGTTTGTGAATGCTGTCAATTACAGTTCTTAGAAAGACTGAAAATCGGAACCGACCAAAATCGGAATCGGTAGGTCAGACCTCTCAAAAATCGGAAATCGGAATCGGCCAAGAAAGTTGAAATCGGTGCAAGTCTATTGCTAAGTTGATGTAAAATCACTGACAGTCGGATCCAGACGAGAGGGCCCCATAAGGACTAAACTAGAAACATATATGTGTGTGTGATGTTGAGAACAGGGCTGATTTGAAAAACATCTTTCAAGTCACCTCACACACATATGTTTCTAGTCTGGCCCTTGTGGGGCCCTCCCGTATGGATCTTGGTAATTCAACTATTTAGTGCAGAGTTAACATTAATAGTACATGAATTCAGTGTCAACATTACCTGTGTTTTAGCCTCATCACTCCTTGAATCTTCAGAGGAAGTCAGATCCATAGAGAATCCCTCCGTCTCTGCTGCCACAGCATCAGCCTGCTTGTCTGTCACCTGCAATTCACATAAAACATAAGAATTCATTGGCAGTTGATAATATTCAAGTTATGGGAGCATATCCATAAATGACAACAATTAGCTCACAAGAAAACCATGTCTGAAACAGCATATACATTAAAGCTAGGTGCATGGTATAGTCTTTTCTAGGAAGTGCAGTGGATTCTGTTCAAAATTCCCTTTGTAAACATGCAACAGGTCAGAAAGTATAAAATTACAGCTGTAATAACTTGAGTTTAAATATTGTAAGGTGTTGCTAAGTAGATGTAAAATCACTGACAGTCAGATCCAGACGAGAGGGCCCCATAAGGACTAAACTAGAAACATATATGTGTGTGTGATGTTGAGAACAGGGCTGATTTAACAAACATCTTTCAAGTCACCTCACACACATATGTTTCTAGTCTGGCCCTTGTGGGGCCCTCCCGTATGGATCTTGGTAATTCAACTATTTAGTGCAGAGTTAACATTAATAGTACATGAATTCAGTGTCAACATTACCTGTGTTTTAGCCTCATCACTCCTTGAATCTTCAGAGGAAGTCCGATCCATAGAGAATCCCTCCGTCTCTGCTGCCACAGCATCAGTCTGCTTGTCTGTCACCTGCAATTCAGATAAAACATAAGAATTCATTGGCAGTTGATAATATTCAAGTTATGGGAGCATATCCATAAATGACAACAATTAGCTCACATGAAAACCATGTCTGAAACAGCATATACATTAAAGCTAGGTGCATGGTATAGTCTTTTCTAGGAAGTGCAGTGGATTCTGTTCAAAATTCCCTTTGTAAACATGCAACAGGTCAGAAAGTATAAAATTACAGCTGTAATAACTTGAGTTTAAATATTGTAAGGTGTTGCTAAGTAGATGTAAAATCACTGACAGTCAGATCCAGACGAGAGGGCCCCATAAGGACTAAACTAGAAACATATATGTGTGTGTGATGTTGAGAACAGGGCTGATTTAAGAAACATCTCTCAAGTCACCTCACACACATATGTTTCTAGTCTGGCCCTTGTGGGGCCCTCCCGTATGGATCTTGGTAATTCAACTATTTAGTGCAGAGTTAACATTAATAGTACATGAATTCAGTGTCAACATTACCTGTGTTTTAGCCTCATCACTCCTTGAATCTTCAGAGGAAGTCCGATCCATAGAGAATCCCTCCGTCTCTGCTGCCACAGCATCAGCCTGCTTGTCTGTCACCTGCAATTCAGATAAAACATAAGAATTCATTGGCAGTTGATAATATTCAAGTTATGGGAGCATATCCATAAATGACAACAATTAGCTCACAAGAAAACCATGTCTGAAACAGCATATACATTAAAGCTAGGTGCATGGTATAGTCTTTTCTAGGAAGTGCAGTGGATTCTGTTCAAAATTCCCTTTGTAAACATGCAACAGGTCAGAAAGTATAAAATTACAGCTGTAATAACTTGAGTTTAAATATTGTAAGGTGTTGCTAAGTAGATGTAAAATCACTGACAGTCAGATCCAGACGAGAGGGCCCCATAAGGACTAAACTAGAAACATATATGTGTGTGTGATGTTGAGAACAGGGCTGATTTAAGAAACATCTTTCAAGTCACCTCACACACATATGTTTCTAGTCTGGCCCTTGTGGGGCCCTCCCGTATGGATCTTGGTAATTCAACTATTTAGTGCAGAGTTAACATTAATAGTACATGAATTCAGTGTCAACATTACCTGTGTTTTATCCTCATCACTCCTTGAATCTTCAGAGGAAGTCCGATCCATAGAGAATCCCTCCGTCTCTGCTGCCACAGCATCAGTCTGCTTGTCTGTCACCTGCAATTCAGATAAAACATAAGAATTCATTGGCAGTTGATAATATTCAAGTTATGGGAGCATATCCATAAGTGACAACAATTAGCTCACAAGAAAACCATGTCTGAAACAGCATATACATTAAAGCTAGGTGCATGGCATAGTCTTTTCTAGGAAGTGCAGTGGATTCTGTTCAAAATTCCCTTTGTAAACATGCAACAGGTCAGAAAGTATAAAATTACAGCTGTAATAACTTGAGTTTAAATATTGTAAGGTGTTGCTAAGTAGATGTAAAATCACTGACAGTCAGATCCAGACGAGAGGGCCCCATAAGGACTAAACTAGAAACATATATGTGTGTGTGATGTTGAGAACAGGGCTGATTTAAGAAACATCTTTCAAGTCACCTCACACACATATGTTTCTAGTCTGGCCCTTGTGGGGCCCTCCCGTATGGATCTTGGTAATTCAACTATTTAGTGCAGAGTTAACATAAATAGTACATGAATTCAGTGTCAACATTACCTGTGTTTTAGCCCCATCACTCCTTGAATCTTCAGAGGAAGTCAGATCCATAGAGAATCCCTCCGTCTCTGCTGCCACAGCATCAGCCTGCTTGTCTGTCACCTGCAATTCACATAAAACATAAGAGCCAATACTGTAGCTATATATCTGAAAGATAACTAGCTGCACTTATTGGCACATTTTTGTAATATAATGCATCGGTGTATATTGTATATATTGTAAACAACTCACCTTTTGACGCCATGGCCACTTTGAATCACCATAGTTGTAATCTATTTCAGTTCCTACATCTATATTCTCCACAGCAAATAGGCACAAATGTGGCCTGTTGTTTACTACGATCTTCTTCATGACACAGTTTGGAGATTTGTGGTTGTCATTCACTAATCTTCCAAGGGATCCATCTTCTCTGGAAGCATCGATACTGGTAATAAGGTATAAGAAAATTGACCATTACACTTTGTACTACTAAAATATCAAATTACACCAAGTGTATATATCATCACATCTAACTGTGTAGTGTGATCCAGCCTGATCCAGATCAGAAGAGCTCTTATCATTAGCTACAGACTTCACTCATCAGCGTCAGATCAAGTTAAAAACAAAAACTGATTCACAGCATTAACTGCTGCAGACCACCTAGGATGTGTGATTACAAGATTATTCCTGTTTTCATTCATTCATTCATTTTAACTTTTATTTCCCTGATCTCTACAAAATATTTATCTTCATGTACTTACCACAAGTTACGTTTCTGCCATTCAAATTCAAACAGAAATGTACTCTCAATCTCTGAGTAGTGTCTTGACTGGCATTCTTCCACTGATAGGAGTTCACCCCTGTACTCCAAGACAAAAGCACCTGCTTCGATGGGCTGGGTAGCAAACACTCCTCTTCCTATGAAGGCACATAAGTTATTTACATTCATTCGTTACATTTGATTAGGAGATTGAGTCAACTTAACCTTTCCTCTTTGGAAATGACAATATAGTCTTGTAAAATTTTTCAACTACAAAGATAAGGATTAAAGGCAGTTCTCTGTCAACACATTTCTGTTTCTGACATATAGCCTAAATATTTATTCCTTATGTGTATGTAAATGAATAGTAGTGAGATATGCACTTGTGTGATATTCTGCCCTTAAAAGGACATCTTTGTACCTTTGTTATTATCAATAAATTGTTCCATAAACCCTTTCTTGTCCCTCGAAGACAAAATATATGAGGCTGCATCATCAACAGGCCGTATCCTTGTCCTCCTTTTGAACATTATGTTTCTGTGAAAATAATTTTAAAATCATTACACAAGCATCGAACATGAGAAACCAACCTCTCCCAACCTCAAACCTCTGAGGTCAAAGCTAAATTTTGCTGTTTTTGGGTTACTGGTAGTATAACCTCAGTCCTGTAATGCACAATCAAGTTACACATCTTTTTTTCCAGTGTAACCTGGGCTATCAGAATATGTATGCTGCAGTATCCCCTTAAAGTATAAATAATTATACGACCATAAGGACCACAAAGATAATAATAATAAAAATAATAATAAAAATTCAGATTCCTTTATTAATGCCCATGGAGGAAATTCATGATCTGCAGCAACTTAAGAATAAAAATAATATAGTAGAATAAATTAATAAAAAACTGTAAGTTCAGAGCATGAGAAAGACACTATATTAATTGTAATGTCCTTGTTATTGGGAGGAGACGGCCTGGGAGGAGAGCGTCCAAAACGTTCCGTCTTACTCAGTACACAGTTTTATCAGCCACTGACTGAAAGAGCCCAGCTGCCACAGTTCACCACAGAGGGGGTGAGAGGGATTGACCAGTATAACTCTGATCTTCTCCTTCACCATCCTCTCACCCACTGGCTCTAGACTGTCCAGCTCCAGACCCACCACAGAGTTGGCTCTCTTCACCAATAAAAATACTACTACTACTACTACTACTACTACTATTACTACTACTACTACTACTACTACTAATAATAATAATAATAATAATAATAATAACAATAATAATAATAATAACAATAATAATAAAATTGACATCAAATCTATTCAGATCACACAAACATGTAATGTACAAGATATTTGGCTTTTGGGAATCATTTTCAGCCTGAGAGTTTCATGCCTCAGTCAGCCCTCTTAAGTTCACAACCTATTATACTAGATATATACTGTATAAGTATAGCTCTACTATATTTTGCTTAGTCTGCTATACGTACTGTTTTTCAGTGTATTTTTCTAAAACACAATTTCAAATTCAGTGTAATTAATGGTAGCTTCAAAGCCTCCATTTATTTACACAGATAAGAAAATTGTGATGTGCTCAACTCTTTCAAAGAACTTAAATATTTGTAACTGCTTTGGGTTTTTGTCAAACAATTAATGGTCCATGGAAGCAAATGATATGCAGTCTTTGAAAGGTAAACTATGAAATAAACAATGTAGCAGCCACTGGCAAAAATTATGACAACAGAGAGGATCTAACAGGTGGCTTTATGATGAGCAGCATCACTGACAGCACGGTGAAAACCAAAAAAGACATTCACACTTATTAAGCCTTTCACCTGACACAAATATTCTAAGCCTCACAATATAAAATTTGCACTTGTCACTTATACACTGCATATTAAATTACTTTGTAAACAACTAAAAATAAGGAAATATATGTAGACTGACAATAATGAATAATTACATGCTGCTCAATGTGCATGCAAATGCAAGTTTTTCCTAACACATGACAAAAAAAAAAAAAACGTAACTTTTAAACACACTTCATAGAATCATTTTAAAGCCTTTGAGTTTCTTTAAACGTGACATTATTAAAACAAGCTCTATATGATCTAGTATTAAAGTTACAGCACTATACTAGGGGAAACTTTCCAAGTCAGCAAGCAAGAATCTCTCTGAGCTAAAAATGGCTCACAGATCTGCCAAATACAAGACAAATAAAGTTCACAGACACAAGTTTAACAGCTGATAGATCAACATGCAGTTAGAGAGTGAAGAATACTAGAACTGCATCGCATATTATTCTGACATACATGAGTCACGGAGCTTTTCTGAGCCGACTGACGTCCTGCTGCAGGTACATATGTTTTGACGATCAATGACGTTATTTTACTTACCAACCACGGCACGCGGCATATATCCACACACCACTGCAACCTAATGCGATCTCACCGGCTTCACAGCCGGCTGCAAAGTAACGAGATTACTGGCGCACGATGTATCGGATTCACCTGTGGCGCCGGCGTATGACGTCAGTGACGTTATCACAAAGCACGATTATAGAACTACTCCGGGTACCTTCTGATACCTAACAATATAATTCTATGTGTCACATACACCAAATCCCAATTAATTAATTAGAAGGCCCCAACACATGATCAGCAGTAACAACATTTTGCGTTTCCTGTCCTATTGTTTTCCTATGGAGAGAGCAGTGTCTCCCGACCAAGTGGCACAGCTACCCTCGGCGTGGCGCACCGCTTGGATCTGCCACTGACCGCTGAACTTTCACCTCGTTTGTTACTGACCTTTCAAAGCGCAACCAATGACATAACAGCTGAATGTCACGATGCGGGCAGAAGTTACCGCAGGTGTGTCGAAGTGACACAAACAGAGGAGACAGTGTCTGATGGTCAAGTCTTGAAGGGAACCCCAGAACGGCGGAAGATCTCGCGAGTAATCATTTTATAGTCTCAATGAAGGAACGACGTTGCATTGAAAAATCTCGCGAGAACTTCGCAAATCAAGGGTTCCCCTTCAGATACGATCGAAGAAAAGCGTTTCAGGGTTCCCCAAATTTTAACAACATTAAAAGCAGAATATGATCTCGCCAGTAAATGTAATGCATGGCGAAATGTAAACAGTCAGACTGGGTTATAAAATTTGTGAATCATATAATTTATGAACTTAGTTACTTCCAGAGCTAAAGGTAGCTCAGCTGTTTGTATACCTGGCAGACAGGCCGTAGCGGTTGTAACACTGTGCTACTCTCTGCACCCTAAATGTCCGTGAGGCCGAGACAAATTTCTTATCATGTGAAGGCCCTATTCGAGTCCACCACATAGTATGACAGAGTGACAGAGTAACAGACTGGCCACCTCTATCTAGGTGAAAACTTCACCTAGCCATCTGTGGCTAAGATTAGCGGTTAGCAATATGTAGCTAACATTAGCTACATGCTGCAATAGCTCAAATTAGCTAGCATTACATAAAATGGTACTTTGTTTATCCTTAGGGGTAAACTATTAATAAACAATTAATAAATTGATTTTAAAAATGACTTCATTAACAAAATTAAATAAAAAATAAACCTACCTCTTGTATCCATTTAAAAGTTGCTTCTGAGTCTGTATACCGATGCAAATCACGCGAGATTCTGTATATCACGCGAGAATTGGGGCGAGATTTCATTGGCTCAAATGTTACACACTTCCGGAAGTGTGTATCTGCAGCTGTACCGGGGACCAAGACCCAGAGGGCGCTCCAGAGCAAAAAATTTTTACACACTTTTTACACACATTTCCACATTTTGCTACCTTGTGGGCCAAGTGAGAAAAAAGCAAGAGGCATGTCAGGGGAGGCTTCTGAGACGATTTAAATGAAAATCCGTTGTGGGGTCCACGATTTTGGGCCCCACGACTGCGGTGGGCCCCATGCAGTTGGTGGGCTCCTTTCAACAGGGCCCTACGAAGTAACAATTACGAGTGCGCACACACAGACACACACACACACACACACACACACACACACACACACACACACACACACGATGAACTCTTCTTAAAGGCATTCAGATGAATTATATAAAGTAGTCTTTGCAGCCTCTTGTCCTGAGAGCATGTTAGCCATGACAGTAATTCCTGCTCCTGCTCCCAAGACGACATGGTAGTCGACACTTTGTGTGTATGTCTGTGTGGAGGACATGAATTACTCACATTGTGGGGACTCACTTTCCTTACAGGGACAGAATTTAAGTCCCCATAATGTGAATCATTAAATTATGGGGTGAAGACTTGAGTTAGGGTTAGGGTTAGGCAACAAGGTGTTATGGGTAGGGTTAGGGTAAGTCTCCAGGAAATGAATGTAAGTCAGTGTAAAGTCCTGTACAGTGCAGTGTACAAAGCTGGCAAGCACATATCTGCTGAGTAGCTCACATTCAAGCCACAGAATACAACCCTGTCAGTCTCTGATTGAACTACAGCGCAGAATCAACATGAGGGAGTCAAATTCAGTTGTGTAAGGACTGTACCTTCTTGTGTGTATGTTTTAGTCATGGGTAAGGGGTGGCTGAAGCTTTTTCTTAGCCTGGAGATGGGACAGAAATCCTCCATCCCAAATTCTTTGACTTACAGCTGAGTGCTGACATAAAAATGAACATCAATACTGGCTACAGCAGTGATGGGGTACATCAATATAAATCAGAGGGCTGATTAAATGCTTTAAAAGAACTGCTGGAAACATTTATTACTCCCCCCTGCCAGTGAGAGGTGCAGTAGGGACTTTTTATGTAATTCACTGACTGCTGCTATTGGAGGATTTCAAAACTTTTCTCTAACAGCAAGACTGGAAGTAAAGAATAGAGCAGTTGGAAATTTGAAATGGCAGACACTGATTCATGTGTCATATGTCATGTTTCGTACACTATCGAACCAGCGCTGGTTATGTGAGGACAGGAGCTTGGAGACACAATAAATGACTCATCGCATGGCACTAACAGCGAAATACTGGTAAAATAGGGGAAGCTGTGATCCTAAAGATATATAATCTGTCCTGAGGGTAGAGCTAAAGAAAAAGCTGTGCTGCAATGCTGCTTCACAAAATGTATCCTACTGAGAGCATCTGCCCATTTGACTGTAAGACTGTGTGTGCAAACTGACATTTTATCCTACATTTTTGTGAAGGCCAATGACCAGAATTTAGCAGCAGAAATTTACATGACATACAGTGCTTCACTGCTGACAAGCAGGCCTTGAGATATGTATTTTAAGGATGACTGTCTGCCTTTACAGGCACATACAGCTGTGCATCATCTGCATAGCAGTGGGGATTTGTTCCATAAGTTTGTATAATTTGGCCAAGAGGTGACATATATATATGTGGAGAAAAGTAAAGGGCCAAAAGCAGAGCCCTGTGGTACTCCACATTTCACATCAGTAAAAATTGATGTATTATTATTGTAGGAAACAGTGTTCTTTCAGATCTAGGCAGGAAATTAACTGAGCAAGAGCCATAATTGGTTTTCGAACTGATCCAGGAGTATGCCATGATCAATGGTATCAAATCGCAGCTGCCCTGTAAAAAACACTTATCATCACATTTAGTGATGAACTTTTCTATAAAACAGATGGAGGGAGCACTCCTTTATGAGTCGATAAACTATTTTATACCAAACAAACCATTTACATAGCCACTGGATAATCTGAAAAGAAAATTCCACCAAGCTGAAAACACAGCTGATTTTCTAAGCTCCTGAAAAGTTGACATTTTAGAGTGTGTATTTTCACTGGACAGCAACAAAATACTGCACTGAGGTCCAGCAACAGAAGCACGGAGGAGGAATTAGGTCAATACTAGGTAAAATGCCACCTACCACTTTAGTAAGAGCACCTCCAGTGGACTGATAGGCCTTGAATGCAGACTGAAAGGGTTCAGAAAGATTTTTGTTAGTAATTAGATGGGCCTAAAGTTGTTGAGACAACGCTTTCTACTTTTCAAAACAATGGAAGGCTAGAAACTGGTCTGCAGTTATTTATACACCTTGGGTTGATGTGTGGTTTCTTAAGTAAAGGTTTACCAGTGTTGGACAGTCCATCTGGCGCATCGGGCACTGTCCCATTGGACCTCTGTGTCTTTGGGCCGGTAGCTAAGCTTATTTCCTTTCTGTTTTTCTGTTTTTGGTCCTGCCTTGGTCGACCTGCCAGCCCAACAGTAAGTGGATTAGCCTATTGGCGCATCATCAGCCCACCATTACCATTTGTTTTCTTCACACAACTGGTTTCACATATCCTCATGGGACACAGATGCAGCCTGACACATCTGCCACAGCAGAGCGCGTCCATTATAACGAACTGCAGCTGCTCCACTGACCATCGAAGCTGCATGCGCCCAGTGGTCATTGCGCTCCTCATCTATTTTTTTCTCTGTCTCCAACAGGTAAAAACTACATAGAACTGTGTAAAAATGAGCACAATCTGTTTGAAATGATTAAAACAAATACCTCATTGTACCAGCGGCGATGTGATGCAGCAGATCCTGTAATTCATTATAATGAGAAAATTTCTCAAAATAATGATTTAGTATCTCAAATATTGTGGAGGACAAGACTGCATCATTTTGTTTGTTTTATTAAATTTAATGCAAAAAGTCAGTGTCACCATTCAAGCAACTTAGGGCCAACTTGGTTTTTTTAACCACAACAGTACAAGAGACCTGGGATGTACCTGATTACATCCCAGGAGGATTTGTGGAGAGATGTGAGAAATGTGTCCTGATCAGAGGCAGAATGTGTTTATATTATTTATTAATTATTTGCACCTGTGTTTATTGATATTCTGATCATGAATTCATTGTTGAATGATTCAGAATATGATTTCTGTGTCTCTTGAACATTAGAAAACAGTGTATTTATTAAACTAAATGTTTTAAGGAAAATCTAAATAATGTAATTTGTATCAAACCCAACGCTCAGCCAATAAGAGGGGAAGTCATGAAAAGAAAATTATTAATAATAAATGAAAAAGGTTGTTTGGTGGTTTTTCATTTTTGGTGATGCATGAATCAGCTCATAAATTCATTTGAATCCTCCTGTGTGCATAAATCATGCAGCAGGCACCACCTGAACCATTTCTGAAAATTTCAAAATACAGCATTTGGTTGATTTCTTTATTGTAAATTGTCTTTAAGTCTGCATGTTTTCTTTAATGATTTACTTTAACGATTAGAAAGGCTGCCACAGATGCTTGCCTGTACACAGCTGCCGTGCCAATTGTGCACCATCTCTCTCCTGGGGGGCAGACATTTCCACCCGCTAACCATCCATTCATCATGAAGTTAATTTTTATGAACTGGCCACCAGATCTGCAAATTAACTGAAATCTGAGCATCACAGACCTGCAATTAACACATATTTTTAATTGGATGGTGAATCAGAAAACGAACGGAATATGAAACGTGATATTGACATACAGTACTTGGTTTAATCTGTTATTTGTCTTCACTCTGCTTTGAAACGCCAGTCGTGTTCTGATAAATCAGATCAGTCTGATCAGACACAGCATCCAATCAGTAAATAAGGGGGCTTGTTGACCAGCTAAAAGACTTCTGTGAAGACTGCTCTTGTGTATCCCTGTTCATTGCTCCTCCAAAATCGTTCCTCGCTCCTCAGTGCTCACTCCTTTGAGCCAAAGGTAAGAGACTTGAGAAGGTCCAGCAAGAAGATCTTCCAGTTGGAGCAAGGAGCCAGGAAATTACAAATAAGAAACTTGTCCCATCCACCATACCTCATGGGTTTGGAAGCCCTATTTGATAAGGTAAGACATAACACTTAACACCACAGACACTGAAGGCGTGTGCAAGGACGGGTAATGTCTGGCTGTTTGTTTTGGGCTGGTCAGAGCCAAATGCCAGGGTTGATTTTTGTCCCAGACCACAATGCTAGTTGTAAGTGATAAGTTCAGCTGCTGACCAGCTTGTGAAGCGTCCACAGCTCTTCAGCACATGAAAAAACCTCCTGCCACTTGTTCATTATGTTTCATGCAGTATGAAAACACAGTGCAGAACCAATGCAGAGCCACAACAGTTCAAATCCATCAGTATTTATTCCACAGTGTAGAGTCCGATTGGCATCAGTCTGTGCTTTCAGACACAGATATTGACAAATCATATCCTGCCGACTGTCACAGCCAAATTGCAAATTAAAAAGACTGCAATTTTAATATACAACTTGTCTGATAAGCTCTGCCACTCATTTTCATTAGGCTGTCACATTTGTTCTGTGTTCAGACACAAATTCAGAAACATGATGATAATACACAATAACACACACACATACACATTCTCTTATTGTCTTATTTTACCTGGTATCTACAACTGAGGGTTGAGTTGTCCTGGAGCCTTCACCACACTTACTGTATTCTTTCTTACTTCACTTCCCGTTACTGGTAACAGTGACTCCTCTGCATCCTTTTGTCTCATCGTCTCTCTTGTCTATCTCTGTCCTCGATTTAATTGTTTATTTAACGGGGACAATGCACAATACATTTGTTGCACCAGATGTAGAGAAGTGGAGGCCAGTGTTAATTTCTTCAACGGAAATGACAAAAACAAAGACTAAATAAAAAGTAACAGATGAAAACAAAAATAATGACAAAATGTTCTATATTTTTCAAAAACTAAACAAGAATATAAAAGGTGCACAGATGAATGGACATTCTTGAATGAAACAGATTTATGGATTTCATTCTTTCACAGTCCACTGACTGTTAGACAAAGGAAAGGAAACAAAAGGATGAATTGAAAAATGAAAATGTTAAACTTATTGCAAATAAGAGTGAAATTGGCCTGCTGGCTTCAAATTATTTTGCAGAGAAACTCACAACAAAAATCACAATGCAGTGGTGGGTTTGAAAGTTTAATCTTTACATACTGTGGCCTTCTAGGATCCCTCTTTTCTATGTCCCTGTCTGCCAGGATTACAGATATAATCAAAATCAAAGTGCTGTTTGTCATGTAAATTGTGAGACAAAGGATGAGGGAGAGAGGCACACTTTCACAAGTGGAACAACTGACATTATTCTGAGATGTTTGGGCACATATACAACCCATCGCATGATCCCCACAGGTATAAGCCTGAAAAGATAACGACTACAATTTGATTAAAGCTAATGAGCCAATACATTTTTGTCAGTTGACCAGTGTTGGTTATGTTTCTGAAATGTAGGGGTTTTTTTGCCAATGAATGAGACAACATTATGAAAAGGATCTCGACACTGAGAAAGCTTGAGTAAGATACGTTTTGTTTGACCAGAAACAGCTGTTTAATTGCTTTCCTTCAAAACTCACCAGATTCCTTTTGCATCATCGTCAGCTTCATTCAGACTTTACAGAAACTAAATAAAACTCACTTAAAACTTGGTTAATCTTTCCACTGTGCCAACAATCACCAATTCTGGTTTGGTCAAAACAAATACTTCAGTGTAAAGGAGCGTGTAGTGTGCAGTGCAGGTGATGCTGGACAGTGGCTGCAGTCTCAGGAGAGAAACTCCCCAGATGCACTGATTGTATAACTGAACTATAGAAGGATACACACTTAATGTCTCTGACTTTGTGAAAATCTGATACTTTCACATCCCAGATAACGAAGACAAACATGGTGAAACATATGCATGTGGGCTCATATAGGAATTTAGTGGAGCATACTGCAAAAAGGACAAATATTTGTAGAGGATGGCCAAATCTGATTCACTTAAAAAAAGTCTCAGTCCAGGGCAGCCCTAGAAATGCTTTACTTTGTAAAACATTACTACTGAAAATAGCCCTGGTTTCTCACTCAGCTGAGTTGGAAGATCCAGAGCGAAAGGCAGTTATTCCTCTGGTAGCATGTCAGCAGTTCAGACTTACATCAGCTCTCGGTTGTAAAGAAGATCAGTGTTTTTGTCTGCAGAGGAGTCTGTGCTGTTGTTACAGAGTTTGTTGAGGTGAAGCCTGTCTACCTGATGTGCTCTTATCTGTCCAGCAGTCATTTGCTCCACAAAGCTGCTGTCAGTGTCTGGCTGTAGGCTGCTTCCCTTAATGAGGCTGCTGATCCTCTAACACGCAGTCTTCACACACACACACACACACACACACACACACACACACACACACACACACACACACACACACACACACACACACACCCAGAAAAGGACACACAAAACACTCAGCAATGGGGGATGTGAATGAAGAAACACAAAACTGCTTTCAATCAAAGAGCTTTAGGATAAATTTTAGTCAGTTGATCAGGGAATAAATTATTGATTAAGTGAGTGAGTGAAAAATTTACAGTAATGAGAATGAATAAATGAACAAAACTCTTTCTGTGAAGATAAGGAGCACTTGTCAGACTTCTGTTGGTACCATGTTTGTCCACAATGCCAAATAAACTAGATTTTAAAAAGCACTGTTGATCACCATATAAAATATTTTTTATAAAATGTTTTTTCAAAGTAAATTTTCACATAGTACATGAAAGTTGAAGTCTTCTGCTTTCCCAGTATTGTGTTATTGTGTTGTACTGTGGGTAATAGTGCACCATGGAAGGTGCAGATGGAGATAAATCGTCAACTAAAATAGTCTCCAAACTAGATGCCCTGTGGCCTGCCGTGAAAAAATCTGCAGCAGCCTAAAAAGACATGACTTCTTAAGCGAGGTCAATTATTTGTCTTTGTAGTGTGAAGTTTTGAATCCATTAAGGTTTTCTAATGGTAAAAGTTTTTGATGTTATCCAAATGTAAAGACTATGAGTCGAGTGGAGAAGCGTGGACAGAGCCAGGGACAGAAACGTGCAGACATAAGCAAACCCAAAGACACGCTGCTGGTGCTGATGTTGGGGATTCCAAGAGAACTTCCTGGCAATAAGATTTTTTGATAAAAAAGGTGAAAGAACACCACCTGGAGCTAGCTTGCTAACATTGCAACTGTTAGCTTGGGAAAAAATAATGCAGCAATTTGTATTCAAAAACCACAGATCTGTCAATATCTCATGTTACTGATGATGCGACACAAGATCATGACTCCTTAATTTTATTCTATTCTGTTGCAAGGTTTTGATCCATCCTACACACAGCTGCATCTCCCATCAGGAGTGTTTCAGAAGTGGAGCATTTTGCCCCCAAAGCTATGTTTACTTACTCTGATTTTGTTGATTTTTGCGCTACTACCATTGCTAACTAGGCTAGGTAGTTACGTGATTTCTTTTTTGTCAGCTTCTAAAATGACGAGTCTGCACGGAGTGTTTTATTTTGAAAACTGACCTGGTTCTCTGCACCGTTTCTGTGTCTGACTTCCTGCCTGCTCGATCTGCATGCAGATTAACGCGGTGCATTTGTCAAAAATAGACTTGTGCATATTTGAAGAGGAGCAGAGTGGAGAGCCGCTTCTGGGACATGCCAAGGCGCTTCTGGTGGAATCACACGCACTGTGTAGAATCACTGCAGTCAGCTCCGGCAGATGTAGCGCAGCCGTGATGTGACGCAGCCGTGCCCTGGAGAAGGAGTTAAATGTGAAAAAATGATGAAGTCATTGTACAACTTTGTCTTGCAGCCTGCTGTTTATTTAAATCAGCCACAGCCAAAGCTGAAAATTTAAAAGCTAGCAGTTTGTCCGTAGTGTAAAATACAAGATGTTTAAGGGGTTCTGAGACCTGAAAAGAAGAAAAGCCGACTCTTCTGTCTGACTGTGTTCAGTCTGACTTTACTGTAGGGAAAGCTAGGTAGTTTTAGGTGACAGGAGGGGAATCTTTGTTTTTTTTTTCAAAATGTCAAAAAGTGATTTGTGTAAAAGTATAAAACACAAAAAATTGCTCTGTAGAAACTACAGCAAATTCAACAAAGACACCAGAGAAAACAGGAATAGATACAACAGTTTGTATCAGCAGCACAGAGCTCATGTGGACTCTCTGCTCTCCACCTCACTGAGAGACAACTCAGTCTATGAATGAATAATGTGTCTGTGGTAATGTGCAGAGCAGCCTCCAGCCATTGGCTGATGGAAGTTCTCGTCAGAGAGATGAATGATATGGCGCCGACCCCAGGGGAGCTGCAGACATTAAACAGGACTGAAGGACGACTGTGATTGGATGATAGGATGAGCAGATGAGAAAGGATGGAGAAATGGAATTGTGTTCAGATACTTGTGTACAAGAAAGAAGGGCCAGTGATTAACAGGAATCAGATGAGAGAAATGACAGAACATCTGTGTTAGCTGCCTAAACGATTCAATTAAGTCAAACATTCTTCATGTTAGATCTGGTATGAAACTGGAGTTTGTTAGCTGCTATTTATCAGCCTCCAGCATCAGTATGTGAAGAGTCTAAATGTGTGTGTGTGTTGCTGTCAATAGCCTGTGCCCGTGCATGTTGATGTGATGCTAATAGGCAGGAGCAGAGGAGCAGGGGCAGCGTGGAGTTTGCCTCGAGGGCCAAAACAGCTAACAAGAGCTACTCTATAAAGATTATGAGATTAAAGAGGCTTTGAGCTGATCCACTCCCCAAGTGCTTTCACTCTTCTGCCCGCTTCAGCTCATCACACATAGCTGACCCTCACTGGTTTGAAGCCTTTGGCAGAGGAGGCTGTGTGGTTGACAGTAATTTGGATGCTGCTGTACTGTGTATTTAGCAGGAGTGTAATTATACATGTATCCATCCCAATCTGTTCAGCTCAGGACTGTATCATACAATATGATAATAATCAATATGATTCAGTACTACAATGTGTGATAATTCTAGACTATACTCTACTACATATGTGACACAGCACTAAAGCAATACCACACACGAGTGAGTGTTGTTGTACCAAATATCAGCACGGCTTTGATTCTGTTGTAGGCCTCATGCCATAATCCTAAGCAACAACTGATTATAACTCATTTGTTTATTTAATCATTTATTTGGCTCCACCAACACAAATAGTTCCACAACCGGACTGGGACAGGACTAATGTTTATATATTAAGACTCACCCTGATGTGGACAAAACAACTGGATTGAGATGGCCTGAGAAGTTATGGTATTGTGCTACCCACAGAACTTACATATTAACAACTTAAAGAATGCTCTCAGTACAATGCAGATCCCTGCCATGTGACAGGTGGTGAAGCACCTACCGCAATGCCACCACAACTGCAAAACTGTTCTGCCAGCGTTAACATAACCTCTACATATGTTGTCCCTAGCTGACACAAGATGTCAAGCAGCTGTTGACCACTTGAGGCCCATAGTAGTGAGTTAACAGGAGTGAGACGTCAGCTGTCAATGGTCGTATAAAACAGAGCAGTCAAAAAATACAATTACTGCCTCATAGTTGTATGCCTCCACCAACCAAGTTACAATTTACATCCATGTGTGTCCAGACATAATATATGTAGTGAAGACTTGGAATTTAATATGGAACTAACCACTATATTGACCTGTAACTTTGAAAGACCTTAATAAAAGATATGAAGTGTATTCTTTGGCATAATAAAATTTCTATAAATGTATGATTTCAGTGAATAATTTCCAGTGAGAAACATGCTGTTGTCAGTTAGAGACTATTTTTACAGAGAAGTACAGAGGGAGAGAGAGAGCTGATCATTATGATGTCACAGCAAAGTTGACCTTTGACCTTTTAGATATAAAATGGCTTCAGCCCATCATTTTAATATATTAGATATTTCTATATAATTTTATCATATGAATTCTTGAGTTATGGCCAAAAATGTGTTTAGCAAGGTCACTGTGACCTTTGACCACCAAAGTCTAATCACATCATCATAAACTCCAAGTGAACAGTTGAACCAAGTTTAAAGAAATTCCCTTCAAGCATTCCTGGGATGTCACTTTCACAAGAATCCGATGGATATAAAGACAGCAGAAACCTTTGACCACCAAAATCTAATCACTTCAACTTTGAAGTTTGAAGAAATACCCTCCAGTTGTTTTTGAGAAATCACATTCACAAGAATGGGATGATCTGAAAACATAATGCCTCTGTCCATAAAACCATTAAGGAACAAAAGTCATAAAAAGGTTTTTCATGGATTCTGAATCACAGAAGTCCTTCAGCGTACAGTCACAGGGGTCATAGCATTTGAGATTTCAGCCACCCTTTGTTATATTGTGTTTCATTCATTCACACCAGTGTCCTGTGTGTTTAAGCTTCAGTGCATGAGAGGTTTGTTTTTGTACAAGTAGAATGCTCACCTGTACTCTGATCACTTCACTGTGACTAATTTAGTTGGTGTGTTAAGCTTTGGATAAAAGAGCATCTGTATACGCCACCTGTGGTACACTTAAAGGGACAGTTCACCTCCAAATCAAAGGTGCATATTTTTGATA
Source organism: Lutjanus erythropterus (assembly GCF_056507025.1). Classification (NCBI taxonomy): domain Eukaryota; kingdom Metazoa; phylum Chordata; class Actinopteri; order Lutjaniformes; family Lutjanidae; genus Lutjanus; species Lutjanus erythropterus. The sequence continues at coordinate 12,186,515 of NC_139329.1, forward strand.
AAATCAAATCAAAAGTGCAATTTTTTTCATTTGATATCCCCAAAAATCAACACAACTCACACCAAAACAATCCAGATGGATCAATAGCACCACAGGTAAGAGGACAAATATGTACTGAACTGTTCTTGCTTGTGGTCAAGCAACCAGCAATATTTATGTGTGTAGCAGCAGAGGAACAAAGCTTTGTGTTCATCATCAACAGGAGGCACCGGGATTATATTTTGTGGAGGGGAAAAGCCTGTGTGTTCTGCCCTGTTCTCCTCTATATAAAACACTGAGGTTGATCCAGCTGCAAGCTCACACACTGTAACAGCTTAGCCTTAGGCCAGAAAACACACACACACACACAAACACACACACACACACACACACACACACACACACACACACACACACACACACACACACACACGCACACACACACACGCACATACACCATGCAAATGACACACACTGCAGCTTTCAGCATGAGGAATAGTGTCCTAATACATATATATTTAATAGACCACAAGGCAGACATGGGCAATATATGGCCCGGGGACCAGATGTGGACCACTGAAAGGTCTCATGTGGCTCCCATTATGACTCTCATGGAATACCAAATATTAAAAATCTAGCAAAGACAGTTTATAGCATTTTGCTTACCAATAAACTGTTATCAGACTTTTATTTTGAAAGGAGTCAGTTCTTTGTCCACTTGTAATGATAATGTTCTGTATCTAATATTAAACCATAACTTTATTTGCTCAATGCTGTACATCCATGTTGTCTATATTGTTTTTGTTCTACTTTTGCTGCTACTATCGTTGCAACCTGTATGCGACTTGCATGGTGCACTGTAAAACATCAAGTGTTGGACATTGCCAAAAAATATCACTCCAAACACACAAAAAATGCAAAAAGCCGTATCGAGAGCCAGTGTTTGGTATGTCCATTCTGGGCTACTGTAGAAACATGGCGGTTCAAGGTGGCAACCTCTGTGGAAAGAGAAACACAAACCTTATATATAAAGATATTAATGTTACAAAAAATCTTATTTTTTAATCATTGTTATTTTTAGCTTCAGCTTTTGTCCCAGGCCCTAAGAGAGATACCAGCAGCTGGGCTTCCACGCCCTAACCCAACGTCCCCACGTCATCAGATGACACAGCTTAATGTAAAGCATTAAGCATCAACACTGAGAAGAGCAGACTTTTTTCCTCTTGTTCCTGAGTGATTTACGAGAGGATTCATTTAATGTTGTCTCGCTGCCCTTTACTGTGGAGAAAGGCCATTGTCGTGGGTAGAAAATGTCACACCACAGGAAGAGGCGTCGCCACCACAGGTGGAAATGCTATCACCATGGGAAGAGCTGTTATTATCGCAAGCAGAGACATTACCACTACAAACAGACACATACTCAACATAGGGACAAACATCAGTGCAGCTAGAAGTGTCATCTTGGTGTTTAGAAATGTCATTGAGAGAAGAAGACACTGCAGCAGGCAGAGCTCCATCACAGCAGGTGAAAATAGTCTGTAGGATATCATAAAAGGAACGTCGGGAGAAGAACAGACCCTGTAGGAACATTGAAGGCAGAGGTCAGTTGATTAAGTGTAAATACTGCTTGTACGTTCTATGTCTTACCAAAGAACCAGATGTTTATCTTTCTCTTTATCCCTTTTTTTTTCTACAACTATATTTTTTTTCTTTGTCTTGATAATTCAACCAAGATCATTTCATGCCCACCCAAGCCTGGAAGTCACCCACTATTGTCTACTGTTCCCAAAACCTGGACATCCAAATAACTATTCTCACTTTACACATGCCGCCAACACAGACAGCTATAGAGAGGTGAAGTTCCCCCTTCCAGTGTGCGACATGGGACCTTACAATGGAAAAAATAGGAACAGTAGTCAACCGCCAGAGACAAATAACTACACATACTCACACTTCTGACGCTTGTCAATTTAAATTGACAGGTCAGTTGTACAGGTCAAGAAAGTCTGTTTGTCTGTTTGTTAGTTTAGTTTAATTTTGTGTGCCGCTCAGTCAACTACATTTATATTCTCACCCAATATATGTCATTGATGTCAACATCACTGGCGAGAGAGAGAATTCATCAGTCAATTCACAAACATCATGTGTAATCCATGTCACAATTCAAACAGGATCAAAAGATTATTTGTCTCATGCCGTTGACTATATTAAGGTGAAGTATGTAAAGTATGGTGGTCCACTGAAAGGGGCATGCCTTTGCATCTCTGTATGGGTTTACTTTAAGTAGAAATGCTGTCACGTTGTTAAAGGAGCAACATAAAATGCAAATCTGTAAAATGTGATAATTGCACTTACACAGACAAGGAGTGTGAAACAGTATTGCTGCTGTTATTTAACTTTGTGTAAGTCTGGAATATACAGGAACATCAACTGCCATGTCACTTTTTCCAGATGGTGTATTCAGGTGCAAACTGCAAATAAAACCAGGGGTAAATGTGGTCAAGCAAGTAAAACACACACACACACACACACACACACACACACACACATGCTCACACACACCAACATTCACACAAAGCTGTCTTCAGAGTACAGAAATATTTCTGTTACAGAAACGTTTCCCTCTAATTCTGAACTGTAAAGTAAACACCCACCAAACACCACCGTAGTACATGTGGTTCAGGTGAAGGAGGACGGTGTGAGGGAATGGTCAAAGTCACTGGGGAAAAAAAGAATGTAAATCCAGTAAAAAGAAGGTGACAAGGTATTTGGTGAAGCACATTTGGTCACACCAAAAAAAATGTAAAAATCCAAGGTTTACGTCTCACTAAAAAGGTTCCTCTCTCTAAATGAGGTTTTTGTTATTCTGTCCATTTCCTGCAGAGTCTCCTCAGCCTTATGTCAACAAAAGGCAAACATCTGTGTCAGTTTTTGGTCAGCAGTAACAGGATTTTGAATTATGAGCTAAATTCAGTGTTTAGAGAACAGTAACTCATGAAAGGACATGTGAGACAACACAGTCAATGTAAATCCATCACAGTTACACAGCTGAGGATGGCACATGTGTTTAATGAGACCATCTGTGACACAGTAGCACACTGTGGAAGAAAGAACAAGTTAAACAGTAAAACTCTCCACCCAGTGTGAATTATCTCACACACACACACACACACACACACACACACACACACAAACACAAATATACCCACCCCCACCCCCACTCCCTTTCCGTGCACCCTGTCATTTTAAGCCTGGTGGACTCTTTCCAGGTTTTGCTTGGAACAGTTTTTAAAAACGTATTTATATCTTCAAACTCTGAGACGCCTTGTCATTAGGAGGCCTCATATAGCAGCGAGGCTGGTTCCACCCATCACAGCTCCACTCCCACACCCCTTTTTCTCCACATCGTCCTCTCTCAGTGAGGCCAGTACCTTTGTGGTTTTGCCTAAATAGTGGCAGAAGAAGGTCTCATGGCTTCTTCATGTCGGTGTTATATTTAACAAGTGTATCCAAACACAACTTGATTTATTTTTAAATCCATTTGCTGATCATTTCTTTGCAGCCACATCGTACAGTTGCAGACATCAATAATAAACCGACAGTGGCTTAAACAGGCAGCCACATTCACCATCTAGTTCCCACTGAAACCATTAACTAAACTCCATTAACCTCCAAACATCACTTTTGCTCTTTGGATTTCCCTTAAGTAGCTTTTGTTAAAATTGAAAGAAATATTTCCAGAGGAATGTAAGCACTATCAGTCAGTTTTATACCTCTTATGTAATGGTAATGTTGTTGCCAAAACATCATTTTTGGTGGTATATCTTCTAAAAGCTTTTGCAGCTAGTATAAAGTAAAGAGGGCCAGAAGGGTCTCAGTAGATGCCGTGCTGCTTGCTAACACTTCAGCATTCATGGCATTGACTGATAAAGTCTCTGCTGAGGACTGGCAGTTATGGATTTGCATGGTCCCAGCAGCTTTTATAACAGCAAAACATTATACTGAAATTATGACAATGTAATTACCAAGATCAGAAAATGCATTCTTGAAATCTTCTACTTACTTGTTTGGGGGGGGGGGGGGGGGGGGGGGGGGCTATTGTGGATCACTAGTTCTACAAATGTTACTGGGTGACAAAACTGGTGAGTACCCACTGGGGCTGATTGCAGTGCTTTGAAGCTTTAAAGCTCCTACTGTGGCCATGGTAATCAATGTCCAAATAATGTCCACATCAGTATTTCAAGGCTGTTTTTATGTCTCTGCCCTGTCAGCATGGAGTTAACGCGACATCTCAAGACCGTCTTGAAGGATTTTCTTCAAACTTCTGACAAATGTCCACTTGGACTCAAGGATGAATTAATTAGATTGTGACTGTAAGAGGTCAAAGGTCAGTGGTCACTGTGACCTTACATCCTTCCCTTTATTGTCTGGGAATATATCTGAGGAACACCTTGAGGGAATTTCTTAAAAATTGGTACAAATGTCCACTTGAACTCAAGGATGAGCTGATTGGATTTTGGTGGTCATAGGTCAAGGTAACTGTAACCTTATGTTCGTCCCGTTTTCATGAACATAATATCTCAAGAGCTCCTTCAGGGAATTTCTTCAAAGCTGTTTGCCTTCATACGCTAATTATGACATTTCCCACAAATGTCTAATGAGATACGAGAAGTGACGTGATATTTCATATGTAAAAATAGTCTTTAAGTGAAGACATGTTTCACAAGTACCATTTACATGTAGTTGGTGGTAATTACAAAGTGATGAAAATGACACTGTGATAATTTGCATGAAAACAGCACTTGCGAATTATCACATACTCACCATGAAATTTGGAGGTAATTTGCAGGTAAATTTCAAATAACCTGATTTGTAATTACCGCCAGCTAGATGAAAATGGTACTTGCTAATTATCACAGAATTCACCATGAAATCTGGGAGTAATGTAGAAGTAATCTGAGGGTAATTTCTATGAAATTTCAAATATATTGGTTTGTAATTACCACCTATTTACCATGAAATTATGTGACCTGGTTGAAACTGAGGCATCGTCATTACATATATAGTATGAGTCTGGAATCTGGACATACATGGATGTAAATGGAAAATTGATTGGTCGGTGGAGGCATACAAGCATGAGACGGTAATACTGATTTTTCTTGAAGATAAGGAGGGGGTGTTGCATCAGCTGCACCAAAAAAGAAGGAAAAGTCTTAAATAAATGGTAAGAGATTGTACTCCTCTATGACATATAATTAATTGCAAAAACTGTGCTCACAAAAACCACATGCATGTGTGTGATACAAACTAACACAACAATATTCACAAGTGGAAAACCCCCCATGCAAGGGAGCATTTCTACACAGGCTCAACCCTCTGTATACGCTTACAGCTGCTCAAGGCAGTGGTGGAAAAGACAGTGGCTCATGTCTCCCGACGTCTCCTCATCTCTCATTAGACTCATGGTGACAATAACAGCATTTCAGTAAGTAATGACTCCAGGTCTGAGGAAAGTACACAACATCAGGTCTGGGTTAGCTATTTTTAAAATGACACTGTCTGTTTAATATGTTTGGATTTATGAGCGCCCACTAATTTCTTGTTAGTTTACTGTTACATTTCCAAAATTAAACTGAAACAAAGAAACAAACAAAATCATTTGAAATGTTAAATGTATCAGGGATCCATTGATGATTTAGTGGTTTATGTGTCTTTTATATCGGGGCAATCTTACTGCTTGACTAAATCATCTTGAGTGGAACAATGAAATAGGAAAGGGAAGGAGGAAGGTGCAGTGTGGGTAAGGAAGCAACACAGGGAGAAAAGGAATGGGAAGAGGTGAAGGGGGGCAGGAGGAGGAGGGAGTCTGGGAGGAGCTCCAGTAGTCAAAGGAGGAGGTGGAGGTAAAATTGGTGTGTAATTACTCTCTTACTCTCTTAAATTAGAGGGGAGGACAGTGCTGCCGACCTCCTGCTGGTGCCTGATGTCTGCACCAGCATCTCTCCTCCACTCTCTCCCTCCCTTTTATTCCTCCCCTCCTCTCCTCTCCTCTCCTCTCCTCTCCTCTCCTCTCCTCTCCTCTCCTCTCCTCTTCCAGGAGTATCACAGAAAGGTTTTCTGTGAGTCAACCATGATGCAATGGGAATCTGGGACAATAATTTTCATTTATAAACTGCCAAAGTAGCTTTTAGGTTATGCAAGAGTCATTTTGCTCCAACTGGTTATGAACTAAAATGACAATCTGCATCTCAAAGAAAACAAGGTGTCTCTATAAACAGGATGAAGGATTGAAGTATCATTGATTTTAATATGTTTTATGAACAGTGCAGAGAAGGTTCACATCCAGCTGATACAGAGCAACATCAGCATTCATTCACAGTCATGTGTCTTGGTCACCTGGCAAATGTTGTCAAATATCCATTCTTCTTTTAGCTCCGTTTTGGTCACCACCAACTGAAAAATATCCGTCTCTTTAACAGCTTCTTTAAATGATCCACCATTTTTTTCCCTCCAAGAGAGGAAACAGAATACAGAACACAGTTTGTATAATATGTTTTTAAAATGCTTGAAGATTGAGTCATTACTAAAGTACATGGCCCCAATCAGACAGAGTGCAGTTTTTGAAGGAGAGGCATCTTATTTCCTGTGTTTTTTTTTATATTAATGAGAAAAGTTTGGAGCCGACTAACAGTCCTCAGAGGGACAGAGAAAGAGAGCACTCATGTGGACTGACTTCCGTGATATTTTTGACAACATAAAAGAATTCAGAAAATCAGTCTAATATTTGATCATGTGGTCAGTTATAGTTGACTAATGTATGTAAATTTAAGAACATTGATTACATGACCTGAAACAAGCCACAATTTAAGGCCAACCACCCGAAGGGATTATAATTTCTGATTTTGAGACCCATACCCACACCTCTACCGGTCCCTGAAGGCTACCTTTTAAATGATTTTGGATAGTGTTTGCTTTCAATTTCATTTCCATGGGTCATGCATAAACGTGCACACAGAATATCCTTCACTAGGGACACAAACACTATTTCCCGCCCACAGTCTAACCCTTGATCAGGATCTTAATTCTTATGACCTGGACAGCCCGTTTAATTGATTAACTACAGTGCCTGTGATTGTAGCTGCAGTCTGTGCATCACTAGCACATCACTATATTTACTTAATTTTTTTTTCTGCAAATAGATAACTTAGTTTGCCATTTGGTGTTAGACAGGTAGTGCGAGAACTAAAACAATAAGTTGTGGGCCAAAAGCTGAAAGACACTCAAGCATCCTGTAGAGCAGAGAGGAACTGTAAAATCAGATGATAATCCTCTGTAGTTTGTCACTATGAGCAACCTTTCCTGTCCCAATGTCACGTAAAACAGTGACAATATAAACACTGATTAAAGTCCAGCTTTAAAGTTGAAACTCTTCCATCTCTGGCAGTGTGGTAATCTACAAAAGCAGGATAGACAGGAGGAGGAGACAGATTTTGACAGACTCAGAGTGAGAGGCTTTGTTATTTCGAGGAAGCAACAGTGTCTGCTTATATCTACATATTGAACTCCAAAAAAAGAAAAAAAACAATGAACCTGGGGGTGATTCAGTGTTTTTGTGCAAAAAAATATTAGCAATGTGTGTCTCTTTCTGCCTCTCATTCCACATCTAAGCTCTTTACACCCCCTCACATTACAGTGTCTCCTTTTTTCACATTCCATTTATTTAGCTGACAGTTTTATCTAAAGTGACTTACAATAAGTGCATTCAGCCATGAGGATACACACCGAAAATGGCAAGAATCATGCAAATACATGAACTTAAACATCAAATATGCAGAACTGCTTCAAGTGAGGGAAGATGTGTAGAGTTTCTGCTGTCCTGATGTCAATCGGGAGCTTGTTCTACCACAGAGACAAGACAGCAGACAGTCATGATTTTGTAGCTGGACACCCTCGTAGTCAGGGAGTAGCAAGCCAGTTGGCAGAGGTGTGTGTGGTTTGACCATGTCCTGGATGTAGGAAGGCCTGAGCCTTTCACAGTACGGCCCACATTTCCACGTCTCCACAGTTACTGCTACTGTGTACTGTCTTTGAGTGTATTATTTGCTTTCAGCACAGTCTTTAATTGAGCTCTTCCAGTTTTAGTTCTGATCGGAATTCCAACTGAGCTGATTCTGTGCATAGATAAACATGAAGATGCAGGTCGACTAGTAAACATTAGCTCTTGGTGATGCATTTTGCTCCCTGAGGGGTCATTTGAGGATAAAATGTGTCTGTCAGAATATTTTAGCAGTGGGACAACACAGCCGAAATGGCAGGCCACCAGCATTTAGTTGGTGAAGGGGAAACTCATTTTCATTATGCTCTTTTGGTACAGTACTGTATGTGCTGCTCTCCTCAGCTTCTGCCAGACTGGATATTTTAGCTCCACAAATATTTCTTGAAGGCAGAGCCTCTCAGGAGGGAGAAGAAATATCTTCTTGGTTAATTAAGCTTTAACAGTGCCAAAGGACCTCAGTTTTTTATTTGGATAAAAACCATTAGACTAATTCCCAGTGTGAAAACCAACAGGACGAGAGGAGACGTGTGTATTTGAACAAGTCATACATTCTGCATCGTGGACAGTCTGTAGTCTGTCTCACAAACACCCTGACACCCCAGTCCTTTATTTTGAGTTTCAAAGGTTGGCAAGTTAAAACTGAGTCACATTTAGCCAATGATGATGTGACAATATTGGGACAGTGAGATTGGATATCAGAGAAGCAGCAGGGGAAAACAATTTCGAGCACTGACTGTAAATTAGTGGACAGAGCCACCTGGATGTCACCAATTTCTAGACAATTGTTTTGAAGCCACAAGTTTGGCATTACGGGGGCTGTTATCTTTTTTTTTTTTTTTTTTTGCGCCTAGAGCATGTGCAGCACTGAAAGCATGGAGCTGGTGAGTGACAAGTGTGACTTGGGCGGTGCTTGGTTTTAGTTTGTCCGTTAAGCAGGAGCCTGCTGGGTCTCAGTTTTTCTTGTATTACAACTAAACAGTACACTAAAATATGTTCCTGAAAACACGAAGTAGGCAATGTAGTAACAGGATCTTGATCCATATTTGATTTGTAGTCAACTTTCAGGAGGCTCTATTGGAAACCAGAAATGCACTGAATTACTTGCAGCCCACTTTTGCAGCTGCTGCCTGCAGTGGTCTTCCTCAATACTGGACCATTTAAAAAAATATTGTCCTCATTGGTCACTTGGAAGCACACACATTGCAAAATAGGGTCCAGGTTGAAAAAGCTACCTTTTAAAGGATAAAGCTGGTGTTATTCTGTATTATCATATTGTCAATAAATCCCATGAAATGATCAAAACGAACGATGAAGATGGTCATCCTGTCTGCTAACATGAAAATATAACCATTCTATATTTGAGAATTAACATTACAGTTAGTTTCTCTGACATTTGGGGAGTTGACTTTGGATATATATCAATTTTTCAATTTAGTGGACAGACTGGTCTGGTTTCATGTCAAAGTCTGTTTCCAAATTGATTTGTGTTTCCCTGAAAGCGATGCTGAACCCAACCTTAGCCCTAACTCCAACAAATCTCTCTGAAATGTGCTGTGTGCATGGAATTAACTCAAAATAAACTACACTTTGTGTATTCATGGAAGGATCCCAGTGACAGTGTCACTCGTTGATGGGTTTTATTTACTTTTATTTTTTTATGTAATTGTGGCACACAGGGGTGAGATACATCAGGTTTTCACACACAGACATAGTAGGATCAATTCATTGAGTCTGATCTTTTCAAGAGTTGACATTATGAAAAATTAAGACTATTTACAGGCCCTTTCTTTGATGTTAACATTTAGCATTAATTGCCCACGAGCATTGTAAGATAAAGTGGATTTACCAGAGATCATATTATATTTTTCAATAATAGCTTTTATTGATTTTATTAAGAGACACTTCCAAAATAGGTGTTATTGGCTGTCTCACTTGCTCCCTGTCTGTTTTCCATTGTCCTTATTCAAAGCCACAGTCAATTCATGTAATTACAAGATTTCTTAAGAACAGCAATGGTGCACACGCACAATTAATTAATTCATTTTTCCATACAGTTAAGCCCCAGCCTAATGATCCAATAGACTGCAGCAGACCCTGCCGCCTTCATAACTTATTCATATCCATGTGAAAATAAATAATAATAAATTTCACATGAATGAGGTTTTAATAGAATTTCCAAGGACACCCTTTAGTGTCCCTAGAAATGTTCCTTTTCCAGTTCCTTCTAGGCTTAATGATAAGATAAGAAGAACCATGTACTGAATACTATATGGATATTGCATGTAACTGTGACTGTGTGTGCACTGGTACCAACAGAGACGCAAAGTCACATCCCCTCCTGTGTGCCTCATAGGATCTTACTTATGGAAGCAATATGAACTGTAGTCAATGGTGAGAGACAGATGAGACACCACACACACACACACACACACACACACACACGCACACGCACACACACACACACACACACACACGCACATACAAAGTGACATGGTTAACAAGAAGTGGATGGAGCTGCCATGTACTCAGCTTTTATAAGTAGAACAAATTGCTGGCCTTGACCTTATTTATAAACACACTTTACATACAGTATATTTACACACACATGCACACACACACACACACACACACACACACACACACACACACACACACACACACACACACACACACACACACACATACACACACACACACACTCACTACAAGCATTCTCCATTCACTCATGTTAATCTAGTGTAGCGTTACTATAATCTTATTAACCCCCCGCGGTCTTGCCTTTCTGTACCTATCTACATTTTAGCTGTATATTACATAATAATAAAACATGGCAACAGTTTCCTGGAGTTACACAACATATAACACATAAAAGTAACAACAATAGCTTAGGCAGGGTTTTGGCTGCTGACTATATAACACTGAACTTCACTTCGATCATCAAGCAGTTTGCATAATGCAGACAGTATGTGCAGATTAAAGAATACAAACAGAGCCGTGGTACTAATACTGATGGAGGAGGGGATGATGGAGGGGTGTTCCTGAGTGGATTAATGCTCCTGAGACATCATGAACACACTGTAATGTACATACTGGAATCCAGTGGAATCCAACCCGCCTACTCGGGTGAGACTAAAGAGTTCTGCACAACATTTAGTTTGTGTACAGTAAAACACAAAATGTAGGTACTAAGAGGAATTCCATATTGTTCTAACTGCTAATACATTTGAGATACATTTCCTTTAAACTCCAGACAAAACTGAAAATACTGAATATACAGCAAAGCATTCAATAGAAGGGCAAGTTCAATCATGACTTATGTGTTATGTTCTTACAGTGTCCGTGATTGGACGCCTGGAAATTTTGAGATTTTTTTTTATCACTGGAATGACATGTGTGACTCCAGAAAAATGATTTGAGAAACATGTTGTCTTTACTTAGACATTATTTTTACAGAGAGAACTGACAGAGAGCTGGAGATTATGATGTTACAGTGAAGTTGACCCTTGACCTGTATGATATGAAATGCATTACTTAGTATTTACTATTACTATTAGTAATTTGTGTGAAATGTTGCCATAATAAGCATTTGAATTCTTGAATTATGGCCAAAAACATGCTTTGTGAGGTCACAGTGACCTTTAATCACCAAAATTAAATAAATTAATCTTTGAGTTCAAGTGGACATTTGTGCCAGCTGTAATGAAATTCCCTCCAGGTGTACCTGAGGTATTGCGTTCACAAATATGGGAAGGATGGTGACCTTAAACTTAAACTGACCTTTGTCCTCCAAAATCTAATCAGTTCATCCTTGAGTCCAACTGACATGTTTGCCAAGATTTAAGAAATTCTGTCAAATATTGCGTTAATGAAAATGAGACGTACAAACGTGCAGACGGACAAAATGGACATATAATGCCTCAGAGGCATAACTATGATTCCAAAGCTGTGTTAATGAACTGTAGAATCTGAAATATGGATTATTACACTCAACAAATATGACATTGTTGGATACAACAAATAACACACTGATCAGTAGACTTTCTAGCAGTGTGGCTCTATGGATGGTAATGCTGGTGGTTTGCTAATTTCAAACAGAAAAGATGGCCATAACCCTGTAAAAATTATATCTGAACTCCCCTAAAATATATTGTTACAGAAGTTTTATTTTCAGCACCACAGATACCACTTGTGCTTATTTTGCTATTTTCCTTATTTTGGTACATATATCTATGGTACCCACAGGATGAAACACCGAAATCATCAGTTTAAATTTGGGGGGCATTTTAGAGAGATTATTTTCCATAAAGCAAATGTTGTACATGATGTGACCCATATATGCAGGTGCGATCTTTGCAGTAGATCCAAAAGAGTTAGACAGACAACTGAAACTGTCCATACACTGCTGTCTGATACAGATCTACTCCAGTGTTTTGCAGTTTCTTATGTATTTATATTTCTGTCAACACATCTTGAAAAACTTTTTACTACTCCACTGAAAATCTTACACACTGGCAGCTTGAACAGAAAGACTCAAAACTTGATACCCCAAAGTCCTGCCAGACTCTGTCAGTAAACAGCACACAGGTCATGACCGCTAACCCAGTCTGCCTGTCATGCTTCATATCAAACCAAAGACACAAAGATTACCAACCAGTAAACATAGGTTGATTAGGATAGTATCTATAGTCTATACTTGGTAAATCAGTGTGTAGACGGGGCACTCTTCTCTGCAGCAGCTTGTGATTTAAGCTGATAAGCCTGGCTTACATTTACATGAAAACCCAGCCTGGTGCAGCTTTAAGGAAGCTGGGCAGCTCATTGCAGGGACAGCTGATGTCAGTCATTACTGGTAATCATCTGTATTTGATACTGGCAGCCAGTGATAATGGCTGTGTGTATCAGATGGACTCCTTAATGTGACCATTACATATTTATGGGTAATGATGGTGTGATGATGTGTAAAGGTGAAGCTGTCTGACTGTCGTCATGATATGATCCTGAAGACAAAAAAAACACGATGGACTTCCTGGCAATAAGCATGAGGATGTACTGTAAATGGTCAGTGAAGCATCAGCCCGTAATGTTCAGTGATCACACAGTTAAACAGACAAAAGTCCTCAGAAGATCTGATAATGATATAAAACTTGAAACCCACTGCTTTGGCCTTTTGTCTCAGTTCCTACAGCAACCGCTCTCTCCGGCTTATGTGCTGGGCTTGAATCCACTGGGCCTCTGAGGCCTTGCTGTAAGGAGCCAGCATTTTCAGTTTGCCTCTCTATTTCTATCTTCCTTGGTTAAAAAGAGAGAAGATGCTGTGGCTTCCTTTTCAAGCAATGAGGAAACTTTCTGCGCCTGTGGAGGGGCAGCCCACTCTCACTCCCAGTGCACACTGCAGCTTGGTCAGCGTCCCTGTGCTTCAAACTATGATACTGTAGGTGCCACTCTAGCGTATGTTTTGATGAGCGATCAAAGTCAAGTGAATAAAAGCATGAAGAGTAGGAAAGACTGTGTATGATGGAGTTGGGGTGGATGGATGGGATTCATCAAATAGTCCACACTGACTCCTTTTTGAGTAACATACAAGTTTATGTAACTTGAGAAACTTTCTTATTTTAACCCAAACCTAATCAAGTAGTTTTGTTGCCTCCATCTATCCAAGTAGTTTGTGTGCCTTTAGTTTGAAAGTCTTCCCAGACATCACATTTATTTATTTTTATTGTTGCTAACTTGACCGCAGAGTCGTGCATGTGCAAAACTGACACCTATAGTGTCATAGACGCATTGGGCCCCTCACCAAACTGCCGTATTTGACAGGTTGGGAGTTGGCTATATGCCAACGTCAGCATGCTAACATGCTCACAATCACAATGCTAACCTTAGATATAGAAAAGTAAATGCCAAATTGGCTGCTGTTGTAAGTCTCCATGATACATCAGCACAGTTGCTGTGTTTAGGAGGTCAAGATCTGCTAGCAGACTTCACAACAAATCAACTGTAAGTTGCTTAATTATGAACCGATTTTCATGAAATATGGTTTGTTATAAACATCATATTGCTGGTTACTTGTGAGAATTAAATTCAGTTGCAAGGTAATATCTAAGCTCTATGATAAAACATTAAGTTTCTGAATAGCCACAAATCGCATCCAAATGTAGGCTCTGACATTTTGTGAGAATTTAAGCTCAGTAATTGAATTTGATTCCACTTTTATATTTCATTTCTCAGGTTCTTTGTTCCTCAGTTTTATATTTGGTCATAATCTGACCACAGTCATAACCTGATGATAGTCCTGAAGGAAAAGCCAGGATCACCAAAGCTGTTACAGATCATCCTAAGGGCAACATGAACACCACAGGGGCTCCACAGGGGCCTAAAGCTCAGTTTTGCCCTGTAGCCCCCTCATGGGTTTTTTCTGCCCTATAGTGATGTACAATGATACAACCAAGGTGCTACTCTGAAACTGAGAATCTACCAAGGTGCTCTCCTGAAATTATGGATTACCATTACTTGAATCACTTATGGCTGATCAGGTTAGGTCTCATCAGTTGTACATCATCAGATGATAGATCTGTTGTCTTTCTGCATCGACATTTTCTACTTATTTAATACCTTGTTTCTGTATGATAAATTTCCAGCAACTCTGTTCTATTCATTTCTACAGGAAAAAGCCTGAGTAACATGATGAAAGAGAGGATATGAAGATAAAAATTACGACTTTGAAGGTTACGAAAATGTTGCAGAGTCCCAGCATATCATTACAGAACATGTAGATCCTCCCCAGTCTATTTCCCTGAACAGAAACATGAAATCACCCTGACCACATACACAGTAAAGAGTAGACCATTAAGTTTTGTCCTGAGCCAGCCGCCTCCTGTTTGGCTTCTTTAAATCTGCAGGGCAGCAGGTCTGTCATTATGTGAGCAGGGCTTTGGGTGTGTCTGAAAGGCAGCCAGCCAGAAACTGGAAACCAGGCCACAGCAGCAAAAACATCTGTCCTCCTGACTTCAGTGTGTGATCACACCACCCCCTACTGGCTACAGCTGGTACTACTACAAACTGCTCAGTACATACACAAGTTCATATGTGGAAACTTCTTAACAGTTTCAATAAGTCCCAGTCAGATTGCGGCAAATAACTGAAACGAGTGCAAACTTTCATGTTGCACATGTAACATGTGCCTATTATGTGTTACATTAAATTTATACGTTGAGCTTTAATAGCAAAATCTTGTAGAATAGAATTTAATCCTGTTAATAATTTTACCTTTATTTAATACTTGTAAGGTGTAAATATTTGTGTAATTTTTATATGTTTATGCTTTTATTTGTATCCTCCACATGAGTGTGTGACTGTCAAGTGAAAATCTGTAAATATATTATATTATATATATATGTAATATATTATTATATAGCCTATTTGAGGGAGAGATTTTGACTTCCAGAGTGTATATTTATCTGTATCTGTAGTGTGTGTAATTTTGTAACTAATTTCAAAGCTTGTTATCCTGGTTGGATTTGACTGTTGGCCTGTTATACAGTATGTAGCCTACTGTAACTTATTGTTAACAGCTGCTGAACTTGAGTAAGAAACATCTACCAGCCACTGACAGATAAATCTTCAAATTCACCTTCATTGCCAATATTATTTTGTGTCTGAAATCTCCCAGCCACTTTCATATTTTACCAGCTTTTTCTGGTGTTCAATCTTAATTTTTCTTATTTTTTTTTTGTAAATGGTTTGATTAAGTACATGTGTGCTGCTGGAGCTACTTTTTATTCTCCCAGTGAGGAAATAAAATAAATAAGATATTCACTAAAGCATACGGCCCTGATCAGACAGAGTGAGAGGTGTCCTCTCCAGTAGTTTTGATGAGTGTGATGCTGACTGTGATGCCGACAGACAGAGGGAGTGCTCATGTGGTCTGACAGCTGTATAATATTCTCAACATGACAAAACTACTGATAAAGTCAGTCTGTTATGATAACCTTGAAGTCACCAAAGTAATTACCTGGATCTCAGAGCACAGCAGCTTTGCTACAAATAGATATAACAAGGTAAGAAAGAGGAGTGATCAGACAATCAAACAGGTTTTAAACAAGCCAGATGATCTAAATCAGGGGTCTTCAGTGCTTTTCAGGCCATGGGCCCCTTAGCTGATAAAAAGATGCAGCAGGGATCCACTATTACATATACTGTATTGAATATTTTCAGGTCTTCCCTTGTTTTACACATTCCTATAGCTGTAGGTCAGCCGTATAGCCAATGTTAGGTGCTTTAGCATCACACACTACACTTTCACCAGTGGTTTCTGAGGTGAAATGTACATCAGAATCTCCCCCTGAAGTTGTCTTTGCACTTGGGACAATAATACAGCTGATTGGGCAACATGTTACAATCATGAAATTGTTAATTCAATGTGTATTATCAGATGTATTTTATAATATTTATTTACCCCTTAGGGATCCAGGACCCCCTGTTGAAGACTCATGATCTAAACGACTTCACTTTGAGGTAAAACTGACAGTGAATACATTCACGATGTTGCAAGTAATTCCTCACTACACAAACCATGAGTGTGCACAATTATAACAAGTAGAGTCAGTCAACGCTGGAATATAAATTCACAGTTCAGGTTTGTTTTTTTCTAAGTCTTCCACATGTGTTTGATGAACATGGGAGTTTGTTTGCTGCAAATCCTGGTGTTTGTTGACCCGTTGGACTGATTCTGACTAATTACTTTTACCATTTTTGACAGCAAGCAAGTTTTTTATTTTCACTGAAGCATTCTGAAACAGCAGTGCTGCTGGCTACATTGAGCATGGATGCTTCTGAATGTTTTCCAGATTAGACTTTCACATGTTTCACATGTTCACATGAGCGTGTAGTGTGGGCTTGTTGTGCTTAAAGTAATATGTTGTGTATTGATAACAGATTGATTGGTTGCTTGACTGGCTAGTGTCAAAACAAACCCTTTGTTTTATGTGATGTCTCAGCCTTGCAGCACGCTCTGGTGGTAAAAAAGCTCATTGCTGTCCTTTACTCAGGCTTCATCTGATTTGTACTGATGTGATTACAGTTTTTCATCACGTTTGATGAGCACCAACAGACGTTTAGAATCTACAGCTTCAAAAATATAACCGCATAAACACGAGTTCATATGCACATATATGAAATGAAACTAGTGACACTTTCCAGCAGCAACCTCTGTGGACCAGTCCACATGATATTAATGTTCAGAGGTGCACATGATCTTAAAACAAGAAAACGAACGTGTCTCTCAATAAAGGTTTAGTTACAAGAGTTTAAGTATTCAGATCATTTACTTGAGTAAAAGTATTTATTTCATATTGTAAAAATACTTAACTACAATCCTGCATTCAAAACCTTACTGGAGTAAAAGTATCACAGGATTATCAGCCAAATGTAATTGAAGTAAAAATATTCATGTTGCAGTAAAATGTTCCCTGTCAGTGTTATTTTATCTGGTGTTCTATTAATACTATTGCTGTAGACATTTAACGCTGAGCTCAGTTTAATCACTTTATGGGCCACTGTTGGCTAGTTTAATCTTCAGCAATGCATTATATTCTTTAAGATCATCATGTGACTGTACCATCACTGTCCTGTGAGAACCACAAATCTCCAAAATGTCTGAAAAGAGACTTTTTCACCATTACAGCAGTACAGTATTAGCCTCTGGGCTATAGTGGAGTAGAAGTATAGAATTAGATAAAATGTAAATCCTTAAGTTAAGTACAAATACTTAGTTACAGTCCACCAGTGCTTATAATTCTAAACTAATGGAAGATGAAAATTAATGGATTGAAATTGACCAGTGATTAATCGATTGATCGAATGCTGCATTAAAATAACTTAACTGACTAATCACCAGGCAGCAGAGGTAAAGATTTTTTTATTTTCTACATTTTATAGATTCTGAAATGTCTTGATAATGTTAATATTCATGTAACTTAAGATTCTCTGCAAAATATTCTGTTCAATGTTGTCTTTTTGTACCTCATTCTGTTCTGTATAGATCTACTTATTCTTTGACTGATGGAGCAAACTGGTTTAAAGGGAGTAGGATTGTAGTGGGAGCACTTGGCTGTCAGGTGTGACTATGTGGCAACAGCAAATCATTGTCATGTCTCACGGGTCGATTAAGAGAGCCTCTTAGCAGAATTGTGCTTAGGGCCCCATGGAAGTCAGGACCAGCTCTGGTTTCTCCTGTACAAATCTTTTTGTTGAGACTGATTGCTTACCACACTCTGCAAGAATATCCGTTTTGTCTAGTTGACTGCTGTTGTGTATCACACTGAGCTTTAGGTTCAGATTTTAACAGCATATAAAAGTTTACTGGGAAAGATCAATAATGTACAATACTGTAGTACACAGAAAATTGAGACAAAGCATGCCTGTTACAAGGTTTAATTGAGTTTGATCTTAAATATATTTTCCCAGCTTAATGGGAGAGTAAAAATCAAAGCACTCCTTAAAATACTCTCTTGTCCCAATTCTCAAAAAGAAGTGAATTTCACAAACTAATTTACAAAGCCCTCCACATGCTTACTTGTGCTGTAAACTGGATATGAATATACAGCAAACCTTTTTTAGATACAACGACCACCTCTGAAACACCTAGTTTTCGAAAATGATTGTATACTGTTAAATCTAATTTGGGCTGCAAATGGTAGCAAGATGGTGTGGCTCATGTATGAAGCTTGCATCAAGGTTTACTTGGACTGGATCAATATGTCTTAGTCAGAAGCCCTCTTAAGTATTACGTAAAAACATGATGATGTTAAGTTTTTTAGGCACAATGAATGTGATCCCTAACCCTCAAATGAGCCAAACCAGACTCTTGCAGTTGATCCAGCTCACTTGGACTGGATCAGCCACCCACTGTGCTGACCTGCCTAAAGTCATAGGTAATATTACATCTTTGTTTGATAGGACAGGCAATGTCGAACACTCTTAAAATCTAACTTGAAATACTTCAAGTGTTTTTTTTAAACTGACCTAAATGTTTATGTTTTTTGCCTTGCTAGCAGATGGCCTCCAGTAACGTTTAGACTCACCACTTTGGGTCAAACAGAAATGAAATAGCTAATGTTAACATGTTAACACACTCAGCTAAGATACTGAACATGATAAACATTCGCTTCTAAATGTTAGCATGTCAAAATTGTCATTAAGGATGTTAGCATCCTGTCAGCAGCAGTTCGCTCAAAGCCCCACAGCCTCAGCACAGAGCTGCAAGCATTGCTGATGAACGGACACACCGGTCTGCAGTTACAGCTAACAGCACAATGACTACAGTATATTTTCTATTGGAAAGAAATGCTATAATAGATTGTTATTATAGTTTTTATTATATCATTTTGGTTATTATTTATTTTCAGCTTTATTCAGTGTTGTGACATGACAAACATTTGTTAAAAAAGACAGTATGTTATAACATGGAGTACATCTCTGTTATGTCTATCTTGTTGTGAGCACAGCTAACATGTAAATTGCAATAAACAGCCAACTACAACGATTAGAACAGCTTCAGATCAGAAGTGGGCCTGGTAGGCCAGTAGATAGCCATCATTGTACATGTAGATCTGCTTGTCAGTGGGATTATAGCTCAGACTGGCCACTCCTTTAGCGACCTTCTCTAGTGGCAGTGCTAGTGAGTTGTCCTCTTTGCCTGTTGCTGTGTCGAAGGCGTAGAACACCTCCTCACGGTATTCGTCCACGTAACGAGTGGCATACAGCACACCACATACCATGAAAGCATTGCTCACCGCCTTCTTGAACAGCCTCGTCTCCCACGTCTGCGTGACATTGAGCATCTCAACATCGCTGTCCCAAACTAGACGGCTCACCACTAGATTACCATGGTTACCAACAGTGGCATAGATAGCCCATAGTCCTGTTTCATCTGCCTCCACATCTACATCACTATTGAGACGGCAGTCATAGTAACAATATGGGAACTTGTTGTTGAAACCAACGCCAGTGCCTGGAAGTGTCACCCGTTTAACAGTGCTGCTTTTCAGGTCAAAGCGGCAGATGTCTGCAGAGCGGTAGCAGTGATAGTACAGCGCTTCACCATACAGAACAGCACTAGGACCCTCAAGAGTGTCGGTGTGACTGAAGGATGGAGCCAAGGTGAAGTCCTGGGGGTTGGTAGAGGCCATGAAGTCTTCGTAAGTTTTGTATACGCGCAGGGTGTTGCCATAGATGTGGCTGCTGACCAGAGGCTGAACCCAGTAACTGTTCTTCTCCCCCTCACTGTCCTTCTTGGCCTGTTTGCCCCACGACCCAGAGGTGTAGCTCTTGCCATGGGGACTGACCTTAGTCATGACAGGATCACTAATGCTCCTCATCAGCCCCCTGCGGCAGTGCTTACCTGGAAACAGAGAGAGAAGGGTCTGGTCCTCACTGCTCCATTACTCTCTGCAATATTTCAACCTGATCGTCAAAAAATGCTGACTGTCTTGTTTTGTAGATGCATTTTTGATAAATGATAGTGGTTACACTAAGTTCACTGACAAACACATTGCATTTCCTGTGACTACTTCATGAACGACACCCAGTTTTTAATGCTGCAAATGTATAAATATTGCATGGAGGTTTTTGACTGCGGGGTTCCAGCTGACCCTGGTCCTGAGTATTATCCTCTTTGAGACCATTAGGAAGCCCATATGTTTTAAAATGGTCTAGTGCACTTGAGCCACTAGATGAAGACAGAGACCGTGCAATCCCATGAAGTCTGTTGACTCTCCTCTAGCTCCCTCTTCACATGGGGCCAATACAGATGATGACAGAGTGGCAGTGAGTGACTCAAATGATTTAGAAACAATAGATTATCAATCAGCTTTCGATCACTAAATAGACCTCTTTGTGTGTGTATTAAAAGTAGCTGACCTGTAGCTGTGAAAATGTGGCAAAGAGGCTGAACAGGGGGCACTAGAGGTTTTTAATATGTGGTCATTAATTTGCTTGGTGTTTGAATTGTGTTGGGTGAAGGGAAAAATGGTTTGTTCTGTTTTATTTGATGTGCAGAATGAATATGTTTCTACATGAACAGTATGATCTTTTGTTGGAGAGGAGCTCAAGCACTGGTACGCTTTCTATTTTTCAACAAATTCATTAAATAATATTGCTGTCAAAAAAATAAATAAAATCTCGTTCTGCTTCATTTTAGGTGGTTAACATATGACTCACTGTAACTCTTCCTGGGAAAATGTAAACACATCTCATCTAATTTCTGATTTACTGAATTCAGTCCCATTATACGTTATTAAAAATTGTAAGTAGTTTTTTTACTGGTTATGAAACAGTCTCAGTTTCTTACTGATGCCTTTATATGAGCTAAGTAAGCAAACAGGACCAAGAGAGAAAAGATTGACTATTTCTATGTTGTCGTTCTTAATGGTTGCCACTGAGTCTCTGTGAAATCAAATGAAACAAACCTGTATTTGTTACCACTTTTGTCCACAGGGGCCTCAAAAATCAACAAAATATGAAAACTTCTTTTTAGTAGCTTAAATAAAATTGACTGGGAGCAGTTTCACATATTATCTTTGTGCCAGTGTTGGAACATGTCCAACAGGAGCAGCTGCAGCTGAAATAAGGAAACTGGGAAATCGTAAAATGAAATCTTTGGAAATTCTTTTAATGTTTGTAAAGTTTAACAGTGTGACTGAAGTAGTAGGCAGTGTTGGTTGACCTTAATACCTTAAGCTTGAGCATATATCTGAAGTACAACTGAATTAATATCAAGTTTATTTGACAATAAAAGTTTAGTTGTTTTGAATCATTGCGTAATCACCTCAACTTGTCTTTTCAAATTCTGTCAAGGCAGCCTAGTGACACATTTACAATTTTGTAATGACTGTGTGAGGAACTGAGGTTTGGAGTTACATCATTTCCTCCATTCAGCCCTTTAATGATTCTGCAGTAATTTGACTGTCCGATTGTTTAACTTGAAAATAAGGTTGGATTGATTTTTTCTTTTGTTTTTTGTTTTTACATCAATATCATCTTTTCTTTATTTTCCTGCTGTGCTGCACTCTGCAACATGTTCATAGCCAACATACTTCGTTTAATTGGAGGTGCACATTTTCCCTCAGAATTCTTTTAGTTACTCCTACTGTCGTTATTGAAATATATGAGTGAGTACTCTCTTGCACACACACACACACACAGACACACACACACACACACACACACACACACACACACACACACACACAGTATATTTACCTATGTAGTCTTCGGGGATTGATTTGCAGGACTCTGCAGTGTTCTTCAGGTAGCGCAGTCTCTCTTTCACAGTCTTCATGTTTAGTGTGTTTGTTGTTTGCATCTTCTCTACATCTTTATGCAGTTTACCCATCTAACACACACACACACACACACACACACACACACACACACACACACACACACACACACACACACACACATTTCCAACATTGTGTACAAACAGTTAATATATATTCATGGTAAACTATTAAATTCAACTTTAAAACATTTTGAATGACTCAGCTCTGTTTCTTAGTGTTATATTTGTTCTCTTGATCGATCACAAATTTTCAGTTAGATTATGTAACTTTTCTTTCTGTCTGTTTTATGCTCACAACATGATACAGTTATCTAGCTCAAAGAGTTTACTAAAGTTTGACTACCTTACTTAAATACTGTTGCTTTAGAAATACTTAATTATCTTCACTGCATGTTCTGGTGTACCTCTTTGGAGAGTTTCTGTGTTTGGGTGTTGTTTAGCTGGCTGTGGATGACATCAATGTCTGTTTCCAGCTGGCTGAGCTCCTGACCCAGCAGCCGCAGAGCCAAGTCCGTGTACAAGCCCTGGTCGTGCAGGTACTGGTGAGGCTGTAGCCGGGCTGTCACGTTCTCAACCAGATCCAGGATCTGAGGGAGACGCTGGCTGGACAACAACACCTGTCCGGGCGCACAGACATAAAGTTTTTGATAACTGAATGTATTTTCAGGATTTCAGGAACAGATCACAAAATTCATGGTTTGGATTGTATCGCAGTTTTGAGTCATGGATTGGATCATTTTTCAGATCAGCAAAAAAAAAAAAAAAAAAAGATGTGAAATGCCCAAAGTACTGATTCAACTTCATTACTCATGTATAGGCTCTGAAAAAAAAAAAAAAAAAAAAAAAACTAAGTATGAAAGTAAAAAGTAATAGTAGTAACATTTTACACACTAAAGCCCAGGCCATCGCCTGCATTAGTGAATCGTCACTCCCCTAAAAATTTGTGTTTTCTATGTTTAATTGTCTCATCCATTTAGGTTAAAATTGTTCATGATCTTGGGAAGGTGGCAAGCAGTGATGCAAAATAGAAATAATCAATAATTCTTTTTAAATGCATTAATCCTAAAGTAATGAGCCTGTTTTGAAAATGTAGACAGAGTGGAAAGTACAGATATTTGTATTTGAAAGTACAGATATTTGTATCCAAATATAGTGAGTAAAAGTAAAAAAATAAAAACTTGATGCAAGGTAAAAATAAAAACTTGATGCAAGGTACATATACCTGAAAACTATGAAAATTATTCCCCACCTCTGCACGTCAGAGATGAAAATTTACCAGATTAATTATTATATTCAGCACTGTAAAATGATACTGGTCAATGTTATCTCACCTGTTCCTGCAGGCCGTTCAAAGACACTTGACAGGTCTCAACCTGCTGCAGCACGCCCTCGTACTTCACAGCAGGGAACGACCACAGGTCGGCGTCCACCAAACACACACACGAGCCGTTCTTCCTTTGGCTTGGCACACGCTGAGCCTGGCCATCGCCCTGCAGTCACACATGTATAAAAGTACACTAATGTTGAAAATTTACAATTTACAAGGATAGTAAAGAAAAGAACCAAAAAGAGGGAATAAGGCCAGTCAAATGTTATCATGTGCTACATCTTCAACTTTTATCCTGAGTTTCTAAAAGTAGGATATCAGTTGTTACTCACTGATGACAGCAGCAGTAGGAGCAGCAGCAGCATGTTTACAGCTGGAGAAATGAATGGTAGACTGATGAGGACTGAGGCTGTTAGTTCTAAAATCGCCATCCCTCCTCTTCTCTTTTCTTTAGTTAAGTCAGTCACAACAAAATTACATTTTGCAGACTTGCGTGTCATCACAAGTAAGTCACTAAAAACCTCTCACATGGATGTGAAACTCTAAAAATGCCAATCTATGGAGTTTCACAGGAGTTATTTCAATCCAGAATTTCCCATATCCCATAATATACTTCATGAATTGGGTATTATTTCCCCTTTACAATATCCTCTGTAGTATTTTCGTCTGTTCTGCACATTACTAAAATGTTATAATGCAGTGTATGGAGAATACTGAAAGACATCTCTGCACCCCTGAATGTGTGATAGGGGTATCGCATTTAAAACTAAAAAAAAAATCCTGCATGTTGTCTCACTGCTAGATTATTTCATATTTATTTAATGCAGACAAAAATATTTATTAATTAATGTAATGTGTCAGTCAAAATTACATTAATCAACCAGCAGTATGATAATGTAAAGGAATTTTCACTGTTCATTTATTAGCAGGTACCAGGGCAAATGTGCCAATACTAATTCAGGCTAACATGCTGTTATTTGGCTAACAGATTCCTGTTTATTCTGATTCAGCTAATTGTAAACAAGTCTGCACTTTTGTGGGTTTGGGACTTGTTACCTGTTCCACATGGTTTTAAACATAAAATCCAGACTGATGTCAAATTGTCAACCTGGACAGCTCAGTTATCCAGATTTGAGTCATTTGAACAATGAACAGGCGCCTGTTTACCACAACTTGTTCATGATATCCTAAACAGACACCAGAGGCCTCCCTCATGAACCAGGATTACCAGTTTATCTAGATAACTTTCAGAGGTCAAAGGTACATTAGCTGATCTTTTTACAACACTGGGTTATATAAATACATTGATGACTATCATGCTTTTACACAACACACACACACACACTCTCAACAGGTGAGGGGAATGAATTTAAGTCTCAAGTGTAGAAGGTGCTCTATACTGTGGTGGTACAACAGTGGATACTTCAGTATCCCTTGCCAGAAGGTGGCCTATCAATATTATTTTAATGAAGCTCAGCGTAAGTTCAATCAGGAAGAACTTCTATTACGCTGCCTTCATTCATAACTTTCCTTTACTCTGTCTCTCTCCTCCTATTCCCTCTAATCAGCTGTTTGTGGGCGTTCACCTTCGTCTTTACTATCCAATCAGATTTTGCCATGGTCGCGATAGCCAGTCAATTTGCTGCTGCCAAAACTTTAAATCGTCTCTGTCTTTGCTCCATCAGTTGTCATTCAGTCAGTCGCGCGACCCTCCTCCACCCCTCTGTCCTCCAGTCATTGGACCCAGGAAGCCACAAGATGTTCACCTCGATCCTCCCCGACGCCCTCTCCTCCAGTCTTCAGGTCCAGGCAGCAGGAGTCCAGAGCCACAAGATGTTCACCTCGATCCTCCCTGACGCCCTCTCCTCCAATCTTCAGGTCCAGGCAGCAGGAGTCCAGAGCCACTTCACCTCACCAGTCTCTGCTTCGCACCTCTTCACCACCACCACCAGTGTCTAGACCCCGGTTCCGGGTTCTCTTCACTACAGCTTCATCACCCCCATTTATATATACATATTGTTTCACCTCAATGGGGTCTAACCGTCAAAGACTGTTCATATTTCATATATCATGCACGTGCCAATAAACCATTTCTCTTTTACTCTTAGTCTCTCCTGATTGAAATAGTATTATCTATCTAATCTTTCTGGAAATCTTCTGAAATCTTTCTAGATTTCTGGCGGCGCCCCTGCCTACTACTACTGGAGACTACTGGTAGCAACAGGCTTACTGAAACTTAATTATGTTTTGTAACATAACACGTGTGGTTAATGTTGTAAAACAGCTGCACTTTGCAGGTTTAGGCATAAAAATTACTTGGATAGGTTCAGTAAAAGATTGTGATTTGGGTTAAAATTATGTTATGTGTATCACGTCAGACAGAAGCCATATATAATGACAATTAAGTAAATTAAAAGTTTAAATAACTTCACAAAAGACAAAGGATCCCCCCCAATCTTTTTTTGGAGTGCTTTTTGGTGTAATCGCCCCTCTCTTATGTACCTGTCTCATCTAATAGATGTGCGAAGTGTTCCTTCCCTAAAATCCTGCAGTCTGACTTGGAGTGTAATTTCTTTAGACGATATTTTTTTGGCTTAGTGCAGAATGGTCACTTTCCATTCCCCAATCCTGTAACCACATCTTTAATATAGATACTGTATGTGCATTTCTGCAAAACCATAGACTAAAAAGAAACAAGTATTAGTTCCTTTCCACATTTGCATTTCCTTCCCATGAAACCATCACATATTCTTGGCCTGCAGGACCAACAACCTCCAGCTTCCTCAGACTGATGTCTGAATGAACAGTGGAAACATTTGACTCTCATGAGACACTTCTAAATAGAGATATAAACTTATATTTTGTGAGAAATCTCTATGTTTTTCAGATACTGTATTATGTATTTTAGGCGCTCTGTTATGATATACCATAAAGTTCATATTACCAGTGCTACATAATGTGAAGGAAGTTGAACCTGTTTCAGGACCTGCTCGTTCAGTTCTACCCAGCAAACACCCAGCCTGTTTTCTGTTCATTCATCACTGTCTGGTTTGGATCAGCTGCCAAACAAGACAGGAACAGCTGGACAACAGTCAGTCAAGACTGCTGAGAAAATCACTGTTGCTAACCTGCCCTATATTCAGGACCTATACATCTCCAGAGTCAGGAAACAGGCAGCAACAAACATCAGCAGACCCTTCACACCGTTGACACAACTTGCTCCAACCTCTCCTCTCAGGGAGGCTACAGAACACTGTGTGGCAAAACAGTCACAGTACAGACACAAGAACAGTTTATTCCCACAGGCCATCAGTCTTTCAATGACAAAAACCCCCTAACACCAAATCACCAGGCCCACAGATAGCACAAAAAGTCATTTGTGAGCATGACAGATTGTCGATCTGAGTCTGTGTCAAGGGAATTTGAAGTGAACATTTGAGATGTTACAAAAAATGAACCAAAAAAAAAAAGAAGAAAATGCATTTCCATCAAGAAACAGCTTAAGAAAGAGTAAAAACTTTTTTCCAACTTGAGGATTTTTTTTTCACAAACTTTGCCGTTTCCATCGACCTTTAGGAATCAGCAAAACTCTTGTTTGTTTATTTCCCCTACTTAAATCTCTCTTCACACTATCTTTTTGGCCTGGTCATTCGTGTCCCCCTTGCACTGACTGCATTCATATTTTATTGCAGATGTGTACGTAAGTGTTTCTTTTCATTTCATGTATGCATGACGTGTGTATGTGGAATGTATGTGTGTGTAGGTTTGTGAACAAGTTTGTGCTGTGATGAGGATTTGATTTGTTGATCAGTTACTCACTCACTTTGATTACATGTAGCCATTGCCCTTCTGGTAGCTTTTGTTCTTCAGGAGGTAATAGCGGTGGGCTGCCAGTTTTTTTAGTTTTTTTTTTTTTTTCATCTCAACTTGTAAAAATTTCAACAATCACCACATTAAATTTTCTGTGACTGCTTTGTATTTGTGAAGCATAATACATTATTTCCAAAGGGAATATTTTTAGGTCAAGATGTCTTTAAGTTTCACTTAAGTGCATCCATCAGTGTTTATGCAACGTTTCCCTTCATCATGTAAAAATACTGCACTGCTGTAATACCACAAGAAGGAAGTGATCAAATTCTGATTGAAACTTGACACATTTCCATATGCAAAGCTAACTCACATCATATGCAGAGGTTAGTGGGAGTGTTCACAGGCTAGAGGCTGCTGCTACAGTCATATTCAAACTGTGGTCAGGGACTGTTTCAGTCGTCTCTGATCCACCATGAAGCTGTATGTGATTGTTCCTCTGTGTGCTCTGTTCAGCCTCACCCAACAGGTAAGAAAACACTGGGAATATAGCGATTATTATTTTTTTATTTAAGAAATTTCATCTCCTTAAATCGTTTTACAAATAATCATACACTGCTCATTTCAAATACAGATGAATTTACACATCATATTTAGCATTCATTTTTTACATACCATGTTGTTTGATGCTCTTAATTTCAGGTACCTTCACGTGATGTGAAGTGTGCGTGTCAGTTGGCTCATGCAGACAAGGCATTCCCTCATGACAAACTCAAAACAGCAGAGGACAAAGCATCAAAATGCAACAGTTTTGTCAACCCAAAGAAGGTAACGTGTTATTTTTCTAAGCCACACTGTAAAGAACACAGCCTTTCTCACCTGCTGTAAAACTATAATAATAATAATAATAATAATAATAATAATAATTTTTCAAATCCCTCTCAACATTAAGCATCTGTTAAGTATGTATCACGTATCAAATGCAGACGAGAAGTCAGATTCCTGCATGTGTTGACCTGCTCTTTCTACAGACTCTGGAGCTGGAGAGTCTGCTGCTGGGTTTGAACAACCGTCTGCCCCGGCTAGAAGAAGACGTGTCGATGCTGGAGAGGGAGGATGACGGACAGCTCCATGCAGTTGTCAGCCTGTACGTGGTAGAGAATGAACTGGTGGAGATCAGGCAGCTCATCGACAGGCTCAACAGCACCACCGTGGGACACCAGCGTCTCACTAATGACACCAGTCAACAGGTAAGAACACAGCACCTGCTGCTCAACACTTGACACCATTCAAGAAGGCAGCGTCTGTCAGCAAGTTCAGCACTGTCCAGCTATTTCTGGGTTTACGGCTATTTCTGGCTCTCAAAGGAATCTATGTGCTGTTCAGTGCTGTATCGTATCAGAACGCTCCTGCTCTCCTTTTGGTACTGTACCCTCAATTCAGCAGCCCTGTAGAGTCAGGATGTGGAGTCCGACCTCTAACTTTAATGTGACTCAAAAGAGCTTGCCAGCAGTGAAAATCAATGGAGTGAAAGTGTGAAAACACATAACACAGAATGTTTACAATGATGGCTATCAAAAGCGAAATTTAATGAAATGCAATGCTTAACATAGACCATTCTTTCAGTAAAAATGGTTCAATTTCCAACAGATTGAATGACCATGTGTAACGTAAATCATAGTTTTGATGGTGCAGTTCCTCTATACGTATTTTTAGTGCCTCTCAGCTCATTGTGTTGGTTTTACAGTCCATGACTTTTTAATATAACCTCTTAATATTTACCTCACAGACAGCATCTTTTGATTATTTTAATATTGGATCTCTGTTCTGGTGCTGTCTCTCAGTTGATGGACCTGAAAGAAAAGATGCAGGAGCTGGAGACGTATGACACCATGCAGGTGGTGAAGAGACAACAGGACAACCAGCGTCTGAAGAAAGACCTAGACCAGTGCAAGAATAGACCTAACTCCACCATTCAACCCACACTGCCTCCATATGGTACGTCTCAGTACTACATTACACACCAGACTGTAGGGAGATGTTTTTAGTCCTCTTTACTGTCCACTGGAAACCAGCAGATAGATAAAATTCTGGTTCTGACTTCCTGATCTAATTTGTTTTCGTAGTACTGAGTTGCTTGATATTTTACCAGAGCAAAATTAGATGTGACCACATTTTAACCACCAGAAAAATTACACCCAACATCAGAGCTGCTAGTTTTCTGTCCACTGTGTCTGAACCAGAAAATGGCACCACAGCTGTGAAGGGTCCCCCTCACTCTTTTTCATTTCATTTCATATTTTCTCCCCAAGGTAACTGTCCCCATGGCCAATTTGTGAACATTACTGGGCCGAGGATGCGCACACAAGGAGAGTACCCTGGCTCCTACAAGTATGGAGCCTGGGGTCGAGATCCCAAACCAGAGGCAGGGAAGGAGAGCTGGTACTGGCTGGTAATGCTGACCTCCGGTGACAAATTCTCCAACTATGTCCGTCTCTACTCCAGCCTGAGGGCTCTCATTGTTGGGAAAAGCACACCAGGTAAAGAAATCTTCTTTTCTAATGAATGACAGCATGTGACCAGGCCTTACTAGTAATTTGCTGAGGACTATGTTTAACCATTGATTACTGTAAAGTCCTCAGCACTGAGGCTGTCATTCAAAATACAACAAAATGGCTATTACGGGGGAATTACAGGGCAACCAATTTCTTCTGCTGGTGTTCAACCTTGTGAGTTTGGTGGGAGGGGCTTAGCAGAGTGATTGACTTGATGGCATTTGCTCTTCCTCATCTTGCTTTTTCTTCCTTTTCTTGTTCTTCTTCTTCTTCTTCTTCTTCTTCTTCCAGGTAATGCCGAGATTAGCCCCTCCAACCCAACCACCAACACCATCCAGGGTCCAAATGTTGTGATGTATGGAGAGGCCTTGTACTACAACTGTTACAACCAAGACGCTGTGTGTCGATTCAACCTCACCACCAAAACTGTTACCAACGTACATCTACCCAAAGGCACCAGGTTCGCTGTTCAACTTACTTAAGTTCACCTCCAGTCATGTTATAAACAATATAAAATGCTCTGCAAGAAGTGGTAAATGTGTCTGATATGTTTTTGTTTGTCTTTTTGCAAAATATGTTCAAATACCTACATCTTGCCTTCATTTAGTATTCAACATTTAATAAATATGCAAATAGTTCTTGCTCTCCACACACACCCCGACCACCACCCTTACCCCAAAGGCTCCTCCTCTGTTTTGCCAGCTAATCACAGTAGCAAGCTTCATCCGGCTTCTCCTGTGGGCTGGGCATTGCCACTAAGGGTGTGTCTAACGCCATGCCCTTGATTAATGGGACTGATTCTATTTCATATATGCAGCAATACTCAGACACAGAGTTTACTGCTTATTTTGCTCTCCCTTTGTCTTTTAATACATGAAAAACACTACATGACCATGTTAACAAGGTTAAAAACATGATTTTCACTGGAGGGGGAGGAATTGGTGTTGCTGAATTAATGCCTTGTTTCCACAAAGAAATAAAAAATAAGATATCAGTCTTTCACATTTGCATGCAAATGTTGAACTTTTAAGTTTTATAATGACTGAAACTATAAATGTGAAAAAAATCACAACATAACATAATGAGTCAAAGATTGTTTTCCAAATTTTCACTGAAAAAACTTAAATATCACTTCTGAACCTTGTTTTTTCAGATATAACTCAAAAGGTAATTTTTGCCACCTTGATGAATGCTACCTGTTCACCGACCTGGACCTGGCGACAGATGAGTCAGGTGTCTGGGTGATCTATACCACTACTCAGGACTTCGGCAACCTGGTGCTGTCCAAGGTAGACGAGGGTGAACCGCTGACACTCGGCAAAACCTGGAGAACTTCGGTCTACAAGCAGGGGGTGACCAACACCTTCATGGCGTGCGGCGTGCTCTACGCTACCCGGTATATCAGCAAAGACATAGAGGAGATCTTCTATTCGTTTGATACCACGACAGGGCTAGAAAGATTCAACATTGGCATCTTCATCAGCAAGATCAGTCCCAACATTTATTCCCTGAACTACAGCCCTGTGGACCACATGCTATATGCCTACTGTGACACCCACATGGTTTCCTATAAGGTTTTGTTTTCAAAGTAAAATGCTGGCAACTTTTTCCTTAAAAGCCTGTGAAATTACCTGTGCTTTACTTGCTATACATAGTACATTTACATGGTAAATTCAGCATAATATACATTTGCATTGTACTAATGTCATTTGTCGTACTCAAATTAGTTAAACAACTAATCAAATGAATAACATGTAAGATTATTTAAAAACTCCCAATGTGTGCTGGAAAAGTTGAACCTATTCACTTATATATAAAATACAGTGAAAAATAATAATACCATCTGCAGTCATTTAAACATCTTAGCGCACACTTGTAGCACCATTAAAAGAGATTAGTATTCACAAAAACGCTATAGTTACTAAAGAACACATTGCCTCGAAAATCCAAACCACAGAATTCAACACTGCATAAAAATGCTGCAGGCTGTTTGTTTCTGTTCCTGAATCAAGTAACCACATCTTTTATAAAAGCAAGTATTAGTCACAACTTCCACTCTACATTTGGATTTCCTTCCTATAATCATGTCACATCATTGTGGCCTGAAGGTCCAACAGCCTCCAGCCTCCATCGACTGTCTGCTCTCACTGAATGAGCAGCAGAAGAAACATGTGTTCATCTCAGGTGAAAATATGAAGATCCCAAATAAAGAGTGCTAACTGCGTGTGAATTCTAATATATTGCATGTTTCGTTGGTGTGTGTTTTGCGGGTGATCAGCTACGAATAACTGCTTAAATGACAGCAGGTGCAGATACTGTGGAGACAGCAGAATTTAAATGAGCGTTTTGCGTGTTTCAGAGGTTTCTGCCATGGGAAGTTTGGGTGCAAAGCAGAATGACTACAAGTGCAAAATTAAATTTGATCCCATGGAGGTATTAGTGAAAGAGGCAAATAAACATATTGTTGAAGTGCAGTAAAGTCAAGAACAACAGATGAAATTAAGAGAGGGTGGCAACATATCAGGCAAACAACAAAATAAAAAAATGGCTTATAATAAAACTTCAACTTCAAAACAAACAAACAAATAAACCCATTGCACAGGAGATGTGATCTATGTCCATTGTGGCCCGAGTGGCTCAGGAGGGACACTCGGGCCATTGTCACACACAGTAGGTAGCTGGTCAGCGCTGTATCTGGTCTGACAATGGCCATAAATGCTCTGGTACGAGGGACCAAAGATAGGGTACAAGCTGTGCTGAGGTCTTTCAGTCCAAGTGGTCCCACAGTGAAGCAGCAGGGGACTGGACAGGCAGGAGGAGGATATGGAAGCCCATTTCCGCCAGTGAAAGAAAAAATATCCCCAAGGTAAGTCATAATTATGAGATAAAAAGTTGAAATTATGAGATTAAAAGGTTGAAATTATGAGATAAGAAGTCATGATTATGAGATACTTAAACAACAGTTACAGTATCAGATCTCCTATTTTATTTGACACAGAGGTGGATTGTGAGTACATAAAAGACTACTGTAAATATGGATTTACAACACATACTTATAATCTGGAATTGCATTCAGTGGACACATTGGATGCATTGACAGGTTTTCCAGATCTAAAGATCATCACTGGCTCCTTCATAGATGCTGTGATCACTGCTGCTGGATGCCCTGACAGACTCTGACTTGATTTAGGAACAGAAAATGGCCACATGGCTGAAATACAGCATTTGTTTGGTTGGTTGTTTTTGTTTTGTTTTTTTGTTTTGTCTTTTGCATTTTTCTGAGACTTAAGCTCAGACAGACACGGTCACCTTTGGTCCAAGTAATGGAAACCAGCGCATTGAACAATGGTGGCTGATCCTGCAAAGTGAGCGTGTTTAGTTTTGGATAAACTTATTTAACAAACTGAGAGAAAATGGCTACTACTAAGACAATGTCTTGGACAAATCCTTGATCCAGTTTATCTTTCTTCATACAATACAGGTAATGGACACATTATGAGATGAAAGACTGCCCATTAATATTTTAACAGCCACAAATGACCATGTGTAAATAAAGTAATTGTCTATGTTCTGTGGATAGAATGAATAAAACATAAATTGTTTCTGGCTGGAAAAAACATAATTATAAAGTAAATAAATTCATAAATTCAAATTTTAAAATTAAAGTAACAAATGCACAAAAAAACCTTGGATATTCACTTAAATTATAAAATCATAAATTTGTGAGAAAAAATTTTTTTTTGTCACTGTACAAGGTTTTGACTCAACCTTAGTAGTTCCTGATGTCACCTCATCCAAATAGAAATGTTATATACAAAACAACAAACTGATTTGGATGAGGTGGCATCAGGACCTACTAAGTTTGAATCAAAACCTTTCACAGTGATAAAATCACAGTTTTTCCAAGTTTTTTCCTCTTAAATTTGTTACATTCGTCTAAGAAAATTCCTGAGATTTCCCCTACCAATTTATTATTTCAGAATCTCAGAGAATATCAGAATTTCTGTTTTCCTCATCAGTTTGTGAGTCTTGTCACTTTAATGTTAGAGAATTTCTGATCATTTATCTATGTATATTTATGTGTTAATTTGTTTATTTGTACATTGGTCTACCTAATGGTCCTAATATGCCATCATAGCTCAGAGCAGCTCTGCATCAAATTATTAATCATCATAATAAAATTGTCCTGTATAATAAATGGCATGACACATGATGTAAAATACCCCTTTTTTATTTTGGGGTTCTTCCACTACATTTTGAAAGCTGTGGAAATATAATTGCAACATTATATCAACTACATCAAATTACATTTTGCAGGTATTTATAGAGTAGTAGTAGAATTCACACAAATAAAAGAAACCACGGGTCAGAACTACTTGATTAACGCAGTAATCACCGATGCTAAATAATTTTATGCAGTTGTATTGAATATTGCAATATTTGTCTCCTAGGAAGAACTTCATGTGGTTGTATTGGCTTGGAACAACCACAGAATCCATCAAGTCCACAACTCACGATCACCTCATGGACGTCCCTCCATTCTGCATGCAGTCCCACACCTGTATGGAGGAGACTGTTTGCACCCTGTGGACCTGGAAAAGGTTCAGCTTGAATGTGTGTTCAAGGACTTCCCATGTGATGAAGACGTGTTCTATATCTGTGTGGACTTGATATCAGAATACAATCTGAAACTAACAAATGACGTGTATGAAACAGTCAACCTCTATATTAAACTCCTAAACGATGAACTAGAGCTAAATCATTAACTTTCATGGGCTTGTGTGACATTTTATATTTTAGACAAGATATTTTCCCAGGTCATTCCAGGACAATTTGAAATTTACATAGTGATTGCAATAATTATTGAAATCGTATGTTTTAACCTGTGATGATTTTAAATATATTTGTGGCTATTATAGTCAGATCAAATGTTCCAAATAGTTTAAATTCTAACAAAATCTGTACTTTGTTGTCCATTTCATTGTGTAAATCCACACACGTATAACTGAATTATTTATTAAAATATTTAAACAATCACACCATACAAAACTGCATGTTTTCATTTTCATTCTTCATCAAAAATATTAACATTTAAGATGCTCAAATCAAAGAATTTTGACTTTTTTTTTCTAAAATGACTCAAACTGATTAATTGATTATCCAAATAGTTGGCAATTAATTTAATAACTGATTAATTGTTTCAGCTCTAGACTCAAGACCTTGCATAACATACATTTATTATATGCTGATTTTTTTCAACAGTAAACATCTTGTTACATGCACAGTTGACTCACAGTTGATCAATTTTACATCACATATTTTGCTTGCTATCACACTTCCACTAGGCGTTTCCCTCCTCATGCACACAAGCTATACTTAGTTGTGATTAAAACTGAGCCTGGTAACTGATACAAATGCTACAATCATTTGTACAGATGGAACACTGTCTATAAATATACTTATATAATTATACCAAACACCTAACATTTACAGAAGTCACCTGTAATAGTTACCTTATTTAGCACTGCATATCACTAGCATGCTATGGATGTGCCCGAAAGGTGATGGAGGGTCCTTTAAAGACAGGGCCACTGCAGAGCATGTTTGTATCTCATAATTATGACTTTTTTTTATCTCATAATTATGACTTTTTATGTCATAATTTTGAATTGTTTAAATCTCATAATTATGACTTACCTTGAAGATATTTTTGTCTTTCAGTGGCAGAAATGGGCTTCCATAGCCTTACCTCTGATGCATGCATGCATTTCGGGCCTGTGAATGTATGTACAAAATTACAGCAGAGTGAAAAATGTCATTACCCCTCTGGGATTAATAAAAGTACACAATCTTCTTCTTATTGTATCAGAATACATTTTTTAAGTAACATTCCCCACCCTGCTGGTAGGAGTCCTGATATGGGTTTATGGCATTTGTTACCAGTTTTCTATCTATTTATCTATCTTGCAGCACACTCTAATGGTGAAAAATGTTCATTGCTGTTCTTTGCTCAGGCTTCATCTGTTTTGCACTGAATCATAATATCTTGTAGTACTTTATATCAGTATATATGTATATGTATATATATATATATGTATATATATAATGAAGCCCTTGAGGCTTATCTGATAGAAAAGTATGATTTCATTGTGTAAAATCAATCAATGCCACAGGAGAATAATTAATTGTAATAATAATAATAATAATAATTGTTGCAGCACCAGTCATTTGTGCATGTCATATAGTATTGTGAAACAGCATTTAGGAGTAATAGTACAATACAGAGTAAGTTAGCATGGCTTATAATATTCAGCAATCCTTCACCTCAATATGTCTTAGTCAGAGGCCATAGTCATCTTCAGACCTATGATAAAAACATACTGATGATAACTGATTTGTGTACAATGGATTTTAGTCTTATAGTCAAATAAAAACAAATCAGACTGTGAGAGCTCAGCACTCCTTGTGCCAGTCCCTGCTCACTTGGACTGGATCAGCCACCCACTGCACTGACCTGCAGCCTGTAAGATGTTCACTGGCAGGTTTTACATTATGATCCTCTGAGCTCATAATACACTGCGTTTTGTTGCTTTGTTTTTGTACCAGGCTGCCTAAAAAGAGGTCAACCTGACAGAAACACATTTGGAACAGTTAAGGATTATTTTATGAAACTGAACAAAAATAATTCATAAGGTGAACACACCATATTTCTATCTCTGTTATTTGTGATTAAATTCAGTGAGCACTGAAGGACATAAATAAACATATTATGATGATTAGTGATTAGTGAATGATTACTTCATTAAGAAACAAGTGAAGAACAAATGAGGAATGACTTTATAATTGATGAATTGTTAATAAGTACTTCCCTTTCAATTCTTAATGCTATATAGATAATGATGAGTTACTAGAGAACAGAGTGGAAGATCCTGTATTAATGACTCATTAGGTAATGATTATTCATGAATATCTATGAATCGAGCACAGTGACCACTGTCTTTATGAGTGGTTCCTGATTAACTCTGACCTGGCTAATGAACAGTACAAAACTAGTAACAATACATCATTATTAATTACTGAAACATTACTCACTATTTTTGTGTCTCCTAAAGTAAAGTGATGCATAATACTGAGTGACTGAGTTACTTAGTGGTCCCTCATTAATTCTAACTAGTGGTTAGCTCCTCATCCATTATTCATTTGTTCCCTGGCGACTACTGGTTAAGATTAATGTAATACCCACAGTTATTTTAAACTGAACTTTATTGATTTTCAAGCTTTATCAATACAGTGTTGCTACATTACCAATATCTGTTACAGCATTTAGTATGTGACATGCCTGCAAATCAACAAACAACATGGAGTACCTGACTGCTGACACTGGCTAACACTAATCATCATCATATTCAATTTAATTCAGTTCAGTTCAATTCAGTTCAATTCAATGCAATTCAGTTCATTAATCAACGATAATCATTGAATCATGTCAGGATGTAGTTTGACATAAGCTGTGTTTTCACTGCAGAGTGTGGCCTAACCTGCTTTTGGTACCAAGTATTTTTCTGTTTTTTTTCCACTGCAGATACTACCCGCATGGGCCAATCGTCTAAAGTGATGCCACATGTAACTGCTGGACATCATCTTCAAAACAACAACGTGACAACAACCAAGAAACATTTTGATGTTGAAAAAAGGTTGAAGTGATGTCTAAACCTAGATGTTGCCAGAAGGTTTAAATGAAGAGCTTAACCAATATGAAAGTTGAGCTAGCTGGTTGACACTGTCTTAGATTCAACCTTTAAAAAATATTCAATTTATATACCCTAAAGTTTTTGAACTGTCTTAAAATAATTTCTCCACTGCTTATGTGGACATCAGAGTACAAGGCACTGTCCATGAGAAAAAGGCAAAAAGAGCAAGCCGAGCTGAGTGGTACCATGCAGTAGAAAAGTGGCAATTGTCTTTGAGCTGGACCTTCTCTTTCTCTGTTTATTTATTGTTGTACATGTTATGTGAATACGGCTGACAAAGTAACTACAATTAACAGCCAGCTACAACGATTAGAACAGCCTCAGATCAGAAGTGGGCCTGGTAGGCCAGTAGATAGCCATCATTGTACATGTAGATCTGCTTGTCAGTGGGATTATAGCTCAGACTGGCCACTCCTTTAGCGACCTTCTCTAGTGGCAGTGCTAGTGAGTTGTCCTCTTTGCCTGTTGCTGTGTCGAAGGCGTAGAACACCTCCTCGCGGTATTCGTCCACGTAACGAGTGGCATACAGCACACCACATACCATGAAAGCATTGCTCACTGCCTTCTTGAACAGCCTCGTCTCCCACGTCTGCGTGACATTGAGCAACTCAGCATCGCTGTCCCAAACTAGACGGCTCACCACTAGATTACCATGGTTACCAACAGTGGCATAGAGGACCCATAGTCCTGTTTCATCTGCCTCCACATCTACATCACTATGGGAACGGCAGTCATAGTAACAATATGGGAACTTGTTGTTGAAACCAACGCCAGTGCCTGGAAGTGTCACCCGTTTAACAGTGCTGCTTTTCAGGTCGTAGCGGCAGATGTCTGCAGACTGGTAGCAGTGATAGTACAGCGCTTCACCATACAGAACAGCACTAGGACCCTCATTGGAGCTGGCATGACTGTAGGATGGAGCAAAGATGACGTCCCTGTGGTTAGCAGAGGCCATGAAGTCTTCGTAGGTTTGGTATACACGCAGGGAGTTGCCCCAGATGTGGCTGTTGAGTAAAGGTAGAACCCAGTAACTGTTCTGCTCCCCCTCACTGTCCCTCAGGGCCTGTTTGCCCCACGACCCAGAGGTGTAGCTCTTGCCGTGAGGACTGATCTTTGTCGTGACAGGATCACTAATGTTGGTGATCAGGCCCTTGAGGCAATACCTGCCCTGGCCTGGAAACAGAGAGAGATGAGAAGGGTCTATAGGGTGAAACTGTTTTCCTTAATAGTGATTAAATTGTTATGTAAACCTTTGAACATTTTGTAAAATTCTTAAAATCATGGTTTCCCTGATGGAGACCTGATATTACTGCCTTATCTTTGACTTAAGTTCAAATCTATCCTCTTTTTAATAAAATATTAACTGTGAATAAAAATATAGATGAAGCTTTTTTAAACCCTGAGTGCTGCCTGCAGGTCTTCCTTTCAGCCCAAAAAGGGCCCCCAACCCTTGTAAACCAATTTAATGATAAAATATCAATAAAGGGTTGTAAAATGTTGTATACCAACCAAGCCAAAAAATGTGAATGGTATAACACCAATAATACACTTTGACAATTAGTGTTTAGACATAAAGGATATAAGGTGCTTTTATATTATATTAACCATTTGAACCTCAATGAACCATTTCACTCCACATATTGCTTGCTATGCATTGTGACATTAAGAATACATCAGGGCTGTTCAGAAATGCCATCAAGTGGCACCTTACATGATCTGAAACAGTTATGAGAAAGGAAAAATTAAATTTCCATCTTGGAAAATCTGCTCCATAAAAAATACTTTTGATAGTGAGGAAAACATGGTGATTATAAGTAAGTGGCTCTGATTCCAGCAGTATGTGTATGATGCCTGTGTATTCCTATTGCACTGTGATTTTGAATGTAAGTGAAGAATTGGTCCCACATGATTTCACTTTTCTGTGGGTCCTCCATATCCAAATGCCACCCCATAGTTTGAGGGATTGTAACACCCTGTCCTCTTAATGATCCTCCATATAACCATTTAATGGTTCATCAACAATTTGTTTGTTCAGTTATTGCAATGAATGAGTGACTTCTGTCTTACATACACACAAACGCACACACACAGAATATATTTACCTTTGAAGTCTTTGGGGATTGATTTGCAGGACTCAACAGTGTTCTTCAGGTAGCGTAGTCTCTCTTTGACAGTCTTCATGTTAAATGTGTTTGACATTTGCATCCTGTCTACATCTGTACGCAGTTTACCCACCTAACACACACACACACACACACACACACACACACACACACACACACACACACACACACACACACACACACACACATTTAAAACACTGTATATAGACAGTTAACATATGTACACAGTAATCCATTAAATTTAACTTTAAAACATTTTAAATAAATCAGGGCAAGTTTTGATGTACCGTAGCATTCTACAAAAGTATACCTTAGCAAAGGAACTTTTTTTCCTACGAGTATTTCCCAGACTATCCCTTAGCAGGTGCCCTTAAGTAAGAGCTGCTAAGGTACATCAAAAGCTGTACAGACAGTCAGAAAGGCCATATCCTCAGCTCCACTGTGTAAAAAAAAATCCAATTTTTTTTACAAATTGGATTAGTATAATGGAGAGGTCCTATATTTTATTAGGCTGCCATTATGATAAAGAATATACATTAAATTACATCATTCTCATGGTGTGTAATGCACAGAAATGTTGTTTTCATAATTCACTTTCATTAAGTTAATTCTTAACCAAGAATGCAATTTGTGCAACTAGCCTAGATGTGAACTATACTGCAAGTGACCAAATGAAAAGCATAATGTTGGCCTAATAAAGCTAACACTGTGACAGGAGGAAGGGACAGCTTAGAGTGGTTCCGACCACCCTTCAAAAGATATACCTCTCAGATGGTATACCTTATCTAAGGAGACTCTGGGAAACAGCCTGTAAGCTCAGGGGAGACCTTAAGGTACAACCTATGATGCACATAGCACTATGGAGGCTCTGGGAAACGGGGCTCTGGTCAGTTCCATAAAATCATAAAATGACCATGATATGTCATTAGAGATGGAGGAAAGTTGAATTACCCTATCTTAGAGTCTGGGGAGGAGGAGGAGAGGGAAAACAACCATAGATTGTTTATTAAAAGGGGATTCAACCTATTTAATATACTGTCTATGGCCACAATTTGCTATTTGACTGCAGTACTCATTTTTGAACACTAGGTTCTTACATATCGCTCTTTTAAAGCTATATTTTGTCTCTTGATATAGCACAAAATTACAGTTAGATCCTTTTCGCTCATGTCTGCCTTATGCTTATGACATGACAGTACAGGGATAACATAATGTAGCATTAACCATATTTTTCTTTGCTGTTGTTGATCCAACAACAAGTTTCTCCATAGAGTTTAGTAAAGTTTGACTTCTGTACCTCTTTGGAGAGTTTCTGTGTTTGGGCGTTGTTTAGCTGGCTGTGGATGGCACCAATGTCTGTCTCCAGCTGGTTGAGCTCTTGACCCAGCAGCCGCAGGGACAAGGCGACGTACAAGCCCTGGGTGTGCAGATACTGGTGAGGCTCCAGCCGGGCTGTCACGTTCTCAACCAGGGCCTTGATCTGAGGGAGACGCTGGCTGGACAACAACACCTGCCAGGATACACAGAAAGTCCTATTTCTGAATGTTTTCTCATTGTCATTGGGTACAGTAGTGTCACACAGTCACAAGACATGCAAGTCATGATAAAAAACACAATTTCTGAATCCAATCAAAATGTCACATTTGAATAAACGCTTCTCACTAGTATAGTATGGCTCAGAACCGCTGTATCCACGTAATTCATCAAGTCAGAGGTGGAAATGGACTGGACCCAGTCTGAATTAAGTACCACAGTCAGCACTGTAAAATGAACCTGGTCAATGTTATCTCACCTGTTCCTGCAGGCTGTTCAAAGACACGTCACAGGACTCAACCTGCTGCAGCACGGCCTCGTATTTCACAGCAGGGAACGACCACAGGTTGGCGTCCACCTCACACACACACGAGCCATCCTTCTTCTCGCCTGACACGCGCTGAGCCTGGCCATCGCCCTGCAGTCACACATGTATAAAAATACACTGACATTGTATATTTACAAGGATAGTAAAGAAAAGAATCAAAAAAGAGAGAATCAGGCCTCAGTCAAATGTCATCAAGTGCTACATCTTCAAATTCATCCTGAGTTTCTAAAAGTAGGATGTCAGTTGTTACTCACTGATGACAGCAACAGTAGCAGCAGCAGCAGCATGTTTACAGCTGGAGAAATGAATGGTAGACTGATGAGGACAGAAGCTGTTAGTACTATAATCACCACCCTTCCTCTTCTTGTCTCTCTGATAGACTCAATCACACCAAACCTATATTTTGCTGACTTACCTCTTGTCAGTGATGTGTTTCTACAGAGCGTTAAAACCAGTCTTGTGGATGTGAAACTCTCAAGATTTCAAAATGCAGTTTCACAACAGTAAGGTCAACACAGAAATTTTCCCTCTTTCTCCATACAGTCCTTATTTCTCTTTTACAATATCCTCTGCAGTGTTGCTTTGCACGATATCATGTTGTGCAACTATCTGTCAAAAAAATAATGACAATGTTAACAGAATATGGAAAAAAAACTGAAAACTGTAAGATAAATTGGGGAGTGCAGATCTCTGCAGATCCCTAGCCTACTCTTCCATGATAAGCAAATCTGCAAGTGCAACCTTCATGGTCAATATTAGTGTTTGTTCTCATGAAATTCAAACAGTTTTCTTAATATCTCTGGTGGAGCTTATGGCAGACAAGTCACATTTGGATGCAATCACATTTTAACACCTTAGTTTGAGAAAAAAGTGTTGTCATAGTTGTTGCAATGTTACGATTGTACCAGTTCTCCCATGAAACCAGTCTCACAAGTGCTCTGTAATAACTGTTTACTGTAAGAAGTTTGAGCAATTACACCAGAGGTTTACTGGAAACCCTGGATCATACAAGTCATTGTTTTGCTACAATTCGGTATTTGATTTTTAAGCTGGCTTTGGCAAAAGTTAATGAAAGTGACAAATAATTTGTGTATCTGTCCCGTGATTCTGATGACAATATTTAAAGATACTGTACAGAGAAACATGTTTTTTACCACCCAAACAGATTTGAATGATTAAAAGAAAAGTACATAAAAATAGGTCTCAAAATCATGAAAAAAAAATCAGAAAAAGCACTGTGATAACACAGCAGTTGCAGAAATCACAACGAAAAAGTTGATCTTATTCTCCAGCCATCATGAAGTTTATGTTAGTTAATTATGTTAGTATCTGTTCATTCTCTGTGCAGCTTACATTCCTGGTTACCAGCTGTGATGTTCCTGAATCATCAGGTGTGTTGGGTTTTTCAGCATCTCACTCCTCCAGGTGACCGAGCGAGGGCTGATCAGACTCCAGCTTGTGTCCAGATGGTGAGCTGCTTGTGACTCAGTGGTTCTCCTCTTTTCAGCCACGGCCATCTTGAGACCCTCTCTGCCGCATCAGTGGTACTCCAGATGGGGACCAGACCAAACTTACTTATCAGGATTTTATTTTATTTTTTTTTATCACCAGCCTGTATCTTTCTACCTCACATTTTCATACCTCCATGCTAATCACGGGCTTCCGAAAACAGGAATTCATTCAAATGGCAAAGCACTTGGCACTTACTACCAACCTTCTCAGCCTCAGGATCCATTTTCTACATTCAGGCTACTCGCCCCCTGTAGTAGTCCTAACTCTAGAATCCATGTTCTTGCTGGTATTTTTTGGCTCCCTGCGGTGCTCTGAATTCACCCTAACTTCACCCACCTATAACCTGTCGCTTCATCTCAGACTATTAGAAATCACCTTGGATTCTTCCGACTTTCTCAAATTCACACTCTGGACAGGTAAAATTGACCAACTGGGAGTTTCATTCCCCATCTACATTTTCCATCTAGACTCTTGCTGCCATTTTAGCTTCTACAATCGTTCTGTCTGAGTTAAATGTTACTTCCACACTCTTTTATGCATATTTGTATTAGTTTTGTTGGAAAGAGACTAACAAATAAGAATTTCATTGCCAATGACTGCCTCATTGTAACTGTTGTGAATATGACTACATGAACTTAATGTCACTGGGTGTGTAATGTTTTTAGCAGATATTTTGCTTGCTCAATGCAGAGAGGTCATTTTCTGTTCCTGAAACCCGAATAACACTTCCAGTTTTTCCTCTGTTCCTGTGTATGATGGTTTTTCTAGGTTTTTTAGACATTTTTTTTATTTTATTTGCTTGGTCAGATGATTGGGCCTCGAATGGTCTAGAAGGTCAATACTCAATTCA
The DNA here is from genome assembly GCF_056507025.1 of Lutjanus erythropterus. Taxonomy (NCBI): domain Eukaryota; kingdom Metazoa; phylum Chordata; class Actinopteri; order Lutjaniformes; family Lutjanidae; genus Lutjanus; species Lutjanus erythropterus. Next base: position 12,230,674 of record NC_139329.1, read on the forward strand.
CTCTGATAACACAGCAGTTGCAAAAATCATTTAAAAAAAAGCTGATCTTATCCTCCAGCCATCATGAAGTTCATGTTAGTTAGCTATGTTAGTATCCGTTCATTCTAGTGCAGCTCACGTTCCTGGTTACCAGCTGTGAACACACATCTACTGATGCCTCTGGACACATCAGTCAGGGATGTTTGAATTTGAATTTGAATTTATTGAAGGATAGCCCCTTGAGATGTAGCATCTCATTTTCGAGGGGAATCATCATATGTGTTGGGTTTTTCAGCATCTCACTCCTCCAGGTGACCAAGCGAGGGCTGATCAGACTCCAGCTTGTGTCCAGATGTGAGCTACTCGTGACTCAATGGCTCTCCTCTTTTGAGCCACAGCCATCGTGAGACCCCTCTCTGCCGCATCTTCTCATTTCGTAAATGTAGACTCTTGACTTGTGAATTGGACATTCATTCATACATGTCCCACTGTCATAAGACATACTATTTAACATAGCTCCACAGCTGGAGAACCTTTCAAAGGCCTCATAAGAAGCCATCCTTGGCAGCTTCACCCCAAACACTTCTTAGCCAGCTATAAGTGTTTCAAGGTATATCACATTGATACCAGCTGCTTTTTCCCTTTCTAGACATCAAATGTTATGTACAAATTCATCACTGACACTCCATTCACTCCATTCCATGCTGAAAATCTGCTCCTCTACCATCCAGACATACTTATCGGGGATGATTTTTTCTTTACCACCAGCCCGTATCTTTCTACCTCACATTCTCATATCTCCATGCTAATTACAGGCTTCCGAAAACAGGAATGCCTTCTCACAGGAAAGCACTTGCCACTTTCTACCAACCCTCTCAGCCTCAGGATCCATTTTCTACATTAGACCTAACTCTAGAATCCATGTTCTTGCTGGTGTTTTTTGGCTCCCTGCAGTGCTCCAAATTCACCCTAACTTCACCCACCTATAACCTGTCCCTTCGTCTCAGACTATTAGAAATCACCTTGGATTCTTCTGACATTCTCACATTCACACTCTGGACGAGTGAAACCGACCAGCATCTACATTTTCCATCTGGACTCGTGCCTCAGCTCATATTTTAGTTGCTGCAATAATTCTGTCTTAGTCTTAGATCCTAATTAAATGTTATTTCCACACTCCTTTATGCATATTTGTGTGAGCTTTGCTGAAATGAGACTGAGATCTGAGAATTTCATTGTCAGTGACTGCCTCACTGTAACTGTTGTAAATATGACTGCATGAACTTAATATGACTGGGTGGATGTTTTTCGTGGATATTTTGTATGCTCAGTGCAGAGTGGTCACTTTCGGTTCCTGAAACCTGTTACAACATCTTCAGCACAGGTATTTCTCTCTGTTCATCCTCACCCCCAATATCCTATATTAGTCAATCCTTTACTTCAGCATTTGTATTTCCTTCCCATCATCCGATCATATTCCTGTGACCTCTGTTAGGCAACAACCTCCAGCTCCCATAACCTGTTCACTCTAAATCTGAATGAGCAGCCAGTCATTTTAGGTTAAAATATGAACTGTTATCAGAGGGCGACCTTTTGTTTCTAATCACACAATGCTAAAAACTGAGTTTTAAAATTGTTCAAAAAATACATCCAGATAAGGAGCAACACTTTTATTTTGTCTTCTGTTCCTGTGTGTTTGATAAATTAAGATTTTTTTGTCTTAATTTATTTATTTATTTATTATTTTCTGATTTTATTAGCTAGGATAGATGAAGACTTAGGAGAGATGAAAAAAGAGGCTGACTTGCAGCAAATAGTCACAGGCTTTAGCAGGGTGTCAGGATGTTCTACATGTGGTGCACACTCAAACAGGTGAGCTTGAAGCTTTAAAGTTCATCATATAAAAATTTCCCTGTGCTGCTGCAATGCCAACCACAAGGAGGAAGTGCTTCTGATGACACATCTTAAACACACGCACCAAACACACACACTCACGGACATTAGTGGGAGTGTTCGCAAGTTAGAAGCTACAGACACTGAAACTGTGTTCAGGGACTGTTTCATTTAGCTGTGCTCTCTGACCCACCATGAAGCTGTATGAGATTTTCTCTCTCTGTGCTCTGTTCAGCCTCACCCAACAGGTAAGAAAACACTTACACTAAGTGATTTAAAAAAAAACAACAAAACTTTAATCTTCTTACATTTTATTACAAATTATCTTATACTGCCCATTTCAAATGTAGGCATATTTATATGTGATGTTTGGTATTAATATTTATATTTGATATTCTTGATTTCAGGCACCTTCAGATGACAGGTGTGTGTGTCACCTGACTCATTCAGAAAGATCATTCCCTCATGACAAACTCAGCACAGCAGAGAACAATGCAGCAAGATGCAACAGTAACATCACCCCACAGAAGGTAACTCGTCATGTTATTTTCTAAACCAAGAAGGCAATAATAATAATAATAATAATAATAGTATAAAACCATACTACTATGGTACTGCTCCAAAACAAATAAAGGAATATCTCTGCTTGTCTGTGATGTTCATCTGATCAACTCCATGCTTAGCGGTGTATTGCCATGGGAGTTACAGAACGTATATACTCTGGACCACAACTGCGGACCAGCTGGATCTTTTCAGACTTTTGATATACCATTCAGTTTTGGCCCTCAAAGTTTGCTTAAATGCTGTGGGCAGGCATTACAAAGAATGTCATATCTCCTGAATGCTTTCTGTTACTGCATCCACAGTTGGTGGCATAGGGGGAATCTACAGGGGGGCTAAAGTTCAAGATAGGGGTGCAACGACCCCCGACTCCTGAGGCAAACCAGGAAAAAATAGTTGTAAAATTGCCACCGACTTATAAGTTTCATTGCCGTTTGAAAGGACTGCTAATAAAGTCATAGCATATGCTATATTATGTTTCAGATTTAATTTACATTATGAGGCTAGTGTGCATCTTGTGTGTTAACAGCTGAGCACATGGAACGCCTAAATAAATTAGTTAACAAACACAAAGCACAAATTAATTCAAACACTACTGACCATTAATGCAGTTACACACAACAGTCTGTCACCAGCTCTGTGTGGAAATACTACAAAAGATAAAACGACATTTGGAATATCGGATACAAACAGAATATGGAATTTGTCTTAGCTCAGTAAAGTGACTTTAAAAACACCAAATAACTTGTGTTAATGAATTTCATTAGTTTATACTATTGAGAATTGTACAATATTACTTTCATAAGGTTGCTCTGTCAGACAGTGACAGATCACAGGCAATAAACTTGACATTTAATCTTTGCAGTTGTGGCAAAGGTCAAGCTGCATGTAGCATGCACAGTTTATTATTATGCTCATTATACTGTTGATTAATGTTGAAATGCTATTCTTCTGCCTCAATAATTGTTAATACCACCAGATAATATACTAAAGTGGTCAGGTTTGAATTCATAATTATCCTTGTTAAATATTTGTATGAGATAGGCTAAGACTAAAGAGTTTTGACAGAGAGAAACAAAATTAAACCTTAAAAACAAGTGCATTTCCTAGGATAGTCAGCTTCCACCTACAGGATAGAAAATGTCTCATATCACACATGTAACAGATCTAACATCTAACCCACATTGACGCCCATGTTTGATGGACAGTAGCAGCAGCATCTAACAATGAAGACAGAAATCTCTGTCTGTTTATATGTGAATGACTGTCCTCTGCACATCACAAGAACTGTTCATCCAATCAACTTCACACTTGGTGGGAGTATTGCAGAGGACCTAAGGGAGTGCAGTGTTGAGTTAGAAGGGGAGGGTTTTACGTGAGCCAAACAATTTGCCTGTTCCAAATGGACACACACTCTGAAAGGCCACACCACAAATTGGCACTGCATTAGCAATAATTAAAAGGAAAAAAAAAACAGATTTCTGTATGCATTCATGCTGAAGAGTCCTGAATGGTGTGTGAACACAGTGTTGACCTGCTCTCTCTGCAGATTCTGGAGCTGGACAGTCTGCTGCTGGGTTTTGAGAGACGTCTGCCCCAGCTGCTGAAAGACGTGTCGATGCTGGAGAGGGAGGATGACGGACAGCTCTATGCAGTTCTCAGCTTGCATGTGATAGAGAACGAACTGATGGACATCAAACAGCTCATTGACAGGCTCAACAGCACCACCCTGGGATACCAACGTCTAACTCATGACACCAGTCAACAGGTAAAATTCACTCAGAATGACAAGCAGCAGCTGTTCGACACTGACATTATTCAAGAGAGTGAGCTCACTTCTAACAATCCCTTTTAAAAAAATCATCACTTGACGTAATTTATCAGATTTCATGCAGCTTCAGCGACCTCCACAACAGACTTATTACAGCTTATTTAATATGTCTGAATAATATTCTCTCTTTGTCATATTTACCTCACATATAGCATCTTTTAACAAAATATTGGGATGTGTGTAGGGCTGCTTCCGGATAGTTGACAATTCAAGTCATTTGTTGAAGCCCCTGACAGTTAGAAGAACAACAACAGACAGAAGCTTAAAAAATACACAGGAATTAAAGGGAATCATAAACATATTTTTATATTAGCTGGTGCACTTATTAAAAAAAATCCTCAGCACCACATGTGCTGTCGGTTAACTGATGAGTGAGGCTGACAGAAGTAGCTGGTAAATAAGCTCCAGCTCTTGTTTGTTATCTGCGTCATTGTACACAGAGCAATGTAACAGCATGACAGGGTGTAAACTTTATAAAGTGAGTCTCTAAATCACCACAAACGACAAAACTAACAGTGTGAGAAGCTGTCACACACCACATCCTAACGCACAGCCCACACAGCAGGTGATGCATTCTTGTTTGCTTTTTGTTTGTGATTTTTTGAGACTGACAGGCTCAGATTGTTAATGTTAGTGTCTAACAACATCATGGAAAGGATCACAACAGTGAGAGACCTTACTTTAAAGAGCAAGGTACGTTTCGGTTGATCAGAAACAGCTGTTTAATTGCCCTCGCCAAACTCCTTTTACAACATCATAAGCTACATTCAAACTTTACAAAAACTAAATAAAACTCAGCTAAAACATCTTGGTTCATCTTTACACCGTACCAACAATCACTAACTCTGAAATAAATCTCAATAAATCCTTAATTCACAGTGTGGATAGTGTCTGCAGCCTCAGGAGAGAAGCCCTACAGGTGCACTGAATTTATAACTTAATTATAGGAAGCACACCTTCAATTTCTCTGATTGTGTTAAAATCTGATATTTTAACATCACAGACGACAAAGAAGATGAAGAAACCATTACAACACAAGTCTAATTGCTAAAGCATACTCATGTAGGCTCATACAGGAATTAAGTGTTGCGCACTGAAAAAAAAAAAAAAAGGATGAATTTCTGAATATGGACTGAGTCTGATTCGACTAAAGAAAACCTTGATCGGGAACAGCCTTAGATGTATGTTCTGCTGCTGTCTCTCAGTTGAAGGACCTGAGAGCACAGATGCAGGAGCTGGAGACGTACGACACCATGCAGGTGGTGAAGAGACAACAGGACAACCAGCGTCTGAAGAGAGACCTGGACCAGTGCAAGAATGGACTTCAACCTACCACCCAACCCACTCAGCCTCCACATGGTATGTTTTTTACCTCTCTTTAACTTCCACTGGAAACCACTAGAGATACTGAATTTGGTTGTGTAGCAGTTGCTTTTTTCTGTGTAGTTCACTCAGATGTGACCAGACTTTACTCTCCAACAAAATTACACTCAGTCAGCATCCATTCTGGTTCTCTGTCCACTGTGTCTGCACCAGAAAGGGCCACTACAACTTTTAGGGACCAATCACCATGATTACATAATTAAGTAATTATCAACCAGTGGAAGCCTCGCTCAGTCAGCTGTACTTACGTTTCCTTTCCCTTCCTAACATTTTTGTCTTTAGTGCTTTTTTTATATTCTAACTATTTTCTCCCCAAGGTAACTGTCCCCATGGCACCTTTGTGAACATTACCGGGCCGAGGGTGTACACAGCAGGAGAGTACCCTGGCTCCTACAAGTATGGAGCCTGGGGTCGGGATCCCAAACCAGAGGCGGGGAAGGAGAGCTGGTACTGGCTGGTAATGCTGACCTCGGGCAACAAATTCTCTAACTACATCCGTCTCTACTCCAGCCTGAGCTCTCTGATTGTTGGGAAGAGCACACCAGGTAAAGAACTCTTGTGTTGTAGTTTTGAATGTTAATGTTAAAAATGTACAACTGGACTTTGCAACACAAAAAGCCCACTGGTTTCTACTGTAGTTGCAAATTTTTAAAAAATGTCCATGTGTACATGTATCAGTGGTGCGTCATAGCTGAAAAATTGTTCACTTTGTGATAAAAGCACCTGATTTGGCAGATGAGTTAATAGATGCATTAGGAACACATATGGATATTGGCCCATCACAAACTTGCCCCTTGGTGGGCATGGCAGCCATTTTTCAAAATGGTAAAACCTTCCTTTTTCATGGTTACCTTGTGAGGCAGCTGGATTCGTGAGACACGAGATCAGATCAGAATCCATCTTTCCAGGCTCCAAGCTATCCGTTTATGTCTGCACCAGAGGTGGTGTGAGTCAATCAGCATCCTAGGAGGAACTACTGGCAGACACGGCATCACTGGCAGCTACGGGCGTGATTTCAGGTGCACCAACTGCAAGAAGCATCCATCCAACTACTCATCGAATAAACAATGGTGGCTTGTGAAGAGGTTTGCGTAGATACTGTGACAGCATCAGCTATATCAGAACTGGGGAGTATTTCTTCATAGAAAGAAGAGCAAAAGACAGCACTGAAGGCTTTGATCGACAGAAAAGATGTTTTTGCTCTTCTTCCGGCCAGCTTCAGTTAAGTGAGTTGATCCAATTGGTTGAAGTTAGCCCATTTTAGACTTGACAGATGGCTCATCGAATCACCTGCCAAGTGTTTTGATGTAAGCTTTTGCTAGTTTCAAATGCTAGCCACAGCTTTGGTGGACATGGAAAGAGGGCAGCGTGGCCAGCATGGAAGTCACTACTGAGGCTGACAGATGGACTGACTGTGGGAAGGTGAAGACAGAAGAAATGTATGAGCCCCACTGGATGAAGATGTACCATCAAAAGAAAGCAGCAAGGTCAATATAGAAGTGCTTCATTTTTTGGTATCTTCACAGAGCCACTCGCTGCTGCTATATGTCATAACAATATCATTAAAGGAGCACATACTACAAATCTTGAACATAAAATTAGCTTTTATGCTGCATGTTGCAGTTGCAGGTGTATGTGGGCTTTAGCCAAAACTTAGTGTGTCAGTGCAACAGTGTGGTGTTTGTTTTTGGACAGTTATGGAGTTTAATACTTATTGGGATCAGTTATTTGCTGGTTTGGGTCTTTTCATGGGATCTGCTGGCAACAAGAAAAATGCTACATCATCAGACCTATCCTTTACAAAAGAATAAGGCACTGAAAATACTATTTTGTTTTCTTTAATATTATCAAACAGTAATACCCACTTATGATTGCATTCACTTCTCTCTTGCTTCTTCTTCTGCTTCTTTTTCTTCTCCTTCTAGGTAATGTTCAGATCCACTCCTCTAACCCAACCACCAACACCATCCAGGGTCCAAATGTTGTGATGTATGGAGAGGCCTTGTACTACAACTGTTACAACAAAGACGCTGTTTGTAGATTCAACCTCACCACCAAAACTATTAGCACCTTACAACTACCCAAAGGCACCAGGTTCACTGCTCAATTTTGTCTTAAATGTTGTTTGAATAGGTGTTGCTGATATCAGAATTAATGCCTTGTCCTTTTTTTTTTTTTTTTTTTTTTTTCAGATATAACTCAAAAGGTAATTTTTGCCACCTTGATGAATGCTACCTGTTCACCGACCTGGACCTGGCGACAGATGAGTCAGGCGTCTGGGTGATCTATACCACTTCTCAAGATTTTGGGAACCTGGTGCTGTCCAAGGTAGACGAGGGTGAACCGCTGACACTCGGCAAAACCTGGAGAACTTCGGTCTACAAGCAGGGGGTGACCAACACCTTCATGGCGTGCGGCGTGCTCTACGCTACCCGGTATATCAGCAAAGACATGGAGGAGATCTTCTATTCGTTTGACACCACGACAGGGCTAGAAAGATTCAACATTGGCATCTTCATCAACAAGATGACTCCCAATATTTATTCCCTGAACTACAGCCCTGTGGACCAGATGTTACATGCCTACTGTGACGCCTACATGGTTTCCTATAAGGTTTTGTTTTCATAAAAGGGAAATGCTGACAACTTTTTCCTTAAAAGCCTGTGTTTAAATGACGGGTCCAGTAATACTGACCAGGCTAGAAACCAAGCAGTGAGGGGGTGTGAAATTACGGTAAATTAATCATAATGTACTTTTGCATTCTACTAATTCCATTAGTATGAAATCAGACTCATGGCATACTGATTACTCTACTGCTTAGTTTATCTTCTTTCTCTTTGACTGTTTTCATGCACTAAGTTCAATTACTTCTATTTTACTGTTCTTCCAACCGATGTTGAACTACCAATAATAAATAAATACAGTAAAAATAAAATAAAGTAGTGTGACTTGAATTATTTAGCAAGCAGGGCTGCCGGAACATACATTCTCGACCGACTGCATGTGAACTTTTTTCTTTTTTTGTGAAAAGATGCTGTATCATTCTAACAATCCAAATGTTCCTACCACAACTGAGCAACAATACTAATACAAAATATTATTCTGCATTGTGTGCAAAGAAAAAAAAACAGGATCCAACTGATATTGGATCTGAAAAAACATGCTGACAATATCCCTAAATGAAAGTCTGGTACAGTGCAGTAATAACTGTACCAGAGCTGGTACACACAGTGACAAATAATAGTAATGATAATTACATAAACAGGCAAGTATTAATTGTATTTACAGCAAACAGAACATGTTTGAACATGTCAGAAAATGTGGCACTTTTTTGCTAAAAACATGATAATAAAATCCAACTATACAGGAAAGAACTGTTCATCTGATCCACTTTACGCTTGACGGATGTATTGCTGGGGACCCAAGGTGGATTTGGACATGGGACAGGTTCAATATTAAAATACTCTGAATAGACAGAAGACCAGGTCTCTCTAAATGTCCTAGTCAATGTCTCTGATCATGACAACAGTGCATCACAAAGATGGTTATGGCTAACAAAACCTTGCCCTCCATCATCTAAAGTGTGGGAGTATTTTACACAACCAAAGACCCAAAGTGGTCCTCTGTAAGTTCTCTAAACTAGAAGTATCTCATCACAGCATGAACACTTCATCCTGGGGTGCTTCGTCGACAGCAAGCCAGCACTGTCGTGTTGTGATGTTGGACTTTTTGTCCCCACCCAAGCATGATATATTAGGATTATTGACACGCAGATAGTTCTGTTAGTAGGACTCACTTAAAACTGATTTTCTAAATCTTTCTTCATCAACCCATGTTAAATGGAATTTCTGCACTGCTGCTGTTATGGTAATGTAATGTTACACCATGCCTCATCTAATGTTGTTATTCAGCTGTTTTATGTTTTATGTTTAACAGCCATGTATCAGAGAGAAAATAGTTTATAACATTACAGACTGTTACAATCAAGTACATAAGTAAAAATCAACAATCAAATAAAAGCACAAAAAGTCCATAATAATAATAATAATAATAATAATATTTTATCAAACACTGAGCATAAAAAATGTTGTGCATACAGTACAAATTACAGCAAGATATTATATATCACTGCAGACGCAGCGTTTGACCGATCTGCACACAATTCGAAAGACTTGATATCTACCATCTAGAGAATGACTGTTTTTATTTTGACTGTATTCCAATGAAGACTTGTGGAAATATAGAGGTTAATTGATTTTGCATATTTTGAAAAATATAGGGTGATGGACTTCTGAATTGACCACAGGTTGCAATGAGGCAAAGTTGTTGCAATTCAGCAGATGTGCTGAAGAAATTTCAGTTCCATAAGACGTACAGCTGATTTTTTGAAGTTTGGATTGTGAAATGTCTATACATTTAGATGTGTTTTAATAGGTCACACACACACTTTAATCAACTATTACCAAAATTTATGCACTGACTGAGTCATGATCCAAGATTTTCATACAAATAAATTAGCCAGTTTTGAGATAGAAAACGTTTTGCATTTGTGGCCCACCCCTAGAGGTCAAACACAATGTGATTTAATATGCTATCTTAGTGAACACTCCTTAACACGTGCCTCCATTTTTAGGTTGGTATTTCATTGCGTTCAAGAGTTACTTCAAATTTTTGAAAATTAGCTCTTTTGACAAAAATTGATCGGTTTGTAAAATCCAAATGGATCAACAAATCAAAATTCCTGTCATAAATTTAAATCAGCAGAGCCTATATATGATGCTGATGACAGCCCTACACTTAGATGGCTCAAAATGCAAATGGAACATTTACACACAAGGTTACTGGAAAATTATTAACAATTTTTTAAAAGATGATACCTTTACCAAAATTGTTAAAACAACCGCAGAGGACATTTTTAAAAACTGAACTTTAGATCCAATTCAAAGATGGGAATTTTTCAAATTTAAATTTAGACAACTGCCAATTAAAAATGGCAATTTTTTAAGAAATTAAAAAATTGAAAGTTGACGAAGAAAAACAGATAATGGAGGAATTACGTAATCTTATCATCTAAGATCCCCTTTAAGAAGATGAACATGTTAGACTTAGGAATCTTCACACCAAAATTGATGGAATATACATAAAGATGGCCAAAGGAGCTTTTACAAGATCAAGAGCTAAATGGCTTGAAGAGGGGAAAAAAGCACCAGCTACTTCTTTTCACTAGAGAAAAGAAATCAAAAAAGCAATAATATCTGTGCTCTTAAAAATAATGATAAGATTAGCACAAACCCATCATAAATAGTGGAACATGTTCACTCTTTCTACAAGAATCTGTAGAAATCCAAATTCCACCCCCTTCATTGTGATAATTTAAAAGACACAATAATCAATGATATTGCCACCATTTCAGAAAAGTACAAACCTTGCTGTGAGAAGGACATCATGGGAGAAGAGATGGCTGAAGGTATTCACTCCATGAAAAAAGAAAATCCCCGGGCATAGATGGGCTCTCAGTAGAATTTTATGTTAATTTTTGGCAATTCATTGAAAAAACATTATTAGAATTGTATAAAAAAAAATGTATAAGCAGAGAAGAACTATCTTAATCAATGAAACAAGGTTTAATTACCCTATTACCCAAACATGATAAAGATACACTCTTAATTGAAACTTGGAGACCAATAACCCTTTTAAAAGTTGATTTTAAAGTACTTTCCCTTGTGTTCGCCAAAAGATTGAAAACAGATTTACACAACATTATTAATGAAATGCAAACTGGTTTCATGTCAGGCCGACATATAAGTAAAAATATAAGATTCATACTTGATTTGTTGGACTTCTCTTAGAAGATGGAACCTGGTGCTCTAATCGTTTTTCTTGATTTCTATAAAGCTTTTGATACAACTGAGAATCAGTTTATCTTCAAAGCAGATTTTGGAGAAAAATTAATTTCCACAATTAAAATATTTTACAGACACAAATAGCAGTGTTCTGTTATACCCCTTTTGTGTGAAAAGCTCCCTGTCTGATGACATCACAGCTTCTCCTCCTTGTCATCTGAGTGCGGGCCTACTCACCTCATTCACCTTTTCAGCATTATTATTTCAGCTTTTCAGTAGTGATAAGTTGTGTTCAGAATTGTCTGTTAGTTGTTGAAGTTCCCTGCCTGAATCACCAGTGGTGTATTGTGTGTTGACCTGTGTGCGTCCCTGAGAATAAGTAAGTACAGAAATATGGTTGGTTTAGTTTCTGTCAAGTGTTGGGAAGATGTACAATGGGTGCCTGTAATGCTAACATTGGCACTTAGCATGCTAGCAGATCGCGCCCGCATGCTAACATTAGCGATTGGCATGCTAGCGGTTAGCACGCTAGCTAACTGGATGCACATCATATGTACCTGTATTGTTTATATGTTTCGGTTAATAATGGAAATGAATGAACCCTCATTTATATTTGTTGTGTTCACAGTCTGTATTCAGTTTATTATGGGTGTAATTTGAGTTATATTCTTGGTGTAGTATGCTAATTTATGCCATAGGTGTGGTGCTGTACTACGTCTCTTAGCTAAATATGTGCTCTGTTGAAGCAATAGTATAACAACAGCTATATTAGTACAGAGGTAATGTCATTGATTTCTGTTTTATTGTTTGTTGCAGACCATACACACATACACACACAGATACACCCAGCTGTACTACAAGCACACTGGAAATAACGAAGTCTTAAAGAGAGAAGAACTGCTTCCTGGGTGTTATTACCAACGCAACCTGAACAACACTCACTATCCAGACCCAGCACTACAGTTTACCTGGTTCTCACCAACACCTTTAATTCTAAAAGATAGTAAATAGATCAGTACGTCAAGGGTGTCCAATATCTCCATTTCTCTTTCTCATCGTGACAGAACTATCATCCTGTTTATTACTAAGCACTCCCAAAATTCAAGGTTTATCTATTTTTAATAGAGAAATAAGAGTTACCCAACCAGCTGATGATGCAGCATTATCCCTCAAAAATAAAAACCAGGTTGAACCTGCATTTCAAATAATAGACAAATTCTCACAAGCATCAGGTCTAAAGTTAAATATCTCAAAATGTGAAATTATGAGTTCACGCAATACAGCTGATAAATCAATCTGTGATATTCCCATCAAAAACTGTGTAAAATACTTAGGTGTTCACATCTCTAAGAACAGTGTTGGGAAAGTTCACTTTCTACATGAACTAGTTCAAAGTTCAGTTCACAGATTTTAAAATGAACCAGTTCAGTTCATAGTTCATAATTCAAAATTTTGAACTAAGTTCACAGTTCCAAAAAAGAACTAGTTCATAGTTCTTTTTTTTTTTCAATATGTTGCTTTGAGCTATTATTTTTCAAAATTATTGCCACAGCCCATATAGAACCACAGACAGCAATTATTTTATCAGTTTTAATGTTGGAGTGTCTTTTGATTATTTATTCGCTTGCACATACCTTGAAAGGCTACCCGGGTGCTCGAGTTCAATGCGCCGTTTCAGGTTTGCTGTTGATGTAACAGTTACAGTTACAACTGATGTGCGGAGTTGCTTTTTGAAACCCGGCGGGCAAAGTTTGCACAAAAATGTAAGATTTTTACCATTGCAATCCTCACCGACCTTCTCATAAAACTGTTTTAAATTATCATACGAAGAGTCTGAGGTAGTGCTGCTGCTACATGTTGCTGTTGTTGTCGCCTCCATGCTGCTTTGTGTTTTGATGATGCATGCGGCGGTGCGACACTGTGGTGGCTGGTGTTGCCAGATTGGGTGTTTTTTCCATTACATATTAAGGCCTGTTTACGGTGTTTTTTAGCCAGGTTTTCACCTGGAAGGCTCTATGGAAATGTGGCACCCTATTTAACGAAGTTAAATTGAATGAACGTGCCGTTCACAGACATCAGAATGAACGCGTTCACAGTAACGTTCATCAGGCAGAAATACTGTACGTTCAGTTCACGTTCGCCCAAAATATGAACAAGTTCATGAACTATCGTTCAGTGAACGTGTTCAGGCACAACACTGTCTAAGAATAACTTGGTCCAAGAAGACTTGAATTTTCCTCCAAAAGTAAAGAAAACCAAAATGATATTAAACGTGGCTCCAAAGAGACTTGTCTATAATAGGTAGAGTTCTGTTAACCAGAGCTGAGGGAGTGTCCAGATTTGTATATCTAGCTCTTTCTTTAGCAGTGAATGATGCCACATGCAAAGAAATCAACAAAATATTCACTGATTTTGTTTGGAATAATAAACATCATCACCTAAAGAAGGATTTTTTTTTTCTTTGAGAAGTTGGACTTTTACAAGTCTGAACTACACATTTAAAGTAAAATGGCTCAAAAAATAATTAGAAATCCCTGAATCTATTTGTTTATTTTATTCATCATAATATTTTCAAACAAGTAGGAATGAAATTTCTCTTATCTTGTAATTTCAACATTACAAAACTACCTCTAAAATTATCTCTGTGTTACCAGCATTCCTGTTGGCATGGAAATTATTTCATGTACATAACTTCTGTCCATATAAAACAATTATCTGGAACAATGAATACATCACTATTAAAAAGAAGTCTATTTATCTTCATAATTGGATTGATACAAACATATTTTTTCTGGAAGATCTGTACGACAACAGTGGGAATATACTGAGTCATGAAAATTTCCTCAGAATTAAAGCATTCCCACTTTCCTTTAAGGAACATAGTTCTCTGAGCAAGGCTATACCCACAGGCCTTCACCAATTAATGAAAACTCAAATTGGAGTTGAGGAGAGAAGAGAATTGAAAATATATCTCAATGGAATATCATTAGAAAGTTCTAAATGCCAAAACAAGAATATAAGACAAATTTTTCAAAACCAAAACAGGGTAACTCCAAGAAGAACATTTTTTTGGAACTCTTTATTTTCAGAGGTGCAATGGAAAATGCTTGGCTTTTGCCCTACAGATTTTGTGTTACTAACAAAATCAAACATTCTGCATAGAATATATCCCTCCAACTTTCTCTTATCCAAATACACTGAGATGGATGCCAACTGCAGTTTCTGCAATAATGACACTGAAACACTGGTACATTTATTTTTATGAACGCTATTATTCCATCAAACTTTGGTCAAACTGGGAGGAATTTATACTATGCAGAATCAAGGGACAAATTAAGATTAAATGTAAGAATGTTGTTACAGGTTTTGATTATAAAGATGTATTCATGAAAAAATTATTAACCTTATGATATTACTGGTTAAATGTATTTATTTGTTAATATTGCTGTTTAATAAAGTTTGAAAAAAAAAATCTAGATCTAATCTAGTTATTCTGTGATGATGTCATAATAGAATGTGATGATGTCATAATAGAATGTGATGATGTCATAAAAGAACTGGTTTCAATTTAAATCTCATCTAGTTAACAGGTTATCCTGTGATGATGTCATAATAGAATGTGATGATGTCATCAAACCATAATCTCTTTGATGATGTCATTAAATCAAACCAACATTTCACATAAACTCTGACTTAAATCGGAATCCATTCTACTTGTACTACAGTTTCAGAATCACACTCTTACTGAAAAAATACAGTTGGATAGAACATAATTGCCATCAAATATGGGATACAGTATTAACCCTGACTTAGTACCCCTATATAGAAATAAAAAGATAAGTAGGTTCAAGATATGCCAACTTATGAAAACCTTGACTATTGCGCGAGAATCTAACAAAAATCTTCGGAAACAAAATCAGGAACTTCAGTTCACGTCACGCACAGTATTCCTATCACATCTGACAGACAACTCTCTACGATCTGAAATCAAGACAGTGCGAGCGCAAAAAAATAATCTTATTACACAGCTAGAATTTAACAAAAGGTGTTTCTTTGAAGAGAAGGAGCAATGGATACAGAAGATCAAAGACCTGACTGAGGAGAAGGAGAAATATGAAAACATAGGTGCTGAGTGGAAAAGAAAATACAGAGACCAGCAAGTGGCCATGGACAGGCAGGAGACAAAGCTACAGCAGAAAATACACATCCTCGAGTTGGAGGCTGAGAAGTCACAGATAGAGATAAGCAATGTGAAAAGGCAACTGGAACGCAAAGAATTTATTATACAAGATCTCAGGGGGAAACTTAACCAAACAGTTGCCAGTGCACAGGCTGCAAAAAAACAGTGTGCTTTCCTTGAGGAACAACTGAAAGAGGCATACAAAAAGCTGGAGGAGGAGAAAACCAAACCTATTAAAGTGCCTCCTAAGGAAAAGGTGCCTGATATAAATTGTGAAAATGAAAATCTTAAGAAGAAAATCACTAAAAAGGAGTTGAGACTAAAAGAGCTGCACCAACTATATAGGAGCGTTTGCAGAAAACTGGAGAAGAAGGATCACATAATAGCTGAAATGGAGAAAGAGGGTGAGGAGGTGACGCTGAGCGATTTAGGGCTGGTGCCTCAAGAGAGATTAGCTGTGATTCCGATATACCAGAATGAAATCAAAGAGCTGAAAACACAAAATAGGTCATTAATTGCAGAGGTTAAAATGTTCCGAAAAGAAGCTGAAAAGTATAAGAGTCTGTATAACGAACTTTTTGACAAGGAATTGTACGTCAGAAAGTTGTATATGAAAGAAAGAGAGAGGCATATGGATTCGATGGAGGTCTCGAAAGAGACTGATTGCATTCAGGTCCCCACCACCTTCAATGTGTTACACAAGCACGGCCACACTGAGGGGCAAACCCTCTTACCCACCTCCAATAATGCCCAGGTGTTGTCTGACCTTAAATCAGTCCACAAACAGCCACCCACTGTAATCAGCCACCCCTATGACCCCAAATCTGTAGGCAAATCCAAGTATACTGTACTGCCACCTATCTGCAGCAAGAAAAAAACTTTCCTGACTGAAACTGAATAAATTTCTTTAAAAGTGGTGGGAGAATTTTTCCCTGCAATAGACCAAAATGACCTCAACAAAAAACAGCACAACAACAATTTAAAATCAGTTCTTTCAGAGCCTTTCTGTGCAGACTTTGCATGTTCTCCTCATGTACATGTGGGTTCTCTCCGGGTGCTCCGGCTTTGTCCCACAGCCCAGTTAAAAAGGTCACCAGTTAAACTGGTCATTCTAAATTGTTCGTAGGAGTGAACATGAGTGTGAATGGTTGTCTGTCTCTATGTGTCAGCCCTGCGATGAACTGGCGACTTCTACAGGGTGTGTCCCGCCTCTTGCCCAGTGTCAGCTGGGATAGGCTCCAGCCCCCAGCGACCCTTCAAGGATAAGCAGTGACAGACAATGAATGAATGAATAAATCAATGACTTCATCTGCTTGATGAGGTGAAATGTGTACAACGCATAAAACATATTTTATCTAATTTGGAGTTCACTGTTTGTGTGTAGCATTGATGCCATCAATGTCTCATTAAAATTTGTTAAACAAGCACCACACCTCAGCAACTGGAAGCTACGCCCCTTCTGACAGGGGACCAAAGGTTTTTTTTTTAATGAAACTTGAAACAGAAGAAGATGATTTTGGTACATGATACAGGGGACCCCATCTCTCATCACCATTGACAGATTTGATGGAGGTCTTGAAAGTGACTGATTGCATTCAGGTCCCCACCACCTTCAATGTGTTACACAAGCACGGCCACACTGAGGGGCAAACCCTCTTACCCACCTCCAATAATGCCCAGGTATTGTCTGACCTTAAATCAGTCCACAAACAGCCACCCACTGTAATCAGCCACCCCTATGACCCCAAATCTGTAGGCAAATCCCAAGTATACTGTCCTGCCACCTATCTGCAGCAAGAAAAAAACTTTCCTGACTGAAACTGAATAAATTTCTTTAAAAGTGGTGGGAGAATTTTTCCCTGCAATAGACCAAAATGACCTCAACAAAAAACAGCACAACAACAATTTAAAATCAGTTCTTTCTGAGCCTTTCTGTGCAGACTTTCCATGTTCTCCTCATGTACATGTGGGTTCTCTCCGGGTGCTCCGGCTTTGTCCCACAGCCCAGTTAAAAAGGTCACCAGTTAAACTGGTCATTCTAAATTGTTCGTAGGAGTGAACATGAGTGTGAATGGTTGTCTGTCTCTATGTGTCAGCCCTGCGATGAACTGGCGACTTCTACAGGGTGTGTCCCGCCTCTTGCCCAGTGTCAGCTGGGATAGGCTCCAGCCCCCAGCGACCCTTCAAGGATAAGCAGTGACAGACAATGAATGAATGAATAAATCAATGACTTCATCTGCTTGATGAGGTGAAATGTGTACAACGCATAAAACATATTTTAACTTGTTTGAGTTCACTGTTTGTGTGTAGCATTGATGCCATCAATGTCTCATTAAAATTTGTTAAACAAGCACCACACCTCAGCAACTGGAAGCTACGCCCCTTCTGACAGGGGACCAAAGGGGTTTTTTTTAATGAAACTTAAAACAGAAGAAGATGATTTTGGTACATGATACAGGGGACCCCATCTCTCATCACCACTGACAGATTTGATGGAGGTCTTGAAAGTGACTGATTGCATTCAGGTCCCCACCACCTTCAATGTGTTACACAAGCACGGCCACACTGAGGGGCAAACCCTCTTACCCACCTCCAATAATGCCCAGGTATTGTCTGACCTTAAATCAGTCCACAAACAGCCACCCACTGTAATCAGCCACCCCTATGACCCCAAATCTGTAGGCAAATCCAAGTATACTGTCCTGCCACGTATCTGCAGCAAGAAAAAAACTTTCCTGACTGAAACTGAATAAATTTCTTTAAAAGTGGTGGGAGAATTTTTCCCTGCAATAGACCAAAATGACCTCAACAAAAAACAGCACAACAACAATTTAAAATCAGTTCTTTCAGAGCCTTTCTGTGCAGACTTTGCATGTTCTCCTCATGTACATGTGGGTTCTCTCCGGGTGCTCCGGCTTTGTCCCACAGCCCAGTTAAAAAGGTCACCAGTTAAACTGGTCATTCTAAATTGTTCGTAGGAGTGAACATGAGTGTGAAAGGTTGTCTGTCTCTATGTGTCAGCCCTGCGATGAACTGGCGACTTCTACAGGGTGTGTCCCGCCTCTTGCCCAGTGTCAGCTGGGATAGGCTCCAGCCCCCAGCGACCCTTCAAGGATAAGCAGTGACAGACAATGAATGAATGAATAAATCAATGACTTCATCTGCTTGATGAGGTGAAATGTGTACAACGCATAAAACATATTTTAACTTGTTTGAGTTCACTGTTTGTGTGTAGCATTGATGCCATCAATGTCTCATTAAAATTTGTTAAACAAGCACCACACCTCAGCAACTGGAAGCTACGCCCCTTCTGACAGGGGACCAAAGGGGTTTTTTTTAATGAAACTTGAAACAGAAGAAGATGATTTTGGTACATGATACAGGGGACCCCATCTCTCATCACCATTGACAGATTTGATGGAGGTCTTGAAAGTGACTGATTCCATTCAGGTCCCCACCACCTTCAATGTGTTACACAAGCACGGCCACACTGAGGGGCAAACCCTCTTACCCACCTCCAATAATGCCCAGGTATTGTCTGACCTTAAATCAGTCCACAAACAGCCACCCACTGTAATCAGCCACCCCTATGACCCCAAATCTGTAGGCAAATCCAAGTATACTGTACTGCCACCTATCTGCAGCAAGAAAAAAACTTTCCTGACTGAAACTGAATAAATTTCTTTAAAAGTGGTGGGAGAATTTTTCCCTGCAATAGACCAAAATGACCTCAACAAAAAACAGCACAACAACAATTTAAAATCAGTTCTTTCTGAGCCTTTCTGTGCAGACATTGCATGTTCTCCTCATGTACATGTGGGTTCTCTCCGGGTGCTCCGGCTTTGTCCCACAGCCCAGTTAAAAAGGTCACCAGTTAAACTGGTCATTCTAAATTGTTCGTAGGAGTGAACATGAGTGTGAATGGTTGTCTGTCTCTATGTGTCAGCCCTGCGATGAACTGGCGACTTCTACAGGGTGTGTCCCGCCTCTTGCCCAGTGTCAGCTGGGATAGGCTCCAGCCCCCAGCGACCCTTCAAGGATAAGCAGTGACACACAATGAATGAATGAATAAATCAATGACTTCATCTGCTTGATGAGGTGAAATGTGTACAACGCATAAAACATATTTTAACTTGTTTGAGTTCACTGTTTGTGTGTAGCATTGATGCCATCAATGTCTCATTAAAATATGTTAAACAAGGGTGGCATCTCTCCATTAAATAATAAGAATCTCAAAAAAACACAAGAAATTTATTTTGTCACAATAGAAGTGAGAGCTGTGAAAACTAAGGTTAGAGCTGCTCACTATATATTGAAAACAGGATTTAAAATGATCTGACACCCAACTCCACATGAAGTCTTTATTTCTACTTGTTACTTGATCAGTACATGGACAGAGACAGCTTACTTTGTATATGTATATATATATATATAATATATTTAAACTTTACAGTACACATCAGAATGACAAAGCAGGTAAGAGTCCTTCTACTGTTGCGAATAGAAACAACCTCATAGGGAGGACTCCCACTATATGAGACAATCCAAACAAGAAAAAAAGAATTTATTGCTCAATACAAATCAATCATAATGGCAGTAAGAAGAAGAATAGTAGTAATACACATTAACCAATGTTATTATATTAAGATGAGGTTAACACCTTATTGTTGCCCATAAAAAAGAGAAACTCCAAAGGAAGAAGAACAGAAATACATTTTCTTCACAATACAGCAGTGTTAGAGTGTTTGGTTTGGGTAACCTGCTCTATAAATAAAAAGTATCTACAAGTGCAAGGAGGACCAAGGTCTATACAAATTGATCCAATGCCAGCTTACTGTGTACTTTCACAAATCGCTACAGAACTTCACTATTTATAGACCTTGAAGAGGAGCAGAAAGGAGCTGAGTTTTCATGTACAGGGATAAATGTCAAAGATGTGGGGTGGGGATAGAAGTGCAAACCATGATGAGGGATCCAGAGAGGCATAGGTTGACAATACTGTACAGCACTTCAAAAAGGGACAAAATACATTCAGGAACCCCCCTGGCAGTTTGGGTAGAAGTTGTGTAGGAGGAGACCAAAGTTTAGATGGCAGAATAGCTTAGTGAAGAGAGAAAATACTAAAAAAGATGATCATATACCAACTCCGCTACATGCAAACTTCAGTGTTCATGAAATTGATCCACGAGGTTCTGAGAGGAGTGATTGAGATGACTGAGCTGACTCTCTCATATATTCTCATACTCTCTAACTACATTTACTGAATATTCAAACAATTCAACAATAATCTCTCCAGCTTCAACAAAACACATTCTTTTTCCTTTAACATTCATTTGCAATCTCTCTCTCTCTGTCTTGCTAATAATCCCTTCTCTTCTCATTTGCATAAAAATGGCGTATTCTCTATCAATCCGCTGCTCTCCTGGGCCCCCTGGAGCTCAGACTAACACAACTAACGCTACTAACATTTTAAAAAGTGACTTCAGCTGATAGCCCTTTAGGGTGCGACTGGGTTTGCCTGTGAGAGCCGGGGCACCTTGTGATTTTTTTAGGGGGAGGGGGTTATTTTTAAGGTAGCTGGGGGTTGCCCTACATTCCGAGCTTGGCGCCCAATGGCTCCAAAAAAGCCCCGTCCCTTACAGGCTACCGCAGGGAAGCGCACACCTCAGCAATTGGAAGCTACGCCCCTTCTGACAGGGGACCAAAGGGGTTTTTTTTAAATGAAACTTGAAACAGAAGAAGATGATTTTGGTACATGAATACTGTACATTACTAAAGCCAAAAACAGGGGACCCCATCTCTCATCACCATTGACAGAGTGCTCCAGTATTAAAGCAGATAACAGCACACAGCTTCACTGGTCTAAAACTATATACATGTATCACAGCACATCAAAACACACACTGACCTAATAGCAGTGAATTCATTCTAATGTGAGAATTTGGCGTAGTTATGTTTTCTTCTCATTGGCTCATTTCCCTTAAAATGCACAGCCCACAAAGGTTTCATTTGAGACAATGTGTGTACATAGGTGTATATGTGTGATTGTGGATACGTGTGTGTGTGTGTGTATGTGCATGCTTTGGTATATCCACGGTGAGGGGCTGGGCACTGTAAGGGAAGGCTGCTGCGAGTTCTTTGGTGGTGACCTGGAAAGAGACTTTCTTGGGTCAGCCTGGTCCTGCCTCGGTCCCCTGGTCTGGTTTGGTTTGGGTCAGAGTGTGATTGTCATGTTAGAGACCACAAAGAGCCGACTAGGGCGAGAACCATGTCCATGCACAGGAGTTACAGACGGTGGTTGCATCCATGGCTCTGTTTAACTAGCCACATGTAAAGTGCTACTGAAGAATGCCATAATACTAGATACTACTCAGATACTAGAATGCCCTAAGATTACTTCTACATTCACATGCATATACATGTTAATAAATACTTTTTCTAGTCTGTATTCATGTAGTGGATTGTCTTATAAATATGAGATGACACAGCTTAAAGCTGCACACAGCAACATTGCACTAATGTGGCTCCAAATGGCACCAATAAGGGGAAATTTAAATAGTATAGTAGTCAATAATGGCACATCAGTACATTGGTTATGGTCACCAGACTGGCCTGATACAGAATCACACATAATAATGTGGTTTTGATTAATGTCTGTCTAGAAAGAGATGTGACATAACAAGTGATTAGGCTGTAAGAATCAGTCCTGATTACTGTCAATAGGATATTCTTCTATATTTCACCTCTATTTTGCAATCCAAGCTCATACAAATAGAATAGTATTTCTCTTTTGGGCCTAACTTTATTCCTCAGTTTACATGCTACATACAAACATTATACATGAAACTAAATAGCTCATAATGGTGCATTTTCCATGGGGTGAATTTTGGGGTGAAACAAATAGGTGAATTTTCAAACATATAAACCCCCTCACACACACCAAAAAAAAAAAGGAGGGGTGAGTGAGACTTTATAGTGACTAACCACAAATATGTTGCACCCCAAATTAGACAAGATTTGGATGAAAGATTTTCAAGATATACTAACTCTAAAGTTTGACCTGATGGTGGCGCTGCAGGAAAGGTCACATCATCACCAAAACCAATAGGGTTCATACTCTTGTGGTCATTAATGTTGTCAGTAAATTTGACAGGATTTTTGAGAAGATTGACCCCAAGGGTAAAATGTGTTAGTAATATTTGAGGATAATAGTAGGGTTAAGTGCTTCATAGCAACTTTGCTGCCAGATTGGCTACATTGGTTTGTATATTTATAGGAATCATTTTATGATCCTAAACAAAACATGGAATCTAATGGCTCAAAAATGTGTTACAGATTGTCATCTTGCTCAAAATCAAGATTATTCAGACAAATTATACTTTGTTCACATCATTTACAGATTATTATCGTAAAAGCGCTAAAAACAGATGAAGCTGCACATTTGTGTCAGCCAAGCTCCCTGGTGGTGTAGTGGCTAGGTTTCAGTATGCTTAGGACTGCCGCCTAGATTTTCGTCCTGTCAGAGTGCAATAAGAGTTCATAGACTCCAGCCTCTGATTGTGTCTCAGATACGGTGACAGTCCTGAACAGACAGACTCATCTTTTATTACGATTGATTTTTATGAAGCTGGATTTTTAATAGTTTTCTGGAAAAGTGTGTACAATGATAATATAGGTGAATCCATGAATAACAGGGCCACCTGCTCCAATCAGTGTTCTCACTCTTTTGCATTCTAAGTGCAGTTTACAAGTGCAGCTTTAAATCAGCATGGTGTACTCTAGCTATGCTCGTAGACTAAAAAAACGCTAACAAAACTTCTCTAACTAAAGGTTCGCGTGGCTACAATAAGCAGTGTTCTGCTAGCTATCAAATTCTGGACGCACTCCCTCTGATGCTCACCTGTCACTCATGGAGAGAAATCGCCATTTTGTACAGCAGAGAGAGAGATGCTCACATTTTCCAACAAAAGAATAAACTGTTTGCAAAATACTACTGTATAATTCTTTTTCATTATGCTAGCTCCTAAAAAAAAAATCAGTTTTCCTTGCAATATCCTGCACGTTCACCAGTTCCCGTGTCACATTGTTAACAGCAGCTCACATATTGCAGTGTAGGTTGTTGACAGACAAGGTTACCTTCTTTTTTGTTGGGGGATGGGGGGATGGGTGGAGGGGATGGGGGGCAGGCAAAGAATGAGGAGACACTTAGCAAACACAAGAATGACACTTACAAAACAAAAACAGTTGGCTAAATCTTTAAGTGTTGGGTGATGGGTGTGGTCGGGGATTTTAGTAGCAATGCATATGGTATTTTACAGTGAAGGAGGGAAGAAGATGGTAGACAAAGGGATCTGGAGGAGATAGACGAAGACAGAGAGAGCTGTCCCCACCTTATTCATGAACTTTCCTTCCTGTCTCCCTGCCCTCATTTCCTCTTTGCTGTTATTCCATTCCGTCTCTCTCTTTTCATCCCTCTACACCCTCCCTCCCTCATTCTATGGCTGGCTGACTCCTCAGCAGGACACCTCCATGGTGTGGGTGACCGTGCCAACTCCCTCGGTGCTGTCGGAATGGGTGCAGGCCCGAGAGCGGGACCCGTCCATGGAGCTGGCGCTGGTCAGGGAGGCTGTCCTGGAGCGAGCCAGGCGGGTCATACTGGCAGAGGGCACTGGGAGGAATGGGGTGGATGGGGTAGGGAGAACAAGAGTTCAGTGTTACTTTTTGTCAAAAAACAAACAAACAAACAAACAAAAAAAACTGTGTGTTAAGATGATGTTGGGGGGATGTGGGGAGTACATGCTAATGTGAAAAACTGAACAATATCCCTTTTTGTAGCTGGTGAGAAAAGGCAGCTGAGTGGCTCCCACAACAGCCATGGATGGTTGGGGTTATTCATTAAAGCTGTTAAAGGGATAGTTCAGATTTTTGAAGTTGGGTTGTAAGAGGTTCTTATCCATAGTCAGTGTA
Source organism: Lutjanus erythropterus (assembly GCF_056507025.1). Taxonomy (NCBI): domain Eukaryota; kingdom Metazoa; phylum Chordata; class Actinopteri; order Lutjaniformes; family Lutjanidae; genus Lutjanus; species Lutjanus erythropterus. The sequence goes on from NC_139329.1 coordinate 12,255,311, forward strand.
TTACCTGCAGTAAATGATGGTCAGCACGCACTCAGTTTTGAGAAACAGCAGGAGCTTAGGAACCTAAACAATGTACTGCTATTGACAGGGTCAGCAGCATAATGTATTTTAGCCACAGCTTTTTTTTCCCCACAGCAGTACATTACTTAGCTTTTTACATTAGTGCTCCTGCTGCCTCTCCGCATAGGGATCATCCCTACTGCCATCTAATTTTATAACACACTGACTATGGATAAGTACTACCTACAAGCACACTTGAAAAAAATCAAAACTGTCCCTTTAATGCATGCACCGTAAAGTGTATACACAGAGACACAAGGAGGAACTCTGGGCTTTGGGGTTGTGTTTTATAAAGTTCAATTATCCAATGAGAGTAGAACTTCATTATTTCATTATATCATTATAAATTTGTGTTAAATTGTTAAGCATTAATCAATTAATTAACCATATTTGAACAAGTGAGTGTGTGGGCCTTCAGTTGAAGATGTTGTTGTTGACCCATCAAACTGTACATACAGTATAGGTCTATATTCATTTTCCCTTTAGCTCCTGAGAGAGATATGAGGCTCTTAAGCTGCTAAATGGTCAACTATATTCACCAGCTAGTCTTTATTTTGTCAGTTACTTGGTTGCTGGTTGGTGATGACTGGAGCATAATTCTCTGCAGGTCCATTACGCACACAGTCATTTGATCAGTTGTTTCTACAGATGTTAAAAAAAAAAAACTGTCACTGTTGGGTGCAAACCTCATATCTCTAGCTTGTTTTCACAAATCACTGCTACAGGTCACCTTGTATGTCTGTCTGTGTGTTTTACAAATATTTAACCATTTTAAAGTATTAAAAAGAGATACTAACTTTGACTAAGAAACCTTCAATTAGTTTAAAACACTGTCTTTATTTCATTTCCTGAAAAGTAACCGTTTTGGACATAAAAGACGGCGACAACACACATTTTGATTAGTGCAATTTTAAAGAGCTGATAACTTCAGTTTTTATTATGGGCTTTAGCAGTAATAAAACTCAAGAAGACATTTAAGCCCAGAGCCAGAAAGGATCATTTTGAGTCTCAAAGGTACACCCTTTAGTGTTGCATATTATGCTTATGCAGGTTCAGCAGTTAAACACAATAAGTGCATCACCCTCAGGACAATTTAACTTTTTAGTCTGTGTTCAGTCAGCAGGTTATGTTGTTTCTTTAGCTTCTCATTTGATTACAGGAACTTCATTTGGTGTATTAGTTTAAAGCCTAAACTATTACCTCTTTGATGATGGTAGTATTTAAAGACATCTGTTGCAAAGTTAGTCCAAAAGGCTTTGCTCAAAGCTAGCTGAAGGCCATGCAAAGAGCAGTACTGGAGATGCAATGGCAAAGGAATGGGAGAAGGGGAAGTGAGGGCAGTATATTTTTCCGTGAGAGGAAAAATTATTTTTGGTAAAACAAATATGGGTTTTAATGTAAAAAAATAATATTTTAACAAAAAAAAAAAAACATCAGAAATGACAACAAAAGTAAAGGTTATTTCATAACAGCCTAAAATATTGTATTCATAACCAAATCAAATTAAAATAAATTTCAAAATGCCAATGTCATCAAACAGGGCAGCAATAAGAGGTCAGAGCTGGACGGGGAGGAGGAAGTACCTGGCCCTCCACTCAACCTCCGATCCTTCACATAAGCGACTGAGAGAACGGGGCAAGGGAGACAGAGGGCAAGATTAACACAGCTCGTGTCCCTCCGCATGAAATACATGATATCACAACACACTGAGACATTACTACAACATTACTGCTGAAAGAACATACGGTCCCACTTTATCTACTGTTCACTAACAAGCTGTTCTTTGTATCAAATTAGACAAAAATAGAAATAATATCTTCTTTATTAGACAGAAGTTACACCCTAATTAGCCAGCCTTAATTAGATGGTATTTGACCCTTATTTAGACCCTTAATAAACTTAATTGGAGGGCAATTTCGGACACATTCCAAAAGACCTGTTCTGTAAACTAAAGTCTATTATTCCCATCTGTTGACACTTATTAAACTTTATTAGAGGGTAATTAGGGACACATTACAACAGAAATGTTCTGCAAACTAAATCACATAGCTACTACTGTAATATGTCCCAAATTACCCTCTAATGAAGTCTAGTAAGTGTCTAACAGTGGGAAGTCATACACTTTAGTTTACATTACAGTTCTGTTGTAATGTGTTCCTACTTACTTTCTATAAAAGTCTAATAACAATTTGTTGCATATTATTAATGTACTGTAAAATTAAGTGTGTCCTAACTTTTTGTAAGAAATTGCCACAAAGACAAAGACATAAACTTACATGTAAAATCACACTCACTTACTAACGACAGTCTTTTTTTATGGATACTTACTGTAGCCCATTCCCTGCAGGAAATACTTGAAGGCTTCGGTCAGTTTGCCAGGCTGAAAAACAACACATCAGAATTTTCATTTCACTGAATTTGGAATTAACAGTGTCAATTATGGATTATCTGGATGATTTTTTCATTAAGTGTATGAACAGGCAGCGGGTTGATTGTGCAAGTTGTTACCTGTGTGAGCTGAGGAAGTCCGCCAGAGTCAGCCATCTAACGTGAGGAGAAAGCAACAATTAACCAAACTGCTAATCGCTCACAACTAGAGGAACTACAGCAAATTTAGACATGATTTTATTGGTTAGTCTGTTTGTTTTTCTGTCAGTACATCTTAATTCATGTAAATTTAATATTGTACAAGTTGAATATTTCAAGTTTGGGTGTCCCAGCTTCCCAGGTGATGAAAATGTGGACATAACTGTAACATCTCCTGTTTCAGACTGCCTGGAGACCTTTCTTACATGTCAACTTTTATTTTTTTGTCTGTTTTCAAGTCAGGGTAAAATGCTCCCCCCAAAAATGGGTTATGTATCACAGAATTCAGATTCGTTTTCTTTTGCCTGATATATGACTTCTACTATTACTAAGATTAACTTGTTATTGTAAATTCTCTTTTGTGTCTCTTATTGTCATTTAATTTCTTTGTATGTATATGTATTTTGCTAAATCATGTTTCATAGATTAAAGCTACTATAGGAAACTTTGATATTTTGTTGATTATGGAGGCCGCTGTGGACAAAAAACATAGTATTTCCAGCAAAAATTTGTCTTTTGGCTGCTCCTGTTAAGCATAGACTTTTTATGTTGGATTCCCCTCCTGATGGGAATGCCAATCAGCTGCTTCCAGTTGTTACAAAAACAAAGACTCCTTTTTCCTCTTTTTTGTAACAAGGGGGTAAATGTTTTATTATTATTATTATTAATAATAATATTACATTTTTATTTGATTAGTTTGAATCTCAAAAGTACAGATTTACTGTGTAGGGTATATAAAAAAGAAAAATAAGCTGTTTCTTTCGCTAAAGGTGGACTGAACAATACAGTTTATATGTTGGTATAAAATGTTCACTGAACATTAGTTTTGTGTGAATTAGGAATAAAATCATTATTTTCCGTATGTAAACAGTGTATCTAAAGTGAAATTGTGCTTGCACAGCAAATCAGACTCTTTGTCCAATGATGGACAACACGTTGGTAGGTCAGAGAAGGACAAACCTTGAGGAAGGTGGTGTTTGTTGGGTCCAGTTTGGAGTTGCACTCGACCTTCAGGACAAAAACATCAGATTGAACTCAATAAAGTAAAAAAAAACAAACTGTAGCAACATAAAACATATTAATTTTATGGTCAGGTCTTTGAGAGTAACTGTGGAGTTATTATTAGTTATTTATGTAGTTCATAAATGTGCACAGGGATGTCATTATCTGTGTCTGATCAACCAACAGTATTGTCTGTATCTGTATTCAGACAGATTACGGCAGCGAAAATTAATATATACACCTAAAAACTACACCTTCAAAGCTTCATTTTGACGTAAGTTAGGTTATGGGGTTTTGAAAGAAAATAAGCCAGCAGCTCTGACTCCACTTCCTCCTCCTTGATGTAAGAGTTTCTTTAAGTGATAGCTGGAAACGGTCGCTGTTGGCTGACAGTCCTCTATTGGCCAAACTGTGGTACATGAGCTTCTCTAGTGGTACATGGGGGGATATCAGAAATATTTTCTTAAAAGGAAATAAATGAATTGAAAAATATATAATACTAGCAAAATAATGCAAAACGTCAAATGGAAACACATAAAATATGAGATAACTGAAATGTAAGTTAAAATAAGTTTTGTCTTTCCTGTATTTTTGTTTCAGTATCGACCTGCTACATAGTCTTGACCATGCATGTAGTCGGCACATACATCAGCCATGACCATCAGTAGTTACAAGCTAAACTGTGATGGCAAGATAGTAAGCAGGGGTTAAATGAAGAGACTTAAAATAAAATGCTTCAAAAACACTGAAATTGTGGCTTCATATGGGAACTATTATGAAAAGAAGTGCAGACCAGGAGTATGAATATTTTCATACTGCTGCAAAGTGGACAACAGTGAACTGAGTGTTACTGGTTACTTAAGAAGCACCAGTTAAGTCTCCACAGCACCTGCTACCACTAAACGCCACAAAACAGTTAGGTTGAACTTGGAGAGCTCAGTATTTTCTGAGGTGTGGTATAAAAAAATCTTGAGAAACACTTGCTCTATTGTAAACAGAATGGGCATTTTCTTTATCTTGTGCTACAAAATCATCTACAATGATATAAATGGATTTGAAGAAACTGCACATGCTGTATGAATTATAATGAGAACAATGATCTGTTATTTTATTGATTTGTGCTTTCCCAAATAACTTATTTGGATTCGGGGGCATCCCTAATGGAGGCTGACTATATTAGTCCATGTGTGTGAGTGACCCAGATGCTGCAGTGTGCTGCAGAGATGAGTCACTCCAGCAGGCTGAGAGCACAGCCGCAGCCCAGACACATACACAACTACACACACAGTACACAGATGTGCACAGATACATGACCACTCACCCTTGTGGACACATACAAACACACAAGACAGAGCCAGTGTGATACACACAGAACATAGTTTTGCTCTCTGCTGTATTTAATCTTTAATCCTTCACACGGATTGCCAAATTAGTTTTACTGCCCACATGATGTGTATGGAGACACAACAGAAATACATGTATTCATGTGTTTCTTTTCACAAAATGTTTTCTTCAAAGCTCTTGTAATGAAGATTGTTTTCATGCACTGTTATGTTGTCAGATGATAATTACAAATCACATGCAGATTTGGAAATTTACAACAAAACATGTGCGAATGAGCTGCAAAATATGCAAATATAAGCATCTCTCAGTGTATTCCACTTTCTGCTGCTCGGCTCACTCTGTGTAAAGGAATGCGTCAGAGGAGTGGGGGCAGACGCAGCAGCCTCAGCGGGTCATATCAGCGGATATGAAATATTAACATGACCTCCATCTGTCACATCCAATAAAATAACCTTTGTTTACATCTCTCACTTCCTCCGTCACTCTCCATCTCTCCATCTTCCCCTCTTTCCAAGATGTTTTATAACAACCTTCCCTCCCTCTGTGTCTACCTCCGCCCCATTCTTCCATCTGACAGAGAGCAGTGGTTTGATTTCAAATTGAACATGCGGCAGATTAACTGGTGCAGAAGCAGAAATATCTGGGACACTTTAAACTAGGAAACCCGAGACAGAGCGAGGCCATCTGGCCTCTGGAGAACACACACACATACACACACCTATACTATCAAAGACATGCACGCAAAGACACAGATGGAGAGACAGAGTGAGAACACACACACACTTTGTCCCTGGGGCTGCAGCGAGAGTGAATCAGGTCTATGCTAGCTGACCTGTTTCTGTTTTACTGAATGAGGGCAAACAGTCACTAACTGGATTTACATGCCAAGTACAAAACACTGAACAGGGCAGAGGGGAGGGTTTAACATAGCTTTTACATATTTCTGAGGCACATCTATTTTGAAGTTACCTCAGTGGGAAAGTTCAAGGACCGAGTTAAAGGAGGAAGATAGCTGATGAAACAGAGATACTGCATGATGAGATGAGATGAAACAGATCGATAAAGGGAGGAAAGATGACCGACTCACCACTCCCTCCTCAGCAGGGGCATTGTCTCCCACCACCAGCATCACAGGACACCTGCAAAAACATGCAGAATATTTAGTTCAGAGGTTCCCACTTCTTTATCAGCCAAGAACCCCTTAAAGGAGCAATGTGTAAAAATGGTCTGTCTAAAAAGACTCATGCAGTCCAAATGGCAAGCCATAGACCATATATTAAACAGGTTCAAATCCTATTTAATATACCATGTATGGTTGAAGCTAGTTGTTTCCCCTGCCATCACCTCCCTAGACTCGAGAAAGCTCAGGTAGGCTGCAGGAACAGTGCAGGAGTGCAAGGTTGTCTGCCGATGTAAAAGCTAAGCCCTTTTTCCTGAAAACAAAAGCCTGTTGCTCTGAAAATACACACTGGCAGAGTTGGGGTTCAGTGACTATCTGCCATACTGCCTGCCATATGTTTCTAAAAGATTATTAATGATTTCTCATGAACATACACTACACTGTATCTATAGCGTTGTTGTAGGAGAAACAAGTATATCACGCATGGTCATGTATGATTTAGAACAGTAAATATATTATAGATTTCTACCTTAAAAGATAGACAATATACCCAGGATCCCCTCATGTATATCCCTTTGAATAATTTGACATATTTTTTAGCATTCCTACTTGGTTATGTGAAAAAACAACACAAGAGAATCATATTAAAAATATATTAGACGTGTGTGAGTGTGTTTCACTCTAAGCACACACATAAAATAAAATGCAGATTCTGTGAAATACATCATGTGATCACAAAATATTATTTTGTCTTGCATTAGACGAGTGACCAAGAGAAAATGGCGGCTCAACTGCAGGAGGAAAACTTTGGAACAACATGGACTTCATGACATGTAGAGAAACCTGATGCACTTTTAATGGAAAAGCAATAGCAGGTAAAGGGAACAAGATGTAATTTCAAGTCGTTCTAATCCACAAAAACAGACTGTCATCACTGAAGCAGAAAGATGAATGTGACTCGTTCAAAACATTACTTCAACTACTTCTGCAACACACTTATTAGAGTGAAGGAGACGTTGTGTGAGTGAGTAATGATTGCTAAAAGTCAAATCATAAAATAAATGCAGGTTGTATGGAGCCCTTTTGGCTTGTTTTTGTTTTTTTATGTATCATGACAATTAAAATGAATGAATCTGAAACATTTTCATGGGCCCATTGGCAGTGTGCCACAGACTGGGGGTCTCTGGACCTCTATTTGAGAACCACTAATTTAGACAATTAGCTGGACGTTACTGTGACTGTATCAGAGTTGTGCTTACATTTTGAGTATTAGGGATGAAAAAACTCCAAATATTATACAGTATTTTTAGCTATAAGCAAAAGTTCAAATTTGCGAAGCTTGAACTAGCAAATATTTAGCATTTTCTTCTTGATAACTGAGTTAAACAAGTAATTGATTATCTGCAGACTCACTTCAGGGTCTTGGCATTGATCACCGTCCCACTGCGATTCATCTCCAAGTCCCTCCGACTGAAAGAGATGAGACATTGTGGCTGTTAAAATATGTGTGTTGATGTGTTTAAGTGTGTGTGTGTGTGTGTGTGTGTGTGTGTGTGTGTGTGTGTGTGTGTGTGTGTGTGTGTGTGTGTGAATAGGATATTGCATTTGTCCACCTGTTGTACATGTTCCAGAAAAGCTGCAGGTTGAACTGGTTGATGGTGTTGTTGATCTGTTGCCGGTAGCTCTGCACCAGCTCTGTGTTGTTCATCAGCTCCTCCTGCAGAAACACAAACACACAAACTGGATCAGAACCTTCGTAAAGATGCTACAGTGAATTAATAGTTCATAGGCTGAAGCAAGATTTGTAGTGAAATTCATCAAATAGGGCTTTTCAGGCATTGGATGTTCTAGTAAAATTTTTCCCTGCTTTGTTTTGTCTATTTTTAAAAAGTAGGGGAGACCAGGGGCAATTGTAACTGGGTGCAAATGTAACACACTCAATTCCTCCAGGCAGAAACAAGCTCAGGGGCAATTGCAACACATGATCCAATATATTCACCATGTTTGTCTGTGTTGACATACTTTTCTGTTAGAAATCAAACATATTGAATTAAATGTAAATGTATTTATAACTCAAAAAATTAAAATCTAGTTACTACTAGAGTAGTTGCCCAATCTTTGGTGAAAATAAAAACATTTTTAGATTTTTGCTTTAAATGCATATGATGCCTGACATCTAAAAGAATTTGGTTCATATAAAACTTACAAAAAAACTTATACTTCAGCAGTAATGTAATTACTTTGTGTTATGCTATTATTTGAGATACAGTGGGTTAATGTAACTTATCTTTCAGGGGTACAAATGACCACAGCACCTGTTACAACTGCCCCCACCAAGCAGGCAATTGTAACACTATGACTTCTTGCATTAAATTCAATATTATAGTATTTACCTACCTTAACAGTGAAACCAACTCATTTGTATTATTAATTCATGCATATATATTGTCTGTGGACTATGAAGAAAATTGTAAAAAATGTTAGAATTGTCCCCGGTCTCCCCTACCAGAAAATATAGAAAACTAGAGTAGCAAACAAAAAAAACAGTTACTGTCCAATTTCACTCCTGGACTTTGAAGTTACCTGGCTGAAGAGATGTGGCAGCACAGTATCTGGCAGAGCGCTGGTCAGACCTGAGAGCTGGGAAAAAAAACACAGGGAGACTTTTGTTTATAGGTCTGGATGTGAAAGTGTACGTGTATCCACCCCCCAAAAAAAGCAGCATGGTGTAACAGACAGGTACCTTGGTGGCAGCCCAGTCAATCCAGCCTTTGCCATTGGGGTCGATGTTGAGCAGAACCAAACCCTCCACCAGGTCAGGGAAGATCAGCTGAGAGCAGAGCACACGGTGTCACATGTAAGACTGGTCTTGGATTCTGAGGTAGTGCACTTTGACTTAAAACACACCAGAGGTGTCAAACATATAGCTCACAGGCCAGAAATGGTCCACCATGGGTCCAATCTGGCCAACTGGATGACTTTGCAAAGTGTAAAAAACTGCAGTCATTCATTCCAGACTGGAATACAGTTCTCTGAAAAATGCAACAAGCAGCTAGCTAGCAACATCTAGCAAGAAATGCACCATTATGTTAAATAAATTTGGACTTCATCTTTCAAACAAGTTGTTTAATTAATAATAAAGAAGTAAAATACTGTCATACAGTTCCAAATTAAATGTTCTGTGCATTTGTAGATCCACTGTGATCATGTATATTGCAATGCACATGTAGTGACAGTAGACTGACTGAATGAGGAAAACACAACTGTTCATCATCTGGTGTGTAAATGGGTGGTTCATTAATAATTGCGAACATTTTCAGACCAACCCGAAGTTGGATTGGGTGGTATTTCATTTCCCGTGTGTCATTCATAACTGGGCTTATTCTGAACGGGTTGCGTGTGTACAGTACAGCACAGTACAGAGCAGGAGAATCATCATGTTACTTACAGCAAGCTTGGCCAGAATGTAAGCTCCAGCTCCAACTCCGATCCCAACGATGCTCTTAAATCTAAAAAGATTATTAGCCCATCAGACACAATGTTTTTAGGATAATGAATAGTTCAAATGTGTGCAGGCTACACTGATACCTTGTTACAGAATGGTATTGTTTGCTGCACTGATTGAAATTCATGCCTGTGCAGAGCTCAGCTGAGACTGGTACTGAACGTCCTGGCTAAAATCACATCCTGCTGGCAAGAAACATTTTCATTTGATATTTTCTGCTCTACAAACTACAGAAACTGCTCAGGAATCAAAGATCACAGCCATGAAGCCACACTTGCACATCAGAGCTTCATTCTCTTTTATTTTCTTCATTAACTGACCTGACGTTTTTTCCCCAGGATGATTTTGAATGTGCCAAAAATATCTAATAGTATTGAAGTGAAGAGGGAAAATGAACAGATACCAATGCAAATTTTGTATATAACACAAAGGGGACAGATGTGATAGATTTGTGTTTTTCAAGCGATTAAAAACACATTATTTTTGCCAGCTTGTAGAGTAAAAGCAGGACATGATGTCCCTGCAGATGGCTCTCATTAAAACATTGGCTGAGCCGGCTCTGAGAATAAATGTGTCATTTATAAGCAAAGAGCACCAACCCAAAGTGCTGCACCACAGTGGGCAGCATCCCAGCCAACTGGTCCATAGTAGGGTACTGGTACCTGTGGAGGAAAGGACACGACATTGGGTCATGATTTGCTTCACAATGCTGTGTTTGTGTGTGTGTGTTTGTGTGTGTGTGTGTGTGTGTGATTAGTACAAAGCATTGCATCTGTTTTTTTCTTGTAATCATGATACATTCAAATTATTTATGAATACTTTAAACTGAGTAAATTAAGAAAATCCTAAATTACTCACCTAATCATCATCATCATCATCATCATCATTATTGTCATCATCATCATCATTATTGTCATCATCATCAATAGCCAATCCCCTCATTTTGGCTGGATTGCAGCATTTTGTTCTTCTTTTAGCTAGCTAACAAACAACGCTTTGTTAAGGAACAGAGCAGCTAAAAGTTAACAGTTTACTAAGTTCCCAACAGCACTTAGATTTATTTTTATTTATTAATTTATTTTAATTTGGTTAACCAAGCTCTCCATATTGATTTCCATCTCTGTTTAGTGTGACTGTAAATCACTAAACTTGGATTTACTAAATGGGGATTAGTTGTGAACTGTGCAACAGTGCTCTGCTTAAGTTATGATCTGGTTTTACTCATTTTAAACCTAGCTTTGCTAAAATCTGATTAGGAACAATTTAAGATTAAATTAATCTTTACTGGTGCAACCCAGTGTTTAAATAGTAAAGCATTATTCATTCATTTGTTTATTATTATGAAGTTTATGTCTGGTCATTGGTATTGTATTTTGTGTGTGTGTGTTTTGTACCCCTGTGGCAACTGTGACGCTCCAATCTGCTGTCCCGGGGCGTCGACGTGGCAGACCACAAAGTGCTTGGTGATCTCCTGCATGTCTTCATTGTTGAAGAACGTGTTGAAGCACAGCTTGTCTGCAGGAGAGCAAGGGAGGAGAGGAAATAGGCAGTGGTAGCATGGGGTGAGTGGATAGACAGATAGGGGGTAAGGAGGTGGAAAGAAAGCAAAGGGCAGGGCAATGAGGATAAGAAGGAGAGGATGGAGGGATGACAGCAGAGGAATGTGGTCACATGAAATCTGCATCACACTCAGAGAGGACGCTGAAGGTGGCTGTGGCCATCTGTACAACTGATCCTGTGCCAGAAGGAGAAAGCAAAGACTCCTTCCAAAAAAACTGATGTTGTAAAACCCTCATTCACCTCTAAGTTTAACAGAGAACTGACACTATGAATTACTTTATAAATTCATCAATAATAGTATTTTTTGATAGAGCAAATATGAATAAATACAGACATTGCTCAGTGCTTTCATGGTAATGGCTCGCAATATGCAGCAATAGTATCAGTGTCTGTTCTATCATCTCCGCAAGTGAATCTGGCATGAAAACACACGATAATCTACTATAAATGATATATATGATATAAATGATCTGATTCTGATAAATAATGAAATATGCATCCCATGCTTCACTTTGGGAAACTGTGATGAGTATTTTTGACATTTTTTGTTATTCTATAGCAATTAATGGATTGCTCATGAAAATAACTGCCAGATTAATCAAAAATGAAAATAATTGTTGGAATTGGGAGAAACTAAGAAAGTAAACTAAGGAGGGAGCCTTATTCCAAGCTTTGCCTGAGGGGTGGCACTCACACCTTGAAAACCCCTCCACTCTGGTTGTCCACATAAATATATATACCAGTTTTATTTGTTTGTGTCAATTACAATGTCTATTTTCAGAACACTTTGGAACTTATAAACCTCTAACTTTAAGACTTTTGACTTATAATGATGAGGTGAATCAATGTACTGTACAGAGTTCGATCAACTCATTAAATTAAATTTCTAAAAAATGAAAAAATGATCAGCATAATTGCAGACTTTCCATCTTGCACTATTTGAAAGTTTGAACTCTCCTGAGACCCTAATTTTTTACAGTTAGCAGAAAACATGTGATGGGGGCTTTATTTCACAATAATGACCTGCTCACTGTCCATTATCCACTAATTATATGGTTACCCCCCACCACCACCACCAAAAAAAAAGAAATGGCACATGACACATTTATATTAATTTTTAAATGATTATGTACTGAAAAGAATCAATAATTTGACACAAATATTAATTTTAAAATAAAAACTGATTTAATAATTATTTTATTGTTCTTCCAGAGTCTATGATCAGCAACAGTCTGCAATACAGAAATAACAAACATTAGAATGCTGTAATTGACCAATCAGAATTGAGTATTTACCAAAGCCATGTAATAATAATAAATGTTAAATGTAATAATGTAATAAACATACATGTGACTCAAGAGATGTTGGTGTTTTCAAATTCAGTCATCTTAAATTTTTAAGGCAGCCTGGACACTAACTTAACTTATTTTTACAGAGAAATTAGTGTTGAGAATATGTTTGATTTCATGATCATTAAACTCATTTTTATTACGAGGGACTAATTAGCCTTCTGTTGAAATGTAAATCTCTTGTCTTTCTCAGGAAACAAAAGAGATTGATTTTGTTGGTGACTCACTGAGGATGTATTCCTCTATTTCCTGAACCAGTATAGAAAACTGGGAACATTGCATTCTGAAATAGCTCCATGTATAATAGATGTCAGCTCTCCATTTGCCCTCCTCCCACTGGCTCTGTGGTTGGCCTACTTTCAACGCATGTGTGTCAGACTCGGTGAAATCATGCAGCAGCATTATTTCCTCCTCGGGCTCTGGCTGTTAATTAAACGGACCAATTAGCTTGGTAACTGGGTTAGACATGAAAAGTACGAAGGCGGGAAAAGGTGACCGATTCATCTTCACCACGGCGCTGCATGGCACCCAGCTTCTGGGCTTTTCATGTGCACGAAAATTCGGGTGCTACGTAAGGACAGAGGTGGGAAGGTTCTCTCGCGTTCTCATCAGTACGTGCTGATTCATCGGTCAGTGCTCACAGTCAGCACGCTCCTACCAACTCCATGACCTACTTTCTTCCTCTGCATTTTCTTTCTCTCTCGCTGTTTAAACTTTGCTTTCTATCATCTGTCTCCTTCTCTATACTGCTCCCTCATCTCTGTTCTATTTTTAAATCACCCTGCTTGTCTGTCTTTCTTTCTCTTCTCTCTTCGTCAAATTTTCTATTTTTTCCCACTCCCTGCTGTTCTCTCTTTTCTCTTCTGTGTTTTTAATCAAGGACTGGTGGACCACTGTGCCATCTGCTGATTGGGAGCCATTGTAAATGGAACTATAAACTCCCTACCAAATCCTACTTTCTTTTTAACAGTGTAACGCCTTCCTTCCCTCCCTTTTCCTGCTCCTGTATGACCGTGCGCCACAGTCGAGTGATTTAGTGACTGGCTGTGAATACTAATCGCCTTGCGGTTCTGCTGCAGCAGCCATAAAAAAGGTATAATCTGCTCCAGGGCTGCAAAAATTATTGATTCATCAACTATTAATCGACTATTAAAGTAATTGGCAAGTATTTTGATAACTGCTCAATCACTGCCAGTCATTTTCAAATTCTGTGTGTCAAATTCCAGTTTCTCAAATGTGAATATTTTTAGTCCTTTATGACAGTAAACTGAATATTTCGGGTTTGTGGACAAAACAAGAAACTCAAGGACATCTTGGGCTTTAGAAAACAGCAATCAACATTTTTCTCCATTTTGTGGACCAAACAATTAAGTAAATAATCGACAGATTAATTGATAATTAAAAAGTATTGAGAGTTACTTTATTGCATTCTTTAGTCTATAATATTCCACATAATGTATAGTGCCGTGTGATTTTCTTTCATTTGTTCTTCATTTGTGTATTTTTCTGTATTTATTTGGGATTTATTATGTATGTATTATTTTTATGAATAATCAGCTTAAAAATGTTAGTAAAAAGGAAAGAGGACCACTAACGGGCAGATGCACAGACAACAAAAGCCAGATACCCGCAGTCAGCAGAGCCGTGGCTCAGCTCTACTCCATGACACGCTATCCTCCAAACCCCCACCCTCCCCTGTATCCCACCTCCACCCATCAAGGCAGCGCCGCAGCACCACTGGCCCCGCCCCGCCTCCCTCCGCAGGATGGGGATGTTTTTCTGACCTACATTTCATCAGTGCCCCTCACACGCACCCTCTCACTTGCCTCCTCGTCCCTTCCTCTTTTTCTATTTTCATCGCCGCTCGTCACACTTTAAGACAATTCGCCACCCACCACCCCTCCATTGTTTGTTCTGTTTTCATCTCCTCTGCTGCTCTCTGCAGATCTCTCCTCCCTCTCCTGCACACAAGTTTATATCATTATTTTTCCCTTTATTCAATTATCGACCACTCAGGCTGTATTAAATGCTGACATACAGGACATGTTGTGACTTTGTGGAAAGACATGAGCATCCTGACAGTCAACACTCAGCTTTTAGACGTCAAACATAAACCTTGAGGTATTTTTGGGTACCATTACCATTATTATCATTATCAATACCTGTATCTGTTCAACTAACAAAATTATTGGGTTCTGTATCTGTATTTGAAGACTGGAAGTGGGCCTGGTTTATTTCAGAAGTCTGTTCAATGTCAAAATTGCATTTGTGCACTTGTGTAAATTTAACTTCTGAGTCTGTTTATTGTTTGTTGTATATATCGTATATTTTTAATATTTCCCTTTGTTTATATTATATTTCCTCTGGTTTAAGTTGCTCATGTATTTTTATTTATTTTCCTCTTGTTTATATTGCTTGTTTACTTATTATTTATTGTTTTTATTGGTGATTCTTTCTATTTTTGCTATCTGTAATACAGCAGATTTCCCCATAGGGAGACTCATAAAAGATTATCTTGCCTTAAATTGGGCAAATGTTTTATTCTCTAATCTAATATTCATCGGCTGTAATACCATCAAAGCATCAAGGTGATTTAATATGGGCATATAACTAATTATGAAATATATTTCCACATCCACATTGAAAACACATGGTGAGCTATAAAAAATATCCATTGCAATGATGCTGTGTTTATGTTTGTTGATGTGTTAATCTTACTGCAGTTATAATATCTTGAAATAAAATTATAATACTAAAATTAAGTACTTGTGCACAACTGCACCCTTAAAAAAGGGTAACTTTAACATTACTGCATTACATTTTGCAAACAATGTTTTTGCAAATGATAACAGGCATATTCAGATAGAAGAAATATGTTTCCATTCCATTATTTGTGCTTTCCCAAATAATTTTTTTGTAGTTGAGTTGTTATGATGAGAAATCCACGACTTAAAATCTCATTGATTTTATAACATCAGTTTTAACACTTTAGGTACAAGAAACTTCAACACAAAACACAGATGACTCATTTATCATATCAGTACAGTGTTGACACTGGTGACATGGACCTCTTACTAGAGATGATAACAAATGTGTGTGTGTGTGTGTGTGTGTGTGTGTGTGTGTGTGTGTGTGTGTGTGTGCGTGTGTGCAGGTGGTAAGGAGTGATGTGGCATGGAGGCCAATTATCACCTCTGATAAGTGCAGAAACACCTTACTGACAAGTCTGAAACATCTGTCAAGCCACACACACACACATCTTTGGAGTATACTCACGGTTCAGTCCCACATCGTGGTAGGTGAGGATGGCAGGCTTGTTTCCTTTGGGTGCCCCGCGGATCACCACATGCAGCATCCCATAAGGGGTCTCAATGTCATGTTCCTGTGAAACACACAAACACACTCTCACTTACCTAGTGGTTCAAACACACACACCTGAATCCTCCCCGAGAAAAAAACGATCAAGGATCCATAATCTTAAGTGTGTCACATGGTGAGACATGACACATTGATGCGTCATAAACACCACGACTCATTATTTAACCTGCTTTTTATTGAACTTCAGTCAAACACTCCTCCGCCATTAACAGCCAATCTGTGCAGGATTGTTCCTCATTAATCACCATGTTACAGCTGGCAGCAGTGTGACAGACGTGCAGGGGCTCAGTTAGAGAGCAAGGAGGTCTTTCATTAGCGTAAGCTACGACCACAGAGAATCCTGACAGGAAATTATTGACTAAGCATGTTATACTCAGCAATAATTCAGTAAATGGCTTCAAAGGATGCAGAATTTTCATGGCAAAAAAGGAAACCAAGAAATAAGAATATAGAGAGGAGTGAGGTTTGGGAGAAATCACAATTGGACAGACACTAACAAAAAGCCTAACATGAGGGAGATTTTTAATGGAAGGTCAAAATTGGGTATTAGGCTTCTTATATCACAATTTCTTACAACATAAAACACTTGGACATTAATTTAAATTTAGCACTTAGAACACACACACACACACACAAACAAACAGTATGTTGCTTTGGTTTTCCAATCATTTAAAAATTATTTGGCACAAAATAAAAGTTAAGATCTCAAGTGGCTCCAAACATTTGATGTGCATCCAAACCTCTCTTGTTATGACCCACATTTTGTAATCATCTGCTGGTCAGAGCAGCTAAACTCAAAATGGAGGTGGGAGATATGTGATACCACGAGCTGCGCAATGTAGACACACACACACACACACACACACACACACACACACAGACACACACACACACACACACACACACACAGCAGAGTGGTGTTTTGGGATTATTATGCCTGCCTTTAAAAGCCTTTACTGATGCTGCCGACTCTAATATTTACGTAGCCGTTAAAACCAAACAAACATAGATCTGATACACACTGATACACCATCATCACTGTCCTCCCCTCAGCATGTTTTCACACCTGAAGCTATTCAGAGACACTGACTGAAAATCCTCTGTCAACCTGCAACTGTCAATCTCAACAGCAGCTATTTGTGTTACGCATTCACTATGGAGTGATTTAAATAGCTCCCAATGACTCACAGCACAGACACAAACAGCACTTTTGGATGCGACTAACAACTCAAATTCTGCATAATCCTCCCTTGCAGCCGATAGTCATGCAGTGATGAGTTAATCCAGCCAGATTATCTCTCTATTATTTCAGCATCAACATCGGTGTTATCTCCAATCAGCATTCTAATTTGAGGCAGTTACAGCATCAGAGGGTTTGTCCGCAATCTGCTTTCAGTGACCAGACGCTGGTGAATATAAGGGGACATTTCATAAACACACAAGTTCCTGATGACCTTCAGATGTCCAGGAGAAAAAACACACTTGACAATATTTACAACATCTCTTATCCAGCTTTCAAAATAAGATGATTGATGCTCCACAGTAACATGTTTAATTTGATTTAAATTTAAAAGTGGGCTCAAAAAGGAGCGAAAAAAATCTCTGCTACATCACAAGGAAACTGAATCAAAAAGTCATTGCGTTAATTTTCTTTCTTCACAAACACACCTTCACTCATCTGTTTCAAGGTTGCTAAAATGGATGATACTGCAGAAGGATTAACACGTCAGCTACACACCATGTAAACACACACATGCTCATGTGTTTATCCGCAGAGGTATGCGCATTGGTGCATTGCTATGTTGGCAAGCTTAAGTGTGTCAGTGGGCCACAGTCAAAGAATGACCCATCATTTGACACAGATACTGCAGTTTGTTTTTCTCAGTGCAGAATATAAAGACAAAACATATTCCGTACAGCTGCGAGCAAAACTGTTTCTGAATAATATTACCTTTTATTTTTTCAAAATAAATATATCAAATTTTACATTTAGAGGCAGCACAAGCAGCTCAAAAACCATCAGACAACTGAGCAAAGATAAAGAATTCCAATGTAGTTGACATCAGATCCAAATACAGAATATATAGTTAAATCACTCTCACACACACACACACACACACACACACACACACACACACTCAGGTACATTATGCATCCTTCATCACACACTCACCCCATCCCAGCACTCAGGCATGGCTGCACAGTGATTGTTCTCTCAGCTGATGAGGAAGAAGAAGAGGAAGAGGAGTGTGCAGACAGGCAGACGAGCAACCAGGCCTCTCCTGTTTGAAAGGACTAGGTCCTGGTGAGCACCTGCTGGAGGATGGACAGTTGGATGGGAAGTAGATGCTGCAGGCTGCTGCAGTGTCTTTGTCTGCTCTGTACTGCTCCCACCCAGACTCTTAAGCTCCGAGCTGCAGCCCTCCTCCTCCTCCCCTTCTCCTCACGCTCTATAGACACCCAGTGCAGGGTGTGGGGCAGGCTGCAGACGATTGGCTCAGAGTGCTGCCTCCCCTGCACATGATTGGTCAGCTGTCCCGTCAGTCCTCAGTCTGAAGGCACTCTCTCTCTCATCAGCACCACTGCTCCAGTTTTGATCTGCTTCTGTCTCTCTGATTTCCTCAGCGACCTTGTTACATTCCAGCATTTTGGAGGAAACAAAACAGCTGCTATTCATGAATGAGCTGCTGTGAGGCCAAATAATTTAATAAAATATTAGGAGATCTGTGAGTCTGCAGTTAACCTGCGCATAATATGTTGTGCAGCAGTGACTAAGTGATTATGCAGTGACCACAAGTTTCACTGCCCCGATTGCTTGTAGGCCATCCAGTCAACATCCAGTCCATGAAAGTCAGATCAAACTCTCAAACTAGGCACTGCTGGTCAAATGTGGATCATGATTCTGTCACTACATGACCTATTCTTCCCCTAAAATGTTTGCAGAAAGATATTTTAGTGTCCTGTTTAGCTGTAATACAAAGTAGGTTGCAACTAGGCTGCTGCCATTTTTGCCCTGCTTGGAAATGGAC
Organism: Lutjanus erythropterus; assembly: GCF_056507025.1. Classification (NCBI taxonomy): domain Eukaryota; kingdom Metazoa; phylum Chordata; class Actinopteri; order Lutjaniformes; family Lutjanidae; genus Lutjanus; species Lutjanus erythropterus. The sequence goes on from NC_139329.1 coordinate 12,274,244, forward strand.
CAAGCACCTCTATGTCACGTGTTTTTGTTGATCTGATTGGTTGTAGATCATATTTCTTTGCTCTGACTGGATGTAGGTCCGTCTGATTGCAGGTGTGCATTTTGGTCTGTGCATGTTGACAACATCCCTTCGAAACTGAAAATGAACCAAAACGTTCTAGACCAGAGGTTTTTGGGAGTGGGAGTGAGGCCTCTCAAGGGGGAGGCTCCAAACAATTTCAGAGAAGGCTCAGTGATTAGAAGTAAAAGAATATAACATTAGTTACATTAGCTATCTAACTAGGCATTTTCATGTGGAAAAGTTACATATTATATGTTTAACCTCTTTCAAAACCATTGCTCCATTCTTAAATGTATCTATAATAGCCTTCTTTTAGCCTCAGTTCGATAGAATTATATTCTTGTATCTGTTGTCTGATTTTTATTTTTATCTTGTTTGAGTTTGCAACCTCATTGGGACTTGATTAGACAAAGTTTTAAAAAAGTTTGGATTACTTAAAGATAGGCAAGATAGTGCTTTACAGATCAGCTCGGTGAGCTCTGGTGAGTGTTGGAGTTGTAGATTAATAAGGGCCTCCACACTCACCTTCCTCACTTGCATACTTTGATCAGGAAGAAGAGGACAAGGAGAAATTAGAGCATAATAATCCCATTTTTGAATTGTGAACAATCTTTTTGCCAAAAGACATTCAAACACACACCTTGACCTGCTCGGACATAGATGCATGTGGATAAAACACTGCCTATTGCTGTTTGCTGACGTGATGTGTCAACATGGCCGCCACATTGCTCCATGGAAGCTGTCACTCCTAATGCATAAGGCAGGAAGTTTTCTTATCTAGATGTATACAACGTTTTTAATAAAATGTTTTGTTTGTTTGTTTTTGGCATAGTATCAATCTTAGTTAGAAGCAACCAGGCAACTTTACAACAGTATAATATATATAGAAATCAATTTTTTTGGAGAAACTCCAAAAGCTGAAATTCAGAATGGATTACACTTGATGTTCCCTCAGCACCTTCATTGCATTACAGTGGAAATTGTGACATTCGGAGGGTTAATGTTTCAGCATAGAGCTGATTAGATCGTCCCAGTAAGTGAATCTAATTAGTATATACTCTCACGTTTATGTCTTTAAAAAACGTTTCACAACAGTCAGATGGCTACTATGAACACTAAAGTCATCACATATGAATACCATTGAGCTCACAGAATCTCAGCTTTCCAGTTGTAACCAATTTATGTAATTACAATACCGTTTAGGGACTCCAGATATCTTGAGGTCAGAGGTCAAGGGACCTATTTGAAAATGGCCATGCCAGTTTTTCCCTCGCCAAAACTTAAATTTGGAGCCTTATTTAGCTCCCTTCCCGACAAGCTAACATGACATGGTTGGTACCAATGGATGCTTTAGGTCATTTAGTTTTATTTCAGTATCTTCACTCTAAAATGTTTAAAAATGAGCTCGCTACAGCCTATGAAAGCACTCACATAAACACAGACACACCTGACCAGATGCATGATCCCCTCTCCTCATATGTGAAATGTTACTTTCTGCTACTTGGTTTTGGCATTTGTTTAATTTTAACATCCAAAAACAGCAAGAAAGTCTGGCATTTTCTGCTATCTGAACAGGCCAGAGCCCTGCAGCAAGATGGTGGCAGGAGAGATACATTTTACTAGTCAGATGCAGCATTTGCTGCATAAATCTGTGCTGATGTGCTGCTACAACTCAACACAGTTAAAGATGAGTTGTCAAAAGTATTATAGTGTTTTAGAGCACTCTTTCTTGTCGATATTTTTCAAGAGAGACATGAATAATTAAGACTGGGATACAGAGCTTGTTATTTGAATATGACTGGCTATGTTTCTGACATTTTAAACTATTCTTTGTTTGATTTGATTTTATTGTTGATTTTAATTTGCCTGTGAAGCACTTCATAACACTGTACACTGAATAAAAAGCCAATTCATTTTGGAACAATGAAACAATATAATTATTCTTGTTCATTTAAAGAATTGCAAAAACAATGCACTTCTAAGATGCTGAGGAGGCATATACAGCCAAATCCTCAACTCTGGTCAAAATGTCCAGGAAGTAAAATAAGAGTCAGTATACATTAACACACACTTCACCCTCAAAAAGGACCTTTAAAGTTCCCATGAAATGACTGGTGGAGTGCTGATTACTTATGTGTTTCCAGCTAGTGAGGGACATTGATTGATATTTACAGCAGCTAATAGTGCTGTGCATTACACCCCCCAGAGACCAGTTTAAAGACGGCAAATAGGCTTCAGTACAGAGGAAGTTTTTGTGCCAGGTTTGGGTCCCCGCTACCTGATGTTGATTAACCTAATGCAGTTAGCCTACTTACTTTAGCAACAAGTAAAGATATCTTTCCATCAGGAAACCTCGTTCCCTGATGATCTTGGAGGCTGTGCTCATCCCGGTGGGAGGCTCCTGAGCCTGGTTCTATTGCCTGCTAACAACAGCTAACAGTTAACTCCTTTAGCACCAACTAAGCTAAAACTATTAGTCCATTAAAATAACTTTGTAATTAAATAACAAAGAAAATATAATCCAGTTTCACCGAAATCTGCGAGGCCTGTTCCCCAGAAACACTGCATTCTGCTCCAATGAACAGATGTATTCTTGGTCCATGCTTCACAGTGTCATAAACAAGAAAGCATTACATTGGATGCAAATTTAGTGGACGCCTCAAAGCGCAGGATGAGTCATCAAAGTCAAAACTTTGGAATACCATTAAAAATACCCGAGAATATCTACAAAACCATCATTTGTTGTTGTAAGGCCAGATACCAGTGTACAGCGGCCGTACAGTAAAAGACACGTGATGAAAGCACTTAAACATTCACTTCGACTTTAACATTCAGAATCCCTGGATATCTCCATTTGAAATAAAATATTGATGTTTTCTGAAGGCTGAGAGGCGTACGTGCATATTAACATGACTGTAATGGTGTCAGAGTCACTTTCCTGCAGACTGCAGCACACACATACTTTGTCACTAACACACACACACACCAGAGTCTCGCAGCTCTTTGTCCTGCCTCTTCAACCCCACCTCTCCCCCTTTTCTCTCCATCTATCCCCTTTTCTTTCCCCATCTATCCCCCCTTTCCTGTTGACAGAACGCTCAGCGTGCTGACTCAACTTGAAACGCCACTCTTTGCTTTCTCTCCCTCTCTCTCTGTGACCTTGTCCCCTTTTCTGCCACAGAAGAGATTAACTCTCTCTCTCCCTGCTGACTCTGCATCCCTCCGTCTACTTTAAACATACAATCTCTCCAATGAAGCATTTGACTGCCAGTGATGGGCTAGAGGGGGTTAGAACAAATATTAATATCAGAAAGATAGATTTAACAAAACAGGGCGGGCTGAAGTGTGGATGACAAAGACTGACACTGTAAATTTAATTTCATTACATCAAACTTGCATCAACAGTTGCTACTTCTTGTAGAAACCAAAATTCTTGTGCAAATATGTGAGCTATCTAACCTGCTAAATGACTTTGCAGCACCACAACAGTAAACTACTTAGCTACGTATTATTGAAACATAATGGTCACTTAGCTGTATTATTATCCCAAGTGTACAGATGAGCTACATTATTTTCCAGATTCATGAGCATGAGATTGTGATATACCCACCACCTCAGAAACCACCAGCTAAAGTCAACATTAGCCATGCTACAACTGTTGCTAATTTGCAACTATTGGTAAGCACAAATGAGAGAATACTCAAAAACATTCAAAGCAATACTTGTAGTAGGGGGTCCCTGCTCCATCTCAGATAAGGGGTTCATGGCCTGAGGTTAAATAAGATTGATACCACTATGTCTGCATATATGCAAAACACTGAGCTGCAGCCAGCAGGTGAATAGCTTAGTTTGGCTTAGCATAAAGATTGGAAACAAGGGGAAATAGATGGGGTGACTCTGTCTAAAGCTCAAAAATAGATACATCAACCAACATCTGTACAACTCACAAATTAGATTGCTCATTTGATTTAAACACAAGGAGAAATGTATTAACGAATCCTACGTGTCATGACTTTTTGGAAAACAGCTGTCAGGTGATTTCTTTTGAATTATTTAGACATCTCTTATGTATGCACTATGTATGAATGTTTCTGAGACTGAGGCATGTGGGTATGCTGCAAAAACTGCTAAAATGAACACATGATTAGAGAGTCTTATAACCTTGGATGTCTAGACACATTAGCTGCCATTATGTGCCTCCATTACATTAATGAGGACCATAATTAAAGAATTTATTTCAGTAAATGCAGTAACTGTCAAATATTAAATGCCTCCTGAATTGTCTTTGTATAACCATGCATGGCTAAAATTAAAATGATTTGATCAGGCATTCAAGCGTTGTAATTGTTTTAAGTAAAGCAAATTGTTCCAAATAATTTTCTAATACAGATCCTCAAACCTTGAAGATGAAGATGAAGATGAAGATGAATCATTTCAAGAATCTTTAATGGACACGAATTTGACTGAATTACTCTGGTAGATTTACAGTTTTCAGATTCGGAGCACTGTTTATAGCATCTCCTCTTAATCTTAACTGAAAAGCTGTTGGATTTCAATTCCTCACAGCTTTTACTGATGATGTGTTCAGCTGAAATTGTTCATAAGTTGTTTTACTAACTACCTATGAATGCCCTTGAACAAAAGTTCAGCTGCGTGCTTTGGCACATGCAGCTCTCTGATATAACCAGAAACAATTTCACTTTGATCTTGTGATCTTCTGCAGGATGAGATAATTTTCCTGTCAAGTTCTTATAAATAACCACATGACTGAACCCACAGTCTGAGGTGTCAACACACTGAATATTGCAACTTCCAACATGCAATGATGCTCTGTTTTAGCAAAAGTTTGCCTCATTAATTAAGAGTTTACAGTATCTCTTACATGGAGTATATGCCTTGTCCTTCAAAACAGAAAACAGACTTTCATTGTCTGCAGCAACTTTTACAGTATAGCTAAACACAGATGGTGTCTTCAAAAATGTATTAATTAATTAGTAATAATGACTTCTATAAATGAGAGAGAGGCAGAATCATTTATCTCACTGGCAGCCAACAAGCAGAAACAACACTGCTCTTCAAAGTGTCAGGCTTACGTGTGAAAGAGAGGTGTTTCATGAGAAAGATCTCACGACTGTCTGACGATCAACACATGTCTGACTAAAATAAACCCCCTGTTACATGTGTGAAACTCAACTTAAAAAAATAGTTCACCCAAATATGTTCAATTAATTCAGTCATTCTCTACTCACCCTCATTCCAGTTTGGGGTTGGGTTTATTTTGTTTGCCTGCAAAACACTGCTGTAGTTTCACAGAGAAACAGCAGTGTTTTGTTGACTAAAAAACTAAATCTGACCTTCAAATAGCATGAGGGTGAGTAAATAATGACTGAATTTTCATTTTTAGGTGAACTATTCCTTTAATGAATGTAAAGTGAGTAGAATCTAATGGCATCTAGCAGTGAACCCAGTCTTTAGTTTGTCCATTGTGAGCTACTGTAAAAAAATATATTTTCAGGTGTTTGTACACTAATGAGAACATGAATATTATATACTATTTCTGCCATATTCTGCCCATATAAATTCCCCATAAGTGTTACACACTGTACATTTAACAGTGCTAATGTTCGCTAACCTAAGCGTTGCATTAAAGGTAGTTTGTAAGCCTGTGATGTCATAAAATGACCATTGTACAAAATGTGTCAGTAAAAATAACCTCCAACCTCACAATCACACCTACTGAACTGACATGTAGGAGTTAGGTGTTTATAACCAGCGCATCTTTGGATTCACACACAGGAGAACATGCAAACGACACACAGGCTTCAAAGCCAGGACCTTCTTCCTGCTCTAATGATTCCAACATCCCAGCCACTGTCTCTATTGTCATCTTTGTTATGTTTAGCCCTGTGAAATTGCAGATATCTATCTTCCACCTTGCTCTTTTTCTTGTCTCTGTTGATGCAGGTGAGCATCACTGTTTACCCAGGTGAGTATCAGTGCGAGCAAGCATGAAGAGATGACAACAAGAAAGCTGAACGATAGACAGAAAGGACACAGAAGACGAGACAACTAATAAGAAAAAGTAAGGGAAGAGAAAGAGGCAGGCTCACACATTAGTTCGTACCTTCCAATCCCCCACTGGCATCAGCTGTTCACAGCTCTCCTGCAGAGACAGACAAGCAGAGGTAGAAGACAGAAAGTAAAGAAAAAATTAAAATAGGAAGGAGATAAGTGGTGTGAACTCACACACACACACACACACACACACACACACACACACACACACACACACATATTCCTCACACAGTAAAGGGTGCATCCACTGTTGGAGATGAATGCAGCTAGACTTACAGAAGAGCAGCACAAGCTGTGCACTGTAGGTCCAAACCACAAACACAGAAAAACACAGTTTCCCAGAAGCACCTCAGCGGTACAGTATATTGTATTAAACTGTCTCTGAACGTACACATTAAATTTAGCATTAATAGATCCCCTCATACGCACAAAAATCCAAGATTTTGCTGGTAAAGTTGCACTGTACATATATAAAGGAGGACTCCAGCTATTTACTAGGACCCTGCACCATGTTGGGATATTCCCTCCTACATTTCCCATGTAGTCATATATGTAGTCAGGCCCTTATAAACATCCATGTCTTTAAAATGTCACACCAGCAGTAATGCAGTTCTGTTAAAGGACCAGTGGCATTTAGTGACATCTAGCGGTAAGCTTGCAGATTGCAAAAACCTCTTCTCACTTTCCTCTTTCAAGCGTGCAAGAGGACCTAGTGAAAAAAACGCAAAAGGGCCAGTGTTTGGTTTGTCTGTTCTGACCTACTGTAGAAACATGGCGGGGCAAGATGGCAGCTTCCATGGAAGAGGACTGGGAGAGACTATACTGATTCCCTGGACACCCATACCCAATAAGCCTTGCAGGAAGACCTCCCACTACACTGCCTCTGACTGGCTGTACTTTTCAGTGTTTGCTAAAAGCTATCTTTTACTTAGCTATGTTGCTAACCAATTCTATGAACTTGTCAGGACCGGAGGAGGGGGACTTAGCCACAGCAGCTTGTGTTTCTGTTCCCAGCATTACCCCTTACCTTAACCTCACATGACAGCAAGCTAGCACCTGCAGGGACCACTGGCTATCCAGTTGGGGAAGGAGAGTTGAGCGTGGGCAGGCAGTTCTGGTGAGCGGGCCTTAGCACAAACAGTCAAGCCTAGCAGAGCTACACCTCGCCTTCATTTAGTAAAACGCTCTATGCAAGCCATTTTAAAAAACATTAGATACAATTTATTACATCTTGCAGAGCATTTTGTATTGTTCGTGACTAGAGGTGGATTTTAAAGTAAGAGGAAACGCATTTTTGCAAAGAAACAGACTTTGAGCACAAAAAACAGGAGCTGTCAGGGCTGAGTCGCTCTCCTTCCGATTCTGACTAGTTTGTAGAGCCGGTTCGCATCGTAGCTAGCTAATGAAATGTAAGCATTTAGCAGAATCCTGGACCCCCATGGAGGAGGATAACCAATCAGAGCAAAGTAGGGACAGGCTTTTACAGACTCTGTTAAGAGCCAGGTGGAGTGCTCCTTTATAAGCATTTTGTAGTGAAAAACACACCTGTTATTCCAGTGTATCTCATACTAGAGAAAAAGTAAGGATAATTTACTTCAGTGCAAGTGGGAGACTGGGAACAAATCAGCAGTAAAAAGTGAGGGAGGATGGTGTTTTGTTTTAATACAGGATGAGAGCGAGCACAGCAGCCAGATTCCCCCACAGCAAGCCACCTCAACACTCATCAGCACATGTAAACAAAGATGAGCTGGGGCACACGATCAGGGCACAGAAATATCATTTCATCATGTCATCTGGCCACAGCGACGGACGGAGAATCCCTGCGAGCCAGTCTGACTCCTTCGCTGCCAAAATAAATTTAAACATTCAGAGACGCTGATTGACGACAAGCTGGCTTCAGTAGAAGTGACAGCTGTGCCAGCGCCAGACAAGGTTTCCCAGTATTTTGAACACACTGGATGTCAGGCGAACTGTTTTTGAATACGAGTCCCGAAGAAGACATGTTTTATTTTGCAGCGCTCACTTTTTGAGGGATCTGGTCTCTGGACTCTTCATTTAAGAGATGTGTTGACATAAAACAGGTTTTTTGTCCTTAACTAAATGTTTTTTCATTTTCAACACGACAGTTAAAGGTCATGGATCTTAACCTGTGTTATTTCAGCACATGTCATTTAAAGAGATAGTTCAGATTATTTGAAATGGGGTTGTATGAGGTATTAATCAACCATCAGTGTATTAGCTTGAGTAGGGTGGTCGGTACGGCCTCAGTTTGGAGAGGCAGAGTACTACTAGGTAACACACTGACTTTGGATTAGTACCTCCTTCAACTCCACTTCAAATAGTCCAATCTATCCCTTCAAGAGCATATTCCTGGTCTGCTGCCTTTGTGAAGCTAAAAGCAGAGTGGGAACATCTGCAAATCTGAACAAAAAAAAATTAAGGACATGCACATGAGGTTAGTCAGAACTGTCACACAGATAGTTTCCACAATGCTTCCTTGTTAAACATGCACAAGTAAGATCTTAGTTTATGAGTTTATGTGGGAACTTCTGAAAGTATTTCTGAAAGAAAATATGACAGGATTAAAGATGGATACTGTATGTACACAACGTCAAAAGGAAAAGGGGTGGATTAAGGTAAGGAAAAAACTGTACAAAAAGTCACATTTTAAATGATTAGCAGTGTAGACTGGAAAAGAAAGGACAGGAGTGGCACTCCAAACAAAGTCGGATCAGGGACACACCTAAAGAGAGAGAGAGATATCACTAAAAGCAACAGGACCTGAAGCTGCCCTATGAGGAGAATACTTTAAATGATATTGACTTCTCAAAAACGCTGCTGTAAAGATGCGAGGGGGAAGAAATACAATAAATTGATTTCTCATCTCAACTGAAAGGGCAGCTTCAGTCTCTGTTGATTTCATGCGAATGGATCTGTGTTTTCAGAGGTGACATGTTAGTGACGATAGTACGGTGGTCGGACCAGCAGGTGGCACTCTTCTCTTTCTTATAATTCCCACCCTGCCATACTGCAATGTAGAGGATGTACAGCAGCTGAGCTCAGTGAGATGGAGCATGGACTGTAGGTAGTGACATCTACATGAAATATTTGGCTTGCATCATTTTGGAAAACTGTATCCAGTATAGTGTTAGTGAAGGCCAGGTAATCCTCCAGGCTGTGTATCATGCATAGGGTCTGTGGACCTGGTAGCATTGTGTTGTGCTGCTGCGTTTCTCTGTGTTTCTTCCGTCGCTGATCTCACAGCCTCTGTGTCTGGAGGCTGGTTTTGTGAATGTAGATTTGGCCCAGATTTTAGTCTTTTCAAAAGGATCCCTCCGCTGAAAAGCACAATTACTGTGGCACTAAATTTAATTCATCGGGTCCAGGAGGATCAGAGGACTGACTTGATTAAGTCTGATCCTAGAGATTCTATGAATGGAGATGTCCAAACAGGACAAAAAGACAGACTTGTTTTCTAGCATGTGTGCACGTCTAAGGCTTATTATATGACAAAGTTTACCAAAGGTGGTTATTTTAAAATAAACGTATTACTTATTAACTACTATGACCAGTGTTGAGCAAGGTTAGTAATTAGTTATATTTACTAGTAATTGAATCAGAAGGTAATCAAATTACTTCTACCAATTACTGCATTATAAAAACAAAAAAAGTCACTAGAGAAAGTAATTTTTGCGTTACTTTTAGATTCTCTTACTAATGCACACATATTTAGTGTAGCTGTATTATTTTAGTGACTACTGTCATCTATGTGTAAGCTACACTTTTATTGAATACCGTGTCCATGATTGCAAATCACAGTCAGGATATTTCATATTTTTAGATCATTTTTACTGCTGTACCAGTACCACTGTGCAGGCAGTGTTATTTATTAGCTGTTACCATCAGTTACCAGCAGTCATATTGGTGTAGATACAACTAAATAAAAATTCTGTGCAAGTCTGTAGAGCTTAAAAGATATATTCAGTCGAACTGAATATATTTCGGTGTGATTTTATAAACCCGGAAATCAGTTTCTTGTTTCTTTTTGCTTCATGATTTTGTTCTATTTGATAAGTTTTTAAGTGTCTGCTGTTCCAGATGTTTCTGCTCATTCAGCTCTTCCATGTCGACTGTGTGTGTTTGGCTGATGTTTCTGCTTGTTCTGGTGGTTCTGGTAGTTACCGGGAGGACCCCGCTGGTCCGACGGCGGGTCTGGCGGAGCCAGTGCCGTGCGATGACATGCCAGCGGTGAGTGGGGCGGCTGGGGGGAGGGGGTTGGTTAAGGGGCGCGGGGCTGGCGGGGCATGGTAACCCCCCGGATGCCTCCTCTCCTTTATCCTGCTGTGTTGGGAAGACAGAGCAGCAACATACAGTGAACATAAAAAATCCGGTGCACATCACATGATTCATTTTCTTCTCCATTTCTATGCCAGTGTCGCCAGAAAGGTCAAGCTGAAGATGTATAGCTTTCCTTTGACAGGAGCAGGTTGTGGGCAGAGACATGCTGGATTAGACTGTCCACAAGCAGCTCTCAGCCAGGAGTATGCTACATTCATGTCACGTGGGAAACTAAACTTCATACTGGAAAAGGCTGTGGTAGGTATGTTATTCTCAGGATCTCATACTGAGGTCAGAATGAGCCCCATGCATGAAATTCTGAAAGGAAAGCCTTTTAATTATTTGGATTTTTCCAAATAAAGGAGAAAGATGTAATATATTTACTGTCATACTGTCATTTTAAATGATAAAATGACCATATCATCATGGTCTTCAGAGATTAAGGAAACATGCTAAGTTTCTTCTCGGACAAAAGTGCTACAACCAGCATGTTCTCCTTTGAAATTTTCTTTGTGGTCCAGTACATTTAGAGTTAAATTTAATGTGTAATGTTTTTTATACTATTAATGACTAAAATGAATGATCATCATGTGATCATTACTATTGACTGGAATATTTTGAAATATTTAGATGATTCAAATGCATTATAAGTTTATTTCTTGTTTGAAATAATGAACAAAGCTGATCCACAGGAGAAAAAACCTTCACTCCTGACTCTTGAAGCTTCAAATTAAATTCAGCAACAAATGATGGTTTTACCATCAGGACGTTTCTGTTCTGCCTGTATGAGTTGAATGCAGCATTAGTCCAACATGGCTTGCAGTGAGTCAGTCCAGAGTTTTAACAGTGTTTTGTGCCAGGAGGTAATCACTCAGCAACTGCTCTTAAAGGTCACTAACACACTGTTGCTCACCACCAGAGCTTCAGACTTAAACTGAGTTGGTAAGGGAGAGAAAACTGCAAGGACCTCTCAGCTAAGGTTGTCTTCGACAGAACAATAAAACAGGCGTCCCGTTGAGTCAGGCAAACGTGACCAGATCAATGCAGCAACAGTCAATGGCCTCGATAATTTACAAGCAGCGAGTTGTAATGAGCAGGCCTCATGACCTGTTGCTAGATGATCTGATCAATAGCAGAATTAGTCATTCATATTGATGCACAACATATTGAGGGTGCCTCTAACAAGCCAGAGTCAAAAAACCCTGAGCCGCTGTATCTGCTGGGTGCACTGTTTTATTTCTGACACACTGGCTAACATGTTTAGTTAGTGGCTTTATCTGCTGCCTCACTGATTCCTCCAACAGATATAAGAGGCTTATTAGAAACAGAAGAACACTCCACTCTTGTTTATGGTTACTTCAATATGTTGTTTTCATGCTATTGTGGATAGTAATGATTTTGCTGCCTGTTTGCTTTCCACAACAATAAAGACAGCCTTTACTATTTGATTAAAGGAGAAATATGTGTTCCAAAAATGAGAACTGTGGTCCAAATAGTAGTGACAAGACAAGATTATAACTGGACAATGACAAGCGACGATGAGTCCTCCACTGTAAGCTGATCAGCTGTTTGTAACTATCACTAGTCTGTCATTGTAAAGCCAAGCCCATAATCATGAAAACAAAAGTACACTGCTCTGAAAATATGACTCTGCAGTTGGAGTTCAGTCACTGCCTGCAGACTGCATTAACATAATGCTCAATTTAACCATTATAAATATCTCCTTATTCTAAAAGATTATTGATGATCTCTCATAAACCTTACCCTGCCAGGCAGCTAGATTAGGGAGATCAAGTGACAATCCATCTTTCAAGGGTTCGATTTCTCTGTCTGTGTCCGCACCAAAAGTGGTGCAGCCAATCAGCATACAAGGGGGACTACTGCCAGCTACAGGTGAGGTTTTAAGTGTGACAGTAGTGAGAGACGTCCATGGAAGCAACTCGTTTCGAACAAACAATGGTGGCTCCTGAGGAGATTAGTGTAGATGCTGCAATAACATCAGTTATATCACAACTGGAAAGTATTTCTCCTTCTCATTGAAAAGAGAGCAAAGAACAGCACTGAACAGCATGGATGTTTTCACTCTTCCCCCAATTGGCTTTGGAAAGAGTTTGATTGGTTTAATTTGGCCTGTATTTTATAGACAAGAGGTTCATCCAATCACCTGCCAAATGTTTTTTTTAATTGCCTGCCCTTTTCCAAACAGTTTGTAACGACAACTTCCATCTAACACGTCGGGTTATCATAAACCCAAATGACACTAACTCATTCGGCAAAAATACGGTTTTAATTTTTACAATAATAAACATGAAAGGTCCAGCAAAACTACTATTCATATATGCTTTATAAATAATTTATTAAGCAGTTGTTAAGTGTTTTAAACCAAATAATGTTCACAGCTGCAAGAGTCTTAGGTTACATACATAAGGTTATAATGATCAGTTGCAACTTGGTAACAGCCATTCAAATAATGTTTATAAATGGTTTATAACATGCTGGCTGTAATGTTGTTGTTGTTTAGAAGCTGGTATTTCAACTTAGCATGTTTCCTTAATGTCTCATGACATGTCATGATGATTTTATGTTTTAGTACACTAAATATATTATATATTGCTCCTTTAAACACCCTTTATCTACTTTTTCCTTCCATTCGTGCATAATAATCTGCATGAATGATAAGCAACTCAGCACAAAAAAATGTCTGTTTGCAAAGTTTAAGGAGGAAATCAGTCTTTTTCAGGCATAAATCTGGCCTCTTCAAGTCGCTTTTCAATCAAGTAGATCTGACTCGTCTCCACCATTTCCATCATTCCTGCAACAAGTGACTGTCAAACATTCAAGAGGCCTGGATTCAGCCACAACCTGTTGCTTAGGTAATGGATAAGTGGAGTGGAATAAGTGGCCTTTATGTAACCACCCACTGCCTATTCCCTGGTCTGTTCCCTCTCTATGTCATCCACCGTTCTCTCTGAGCATAAATGAGCTTTCATCTTTTCACAGTGTTGCTATCAAAGAGTCATGGTTGGATGGAGTTCATTAATTTCTTCCTCTGCTGGTAAACAAGCACATTGTCTAATTATAAGTCATCACAGTTAATGAGCACAAACATCTCTGTCTTAATGCACTGAGAGTTTCCGAGTGGTTCGTCCTGCACACACTAATCAGCCTGTGAACACAGAGACAGGAGGACACACACAGTAAATAAACCAGGTGGACTGACCATGTCTGAGTCCACTCCTCGCTGCTCTGGCAGCAGGGGCTTCTCCTCCGTGAACTGCTGCTCCTTCATCCCGGCCATTCTGGACAGCAACCTGCAATCACCATGGCAACACAGACAAAAACACACACGCACGCTATCATTTCATCACGCAGGGTACTATTTGCCTTTCACCTTAAAAAAAACAACAAAAAAACTGCATTTGCATTGCTACTTGTGTCTTACATGATGATGGCAGTTCAGTTGTAGTTAAATGTAATGAAACAATCCATCATGGAGTAATTTCACAAATCCACATTGTGAAAGAAGATTGAATGTTGTGCTGAACTGGTATAATCTGCAGAGCAGCTGACAGATGAGAAATGGAGGAAATGAAATTAGGATGATCGCTGATTTATTAAAACAGTTATTGCTTAAATAATGATACCAATAATAATAATAATAATGACAGTGCAACACAAATATTTAATGAAAAGTCACTATCAAACATGATACAGAAGCAGCGATGCTTTAAATTTAAGCCAGAGGTAAATTCTTTCCAACATTAAAGGTGCTCGGTGGATTTTCTTTGTAGCCTTCACAAAGTTATGCTTACGTTGTGTGTATGATCATGGACGAATAAACATGATGTGGGTATTTCCCTCCTCATAAAACATTTGCAAACATGATATTTTATCATGAATGTATAATTAGGATCTACATATGGTATCACCACTCGGCCTTGCAACCAGTTTTTCCCAGTGGCCTCTCACGGTACTGCAGGGAAAATTCCCCCTGCAGCCAAAAAAACATTTTCCCTACAAGTCACCATCATACAAGAGACATCAGTAAAACTGTTGACAGGACACCTTGAGCTGCAAACAAGGTCAATTATGACTCTTCCTCTTGGCTACTCACACAGGACACCCTTAGTCTAAGTCAAGCTATAGCAACAAATGCACTGTTAACGAAGTTCAAACTACAGTATCTACAAGAAGACAGTTACGTGATTTTCTGTGCTCTGCTCTAGTTTTTCAGACGACAAAGATGCACTCGAAATCGGAGAGGACATAAATGCTTACTGACCGAGATTACTTTGTAGAAAGTGCGCGGACTACTGCCCCTAAGATAACAAGAGGACTGAGGCTGTATTAAGGTCCAATTAAAGTGGCCTTTTTTGTTTGGGAGTCACACACACACACACACACACACACACACAAACACACAGTCACTCACATGCGCATAGCCATAATAAACCGTTATATACAAGGACACCAATACAGGCTGTGTCAGTACAGTAACACTGCAGGATGATGACATCAGTCCACCAACGCTGGAACAAAGAACACAACTCAAACATCACTACATGTATACACACACACACACACATACACACACACACACACACACCCCACCTGACTGAGGTACTGTTGGATTCAGTAATCCATGTTAAAAATAGCAGATTGATAACATTTACAGTTTCTCATATTATATAACTCTTACTAACTACTTTTCCCCACTTAATGTTGTTTCTCATCATCTACACATCTCATGTGTAGATGATGAACGAACCTCGCTGACACTGGCTTACTTGTATAAAAAAGGTTTATTACAAAAAGAAAAAAAAAAAAGATGAAAAGATGACTTAAAGCCAGGATGAGTCTCTTTCCCAGAACTGCGGTTTCAACCAGCCTTTATAGGAGTATGCATACATCTCTTTAACATAGAATTGCATAAACAACAGGGCTTCTCTTAGCATATGGTTTCTGTCAATTCCAGAGCATCTCTTTCTCCAAACAAAGGAATTACAGATATATTGCCCCCTGTAAACAGGACCCCTATAAACCTACGATTGAACCCTCTCCTATACCTAATTCACTTCCAGCCTTTTAACCTTTAACCTTTTAACATTCCAAGATGGTCACACATATACTTAATCTTAACTTCTTCTAAGATAAACATCTATACATGGACATCTAATGGAACAACAGATACTTCAATGTAAAGATAGAGAGATGGATGATGGGAGAGTGTGTTCAGATAAGAATCATTACACAACTGATTACTGCAAAATATGGTTAGTCCTCTGAAATACCTCCAGGTAACACAGACATAAACAGGCTTCTCATCTCTAGCCACCAACTGTAGATCTTGCCAGCTGAAATAACAGCTGTTGTTGGCAGATTTAAATCAGCTGTAGCTAGCTAGTGTCACGAGGAAAACAAAAAAGAAGGTAAAAATGAAGCAGCATTGTTTTTTGTTCATTTTTCTCATTAGAGTACTTAGAGTTCTTTTCTGTAGTAACAAGCAGTAAAACACATTTACATCAACGCTAACAATTTTCACCAGTGCAAGTAGCGCCGCCTGCACCTGTAACCAGAGGCTAACATTTTTCTTTTGATACAGCCTGCAGGTTTCTGTGGACACTACAACTATTTCAAATCGGGTCTAGAGATGAATGTATAACAAATTCGTTGAGTGCTGAGAAGCTGCACCTACTGCATCCAGAAAGTTAAGCTTGGGTGCATAATAGAGGTAATGGAGGCAAACCTGAATGGACAGCAAAGGATACACAAACACACACATCTGGTGGGCTAGAAAGCCACAAAAAAGTCCATAGGCTGAGATAAATGCAAAAACAATCTACTGTGTTTTTCAGTGTGTTTTCTTCAGTCTGTTTTCAATTTATATTTGAAACATTCAATGCCACAAATCCTTCCTGGGTCTAGTTTCTCTAAAAGAAACATGAAAAACTGTGGATGGTAAGCTCCGTCATTATTCCGAGTTACAATAAGATACTTTCTGAAACACTGCTGTTGAGTTTTTGAAATGTTTTGTAATATGAGTTTTACATCCACTGAACTGAGGTGATAGCAGATATTTCAGATGCAACCATCTAAAAACCAGTACAAATAAAAGTACATCTGTCTCTATGGACAAAACCTTTTTTTGTGTGTGTGATTTGGGTAACAGGTCCGTAAAGGGCTTGCGGCACCTTCACAGTGGTATCAACAGTGCAGACAATACCTCTTTGTGTCTCATTCTGTCCTTTTCTTTCTGTCCAACCTCATTTGTCCTCTCACTGTTCTCTCTCTCTCCTCTCTGGCAGTCGTTCAGCATAATCTGTGTTTTTATCAGACACTCTTAAAGAGACAAAGCCCAGATACCACTCACAGTCACCTCCAGCAACTGATGAAGTGTGTGTTTGTGTGTGTGACCCTCGAGTGTCAGAGCCATTACTTTAAAGGAAAATCAGCCTTAAGAAAAATATATCATCCCAGGGCAGATTTTTAAAGTAAAGCTCCACTTGTTGAAGCTAGTATGTGATGGTAATGTTGACATTGTAATATTCCAGTTACTGTACAAATAATTCTCAAGGCCAACAGTGCAAGAAAGCAGAGGAGTCAGACGAGCTGCAAGCTGGTAAACAAGCCTGATTATCCAAACCACTCTTCATATGCACAACTAAGTACGGTAGATCAACTCTGACTGTTTGTTCTCTACCAAATGAATTTGATTCAGTTGCTAACTTAATAGTCTGCAGGGTGACAGGCACTGTTCCTCAATGCACTCTGCAGTAAAGCACACACCCACTGAGCTGAAGAATGAGTGGTAGAGCTGCATCTAATGTGGTGAATTAAGGATTTATTTCGACTAAACCAAACTTGTGTGGGCGTGCATATGATGTGTGCCAGCTCTGTGTGTGTCCCTGGTGATCTGGAGTCAGTTTGGTAGGATTTAAGTATAAATAAATGATATCATTTTAAATATACCCAAACAACATTTGAAAAGTACACCAATTCCATGGGAAAGGGTGGCCACCGACCAAGACCATGTCAGCGAGTTTTATTTTGTGTCTGACTGAAGTGTGTTTTACAGCATTAACATGGCAATTAAAACTCGTTTTGTATTTTTCTGTTTAATAAGGACATATTTCTTTTTGTTGACAATATGAGAGCTTTCTTTATTTTGTTGCGGCTCACACACGTTTGCCAACTTCCATTTTATTGTATTTAAAGCTGCAGTAGGCAGAAAGCCTAGAAACAGCTGATTGTTGAGTCTAATCTCCAGGACCTGAGACACCAACGTTTTGGGTAGGAAGCTCTCTGTCCTAAATCCCTCCTTCTAGATGAGCATGTGCAGATGCACACCCTTCATGCACAACAATTTACCAAGGCGATCACTGCATGCAAGCACCAGCTGGCAGGCACCAGCTGTGTGTGCGCACTCACCAGAATAGCCAGCTCTTTCCGTTTTGTCCCCTCTCCTCTCTTTCTTCGTACCCGCTCTTCTTCCCCCTATACATTTAAAATACTTTCTCCTCCAGTCAGCAGGTAACATGGACAGACAAACTAACTAGCACACAGTAACCAGTCAAGTAACGTCAGTTCCTCTGTGGGTCACTGTTGCAGACAGGTTGAGAAGCAGGAATGAAGATAAATCAACTTTTTAATCACAAACTTTTGGAACATAAACTCTGAGCCCGCCTCCTGCCAGTAAAGGAGACTGCATCAGAGCAAAATCACTGTGACTCCAGTGTTTCTTTAGCCAGAGGCTCTGCTCTCGTCCCCAGCTCTCTCCTCCAAGGCTCCCCAACTGGGACTCAACTCCACCCCGGTCCTCTCCACACAACGCTTGGCAAAAGCCCCGCGATAGACGCAAATTAATGCAACTGAAGGTCAAGTCAAAAGTCCCCAAGTGAGCCGACATACTCCTGGGCTGAACATGACTCTCTTTAAGATTCTCTTCCAGATAATCCCATCCTCCTTTTTTTCTTTGTAGTTAAGGCACTAGTTGCCAATGCTGGAGTAGGAACTTTGCCTGCAGGAGTTTCCACCATTGATTCAGGCACTCTACCAAAAGGAAGTGCAACAGGGACGCCTGGTCTCTGAGATGACCTGTAATTGGTCAGTCTCCCGTCATTGGCCACACTTCCTAAAGCCTGAAAATGGAGCCAAGAGAAGGTGCATAAGTCTAATTTTCTCTCAGACCACTTGATTTACAAATATGCTGAAAGGTGGAATTATTGAATGGAATTATTACTCTATGATACCAAAAATATGTTGCCTACCCCAACTTTAATTATAGGTGTCTTTTGGATTTTTTTTTTGACTGGTAGTGGTAGCTGGAATGTGATAAAACTTTGACTCAATTTTGTGCTATTACTTCTTTGATTCTGGTACCCAACAACAAGCAAGACGACATTTCTGCTTAGTTACATGGTTTACTGCTCTGTAGCTCTGGTTAAATACATTTTCTTCTTCATTTGCTTCTCAATGACGAGCTTCATAACTTCACATCTTACATGTTGCCTGAAAGAATCTGTGACTACTTGTTTTTTTTAACCACATCAATACTGACAGTTAAAATGTACATCACAGACAGACTGTCGACAGCTGATCTGTCAGCCTCAAAAAAACACACACACACCATTCAAACCTGAGAATACATGTAGTGATTTTGTTTTTCTCCTCTTCGTTTTTTTTTCTCCTTACCCTCTATCTCTTCTCTTGCTTTCTCCCTCCTATTGTGAGCAGTTTATTAAATGGGTGAGTGTGACCTTTGTGAGGCCAGTGGAACAGAGCCATGAGGAGTATTAATATGAGAACAGAGAGCAAACAACACCTCTGCCTCCTGCTCCCTCACTTTAGGGCTGCCTGTCTGCTGTTTTTCTCTGTCATCACTTTCCTTATCACCACTTCACTGATCCTTTATCTTCTCACAAAAATAATTCATTTTTATATAAGACTTTTTTTTTTTTAGTTCTGACTGACATTACACGGTAATGTGGCATTTTTAGATATACTAATGCAGATATGTTACGCATTATAGTTTAAAGGTACCAGTGCATAGGATTGGGTGGCATCTAGAGGTAAGCTTGCAGACTGCAAACATCTAATTTCACCCTCCCCTTTCAGGTGTGTACAGAGGAGTCAGAGCCAGTGTTGGGTTTGTCCATTCTAGGCTGCTGTAAAAACATGGTGGACCTTGTGGAAGAAGTCCTGCGCCCTCTGTAGATATTAGCAGCTCATTCTAATATAAGTTATGTTGATTTTATACTAATTAAAACATATTTGCAAATATTATATTCCATTTCTGACTAATTCTGCAAAGAAACCCTTAGTCTTACACACTGGACCTTCAAGAAGTTGACTTGAATTGTCCACAAAGGCCCTCTCCAAGCAGTTTCTGTTGCTATGCCAGTCCAGCTTTCTGTTCTTACATGACACATAAGCAATTTACAACTATTTAGAATTATCCCTTAAATATCTCATCAACTTTTAGAATAGCCCATCCTTGCCAGAAAAAGGTGCATGTTGTAGTGTTGTGTCATTCGCAAAATATCTTGTTCAAAAGAACAGGTCTTTAAAGTGAATGAGCTGATTCCGATGATTCGGTACACTGAAAAGAACTGCTTTTCTATCACTAGTATGTTGGTCAACTGTGCAAGTAGTTTATTCTCATACTTTTTTTTTTGTGTATTGTTGGGAAGCAACAATGTGGAAAGGTTGCGTGGATGGACAGCTCAAACAAACATAGCACTTTCACCCAGGAGATTGGAGTTTGAGTTCTTTGTGAAACAAAAAGTAAAGTTAGATTCATGTTTTACATTTGTTACATACTTCAGTCTTGTGAGTCACATATGCACCATAGTTATTTTAATCCTAACCACAATCTTTTTCCAAATCTACCCAATAAGTTTTTTTATGTGACCATTTTGCAATATAAACCATGTGTGTAACATCACCTGATTTGTGTCATGTGACTTGAATAACTTAGCTTGTACCCCTGTCGCTGCCAGTACTCTCTACTGGTGATGTGTCAGTTTGGGAGTAACTGGTTATTCTGTGCTGTAGGCATGAGGATGTGTTATTTAGAAACAATGGGTCCCTGATTTCAGACAGAAGTAGACCAAAGCAGGATTTTTTCAGTCAGCCACAGTCCAATTTATCAGCAGAAATTCCTTTATTGCTACAACTGTACCTGGCAGATTTTATTAGCTGTAGCCAGCTAGCTATTGAAGTAACATTAGCTCCATGATATATTTGAAGATATGGACAAACTACTGTGGCAAACACAATGCTTGGGTAATATTTCAGGTAACAAACTGGGCTGGTGGTGCTGGAGTGTTAAATTCCCCAAATTTAATAAAAAGCATGACAGAACTGCTGGTATTACCTACACTCTGATATCATAACATCCTGGCAGTAATGCTTGTTTCCTTGTTTCCAAGCTGACTTTATACTGTATAAGAGTAAATAAAATATAGATTACGTAAAATATTTTTTATTTAACATGCAGTGGAGATAGAGATACTTTTTCATTCCTGTTCTCTCTTAACTGGCTTATGGTGTTTGGATTGTAGGAGAATAAGGTTTGGAAATATTTTAGTTTGCATATAATTTAGTCTGTGGATAAATTCCCTCAACACAATGGGAGTGTACTCTTTTGAACACTTGGAGACAATCAGAGGTGGCGGAGCCTGTCAGGGAGATAAGCTCATTATAGTTTGTGAACTGTCTAAAGCTGGCATAAAAAAAAAAAGAAAAACAGGATGATAAACACCAGCAGTCACAACCAAAATGACTGAACAAAGAAAATAGCTCCACCATAGACACTCAAACTTCAATGACAGATAATCCAAACAAAAGTAGCACCCACATTCCTTAGATAGAAGACAGCACAACATTGAGCACTGAATATGAAAGACCTAAAAAAAAAATCCTCAAGGATTACCTCTTTATCCTTATTTCGTCTCAATAAATCCTTGTTTCTTCCATGCAATTTCTTACATAACCACTTTCAATTTTGCCTCCCCAACCATCTGTATATATCATACCAGTCTTTAAATGTGCAATAGTTTGAAGTGATTTCTGCTCTAAAGCTTGTGTAATTATGGACCCATCAGAACAGAACTTTACACAAAACCCAGACATGAGATCCACCTATAAAGCATGTAATATATGATATATACATACACACACATTGTACTATAGTGCATCGAGTTGAAACAGAGAAACATTAGCCTTCATGTGGTTCTGGTCACCTGATGAATGTACAAGTCCAATATTCACTCTTTTTTCGTTCTGTTTTGTTCACCACCAACTCTTAAGATGCTAAATTCTTCATTTTTCTCATCATCAACAGGTAAAAAAAGGGATTAATTGAAAAAATATTTGTATATATATCGCAATTTTGTGGTGGATCACCTGCCACTAATAAGGAATAAGGAATTACCTGTGTGCAAAATTAGGCATGGGTTATCAAACTTCAGAAACACTTTCTGATTCTGTTTCCTCCACCCACAGGAGTGGTAGAGAGATGGAGGAGCAAGGATGGGAGGAGGAGATGAGGATGAGGAGAAAGAGGAGAAGGAGATGGAGAATGGGCAGCCAAGAAACCGACTGAGGATGGAGGTCTGGGTCAGGTCACCTCTCTCTCTCGAACGCACCGTCTCTCTCTCTCTCTCTCTCTCTCTCTCCCTCATGCCTCACTCCTCTCCCCTGCTCTTGTCCACTGGTACCTTCTTCAGGAGCTTCAGCCACTGGAGCTGCATTATGGTGTTGATGTTGGTGCTAAAATACAGTCAAAGTTGACAGTATTTCCCAGATACTGAAATTTTTGCATGAAAATGTCGACCATATTATCATGCACTGCACTGTTTCTGTTTTTCAAATACGTCTCCACTGTTTGCCAGTTTTTTTCCCCCTTAACTCTATCTTCCCCCCTCTTTCTCTGTCTTCTACCATCTTATCCCTTTTTACACCATCGTTTGACATTTTTCTTTGTCGTCTTGCCACTCTTGCACATTTCTCTTTTCTAATCCTCTCTCAGATCAGTTCTTTCTCTTTCACTCTGTCTCATCATCCCAGCTCTGTCCTTCCTCTTTCCTCATTCCACCCCATCTCATCCCTCTCTTTCTCACCATCTCCAGCCACTCTGACATGCTTATGTAAGACAGCTGGTTGTGAAATCAATTACCATTGCATTACACCAGCTATATTTGGCCTCATGACGCCACTGCTGCCGGTGGAAAGATACTGTTGCTGTCCTCCTCTGATTGAATGCTCTATGCTGTGCATAACTATGCTGTAGCTGTGGTTTCTTTATGAAGAGATGTGATTGTGTCCTCTTAGTTTGTCTAGAGTGTCTGTTAATGTTGTATGAAGATTTACATTTGTGAGGTTTTAAATTTGGTCGTTCTGTTCTGTTCTGTTCTGTTCTGTTCTGTACAAGCATTCACTGACTTTTGTCTAGCACCTCCATCAAGCCAAAATGTCCACTTGACAAACTCTTTGGTTGATTTCTATACAATTTTCTGGAGTTGTAGTTCACAGAAAAGTGAGTCCCTCCAGGATTTCGCAGGCTGTTTTGGGGATTTCATGGCAGCATTTCTAAAAAATAAAAAATAAAAAATTGCAATGCATGTTGTAATGTTTTAATGCATTTTTTGTAATTAAATTGCAGGAGCAAGTGAATATTGCAAACAAAACTCTTTTTTGTATGATTCATTAAAAAGGCAACTTGTTACCAGCAATAATAAAACTGCAATCTATATAGTGTTCTAAGTAACTTTACCAAAAAGGCTCAGGATTACAAAAACTCAAAAAATATGCTTGATAAATACAAAAAAAAGTGCACCTGGGGCATATTCCACAACAAGGTCAAATCTTTTTACAGCTCAAACTCAGTCAAAATAACAAGCACAAAAAGTGGATAGAGCATTGATAAATGTCAACAACAATGACAAACCTCATGTTCTTTTCAATACCTGTGACAAAAAAAAAGTGACTAAAAAATCTAGTGAAAAACAAAACAAAACATTGAGTTGGTTCACTGAGACATACATGTATGATGTTTGGATGGGGATGGAGTTCGGACAAAGTGCAGAATTCACGGGGATTGGTTGACTTTGCATGAACTGGCATCGGCATCACAACTTGCTGAAGGGACTGCCATGTAGATGGCATGTTGCCATATATGTCAGCATTCTTGTATGTTTTCTCCTTTCACAGCCTTTATTTTGGTACATTATTATTCTTATACTGGCTCATGCTGTATCCTTTCACTCCATATCAGGGACTCTTTATGTTTAATTTTAATCTCCTCCATGCAGCGTTGTGTACGGCATCTGATGAACAGCGCTGCCGGTAAAGCCATTGAGTTGAACAGTGAGGCATGTGCTCATCACAGTCCACTCTCCACAGTGGAGGGCCTAACTTCAAAGCATCTCCTCATCCGTCAACCAGTGGTCAGGCAGCCAAAGTGTCAGTGGGTGAGAAGTTATTTACGGGCCTGTTTTCTATGTCCGCTCTTTCATGAGGGAACACTGCCAAAAACAAGCTGTTTCTCTCTGAACAAGTGGGGTTCTTCTAGTTTGGGGAGAGTCTGCTTTTACAGTTTATTGAGGAGAACAGAACAGACATGTCCTCTTTTCTCTTCTCTCCCGACTGCATCTTTTTTTTTTTTTTTTTTATCTTTTTAGTTCTGCACAGACAAGGTTTCTATGACAACCCAGCCTAGTCCCATCGGGTCTGGCTCACCTTCTCCTCACTGCTTTTTTTTTTTTTTTTACATTACACATTATTTTCCCACCATCTTATGAGACCAACTTGTCAAAATTACATCCTCTGTGTTATCATGTGTGCTTTCATCTAACACACACTGTCACTTTCTCAACAATCACATTTGTTTCTTTGTATTGGGTTATTTATAAAGCAGCAGAACCAGAGCTGACCGTAGTATGAACACTATTTTTGCATTGTCATTATAATAACTCATAGTAGCAGCAATATTGCTCTCTCCTCTTTAAATCACACAATGTCCTCTTTTGTTCTCCATTCACAGGCACATCTTGCCAAATTATACCTCTCACTGTCACTCTGTAGTAACCTTTTCTCTCTGCCTTTCTCTTTGGATTCTTTCCCTCCTCCTCAGTTCATATAGGTGTTAACTGTTCCTGCTTCGGCTATTCAACCATTGTCAGAAAGTACAGTGAAGATTTGCCTACCTCTAGGTCCAAAGTTGATGCTCACATCGGGATTAACCCCCTTCACTTTTCACAGTTGTAAAGCCACACACAAGAGCTCAGAAAGAAGCTGCAGCCTTCATTAACCAATGACTGTAATTTACACTGCGCATTTGCTGCTAACACTGACATTTCACGAGGGATATCACCACGGCCACCTCAGCATCAAGTTGTTGGTGAAATTCTTTGTTGGAACTTTCTTCTTTCCTGCACTTATATTGAAAACTTCTCAACGATTTTGGCATCATGTCCTTTGCAATTTCAGTGTTTTCACTGATGCAATAAAGACCTGGACAGTATTTACTAAGAGTTTTTCAAAGTGCAGTAATCAAACATGGTTTTCATGATAATTAGAAATTAAATCAAAACCGTCATACTAATCATTGGGAATTCGTCACAGCTTATCATGAAACCAGTCATTTCATCCCTACAGGACACAACAACAGAACCAGCATGGAGTGAGAACATGAGTACAGGAGAAAATTGCTAATAAAAAAAGAGATGTCAGCTCGCCAACAGGCCTATGCATTTGGGGATCTTACTGTAGGTCTATTACCTGTGTGTTTTGATAAATAATGTGGTTAAAGTCAAAGTAAAATTGCTGTAATAAAAAAGTCAGCAAAACCCAGATTTAGCTATTTATCATTATTCCCCAGACTGAATAGAATACCAATGCTAATTATATCCACTCGGTGGCAATGTTGTAAAAAGATACTGTTGTCTTAAAGCTGGGAGGAAAAAAAATTGAAAAAGCTGTGTGACTGCCTGGTTGAGTTGCCTGTTTAGGGTAAACTGAACCTGAACCTCAGTGATAAATCCAACACTGAATGTCTTTTGTGATTAGGAGTCTATTTCAAAAACAAATATTGTCATTGTTGTTAGAATGGTTGTAATCCATCTACTGGCATCCCATGACGCTTTTGGTTAAATCAGTCATGCAGTCAAAGGCTGCCCTTCTGATTTGTCTCCCAATCAGAGGCTGTGTGGCATGAGTCATCTGAGAAAAAAATGAAAAATTGTGTTAAACCAGGAACACAATTTTAGAAAAAATATTTTTTGCAAATATATTTCTTGGTGTGCCTGTTAAAGGGTTGAGTCGATGCAGGGACAGTAAAGAGGCTCAGGGAGCTTGCTGTCACTCAGAAAATCAATTGTACAGCCATGTGGAGGGGAAGCATCTGATCTAGTGTGCGATCACTGAATCAATATCTGGAAACTGGGACAGCACAAAGAGACAGACGCACAGAGAAAGAGAGACAACAGGAGGACAAATCTGACCTGTGACAGAAAACAGGACAGAGTTAGGAGAAACACTGTCACCAGAAAGGCATGATCTGAGTGGCTTGTCCACCTAAATAAAAGCAGTGAAGCTGAAATGTTATTTGGAACACAAGTGTCACATTGAATGTACGTCTTCCCTTTCATTTCGATAGTCTGCTCGTCACACCAGAGAAGCTGCTCAGGCAACAATTCAAACATGTTGAGTGTGACTGCTGAGGCTCACCTCCTCTCTCTCCTCCAGCACTGTCAGGCAACAAGGTTACTGACGCTGCTCAAGTGTATTAATTAGACATATGGCTGCCACACTTCAAAGAGGATAACAGCCCTCTAAAGGGTATGGATGCTCTCTGTCTGTCCCTCCCCCTCCAGAGATCACATACCGCTACCTGCATGCTTCTGCTGACTGATGAAGAGTCTGACAAGATGAGGTGACTGTTTTTCTGTCCTTGTTGATTGCACTTTTCCAGAGACAGCAACTTTTCTTCAATCAAAAAATAATGTTCTGCATCAATACATTACAACACTCTGGAGTCATGGTAGATATCTGGTGAGTCGGTGACACAGCAGTATTAGCTAAATCTGTCCATTTTTTTTTTCCAGCAGATATCTTAGTCACAACAAAGCAGTTTTGTATTTGTATGTGGGGCATTTATTCGGTTTGAGAAATCCCACGATCTCTTTTAACGTTAACTAAAGTTGGCTACTGACTCCTACTTGCTGCCATAAGCCATAAACTAGATTTCATTATTTTGGAGTTCTACTGAAGTGGCTGATTGTTTTCCAGTTATTTGTCAGAGCCCATGTGTTTCCAGGCTAACAGAGATGATATAAACAAAAAGAAAAAAATGAGAGTAAATTACCACACAATATGAATACATTTAAATTATATTCTGTCTTGACTGCATCACGGTGTGTTAATAATGATGATAAAGCCCACCCTCTCATGTAATATCACTTAAACAACTATTGGATGGGTTGACTCGAAACAAAGCCATCCATGAAGCAGCAAAGATGCAATGGATTGCCATGATATTTGATACAGACATTCATTTTCCCCACAGGAATCAATCACTTAGGTGATCCTCTGACTTTTCATTTAATGCCATTGTCAGGATCACCAGAGGATCAGCACCTATAAATCTGAAAATAAATACTAGAAATTTTAGGTATAATTAAAGTAAAAATATAACTTTTATATTTATGTTTGGTTAAAGAGAAAAGACTGCTGGCTCCACTGTATTATTTTTACAGTGCAGAGACTAAATAAAAAAGTGAAATAACCTGACCTGGCGTCTTTCCTCTGGTGTTATTTGACCCCTGACCCCATTCACTTTAACACATTATTCCCCCGTCACACACATACAAAATGAACAGATACACCTGCTGACCTGCATGGTCACACACCTGTAAGCAAATCAGAAGTGCTGTAATCATGATACTGCTTACAAGTGTCTTTAAATCTCCGTAACTTGGTTCTCTCCTCTATTTGAAGTGAAACTTTTAATTATTTATTGCTGCTGAATGTCTAGAGGACTCCTCTGTGGCTCAGAAGCTACCCACAGCAGAAATATCAATGTTGGAGTGGAGAATTAAATATTAAATATCAGTTATCAGCAGCAGACTGAAACTCTCAGCAGCACTTTCTCTTCTGGCATTAAAAAGCTTCCTTGTCAGCGCTGTCAGATGAAAGCTTTGTGTCTCTAAAAACTCTTACACAAGGTATCCAAGAAGTCTAAGTAACCTCATTTTAAGATTCTAGGCTGTGTATTTTTGCAATTATACTCTGAGTATTCCTAAGACAGCAAGCTGATTCAGGTTAAACAAAAGAGAATAAAGAGGGCACAGGGAGTGTCCAGTCACACAGTGGTGTGCTCACAGCTCTATTTTTGCCTCAGCTCTCAGCGATGGTATCAGAGCTGTGAGAGGGCGGCACCCCCTTAAGGGTCTGACTTTTTGCTGAGAGTTGGACTTATTACAGCAGAGAACCATGCAGGGGGTAAGACTACTGTTAAAATCAGGCAGTTAAGATATGTGCAGAGAACAGAGCACTGAGCCTCTGTAATCGCCAGTCATATTCATTCATTTACTTGGTTTTGGCAGGTGCCTAAAAGACAAATTTAAGCTACCTGGTACTCAATTTAGAAGCAATTTAAAATCCCACATAAAGAGACAAGTTATACAGGAGTGTCAGGTTTTTCACACACCTCTGTTAAACTTCCTAAGAAAGTGCAGCCAGCCATTGATGGGAAAGTACTGCAAAACTGTATTCAAGTACTGTTACATTACTGAAATATTAGTCACCTACAAGTAAAACTACTGGTGTTAAAAAAGTAAAAGAACAAAGTATTCTCCTTGAAAACTACTCACAATTTCAGTGACATTTTAACTGTTGATGTTCCTGTTTATGATCAGATAGTATGGGACGAGGGTTGGCCTCCATCAGTTCCACACCTTATCACGATCCTGTTTGTCATTCATGGACAGGATCTCAAGGCGTAGTCATGGAAGGAAAGGGTTGCAGTCCAGTGGGCTGAGGATTGCATCACTGCTTTTTGCAGATGATGTGGTCCTGATGACATCATCAGTCTGTAACCTCCAGCACTCACTGGATCAGTTCGCAGGCAAGGGTGAAGCGGGTAAGGAAACTGGTGGATTGTCTGCTCCAAGTAGGGAGGGAACAATGGAGTGTGAAATGGGCCGGAGAATCGAAGCACCAGGAGTGGTATTGCGCTCGCATTACTGCACCAATGTGACAAAAAGAGAACCGAGCCAGAAGGCAAAGCTCTCGATTTACCAGTCAATCTTTGTTCCTACTTTCATCTATGGTTATGAAGGGTGGGTCATGACCAAAAGAAAAAGATCCCACATACAAGCAGCCAAAAAGTGGTTTTCTTAGGGATCTCCCCAAGGGATAGGGTGAGAAGCTCAGTCATCCATGAGGGACTCGGGGTAGAGCCATCTCCTTTCTCAGGATCCCCAGTCAGAGCTGGTTAATGAGACTAAGTCCCCTCCTAAAACTTGCACTCTGCAACCCGACTTTGGATAAGAGGTTGAAGATGGATGGATGGATGGATGGAACAAGTTAGCATAAATTCTTATATAAAAGCTTTTTCAGATCAAAGGCCTACAAATAAAGGGCAAGCAAACTTTCATTATGCAAACTTGTGTAAATCTAATGTAGTTCAATGTCAGGACACTCTATAAGCATCAGCAGCAACTTCAACCTCGGTATATCAACTCAATGAAGTCCTGCTCTGATATAAAATCTAAAATATGTTTGCAGTCCATGTCCGGGTTTGCATTTATTTACTCACCCTGTCAATTCCACATTAATGTGACCACGGACAAGCGGCCAATGGTGCTTCAATGGTCATTTTCACCATTTTTAAATCAGGACAGGCTGAACACTCTTAATCATCTTGCTCCACACACACATAAGCAGGGACAGGTTCACAGCTGGGACTCAGCTCAGCAAAATTTGTAGGCAGTGAGAAAAAACTGATGAGACAACTTGTACTAAAGCTGAAAGCTGTGCTATCCTATGTACCAGCCAAATAAAAGCTGAGACAGCATTTAGCCTATGGTCACTTACTCTGTTAATACTCAGTAGTGTCATATTCGGTGCACTCTACAGCATTGCAACTTAATTGCACAGCCTTTTGACACAACTTCCTGTCCAAACAGGAAGTCGATACAACCTTTTCTGTAAACAGGAAGAGGGAAAAGCACATGTAGTACACAGGAGATTGGATTTCAGCCGAACCTGTGCCAAGAAGTTCAAGTCCTGCCATCCTATTGTTGTGCCATAGAAAGCATTGTCTGTAAGTTGAAATTTATCAATAGGCAATTCTACAACATGTATTAATGAAATTAGCTTTTAAGTAACCCATGTTGGTTTCTTCTATGTATAGCTGTTGATATTGAGCATTTAGCCTCATCCCTGCTATTGCTGTGTTTATGTAGTGGTTACAATTGTATAACACTGAGTACAGAGCTTAGCATACTTGTGCACTTATAGATACTGACCTCTGAAAAACTATTCACACCAAACCAAAACACGTTGGTGTTTCATTTTTAAGCCTTGCAGACAGCTCAATGTAAAACTTGCTGATTTTGTTGTTTTCTACCTGTTTTCATTCCTTTGTCAAGTCAGCATCTGAAGACAACTGGAGGGCAATCAAGCAGGTTTGCATCCTTGCTTTTCATGCAAATTCCACCATGTTAATTACGTTTCCCTCAGGGTTGCTGCAAAAATCACAGGGTGGGGTGGTGGGTATCTTAGAGAAGCTGTTTTCCTGGGCTTGGGACATTTCACCAACCCAAAAGGTTGATATTTGATGTCCCGATGTGTTTATGAACGGCCTAGACAGATGCTACTGTCTGTCTTTAACACCAACTAAATCACTGTGACATCATTGGATGCAGGAAGAACAACAGATTCTGCAGCAGGAGAACTCAGCTTTCTTGATCAATGTAGCAACACTAGGGACTCTATTGTTTCAGTTCACTACATTCGCTGGACTTCCACATGAAAAGTGGCAAATTAATTCTTTAACCTCTCATCTACCACAGCCAAACATTATATCTGACTTGACCACACCGATAATCACACACAGTGACTTACATTTATTGGCTCAGGTTGAATGGCACAGTTGGATCGTCCAGGCAGCCGCACTGAAAAATGCAACCAAAGGTCCGTTCTAGCGGTCATGTTTTTATGATCGGCTCACAGGGCTACAGGGTGGATGCCAGCAGGGCAGACGGGCAGACAGTGTGTGGCTACCAGCAGTACATTCAGGGAGGAGGGGAGCGTTTGCCGGACTACTTCCTGAACCAAACGGAGAGCCAGATGTCGCAGAGCAAAGCTCACTGGAGCACGCTGAGGGGATGAATGGTTTCCTGAGCAAACTACAGTCACTTCCCTCATGGACACATGGTTTTAGTGTCGACTGAAAACAGGCCATAACCCTGAGCCCAAAAGCAGCGATTGTCCAGGATTTTATTTCTGAGTAGACTGGAGATGTAAAGCCAAATCATGTAGCAGGATAAAGGGGTCTACTCTAGATAGATCATAAAAACCTATTGGCAATAATGGACATATCTTCCACTACCCAAGTTATTTTAATTTATTGCTCTTTGTTGTTCCTGAAAGACTTTCATTTTACATCTCATATGTTGATACTAGGGATGCATCACTACAGATACCAGCATCGGGTATCGAGTTCAAGACATTTGTTGATGCTTACCCTCTTTTTTTGGACGCGCCGTCATCAATAGCAAGGGACTCGCTGTCCTCAACATCCACTAATGACTGCAGAGACTTTGGAAACTATCTGTAAAATTCTACATAAAACTGAAATAAATGCACAGAGTGCACCTCAGCCAGCCACTGTCCAATAAGTCCTGGCGGGCGTATACTAGTTGTATGCCTCCAAATTAATCCAAAGACGAAGAAAAACCACCGCCGCCACCCTCTGTAAACCTCTCTTCTTGCTACAACTTTTCTTTGTGTAGTTAATCTTCACCAAAAAGGCCTGACAGCACAGTACACGTAACTTCATGCTTTGAGGTTCACAGGAGGGTAAACAAAACTGTTGCACACATGGCACCACACTCATACCTGTCCCCCCTAAACAATGACAGGTAGGAACTAATTAGCTCTTAGACAAGAGGGACATGAAGAAGAAACTTAAATACTACACATGTAAATGTACAATTAAAATACTAGTTAAAATGCTGTAAATCATAATGAAATAGTTATCATATATAACACCATTTATAATAGTAAACTTAATTCTGCATAATGATGGATGTGAATTTATTGTATTGAAATATGTCACATACACAGTAAACTGCACAGCTTAATAAGAAACACAAAATCAGTAAAGTAACTTACTACAAATAACCTAAAAATATCATGTGTATAGTAACTATGGTTACATTTGTAGCAGAAAACAGCAACAATGATTTGTTACATTTATAAAGTGAAGATCTAATGAAGATAAAACATGTTTTAAAAGTTATTGTATGAACTTTAATGTAATTAAATTTACTTATTAAGTACTCGGTACTCTGTATTGGCAAGTACCCAAATGTAAGTACTTGTACTCGGTCTAAAAAAAAGTGGTATCAGTGCATCCCTTGGTGATACAGTAGCTATGGCTAACATCAGTTATCATCTGGTTGTTGCTGCATCATGGACACTCAAACAGATTCGAGGGGAATTTGAGGAGGTGATATGGAAACACAACACATGTGTTATTTTTAGCTTGATGGATTGTGATCCTGACATGGCAGGCCACTACTATTTTTGCTCTGAACAAATAACAACACAAATAATATCACTTTTTTATTTCAGGACCAAATATCTCCGTCCAGCATCATTTCACATCTCTTACTGCTTTTTTGTTGAGAGTAAACTGCATTCAGTTTTCTAATTAATGACAACTAATTTTGAGGGCAAAAAGGAAAATCATGTTTGCACACAAATGAAGCTGTTGACCTTGCTGTACCATCCCCCATTTGAACAGGCATCCTCAATTACTGGCCACAAAGTGGCACAGTGTAGACATTCAATAATCAGTATGTCAGCAGCAGTATTCACCTAATGAATGAATCCAAGTGACTAACACTTCATGACATCCACTCCAAACACAGACTGACCATGAAGGTTTTTTTCTGCAGTGAACATCTGTACATCTGTCTTTTTTGACATGATCAGTATGCTGGACATCGTCACTTCCCTGGTCAAGAACATATACCAAGAAACAATGAACTATCCTGTGTACGCACTGAAGGTCCATAACCAAGATGCAAGAATACACATGCAGAGATCTGTGGAACATGCAGTTCCTTCCAGACTGACTCAGACAATCACACAGGACAGCCAGCACCCAGGCTGGGTTTTCTGAGTGCATGGTCGACAGTAATACTTAACACACATTGAGAAAAAAATAATGTGTGTGTGTGTATGTGTGATGATAGAACATGCTGTTATGCTCTTCTTTCTTTGTGGGTACAACAATACAGAGGTGAAGTGAGGTTCCATGGCGGTCCACCAGAAGATGAAAGACTTCACCTCTCAATTGATCAATGATCATGAGATTTACCAAAAAATCTCCCAATTAAGCCATATCATGTCTTTTTTGCTGTTGAAGAATGGATAATGGAAACTAAGAGGGGGGACTACAACATGGGACTGAAATTTCACCAAAAGACCAATGTGGAATCAACCTAATTATTGGTGATCCTGCACATAATTGATCATCTATTTGACAAATAGAATCCTGAGGGAAGGAGTCCTAAAACCCAGGAATTAATTAGCGCACTAGCACTTGGAATGGATTTTTTGGTAAAATGTCTGAAATCAGATAAACACAAAGTTTAAGATAGATATTTGTGTTTTGTTCAACATAATATCTAGCAGTAAGTACCCCATTCAAGAATTTTGAAGTTTTTACATGTTTTAAAAAAGGCGGCTGCTAACAAGTAGTGATATGAGACGACTAATCTAAAGAAAAAAAGGACAAGTGAACTCAAGCTAGCGTGTTCAAGAGAAATGTAGCTCATAATCTAATCTAGACCTAACTCCTTAGGTCTCAAAATTATGTAATAAAGTTATGCGAGTACAATTCCAGCAGGAATGTACTTTTTGTTCAGTTTTACCAACCCTACGATTTGATGGAAGCTTTTGAGGTGCATAAATGCAGATCCTAGAGATCAATTTACATCAAACTAGAATCAAATCAGGAGGCCAAAATATGTAGTGATTAGTCTTAAGTTTAAGTCCAAGAAAATCTCATCTTAACAACCACTGTATAACCCTAAACAAGCCAGCACTGTTGAACTGGAAGAACATTAAATTCTGAGGACAACCTAGCAGTGGTGTATTTTCCCTGTTGACTGGTGGCTAAAGAGACACTGGCTTCTCTCTTCAGCGTCTGACATGTATCATAGAGCCTATTCCTGTGCATATTTCTGTATTGGTAGACTTTAATGTAAGATCACATACTAGCTTTTTTCTGTGCTTTCAACAGTGTGCCACAATCTTCATCAGTGGATGAAGTTTGCTCAGTTGTCATGGAAATGTCTCAGTTGTCATCACATCATGTATGGGACTTCAGTCATGTGATAACAGGTGATTGTATATGAAAGCTCCACAAAAAGCTAGTGAGTAGACCTCCTTTTCTTCGAGGTTTAGCTCTCACTCTAATATAAGTTACTTTGCACACTAGTGTTATGGGATTGTATAAAATTAGCTTTTTACTAATATAAGTGGTGAAGGAGTCTTATAGCTTGAAATGGTTTTGATTGACAGTAATTACAAAGCCCATTATAGTTACTAAAAAGCAGAACATCCACATGTTATGATGCAGTCATTGGCTTTTTTTCTTACATGCTTTTAATTTGAAACTGTAGTATTATCATTGTGATGCAGCACCAAACAGAGTAATTACTATATTTTTTTTTTTTTACCAGTACGGACTGAATTAAAAGTCTGAATTGAAAAGATTTGGCAAAGCTGAAGATATTATTTGTAGTATTGGTTTCTGATGTATGTTAGAACATTAAAAGGGTGAAAAATCTGAGGACCGAGTGAACTGCTCATGCTGGAAGAGTCTCTTTGACACAGCGTGTCTCCTGGAATAGGTTCCCGCCAAATGTTGAGGGAATTTTCAGTTTCACAGTCTGGCTTTGCTCCCAGCCTAATTACCAGTATATGTTCCAGTATCTGTTGTGATTTAAAAATTATTTCTAAATAGATATTTGTCAGATGACAGATGGACTACTCATCCTGTTGCTGTGCTGCGCATGTTTGTTTGATTGCATGTTTAAATAGATGATGAATTCTCATTGGATTTGTGGGCTATTTCCCATCACTGAGGAATGAATGTGTGAAACACTGGACTGATTGACAGAATGGAACGGATGGACGGAAATGCCATAGATAAATCCACACAGGCTGAATAAAAGAGAGACCTGTGTGGCACGGTATGGTACGTTATGTAGGTAGGTACAGTGGCTTCACAATCCTACGTACATGGTCTGCAGGAGGCTCTGTGGAACCGTGCAGCCAGCCTTGGGAGGGAAGTTCCAAAACAATCCAGGCCCCATCTAGCAGCGGGTATAAAAATACAAGAGACAAGATCTACTGTACTCGTGTTGGTGCATTGCAGGTGCAAAGGCAGTAATAAGATTCACAAAATTATAAGAGGAGACTTCATGCAATAAAACTACACAGAGCAGGCAGAAGGTTTCAATAGGATCCTGTGGAAACGGCCATACAAGACAAGGGAGAGAAATGTGAAGGTTAACAAGAAATAGAAAAGAATGGTTCTGAGATTCAGTGATTGATGTTATTGTAGTTATTAGATCTTACAATCAATCAAAAATAAACGTAGCTTATGCAAATCCAATGTGTGGTCTTTAATGTTTTTACCAGCCTATAGTAACCAGGAAGAAGTGCAACAACACAGACTGTAATTTACATAAATAATACTGTTGTCCCATTTCCCAACAGACGCTGGCTAATTAGAGCAGAGATCCAACAGAAACATCTAAGCGAAGAAGAAATATATCAGCATGCAAAACACGGTAATAACAACACTGCCTTGCCAGTGGCCCACTTGCAGTGCCAGCTTCCATTGTTTAGCTCTTGAAAATGCCAGTGGCTGGCAGGAGGCCGAGGGGCTGGGGGCTGAGAGCGGGGTTTGGGGACTTCAAGGAGCAGGAAGAGTTGCTCAACAAAAAGAACCAAAACAAAAATGTATTACTCATGAGTATTGATCAACAACTGTATGAATCATGAAGAATATTTTTTTTCCTCTAAAAGAGAGTTAAAGCCTCAGTTATTGCCTCTTTACCTTTAAAGTCAAACTGAAATTTGAGTTCTCACTTTATTATATATTTATTATATTATATTCTCATAGCTGGTGTTGCCACCACTGACTGAAACATGTCATAAGAACATTATTTTCAAAAAACCCAGATATTGTTTGGTATACACTGGCAGAATATAATAAAATATTCATAAATAAGAATTGTCAGGTTTTCATTGCCTTGGAATGAGCAATTTATTATATTTATCATATATACAGAGGGTGTGGGACCTCTTCCACAGAGGCCACCATGTAGCATTGTTGTGTTTCTACAGTAGCCCTGAAGGGACAAACCAAACACTGGCTCGAGGATGGGACCTTTCATGAGTTTCGCAGCCACCGTTGGTTCTTTTACACCACTAGATGCCACTATATCCTACACACTGGTCCCTTGCATTTAAAAAAAAAACAGTAATGTTGTTAAAGCAAAATTTCTGCACTTTCCAAATGGCTGTCAGTTTTGATGGTAAATGTAGTCAACTGAAGCAATCAATTCCCCTGTGCGTGCTATAATGACCAAGAAAATGAGCTTTCCTGCTCACAGAGCTTTGTTTTCAGTGCCTACATCACTGGATGCAGGAAGAACAACAGATTTTGCAGCAGGAGAATTTAGTTTTCTCAGTGACACACAAGAATTTATTGCCTCAGTTGACTACATCTACCATCAACACTGACTGAACATCTACAGGAAAAGTGCCATATTTTCCCTTTATGCTAGTATTCCACTAAGAATGTGAAGGCTAGCTGCCTAGCTAGTTAGTCTACCTTGCTAAAGTTAGCCCTGAGTCCTACTAGACATTGCAGCTATTTTTAGCACCTGTTGAGTCACTTGCTGTGTTCATCCTGCATTACAGCAAGGCAGGGGGTCTCTCTTCAATGGGTCCAGTTATGGCAAATCTCGAGAAACTGACAGCACTTTGATGTGATGTACATGGTGATTCATTACAAGACAGCAAATAACTAACATAGGAAGTAACAGGGTGATACAGGAAGTGCTCCAAGCAACAGTTAACAACATCAGCCTCCAGCTAGTTACCTGCATGTGTGGCCAATGTAGGGGGCACTGTCATTGGTTAAAAAAAAATATATATATATATATATATATATAACAGAAACTTCTCCTTGAATTTCACCAAATATGTAGGACTACATACATTAAACACTGAGTATACATTGTATGTATATATAAATATAGAAAAGTATATTTTAAAGTCTGACTTTAATTCAAGTTTCTTGTAGACTCATACTTGAAGATTCTGGAAAATAGTTGCTGCAATCTGAAAACTCCAAATATGGACTAACTGGAGCAGTGATAAGGTGTGAGCAGAATTACTGTGTGGCTCCATGTAGCACATGTAGGAACAAAAGCAGGAGTCTATTGCTCTTTATAAATCTATTTATAAACCCCGAGCTCAGAAACAGCCCCGCTCCCAAAGGGAAGACAGGCTCGGCTTTAGTGGCTGTTTCGTGTACTGGAGGAGCATCACAGTCGTGAAAGAAGCCGATAAGTTTTACAGCTTTAAAACAGAATATGAAAAATGCTCCCTGCAATGGGAGCAGAGTTTTTAATCCTATGGAGAAATTATGTGAGACAAAGAAAAATGGGACATTGACACTGTTACGGTTACAAAAGCTTTGAGTAGAATTCAACAATTATGTTCATCTTTTGAGTTAAATCTGACCAAACCTGCCCTTATGAGTTTAATGTTAATTATTATTAATTAGAATTACAACCAGACAGAATACAGGCATTTCAAAACACTTAAGTGCCTGTTTTTTGACAGAGAACCACGTTATTTTTACCATCATGCATTACAGCCTCAGTCTTTCAGTTGCTGCCAGCAGCATTCAGCAAATGCAAGGAGAATCGGGGCACCGCTAACACCAGCCTGCACCAAATTCAATCAACTTTTATGACTTCCACCTACTGTAGACACATCATTCACTCACCTCGGTTTGCTGCAAACCAAACATTATTTTCTATCGCACACACTGCCCCGTCCTCTCTGCAGCCACTTTAGACTGAGGTCTGTGGTGTTTACATGCAAAGACTTTTTCTAAAGGCAGCAACTTCAACATGTTAACCCAACTTTATTATTTCAATGAAAATACAAGTATAATACAGTGTGAAGACGCTGTGACTGATCTTGTTTTTTTCTTGGTTGGCTCCGCTGTTGTGGAATGATGCACTTTGTTTCATGCAGGGTTAATAAATTCAACCTGTCGACCTGCGTTTCACGTCAATGCAGTCACTGGCAATGGGAGGTGTGTGTGTGTGTGTGTGTGTGTGTAGATTGTACAAAGCCTCAGCAGCAGTATTTACACACATTGTGCCAAAATCCTGGCCTCATTTTAGCATCCTCCTCCTCCTTCTGTTGTCAGTGCTACAGCATATGGGAGCTTAAGTCTTACTTTCCTGGACAGATGATGAAGGACAGAGTGAAAATATTACACTCAGGTCAGCTTCTTGAAGAGTTTAGCTTTAATTTTGATACAAAAATACTTGAGAGCAACTGTTTCACACACAGTCTCCAACAGTTAAAAACCATGCTCCAGACAGATAAAGCTTTACTGTACCTGTGGTGTAGTTCGGTGCTTCTCCGGTCGGTACAGTCTGCTCTAGCTGTTTGTCGGTCTCTGTGTCCGTGTGTGCGTCCCTCACGCTACTGAAGGACTGGGAGAGTGTGCTTCGCTGAGTGTTTGTGTCTGTGGGTGCACTAGATGAAATGAGAGAGAGTGAGAGAGACGCAGAGTCTTCCTCTCTCTGTGTCTCTTTCTCTATCTCCCTCCCCTTCCTGATGATAAACAGAGAGCACGTGGCTTCACCAGTGATGCAGCACACTGAAGAAGTGAGGAGAGAAATGACAAAGGGAGGAGAAGAAGAAGGAAGGAAGAAATGACTTGGCAAAGAAAAAATGGGAGCAAGAAGAGGAAAGGAGCCGGGAAAAATAAATAAAAAAAAAAAAGAGGAAAGAATTGAGTTTGGCTGAAGTAAACAGTTGTGTTTATGTGTGTGGATGTTCGTCTTGTATGTGTGTGTGCTCATGTTGATGAAAGCGGGACACTGCAGCTCTGAGTTGGCGAATCCGAGCTTTGAAATTATTCATGCTCTTTAGAACACGCTGACAAAATTGGAATAAATTCACCCAAATCTGAAAGAAAATATCCTCTTCTGAACATCCAATTCTGACACCAAATAACTCACTCACATCAGCTCGCAGACATCTACACACACACACACACACACACACACTCAGGCAGACCAACAAAACAGCCTGCAGGCAACCAGAGGAGCTTTGTTGTCTGGTTAAAGCCATTGTCAATGACTGACCATGTTTGGGCAACTGGGGCATGAAATGATGGGAACACTGATAGCAGCATCATCCATATAGTTCTGGTAGATCACTGACTTCAGCAATCCAAGCTAGAAGTTTAGTGTAGACGACATTAAATAAAATGACTCAAACATAACATTACATAACATGTCCACCTTCCTCTTCAAACCTTGTTGTCAGGATCGGTCCATACTTGCAAACATAATCATAAAACATGATTAAGTGCCCTCTAGGTTGTTTTTTACAAGTGGCAAAATGTGATAAAGTGCCCTCTAGAGTGCCCACCAGTGGATAAAATGTGGTGAAGTGCCCCCTAAAGTGGCCATCCGGTGGACAAACTTGATAAAGTGCCTTCTAGGTTGCTCTTACAGTGGACAAATGTGGTAAAGTGCCATCTATGGTGCCCTTGCAGAGGATAAAATGCAGTGCAGTGTCATGTCAGCTGCCCCACATGCTGGAAAATTGATTGGCCTAAATTGATTTCTTCTTTTCCTCCTGTTGCATATACTCCTAAAAGTTGTTTGATATTATGCATTAGCTATTATTATGGGTGTAATAGATTTGTTATGTCTGCCATCTATTTGTTGGAGCTTAAATGGTGTTCAGACTCAGACTACGAGTTGATAATAATCTGAAAGTTAATATTTACCTCTCTAACCAGAAACTGATCATAACTTGTGATAAAAGAAACACAAGAATGACAGCTCATCAGAGGACACACAGAGCCTGCATGTGTGTCTGTCGAACTATGCCTTCTCTTTTCTTCCCTCTCAAAGGGGGAGAAAACAGACACTTTCCTGAGATACAACTTCACTTGTAACTTGCAGTGATGTTATTTTACCCATTAAGGTGCCACACAGATATGAACACATCTGCACATACACTGTATAGTCAGACATGATTGCTATTCATGACTGCACTGTTTCTTACTAATTTATCACTAAGTGGATCATATTCTCTTTATTCTTAATGTGTTTGGTGTCTGTCAGCAACTGACATTGTCGCACTTTCAAACATGGAACATGTAAGAAACTTTATTAATTTGGTATAAGAAATTAGCAAGGCAAGGATTAAAACAGGAGAGGTGTAGAATGAAAAGAGTGATTTTTTCATGCCCTGACACTAGACACTGGTGTCCCTTTTCACAAAACTATAAGAGCAAAAAGATCACAAAACTATAAGAGCAAGGAGAAGCCAGAAACTCACTCTCTTGTTCCCTGGCCGTCTGTGAACTTGAACTCTGTGTCCCGCCTTGTCCAGCCTGCAGGCCAAACAGAGTCCAGATGAGCACCTATAGCTGTAGCCCGAGCAGCGCTGAAAATGCTGAGCGGCCAATTTCTTGCTTGCTTCCAAAAAACACCTGCAGCTCTCACACAAATGTCTAGACTGCAACAAGCCCAGCAAAAGTCACCATCACATCTTCAGAGCACCCATTGAGGGTGTGTGAGGATGTCTTCACCCTGCTGCCTGCTGAGAGAGACAACCGACACAAGCTGTTTCGCTACGTGGGATCGACCACACCTATGAGAGGCTGAGGACTCCATGAGGTCCGCAGAGAAACAACCAATCTCCTCTTCCCCTCAAGAACAACTCCCTCTCTGTCACCACCAGGTGAAACACACCTTTCTCTGATACTGAGGTTGATGTTATGTTAGACTGAGAGCATTGAAGAAATGTTCGGTCTACTCTAAATTATCATCCCATCAATACAGTGATATTTCTTCAGATGGTTAACAATTCCTAAAAATGATTTCTAATAATCTCATTGAGCCTCAAGTGTTTCTCTTTTGTTGACCTGTGTTTAAGGGAGTTTCACTGCTCAGTCTTAAAGGTTCAATCCTCCTGTCTCCTTGGTTCCACTTATTAGTGTACTTGGCATGTACAGTACCAGTGTACACAACATGCTTACTCATGTACTAATTTCATCTGTTGCTGTATTCAGGGCTTCATTCATTCAATATTTTAGTAATTATTTATTCATCACTGTATTCAGTACAATCATTAATGGATCGTTTGAAGTTGATTGCACCGAGTTCATCAATTTGTGTGTTGTGTGTGTGCATTCATTAAATTTATTCACATTTACTCATGGTTGCATTCATTCATTGGCAGTAGTTATGTGTGGAGTCATTTGTTGTCTGTAGTTTGTAGTGAATAAACCTTTGATTTATAAAGAACTTGTTCATGTGTTACTGTATGCTAGCCTTGCGACTCGTTCAGGGTGTACCCTGCCTCTCGCCCAGTGTCAGCTGGGATAGGCTTCAGCCCCTCCTCGACCTTTTGAGGATAAGCGGTTACAGACAATGAATGAATGCACACAAGTCAAGAACTCTGTGACAACCTGTAGATCAGAGCTGAAATGATTCCTTGTGTAACTCGAGTAATTTGATTGCTAAAAAGTCTGAGGCGAATTAATTTGTCAGTAGCAGCTCTATGGAATTTGATTAGGGATTACTCATTAGCTACTGGCCAACTAGCATGTTAGTTCTTCAATTAATAGCATCATTTGTTTGGCAGTTTCTTTCCACTCATCTTGTCATTTGGTTATGAGCGCTTCACTTAGGACAAAATTATGTATAATTCTGTCATGTCATGTCATGAAAAGTTGTTGGTGTATTCCATATTGCAAATAAAAGAGTCAGTTAAGTAGTGAATCATGATGTAGTCTAGTTATTTTTGGTTAACGTGTGTCTGAACTTGAAAAATTGACAGTTTTTTTCACCATGATTCAGAATTGGGAGACTCATCCCTGTATTTGTTTCACTGCAGCCACCCATCTGTCTGTTCGTACATGTATCCCACCATCCTTCCCTTCCCTCTCGCTGCCCTGTATGTGTTTCTTTTTTCTCATGGACAGTATGACCTACTTAGCACACCACAGTATGACTGACTAGACAGCAGCTTCGAACTGATGGAGAGCTTGCCAACACACTCTCTGCTCTCTAACTTGTCTCGATCAAACACCATGTAACAATCACTCTGGAGTCTGATCTCATTTAAATGTATTAGATTTCAATAGATGAATGACTCGGCCTTTCATTAGATAAGTATATGCTGTACCATGTTGTGGATCATTTAAGATGAGTCGGATGGAATTGTTTAAGGCATATCCATGTTGAATTATATAACATGCAGCCTTGATTTCACAAATGAATTTTGAGAATTTTAATGTTAAAATATATTTCTGCTTCCACTGTCAGGTGTCATCAGTCTATGATGTCAAGTGAATCCCAGGGTTTATAACATTAAATAATCACTTTCTTTCCTTTTGGTTGTGGCCAGAGGTAGGAACTAAGTGCAAATAGTTTGTTACTGTACTTAATTTGATTTTTATGTTTCTACATATCTGCAACTTTATTTACTTGATTACTTATTTTGTGACAAGTCTTTAGTTTTACTCATTTTAACACAAATATCTGAACTACTCTTTGACTCTTACGTTTTAAAACAGGTTTGTTACATTAAGTAAAAAAAAAACCTGTTTGAGGGAAATTATTTATTATTTTTATTTTGTATCATTGCATGCCACCTTCCCGACATCAAGACTGATTTCAACCTTAAATGGATGGGACAATAATGTAATAGACATAATGGACGTAGAGGATGTAAGATGAAAACAAAGTAAAAGATGTAACAAGACAAAAACAACATAAAATACAAAACAGAGTCGATTAGCTTTGCACAGAGACTAATACTTTAAATTCATTTCAGAACTTGTACTTTCTCACTTACTTGAGTGAAGAAGCTGAATCAGTACTTCCATTTTTAGCAAAGTCTTTTTTTAAACACAACTATCTGTACTTCTACTTGAGTAAAGGATGTGTGGACTTTTATATATATATATATTTTTATCCT
The DNA here is from genome assembly GCF_056507025.1 of Lutjanus erythropterus. Taxonomy (NCBI): domain Eukaryota; kingdom Metazoa; phylum Chordata; class Actinopteri; order Lutjaniformes; family Lutjanidae; genus Lutjanus; species Lutjanus erythropterus. Next base: position 12,317,291 of record NC_139329.1, read on the forward strand.
TATCTATTCTGAATTTAATTATCTGTGTTGTGTTCATGTCGTATGAAGGAACTACTACTCTCATTTCATTATGCAACCCTGTGTTGTATGATGATAATAAATTACCCCATTTTCTTGACTTCAATAGCAATGTATAATTGCACTTTTGTAGTTGCTCAGTGGCTACTTTCTCTGTATATGGAGCTATAGCCACACATCACAACTTCACCAGGGGGCCACCGCACAGTGAGACTGAAGCCTGTTAACATTCTGTAACTAGACAGCCACGGGCTCAATCTCTGCAATCTCCCAATGTATCCATCAACAGTCATGTATCCTGCCAAAATGGCCTGGAGCAAAAGACTGAGTCCCAACCAGTTTACAGCAAATTGCTCTAGACTACAATGTCATCTGAATGCATAAATTATAAAATAAAATGTAAAAGTAAAGGGGTTTTTTTTCAAAGAAAAGGTGACTGACGCCATACTGAAAATGACATGCAATGCTACATGACAAGTTTCCTCTGGGAAAAGATGGAAGTCTGAAGGACGAGAGATGAGTTCCCATCATAAACCATCTGACAGCTGCCAGCAGCTTTTTCTGACGTGTCTGGGTCATGTGGAATCACTTGATAACTGTTGACACATGCCACAAGCTTTTACATTAAAGTCTATGAATTGTCTCATTCGCTGCTTGGAAAATTAGACACGGTCTTTCTCTCATGGGCTGCTTAAACCACACAACTAACCGAGACCAGCTTGTCCACTGCAGTTACAGTCATCCACAGTGATTAGATGTGACAGTTATGTAATATCTATTAAAATATCATTAACGCACTACCAAAGATATAACAGTCCCATCTACTGAAAGAGGTATTACTCAAGTCCAACTGTGATTAATTCCAAAGAGATAAGTCCAACTGCACAGTAATGATCCGGGTTGAAGCTGCTGTGTCGAAGTACCACTCACACACCTGACCCACTCAGCTGTGACATGAAAACCCCCTTTTTATAGCATCAAATAACTAATTAAAGCCAAACCGTTCAGAAAAATTATCACTTGAATAGACATCAGCATGAATAGAACTACCTGAAATGACAGAAACCATCTTTGGGAAAAAATTATTTGAAGTGTATTTTGATTTTTTAGTTTGGTCTGTGTCCCCTTAGTTAACATAGAGGGGATGGTGTTTACGACCTATACTGCAGCCAACCACCAGGAGGCAATTGAGACGTTTTGGTTTCACTTTTGGGCAGCTGTCATCCTTATATGTTAATGAGATATATATACTTAGGCTACATTACAGCATACCTGCTAAACATTAGCATGATAGCATTGCCACTGTTAGCATGCTATCATTAGCATTAAGCTCAAAGTTGATTTTACTTTCCGTGTCATAAAAGTTTTATCTAGTGACTCCTGTTCCTTTTATCAGCCAGGAAGCAAAAGATTAAACCCATTGCTTGTATGACTACATCTAATTATGAAAACACAAAGGCATTGTAGCCCCAAGAGCTAATGTTAGCTTGTGGAGGGAGAAAGTCATGACGTTACTTATGCACTTTCTGGGTGTGTTGTCTTTCTAGGAGAAAGAGGAGAAGGAGCTGCACCTCAACCTGCTCAGGTGTGTGTTCAGTTGGATTGTGGTGCAGCCTCGTGGCCAGTCTGGGTCACCTCTCCTCTCCCCCACTCCTCTCCTCTGCTGCATAATAATGTTGATGATAATAATGAATTATAAAATACAACATAATTTCAAGGTGCTTCTGTGTAAAACATCACCAGTTACATATCTGCATGCCATTTGCAGTATATGTATTGAATTCGTTTTTGCAGACTTATATAAAATAGATTATTTATGCGCAAAGTCTGCTTTGGTGACACCCTGCCATCTCCATATATTGTGTGCTCTTGTGCTTTTACTTCTCAAATAAGGAAATCTGTATCATCTCTTGAAAATCTTTTTTGCTCCTGGTAAATCTGCTGTCATGCTGACAATGCTTGTGCTGCTGGCACACCTGCTTCTTAAACACGGTGAGAGCTGACACTGACTTTTTGATGGTTGATGATTTATTGAGTGTTCAGCCTAAAACACACACATGAATTAATAAATGTATTTGGGCACAGCTGATAGGTGTATTCCACTGTACACTGCTGGTGCAAGGGTCAGGACTGTGTCCATGGTGAAAGATGGCAAAGGTGGATATGGACAGACCTTAAATTAATTAAATTCATTGCACCCTTTCAACTTGTATTTAGATCAGCATAAGATGGGGCCCTTTTCTTGCTGCATATTGTTTACTTTTATGTAAACACATTTCACTTCCAGATCAATCTTTTGCTCTTATCACAGCATATTGATTATCAACTTCTATTTCTTACCATAATGTATAATACAGCCCTACAACTAATAATCTGTATATAATAGTGTTCTTGCTTGTGTTCTTTATAGTTCCACCTTAGCCATCCTTCCCTAGACTCAAACCCTCACTCACCAACAAAATCAGTAAAATCTCTTCTGACCTCCCACAGACTTCATGCTTTTATAAAAGCGTAACCCTGCACACGCAGAAACACAAAGTGAAGCAGCCACAATCAGCACATAGGCAGGGATTCAAAACCCAGCATGTGCCAGTCACAAAGTCAGCCCCCTGGCATGTTTGTCCCCAACGTCCATTCCCATTGATCCAGTCTAAAAAGCACTCACTCTTTGCAGCAATGCCACAGGAGCGCAGAGTATGTCTGCTGCCAACAGACAGACTGACCCCTGAGAGGACTGAGCTGCTGTTATTATTATTGTGACTCATCGGCCTGTTATGCTGCAAATTGGCCTCTGTAGATTTCTGTAAATATGAGTGTTTGTTTGTGTGTAAGAAAGAAAGATACTGTACAGGCTAATTAAAGTGTGTGAGTGAGGGAGGGAGCAAGTGAATGAGTTGTTTGTAGTAAGTACTGTATAATGTAAATGGAGCACAGAGCAGACATGTGGAAATAGCACTGAATGCTCATAGCATAAAACAACCAAAATATGATATATGATCTTGGAGAGATTTAGTTTATTCATTAATAGGGCTGGTCTAGTAAGTTCACTTCGTTTGATCGCCAGACTCTCAGATGTGATACAGATGCAATGCATTGTTGGGCTGTTGAGTATGTCAATTAAGTTTATGGTGCATACACAGAGATTCTTACTAATCTAGTACACATCCAGCCATTTATCACATCCACAAAATCCATACACTATGCAATTATAACACACTACATACCCAATTTAATACTATACTATTAGCTGAGAGGCTCAGGCAGTGGGTAGGCCCTCTGGTTCAGCTTTGGATTGGTTCTCATCATATCTGTCAGACAGGACTTTCTCAGTTAATTTTCATTATTATCCCTCATTCACTGAATCGCTGTACTGTGGTGTTCCCCAGGGTTCTGTCCTGGGTCCAGTGCTGTTTGCTTTATACCTGCTTCCTCTTGGGCAGTTGTTAAGAAATTTTAGAGGTATCTCCTATCATTCTTATGCAGAACTGGCTGTTCAGCTGAACTGCCTCAACTCAACAAAAGATTGGATGGCTGATCATTTTTTTACAGCTTAGCACTGACAAAACATATGTTCTTATTTCTAAGTGCTGAGAGCTGAACATAATGAGACTTTAAGAAACGTCTTCCTCTCTGGTGTCCTGCACACACATGAGCTGAGTATCATGACACTCACTTGTTCAAGGGGAGAAAGGATGGTCGTCATGGGTCGGTCACACCCGGCGAGAAGTCATCGCAGTCTGCCTGGAGGAAGGCAGGGCTCGCTTTGGCTCCACTCAAGAGTAGGTTCATCTTTGGTGCAGTTCGGTGCACTGAAAGAGATCATAGAAATGCAATTTGGTAGAAAATGAAAACTCTCTCCCTTTTGGCTTTATGATCTGGGGACACTGTTGACATCTTTAAAAAGCAGCTCAAGACTCATCTGTTTAAACCTGCTTTTGCTTAATCTGTTTTGTTTATTCTTGTTTTGCAAATATTTAATATTTAATGTCTCTTGCTATGTCTCTTATTTTCTCTTTTTGTTTTGTGAAGTTCTTTGTGATGTCTGCTCTTAATGGTGCTTTATAAATAAATGTATTATTATTATTATTATTATTATTATTATTATTATTATTATTATTATTATTATAGTTAGGTATGAATATTACATTCAAAGCAATTCTGAGCACAACTGAGAAAGTAAGTGAGGCAGAAACCCACCCAGTCTGGCGACACTGAAAGCAAACACTGCACTGTTTTAGTATGTCTCACCTGTTACCTCATGTTGTTACATAATATCTGTCTTATCCTCAGGCCCTGCTGAGCACAAAACAGTGGGATTTTATTTAGAATATTTCTGATTTCTGAGTCTGATTGTCACCTGGATTATAAAAATTCCAACCAGCATCGAACCATTGATCGTTTTCGAAATGTCACATGAAAATCCACCTAGTCCAAACTGTATAATTTTGAGAAACTGCTTCAGTGAATTGAATTCTAATGAATTGAATGTCATTACTTTGTGTTATGTTGAATTGCTTAACCTTTACTAAAACCTCAGTGTGCCACCTGAGCTCACTCTGGGCACCCCAGGGTGCCCTTGCAGGCAAGAACTGTTGATGAACTGTTCCTACAAAGGGCTTCGTTAGAATTGTTGTCTTTCCTTTCAGCTGAAAGACTAAACCTTTAGAGTGAGGACAGATTTGGGTGGGTTTCATTGTCAAGGTTAAGTGTGTAACATTTGGGAGCATGCATTGGCAGAAAAGTAACATAATATTTATATAAATGTTTTCATTAACATATAATGACCTGAAAAAAGGATAGTTTTGGTTTCATTACCTTAGAATGATCCATTTTTATCTACAGAGGGCATGGGACCTCTTCCATGGAGTCAACTATGTTTCTACGTACAGAAGCCCAACCAAGCCAAGTACACAAGCCAAACAGTGGCTCTACATATGTCCTTTTACATTTTTTGGCAGGCGAGCTGGTTGAAATCTGCTATTTTTCCACCAGATGCCATTAATTCCTACACACTGGTCCTTTAAAGTAAAGAGGGATGACAATCCTCCAAGCACCTAAACACATCCTGTATATGCAGTGTGTTAGTTTTCATTGTAGGCTCTATAGACACCAAGACAATACAAGATGGAAAAGGGGTGTATTTCAAAAGATCACAAATAAGGACGAACAGAGTTTGAATGGGTTGTTCTTTTGAAAGATGAAAGCCATGCTGATAATTCACAACAGAGGCAGCTGATAAGCAACATTTTACAGTGCTGTTTTAAATTTGATGCTATGCACACAAATGCTACGCTAAACCAACTTTAGTTACACATTTACATTTGTATTTAGGTGAACTAACTATTCTTTTTTTATACCCCACAATGACATGTTTATGTTGAAAAATACTTTTGTGTGTTCTGCTTTGATATAGCTGTTTAGCTTAGGGACAACATGTTGCAACTGTCCCCACCCTAACAGCCATGACAGGACATCACCTAGCCAGACATACTGGCCTAGACACTTAACATGTCAAACAATATTTAAAACTAAGTTAAGTTTTAATTAATTTATAAAAATTGTCAGGACAGTGTGGTAAAAAATACCACTCACAAAATCACATACGCAAAAAAGGCTTTTTTAATAAATGGAGCAGCCGATGTTTAATGTGCCTTCTGTCTTCCTGGTGGGGAGAAGGTGTAATTGAGCTTGTGCAGTATCATCTTTTGTCAATATTTCTGTTAAGACTTGTTGCAACTGTCTCCTGTGCAATTGTCCCCTGTCTACCCTAATGAGTAGAGAACCTTGATCAGAACAACATTTCTGTCGTACCATCAGTCAGCAACATATTAACCTCTCAGTTATTTCACGTCCAAACCATCCAAAAATAGAAAAATCAAGCCCGTTTAAATGCACGCATCATTATTGCATAGTCAGACACATATATCACCAGTTACCAAATAGCTGCCTATTTTTTCCTCACGGCTGCCTGCCACCTGCTACAGATAATGAAGCGAGGCCTACAGCGTGTTGGACTGCCTCCTACTCCCAGCCCTGAGAACATGGCATTGTATGAGCCGTTCCTCTTGTGCCAACACGGGGGGGGTAGAGGGGGAGATAATACTCATTTGGATAGCATAGCGGGGGCGTTGCTTCAGATACAGCTAATCCTCACACCTCATCGCCGTGATGTGCCTGGCTGCTGCAGTGTTCGCCTCCGCCGCTCCCTCTCTCTCTTCTCTCTGTCCTCTCCTTATCCTCTCCTCTTTCTGTTTTTCCTCTCCTCCTGCACTTATCTCCTCTCTGCTGGGGCATAAGCACAAAGGGTGAAAGGGCGGGGCACTTTTAAGAGAGTAGAAGATAATAATGGATTTAAAAGATAAGAGAAGGGAGGTTGACTAAAACACAATGCAGTGCAGCAGGAGAGGAAAAGATGTTGTACCCTTTTCATTTTGTCCTGACAAAAAAGATAAAAAAAAAAAGAATTTCACCATTTTCAAATTAATGAAAAATAATCTGGGGGGATCTGTAAAACCACTCACATTACTTGGCAATCTGGGCCAAACTAATTTTTTGCAAGGGTGAATCTGAGGAATATTGGCCCGATACTTCTATGTGGGGCCAGCTTTAGGGATTTACAAATCACCTGATAGTCATTAACAAATACTTGTGACATTTAAATAACTACTAACTAACTGTCACATTGTGAAGGACCCATTAATGCTGAAAGGCACATGCAGGATTTGGAGAAACATATGCTGCCATCTAGACAACATCTTTTTCAAGGAAGCCCCCGCTTATTTCAGAAAAACAATGCAAAGCCACATCCTGCCAGTGTTACAACAGCGTGGCCTCGTAGTAAAAGAGTTTGGGAATTAGACTGATTAGTCCCAAAAGGAGACCCCAGACACAAGAATGGGAGAGAAGTTCACTTTCAAAAAGTTCAGTAAGTGTCCTCAGCTCCCAAAAGCTTACTGAGTGTTATTAAAAGAAAAAATGATGCCAAACAGTGGTAAACATGTCCCTGTTCCAACTTTTTAACATGTGCTGCAGGCATCAAATTCAGTGTGTGTATATTTACAAAAAATAAAAGCTAATCAGTTTGAACATGAAATATCTTGTCTTTGAAATTTATTCAATTGAATATAGATCAAAAAGTATTTGCAAATTATTGCATTATGTTATTTACTTTTTACAGTGTCCTAACTTGTTTGGAATTAAGGTTTGCAATCGACTGCATTTTCAGGTAACATTCCCCACAGTGGTCCCAGTGACCTGCATCTGTAACTCTAGACACTACAGCAAATTGACTGCACAGCCTTGTTGCTGTTCCACAGGGACTGGTTTCTATTAGGCTGATGTTTTTAATGTAAATACCGTACCCTGTCACTTCACGTTGGCACTTAATGGACTCATTGGACTAATAGACACATTCAGACTAAAAAGAACTCACTGACCTGACAGTTTGGATGTCTTTGCCCATGAAAGCTCTTCACATCGGGAACCATAAATCAGTAGATGACTCTAGTGAGAATCTGCAGCTTTACAATGTCTTCATTTGAAGACCACAGAAAGTACAGAAGTTAACTTTAATTTCTTAACCACGTGGAACCTTGTAAAATAATTACATATTCTTGTAATTTAATCCAGTGATGTGCTCTTGAACAAGAGTAATTGGTGTAGGTTGTGGTTGAGTGACGATGATAAAATGTTAATTGCATAGTATAGTGGTGTACTGGTGTCCCTGCTCAGAATAGTAACTCTGTCTGCACAATGTCACCACAGAGACAAAGTGATGAAATAACTTGTAAGGCTGACTCAAAGATACACGGTCAAAATGTGAATACAATGAAACAGACTACAAGAGAAATGTCACTGCAATTTAGTCACTTATGTGCAGAAAATGAGCGACAAACAGAGTGAGAGAGGGAGAAAGAATAAGCCTTGGGCTCCTCTCAGCATTTTACCATGTTCCCAACAAATACCAAATGTCAGAGGCCCTTAAACTAGACAGAAGCCAGAGGCAGCATTAGTGTCTCGTCCTGGACGCTTGCCCTCGGTCTGCCCTTTGCTTCAGTGAAACTATTGGCTGGGACTTTCTACCAGGACCTACAGACACAGCTAATGAAAGGCCTGTAACAGATCTGCCTACAAAGACGTAATCAGACAGTAATGGTTAGATTCACCTACAAACTGAATTCACACCATTTAGATTGCTAGATTTCTCATCATAAACTCTCACCGTCTTTGTGAAGCTGATTTCTTTGTACCTCAATGGTGCAATGCATCATGTCTGGGCTAAATTCACTGTGAATGAATCCTTAATTATATGACTGAGGACTGTTACTGAGAAGTGCTAAGCTGTGAGATTTGACTGATTTCCTCATGCAGTGCCGGTTTGATAAAGCTGAAATGTTGAGAATAAAGTCGAAATTTTGAAAATGAAGTTGAAATGTTGAGATTAAAGTTGAAATATAGTAAATAAAGTTGAAATACATCGAGAGCAAAGCTGAAATATTGAAAATAAAGTTGAAATGTTGAGATTAAAGTTGAAATATAGTAAATAAAGTTGAAATACATCGAGAGCAAAGCTGAAATATTGAAAATAAAGTTGAAATGTTGAGAATAAAGTTGAAATACATGTCAAGGGCAAAATCAAAATATCGAAAATAAAGTCAAAATATCAAAAGTAAAGTCAAAAGGTCAAGATTGATTTCCTCATGCAGTGTCAGTTTAATAAAGTCGACATGTTGAGAGTAAAGTTGAAATGTTAAGGATAAAGTCAAAATGTTGAAAATTAAGTTGGAATCTCAAGAATAAAGTCTAAATGATATTTCAACTTTATTCTTGACATTTTGACTTTTCTCAAAATGCAAAAAAAATTGAAAAAAACCTTCCTACTCTTGTTTTTTTTTCCCCACATGCGTGGGTAACAGTCTTTCACAAGAATCAGATGAGCAGTAATGTTGTAAAATCTTTTTTCCCTCTGTCAGGACAATCCCATATCAGGATCAATAGTTACAGCCCAGAGGCAACGTCAATATTTTATCATCAGTGACCTATCTCCCAACTCGCTGTCCATCATCTGACCCACATTAACACTTCAGCACACAGCTCGGACTGAACCACTCCAACATGCTTGTTAAACTAAGTCCTTTTCCACATAAGTCCAAATGTGACGTGTATGAAGTTATAAAAGCCTACCTGCAAATCTCACACCAACAACAGCTGGGGTTTTTTGATATGGGAGGAAATGATTTTTAGAGGTTAGAGTTAGCTGAGAGTATTTATTTATTTAGTTAGTTATTTCTGTATAAAAAAAAAACTGAAGGTGGCAGTAGATCAAAGGCAATATTAGTGTCAGTAAAATTAAAGGGTGACTCCAGCTGCACTCTTTTGTGGGCTTTTCAAATGGAAACTCTCTAGTAGCCCCAAGCAAAAAGCAGTGAAGTAGGTCACTGTGTTGCTGCCCTCACCTCACCTTCTTCAACATAGGGGATTTATATGTTGCAACGTTATCAAAAGAAACCTACCTCAGGTTATGTGGGAAAACATTCTTAGATGGAAATTTTGATCCTGAATAATACATACACTAGCCAAAATTTGGACGTGCAAATTAGAATACACAAGGAACACTTCTGGAAAGCTACAGAATAATATTTTTAAAAAGCACAAATGTGCTCAGCGCATTTCATGGCAATGTGTTTTTTAGTCACTGATGTATCATGAGTGAAAAACTGACTGTTTGAACTGTGGGTAGTACCAGAGGAAACTTATGGAGGGTCCAAAATGTAAGGGTTTTATCCTCTGAGGAGTATGAATGTCTTCAACATTTTGCAGCAATCCACCTATTAAGAGTTTCATACTGGTTCATATGAGTTTCTTTGTTACACATTTGTTTGCATAGAGTCAAATAAAGGCACATTTGTTAAATGCTGCATCATTTCTAACTTTGCCTCCAGAACACAACAGACACCTTCATCCACTTCTTGTTTTGATCATCAAGTTTCAGCCACCAATGAAGCCATCCACTCAAACACAGTCATGCACTGATGACTCAGACAAGAGTTTAAGCCATGAACCTATCAACACATTTTTGCCACTGCTTTTTCTGATTATGAAGATTCACCCTCTTTGCTTTACAGAGTCTCAGCCAAGACTGATTACAATAAGAACTCTAACAGCCTCTCTGGGCATTGTACTCCTGCTGATACTGCTGATAAAAGCAATTCACTGTGAGATGCACATAGGTTTTATGACTTAAATGCTCTACTCTTATCTAAAAAAAAAAGATTTATGTTAAAATGTATGTGTAGAAAGTGCAATGCCAATCCATTAAGTCAGTCCTGAATTTCTTAGAAGTAAATTTGGATAATGGGCAAGAAGTAGAAATAAAAATAAATCCAGTAATTATGCAAGAAAGCCCTATGGTGGAGTTCAGTCTAAAACAAACACACACAAGCTGAGATGTCTGAATGTCACCTCTGGATAACAAGCAGTGCCACTGCAGGGATAGCAAGCTAATGATATCAGCAGTAAAGGCCAGCACACTCTCACACATACAGAGAGGGGACACGGACAAAATACCACTAACACCTTGCAACAATACAGACAGGCGGTAAAAATATGATGAAGATAAAGAGAATGGAGTTTGCAGTGTTAAACTGTCTTTCAGTCAATGTTTAAATGTGCGACAACTGATCCCCTTTGTTTTCTTGTTTGACACTGTATCTTTCGCTAAGCAGTCTTTTTGCCACTTTTCACATTACGTAATGTGTCAGTGTTTGTGATGCAGCAGTGATTCAGACAGCGATTACTGTAAATCACAACTCCAGAGGCTGCTACATGAGTGAGTCATTAAGTGGAATATCAATAAGAAGTATGAGTCAACTTTAACAGAGGTCTATTGACAGTTACCATTATCAACATTACCACAACAGTCACGAGTATTATGGGTAGGTTTCACAAATTGTTACACAATAACAGACAAACTGCAAGAATAAACACACATATCAGGAGTGGAAAGTAAACAGGAAAGTATAATAGGGTGTCTTTTTTCATAATTGAACTGAGAAGTGCCACAGTCAGAAAGGATATATTCTGAAGAAGTGCAATGCCACTTTTCAGCAGGTACTTAATAATTTTATTGACAGAAAACAAAACAGGACATCTTTTACCCTTTCAGGATCTCTAGTTTTATTTGTATCTCAAAACCTAAATATGTAAAATAAACCTCACTGTAAAGAGTAATTTTTAAGTAGTATATGGTTATGAAAAGGTCTCAGTTTAATACTGGTGTCTCTATATGACCTACATACATTAACAAGACTATTAACATTAACGCCATTCATTCCCAGCAAGTCAACACTTAATTCCCCTTATCTGCTTTGTTTGAACCAATCAGACAGCATCCAATCAGGTTACAGGGGAGACTCAAGTGGTGAGAACTAACATTACAATACTGAGCTCCAAAAGAATGAATTGGGAAAAATATCACTAAAGATAATTTCATTTGTGTACAAAAACTATGGAGGGGTCAATGAAAAACAAATTGCAGTAAACAAAGTGTGCAAGTTGAAAATTTGAAGACGCACAAAGAATGTTAAGTACAGACTTTGTTCTTAAAATGGCTTTTGTGAAAAGCACTTTATGGCTTGTTTAGGACTCAGAACTCAGTTAAGAACTTGACTTGGGAACTGACTCAGAACTTGCTTGTCAAGATTTGGGACTTGAGTACAAAGATGTGAGACTTGAGACTTGCAAATCTATAACTTAATCCCACTTGGTGACGCCTGTTCATCTCCTGCTGTGATGAGTTAAAATGTTTGCTGGAAAAAAGGCTGATTGCCTACATGTATTTAATGCCCTTCTTTCTAACATATAATAGCACGGCCTAATGGGCTAGACTTGCAATCAGATTTACACTCATTAACAAAACCTAATGAGACACTTACAAATTCAAGTCACATTCCCCCCTTGAGCGAGGTCAAACAACTTGTTCCAACAGCAGCAGTTAGTAAAGTTCTCCAGGAACAGAACCTCCATAAGGAGGGTGAAGTCCACAGCCTGCCCTCACATCACATTTGACTATCCAGCTTATCTCATTGACTAAATTCAAATGTACAAAATATTCTAGTTTTAGCTCTTATTCTGAAAAAGCCAAAAAAGCTGCTAAGCAGTTTAGATGGCTGAGGAAAATTAAAATTCCTATAATATTCCTGTTTACATGCAGCAGTGCATACTCCCATCAGGGAGAGCTGGAATAGTTGTAGCCACATGAGCCACTTTACTTCTTTGTGTCAAAATAGAGTTTTTTTTCAGTTTTCCACTGGTGGCAGACTTGTTCGACTGTGTGAACACAGCCTCCTTTTTAAATTCAATCAACTGCTTTCTTGAAAAGGTCGGCGTTGCAATATTTGCACATATCCACGAAGCCCTTGATATCCAAGTCTTTCATAATGTTTAAAGAGAGTTTTTATTTTCCTTCCAAACAGAAATGTGGACTTCTTTTGTGCATGCATCTCTACTCCAGCCTTATAAACTGCTGTAAAAAGCCCAACTGAGAAGCATATTCTCAGTGTGCTGTATACATGTCCAAAGAATGCTCCTAACAACTTGAATAATACTTATTTCTCTTTTATAATGTATTTAACATATGTATATGTTTTTAACATCACACATCAAGATATTATGAGGAGATGCAGAAATGACAGTAAAAATGGTCAGGAACATTTATTTATGTAAAAATCAATTCCTCCAAAGATTTATTGATAAGGCGTATAATGACTTGGGTTGTGATTGTTTGACATTTTAAAAAAGTGGGTCCCCTGAAAAAAAAAATTGGGAAACACTGGAATATGCCGTTTACATGACCTGTATCAAATTCAGAATATTGTCATACTCTGGAAAACATGGGGAAATTCATGTGCATGCAAGGGTAGTATTTTTTAGGACAACACTTGAGGCAGAGAGTAAAGGAAAGGAGAAGTTTGCAGTTGAGACTCTGCTACTTTGTTTAGAGTAGCAGTGAAGCAGACAGCTATTAAACAAGCCTGTGTGTGCTACATTTTTTTGCTTGGATACAGCCAGCTCATGACAACATGGCGTGTGACCTCCAGCGGAGAGACTGTTAAAAAAATGCACTTGAAATGTTATCAGCTCAATAACTCAGACGGTGTGGTGGGTGACCCCCTGATAATTCTACCAAAAACACATTTTTACCAGCATTTGGTGCCTGGCAGGTGGTAACTGCAGATTCTGCTCTCTGTGCACAACAGTTTGCATTTAGAGGTGACCTCAATCTGCATGCTGCGGCTGCACTTGTTAATATTCAGAACAAAAATGAAGTGATAGCTAGTTTCTAGTCAACATTATGAAAATGATTCTTTTGACAGTTTTTAAAGTAAACCTTCAGAAATGATTAAAAAGCAAACGGGTCACTTGTTTTGTATTTGTAAAGCTGTAACCATCAAATGCTGGGAATCATTATCAATCAAAATTACAAGAACTTGAATATTCATAGATGAACTGAATGTCCATCAACTTACTCATTAATCAACAGTTTCTGCACCGTCAATAGAAACAATGTGACAAAATAAATAGTAAACATATTCATACTTGACACCATTACATGAGCATGGCTCAGGTGTAGAAGGTGGATTCGTCTGTGGAGGTGAAAATGACAGTGAGTCAGAGTCTTGCTGTTGTGCTCAGAAGTGCCTTAAGTTGTGGCCACTGTCCGTATGTTTTAACAGCAGGCTGAGGTCAGTGCTGCACATCGGTCATCTTCCTCTTGCGGTAGTTGAGAACCAGACTGGATGCAGTGAGCTGTGAGGCCTGGCCCTTCTCCCAGCTTTGGAAGCCATTGAGGCCACTCTGCCCTGACTTGAACAGATCCTTCTCCAGACAGTCCAGACGCTCCACTAGCGCAGATGTGTCCTCGTTGTAGGCATTCTGGGAGGAGTCCATGGTCCGTCTGAACCGACCAATGAATGTCTGGACGAACAACAATATCAACGGTGTGTCACCAATTAGATGAGATAAAAAAAAAAAAGAAAGCACATTGAGGGTATTAAAGGTGTATTGCAGTTAAGATATTTTAGGCACACTGGCAACTTTAAATAAAAAAAAAAATCAGTGACCTAGTTCATGAACCAGCAGTCAACTTTGATAGAAAATTTAATGTTAAACCTCAGACATGTATAATTTCACTCTCTCTTTGCCTTTAGGCAAAACCATCTTCAAATAATTTTATCTAAAAAAAACTGAAAGATTAAAGAGTGTGTGTCCAGAACTGGTCCGAGCTACATGACACTGAGTTTGAACATTTAAATACAACTGGTAGAGTCTACAAAGCTGGAATTCCGAATATCCACTTGTCTATTTTTGTTTCTTTTCATCTGTGCGCAATGCCTGGGCAACAGTTTAAAGAGTCATCAATAGAAATTACGGTTGCTCTGATACCAGTATTGGATAATACAATATTGGAAAAGGCCTTTGATCCTGCCTAAAATGCTGTCATCAGTGATTATGCAAGTCTATGTGTCTGACAGCAACATCATAAAATATTAAATACATATATTTTTTATTTTAATCTGTATTAAGAAGGAAAACTGTATTGGAACATCTCACATCACACAGTAAACAAGCCTTGATAACAAGCTCAGTTTTCACTCATTTGGTTCTTGGCATTTATAAACACACTGGTTGAGAAAAGTGTGATGATATCTGATAATAAAAACAACCAATGGATGGCAACTTTGCCACTTAAATCGTGTACCCTGCTTATGTGTAAGACTGTGGACAAGTCTTATAGTGTGCAGTAGCCCTCCGTTTCTGTTTGTCTGTCAAACAATGAGATTAGAGTCAATCTGCCTGGTAACAGCTGCAGTGGACAGCCAGCAGTCTGCTGTGCTTTCTGATCTGATTGCACCCCCTAGTTGCAGTGTATTATATAACACTGACTGCATTTATTTTGAATCTGTATTATGTCTGTTGATCTGTAATACTTTGTAAGCATATGGGCCGTTATGCAGTCCAAAGTGTATTCATATTACATTTTACCATACATTTAATGTTAAGGAATCCAGGAAACTGTTTAGAGAATCGCAAGCTTATACAGATCTCTCATGAACACAGATCTTTCATCATAGAAAAAATCCTACTGTGTACATCACAAATTGTGAAATACTCAAGCTATTGGCATTCTCCACTCTACACAGCCAACTCTTCACGTGCAGGTCTAACATATGGAATTACACATGTAGGAAATATTAAAGTTTTCTCAAAAATCAAACAATGGTATATAATGATTAATAATAAAATACTCTATTGACCATAAAGAGAAAGAGCACAATTAAGTCCCGCACACATTGGGGAAAACAATTCATTGCTCTCCATTGACTTTGTGCTGTGTAAAAGGTGCCTACTCGTCACTTCCCATACAGACAAACGCTTTCCAAACGAAAAACGCCTAAAAGCTGCTGTGTGGTAGGATGCACTACCAACAGGGTAAAGAACCCAGGACAAAGTTTTTTGTAAGCTGCCAAAACAAAAAGGCTGAGCCTGTAGGAAGACAAGAAATGTGGATACAAACATCATATGAGGCATCAGCAGAAAGAACGGGAAAACTGTGGGATCCTGACACTCAGCATCCTGTATGTCCAGTAAAATTCTTTTTTTCAAACTGAAGAGAGTGAAGCTAAGCTTTAGGCCAGGGAAATAGTTGTCTGATTATGATACACTGTACAAAGAAAAATGTGTTATCCCAAGAAAAGGAATGAACACTTACAGAATGATGATAATAAAATGTATTAAATAACTGAGTGTGTTGACCTCCAGATGAGATTTATATAAAGATACACATGATATCAGTCAGTGTTGGTCACCACTGATATTACATACCACAATGGTGACCATTTAAAAGTCCACTTATATGTTCAGTTTAAAATTGAATGCCCCTGATGAAGAGTCTAAGCTGACTTACTATCTGCTATAATCAGAAGTGTCTACATTTTCCCTTCTCCTGCAGGTTGACCTCTCCACCCAGAGGTCATAGTTACACTGTTTTCATAAATCCATTGCAGGGTTTGCAAAGACATTCGGTGCCCTTGATGAAGTAAATAAATCATTGTCAGTGAAATGTAATTTGTATAAAATGTCCAGGGTGTTCCTGCTTAACTAACTCTTTGTATTTTTAGCTGCTGCCTTTGTTGAAAAGTTTGACAAAAAGTAGGCCTAAAGGCTTTTCGTGACACCAAAACTATTGTGCTTTTCCAGCACCTGCTTGATTGCACTTATACCAAGCGGGCACAAGTTACACGCGATACTTGAGTGTCGAGGCAACAGAGGAATGATGCATTCACAGTTTCTTCAAGACCAATATTAACATCAGGCAAACAAATGTGTGTTTGCAATGGAAGCCAAGTTTGAGTGCAGGTACTTGACAGATCATTTAGAAAATGAGTATGCATGTCAGCATGTTCCCTGATTAAGGGGTCAAAAACCGCTGCCCTTCTTTCCTACTCTGTACATTGTCCTTTCATTAAGTCCATTAAACAGTGTGTGACAGTGATCCCACAGTAATAAATTTTGCATCATTACTGTACAGGATGCCTCCTTTTCATCATGTTTCTACCTGATCAGATGCAACAAGTGCTGTTGGTTCCCTCAGGGATGGTCAATAAATTACTACTTGAATGACACAACAATGTTATTTTCAAGATCTTCTGCAAAAAAGGTCCCTGTCATAATAATGACCTGATCACTGTACATTATCCCTTACTATCTTCATACTAACTTACCTGTACTAGTGAAAATCATGATTGAAAATAGCACTCCTATTTTGATTGCTAATGTGAAATTACTGTATTATACACAGATATTTTATAATAGAAAATAACTGCTGCTTTTTCAACAACTTCCATGTCATGTGACTGAGTGACTCCAAATCAATACCTAATTGTATTTCTACAATGGTCAAATGGGACACACCTCTTTTTATTGAATTTTAATGATTATTGTTTTTTATATGAATATTTTTATGGAAACTGCATAATTTTATTTCAAAATCAGGGTCTGTGCTATTTTTCTCGCCAGTTTATAAATTTGTGTGCCCATGCCATGCTCCAGCCTATATACATATATATATATATTTATACACATACATAAATTGTTACATGCCAATACCAACAATGAGGTTTGATATTCAATACCAGTATTTTTTTTTTTTTTTGGTACCTTCCCATGTTAAATGATCTCCTCTGTGTTATTGTTTGTGCATATTGTTCACCTGCAGCAGCGTCTGTCCGATCTCTGGGTTCTCTGGGCTGTCAAAGTGCAGCATCTGGGATCCCAGGCCATAGTAGTAGGGTCCCATCTTATGCAGGTCCACCACATTGGGGTCAGCATTAAACACAGTCCTCCAGCCCTCTCTGTACACTTTTGGAAGCTCGACTGACAAAACTCTCCTCTTCTTCTCATACAGTCCCTTGGACAACCACAAAGGAAGCTCCATCTTTGTACCCTGATATCAAGAAGACAGAGTTAAGAGTGGGGGTAAACATGAAGGCCCCTGTTTTCTAAGGTCCACATTGCACAAATCCCATGTGTCTCATCGTAATTTAGTTCATTAACCAAACTTTTTCATAGCAGACATTTTGACTTATCACAGTCATAAATTAACAATGCCTCTCATCTTTTCAAGTCTTTCCATAAGCCATAACTGTGTGACCGCAAGCCAGCATGCATGCACTATAGCAGGACCATGAATGTGAAGCAACTAAATAGGATTCAACCATCAGTGATTTTATTATTGACCCCTAGGCAAGTGTTGCAGATCTCTGACATTAAATAGCTATTATGAAGTCAAAGCACATTTCCGTAAAACATGAGTAGTAAGTTCTCTGTATTGTTAAGATGTTGGGATTCACTTTGGCCAACTGGTAACACTGCTGGGTCTAGACTAACTTGCATTATCCACGATTAACTGTGACTTACTTAATTTACTTACGTTGAAAATAACAATGTTGTTTATTTTTAAGCGTAGCTTATATTTGATTGCTTGTGTGCCACTGATTATTGATTGTTTCTGTTCCTTGTCATCAGTGTGTCTGTGACCTGTGTAAATCCCTGTATGTAAACCAAATGTACATCAGGATAATAATAAAGTTGAATTTTTCGTTCATAATAAATATGCCGAATTGATAAATGGATCGTCTTATTTTTTTGAACATTGCTAATTAATTGTCGACTCCATACGGGACAATGGCAATACAACAGGGTAGAATAAAACACAAAAAATTGAATGAGGTTTGGCGTAACTTTCCTTACACATCAAAGTATCAATACCTGGCCTACTTTTAGTGGTAGTTAACGCTGAAGAAATACACCAACAACACTGCACACTATCACGACGTTTCATACATTTCCCCTCAGTAACTTTACTAACCTCCGCTATGTCCTGCGTGTCACTCGACTTCTCCAGGAATCCCAGCCGGGGGAAGGCGCACTCTGTCCGGATGGGAAGTCTTTCATGAGACAGCAAAATATCGTCGAGAGATAGGAAATTCTCCTCCATCCCCACCCCAGGCTGTACAGGCATATATGACTGTGTATCCATTTTGTGTGTTAATTAAGCCAAAGGTAGCTCTGTACCAATTGCATTTACTGAAATACTAAGCAAAAATCTCTCCTGTTCCGTTTACAACTCTTCCTGTTTGCTGTTTTGGCGCCAGGACGTGTTGACCAATCAGAGCGCTGATGTGCTGTCCAGACCAGAGCAATCGAATCAATTCGATTCCAGTCAAAGGTATCTGTTATCTACCTTTTGATTTTTTTTCTTTTTCATGGGCCCATTGTAATCTTGTTCATTTTAGTGTTTTGTTTGGGTTTCTTAGAGATGACCTGAATTTATAATGCTGAATATGATGTGTTGGATTAGATACTTTTCACAACACATATTTACTTTTTTTTTTGCCACGGATTCGGGTGCAATGACAAAAACAGCCATTAGAGGTCAGAATATTACCAGCACAAATTTAAAATCCCCTTATGTCCCGTTCTGAGAATATTTAGCAGTCGTGACTCTGGAAACTGTAACAACAACAACAACAACAACAACAAAAACAACAACAATAATAATAATAAGAAGAAGAAGAACAAGAACAAGAACAAGAACAAGAACAAGATATTGATGACAAGTAATTCAAACAAGAATTGAAATGTCAACCCTGCATTTCTATTAAATTGAATTAAATTGGAAGTAGGAGGAAACACTCTATCCTGCTTTCCATTTGTCTTGATCAGATTTATCAGCCAATCAGTTGATAAATGAAATGTGACAGCTAGTCCATACTGTAATCTTGTATTTTCCCATCTGTTAGGGTACCATCACTTTGTAAATCCAGACAGCAGGGAAAAACATCAGTCACCCTTCATATTTTGACATTTTTAATATTATGGATTATATGTGTCATATTACTCATCCAACAGATTGCACATCAAAGTCATCAGACATGATATTTGGCTTCCCCAGAATGGAGGCAGCCATTCACATCTTCAAAAAAATAAAATAAGTCATGAACTAAAATGAGTCAAATGAAATAAAGCCATAGTAAATGAAGGTACTGTATTCTTCTTGTAGCTGTGTCTGGGCTGAGTGGGCAGGCAGGCGGTACAGTGGGCCTACTGTTGACTGTAGCAGCAGTCTGAGAGACTTATTAGATATTTTCACTCTGAAACCCAGACTAAAACACGCGTCATTTCCCCAAAAGATCGTCCTCCTCCACTAGCTTCAGGCCATGATACACAGGGAACATTGTGTATCACACAAATAGGCAATGAGGTTAGAAGTTACTATTGTTATTGGGCTTCTTATGTTCATATATTCTTATTAAATTACTCATACGCACCATGATGTTTGTCCCTTTAACGCAGGTCCTTTGTTAAGAAGGTCATCGATTTATAAGGAGGGAATGTTCTATGTTCAATAGTTCTGACTGGTTCTTCATTTTTTCCACCAATTATGTGCAGCTAAGGTGAGGCAGCAAGGTGTAGCTCTAATTATCGTGCACTGAGAGAGTGGCAGAGCCACCATGTGTAGACAGATACAGTATAGAAAGTTTGGGACTTTGGGACTTCATCTGCCTCATTTAGTGGTATATTGTCCACTGTGTGTGTATAAGAAACGT
This sequence comes from Lutjanus erythropterus, assembly GCF_056507025.1. NCBI lineage: Eukaryota > Metazoa > Chordata > Actinopteri > Lutjaniformes > Lutjanidae > Lutjanus > Lutjanus erythropterus. Next base: position 12,337,477 of record NC_139329.1, read on the forward strand.
ATGTGTGCTCATTTGTTCTTTCTATTAGAAATAGAGTTTAAGAGTGAGGAGTTATTAATGACCAATTAAGGCTTGCTCTGCATGTGAAACTAGTGTGGAGTTAAATACTGTGGCCTGTGGTTAAATTAATGGATTGTATTATTAATGTTATTACACACCGTAATGCCTGTTTATTTTATGCATATTAGCACTTGTAGAATATTTGTATTGTTATAAGTTTGATTTGGCAGTTGTGGTTGAATTGTTCCTTATTGCAGGATATTTTTTTTTACCTTTGTTTATGAAATCAGTAACATCACAGTATTTATACCCATAATATGAGTAAAGCTTATTATTGTTTGCTGTTGTGTTATATGCTGTATGCCCTGTATTTGTTTCAGAACCACACCTATCTCATACCTTCAATATCTGGCAATAATAAAGGAGCTATTCAAGTGGAATTGACCAACCAAGTGTGTGATTTAAGCCCTCAGCTAAGTAACTGTGATTGTGTTAGTTCTAATCGGACACAGTGCAAAACTCAAGCCAAAATATCCCAAATAGGAGTTAGGCCATCTTGCATTGGTGGCATCAAATGGAGCCAGAGTCTGCACAGTAGTGACCAGTGTTGGAGCTGCACTTTTGAGTGCTGCCAACACAGCCGGTCGACTCAATCGCAGCAGAGCTCAGCTGTCAATCATAGCTTGAAACCCTATTTTTCTATCATCAAATAATTAAAATTGATCAGAAAAGTGAAGGCTTGAATATACATTGGATAAAAACTACCAAAAATGACAGAAACCATCTTTGGGTATAAATTTATTTGATGTGCAGCTCATGGTCCACCTATTAACAATGAGGAAGAAAGATTTATGACCTGTGCTGCAGCCAGCCACCAGGGAGTGATCATGATGCTTTGGTTTCACTTTTTACAGAGCTCTGATGAAAACATCTTTGAAAATATATTTTTCCAGCATAACTGATGAGTAAAAATCAAACCCCTGTCAAAATACCTTTTTGTCCCAATTCTGAAGAATGAGTGTATATACAGTCACATCCTAAGTTCATGAATGTTAGCAAAACACTAGTTAACTAGGTACCTAGCCGACATCAGTTGTTAACTAGCTAGCTACATGAAAGCAAATGTTAGCAAACACTGGCTAACTAGCTACCTAATCTACTTTAATCATTAGCTAGTTAGCTATAGCATTTTGCTAACATTAGCTAACTTAAGATCTTACTATATGTCGCTTTTACAGATCTCCAAACAACATCTTTCGACCATCTTAAAAATTTGGTTTTCTTTGCAACAAGGATGAACCTAGCAAATAGCATATCTAGGTAAAGGAAACTAAATGAGAAAGTTGGCCAAAGTTCCTGTGGGTACCAAGTTTGCCCAACTGGAGCACAGAGCAAATAAGGGTGGGAGTTAGGAAAAGTCAGTTAAATCTGTGTTTACCTGCTATTTCATATCAATATGGCTGCCATTAAAAACACCTATTCAAGAATCAACACATCACTCTTTGGGGGGAGATATGACCATGCCATGCCACAACTTTATTTGTTAACAGTGTTCCAGTTACTGTTAATGTGACATTTTTCACTGTTGCCTCCCACTTTGGAATTTTGTTTCTGAAAAACTGTGTATTTTCACTTGCCAAATGCAAATTTAATGTAGGCCCTATGTCATCATATATTCTAATGTTGGTTTCTTTCTTAATGTAGTCATTAAGGCTGCATTAACCATTTTTTATTGTCATTTGACATGCTCATCAGACCTGCTCATCAAACATAAAGTATGCAAGCTGCAAGGATGATGTATTTTTTTTGGCCAACATCGCACCGGTTCCTTCATTAAAAAAAAACAGTGAGATTTTTCCATTGGATTTTGGGAAGTGCAGAAAATAAGTTACCTTGCGAGGCAGCTGGATTGGCAAGATCATGCGGGAATCCATCTTGCCAGACACCAAACTATCCATTTGAGTCTGCACCAGAGGTGGTGTGAGCCAATTGTCATCCTTGGAGAGATGACTGGTAGCTACGGGTGTGGTTTTAGGTGCACCAACTGCGAGAAGCATCCATAGAAATAACTCATCTCGAACAAACAATGGCAGCTCCTGAAGAGGTTAATGTAGATACTGTGATAGGATCACAGTTCTGCAGCGGTTGAGTTGATCTGATTGGTTGAAGTTAGCTGGCAGATGGTTCATCCAATCATCTGCCAGAGGTTTTCTTGAAAGCACCTGCCCTTTTCCATACAGTTTTTATGGATAGCTTCCCAGATGGTTCTGTGTAACAAGCCATCTGGCATGTCGGGTTAAAAAATAAGTTCTGTGGTGAACAAGAGTTTATGATACTTAGCAAAAATAATCTTAACAAATGAACACCACTTCTATGATTTCTGAAGTGTAAATGCAATTGCCAAAAATAAAAAGCTTACATTTTAATTTTATTTTAAGACAAGCAGAAGCTTCAAAATTCACATGTGGTATTTACTTATATATTTATTGTCATAGAACAAAACATGAAAATGTCTCAAGCTTGTGTTAACCACAGAGCTTATTTCAGGCAAATAACAAAAACCCATTCAAAAAACCAACCGGCTTAAAGAGGAGAGAACTGGAAATGATAAAATGATAAATAAGTGCCAGGTTTTAGGAGTCATTCCTGTTAGCATTCATTTGAAATACTTCTTATGAATCAAAGTCCAATATTCAGCCTCTGTGAAGCTCAGTTTTTAGTTAGCTCCACTATTTCCTGGGTGAAATATCTTTCTCTTCAGTTGCTAAATCCACCATTTTCACCAGCTCATCACTATCTCCAGGCAGGTACTGTACAATGAGTTTATCAAAGCAGCTGGAAACAGCTGGTAGATGTTACTGGCAAACCAAAACCAAAGCTGTCAGTTGAGGAACCATAACAATTAGCTGAAAGGAGCTAAAATGCTCCGTAGAGCTGAGGGGAAATGCAGGGACAAAATATTGGTTAGTGCCGCTTGAACATCAAGCTCTTCAGGCTCTTGAGCTAAGTGGTCCAGTAAATTCACCTGCTAGTCGCAGACCTTGTGTGGTGCTAGGCAAGTGTATAATGGGTTTATCAGAGCTTTTTTTTTCACAGAATACAGCTGCCTGAGAGTTGGGTGATAATTTTCTTTGTGGGTTCATCACTATGAGTGACCCCTTTCACATTACTCTTATTTAATTAATTCTTTATCAAATAATGTTTTAGGCTTGCTCAGCTTTCAGGTAGCATTAAATGGTATATATATAAATCTATTTTTATAATCCTTACAATGCCTCTTAATACATTTTTGAGAAGGTTGTCATGATAAAGGTCCCCAAATGGCCTGCGCTGAGTTTTACGTCCACCTTTTACATGAAATCTTCACGACTAGCACAGAACGACTAGCACAGCCTAGGGAACGGCCTGTGTTGTGTAAATGGTTAACTCCCAACTTATCAGATCTGAGGCAGTTTTCCTGTCAGCTTCAGAGCTCTACAGAGGCCCCTGTGGGAGTTGACTGCCTTCAATTGTGTTAAATTTCACACTTCCTGGTATTAACAGCTATAAAGGTGACTATAGAGAAATAAAACACAGGGATAAAAGCTCGGGGTGACAACTTCACAGCCCATCATTTTACCTTAGTGCAAAGTTATACCTGAAGAATTAGAATGACTGATAGATTAAAAAGATGAAAATATAGTGTAGATGGCTGCCAGACATCTCTTTTTCCACATATTCATCCACACACTTCCAAGGTTATTGGCTGGATTCCTCACGTTACACCCCAAACAAAAGATGATAGATAATGTAGCATCTGTTGTTGGTAAGAGAGAAAGACAGCCATTGTGCGTAGAAGCTTTTAAGAAGCCCGCAGCTCTGATCAGTGATTTTCTGCCAACATTCAAGATTTGGTCTCAAAATTCTCCTGAAGGCTATGTTTCCCTGAAAGCATCTTAGCAATAAGTCCAACTCGTACACATGACTTACAACAGTGGAATAATGTAAGCAAACATGTCAGTCAAAGGTCCAACATTTCCTTTCATTGTGATTGTTTCACTGTTATTATTAAGTGTGTGAAGAAGAAATGTCTGAAGAAAAATCCACTCTTGATGTTTCAGTGATGTCGAGCCTGTCATGTATTTGTAACAGATTTCTGTCTCAAATTTAATGTTTGATTTTGTGGATTTGTTTCTGTTGATAGCTATCCAAACGTAGACAAAGTGAGTCAAAGTGGATGTTTTCAGTATCTACAAGAGTTTGAAAGAAGGTTTTTTTTTTCCAATTATCAGAATCAACTTTACTTATTACCAATGTTATTTTTTTTAACCTTCCGAAGCCTCAATAGACCAGAATGCAATGCAGCCAAACTCAAAAAATTTCCAACTTCCTATATAACAATATAACACCACTCAAAGTTGGAACTCCTCTTTGTTTACAAAACGATGGCAGCACCTATGAAAAAAAAAATCATACTATCATATAGTAAAATCTGTTCAACATGTAAATTGATGTCAAAATATGTTGCCGATGTTATTAACGTCATTATGCCTAAGAAGTAGTTGTAGCAATAGAAAAGAGTTGTGCCCACATGCTATACTTATACACATGTCCCTTCCTTGTCAACTGTCAAATGGCATTCTAGGAAATCTAGTAAAATGACTCAGTGATATGAGATTGCACACAGGCTGTTTTGGGAAAGTGGACACATAACCACAAAACTCCTGGAATGTGTGTGTTCAACATTTCTTGCTGCTGTAAGAGTGGGAGATAAAGATGGATTTTTGTGCGACACCATATCCTATTAACTCTAACATATAGGTATAATACATACTGTGTGTCTATAGGCCAACAATAATCTCAGGATTAAGATGTTTGGTGGGAAACCCGCTGCTGTTCAGCTTGTATGTGTTGTATCTGGGTCACAGAATGAAAGTTGAAAATAGAGTCTGTCATCTAGCACAATTTATTCCACCATTTGTTTACAGTAGCGTTGTAAATGCAGTTTGTTTGTATGTTGATTTGTAGTAGTCTTCATACATCAGCTCTTGGCATTCTGAAGAGTGAGTAACACCTCACATGACTGAAATATTAAACAAATATTGTTAAATATGAACAAATGAATAAATAAGCCCCGTTCAGTGGATCCACAGTGGGACTACAGAGTCCTTTTTCTGGTCTGAGTGGCTCACGTCTCCAGTCGCAGTCAGCCAGACCTACTCTAGCAGAAACACAATGTGGGGAACCGACAGTAGCATAGACCAAGAGGTGCCTCTTGCATCACACACTCATGCACAAACAGTCATATGCACGGAGACACACACACATACACACGCTCTCACACTCGAGGCTCTCACGAGAAAATGACTAATCATGGTCACATGAAAAAATCTGGCAGATCTAAAAAGAAAGAACCAAGAGAGGTTACATGTGTAATTTACAATATGTCATCATGTCGCTTCTCTGTAGCTGTAAACATCCGCAAAGTAAAGGGAGGACTGCCAGTCGCACACACAGGGAACATGGACATCTAGACTGTAAACATTTCAATACACAGACACACACACGGCACTGTCCCAGTCAGCCCTCTAAACTGACCTTTCACGCTGTCTCTCACACACACACACACACACACACACACACACACACACACACACACACACACACACACACACACACACTAGGCTTCAGCAAAAGCTATGTTGTCACGGTTCCAAGCTCACACACAGGCACACACACAGACACACACACACACACACAGACACACAGAGTGAACATACACATACCAGGTGAAGCCTGACATTGGAGCATCCCAAACACACATGTTACACAGTAGGAGCGTAAACTACATTGCTGGCCCCTTCCTCCCTCCCAATCCAAACTGAGCATGCTCAGACCACTCCTCTCCACCCCAGTCCATCTTTAGATCCCCCCTCCTCCATTCTATATATATGAGACAAGCTGACTTCCTTTTTTGAACCCTCCATCCCCCCCCCTGCTTGCCTGCCCAGGTGTGCACAAACCAGATCTAAGAAGCATTTTGGGAACTATTTGATTGGATTATTTATGAGACAAATTGGCGAGGAACCGAGGCAGGAACTATGAGATAGAAGCACACCGGGGACCCAGTCTGTTATGAGAGGTCACCGAGATGGAGTCCTGTTGTGAGATGAGAGGCCCACCAAGTAATGTACAAGTCTGTTTCTCAAAGCAAGCTTCTGCAACTCAACAATCCTCCATTCGTCGGGTTCCCCCTCCTTCGTCGACTTCCTTCTTTCCTCCTGCCCACCGCCTGCTCTGCTTCCTCTCCTCTCCCCAGTTAAGGCCATGGGAGGGCTGGACACGAATGACTGACAGGCCTGGATCCAGATACAAGATGTGCGGCCAGCTGCTGGAGGCCTGCGAGGACCTGAGCACGTCAGGGAGGCAAATGGCCACTTGAGTTGGGGGGGGGGGTAGGGGGGCAGGGATCGAGGCCAATGAAGCCCTTTAAGGGACTCTGTTAGCCAGGAGAAGTGGAAGAGAAGGGGAGGGAAGGGGGGGTGGGGGGTTGTAAGCAGTCTCTTCAGCAGACGTAAAATGGAGGGCTCGGGAGGGGCCCTTTAATGAACGATGATGCAGTCTTTTTTTTTTTTTGGTTCGGTTCACGAGGAATAATTATCTTGGTTAGGATGATGGATTCTGTCAGGATAAGTATGTGTTGATCGTTTTGATTGTTTCATCAGATTTGGTTGCGTCTGTGTCCAGATATCCATGGCAAGACAACGAGATGTCCTGTAGACAGAGAGAAGAGGGGTGGGCATAGACGGACAGAGGGTGGAGGGTGGTTACGCATGATTTATTGAAAAGCATATAATATGCAACATTTTCCTTAAAAATAACATATAAAATCCCTTTCAGTCATCAGCTATGACCCACTAGAACTGTGTGGTGGTGTCTCTATCTGTGTAAACACTGTCCTCTGCCTGTATTTCCTTATTTTGTCATTATTTTGCTGTGACCCTAAATGATTTACCAACCCAAAACAACGTGATTAACTCTTGTGATCCACTAAGTGAAGATGGATGAATTGCAACGTAATCAGGTACACACATTCATGGTCCACTCGGGATGAATTGTGGGGACTTGGTTGTAACTTCTACAAAAATGATGAGAATGGCATTGCATTGTTTTCTCTCTCTCTTTGGTGGTTGCAAATTTGTCTGCGATTAGTTACTTTCTGGATTGCCCAACACTTCTCTGAAACACCGGCTTAGACATTACTGCCTTCTTGCAGCTTATATTTGTCACTGTATTCATTTTTCATTCACCAATAAACAAATGAATGTCTGCATTTATAATATTTAATCTATGCTTTTTATATGTATATAAATTATCGTACTAAAGAGCTAAAGATCCAGTGTGAAACGTTTAATAGCTCCTCATCTAACACCATCATTGCTCTAAAATTTAATGATCACCAGCCGACATAACTAATAACATACCCATCAACCTCAGTTAAACTTTATTAGCAAATGTTAGATGCTAACACAAGAAACTCAGATGGTGAACACTGTAAATGAACCTGCTTGATATCAGCATGTTAGCATTGTATTTATTAGCATGTTAGCATGCAAACATTAGCACTCATATCAATGCACTGCTGTGCCAAAATACCAGTGGTAGAGGATAAGTCACAAGACTTAAGTCATACTTAAGTCACAAATTTGAGGACATTGATAAAAGACTTGACTCCACTTTGACTTGGTATACATGACTTGTGAAATTAGACTAAATATCTGCAGACCAGCAGAGGCCAACACACAAGCCAGCTAACATGAAGGAAATAATAAAATTTAGACTCAAGGATTATGTTGTCGATGATGGTAGAAAGAAGTGAACAGGGGTATGCGGTATCATGAGAACTGCCCCTTAGACAGATGTGTTTATAGGCTTAGAGGAAACGGTGTGATCCTCCTGGAGGGTAACCAGAGCAGGAGGAGTAAGATTGTGATGTAAAAAATTGTGTCAGTCTTCTGTTTTCATGTTAGAGGCCTTTAGAGGTATACGACTTTGATTTCATTTCAGAGCTCCACTCTCCATTGTTATTGATCCCACTATAAGCAGGCTGCAAACGTTTTTGTTCATGTTGAAAATAAAACCCAACTTTTCTGTCTTTTAACTGATTTATGTGTGGAAACTTGCAGGCCTCATCAGAATTCCATGTGACTTGTGACTTTCTTGAGACTTGTGACTTGACTTGACCTGTTTGACTCATAGCAGGGACTTGACTTGCTTGATTTTCACCAAAATAAGTTCAGACTTGCAAATTAGTACAGAATCACAGGGCTGCTAGCATAGCTGTAGAGTCTTGTTACAGTATTAGCTCCTATTCTATGTTTTATGTTTTTGACCTTTTTAACAGCAGCCATTTTGACTTATAATAGTAAACACAGGTGCTACCAATACTAACAGTAGCTTACCTACTTCATTCAATATTCATGTGAATGGAAGCATTCTTGAAATAATCTTTACACATTTTATATGTTGGTTTTTATCAGACACCACAGGAGTGTGGTATTGCCCTTCTTTGGAATGTTTTTGTAGCATCTCAGCACGCTGACCTGCCAGCTCAAATGTCAGATATACAGCGCTCGACTTCACCACAACACAGACTGTATGACTTGTAGCTACTGCAACGGTGGGCCGAATCACACATTGCATTAAGTCGAAGAAGACATGCAGGGACTTGCTGCAAGAAAAAACATACAAATAGTCTTTTTTCTCTAGATGTAGACACAAAAATGATTGAATGCAGGTACTGTTTAACTACCTGCTACTGCCTTATTTCAGCAGATATCTTCAAGGTATTGGGTACGGATAACCAGCCCTGTCCCACTTCCTACCTTATTAATTATCATTTCTGCAATGAATTTGGATTGAGTCAGGTGCATCAAATTCACTAGCAATGGAGGAAGACAATGACTGGATTGCATCTGGATTTTCATACCAATATGAACGTCTGCACACTGGTTTGCATGCACATCCTATCTCGCAGTAATTAGCATTCAGACAGTAGTGTGCATGTATGATGTGTGTCTCACCTTGAACAGTATTCATAGTGGGCCTGGTGGTCAGTCAGTCAGAGGGGTGTTCAGGGCAGGACCGATTGATCTCAAACCATGAGTCTATACAGCTACAGATACACACAGACACACAGGCAGTGAGTTAAAACTCTGTGTAATACAGTATACAATACAGCTGCAAATACAAGGGACACTTAGCATAATTACTTGAGCTAAGCAGATCAAACATTCACAGCTGACCAATCAAAAGGTCAGTCATTAGGAATGAATAAAAAACAATCAAAATAATAAAAAGATAACGATAATAATAATAATAATAATGATGATAAAACTTGAAATGTGATAAAGCAAGAGAGATCATAAGATAACAATTGTAGTCAACTGTAGTCTTAAATTGATTCAGTACTACAGAGGATTGTTGCTAAAGTAACGCGTAGGCCTGTTGGAAGTGTGTGTGTGTGTGTGTGTGTGTGTGTGTGTGTGTGTGTGTGTGTGTGTGGTTGAAGAGGATCCTTTACTGAAGTGAAAATAGCAATTAAAAGGAAAGTGGAAATACAACAATGAAGAAATATCTTATTACAAAATGAGGTCTTAATTACATTCCGAATGTCATTTGGGTAAAACCAGGTATACAGAGAAAAATGTACTTGAACTGCCATTTTTGCGGTTTCAATATTATTGATGCATTCACTGATATTTTGCATTAAAAAATCTTAACCTGCAAAGTTACTAGTGAAGTATAAGTACAAAATAAGTTTAATAATACTAAACAAAAATACAATTGCACTACGGATGGGACTTAATCAACCAAAGCTGTCCCATCACCAAGTGTGAAACCTGCAACATTATACTGCCTGTCAGATAAATGTAGTTTAGCAAAAAATACAAAATATATCTGTAAACCTTCCTCTTTTCCTCTAAAAACAAATTTAAACTGAAATTCATATTTACTTCAAGAGTGTAACTGCTGTAGACAAACAAGGCAGCTGTAGGCAAACACTGGAAAGCTCTACTATCTTATGTACTTGCGTTAAATTTGACATTGAGACAAACTGAGAGGTAAATCGTTTGAGAGGACGCTGTTTATTAATATCATGACAACAATATTATTGTTGTTACTATTGCTAATATGTGTAAGGTTACATGAGTCTGAAACTGAAGACCAGTTTAGCAGTAAAATGTTCTGTGTCAGTTGATGTTGATACACATTCAGTTAGAGTTTTCCACATCTGGAAAGTTTGTTTAGTTTGTATAATGTAACTTGTCCTTCCAACCATTGTCAGGTGCTGTAGGATTGTGGCTTGTGACATTCACATGTGCTGCAGATAGTACTGAGGGATGGCCCTCATTTCCCATGATGCACTGCTGAGAGAGCTATTTCATGTTCCAAAATGCACATTATTATTTGTTAGAGTCTGTAATGTGTCTGCCATAAACTTGGTGGTTTACGTTGGTAGTTGTGATTTTTGTGCTGGTATATTGCATCGTGAGTGAGGTGGCTAGTACATTTCTTCACTCCAGCTGTATTTTCATGCCAGAACATACATGCTAATGTTGAGTGTGAAAGTGCTATTCATCTCTAAATACGTGCTGCTTAGCATAGTGTTTACAAATAGAAAACATCTGACAATGAGACATTTGGATCGGAACAGTGACATAAGTCAAATATGCAATGAATGACTTACATTGGGCCCCGATACCAAAATTGTCCCATCTCTAGATTGATTGTCACTAGTGCTGATAGGTAATGTCCACTCAGCTATAAGACTTTTAAAAACATGAGCAGCTTTCAGTTGTCTGCAGGCTGCTTTCATTTGTTTTTGGTAATTATTCCAAGCTATCAGTTTGTTAATCTGACAGTGATATATTGATGTTTAGAAATGCCTCACGCAGCACCTTTATTGTCCAGTGATATTATACGAATAACCTCTAAATCAAAGGCAACAAGTACTGTCCATCTTTAAGGAAGTAAGGTTTTTATTGGAGTGCAGTAAGTGGATTTAATTAGAAGAAGTGCAAAATTATATAACGGGCAATGATTCAAATATGTGTGCATGTGTGTGTGTGTGTGCGTGTGTGTGTCACCTTTTGTGGTAGATGCAGAGGCACGGCAGTCTGGCTATGGTGTCCCCTTGCTGCAGTTCCTCTAGACAGATCACACACTCACCGGCATCCCTCGCCAACACATCATCTAAAGTGGCAGGTACACACACACACATACACACGCACAGAGCAGAACATGTATCAGTATGCACCAAAGACAGCGACAATTTCAGACTCCAGCAGCATATCAAACACAGCAGAGAGCAGTAAGGAGAGCAGCTTGGTGCATTACATAGAGTAGATATAGTGGCTAGTTTCTGCTTGTACCAATGAAAATGTACACAGAGGAGTTTCAAGATGAATTAGGAGACTCGAGTCTGTTTCCACTGTGGAAAAATAACAGCGTTCATCATGTGGAAATTCACCACTGAATACTTTTATTTCCACCCATCTACTTACTGTAATGAATACAGACTCTTTAAAAGTATTGAATGGTCTACATATAAAGCAAAGTGAATACTTCAAATACGGTTTATGGAGTTTATTTTTTTCATAAGATAGATTTTGCATCCAGTCAATTGTAGTCAAGGCTGAGCTGGGAAGAAAGAAAAACTAAATAAGGCAATGCTACACGCAAATTTTATTCACATGTGGAAACATATGCATAAACTTAAACACGGAAATTGGCTTCATGCTGCCGTCAGTGCTGTATCCAGTTCTCCTTTATACTATTTCATATGAATATGAGTGCTGTTAAAAAGGTCCATAGAGTTGACTTAAGCCAAAGCCACCTTTGTCACCTGCCCCACCGATTCTTTGTTGTAGTTCAGAGGGAGGTGGCAGCCTGTCTGAAGGAATTAATTTGTCAGACATATTGATCAATATAACTAAATTTAGGCCGTTTAGAGAGTCATAATGACGGTTACATTTTGACTGTGTCCCCTGACAGGGGCACCTCAAAGATAGCAATGGAGGTACTGATTTCTATTGGCTTCCTACGTACGTGTGAAAAGGCTTTAAAGATTTCCTCCCAAAATCAGTTCGAAGACAGGCCAAAGAAAATGACCTAGAGTGGCTGTGTTTAGCATCTCTGACACTCAAGGTTAACGTTTTGGTAGGTTTTGAATCACTGTGTCCTATGTCAAGTGATGATGAGGATGATGATAGTGGTGATGTATGTGTGTGTGTGTGTTCCAGGACTGGCATATTTCCAGCTAGTTTGACTCTAGAAATAGGTTTTGTGATCATCTGTATGTAAATGACAGACTTGGAACATAATATGGTCAATAGAAGACAAAGGAGACACACAATAGGCCACATTTTTCTTTTAACATGATATACAAACGACAGCACAGAAAGCACGCACTTCATGCATATGCTGTGATGTCATAACACATTGTGAATGAATGTACTGTATACATCAAACAAAGCTTTGAACTGTGAACCTGAACTACAGCAGACATAATACAGTACGACATGTTATTTCACCTCATTTCACATCTGTCACTGTGGAGCTCTGCTACAAAGACTCTGCAGCCTGGCTGCTGCTCCAGATTGGCTGGCTGCTAAAGCAGAAGCACAAACCCCAGCTTCTAATCCACAGTGAGTCAATTAAGAGCCAAGCTGGTCGCAGCTTGTCACCAATTATCTGCTTTTTTTTTTTTTTGCATGTCATCTTTGGTGCTGAACTGACTGGGTGTATTTTATTTAGTTCTCCTTTAACTGCCTATCATTGCTCTTCTCTTTGTTTGCTCACTCATGGTAGCTATTACTTTTTTCCTTTCTTCAGGGGTTATTTGAGGCAAGCTGAAAGCAGACATGAAATCACACAAAAACACTATTTATTCACACATAAAAACAATATGTAACAAAAATACAAAATATGAGACAATTAAGAAAAGGGAGAAAACATTGAAAGACATAAAAGTTGAGGCCACTTGCTGCTGACCAACCATATCCAAGGCACCGTAGCACTGTTCACACAAACCTTTCAGTTTTATGTTTGCAGGTAATCTAAAACAAACTCTTGACAGAATTGGCTGTATATAATCACCTTTTTGAGGACTTATTTAATATTATGTAAGCAAGCAATCTCTGTCTGTGCCAGTGATTTTGGAGCTGAGGTTAATGACACCTTGTAATTGTATATAGCAAGTCAAAAAAAAAAAAAAAAAAAAAAAACATAAATAAAAGGCATCAAATACTGACATTTACAACTCACAGCTACTGTAAACATTGTTAAAACACCATACTAAATGATGGAAAGTGTGGCTATAATTGACTGTATTTCGAAAGGATTCCAACACCAGGGCGAGACATGCAACAAATGTTTAAAAATGATTACGTGTAAAGTAGAGGGGCACCTGGCGACGCACGGGATGCACTTGAAAATGGAGAGATGGACCGCGCTCGACTGCATGTGTGACAACATGTCAAGCACATCAGCCGGCAGTGTGGGTGTCCCTGACATCAGTGACTGGGAGCACTGATGTGTAACACTACATGCGACGTGTCTGATGATAATATATGCTATTTCTGCAATTTTGAAGCTGGTGTTTGTATATGAACACCAACTCAAAATGTATTTTGCTGTTATTTGTGTTAAAATGTAAGATGTCAATGTGTTAATTTGCTGTAAATGCTGTATTTATTTATATTTATATATTTAAGTAAACTTAAACTGTTAATCGTCATTATTCTCAAATTTGCTTTAGCAATGAAAACAGCATTTGTTTAATGTCATCGACATTATTTTTAAAGTGAAGGTTCATCCAAAAATGAAATTTAGTCATTATCTACTCACCTTCATGCCGATTAAAATTGCTGTTTCGATTTTTAGTCCAAAAAACACTGCTGGAGTTTCACAGGACATGGGTGTTGCAGACTCTCCCAACCAATGAAAGACAATGGTGACCAGTTTTCAAACGTTAAAAAAAACACATAGAATAAAAATAAAATGCCTCCTCACTGCTTGTCTGGTATAATCCAAGTCTTTTAAAGTCCCAACGTGACAAGTTGACTAAAAAAATGTTATTTACACCATGTTTTTAGCCTGAATCTTCTCTGTCTCTTATCTTTAGGCTGGAGCCACGTTCACTATCTGAGCTGGGTGTGTGTGTTGTGATGGTGTACAAACGTCATGAAAGGACTTTACGAGACTTGGACTACACCAAACATCAGAAGCATTTTTTGGGGGGTTTTTCTCTAATTTTTCATGTTTGAAAACTGGTCAGTGCAGCGCAATGCCGTTTTAGCATTGGTATCTGACAAAAAACAAACAATTCCTCAAATCTACTAAAGTTACAGAATTTAAGCCTTTGAATAAATGCACTTACTTCACACCTCAGCTGGGTGAAGCTTCAGTCACTGTTGCACCACCACACATTAACATGTATTCATGTGAAAATGAAATTACATACATTATTGCCATGATACTTAAAATAATCCAATTTTACCAATCTGTCCAATGAAACATTAATACTGTCAAAAGATCTAGATAGATAGATAGATAGATAGATAGATAGATAGATAGATAGATAGATAGATAGACAGACAGAGGAGTGGGTAGACTGTGAGATGGAATGAGAGACAGAAGACATATGCTCTGACTGCAAATCAGCTTAGTTCCTCAACAAACTCCCATAACCCCGCTCTCCTCCCTCCCTCCCTCCCCCTCTCTATCTCTCTCTCCTCTTCTGACCCCTCTCCTTTATTCTATTGTTCACTGTAGCACATCCCTCTATCCCTGCGTCCTCTGCCGCCCCCCTGAAAACACCCAGCATCTCTCTGACAGAGTGCTCCGGATTAAATCGCAGGAATCTACATGCACTGTCTGATAACAATACAGCCGCTCTACTCCTCCTCGTCCTCTTCCTCAAATATCCTCAGCAAATCCAACCAGGAAACACTCAGAGATTAATCAACTCCCCAAAAAGTCTGCATAGTCCTTTAAGAGACACAATTGTTCCCGTTTGATGGTGAGTGCAGAGTGTATTAAATCTAAAGTCAACATCTGACCCCTGCTTTAATAATCAAGTGAAGAGGGTTGTTCAATCTTCTTTCCTTCACCTGTGAAATGTTTAAAAAAATGAGGTCATCAGGATAAAGTCAGAGCCCTAACTCATCATAGTCCTGCCTCAGCCAAAAGTCTGCACATCGATCGCAGCATAAAATGCAGCCGCCGGGCTTTTAATCGGATCAAACAGGAACGTATCACCAGCTAACCTCCAAACTATGTTAGAGCTGCAACAATAAATCGATTAACTGATTATTAATCAACTATTAACTTAATCATCAACTATGTTTGTGTCATTTTTCAAGACAAAAAGTCAAATTTTTCTGATTAAATGTGAATATTTTCTTGTCTCTTTACTCCTCTCTGACAGTAAACACAATATCTTTGGGTTCTGGACAAAACAAGACATTCAAGGACATCGGTTTGGACTGACCACCAATCAGGAAACACTGATCAACATTTTTCACATTTTATGGACCAAACAAATAATAAATGAATCAAGAAAATAATCAACAGATTAATCAGTAATGAACATAATCTTTTATGGAAAATGTCCACGTGGTCGTCGCAGAAATCAACTGACGAGGTTGTGACAGGATTAATTGATTGATTAATCAAGAAGATGACAGACTTAATTAATCAACAATGAATATCTTTGTTAGTTGTGGACCAAAGATTTTATTGTTAATTCATAAAGACTTTCATCATCTTGAAGCTAGTAAGCTTTTAACCCCTTATGTAGCAGCACATGACAACTATGTTCATGGTGAGTGGACCTTCATTATAGATTAATTGTGGTTTGTTGCTCTGTAACAGCATCACTTGACTTCCTCCTTTACATCCATCAGAATTACCAGGGCCAATAGACGGCTTTGTTACTTGAATGTGAACATGCGTGTTTTGAGCTGTTTGCTGAAATGACTGATGCCACTGTTCTTGTTGGGAGGACAGCCTCAGATTTTTCTAATCTTAAATTCTGTCTTCATGGTTGGGTTGGAAAAAAGTTTATGGTGTACAGTAGTTTAAAACAAAAGAGTTAATCGTGACCATGAACATGCTCACAAAGCTTCATGACAATCCTTTTGTCCTTTGAATGAGACGTTAAACTGAGGTCCTGGTTATTAACAATGTCGTGGCGCTTATCAGAAAGAACAGGGGGATCCCCTGCGTCCTGGGAAAATTTCCCAACCTGGCTCTCTCCATCTGGCCATCTAATCATCACCCATTGTAACTGGCTCAATGTTTCCCTCCCTCTCCACCTCAAGCTGATGCGTGGTGAGTGCCTGGTGCAAAGATTTGCTGCTGTGCATCATACAGATGGGTGAAATCACTGGTGGTGGTTGAAGTGATTTACCCCCCCTTCACTGTGAAGCACTTTAAGTGTCTACAAGCACTATATGAAATGTAATCTCTTACTATTATTATTAATATTATTAAAAAGGTGATAGTACTGTTTGTCAATGTGTTAACAGATATCTAAGATGTCATGTCAAATGTGTAAGTAAACAGTTGTCTGTCACAGATCCAGCAGGTTATAGAGCAACATACAGTAACATTCATTTAAAGCCGCGTTTTTAGCATACCGACAAAAGCTGCTTCTAGAGGAACTTTTATGGTTCACCCTTTGGGGAACATGTTCAGTAAGTTTCATCGCAATCTGTCTGATAGATTTGACCATTTCTTCTGCAAAAAAATGTAGCCTTTTGAAGATATTTGAGGAAAGGACAGGAGGTCACCCAAGTCATTAGGTTTTATCCTCTGGGAATCATGAATAAACCCTAAATGTAATAGCAATCTGGCAGTCATTGCCAAGATATCAGTCTCTGAACCAAAGTGTTGGGCGGACTAAGGGACAGACGGACAGACATTTACGTCCTGAGGCGTGTGTAACAGAATATGATCAGAATGTGAAGAAATCAAGCGAGGTCTGTGTAAACCTCTGAATGTGCTCGTGCAGACTTTCCTTGGTCTCTCAATCATCAGCTCCCTCCTCTGCTGCCCCTCTTTCCCTCTTGACTTTCAGCTGTCTCTCCTGCTTGCTGGCCTGCCAACAGACATTTGGCATCCAACACCTTCACATCAATTATGAGTTAAAGGAGTCGCTCTTTTGCTTCTCTGAATCACAGCACTCAGTTCCCTCTTTCTTGTCTCTGTCTGTGTCCTCCAGTGACCTCTGCTGCAGGAGGCGAACTCCACGTCTTTCCCCTCTTACACTCACTCACGCACAACTCTCTTGTCTCCTGTGAGTCCATACCATCCTCCTGACTTCTATGTGTGTCTGTGGCACCCGCTGAGGGGCTATATTTAGTGAGAGGCATTAAAATATCATCATGCAAAGCTGAAGCCCAGAAAAGATCCAGTGGTCAGCTCACGTGGACTCAGAGTGCCACCCATAACCCCCACCTGCTCCACACTAACTCAGGCACAGTACACACGCACACACGGTGCAAACATTAAAGAGACACAAACAACACATTTGGTTCGTGTGTTTTCATTTGATTTAGTTCATTTAGATTCAAAGAAGAAATTAAAGTTGCAATCCGTGACTTTCTGCTCATTTAGAGAAGCAAAATGGGGCATTCAGTGGCACACTTGTGAAGTTATTTCTCCTGGTTGATATTAGTGCACACAGAGAATGAGAGGAGAGTCTCTCAGTGTCTCCAGTCTTGGTAAATGTTAACCTTAAGTGGCACAGGTTTGCAGTGGATCTGTGCCCCGCAACTTTTGAATGGGGAATGCCAGAAAATATTTGGGAACCACTGCCTTAAGGATTGATAAAAATAACAAAAACAAAACTTCAAACCTTACGGATTCCATATAATCTCATAACTTTTCTCTCATAACATGTGTGTCATTTAGAGCAGTGGTTTACAATTATTTAAAGGACTATATTGGTCAATTTGTGATTTAGTAGCACTTTTACAAAAGTGGGGGTTTTGTTAATCTCAGCAGATGCTGAGATATACAGGTTTTTACTCTCTTTTATGGGTTCCAAAAGCGCTGTATCCTTCACTTCCCATGATGCATACAGTACTCAGTAACGTTTGATAGACCTGGTGAGAATGGGTGAATTTCAGGATAGAGGACTTGAGTGTGAGTGTTTCATGTTAACTAATCTGAATTTGAATAATTTATAGTAACACCTGATAATTTGTTATCAATATTATGTAGATCAGTAAATTTGGGGGATGATATGAAGCACAGTGGGTATGTTTACACATGAACCATTAAGCACAGGATTACAGCTGGGTTACAGTCATTTTAAAAGAGTGGGTCCATTATTTTGGGTTTTTAAATAATTTTGTAGCTTCCCAGTGGTGTTCATTATGTACTCAAATCAAAACATTGAAATTTTGGTCTAAGTGTGTATGTTTTGGCCTCAGAATGCAATAAACCAAACCAGAACTGGTGATTGGTGAACAATGGAGAGACTAGCACAGGACTTTTCGTGCATTTTGTTTCACTTATGTTGAGTTTGAAGTGTTGGACAAACTTGTCTTAGTTTGGTAAAAGAGAGAAACTAGAATTCAGAAGGTATACAGTTTATTAAGGACAACTGGCGTAAGAATCTTTTCTTTCTCAATATTTTTATAAGTCTATTTTGTTTTTTCAACAATAAAATCAAAGAGCTTGTGAAAGTTGCAAAGGCACTGCTTGTATACATCTCCCAGCTGAGACTATGAGAGGATCAGATTGTGGGGAGAGGAGGGGAGGCATCGGCGCTGTAACCTACATCACTGTTTTTTGTAACAGCTGAGCGTGGACAAGATTGCCATTAAGCTGTGGGAAGTTACAAACACATTTTTTAATATATATATTTATCACAAAGTCCTCAGGCAGCTGAACTGTGTCATCATCTGGTTTAAGAAGGGGCGAATGACTTCAACTAACCATTACAGTATCTATGATGAGGCTAATCAAACAATTAAACAAACAAAAATTTTAAAAGCAGAATATTTTCACAGGTTCATATTGTTCATTTAATCTATCACTATAACAGGACAAGCAGGACAGGATTTGATTTCGGGAAAACTGCTTGTAATTCAGGACTGTCCTGAATTTTTGAGGACGTCTCATCATCCTAGACTCAAATAGTAAGACAACACCACAACAACACTGGCAGCAATGTCACCAATTAACAAGCATCCACAGTCAATGGGATAAAAAAATGACAAAGCACCACTGTGACTCTTTAATATTATTCTGCATTAACATGTGCAGCACACAGGTAGTGCATGTATGCAGATGACTTGCTGCAAATAATTATAAAAAAGAAAAGTAACTGTTGGGCCAAACTCCCACAAAGTCAGTGTTCTCTTTTACATCTGTTGTACAATAAATGTGTGCATATGTAATGACCTTGCTCATTGATGTGCTGACGTGCGACAGTCAGTAGGCCCAGGTGATTGACAATAGGCCCGTGAGCATGCTGGGAAACGAGATAAGCTGCAGCTCGGCCCGTTTTGTGGGTCTCAAAAACCCAAGAGAACAGAAAGACAGAGAGAGAAATTACAGAGAGATTACACAGCGGGAACAGAAGCGGACAGACAGACAGACTCACAGAGGAGAGACGGACAGAGGGAAAACGAGAGAGAGTAATTTGCTGGAAATAAAGACTGACAGGACAGACAGAGCTGCAGAAAAAAAAGAGAGGAATTATGGGAGTCTTTCTCCTTTTACCCTCTCTCCTGTGGACCGTTATCAGCCATCAGGGTACTCCATCACTCTGGATCCCATCTTCCTTAAGACAGTTTCGCTCTCCTCTCTTTGTCTCTGTCAGTCAATCTTCTCTCCCCTCACAGGCTGGATTCAGCTGCACACTTCAAACTTGCATGATTTTTACTGCACTGGCCTTGTGGGCCCACACTCTTAGAAAAAAAGGGTTGCAAAACGGTTCTTCCTGCGAGGTGGGGCTTCTACCCAGAACCACCTTTTCTGAGAGTTCTGTTTAAGATTAAGGGTTCCATTAAGAACTCTTTTTGTACAAAAAAGACATACCCCTTTATGCTGGGTTCTACGTAAAACCCCCTGAACAGGCTTCATGGGTGGAACCTTTATAAATGGTTCTTCCAGGAACCAAAAAGGGTTCTTCTATGGGTACAAGCCAAATAACCCTAAATGGTCCTACTTAGCACCTTTATTTCTCAGAGTGCAGTTGACTGATGCTTGTCGATCTGTAAAATCACTTCCCCCCCCAACAACTTTACATGATTCAGTCTGTGTGGTTACATTATCATTATCATCAGGACACTGTCCCCCAACATGCACACACACACACACACACACACACACACACACACACACACACACACACACACACACACACACACACACACACACATTTCTACAAGGTGACCTTCAGGTTCCAGATCAGACGTACATGTGCACAGTCTTGACTCAAACAAGTAACTGTCAATCAACGGGTTGCTACGGGCAATGAACGGACATGCCTGCTGTCAATCATGTGTCTCCAAGCAAACAGGAATGGCAGCTCTGGCCATAATTAAAAGAGCAGCCTGCTTTAGGGAATAAACAGTTGACTGGAAGGTAGACAGACTGTTTGTGCAGCAGTCTCACTGCCTCTTGTTTTGCAAGTACACATTTATTTCATTAATAAACAGCCCTGATTATCACTATGGACACAGTAACAATAAACATGAATGATGTTGGGCAAGACAGCAACTACTCACATCCTCCCTTCAAGCCTTATTGCTGCATTTGGCTTTAAAAATGGAAAATGTCCCCACCCAGTATTAACAGTAATCTTCTAACTAGAGGTATTATGACTTTTGTGGCCAAAACCTCACTAAAATTAATCACCAAACATTTTAATAATCAGTTAACCATTACATTTTTTTTTCATGCCAAACATGCACTGGTTCCTGCATGCATGACCGACATACACACATCTTTACTATTAGTTGAGGCTTCAATTACACCAGTCAAAGGTCACCAAAGTTGAATTTGTGCATGACTGACATGAACTAATAGTCGACTAAACCGTTAGTCAGTGAAGGAGTCTTAGTCGGCTACATTTTCATTTATCTGTTAGTCACAAAAAGAAAAAAACAAACACCAAAAGGGCATCAAACTCCATTCAGAGGCATCGTTGTAAGGCCCAGGGGATTGTTGCAGTGCTGACCTCTTCTCTTGTAACACTGAAGTCACCGGTGCACTGCTGCTAACTGTTGCGTATCTGTCTATTAGCTAGTTAGCTCCGTTAGTGGTCCTATTTCGCTGGGACACAAACTCAAACACCAACAGAGGCTAGTTTGATGACCAGGAACACAGTGCAGAGATTTCAAATTACAGCATCTCCTTTCAG
This sequence comes from Lutjanus erythropterus, assembly GCF_056507025.1. Taxonomy (NCBI): domain Eukaryota; kingdom Metazoa; phylum Chordata; class Actinopteri; order Lutjaniformes; family Lutjanidae; genus Lutjanus; species Lutjanus erythropterus. The sequence continues at coordinate 12,358,904 of NC_139329.1, forward strand.
GAGCGTGACTCCAGGAATGATTAGGACTCAGGCGGGGACAGGAGGCGCGAAGTGGTTGAGGAGCGAGTTTGTAACTTAACAAGTTAATTTGCAAGTACACATCAGACATCATGTTGATATTCTGTGAGTATTTGTTTTTGTCAAGCTAAATTCTCTACAGAAATGGAAGATATGGTGATGGCAGCTAGAGGCTGGCTGGAAGAAATTTCTGCCTGCCTGTTATCAAGGATGTCTCATCCACAAAATGAAGTCAGGTATTTTTTTTTATTTTTTTTACAAGATGTTAGGATCTCAGAACTTATTTTAACTCCATGTGAGGTGTGTCTTGCTGGAGATTTGGGGAATGGATATGTTTATTAGCCACTCAGTAGTAAGCTATGAGCATAAAGGAAGGAAAATCAGACATTGCAGCTTACAATGAATCAAAACTTTGTGCATTTTTAAGAACTGGTCATGTGATGAAGGGCACTTCAGTACTACTGACTGATGGCCTCTGCCTTGTGAATATTGCACAGTGATATTTGGAATTAATAGCACTTTTTAGCAAGCAACTAAACTATGCACATGAATAATGGCACTTGGCACTTTGATAGCAATATTTGCACATTATTAACATATTTTGCTCAGAACAATTTGCACATTTTGTATCATATTTATTGGTTCTATTTATTGTTAGTATATTTTTGATAGTTGGGTGCATCTGTATATTTATTGATTAGAATTATGTTTGGGTGTTTATTTAGGGATTGAATAGGAATTATTGGATTTTTGTAAATATTATGGTTTCAACATTCTCTAAATATAGTTTATGAACATTGTTAGACTATCAGTCAGTGATACAATTTTGATAGCACCTACTGATGGAATCATCCAATGTTGTCTACTCATGACACAGTATTTAAGGTACCAGTTTCCAGCTGTCTTGTGTTTCTGGTCAGACCTCACTTGTGTTGCTGCCATGCTGTACTGCTGCTGTTATTTCTGTGAATAAACACCACATGACTTGGTTCCCCTTACGATCACCTTGGCATCTTTTACTGCAGCCGCTAAATGGTCATCCTAACAGGTCAATAAAACATGCCATATAAATAGCAATTCTAACAGCTATGAAGGACACATTTTCCTTTTACTTCAGGAAATGAAGGTTGTTGCTTGTTGTCTGATGGTAAATTGCGCAAATGTCACACTGTAGTGCCTTTATAAATAATTATTCACCTGAAAAAGCCCCACAAAATACATCTAGCTACATCAGCTATATTGAATAAGTGATATTTAAGGTGTTAATGTACACGCTGTATCATAAACTTATGTACTTATTTGGTAGCTGTGTTCCTGTTTGCATGGTTAGCATAACAGCCAATGATCCAGAGATCTATCCAATGATCAGAATGATTTTGGCATCCCATCACTCATTAGTGTCCCAAGTTCACAAATTCCCAAGTTAGCTGTGTGTTCCTGTGTGATTCACTGCAACTAAGAGCAGGTTTCATTCCCCCAAAACATGAAACACACGAGGAATAGATTAGTGGTCATGAAATCTAATCAGTCAACTGGTGGTTGAATAACAGAGAGGGGAGCGGCAAGGAGAGACAGTGAGGGATGAGCTAACAGAGTAACACAGAGCAGCTCTACACAGACGATCAATAAAACAAAATAAAAGACCCTGACATGCCTGGCTACCACAGTCCTGCACTGTTATACACCCTGGCTATTTTTTTTTTAACATCACGTAGAAACCCAGTGAGACCAGGCAGAGCATCAATCATCAGGGTTATTGTTGGTAAACTTCATTTGAATGATGACACACTAAACACGATTTAAATATACTAGTGTGTGCTCAAAATTACACCACAACCAGCTGAACTAAGTATCATGTATTATAAGCAGATGGGTCAGTATATTAATGTTTTTTCCCCTCTTTTTTGGCAGTCATCCCCTCTGATTAATTTGCAAAATTATAATGAATAAAATGTAAAAGGTTAGAGACACTGAAGTACCATAAATTGTTCTCTGGAATATGCAATGATTTGTTTAGAAAAGTTTACTGTCCAGCAGTGTTCAGAAGACACCTGGAAACCCTCCGTCTACTACTCATGCACTCAAATCTGCTGTTATATCATTCTTCTGTGTGTCTTCCTCATCCTCCCGACATGAAATCCAGCAGTGGAGACCTTCATATTGAATGTTTCTAATTTGCACTAACTACTGTGGAAGCAAAAGTCAAGACGGACTGAAAAATGCCTTTTTAACCCTTTCAGATCACATCCTCAGGCAATTTGTTCCCCTACTTCACAATATATACCACATTTTAAAAATGTCTTTGAATTCTTATATCAAAAATCAGTTCATTTTTATTCCTGTAAAACAAAATATGATGAGTGCTTACAATGGCTAGAACCAACCAGTTTCAACATCCTATCATAACATCCACCTGTTAATCAATCTACAGCTTCGAGCGGAGCAGATTCATTAGTTAGATTATATGCACCAGTGCAGTCCATTGATGTGTCTTTCAAGATGTTAGCCACCTCCAACCTTGTTCTGCTTCACCAAAATACAGTGGTTAAAGGCCCGCTGGATAGAATTTATTCATTTTTGGAAAGTTTCTGTATCGGTGTTAACAGATTATGTGCAAAGCATTTTACAGTGGACTGCTGTCTATGGAGCATATGATGGGCTGGGGGGCAGACCTTCTCGATCCCACCCTCAGTCATATTGTGCATCTCAATCTATGCCAAAAAAGTCAACTTCATTGCATTCTTTTATCAAAATCCAAACATCATCCTGTAAAATAAAATATGATTGAAAGTTTTCATTTAGCTTAAACGAACTACGCACACCAGAATCCACTGGAACCCAGATATAATAAGAATATGGTGGTTAACACTACCTCTTAAATTATTTCAGTCACTGTTGGTTTCTTAATTTCAGTGTACTTTGCCTCTCCAGTAGAATGAAACCAAACTAAACTAAAAACAAAACACTGACTTACTGGCCTCAGATGGGACTAGTAACATCTTGTGAAACTAAAGAGGTTAGATGTTAGAGCTAGGACTGACTGCCATTAGGGGTCTTTGAAACCTCAGTTGTGTTTGTTTTTTCAAGAGTGCATGACTGAATATGTCAGGTTGTATAAACTCATTCTATGAATTTTTATGATTTTCCTCATTTTCCCTCATTCATATTTATCATGTTTTGAAAGGACTTGCTCGACAACACGCGTCAGTCTGTAGACCCACCCACCTTGTCATGAATATTTATCAGCGCAGTGGCAACGACAGGAGACTTGGCACAATATTGGGAAGACCAATAAATATGGGAAAAGTACATAATCTTGAAAAACCAGCGCCAAATTCAGTTTATTATGTACTGGCACACCAGTGAGCTCAGCTTTTCCTTCCAAGTATCAGATCTACAGCAGCCTCCTGTCATATAAAAAAAAGGTAACCACAGAAACAAACAGAAGCCTTCCTTACCATTGTAGGAGAGGCGGGGCTTGCTTAGACACATGATGAAGTGAACTTCCATTTCATTGGACGCCACAGACTTGGAGCAGACAGGACACTTGAATCCTAGGAGAAACAGCAGAGAACAGATCAGCGAAAATTTGTAGAGCACCTTGTATCCAGTTAACAGTTTGTTACATTATTAGAAAGTATATGCCAACGTTTTTTTTTTTTTTGTTAGATGCTTTTACATAAAAGAAAGTTAAAAGTCTCTTTCAGATTTAAATGGTGACACCGATTTATCTTCTAAGGTGATGAGCTAAAGTCTTGGAGCCCTGATGATAAATTACCCATCGCAAGGCCACTTAAGTGTCGCTGTTTTTCTTCAGGGCCCCTGGATCCCATCTAATGACAACCCATGACAAACTAGGTGTAGATGCTGTGCCACATCTTGCTGTGGTTTAAAGCACAGAGATGCCTGGACTGAAACCGTCCCCTCTGAGTCTCCGACAGTCACATTCATGTCATACGCTGAAATGCACAGCTATCTGGCAGATGAAAACAGAAGAACCAAAAATCAGAAGAAAAATATTTGAATGCAGTTTGACGAAACCGAGGTTTTGAACCACTGACATGAATAAAAATGGACGATGCGTCCCCACTTTCTTCCACTGCACAAAAATGAAGCCAAAATATCCTAGTGCTGCTGTTTAGCAGTGCTGACGTCATGACGTTGTCTTTTTATGGAACCAAATAACTAATTAACACTAAATTTATCAGAAAAATTTACACTTGAACATACATCAGCCTGATGAGATCAACCTAAAATAACAAATCAGAAAAGTCTGCAGTGTCAAATTCTAGAGGGCATGGATCCTCCCGCTTTTGTCGCGTCTCAAACGTTTCTCACACACTACCTCTGCTTGTTGTTTCATAATGTTGGAGCCGTCTCAGAAGCCCCCTCCTGTGCTGTTTGGCGTGGACCCATTAGGCCTAACTGTATTAGTTTAACACATAACAGATAATTAGATCAACCACTGGGCCACATGAGCCGAGTTTGCACAAAGCTGGAAACAGACACGACTGCTCCTTAATAAAGGAGACCTCTCATCAAAACAGCGTTCACTTTAAACAGAAGTCCGGGATGACTCAGATCACTCAGATCATGACGTGTTTTAGCAGGTTTTTGACTTGTGTTTTTTTGTTACTTGTTATGTAAATCAAGTTACGGTATCAACAAATGCTAAAAAAGTACAAGCTTCATTGTGCAAATTCTGTTTTGAAACCTTTTCATTTTCACTGATTAAAGATGAAAGCTACAGTCTAATAGCATCTGCTCTGAACAGACAGAGATCTTATATGTTCTACAATCATGTGGCGGTTTAATGAGATTTACATATATATAACTAGCAGCGCTGCCAGGGGCTTTCCTTTGGGGTTTTCTTTGAGAACACTTTTTCCTTT